>NC_139152.1:2606947-5006947 GCF_964270905.1 Leucopleurus acutus
AACAACATATGTGATTAGAATATTCCAAGAATCTTTTTAAAGCATGATTTCGGTTTATGCCATTGACGAGCTCTGTGGCTTAAGCTTTGCTAATTGAAAAAGTTATCTCCTGGAGAGACGACAGGCGACCACCAAGAGTGGAATAACCTCGGCTCTGCGAGCACGTCCTGCGGGCGCAGAGCCCGCGGCGGGAGCCCTCTCCCGCGCGCTCAGGGCACAGAAGCCCCCCTTCCAATTCCAGATCCTGCATTTCTGGGCAGGGCCCTCCTTGCCCATCCTGGTGGGGATGAGTACTCGCTGGGAAAGCCCCCACTCCAGCCCCCGGGGCGTGTGTCCTATCCAGATTGAGTTCCCCAGCGGCCTCCGTCCGGCAGCCCCGGGGAACTGGCTTGGTAGCCCTCCAGGATCTGATGGCAAGGATCACGTCTGGTATTTTGCCTGGTTTTACAGGTGAAAAAGTGAGGCAGGTGCAGGCCAGTGAAGCTGAGCTGTGGACTAAGTGAGCAAAGCAGAAGAGGACCCAAGTTTCTCCACCATTTTGCCCATTTGGGTCCGGGCACACACTAAATACTCAATACACCTTTGATGATATGATCGTGGGGACCAAATGGTATTAACTCTCCTCGGCCGCTCTTGGTTTTTATCCCCTTGGAGATCTCCCAAGTGGCCCCGGTAACGGTGGCCAAAGGACAGACCACCAGTGCCGACGCGTAGCCCTGCTCCTCTTACCCGGGTCTGCTGAGTCTGGGGTCAGAGGCTACTAAAAGACAAGGACAAGTTAAGTCTGCCATTATGGTCAGCAGTCCTCATGCCGTGCAGCATTTGTTTGTCAGTGGCAGTCAGTCATTGCTGTGAGCGGCCACCTTCCCTTCCTTGTCTCACTCTCCCTGATCTCACAAATAATCTACCCAAACAACCACCACCTTTCCCCACCTTAGAAAGGAAAGAAAAAAGAAAAGGGGGAAAAAAAATAAGGCAAGACGAAGAGACAGGATGGACTTAGGCGACCCCATTCCTTTGACTTCTATACAGTCTCCATCAATACAACACTGATTACGTTTACTTGCATAGAGGTGAGGAGGCACCCATCTTCTCCTTTTAGTTCTGTAAATTTCAATGCATTCTTTACACCCCACCCTCATGAAAATGTTTTTAAGATGATTATTATTACATTATTAAGGATAATTATTCTGGGTTATTCTTTTTTTTTTTTTTGGCCACACCGCACGGCTTGCAGGATCTCAGTTCTCCGACCAGGGATTGAACCCGTGCCCCCTGCACTGGAAGTGCAGAGTCTTAACCACTGGACTGCAAGGGAATTCCCAATTCTGGGTTATTCTTAATGTCTCAGGACTATACTTTGTGTTGCCCAAAGTGACCTCAAGGAAGCACGCTTTCATTACAGATGTGTACGTATATGTGTGGATATATGTATACGTGTGTCTATGTATATATGTACGTCTATACATAAGATGATGATATATGTTATAATGATACGTTTCTGAGAAAGCAAACCATGTTTACACAGTGATAGCTGGACACACAAGGAATTCACAACTCCCCAAGGAAAACACACCTGGATGACCTGCCTAGCAATTCCCTCCAGGATATAGAAATGTCTCCATATTTCATTCCCCTGGTCCTTCCCTGAAACAGTTTCAATCACTTGACAAATCATTATCATTCATTAGTAATGTTTCTGAGTGTCCCTATGTGGAAGAAATCCACCACACGTTTCACACAGATGCAATTTCTCTCCCTGTAGAGTTTCCCTGTTAATGGAAACGATGTGGAATATATACGTCTTCCACTTACATCCTCTGTTGTGTTTGTCGTTGCGTCTTGTTTTGTCTTTCTCTCTCTCTGGTCCTGAGGAATAATGTCCTGGCTTTATAAACCAAGGTGCTCACTTCCATGAGTGAGGGGCTGCTTTGTGAAAGCACACAGATTTAAAGAGGACTGGGGTAAGCAATGGAAGAGAGGCGAGGAGAGGTGAACTCAGCACGTTGCCCTCCCTCGCGGCGTGGACAGACCCCCTGGTGGTGGCCCCTCCTGCAGGGACCAGGGAGAATCGCTGGGGACAAAAGGAGGGAAAACTGATAACTAGCAAACTGTATGCCACCATCACAGTTCTCACTGCCTCTTCTCAAATTACCTGGTCAATTTGATCCATCAAATTCTCCTGGCCCACATTTCATAGCCACAGGGACCGGATTCCACAGGACACAGCTGAGGAAGCCCAGAGAGGCTCAGTGTTCACTAACGTTCTCTTCCAAAGCTCTCTACCAGCTGTTAGCCCAGCTCTGACAGCCATGGGGTTGGAGAACTTTGTCTCTTTTGATTGTTCTAGAAACTGCTGACTACATCCGGTACACTGCTAAGAATCCCCTTCCTGCTGCCCAGTGGGCCTTCTGGTTTGGACTCTGGTGTAAGGGTCCCAGGGCATGAGCTTCCCTACATGTGAACCTGGCAGGCTTAGACCTGGGGTGTAGGGAGCCTTCCTAAAAACATGAGAGTAGCATCCAGGGGTGTGGACAATTTGAGGGTAGACCTTGTATTGAATCGCTAAGATTTAGAGGCAGTGATTATCTAGTCCCGTGGCTTTAAACTTATTATTATTTTTTAAGAAATAGAAGTCTGCTTTTCTACTGATATCATATGTTGAAGCAAAAGAAATAAAAACATGCATGTAGTTGATATCTGGGGAGGGGAATGGACCTCCAGACTGGCCCCTAATTAAGAACTGTCTCAAAAACATCTTGTCTAGCCCACTCAATCCATTTTACAGATGAGGAAATGGGTACACAGGGAGATCAGGTCAATTTCCAGGTCACAGAGCTAGGGACCAGCCCAAATTTCCTGATGCTTAATCCTCTGCTCTTTCCACTATAACACCCTGTCTTTGACAATCTCTTCTGAACCTACGGAATTACATGTGGCAATATTAAGCCACAAAAATGACTGACTCAATGCTTTCATTAGAGACTCCCTCCTGTTCATTTCCTCAGAATAAGTTTTTAGTTCTTTGTACCACATTAACTCCAATCGGTAATTTTGAATTCCTCTTGGCAGAGGTAATATAGGTCAGATTCCATTAAACACATATCACCACAGTAAAAAAAAAAATTCTCAAACCCAGCTCGTGGTCTACAGACTCCAGTCAAATTTAATCAGCCAGAGTTTAGTACTAAACTGCAAAAGAATCTGAATAGTGTTTTGAATTTTACTGTAAAGAGATCTGCCTATAGTATATCTGTTGGCCTCGTGTTGGAAGATTTGATCATTCAGACAGCAGTGGGCTTCCAAGCCCTCCACCATCAAAGTGGCTGCATGTTACAGAATCCGACACTAGGACACCCGGGCCAGGACCCCTGAGGAATTTACCCCCCTCCACTTAGCTCCCCAGGTAGTCAGATATGATATGCAATTTGCTGCCCTGGCTCAGAGAGAACAACCACCAGCTTTCCCCAAGCCCCCCATGGTCCCCCATGGCCCCTGCCGCACCCTCTGGGATGGGCTCTGTAATCCCAGCTTCGTCAGTAAGAAGCTGGGTTATTTACAAGACCGGAGGGCTTGTTAAAGCAATAATGTCCAAGGCAGTTTAAAAGAAGGGAAGATGAGTGAGAATTGGAAAGAAATGTATTTGCATATTTGAAAACTAGGGGCAGGGCAGAGGCAGGCTGAGGCGGGTATGGGATGGGGGGCCGGCAACTCTGTGAAAGCGCCTGGGAGCGGGGGTCCCTTGGACTCAGCGCTGTACCCTTGGGGTCATCGGGTGGGGTGATGCTGCAGTGTCAGGAAGGATTGGTCACGGAAGCAATGGCAACGAGAGGGAGGCCGCAGGAACGAGGAACTTGTCTACATGGAGTATAAATTCAAGGCCGAGATCCAAGTCAAACATCGTATTGGAAAGAAGAAAAATAACAGAAACATTTCAGATGACAAAGCTGAAACTCTGAGATGGGGCTCCTTAGATCTGCCTCTCATTCCTGACGGCCAGAATCAGAACCCTGTCATCTCTGACACCGAGTCCCGGACACTCGAGGCCCCGGGGGCAGAGGGATCCCACCCGCCACGCAGGGGGTCCGGGCGGGGGGTGAGGTGTATGGGGCCAGCGCACCCCCTACTCGGGTTTCTCAACCATTAGCTTGTACTTGGAACCTGGTATTAGAGCAGTTCATGCCGGGACGCTCTCTGAGCTCTTGCCCTGTCTGACACTTCTTGCCATGCAAAGGGAGGAGAATTTTAACAGCACTGAAAAAACAAGGGAGAGAGGATGAAATACTTGTAAAAGCTTTTGCTAGCATTGAGCCATGCACGCACAAGCCTGCAAGTGGTAAGCAGACTGTATGTTCTATAACACGTCTGCGCTCACGGGGCAGCCAGGCTAAGCTAGGGCTGAGAACCAAGCTGAGATTCTAAACATCAGGGGCTTTTAAATACCTCTGAACTACACATATGCAGGGGCCTACAGCTTTCCGAGAGGGGCTGAGCTCTGGGAGCACGTAAAGTCTGCAGCATGGAGGACAGAGCACTGGGGTTGAAAACTCAGTTACATTGGCGGCTTTCCTGGTGGTGCAGTGGTTAAGAATCCGCCTGCCAATGCAGGGGACACGGGTTCGAGCCCTGGTCCGGGAAGATCCCACATGCCGCGGAGCAACTAATCCCACGCGCCACGACAACTGAGCCTGTGCTCTAGAGCCCGTGAGCCACAACTACTGAAGCCCGCGCGCCTAGAGCCCGTGCTCCACAACAAGAGAAGCCACTTCAATGAAGAAGCCCACGCACCGCAGCAAAGAGTAGTCCCAGCTCGCTGCAACTTGAGAAAGCCCACACGCAGCAATAAAGACCCAACACGGCCAAGAAAAACAAAAAAGAAAAGGAAAAAGAAAAAGAAACCTCAGTTACATCAACTGCTCGCTACATGACCCTAAGCAAGTGAGCTACCTTCTGGTCCTCAGTTTCCTCATCTGTAAAATGGGAATATTAAGATCTACCTCATAGGGTTATGGTTGGAAATGAAATCAGGTGATGCACGCACAGCATCTACCACAGTGCCTGGTACCCACCAGATGCTTCGTCCATTCAACCAGTATCAACTGAGCATCTCATTATGTGCTGGACACTGGAAAGAAGAGTCAGGAGAGATGGACTGGTACCTGTCGCCTTGGAGCTTTCAGGATGGCCACTGGTCTAGGCACCAAATAGAGCTTTCTGTGAACTGTCTTGACTGAGGTGTGCCGGGCATACCCAATAGGTAACGGAGACAAGGGAGATGCAGATTCTGTTCCTCAGCTGCTGAAATCTGATTGAAAACGTAACAGAACCGCATCACTGATGGCTCTGCCACCAGTCACGGCCCTTGGGGAAGTCACTGTGGCTCAGCTGCTGTATGAGTAGGACAAAGAGGCTGGAAAGAATTTGGGGCTCTCAAGGCTCGCTGTGCATCAGAATCTCCCGGAGGAGCTTTTAACACTCCAGGTTCCAGGGCCCCTGCCCAGACCTGCCGGATCAGAATCCCTAGGGGAGGGGCTCAGGGATCTGCCATGATTCTTAAAACGTCCCAAGGAATCAAATGCAGATATCTTGGTCTCGGTCCATCTGTAAGGCCCTTCTTAACAGTAAGGTTCTGCAATAAATTGCTGTCACGCGAGCTGAAGCTAAGGGTGCCACAGAAAAGGCCTAGGAAAGTGTCATGAGGGTTAGGAGAAGGCGAGGTGGCACGTCATGGAAGTGGAGCTGAGCAGGGCCTTGGGGAGGTGGCTGGAACCCGAACTTGAGGTCTAGAAGGGAAACAGAAGCCAAACGCCTGGCCGGAGGACAAAGCCCTTGAATGGGAATAATCGGACGGAGGCTGGAGAGGTAGGCTGAGGCCAACTTCACACACTCACTCACTCACTCACTCATTCATTCACTCATTCACTGTGTGACCTCACTTGGAAACAGGGTCTTTATAGAGGTAATCAAGTTAAAATGAGGTCATTGGGGGGGCCCTAACCCAATATGATTGAAATCCTTATAAAAAGGGGAAATTTGGAGACAGACAGACAAGCACGGGGGTTGGGGGGAAAGACGATGTGAAGATGCAGGGAGAGCGCCAGGTGAAGGTGGGGGGATGGGAGCGTGAGTCTATAAGCCAAGGCCCCAAAGATTGCTGCAAACCACCAGAAGCTGGGCCAGAGGGCTGGAGCAGATCCCCCCTCACGGCCTCGGGAGGAGCCAAGCCTGCAGACACGTTGATCCCAGACTTCCAGCCTCTGGACTGGGAGACAATAGGTTTCTGTCATTTTAAGCCCCCCAGCTTGCGGTTGGTGCTTTGTTGCTGCAGGCCCTGGAAAGTGATACGCGATGGAAGAGCGAAGGTAACAGGGGCCAAAGAACTGCCAGAGGCTGTACAGTACAGCCCTGATGCTCCCTTCTGTGCACCCAGGGGTGCCTGGGACCCCTCGCTGAGTAGAACCAGCATCCAGAAGTATTTGCTGAGTAATTAAGGAGATGTCGGTGGAAAGGGGGCGTAAAGAGGGGTGCTCGGGGAGCGTGATGGGACACACAGGAAGTGTACACTCAGTCCCAGATGCGCGAAGTTCTCCAGGAAAAGCTGACGCAGGAGGGGACTTGGGGGAGAAGTCTGGGCAGAGATGAAGTTTCAGGAATCGCCCATCTAGAGAGAATAGACCAGGTGCACTCAGGAAAATATATAGGAGAAGAAAAGAGTGTAATTTAGGGTCTCAGAAAAGAACAGAGGAAGTGGAGAGGGAAACGAGATGGACAAGCCGGTGGCCCAAGTTCAAGAAGGAGGCAGCGGCAGGACCCTGGATGGGGACACGGGTTTGACACGCGTCATTTCCTGTCCAGGAAACTAAGGGTCTGTTTTCCTTCCTTCTTTCCTTCCTTCCTTCCCTTCTTCCTTCCTTCTTCCCTCCCTTCCTTCCTTCCTTTTTTTAAACATAAATCCATGGCAAGTCTTGAATGGTTTCAAATGAAGCAGCTTTTTTTTTTTTGGGTTGTGTTGGGTCTTCACTGCTGTGTGTGGGCTTTTTCTCTAGTTGTGGTGAGCGGGGGCTACTCTTCGTTGTGGTGTGCGGGCTTCTCATTGCGGCGGCTTCTCTTGTTGCGGAGCACAGGCTCTAGGCTGTGGGCTTCAGTAGTTGTGGCACACAGGCTCAGTAGTTGTGGCTCGAGGGCTCTAGAGCACAGGCTCAGTAGTTGTGGTGCACGGGCTTAGCTGCTCCGTGGCATGTGGGATCTTCCCGGACCAGGGCTCGAACCCGTGTCCCCTGAATTGTCAGGCAGATTCTTAACCACTGCAAAGATTACCTCCCTCATGTCACAGATAAGGATGTTCAGGAAGTACAGATTTGTAGCTCAATTTTACCCAGAATATCAGGTTCAGGTGAAGAGCTGGGTTCTGACTCCCGGGGAAATATTCAAATCAAAGCACCAGCCGGTTTATTCATTCACTCGACCCGTTACTGATCAGTTGGCACCTGCCCTAGAGGCCCAGAGATGAATCGAACCATCCAGGCACTTCTCACAGGCACATTGTCAGGTAGTTTTTTTGTCTGTTTGTTTGTTTTTTGCGGTACGCGGGCCTCTCACTGTTGTGGCCTCTCCCGCTGCGGAGCACAGGCTCCGGATGCGCAGGCTGAGCGGCCATGGCTCACGGGCCCAGCCGCTTCGCGGCATGTGGGATCTTCCCGGACCGGGGCACGAACCCGCGTCCCCTGCATCGGCAGGCGGACTCTCAACCACTGCGCCACCAGGGAAGCCCCGTCAGGTAGTTTTTAAAAAATGTTAAAGACCTTAACTAGAGAAACTTTAAAAACAAGAACGTTACATTGATGACTGACTAGGTAAACGATATACAGACTCATGGATGAACCTTGAGGACCTTGTGCTGAACGAAGCAAGCCAGGCACAGAAGGACAGACACCATGATCCACTCACGTGAGGTGCCTGGAACTGGCGAATTCAGAGGGACAGAAAGTAGGAAGGTGGTTAGCATGGGCGGGGGGAAGGGACGGGACTGAGCTAACGGGGACTGAGTCTCAGTTTGGGAAGATGAAAACATTCTGGAGATGGGCGGTGGTGACGGCTGCAAAGCAATGGGATTGTACTCAAAGTCACAGAACTGAACACTCAGAAACAGCTACAACGGTACATTTTACGGGATGTACATTTTACCACAATTCAGAAAACCCACAATAATGTTTGTGAACCTATCAGGTAACGGAACAAATTAAAGCTCGTTTTCCAGGAGCCGCTATCTGAGCACACAGCCTTTCAGCTCAGTGAACTGCTAAGTTGTTGTGCTTCCAGATTCGACGCTGAAAGGAAAGTATTCCATTTTCTCTCGCCCAATTTGAGAGCTAGCAGTGCCCCACGGATCAAAAGCCACATGGAGGCCTTTGTGCCTGCGAGTCACGTGCGACAATTCTTACCCTGCACAATTAGGCAGCCGGTGATGCTGACATAGAGTTCCACCACCAGCGAGAACGGAGGCTCCCTCCGCCCTGCTGCCACGGAAGGGAAACCGCTCCAGGGCCCGTGCAGAAAGAGACCAATTCCCACCCCGACCAGGGAAGCTGTCCTTTCATTTAAATTGCGTGTCACCACTGACAGTAACTATTAACATGGGTCTAAGAACTGGCAAGCGAAGCTTCCTTTTAATACACAGAGAAGGTGTAACTGACCTCACTCGAGTAAAGAGACCGGGTCTAAGCTGCTATTCCAGGACACGCTACCTATTTTACAGTTTTTATCACAATTCATTAGCATTTGCATGGTTAAAAGTAACTTTTGGCTTTTACTTGATTACATGTTCGCTTCCAGAAATGTCAGAAAATAAGAATAAGAAAGGGGAAGAAACAGCACTTAAAGCTGTCACCTAGAAACTAACGCAACTTTGTAAATCAACTATACTTCACTTAAAACAAACAAAAAGACCCCCTGTCACCTAGAGAGAACCACAGCTAACGCTCTGCCACGGCACTTTCAGCTGAGCTTGCCCTCTGTTCCGTTTTCTGAAGCTCAACCCCTTGTACGGAATTTACCACCCGCCCCAGTTACAAATGGCAAGTGTGATCCAGAAGGAAGGCGGGGGCGACTTTCGCAGCATCGCACAGTCTGGAGGAAGGGGAGTCAGAGTCAGAATTCAATTCTCCTTTGGCCGTCCACGCCTCCTGCCACTCCAGTAACCATGTGGACAGTTCAAGCCACCGCCAACCACAGCCAGAGCTGCTGGCTGAAAACACAACCTCCTCTGAGATGGTTTCCGTTATTCGGATGTTTGAGAGCCGGCCAGAGCCTGGCCTGGGCGCTGAGTGAACATCTGCGTGAGGGACCGGCCAGAGAGCCACCCGGCAGCTGGGGGCCATATGGGCAAGCAGTCTCCCAGCCAGCAAGGCTGCTCTGCACCCCCTCCTCCCTGCACCCCTCCTCCCCCTGCACCCCCTCCGAAGATGGAGAGCCATGCCTGGGCCTTCACAAAGCACACAGTCCTAGGAAGCCACCAGGCATCAAAGTCGACACTCCAGAACATTCTATCGCAGTTTAACAACTCTGAAATCAAATGCAAATTTCCATGCTGTCAGCCCAACACACTTCAGTGACAGAACTGTCATTGCCGCTGAATGAGAGGAACTGGTCACAGTTGTTCATACTGTTGTCACTTCAGCTGAGCAATGTCCACTGTTGGTACCACACACACTGAGTTTAACTGCAATTTAAAATGTCTTCAGAAAGATGACGCCAGGATTCAGCATTGAAACACAAAGTTCTTACAACCACTGCGAAGCAGAAGGGCTGTTGTAAATTCACTGTTTCACGGGACCGTCTGAAAGGCCCTGTATCACAGGCAATTGGCACTGTTTTTCTCTCTTTGCCACAAAGAAGCACAGCATAAAACCAAAGTAGTCCAAGAACCCTTGGTTCATGTCAAGCTTAGCATCTCAGTAATTTTTTCACGGAGCCCCCAGGCCTCAAGAAATAGCTGATGGTTCCACTGAGGGAGTAGTTAAGTCCAGACAACGCGATAAGCGTTTATGTTCCAACAACTTAGAGCCATTTGAGGAGATGAAACACATAATTGGCGAGAAAACTATTCTCATCTCATTCTTAAACAACCTCACAATAACCCTTCAAGGTGAGCTCTCAACCCCCTTCAGAGATGAGAAAGTTGAAGGTCAGAAAGGTCAATGCCTTTCCCAAGGCATCAGAGCTAATAAGTGCTTCTGCCTTGTAATATGTGTCTTTCGGATTTTTGTTTCTCCTTCGAGGCAAGGACTGTCTTAGCTGTGTCTGCTTCAGCAGAACCTAGCACAGCATCTTGCCACAAAATAAAATAAATAGTTCTTGAATTAAATAATCTCTTCCAAAGAACTCCTCCGGTTACAGCATCTTTGGCATTTTGAGTAGCTAACTCTGCACTTGCCACGTTGAAGAGGATGATGAGAAAAAGATGAAGGGAAGAAAGGAAATGAAGGGAAGAAAGCACGGCTGGTTGCAGAGCCCGGACAGAGGTGGCTGAGAGCTACCGAGTGCAGACCCTCGTGGGTCTGTGAGTTCGTTTCATGAGGCACTTCTGCTCACGTGCCCGCCCCACATCCTGAGCCCGAGCGCGGGCTGTATGGTTACCATGGCGCTGGCAGAATCTGTCCCCGGGGCACGCACCCAGGAGGAAGCCTGGGCGGATTGGCGGATGTGACACAAGATGTACCCACAGGCCCCTGTGGCTGTGAAATGACAGCACGTGGAGAAGCGGGGGCCCCAGGGCTCCTGAGACCTCAGGACCCATCCGCTGGGAGCCATGTGTGGACAGAAAGCTCAGTAAACAGGACTGAACAGAAATAATCTGGGAGCCACCATTGAGCCCCAGAGTGAGCAGTCCCCGCACCCCTTCTTCCAGGCCCTGGGTCTCCCCCTGCCCCTCTCGATGGGGCGGTCGGGGCAACAAGGTGGCAAAATGAGAGCAGCCTGGCAGTGTCTGCTGTGACCTGGGCCTCTGTGGACACGAGTGTCCTCACATGTCACCCCCTTGGTGAGCGGCAGGGCACACGGCAGTCACAAAGGCAGGTGCTGGCCCGAGGTCGGACAGCCTGGTCCCCGACCCAGAGCCTCCGAGTCAGGACTGTCCCCCTCGCCTCTAATCCTCAAAGCCTTCTCACCCCCATAAAGAGGGGCATGCGGCAGAGTGGATCGATTGTCCTAGAATACGAAGCATCAACCTAGTCCCACCTGCTCTCGGAAAGTGATTCCCATGAACGACAGGGCTGCCCGTGGACGGAAAGAACTGCCTGGCGTGGAGAGCTGCCTGACCCCCAGTGACGGTCATGCTACCGAAATATGACAAACGCTTCTCAGGATATTTAATATCCAATTAGAATTTCATGTTACCTCTAATCAGCTCCAATTATCTTAAGAGGCATCATGAACACACAACTCCATGAATTTCAATTCACATTTATTTAAAAGGGATACACCGGGTAGTATTTTGGGAGAAGGGAGAGAAGAGTGGCCACAACACATAATGATACATGTTGCCTTTCCAAAAAGTCTACTTTTATTTTCAGAGGGCTTTCATTCACCTCTAAACTTCTTAAGTTGTGCAAGACACAAAGGGCGTGAAGCTCAGGTGACTGTGGAGTTTGAACATCCCTAAAGACCCCCGAGCTCCAACGGCAGGTGCCTCGCTTGGCCAGCGTTCCCCTTGCACAAGCCAACTGTCAATGGGGCTTTGGTGCACCGGCCATCTGCCCCAAAGGAAAGTCCCCAGGCTTCTGAGATCCTGCAACCCTCAGGACACCAGGTAGTGACAATTACAGGATTTCCTACTTATTATCTAAGAAAACAACATTAAGTACTGCAAATAATTGGAAGATTTCTATTTTGCCGATCTGTCATGGCTGGACTGGATCTTCTAAAGATGCTCAGGTTACTTTCTCTACCAATAACTAATGCAGGATGTCTCAGAGACCCGTATTAACTACTGAACATATTTCTTCTTCAGTGACACAATGCACCCAAAAGTAAGGAACCCACAGAAGAGGAGAAAGGATTTGCAAATCATATATCTGATAAGCTACCGTATAATAATAACACAACTCAATAATTAAAAGACAAAAAATCAAATTTTTTAAATGGGCAAAGGATCTGAATAGACATTTCTCCAAAAAAAGATACACAAGTAGCCAATAAGCATGAAAAGATGCTCAACATCACTAGACATCAGGAAAATGCAGATCAAAACCACAGTGAAATGCTTCATACCCGTCTTAGTCCGTCATAACCAAATACCATAGACTGGGGGCTTAAACAACAGAAACATATCTTCTCACAGTTCTGGAGGCTGGAAGTCCAAGATCAACGTGCAAACACAGCTGAGTTCTGGTGAAGGCTCTCTTCCTAGTTTGCAGATGGCCGCCTTCCCACTGTGTCCTCACATGGCAGAGGGAGGAAGAGCAAGCTCTGGTGTCTCTTGCTCTTATCAGGGCACTAATCCCCATCATGAGGGCCCCACCCTCATGACCTCATCTAACCCCAGCTGACTCCGAAAGGCCCCACCTCCTAATATCACCACGCTGGGAGGTAGGACTGCAACATGGCAATTTTGGGGGAAATAATTCAGCCCATGGCCTTACTTATTAGGATGGCTATAATAAAAAGACAGATAATAACAAGTATTGACAAGATGTGGAGAAATCAGAACCCTCATACACTGTTGGTGGCATTTTACAATGGTACAGCCACTTTGAAAAACAGTCTGCCACCTCCTCAAAGGGTTAAACACAGAGTTACCAAATGACCCAAATTCTAAACTTCACTCCTTGGTATCTGCCCTAAAGAAACAAAAACATATTTCCACACAAAAACTCATGCACAATTGTTGACAGCGATGTTATTCATAACAGTCAGAAAGTAGAAACAACCTTAATATCCATCAACGGATGAAAGGATAAATGAAAGGGGGGCTGTCTATAGGCCACAAAAGAGATGAAGGACTACAGCATGGACTAACCTTGGAAACGTTATGTTACGTGAAAGAAGCCAGTACAAAACACCACATACTGCACGATCCCATTTTTATGAAAAGCCCAGAATAGGCAAATCTATAGTGATAGAAAGTGGATCCGTGTTTGCCTAGGGCTGGTGGGGGAGTTGGGGGAATGAAGTGATTGCTAATGGCTGTGGGATTTCTTCTAGGGGTGACAATGTTCTAAAATTGATTGTGATGATGGTCGCTCAACACGGTGCACATACTAAAGACCACTGAATCATACACTTAAAATGAGTGAATTGTATGGTATATGAATTATATCTGTATATCTTTAAAAAGTAAGTAGTAGTTAACACCCCTGGAGTCCAGCTGAGATATGCCTTAGGAGTAAGAACCTTGCCCTTGAGTAAGACCTCTTCTAAACACAGTCTAGTAAGATCTCAAACCAAGCCCCAACAAGATCTACAGGAAAGACGGAGTTAGGGTTTGAGCCCTGCCAAGTTAAAGTCTGTGCTGCCGACAGATCTGTACTAACCGAGTGCCACACCACACCTCCACTGGCACCAAGTGATCAGCCAGTAACTTAACTGTCCGCCAAAGCAAGAGACATTTCAGAGACTGACAACAAAATCCAGAGTCTTTAAAACATAGTCACACAATGCCCAATATTCAATTAAAAAAATCACTGGACACAAATAAATAAATAGGAAAAAGGTGAGAAAAAATAGTTAAGATAAATAAAATTTGACACGGTCTAGATGTTGAACTTAGTTGACAAAGACAGACCTCGAGGCAGCGATTACAATCATATTTAAATTATTAAAAAAAATGTTGAAAGAATTTAATAAAAACTTGACCTTAATGTGGAAACAGATAGGGAAACTCAGGAAAGAAATGGAGACTATATAAAGAACCAAGTGAAAATGTAAGCATGGAAAAGTACAATAACTAAAATGAAAAATTCACTGGATAATCTTAACAGCAAACTGGAGAAAGAGTCAGTGAACACTAAGACACAGCAATAGAAATGATCTAATCTGAAGAACAGAGAGTAAAAAAGGATTAAAGAAAAATGAACTAAATTCCAGGAACCTGAGTGACAATATCCATCAGCCTAATATAAATGTAATGAAAGCACCAAGATAAGAGGATGAAAATGGGGCAGAAACAATATTTGAAGAAATAATGACCAAAAATTCCCCAAATTTGGTGAAAACCACTAACTCATAGATCTAAGAAGCTCACTAGACCCCAAGAAGGATAAACATAAAAAGAACCACGCCTGGGCACATCACAGTCAAACTGCTGAAACATAAAGATAAAATATCGAAAGTGTGGGGACTGCGGGGTGGCAGAGGCACGGTATGCACAGGGAACGAAGACTTTGAAAACGATAGCTGACTGCTCATTAAAACTACAGAGGGCAGAACATCATGAAACAGCACCTTTAAAGTGCCGAAAAAAATATGTCCAGCCAAAATGTCCTTCAAAAACAAAGATGAAGTGGCGACATTTTCAAGTGAATGAAAGTGAGGGAATTCATTATCAGCAGACCTGCAGTATAAGAAATGCTGAAGGATATCCATAAGGCTAGAAACCTGGAAGAATGACGAGTACCTGAAATGGTAAACAAGCATGTAAGTATAAAAGACTCTTTTCTTTCTTCAGATAATTTACTTAAAGGACAACTGACTTTGTAAAGCAAAAGTTCGAACTCTATAAGAAGGGGTTTATAACATATGTAAAAGTAAAAGATATGACAATATACGAAGGGTTAGGAGCAGGCAAGTAGAATTATGCTGTTGTAGGTTTATCATATCTGCAAAGTATGCTCTGTGAAGAGGTACTCTAAATAGACCTGATTATTTAAGGATGCTACAGTTAGCTCTAGAGCAACACACACGCCCCTTGCAAAAAAAAGCAGGGAGGGGATGAATGGAAAACAAATATCACCGTGGCAGATTTTAACCAAACCCTAACAAAAATTGCATTAAATGATCCAAAGTTAACACCCTCAGTGGTAGGAATGCCGACATCATGTACCCCAGAGAAGATGCACTGAGGGGACAGAGCGTCCCTTCTGTGGTATTCCTGCCCAAAATGTACAACCACGACCTGCTCGTGAGGAAACACCAGGCAACCCAAACTGAGGGAGGGACAGTCTGCACGTGTACACATCCAAGTGTCAAGGTCAGGGGAGACGAGAGAAACACCAGGCAGGGTCACTGACTGGAGGAGACTGATGCAACATGACAACTAAATTTAATGTGAGACTCAGGACTGTATTGGACTGGGGGCCAGAAAAAGACATTAGGGAAAAGCTGGTGACATTGGAAGAAGATCTGTGATGTACTTAATAATACTGTAGCAATGTTAATTTCCTGTTGTTTCCTGTGCTATGGTTATAGAAAAATGTTAACATTAGGGGAAACGAAACTACTTTTTGCAACATTTCTGTAAAAAAAGCTCAAATAATTTCAAAACAAAAAGTTGAAAGATGGTACTAAATGTAAATAGACTAAACAGGACAATTAAAAGACAGAGACTGTCATACTAACCAAAATCTAGAATAACGTGAATGCCCATCCAAAGTGAATTCCATGGTATATACCCAGCAATGAAAAGGAATGAACTACTAATATCTCAGCAACACGGAAAAATCTCACAGATACGATGCTGAGCAAACCAAGCCGGACAGCAAAGAGCTGAAACAAAACCCCTGAGAATTCCGGTATAATTCTGCTTATGTGAAATTCTAGAACAGGCAAGACTAATCTAGAACGACATCAATCAGAGCAGTGGTTGCCTGAGTGGCAGCGGGTGTTGGCGTGGAGAGACTGTGAGGGGACCAGGGGACCTTCCAGGGCAGTGGAAATATCTTGATTCGGGAGGCAGTTGCATGGGTTTGTGCAAATTTATTGAACTGTACACTTAACAATGGATGAATTATACTGCATGCAAACTATACTTCAATAAAGTTGATCAAAAAGAAAAAGTAAGGGAAATCCCTGGTGGTCCAGTGGTTAAGATTCCACGCTTCCACTGCAGAGGGCATGGGTTTGATCCCTGGTCGGGTGACTGAGATCCTGCATGCTGCGTGGTTTGGCCAATAAATAAATAAATAAAAAGAAAAAAGGAAAAGAAAAAGTTGCGCACACACCCCCTCCCCCATTCAGCTGCGACAATACAGGGCAGCACGTGAAGAAACAGAGGGCAGAATGCATGAAGCTTATGAGTTTTGAGGCCGCCAAGATCTCCCCCAGCCTCCAGATGCAAACAGCATGTGGAAGGAAGCTCAGGACGTTTCTTCAGAAGCAGGCCTCCCAGGCTGCACCCATAAAAGCTACATGCCACTTCAGGCTTTTCCTTAAGGACGAGTAGCAGTGCACCTCGACAATCTCACTTGAAAGAAAACAGTTCAAAGCTGTCTGGCAAAGTCGAGACCAGGATTCTCCTGATTTAGCTACAGTATAACAAACTGTATGTGAAAATGCAAAGTCGCTGGGGTCAGATTACTGTGGAATTGACAGGTTTGTGTAGCTTATTAATGCCACGTCTAAATGTGAAAATAACACCAAGGTGACCCCTTGTCTTCAGACATAACCCAGCGTCCGAGGATGTAGGCAGAGCCAGTCACTGGCTATTGCGCAAGAGTGGCTTGCCAGGTTGTTTAGAAGCACAGAGTGCACACCTGCTGGGCACGGCTTTCCATGGGCAAGGCCCTGCTAAGTGCTTCCCACGTGTTTCCTTTAATCCTCTCAACGGCCTCTAACAGATGAGGAAACAGAAGGCAAGAAGGTTTGGGTGGCTGGTTCAAGGGCACCTCTGGGTGTGGTCACACTGCTGGGGATTTTGTGTTGTCTTGTTTTGTTTCGTTTTTGGTTTTGTTATTTTTTGGCTGCGTGCCTTGCGGGATCTTAGTTTTCCGACCAGGGAATCGAACCCGAACCCTCAGCAGTGAAAGCGCCGAGTCCTAACCACTGGACCGCCAGGGAATTCTCACTGCTGGTGAGCTTTGGGGCCGGGACCGGGCTCCTACTGGGCTGCAGAAGTTGATTTTTTAAGCACTGCACATAGAGATTAGACTTCCTCTTTCATGATAAACACATTTGTGTTCATGTTGATGATGTTTTTTCTGACATACTTTCCAATGCCAAGGCAGTGAAACAGGAAAATATAAAATGGAAAAAACAAAAGGCCCGGCACTCTGGTTATAGGATGTAACTTCCTTCTGATCCTTCGGGATAGGATTTTACCACACCAGACAAGCTTCCACAAAGTTTTCAAAGACCCTCTCCTAGAAATAGAGAAATGAGAGGACAGGTGCCACGTAGGAATCACTGCTGAGTCAGCAGGGGCTGTGTCTCGTCAGTGGATTTAAAGAGTCTCTGGGTCACCTACCCACTCTGTACATCCTGCAGGGATGAACAGTGCCTCTCAGTGGTTATAAGCCACTTTCACACACATCGTCTCACTTAATCCTACAACTTGGTGAGGTAGGCACTGGGGGGGGGTACATTGTGAACCCCAACAAACAAATTACAAATGAGGCCAGGGAGGCTTGTCCAAGGTCCCTGGGAACACAGGGGCAGTGACCCTGGACTTCTGATTCACAGGTGACCACAGGGGGCCGACCGTCCTCAAGCATCCGGGTCCGAGGTCTGTGGGACATCTGGTCTTTGCCTAGAATTTCCCACCTCAGTTCTAACTCTAGTCAATAGATGGTCAGCATGGAGGTGACACTCTGAATACTCTATTTGGCAAACAAGAGGAGCACATTTCCAAGGGAACACCAAGGCAGCCACCAGGAAATGACAACAGGTCACCTTAATAAACAGTGATCAACGACACTGACTTATGTCGCCAAATCTAAGATGCCATTTATCTCAAAATGCACCATTATTCCATCCCACTAAGGGAGAAAAGTCCTCCCAATTAAACACATTGACTTTAAGATGAATCCTACAACAAGGTCCTACTGGATAGTGCAGAGAACTATTCAATATCCTAGGATAAACCCTAATGGAAAAGAATATTTTTTTAAAAATTATTTTATTTTATTTATTTTTGGCTGCGTTGGGTCTTTGTTACTGTGCGTGGGCTTTCTCTAGCTGCAGCGAGTGGGGGCTACTCTTCGTTGCGGTGCGTGGGCTTCTCATTGCGGTGGCTTCTCTTGTTGCAGAGCATGGGCTCTAGGTGCGTGGGTTTCAGTAGTTGTGGCATGTGGGCTCAGTAGTTGTGCCTCATGGGCTCTAGAGCGCAGGCTCAATAGTTGTGGTGCACGGGCTTAGTTGCTCCACGGCATGTGGGATCTTCCCAGACCAGGGCTCAAATCCATTTTCCCCTGCATTGGCAGGCGGATTCTCAACAACTGCACCACCAGGGAAGTCCCAAGAATGTGTGTGTGTGTATATATATATATATACATATATCTCTATCTCTCTCTATATATATATTTATATCTATATATATATATCTCTGAATCACTTTACTGTACAGCAGTAATTAACACAACATTGTAAATCAACTATACTTCAGTAAAATAAATTTTAAAAGATTATTAAGCTAGCTCTATGTTAAATTTCAAATGAATCCCTTAAGATGCATCCTGATCTCAGATATGTTAAAATGTGTCTTAGCATAGAGAACAGACTTGTGGTTGCCAAGGGGGAGGGGGTGGGGAAGGGATGGGTTTCGAGTTTGGGATTAGCAGATGCAAACTATTCTATATAGAATGGATAAACAACAAGGTCCTACTGTGGAGCACAGGGAGCTATATTCAATATCCTGTGATAAACCATCATGGAAAAGAATATGGAAAAGAATATATACATACACATATGTATAACTGAGTCACTCTGCTGAACAGCAGAAATGAACACGACTTTGCAAATCAACTATACGGCAATAAGATACACTTTTACAATGTGTCTCAGTATTGATGAAATACGGTAATCCATGACCAGCTTTCTCCAACTGGGGTGATAACCTTAGGCGTCACTAGCTCATTAGTCTCTCAATACTACTGAGTGGTAATGATGCTGATTGCTGGGACTACTCCAGGGACCCACTCAGGTTGGGTCCTTCAAGGAAAATTCCAAGAGCCTGGAGCCGTGCGCCCACAAGAGCGCCTCGTGAGAGCAGCTGCCATAGAGGCGAACTTTCAGATTCCCTTTGTCTCCTCACTGCCCAAACCACGTTACAAACACTCAGCGCTTCTGGCCCAAACCCTGAGCAGGCACTGGAGCATCTGGGTGGCGGCCCCTTGACACCTTCAATCTGTTTAGCAGAAGTTAAAGAAGGGGGCTGACACTGACTCCGCGCAGGAATTGCCCTAATTCACACAAATCATCACAGTGGATTCTCAGAATAACCCTAGGAGTTGGCCGTTATTATCCCTGTTTAAAAGATGAAGAACAGGGAGCTCAGAAAAGCTCGGCAGCCAGGGTGGGGTCTATCAGGCGTGAATGGCTGAGTGGGGATTCAAACCCACGTGCATCCACTTGCCCCCAAAGGCCACGCGCTTTCCACTCCACGGGGGACAGAAAGCAGGGAGGGCAAAGGCCTTCACAAGCCTGAAAATCACAGCCGTGCTAACCTGGAGCCTGGAAGGCTTCCGCTGTCTAAACAATTGCACGGCAAACAACAACCCTTCTGCTGCAGAACGCCCCACTCCCAGGGGACCCGCCGGTCAGCAGGAAGGCCAGTCACCCCCCTGACGTGGTCCCCTGCACTGCCCCAGCTGCACAGAGGGCCTCCCCTAAGATCTGCTGAGAACACAGCGTAACCAGCCACGTGCCTGGTAGGGAGGATGAGCCGTGAACACAAATGATCACGATGTAAGACAAAGTGTGAAAAGGGCCACACAGATGACCTCTGAACTGCAGCAGCCTGCAAGCTCCCAGACAGAGAGGGCATTTCTGACAGAGGCGGGCAGGGGGCTGGCATCTGAGGTGCACCTTGAAGGACAGGCAGGTTCCCACAGGAAGCGGGGGAGGGCGCCTGGCTCAAGTGGACATCGGGGAACGGGACACAGAGATGCAGAGGAGAGAAGCCTGGGAATGTTGGCAGGGTGAGGACTGAAGGCTACTGAACATCACAGTCAAGATATTCTATCAGTTCAGTGGGGTCACAAGGAGTGACTCAAGGATGCCGAGCAGGGGACGGACCCAGGGCGGCAGGGCGACCGTCCGGGAGCAGGTGACTGATGTCCCTGGCGACTGGACCAGGGACCAACAGCTGGTGGGAGAGCGGGGGCCCTAATTCACATCCCTCACATGAGGGCTCACGCCCAGGTGAGAGCCCCCAAACAGGATGCAAAATGGGTAATAATTCCAAGGGATTTAAGGGAAACGGCAATAAGGAAAGGTTCTCAGGAAAGGAACAGACACCCTTTAGAACAGCGGTTCTCAACCAGGGGCAACTTTGCCCCCAGGGGATAACGGGCAACGTCTGCAGACATTTTTGGTTGTCATCACACCGGAGGGCAGGTACTACTGGCGTCTAGTGGGTGGGGTCAGGGATGCTGTTAAACACCGCACAGTGGATAGAACAGCCCCTGCTACAAAGACTCATTGGGCCCAAAATGAACAGCGTCAAGGTTTAGAAACATGGTTTGGGGGCACAAGGAGAGGAAAGCGGCCCCATGCTCCTCGCCAGGCAGCTCATGAGCCCAAAGGCAGAGGAAGCACGGCGCCTTCTCTGCAGAGACGCAGCTACTCGCCAGGACCAGTACACACCTCTCCCCACGCCCTTCCTCGACATCCCTGGGCACGTGCTACGGCCGGGCCCGACAGGCACCGAGGGTGAGGACAGGGGCAGCCCTTGCCCTCAAGGAACCACCTTCCAGAAGGGGGACAAGCATAGAAGAAACACACACGTGTCTGAAAATGCTTACGTGCTCGCACATGTCACTGGTACAGACTGAAAAGGGACGCCTTTTTCCTGCGCGAGCCGGGAGGCCAGCAGAGCACTAGGAGCAGAACAGTGACACGATCTGACCTGTCTGAGCAGGACGGCTGCCGCTGCAGCAGGGAGGCCAGCTGGGAGGCTGCTGGCGGTGGACAGAGCCAGGAGGGGGGCATGGAGGGGTGAGGAGAGGCCGGGGGTCTGGGGATCTTCTGGGAAATTAGACATGTCAAGATCCACTGCTCCTGGGCTTCCCTGGTGGTGCAGTGGTTGAGAGTCCGCCTGCCGATGCAGGGGACGCGGGTTCGTGCCCCGGTCCGGGAAGATCCCACGTGCCGCGGAGCGGCTGGGCCCATGAGCCATGGCCGCTGGGCCTGCATGTCCGGAGCCTGTGCTCCGCGACAGCAGAGGCCGCAACAGTGAGAGGCCCGGGTATCGAAAAAAACAAAAACGATCCACTGCTGGACTGGATGTGGGCCGTGAGAGCAGGAGAGAAACCAAGGAGGATCCAGGGCTTACGGCGCGAGCGACTTGGAGGGTGCGATGGAGCAGGTCTAAGGGGAAAGGTCAGAAGGTCAGGCTGGGACGCCCCTCAGACCGTCTAGAGAAGGTGCTGCTTGAACAATCGAGATACCAGTCTGAAGGTCAAGGGAGAGGGGCCAGCAGGAGATGACGGTGTGAGATTAGCAAGAGGGCGGGCGGTACTTACAGCCATCGCAGTGTGCAGAGAAGAGAAGAGGTCCGGGGAGAGGAGGGACACCCAGAACCTCAGCCAGTGAGGGAGGAGGGAGCCTGGGAGAGTAAGGCATCTGGGGGCCAAGCCAAGACCGAGCGTCAAGGACGGGGCGACGGTGCAGCCGCCCGAGGCAGACAGAGACCCTTCTCATCAGGTCTTCTCAGATTATATTCAGTGGGACTCTACTGGACACTGGCTGGGCACTGGGACCAAAGACGTGCATGCTAGTAACTTCTAGACGGTGCCAGTCGTCTGCAATGACAGCCTAGCGAGGTAGATGGCTGTGTGCGCAATTCACTCACGGAGCTCCTAACCCAGGTCCTTCCCCACGTCTCCATCTGGTCACACACGGGTGGAAAATGTCCCGCTAGCAACGGCACAGGGAGGAACGTTCCAGGTCCGCCCGGGAGCAGCCGACCATCCGGCCTGAGCAGAGGCCAGGCCAGCGCTTCCTCTCTCGGATCTTCTGGCCTGGGCTGCTCCTGAGGCCTCCCGTTCTTCTGCGTTTCCAACTCTCTGCTGCATCCCCAAACCACCCGCAACGCGTGTGCACTGTCACAGATGGTCTTAAGCACAGGGTACGGGAGAATAAAAGACTCGAGAGGTTTTCGAATTCTGCATACTTGCCGTTTGTACATAGAAGGAGTTCCTAGAACAAAAGCTTCTGAGGTTCAGGGACTGTATCTTATATCCCCAGCGCCTGGGACTTGCCTGGACCAATATTTGTTATATGAATAATTCAATCCACAGAAAAATCATTAAGGATGGCATCTTTTTAGGCAAAATAGGCCTTTTCTAGCAAAGAACATCCTATACAATCACAAAGCTCATTGCCCTAAGATCAACAGTCACAGCTGTTTTGGGAGCACCGTTAAACTCAGGCACCGTCAACACTGTTTCAGCCCCGAGGATGCGTGGAGAACAGGAAAGACACAGGGTGGCAGACGTTTAACAAGAACTAACAAAAAAAGAGAGTCTGAGACGGTGATGAGTGCTCTAGAGCAAAGAGCCAGGAATAGAGACTGTGTGGGGGGGGCAATTCTGCCGCTGGGGCCTGAGGGTAGGGGTCCATCCAGCACAGAGAGGACCGCCCACAGCATCACGTGCGCCACGTGGACAGGAGGGCGGGACCGGCCACAGGGAGCTTGGTAGACCACGGTGTGGGGTCTGGGTTATGTTTAACTGCAGCGGAGCTAAGGAGGGTATCTTCTGGGAAGCGTGCAAACTCCCTGTTAATCCAGGAAGTCCCCTACATACGAACGAGTTTCGTTCCAAGAACACGTTCATAAGTCCAGTTTGTTCGTAAGTCCAACAGAGCTAGCCTAGGTGCCCGACGAACACAATCGGCTATATAGATAGTACTGTACTGTGATAGGTCTATAACACTTCTCACACAGATAATACATAACAAACAGAAAATAAAGAAAAGATGTTTAATCTTACAGTACAGTACCTTGAAAAGTACAGTAGCACCAGCACAACAGCTGGCACAGGGGGGCTGCCATCGAGTGAACAGGCAGGAAGAGTTACTGCCTGGAGGAGGGAGAGGAGGTGGGAGAGGGTAGAGCTGAAGGGTCGTCAGCAACAGGAGACGGAGGAAGCTGCAGTGTCACTCACGCCTGACGCTGATGGCGCGGGTTCTGGGCTGGAAATAAAGACACTGTCCTACTGTACTCTATACAGTACCGTACAGTAAAGTACACAAAAGCACAGCCACTTGTAGGGGATGCACACACGTGACAACGTACGCCAGACACGTGCACTAACTTACGTGATTGGACATGCGAACGCACGTCCGCACCTTTGACAGTTTGCAACTTGAAGGTGCGTATGTTGGGGACTTACTGTATCCGGAAAGATACACAAAATCTGCAGAGAAGCCCATGTGTGATGGCCCCGAACCTGACGCTCTGAGAGGTGGAACTGTCGGCGCAGCTGGAGACTAGGTTAGGGGCAGGGCTGGGGACGGCAGCCTCTGGGCTTTGACAAGTTAAAGGACTTGACCCAACCCCCTAGGTGAGGCCTGACCTCCACCTTGGAGAAGGGCCTGTCGCCTGCAAAGCCAGTGGGTCCCCGCTTGTCAGCCCGAGGTCCCCCGTGGTCACAAGGAAAGTCTGGGACAGCGTCCAGCCAGCAGAGGCCTTTGGTGGGGCGGAGTCAGTGGATTTGAACGCCTCTAGGTGGGAAACGCCCCTCCAGTGTGCACTGGACCCTGCTCCACAGCTGGCTGCTACCACCGCCCTCCCGTCCATCCCGCCGTTCGGCCCTGCCGGCTCCTGGGCGTACCTGAGCGCGAGGCCCTTCACAGGTGCTCTGCGGCTCGTCTCAAGGGTGGACGGACCTGGCCTGGGGAAAAGGAAGACGCCCTCGGGGGATCTCCCCCTGTGCATTTAAAGCATACTTCAGGTTTGATTTTGCAGAGGTTACCTTTTTAAGAACAAGAAAAGACAACATGTCAAGATCCTGAGTGGTTTCCAAACGCAGGGACTCTCCCGGCACCTGCTTAGTTAAAAGGACAGACTCGTGTGAGGCGGGGCCCTGATCGACCCCCAGGCTACAGGCCCCGTCGGCATCCTGACAGCATCCACTTTTCCTTCCCTTCACAACAGCCAACGCTGAACACCCAGCCCCTCCCGTCGGCGGTCGCTCCACAAACCGGGACCCTCCATCCCATGGACGTCACGCCGGATGGGATGCGTTTGACGCCCACGAGAGTCATTCCCTTCCAGGACTGGCGGGCACACGCTTGACACGGGCAGCTCTGTTAACAGCAGGGCGGGTTCCAGGTTCCTCCCTCACAGCTCGCAGCCAACGACGCCCAGCCCGGCACAGCCTAGTGCCCTGCACACCCAGACCTCACCACCAACTGCCTCTCGGCAACCACGCGAGAGGAACAGACAGTTACTGTTTCCACTTACAAGTGAGGCAACCGAGGTACAGAGAAGCCGGGTTACGTGGCTGGCTTCTGAGGGCCGGGCCACAGCTGCAGTGCCACCCCGAGGCCCAGCCTCTAGCGTCTCAGCTTCCCGCAGCCTGCGGACTCGGGGCATCAGCCACAGTGCCGCCCGGGACCCTCGCGCCATCCGCCAGCCCCTGCTCCCCAGCGGACAGGGCATTTCTAGCCTTACGCTTAAATACAAAATCTCTTTAAAGGTTCAATTACAGTGATTGCAGGTCTTGTAGCCAGACAAGATCTGTGTGAAGTGTCTAGTAATTCATTACTCAGAGTTTCCCAGGAGAAACTTCCCAACGAGCACGGGTGACGTATATAACCTTAGAGACGATTCCACAAAGGGAACCGACTTCCTTCAACCGCCCTCGGAGACAGGAACGCCATCATCTCTGGGTATCTGCTGGGGAGAGGGGGCGCCCAGCAGGAACAGAGCCCAGGGCCGCTCTGAGGCTTCTCCCCCAAAGTCCCCTCCGAAAGGAGGACAGAGTGAGACCCGGCAGCGAACAGGGTCACCCCGAGCCCGTGTCAGAGAAGCTGTGTTCTCATTTCTTTTGCTCTCCCAGCAGGGCTCAGAGCAGATCTACTGACTGGACACTCCAGGTAACTTGGATGTGACCTTCGGGCGCTAAAGTCTGTGAACCAAGAACTTCTCACACTGAAGCCAAGACCTCGGGAAACCCACCCCGACCCTTTATCAATTAGTGAGACAGGAGTGACCCTGGAGGGGCTAGCATTTCTGGGGCTCAGGGACCCTGGGTGCCCCCCAGGAACTCAGGCCCTGGCCCCTAAGTCACCAGCAGCTGGACACAGGGCCTCGAGCCATTCTTGGGAGGCCGGCTAACCACAGGGGCCCCTCCGGGCCGGAGCCCAAAGCCAGGAGCACAACCTGCGCCTCCAGCTGGCCCACAAGCCCTGCCTGCAGGCCTGCAGGGGGTGAAACAGTAACTGTGAAGGCAGCCCCGACGCCCCTCCGTCACCGCCCCTCCACCGGGAACAGACGCCTTTGACTGGCTGCCTCCCCACCCCTGGGCCTGGTCCACAGCAGAGGGATTTCCAAAACGGAACCAGCTAGAGCTGTTTGAAACAACAGCCTGTTAGAACTGGAAGGGCCTCCAGGGCAATCTAATCCCAAGCGCCACATGACGGGAGAGACAACTGAGCCCCCAGAGGAGATGCTACAATGCACCCCTCCCCCAGTACCCCTCCCCTCGAAACCTCACACAACAACAGGACATACAGGCGGGCTGGGTCCTCCTGGGTGTTGGAGGGTCGGGGTGCAAAAAGAAACACCCCTGTGTCTTTAGGGCCTGCACGTGCTCCCAAGGGGGCCCGGGGGCCCCGGGCTGGGCTGGCGACAATTGCAGTCAGCACGAGGGTCTCGGTGGCCAGGCTTGAGCTCCCTGAAACTCTTCTGTGCCTGACATTTGGAGGGAGAGCTTCCCCAGTACTAACCAGCTTCCAAAAAGAGCTGGGAAGAAAGCCCCGCGGGCAGAAGATGGGAGGAGAGAGGCCAGCTTTAGAGAGTCTGGAGGAGAACTCAGGCTGCAGAGTTGGGAAAGACCCAGCTGCAACCACAGGGCAAGAAAGTCTGGAAACGCTGCCCAGCGGCCACAGGGCGAGACCGAGAGCCAGTGGGTCAAACTGGGATGAGGGGTGGAGGCTTAAATTTACCCAGGTAAACAGAGCCAACTGGGGGGCTGGGACGAGTGGGCCATCACTGCCAAGGCCGGCCAGACTGGACCAAACTGCAGGTCCGCTCTCCCAGATCTGCCAACTCGCTGCCTGGGGGAGTGGACAGTCGCCCCTCAGAGATGGGGAGAAGGTGACCTTTTTCTTTAACATCTTTATTGCAGTATAATTGCTTCACAATGGTGTGTTGGTTTCTGCTGTGTAACAAAGTGAATCAGCTATACATATACATATATCCCCATATCCCCTCCCTCTTGCGTCTCCCTCCCACCCTCCCTATCCCACCCCTCTAGGGGGTCACAAAGCACCGAGCTGATGTCCCTGTGCTATGCGGCTGCTTCCCACTAGCTATCTATTTTACATTTGGTAGCGTATATATGCCCACGCCACTCTCTCACTTCGTCCCAGCTAAGCTGGGAGAAGGTGACTTTTACCATGAAAGGTGGTTCAGACGGAAAACGATAGGGCCTTTCACCTTCATCACAGCATCCGTTCCCAAGCCCTCTGCTGGATTTCTCTGGACTGCTGGAGGCAGTTTGAAGACACTTAATGGAACCCAGCCAGGACGCCCCTGGGTGTCCTCCCCTCACTCGGGGTTTCTCCATCTGCTATTGTGAGTCTTGAAGGGGCTACAGAAACAGCACCAACCAACCAACCACTGAAAACCCTGAGGACCATGTTCAGGTGTGCGGATGGAGCACAGGTGGCGTCTGAGGGCCTGTTCGGAAGATGATGAGGGGACGAATGACAGGCAGGTTGGAAAGGAGCTCGGGAGCACAGACCAGAGCAGCGAACAGGAAAGCTCTGTGGGCTCAGTGGCACTTACTCCGGAGGCGGCTAGCACCAGCGCTTCAGGTAAAGCCCTCGGCCCCTGCTAGACATGCCGGCATGGCCGTCCAGGATCCGCAGAGCCATCCCAGGAGTGAAAATTAGAACAGCCTCGCCTGGGCTCCTGTCCTTCTTGAAGGAGAGCCAACAAAAAATCTTCCAGCTGCCGCTAGGGCAAGCCCAGCGTGAAACGCGCAGGTGAAGAATAATCCCAGATTTTCTCTTTTCACAGCACGTGGCTCCCAGCAATCTGGCTCACGCTTCGGGCATAGAAATTCTTTTTTCAGAAAACAGTTGTTTCAAGCCAACAAGACACCCTTGGAGACATGAGCACGACCAAAGGACACGAAGAGGGCTGCTTTCGGGCACACCGAGCAAACGCCTGTCACACATTCACACTGGAACACACGGGAGGTCGGGGCCTGGGAGAGCAGGGCTGCTCCTGCTTCCCGGCAGGCAGACCCCAGCGGGTCCCACGCCCGAGGAACGAAGGGGGGCTGCCCTTAGGTCCTTATCCACATGTCACCTCGGTAGGTGCTTTGCTCCACGAACCTCCTTCCCTGCGTCTGCTCCACCTGCGCCTTTTGGGGCAGGGACCTGGCCCCAGTGTGCCTCTGGCCTCGGGCCCCGGACTGGACGTCCCCACAAAGAGCCCAGCCCCATCACTCCTCCGGCGAGCGTGCCGAGGGCTCTGAGCACTGCCCTTCCTTCCCAGGAGACGCACCTCCTTCCTCCTGCTATTTATAACCACAGATCTTCTGTGTGAAGAGAGAACAGATGCTATTTTGAAACAGAGGAAACCACCACTCAGCCTTCCACGTTCCACAGGTCGGCGGGTCTGCCGGGGGGCGCACGTGTGCTCCTGGCGGGCGTGTGGGCACAAGCTCGGGGCCGGGCCTCGCTCACCCACGCCTGAGATCGGAGCCTTGCCTTTCATAAGTAAACTGCACATCTGAGTCAGCAGTAGGAGGGCCGGGGTCCAGGAAAGGGTCCTCAGCTCTCCCAGAGTGTGCCCGCCACGCCCTGGCCCCCGTGTTGCCTTAGGGCCAGCCTCAGGGGGGGTCACCCTAAGCTTCCAGCCCTGTGCCTGCCTGGGTGCTGGTGTTTGGCCAGGAGCGCGACTCCGCCCACACCCACGCTGATGGCATCACAGCTCTGGCAAGTGGGCCCTTCCTTGGCCGCTAGACTGGTAACACGATCCTGGCCTTTCTCCTCCAGGTACCAGGCTGAAACTCTGCCCAGGGTGGTAGCAACTGAACGCTGTTGCCAAGCAGCCAGGTGGCAAAAGCAGTGAAGAAGGCCCGGGGGAAAGTGGAGAGCAAGTTCCCCAGAACAGCTGGGTCACCACTCAGCTCCCCTCTCTGCAAAACAGAAGCAGTCCCGCTCCAGGCAAGTGGAATGGTCTCTCACGAAGACTTGCAGGATGAGAACATCTAGGAACGGGGGCTCTAACTAGAGTGCGTGGCCAAATATCGCCTGCGGCTCCACGAGGAGGTGGAGAACGGCCACCCCGCACCTCTCCCGGCGGGGATGGAAGAGGCAGGGCGAGCGGAGGCGCAATGAAAGAAAACAGAAAACTAGGAGGACCAGCCGGAGACCTGCTCGGGCTTAGGCAGGAATCCAGGCACCAAACTAGCACTGCTCGCGGGGGTTAAAAGAATCCAGATGCAGCTCTCGCCACAGTCTGGCGGGCGCGGGGCGCAGACCCCACCGCGGACCCCAGCTGGGCCCGAGCGAGCCGGAAAAGCGCGCGGGAAGCTCGGGGGCTCGCGGCGCGCGGACGGGCCGGGGCCGAGCCTGCGCGCCCGGGGGCGGCTCCCCGCGGCTCCGCGGTCGCCGCCCGGGGACCGAAATTGGCGACACCCGCCCGCCGGGAGGGCGGGGACCCTCGCTACCTGCCGGCTGGAGGCGGCGCGGCCCGGGCGCGGCGAGAGCCCGCGGCCCCAGCTTTGTTCGGCGGCGGGGACCCCTTCCCCTGCGCGCCCCCCGCGCCGCCGGGCCCCGGCCCCTCAGACCCGTCCCGGGCCGAGCTCGCGGTCCCCGGGCGCGGGGGGTGGAGGGGAGGCCCCTCCCGGACCGCACCTCCCCGCTCCCGATCCGGGTGCCCCGACCGGCCCGCGGGCGCGGGGAAGTTGGGCGGCGGGGCGTGGGCTCTCGTTTCCCGGCCGCCGCCAGGCTTACCTGCGCGTCCGCGGCTTGTCAGGCCCGCGGGCTCCGGCTCGCTCTCTGCCCGGCCCGGCCCTTCTAGCGCCCGCGGGGCCGCGGCGGCCGGGGGCGCCGACTCTCCGCGCTGCGCTCCGGTCCCGCCGAGTGTCCGCCCGGCCCCGGGGGTCGGCCGGTCACCCCCGCGGAGCCCGCGCTCCTTGCCCCGAGGGCTCCCGCGCGGCGCCGGGTCCGAGCTGATGGGCGGAGGCGGGGCGCGGGCGGCGGCCGAGCGGAGGAGGCCGGGCCCTGCGCGGGGCTCTCCGCCGCGGCCGGGAACTTGGGCCCGAGTTGGCTGCGGCGGTGGCGGCCGCGGCTCTGAGTGCAGGGCCGGCGCCGGCCGGCGGGTCCCGGGCCCCGCGCCCCGCCCCGCGCCTCCTCCCCGCCCCCGCCCCGCCGCGCCGAGCCAACCCGCCCCCGGGGCTCCTCACGGGCGGCACCCGGCCTCGCACCTGCCTCAGCTCCCCGCGCGCCCGCTCCTGCGCGGGCCCCGACCCCCGGGCGCGCGTGGGGAGCCCCCCCGGACCCTCCGCACACCCACCGGCCCCTTCGCCGGAACTCGACCCGGTCCTCCGGGAGCACCTGGGGTCTCACGCGCCAGCAGCCCCCGGGGCGTCCAACTCAGGGACTGCGGGGCTGGAGGCTCTGGGACTCACGTAGTAGCTTTTCTACTCACATCAAACACTCACACGCGCTTTATCCTCCTTGAATCTCCCCACGGAGTGGAGTGATCTGTTATTTCTGCCTCACAAACCCGAGCCATTCCCTCTGGTCCTGGACCCCTTTCGACAGCACCCAGCAGAGCCATCCCTGGGACAAGGAAAGCTGGCGCGGCGCGGATACACCAAGAAGAGTGCTTCCACATGGGAAACGCGCGCTCCCATCGCTTCTGGGGCAGCGTCCGGCCTGAATTAGTCCATAGTCACTGACCGGTGCCTGAAAAGTCACTAGAGGCTCGGCTGGGACCGATGTCCCCAGGTCTGGGCAGTGCACCCTGGGTGAGCTGCCCCAGAGGGAGTAGGCAGAGCTCCAGCTTCAGCCCTGGACCCGATTCCAGACCCCAGTAACAGGGCACCAACCAATGGGGCCAGCATGGTTTGAGGCCAGCCCTCCAACTGCTTTTTTTTTTTTTTTTCAAAGTTCTGAACACCCCCCCACCCCCCGGCCCTTCTCTTCCCTGAGTGAGTAGGAGGTCGCTCTGCTAAAGAAATTGCCTTTGAATGCAGTACAGTGAGAAGAAAAAACAACAATAGCAGTAATCGAAGGCTTGGCCTTTTTTAATTAGTAACTGAACAGGGTGACAACCTTCCCCTTTCAGTGGGGGAAGGGACCGCGGGGGGCGGGCGGTGGTCAGGGAACGAGGGACCAGGAACCCACCGTACTGGGCTGGCAATAAGGAGCTATTGTCCTCTGGGTTTTACGATAAGAAAAGTAAGAGCAGTTTTAGCAAATACCAGACTAGAGGGAAAGTCTTCCTTGGAATTGTGCCGTCTTGGCCGGAGGTGCCTGACGACTCTTCTCACCTCACAGTGAATGGGGTTTATGAGACCGGGTCCAGCAACCTGAAATGAATGGCCTACGATTGCCATGCCCCCCACACCGCCCCCTTCACGGAGGGGAACTAGTTCAAGGCTTTACCTTTGGGGACAGATGAGACACAGAGGGTAGCTGGCCTCGTGCAGGACGAGAGCTTTGAATCCACCTTGTCAGATTACAAATAGGCCCAGCTCCTCTCCTCCTGAGGAGAAAGCATCGGCTCCGGGGTTAGGGTCTTTGCGGGAGGTCAAGGGAAGACCTCATGCAGGAGGCCCTGATCATTCCGGAATGCAGACTGGGAGAATTTGGGGATTTGCTTCACACTCACATTTCTTGAGCCCTAAACACACAGAGATGGCTGAGAGCAGGTCCCAGCCGCAGGAAGTTTAAAGTCTAAAGGAAGGAGCACAAGAACGAGCCACTTTGCTTCCCCACCCCCACCCCCCGCCCCCACTAGCTGACCACCCAGGGGGAGGGCAGGTGACAGATGACAGCAACCCCAGCTGTCCCTGGAGTGGTCCTGCACCTCCCACCTCCGTCACCGTCCAAGATGAGTCAACAGTTGTGGTCCAGCGAGGGAAGCTGCAGCTACCCCCGCCCCCGCCACCCCCAGGAAAGGAGCATGTGGCTGAGTAGCTGGGAAAGCATTCACACGAGGAACCCCGAGTCCTGGGCTGGATTCCCAAGGGAAGTGGTGAGCGCCCCACTGCCTGAGTCAGCCCGGAGATGAGAGCCGATGGGACTGTGGGCAGATCTCGCCCATGTTTTGTCTGTGATTGCTGGGCGGGGCCTCTTGCCTTCTCCCCCAGATAAAACATACCCTGACTTGGCATTTGTGGTTTAAACAAAGAAAGAGAAAGCAAGTATCTGGACATATGGAAATTAGTAAAGACTCCTGCTCTTTATTGGAGGCCCTATTCCCCCGTCCTGGTCATGCCCTCACAGGCCACCGGCCACACTGGGAGGCCCCTTCCAAGCCAGAACAGCTAACGAAACCCCATCAGAAAGAGACAGGAGGAGCCAGCCTGTCGGGGTACTAGGTCTAGGGCTGACCTCTGCCCCTTGGGCCGTGCACGCTGAGGGCGACCTTTCCCTTTCCATCCCGGCCCCGGGAGGAAGCGCTTCGGGGGGCGCGGCTGCTCCAGATGGAGCAGGAGGAAAGCGCCCCGAGGTGGGAAGGTCCGCCCCCGCCCCAGCCTGCTTCTCTGGCCTTTCTAAGGCTTCACAGGGACGCACAGAAGATTTCTTGGGGGCGCCAGCCTGATGAGCCTTTGAAGCCAGAGGACAGAGAGGCAAACCTGGTAACCGCCTCCCAACAGCCACTTCGCAGGCGCGTCGCCTGGGCCGTTCGGCTTCATTCTGTGCCGCTTATCTGGATGCCTTTCTGAGAACGAGGGCCGAAAACAATGGTAGATTCGGACCCAAATGTCCGGATACCATCCGTAGATTCCCCCCACGGACTCAACGGTAGCTGAGCCCTTCTGGGACGTGTGGGTCGGGGGATTCTAAGCCCTGAAGGCAGCAGGTGAGAAGAAAGTTCTGCCGTCATGAGCTCGATCTGCAGTTGACTTCCTGGGAAAAGTTCACCCCAGGAGGCCAGCAGCCCGAGGAATCCGTGTAAAGGCAGAAGGAGTCTAAAGTATCGACCGTTCCAACCGCTGATACGTGCGGAGATCTATCCAATGAGGACAGCTCCGCTCGCCGCACTTGGAGGGGCCTCCTGTGACCGATTCTCCCCACAGAGAGGCCAAGTGCCCTCCAGGGCGACGTCTAACGAGGGTGCTGAGCAGGGGGCTCCACGTCAGCCCCCCCGGGAAGTCCGGACTCACTGCCTGTGTGATCTTGGGCAAGACGCCACTGCTGTCTCTCAGCCCCGGTTTCCTCATCTGCAAGGGAGTAAGACGGCAGCCTGCCTGGGGGAACCCGAGGCCTAAGTCAGGCAATGCAGGTGAGGAAACCGAGAGCCACGTCTTGCATGTGGTACACACTCCATAAAAACTAGTAACGGTGTTACTACTCCGGAGTAGACAGGGCTGAGTTCGTTCCCATTTGGACAGTCTGCTGTGGCTCTCAGCCCTTGAACTCCTGGATCTTCATCCCCATTTTTCTCCTACGAGAAGATATACAGGGTCCTACATTGTTCCTTGAATGAATTACTGCTTCACAAATATGTAGAATGAGGCAGCTGAAGGTGTCACTAAAGACTGGCAAAATCCGGAGACCCTAGCCTCCGTCAGCATTGCCTGCCGAGGCCCCAGCGTGCGCGGACGGGAAGCCCTCATGGGCGGGGCCCCAGGAATGAACTGCTCCAGAGTGTGGCCCAAAGGGAGGCCCTGTTTGGAGTCGCCACGGACACGAAATGCTACATCCCTTTTGAGATGCCAGTGTCCCCATGTCCCTCCTGTTTCCCCTTCTCAGCTTTGACTGAAGTCCTTTCGTGTGTTCTGTACGGATGGATGTAGGAGGGCACAGGGACACGGGGCCCGTGCCAGGAGGTCTGCCCTCACGGTGGGGCTGGGGGCCGCAGAGGGGCACACGGCCAGGTCAGGCGCCCCGCTGTAGATCCCGGTGCCCTCAGGACGGGGTGGACCCCGCGCAGGTCACCTCCTCTCTTGGGGCCGCCGTGTCCTCGCTAACCTCACAAAGCCAAGACTGGGTCAAAGGGAAAGGGAAGCGGCTGGAGGTGTGGGTGGGAGACGAGACTCTGACCCCACGTCCATCTCGTTTTGAGAGTCAGTGGGGCGGTCAAGTGTTGACGGCAGGAAACAGCGACCCGGAGCGGGGTTAGAGGTCGGGGTGGCTGGAGACGCAGCTCCAGCAAACTGAACTGATAACTGTGAAAGCCAGACGGCCAGGGTCAAGGTGGGAGGGGATGGAGCCCCGGGGATAATCCCTGCACGGTTAACTGGGAGGAGAGCCGGCTGGCAGGGGCCCTGGGGTCAAGTGATGTGCTCTTCACAATACGGCCCCGGACACGCTTGAAATCAGAAGAAAAGTGAGGCGGAGGAGAAATTCCTGGTGTTGAGGAGGGGGCTGGGAGCTCGGAGGGGTGGTTAGCAGTCCACGCCCCGAGGGGCCTTCCTCCCTCCTCTCCAGGGGATGTTGGGTCTTGTGACCAGAGGGTGTCTCGCCATCCTCGGGCTCTGAAATTGCTGCCTGGGAGGCTTCCTAGGGCCCTGGTGGGTTGGATTGTGGGTTGATCAGAATCTCCCAGGAAAGACTGTTACAGACACAGACTCCCAGGCTTGCACCTCAGGCCTTCGGAACAGGTGTGTCTGTGGCCTGTACTTTTAAGGCCCCACAGGTGATTCTGGTCCTCAGCTCGGTCTGAGACTCGGCCACAGGGTCCCATAGGTCCACACCCAGCAAGCCTGAGAGGAGAGGAGAGGCGCCCTGGCTCCCAGAGGCCCAGGCGGACGGCAGGGCGGAGGGGAGCCCACCTGGTTCCCCAGCCCAACTCCAGCCCACCTTGGCCTTGGAGATGCGTCAGCTGAGACTGGGCTCCAGGTCCGCCATCACCATAGTGTTTGAGAGTTAACTTTCGCTAAATGGTACTAATGACGATGAAAGAGGAAATCCACAGGTAATCCAAACCTCTCACGGTTAAGTCATGGTTTGTCCCCCGCCCTGTACTTATCATCAGAAGCGTTTATGAACTCCTGAATCCCACCTTCTGAGCTGGGACGCTGTGCTGGTAGTTCCCTGGCTGGAGCGTTTGTTTGGCTTGAGAAAACATGGTTGTACCACAGAGGCGAACAGTGACACGTGGGAATGTATCATGGTAATGGAGTTACACTGGACGGTGTGAAATTTTAAGCACTTAGCCCAACACCCTCCCCTGTTCTCTGATCTTTCTCACTCTGTCTACAAGCCTCTGGGTCCTAACACATAACTAAGTTCAGCACCTGCACTAACCCTGGATGTCCGTAAACGTTGATCAATGAAAACAAGTCACAGGAAACAGCAATCAGCTTCAACGCTAACGAGACGCTGGGGACTCCGCCTTCCTAGAAGCCCTTCTTGAGACTTCATGCTCTGGCCATGAAGACAGTGAGCCGGAAAGATGATGAGCAAAGAGACTGGAATTATATTCAGTGTTTCCTTTCAAGTTTCAAACATGGGCCTTAAACACCTTTGATTCTAAGAGAAGAAACATATAAATGCCATTGGCTTTGAGAGACTTGTTGGTGGGCTAGAGGGGCTGACCCGTGTTTCCCAAACCTGAGTGGGTGGGAGGGAAACTGATAAGGAGAGAACAGTGTGGGAGGTGACTGCCCAGGAGGGGAAAGTGCTGGCTAGTGACCTCACCCCCTCCTTTATCAAACTCCTAACCACCACCACCCCCCCGCCAGCCCTGCTTCATTTCCTTTTTGCCTTTCTTGTAGCCTGGTAACCACACCTGTATCCCGTCGGCCGTCGGCTGATTTCAGTCGTGGGCTGCCATCTGGGGTGCATTTTAAGCAGGAATTTCTGGAAACAGAAGAGCTACCAGACCCACAGCAGATTCTCCAGTGGTGGAATTTCAGGCACCACAGCATCTGGATGGAGGAGATACTTCAGGGCCCCGGGGGTAGGTGGGACGCTGGGAGCCTTCCCAGTACCTTTAGATCTCAACACCCAGGCAGCCGCCCACCTCCAGTTCGCTCCCCAAGGCTCTCTGTCAGGGCTCCTGTCCCAGCTGGTGGCAGGCAGCCAGGAGCTGCTCGCTCAGCTTTTCAGTTTAAATGTCCACCTGGGTTTGCAGTGAGTGACAGGGACAGGGTCTCCGGAAGCTGACAGAGAAGGCCCAGGTCATCGAAACCCAGGCCTGGCAATCCAGGGTCCCCAGGAATTTCACTCGCTGGGATGGGTTTTGAGTGTGTGTTTCAAAGATGCCTTCATCCTAACTGTTAAAGGTTCAGACCTGACCTGGTCACCATCAATATGTTAAAAGCCTCTCCCTTTGCACTTAGAGAACCCTGAGCGTGGCCGTTAGGACAGCAACCCAGACAGACAGAGGACACTCGTGCTCCAGCTGTGGAGCACGTACGTTTTGACTTAGGGCCAAGCCCTGGCCCGAGAGCCTTTGATGTGGGGAGACAGAGATGAATCAGGCGGGTTGGCAGTTGGGCCAGAGAGAGGGAGGGAGGGGAGCTTCTCTCTGGGGAGGAGCTGGCTCAGAGCTGCTGGAGGAGGGGAGGGAGGGCCGGAGCTGGGGGGCCTGAGCAGGGGTGGCCCGAGGGGGGCAAGAGTGGGCAGCCGGCAGGCGTGCCGGGAGGGCCTTGGGTCAGCCGCCAACGCCACGGGCTGGAGTGTCCCCACCAGCCGAGTGGAGTCCTCACTGCTTGAAACAGAAGAGGGAACTCTCAGCCTTGTGCCCTGGGGGCCGAGGGAAGAGTCACCCCCAGTGAGGGAGGGGTGACAAGGAGGCCCTCACTGCCCAGGACTGGGCTCCAGATTCCCCGCTGCCGAGAGGTGGTCCTGAGACCGACGGTGCCGGAGATGGCGCATCCTGTCCTGTTCCGCACGGGCGGCCCCATCGCCCCGGCCCAGCCCCACGCCGAGGCCCAGCTTTAACCGCAGAGCCCAGTCTGACTTTCTTTCCCGTCTCAGTGGGCTCGGGAGGGGCTGGCGGGCTGGTAGCCATAAAGGATGTTTTGGGCAGCTGAAGCCACAGGCATGCACTCAGCTACGGACAAGCTGTGGGGCAGCCCCAGGGCACCACCCGTCCGCTCCTCGCCCAGGGCAGCCAACAGGAGGAACCACCTGGGCCGTGTTCCTGCTTGCAGCCCTGGCCCGGCCAGCCCTCCTCGCCCTCCAGTAGCCCCCTGGGTGTCCCTGCACCTTCCTCGGGGCCCTGGTGCGGTGGTCAGGTGGGGCTGCCGGTTCTGGGGTCGGGGAGGGAACACCCTCTCCAGCATAAGAACCACTGTTTGGGAAGCGCAGACCCCGGAGCCCGGCTTTTGGGAAAACCTTCCGGATTAGGATAGTTCCCATGGCAACGAGTGAGGGTGCTTTGTCAGTTACACCGTGTCACAGGGATAACTGTTAGCTTTTATGGATGTTCCACTAGTATGTGGTGTCAGGAAATGTGTGGGGGGACACCTGCTCGGTCCAGAGATTATATTGTAACAGCATCAGGACAGCACTGACCCGTCCTAACGGAGCGCGAACCACGGGCTGAGGAATGTGACCCTCCTAATGGCACTCTGAGGACAGCACCCTTGTCATCCCATCTTGCAGGTGAGAACGCTGAGACCCAGCGAGGCCAGGGGGACCCGGGTCAGGCCTCACCTGTCCCCAGGTGTACAAGAGCCAATGTGGAGACAGAGGCTTCTCCAAACTCCGCCCCAAACACCCCAGGTCTCCATCCCACGCCCACCATCACTCAGGGGCGGGAGTCACGCTGGCCCAGTTCTATAAGTAGCGGTGGGAGCGGGGCGGGCTGCGCTGGAGACGGTGGGAGAAACACAGAAGATAAACTGCTTTTCTGCGTAATCTGTTCAAGCTCACAAGCAGGCGGGAAACCAATTTCCGCCAAACTAAGAAAAAGGGCGGTTCTCTGGCCCCTGGCGCTGGAGACATGATGCTTTTTTTTTTTCTTGCGGTACGCGGGCCTCTCACTGTTGCGGCCTCTCCCGCTGCGGAGCACAGGCTCCGGACGCGCAGGCTCAGCGGCCGTGGCTCACGGGCCCAGCCGCTCCGCGGCACGTGGGATCTTCCCGGACCGGGGCACGAACCCGTGTCCCCTGCATCGGCAGGCGGACTCAACCACTGCGCCACCAGGGAAGCCCCGACATGATGCTTTTAATAAAACAATTCTGGGGTCGTACCTGGAGCTCCGGGGAACAAGCGCTGCCTGCCAAGCCGCTCAGGCCGGGTCAGGCCCGAGCAGTGGGAGGCTGCTGCTTCCTGTGCGCTGTGTCCCCTCCTGCCCCACCAGCCAGAGGCTGCAAAGAAAGCAAAGACCCACTGCATCCCAGGGTGGGAGGCTCCCGCAGTGGCCCTGTGGGCCCCCTCGCTGGTGGCCCCTGGGGTCTCGACGGGAGGAGGGAAGGAGGGAAGGAGGGAGGGAAGGAGGGAGGGAAGGAGGGAGGGAAGGAGGGAGGGAAGGAGGGAGGGAAGGAGGGAGGGAAGGAGGGAGGGAAGGAGGGAGGGAAGGAGGGAGGGAAGGAGGGAGGGAAGGAGGGAGGGAAGGAGGGAGGGAAGGAGGGAGGGAAGGAGGGAGGGAAGGAAGCAGAGGTCTGAGCAAGTCCAGAGTCTGCCATAGGAGAGGCCGGTCCACTCCTGGGCGTGAACCCAGGGGTGGAGAAGATGCATCAGGACCCCGAGTTCACGAGAGCAGAGGGGTGGAAACAGCTCAGACATCCACTGACTGACGGATGGATAAACACAGTGCATAGAAACACACAGTGGAACATTATTCAGCCTTAAAAAGGAAAGAAAATTTGACTCAGGCTACAGCATGGATGGGACTTGAAGTCACTGTGCTCAGTGACATAAGCCAGACACACCAGGCTCAATATTGTGTGACTCCACTTACACGAGGGCACCGAGAAGAGTCAAATACGTAGAGACAAAAAGTAGACTAGTGCTTACCGGGGCTGGGGGAGGGGCGGCAGGCCCCTTTGCTGTTTAATGGGGGCGGAGCTTCAGTTGGGGAAGATGAAGAAGTTCTGGAGACGGATGACTGCACAACAGTGTGAATGTACTTAACACTATTGAACTGGACACTTAAAAATGGTTAAAATGGTAAATTTCATGTTATTTATATTTTACCATAATAAGAAAAAAAAACAAGAAAAGAAAAAGAGGAAATGTGTCCATCCATTCTTGTGGGGAAAAACACACCTTTTCCCAGAGTCCTAAAACATTTCCCAAATCACCCAATTTGTGTTGAAATTTCCTGGGCTTGTCTCAGCCTAGAATGGAATCTAGGGGGGATACTGTCTTAAAATCCATTCAGTTTGGAAGAATAAATTGGGAAGAATTACTGTACCTGATGTGAAAACTTACAATATAGTTGGAGTAATCAAGGCAGCACGGCTTCATGGAAGGACAGACAGGTCAGTGGAACAGGGTGCGGAGCCTGGGGACAGACCCACACAAACACCCCCAAATGCTGTTGACAAAGCTGCAAAGGCAGCTCACTGGGGGGACGGTTGTCCCCAGCAGTTCAGTCTTTTTTTTTTTTCCAACATCTTTATTGGAGTATAATTGCTCTACAATGGTGCGTTAACTTCTGCTGGATCACAAAGTGAATCGACCATACGTATACACATATCCCCATATCTCCTCCCTCTTGCGTCTCCCTCCCACCCTCCCTATCCCACCCCTCTAGGTGGTCACAAAGCACCGAGCTGATCTCCCTGTGCTACGCGGCTGCTTCCCACCAGCCATCCGTTCTACATGTGGTAGTGGGACGAACAGTCTTTTCAGCAAGGGGTGCTGGGGCCACTGGGCACCCCTAGGTTGAAAACGTGAGCCCCAACATCATACAAAAATCAACGTGCTCATCACCAGCCACCAGGAACACGCCTGAAATCCACGGCGAGGTGTCGCCCCAGGCCCACGAGAACAGCTAAAATGCACAGAGCGACAATACCAAACACCGGTGGGGCTGTGGGAAGCTGGCTCTCTCATAAGTTGCCAGTGGGAATGCAAAATGGAGCAGCCTCTCTGGAAAAGAGTCTGGCAGTTTCTCTAAAAACTAAACATGCGCACCGTACAATCTGGCATTCGCACACCTGGGCCTTTATCCCAGAGAAATGAAAACTTGCGCTCCCACAGAACCTGTACCTGGAAGTTCATAGCAGCTCTATTTGTAACAGCCCAGACTTGGAAACGGCCCACATGTCCTTCAACAGGTCAGTGTGTGAACAAAACGTGGCCCGTCCATACCACTCAGTGACCAAAAGGAACCAACACTGATCCGTGCAACAATCTGGGTGGATCTCAAAGACGTTCTGCTGAGAAAAGCCATTCTCAAAGGTTACAGACCGAGGGGCTTCCCTGGTGGCGCAGTGGTTGCGAGTCCGCCTGCCGATGCAGGGGACGCGGGCTCGTGCCCCGGTCCGGGAAGATCCCACATGCCGCGGAGCGGCTGGGCCCGTGAGCCATGGCCGCTGAGCCTGCGCGTCCAGAGCCTGTGCTCCGTAACGGGAGAGGCCGCAACGGTGAGAGGCCCGCGTACCGCAAACAAACAAACAAAAGAACATATAACACTTTTGATTTTAACTGTTGGTAAGTACACAACGCAGTGACACTGAATTCACAGTGTTGAACAATCATCACCACGATCTACACTCAAAAGTTTCACGTCATCCCCAACAAAAACTCCATTCTACATTCTGTCTGTATTTCTTTTTTAATTAATTTTTTTACTGTGATAAAATTTACATAAATGTTACCATTTTAACCATTTTTTAGTGCATAATTCAGCGGCATTAAGTACATTCACATTGTGTGTGACCATCACCACGGTTCACATCCAGAACTTTTTCGTCTTCCCAAACTGAGACTGTCCCCGGTAAACACTAACTTCCCATCCCCCTCCTCCCGCCGCTGACAACCACGCTCCTACTTTCTGTTCCTGTGAACTTGCCTGTTCTAGGGACCTCCATAAGGAGTCACACCATATCTGTCCTTTGGGGTCTGGCTTAATCACTTAGCATAATGTCTTCAAGTTTCCTCCGTGTTGTATCCTGTGTCAGGATTTCTTTCCTTTTTGTTTTAAGGCCGAATAACATTCCATCTTATGGATACTTTGTTTCAGCTGTTCACCCATCGATGGACACTTGTATCGCTTCTACCTTTTGGCTTTTGTGAATATGCTGCCACGAACGTGCGTGTACAGGCGTCTCTTGAAGACCCTCAGTTCTCCGGGGTATAGACCCAGAAGTAGAGCTGCCAGGTCATCTGGTAGTTAGTTTAGTTTAATTTCGGAGGGAATTGCCATATCACTTGCCGGTAGCCTTTGAAAGAGCCCCACAAGCTATACCCAGAGAAGAGGCAGAAGAGCCTGGAAGGCAGGAGAGGTGGAGCCAGGCCGGGAGCCAGGCAGCCCCGGGGGTCTACCCAGCTGGCCGCAGCCGGGCTGCGTGAGCCCGTGTATGCGGCATCCCGCTCTGAGCTCTGTTTCCTTCCCATCCATTCGTGGAGTGCGGTTTTATCGAGCACCTAGGATGCGGACACTCTTGTATGCAGAGGGTACGCTGATGAGAGAACAGATGTGAGCCGCATCCGTCTGAAACGCAGATGGGACCCCGGTCCGTCGCGTGGCCAGGGCTGGCTTGGCGTCCAGCTCATCGCACGCACTTAATCAGCGGCCCCTTCCTGCCCTCCGCTTGCAGCCGGGCGACCGAGGGCACCGCATGTGCTCTACAAGTAACTCCTTTCTCAGTCTCGTTTCTTAAACTCACAGGGGGCCACCCGGCAGGACGACCACAAACCACTTTGGTTGTGTGGTGGGAGCTGGCGGGCCGGGGGGCTGCCCCAGGGACGTGAGTCACCCCCCGCAACGGCAACTGATGCAAACCTGGATGCAGACCTCACAGGGGCCCCCGGAAGAGCTGGTGAGACACAGACGTGAACCCCGGCGTCGGGCCAGGAGAGTGCCCTGCAAGCCACCCGGCTGCCCACAGCTGGGGCTCTGAGTCCGGGAGGCTGAGGAGGGAGCGTGAGGGCGCGCGGAGGGGAGGATCCCTGCACGCGGGCCGCCCCGCGCTCCTGCCCGGCCGCGTCCTCCCCCTCGGATGCCTTCCGGATCAGCTCCGGAGCCTTGCCCCAGACACGGTCCAAGTTGGCCACAGCTGCACGTTGGGCCGTTGGGCTTTTAATAGTTTATGATTTAAATCTTGCCTCTTGACACCTTCTTTGCAGGCCTCCGAGGGGAACAAAAATGCGGAATTTGTTTACTCATTTCCTTCATGGCAGGGAGACCCTCTGGGCCAAAGCCTGTGGGTACGTGTGCGTGCGAACACGCAGTTTGGTTGGGTGGCTGTCCGTACACACACGCGCACACACATCCACATGCACACGCTCAGGGGGAGGGGAGGAACCTTTAGAGAGACTGGCTGCCACCGCAGTCCCTGGCAACTTCCCCGAACATCAAACAAGCCTTCAGCACGAAGACCCTCCTCTGAAGAAGCGACCCTGCCGTAGGCTCCGGGTCTCTACCCGCCGCGGTTGGCGACGCAGGAAGGAGCCTCGTCAGACTCCTCAGAAGCTGCTGGAAAGAAAGGAAAGTCTCAAGGCCCCAGAGGACCCGGTCCCAGGGGAGCCGATGGTGAGGCCACGGCAAGGCCCTCAGCAGGGTTCCGGGGCTCCAGGCTCAGTCCCAGCTGCCCCCCTCCCAGCCTGGAGGCAGGATTGTGACTGGGCAGGGGGCAGACAGGTCTCCTCCTGACAGCCACCCGGCCAGTACACTTGCAGCCACACGGGCCGGAACCGGGCCCGCTGTGGGATGGTCCTGGAGTCAAGGCTCGTGGGAGGCCGCCGAGTGCACGGCAGTCCCAGTGTGAGCACAGGTATGCGCCACTGCATGCAGGGGCCCCAGAGAAGGAGGAGCCGCACGCCTGCCCTCGGGGTCCTTCCAGCCGCAGGCCCGGGCAGGGGAGCGGGCTCAGCTGCCGTCTTGGATGGGGACACCGCACCTCCCGCAGGTTCCGGTCCACGTCGGGGGCTGCGGGCTGGAGCCCACGGCGTGACGTCCTGGCTCAGGGACCCGGCATCAGGCTCCAGTCTCCCAGGTCCCTTTTGCCAAATGGGACAAAGTCCGCATTCAGGAGCCCAGCCCCGTGGGAGGGTAGCACGGCCACGGCTGATGAGGCAGGCACGTTGGCATCTGGCGCGTTTCCCTCTACAGCGGAAGCAACCTGCTTGTTGGCATCTGACGCCCCTGGGGGAGGGCACTGCAGCCAGGATGGAGGGGCCTGGAACAGGGCAGGTGAAGAGGCCCGTGACCCCCCGCAGAAGACTTCCCACTCCAGGTCCCGTGTCCCCCATCTGTGGGAGTGGGCATCCTTACCTCTATTTTAAAAATGAGGAAACTGAAGGTGAGAGAAGCCAGGTGGACCCTCCAGGGCCACACACCTGACCCGCAGTACAGACCGGACGGAGACCCCGTCTTCCGACTCCCGGCACACCGGCCTTCCCGCTCACGGCCAAGGGCCCCACGGGCCAAGCCCTACTTTGCCCTGGTTGCCCACCGTCCAGCAGGGTGGGGATACTGCTCCCCATACCTCCACAGGCCCCGCAGAGGCCAAGCGTGGGGAGGGGCCGGGCAGCCCGGAGACTCGGTCCCTCAGTGGCCCCCCGGACAGGAAGGCTGAGTGGCTACTCGAGTTTTCTTTTTCCCTAAAGCATCAGGTGGCTCATCCTGACGTCCGCACTATGGTGACAACCCAAGGAGAGCCTGACCGAGCCCTCCAGCCGCCCTCCTCCGCGAGCTGTCCGGGCGTGGAGGCCCTGCCGTCGAGCTCGGGAGGCCACCCGTTGCCCACCCAAGCTCCAGGCAGGGATGCCGCCCGCAGCTTCCCGCCAAAGCCCGACGGGAATCCTGAGAAATAAATTCATGGGTGGATGCTGTCCTCGCCCTCCCGGGACCGCAGAGCACGTGCCTTCAGGCACAGGCAACCTGGGGACGCCCAGGACAGGCAGCGGGTGCCAGGTGCCGTATGGATGGCGGCGGGAAGGCAGGGCGTCCCTCCTGGCCCAGGTCCCCGGGGGGCCCCCCGCCCGGTTCCTGCTGGTGAGAGCGTGGCTCCCCTCTACCCTCTGAACCCCCACTGGCCTCGATGCCCCAAACCCTCCAGCCAGGGGAGGTGTCCCCACATCCTCAGCGCCTCCCTGGCTCTGAGCCCTGGACTGGCCATGAGCCACTCAGAGGACAGGGAGGGAGGCTGGGGACACCGACAGGGGTCAACCCCTAGGCCCCTCACTCCCTGCTGTGTAACCGGGACCCGGGCCCAGCCTCCTCCCAGCGCGTCCCACAGCCTCGGGCTGGCGGACTGCTCCCTCCCAGCCCAGACACCCAGCTGCCTTTCCCCGGTCAGCTCCCCGCGGTGGCTGCAGGGGGGACCTGGGCGCGTGTGCCACGCTCCCTAGCAGGCCTTCCTCTCCAGGGCATCGCAGGCCTCCGGGCACTGACCTTGGGCCCCGCCGTGCCCTCCAGCCGAGCGAGTGACCTTGCCCTGGGGACACCAGACCACTCGCCCGTGTCCCTTCCTGCCTCCCCCTCATCCTTGAACCCCTCTGCTGGCAAAACTGTCTTCCAAGGTCAAACTTGAGGCCTGTGAGGAGCATGGCCTGCCCTCCTCTGCCCACCTCCCCTCCCCACCCCACCCCCGTGGACCCCGCACGCCCAGAGAGGTGGCCACTGACGGGGGTGGAGAGCACAGCTCTGGAGACAGAGCCCCGCCGTGGACGAGCGCACGGCCCTGGGAAAGCTGTGTGGCCGCCCTGGGCTCACCTGTGAAACGGGGCAAGAGGACCTACCGCACGCGACGGCCACGAAGGTGCCACGAGACAAACACGTGATGCGCCGAGTCCTGAACTGGCGCCCAGGCCACGGCCCCGGGCGCCCGCAGCTGAGCCGCTGAGCGTGGGTGAGGGATCCGGGGGTCTTGGGGGAAGCACCGCTGCAGGGTGTGAATGTTTAAGAAGACACACGCGGTGGACAGAGCAGTGTGAGGAGCTGGGTGCCCAACGCCCGGCTTGGACAATGGCTCACAGCCCGTCTCCCCGTGTCCACATCTTGCTCACCACTGCCTCCGCGGCACACGGGCTGGAGGATCTTAAAGCAAATCGCGGACGTGAAGAAAGCAATTCTATGCTTCCCACTCTTAAAGCAGCTTTCAAACAGGTGAAACAGGATCATCATTATCCCCGTTACAGCTTGTGACCTAGAGAAGGTTGGGAGATGAGGTCGAGGGCGGCCGAGGCTCCGGGCTGCGAGTCCAGGGTCCCCCCGGACACCTGGGAAAGCGTGTGGATCTCAAGCCAGCGTCCTCAGAATGGCCCCTCACCCAGGGTCTAACCAGCCCCTAACTGTCTTTGGGTCAGCCCGAGATGCTCCAAACAATCGCAATCTTCTCCGGATCCAGAGAAAAACCAAGTGAATGGACGGAATTCTCCACTGAAACTTCTCCTCTCACGTATTTTCCTTAAACCTCGGGGTCTCTGCATCCCTTTGTCTGCAGCTGAGCTGGTGACCACGGGGTGCAACAAGCAGCAGTGAGACAGGATGAATGGAAAACCCTGGGACCGCGACCACTGCCACCTGACGGCTGGCCGTGGACACACCTGCTCATGCTGGTGATTACATGCAGCAAAATCCGCATCCTGCCAGCAAAACTGTTCCCGCTTCACAAGGGAAGGACGGGCAGCAGCGGGTCTTCAGCCCTGTGAGCAGCGCCGCGTCCCAGGCTGGAGGGGGTGAGGCCGGGCAGAGCCGGGCGTGGCAGGGCTACGGGGGGGCGGCACTCGGCCCCCAGTGCCGACGCCCGGGTCGGGGGCCGCAGGACCCGCACGAGAGCAGGCCAGCCCCACGTGGGAGACGGAAACAAGCGAAGCAGAAAACCAGCTCTCACCAGAGCGCCCAGAATAATTTCTCCCTGAGCACCAGGACCAAGACAAATGCCAGAGCTGGAGATTTCCTGAGCAGACGCTCTCGGCGGCCTGGTCCTCCTGGTACCCGCCTTCTGTCGACTGACTCAGCTCACACCTCTGAGTCTACACATGGGTGCACGTCCCAGGGGAGCTCCAGCCCCCCCTGAACCAGACCCTCTGAAGCCGCGCCCGCCCTGTGGGCACTTGTTCTAAGCCCTGGAATCGTTAGAGCTGAATCGGGGACAGGGGCTTGGGCCTTGGTGTGCGGACTGTGAAACACAACGAGGGGGCTGCCAAGCTGGGGTCCAGGTGGGCACCCAGAGGGGCGCCCCCTTCTCCGCGTCAGGGCCAGGGTGCTGTCCACTCTTCCTCCCTCCCCTGACCCGGGCATCCCTGCATCCCTGGTACCCCGAGTGGGGCTGACCTCGTGGGGACCGCGGGCCTCTCCTGCTTTGCACAGCTTCTGAGGACACATTCCACTTGGATGAGCGGACTGCACGAGGCTCAAAGAAAGACACAGCGCGTGATCTTTAAGTAACTTTACAATTTCCTGATGGATTTAGTTTGTGAGTAAAAAGGAAAAAACGAACAAAGCGTTTACAATAATTATCAAGGCAAATCCGACTCTCAGTTTCTCTGTAACGTCATGATCGTGTCAGCCGCACGACGGGGCAGGTGCACAGCTGGAGGCAGCGGTGCGTTCGCTCACAGACCCCACCCCTCAGCAGCTACTGCTGCCAGAAGGAACTCAAGCTACAGGGGGTCAGTGCCCGGCGCCCTGGGGCCTCACCAAAGGGCAGCTCTCCCTCTGGAGCAGCGGGAGCCCGCCGCACACCCGCTGGGCTCGAAGGCCCCGGGCCGCCCCCAGGGGTCCACCGGGCCGAGGCGGAGAGCACAATACTGCTGTGGGAGGGTGGGGGGCTGCCCCAGCCCGGGGGGGCTCTCTGGCTTTGGCAGGGGCCACCTCCTTTCCTGGCCAGGCCACTGCTAGGGCCCAGACGGATGGCCTGGGCCTGGGAGACCTGGGCTCTAAAAAGCTTTCAGGGAAAGGATCCAGGAACTGAAGCCAAAGGAACTGGGCTCTGAGGAGGACTCCCCCATCCAGATCATAGGCTCCAGGCTGGCCGGGGCTCGGCCCGTCTTGGATGGGCCACGGGATGATATAGCACCAAGTGGGCAGGAAGAGGTCCGGCGCCAGGCCCAAGTGACCACACAGCATCCGGCGCACGGGGCTGCGGCCAGTGTGGGCTCACAGATCTGGAAACACCCCGCAGAGGTCCTGAAGGTGGACGGGCAAACCGGGGCCCAGGAGCCTGTTCCCCTAACTCAGCGGTTGCCTCCTTCCCTGGGTGGTCGCCTGCCTGGACCATGGCCACCGTGTTTCCCCAGAGGCCAGCTCAGCTTCCATCCCAGCCAACTCGGGGGGATGGAAGGAGCCTGGCTGCCCCATAGCTTGAATTCCTTTATTAACATGATATTGGAGGGATTTTTAAAAACACAGCTCTTTAATTTTTCAGTCCTACAACTACTTTGTAATATCTTAATAATCTCAACAGTGGACACAAGGTAACCGCCCCAATTCTCTGAACCACACAGACAACATCGACAAGCAGAGAAACAAAAGAGGAGGTGGGTGTGGGACAAAAAACCACTCCCCCCAAATCAATCCCTAAAACCACCTCTCCCCCAAGAGTCAGGAGGAGAAATACCTACAACAGGGTCACAGCACTCGCCAAACACGTTGGAAAAACCCAGGAGACACTTGGTTACAGTTTTGACACTAAAAAGTTTGGAAAGTTTTGCTTAAAAAGAGTAAGACAGCCATTTTGTTCAGAAGGATTCCCCTGGATGTCTTCTTCTTGCCCAAATGTTCCCTTAGTTCACGTGGGGGAAACACCAGATTCCTCTGAAGACACTTATCTGACGGTGCGTCCCTGCCAAGAAGCCGGGGCCGGCAGTGCGGGTGCGCCCAGGTCTGCTCGGCCCAGCTGCCCGCTCCCCCGGCCCCCCACGCCCTCCCCTCCCCTCCCGCAGCCCTGGGCTCCCGCCGGTGGGAGACGAAGCTGCGGGGGCGGGACGCAGGGTCCGTGGGGACTCGGGAAAAACCACTCGAGGGCCACGTCTGCACGGCCACGCCCTCCTCCGCTGCTCTTGCCTCAACGGCCCCAAGGCCACCCGTGGGCCTGTGCTTACACAGTGGGCTCCACAGGAGGGCGCGCGGGCGGGATCAGCAGGGCTCCAGCAGCCAATCCCAATGCCGATCCTGACCACCAGCCATCGGCCAAAACTTGGAGACGACCTCCTCTTCTCCTCTCCCTCTGAGGAGCGGGTGAGCCGGTGGCTCCTGGAGAAAACCCAACAGGCCTTTATGGACACACAGGGCCGAGCCCCGTTGCCTCCAACCACACTGGAGGTGCCTCGGGTTCCGTCTGCTTCACTAGTATTTCTAAAGCCCAAGTGTCAGGAAGAGAGGCGCCTTCGGATGGTAAGGTACACGGTCAAGGTTAGAGCCGAGATGGATTTGGGGATTCCCATTCCCATTTCTTCACATGTTAAAGCCCACTTAAAATCTTTTCCATTTCAAACGGTATCCAAGTCCTTGCAAATCTCAGTCCAGACACTGCATCAAGAGCTCAGTGAATGCTTGGGATGGAGGTACATGGGAAGAGGACACGGTCGCATTGTCCTTCTTCTGTCCTGAGCCCCAGGGCGGATGCCACCCACTCTCCCTCTTGCTTCCCCCTTCATGATGACTTTGATCTGGGTACAGAGCCGCAGGTGCTAAGGGGAACGAGACTTGCCAGTGGGATGGAGGAGTTTGGTGAGCATCACAGGTAACCCGCAGTGAGTTTTCAAGGTTACAGATCCTCGGTAGCAGCTGCATGAACTTGTGAAACCATGAATATCAGAAGAGGTCACGGAATGACAGATCCCGTGTGATGGGAATTGTGCATTTAGCAAATGTTGGCTCAGTGAATGACCTAAACTTCGTAAGACACTCTAAATGCTAAAAACTATGTTAACTTTGCCTGTGGTATAAAGGCAGGTCCTTGTTCACTACTAAACTTTAGCCAGAGCCGACTTTCATCCAGGACCCAACAGCCCCCAGAACCATCTGAGATGCCAGGATGACCACCCAGGAAGCACCGAGGAGAGTCCCGCTGCGCTTCAGAGGCAGACGGAAGGCGTCTGCCCAGAAACCGCTCTTCTCAGGAGCACTTGCCCAGAGGAATCCCGTAAGGCCCTGGAGGGGAAGCCGCAGGAAGGAGAGCAGGCAGGAGGGCAGGTGGCAGGGGTGGCATCTGATGGGTGACGTGGAATCAGCGGGACCCGGGAGACCAGCTAGAGAGAAGCCGGCCAGGCCCGCCGCTGCTCTGCACGTGGCCTCTGGGTCCTGTTCCCTGTTTGCTGTGGTCCCGGGGAGGGTGTCCTTCTACCGCAGTTCTTGCTCTGTGGTGGACAGTGTGAGATTCCCGGACTCCAGCCCTAAAATCCTGGGGGCTTTCTACATGATTTATGGGCAGTGCCGTAAACAAACGGGACTGAGGTAATTGACCACAAACGGTCACCACTTGCTGTCTAACCTCCGCTGCACCCCCTCTCCAGCCAGCCTGGCTATCAGGAAGCATCTCAGTAAGAAATTGATGAGCAGAGTCCATTTAAACCTTCGGTAAGGAGTACTCGACAGCTTCTCACAGGGAGTCGGGGCAGCTGGAGATGTGACCATATAAGTTAATGGTACAGTCACAGGCTGCTGGCGGGAAGATACAGGACTGATGGCTGTGAGGACCTAACAGGCAGCATCGGAGAACTTGGGGAGGAGAAAGGAGAAAACGCAGGACAGACCCATCGAGCCCAGCAACTCTTACCAGGATGTGAGCGTCTGGTGGGTGTCTGGCCAGAGAGGTGGTCAAGGGGCTACAGAGCTGGGTGAAGTGATCTACTTCCTGCTGCCTGACGTTTAAGGCTGCCATTATCTACGCCTGGGGAAGACGTCCACACCTTCCACGGGATTTGCAACTTTGGGGTCAATTTTCTGTTCTGCAACATGGACCTGGCTGAGTTCGACAAGGTGCACCTGGATGTCTAGAGAAAACATCCACCGTTGCAGCCCATTAAACAGTACACTCTCTCAGGGGGACAAAACCCCGAACCCCAAGTCACCAGATGGGATTCTGCAGGCGAGTAAGTGACTCAGCTCTCTGCCCCCCAAGACCCATAAATTCCATTATAACGAGAAATGCTGATCTGTGGAAGATTTTTCTGGAAGAGATACCTTCTATTAAGGTGGGGGAGGGGAAGGGTGTGCCTCTTACTGCTCTGACTGGACCAGGTGGGTCTCACAGAATCCTCGACTGCCCTCGCCCCCCGCAGACAGGCTTTCTTCCAGGATGGGTGCCCCTCTGACTGGACCAGGTGGGTCTCACAGAATCCTCGACTGCCCTCGCCCCCCGCAGACAGGCTTTCTTCCAGGATGGGTGCCCGACAGCGGCTTGCACACAGGAGGCACTTCATAGCGATTATCCGAATGCGAGAAAGGGGGAAGGGATGCGCGTGGGAAGAGAAACACTCATCCGAAGCAGAAGCTCTGGTTCAGCAGGAAAGCTGAAGGGGGGAGGCTGGGCCGCCTGAGCGTGGGGCACGGGCGGTGGGGTGAGGCAGAAGCATGCTTTGGGACCTAGACTGCTGACGAGGGAGGTGTCTGGGAGAAGCCGGCCTGACCCCGAGGACCGGTCGCCTTCCACAGAAGCAGAGCTGCGGGGGTGACCACACTGCCCTCTTCTCTTTCAGTGACAGATGTGATCTGACACACCAAGGTCCTCAACAAGAGGGACTCGCCCCAGAGGCTAGGAGAAGCGCAGGCACCAGTGCGGCACGGAGGCCAGGATCTCCAAGCCCCGGCGCAGCCTGCCCGCAGTCCCGCACAGACGGCCCTGGTGGAGAGTAACCAGGACGGATGGGAAAGAGAAGAGCCGGTCGGCTCTCTGTCCTGTTCTCTCTCCCCGCCGTCTCCTTTTTTAATACTCTTTTTGAGATTGTTTTTTGTCTTTTTCACCCTTTTACGAGAAAGCACCTGTTGTGACATTAGAACACGCGGCGCCCTGGTCTGCAGGGAAGGCGTCTCTCGGTGAGCTGAGCTCTGCAGAGTCCAGACCTAGTTCTCACGCCACGGACAGAAGGGAGGAGGGCTCTGCCCCGTGTCCCTCTGTCAGGGCACAGCCGCCCGCGTCCACGGTGTCACTGCCGATGGCTGGATGGCAGCTCTCCACGGAGGCTCGGCCACTCACCCGGCCTGGACAGCAGGACAATTAGCGCAGAGACAACAGTGGAAGACAGGAGGACAGACGCAGAAACGGTGCTGGAGCCACACTCGCGGGACTAACCGAGACAGGGCAGAGTCTGGAGTGTGTGCTTGCTGCCAAGAGCCGTCTGAGCGCCCTCTCCTCGCTCCTCGTGCTTCTCCCTCCTCGGCTCCTGGGCTCATCGAGCGGGCTACGGTACTGGGCTGGCCGCTCCCCACGGAGACGGTCACGATGACTCTTCCAGGGCGCTGACCACCTGCTCCAGGATGTCGGGGCAGCGGTCTGCTATCTGCTGCAGGACGGCGTTGGCAAACTCCTGTAGCTCTGAGTTGTCCCGCTCACCCTTCTCTAACTCGTTCTGAAGCTGCAAGGAGAGACGGATTCAGGAAAAATAAAACAACCCTACTGGCACTGAGTTAAGAATTGTTGTTCACCAACAAAGAGATGACATTTGTAACAACGTGGATGAAACTGGAGGGCATTGTGCTCAGTGAGATAAGCCAGACAGAGAAAGGTACATACTGCGCGGTGTCACTTATATGTGGAATCTGGGGGAAAAAAAGTCAAATCAAATTCAGAGACACAGAGAATAGAACGGTAGCTGCCAGGGGCTGGGGGTGTGAGAAACGGCAGTGGGTGGGGAAAGGGACAGACTTTCAGTTATGAGATGAATGAGGTCTGAGGTCTAAGGTACAACACAATGACTAGACTCCACAACACTGTGTTGCAGACTTGAAATCCGCTAAGAGAGCAGGACTTAAGTGTTCTCATACAGAAAAAAAGGAAATCGTGAGATGACGTATGTGTTGATAACTCGACCGAAAGGATGGAGAATCCCTTCATGACGTCTGTGTACATCACACCATCAGGGTGTATACCTTGAATATATTACAATTTCGTCAATCTTAGCTCAATAAAGCTAAAAAAGAAAAGAGAAATGACAAAAAAGAGGTAGTTTCTATGTGAAGTCTTCCTGTGTCAAAATTAACAATCAGGAAAGTGTAAAAGTAAATATCAAATGTCTCTTCCTGAAAACGAAGGTTAGTGACTGGTCCAAGGCCCCGAGAGGGTGACCTGCAGAGCTGGGCTCCCACCCCAGGGCTCGCGCTCCGGGAGTATTCGCCCACTGGGCGACACCATCACTCACAGGCCCAGGAGAGGGAGGGGTACACACGTGATCAGGCAGGATCTTCGTCTTGCACCCTGGTCCCTGCCTGAGGGAGGCTTCTCCACCGGCCACGTGCCACTTCCTTGCTGACTGAGCCAAAGAGAGACGCGTCTACTCCTCTGTTTGTTTACAAGTATATTTCCTATTGCTTTAAACACTGTCTCTGACATGCCTTGAGGCACCGAACCAGCATGTACTGAGGGCCTACTATGTGCTAGGTGCTGAAAGATGAACGGATCTGCACGTGCACAGACGATTATGACCCAGCAGGGAAAGGGCCACGACCGAGGCCTGAACACGCTTCGGGGGAGACAGGAGGATGTCCGCTTCACCCTGGAGGAAGCCGAGATGTTCCCGAACAGGGGTGTGTCCAGGAGATCAGAGACAGAAGAGGCGGTCGAGCAATAAAGCAAGTGCAGACGCGCAGAGCCACCTTGGGGCTTGGTGCAGACCTCGGGAGAGTGAGCCTCCCCTGCAGCTGAAGCATCAGGTAGGGGGCTGGGTGCAGAACGACAGAGGTGAAGCTGAAGGGCCAGACTGGGGCCAGACAGCATACACAGAGCTGTGGGGTTCGGATTTCATCTGGTTAGAACAACAAGGACGACAACAACAGCAGCAAGTCCGAGACCTTTAAGACAGCAGAGTGACGCGATTACCTTCATTTTCTCAGAAGACACTGGGAAGATAAAGCATGTCAGTCTGAGTGGAAGGAGGGACATGTCGAGGGAGGTTACTGTCACGAGCCCGGGTAGAGTGAAGCAGGACTAAACCTAAGGTGGGCCCAGGAACAGGGGGGGACCAAGTGGGTGGGAGATTCTCCAAAGGCAGGACTGGCAGGAGGCAGGGTTATGTGAGAGAGAACAGAGAGTCAGACAAATAAGACTGAAAATACAGGAGGCAGAGCAGGTTTTAGGAGAGGAAGTAAATTAAAAATTGGGTTTAGGGGCTTCCCTGGGGGCGCTGGTTCGAGTCCTGGTCCGGGAAGATCCCACATGCTGCGGAGCAACTAAGCCCGCGAGCCACAACTACTGAGCCCGTGAGCCACAATTACTGAAGCCCACGCACCTAGAGCCCGCGCTCTGCAACAAAAGAAGCCACCGCAGTGAGAAGCCCGCACACCGCAACAAAGAGTAGCCCCCGCTCGCTGCAACTAGAGAAAGCCCACACGCAGCAACGAAGACCCAACACAGCCAAAACTAATATATATATATATATATATATATATATATATATATATAAATGAGATATTCATATAAAGTACAGTACAATGCCAGACACACAGAAAATGCTTGGGAAATGTTAGATGTTGTTGTCATTATTATTACCGTTGTTTTTATTAAACAGATAAGATTACCCAGAAAAGACCATGTAGATTAAAATGCAAAAAGAATCCAAGTTTCAATTACACTGTTGACAGAACCTAGATGCTCTGAGCCAAGAATGACTACGCTGCTTTTTCAAACATCAATATAGCAAAGAGCTGGGAACAGATTTGGCAATCTTCTTTCTGCTAAACGTTGCTAAAAGACCAGGACGTGCAAGGGCCAGATTCAGACCACACGAAGTCTTGGTGTACCTCAAGCTCTGGCTGCATCATATGAATAAGAGTCTCTGAAACGGGGAAACCAGAGAGGCAAGGGGCCTTATGAACACGGCCGCATAGGCCGTAACCCAGAAATACTGCTCAGTGAAAATGCTGCAGCTCTCAGGTCTCTTCAACCAGCTGAAGTAAGTGAGGAGGTTATGAGGTTGTACTGCTTCAGTTTCTTACCTTAATCCTTCCCAGGAATTCTCTGGACAACTTTGGTTTATATTCTGAGCCAGGAGTCTTCACAAGTCATGTAGCTATTGCCCATGAAATATTTTTTATTCTAATTTGGGTTCTGTTAAGTTGATAATCATGAAGTTACTAATGAATATATTTTAGTTTAACAACATTTTTTCAAGGGTTTTATTTTTCTGATTTAAAAAGTATTACACATGCATTGTAGAAAATTTAGAAAAAAAGGCACCCCCCCCCAAATCACCTATAATATTAGCATCAGGAGATAACCACTTCTATATATAGTCATATATTCCTTGAGACTTTGTTTTATTTTACATACATGTAATTTTAGAAACAAAATGGCAATGATATTATATAGACTATATATAAGCTGATTTTGTTTTCACCTAAAAATATACTCTAAATACATTTCCAAACCAAATCCCAAAGGCTCTTTTTGAACCTTGGTAACTGATTCTACAATTTATCCTCAAGTGTAAATATATAAAAAGAGCCAAGAAAACATTTTAAAGGAAGAAAAATGGTGTAGGACTTGCCCTACCAGATTATAAAACAGTATAAAAGCACACTAATTAGAAGAGCATTGCATTGATACAATTAGATCAGTGGGATTTAGAATATGATCAAGATGCATTTGAAACCAATGAACTGTATTAGGAAAACTGGGCCCAGCTGTGGTTAGATTCCTACTCATGTCATACGTAAACATAAATTTAAAACTGGCTAAAGATCTAAATTTAAAAATTATACTGGGGCTTCGCTGGTGGCACAGTTGTTAAGGATCTGCCTGCCAATGCAGGGGACATGGGTTCGAGCCCTGGTCCAGGAAGATCCCACATGCCGCGGAGCAGCTAAGCCTGTGCGCCACAACTACTGAGCCTGCGCTCTAGAGCCCGCGAGCCACAACTACTGAGCCCGTGTGCCACAACTACTGAGCCCACACGCCTAGAGCCCGTGCTCCGCAACAAGAGAAGCCACCGCAACAAGAAACCCGCGCACCACAACGAAGAGTAGGCCCCGCTCACCGCAACTAGAGAAAGCCCGCGCGCAGAAACGAAGACCCAGCACAGCCAAAAATAAATACGTAAATAAATAAAATAAATTTATATAAAAAATAGAAATGTAAAAACATTCATTCAAAAAGTATTGATTGATTCGCCCATGAAAAGGAAGGCAGTTCTGATACATGCTACAACATGAACCATGAACACATTATCTGGACTGAAAGAAGACAGTCACGGAAGACCACACTGTACGACTCCATTTTTATGAAATGTCCAGACAAGGCAAATCCAGAGTTAGAAGGCGGATCAGTGGTTGCCCAGGGCTGGGGTGGGACGGGGTGATCAGAGGGAATGATGAAAATGTTAGAAAGCTGATTGTGGTAATGGTCGCACAATTCTGAGAACACACTAACCCTATTACATTGTACGCTGTAAACGGGTGGATTGTATGATGTGTGAATTATACCTCAAAAAAACTGTGAAAGCATACTGCCTGAGTCCTGCATGCAAAGTGCTGTAAAGGCCACAGAGAGGAATGAATGAGCGCTACAGCCTTCAGCTTGGGTAGAAAGGGGAGTTGGCAGTAGATGTTAGAAGACAGAAAAAAGGGTCATTCCAAACAGACAAACAGTAAGAGCTGACCAGGCACGGAGGAGGAGATGCGCTTGGCTGGTCCCCGAGGTTTGGGTCTCTGCAGAAGCAACGCCAGGTGTCCCCAGGCTGGCCAGGCGCAGGCACTGCCCCCAGGACCCCCCAGGCCACTCCACGCTCTCAGTGAGGTGAGCACCTCTTTACCAGAACAGCGGAGACAAACTGGCGTAAGTTAAGAGAACGATGGCAGGTACAGCTAAGACGCAGGGTTAGAGGAAATAAACAGGAGACTTGGAGGAGCGGAGACTGAGAGCGGGAATGTGATTATGACCCACAAACATAAGGGGTTAAGCAGAAGTGGGAAGGGTGACGGCACTGGAGGAGGACGCAGAGCCAGAAGTGATGGAAGAAGACCAGGGGAAAAAAGCAGAGGTCGACCATAAGGCTATGGTTTTTCCAACATCTAATGAATGGTCTGCCTGGGAAAAGGTGTTTAAACACAGAGAGGGTCAGAAGAATCAAAAGTTTGGAGAAGGCAGTGTTCCTTCATTGGTGGGAGCTGCTCTCCATCCCGCAGGCCTTCCTGTCTCCAGGGGTTACGGCTGGTTTGCACTTTATCTGGAAGCAGCATTAAACGTGGTCACGGCTGAGCAGGGAGAGACCTCACTGGCACTTGATCCATTATAAGTTCCTGTCTTGAAAAAAAAGAACTCTCAAAGATCAGCCTTTCTTGTGAAACTGGAATTACTTTTTAAAGGAGGATTTTTGTTTTGACTTTGAAATGCAAAGCTTTAGTCATCCTGAAGTCCGAGGAGCACAGAATGTGTCGGGAACATGTGGTTAAACCTTCAGACAACTTAGGAAAGAAAGGCAATGTGAAGAAACCAAAGGAGCAGCTCTGGACAGCTGTATTACACAGCACAGGTGGGAAAACAAATCTTGAGATGGATGAGTACCTCGTGATTTTAAAATGTTTCATTAGCATGCGCAGCGCGTGTAAAACGGAAGCTTCTGCATGGTTTCAGACGTGGCAGGTCCCATGGATGAACTGGGAAAGGTATATTCCAGCTTCTGAAACTTAATTTCTCAGATCTCACTCAAGATATTCCTGTCCCCACCCCTGCTCCCACCCTCAGGTCTGCCTATCCATCCCTCACCCGCCCCCCCCCCCCCGGCAAAGAAAGGGCCCCTTGGACTTGACACCAGGAAAGAACTTCCCAAAACGCGCACACATGTGATATTTGGGATTTAATGAAAATGCTTATTACATCTTAGCCACAATGAATTATATCCTCCTCTGTCCCTCTTCCCTTCCTTGTTAAAGCTACAAATCCAAATTTGGTGGATATAAATATGACTGAGTAATCCAACGAGATCTTCCATATCCTACTCTCTGCTTTCTAATACTGGCAGGCCAGTTCCACCACCGCAAGTACTACAGTGAAAAACACTGTCTTCTTGTTTACTTTCTTAAAAACATTATAATTATACGTAGCATGTAGGTTTACACAATCTCCCTGCTAGATACAGAGATGCAATTTTCCCTGTATGTACTGAAAGCTTTGCATCTAAAGACAAACAACAACAACCCTAAAAACATCTCCAAGTAAATTAATTTCCACTAAACTTCAAAACAAACTTGTTCCCACGAACCCCGCAAGCTCCTTCTGTTATGTAAGCATTAAATCCCAGACCTCAGCATCTCCGTTTCCTCCATATACAGAATATCTAACACAAAACCTTCCTCAAGTGTCTTGGGCCTCTTTCCATTCAACCTTAAGTGAACTAAGATGCTCTGGAGGATGGGACTCTTGTAGTAAGAGATGTACAAGTATGTGCCTCCGATAGAGAAAACAGAATACAGGCTCTGCTAAAAGAAACAGGGGCTCGGACATGTGGGTCAGGATGACCGGGAGGGCAGTGTCCTGCACGTGGGCCTGCTGCTGTCAGTGGCAAAGGGCACGGCTCAGGACGGCTCCCGGTGCCAGCAGCCGCGAGCCTGAGGACTCATTACTACGGTAACGCAGGCCTGACACAGCCTACCTCAAAACGACCCCACGACACTGCTGTTCTGCCTCCTTCTCCAGGCTACCCTGACCACCTCCCACGTCTCTGTGCCGTCAACTAACTCTGTTTCCAACCTCTGCGCTCCCCGATCTTCGACCACAGCCTCAGAGGGCACTCTCACCCCAAACTTTCTGAGTCTGCATCTCACAGGCTAGACCAATTTCCCTTTCTTTCACCATCAAACATCTAAAAGAACAGTCTACATTTGCTACCTCTGTTTCTCATTTCCCTCCTTAACATCTCAGAATTTAGTTTTTGCCATTTCACCAAAACTGCTCTCTCCAAAGTCTGCTAAACTAAGACTTCTACGCTGAAAACCACACGACATTATCTGGAGAAGTAACACAGCTCTTAAATGGAGGGAGACGTGATGACAGATTGGAAGACTCAGTATCGTAAAACTGTTTGTTCTGCCCAAACTACCCATGGATTCAGCGTAATTCAAATCACAACCGCGGCAGGTGTGTGTGTAACTGACACGCTGACTCAGAGTGTGAGAGGAAATGCAGAGCCCAGAGCAGCCCGAGCGATCCTGGAGAACGATCGTGGAGAAATCTCGCTACAACACAAAGCTCCCGTCACTAACACAGCTTGCGACTGGCACAAGAACAGACACAGAGACCACAGGAACAGAACAGAGAATTCAGAGGACGAGCCCAGTCCTGGGAGTGACCCGAACGTCCCTCAGCAACCGACTGATAAGCTGTGGATATTCACGCAGCGGAGTGTCAGCGGTGAGAACGGATGAACCACACCCACGCACAACGTGGTGCTGAACGGAAGCCGGACAGCAGAGTTCAGGCTGGGTGAGTCTGGGCATATAAAGCTTAGAAATGGGCAAAACCAGCCTGTGGTGCTGCAGGCGGGCTGCTCTGGGAGGCTGCAGTTGTGGCCGGAAAGCAGCCCTGCCTCTCGTGCCCGGTGCTCGTTCCACGGGCGTGTAAACTCACAGGCTTGTACACATATGACTCATGTAGTATGCTGTGTAGGTGTCAAACCTCCAAACCAAACCGAACCTCAGGGATCTCCTAACAGCACAACCTGTCGGCCGCTGGTCTTCGTCCAACACAAGCCCCCCTGGACACTTGGCCCTGGGGACACCTGCTCCGGACTCTCCCTCCCGCGCTTCCTGGCTCTCCTCTACCTGTCTGTTAGTCCATCTGTGTGTGTGTTTCTTCCTTCTCCTGCGGCTGTCCCTCCCCTTTCTGCTTCCTGCCCGACACGCAGGGGTTCCCTGAGGCCTACGGAGACTGTCCTCTGTTGCCTTGGGTCACCCTGTCCATCCTCGCTCCATGAAGTTCAATAATCATAGCAACTAACCTACTGGACATGGATCCCGGCCGGGTCTGCTCTACGTGCTTTAGTGAACCAGCACATTTAATCTACTTTCTTTGCCAACTTAATTATTTCTTTTCAGGTGGGTTTTGTAAGACCTTTTTATTTAGCAGAGAACTGCACACATATACAAAACAAAACAGTATAATAACCCTCATATGACCTAAATTTAACCATTTTCAAGGTATGTGTAATTGTAGCTCCCTTCTTTCTCCCGAGCTTCAGACTAACATGCAAATGCCTGATAAACACTTTTTTGTGAATGTTTTACTTATACATCAATTCATAGTGTTCATACTGTTTAATAAACTGTTCTTTTCACTTAATAATGACTAAAAATAGTTTTTCATGTGATTAAGTATTCTTCTAAAACCTAATTTTTAAATGGGCTGCACTGTAATCCTTTCTCTCTTTTTCTTTTTTCTTTTTCGGCACGCGGGCCTCTCACTGCCGTGGCCTCTCCCATTGCGGAGCACAGGCTCCGGACGCGCAGGGTCAGTAGTCCTTGTGCGCGGGCTTAGTTGCTCTGCGGCATGTGGGATCCTTCCGGACCGGGGCACGAACCCGCGTCCCCTGCATCGGCAGGTGGACTCCCAACCACTGTGCCACCAGGGAATCCCCACTGTAATCCTTTTAATGGATGTATTATAATTTATTTAACTAATTCCATTATTAGAAATGTAGTTGTTTTCAGTTTTTCACTACTATAATGTGTTGAAATTTTCTGTACATAAATCTTTGCATATCTATGACTGTTTTCTTAGAATTCCTGGGTCAAAGGGTATACACCTTTTTAAAGTTTTTGACATGTTACCAAACTGTTCAGGACAGTTGTACTAATTTTCAGTCAACAAATAAGGGTGACCATTTCCCAGCCTCCCGGTCCACTGGGGTCACACACACACCCCAACCCTGCCAATATGACAGGGCTGCTTTCGTTTGCAGTTCTTTGTAGTTCTTTTCATTTGTGGTGAAGCCAAAAACAGAGGCGACACATTTAAGAATATATTTACGGGCCCTTTCATCTTCTGTGAGATCCCTGTTAACGCCCTTTCCAGGCCATGCTTCTTTCGGTTTAGTTTCCTCCTTGCTGATCTCCTGGTCACAGCCCTAACACAGGCTCTCATATCTCAGCATCTTTTGCTTATTGCAATAGCTTCACAGTCATTTCAACCTTGGTTTGTAGGAGTAATCTTTCTAAAACAGGTTGGATTAGGTTCACTCCTCTTCCAAGGTCTTAAGTGATTTCTTACCTACAACAGAGTCCAATCTCTTTGGCATGGCAGCCACCCTCCGGCCCCATCCTACTTTTCCAGTTTCATCTCCTGGTATGTCCGTGCCACCCTCTGCCTCTCCTTTCACTCTGATGAGGTTCCCTCACCCTGGGGTGAGGACAATCTTACCTCCTACACCTCCCTCTTCCCCATCTAACTTATTCTTCCTGGTGGAGATCATTCGCCCCTTTTGTCTGTGGAGACATCCCTTTTCAGAGGTGAACACGCTGAAGTATTCATTTTGTCTCCTGTTTCAAGAGTTCCCTACATGTTCAACTCCCCAACTCTTCAGCAAGCTCCTCAATGCATTCTTTTTTACATACCAAGGCTGCCTAGCAGAACAACCTGCACATAGCAGACAATCGAAAAACAACTGGAGAATGAACTAAAGGAAAAGATGCTAATCCTGGGGGAAAACACCCATAACTTTCCCAAGAGCTTTTTAGGGTAAATCTGAAGCATCTCCAAGTCCAGACCGTCTGATGGTGCAGGGCTTGTAGCATCCGTGGTAACACCCACGTGGCCGAAGGTCTCAAAGGACAGAATATGGCACAAGCACAGGATACCAAGGTGGCCTCTGGCAGGAACTTTCTGGCTTTGTCTGCTGAATGTTATGATAATGTATTCTGTTCTTAGTAGCTATTCCAGCCCTCAGAGTAGTAATATGATTTCTAGAGGGACCCCAGCCAAGAATCACAAATGCAACAGCAACCCAATCTGGACGCTCAAAGCAACACACATGGGGAGGGTGTGTGGCAGAAAGGCGGAGGGGGGGCATGTCAGCCTCCACCGCTGCCCAGGGAAGAAGGCATTTCAGAGAGGATACCTCACAACCTCCACACTCCACAAAAACACGTCATGAAAGGCTGACTGTGAGAGAGACCACTCCAGCTCCCTTCCTGCTTTCCACGTCAGGATAGCTGTCAGAGAGCAGAGCTGACAGTGGCAGGATGATCCGGACACAGCTGGGCGGGACGGAGGGGCAGAGGTACAGCGGAGGACGGGCTGGCAGACCTGAAACTGCCCAGAACAGCCACCGCCAGCACAAGTCAGGGTTTCGGGGCAGGGGCGGCCTCTCTCCACAGCTGAGTCAAGGACAAGGGAGAGCGAACAGAAACCCGTGAAAAAGGGAAGGCTTAAAGGAGAGAAAAAGCCTTATTTCAAGGCAAATAGTTCTCTATTCACAGACACAGGATGAGGTGAGAGAGGAGGATGGAGGGATGGGTTTAAAGGAGGGATGGTTACAAGAAACCTGACTGAACAGATTCAGTCGTGCTTGGTAGTGACTCAGATTAATTCGTTTCTGCAGCTGGTTTGGTGGTGGGTGGGGAATTACACAACAGATGCTCAGTTTGGTTTAATCAGACACGAATCTGAACTTGAAGTTTTTGACAGCTAGGTCCCAGGACGCAGAGGCCATGAGGTCTGAGCTGTAAATGGACATGATGACTGGAGCCTTCCAGAAGTGACAGTGAAGCCAAAGCGGTCCTCTATCCTGGCCAGATCCGGGCTACAGTCCCCAGCCCCAGTTAGCAGGCTGCTTAACTACATGCACCCAGGAGATATGAAGACACGTAATACCCCGAGTTTGGATTTTCGAACAACTAGAATAAATTGCAATGTATTTTGTCATAATTATCTACTGAATAAAACATAAAACTTACATGGTCAGAGGGACCTGACAGCACGGAGGATATTTCATGCCCAGGCAGTAAATATTTCATTTACTTTTCTACAGGAATTGGGTCACTTTTTTGCTCTGTAGAATCCCTCTAGCATTTAGTAACAGGGAAAATGAAAGTTGCCCTTGAAAAACTCCAAGGCCCTCCCTTCCTTGTATTTCAAGTCCGAGCTTGCAGCTTGAATCTCCCAGTTTCCTTCCCAAGGTCTCCCCCCACCCCAGCTGCCTACTGTTAAGAGCCTGAAGCAGCTGCCACCCTGCCCGGACTCTGCAAGATGACCGGATGCGGTGGTGACGGTGAAGTTGCTGCTGGGCCTTCCCCTCCCCCTTCCCTGCCTTGCAATGAACCCCTCTGCCCGGCAGGGTCTGGATTTGTCTTCCTAAAGAGGGAAACACTGTTGTTGCTTAGGCCAAAAGTAAACAAGGTGCCATTGCTCCTCCATGACGAATCTTGGAACAAAACGATGCAATAAAAACCAGAGTTCATTCCACCAAGGGGATCCACAGTCAGTTCCACTGATGGCAACAGGCCTCTGCACGGCGATTTCCTCAAGATTCAATTGGTGAAATAAAGGAACTTCCTCCTCTCCTTCCCTCACCTCACGACAGGTAGCAAGGCAGGAGGAAAGCCCCGGCACTAAAGCCTCCCGAAGCATGAAAATCATAAATGACTTCCCAGTAGTGCCAAGAGCACGTTAAGCCTGGCACGTAGGGGGTGCTCCCTAAACAGTTACTGAATGAACGCTTGCCATGTGCCCTGGGGGAGCTAGATTTTTCAATGGTTAAAAACTAAACAGAGATAAAAACAAACCAAGAGCTTCTCTGCTTCCCGGCTGCAGCAGGGAAGTCCTGCAGTGTGGTACTGGCCACCCCCTAGCCCCGAAGGAAATAAGGCAGAGGGGGTTTTTCGTGACTCTGTACTAGTACAAAGCACACGATTTAGTTTCTACACGAACCCCCTCCCCTACAAAATATCAAACAGCGGAATTACCAGACCTAAAAGCAGGCCGATTCCAAAACTGAGAACCAAAAGCCTGGAAGGGAGCTAACAGAACCCGGAGTTCAACTCTCCAACCTTAAAGTGAGGCGAGGTGACGGGCCTGGTGCAGTTTAGGCTGATGGAGCGTGCACCCCAGGAAACCTGGGGCTCGTCCTTCACGCCCTGACAGCAAGCGGTCAGGGACCAAACTGCTGTCTCCAGATGCACAAGTGCTCCAGAGAGAAAAAGAGGCTATCTCTCCTGCCTCAGAGGCAAGTTTTACAAGAAGGCTGGTCTTGCTGGCTAACCACCGGCCCTCTTAGAGCCGGCATGTCACTGCCGCTTATCATCTTTTGAAGATTAGTGTCAGTCACGGTTCTGTGAGAGTCAACAACCCGGAGTGAACCCAGGTGAACTGGGGTCAACGGATCTAGGGACCAAAACACAGGTTGCTAACACCTGGATACAGCAGGCGCTGGAACCGGGCACCGTGACACCACAGTCCAGGTTTAGACGGTCATCTGCACATAAACCAGCACAAACTTCTGCTTGCTGATAATTCTGTTTTGTACTTGCAGGTGTCACTAACATACTGTCTTAATTTCTAACCTACTTAGGTCTAGACACTTCTAAAATGCTGGATGCGTTCCTGCCTGAAGTATTCTTCCCTGGCTGAGATAATCTGAGCTCTTCTTTGTGATATTCAACCTCCCAGGTTACTCTCTTTCCAGAAAGGTTCTGTCTTGATATAGGTGTTATACCTTCTCTGAACGAGTTAGGGAAGGGAGTGAACAGAGGAGGAGACAGAAGACATGGCTACAAAAGATAAAAGTGGGAAGAGACCCCCCCCCCCAAACCCAGTAGGAGGTTTACGTTGGGCTGATTGGCCTCCTATACATTAAATTTCAAGAACCAAGAGAATGGTGGGGGGGGGGGGGGAAGAATGGGGAATCCTCTCTTGTGTAAAAACCTTGCAGAACACCAAAGGAATCTGACGTATCATCCCGTTCAAACAACAAACCAGTTGTGACTACAGTTGATAACACGGTATTGTGTAACTGAAATGTGCTAAGTAGAACTTTAAAAAAGGTAAGTAATGCGAGATGATCAATGTGTTAATTAACTTGATGAGGGGAATCCTTTCACAATGTATACGTATAGCAATCATCACACTGTCCACTTTGAACATCTTACAATTTTATCTGTCAGTCGTATCCCAATAAAGCTGAAAGGAGCAAGCCAGGTGCCCACGTGGGTGGGGCGTTTAGATGCAGTGCGTCCTGAGGCAGAGACGGACCACTCCCCAGTCCAGACTTGCTGGGGCAGCACTGGAGGCTGGAGAAAGTACGGAGGTTTAAAAGGGGAAGCAGAATTCCTGCCACGCAGAATTTTCATTGGTAACACCTCACACCACCTCTTACAAACCCGTTAACTGACGTGAGTAGGGACATTCACTTTAAGAGCCTGTAGTTATCCACACGGGGAAGAATGTCCCTCTCTGTCAAAGGGACCATCAGAGCAGCAGCAGGGTTCTGAGAATCTCGGACACGGCCAGGCCAGGCCAGCCAGGCCAGCATGTTCAGTTTGGCTTTCAGAAACGGAACGTGTCAAACGGAGAGGATCAAAAACAGAAAACAAACCACCCAAACAACTAAGAAATCTAATGCTGAGGCCATCAGGACGACAAGAACAAGGCTCTGCTGTAACTGAGATTTAAGCGCTAAACCAGCACACAGCCAGTCCACGCCTATGAATCCCTGGCTGGGCAGGTCCGCTGCAGCGGCACGTGCTCAGGGCACATTCCATGTCTAGCACGTGGCACCCGATTCTAGGGCCGGCGTGACGGGAGAGACTGGCAAGGCTCCCTCAGGGAGCCATGGATCTTGTTTCTGCTTTCTTTTAGTGCCAACCTGACGTTCCCTGGGTGGTGAGATGACAAAATGACCTTTCACAAGCTCCTGGCCCAGCAACGCAGAAGGGCCAGGGAAGGGGTGCCACCACCGCTTAAGGCTCCGGGGCCGTGTGGGCTGTTCTGAGTGACCCCCGGGCACACACGACCATCGTCTGGAGGACCATGTACGGTGATGGGGTGGGCACAACGCGAGGACAGGCACCTGTGCTGACGTGGAGAAGGCTGCTGGGGCGGGGCCTGGACGGTTACTAATTTGGGGTGCAAAAGGGAAGAGGATGTGATTTGAAAGCTCCTGGGCAAAGCTGGATTGGAAAGAAAAATATTCCCTCGGCCCCCTAAAGCTCGGGACTTCTGCAGTCGTGTTTCCTTAGGTGAAGAAGGGTGGGAGGAGAGACCCAGGGACCTTCCAGTCCCGTCTGGCTCAGCGGACGCTCAAGGCGCAGCACACGGGGAGCACAGTCCCCTGGAAAGCGTGGGCGAAGCCACGGTGCCGCAGGGCCCGAGTGGCCTCCCACAGCGTGGTTTCCACGCGGCAGGAACGGCCGCGGTGAGAAGGGAAGTGCACAGTACTCCCGGGAGGCTTCTCCCAGCCCCTGCAGAGGGGGGTCCCCGAGCTTCGCGAAGCAGCAGCTGGAGAGGGAGGCGGGCTCAACCTTCAGCAGCGGCCCAGTGAGCAAGGATGCTCTGCGCGGGTAAGAGGAGACGGGGGCGGGGGGGGGGGAGTGACAGGGTGGGGCGCGGACCGCCCCCGGCACACGGCCCAGCGGGCCCAGCGGCCCCTGCGTGCGGCTCTCCGGCCACCCCGCGGCCCGTGTCACCAGACAGGACAGAGCTTAGGAGCCGACCGCGCGGGGAGCAGGCCGGGGCTGGCAAAGCCACAGCCCCGAGAGAGGCCAAAGAAATCTCCGGACAGGCATTTTAATGACCTCCTGCTCACTTTCCTCCCCGAAGAAAGTCCCAGTACTTGGTCGGCACACGGGGCCCGGGACAGACAGGCATCCATCCCTCCACACACGCGGCCTGAGCCCGACGGCGACGCCCGGCAGCCCTTGAACGCGACCACCGAGAACACGCCTGTCTCGGGGGCGTCCTCTGACAGGCGGAGGGGGTTTTCTCTCCCGGGGACTACAGGGGGATGTGGTGGGGACAGGTCTGGGATGGAGGGAAACGTCCAGGCCCCATCTGGCCACTCGGCTTCATCTTCCCAGGCAGGTCCCGTCGTGCCGCCTCAGCTCCCTCCCATGCAAAGCACCAGGGGCAGGGGATGAGGCTGAGTAAACGCAGCTGCCCCTGACGGAGCAACACGGGACCCAGCTGAGCTCCCGAGGCCGGAGCGTCGGAAGGGTCTCCTCTCCTGGCTCCTTGTCTGGCTCTCATCACAGGACGCTCCAGAAAACTGGATACCCTGTCTTTTCGGTGACTCCCCGCCTTCCCATGAGGTGCATCCTGACGCCCATGTGTGCTAAACTTAATCTTATGAATAAATATCTGTGGACACAAATTTAGGCTAAACACTTGCAGAGGGCTGCTGTGGACTTGAGCTGTGCGACAGGCCGGCATCAGCGAACCCTAAGGACGATGATGCTTGATCACCAGGCCCGGGTCACAGTGGAGACTAAGCTGGTTTTTAACGTGGCAGCGTTGTTCCCTTCTCAACTCTCCTCTTCCCAGCCACTCACCGTTCCTATCATCCTAACGTTCAGGCGCCTTGGGCAGGCTAACGTGGGAGACACCGTGCTGCCCTTCGTAGAAACGCCTGCATTTAGAAAGGTACTAACCTCGGAGAGATGCTTGATTCAAAGGAATAAACGGAACCAGTGACCGTCAGGCAGGGGCCCCATCAAACACCCCACCCCTGCCTTAAGCTGCCCACAGCCTGCTCTTCTGTTAGGATGGCAGTGAGATCCTGGCATTGAAGTTTGGCTGAGAGTTTCTATTAGAAAAAGTTATTTTTTTTTTAGTTTGATAACATTAAAACCACTATTTATCTTTAAAAAGAACCCCATGAAAAATCCCGTCCGTCAAAACCTGATTTTTAGGGTGACTTGCGTATCTCTTCCATTTACGGCAAGATCTGTTATCTTCAGTGTTAAAATTACAGGCTCCCTTTCACCAGGAGCACACGCTAGGTGGGGCATTTCCCCTTGTGCCGAAGTGGTCTTTAAAAAGAGGTAGACAAAGCAGTAAGGTAGCATTTATACGGTGCAGACGAATGCCACCAGCTCACCTCCAGAAAGTTCCCGATTTCATTCGCTCACTAAGCAAGCACCTGCTTCCTACTTTATGCCTTTGTGTCTGTTACACAGCTTTTAAGGAAAGGTCCAGTTTCTAAGTTGTGTCACAGGGCACTCTGGACTGACATCACCAGCAGGCCCTGCATCCCCACCTCCCCCCACCCGAGGGAGGAGTCTGTAATTAGTGGCTGTGAGCAAGGCTCTCCAGCACGCCCTGCCTCTTGATAGGCGGCCCCTGGGATTTATGTGGAAGGCCCTTTCCAGAGCTTGCTTGGAAGGTGGTCGTTGGAAACACTGAAACAATTACTTAAGTGGTAGTTAGGGCCCCAGGAGGCCCCATGGGCTACTGGCCATAATGTTATGGGCTGAGTCATGTGCCCTCCCCCAACTCACACGTTGAAGCTCTCACCCCCAAACCTTAGAATGCGACTGTATTTGGAGAAGTGATTTAAAGTGGTTAAGTTCAGATAAGGCTGTTAGGGTGGGTCCCACTCCAATCTTACTGGTGTCCTTGTGAAAAAGAGGAAACTTGGACACATACAGAGACACCGGGGATGTACCTGCACGGAAGAAGGACGATGTGAGGACACAGGAAGAAGGCGGCTGTCTGCAAGCCAAGGAGAGAGGCCTCGGGAGAAACCAACCCTGCTGACACCTTGATCTTGGATTCTGACTTCTACCTTCTGTTGTTTAAGTTACCCAGTCTGTGGTACTTTGTTGTGGCGGCCTTACAAACTAATACAGTATTGTTGGTGAGCAGTGTCACCTAACCATCAAAAAACCTAACCATCACTTGTAACATTTTATATATTGGGAGACGCCTTCTGCATCCCAACTCCTGCATCGGAAACACATCTTCACTTGCCCCCGTGGCAAGTTGAGTGTGGCCTGGTCCCATCTTTCCCACTTAACACTAGAAGGGGTTCAGGGAGAAAAACCTCACTGATCCAGCCGCCCTGATGTTCTTACAAGAGGTGCAGGAGAGTCGCTTAGAGGCTCAGCGAGTAATAGGGACAACAGTCAGAACAGCAGCAAGTGGGGACTGGGTCACTGGGAAGAGGGGACACCAGGAGGGAGGCTGTGGCAGTATTTCCCCCCTCTCTGGGGGAAGCAGCGCTTTAGGTCAGGAGGCACAGGGAGTCTAGTGGGGAACAGCAACACTGTCTGTAAACTGGGAGAGGGCTGTGGCCCAACACCTTTTCCTGTTTTGAAGTTCACACAGGTTTTCCCTAAGAATTCTGCTGTACATACATACGGCCAGCGTGACAATGGAGCTTGGTATTGTGCAGGTGCACTGGGGAAGAGATGTGGCTGGGACCATGCTGGACGCTGCCCACTAGACGTTTAAGTGACTTCTGTTTCTAGACTGTCCCACCAAATCTTTGGTAAAGAATTAAATAGTGGTTTGAGGAAAGCTAAGGACAACTTATTTCAAAGCTCTGACTAGATGGGAAAACTGCCGTCTCCAAGGCTTCTCCGCTCCACGGGCTTCGGGGTGGCAGTGCCTGCCCCGGGCCAGTTTCTGGACGTTCGCAGGGGTAAATTTCCCTGCATTATCTCTGTAAGTCAATGTGCTGGACTGTAGGAGTTGTCAAGACTCATGAAAACTCCAAGATGGTAACTAGCTGCTCCTGCGGCAGCTCCAGGGAATCACAAGCGCTGACCTCCTCCTTCCGTGGGAATACTCTCAACACAAAGGAAAAACACAGGGCAGCTAACAGATACTAAGAGCTCTATAAATACAGAGCTTCATAATTAAAAAATGTTCCATATTCCCATTTCAGAGCTCTAAAGGGCCCAGTGCAAGATCAAGCTAATGGAAACAAAATTAAAGGTTCCTGCCCTCTTTGCTGCCAAGCTGAGGGCACAGGAGACCTGAATTCAGACTAGGTGTTTCACGTTCTTTTTTTTTGCGGTACGCAGGCCTCTCCCGTTGCGGAGCACAGGCTCCGGACGCGCAGGCTCAGTGGCCATGGCTCACGGGCCCAGCCGCTCCACGGCATGTGGGATCCTCCCGGACCGGGGCACGAACCCGTGTCCCCTGCATCGGCAGGCGGACTCTCAACCACTGCGCCACCAGGGAAGCCCCATGTTCATTTTTATTTAGCCCCGGCCCGCTGTGGGCAGAGGCCCTGGCGACAAGGATCGGGATGGGGAGGGAGAGACTGTGGACAAGAGAGAAACAGCAGAATCCCCTTCTCTGAGATAAGTGAAGGGAGGAGATGGTCTGGAGGGATCTTTTGTATCAAAACAGTTCTGGCCTAGCTGAGTCTCTTAATGCAGTATTGTCTCTCCACAAACAAGATGACGCAGCACGTGCAGCCCCAAGCCTTTAGGTTAGCTCCTGTTTAGGTGTAGCCTTTCCTGTGTCCGCCATTCAGCTGCCCTCAGGTCGGGAGTGATTTGCAAAGGATTAGTGTCTGTGTCATTTCTACTGTGTGAGCGAGGTCCTCACCTCCTCTGCATTCAAAGCCTCTCTTCCTCCTCCTCCCCGCAACCTTGTTTTAGGGGATTTTACCGGAAGTCAGGCCGCAGGCTCAGGGTCTCAGGGCCCAAGCCAGCAGCTGGCCAGGCCCTGTCCTCTCTCGTGGGATCTTCCAGCGCTTCTACCTCTTTTTTTTTTTTTTTTTTTCCTTTTTAGAACAATCTCTTGTCTGCCAGATTTTCAACATCCAGCTGGCAGGATCCTCTGCTCTTTGCATGAAAAGGTTAATGGAAGCTGTCAGGAGGGGAGAGTGCCAGACCGTGAGAGCAGAGGGGAGAGGAAGAGTGAAGAGTGAGGCTGCCCCACAGGGTTTTCTCATAAACGTGAGACAGACAGACAGACAGACACACACACACACACACTCCATCCCCAAGCCCAGTCAGGCACAGACCCCGCCTGTCCTCAGGGCCTGCAGCTCTTGCTGCTGGATCGCTGGTCGCCTCGCTCAGCCTCTCATGCTCTGCCGCTCTTAGTCTTTTTGGACGAGAGTTCAACGTCGGAGCCGAGGAAACAGTGCAAACATCGCAAAGAGAAGAAAACCAGATCAGAAACATGCAGGCTGGGAACCAAGACAGAGTTTGCTGCCCATAAAGAACCCATTCTTCTCTTTTCTCTCTCTCGTTTTCTCTCCCCGTTGCCCCCAAAAGCTCCCGTGTCCACGTGGCCCACTTGGGGGCTATGACGATCTGTGCAGATGCATTCACGAGAGAAGAGTGTCACGTCGTGACTGATGACCCACGAGCTCCCGGAGTGAGGGCCCAGTGCCACCCCGGCGTCAACCATCCCAGACTCACCGCCCTGAAGAGAGAGGGGACAAGCCAAGCAGCCACTGATCAAAATCGAGAAGACAAATGGAAGACGGGCTCCGAGGAGACGACGAGGTCCGAGCCAAGTTGTGCAACGATACTTCCCTGAAGGTCAAAACCGGACTGGGTGCTGGGAAAGGGGCTGGAGTCCACAGCCGTGACCCGCGGAGTGAGCTGGCCAGTGAGGGCTCGTTCCAGCATAGTCGGCCATCAGGGCGCTGGCCTTCGTGGTGGAAAAAGGACGTGTGCTCCAGGGAGAGATTCCACGTTCAGCTTTTCAGCCGAATCTGCCTATCAGTCGACCTGCTTCAAAAAGTTCGAGAGGAGACTGGAAATGGGGTGTGACTTTTCTGTTTTTGTTTTGAATTAAACCACCATTGACATACAGCAAGATGCACAGATCTCTGTACATCAGGGTGTACAATCTGATGAATTCTGATCAATATATACGCCCACATGACCATCTCACCAACCGAAACACAGAACATCTCCATCGTCCCAGAAAGATTCCCGGGACCCCTTTCAGTCAGTTCCCACAGGCGCCCAGTGTTCTAGTTTCCATCACCACAGATGAGTTCTTCCTGCTCTGGAAATGCCATACAAAGGGAATCAGACATTAATCAGATATTCTATTGCATCTGGCTTCTTTTGCTTAACAGTGTTTTTGAGATTCATTCATCAAGTTGCTTGTATTAGAGTTCGTTCTTTTTGTTGCTGAGTAGTACGCCATTGTATGATATACGATACTTTAAAAAAACCTCTTCTGTTAATGAACATTTGGGTTGTTTCCAGTTTGGTGCTTTGACGAATAAAGCTGCTCTGAACAATTTTGTACACATCTTTTTGTGGACGTGTTTTCATTTTTCTTGAGTAAATAAGGAAGAGTGGGATTGTTGGGTTACAGGACAGGTGTGTGTCTAATTTAATAAGAAAATGCCTAACAGCTTTTCAAAGCCTTGGACCATCCTCACCACTGCACGTAGAGTTCCAGCTGCTCCACACCCTCGTGGACATTTGGTGAACGTGTAAAATTCACATTTGGTGAATTTTAGCCATTTTCTTGGAATTGCCCTGCTGTCTCACTGTGGCTTTCGTTTATGTGAGCACTGTTTTCGTGTGCTTGGTTTGTGTATTTTCTCTTGTGAACTGTCTGGTTCAAGTCTTCTGCCCATTTTAAAATTATGTTGTTTTGTCTTTTTGTTTCTGATTTTAAAAATATCTTCTCAACAGAAGTCCTTGGTTCAATATATACACTGTGAATATTTCCTCCCAGTCTTCTGATGAACTAGAGTTTTGATAAAGTACAATTTTTCATTTTTTCCTCTCACGTTTAATGTCTCTGTGCTTGCTGAATTGGGGGCAGTTTCAGCAACATATGTGCCATTTGGCTAATACCTAGAATTAAGACATAACGTTCATTTATCCCACTACAGGTGACGTTACCTTCAGTCATTTGGGTTTAGATGGTGTCTGCCAAGTTTTTCCAACGTAAATCAACTAAAAGGATTTTGTGCTAATTGACTGAAATAACTTTTTGTGTGCGTGTGTGAGGAGACACTTTTAGACTACGCAAATATCCTGTTCCTCAACCAACTTTCCAGTTCAAATCAGTTATTACTGTGATGGTTGCCAAGTGGTGATTCTCTAACTCCGCCACTCTTTCTCCATGTATTAGCTGGCATTCTACTACAGGGCATGGCCCCTGCCCCACCATGTATTTGCTTACTGATTTCTCTACACTAGTACAGACTCATAGATTCCTGTTCTACTCAGTGGGCTGTAATTTGTTACTATTATTAATTTTGCTGCTCAAATTCCTGAAGATTTTGCTACTGGGAGCCCCCCATGTCCTTCTTCTTTTTTTAAAAAATTTATTTATTTATTTATTTGGCTGTGTTGGGTCTTTGTTGCTGTGTGTGGGCTTTCTCTAATTGCGGTGAGCGGGAGCTAATCTTCGTTGCGGTGCGGGGGCTTCTCATTGCAGTGGCTTCTCTTGTTGTGGAGCACAGGCTCTAGACACGTGGGTTTCAGTAGTTGTGGCATGCGGGCTCAGTAGTTGTGGTGCACAGGCTTAGTTGCTCCGTGGCATGTGGGATCTTCCTGGACCAGCACTCGAACCCATGTCCCCTGCATTGGCAGGCGGATTCTTAACCACTGCGCCACCAGGAAAGTCCCCCCTCCATGTCCTTCTGACACCCCCCCCACCACTCCTGGAACACTCCGTTACTTTCTGGTATAAGATGCTCTGGATTTATGTTGTACTTTGCCACACACAGTCCTAGGCTGAGCCATGTCTCCAAGGAGCCCTGGTTCCTTTTGGTGAAAAAAGGCATCTATAAACCAGGAGCTGGGAGCTAGGTGAGCTTCTTGTTACTGGTGTATCACTGCTTCTAGGTGCTTCAGCAGATAAAACTAGGAAATACACACATGTATCCATGTAGATGAGCACACAAGTGTACACACAGAGAAAGCTATATCTATTGTCTGTCAAAAACCCTGAGTCCATACGGACACCTCCAACAGCAGCTGAATGCCACTGCTGGACTTGCCTTCACCCTTCTGTGTTTGTTACTTCCTCCTCCTGGAGTAACAAGCCTGCTCCCATGAGCTTCAATATACTTACTCATTTGTTCAGTCTCCTTGTATGTAGCCAGTCTCCCAACCATCTGCACCATCATCTTGGTCCTTGCCTCCAAATGCCACCATGCCAGCTGAATCCTCAGCCCTGGCCCTGCCAAAAATGCTGGCCACATGGGCCGAATCCTTGATCCAAGCCTGGCAAACACACCAGAATCTTTGGTCCCACCAAATATATAGGCCAGTGTCAGTGCCAGATTTATGGAAACACTAACAAGGTTTCCTGCCCAGGAGCTGGCAAGAGGGCCTGGCAAAGAAAAGAAGACACCTTCTGTAGAAGGTGTGTGGTGTGGGAAACGTGGACCTGGAATTTCAATTATGAGATGTGATTCTGGAAGATAACGGACAGCGGTCAAATATGGGGCTGTCCTAGAATCAACAGAGAAGATGTTTAAATCTAAAACTGAACCTAATGAAACCTTTTTCTTCATTCTAGCCACCTTGTACCACTACAGCATTCTACTTTGACACGACCTCAGTCTACTTTTTCAAAGAAAGTTTCTCTAGGGCTCCAGAGCCATACTTAAAATGGTATGAGACTTACATTTATCTGAAAAATTTCAGCTACGTCTTTTCTTCCAATAGCAAGTGACTAGAAGGCTCAGGTTCAGTAAACACTAATGAACAGAGAGATAGCCTGAGTAGTATGATGTCATTTATTTCAACTTTATATCACACTGAACAATACTGCACATTGTTCGTGTAAACAAATACGTATATTAAAAAGGTAAAAACGTGGACTGTAAAAATGCAAACCAGTTTAGGACGCTGGTTGCCACTGCAGATGAAAAAAGAAAAATGCAACTGGGTACAAAGAAGACTAACTGCATTTAGCATTAACAGGTAAGAGCAGCCTGCACTGGGAGAGGACAAGAGTGTGAAGGGGGAGCCCTGTGGTGTAGGCAATGAAGGAGCTACTGAAATCCAGGAAAAGTCAGCACTCAAGACTTTGCACTAAATGCACAATCACCACTGGAAAATTTAAAGCCTGTGGAGCGAAGAAAGCAACTCAAACCCAGCTCAGTTACTGACTTGACGCAGTTCCCAAATGCTAATGGTCTGACAGAAGAAGAGGAATTGCCTATTTCTAGACATAAATGTTATTAATCTCAGTTTCTACTCTTCTTTTACATATAATATTTACCACTTAATAAAAAATGAGACACAAAAAAAGCAAATGAACTTAAAGACATATTGATAGAAATTATCCAAACAGATAATAGGAATCTCCAAACATAACATGAAAAAAATCCCCCAAATAAACAAACAAAAGCCCCCAGACATTGAAGAGATGTGGAACAATATCAGATGGTCTAACAAATACATAACTGTAGATATAGAAAGGGAAGAGAGAAAGGGACGAAAGACATATCTGAAGAGATAAGGGCCAAGAATCTTCCAAAATTAATGAAAGACAACAAAACATAAGCCCAAGGGACACAGAGATCTCAAAAAAGATTTTAGCACCGACAGGAAACATAACGTAAACTACAAATAGGCACATTATTTTCAAATGGTTGAAAACAAAAGTTAAAAAAAAAATCTTGAAAGCAGTCAGAGAAAAAAGAAACATGAGAGGGTGGGGGTGGAGCACACATAAATACAGTAGACTTTTCAACAGCAACTATGGAAGCCAGAAGGAAATGGAACAGCATCTGTAAAAGTCAACCTAGAATTCTATACCCAGAGAAGAATATCTTTCAAAAACAAGGTATTAGCTTGCATGGGCTGCCATAAGAAAATAGCGCAGACTGGGTGGCTTAACAACAGAAATTTATTTCTCACAGTTCTGGAGGCTAGATGTCCAAGAGCAAGGTGTTGGCAGGGTTGGTTTTTTTTAAGGCCTCTCCTTATCTTACAGATGGTTGCGTTCTTGCTGTGTCCTCACGTTTTTTTTTTTTCTCTGTGAGCACACAGCCCTGGTGTCTCTGTATGTCCCAATCTCCTCTTTTTACAGGGACACCAGTCAGATTGGATTAAGGCCCACCTATCAGCCTCCTCTTAACTTAATTACCTTTAAAGGCTCTATCTCCAAATGTAGTCACATTCTTGGAGTCAGGGATTCAAGAATATAAACTTTGCAGGGGACACAATTCAGCCCATAACACCCTGCCTTCTCTACTCCCCACACTCACGTTCTTCCCACACACAAAACACATTCACCCCCATCCCAGCAGCCCAAGAGTCTTAACCCGCTGCAGCCTCAACTCTAAATCCCAAATCTCACGTAAATATCATCTAAATCAAGTGTGGCTGAGACTTAAAAAACGTGATTCATCCCGAGGCAAAATTTCAGTGTGGACCTGCTGGACCCAGACAAGTTAGCTGCTCTGAAATACAGTGGTGGGGCAGGCATAGGCTAGACACTCCCATCCCAAAAGGGAGACCCTGGAAAGAAGAGAAAGGGGTCATGGGTCCCAAACAAGTCCAAAACCTGGCAGGTCAAATTCCATTAGATTAAAAAATATATATTTATTTATTTATTTGGCTGTGTTGGGTCTTCACTGTGGCAGGTGGGATCTTTTGCTGCAGCGCTCATTGTGGCTCGCGGGCTTCTCTCTACTTGTGGCGTGCAGGTTTTCTCTTCTCTAGTTGTGGCGCGCGGGCTCCAGAGAGCGTGGGCTCTGCAGTTTGCGGCACGTGGGCTCTCTTGTTGAGGTGTGCGAGCTCAGTAGTTGCAGCGCGCGGGCTTAGTTGCCCTGCAGCATGTGGGATCTTAGCTCCCCGACCAGGGATCGAACCCACGTCCCCTGCATTGGAAGGCATATTCTTTACCACTGGACCACCAGGGAAGTCCCTCATCAGATTTTAAGGCTTGAGAATAAGGCTCTTTGGCTGGATGCTGTCCTCCAGGCCCACTGGGGTGGCAGCTCCAGCCCTCTGGCCCTGGGTGGCAGCCTGGCCTATTGAAATCAAGGAGGAAGAGACAGCCTTGCCCCCTAGGCCTGTGTCCTCTAGGCTGGTGAATATATGTTGTCAACAAGAAACTCACTGTAGCTATAAAGACATCGACAGCTTAAAGGCAAATATATGAAAAAGGGTTTATCGTGCACTCACAATTCTAAAGAAAGCTGGAATGGTTACGTTAATGTTAGACAAAGCAGACTTCAGAGCATGGAGTATTACCAGCTTTGAAAGGAGATATTACATCATGATGAAAGAGTCAAGTCATCAAGAAGATACAGCAATCCTTAATGTGTATGCACTCAATAACAGAGCTTCAAGATACATAAAGCAAAAGCCGATAAGGTAAGAAAAATAAACAAACCCATAAATTTAGTTGGTAAGATAGCCAGCCTCTAAGAGGGCAAAGGAAACAGAACAATTCTGGGAAATCTTCAGATGTAAAGTAATATTTCTGTAGGCCAGGCAGTTGCAGATAACAGGGTCATAACTCAGGATGGAGTCTGAGTGGTTCTCCTGACATCAACGTCAGATTATCCAAAGCTACCGGACGGCACTGAGGAAACTGTCTTGGGTCACCAAATAAACCATCAGCAAGGTATATACTAATAAGCATTCTTTACACGTACAGTACTGTGCCAGGCACTTTAGAAATACAAGACATGGTTCTGGCAGTGAAGAAACTCATCTAGTTAGGGAGTAAGAATCCTAACTATGAAATACAAAGTAATAAACTAAGCAGAACTCACTAGAATTCACTCACTCATCTGAGTTAGTAAGCAAGTACCAAGTACCTGACGTGGTGTGAGTTTTAAGATGAAAATGATATGGTTCATGTCCTCAGCTGACAGAAAGCCTAGACTAACGGGAAGACAGATATGAAAACTAGTAAGTACGAGTGTCACAGGTCATACAGAAGCCCTAAGGAGGGAGCGGCACATTGGGCCTGGGGTTTCAGGAAAGAACTCAAAAAAGAAATGATGTCTGAGCTGAGTTTAAAAACTCAGATTCCTATTTAGATATTCCCCAGGGAGACAAGGCAGGAAAGGGCAGAGCAGGCAGAGACACAAATGTGAAAACTGTAAGTCAATTAACAGTTTCAAAGACTGTCAGTTGTTGTATGCTTCAGGGATAGGGTGAGAAGAGATGTGCATTTAAGAATCAGGCCAAATGAAAGGAGGCCTTGTGTGCTTTGATAAGAAGTACGGACTGTATCCTGCGTGCCTTTCTCCTTCCCTTTCTCTCATTCCTTAAACAAACCTTTACTGCGCAGATACTATGTGCTAGGCATTATTCTTCGTACAGACAACAGTGCTGAAAAAGACAGACAAGGCTCTTGTCCTGTGCTCACGGGGGTGTGTGACCGAGGGGAGCATGGTGGCAGTGAAGCGCATGGGACATACAGAGTTGAGCAACACCAATGTCAAGTGCAGAAGGCTCTGTCTCCCCGAAGAAAACACACACGCAAAATAAACCAACGTGCATGTTGAGCGGTGATCTCTAGCTAATGTTTCTTGGGCTTCAAAACGGAAAGTCAGACCTTGCTCACAATAGGCAAGTCATTTTGTATTATCACAGGTCATCTTTCTCGACAGCCTGCACCACTCCCTTAAAATCTTACTTGGAGAGAGGTGGCAGAAAATGGGCTGGTTTCTCCACCAAACTCGAGCTGCTCCGGAGAGGCTGATGGAAGGGGTGGTTAGCTGCTGTGCCCCTTTACAGATGACCCTAGTCACCTGCTCCCCAGGTTTTCCAGGGCTGCTGCTGAAGATGCAGTTTCACACACCTCATGCAACAACTTCAGTAACTGAAGCAGGTTCTCAGCCAAGGGGAAACGTGATAATATTAACATGATTCATGTATGTGAGCAAAGCTGTTTGGATGATAACATGTGGGATGGCATGCCTTCTATTGAATTCCTGGTTTTTCACTCAAAACTTTCTGGAAGACTCTTAGCTTGAGATTTTCTGCCTTGGCCTCACCCTAAAGGTATCTTTTTTCCCCTTAGAAAGACTGATTGCTTCCATTCAGGCATATTTGGAAAACAGGACCAAGCCAAAATACTTTTTTTCGTTTCAAAGACAAGTTGTTTCACTAAGAAATAATTTAATGCCAGTTAAACTTTGATACATCACTGTTCGTGCTTTAAGATGCCCTGTCTCTGCAAAATTTTGGAGTGGAGTTTCTGAAATTAACTGGCTGTGTGCTCTGTTTCCAGCGGGCTTCCAGTGGCATGTTAACTTCATGGTTATTAATATCAAAAGGAGCTACTAGAAATTCAACTTAATTCTGTCCTTTAAATTTCTCCCTCTTTTGAGAAGAAAGAAATTAAAATTTCCATGGCAACACGCTAAATCTGAGAGGTCGGCCTTACCTTTTCCATCACACAAATCAGGTGGGTGACCGACAGGCCGTTAAATGGGTCTGTTTTTAGGCAATGTCCACACCCGGGAGTCAGTCCCGCCCCGACCCCAGCGTGCAGTTCTCGACCCGCGGCCGTCACTGCTCCCTGCAACCTCACACCACAGGATGTGCCCTATCCGACGCAGCCTCCGCTCACGCGTTGTGGGTGAACAGACAGGAGGCGTTCAGCTGGAAGACGGTGCACAGCTTCGACACGCTGGTGCAGAGCTCCAGCAGACTGATGGCACGATCACATCTACAAGGGGCTGGGACACCATCAACCCCACTCTGTGGCCGGGAACAAAAGCAGCTTAGGATTACTGTTCTAAAGCTGCTCGATTTCTTCTTTTCTATTTTTATTTCTCAGTGTTTATTCCATTTTTCTTTCTTTTACTTTCCATGTCTGCCCTCACCCCGTTTTCTCCCTGTTTCTTTTATTCATGGTTTTTGCCTCCTTTTAGCCTTCTCATTTTCTCTACTGAACTAAAAAAATCACGACATGGAAAAAAGAGAACCAATGGATTTTACAGGCAACAGTAAACAGAAAGTGGAGCAGAAGGGGGTAACCTAAACTAATTCACCTAATGGCCCTTTTATTGAAAAACTTAGCAGGTTGTGACCCACAGTTCCCTAGAGACAGCTGACTTGTCAAGGATCCTCATCCAAATATCCCCAACTCAGACTTCCTTTCCGTGGTCACAGTCACGAGTGGCCATCAGTTCTGTGAAATAACAGATTCCCCTTAACCCTCTCCCTTCCGAACCAGCCCTTTCTGATTCTTTGGCAAGTTACACTGGGGGAAGAATAAAGTGGGGCTTACTTCAAATGGTAGCTCCTAATACCTACTGAAGAGCCAACCACTGTTAAGAATCTTGACTCTGAACCCCGAATACTCCAAGGCAGCTTCTACTGCGCCAACCCAAAGAGCAGCTGAATTTTGTGAGGGTGTCGCCAGAGCTCAGGTGAGAGGCTTACCTGTTCCTGGGTCATCTTCTGCAGCTCATTCTCCCATGCTGCCTGGTCATCGTCCAAGTTATAGGAAGCTGGTGGAGTGAGTCCTTGAAGAATCAGGGGGTCTCGGTCATGGCAGAGGGCTGTCAGGTGTCCAATGTACAACTTTAGTTTGCTTCTGTTTTGGTCAAGTTCTAAGAGGGGCTGGATGATCTGAGGTGAAAAAAAATGAGGAAAGTCAAGGTCAATCTGAAACAAGAAGTTCCAGTCTCTTTATGCCTCCCAAGGCAAAGAAACGGAGCAAGACTAGAGCTCTTGTAATCACTACCGCAGTCTTCGGGACTGTAGAGAGAAGCAGGTCCATACACCTGCACGTGTACACGGTCACACCCACCCACCGTTCTGGGGGCTGCGTGGGGACCGCTGGCATGGACATCAACGCGAGATGCAGTTCTGACTTTGGGCTGGAGATCAAGCACAGGGTGAGCTTGTTTTTGCAGAGGTGGCATTCCTGATACAGAAGGACTCCAGTTACTTCACAATTGCTCATCCCATCTATTTACAAGGAGGTTACAAAAGACTGCTAGTGATTCACTTTGTTATGAAGCAGAAACTAACACACCATTGTAAAGCAATTATACTCTAAAAAACATGTTAAAAAAAAAAACGCCAAAACTCCTAGTGAAACGTGCTCATCTGAAAGCCTGATGCCACATGCTACGTGTGTTCCTTCACCTCCTACAATGGAAGGAAGGTTCTGCCTCTGGAGACAGTGCGTGTTTTTCTCGGCCACGAGATGTGGTGAGTGAACTCATGACTAGATCTGCCTCCTGGCTGGAGCTCCCTCGTTCACTGGGCCGAGGCCATCGATCCTCCTTTTAATGGGTGACAGATAAATCCTTACACAACGCCAGACCCCTGAGCCTGAGCCCGGGCCCAGTGTGACGCTGGGTCTCTTCTCTTGAATAGCAGTCCTGCGCTAACTCTGTTTTGTGTCCCCTTTACCCTGGATGAATAACTATCACCTCGGCTCCCTCTGAAAGCACATCAAAGGACAGATGACTTCATCGGGCAGCTCTCGGGCCCGATGACACTCGGTACTGGCAAGCCTGAGGGGCTGAGGCAGAGCTGGGCCGGCTCTCCAACGCTGAAACGCTGGCACAGCGTCTGCCTGACACACAGCAGCTGGGGGAGCCGCCAACCCACCAGATGCTGGCAGGCCCCAGACGTTCCCAGGGCTCACAGGCAGGGTCTGCACCTGCTGTGTGTCACCGGGCCGGCACTTTACACCAGCAGGACACCTCTGACCCACCTAATGGACAAGGAGCTCACTCATCTTCAAGTCAACAGAAACAAGGCCTGGTATTACTTTCAGCAGTGACACTGATTTCTTCCTGGCCTCAGAGGACTCCCCTGCTGCTTTCCTTTTAAGAGTTTCTAAAATAAAGTTTTATGTTTTTTATTGTGAAATCAATGCATATTTTACTCTGAAAAGTATGGGAGAAAATATAAAAGAAATAATAAATAGCCTATAGGTATTCCATCAAGAATACCACTTGCAACATTTTGCTGATTTTCTTCCAAGTCTTTTTATAAACTTACATAAATCAACTTTTAACAGTATCATACTTCACGTTTTGCTTAATACCCTGTTTATCCATTTAGTGTTATATTGTGAGTACTATTCACATTACGTATTCCTGGAAAACATGATTTTTAACGGTTGCTTTATAAATATATCACATTTCCTCTGTTTCTAATACTATTTCCATAAAATAGTTAAGAGAGGGAACAGCCAGGGCTTAGTGTCTAAAACGATCTTTAACTTACTAGAGAGATCAGAGTTCAGAGTTTAGGCCTACGTGGTATATAATACAATATAGAAATTGGAGCCTGTCTAGACAAACCAGAGAAAGTGAACACATTCAGCATTATTATTGCTTTTAAAACACACACACACACACACACACACACAATTCTCTAAGGATAAAGGTTACACATTCAGGGGCTGGGGTGGAAGGCTCTGGGCTCTGTAAGGGACCCCTAATCAGCAGGCTCGTGGTATGAGTCCTGTGTTACCCGTGGTATCAACACTGCCAACCACAGAAGGACGAGACTGTTTTGCAGAGGATTTGGAGACTGGGGAAGTTGGATAGCTTTCTACAAACAACACTAATCTCTCAAAAAAGACTTGTATTTTATTCCTGGCCACAAATGCACATTCACAGTGTAGAAGATTTAGAAAGAGTTCCAAAGCAGAATCTTTAAAGGCAAGTTCAAGGCAACTCCTTTAAATGCATGTTCACCTTGCACGTCAATATCCCAACTGTCTAGCCACGGCTCTCCTACCACACCCCTCATGCCTCCGCGCACGGCAGCCCTATTTCATCTCCCGTGTTTTTAGCTTGGCCTCCTCCAGCTTCTTTCATGGACACATTGATTTAAAAAAATCACTTCGGGGATTTTCATTGGATTTGTGCAACTTACTCCCATTCTTTGTGTGTCTGTGTATAGTTGCCATCACATCTGGGCTGCAAGGCTGAAAGCTGGTATCTTAGGTAATTACTGTTTGAGTTGGAAAACTGACATAAAAAAGCACGAGCTCTGAGGAAGAAGACAACGTGATAAATGGTGGTAGTGGAGAGGTCAAATTTTTCACAGTAAAATGGAACCTGGAAAGATACTAGCTCACTGCTGTATGACTGGGAATGAAAAAGTGGACTTTTTAAGGTCCCTGTTCTTAATCAGAGATGAATCTCAAACTGATTTAAATGTATTTCATGCTGAGGTGCTGACAGATTACAAAATATGTAGTGTTTTGCACTCTGAAATTTTTCAAAGTCCAATTGAAAAGTTAAAAAATGATGGAATCTGAAAAATTTTTCGAGGATAAAAATTCATTCCATGCAATGACCAAGATGCCCTTTCTTCTCATGTCAAAAGGAGTCGCTTTTTTAAAACAAAACAAAAAAACTATAGAGCTTACTCGGTGAAAGTGTATGAAACTGCCCGACCAGCACAGTTCTCGAATCTATCCATCAAGGGAAAAAAAAAAAAAAAAAAAAAAGTCACCGTGGCCTCTCTGGGACACATTCAACCATGTCAATCATGTGGGAAATGTCCTTATCTCTTCCTTCTCCCCATCTAACTTGGGCAGGCCACTCAGAAAAGAAACTGCATTTCCCACAAGGTAGAACTGCCACTGCCTAATCTCAAGAGGGAAGAGGGACACTTGCCAAGTAGGAAGAGGATGCCTTACAGGATCCGGAGGTTATGTCTTTTGTCCACATACAACCTCAGTACATTGGCAAGAAGTCCTACCCAAAGCTGTCAGTAATGCGGTCAGACCACATCAGTCCTACAGCTATGCAGAATTAGAATTAGCTATCTTTTTCTCGGCATAAAGAAGTTAAAAAATGAACTTGTCAAGATAACCTCTGCTTTTATCAAATATAATGTCAAAATGTCAATATCCCCCCAATCCTACGTTTACGGAGCTGTTAAGGAAAATAATTTAAGTTATGAAGGGGAATGAGAGCTTTCTGGTGGACTTACTGAAAGCTTTGTTTCTTCTTGCAAGGATTTATTTATGTATCAGACCCTCAAATTGGCTTCAGAGGCCAGCATTTGATGACACATGGTGATGGAAGACAGTGACCTCCAGAAGGTGTTTATTTTAACCTCCCTTCCACTCGAGCAGGTTAGATGGCTAGAGATCTTCTGGAAGACAGACCAGCTGCTCCTCTATTGTTCGATACAGATTGCAACTGAAAATTCTACAGCATCCCGTTTCTGCAACCCATTTATCTAAGACATGGGAACACATGTTCTTGGACCAGGATGGGACGTTCAGTGAAAGGCCCCTCCAGTCAATTCCATGGTCTGCCCCCTTCTCCCCACTCCACTGTTTCTGTACTAGATCTTTAATCTAAGTATAGGTGGGTTGGTTACGGCACATTCTGGGAGCTCATTCTGAGAGGAAAGGTATACCTTGAACTGAATATCACTTGGGACTTAAGGCATTTGCCCTTGCAGTACTAATATTTTATTGTTTGGAAGATGCCACTGTTTTTCAAGCTAACATTTATTGATCGTTTACTGTGTTCCTGGCAAATTATTTTTATATTTACTATGGTTCCTCTGTCGCTACAAAATCCTCTTACTCTTCTGTCTATCTGCGGAAGTCCTCGGAGGCAGGTTCAGCTGTCCCTGGATTACCGCATAAATGCCAGTAGCAGTTCTGACTTCTCACTGGGTCATCATTACACCACTGTCCCCCAGTGTAGGTTCACCAAAGAAGTCCTGGAACAACTAACGTATTAACTTCCCAGAAACATTATTCTTTTAATGACATTCTTGTCCAGAGGCCCCAGCACAGAGCTAAACTCTGAAAAGTAAAAAAGGAAGCAAGGGAATAAAATTCAATGGTCTAGCCTCAAAGTCTTTTCTCTTAAGAACTCACTTCACCTTCTTGGTTGCAGTGTGCGTGAGGATGAGGAAGATGAAGGACGGTACTGGGTCTCTTCCCAAAGTTTTGGACCTTTGTGTTGCTTTCTCACTTAAATGCAGCTACTTTGTGCAAGAATGTGGTTCTTTGAACAAAGATAGTAAACTGTCGTGATATTTTTGCTACATTAACTAGATATACTGCGTATCAAATCACACATATTGACACTGAGAACATTATGTAATTCGCTTAACAAACATTCAGTGGATGCCTTTGTGCCACGCCACAGCCAGCTTTTGCTGGCAGGAATATTAAGAACGAGATGTGGTCCTGTCCTGCATTAAAAGAAAATCACGAAATAATGGAACTAATGTGTTGAGTGTATATAAGAAGTAAAAGGCGTATATTCAGGATTTATCTTTGTTTTAACTTCAGTTTTGAAGTTTACTCTAGGCAGACCCTTAAACTGCTAAATCAGCCTCTTCACCTTGATTTGAGGCTTCGTGTGGCGTAGTCTTCACATATAAGGTTATAAAGCTCAACAACTTGCTTATTCTTAGTGGTCTCTGAGATCCAACCTTTTAATTTAGCCTTCCCTTTTGGAGCACAAACAGAAGGATACTCAATGGACCCCCTAAATGTTTTTGGTGTTATGGTCCTTACTCATTTGTAATCCTAGCAAGCTGAAAACAAATATGCCTTCGAGAATACCCCTCTATCTTATACTTCTCCTGCAAGAGAGACCCTGGACAAACATACGCCTCTCAGGTCACACCCTCATAATAACTGATATAAAGCCGGGCTACAGAAGGGTTCATGAGATACACCTGCACGACCTTCATCAGAAAACAAACCTTACTGTGAACAACGGGAATCTGGAAAGTTTCAGCAGCGTTAGCCTGAGTTTGTGCTTAGTGAGAGGGCTACAGTCTTTGAAAAGAAAAATCTCTTTTAGGGGGAAGTCAATTTCTAAAGTTTCATGAAAAGTTAAAAAGATAACCTAAAGCTAAAGGCAAGAAAGTTCAGAGCTCCAAATCCCGAGCCCCACTTCATAACCATTTTTCACGTGTGTCTATCTGACTCCTCAAACAAACTTTATAGAATGGGACTGTCTTACATTTATCTTCCAAAACAAAAAGTCACGACAAATACAAAACCCAGAACGACATTTCTTATGCTATAAATGTTTAGTAAGTACTTAGAATATTAGTTCTGTACTAAGCAGGGTCCCTTCCTCAGCATCTCTTACAGACGACCTACTATTACCACTTGTTTAGCTGATGGAAGAACTAACCAGGCAATCCCTGAGGTTCAATTAACTTTCTCATTCCCCTCATCTACATCCTGGGGACAGAGGTCTTCTCATTGACCAAATGTGGGTCAGGCTCCCCTGACCTCTCTTCTCAACTGGGCCCTGACTTTTGGGCGTTCATGTTCATCTCTATGTTGTCCAATTCCCCCAGGAATTCTAAGTTGGTTTGTATCTGACGGGGTCCCTCATCGCCCACTATCCCCGGGGCGATGTCTGATCACTCTGCCTGCCTTAGGCAAGAATCCAGTTAGGGTGGTTTAGCCGGAATCTCCCCCTATCCCTGATGTTTCCTCCTTAGGAAGTGTCCATCCACTGACCCCCACCTGCTCCTTGGCTGTAAATTCCCACTTTTCCTTGTTGTATTCAGAATTAGGCACTGTCTCTCTCTCCCTCACTGCAAAACCCCACTGCAGTGGCCCCTAAACCCATCACGATGGTCCTGAATGAAGTCTGCCTCACTGTTCTTTAACAAGTGAGTAAGTACCACTAGGAGTTCACGTCCAGGGCCACTAGTGAAACCGAGTCCCCCTAAAACTGACCTCCTCTGCCGACAGTTTGTGATTAACCTCTCCAGGGGAAACTTTATTCCGTTTCTCGTCCTGAACCCGCTCCCCTGAGAGTGAGGGGCACCACAGAAAAGGGGGGACTGAAACCACGTGCAAGCCCCTGTGTCTATATCCTTCGAAGCAAAAGCCTTTTGCTTTAGTCTCTCAGCCCTCTCCTGAGTCTCAGGAGGCTGACTCCAGAGGGAATGACCAGGAAATGTGAAGACGTAGAAGCAAAGAAGAGCTCTGGGTCAGGAACCTGGTAACAATTCAGACTGCACACCAGCCACACAGCAGAGCCACCAAACTCCCCGTTCCCTGGAAGATACGGATAAAGGCCTGACACACGTTCCTAAGCTGTCTCTAGAGGAAGCAGACCCCCACAGATGAAAACTACTGACCATCAGAGAATGCAGGCCCCAGGCCGGTTGCAACTGGAAGACTGGTGATGCTCGAAACTTCACCTTGTCGCCAACCAATCTGAGAGCTGCGTACGAGCTGATCATGCGTCCTGCGACCCTCTCCCTCACACACTGCCTGTAAAGCCCCTTCCCCGAAAGCCGTCGGGGAGCGTGGGTTTCCAGCACGAGCTGCCCGTTCTCCCTGCCGGGCCCTGCAATAAACGCTGCACTTTCCTTCACCACAACCCGGTGTCAGTAGATGGGCTTTGCTGCGAGTGGGTGAGCAGATCCAAGTTTGGTGATTTTGATTCACTAGGTGAATGAGATCAATAAACATTAATCAGAAATCTTACCACATAGAGAAATGCTGGGTTCTAAAAGTAAAAACTCTCTCCAAAGGTTTCAGATTTAAAGAGCTTTACGGTTTGTTAAAGTTAGATGTGTCTCTGAAAACGGCAAAAGGTTTGAAACATGAAAAAAACAGTGGGAATCATTTAAAAAATAAAATGTGATCATTTCCTCTTAGTTTTACAACTCAGAAATCTGTTGTCAATTTTCCTTTAAGCATGCATTACCACTCCAGCAAAACAAAACATCTCCTATTTCTTGACCCAGATATGGAGACAAATATTCTGTACTCAAAGTTGTAAGGAGATAGGAAACAGAGTTTAGAATAAAATGAATCTTGAAATCTGAACTACAGAGCTGCTAACTGCATTTTGCCTATTTACTCCTTATTCAGCTAAAACCTATCCTATTGTATTCGGTACAAGGAATCCTACTCGAATAGAGAGCAGAGTGTGTGGGCCCCGCCACTGAGGGAAGAAACCTCCTGCTGAGCCCACCTCTTCACGGCCATGAGAGCAGCGTAAGGCTGGAGGTATTGCAAGGACCTGCTTCAGTATCTGGAAACTTGTAAAATCGAGGAAAGTAAGGTCATTCACCAACAAGAAGGCAGACAAGTGAGTACAGACGAAGGCGGTGCACATCAATGGGCAGTAAGCGGAGAAAACGCTGCATGAGGCACTGAAGCCATCACGCGCTGACGAGTGGAGGGGACAGGAGGGGACGCATAGCGTGCACCCTGCGGGGACGGGCGGCCGGGGCACAGGGAGGTAGCCAGTGGCACGTGTCCCGCAGCTCTTCTTCTTTGCTCTTTCAATAGAGATGAGAAAGCACCTTCGATTTAGTTCTTGCCTTGAGGCTTGCCTTTCCACAATAAATCATTGACTGTATTTTAGCAAACCATGCAGTGGTTAAATATTTGTGTGTGTGTGTGTGTGTGTGTGTGTGTATACTTTACAGGACTTCCCCACAGTAAAGCTCCAGGGCTATACACTAATGAATTACAAATTATGGGAAGAAAGTCTGGGCGTGGGAAAGAAAACAAGGCAAAGGAGGGAGAAGAGAGGGTCACACTCTTTGAACAGGCCAGGCAACTGAAGGCTGATGCTGAATTTCAAAGGAAAAACCAGGTAGGCAGTTGGCCACAGGCGAAGACGGTGGCCTCCACCCTGCCGTGCCCGTACACACACACACACACACACACACACACACACACACACGCTGCGGCTGACGACACCTGCTCCGCCCAGTCCTCTGAGCTCTGGCACCTGAAGTGCTCGGGCTGCATTAGGGCTGCAGCCAAGCACTTCTCAGCACTGTTACACCTTCACAAGACAGAGGGATGGACGTGAAAAGCAGTAACACGCTTGTTGCCTGCCGTGTGGAACACAGTAATGACCTTATCAGGACAGTTCATTTTCTCCTCTCTCTAGCCACTGGGAGTAGAAGGAAGGCCAGCCCGAGCTGTGCCGGGTGCACAAAAGGAACCTCCTGACCTGGCCAGGATCTCGATAAGTAACCAAGGATGCCGGTCTAGATTACAGGGAGCCCACCCAATCGCTCCGCCTTGCAGGCCACAGGACGACAGAGGAGCAAAGAGCCAAGTACGCTTATCTGGTGACGAGGAGATTCGACAGCTTATCTGTACAAGGGCTCCCAAGCGGAGGCCAGGCTCTGGGGGAGACTCCCCTGTGACTGGCAGTTATTTCAAGGCTGGGTTAGAAGCAGGTGTGTGTGCGTGTACACACAGAGAAGCTGGAGGAGCAGACACGGGCAACTGGCCACTAGTCACATCATGACTGCAGCTCCAGCATCACATCCCACAGCACAGACTGCAGACACGCAGCATCTCCAGCTGAAAGCTTGCGACGGCTGCAGCTCCAGTCACTGTGTGTCCACAGGCTTTGGCTTCTCATCACACAGTGCTTCACAGGCACCTGGCCTTGGGGGTGCAGGTGGGAGGGAGGGGCTCCCTATCACCCGGAAGGCAGGGCAAGATAGACATGTACCTGTAGCTGTGTGTACACATCAGAGACGGGTATCTGTGCTACTAGAGAAAGACAGGCTACACACAGGAATTGAATCTCTTAATGCTGAAGTAGGAAACAGAACACGACCTGTGACAGGCTGAAACACCTGTGAGTGTGTATAAGGAGGCCCATGTATACGCCTGCAGTGGCGAGAGGGGGCCGGCAGGATGGGAAGAAAGATCTGTGCAGAATGGCCCTTAGCCCGGAATTCAGCTTTAGGATAGCTTAGCACTCTGCTTAACTGGGAGGGTGGAAATGTTTCAGAATATCATAAAAGAGCCCTTCAAGAACAGAAACCAGTACCAGGGCAGGGGGCACCAAGGGCATCTCCTTCACTCACTCCGGGCTGAACTCGTGCTGCCTTCTGGGGGCTGGCCTGGTGCGCCCCACCTCCACCCGCTGCTCTTCTTGTGCCCACGCCCCCCCTTCTCCATCTCTCCTCCTGACCCACCCACATGAAGAATCTTCATTTCCACTCCACACTCACACCAGAACTGTCATCTATCTAAGAATCTAAGAGGGATCTTGGCTGCTCTGACAGAGCTGTCCTTGCTGGATTTATGTCTGCCACAGTCAATCAGGAAATCATATTGCAAAAGCAAATTCTTTCTGAAAATTTTATACACCATGAACAAAACCCATGGATTAATGATTTCCAGACATCACCCCTTCCACCTTGGGAGTAATCCAGGCTTTGGGTGGAAGAAAAAGATTTGGGAAAAACAAAAATTAGGAAGACTGTTTTTCTCTACCCATTTTCTTTATTTGGGAATAAAACCTTCACACAATCACTGAATTAATCTCTCTTCCCCCTACTTCTGAAAGTTAAAATTCCTTAGCGTGACACACACTCTGGTAGACGTCACCATTTCAGTGTTTCTAGCTGCTGAGGTTTAAGCAAAGGTTTACTATCGGAGGATACAACAGTGACTATGACAAAAGAGTTCAGCTCAGGAATACCAGAAGCCCTACAAACTGTGGCTGATATTATATAAGGTAACCAGCCAGGGTAATTCAAGATTCAATAATCTGGGACCCACCAAGCCCTTCTCCGGAAGAAGGGCCCCTGTGCCCTGATTCCCCGATCCCCCTGATCCAACACAGGGCTCAGTAAGTGCTGACTGAAGATCAATTCTGAAGTGTAGGGTCAGAGCAGGGCGGTCCCACTGGGATGCGAGATACAGAGTGCTGAGAACGAGCAAACCCACACATTCCGATTGAGCCGAGAGACCCTGAGGGAGAAACTGCAGAGTACGGCAAGGAAAAAATGGGGTGCGGGGCAGTCCAAGGGGAAGGTTCCAAGGAACCAGAAACGGGGGTACACGTGAGGCTACCTGATGTAACAAAGAATAAGCAGCTTCTGGTACAGTTGTAAAGTGACCTGATAGCGGGGAAAAAAGTTAAGTTTGTGCAGAATCTTCGTATTGGTTTTATCAACCAGGCTCTAGTCCCACCTTTTCGTACTCATAAGAAACCTATCATGCACATGGACCCATATCCAAATTTTGTAGCAATTTCAGTGAGGGAATACAAAGGATAGAGACCATGTTTCTGATAGAATCAGAGGACCTAACACTTTATGGGTGTTTAGAAAACAGAAAACAACGGACAAGTGACACAGAAACTCCCAACTCTAGAAAGCAAGCAAAGAAGAAAAGGGAGAGGAGAACGTAGGAACACCTTTCTTCACCATGTTAATCTGTCCCTGTTATTAGTGCTTTCCCTGGTTCCCTCCAGGGAGCATACTTTTGGTGTTGTGGACTTGAACAGCAACGAACAGGAGGAAAAGCTCTCTCTGTGCTTTAAGCAAACTGCCCAAATGTACGCATCACACAAGTTGGGGGGATTCTTCATACTCAGTTGCCTTGTGGGCTCTAGCAGCTATAACCTTCTTATATATGAGATGCTACTGCTGACAAGAAATAGAAACATGGGGAGCAAAGTCTCTGCCATCTTATTCATCTAAGCAGTAACAGCTCATGACACTTGGTCTGATATGTTTCTGTCATTTGTCTAGCAAGCCATCCACATATCATTCCCCAGATGTGCCGTTTCAAAGCACAGTGCAGAGTCATCCTATAGTGGGCACGTGTGTTTCAGCCTATCCTGTGAGTCCGGTGAGGCACGTTCTATGTACCTGGAGGTTTTCAGCTTTCCCTGACTCCATTACCATGCCTGTCTCAATGATCATACATTTCTGTGCACGAGAATAAAGCAACAGGTTCACGTGTTAAGACACACTCGTACGTTTATGTGAACGCACGCACACACACACACACAAACGGAATGTGGTCTGACTGGGAGGGCCCAGGCTCCTCTGAACTGGAACTCCTGCATCTTAGCATCTCTTGCATCAACGACAACTTGTACGTTCCAGGGAAGCACGGTTGTTTGCCCAGCTGCTTGTCTTACCTATGATTAGGTTAGTTGCTTCCCTCATGGAAAATTTTTGTTAGTTAGCCACGGAATTCACTGAGGTGGTCCTCAGCATCTCATGATCTTAACTAGGAATTTTATCTACTTGAACACTTCTCTGGCAAGAGCAGCTGTGGCATCTCACACCTTATAGCACCACATGTTAAGCAGACACAGTGGTGTCCTTCTTTAGTGCCAGGGAAGGCCATGTGACTGGCTGTGGCCAGGGCCACGGCCACGGCCACTAACACGATCATTCAAACACCGCAGCCATATGCATGCAGGCCCTTGGCTGGTGATTATGTTAATTACTGGGCATCTAGCTTCAGAAACTGTGGTGAAAAAAGGCTTTTTTACCCAGAGGCTACCCTTAACAGAGACAGATTTGTACCAGTCACGTTGTGTGCTACAATATCTTTGCACTGCATTGATGACTGTGCAACACTGCAAAGCCACAAAGCAGTTAACAGCATGGGCTCTGGAGACAGACTGGCTTACCTCTGGGGCCTGCAACCTTCTAGCTATGAGACCTGGGACAAATTACTCTGAGGACAGTATACCTTATGAGGCTGTAATAATCCACGTGTCCATCACACGGTAAGCTTCTTCAGTAATTAGTGACCATTATTATTTCCAAGAACCTGCTTTACCATCTGTAAAATGGGAATGACCATTCTCATCCGTGTGAGGATCTGAGCACATGTAAAATGCAAGGTACTCCTGATAACTCCAGCTGACATTCTGACCCCGAGGACACCTGAACCCCATCATTTGCACTGAGCTCCACCAATGACCGGATGGCTACAAAATGGCACATGAAGAGATGAGAAGCACAAAGAAGAACTGGAAAAGCAACACAACAGACCAGAGGTCAGTAAATAAACGACAGTCCACGGACCAAATCCGGCATCACTGCCTGTTTTTGTACAGTCCATCACTAAGAATGCTTTTTCACATGGCTGGAAAAAAAATCCAAAGGGTATTTGGTGACATGTGGAGATCATCTGAAGATCAAATTTCAGTGCCCATCAATAAAGTTCTATCAATCACAGTCATATTAACCTCCACTCACTGACATACTGTCTGAGGCTGCTTTCCCACTGCAGAGCAGAGCTGAATAGTTTTGACAAAGAGTAAAGTTCACAAAGTATGAAACATTTACTATCTGGACCTTTATAAAAAGGTCTGCCAATCTCTACAGTGGACCTATTCCAGATAACAGGGTAACTATACTATTAGGGAGGAGATGCTTATAATTTTCTTACAGATTACTTAAGAAATAAATAATAATTACTGTTAAAAAACTCAATTCACAATGAATAGTACTTGTATTAATAGTAATATCAACACAAAACAAAACACTGGCTAAACAGAAAACTGGATTTGGCAATGGGCATAAAAAGAAAATTCACAGTTGCAGGAAGTTCTAATTAGTAAAATTTGATCTGGACAAAATCCCTGATTGATAAATAAAGTCATTATAAAGTTTAAATATGGAAAAGAATTGATACTAAAATGATTCAGTAAAATAAGAATATGGAAAAAGATGGACATTTTCAACCTCACGCCTGGAAAACTGAAAAAGAAACTGAATTAACTTAGTTTCAGTTCCAGCAAATATTCAGTGAAAATCCCTTGACATTGGTATAACCTGATTTAGATGTTTGTGAACAGATCAAATGTTTCTATTGAGTCAAGTATTCTCAAGGTTAAACAAGGATAAAACACTAAGTATATCATTCTGAGCACAGAGGAAGTTATTTTAGTGATCATCGAGGTCATCGACACCTGCCTCCTCGCCCCACTTTCTAAACGAAAAATTCAACGCCCGGGGAGGTGACCCGGGCCGTGAATGTGGCTGGACCGAAGTCACTCGGCGTCCAAGTGTCATAGCCACCATGGAACACATGGGCTCGTGCAGGGCTGTTTATGTGAACAGTGCCTGTAGGCAAGTTACCTTTCTGAATCACAGTGGGGCTTTCGGGCTGCGTTCTCTGCCTGGGACGTTTCTGAGAACCAAGCTTCCCGGTGATGAGCACTCTGGCGATCCTCCTGCATCCCGTCCACCGCCGTGGCATCCAGGCCGCATGGCCTCCTCCAGGACAGAGCCAGAAGCTCTGACATCCCTCCCGCCCACCCTCCACAGGTCGCCACGGCACACGAAGGTCATCGTGATCCACCCGCGCTGGCGGCACCAGCCGTGTGGCTTGTCACCCTGCCCCAACACCTGTGGAGGTTGGCAGTAAGTCCGCACGTGCTTTGACATGCCTCCCCTCAAAAAGTAAAGCCTAAGACGCCCTGGTCCATTCAGCACAGACGGTCTCAGTGCCTCGCGCTGAAGGAACGAACACAGTAGAGGTGGTGGTGTGTGACTTCCGATAATGGGTCATAAAAGTCCCTGTGGCTTCCTCCTTGCTCCCTTCTCTTGAATCACCCATTTTGGGTCCGGATGGTGAGGAGCTGAAGGTTCCTGCCAGTATGAGCTGTGGGCGAGCATCCTGGAACGGATGCTCCGTCCCCACCAAGCTTTGGACAACTACAGACCCAGCTGACATCCTCACTGCAACCGCGGAGACACTCATGCAAGAGCTACCCAGCCAGGCTGCTTCCGAATTCATGACCTGCAGAAACCACTGACCTAACAGGGGTGTATCGCTTTCAACGCTGCCAAGTTTTGGGGTAATGTGTTATGCAGAAATAGAGAATTAATTCACACCCTAAGCAGTATCCACAGGGAGCTTCTGAGAGTTCAACAGATTTACAGTATATCTGCTTGGCAATCGCCTACTGCTCCTTCAAGATGCGGCACAATGTAACCTCCTCTGTGAGCCCTTGAGCCTCCGGTGCAGACCTGGGTTTTCCTATGGCACCTCGTATTCTTTTTTCTGTTGGAGAAAATCTGTCCTTTAGTATTTGTTTTATAGTCTTGAAACATGTATTTCAACCCAGGTACCTAGTGCAGTGTAGGTACATAGTAGACTCCCAATAAATATTTTTGAGTTAATTTTCTCATTTCAGTCAGTTTTAAACCAAACAATAAAAACTTCAAACCGCACTTACGGACTTATTCTGTGTGACCTTAGGACCCAGGCGTCAGTAATGGACTGCGGAGAATGTGCATTTTAGTTTGTAAAAATATGAAGTCAGGGATAAACACCCTGGTTCAATTCTGGAGGATGTAACAGTGTGAATACTAGATTTCAAATAGTGACCCATCAACAAAATGACTGTGAGAATCTGAACATTTACGATTTTTTCATTTAATACCCAAAATGCCAAAAGAAAAATCTGAATAACTTATTTTATATTCACGTGAAAAGGAACCCAGACAGTGTAACAGCTTTTGGGGTTTGACAAATCCCTCCTCATGCAGAAAGTCTGTGATTCTAGTCTTGAAGAAGAGAGAGAGGTATATGTTCACTGTTGACTATCTTTCAATGAAAAGAAATGAAGTCTTGCTAACAAGTGGTTTGCCTTAAAACCTGAATTTTCACCGCAAAGAACTAGCCATCTGTTTTGAATATTATAAAGACTAAGCCTCTATTTGTGCTCCGCTTTGATCTCCTAGGATAACAGGAAGACAGTGATACAGTCCAGCTACACCTCAATCAAGTGTGCGCACTTAATTTATCCCAGAAACGCTGACTGACAGATCCAGCTGGAAACTGTAGTCTCGTCATCCCAGGATCAGGAAGAAGGAGGCAGACACATCAAGGGAGAATAGCTTTTTGTTTTGGTTGATGATGCATTTTTGTGTCCAAGAAAATATTCCTTTAACCCAAAACAGACAGTAACCCTAAAGACAGAGAGAATGTATAGAAAATAACAAATTAGGGAGAAGCTGAGGACAAGTTAATGAAAGAAATACTGCAGAACCCTATTGTAACAAGACTGTTGTTAAATAGTTCAGATAAAATGTGAGTCAAATCATATCCTCCAAAACATAACTCTATAGAATAAAAATGTGATACAGTAGGCAAGTGTTAGGCCTATCTTCCAAAACTGGTATTAAAAGGGGTCCCACCACACGTTAACTGAGGGGTGGCTGGTAAACCTGACAATGTATTCTAGGAGGTGGACTGGGAAGCCGGCAGTCCACGTCATAACCGCGTCAGGTTACAGGATAACCTGTTAGGGTACAGAGTAGATTAAAAGATGAAAATATCTACTACAAATGCATAAAATACAGGCAACTTTCCTTTAGGGTAAAAGCTCACCGGTTTTTATTTCAAAAACGATTTATTGGGCTCCGTAGGGCCCCCCCATTTTCAGGGGACTGTGAAAAACAATTAGGATGTGAAGAGTTTTATTTTGCATGAAGTACAAGGATATTTTTATTGTCCAGGAGGAATGTCTGAGTCACGAATGATACTACACACAGCAGGAAGCCCGCACTTCCTTATTAGTCAAATGCTCGTAATTGTTAAGGTAAGAACCCATGCCTCTGAGAGCTTATGTTCCAGAGATGTCTAAAACACTGCAATTTTCAGTCTAAGAAATACATCAAGTGAGTCACAGGACAATGTCACCTTAAATCATTCAGCAGAAACTACAAAAATGTAGGATGTACCTGTGGAACACTGTTAACTCTGTCTTAAAAATACACTGAGAGGGGCTTCCCTGGTGGCGCAGTGGTTGAGAGTCCGCCTGCCGATGCAGGGGACACGGGTTCGTGCCCCGGTCTGGGAAGATCCCACATGCCGTGGAGTGGCTGGGCCCGTAAGCCGTGGCCGCTGAGCCTGCGCGTCCGGACCCTGTGCTCCGCAACGGGAGAGGCCACAACGGTGAGAGGCCCGCGTACCGCAAAAAAAAACAAAAAAAAAAACAAAACACTGAGAGAAAGGTCTCTCCCCCAGATTACTCACAACTCACTCACGTGGCCTAAGAAGAGGTCCTTGCCTCACTGAGCTCGTGTGATCACCAAGCCTGTCAAGAATCACTTATAGCCACCGTGCAGGGGTGGTGCTCCTGCTTCTTTCTACGGCCTGAAAATAACCCTCAGGTCAGAAAACTTCAGAAGAAAGTGTCACCTGCCGCCAAGGGTGCTTCTTAAAGGTGATTAGGTCTGACAACGTCTGTGGCTGACCTCCCGCACAGATACCTGGGAGAGGTGTCTACACTGTTGCTCAGGCAGTACTGGTGACATCACTGATGATTCAGTAAAGAAGACATTTCTTTTGCTGCAGGAAAAATTAATTACTAGGATTGTGGGTTACTTGTGCAATGGGAGGAATGTTACTATATTAGGAGAGAGGAGAAATCTATAAAGTGAAGAGGAGCATCAAAGGATCTTGTAAATATTCGAGGATTTTTACCACAATCACTACCAATGTCACACAGTCCTTTACTAAGCATTTCCTGTGTGCCAGGCAGAGGGCTAAGTGCACTGAATACATTAGTACATGTAATCCTCCCAAGAACCTTCACTATAGGTTTTATTACTGCCATTTAACAAACGAGGAACCTGATGCTTAGAGAACAGGTTGAGTGACTTGTGGGAAATCACACAGCTACCGAGCTGGACTCAGATCAGATCTGGAGCCAAAGCATGCTATTTACCACCAAACTAAATGGCCATAAAGTAATATAACTGCCGTATAGGGGACACAGGAGAAAACATGCTTTGTCAGTTTCACAGGTAGGACGTGATAGGAGAAAATAAAAGAGACAGGATAAATAAAATCAGAAACGAAAGAGGAGACGTTACAACTGATACCAGACCAATACAAAGAATCATGAGGCTACTACGAACAGCTATATGCCAACAATTTGGACAGCCTAGAAGAACTGGATTAATTCCTAGAAACATACAACCTACCAAGACTGAATCATGAAGAAACAGAAAATTTGAACAGACCAATAACAAGGGAACTGAATCAGTAATTAAAAACCTCCCAAGAAAGAAAAGCTGAGGACCAGCTGGTTTCATTAGTGAATTCTACCAAACATTTAAAGAATTAACACCAATCTTTTAAAAACTCTTCCAAAAAAATATAAAAGGAGAGAACTCTTCCAAGTTCATTTTACAATGCCAGCATTACCTGATACCAAAACCAGAAAAAGATGCCACAAGAAAAGAAAATTACATGCCAGTATCTCTGATGAACATAGACGGAAAAATTCTCGACAAAATATTAGCAAACCAAATTCAACAATACATTAAAAGGATCATATACCATGATCAAGTGGGGTTTATTCCAGAGATGCAAGGATGGTTCAACATCTGCAAATCAATCAATGGGACATACCACATTAACAAGAGGAAGGAAAAAAATCACATAGTCATCTCAATAGGTGCAGAAAAAGCATCTGACAAAATTTAACATCCACTTATTAAAAAAAAAAAAACTCAACAAAGCAGAAACAGAGGGAACATTCCTCAACATAAAAAAGGCAATATAATGACAAGTCCACAGCTAACATAATACTCAATGGTGAAAAGCTGAGAGCTTTTCCTCTAAGATCAGGAACAAGACAAAGATGTCCACTCTCACCATTCTTGTTCAACATGGTATTGGGAGTCCTAGCCAGAGCAGTTAGACAAGAAAAAGAAATAAAAGGCAGCCAAATAGAAATGGAAGAAGTAAAACTATCACTGTTTGCAGATGACATGATATTATATGCAGAAAACCATAAAGACTCTGTCAAAAAACTGTTAGAACTTATAAAAGAATTCAGTAATATTGCAGAATACAAAATTAATACACAAAATCAGTTGCATTTCTATACACTAATAACACACTATCAAAAAGAGAAATTAAGAAAACAATCTCATTTACAATTGTATCAGAAAGAATAAAATACCTAGGAATAAATGTAACCAAGGAGGTAAAAGACCTGTTCCTTGAAAACGGTAAGACATTGATAAAAGAAACTGAAGAAGACACAAATAAATGGAAAGATAGCCTGTGCTCATGGATTTAAGGAATTAATACTGTTAAAATGTTCATACTACCCAAAGAAATATACAGATTCAATGCAATCCGTATCAAAATTCCAATGGCATTTTTCACAGAAACAGAACAAAGAATCGTAAAATTTGTATGAAACCATAAAAGACCCCCAAATAGCCAAAGAAATCTTGAGACAGAAGAACGAAACTGGAGGCATTATGCTCCCTGATTTCAAATATATTTCAAAGCTATAGTAATTAAAACAGTATGGTACTGGCATAAAAAGAGACATATACATCAATGGAACATAATAGAGAGCCCAGAAATAAACCCATGGATATATTGGTCAATTAATTTATGACAAAGGAGCCAAGAATACACAATGGAGAAAGGACAGTCTTTTCAATAAATGGTACTGGAAAACTGGACAGTTACATGCAAAAGAATAAAACTGGACCAAAATCTTACACCATACACAAAAATTAACTCAAAAAGGATGAAAGCCTTGAATGTGAGACCTGAAACCATGAAACTCCTGTAAGAAAACATAGGTGGTAAGCTCCTTGACATAGATCTTGGGGATGAATTTTTGAATCTGACACCAAAAGCACAAGCAACAAAAGCAAAAATAAACTAGCGGGACTACATCAAACTAAAAAGCTTCTTCACAGCAAAGGAAACCATCAACAAAATGAAGACAACCTAGTGAATGGGAGAAAATATTTGCAAATCATATATCTGATAAGGGGCTAATATCCAAAATTTATAAAGAAGTCATACAACTCAATAGCAAAAAATTCAACTAAAAGTGGGCAGAAGATCTAAAAGGACATTTTTCCAAAAAGACATACAGATGGCCAACAGGTACATGAAAAGGCACTCAACATAACTAATCATGAGGGAAATGCAAATCAAAACCACAACGAAATCACCTCACACTTGTTGGTTATTACCAAAAAGACAAGTGATAAGTGATGGTGAGGATGTGGAGAAAAGGGAACTCTTGTGCACTGTTGGTGGGAATGTAAATTGATGCAGCCACTATGGAAACCAGCATGGAGAGTCCTCAAAAATTCAAAATAGAACTACCATATGATCCTGTAATTCCACTTCTGAGCATATATCCAAAGGAAATAAAATCACTATCTTGAAAAGATATCTGCACGCCTGTGTTCCTTGCAGTGTTATTTATAACAGCGAAGACACACAGACAACCTAACTGTCCACTGATGGATAAAGAAAACTGTGGTGTATATATACAGTTACCCTTGAAAAATGCAGGGGTTAGGGGCACTGACCCTCTGAAGAGCCAAAAATCCGTGTATAACTTATAGTTGGCCTTTTGTTCTGTGGTGCCTCTGTATCCATCGTTCCATAACTGCAGATTCAACCCACTGCCCATTGTGTAGGACTATACTATTTACTATTGCCAAAAAAAAAATATCTATGTATAAGTGGACCTGTGCAGTTCAAACCTGTGTTGTTGAAGGGCCAACTGTACACACACACACACACACAGTAATATTATTCAGCCAATAAAAAAGAAGAAAATCCTGCCATTTGTGACAACATGGATGGCCCTTGAGGGTATTATGCTTAGTGAAATAAGTCAGACAAAGAGAAAGACAAATACTCTACAATCTCACTTACACGTGGAACCTAGAAAAACCAAACTCATAGATACAGGGGACAGATCTGGCAGTTGTCTGTGGTGGGGTTTGGGGGTGGGTAAAACGGTTGAGGGGGTCAAAGGTGTAAACTTCCAGTTATATGATAAATATGCCCTGGGGATATAAGGCATGGTGTCTATTGTATATCTGAAAGTTATTAAAAGAGTAGACCTTAAAGTTCTCATCACAAGAAAAAAACTGTAATGATGTGAGGTGATAGATGTTAACTAAACTTACTGTGGTGATCATTTGGCAATATATACACATACCAAACCATTATATTGTGCATCTTGGATTAACAGAATGCTATTTATCACTTATATCCCAAGAAAATGGGGGGGGAGGGGGTTGCCACATAGAGAATGAGCTTTGGTTTAAATAAACGTCAGGAGAATAGTCAAAATGTAGGCAAAGATCATTGAAGTCAGGTGCTTATAAAGCTCCCATTCTTCTATTACCTCTCTGCCGAAACCATTCTACACTGTGTGTGCAACCAGATGATTATTTTCTCTTATGATTTAACTTGGAGTACCTCCTCACTATATTATTATAAGGTTCTTTTTCTTTTTCTTCCTTCAGTGTTAAATATCACAAGCCTAGGGCCAATGCACAGTTAACCTGGGAGGTTACTAACTTCCTAAAGTAAATACCTTTTTATCCATAGCATCTCATCCTCTATGACAGGGATCCCCAACCCCCGGGCCACGGACCGCTACTGGTCATGGCCTGTTAGGAACCGCGCCGCATAGCAGGAGGGGAGTGGCGGGCAAGCGAGCGAAGCTTCATCTGTATTTACAGCCGCTCCCCATCGCTCGCATTACCACCTGAGCTCCACCTCCTGTCAGAGCAGCTGCGGCATTAGATTCTCATAGGAGCGCGAACCCTACTGTGAACTGCGCATGCGAGGGATCTAGGTTGCGTGCTCCTTATGAGAATCTAATGCCTGATGACCTGAGGCGGAGCTGAGGCGCTGATGCTAGCGCTGGGGAGCGGCTGCAAATGCAGATCATCATTAGCAGAGGTTTGACTGCACAGAGACCATAATAAATCAATTGCTTGCAGACTCATTTCAAAACCCTATCAGTGAGTGGCAAGTGAAAACAAGCTCCCACTGACTCTGCGTTATGGAGAGTTGCATAATTATTTCATTATATATCACAGTGTAATAATAACAAATAACAATAAAGTAGAAATAAATAATAGAAATAATAATAAAATGCACAATAAATGTACTGTGCTTGAATCATCCCGAAACCATCCCCCCACCCCCCAACCCCTGGTCCGGGGAAAAACTTCCTTCCACGAAACCGGTCCCTGGTGCCAAAAAGGTTGGGGACCGCTGCTCTGCGAGATGTCTAAAATAACAGCATAAAAAAGAAACATATTCTTTTATCTATAAAGGAAATGATGTTATCTGGCAATCTGCTCTCCAGAAAACTCTAGAAAGTCAATATTCAATAAGTATTAATTGAATGCCTGTTATTGCCAGACAAGACAGAGTGACTTTTCGTGTTAGTTTACACTGCTCCTTGCTGACTTAAGACTAATAAAGTAGATTTGAAGACAAAGAATATTCCTGGAAAATAAAGAGGGATATCTCATAATGACAGGGAGGTCAGTTTATCAAGAGTATACAACAATCAAAAATGGGTGTGCAAATAATAACAGAGCTTCAACATACATGAAACAAAAATTGAGAATTCAAGGGACAAACAATAATTCCAATTATACCTGGAGATTTTAATACTCCTCTCTCAGCATTTAATAGACTGCCCCCCACTCCCCTGCCAATTTTTAGTAAAGTCATAGGAGATCTGAGCAACCCTGTCAGCCACCTGGACCTATCAATATTTACAGAAGACTGTGTGCAATAACTAAAGAATATCATTCTTTTCAAGAGCTCGTGGTAAGTTCACCAAGATGATCATTTTCTGGGCCATAAAGCATAGGTCTGAGAAATGATTACATCTAGTAAGGCTCATACTTTGCTGGTACACATGGTGTTTTTAAAAATTTTTACACACAAAACATTATTTATGTTCTTAAGTTTGATAAGGCAAATCATCAACTTCAAAAGCTTGAAACTTTGTTAAGAAAATCTGTTCTCTGTAGAATTAGCAAGTCAAGACTTGGGCAATGTTTAGGGACCACTCATGCATTTCTTCAGGTAAAACCTTTATAATATAATTATATTCACAGCACATTTTAGAAAACTTGAAATACTCTACCACAGAAACTCCAGCTGTGGCCAGCTAATTGCAACTGCACTTTGTTAAACCAACGACTGTTAATATTTTAGTGCAGTAAGATCAATAGTGCAATAATTAAAAAAAAATTGGTAGCATTTGAACACTTGTTAGGAGTTAGATGCTGTTGTGGGAGAAGAGAAAGGAGAACGGAGACTCAGGAACAAGGTCATGTGAAGGTGGCTCATTTCTCAGTCTCCTGGTGAGGTTACCTATGGGCCGTGTTTCCTGTGACACCACGGGGCTGGGCTTCCTGCTGAGGCCTGCACAGAAGCCCCTGTGTTCTGCCAGAAGAGACAAGGCAGCTTCACCCTGGCGGAGGAGCCTGCTGAACTGCATTCAGCTCCTGCGCGGCCCCAACAGGCTGCACGATGCCCAGCTCCACCGCCCCCCGCCAGCGTGTAGTGTAGATAAAGAGAAGCACACGGACTTGCTCAGCTGCAGCTGTCTGGCGTGCGGGGTTCAAAGAGCTTTTTTTTAATTGGAGTATAATTGCTTTACAAGGTTGCGTTAGTTTCTGCCGCACGGCGAAGTGAATCAGCTTGAGGTAGACACATATCCCCTCCCCCTTGGGCCTCCCCCCCACGCCCGCCATCGCACCCATCTAGGTCCCCAGTGAGCACCAAGCTGCGCTCCCTGTGCTATACGGCAGGTTCCCACTGGCTACCTGTTTTACACATGGTAGTGTATTTATGTCGATCCTAATCTCCCAGTTCATCCCACACCCCTTTCCCCACCCGCTGTGTCCACACGCCCGTCCTCCACTTCTGTGCAGATGGACCTAGAGTCTGTCATACAGAGTGAAGTAAGTCAGAAAGAGAAAAGCAAATACTGTACATTAATGCACGTATGTGGAATCTAGAAAAATGGTACGGATGAACCTCTCTGCAGGGCAGGAACAGAGACCCAAAGAGCTCTGTGGTTGGCAGCACGCATCTCAGCTTCTCTCACAGCCTCAGGATAAAGCCACATGGAAAGTTTCCCGTCTTCACAGTGCACGCCTCTCTCCACAACTTACCTCATTGTTCTCCTCGGCTGTGTTTGCAGCGAGAGGTCTACACGACCCTCATCATTTTAAGGAGGGTGACACCAAGACACAGACTCTTCAGGAAGAAACAACTCCAGAAGAGTGAGATCGCCAATAAGCACAGGCAGTGAATCCAGGGGTGCAAGGCCACCAATACGTGTGAACTTACTCATCATAATTATTATTTCTTCTAAGAAAAGGATTTCCTCAGTCAAACCTCCAGGGCATGGGATCAAAGAGAGATACTGACACAGCTGGACTATATTTTCTAGCCAATTGGCCTGGAAGGGAGAATCTAGACAGTGTCCTGGCAACCGTTTAACACGGCAGCAATCCATAGAAGAGGGAAAAAGAACTCTGTAGACCGACTTTTTAAAAAGCCTTCTTTTGCTTCTTTATTTCTCTTTATTTATAAGGACAGTTTGGGGGTAATATCCAAGCTCTAGGGGTTGTCCAGGGTAGGCACTCTGGAAGAATTACTGACCCTGAGAATGCAGAGCATTCTTCTATAGACAGAAACTAAAGGTTTTAGTCCACAGTATAGGTTTTTTTTTTTTTTTTAAGACTATATACTTTAACTTATCATAAAAAGTATATCCCAAACCTACTGGCAGAGTATCTGATCAATTTTCTATTTCCAGTTTGATGTAAGTCACTATAAACCTTACCAGGACACTGTATATCATGCTAGACAGAGTAGTTTATAAATAAAATAACAACAGGAGAAATTTATCAATAGTTACATGCCCTGGAAGTTCTCCCAAAAATGCATAAAAGAAATTATAAAAGTGACTATTAACACACAACAAGAAAAAAAAGCCACAAACCCCAAAGCCCACTATGTCAGAAGCATAGCAATACACACAGGAATCAGGTGAGATGAGAAGGCAGAGAGCACACCACGGATTTAGTGAGTTACAGAGAAACAAGCGTGAGATGATCGTGTGAAAAAAAGTGACGGCAAACAAACAGCACGCATGTCTGTAGTTAAGGAGAGCCTTTCTCACCGTGCTGAACAAATGGCTGCCCTAGGAGCACGTGGACGGCTATGCCCATATGCCCTCCTCCTCGTCCTACGGGACGGCAGAGACCCCAGAGCAGCGTGGGAACGAAAAGAGCTGGTTAGTATTCAAAACAGAGACACAAGCACACTGTAGCAGCAGCAAACAGTCTCTAACCTCCTGACCCTTTTTACATGAGGCTCTGACTCGTAATTAGTTTGTCACTGTACTTCCAGCCTTCCGACCTCTCCGAGACGCTCTCTCTATCCACTGCTGGATCTGGGCAACATTATCAAGTGAGAGGCTTTTCTTTATTTTTTGCCTTTTCCTCAACCTTTCCCCATTCCTGTTTGCCTCCCACTACTGCGAGGTATCCAATTCCTTGTATGTATGAGCGAAACCTGTTTCAAGGAAAGGATCTAGTACTCGTCGTATACACACTGGCATAAACTTAATGCCAGGTATCAAGAAGCAGGCAGAACAAGCAAAGTGATGTCTGGCAGAGGGACAGACTGCTGACATCAGGCAGACGGCTCTCCATTCTGCCTGCGTCAAAGATTGTACTGCTTTCCGTCTAAAATATAAGGCCTGCCGCAACTGGCTAGGAAATGTCATCAAACCATGACTATACCTTCCGAATCTTAGAACAAAATTGCATTTGCGATATTATTGCTGCTTTCACCTGCAATATTTCTTTTTCTTCTCCTAAGACAAAGCTATGCTATCGTTTGGAGGAGATGCTCAGTGGGGGAGTTTGCCTTGACTCTTCAGTCATATGGATGTAATTACTTAACTATTATTTTTCTCCCTCAGCCGTATATTTTAAGATTGAGTGTGATGGAGATGTTGAAATCTGACTTTTGGCAATGGGATATGAGGTAATCTGTTCACTACTCTCCCCCATCCATCATATTCAAGATCTTGGGAGAGTTTCCTTCTTCCAAAAAAACTGGCATTGAATATGGTTCCCCTTCAGGCTGACTCATCACTGCCTCTTTTGCATTGATGAGAAATTGAAGGCAACAATTTAAGAATGACATAGATGGAAATGGGAGCGAAGAAACTAAGTTTCAATCTTCACGTCTACTAGGTGATGAGCAGAGATCTTAAAATTTGCAGTTAAATAATATTCAATAGTTATTACCGTTACATTGCACTGTGTGTGCCTCACTGAGCTTACAAGGAGAGTTTTGTTTTTCTACTGAGGCAGGACAGTTTCTTAAATAAGAAAAGCAGGACAGTTACAAATTAGTGAGTATCTCTGAGAAGATTAAATTTTTTTCTCATCTCAAGGATTCTTTAGTGTCCTCAAATCTGCTGAGTATCTCCTCTTAAAATAGTCAGAATCATGTACCACCCTCCTCTACAGAAACTGACTCTGTGTTAAAAAAAAAAAGTTTTCAGAAACTGATTATTTTTATTTTTCTAACTCATACCCCAGAATCTGTAATGTGCTAGTACAAAATATATCCAAATAAAAGCATACTGGTTTTCACAAGACAATCAGAAGCAGTCTTACCTGGTCTGGGGAGGGTTTATGATTGGTTTGACTGGAATGGGAGGATCTGAAGTGGTCGTCCTCATAATTGTCGGCCATGAGCTTCATCCGGTTTTGTGTCTAAGAGGAAATGATGCATAAGGTTAAATTCAGGTAAAATTTCTGTGACACACTGCAAGGTAACAAGTGCCTTAAGAATGTCCTAAGAAAGGATAAAACGAATCCTGTCCAAAATAAAATAAGTTAAACATAGGATTTCTGAGGATTTTGGGGGAAGAAAGTTTAGACACTATTATGGACTGAACTGGGTCCCCTCAAAATTCATGTTGAGGCCCTGAACCCCAAGCCGACTGTGTCTGCAGACAGCCTTTAGGAGATAAATTAGGGTTCAGCGAGGTCATAAGGTGGGGCCCTAATCTGATGGGACTGAGGCCCTGTAAGAAGAGGAAGCAGGAGATGAGTCCCCCTGCCGCGTGGGGACACGGTGAGGAGGAGGCCTCCGTGAGCCAGGAAGAGGGCTCTTCCAGGAACCAAGGCAGCTGGCACCTTGATCTGGGACTTCCCAGCCTCCAGAATGGTGAGAAAATAAATTTCTGTTGTTTAAGTCACTCAGTCTACGGTACTTTGTTATGGCAGCCCGAGCAGGCTAAGACAAGCACCTAAATTTCCACAGGAATTCTGGAGGGAGGAGTAACCTCCCTAAATTAAGCACTTTATTGCAGTGCTTGTTTTTATTTTTTAAAATAAGGATTGGATTATACTACATATAGGATAGAACTCTGCTAACTCTATTTCTTCACTTCATGATATCAATATATAGGACCCATCTTTCCAGGTTACCATAAAATTACTCACCCTTTTTAACAACTATTCCATTTGGGGGGGATGTTATATAACATACAGACCATAAATATTGGGGGAAAAGTTATCATTATCTGTAAATGAAATCATTATATACCTAGAAAATCCAAGAGAATCAATTGAAAAATGATTACAATTTACAATAAAGTTCAGCAAGGTGATCAGACAGAAGCTATATATTAAAATTCAATAGCTTTTCTTTACACCACCAATAAACAATTCAGGTTTTGGAAATGAACTGAAGATTCTGAAATCCTTCTCTTCAACCCTAGACCAGAAGAGGATTATTATCCCACTGCCTCTTCTCCATGTTCACCAAAATGGAGGACTGGATTCGTAATTCTGTGTGCTTGGTTAATTTAAAACCCAGGTGAATGTAATATATATATATATATATATATATATATATATATATATATATATATATATATATGTATAAAACATTTTAGAGAATTCCCTTTGCAAAGCAAGCAACTCAGAAAATGCACGGTACAAACACTATGCATAAAATCAAACAGCAATATTGTTAAAACCTGAAGTTTTAAAAGCATTAAAAATACATTTGTTAACATTATATGATTCAAAAATGTTCACTGTAGATAATCTAAAACACAAAAAGAAAAAAGAAAAATTACCTGTAAATCCCTCTAACCAGTGATAATCATTGTTAATATTTAGGTGCACCTGTTCAGCCTCTTCCCTATGAACATAAAAAGTAGCATGCTTTTCCGATTTATTCTCTATTTCTGCTATGATATGGTATTTTTTAAATTGCTATATCTTATGGTATATTTCGATATCTGGTAGGACATGTTGTCCTTCTCTACCAATTCTGCTTTGTCAAAATCTGATTGACACATTTTCTTTTCTAGATGAATTTAAAACATTTTGTCTAGATCCATAAAAAAGTTTAGAGAGATTTTTCTTCGGTATTTTTTCACATAATGATGCCTGAGCAAGGGTAGGGCCCAAGTGCCTGGGCCTGAATTCTAGTTCTGCCTCTTACCAGCTAGCTCAGCTGGGGCAAGCTACTCGGAGCCTCAATTTCCTCACCTTTAAAATGAGAATAACAATACCTTCTCCCCATAAGACTGTTGTTAGGATTAACCGAGTTAATACAAGCTCTTAGAAAGGTGCGTGGCATACAATCGACACCCAATAAATTTCAGCTATCACCACCGTTATGAACATTTCTTTTCAAGGCATTAAGTATCACTCTAAAACCTAACTTTAACTGGCTGCATAGTATTCAGTTGAATAGATGTTTAACAAGTCCCATATTGCCGGGCACTTGGGCTCTTTACATTTTCACCTAGTAATATATGAACATTGCTAAGCCAGTTCCTCCCTCCAGGATATAATGACAGCAGAAAAAATACTTATCAAGAAATTGTCTGTGATATCAAATTTCTCTTTTCTGAGATGACTTACAGGGACCTTGAAAATATGTAGGGCACTCTTTCTTATGTCAGACCGTACTTATGACAAAGGGAGAGTCGTCTGCAAGGCAGCTCTGGGGAAGCATGAGGGAGAGAGCAAAGGGCAAAGGGGCGCACCGGAAAGCGACAACATGCTGCACCTCACTCACTTTCACGTGGGTAAGAAACATTTCCCCGTGGACTTTAACAGGACCCTGCAGCAAAAGTACACGTGGATAGTTATTATCTTGGAACATGACACGCAGTCTTAATGCCTGATACCGAGTGTGAGTTTAAAATCTTAGAGAAGAACTAATAAAGCACATGCAAATCCACTTTCAAGGCAGGATGTATCTCAAGTATTCCTCAGGAATGAGAATGAAAGCCTCGCACAAGAACTGATCACAGGAGACAGATAAGACCAGTTACTTATTTGATCCATGTAAGCGAATGAAGAAATAGCCCTAAGAACGTCTCCATTTCTGAAAGACATGAGGTTTATCAAAGTTAACTAGTGTTCCCAGGTCAAATATTCATTAATTTGGTGTGAAGTCTGTTTCCTGCACAGTCAGAAGTTGAGCACTAAGTATCGGACAGCTCGCAGCGCAGTAGATATTATACAGATCATATAAACGACACTCTGCTCAAGAATCTCTTGTTCTACGCTCTTCTTAAGACTAAGACCAGCAAGCATGGAAGGTACTTTATATCCAAATACTTTCCCTCTTGAACCATGCCACGTGCATGTGCAGAGAGCCGAACTCCCATGGTCCCACGACATGAAGAATAAAGTTGTTTGAAGGAAGGAAGGAGAAAAAAAAAAGGACAGGAGGAAACTTGCTGAGATAAACTTTTTAAGCTGTAAACGCATATCTGTGTATATAGGTATACATACCCTCCCAGAGGAAAGGTTCATCGTTTATTCTGTTAATCTTTTCTTTTAGGACTAAGATGTCAATGCTCAAAAAAGGTGGTACAGAAACTATATGTTTCACAGAAAAATACTTAGTTAGGCTAAGAAACAGTACATGTTGGTTATTCAAACCCAGGTATTAAAAGGTTGGAATTCTGATCAGAGTTACCTGGTTGTTCACTAATCTTTCCTTTCTGGTTTCTGATAACGCTATTAACCTACCTAAATGAGTTTTAGAAAAACTACTACTTAGAAATATTCTGAGATATTTTAGAAAACATATCATAAATAAGTCTTAACCTAACTAGCATTATTTCCAGTTATAATTATCTTTAAGAAAGCATTAAAATTATTTCTGCCTATATTTGTCAAAGTTTAGAAATCATTTTATTATAGTGAATTTTAATTAAACTTTAATTTGCTATTTTGGTATTTGATATACAAAATGAGAAAAGCATAATCTTCATCATTTTCAGGTGGGTTGGACTCTGTTGGTTATAAACTTAGCAAAATTTCAACAAATTACCTATGAGCTTTATTTTAAACTTCATTTCATGAAAAAGTATAAGTAGTCATTCATTATTCTATTTTTTAGTTTTTTTTTTTTTTTGCGGAACGTGGGCCTCTCACCGTTGTGGCCTTTCCCGTTGCGGAGCACAGGCTCCGGATGCGCAGGCTCAGCGGCCATGGCTCACGGGCCCAGCCGCTCCGCGGCATGTGGGATCTTCCCGGACCGGGGCACGAACCTGTGTCCCCTGCATCGGCAGGTGGACTCTCAACCACTGCGCCACCAGGGGAGCCCCATTAATTATTCTTGAGTTGTTCATTTTATACACACTTGACTGAAGATTATCCTTCTAGCTGGGAAAGCTCCTTTTCCATTGGTTGGACAGCTTTGGGGGGACTCCCGTGAAGCAGTGTGGTAGGCAGGGGATGGCAACTAGATTAGAGGAGACAACTGTGCTGAATTTAGCCCGACAGCAGTCATGGTCAGACTACCTTCACATCCTATTTATTTTCTCAGCTGGAGTGCAAGGTCTAATAGAAAAGTGTGCTTCCTACTGACTTTGTTTTGCTTTTTAAAGAAATCAGTTAGCTAGTTTAATTTTGGTCCTGATTAGGACCAAAATGTGGAAGGAATAACCATCCTGTGCATTCTGTGTACGGTAGCAGACTTTCTGTGTCCTTCTGACATGACATTACTCTTGCGTTCCGGCAAACATGCGCTAAGCTCGTCTTGTACATTTCTTGCCCCAGATCTGGAATCAGCTGGTTTACCAAAGAGCTCATTCATTCAGTGGGACAGGAGCGGGTGCTGGGTGCTCAGTGCTGCTGGATTACTGCTTTCTGGTTGTTTCAGTTGAGAGGTAGGAAAAACTTTCTTTCTTATTAAGAGGGAGAAAATTATAAATTAACAGTGATATTTTCAGTTTAGATTTAAGATTCTAGATCTGCATCTTAAAGAATAAGTTCTTACTTAACTTCTTTGATTTTATACATCTTTTTTCCTGTTATGCTGAAAATCCTTGGTTCCTAACAATAATGACATAATTACTTTTTATTTGCTGTATCCATCAATTTAATTCTTTGAAAATACCAATACCAACGTAATCACTATCAATATGCCTTCAGAATGAACTTTAAAATTTCTCTGCATTATATTTGCTTCTCATTGGAGTATATCTTACTGAGAATGTACAGAGAAAAATCTGTAATATATAAGGTTAGTTGAACTAATTCTCTGCTGTATGTGACTATGCAACAATTTAATAAATAACTAGATTCATTTGTTTCAGTTTGTTTACAAAATTCAGGAATTGCTTTCCCCTCTTTCTGATGTAATTTTATTTTTGATTATGTAAAACATCCGTATGATTCTAGAGTCAAAACTATATAACGAGGTATAACGAGGTACTTTCAGAGAAGACTTGCTTTCAATCCTGCCTTCTCTATCCTATTCCCTTCCGCTTTTCACAGGAAATTTTTGGTGTAAATTTTAAATTTACCTTTAAATTGTTCTTTATGTAAGTGTAAGCAAGCATACACTCTCACAAACATTTATGAATTTACCCACTTTTCTCACATAAGAAGTAGAATATTAAATACACTATTCTGCATCTTGCTTTTTCATTTAACAACATATTCAAGTAGTCACTTCATAACAATAGAGATGTTTCCCATTCCCTTCTACAGCTGCACAGTACTCTCTACTCCATTGGATGTATTATAATTGATTCAACCAGTATCCCACTGTTGGGTATCTGAGTTATTTCTAATCTACTGCTACTACAAATATTGTAGCAAACACTATAGTAGCACACACGGAATTACCTTGTATATGTGTTATTTTGTAATTTTGAAAATGTGTCTTTGGGACAGATTCCTAGAAGCTTCACTTCTGGGTCAAAAAGTGAAAACATAGGTAAGTAATTTTATTACATGTTGCCAAATTCCCTCCACAGGAGGTGTGCATTTTGCACTCCCACCAGTAGAGTTTTACGAGTGTGTGGCATGCGCAGCCCTGTCAACTGAATATGCTGTTAAACCCTTCCTTGACTTTGGCCAAACAGCACCTCAGTTTGACTTTACCTTAATATGAGTGCGGTCGGGCATGGATTCATGTTTAGAGACTATCTACATTTCTTCCCCATGATCTTCCGTTCCTATCTTTTGACTATTCCCCCCACCCCCCATTAAGTTGTTATCTTCTTCTCCATTTTTAGGAATGCTCTTTTTTGGGATATTAGCTCTTGGTGATGTAAGCCGCAATTTCTCTTCTGAAGTCTGACACCTGTCTTAATTTTCAGACCCCACACTCTCAACTATGACACTATCCTGTCTGTATCTACTGTTCTTCCTTCTGATCCTTACACTTCCTCTCTTTAGTTATTTTAAAAACTTCAAGAAAATATTGCCCGTCTAGGATCTTAAGTCTTCAGAGAAGCAATCTCCTCTGTTACATCCTCCTCGTTGTGGACTGACTGTGAGCTCATCCTAAGGGTCACCTGTTTTTTTCCATGGGAATATTGTGATGTCTGGGCTGTTGAAGGATCCCAGCAGTGATACTGTAATTGCTTCTGCTAGGCTCTAATGGGGCATACATTTTTATTCTAATATTTCAGGTAGGAGCTTCCCACGCCCAGTGGCAGTATCAATTTATACTCTAAATCTGCTGGAGATACAGGCTTCAGAATTCTGACATCTTATAAGGGACCTGGGGTTCCTTCCCAAGGTCACGGCAGAGAAAAGCTTTTCTCATCTACCGGTGGTAAAGGTTTGACTCAATTAGTCTTATTTCCTTTCCCTTGAATGGCACTCATCTGACTGTCCCATTTCGCGGCAGAAGTTCAGTTCCAGGTCCCCAGTTCATGTCATCCTAAAGTCTCGCCTTCTTTCCCTGTGCGGGCACTAAAACCCAGCCCCAGCCCTAACTGGTCAGACTGGTCATAATGCCCAGGGCTGCTGCTGCTTCAGTTCACACCCCTCTTTGCTTCTGACACCTGCAGGTTTTTTCTGTCAATTGAGCTCAATCATGCATCACAAATTCTGAGAGGGGATTAACGCTTATCCAGTATCTTCAGGTTTGGAACAAAAGGATTTCAGTGTCATCTGGAACCTCTGTCAGATTCTAATAATCTGTCTACATGTCTTTTCTTCCCATGGATTGTGAGTCTGTGAGGGCTGGGACAAAGACTCACTCACCCGTGTATCAACCTAGTAACTAGTAAACTTGCCAGTATACATACATATATATATATATATATATACACACACACACACACATATACATATACACACACATATACACACACATACACACATACACACACACACATATATACACACACATACACACACATACACACACATATATACACACATACATATACACACATATATACACACATATACATACACACATACATATATACACACATATATAAACACACATGCATATATACACATGCATATATACACACATACATATATAACACACATATACACACATACATACATACATATATGTATGTGTGTGTGTGTGTGTGTGTGTGTGTGTGTGTATATATTCCTTAACATACGTTTGTCAAATTCAAGAATCTATTTTCTATGGTTGTTACATTTGGGATTATATTTTATTATTGTTCCAGCAATGAGCTTCATATTTTGAAAGCTTTTTCTATGAAATTACGTTTATTAAATAATGCTCTTTTCCATTTGTATTAATTAAAAATAGATACACTTACCAAACACAATTGCTCATAACTATGAAAAATCCAGCATTACCACAATGAGTTATCTCAGCCAAAAGAAAAGAAAATAGACATTTTAACTAACTAGCAGAGTTTTATCTCAAATAAAAACAACTGCTGTTACTTAGAATAGGTTCAGAAAGGACCCCAGCACCCAGGCACTCTGATTTATAAGCACGTATAAGGTTCTTTTCTTTGATTTCCTCATATACAAATTGATTTATGTGTGAAAAGGGGAACTTCTGACTATAGATATTCAGGTATTTATTTTGTTACTCAGTGGATTTTTTTTTCTTAAGGTTTCATGTAATCTTCTCTTATCTAAAAGGATATACTTGAATACATCACCATTTATGGCATTAAGCTCATAGGATATCTGTTCTTTCTACATATTCTGTATTTCCTAGCAAAACTCTACTGTTTTTTCCCCTCTTGGTAGAAAGCAAAGAAAACAAACTTTCTGATTTTTTTTTTTAAAGGAGCCTACGTTTTTCCGTCTCATTATAATCATTCCTTAGTTCTTAGAAAGGTTTGTGTGGGATTCCTTGCTTCCCTAACTCAGAGACGCACATATTCCTTCCTTCTCAGCCTCCAGAAAGTATTTATTAATCTTAATGCTTAGTCCTGATTATTATGTATGTCTAACACTTTCTTATATGCCATGCAGACTGTAACTTTGAACCCTGAAGGACGGAAGCTTATTCTTTCTCTCTTTCAACAAATATTAACATGAGAATAAAGACATATTCAGTGTTTTAAAACTAAAAAATACTTAAAATACTTTATAAGAATTTCTATTCTATTTCTAAATTTTGAGAGCTGTCCTGTTTCTGGCAGGCCCGTGGTGTGTATCTGCAGTATACTGGGGTGAAAAATCAGAGCCAGATCCATAAAGTTACAGGAATGAAATACCCTGTAGGCCATCTTGTTTATACTGACCCAAACCAATGTCTGAAATGAGACTGTTTAAAACAAAGTGCGATTGAAACTTTATTCCTGATCACTGCCTCAACTTTCCAGCACACACTTCTCATCCTTGCAATAAACCTAAAGTAACCCTTTAGGTTTACTTTTTTACTTGCAGTAAACCCAGTTTTAATGTTATAAGGATCATTTCTTCCAGTTGTATCGGTTCTCAAAGCAACAGAAGCACTACATTCTGCAAAATAACCAGAATGTTTAGGGGGAATATTAGCTGGATCCAGTGAGACTCACCATCATATCTAAGAAAAGAACAAAATGTAGGTAGATGCTTTCTGTTATTCTAGAAACCAGTGAACAAAGGTCAGTATCCGAGAGCATTTACCACAGCTCTGTTTATGGATTACGCGATCTGGGTGGCTAAGTATACAGTTAAAATGTTACAGATACAGAGGCCACGAAAAAGAGAAGTGACACTAAATTCCTTCACATGTAACAGAAAAGACCGACCCCCCCATTTTAAAAAAATCTTAGACTGTGTTAAACACAAATTAAAAAAAATCATTTTCTCAAGGATGGCAGCACAAACTATAGGTATCTATTGCAATGCGTTCCAACCCAACAATTTAGTGCTGCAAAGCAGGAAAGTTTAGTACTCTCACTTCAAACAGGACACCCTTTCCTTAGTAAATACACAGAAATTAACTTTAATTTATTTGATGCTTTTTATATAAAAAAAGTAAAAACGTTTCCCCCTGTTTGAGGAATAGCTGAGCAGGCAATGGGGTAATCTTCAAGAATTTGAAGCACTTTTAAGCACACACACACAGAAAAAAGATGCCTTTTAGATAAGAAGGATCAAAATTCTTAAAGTAAGAAGTTTTGAGGGAATTTTATGCTTTCCTTTTACAAAATCATGGTCCATGTGTGGAAAAGGAATGAATGGAATTGACTCAAAATAAAGTTAACTATAAATTGTACACTCATGAGCACGTACAATGAAGTATCTTTAAACAAACCCAGGGATGTGAGGGCCATTTGGGTTCTTACTGGAAACCATCCATACGGAGAGCAACTGACAGAAGGCCAGACTCTGCAATACCACCTGTTCTTCCTGTTCTGTGAGACTTCATTATAAAAGGATTTCTCTGTACATATGTGCTTTCACAAACCTTCATATGTGGTTATGCTGGTAAAATCAGCAAAAAACGACCAATGTGTTCTAGATGTCTTCTCTAGTTTCCAAAGTTACTTCTTTTTTTGTGAAATTGAGCTAAATGGCTTTCAGTCTTTTGTGTAAAGGAAAAAAACCCCTGACATTTATTAGAATCAGGCCTTTCTAAAACAAAACAAAACAAAACAAAAGATTAAATTTAAAAAAGTATCTTAGGGCTTCCCTGGTGGTTGGAAGTCTGCCTGCCAGTGCAGGGGACGCAGGTTCGTGCCCCGGTCTGGGAAGATCCCACATGCCGCGGAGCGGCTGGGCCCGTGAGCCATGGCCTCTGAGCCTGCGCGTCTGGAGCCTGTGCTCCGCAACGGGAGAGGCCACAGCGGTGAGAGGCCCGTGTACAGCAAAAAAAAAAAAAAAAAAAAAAAAAAAAAGCATCTTAAATGATCTCATATATTTACGGTTGTGGAAATACTTCACTGATCATTTCAATAAACTAAAGTATTTGAAAAACTCTGATTTCTAGAAATAAACAAGAAGCACCAGGCATAGATAGGTTCTAATAAGGAATGAATACCCATTAAGAATCATTTAAAAGGCATCAGTGGCTGAATAAATTAGTGAAACTAGACAGCAAAACTTGTCTGCTACTAGAGGTATCATTTTCTAAAACACATCAATAAGTGACTGGGGCTGGCGGGTAGTGAAGATTGTGATTTCAAAAAAACTGGGTTATCTGAATACTGGCACTAAAGTTCAAACTCTACTGGGGTCACTTAGATATCTAAACCTAGAACATAACTATTGTCTTACTAAAGAGAAAAGGTAGTTTTGCCTAAGTCTTCCTTCAGAAATAAAGGTTAGCTTTAACTTGCTGCTTCTAGAAGATGGAGCAGACATACTTTTCCCCATACCTCTGATAAGTACAAAAGTAAAACTAAAAAGTAACTGTAAGCTATACATACAAATGTAAAACTACAGCCACACCAACATAAAAAAGGTGGAGGGAAGACAGACTGGTTAAGGACACTGGGACCCAAAGAATGTCACAGGTGGTAAGTTCCCTGGATTTTCTTCTTGCCTCATATATCAGACCTGGAGCTGGAAACCAGCGACCTGGAAGCACCAACAGTCACAGACAACAAAAGCCTGAGCTCTCTAGCCCAGGAGGCCTAGAGGGGAAAGGGGCAGCCTAGCAAGATAAAAACACTTTAGACTATAATCACTCTACTCAAAAGGTCACAGGAAAAACTGCCGCCCATGGCAGCAAAGCTAAATGGTGAGCTGGGGCCTGTACCCCACAGCCTCTCCTCCCCCCGGGCAGGTGTCAGAGGAAGCCAGGGAAGGGGCAGTAACCGAGCCCCCCCAGTGGCAGCGGGGACAGGTGGGCGGAGCGGTGAGTCCCACCCTGGGAGGTGTCAGAGGAGGCCCAGTGCTGCACAGCAGGAAGGAGGCCACCCTGCAGTGCTTACGGAGGGAGTCCTACACATCCCGGCAGGAATAAGTCCAGGGAGGCCTAGCTGGGGTACAATTCATACCGCTGCCCGGAGTGACGGGGAGCCCCACTCCCTGGGTGTCAACAGAGGCAGAGGGGAGCCTGGATTTGCCTCCACTGGGCAGTAATGAGGCCTCACCACCCTCTCCTCTCTTGAGTGTGCCAACGAAAACCAGCTGGCAGAGACGGTTTAAATAAGATCCAGAGTTACAGGGCGTGCCCCAGACCCCAAATGTCCAGGCACCGATGAAAAATCACTCCTCATACTGAGAGCCAGGAAGATCGCCAACTGAATGAAAAAAGACAACTATGGTTAAAGGCACAGGGGAAGCGAAAACCTTCTTCTTGACAACAGACTTAGGTATTTGGGCAGCAGCTGATTAGCTACCACAGCGGGACTGTGAGGGGCCGGAAGCAGCCAGCAGCTGCCCCGAAGGCCTGCCCACAGAGCACCGCCCTCCCCAGCAAGCCTTGGTTCACCTCCGCCCAACCCTGGGACAGGTCAGGGAGGCAGGCAGTGGGGGCTGCTGTGTCTGCAGTAGACCTAACTCTTAGCAGCCACTTCCGGGAAACTTCTAGGTCAGGAGAGCCTATCCAGTCCAGGTCTCTGTAGCCATCTGACCACAGTTAGTCTGCAACTGGGTTCATCTAATCACCCAAAACTACAGCTTTATTTTGGTGGTAAGGACACCCCAGCCCCAAGAACCAACAGCACCCCTGCACTTCCTAGGCATGTGCAGGTAGGTCCTTTTGACTAGCCTCCCTGTTTTTAGGTTAAGAAAAATTCCTTCTTTCTCACACATGTAGCTCCTTCCATTTAGATAAATAATAATAGTAAATATTAATTTTATCAACTCATAAGTTATCAATATATTTTCACTTTTATTGATTTGAAAATTATTAATTTTGAAACTTATTGATTTATTAATCAATATTAATGGACAGCTGATGTTTATAATATAATTGATGTTTAAAAGTTCTTAATTTATGTTACTGAGGATTATGCTCTCCCAAAAATACACAGCAATTTACTGGCTGAGGATCAGTTCTAACTATATCAAGATGTGAAGTACAATTTATTACCCGACTATATGAAAGACTAGTTCATGAAATAACTGTGGCACTTAAAGTGAATAGGTTAACTTAACCAAGAGTTAAAAAAAGAAAAGGTACTAGATATTTTTGCTAAGGGATCAAATGCAGAAAGATTGAAAACTTTAGGTTCTTTAAGGGAAATAGAGAAAATAACCTGAAATCGATAGCATTTAGACTGAATTGTTTTCGGTAAGGAATTTTTTTACCCTACATTTATTTTACCTCTTCAAAATACGGCTGTAGAATTTTTAACTCCCATCCTCCTTGTTTCCAGGAACATATCTTTAATTTAAAATGTCAAAACAGCAAGAAGCCTGTGGGGTACATAATATCACAATTACCTGTGATACACTGTGCCATAAATGCTTAAAGCATTCTCAACACATGCAAATCATGGAAAAAAGATCTTAAAAGCCCTGAAACCTTATAAAAAACTTCCAGCAGTTCTCATCCAATAAAGCCGATTCTGAACTCTTAACAATGGGGTGGTGTACAGAGGGCATCTGTTTGCTGAGTTATATTATGTAAGGATTAAAAGAATGGCATGTGTTAATATTTTCACACAACTGTCAGAAAACAGTAAAAAGTAAACATAACGCCTATATTCTCTCTTGAGTAAGCAAATACATTTTTTATGGCTTTAACTGGTACTTCTATTTTGATGACTCCAGAAATCAGTATTTCTAGCTCTCATGAAGTTTTTATACTGCTTTCTTCTAAAAATGTTATTGTTTTAGGTCTCATGCTCTGGTCCTTGATTCAACTGGATTTAATTTTTGTATATGGTGTTAGGTAAGGGTCCAAACTCATTCTTTAGCATGTGGATATCCAGTTTTCCCAGCACCATTTGTTGAATTGACTGTCCTTTTCCCATTGAATGGTACTGGCACCCTTGTCAAAAATCATCTGAGGGCTTCCCAGGTGGCGCAGTGGTTGAGAGTCCGCCTGCCGATGCAGGAGACACGGGTTCGTGCCCCGGTCCGGGAGGATCCCACATGCCGCGGAGCGGCTGGGCCCGTGAGCCATGGCCGCTGAGCCTGTGCGTCCGGAGCCTGTGCTCCGCAATGGGAGAGGCCACAGCAGTGAGAGGCCCACGCACCGCAAAAAAAAAAAAAAAAAAAAAAAAAATCATCTGACCATGTATGTAAGGGCTTATTTCTGGGCTCTCTATTCCACTGGTCTGTACATCTGTCTTTATGCTAATAGCACATTGTTTTGATGCTTTTAGATTTATAGTAAGTTTTGAAATCAGGAACTGTGAGTTCTCCAGTTTTGTTTTTTTTCAAGACTGTTCTGGCTTATTCAGGGTCCCTTGAGATTGATTCCATATAGATATTAGGATGGGTTTTCTATTTCTGAAAAAAAGCATCTCTGGAATTTATATGTGACTGCATGAATCTGCAGATTGCTTTGGGTAGTAGTGATATTTTAACAATTTTAAGTCTTCCAAAACCATGAACCAGGAATATTTTTCCATTAATTTATGTCTTCTTTAAATTCTTTCAGCAATGTTTTGTATTTTTCATTGTACAAGTCTATCACCTCCTTGGTTAAGTTAATTCCTCAGTATTTTAATCTTTTTAATGCTATTGTGTGTGAAATTGCTTTTGTAATTTCTCAGTTTGTTCATTGTTTGTGTATAAAAACGCAAACAAATTTTTATATGTTGACTTAAAAAAATTTTTTTTTGAAGATTACTATTATTCTATTTTATTTATTTATTGGCTGCATTGGGTCTTAGCTGTGTTATGTGGGATCTTTCATTGCGGCACGCGGGCTCTTCGTTGCGGGCAGGCTTCTCTCTAATTGTGGCATGTGGGCTCATCAGTTGCGGCACGCAGGCTCTCTAGTTGTGGCACGTAGGCTCCAGGGCGTGTGGGCTCAGTAGTTGCAGCATGAGCGCTCCGAAGTGTGTGGGCTCTGTTGTTGTGGCATGCAGGCTTCAGAGTACGTGGGTTCTGTAGTTGTGGCACACAGGCTCTCTAGTTGTGGCATGCGAGCTCAGTAGCTGCAGTGTGCGGGCTTACTTGCCCCATTGCATGTGGGATCTTAGTTCCCCAACCAGGGATCGAACCAGTGTCCCCTGCACTGCAAGACAGATTCTTAACCACTGGACCACCAGGGAAGTTTTGTATGTTGACTCTTTGCACCTACTTTGCTGAATTCATTTACTAGTTCTAACAGCTTTTTTCTCTGTGAGAAATCCTTAGGGTTTTCTACATATAAGCTCATACCACCTGCAAACAGAGATAATTCTGCTTCCTCCTTTCCAAATTGGAGTTCTTTTATTTATTTATTTATTTTTGCCTAACTGCTCTGGATAGAACTTCCAGTAGTATGTTGAAAAGAAATGGTGAGGGACTTCCCTGGTGGTCCAGTGGTTGAGACTTTGCCTTCCAATGCAGGGGGTGTGGTTTCGATCCCTGGTTGGGGAGCTAAGATCCCACATGCCTTGCTGCGAAAAAACCAAAGCTTGAAGAAGCAACACTGTAACAAATTCAATGAAGACTTTAAAAATGGTCCACATAAAAAAAAAAATCTTAAAAAAAAAAAAGGCAAAGAAGTGGTGAAAGCAGGTACTCTTGCCTTGTTCCTGATCTCAGAGGAAAAGGTTTCATTTCAGTCTTTCACTATTGAGAATGATGTTTGCTGTGGGATTTTCATATATGGATTTTATTATGTGGAGGTAATTGAGTGTTTTTAATCATAAAAGGGTGTTGAATTTTGTCAAATCAATTGAGATGATCATGTGATTTTTTCCCCTTTATTCTGCAGATGTGGTTTATTACATTGATTAATTTTTGTATGTTGAACCAGCCTTGCCTTCCGAGAACAAATCCCTCTTAGTCATGATACATGATGTTTTAATATGCTGTTGAATTCTGTATGCTGGTATTCTGCTGAGGATTTCTGCAACAATGTTCATAAAGGGTACTGGTTTGTAGTTTTGTTTTTTTGTAGTCTCTTTGCCTGGCTTTGTTTTCAGGGTAATGCTGGCCTCGCAGAATGAATTAGGAAGTATTCCTTTGCCTTCCATTGTTGGGAAACATCGGAGGAGGAGAGGTATTAGTTCTTCTTTAATGTCCTTCTTTAAAGAATTCAGGAATGAAGCCATCAGGTCTAGGGCTTTTCTTTGTTGGGAGATTCTTGAATACTGACTCAATCTTCCTACTAGGTCTAACTCAGATTTTCTATTTCTTCATGATTTAGTCTTGGTAGCTTTTTCGCTGCTAGGAATTTGTTTCATCTAGGTTATCCCATTTTTTGGCTTACAATTGTTCACAGTACACTCTTATAATCCTTTTTATTTGTGGAGAATCAGTAGTAATGTCCCCATTTTCATTTCTGATTTTAGTAACTGAGACTTCTTTTTCTTCCCGAGTCCATCTAGCTAAAAGTTTATCAATTTTGTTGACTTTTTCAAAGCAAAAGCTTCATTGGTTTTTCTGATTTTTCTCTCCTGTTTTTCTGTTCTCTGTTTTATTGATTCTCTGCTTAAATCTTTATTATTTCCTTTCTTCTGCTGGCTTTGGGTTAGTTTGCTTTCCTTCTTCTACTTCCATAAATTATAAAGTTATATTGTTGATCTGAGATCGTTCTTGTTTTTTTTTTTTTTAACATCTTTATTGGAGTATAATTGCTTTACAATGGTATGTTAGTTTCAGCTTCACAACAAAATGAATCAGTTATATATATACATATATTCCCATATCTCTTCCCGCTTGCGTCTCCCTCCCTCCCACCCTCCCTATCCCACCCCTCCAGGCGGTCACAAAGCACCGAGCTGATCTCCCTGTGCTATGCGGCTGCTTCCCACTAGCTATCTACCTTACGTTTGGTAGTGTATATATGTCCATGCCTCTTTATCGCTTTGTCACCGTTTACCCTTCCCCCTCCCCATAGCCTCAAGTCCATTCTCTAGTAAGTCTGTGTCTTTATTCCTGTTTCACCCCTAGGTTTTTCATGACATTTTTTTTTTTAAATTCCATATATATGTGTTAGCATACGGTATTTGTCTCTCTCTTTCTGACTTACTTCACTCTGTATGACAGACTCTAGGTCTATCCACCTCATTACAAATAGCTCAATTTCGTCTCTTTTTATGGCTGAGTAATATTCCATTGTATATATGTGCCACATCTTCTTTATCCATTCATCCGATGATGGACACTTAGGTTGTTTCCATCTCTGGGCTATTGTAAATAGAGCTGCAATGAACATTTTGGTACATGACTCTTTTTGAATTATGGTTTTCTCAGGGTATATGCCCAGTAGTGGGATTGCTGGGTCATATGGTAGTTCTATTTGTAGCTTTTTAAGGAACCTCCATACTGTTCTCCACAGTGGCTGTATCAATTTACATTCCCACCAACAGTGTAAGAGGGTTCCCTTTTCTCCACACCCTCTCCAGCATTTATTGTTTCTAGATTTTTTGATGATGGCCATTCTGACTGGTGTGAGATGATATCTCATTGTAGTTTTGATTTGCATTTCTCTCATGATTAGTGATGTTGAGCATTCTTTCATGTGTTTGTTGCACTCTGTATATCTTCTTCGGAGAAATGTCTATTTAGGTCTTCTGCCCATTTTTGGATTGGGTTGTTTGTTTTTTTGTTATTAAGCTGCATGAGCTGCTTATAAATTTTGGAGATCAATCTTTTGTCAGTTGCTTCATTTGCAAATATTTTCTCCCATTCTGAGGGTTGTCTTTTGGTCTTCTTTATGGTTTCCTCTGCTGCGCAAAAGCTTTTAAGTTTCATTAGGTCCCATTTGTTTACTCTTGTTTTTATTTCCATTTCTCTAGGAGGTGGGCCAAAAAGGACCTTGCTGTGATTTATGTCATAGAGTGTTCTGCCTATGTTTTCCTCTAAGAGTTTGATAGTTTCTGGCCTTACATTTAGGTCTTTAATCCATTTTGAGCTTATTTTTGTGTACAGTGTTAGGGAGTGATCTAATTTCATACTTTTACATGTAGCTGTCCAGTTTTCCCAGCACCACTTATTGAATAGGCTGTCCTTTCTCCACTGTACATTTCTGCCTCCTTTGTCAAAGATAAGGTGACCATATGTGCGTGGGTTTATCTCTGGGCTTTCTATCCTGTTCCATTGATCTATCTTTCTGTTTTTGTGCCAGTACCATACCGTCTTGATAACTGTAGCTTTGTAGTATAGTCTGAAGTCTGGGAGCCTGATTCCTCCAGTTCCTTCTTTCGTTCTCAAGATTGCTTTGGCTATTCGGGGTCTTTTGTGTTTCCATACAAATTGCAAAATTTTTTGTTCTAGTTCTGTGAAAAATGCCAGTGGTAGTTTGATAGGGATTGCATTGAATCTATAGATTGCTTTCGGTAGTAGAGTCATTTTCACAATGTTGATTCTTCCAATCCAAGAACATGGTATATCTCTCCATCTATTTGTATCATCTTTAATTTCTTTCATCAGTGTCCTATAATTTTCTGCATACAGATCTTTTGTCTCCTTAGGTAGGTTTATTCCTAGATATTTTATTCTTTTTGTTGCAATGGTAAATGGGAGTGTTTTCTTGATTTCACTTTCAGATTTTTCATCATTAGTATATAGGAATGCCAGAGATTTCTGTGCATTAATTTTGTATCCTGCCACTTTACCAAATTCATTGATTAGCTCTAGTAGTTTTCTGGTAGCATCTTTAGGGTTCTCTATGTATAGGATCATGTCATCTGCAAACAGTGACAGCTTTACTTCTTCTTTTCCGATTTGGATTCCTTTTATTTCCTTTTCTTCTCTGATTGCTGTGGCTAAAACTTCCAAAACTATGTTGAATAAGAGTGGTGAGAGTGGGCAACCTTGTCTTGTTCCTGATCTTAGTGGAAATGCTTTCAGTTTTTCACCATTGAGGATGATGTTGGCTGTGGGCTTGTCATATATGGCCTTTATTATGCCTACTTTCTGCAGGGTTTTTATCATAAATCGGTGTTGAATTTTGTCAAAAGCTTTCTCTGCATCTATTGAGATGATCATATGGTTTTTCTCCTTCAGTTTGTTAATATGGTTTATCACATTGGTAGATTTGCGTATATTGAAGAATCCTTGCATTCCTGGAATAAACCCCACTTGATCATGGTGTATGATCTTTTTAATGTGCTGTTGGATTCTGTTTGCTAGTATTTTGTTGAGGATTTTTGCATCTATGTTCATCAGTGATATTGGCCTGTAGTTTTCTTTCTTTGTGACATCCTTGTCTGGTTTTGGTATCAAGGTGATGGTGGCCTCGTAGAAGGAGTTTGGGAGTGTTCCTTCCTCTGCTATATTTTGGAAGAGTTTGAGAAGGATAGGTGTTAGCTCTTCTCTAAATGTTTGATAGAATTCGCCTGTGAAGCCATCTGGTCCTGGGCTTTTCTTTGTTGGAAGATTTTTAATCACAGTTTCAATTTCAGTGCTTGTGATTGGTCTGTTCATATTTTCTATTTCTTCCTGATTCAGTCTTGGCAGGTTGTGCCTCTCTAAGAATTTGTCCATTTCTTCCAGATTGTCCATTTTATTGGCATAGAGTTGCTTGTAGTAATCTCTCATGATCTCTTTTATTTCTGCAGTGTCAGTTGTTACCTCTCCTTTTTCATTTCTAATTCTATTGATTTGGGTCTTCTCCCTTTTTTTCTTGATGAGTCTGGCTAGTGGTTTATCTATTTTGTTTATCTTCTCAAAGAACCAGCTTTTAGTTTTATTGATCTTTACTATTGTTTCCTTCATTTCTTTTTCATTTATTTCTGATCTGATTTTTATGATTTCTTTCCTTCTGCTAGCTTTGGGGTTTTTTTGTTCTTCTTTCTCTAATTGCTTGAGGTGCAAGGTTAGGTTGTTTATTCGAGATGCTTCCTGCTTCTTAAGGTGGGCTTGTATTGCTATAAACTTCCCCCTTAGAACTGCTTTTGCTGCATCCCACAGGTTTTGGGTCGTTGTGTCTCCATTGTCATTTGTTTCTAGGTATTTTTTGATTTCCTCTTTGATTTCTTCAGTGATATCTTCATTATTAAGTAGTGTATTGTTTAGCCTCCATGTGTTTGTATTTTTTACAGATCTTTTCCTGTAATTGATATCTAGTCTCATGGCGTTGTGGTCAGAAAAGATACTTGATACAATTTCAATTTTCTTAAATTTACCAAGGCTTGATTTGTGACCCAAGATATGATCTATCCTGGAGAATGTTCCATGAGCACTTGAGAAAAATGTGTATTCTGTTGTTTTTGGATGGAATGTCCTATAAATATCAATTAACTCCATCTCGTTTAATGTATCATTTAAAGCTTGTGTTTCCTTATTTTCATTTTGGATGATCTGTCCATTGGTGAAAGTGGGGTGTTAAAGTCCCCTACTATGAATGTGTTACTGTCGATTTCCCCTTTTATGGTTGTCAGTATTTGCCTTATGTATTGAGGTGCACCTATGTTGGGTGCATAAATATTTACAATTGTTATATCTTCCTCTTGGATTGATCCCTTGATCATTATGTAGTGTCCTTCTTTGTCTCTTCTAATAGTCTTTGTTTTAAAGTCTATTTTGTCTGATATGAGAATTGCTACTCCAGCTTTCTTTTGGTTTCCACTTGCATGAAATACCTTTTTCCATCCCCTTACTTTCAGTCTGTATGTGTCTCTAGGTCTGAAGTGGGTCTCTTGTAGACAGCAAATATGTGGGTCTTGTTTTTGTATCCATTCAGCCAATCTGTGTCTTTTGGTGGGAGCATTTAGTCCATTTACATTTAAGGTAATTATCGATATGTGTGTTCCTATTCCCATTTTCTTCATTGTTTTGGGTTTGTTATTGTAGGTCCTTTCCTTCTTTTGTGTTTCTTGCCTAGAGAAGTTCCTTTAGCAGTTGTTGTAGAGCTGGTTTGGTGGTGCTGAACTCTCTCAGCTTTTGCTTGTCTGTAAAGGTTTTAATTTCTCCATCAAATCTGAATGAGATCCTTGCTGGATAGAGTAATCTTGGTTGCAGGTTTTTCTCCTTCAACACTTTCAATATGTCCTGCCACTCCCTTCTGGCTTGCAGAGTTTCTGCTGAAAGATCAGCTGTTAACCTTATGGGGATTCCCTTGTGTGTTATTTGTTGTTTTTCCCTTGCTGCTTTTAATATGTTTTCTTTGTATTTAATTTTTGACAGTTTGATTAATATGTGTCTTGGCGTATTTCTCCTTGGATTTATCCTGTATGGGACTCTCTGTGCTTCCTGGACTTGATTAACTATTTCCTTTCCCATATTAGGGAAGTTTTCAACTATAATCTCTTCAAATATTTTCTCAGTCCCTTTCTTTTTCTCTTCTTCTTCTGGAACCCCTATAATTCGAATGTTGGTGCGTTTAATGTTGTCCCAGAGGTCTCTGAGACTGTCCTCAGTTCTTTTCATTCTTTTTTCTTTATTCTGCTCTGCAGTAGTTATTTCCACTATTTTATCTTCCAGGTCACTTATCCGTTCTTCTGCCTCAGTTATTCTGCTATTGATCCCATCTAGAGTACTTTTAATTTCATTTATTGTGTTGTTCATCGTTGCTTGTTTCATCTTTAGTTCTTCTAGGTCCCTGTTAACTGATTCTTGCAATTTGTCCATTCTATTGTCCATTCTATCTCCAAGATTTCGGATCAACCTTACTATCATTATTCTGAATTCTTTTTCAGGTAGACTGCCTATTTCCTCTTCATTTGTTAGGTCTGGTGGGTTTTTATCTTGCTCCTTCATCTGCTGTGTGTTTTTCTGTCTTTTCATTTTGCTTATCTTACTGTCTTTGGGGTCTCCTTTTTTTTTTTTTTTGCAGGCTGAAGGTTCGTAGTTCCTGTTGTTTTTTGAGTCTGTCCCCAGTGGCTAAGGTTGGTTCAGTGGGTTGTGTAGGCTTCCTGGTGGAGGGTACTAGTGCCTGTGTTCTGGTGTATGAGGCTGGATCTTGTCTTTCTGGTGGGCAGGTCCACGTCTGGTGGTGTGTTTTGGGGTGTCTGTAGACTTATTATGATTTTGGGCAGCCTCTCTGCTAATGGGTGGGGTTGTGTTCCTGTCTTGCTAGTTGTTTGGCATAGGATGTCCAGCACTGTAGCTTGCTGGTCGTTGAGTGAAGCTGGGTGCTGGCGTTGAGATGGAGATCTCTCGGAGATTTTTGCTGTTTGATATTATGTGCAGCTGGGAGGCCTCTTGTGGACCAGTGTCCTGAAGTTGGCTCTCCCACCTCAGAGGCACAGCACTGAGTCCTGGCTGCAGCACCAAGAGCCTTTCATCCACAGGGCTCCTTAATTTGGGATGATTCGTTGTCTATTCAGGTATTCCACAGATGCAGGGTATATCAAGTTGATTGTGGAGCTTTAATCCGCTGCTTCTGAGGCTGCTGGGAGAGATTTCCCTTTCTCTTCTTTGTTCTCACAGCTCCCAGGGGCTCAGCTTTGGATTTGGCCCCGCCTGTGCGTGTAGGTCGCCGGAGGGCGTCTGTTCTTTGCTCAGACAGGACGGGGTTAAAGGAGCCGCTGATTCGGAGGCTCTGGCTCACCCAGGCCGGGGGGGTAGGGAGGGTCACGGAGTGCAGGGCGGGCCTGCAGCGGCAGAGGCCGGCGTGACGCTGCAGCCTGAGGCGCGCCGTGCGCTCTCCCGGGGGAGCCGTCCCCGGATCCCGGGACCCCGGCAGCGGCGGGCTGCACAGGCTCCCCGGAAGGGCGTGTGGCTAGTGACCTGCGCTCGCACACAGGCCTCCTGGCGGCGGCAGCAGCGGCCTTAGCGTCCCATGTCCGTCTCTGGGCTCCGCACTCTTAGCCGCGGCTCGCGCCCGTCTCCGGAGCTCTCCCAAGCAGCGTTCCCAATCCCCCCTCCTCGTGCACCAGGAAACAAAGAGGGACGTAAAAGTCTCTTGCCTCTTCGGCAGGTCCAGACCCCTCCCCAGACTCTCTCCCGGCCAGCCGCGGCGCACCAACGCCCTGCAGGCTGTGTTCACGCCGCCAACCTCAGTCCTCTCCCGGCGCTCCGACAAAAGCCGGAGCCTCAGCTCCCAGTCCCGCCCGCCCCGGCGGGCGAGCAGACAAGCCTCTCGGCTGGTGAGTGCCGGTCGGCCCGATCCTCTGCGCTGGAATCTCTCCGCTTTGCCCTCCGCACCCCTGTTGCTGTGCTCTCCTCCGCGGCTCCCAAGCTCCCCCACTCCGCCTCCCGAAGTCTCCACCCGCGAAGGGGCTCCTAGTGTGTGGACACTTTTCCTCCTTCACAGCTCTCTCCCGCTGGTGCAGGACCCGTCCCTATTCTTTTGTCTCTGTTTAGTTTTTTCTTTTGCCCTAACCAGGTACGTGGGGGGTTCCTTGCCTTTTGGGAGGTCTGAGGTCTTCTGCCAGCGTTCAGTAGGTGCTCCGTAGGAGTTGTTCCACGCGTAGATGTATTTCTGGTGTATCTGTGGAGAGGAAGGTGATCTCCGCGTCTTACTCTTCCGCCATCTTCCCGGAACTCCGTTCTTGTTTTTTAATGTAAGCATTTGCAGCTACAAATTTCCCACAGCACTGCTTTCACTGTGTCCCAGAAGTTTTGGTAAGTTGTATTTTCATTCACCTCCAAGTATTTTCTAATTTCCCTAGTGATTTCTTCTTTGATCTACTGGTTGTTTAAAGGTGCATTGTTCAATTTCCACAACTTTGTAAATTTTTCAATTTCACTTTCGTTACTAATTTCTAACTTCGTCCTGTTGTGGTCAGAGAAGATACTTTGTATGATATCTATCTTTTAAAACCTATTGTGGTCTAACATATGGTCCATCCTGGAAAACACCCCACGTGCGTGTGAGAAGACTGTGTACAGGCATACCTTGGAGATACCGAGCGTCAGTTCCAGATCCATGTGATAAAGCAAATATTGCAATAAGTGAGTCACGTGAATTTTTTTCTTTCCCAGTGCATAAAAAGTTATGTTTACACTATACTGTAGCCTATTAAATGTGTAATAAAAATTACAGACTTTAATTAAAAAACATTGCTAAAAACTGCTAACTATCATCTGAGCCTTCAGTGAGTTGTAGTAGTAACATCAAAGATCACTGATCACAGATCACCGTAACAAATATGATAATAATGGAAAAGCCGGAAATATTGTGAGACTTACCAAAATGTGACATAGAGACACAAAGTGAGCAAATGGTGTCTGAAAAGCGTCACCTACAGACTTGCTTGATGCAAGGTCGTCACAAATCTTCAATTTGTAAAAAAAAAACAAACCAGAAAACCCCAACAACAACAACAAAACATAGTATCTGTGAAGCACAATAAAATGAAGTGCAATAAAATGAGGTATGCCTGTCTGCTGTTACTGCTGGGTAGAGTGTTTTGTACATGTCTGTAATGTTTAGTTGGTTTACTGTGTTGTTTAAATCTGTTATTTCCTTACTTATGTTCTGATTGTTCTATCCATTACTGTGAATGGGGTACTGAAGTCTCCAACTGTTACTGTAGAACTGTCTACTTGTTCCTTCAATTATGTCAGGTTTTGCTTCATATATTTTGATGGTCTGTCCATTGATGTGTAAATGTTTATATCTGCTTCACTGTCCTGCTGTATTGAACTTTTCATTAATATATAACATCCTTCTTTGTCTTTTGTAAACTTTTTCAATTTAAAGTCTGTTTTCTTATATTAGTAGAGCCACTTATGCTCTCTTACGGTCACTATTTGCATGGAGTATCTTTTTCCATCCTTTCATTTTTAAACTTTTTTATGTCTTTGGACATCAAGTGGGCCTCCTGATGACAGCATGTAGTTGGTTTATCTGTTTTTATCCAATCTGTCAATCTCTGTCTTTTGATTGGAGAGTTTAACCAATTTACATTTAAAGTAATTACTCATAAGGAGGGGCTTACTTCTGCCATTGTGCTATTTATTTTCTACATGCCCTATAGTTTTTTTGTCCCTCACTTCCTGCATTACTGCCTTCTCTTGTATTTAGTTGATTTTTTTTTTGTAGCAAAATGTTTAAATTCCTTTCTTACTTCCTTTTGTGTATATTCTATATCTATTTTCTTTGTGGCTACTATGGGGATTATATCTAACATCCTAAAGTTATAACTGTCTAATCTGAATTTACACCAGCTTAACTTCAATAACATATAAAAACTCTGCTCCTTTACAGCTCTGTCCCCACCCTTTCTAGCTGTTGATGTCACAAAACTACATGCTTATACAATGTGTAACCCAAAACATAAAAGTAATTCTTCTTAATGCGCCAGTCTCCTAAATTACGTAGAAAACAAGATGTGCAGTTACACACCAAAGTTACAGTAATATGAGCTTTTACACATAATTTTTTTCCCTTAAATCTATGAGTCTCTTAAATGATGCATAAAACAAAAACTACAGTTACAAACCGTTGTTACAATAATACTAGCTTTTATAATTGCCCATGTATTTACCTTTATTGAGATCTTTATTTCTCCATGCAGCTTCATGCTACTGTCTAGTGTTGTCCTTTCATTTCACCCTGCAGGACTCCTGTGAGCATTTCTTGCAGGGCAGATCTAGTGGTCATGATCTCCTGCAGCTTTTGTTTAACTCAGACTGTCTTAATTTCTCCCTCATTTTTCAAGGAGAGTATTACTGGATATAGGATTCTTGTTTCTTTCTTTTAGCTCTTTGAATATATCAGCCGCCCCAAAAAAGTCTTCTGGCCTCCAAAGATTCTGATAGGAAATCTGCTGAAAATCCGACTGAGGATCCTTGTATGTGATGACTCTCCCTTCATCTTTTGAAAGTTTGATTATAATGTGTCTCACTTTGAATTCATCTTACTTAGAGTTTGTTGAGATTCATGAATGTTTATATTTATGTCTTTCAGCAAATTTGGGAAGTTTTCACCATTATTTTTTCAGATAGTCTCCCTGCCCCTTTCCCTCTCTCTTCTTCTGGGATTCCCATGATGTGTATGTTGGTCCACTTAATGCTGTCCCATAGGTCCCTAGGCTCTGTTCACTTTTCTTAAATCATTTTTCTTTCTGTTCCTCAGCCTTGATAATTTCCCTTATCCTATCCTCACGTGCACCGATTCTTTCTCCCGCCTGCTCAAATCTGCCTCTGAGTCCCTCTAAGTGAGGGATTTCATTCCAGTTAATGCACTTTTCAGCTCCAGAATTTCTTTTTAGTTTCTTTTTAGGTTTTATGTCCCTTTATTGATATTTCCATTTATCCACACATCATTTTCTTGACACCCTCATTCCAAAAGGGAGAAGTTGGAAGGAGTAAAGGGGTTGTCAGTTCCAAGCAAGTCTGAAATCCAGCAGAACACATTCCATTAGGCTTTAAGGCCTGTGAACAAGGCCTCTGCGGCTCAAGGCTGTGCCCTCTCGCCACGTGGTGGCTTCACTGGCCTCTGCCTCTGGGCCCCCAGCAGCTCTGCTGACACAAAATCTTAACTTTAAAGTCTTGATTTTAAGGTAAAACTAATCAATACTATCAGAATTCAGGCAAGCAGTCATGTGCAGGACTGAGCCAGGTACAGAGCCTGAAGGGGAGCACGAGGGCCTGGTTCTGGGGTGCTGGTAGTGATCTGCTTCTTGGATATGTATGCTGGTTACATGAGAGTGTTTCCTTGTGAACATTCACTGACATGTACGCTTAGGTGTGTACTTTTCTGTGTGTAGATTTCAATAAAAAAGATTTTTTTAAAAAAGGTTGTAGAACAAGAAGATTTCAGCAATAGAGGAAATTATCTCTAGACAGAGAGAGTTACTTCCTTTAATTTAGCTCACGTTTTGCCATTTTCTACAGTTAAAACATTATGGTAATGAAAAGAGGATGTGAAGTTATGGCTGCTCCTACCAGCTGACATAAAAGTGAGACCTATTTCAGCCTCAGAGTATTAAAAGATACAATTTAGCTCTTTTAATATTATACAGTAAGAGAAATAGTTATTTCAGTGCATGGCCATAAGAACAGTTGTAAGCCAGTGGCTAGTAATATCATTACCATTCAGGAAGATAATCCAGGACTAGGAAATACTGTTATAAACAGTGAATGTCTAAACACAGTTAAAGATGGCAATCAGCTGAATTAGAACCAGCCTTCAAAACTGCTTTCCTGTAGCATATAGCTCTGCCTGGTTATTTTTTCTAAACAGTAAGGTAGATAGGGAGGCAACCGTGAGGAAAACTGTTGCAGAGATAACTTGATCTTACGAGTCTTCCATTTAGCAGAGACTGGGACAGAGCTGACTAGAGGGATAGCACACAGTGCGTCCTTTCTCTGGATCCGGGCCAGTGACTGAGAGCCGATGGAGAAGTCAACCAGGCTCTTACACGTGTTTAACGTGAGCCTTAATATACAGCTAGGTATTGGTTTCAGGCCTGCGAGGTGGATACATTTGCGAAGAGCACATATATATCTAAACATAGTTCGATCTCTTTGGATATTTCTGGTGACCTGGCTCATTAAAGTGCTAGGGAGGCCTGAAAGGCACATGTTCAAAACTATCTTCAGAGGCACCTAATTTTAGAGTTGACTCCTATTAGGCTGCAATCTCACACAAGGCCGGGAAAACATGATACCCAATCCAGAGTGCCATATTGAGGAGCACCACCGGCAACACCACAAACTTTATGTTAAGCACATTCTCTACCTTGAAAAACAGCTACCGCAAACCCTGTTTTAGCACTAAAGCTCATCAATTTATTTAGTTAATTAAATTCTTACACTGTATAAAATCTTTGAAATACAGGGGGAAAAGCTCTTGAACCTCAGGTATAACAGATGTTCATTCTTTGGCAGTCACTATTTTCTAGGAGCTTTTAACAGCTTTTCAATCTCTATTTGCTCTTCTTAAGAATGCAAATTTACTGATTCTTAAATTCTGCTGTTCAAAAGATATCTTAATAAATGATGTGTAATATTTTGGGGCCAGATTTCCATATATCTGCCCATGTACATATATGACAGTAACAGTATTTTCACACCAGAATCATTTGTGATGGTAATTTAGGATTACGACCACACAGGTTTTCAAACTTGGCTGCTTAAAAATCGGTCTATCTGATTTCAGATGCTCTCTGAGTTCTCAATCAGAATTCTCTAACTCTCATTAATTCAGTCAACAATTGCTAAGATAATTGTTGAAAATGAGAAGGTATCTGTTGACGTAAGATCGGGACTAGATTTTGGCCTGTCAAGATTCTGACTTTTTAAACTGAGCACAGTCCATTATGGTAATTTATTTTCACTGTAATTTAGAAAAGAGCTTCTTAAAGTACTATTTATCACGAGAGAATTACTGGGTCATTAATAATACAGCTAAAGGCTACTGAAATCTCTAACCAAAAGCCCACAATGATGGCAACACATTTCAGTGTAGTGATCAGCAGTGTTGGCAATGGAGGGACATGATTTGTTCTGAATCCCAGCTCCATCGCTTACTAGCTATGTGACTTTGGGCAAATTACTCACTGTCTCTCTCTTAGCATCTCCTCTGTACAATGAGGATAACTGTACTTCACAGGGTTGTTGTGAAGAGTATATAAGTTAATTCATGTGAAGCACTCAAAACAAGAGTTAGCTCAATAAATTCTAGATATTCTTATCTTGAATAATGTTTTCAAGAAAGCCAGATAGTACAGGTGATTTAATTTGGTCATGTACATTGTCCACGGGAAGGGCATTCTGTAACAGGTAATGTTACAGTTTTATATCACTCCTCTCGTCCTTGAATACAAATATCATTTAATTCCATATTCACTTTTAATAAGTATCCACATTGGTTCAAAAGGGACCAAAAGAGGCGGTAGGAATAGATTCTGTGGAGTACACTGGTCTCAACTGACTCCTGCCAAGAGAAGTTTAGTGGGGGAAAGGGGAACCACCCTAAACCAGCCTTCCTTTTACTCATGTTTAATGAGATCCTCAGACCAAGGTCAAGGAGCACAGGAAACAGTTATAAATCATGCCACCTGACGGGAGAAGGAATAGGAGGGGCACGTGCACTGGGGCAGGAAATCTAGGTTGATTTATTTGCATTGAGACAATTCAAGAGGGATCAGGAGACTCAGAAGGTTTATAAATTCCCTGTGGCATCATAAAAGGCAGCGGTCTGACAATAGGAAGGGCAAGCTAGATTTGACGCTAGAAAAGAAGGGAAGGGTCTTATCAAAGTTTTGTGAAGAATTTTTCTACATCTGGAATTGATGACAAAAAAGATGGAAGAGATGGAAGAAAGGAGGCTGGGAGGATTCCAGATTTCCCCACATCTCCCAGCCTCTGGACTTCACTTAACTCCAAGCAAGCAGAACTCATCAAAATATGATCTATTTCTTTGTAGGATACAAAAAGGGTTTCAAGGGGATAGTGAGTAACCAGGATTTCCTTTTTAACTTTAAAATGCAATATTTACTACTTTCATAAAGTAAGGAAATTCCTATAGACAGATTTAAACAATCCTTACATATGTGTTTTCTTATGCTTTACAATTCCTTCTTTTAAAACTGTTCCCAATGTCAGCAATTAGCAGGTAATATAGCTATAAGTAAATATATTGACTTGTCAAAAATTGGAAAATGCATAACTTTAGACCTCAAAATTAATTTTATCTATCCATGTAATATTATAGATGAGGAAGATAAGACCAGAGAGGTAAGTTAGGAAGCTTGTGACTTGATTCATTAGAAAAACCGAAAGAATAAATTAGTGGCCAACACTTACATATCAAGAGATTTGTAAGTGAAGGGGGTCAGAAAGTATAAACTTCCAGTTATAAGATTCAGTCCTGGGAATGCGATGTACAGCATGGTGATGAGAGTGAACAATACTGTGTTGTACATTTGAAGGTTACTGAGAGTCAAGATCTTAAAAGTTTTCATCACAAGAAAAAAAAAATGTAACTGTGTGATGATGGATGTAAACTAAACTTACTGTGGTGATCGTTTCACAATATACACACATATCACATCATTATGTTGCACATCTAAAACTAATATAATGCTGTATGTCAACTACACCTCCATTAAAAAAGAGAGGTTTATATATATGGATTCTCTGTGTGTGGGGGCGGTATGGATGACTGGATAACACAGGGCTCTCGTCTTGCAGGGTCACAACGAGCTGGAATTAAAAGCGGCGGCCTCTCTGGACAAAGCACGTGGCCCCCAGTTCATCATGGTCTCTCCTCTCGTCTTACATGCGTCCCTCCCCTCTTGAGCTATGGCATCTGCCTGGCCCACACAGCCCTCAGGCTCGGGGCTATAAGGCATCTGAATAGTACTCTGTAGGTTGTGAAGTGCTGTGTATTAGTTGATGGGGTATTACTGCTCCAGATGATACACTTAGTTTATCAACAGAGTTGGAGCTGGAGCTGAGGTCTGGAGCTGGAGCAACAGTTACCGGTGGGGATTCCTACATTTGAAGAGGACACTGTGGCTCAGAGTAAATAAGCAACAACTCGTAGGACAGCAAGTGAACAGTGCTGCTGCTTCTTTCCTCCTCCCGCTCGCATTTTAGCTTCTGCCCAAAGGAGGACGAATGTATGAATGAAGAAAAACAAAGAATGGCTTTGCTAATGTAAGGAAAAACACCAATTCTGTGGCTAGGAAATTCCAAACTACAAAGATGAGTCTTGAAGTGAAGATTAAAGCAGAGATTAAGCTGAGGAAGTAGAAGGCAATTCCAGAGATGAGGGCAGCGAACGGAAAATGCTTTGCATCCAGTTCCTTTCAAATAAATCTGGATACCAGCGGCAGGAAACATGTAGCTGATCCTAATGTTTGTAGTGGTTTAGAGGAAGACGTATGTATACTGAATACTTAATATGTAAGAATCTAGAACTGAAGGGAGATAGGATAATTAAAACGAGATGAGCACGTTTATCTGACCAAGTCAATACGGGCTGTTGAATCATGAAATAAGGATTGAACTGTAATCGTCTACTCTGTCAACTTCTGGATATCGGATATTCTAACCAGCAGAAGGTTTTCACTCTCTATGATCACCACGTACCAGCCACCTTCAGGGGATAACGTCACACAGATGGCTGAGAGGCTGGCTTGTGGACACGGCAAGTACAGGACAGAGCAGGCAGGCCAGCACGACACACAGGGAAGGGGTCCTCCGGCAGCGCCAGACGCCCGTGTGTCCTCTGAGAGATGCCTGCTGCGTCCCAGCACCTGGCATCGCGGGTGCGTGCTGAGTGGATGCGCGGAGGCTGGCCTCATCACCAAGAACGCCGGCGCTTGGCGAGGCGGCCAGACGCCTCTGGCTCTGCCCCCCACGTGCAGCCTCTGCAGCACTCCCGCTACCTCAACAACTTGCTGTTTATTTTTTCCTTTGTTCACTGACAGCTCAGGAGCTCTCTGTAGCTTCACCCTATTGCTGTTCTCTTTTCATAGAATGTAAAATCGTTTTGCTGTTCTCTCTCCAATGTTAGATGTCACTTTTAAACTAGTTTTAATACTATGATGAATGGGTTTTCCCAGCTGCTCCAGAACTGGTGGCCCAGGCCCAACGCCGGGGACAAAGGAGAGCTCAGCAGGTCACGTTCTAGAGAGCCCACAAGGGGGGTGGGGGGGCAGAAAAGGCACCACCGTCCACCAGGCCAGCCCCTCACAGCGCATGCCTTTTCTGGGTTGCGACTGGTGTGCGGTGATGCTAAGTCTGGCAGAAGGAGCCTTGACGGCACGGGGAGCAGACAGTCATGCACAAGGGGGGCCCCTGTGCTCAGTGAGAGAGGCTCAAAGAGAATCCAGCCCTAAGTCCTAGAGTCTTCAATCTTGAAGACGGGGTTTGAGTAGAAGGAAAGGAAACAGGCTTCTCCTTCCTTTGTTTGGCACCTACTCAGGCATCGGACTTGTTGGTTTGCCTTGTGCGCATCTGAGGAGGAGAAAGGACACCTAGAGACAGAGGGCAGGATGGACAGAGGAGCACGTGGCAGCCGACACGCTCTCTCCAGCCCGGCAAGGAGCAGCCAGGTCTGAGTCTTCCGGGCACTGCTCACCCCTCGGGGGTCAGCGCTGGCCAGAGAAGCAGCATCAAAGGGCTGCAATGGCATCAGAGGACCCCAACGCCAAAGGAAGAGGGAGAAAGGCATGAAGAGGCCAGAACCTGTCCCTTCCTGCTGCAGGCCCCTCTTGGGGGCGGAGGCAGGCAAGAGAAGATGAAGCGAGTTCTGCTCTGATGCCTCATCTGCCTTCTGAGGTCAGAGAGTAAAGTGGTCTTTTCTAGAGCTGAACATACACATGCAATCACACAGCACGTACTCCTCTACATCTGAACAGTGTCTCACCACAGGAGGACACCACTGTTTGCTTGTTCACTCACTTCTCATAGCAGCCAGCCTTCCAGACCGCCTGCACTGGTCCCCCCACGTTGTAGGTGGCTGGGGCGCGTGCAACAGGACGAGGGGAAGTGATGGTGTGCCCCTTCCGAGACAGGTTATAAGGACATCGTGGCTTCCATCTTGGCTGCTCTCTTCCCCTCCCCTGGATCATGTGCTTAGGGGAAGCCAGCCCCATGTTCTAAGTAACCCCATGGAGAAGCCTAAAAGGTACAGAGCCCCAGGCCATGTGCGTGACCCCTGTTGCCCCAGCCAAGCGTCAGGTAACTGCAGGCCTGGCCAGGAGCCTGACTGCAAACTCGTGGGGACCCTGAGCGAGCACGACCAGCTTGGGCCGGTGTCCTGGGCCTGCTCAGCGGCTGTCAGAACCCTCAGTTCCACCTGATGAAGCAACAAGTCAGGGGAGAAGTATCACGCAGGCACCCTGTGTGTCACAGGCAGCTCCCTGGAGACTAACCAACTGGTAACAGGAGAGCGGGCAGAACGTACTAAAAGACAATCACTGAAAGCAAGAGTCGCTTGACTCAGGTATTTCTTCATACCGGACCTACTGGAAATACTTGCGGCAACAGCGAAGTCCCCCCTTTTCCATCAGGGACTTAGGGATTAGGGAAATTAAGCGGTCTTATGAGGCTAAAGAAGTAACATACAGAAAACACAACAGAAAACGAGGCAAGTCTGTGAAAATGCTTGTCTGAAGAGGACAGGATCCCCCCACTGCCGCCAGGACCACCCGGGGGTCACGCAAGGAAGGAGAGCGGGGAGCGCTGGGAAAAGACTGCAGGGACAGGAGGGCATGTTTGGTCTGGGACAGTGAAACAGAAGGCCAGAGACCCTGTGAGCAGGCTCGGCCAGGTGAGCAGGTGACAGCACGTCTGTCTGACTTCCCCAGTAACAGACACGTTTCCACAGAACATGCACCAGGAGACCTCAGCTCATGACACAGCTCTGCACGGACACACTGCTCGTCTCAAGGTCTGGGTCCTGTCTGAAGACACTGACTGATTCTCACTAACTGCTCCCTAACGGAACAGGAGACGGCACCCACCTCCTAGCTGGGAGAATGACGCGCAGACCCAGTCAGCCCACCCGAGTTTTCTGCACCCACGACACAAGCACAGATGCATCGTTTACGACCCCTCCAGCCTCCTCAGTCCGCTGAGCTAGCCTTATCCATTCGTAATTCTCCTGCTGAACATAACGGAAACTGATAATTTGTTCAGAAAATGGGAAATGAGGACCAAGTAGAATCAGTTACAGCTCTTAAAATGAGACAGGTTGAGCAATGTGTGCTGGGGTGACAAACTGCTGATCAATTTTTTTGCTCCGTTTTCTTCTGTGATATGAAAGAAGTCTATCTCTCTCTCTCTCTCTTTTTCTTTTTTGTCAAGCTAGGTGACCTGAAAATGTTTATGTGGCAGAATTCCCACAAATGATGGATAAAGTGGTTGAACTTGCAATAAAGGGAGGCCCCCAGAGCACCTTTGTTTTGCTTTCCCTTGTGTCACTGGCGCCCAGGAGAGGGTGAAAGTTCACAGTGAATTCCATCTCTTAAAGGGATGAACGTCCAGGGGTACCAGAGCTTCAGTGGGTAAAAGGTTTCTTTCACTTGCAAATGAGCACTGGGTTGTTTTTTGATGGTCATCTATCTATCTTGCAGTAGGGAACATCTTCTGGTGTTTTCTCATCAAAGTCAGCCACGTAAAGTCTATTTATAAGCAGTTTTATTAGTCTTTAAAATAGAGAAAATATCTTTATTGTGTAAATAGTGATTCTTGTTTATTTGAACATTAAATATGATGCCAGGACTTCCCTGGTGGCGCAGCGGTTAAGAATCCGCCTGCCAATGCAGGGGACATGGGTTCCATCCCTGGTGCGGGAAGATCCCACATGCTGTGGAGCAGCTAAGTTCATGCGCCACAACTATTGAGCCCTCACACCTAGAGTCCGTGCTCCGCAACAAGAGAAGCCACTGCACCGCAACGAAGAGGAGCCCCCCCCCCCCCGCCGCAACTAGAGAAAGCCTGCGCACAGCAACAAAGACCCAACACAGCCAAAAATAAATAAATGAAAAGTGATGCTATCAATTGATGACTGATCCTCTAAAGTAGAAAAAAAGAAATTCCTTCACTTGAAAACTCTTTCCTACTCTGATTACTTCAGGCAGAAGGGAAAATGTGGGCAGCCCAAAGGTACAGAAAAGTGGCGGAGGATGAAGGGCATGACCTGGAAGGCAGGAGGTGGACACTCGTGTAGAACAGGAAGGCCAGGAACAGCATTGAAGATGGAGAGGACGCAGACTCTGAAATTCAGCTTTCTCCTTATCTTCAAAGGGGGAAAAGATCTGCCCCAGTTTTAAAATTGTGGCAAAGTATACACAACATAAAATTTACCATTTTAACCATTTTTAAGTGTGCAGTTCTGTCCATTAAGTATATTTACATTGTTGTGCAACCATCATCAATGAGGAAATTTCTAGCTTTTATTTTCACAGATGAAAGCCCTCACGTTAGTATTAAGCATTAAATTTGGGGAAGGTTTTGGGTGGAAAAGAAAAGGGCAAAACTTTGCTCTTACCATCAGAGCTTACCCAGCCTTGAATAACAGGAAATCACTTAAATGAAAATACCCTTAGTGCCTTCTGTAGCGGGAATCTGACTGGACGTAAGGGATAAGACTTTTCACCCGCTGGTGGTATGTGCACACCACCACCAGCTCCACACCACTGCTGCCTGCCCTTACATGCGGCCTCTGCCCCTGGAGGCACCACTGAGGACCCCAACAGCCCTTGCAGATACCCCACAGCACTTGCCAAGGACCATGCAGTTGTCAGTGCTGTGGACGACCCCTGCGGCCTGACCCCAAGAGACATGCAAACCCCCCCCCCCAAAAACCTTTTTCATTTCAAATGGGCAGAATTTCACTAATTTCATCCAGCCATTGCAAAAGTTAAAAAATTTCTCCTAAGACGTGTGACACCTTCTAAACCAGTCCTCTGACCAAGAATGCTCTGTGCTTCCTAGACAAAGCAGAGATTTGAAGGCTGAAGTCTCTGCTGGTGAAGATCAATTAGATAAAGACCAGACATCTGGCCCGAGGTGGGAGACCTGAGTGCGTGAGCCCGCACAGACGCGGGCAGCCTCCCCCAGCCCCACCAGTCATACCTGCTGCTTGAGCTGCTGCACGAGCCGGTCCTTCTCCCGCTTCAGGGCAGCCACTTCTTCCTGGGTCTTTTTCTTCGAGGATGAAAGCTCCAAAAGAGCTATATTGGCATCTTTTTCACTGATGGCGGCCAGAAGGGCTTCCTGCCTGCAAACGAAAGAAAACATCCCGATTTCCATCTAGTCCTCACAGCAATCCTCAAGTTACTAGTACCATTACCTCCATTTTATGGGTGGTGAAACTAAGGCTTAGAGAGTGTATGCAGCTGCCCAAGTTCACACTTGAAGCAAACGGTCCGGGCAGGAATCCCATTCAGGGCTTCTTGACTCTAAATGTCTTTATCAGGTCGTTATACTGACATCTTAATGAAGAGTTCCTAGATCTAGTTGTAGTTAAACTTGGAAAGTAAACGAAGTTAATGACTTTTTTTTAAAGTAGGAATTATCCTGTCATCTATACATTTTACCCATTTGACTCATTCTTTTGATAAGTATTCTGTGGTTTCCAGGCAAACGAGGCACCACTAAAACTGAAAACATTTTTATGTACAGAATGTATAACGAACTGTAAACGTTAGTAAATAGGATTCAGGAAATCAGCCAGCTGCTCCCGGGGCACTCTGAACATCTATGAATCTTTTTATCTCATCAATGCAAACACGTTTCCAGTCAAGGCTTTACTTGGCAATGATCTGCACATTTTGAAACAACAATTTAAACTTCACTGATTCCTTGTGGTTTACCTAACAACTATTTTTGGGTTCATATCCAGAAGGAAAAGAAGGTGGGGTTTTAGGGGAGGGGCGTTGAACTGAGAAATTGACAAAATAATCAGAATGAAGTTGGTGAACAATTAGTCTCATAGTCCAAACGCATTCCTCTATAGCTCATCTTTTATGTAATAAGTCATCTGGAAGAAGACGGATTTGATTTACAGGAACTATAAAAGTGGCCTGAGCTTTTGACCTGAGGAAATGCTGGATCTGAGAACGCACTGCCCAAGTTTAACCTTGCTTCTGTCTCTTGTTAAGATAATTACACTTCAACAGCAGTCATATGGAAGAGTTTTAGTTTAGCCACAAACTGGAAGACTATCTTTTGCACATTCTGACAAGGATATTCCATACTCAGATGGGTAGGTCTGGGGAACCCTGAACAAGCAGTGCTAACAAATGGAAGACGTAGATCAGTTTACATCATGGAAATGAGGATTTGTTTAACTAGTCTTTGCTGTTGGAAGGGAAGATTCGTTGACCTCAGTATAACTTTCCACTGTCCTCACTCTACATGAGTCTAAGAAATGGCAGATGGCTTATCCCATGAAGTCAACACCAAAGGGATAACGACAGTCTAAATATATCCACTGACCACTTGAAAAAAATATGTTAAGTGGTGAAATGAGCTTAAAGGTGAAGGAGTTCAAGATGGTCTCGCTCTGCGGTTTCCTGTTAATTGCTGTCATCTGTTCCCTTTTGGGGAGCCCAGAGACTGACAAGCTGGGACGAGAAATGTGCCTTCTCAATACGGGGGCTGCATTTCTGTGCATCAATAGTCAGAATGACACATTTAGCGGCAGGCAAATAACAGACGACGAATGAAAGATAAATCACTCTGTCCAGTTAGACCGAGTCATGAGGACTTCTGCCGAATGCAAGATAAAAGGCGATAGGATCTGAGTTCCATTCTGTACTTAAGGAAAGAAGCGTCATAATACGAAATGGTAAAAATGATCCTATACTGTTGAAACATCTTGACTGAATTCCAAATTCTTTTATAAATGATATGCTTGGCCAGCTAGTGTGGTACAGTTAATCTCTGGGGTAAAATGTCACATTCCCCAAATGCAATATGATATAACAGGTGCCAATTCATATTCTAAATTTTAAAATAAAGGATGTGGCACTGGAGTCTGAGCCATTGGAATGGTGCCTTTTTTAATAAGATATATATTTTGAAGTCTTTTTTTCTTTTTCTCTACGATTCAAATAGAAATTTTATTATGTCATTGATGCTATTTACTTTTTATTGAGCACTGATAATATATTATGAACTGCACAGAATCAAATTTTCTCTCCCACACCCAAGGCTCTCACCCTCTAAAAATTCCCTAGTGGATTAACATAACGCTGTCCTTTCCATTTTAAAACTGTACTCTCGATATTGACTTCTACATGTGTATGTGCCTATAAAGGGCAAGTCACAGTCAAGAGAATGAAATGTTTTGATTACATATTGCACATATGATCATGTAAACTCTGGGTAATGTTAGTATCTTTTGTGGGTTTATTAGCTTTCAGGTTTTTCTCTTGTTTTTGGAAGGGGACAGAGATTGTACTGTTTTCCCTATAATTTTGGTAAATTTGAAACGGACACCATGGGAAGAACAACTTCTTGAAAACAGTTTGGAGGACAGGAACAAAAATAAAGCTGGTAAGTAGTGACAGCCATCTAATTTTTGGGGAATAAGAAAAACTCTTGTTCCCTCAATACATGTGATAGTAAAGACCATATTTGTAGTTGAGCTTACGTGGTTAAGTTTTACAAAGAACATTCAAGTGTCTAAGCTAAGAAATTCTAAGAATACCCTGCCTTTCAGAGGGAATGGAATTTAGAGTGCAAAAAAGCAAATAGCAACAAGGATTTTATTTTAGTAGCCACCTATTCTTAATATAACTGCTTCTTTGAAAAACAGGTATTTTCTGATAACAAAGTAATGTTCATTCATTGCTGAAAAATGGCAAGATACAGAAAACTGTGAAGAAGGAAATAAAAATACCTGAAATAATTCCTTTCTAATCAGAGTCAATTACTTGAGAGCTGAAAGGCAGCTACTCTAACACTAATACGGCTCTTTCAAAGAAAATGAACCTTCCTGGGGATTAATAATCAACTTCAAAAGCTTTACTAATCCAAGGCTCTCCACAGAAAAGGAACACTTGCTGGTGGAACACTTCCCGACTTCATTTCCCATAAGCCCATAGGGACTAACACAAGCACATGAAACACAAAAGGGAACATACATAGGCCACAAGCCCAGACAAAAGAAGAACTAAGATGCTCTTCCTGACAAATCACTCTCCTTGTTCTCTTAGTGGCTCTTCCTCAGTTAAAAATAAAAAAAATGAAAATGTGGACACAGAACCTTTCAAAGTGATTAGTAATTCCCTACTGCATGACTAACAGGCCCCCTGACTTGCATAATGAGTAGGTAGTAACAGAAATCCAACTTTAAGTCATTAGTCTAGTCACACCATCCCTGGTGCTGTAAACTACCAGAACAGTTGAACCTGCCCTCTGACCTGCAAATTCTAATAGAATCAAGATGTCTCTAAAAGTTCTGCTGTGGCATTTGAGCTTCAAGAAATGGTAAGACCACCTTCTCTGTCCCCCTCCCCCTTCCAGCAAATTTCAGAAACAAGAGGCAAATACCCAAGGCAAGTGGAGCTCAAAATCCTGCTGGTAACTCCTGAATCCTTAAGGACAACACACGAGCCCTCTCTTACTAGTAAACGACGGTGGTTAGCAATTTAAGAGTGAGTCCTAGGTAAGCGTGTGTTTAACAGAAATGCAAGACAGAAAAGGAGTATGAATGAAGGGATATTATAACAGTTTATTTTTCCCTCTTCCTCCAACTGGGTATTCCAAACGGACCGATTAAATAATCGTGTTTCATAAGTTTCATAATCCAGAAAACACGAGGAAAGAGAGCAGATGAAAGCAACAGTGAGATCAGTAGCTTTGGACGTATTACTGTCAAAGACATGTAGGCACAGCTTACTCCAATTTTAAGATGAATCTGAAATCCAGATTCTCTTACTGATGCCTCCTTTACTTGTAATTTAACCGGTTAACTATCCGGGGTGAGATCTCTTTCACCCCTTCATTTCCCTTGGCGAGGAGGTCCTCCAGCCTCCCTCACGGAGCCCTCAGAGGGTGTGGCCGATACGCCACCTTACGAAAGTTCAGTGGGCAAGCCTGGCTGAAATACCTGAACTTCCAAATGTGGTCCCTGAACATCTCCTTATGTCCTCTCTAGGGAGCCTTTACTTAGATACTCAGCATTACCTTTAATATAAAATGTCTACACTAAGTCAGGTCTTCCATCCGTCATAACGAATCTCCCATTCAACGTTAACTGAATCACCACACTTCTAGGCCCACAGCCTGAGAACACTGAAAAAATTTGATTTCCTCTTTGTTCCCCAGAACCAATATGCAAGTTTTGTGGATTCTTCCTTTCTAATAGTTTTTAATGAACCCACCACTTTGTACCTGCATGTTCACTATCATGGTCCCCAGCATCCTTTTATCACAGGCCTGCATGATTCTTAAAACGCCCCCTCTGACCTCACTGCTGTTCTCACTGTCCTGCTTCCAGCATCACTTTCATCAGGTTTCTTAATGTATTAAACACTTGGGCCTAATATCTGACCAGCTACAATTTTCTATCTACTCCTTCCTCACTGTCTTCCAAGGACTGTGTGTCACTGAGACATGACTTGTTTTCACTTAGTTTTATGCCACATGCTCTACCTGAAAGGCCTGAGCTTTCTCCTCACCGGCTGCTGACTTCTCTCTGTTCAGCATTCCCTTCCAGCACTTTCAGTTTAGATTAATAGGCATCTGCTCTGTGAAGGTCCTTCAATTCTTCTACATGGGTCTGCTTCCCCAACTATACTATGCGTATGGCTTATGTCTTTAAAGTTTTCTTTTAATGTTGAGTTTCTTGGTCTTTCAATTTGTTGCTTTGCTAATTTTTAAACTTTTTTTCTTCTTAATTGTGGTAAAATACACATAAAATTTACCATCTTAACCGCTTTTAAACCAAGACCAGGGACAGGAGGCTGTCACCTGAAGGGGGGGGTGGGCGTGCCCCCAGGACGGGGAAAGCGAGTGGCGCCAGGCCCCTGCCGCCCGCTGCCTTGCTGCGAAGTGCTCCCTGGGCTGCCAGTGGCCAGGTTACAGCCCGGGTCCCATCTGCTTAAGCACCATCCATTCTCCCTGAGCCAAGAGCTTGGCCACAGGGGCCACGCTGGCCAGTGGCGCAAGGTTCCAAATGCTGTTTCCCAAGCTGGCTGACCAGAGGCTGCAGCTAGGCTTCCCTGCCAGGGGTCTGTGGGTCCCCAGGGACCTGACACAGATTTTCCAGGGTTTAAACACCTGTAAAAAAATGTTTGTTTTCATTTTGCTTACTCTAAATAAAGGACCCCCTTACCAGTCACAATGACAGAACTATTTTGTGACAACTAGAAATGAAAAGGTTTTCACAGATTAAAAAAAAAATACACATAACATTTACCACCTTAACCGTGTTTAAGGGTACAGTGCAGCAGTGTCAAGGACATTCATACTGCAGTGCAACCGTCTCCAGAACTCTTTGTCTTGCACAGCTTAAACTATGTATTAAACGATCCCCATCCTCCTCCCGAAGCCCCTGGCAAACCACCCTCGCCTTGTCTCTATGAATCAGGCTACTCTAGAGCCTCACGTAAGGGCAGCCACACAGTATTTGTCCTTCTGTGACTGGCTTGCGTCACTGAACATAAAGTCCTCAAGGTTCACCCCTGTGGCAGCATGCGTCAGAATCTCCCTTTGTTTCAAAGCTGAATAGTATGCCACTGTGCGCAGCCGCCACGCTTTGTCCATCCATCAGTCGATGGACATTGGGGTTGCTTCCACCTTTTGGCTATTGTGCATGCTCCTGTCTTTAATTTTTAAACTGTATTATTTTCCTTCTAGAGGTGCGGCTCGCGGCTGTGCATCCCGAAAGCTTGCGCACATTGTTAATTTTCTGCATTGCACGCGCCTGAGCCATTTACACTTTTTTCTCTTCTTTTCTTTTGGCTTCAGTTACTCTATACTCTGATATTATCTGCCAGTACTTTTTTTTTTTGGCCTAAAGTCTTTGCTCAGAAACAGCTGGAATACAAGCTCCACGAAGGCAGGGTGTCTGTCTATCGTGTTGTGTGTCCCAAGTGCCAAGAACGGCTCCTGGCACCAGTAGGCACTTCATACATGCACCCTGAACCAACAGCTCCTCCAGCTCTGACTCCATTCCCATCTGCCGTAGTGGTTCCCAACTGCTCCAACGTTTTCACTTATTCTGAAGCTGGGCTTCACTGTATTTTATTTATTTATTTATGTTTAAAAGGGCTTCAAATGCTTGGCTTATTTATTTATTTATTTATTTATGGCTGTGTTGGGTCTTCATTTCTGTGCGAGGGCTTCCTCTAGTTATGGCAAGCGGGGTCCACTCTTCATTGCGCTGTGCGGGCCTCTCACTATCGCGGCCTCTCCTGTTGCAGAGCACAGGCTCCAGACGCGCAGGCTCAGCAGTGGCTCACGGGCCCAGCTGCTCCACGGCATGTGGGATCTTCCCAGACCAGGGCTCGAACCCGTGTCCCCTGCATTAGCAGGCAGATTCTCAACCACTGAGCCACCAGGGAAGTCCCACTGTATTTTTAAGGCTTTTTTTTTTTTTTCAGTCCAGCAGCATGGAAAGCAACTGAGCAGAGGGTTAGAGTAGGGGATATCAAAATTCGAAAACATGAAAAAAACCAAGACTAGAAAGAGACCACTAGTTCCGGTCAATTCACATTTCATTAAAAGAAGAGATTTGCTTTTCTCTAACTAGACAGAGGACAACTGGAGAAGTAGGTTCAATTCTGGAGGCCATTATTCAAGAGGCAATTAAAAGTAGAGGGATCCAAAGGAAGGTGACAGGATGGGGTTATACAAGGGCATATTAATCCAAAAAGATTTACCCACAGAGCATGACTGATACTAGAAGAGCAGAAACAGGAAAGGCAGAAATAGGATTTTAATCTGTGTCTCTCTAGAAAGCACATATGACACTAAAGGGAGGACAGTCACAAAGATACATATTTCAGTTTATAAAGTGATCATCTAACGTATTATCTCCTGTTAATAAGTAGAACTGGGAGACCTAAAAAATGACAGGGCTTCTCCTGACTAGGTGGGTAAAGAGGTTATCAGAGGTACTGGACAAATGATTTTGCTTTGAGTGGTAAGTCTGTCCTTTTTAACTGTAAGATTTCAGCAGAGCGAATGAGATGAAACAAAAATGCTAACTAAGTGCCAATAAATTGTATAGGCCACACGTGCTGAAGTAAGTGATACCGCAGACAAAGAAAATCACCTGGGGCCGAGGACACGGGAAGTCAGTGGGCCTTATTTTGACAGAGATAATAAGAAAGACAGAGAAAGTGATGTGTATAAAAGCACAGGTCGTGTGAGGACACACGGCATGACTGGACTGGAGGGCTTCTATAGGGAAAGGACAGAGTGAGGGGGATGCTGAAAAGGTAGCTTTGAATCGGAGCACAGATGGTCTGGAATGGCAGGAAGGAGTAAACACAGACTGCGACACCCCTGAGGGTTCTAACCTGAACCCGGCAGACAGAGGGTACTCAAAATGCTGAATAAGGAATGATTTGATTTTGAGTATAATATAGAAGCATCAAAAGTTCCAGAAAAGTAAAGCAAGGTCTTAGAAAGACTGACTTAGAGGCAAAGAGGAGAGACGAAGTGATTCTGGAAGCAGAAGGGTCAGGAGGCTCCTGCTAGAGATGTATTATGAGCAGAATTCTTACATTACAAAAAAAGTTTTTAAAGATGTAAGAATAGAATGCTGCTGTCTGACTCTGGATTCCAGAGTCACAGGAGGGCTGTGATAAATCGCTATACTACTCAAAGAATACGAAACACACAATCAGTGTTGGACATATGTTTTGATGCTGGAAAGAAACTTTCAAACGTCACCAAACATAGACTCTCTGAGGGCATTTGATCCAGCAGCACGAGCTGGGGTCCTCCCTCATGTGACCTTCTCACGGCAAGGGGCCAGCCCTGTTCCACCTCCTGAAACAGGGGAAACAGACACACTGGCAAGAGAATGGGTAGAGAAGCTACCCCGCTATGGACGAACTTCTATATTTCAGAAGTCCTTGAAAAGAATCAAAATTAACATAAAGGCAGAAATTGCTGGTAGTTACAGCTCAGTAAAGGAGGCTGATTGAACAAAATTTTGTGCAGAAAAGCTGTATTCAGTTTTTCTCCTCACTTTTTCTGAAAAATGAGCATTTTGATATATCCAACCCACCACAAGTTATGACAAGTTTGGAAAACGGAGTTTTACTGTGATATTGATACTTCTGCTATAAAGCTTCTGCCTGCTTCTCAGACAGGCAAAAACTTGATGACTGTATTCCATGTGTCAGGAAAAAAAAAAAAGAGAGCCTATATCTTTTCCATTTGTTTAAATATAAAAATTGTAATCTAGTCCACAGAGAGATATAAATCAGATCAGTGTCTGCCCGGGACCGGGGACGGGGCTGCACAATAACCAGAAAGGCCCACGAGAGCTTCTGGAAGTGGATTATAGCTTGACTATGGTGGCAGTTACAAGTGTATACAGTTGTCCAAGCTCACCATACTGTGCACATGGGCACCATAAATACGGCATAAACTACATTCCATGATTAAATCGGCTTGCCCCGAAGTAAATGTCCTCGATTCCAGCTCCCTTGGGACTACTGAAAGTTTAATATTACCAGTACATAAAGATGATTCTTCTTATCCTATGTTTCCTTAAAATATAGCAAACATCCAGTTGCTTCCCTCATAAAATATACCTGTACTTACACTTCAAATGAAAGATAAGTTCTTCAAATAATTCATTTTAGGAAGTTATATAAAAACATTTATTCAATAATGTTGCCAAATTTATCTTTAAAACTGACTTCAGGGCTTCCCTGGTGGCGCAGTGGTTGAGAGTCCGCCTGCCGATGCAGGGGACACGGCTTCGTGCCGCGGAGCGGCTGGGCCCGTGAGCCATGGCCGCTGAGCCTGCGCGTCCGGAGCCTGTGCTCCGTAACGGGAGAGGCCACAACAGCGAGAGGCCCGCGTACCGCAAAAAAAAAAAAAAAAAAAACTGACTTCAAAATCTATTACATTATTTATGTATTTGGAATTATGACAAACATCCTTTTTATTAAACTGAATTTAAGTTCTGACATCAAGTCTGGACACTGAAGTTAGACAACCAGTCAAGATGATATGTTTTAGGACCACAGTGAGGATAAGAATATATTTATTTTCAGGGGCACCTCGTTAACCAGCTCTGGAAGCAACCGCCAAGAAAAGGGTTACAGACATATTCTTAGCAATGGCAGCACCAAGGGAGTAAGTGGAAAGCTGTCTAGGTGACTGTTTTGAGACCAGTCGGATCCTCAGTTCCTACACTCGTTATTTAAAAAAAGATCCTTACCACTTCATAGACAAACCTTATCTTCATGATAGATCAGGACAACACAATCTCCTCTAAACAGTATTGTGTCTAGAGCTCCCCTCCTGCTGAGTGCGACTTCCAGACTCTTGTTCTTGATACTCTAAGCTCCTTTACTTTTGAATTACACTTAATCAAAGTAGCTTTGTTCCTTTTGTAGCTCAGTGTGCCCTCCCCTCCCCACTCCTGCTCCTGGGGTGCCATGCGTCAGTGAGCCACCGTGGATTACGTGAATGGGGGCAAAACCACAGGAATGGTGGAGAAACAAGAAAGGATGACTTTGAACTCATGATAACTTTATAGGGCAGAATTAATATACCAGTTTGGACTTTGACAAGAAAGAGACATACATTTGTATACAGTTTGCTCTGTTATTTTTGTCGGAGCGGGTTAAACATATGTCCTAACTAGTTTTAATTAAATGTTTTAAATCCACTTAGCATTCTGTATACAAGAGGGAAAATCTACGAAAAGTCTACAAATAGTAAAATGACAATATAACTGGAATCTAAGAATTAGAAGAGAAATTGAGATAGGAATTAACCGCAGAATACATTCTTTAAAAAAAAAAAAGCTAGAAGAGAAAGGCATACCTTGTTAAGACAACGTCTGCTCATTTAATATGTCATTTTACTTACTGATTAGAATAAGATCCACTAAAAATTTAGAGGATCCAAAGTCAGTTGGAAAATACTGGCACACAGTACCTTTCTTTAAAACAAATCTAGAATTATAAAATTAGTCAACTATCAAATTGTATGTAAAATGTATATCTACATTCTCCATGTTAGAGGATTCAATTGATGATATATCTTTTGTGATACCCAAAGATGTGGAGACCAACAGTCCCTTCAATATGTTAAGCAGGAATTACAATTTATGGTGAAACACTACACCAGGAAGGAAAACAGTATCATTCAGACGAGTGTCTCGGGCTTTGTTCTCTATACAATCACAGCTCACTAGTGATTTGTCTCTATCTCTGGTTCAGTGTAGAAGTCATTACTGAATTCTACCTAATGTCCATCTGTTTCCAGAGAGAACTCATAAAAAGGAAGAACGTGTTTTATTTGATCTAAAATGATTTATTGTTCATACCACAATTACTGATGCTCGTCTTAAAAGGAAAAAAGCCTCCCTTGACTTACTTTCCCCTAAAGCTGCTATGCCTTCTGGTCAAAAATTTTGGCACTCCAATACAGTATTGGATTCCTGATTTCAAGATGGCAGAACAAAGACCTAGCTGCTCCCATTTCCTCTGGAAAATCAACCCCAAACACCAGAACAGCAAAAACCAGAAACAAGCCCTATCTTTGAAGATACAAGACTGATGTGATGCTGAAGTGTAATATATAAAGAGAAAATGGACATGGAAATTCTTAGCACAAGAAAGTCAACCCAAAGTGCCTACAGAGGGCAGGACTTATGAGAGGGAAGTAGATTTACCTGCAGAACCAAGAAGAGCTCAAGAATGCTAAGTCCACCACTATGGAAAGGTGTGTAACTCAAAGAAGTATAGCAGACTTGCTTTACAAGCAGTGATTCTCAAACATAACAGAAATTATTACAAATGGAAGGCTGTTCTCTACTCCTGACCTACCGAATCTGAATTTCAGGGGACAGCCAAGCCACCTATACTTTTTTTTTTTTTTTTTTTTTTTTTTTTGGCGGTACGCGGGCCTCTCACTGTTGCGGCCTCTCCCATTGCGGAGCACAGGCTCCGGACGCGCAGGCTCAGCGGCCATGGCTCACGGGACCAGCCGCTCCGCGGCATGTGGGATCCTCCCGGACTGGGGCAGGACCCCGTGTCCCCTGCATCGGTAGGCGGACTCTCAACCACTGTGCCATCAGGGAATCCCCACCTATACTTTTAAGAAGTTTTGCAGGTACTTTTGGAACCCACTACTTTACAGAAACAATTGATCGATTGATTGATATTTTAATAAATTTATTTATTTATTTATTTTTGGCTGCGTTGGGTCTTGTTGCCGCACGTGGGCTTTCTCTAGTTGCGGCAAGCGGGGGCTGCTCTTTGTTGCAGTGTGCGGGCTTCTCACTGAGGTGGCTTCCCCTGTTGCTGAGCGTGGGCTCTAGGCGCACAGGCTCTAGAGTGCAGGCTCAGTAGTTGTGGCACACGGGCTCAGTAGTTGTGGCACGCAGGCTCTGGAGTGCAGGCTCAGTAGTTGCGGCGCACGCGCTTAGTTGCTCCACGGCATGTGGGATCTTCCCAGACCAGGGCTCAAACCCGTGTCCCCCTGCATTGGCAGGCGGATTCTTAACCACTGCGCCACCAGGGAAGTCCGAAACAACTGATTTAAAAGACCAACAGTAAGGTGTTAGGTTTCCCTGATTCCCCACATCCTTGCCGAGACTGGGTTTTTAATATTTGTATTTACTTTTCCAAATTCACTAAGTACATATAAAATCTTCCAGTTCCACTGTAAAATGATCAGCTTTTCAAACTCTTAAATTCTGACGATACTGCAGATACTCATGAGACTGACCATCACTGAACTTAGAGATACCACGCAGAGATGACTCATGTGCTGTGGTTCTACCCAACAGATTGTCTGAAAGGCGAGCATTTCATGATGTATTTATAGGCAAATTTCCTCCTATCTTCATGGCAAGGGCCATCACAAGATAGACAGGTGAATGTAGGATCTTCTGCTTTCTAAATTCTGCCTTTAAAAAGAGCTGGCAAGCCAAGGGAGTTTTTGTTGGGGATTTACTCAAATCCTACCAAAATCCCTAGTGAATTATGTCTTAAACCCAATGATTTGTGTTGGAAATCCGGGGGGTAAAAACCGCTTAGCATGAGCCTCAAGAGATGAAGTTAAGTAGTGGGTTCACAGTAACATCTGGGGATGATGTGTACAGAAAGATTTATACGGCCTTTTCTTTCATTTTGTCTTTACTATTTCATAATAGTATGTCCTTTATGCCTCATGTTTGATAGTATAATATGAACAGAACACTTCAGAATATGAACTTCCCTTATAAAGATACAGTCCCTTCAAAATAATGGTCTGCTGGTTATTGTTATATTCACACTTCGGGCTGTATCATTTACTGTGTCTTCTTTTCTTAGTAAGTTTCTGTTTCCAAAGGAAAATAAAGTCTTCTTACAATGTTTCTCAGAACTCAAACACCAGAATCCCTCCATTTATTTAGATGTCTGTTTTAAGAATCACTGAATGCTTTAAGCAATTAATCTCTGCACTTTGTCACTGTCCCACTGTTGACTTAACCTTTTCCAGTTGTAGATAGATAACATGTCCATACCAGCTGCCCCCATGGTGCTACCATGGGGGCTGTCTGCCTTGCCTTTAGCTTGCACTGCATTCCGAGTCTGTTTGCTATGACATCTGCTAGAAGAATGCCAGTGTATCATGGCACTCATTCTCCACCTTCTAGCACAATCAAGAGCTCAGCGTGCCTTGATTTCACAAAATAGCCAACATTATACAGAACATCCAATGTCTGGATTTGTGGTACACTGCCTGAAATAAAAAGTAGGAACAGTTCCAATGAGTAAATATCCCAGATATCCTGCAAGCTGTCTATGAAGCCCTATGAGAGCTGGAGGGATATATATGCATGACTCCTGGGGTGCTGGGAGGGGCCTGAAGATGCTGGGCTGCTGAGATGCTGAAGGTCACCAAGGTACTTGCTGGACAAAACAGCTGAAAGCAGACTCTGCAATGTATTAGTGATTCAACAATTCCATCATTCACCTCCTATCAGTTTGTTGGCAAAAATTATAAGAACAACTCCTCTCCTACACAGGTCTCCAACGAAACATCTGGTGGGGAAATTCTACAGGAATACACAAGTGACTATGCTTGCGTTCGGTAGATGAATTGTTACTATTGTCGGCTGGGATCCCGTGTTCTCTGCATCCTCCCTTAGGTTCCAGCTGCTTGTCAAGTGATAGACATAAATTAGAAAGCAGGGCCTCTACACCTGTTTTTCCATTTTACATATAAGGGGCACATGGTGATGGTAGGCATACAAGGAGGGGAGATGTAGAATCTTCTGATAAAAGTGTTTTTTTTTTAATTTTGAAGTTTTTCTGCATTAGCAATTGTATTATTTTTAATAGGGAAAATATGTTCAAAAATAGTAAAGCAATAACCATCGCTTTACTTCTCAAAGATACAGGAAAAGGCCAACTGAAAATATTATTTCAAAATAAGTTTTAGAATTTAACGGTATGATTAATGATTCAACATTAATTAAACTTTTTAAAGTTTAAAAACTAAAAAAGTTTTTAAACTTTAAAATTTTTGCTTATTTAACAAGAGTAGTAAAGATTTTAAAACTATGGAAAATGACAACTATTACTGCTCGAATTTTGTTATGGCCTCCGGATCTCTTCCTCCTCAACTGAGTATTTTCTCTCTTACAGCACCTCTGTTTGCCTTCTGTTACAGCAACATATACACTTTTCCCACTTCCGAAAGCTGATCAATGACATGAAATTTACCACGTCCACTTCAACTCAGCCAATCTTTGAACCAGGTGCAGTGAGTGCCTAATTGGTACCTTCCTCGCAGGGGTAATTCCATTTTACTAGTCACTCTGTGACTAGTTAGCTCAGCTGATCAGAGAAAGAGTAATAAAGACAAGATACTTTCTCTTATTTCCGGTCTGTTCCACAACCAAAATTTTTACCTCTAGCACACATTTCTCAAAAGTGTATTCCACAGAAGTAAGGCAAGAGATAGTAACAAATGTCCGGTGAAAAAAGATTTCCATAGTCAAATAAACAGGAGAAACACGACCTAACAGGGCACTGGTGCAGACCTCAGAAGAGCTTTTTATGATGTAAGTTACATATCTTTAATAGGAGGCCATCTTTTAAAGCAGGGTTCCCCCAATTGCCGCCCACAGGCCAAGTCTGTCCACCACTTGTTTATGCACAGTCCATGAGCGAAGAATGGCTTTTACACTTCAATATGGTTGAAAATTTAAGGAAAAGAATATTTTTGTGATATAATATAAAATAATATTTTGTGAAAATAATGTGAAATTCCAGTTTCAGTGTCTATAAATAAAATTTTAATGGAACGCAAACATACTCATTTGTTTATGTATTTTCTATGGCCGCTTCAGCACTACAACAGGAAATCTGGGTGGTTTGACAGACACCAAATGGCCCTTAAAATCCAATATATTTAGAAAAGGTTTGCCAATCCTATTACAGACCATTTCCAAACTTACTTGAATGGAACCCTAATTCCTTCCTTCCTTCCATGTCTCAAGTAACACCTTGAGACGTAGTATTCCAAGAAAACAGTTTGGAAAGTGGTGATTTAAGGATAAGCCAATGGTTCCCCAAGAGAATAAATAAAGAGTCTTAATGAACTGGGTAAAAATTCACCATGATCAACACTGCCATGATTACTACACAGCTAGATGCTTTGCTAAGCACTTTACATGGATTAAGTAATAAATCCTTACAACTACCCTATGAACTTGAGAGAGGAGACATCTAGTAGGCAGTTGTACTGATGGGCCTGAGTTAAAGATGGGTGTGGAAATGGTCAGCATAGAAGGTAGCTGAAATAATACACGGGTCCACCAAGATCAGGAGGGGCACATAGCGCTGGTGGAAGAAAAGCCTGTCAAGAACTGAGGGCAAAAGTCTTAGTAGAAAACAAGGTGTGAGTGAGTGGTATCTTGGAAGCCAGAGAAAGTTTCAAGAAATAAGAAGTGATCAAACACTTTAAAGTGTTTATGGACAAGTCAAGACAAAGAATGCAAAATCTCCTTTGGATTTAGCTTTTAGAATGTTACTGGTTAGTTTGGAAAGCAGTTTCAGTGCTGGGAGCAGAAGCCACATTGAACAGGGTTGAGGAATAAACAGCAGGAAAGAAGTGGAAAGAGATCATAAATTAGCCTTTCAAGATCACAGAGAGCAAAACTAGAATCACAGACTCTTAGAACAGCAAAAGACCTTACAGACCACCAAATCCATCCACGAAAATGATTGCTTGATTTTGTTCCATTACATTCCTGTCAAGTAACCCTCCAGCTTACACTTAGACACATTTAAAGACATGGAATTCTAGCTATCCCAGAGTGGCCTACACTAACTGTGATAACCCCGCGCTTAGAAATGACTTTATAAAATCAATCCTGAAAGCTTCTCTTCTAAATTCCTTAATTCTATCCCTTTAGGCCACATTAAAGAAATTTAATCATTCTTCCACCTAACTGTCTTTTTAATATTTAGAAATGCTATTCTTTCTCCTCAGTGCTAAACAATTGCTTGCCAAAAGTTTGTCCAAGGTGCCGTGGCCTGATTTTGCTCTTCCTTAAGCCCAAGTGCACTGAATACAAGTCTTACGGAGCCAGGTGATCCGTATGAACTGGCAGTTGATGGGCTAACTGGCTGCTGAATTTCTAAGATGAGCAAATATGTCTAGATATTTTATTTAAAGCAATCTGTAAGCTGTATCGTGTAAAGTCTACTCCTTAAACCTCAGTTACGCAGAGCTGATAAATGTTGGATCTCTTGCCTCAATTATCTTGGAGAACAAAGTAAGACTTATAACTGGAGAAAACCATTCAAAAAGATACATGCACCCCCCCCCCCACTTTGTTCATGGCGGCACTATTTACAATAGCCAAGACATGGAAGCAACCAAAATGTCCCTCAACAGATAAATATGGAAGATGTGCTGCATATATATACACACATATGCGCACACACAATGTGTATATGTATACATACATACATACATGTGCGTGCATGCGCACGCGCGCGCGCGCACACACACACACACGCACACACAATGGAATATTACCCAGCCATAAAAAAGAATGAAACAATGCCATCTGCAGCAATGTGGATGGACCTAGAGATTACCATACTAAGTGAAATAAGTCAGAAAAAGAAAGACAAATACCACATGATATCACTTATGTGTGGAATCTAAAAAAAATGATACAAATGAACTTACTTACAAAGTAGAAACAGACTCACAGACTTCGAAAACAAACTCATGGTTACCAAAGGGGAAAGGTTGGGGGGAGGGATAATTTAGGAGTTTAGGATTAATATATATACACTACTATATATAAAATAGATAATCAACAAGGACCTACTGTACAGGGAACTCTACTCAATATTCTGTAATAACCTATATTACCTATATTCCTGTTATTACCTATATTCTGTAATAACCTAATATTGGGAAAAGAATCTGAAAAAGAATATATATATACATATGTATGTATAACTGAATCACTTTGCTGTACCCCTGAAACTAACACAACATTGTAAATCAACTATACTCCAATATAAAATAAAAATTAAATTAGAAAAAGAAATTAGTATAAAGAGTACAAATAAAATGTGGATTTTCAATGGCTCTTTCATGATCAGACTGATATTAGGAAATTTTATAGGGATTAAAATACAACATTACTGGGGAACGTTCCTGCTTGAGTCACGTGAGGAAAAATGAAAATGACCTCCTGTGAACTGTATCAAAGTGGACGAAGGGCCTTATTATCTTTTACTGATTGGCTAAGAGTTCAGATATCTTCTCTATGTTAGTTTCTACAGCAATCTCTGCAGAGCAGGAATCCTTAATGTACCATATCTCTGCAACTACCCTAGGAAGTTAAGAAAATTAAAAGACTTTTGCAAAGAAAGAACAACAACATAACATTATATCTTAGTTTATGAAGTTCATTATTTGATTTACCCAAATACACCTCTGGGTGAGATGACTCATTGCTTCTCATACCCTAGAATTTTATCACAATGAGAACTAAGAGATCGGGTTGAGTACACATGCTTAGACGGCATACAAGACAACATTTTAAAAAGAAAAAAGGTATTTCAAACAAAGTAGTCCTGTTCTAGAGTAAATACGCATTGTCTTACACAGGAGATCATGAATATAAGATTTATTTGTACATACTTTGAAAGAAACCGAAAGAGAGAGCGCAACAGAAAGTAAAACTCCCCAGATAACCTCTACTTGTGTATTATTTTAATTTTCACAAATTTCTATGACTACTCTGTGCACGTCCCATCATACTTGAGGGTAACTGCTTTAAGAGCCTAAGACCAAAGGCGCAGGCAATGAGAGATTATTTGAGGATCTACTGACAGATCTCAACTTGATGTTATCTGGATTAAGATTATGAATTCGAAGAACATTCTAGCCACAAAAATTCACCATTCTATGTAAAAGATAATTATACAAATTCACAAACTACACATGATAACATTAAAACCATTTGCAGTTTGGCTCCCAACCAATTTTCCCAGCCTGATGCTTGAATATTTGGAAAATTCTTATGTTCCCCAAATATGTGCTTCCCTTTCTTAGTGCCTTTTAAATTCTTTTCACTTAAAATGCAGTCTTCTAATCCCTCTTGCCTCTGCTGGTTCAGGTCAGTTCAGTACACGTTTACTAAACGTCTTCTGTGTAACAAGGTCACAGCACTAAGCATTGAGCCAAGATAAGAACTCAGTCCTAAGGTGTTATCCTGAGAAACCGTCTGGGTGAGTGGAGTGGGGAGGCATGATGCAGTCTCGGGTGGATGGAGTCCGGTGACCCCTAAGAGCCCCGGGAAGCAAGGAGGTGGGTGAAGCCTTAGGCCTTCGGAAGCTCCAGGGAAAGCAGGGGATTTCCACATACTGTGTCGGATGGAAAGGAGGCCGAATGGATCTTTGGGCCTTTTGAGGCAGTATACACGAAGTAGTGATTTATTTGCCAACTGTTTAACCGTATGAGAAAAGGAACTGGTTGTTTTCTTCTAAAAAGTTATTTGTAAATGACACTTGTAAAACTGGAAAATAAACCCTTTCCAATTTGACTGGTTAATCACATACATCTAGAAATTATTTCCCCCTGCATTTCATGAATAATGTCTCTGCATTAAAATAAGAGAATCTTAAATTCTTTAAGCATATAACTCTTTATATTCTGGATACTTTTGTTGAGAAGCATGTACTGTTATTTTATTTAAAATAAAACATGTTTAAAAATTTCAACTATCAAGAGACTGAGAAGTCCAGTCACAGACTGGGAGAAAATATTTGCAAAGGCACATCTGATAAAGGGCTGTTACCCAAAATATGCAAACAGTTCTTAAGACTCAACAATGAGAACCTGATTAAAAAATGGGCAGAACTCCCGGCACATCGCCAAAGACGATGCACCCATGAAAGATGCTCCGTATCATCAGGGATATGCAAACTGAAATGATGAGACACCACTACACACCTATTAAAAGGGCCAAAATCTGAACACTAACAACACCAATGCTGGTGAGGATATGGAGAAACAGGGACTCGCGGTCACTGCTGGTGGAAACGCAAAAACGTACGGCCACTTTGGAAGACAGTTAGGCAGTTTCGTACTCACAAAACTAGCCCTACTCTGACCACATGATCCAGAAAACACACTGCTTTGTATTTACCCAAGTGAACTAAAAAACTATCTCACACAGAAACCCAGACAGGGATGTTTACAGCAGCCTTATTCATAATTGCCAAAACTCAGAAAAGCCTTCAGTGGGTGAGTGGATAAACTGTGGCACATCCAGACAATAAAATATTATTTGGTGCTAAAAAGAAATGAGCTATAAAGCCATGAAAAAGACATGAAAGGAACTTAAATTCATATTACTAAGTGAAAGAGGCCATTTGACAAGGCTACATACTATACAATTCCAACTATATGACATTTTGGAAAAGGCAAAATTATGGAGACTGTGAAAAGATTAGTGGTTGCCAGGGGTTGGGGGGAGGGGGGGGATAAGGAGATAATAAGGAGAGCACAGAGGACTCCTGGGGCAGCGAAAATACTCTGTATGATACTACAATGGTGAGTACACGTCACCGTACATCTGTCAAAACCCACAGAACATGCAAAACTATGAGCGAACCCTAATGTAAACTATGGACTTTGGGTGACAGTGATGCACCAATGTAGGGTCACTGATTATGATAAATGTGCCCGCAGCTGTCACTGGGGGAGACTGTGCGTGTACAGGGATGGGAGGAATGGGAACTCTGTGTCCTTCTGCCCAGTTTTGCTGTGAACCTAAAAAATAAAGTTTATTAAATAACTAAAGCCAGAGTTAGTTAAAAGTCTCTGTTGAGAGGATGAAAAGATAAGGTACAGACTGGGAGAAAATATTTGCAAACCACATATCTGACAGAAGACTACTATTCAGAATAAAGAACTCTCAAAACTCAACAGTAAAAAAAAAAAAAATCTCATTAGAAAATGGGGAGAAGGCTGAAAAGCATATAGAGGGCAAATAAGCACATGAAAAAGATATTCAACATCATTCTCCTTTAGGGAAATGCAAATTAAAACCACAGTGAGAGGGCTTCCCTGGTGGTGCAGTGGTTAAGAATCCACCTGTCAATACAGGGGACACGGGTTCGAGCCCTGGTCCGGGAAGATCCCACATGCCCCAGAGCAGCTAAGCCCGTGCGCCACAACTACTGACCCTGCGCTCTAGAGCCCGCCAGCCACAACTACTGAAGCCCGTGTGCCTAGAGCCCGTGCTCTGCAACAAGAGTAAGCCACGACAATGAGAAGCCCGCGCACCGCAACGAAGAGTAACCCCCCGCGCACCGCAACTAGAGAAAGCCCGCGCACAGCTACAAAGACCCAACGCAGCCAAATATAAAAACAAATAAATAAATTTATATATAAAAAAACAAAACACAATGAGATATCACTATACAACTATCAAACTTGCTAAAATAAGAATAGAGACAACGGCAAATGCTGGTGAAGATGGAGAAAAACAGGATCATTTGTCCAGTGCTGCTGAGAACAGAATATGGCACTGCCAGTCTGGAAAACTGTTCAGCAATTTCCTAAAATATTAAATGGGCAACTACCGTATGATCCAGCAACTGTATACCTGGGCATTTATTCCAGAAAAGTGAAACCTTGAGTTCACACAAAAATCTGTACACAAATACTTAGAGCAGGTTTATTCATGATGGCCAAAACTGGAAACCACCCAGGAAAATTAAACAAACTGTATTACAGCCACACTATGCAGTATCACTCGGTAATAAAAAGGAAGGAACTGCTGTAGACACAACAATCTCGATGAATCTCCAGATAATTATGCAGAGTGAAAAAAAATCTGAGAAGATTACATGCGGTATGGTTCCATTTAGATAACATTCTTGAAATGACAGAATTATGGAAATAGAAAACAGATCAGCGTCTGCCAAGAGATGAGGAGGGGGCAGGGATGAGAGGGAAGTGGGTGTGGTTATAAAAGGGAATCTCCGTGGTGTATCTTGATGACATCAGCGTCTGTGGCTGTGATACTGTGCACAATATCACATCGTGGTTTTGCAAGACGTTACCATTGGGGAAACTACCTTAAGAGTACAGGGGATCTCTCTGTATTATTTCTTACAAATACATGTGAATCTACAATAATCTCAAAATAAACAGTTTAACGAAAACAACAAGACTATTTCATTCAGGTTAAAATGAAAAAATATCATGCTGTCCGTGTTTGGCTACGCATATAAATCCTAAGTGCAATTCTAACGGATTCTCTTTATCAGAGCTGGGGAATCAAATGAAGCTCCAAAGCCAGGCAGAACTCTGAGCTTATTGCCACACCGGCAATCAAGAGGACGACTGATCGTGGCTTAGCAGTCCAGTGAAGAACTTTCCAAGCAAAAGTTTCTTGAAAAGCCTATGAGCGACAATCTAAAATATTCAAGTCAGTTCTACTTTATAGAAGTAAATTCAAGAGAAAATATTAGTGACAAGTACATTTCAGAGCTATTTTTTAGGTCTGTAAGCAAAAAATCAAAGATTGGGTAGACTGAAACAGCACACAAAAAGCCCGAGGACACGTTCCGAGGAGGATGCTGAGCTTAACCAGTTCTGGACTGTACATCCCTGTGAAACAGGAAGAGAGCTCTTGGACGTGACACGAGCTGCGGCTGGCTCTGCCCTATCTCACTTCATGGATTTATGACATTTCCCCAGTCAAATACCCATCCCAGAAACCATGTGTGGCTTACACGACTGTCATTCCTACTATGGTACGGCATAAATAAATCACGGGGTTGGGTCAGTACAGCCAGCCTGGAAAGTGACTCAAGGAGTCAGCAGTACCGTCCCTAGGGCTATGTGCTTTATCACAGTAAACCTCGGAACAAGATACGACTTCCGGACTCAAGAAGCAGCCTTTAAATCAGGACACCTGGGCAGCCCTGGAATCATTTAAAAATTACAATAGGTCTCAGTCCACCACAGTTCCTCAGTGCTGGCCTGCACTCGCCCCAGGCCAGTTGCTTTTAACACTATTCAAAATGAATCCTTTCTGAGTGAATTATTATGGTGACAGAACTATTGAACAAACCTAAATGCATCCCATCCTCGGATCTCCTTTCTTTTGTCCTCCGTTCTTCCCTGACTTTATTTACCCGTTCAAGAAAATAACATTCCCCAAGTCAAATTTCCCTCTTGAGCCTTTTCCTAGACTTTAAAACTCATAAACCAAGAAGGCTGCCTTTCGGTGCTTAAAATAAAAAGGCAAGGGACCGTGAGCCTGGCCCCCACATAAGGCAATAAAGAGCACGAGCCGGAGCGACGCTGGGGACAGACCTGCCAGGGCGCCCGTCGGCTGGGCTTGGAGACCGGCACTGCCATCAGCGCGACCTGTGCAGACAGCACAGATACTCCAAACCAGGACTGGCAACAGGGCCAACCTCTCGTCAAGGAGAACAGGAAATATAACCAGCTGTAAAGGTTATGTGTTTGTTGAAAAGGGCTTTTGACATTAAGCTCTAAGTATAATCACCAAGCTATCTTTTATGTTCTCAACTGTTTGAATAAAATGCTTAACGCCACTAAGACAAACAAAAACCACATTCCTAGTTATCAAAAAGAACTACTTTTAAGCCAAGATGCCAAACAGTGTTTAGCTAGACAAAAAAACTACTGATCCGAATCAATCTCACTTTACAGATTTACTGAAGCCTCCAAGCCAAAGGCCAGTCACATGCTAATATTAACTTATGCTTCCCCTTGTACAACCCTGTATCATGACCACAGAGCTGACTCCAATGCCCCGATCCTTTGGGGGTACACTGAGACAAATTTACTTTCATTCAGTAACGACCTACTTGATTGTATATATTTGGGAACGACAGGTACAAAACAGTAAGAGACAGGCCGAGTGAAAACATGGAGTCTGGCCCATGAGCTCCGCCACACCATCCCCTGTCACGGAGATGACTGGACTGTACACATGCCTCAGGTGTTCAAACCCTTAGCATGAAACTGGAGGCCCAGGGGAACCACAACGATTAAATTGCAAACGTATCAAGGCTCAAGGCTTTCCACTGAATCAAAAAGAGAGAAAAGAAATGACATTTTGATGGCAATGTGATTGCTCATATCTCAAGGGACAAGGTCTTCATAAGTCCTGATAGGAAGTCTTGTCACGTTATACTGTAAAATATTATACATTTTTTTCCCTTAAGCTGATTCTTCACCATTGACCACACAGTCCAACAAGTTTCCTAAAAAGAACTCAGTAATGGAAGTTCTTTAATTGATGAATACTAAAACTGTTGAAACAAGAGACACAGACATTTCCTTCTTAATGACCTCTGGCTGTGTCCTGCTAAAGAAGACATCCAAACCTGGAAGAGGCAGGGGCGGGTCATCTGACCTGGTCATGGAGTGTTCCTCACTAGGAAGAGCCGCACGCCTTTGCAGCCCACCAGGCAGCGTAGAACACACTGCAAAATGAATCACACTCTAGAGGATCAACTAACTAGAGAGATACATGAGAAACTGGCGTTTAAAAAAATAACGTTCACTTCTAGATAAGCCTTGAATTCTTAACCTGGAAGCAAAAAGGATGATTTTTGTGGCATGTGTGAAAATTGATACCAATCACAAAATTCATCTAGTAGTTTGTAGGAAATAATGTCTTAAGGACCATCAAAATGTCAGTAGATAGGTTTAAGTTGTATATAATTTCTCTACATAGCAATTACTACATTATCTCAACTTCCCTCTTCAAAGCAATTAATTTTTATCTGGGTGCATTTTAAACTGACTAGTAAGTTAAGCACACTTTGAAAAAGGAAAAAAGTTCCTGGCATTAAAATGCATCTTAGTATTTTGATGACATATTTCAAGAAGATACATTTGAAAACTGCAAACAGTAAGTCTTGACAAAGATGAATAACTGTTTGTCTCATTTCTATTACTACTTAAACACTGTGCTACAAAATACCATCGTCAATGGATCCTAGCCCCAAGTCTAACCACCCCCCAAAAACAAAAAACCTCAAGATTAAATAAACACATGTCACAACACGGTTTCCCAGACACTACAGTAACTAGGTATAGTACAGTTAACCAATCCAGGACCCATGTGGACACCAAATCCAGAGACGCTCAAGTCCCGCACATAAAATGGTGCAATGCAGTCGGCCCCCCATCTCCCGGCTCCGCATCTCAGGATTCAACCAACAACATCTGAGCTGCTTCCGCCCTTTGGCTACTGTGGACTGTGCTGCTGTGAACATATGTGTACAAGTATCTGAGTGTTTGTTTTCAATTCTTTGGGGCATATACCTAGGAATGGAAACACTGTGCCACCTGCATCTGTAAATACAGGAGCACAGCCGCATTTCTTCATTAACACGCTGGCTACGGTTGCTTTTACACCTCAATGGAGAGTGAGCAGTTGTGAAAGACACCACGTGTCCTGCAAAGCCTACCACGTACTCTATCTGGACCTTTACAGCAAAACGTCTGCTGACTCTTGTTATAGTGCATTACAGTAAGATGTAGAAGGGGTGGAGAAGCAGCTGATTTTGTCTTATAAAATTAGGAGGCCTCTGTGTGTGTGTGTGTTCTGAAGGGGGCAATGGGAAGGGGAACATTAGGTCCTAACAACACTACCTTGGAAAAAATCATTCATATTCTGTTTTGACGCTGAGGTGAGGGTCATCATGCTAACCCACTACATTAAAGCATCTGCTGAGTGCTTTTCAAAGGAGGCTTCAGAGCAAGACTGAGCTTTACATTTTATGATTACAGGTTAACTACAGTTCCTCATTTTCTCGACACTGTATTCTCCCTTGGCTTTTGAGAAGTCACACTTAACTGGTTTACTATCTAACTCATATCATTTCTTCCCCTCCCCCACATGGTAAGTTCCCTAGTGTTCCAGCTTAGGCCCCCCTTTCATTTTATACTCACTGCTCATTCCTTTTGTCTGAGCTCCAAACCTACAGACACCCAGCTGTCTACTGGACAGTTCTAACAATGTCCTGTATCTCAGTGGACCACATCTACATCCACCTGTGTCTCACTCCGACCGACACCTGTCGTCCTGAGCTCCTCTATCTCTTAACCCACCACGTCCAACCAATAACCGACATGTTATGCCTCTTCTGTCTTTGGAATTCAATTTCTCAAAAATCTCTTAAACCTCATAAGCACTGCTTTATGTCAGGATCTCAACAACTCTAGATTCCTACAGTGTTTCCATGACTTAAATCTTGTCCTCTACACCTCATTCTCCACAGCAGAGTCACATATGTGAAACGCAAATATGAACATCACTTACATGTTCAAAACCTTCAGTAGCTGTTCACTGCTCCCAGGATGGGGCAGCCAGCCTCCAGAACGACCCCCGAATGATTCCGCAGCCAGGCATTCACACCCTTCTGCAGCCTTTTCTGTGTAACACCAGTGCTGATCTGGGACCAACAGAAGATGGCAGAGGTGATGCTTATCTCTTCCACGATGAGGTTACAAAAGAGACCGTGTGCCCTCTCACTCCTGGACCACTTGCTCTGTGAGCTGCCCCACAGAGAGGCAACGAGGTCTCCTGCCAACAGCTGGTGAGGGAGTGAGGACTCTTCTCGACAAGCATGTGGGGCGGCCACAATGAAGCTTCAGAGGACTTCGGCCCAAGATGGCCCCTCAGCTGCCCCTTCACGAGAGGCTGGGGCCAGAAGCACACAACTAAGTGGCTCCCGAATGCCTGACCATCAGGAACTGAGACAATCATTGTTTTAAGCCACTAAGTTTGGGATAATTTATTGACTAACACACAGGATAAAGGCCAAATTCCTTGGAATGGAACAGAAGGCCCTTGGTGAGCGTTAATAACGCCTCTCTCGCTCCCATCATGCATTATAATTTATGCTCCAATATTGCTGAAGTACTTGTAATTCTCCGAGTCTTGTCAACTGCTTCCCAGCTTTTACAATCCTTCTCTGACACCACCACCACCTAAAAGCTGTCCCTGATCAGCAACTCCCATCTCCCTTTACGCCTTACATAACTGGAGCACTGCCAGAACTCTGTGCTACCTTCACACACGGCACCCCCAGGGCCAGGGCACAGCACAACTGGCGATGTGATCAGTATGTGAACGGCACAGTGTGTCCACACACACAGTAGCTTTATGTATATGCTCCCACTTTTGAACTCGATCATGCTTTAGTATATCTGCTTATATATCTTTCCTTAGCACCTAAAATAGGTATTCAATAAGCCCTTGTTGAATGAACAGACTTGTGTTAAATTTTCAGTATAAATCGTATTACACAAACACTTAAAATATGCAACTTTAAAGAAGAAGAATTGTGCAGAACTTGCAATTAAAATTTTCATTTCCTATTTTTAATCCTAACTCACGACACAAACTTTTCATCCACAGAAAAGGAACAGACTGTAGAGACGTAGTGAACGTATCCTAGGCAACCCATATCCAAAACAGAAAAATGTTTTGTTGTTAATAAAACAAAACATGTAGATTTGAGGTCCCTTTTCACATCATGCGACACATGGAAAGTGATATTTGTACAGAGAACTGATGTGAAAGGCTGAGGCTGCTCTTGGTTCAGTGCTGACGCCTGTCTGGGACACTGCAGTGGAATGCAGCTTCCTGGGTCACATACACAGTATTCTCTCAGATCACCTTTAAAACTACATACGGCAAATTTGCCTAAAGGTGGCAGGTTTCAGAATCCAACTCCCCACCCAGTACTTAGGAAAAATAATGAAAGCACTGCAAAAGCCACAGGAACCAAACAAGACAAAGTTCACAATCTTAACTTTAGCTGTGGGCAAGGGGATGAAACAAAGCCTCTGGTGGGGATGGACGAGCCCTTGACTGCATTCTAAGTCCAGAAGCAATCCAAGGTCAGAAGCGAGGGGAAAAAATTGTGAGCATTCCCAGGAATAACCTCAAATTTGGAGGAAAAAAGATTGAAAGGGTAAACTGACAGTTCAAGAAATGAAAGTCAGGAGGAACACTTATCTCTAGAAGTCTCAGTACAGGCAAGAGAAACTACCAGGATATGCCGTTTTCTAGGAAACACTGAAGAATTTAGCAAAGGATCTGAACCCTACTCACTTCTACCAAGATGAGCATGGGACATTTATCAAAACTTCAGAAGGAAAAGACAGAGACCAGGTCTTCCGACAAAGCCTGTGCATGGCCCTAGCTGAGGCACTGTCCCTTCTCCCCACACCCTCAGACCGAAGCAGACTGAAGTCAACTCCCAGCCCCTCACACTTACTCTCAGAGGAGGAACCTATGAGGTTTCAGATAAGGTGGGGGTAGGAAAGATATCAGGGGACAGCTGCCCACTCTACATTAGAAGACACAGGTCCAGGAATTTCATAACCAACTGAATCTTCAAGTATAATGGCAAAATAAATATTATCCGGCATGCAAAAACAAAAAATGAAAAGAAGAAATCAATATCCATGTCTTTGCTTAAAAAACCAATTAAAGATAAGATTCAATAAATGAAACAAAACAAAAAAATCAAAGAATTCAGGAAAAGTAAAGAGGAGATTCAGAAAAGAGCAGGTGACAAAGCACGGAATTTAGATGTGGAACCTACACTGAGTTAATTTGGAAATTATAGTTATAAAATCAAATGTAAATATTGTAAACCTTGGCGAAGCTGAGATTATCAATAAAGCATATCTTTAAATACTGGTGAGAAGTGAAAACTTCATTTTTTAGAGCATGATTAAATGCTGCTGAAAAACATGACCTAATCTTTTAGTCTTTTCCTATCCTTGGAAAGATGTCTTAGGAATTCTTCTGCTGAACAGTAAAGAAACACTCAGTTGAAACTCCATTTGCTCGTTCTGTTACAATCAGGTAAAATGAAATTCAGTTTTTATTCAAAATGGCATGTTTCTACGATCCCATTAATTTTCCCCCTATTTTTCCTTCTGTATAATGTGCTTTAGAAATATGACAGGAATCAATACTTACTTACTACAAATGATTACTTCCCAAACAGTTGGTTTTGGGGTTATTTTTTTTCTTTCTTATTTCTACTTTTGCTATTGCTTAAATTAAAAAAAAAATAAGTAAATACATAATTAAAAACCTGACTTGAGGTACACTGTGACACAAGAAAAAGCATGTGTTTGGACTTCAACTCTGCCTTATACTTGCTGTGTGATTTGAGACAAGTAATTTCTTGAATCTCATTTTCCTAGCCATAAAATGGTAATACAAATGCCTAAATTTCCCAGAGTAGCTGTTAAGATTTTGACAATTTAAAATACGACACCTCTATTATAGCTGTGAATCTGGCACGAGGAAGGCACTTAACAAATTTTAGTTTTCCTAGAGAGCTCAGGTTGCGACAACAGAAGTAGAAAGAAGAAACCCACTTATACTCCTGGTCTTATATTTCTCTCCAATTATATCTTTTAACCTTTAGTCAATAGTCAAATGGATATGAGTTTTTTTTTTTCTAATTTATTTGTTATTTTTATTTATTTATTTTTGGCTGTGTTTGGTCTTCGTTGCAGTGTGCAGGCTTCTCATTGCAGTGGCTTCTCTCATTGTGGAGCACGGGCTCTAGGCGTGTGGGCTTCAGTAGTTGTGGCACATGGGCTCAGTAGGTGTGGCTCACAGGCTGTAGAGCACAGGCTCAGTAGTTGTGGCGCACGGGCTTAGTTGCTCCGTGGCATGTGGGATCTTCCCAGACCAGGGATCGAACCCGTGTCCCCTGCATTGGCAGGCGGATTCTCTACCACTGTACCACCAGGGAAGCCCTGGATATGAGTTTTATATCCCAAGATTAGTGTGCCTAAGGGCTGTTAGTTTTGTTACAACATGATGATGAAAATGTACCAGAAGGAGTTTTCAATATAAACTTCCATGTGGTTCTCGAGTCTTTCCTTTCCTCCTCTTCAGAAATCAGTCTCTTCTGGACTCAATGCAAAGAGAATATCACATTTAAAGTGCATTAAAAATATCTTTTCCTCCACTGAGATTTTGACTGAATCTACTGAATTCCGAGAGCAAAGGTCATGATTAGTAAAGAAAAACAAGTACCACAAAACTGATCAAGTTATCTTAAAAAAAAAAAAAAAAGCTCCTCCCCAAAAGGGACAATCCCCCTCCTCTTCAAGCCCATAAAACGATTTTAACATAGTTAGATGTTTTATTTATAGATAAAGATGAAAATGTTTTAACACATGAAGTCCGTAATTTAAAAGAGAAGCCTCTCACCACAGCTCATTTCAGCACATCAGCACGTAGCTCGGAAGCACTAGGACAGGGAGGCCCAGCACTAAACGGGAACCAGGGCTGTGCGGAAGGAAAGGAAAGCAGCTGAGACCCAAGACAGAAGGGAGAGAGCCAAGAAGATTCATGACACACATGGTCAGAGGGTAGAAAGGGTAGTTAAGTGACTGAGGGATGAGTTAGTAACAGCTACATAACTTCCTTTAAAAATGGATCCATATCAATACCAACATAACTAAACTCCAAAGCGACAACACAATCTTCTTCAAGGAAGAACAGACACATAGTTTCTATAGTAGATATAGCTTTCCTGATGTAGCTTACAGAAACCTTTTACATTAAAAGTAGCATGGGGACTTCCCTGGTGGTGCAGTGGTTAAGAATCTGCCTGCCAATGCAGGGGACACGGGTTCAAGCCCTGGTCTGGGAAGATCCCACGTGCAGTGGAGCAACTAAGCTCGTGCGCCACAACTACTGAGCCTGCGCACTAGAGCCCATGAGCCACAACTACTGAGCCCGCGCGCCGAGAGCCCGTGCTCCACAACAAGAGAAGCCACTGCAATGAGGAGCCCGCGCACTGCAACGAAGAGTAGCCCCCGCTCGCCGCAATTAGAGAAAGCCCGTGTGCAGCAATGAAGACCCAACACAGCCCTAAATAAATAAGTTAGTAAGTAAGTAGGTAGGTAGATAATAAAAAAATAAAAGTAGCATGATGACTGAATGGAATGTTTTCATGCCAAAATAATGAGAAGCAGAGTTCCCAAGCTGTAAATTACAAAGATTAATACCAAAACTGCTATCATTTGAATGTGCCATGAAATATTTCAAAATCAATGATACAGGTTAACTAGTTGCAACAAATGGTACTCTCCTTGGCGTGATGGAGTCTATAATGGAAAAAAACGGTCCTTTGCTTCGGAAGCTTGTCTGCACAGGGCTCTGCTGGTCTCATGGTGCCGACACAAGAAATCCCAGAAGAGCTGCAACATCTGCTTTAAGCCCAGGAACTCCTACACCTGTCTGTACAAACAGGGACGTTTCTGAATAAACACTTCAAAGCTGCCGAGTGCCAGGACTGGTCAGTTCAGGGGCTGTCAGGAGTTGTGGACAGCATGAGTGACAGGCAAAAAGATCACCTAGGTATTTAATCTCATTAATCTTCGAGTGTGCTTAATTCTTAAATTTAGAGAGTATTCCTGTCTGGACTCATCCAACGGATTCCTTACTGGTCTTCTGCTCCGCTCTCTCCCCGTTCCAATCCATCCTTAATAGAACCAGCACTATTTTCCTAAAATATGGATCGGACTGTGTCACTTCCCTGTTCCCTATGTCTACAGAATAAACATTTTAATTAGTGGCATAGCATACAAGGCCCTTCCAGCATCTTCCTTCAGAATTTGCCTCAAATATTCTTTGCTCCAGCAATACTAAATTTCTGATGGTTCCTCAAATACACCTTAGTATTTCATACCTCTATGACTTTTCATTTTCTACTTTATTTGGTCTATTAATACTTTCAAAGCTCTCTTCTCTTATTCCTCCTAAGAGACAGCTAGGGGGTCTGTGACACCTGCCTTAACCATCCCAGGTAGACTTGGGTCCCTCGCTTGCTTCAAGCTCCCGCTGAAGCCAGCTCATATGTCTTTTATATCCATCAACACAATATGTTATGATTTCCTGCCTTCATGAATTCCCAAGACACACCAGCAACCGGCACCAACTGTTTATCTCTCTATGAAATACAAGAAGAAATTCTGATAAATATTTTTCCAAAGTTCAAACAAAGATGTGAATATCCACTCAGTGATTCAGAAACAAACCTGTCCACAGAATTACCTTAAGTATGCCAGGCTGATCTTGGAGCCTCAAATTAATCCTGACACACGCTACAACGTGGATGAAACCTGAGTTCATCATGCTATGTGATAAAAGCCAGTCAAAAAAAGACATACTGTATGATTCCACTTAGAAGACTTATCTAAATTCGTCAAATCCATGGCAACATAAAGTAGAACGCTGGTGACCAGGGGCTGGGGCAAGGGGGAAGGACGAGCTCTTCAATGCAAGATGCAATGTCTGGAGACTGGTTAACACTATGGAACTGCATTTAAAAATGATTAAGATGGTAAATTTTATGTTATGTGTTTTCTTTAACTGTATAAACTACTTATTAACAGACAACGCCCACAAATTTATTTCTTCTTGGGCACACTTGCAGTACAGCCATGGCGGCCCGTGGTCTTGGTGTGCTGGCCTGGACACCAAGTCCCCAGAAGTGGCACAGCCTATGTGGGTCCAAGTCTGCTCCGGTCGCTCCAGGTCTTCCCGGAGCTTGTTGTCCAGACCCTTGGCCAGGACCTGGCTGTGTTTTCCATCCTTCAGGTCCTCTGTCTGTCTAAGAACCAGTCTGGGGTCCTGTACTGGCGTGGATTCTGCATGATGGTGACCACACGTTGCACCTCATCCTCAGTGGGCTGTCCTGGTCAGGTCCACGTCGGCTTTCCTCAACACCACAAGGGCGGATCTTCACCCCACACCCTTAATTGCAGCGACGGCAAAGGCAATCTTCCATCGACCACCGATGTGGGTGCTGAGTGCTCGCGAATATGGTGGACTTTCTCAGGGATTGCTAGGGAAATGGTGGCGGCCTCAGTGGTGGCGTGCGAGCCTCCAGTGAAAGAGCTATGTTTTTTTTATTTCAATAAAAAATTTGAATTAGGGACTACCCTGGTGGTCCAGTGGTTAAGAATCCACCTTCCACTGCAGGGGACGCGGGTTTGATCCCTGGTCGGGGAACTAAGATCCCACGTACTGCGGGGCAACTAAGCCTGCGTGCTGCAGCTACAGAGCTCACAGGCTCTGGAGCCCATGCGCCACAACTACTGAGCCCACGCACTCTGGAGCCTGTGCACCACAACTAGAGAAGCCCGCACACCGCAACAAAAGATCCTGCATGCTGCAACAAAGATCCCATGTGCCACAACTAAGACCCGATGCAGCCAAATAAATAAATTAATTAATTTTTAAAATTTGAATTAAAGAAAGGCAACTGCAAGTTAAAAAACATAACTACAACACCTAGGAAAGCCTATTCTAGAGCAATGCCTAAACACATGGTAGACACACAACAGTTTTCATGACTGAATATGTTAAGTAACTAAATTTCTCTAGTAGATGATATGTATTTGTGGGATATAGTTTATATCTCTGGGAATCCTCATTTAATCCCCCAATTCTGTCACGTATTTCCTATAGTATAGAATGAATGGAATTTCATGGGAAAATAGAAATGTTAATATCCAATGTTTTAAATCAGTATTTATTTGTTTTTCTGGAAGAACAGTAAAAACAGAGGTGGAATGAAGTGGCAATATACCACTTAGAGTTAAAATAACAGGAACTGGAAAACACTTTAACAAAAGGAGACCAGAAAAATAGCTTGTGGTATATCATTCAGTGGAATATTATGATATTTAAAATAATGATATACATCATTAACTGATTTAGAAAGATTTTCATATTTATTGCTAGGTGGTAAAAATCTTTATATGGAGATACAAACAGAATGAAGAATAGTCATACAACAAATAATTAGTTAGCTCTAGGGTAGGATTGCAAGTGATTTTAATTTCCCTTTCTAAATGTTTATGAAATAACTGGATTTAAACACATTAGCATGTACTCTTTTATAACAAGAAAAACATAAAACCGTTCCACTCTGATTCAAGTCCAGTGTTTCCTTGTTGATTTTCTGTCTAGAAGACTCATCCACTGTTTAAAGTGGGGTGCTGAAGTACCTGCTTTTACTGTATTCTCTACTGCTGCCTTCAGATCTGTTTGTATTTGCTTAACATTTTCAGGTGTTCCAATGTTGGGAACATATAAAATTATGACTATTCTGTCTTCTTGATGAACTGACCCCTTAATCATTACATAATGATCTTTTTGTCTCTAGTTACTGTTTTTGGCTCAAAGTCCATTTTGTCTAGTGTAACTACACCGGCTCTCGTTTTGTTTCTACTTTCAGGGAATATCTTTCTCCATTCTTTCACTTTGAGCCTATGTGTTTCTTTAAAGCCACAGTGAGTCTCTCGTAGGCAGCATATGGTTGGGTCTTGTTATTTTATCCATACAGCTAATCTATGTGTTTTGATAAGAGAATTCAACCCGTTTACATTTAGAGCAATTACTGTAGGTAAGCACTTCCTAATATGCCATCTTATTCATAGTTTTCTGGCCGTTTTCTAGTTCCCTTGTTTCTTTCTTCCTCTCTTCCTGCCTTCCTTTGTGAAATGGTGATTTTCCACAGTGCTATGCTTTCATTCCCTTCTCTTTATCTTTTGTGAATCTGCTGTAGGTTTCTGCTTTGTGGTTACCATGAGGCTGAAATAAAACATTTTATAGCTCTAATAGTCTATTTCAAGGTAGTAGCAACTTAGATCATACATAAAAAGTCTACCCCTTTACCCACTCCCTTTTATGGTTTTGAAATCACATTTTATCTCTTTTAATACTGTGTATTAATTAACAAATTACAGCAGTTACAGTTATTTTTAATACTCTTATCCTTTAACTCCAGAATTTTATTTTGTTTTTGTTTTGGGTTTTTTTTGGCGGTACGCGGGCCTCTCACTGTTGTGGCCTCTCCCGCTGCGGAACACAGGCTCCGGATGCGCAGGCTCAGCGGCCATGGCTCACGGGCCCAGCCGCTCCGTGGCACGTGGGATCTTCCTGGACGGGGGCACAAACCCGCGTCCCCTGCATCGACAGGCGGACTCTCAACCACTGCCACCAGGGAAGCCCTAACTCCAGAATTTTAAAACTCTTGTTTTATATCAGAGTTAAAACGCCACTATATTACTGTATTAGAATATTCTGAATTTGATTATATACTTCCCTTTACCAGTGTGTTTAGTGACTTGAAGTCACTAATTAGCGACCTTTCACTTCAGCTTGAAAAACTCCTTTCAGCATTTCTGATAAGGCAGGTCCAGTGATGATGAGCTCCCTCAGCTTTTGTCTGTCTGGGAAACTCTTAATCTCTCCTTCAGTTTCTCAAGGACAGCTTTGCCAGGTAAAGTATTCTTGGTTGGCAGTTTTATTCTTTCAGCGGCTTGAATGTATCATCCCACTCTCCCCTGGGGGTAAGGTTTCTGCTGATAAAGCAATGACAGCCTTGTAGGGATTCCCTTGTAAGTCATTGAAGCTTTTTTCTCTCCTGCTTTTAAGATTCTCTGCTTGTCTTTGGTTTTTGACAACTTTATTACCAAGTTTCTTGGAGAGATTTCTTTTATCTTTATCAGTTTTATGGAAACAGAATCAACATAGAACATTGTATAAGTTTAAGGTACATGACATAATGACATATAGAGAAATGATTACCACATATAAGTCTAGTTAACATCCATCACCTCACATAGTACCAAACATTTTTTTCCCTCGTGATGAGAACTTTTAGGGTTTACTCTCTTGGCAGTTTTCAACTATACCACAGATCAGTGTTAACTGTAGACTCCATGCTGTACATTGCACCCGTGGTGCTTATTAATCTTATAACAGGAAGTTTGTACATCTTGATCACCCTCACCCAATTCCCCCACTGCCCACCTCCAGTAACCACATATCTAACCTCTTTTTGATGTTTTTTTTTTTTTTGCAGATTCCACACGTTAAGATCTTTCAATATTTGTCTTTCTTTGACTTACTTTACTTAGCATAATGTCCTCTAAGTCTATCCCACGTATTGCAAATGACAAGATTTCCTTCCTTTTTCGTGGCTGAATAATATTCTTGTGTGAGACATTTTCTTTAACCATTCATCTGTTGATGGACACTTAGGTTGTTTCCATGTCTTGGTTATTGTAAATAATGCTGCAATGAACATGGGGATGCAGCAAATATCTTTTCGAGATAGTGATTTTATTTTCTTACAATATGTACCCAGAAGTGGGGTTGTTGGATCATATGACAGTTCTATTTTTAATTTTTTGAGGAAACTCTGTCTTCCATGGTGGTTGTACCAATTTACATTCCCACCAACAGTGCACAAGGGTTCCCTTTTCTCCACATCCTCACAAACACTTGTTACTTCCTGTTTTTGGGGTTTTTTTTTTATGATAGTCATTCTAACAGGTGGGAGGTGATATCTCATATTGTGGTTTGCATTTGCATTTCCCTGATGATTAGTCATGCTGAACACCTTCCCACATACCTGTTGGCCATGTGAGTATCTTCTTTGGAAAAATGACTATTCAGGTACTTTGTCCATTTTTAATTGGATTATTTAGTTTTCTTTGCCACTGAGTTGTATGAGTTCATATATATTGGTATCAACCCCTTATCAGACATGACTTGCAAATATCTTCTCCCGTTTGGTAGATTGCCTTTTCATTTTCTTGATGGTTACCTTTGCTGTGCAGAAGTTTTTCAGTTTGATGTAGTCCTGCATGTTGGTTTTTGCTTTTGTTGCCTTTACTTTTGGTATCAAATCCAAAAAATCATTGCCAAGACCAATATCAAGAGCTTAACCCTATGTTTTCTTCTAGGAGCTTTATGGTTTCAGGTTTTATGTTCAAGTCTTAAATCTATTTTGAGTTGATTTTTGATTTTTTGTGTATGGTGTAAGACAGGGGTCCAGTTTCATTCTTTTGCATGTAGTGGTCCAGTTTTCCCAACATCATTTATTGAGAGACTTTCCTTTTCCCACTGAGTAGTCTTGGCTCTTTTTGTCATAAACTAATTGACCATGTACGTATGGGTTTCTTTCAGGGCTTTCAATTCTCTTCCATTGGTCTATGTGTCTGTTTTTATGCCAGCACCATAGTCTTTTGATCACTATAGCTTTATATATAGTTTGAAATCAGGAAGAGTGATGCCTCCAGCTTTGTTCTTCTTTCTCAGGATTGCTTTGGCTACTTGAGGTCTTTTGTGGCTCCATACAAATTTTACGATTGTTTTTTCTACTTCCATAAGAAATGCCATTGGAATCTTAGGAGAGATAAGGTGTCTACAGATAGCTTTGGATAGTGCAGACATTTGACATGATGTCTGTATGTTAATTACTATTGAATGTTAATTCTTCTAATCCATAGACACAGGCTGTCTCTCCATTTATTTGTGTCCTCTTCAGTTTCTTTCATCAATGTCTTAGAGTTTTCCACATATACATCTTTTACCTCCTCGGTTAAATTTATTTTTAGTATTTTATTGTTTTGATATTATTATAAATAGGATCATTTTCTTTATTTCTTTTTCAGATAATTTGTTGTCAGTGTATAGAAATGCAACTGATTTTTGTATGTTGATTCTGTCCTGCAACTTCACTGACTTTGTTAATTAGATCTAAGTTTTTTGGTCATATCTTTAGGATTTTCTATATATGAAATCGTGTTATGTACAAATAGAGACAATTTTACTTCTTCCTTTTCACCCCTGGTGCCTTTTATTTCTACTCCTTGTTTAATTGTGCTGGCAAGGAGTATCAGTACTATGCTGGATAGGAAGGAGAGGATTTCTTTAAGCTGTTTTGTTTGGTGACTTATGAGGTTCATGTACTTCAATATCCAAATCTCTCCCCAGATTTGGCAAGTTCTCAGTTATTATTTCTTTAACTAAGCTTTCTGCCCCCTTCTCACCCTCTTCTCCTTTTGGAACCCCAATAATTCACAAATTGGTTCTCCTGATGGTATCCCACAGATCATTTTTGGTGTTCCCCAGTCTTGTGTTATTGTTGTTCTCCTCTGACTGGGTAATTTCAAAGCTCATGTCTTCATTCTCACTGATTCTTTACTCTGCTTGACCAAGTCTGCTGTTGATGCAGCAGACTTTTCATTACACTCAATGAAATGAGTGAAATCCACTGATCCTCAAATGGATCGATCTGGCCTCTCTTAGCCTAAGTCTGCATCTCAACCTTTCTCCCTTCATGATGCAAGAGACACAATAACTTCCAGGAGGCCAAGAGCCCACACACAAGGAATCCTTCAGTTAGAGAAGGGGAGAGAGAGGAATTTCTGTTTGGTTCTTTTTCATGATTTCTTATCTCACTAAACTTCTCATTTTGTCCCTATATTATTTTCCTGATTTCACCAAATTGTCTTTCTGTTTTCCTGCAGTTCACTGAGTTTCCTTGAAACAGGTATTTTGAATTCTTTACTGAGTAAACCATGGGTCTCCGCGTCTTTAGGCTCAGTACGGAAGGTTACTGTGATCCTTCAGTGGTGTCGTGCTTCCTTGATTTTCGATGTTCCTTTGAGTTTTGATTGCTGCCTTCACGTTTGAAGGTGCAGCCACCACCAGGCTTTCCTAACTGCCTGCTTCAGTGCATCCAAACTCCCTTTTTTTACTCCAGTGGAGTGCTAGATCTTCTGTAAACCTGGACTTCCACAAAGGCTCTCTTCTCTGTGGGTGGCTGTTTAAGCCAGTGTTCTCCAGGGGCTCCCAGACCTCAGTCAAGAGGACCTGGAGCTGGTTCACGAGTCACTTCAGGGTCTACAGCAGGGAATGAGGTCTGTGTGCCTATTACACACACAATGCGTGGGTGGGCGATGTTCCTTCCAGATCTCTGTGTATGACGACAGATCCTACAGCTCCCACGAAGACACTTTTATTCCCAGATGGATGCTGGATAGTTGGGGGGAGGGGGGGGTGTAGGTGGGAGGAAACATCTTATGCCTCCACAATGCTGATGCCACTTGTCTTTCCACTTTGAAAGATAAAAATTTACTGCTCCCCCACAAAGCACTGTTGACAAGATTAGAGAGATGCCAGAAATTGCTTCCCGCAGTCCATATATGGTTTACACAAGTGTTTCATCTGCATGGTATTTTGTTTTTAAGTGAACATGAATGCTTTGACACTGTCTCACTGTAATCATTTATATTATTTTCCATTTCAATAATTTACGTTATCTGCTTAGCCCTTGAATACATCTGAATTTGCTACTACAGGCTTTTACGACTGAAAAACTGGACCAAGCAACCATGGCAGAACCTTCTCACTTACGTAAATTGAACAGTGTACTCCTCACGTTCAGGTGGCTGCTTTAAAACTTAGAGTCATCTCAAATTCAAAAGCATGACAGTTTGGTGGGAGAGGACTACTTCCAGCACAGTATACTGCTAAGCCTGGAAGTCCCTCTGGTTCCATCCATCCTGGCTATGCTGAATAAATGTCTGAGCACTTGAGTGTAAACTAGAAATCTTGCAACCTAAGTAAGGGTCACCACTGTGGCCAGTGCTGAAATCTGGGCCACCGAGGGCACATCACCAGAGCAGAATAAAACTACCCATAGAACTATGCGGGATCAATTATTCAAGCCAAAACGAAATGAGCAATCTTCCTCCATTTCCTTCATCCCCAAAATCCAAACCATCAGAATGCCAAAGGCTCAACTTACAAAATATATTATAGATCTATAAACATTAAAAACATGAATTACACCATGCCACCACCCTGGTCAAAATTCTCTGACGGTTTCCCACTCTATTTAGAATAAAATTCAAACTCCTTTAAGACCTTAAATGACCTGGGTCTTGCCTACATCGTTGGGCACATTTCCTATGAATCCCCTCATTTATTGTACTCAGTGGTTTTGTTTCTGTTTTTCTAACAGACCAAGTTCAATCCTGCATCAGGGCCTCTGCATTTGCACCCATTTATGCCTGGAATGCTCTTACCCCAGACAGTCACATGGCTAACTTCTTTACAACATTAAGGAGATAAAGTTCAAGGAAGACTAAAAGAAGCATTCTTAGACCCCCTGATCTAAAATTTTCCCCAACCCCAACATACTATAAGATCCCTCCAGCAGTCAATTTCTATGAAAGATCTCTTATATTTTCCTCCTGTTACTTAATCCTTGTCTGAAACTATCTTATTTGTTTACTTATTTTATGTCTAAAATACACTAAAATGTATCCTATCCTCCACCTCCATAAAGGCAGGGCTCTTATCTGTCTTGATCACTTGTGTATCTCTTGATATTAGAGTACTTTCTAGCACATAATGCTACTTAATCAATGTCTGGTGAATGAATGAATGAACTGATCTTCAATAACTGTGTCATTTGTCAGTAGCGATATGAACTTCCCATTATCCCTTTCAGCTTGGTGTCTGAAAGCTCCTCCAATCCAATGGAGACCATTAAAATGATACTGAAGAAAGATAAAAAGGAAGTAACTTCTGTTATGGGTTTATTTCCTATTTGTATCTCTTTAGTATCAATATCAGATGGGAGCATTCAAAGAATTTCTAAAAGAGATAAAAAGAAGCAAGTGTGCTGCCAGATGAACAGGACTGGAGGAGTATCCCGCAGTCCAGGGAAATGCAGTAGGAGGCTAACGGTGAGATGGGACCAAGTCCTCCCTGAAAGACTCCAAAGAAATTCAGGACTCAAACAAGCCTGTGGGCGGGAGAGAAGGGAGGAGCCCAAAATAAGGGAATTCATTCAAACTCTAACTACTAATTCACTGCAGCAGCTGTCCCTCCTCACTTTCCTGTCTTCTTATACAGGACACGCGGCTTACTATTTTCCCCAGCTATAACAAGCAAGCAAGCAAAGAAATATGACGGGGTCCTCTATGATACCAAATACACTACTTAGGGAGATGCAAAGCTCTTATGTCAGAATCGGTGCCCCCAGGTAAATTCCTCATTCTAGACTGGGGGCCCTCCAACCTGGATCTATGCCCATCCATCCCAGCGAGATGTCTGACAGCTAACAAGTTCTGTTTATGTAAATAAAACTACTTGCCAGCTGCCTCATTCAGAGGAGAGGCCTAGCAGGACAGTAAACCTATAAACACCACTAAAGGAATCTCAATGCAGCCACCTACTGCAATCAACTCAGTTCCTAAATATGAATGGACCATTAAGGATCATCAGACGTATGTGGAAAACCTCCAAAATGAAAGAGAAAATAAATAATAACTGAGGTAGAAGGAAATACCACTCAGGAAACAGATGAAAGTTCTTAAAAAGGTCTAATTACTTTTCTCAGAGAAATTCAAGAAGATATTAAAGCTACAAAACAAAATCTAGGAGGTCATGAAAAAAGAACATTCAGATTATAAGACAGTTAAAACACTCATTACCAAAATAAAAAAAATTCAAAAGGACTGAAAGAAAGTCAAGAAAATACCCCGGAAACTGAAGAAATAAAACCCAAAGAGTTAAAAATATAAGAGAAATTGAGGATTAATCTAGGAAGGTCCCAAATCCAACTACTAGAGGTTTTACAAGGTGAGACCACTTAAAAATGAAGGAAAGGCCATCATCAAAAAATCTACAAACGATAAATGCTGGAGAGGGTGTGGAGAAAAGGGAACCCTCTTGCACTGCTGGTGGGAATGTAAATTGATATAGCCGCTATGGAGAACAGTATGGAGGTTCCTTAAAAAACTAAAAATAGAATTAACATATGACCCAGCAATCCCACTACTGGGCATATACCCTGAGAAAACCATCATTCAAAAAGAGTCACGTACCACAATGTTCACTGCAGCACTATTTACAATAGCCAGGACATGGAAGCAACCTAAGTGTCCATCGACAGATGAATGGGTAAAGAAGATGCGGCACATTATATACAATGGAATATTATTCAGCCAGAAAAAGAAATGAAATTGAATTATTTGTAGTGAGGTGGGTGGACCTAGAGTCTGTCATACAGAGTGAAGTCGGTCAGAAAGAGAAAAACAAATACTGCGTGGTAACACATATATATAGAATCAAAAAATAAAATGGTTCTGATGACCCTAGGGGCAGGACAGGAATAAAGACGCAGACGTAGAGAATGGACTTGAGGACACTTGAGGGTAAGCTGGGATGAAGTGAGAGAGTGGCATGGACATATACACACTACCAAATGTAAAACAGACAGCTAGTGGGAAGCAGCCGCATAGCACAGGGAGATCAGCTCGGTGCTTTGTGACCACCTAGAGGGGTGGGGTAGGGAGGGTGGGAGGGAGGGAGAGGTAAGAAGAGGGGATGTGGGGATATATGTATACATATGACTGATTCACTCTGTTGTGCGGCGCAAACTAGCACAACGTTGTGAAGCAATTATACTCCAATAAGATGTTAAAAAAACATTTAAAAAATAAAAAAAGTAAAAGAATTGACACTACATAAATAAAAAAAACTTCCCTAAGTTCATATTCTGCCTAAGACCAAGAAAGGAAGGAGAAGGAGCCTCTCTATGAATATCAAAAAGACAAGTGTTTCATCACATAATAAGTAGGAAATGACCTATCAAATATTTCCTGAAATCAGAGGACCAATTTTAAGCCATTGATACACCTTTTGATTACTATGATCACAACCATGACTGATAACAATGCTGATATAATTTAATTCTCACAACAACCTAAAGAGGCGCTATAATTATTTTCATTTCAGAGATGGGAGAGACACAGATAAATTAATTAACTTATTTGAATTCACACAGCTAAAAAATGGCTGAGATTCTAACTCTAATTTTGACCTATATGATTAAATAGCAACATTACCAACAAGAAGATGATTACTGAAAATACTGAAATCTGACAAGCCTGTAAATCTACGAGGCAATTTATAATAAAAAATTCTATTAATGGAAAAATGTTAAACGTCTCCATAGCGATGCAATTAGCAAAACCCAGAATGCAGGGCTAAGAACTTGGTTTTTTTCAACAAATACACTGAAAGGGGTAAACGAGATGGAAGGGAACTTAAAACAGACTTAAGAGACACACAAAGCAGCCTCAACATAGACATTGGTTTGGATGCTGAGTTGCACAAGCTACAAATAATTGAAAGTACAAACCATTTAGAAACAGCCTGGTAAATGCTAACACTAACTTTGATGAAAATAAAGAATTACTGTTAAGTTTTTTCAGCTGTGATAATGGTACTGTTGCCATGTTTTAAACAGAACTCTCATCTTTTAGAAATATATACTGAATGACTTAGGATAAACTAATATGATGTCTACAATTTGCTTCAAAATAAAACAGAATGGGGGAAGTAAGAATACAGATAAAATAAAATTAGTCATAAGTTGATCACTGTTAAAGATGAATGACAAACACCAAAGTTCACTGTTCTACTTGTTCTATTTTTAAATATGTTTAAAATTTTCCATAAAAAAAAACACCCCATGTCTTGAACACTGGAATCACACAAAATGTTATTACTTGAATTACAGACTGAGTATCAGAAACTGAAAAAATATCTTATTGCATTTGATTGACTTCTTAAAAAAGAAAAATCACAAGACACAAAACAACGAGTTGCCAAAGTAACGGAAGAGGCGCACAGCTCTTCTCACCTAGTAAGGAAGTACACAGTGACATTCCAACTCATCATGTAAAGGTTTGCTGTTCACAAGTAAAGATTTTTGGTTACAGGAGTGTTTATAAAAGGAACATTGAGCAATGCAGAGGGTATCATACATTACAAAAGTAATAAATTTTTTGCTACATATAATTGATTATTTTTAAATTTTAGAGACTTTCAAACGCCAGCAATATTCCATGTTTAGTAAACATTCATTAATTAAACAATGTTTGCGTGTTCACACTGAGCTGCCACTGTGTGGGGCAGAGTGTGTGCGCGAAGTGCCGCTGCCCGCAGGGGTGCAGTATGTGAGGTGGGGAGGGGTGGACAGACGGAAGAGGGAGCAAATGCTTCGCTGCTGCGAGACCTGGAGAACAATGGTCAGCGGAAGCATAATCTCCATTTAGAATAATGAGAGATTCACCAGCATCTGAGACTGAAAACAACACTGGAAGGTTTACTTTAAGTACTGACATTGTTTTCAATTGAGTTTGAGATGGTTCGAAAACATTCCCAGAAATCAAAGAAACAGGTGTAGCTAATAATTCTGGGATGACTAATTTGGCCTACTATATGCAGTATCAGATAGTTCTTAAATATATGTATCTCCCTCACCCTCACCCTGGGTAAAATGTGGCCACAGTTACTTCTCTGCACATAATTCATTCTCATTCTCTCTCTCTCTCTCTCTCTGCCCACCCCCCACACTCACACACACAGACACACACACACACAGACACAGACACACACACACACACACACACAGTCCTTCCAACGTTTCCTCTTTGCCTGGATTACAGTGACTGGGACTATAACCTCTGACTTGCTCTGCTGAGAGTAACACGATGTATATTCTTCTTTGGTCTCCATGAGTGACAGGTACCCTGGAAAGTCCACCAGTTAATCTTCTTGAGATGCGTTCTAGGAAGAAGTAAAAAGCTTGGCAGGCTCCAGAGTGAGGCGAGTGCGCTGTCTGGGCTCCCCTCCCACTCGGCCAGGAGGGCAGACTTTCAGGTTCATTATCACCTCAACAGTATGCCTGTCAGGTGCCAAGGGTGAGAGAAGACTGGGCCTCTTAAGGCGTCCTGGACTTTCTGACTTCTCTAAAGTAAGAGCAAATCCATAACAGACAGGTTATGTTTTAAACCTACTGCACCCATTTATCCACTTTAATTTATTGGATCGATTAGCTCAGAGTAGGAAATGCCTAACACTGGATTTGCCATTACATGGCCACCATTCGAATATCCTATTATCAGGACTAAGGGTGGGAAAGTGGACATGTGAGTTCGGGGGAGACAGGAGCACTGACTCACCTCTGATATGACCCTAACAATGTGGGCTCAAGTCTGACTGAGACGCAGAGCTTAGAAGGTACCACAGCAGAACTGAAATCCTGGTAAAGAGAGTGAAGCACAGTGGGAGGGAGAAACAGCTAACAATTGTCTCAAGAAGTACTTTCGTGTTGCACATTTAAAAGAAGAAACACGTGGGGTTTTCCGGTTTTTTGTTTTGTTTTTTAAAGCAGACAAAAACAAAAAGCAGTCATTCCTTCTAAGCAAAATATTTTCCCAACGTCTTTTCTATTTTGGAATGTGGGTTTAAGTCTTTAATTTTTCTCTGGGTAAAACGTGGCCACACAATTTCTCTGCAACTGATGTACTATTCTTTCTGCCCACACTCAGGCTTTAAAATTAGAATTATTCAGGTTTCAGACACTACATACTTATGCCCATCTTTATTGTCAAAAGCATATAGAATATTCACATTCCTCACAAAATATACTCTATACCAACTTGGACCCTCTTTTTTAAGATATAGGATTACTTTACAAATGTAATTTTTCCTATTGTGATGTTGAAGAAGCCTAGCAATAAAAAGAGAGATGGAAGAAAAATAAGGTTTCTCAATTCCTAGACTAGAATTCTCTTTATTAATCCACTGTTGAGGCACACAAACTCTTACCCGTTTTTAATCAGCAAGAGTAACGAAAATCACATGTGGAAAAGAAAGTCAGAGGTGATTGAATTCATCCAACAAAACCTAAAATGGACAAATTGAGGCTGGCAAACTGGAAAAGCAAGTGGGAAATAAAAGTTTAGAAAATACGAACAGGCTCAAAATGGGAAAATGACTACTGAGGCCAGTTACAGCCATTTTCAATAAAGACAGAAGTTCAGAATGGAGAACTGTACCAGCTGAGAAGAGGTGGACCTAAAAGAAACTGCTGAGAACTGTGGAATCATCATCACTGAAGATGTTCATATGCTGGAATCCAACACCGGCCTTTCTGGAACGGGGTCAGTGTATGAATGCTTAATTCATAGCAATTTCTATAAGCCCCAGATCTTATCAAGATAGAAAAAAAAGATGAACCGATAGTTTTTTTTTTCTCACTGAAAACTGTACACATGAGAATTAAGTGAATACGGATGTTTCTTGGAATAGTGGAAAGAATCCAGCGGCAATCAAAGTGGGATCTGGCACCAGTTCTGTCACTAAGTTGGCTTCCGACTGTGCACGAATCACTTGGCCATTCCGAATGCCAGTTCCCTTACATGTAAAGTAAGAGAACGGAAAGGAAGGAAGGAGACCGACGTGCACCGGGGGCTGGTCCACACCGTGCTCTCGTCTCACGGCAAGATGCTGACAGCAACCCTGTGGGTAGTGACTGCTCTGCTCATTCTTATAAGTGATGGAAGTTGGTTCACAGAGGCTAACTTGCCCAAGGTCACACCTACAGAGTAGGCAGCAGAGACAGGGTTTGTGTCCAGCCCTGTTTGACTCTGAAGTCTGTAATGTAAAAAAAACTGTACTGCCTCTCAGGAGTCTCAGAAAGTACCAGTGACCTAAATTCTCTCTGTTTTACTCTTGAGAGACTCGCCACCCTTTCTGCCATTTCCTGACTGAAGTCGCTTCTTCGGGCTCCCGCACCCACTCCCGACAGGCTCTCGTTGCCTGTTCCCCAACCTCATCTACTGCCCACATGGTGACCACAGGGTATTCCTAAGAGATACAAACTTGTTGTTGTTGTTTTTTGTGGTACGCGGGCCCCCCACTGTTGTGGCCTCTCCCATTGCGGAGCACAGGCTCCGGACGCGCAGGCTCAGCGGCCATGGCTCACGGGCCTAGCTGCTCCGCGGCATGTGGGATCTTCCCGGACCGGGGCACGAACCCGCGTCCCCTGCATCGGCAGGCGGACTCTCAACCACTGCGCCACCAGGGAAGCCCCAAACTTGTTATTTTTATATCCTTACAATAAAGGTTCAAAATACAGGAAAAATGCCCAAAGCTTGGGAAACACACACTGATGTCTTCATAGCGCGCTCCCAACTTTCTGCCTGCTGCTGCCCGAACAAGCCATGCCTTCAGTGCTGCAGACTGACGGGGATCACTCTTCCTTCCATCCGCACAGAAGACCTCCCCAGCCTTCAAGTACAGTCTGTCCCTACTGAGCAGCTCCCTCCATCCACGCAGCTCCAGCGCTGACCAGCCCAGAATGAGTCTCCCCTCCCCCGCTCCTCCTTCCCTCTGTGGCGAAAATCTTAACCTTTAAACCATAACTCATTGGTCATCATCTCCTCTGTGATCTCCTCCCCATCAAATTCCCTGTGAGCTGGTTCTTCCTTTGAGCTTCCATACCTTTACCAGAAACCATCTTACATTCGTTTTGAGCCTGTCTTCTCTATTGTGAACTCCCGGGGTTTTATTTACCTTTGCATTATTGCCTCCCCCCCCATCACCTATCAGTGTCTGGCCAATAATAATGACCAGACTTAATAATTTAAGTTTGTTAAATGAATTAATAAATCTGAAGAGGGGAATGCCTTCCTCAAAAGTAAACATCACTGCTTCCTCATGGACACTGCAGTGGCCCCATTTCCAGCAAACCATCAAACCACAAGAGGTCAAAACTCATTGTGTTTAGGGTGTTTGCGTGTATGGTGCAAGGGTAAGTAAGGGGCACGAGAGGAGGAGAGAAGAGAGGGCAGAAGAAGGAGCTAGGAAGACAGCTCAGACTAGACTGCACAGGGCTCTCTAAGTAAGAAGTTGAGGTTTATCCTCCAGGAGATGGGTGCTACTGAAAGAATTTTAAGCTGGGAAACGACACTGCCGTATTTACTGTGTGAAAAGCTGTTTAGCAGCGAGTGAAGTCGGAATTCAAAGGTGAAAACAGGCTGAAGACAGAGGACTCAGGAGGCAGTCTGGTTCCAGAGCTCCCCTTCTTCAACATAACCTCTCAGTAGTAAAGGGAGGGAATCCTGCCCAGAGTGAGTGCAGATGGCAGACAGGCAAGCACAGGCCGAAGGGAGCACCAATGCTCAAGAAGTGCAAACAGTTCACATCCATAATTACTTACTGTCTACTATATATTATAATAATGAACGTGTGCTAGGTACTGCGATGGAGAGAGATAAGTGAGAAACGATTCATAGTGAAGTAGGGAACACAGATTTACAAACAAATAACTAAAATACAGAATTACGGTTCAAAACAACAAAAAAAGGTCATTACCAGAGATAAATAAGTATGAGAAAAAGGTACCACAGAGTCAAAGGGAAGAAACAGTCTCGAGGGAAAAAAAAAAGGAGGGGGTTAACTAGTAGGGTACAAAATATTATAGAGCATCCACATACAATGAGGACAGAAAAGATAACAGTTTGCTTCTTAACTTTTGTTAAGTAAATAAATTCTGAAATTTCATATTGAAAAAGGCGGTGTCTCCAATTAGGTATTTTGCCCCAGGTGTAGATTAGAAATTCCCATAGTTCTAAACACGGTATAAGACTAATTCAATGTCGAATACTGTAACAATGCGGGATCTAAGTCCCTTACCGTATCAAGTAGGTAGATATCAATTTAAGTATATAGTCCTGTTATGAGCACAAGGACATTTATTCAATCGATTACAAACTTGCAAGCATATGACTGACTACTCCTCAAAGCATTAAAACACAGAAAATGATCTGATCACTGGTTCTAAAAGGACTGGCATGGAAAGAAGTAATTCCTTATTTCTAGGAATATGCTATTAACATGGGAGCGATTATGTATTTACTTAACTTTATTAGCATGAAAGGCGAGAAATGCTCCACACTGTGTAGTTGGGTACAATGAATTCAATAAACCTATGGAAGCAGGAAACAGTAAAGGAAGACAAACACTTATTCTATAAACACCCAAGTGTTATTTATAAAGATTTCTAAACCAACTGCCTGCTTTCCCAGTATAGTACCTAAAACCACGGGTAAAAGATACCCCATCTGAAGTGCCCATAGAGAATCTTCATCAGGAGTAGAACAAACTTTAAAAGTCTCAAGTTTCTAGGAATGAAGCCTAGCTTGCCTTTCAGTTACACTCAGAAGTAAAAGAGATAATTCAAAGCAGAAGCTACATTTTCTATGCTGATAATTCAATGTACAATTGATGACTTAAAAACATCATTGACAGTCAGGCTCCATGGTGTATGAGCAGCAGGCAACTGCCACTTCCACAGGAGGTACTTGTGTCTCATGAGAATATGCAGTAAAAACAATTTAATCCTGAGATAAAGTTACAAATATGTGTAGCAAAGTGAAGGTCAATTGGTTTGTAATAGGTGCTGGAGGGAAAAGACTGAGAAAATAGGAGTAAATCTAGCTTGTTAACAGCAGGAGTAAAAGGCAATCAAGTACAGACGATGCCCCTTACTCGTGGTAGTGATGCTCTATAAAGTAGCTGCGAACACTGAATTCACAAATCCTGACCTGCCGCTCCTAAGGGAAATACAGGATGAGGTTCCTGTGAGCTTCTGGGTACAACGTTTACACCAACCAGTCAATACCTAACCATGTTTTATGCGTGTTTTTGTTAAAGACACATATTTAACATACACTGCTGACTCATTACACTGGACTCCAGGCCAAGAACACGACTTACTGCTCACGCCTGAACGGAGCTTCACCAGCACACGTGTTTCCTCCGTAAGGCACATCAGAGGTACACCAGGCAGCCCTTTGTGCAAAGAGGGGAAACAAGTGGCCTCCACAGACCGTGAAGAGGACCCTGTGTGGAGTGTGAGCGCCAGATGAGAAGGCAGACAGCACGCGGCTCAGCCGCAGCGGGATGTGCACGGAGGTGAGTCACAAAGCCCGGCCACTCTGCCCACGTCCACGAATGGCTGTGAGAGTGTCTGAGTGCTGCGTTTGGAGTTACAAATAAGTGTTAGCAGCAGGTGAACTGGCATATACGGAACCCACAAATAATGAGGGGTGACTTTACTTCTCTCTCAAATGTATTAAAAGAAAACAAACCTTTATTTTCCACCCCATTAGTCAATCCTGCTTCCTATTAGAGTGACTGTGAACTGACCAGGGCCACCTCTCTTTGCATCAGTTTTGCTTCCAGTTTAGAAAAGACACAATGTAGCTGCACATCAAGAAACTAAGTTAAATCCAGGACAAGATCCTGAGGGATTCCCTATGCTTCAATCACAGCACTGTAACTTCTTGAATAAAAACATGTAAGGAAAATTGTGGATGAACTCAGTAAAGACTGAGTTTATGAATGGATCTGAAAACAAACTGGAATTCTTAATTCTGTATCTCCTCAGATTACACTTTACATGATAAGGATTCCCTTTTTCAAATTCTAAGGTTAATCTCATTCCTAGTGGATTCCTGGCATGGAAAGGTTCAGAAAGGTACAGGTCTGATTCCATCTGACATCAGTATTCTTCCACCAACTGTGAGAGCTTAATTTTATATATGAACACTCTACCACTGATTTCATGTAGACAACTTTGTTTCTAAGAGAAATAAATATGTGCTCCATAGTCATGGAAGTGGAAGAATTTACTAAGTAGAGATAATGGGAAAGTCGCAGCTCAGTAAATCCCTACATTTTAAAAAGAGGTGCTGAGAATTCACTTTTCCATTACAAAGGCCTATGAGTGAACACAGCTGCAGGAAGCAGCCTGAGAAATATAGGGCAGATTTTGTTTTTTTAAGGACCATTCTAGGGCTTCCCTGGTGGCGCAGAGGTTAAGAATCCGCCTGCCAATGCAGGGGACACGGGTTCGAGCCCTGGTCTGGGAAGATCCCACATGCCGCGGAGCAACTAAGCCCGTGCACCACAACTACTGAGGCCTGAGCTCTACAGCCCGTGAGCCACAACTACAGAGCCCATGAGCCACAACTACTGAAGCCCGCACGCGTAGAGCCTGTGCTCCACAATAAGAGAAGCCACCGCAATGAGAAGCCCGCACAAAGAGTAGCCCCCGCTTGCAGCAACTAGAGAAAGACTGTGTGCAGCAACAAAGACCCAACGCAGCCAAAAATAAATAAATTTATAAAGAAAAAAAATTACCATTCTAGGAATGGCGATGGATGTTGTCTAATTCGTTCTACAATAATAGAATAACCTTCCTCCTCCCTCTCTCCATTCTTTCAAAAAACACTCACAGGCCATGTAATGTACTAGAAGGTACAAGATGAAAACAATCTGGCCTCAATAAATAGTGAACCTATTGGAAGAGACTATAAGTAAAGAGGTAAATAAAATCTAGTGTGGTCTTTCTGTAAGATATCCAAACTGAAAGATATCCAAACAAATTTTTATCTACAGTTGAATGGATAAATAAACTAAGGTACAGTCATAGACTGGACTACACAGCCACAAGGATAAATGAACTACAGCCGCACGGAGGGGTAGCAGAAAGCAGGAGAGGTGCACATACCACACCAAGAAAAAGAAGTGTCCTTGTGCAGGAGGTAAAGGGTCGGAGACAGCGACGTTGAAAAATGTTAAGGAGAAGATTCAGCAGCTCTGAATTTTATACCAATCATTACGTCAGGCAATGTGAAGCATGCGTTACAATGAGACAAGAAGACCACTTAGGAGGCGATTAAGGAAATCCAAGCAAAAATCACCATGAAGGTACAAATTATGGTACAGAGAGGACAAGAGAAATCAAGTATTTAGAAACAAAATGTTTGTGAGCAGGAGAGTCAAAGAGGAGTCCCAGAATCGTTCTAGAAGGACCATGTGGCATTTCTTTTCTCTTCAATATTTTTTGTAATAATAAGACTCTTTAAGGGTTAGCTAAGTTTTGCGGCCACAGAAAAAAATTCTAAAATGGAAATTGCAAAAGCTACCCTCCAAAATATTTTTGAATGTTGTATACACTGGATATTCTATATTATATAGGCAGAATAGAATACGAACTGCAGACCTGCTGCATAACTGTGTATGTTGTAGTCCACACGTAGAAACTGTAATGTTTATAGAGAAGGTAGGCCATGTGGAAGCTGACCTTCTGAGGAAAATATGTGAAAACCTTGAGGTTTTGCAACATCTTCAAAGAGTTAGAAATGGTGGACACCAGAACTCTTGATAAACAAAGTAAAGAACACAGTAGTATCCGTTATTTTAGTGCTGTTCTAACTGTACTGAAATAAGTGAAACAGCATAAAATATCAAAATGTTCTACATGTAGACAGGAAAGTATTATTAAGTGAAACTTCCTTCAGTAACACAGAATGCAGCATGTGTGTGTATACATATTACCTGTTTAGATATTTTAGTGAATTTAAGCAGAGGTCATCCAAAGACTTACAGGGAAAGAAGTAGATAGTATATTGACATAAGAATGAGTTACAGCAGTTGAGTATGCTTCTGAATATGAATTCTTGTAACATTTCAGAAGAAAGTCTGGACAGTAATTAGATTGATATCCTATGAAGTCAATTTAAATACCTAAAATCACTGTCTGTTCTCTTAAGTAGTAAATATAAAACGAAGGACTTTCATAGCTACACCTTATCTTTCATAATTGCTGACCATCTGAAGTGGCAAAGAGATTGGAGTGGGTAATCTGAAGCACTCCCAAGCAAACTGATGCAGAGAGAAAGGATAAAAGTCATATGCAAGATGCAAAATTTGGGGAAGAGAATAAAACAAAAAAGAAACAAAACAAAACAAAAAGAATTGCACTTAGGATCTCTTCGGTTCTTTGGAGTTGGAGACCAATACTCAAGGCAGCTTGGACGTTTATAGAAACCACTGGTTTCTAGAAAGTTTTACAGAAACTTGCCAAGAGTCTTTTCTAATTTGATATTCTTGACAAGGAAAGTTTTATGAAGTCCTTGAGGTACAAATGACTTGGGAGGGAAAACTAATGGAGTAAATTTGGAAGAAACACAAGACATTTTAATATATTGTAGTGATAACATATACTTGTTATTTTCAAAAGCTGATATTCTTCCGCTACGCGTACATACACAACACTAATTCAAAATTTATTTCTTTGCAGGAATTACCCAGAAGTTATCACTGGCTAAATTATAGCGGCTTATAAGTAGATCCAGTTTACACACACACACACACACACACACAATACAAGACTACAACATACATGCCTGATAACATATGAGCCTGGCTTAAGGGTTGCTCATGTCAGCTTCTGAATAAATGTTTTACTCACTGTAACAGCTCTATTCTCTCTGCGTGTGTGTGTATTTATATAAAAGTAATAAATATAGGGCTTCCCTGGTGGCGCAGTGGTTGAGAGTCCGCCTGCCAATGCAGGGGACACGGGTTCGTGCCCCGGTCCGGGAAGATCCCACATGCCGCGGAGTGGCTGGGCCTGTGAGCCATGGCCGCTGAGCCTGCGCGTCCGGAGCCTGTGCTCCGCAACGGGAGAGGCCACAGCAGTGAGAGGCCCGCGTAACGCAAAAAAAAAAAAAAAAAATCTAAAAGTAATAAATATATATTAGTTTCCCACTCGTATTCATTTTTCCATTGTCTGGTAACATAAAAGAAGTCACCGTCACAAAGATCAAGCCTGGGTAATGGCCTCCTTCTGAGTAAAGCAAATGGTTCAATTCTGCCTCTACATTCACGTTTAAGTAGAGTGCAACAGACAGCAGACATTCTCTGATTCAGTTTTATCCCTCCAAATACTACCTCTCAGGATTTCATATTACAGAAATATCTTTGGCTGAAAGAATGGAAGGAATCCAAAAGAACTGACTCTGCTCCAGTGCAGCATGAGCTGGCCACTGTGCTACCCACTTTCCCACAGCTTCTCACTGAATTATGCAACTCCCAAGACAAGCATCTACTAGTTTCATTTACATACCTGAGAAAACAGAGATTGAGAGGAAATTAAATGTTTATGCTGAAGGTCACACAGTATACATTTAAATTTAGTTCCAATTTGAAAGCTCATGCTTTTACTACTATGTTAAAGAAATATTTAAAATATTACATAGGCAATACATTCACATGGTTAAAAATTTTTAAACGACTGAAAATTATACATTTATGCGTGTGTGTGCTCGTCCGACCTTTGTCTGTCCTCTTCCCTCCCACTGGCCTAGAGGATAACACGTAAGCGTGCGTGCGCCTGCACACACAGATGCTTTTGCCTCCCCCTGGAAAACGCTTTGCACACTGCTTTCCGCCCTGCTTTCTCATTCAACAATATTAGCTAGAATTACAGATGCATATGCTGTCTTACCCTACAATTCCACTGCTGGGGTTTTATGCTACAGAAATACTCGCACATCGGTTGAAATGCCTCTTATACAAGTTATTCTTATACTTATGAAAATTCTGTCTTCTTACGAACGTGTTACTGTCTTGCAGCAGTGTGTGTAAAATGGCTAAGTGTCAGGAGTAACTTGAATGGCCATCGGTGGAGGGCTAAGTAAGTACAGTACTGTGGAATACCACACTGCTGAAGGGGGACGAGAGGGAGTAACAGAATACAGAAGTGGGTCAGCAAACCTTAAAAGCCAGATAATACACAGTACATGCAGGAGACTGTGGACAGGAGTCTGTGGTAGAGCCTTCTGTTAAGAGGAGTTTAGCAACGGGAATCAAAATAAAATTTGCTTCACGTTTTAGCTCAGTAATCCCATTAATGAATCTCTCCCAGAGAATATGCTTAAATATGTGAGAAGACGCAAGTATAACAGTGTTCTTTGCAGTACTGTTTGTAATTTTGCAAAACTGGAAAAAAAGCTGTATGACCTTGAGCAGAAAAGTGATAGAAAAAACAATGGGACATCTATACGAGGGAACGCCAAGCAGTTGTTCAACAGAATATGCAGATCTTTATGTTGACATTAATAAGTACACACGACACTTTTCAGTTAAAATACTAACTGCAGAACAATGAGCCTAACATTCTGTTTACATATGTAAAGTCAGAAAGACGATATGTCAAAGAAAATGAACCGAGAGGCCTCCTCCCACCATAAACACACGCAAGTTGCGCAAGTGTTCTCTATGCTTTCCCAGTCCTACCAGAGTTTTAGGCACTCTGAAAATTAAACCTTATTACAGGTTAAGTAAAGAAATCCAGGATTTAAACATGCCAGTTACACCTCTGTGATGGCCACAAGTGTGAAAACGTAAGTCAAATTATGAAAACTTCTAACGATAAACTCAACTCACGATGCTTTGGCAATGATACCAAAAGGTAATATAGAGGAACCTAAATGGAAAGACAAAGTCTGAAGTGATACCTCATCACAATGAAGTCCTGCCATCAACCCAAGCGACACTTTTAGCAACGCAGTTTACGGGACTGACCAGCAATGTGTGCATGGACACCAGACACTGCTCTGTATCCAGAGGCCTTAGCACATCAACAGCAAAAAGCAACGTGAGGAACAGAAACTCAATGAGTCGTGATTACAACAATCACCTGTTTGGGGGCTTTCAAATCAGTTACCAAATCCGAGATGGGGCAAAGGATTAAGAGTTTTTCTATTTGCTATGTGAGCAAAGCTAATCAACAGAGGCAAGTGCTAGCCTTAAACCACACGTGCACAGACATACCACGTACAACAGTGCTAGCCTTAAACCACACGTGCACAGACATACCACGCACAACATCAACAGTAAGGGTGAATTAAACGTCAAAACTGATTCTTAAGTTATACTCTCAGCACAACTGGGCACTAAAGCTGACAGTGCCTTGACACGAAGGAATGAAGAATGAAGAAATGATCACTGTGGACTATCACGTAGCAGAAATAACAAGAGCCACCATCAAGCAAGCATCAGTAAGGTCAAAAGTCAGGAGATGGAAGAAATATGGGCCGAAAGTTCTCTTCTTTGGGAACTCTTCCCTCTTTTTGTTGGGTATGACATATTCTAACACTTAATTACTCCTACAGAGGAAATGCTTTTCTAGAAACTCTTCTTCACAATTACAAAGAGCTGAGAATCACACAGTAAATTTTTGGCAGTTAACCTGGGCGAGACCGTTGCTTGGAGCTGCTACCCCCAAACATTAAGCTTCCCAGTGAACAGGGCTGCTGTGGCCCGTGAACTCATCTCTGTGGAGGGCCCCACCGAGAGCCCCGCGTGTTCTACAGCTCGTGCCAACACCCCTTTCAACCCTCCAAAGGCTCACTTGCAACTCTGCATAAATTGTCAGTGTGTCTTGGCTCCAGAGACAGCTTCACCTGCAGGGCTTCATCTTTCTGTTTGACACCTACTGTTGATTTTCCTGCAAACTACAGAAGAGCCCTCTTCAGTGTTTCTCACACAATGACACAATCAGTCCTCTGTAACTCAGAAGAGGATTAATGATTGGGTTTTATTTGATTGTAGTTTTGATTAATCCTGACTTTGTTCAATTTGTGACCTTTGCTGGAATCCCAAGGGCTGGGAATTAGAAAATGCACACTGCACCACTGTACTCGGGGCAGTGTGAGCCTGCCAATTTACTTCACGCCTCATTAGCCACAAAAGCTATGAAATTGTAGTCCAAAACAGCTTCACATTTTTTCAGGGTATGGGTACAAAATTCTGTATGAGCTTTTCTTTCTGATTTAAATATAGTAAGCCAATAATTAAGTCTATCCTGGTTAAGCTCATAGGGTCCTAATTGCAATTGGCAGTTACCTCAGTAAATTATCAAACTCAGGCGAGTCATATCATGATGTAGCTGTCCTGACTTCCTGAGGCTTGGAATTATTAATAGTTTTCGAGAACGGGTGGGGAAAAAATCTGACTTTTTGGATTGCAAACGATTACAATATTCTTTAATAAATTTGTCTTTGGCATTAAACCGAATTTATACGACTAAATTTATCCTAGTTTGTGTTAAATCTTAAAGATATCACACCGTGGAAAAGTTGCTGCAGTTTTTCATTATTTACTATTTGAGAATCAGCTATTTATAATGTTTTTATAAATAATTTATAATACACAACATTCTACATAAAAGTGTTACCTTCTGGAGCTCCCAGAATCAACAAATTCTTTAAGAAACTGTAGAATATGCCCCTTTCTGTGATACTCAATTCTGCTACAGATTAACTAAAAAAAAGTTCATTAAAGAATGGAAAAAAAAAAGAATGGAGAAATTATACATATAAATGTACACTGCTTCACCAATTTTTGATGCAGGAGAGGTCCAAAGCTCACCATGTGATCCAATGCCTTAAATTCTGCATTGTACAAAAAGGACCCCTCAAGTTCCAGTTTTGTTAAAGTAGGGCTACTACTTAAAGACATTTGAAAGTAATTTCAGTTTAAAACACTTTTAGATTAAAGAAATTTCCCCCCATACTCAACGATTACCTCACTTTAACCTAATTCAAAAATGATTTTTAAACAATGATTTTTACTTTTATCTTCTTCCCAAAACATTCAGCTTTAGTTTCACAGAAATATTTTTTTTCTTACAAGTATGTCATTGGTTCCATATAAGATAAAAACACATAATTACAATATCCTGAATAACTGGAATAAACAAGTGTGGAAAAAAACATAACTAACTTTCAGTAATCACTCAACACGTTAACTGAGATGCGTGGGGTATAGTTCAGGACCTGGATTGTGAATGGGACGGTACAAGTAAAATGTTTAAAATCAAACTCAATTTGTGTGAAAGAATGGACCAACTCACAAATAGGGTGGATGATTCAAGCCTAAAAGCCAACGTGATTTAACAGAGAATGGTCTTTTTTTTTAGGAGTAAGGGAAGAATCAACCAAAGTTAATATATTAAATTATATATTTAAGTATATTAAAATATATTTTAAAAACAACTGCTTTTCTTCTCTGAGAAGCAAATGCATTTTAGAATCACCCTCAATGGGTTAAGAGGTCACAAGCAAACATACTACCCTCTTCTACTTGTTTCTGTCTATCACCCTTCACGCTTAAGACCAGAGGTCAAGCTAAAGGTGCTGAGGCATTCAGGGCATTCAGCAGTACTAAATTCAGAACAAAAGCTCTAATGGTGTATGCAACCACACCCCTATCACAGAGAAACAGCCCCACTTATTCCCATTATTGAGGAAATCATACAAACAGTAGTCATGAGCAGGAGAAAAGGCACTGTTAAGGGAAGAAATTATGCTATCCAACCCCCAAACTGAGACGCAAAAGACAAAATGATGCTCTTGGGGGAAACGGGAGTTACACTGTTTTCAAACAATGCAATTATGTAACCCTGGAGAGCATAAACAAGAATTGGTTTAGTTTTCCACACTACAAATTCAATCATAGAAAGCCAATGGAAAAGTTTTTATATTACTCAAACTTAATCAAATTCCATTCCATTCAGCTGTTGAATGTGTTGAAAACGCTTATTTTGGGCTATATAATGTATCTCCACAGGAAGAAAGAAAAGCATGACTAGTTCAAGAGAAACAGCCAGAAAGATAATTGATAACTCTATGTAATAAAGCAACTGCTCTTTTTTTTGAGCAAAACAATAAAATAGTGCTTATAAAGTTCCACTCCAAGAAATTTCTAGTCTAAAATAAGTTGTACAAGTTAAGTCCTGGTAACCCAGAACCTATACAGAAAAAAAATTCTGACTGTGATGCTTGCAGCCAATAAAGCAACAATGGATCTAGGTTAGAGGTGACAATAAAAATTGCATTGATAAATTATTTTCCTAGACATATGCAGAAACACCAAAGGCACATCTCTCTCTCGTTCTCTAAGTTCATAAGGCCTTTCGTTTCTTGCTACCAGAAAAAAATTCCTTACACTTGATCACTCCAGTTCTACTATTTTAGGTGTTTGCAGTTGATTCTATTAACCAACAACCACCGCCACATTAGATTTTTAATGACACTTATCAACCTACTCCACATTATGTAACTAAAGCAGTAACCTTAAGAATCTGGTTCATTACAAATGAAACCAAAGACTTTGCATTGTGTTTCTTAAAGAACAAAGTCTCAATGGGAAAATGGAAAAGGAAATAAGAAGACGTTCAAAAACAGTATATCCATGTCAGTCAATACATTATATTAAATCATAATTAAAAAGTTCTACATGAAAGATGGAGAAGATTAAAATTCCAGCAAATTATCTCAGGATTTATGTATAAAATCCGTGACATGGGCTCAAAGGCCCTGCGTGATGTAAATCTTGTCTTTTTCACACGTTCTGAATACCTAACCCCCATTTTCTACACTTGACCGCACAAGCTTTCCTTCAGATCCTTGAACACCCTAAGCCCTTCCCATCACTGGACCTCCCTTTATGCTAATACCTCTGCCTGGAATGTTCTGCTCTTCCTCTAGTTCCTTACTGGCTTCTCAATCAGATGGCACTCCTACTCATTCCTCAGGTCTTTTTTCTATCTAAATCTTTAAATACTTCCAGTATTTTGTTTCAGCCTATTGAGACATTCCTGATGTATAACATACACAAGTTCAAGGTGCACCACGTGATGATCTGATACACAGTGATGCACAGCTTGCCTCTTTTCATGGTATCTTATAATTCATGTTGGCTTTCTTCACTCCTTTTTATTCCTTTTGCTCCTCTGACTGGATGATTTCAAGCGACCTGTGTTCTAGTTAACTAATTCTTTCTTCTGCTTGGTCAGGTCTGCTACTGAAGCTCTCTAGTAAATTCTTCAGTTCAATCAATATATTCTTCAACTCTAGGATTTCTGTTTGGTTTTCTTCAGTGGTTTCTCTTTCTTTACTGAACTTCTCATTTGTTCATGCATTGTTTTCTTAATTTCATTTAGTTGTCCAGATGCTTTTTTTTAATTGAAGTATAATTGATTTCCAATGCTGTGTTAGTTTCAGCTGTACAGCAATTTAGATATATATATTCTTTATATATATAATTCATATATATACATTCTCTCTTTCTGTGTGTGTGTGAATATATATATTCTTTTTCAGATTCTCTTCTCTTATAGGTTATTACAAAATATTGAGTATAGTTCCCTGTGCTATACAGTAGGTCCCTGTTGGATATCTATATTACATATAATAAAATTTATATATTTGTTAATCCCAAACTCCTAATTTATCCCTCCTCCTCTTTCCCCTTTGGTAAACGTAAGTTTGTTTTCTATGTCTGTGGGTCTATTTCTGTTTTGTATGCAAGTTTGGCTGTATCTTTTTTTTTTTTTTAAGATTCCACATATAAGCGATATCATATGATATTTTATCTTTTTCTGTCTGGCTTACTTCACTTAGTATGATAATCTCTAGGTGCTGCAAATGGCATTATTTCATTCTTTTTTATGGCTGAGTAATATTCCATTGTATATATGTACCACTTCTTCTCTATCCATTCATCTATCAGTGGACATTTAGGTTGCTTCCATGTCTTAGCTATTGTAAACAGTGCTGCAATGAACACTGGGGTGCATGTATATTTTCACACTATGGGGTTTTTTGTAGTTCACTGAATTTTTTTAGGAGGATTATTATTCTAAATTCTTTCCCAGACAATTCACAGATCTCTACTTCCTTAGGGTCGATCATCCGAGTATTAGTTTTCTTTGGTGGAATCACGCTTCCTCGATTATTCGGGACCCTTTTGGCCTTGCTTTGGTGCTGTGCACTTGAGAAAGCAGGCACTTCTTCCAGTGTTTGCAAGCTGGCTTGGCGAGCAAAGCCCTTCATGGGTCAGCCCCTCCAGAGGCTCTGGGTAGAGGCCGCCCGGGGGTATCTGCAGGCAGGCTGGCTGGTGGAGTCCCTGAACAAACAGATCAGGCACCTGGGTCAGTGGAGATGAGCCTGGTGCTTGAGTCTGTGCTGATGGGCTGGGACCTGCATCTGCATGGGAAGATCTGGATCCTGGGTCCACTGGGGTGGACCTGGTATTTGGGTCTGCAGGTATTGGCATCTACAGGAGCCAGCCCAGTGCTGGGAAGGGCCAAGAGCCTGGCTTTACAGGAGCCAACCTGAAAGCTGTGGCCACAGGAGCTGGCTGTAGATTAGGTCTATCGGGGCCCATGTGGGAGCCTGGATCTGTGGGAATCGGCCTCGAAGATGAGGCAGCTGTGGTAGCAGGGGGTCCGTCTTGGTCCTGGAATGAGCTGGGAACCTGTGTATTCAGGAGCTGGTCTGGAGTCTAGAACCACAGAGACCAGCCTGGCACTGGAGTAGCTGGGGGTCTGGAGCCATGGGAGCCGGCCTGGTGCTGGGGTGGGTCAAAAGCATGGGGTCTGTGGTAGTTGGCCTGGCACTAGGTCTAGCTAGGACCTGGGTATGCAGGTGCCCACCTGGAACCTAGGTTCAAGAGGGATGGTTGTAAGCCTGGGGCCACAGGAACCACCCAAGGCTTCAGGAGCAACCTGGTGCTAGGATGTGCTGGGGACCCAGGCTCACTGGAGCCGGAAAGGACCCTGGGGCCACGGGAGGTGCCTAGGGCAGCAGCAGGAGCCAGCAGGCGCCGGGACCTGGCTTTGCAGGAACACACGGAGCCACGCAAGGCTGCAGGAGTTAGCCTGGTGCTAGGGGGGACCAACTCTGGGGGTCCATGGTAAAGCTGGTCACTTTCCTTTCCCCACGGGGTGGGTGTTTGCACGATGCTGTCTGGGCTTGGGCGAAAGGTAATGAGAATAGTGTACATCTATCTTTCCTACCCTCCTCAATGTACCTTTACTTCTGTGCTTCATGCAGGGTTGGAATCCCTCACATGAATCCTTGGCTCTTATAAAGGTACTTTTGTGCAGGGACAGCTGTTCCAACGGATTTTTCTGGCAGGGGCAAGAGTGCTAGGGAGCCCTACGCCACCATTTGGTGACATCACTCTCATTCCTCAGGTCTTAAATGCCACCTCATATGGAAGATCATTGCACGTTAGCTCAGACTCCTTATTATAAATTTTAATTTACTACTATACTTTTTGTTAATTAGACATTATAATCGTAACTAAATTATTATTTGCTTAACATGTCATCTTATCACTAGACTATTAGATAAAGGGACTGAATACATCTTGTTCAAAATCACATTAATGTTCAGTACGGTTCCTGAAACACAGGTACTATTACAGACATTTATTAAAAGACAGAAAAAAGAAACAAAGAATAGGAAGGAAGAATGGAGAGGGAGGAAGAGTAGAGGATGAGAGAAGTGGGAGCCAACTGAAACACTTACTGGGAAAACTTTCCCAATGTTGAGTATGTTTATAAAAAATAAGCCAAGATATTGCACCACTTTTTGTAATGAAAAAGATGGGCTGCATATATATTAACATAGCATAATTTAATAACCTGGACCAAGCACTATATACTACTCTACCAGCTACAAGTTCACAGAAATCATCAACTAGAATTAAATGTAGAGACAGGCTGATGGAAACATGCTATTAGAATAACTACTGGTCAACCAAGGTAAGTCTCATGCTTCTAACTCTGCTGCCATTTGATAAAAGCAAACACTAATACATTTAACATTGTACGAATGGAACAGGGAAGAGAAGCTAGTCGTCCCGTTTTCTTGGAATGTAGTTAGTTGTGTCTGTTTTAGGGCTTCTGGAAATTCTAGGTTGCCCTAGTGAGCGCAGTTAAGTAAGACAGGCAGGATTCAGATCCCGGTATGTCTATCCTGAAAGTTCATACCAGAAAAGACAGCTAACTGCTGCAAGTTATGAAACACGAACTTGATCACAGCCCTCCTGTATCCCTGAGAAATGTTCCCACTCCTAGGTTAACATTCCTCATTCTCCACATTTCTATGCCTCTGTTCCCAGTCTCACTCCCTTGAGAGTTATCTGATTGGCAAGTTTTGAAGAAAGAGATAAACATGCTCATTTTAGCCCTCTGCTCTCCTGTCTTCGGATTCGTCTGTCTATGCAGAATTTACACCCTGTTCTGCTCTCTGCATGTAGTAAAACGCCTGCAGTTATCTAGCTGTGCTCTAATTCACGAGTGAAATAGTAGGAAGGCTACTTGGCTGCAAATATAAAGTCGTGTACTCTAATCAGCTTTATCAGTATAAAGCTAATAATACTTTTATCTCCCTTTTTCCGACTCCTCTGTTTATCCAGAAAATCTTTGGCAAGGGATACAAAACATACCTGCCCAGGAGTAAAAATCCAGAAGAAAATTCATCCTTTTTACTATATATAGTAGCACTTTTAGAGGTTTAAACTGTTGTTTCTTTCCAATCCCCAAATGTTCTAACCTCTGATTATTCATTAAGGTTCTAATAAGTAATACAGCAGTAATTAACAGCCAAGGACTGTTTTAAGTGTTTCACATGTAGTAACTTCTTTATTCCCCTCAACATCATGTATTATTATTAATCTCCATTTGATAGATGAGGAAACTGAGTAACTGAGAGGTTAAATAATCTTGCATGTGGTCACAGATAGGAAATGGTGATGGCTATGTTAAAACCAAATTGGGCCCCAGAGTCTATGCCCTTAACTAGTCTTCCTCAGTTTAGTGGCTCTTGAGGGTCTTTACCTTGTTTTAAAAACAAAGTAAGGGCTTCCCTGGTGGTGCAGTGGTTGAGAGTCCGCCTGCCGATGCAGGGGACACGGGTTCATGCCCCGGTCCAGGACGATCCCACATGCCGCGGAGCGGCTGGGCCCGTGAGCCATGGCCGCTGAGCCTGCGCATCCGGAGCCTGTGCTCCGGAACGGGAGAGGCCACAACAGTGAGAGGCCCGCGTACTGCAAAAAATAATAATAATAAATAAATAAAAATAAAATAAAAACAAAGTAAACAAAAATAAAAAGGAACAGAAAATATCAGTGCACAGCAAGTAGAAGTCCTGTTTTGTTTGGTACTTGTTTCAGTTATTTGTGTGTGTTTGTGTGTATATGAGTGAAAGAGAGACAGGACAAAAGAGGGGAGGGGGAGAGAGAGCAAGAGAGAGGAGATGTAAAAAGCTCTTCCTCCTGGGGTCAGAGTCTCTGTTCCTAATTAAGATGCCCGCTGTCTCCCCACAGGCGGGTGAAGAGTCCTGGGTCCTCTGGTAACAGCCTGGGACACACTTTGCCCTCTTCCCCTAACAGTCTGCCATGGCAGCCATTTTTCCTGAACTAGGGTACCATCGAGTCTTATTAGCTAATATCATTCCACAATACTACCACAGTTCCCACCCTGCCCCAGGGAACTCAAAGGGGCACCGAAGAATATTTTCAATTTGGGGCAGAAACAGTGACATCTGTTAGACAACATATGAATCACGAGCTTGAGGTGGTTTCAGCACTTGCATCACACACAGATACATATGTCGAGACAGTCTCCATCTGTGAACCTGAGTTCCGATGTTTGCTGTGATGAAGAGCCCAGCACAGTAATGCACAGAAATCAACGTAGAACAGGAAATGAAGGTGGCAGTGGCCAGTCCGATTCCAAGACCTGTGCAGTGCCCAGTAAGCACACACTCCAGTAGTGAGTTACTGTGGTGATTAGAGAACAAATCTAAAATATTTTGTCTTTCAATTTATATATGATTTTTGAAGCGATCAGCAAATCGCTGATAGGACATAAATATTTACAATGCACACGCATAATTATTATTGAGAACCGTTAGGTATTTATTTTGGCCTGGAGGCCATGAAAAGTTGACTGACTGCACTGAGACCAAGAAAATGTGGGGGACCTCTGCCCTATGATAAACAAAAGCTCCCCTTAAGAAGCCGTAAGATAAAGTCTAGCATTTAAGTCGGAAGGAATTTCAAGTACTCCTTCATTCTGTGCATGTGGAACAACATAAATGGCTTTTGTTTTTCATTAAAGAGTCCTCATTTAATATAACTGAATATGAGCTCTCAGGTCTTTCGCTGCTTCTAATCTGCTGCAATACTCTGGGATCCAACAGAAAAGTGCCTGTGGAGTCATCACTATTATTCACGCAAAAAACTTACTGCTAAAAAATATCAACTGTAAAAATATGGTAATTCAGCAGCCATTCACCTCTCATCTTATCCCTGTCCCTGGCAGAGCTAGGGCTCTGCCCTACCTGACAAGCAATTCTGCTATTTTAAATAATGAAATAAGGTCTTCCTTAGGCATGATGAGTGTTCACACAAACACGGGCTTTGGGACTTAACTCCTTATGTTTTGAACCATGTTGTCAGTATCCAAATGGGATTTACAGTGGACCCAAGCCACCACTGTTCACACTGCATCACAGCTACACTAAAACACAACAAGATACCACAATATTTTCATCTGGAACTTTTTATTAGCCCACAGTTCAGTTCAGTTTGAGCCCATGAAATGCGCAGTGCTTTCTAAGTTGAAAGCCTCTATTTACAGTACTTCTTTAAGTAGCTGAGATGGAGGAGGAATACCACACAGGATATGATCCCTCTGACCTAAAGAGCAAGTAAAAATGCTCAAGTTTAAATAAAAACTCTTGGGTAGCATAAAGGAATCATCAACTTAACAGTGACTGGTGACCAAAACACTGCTCTGGTCTTAGTTTAAAGTAAAAAACAAAATACAGCTCTTGAGTCTTGTTATGCTTTAAATGTGAAAACAAAGATGGGATAGGGAAGCACCCAAAGCTAAAAAGAGGTAGGATGAGAGGAAGCTGCTATGGCAAAGAAATGCCTTCACACTAACGACACCCCAGGGTGAACTGAAGGGAAGAGTCAATTCATTCAAAATTCAATGCGCAATTTCTACTCAATGCGAAGCTCTAAGTAACGACCAACACTCTACCTAACGTGATTCTAGAGCCTGCGGACTTACTAAAGCATCTGTTCAAAACTGCAGAGCAGAGGTATGGAGGTGGGGGTAGGGTGGGGTCTCATTTTATGCACCACTTATTAAACTGAACTATTCCTTCTTTCTTTATTGGCCCAAACTTAAGTGACATGATTAACTATCTTCAGGGAAAAAAACAAATTTAGTTTATCTTCAATTCAAAGACACTAACAACAGCTGACATTTGCTAAAATAGCCCCCATCTCAGTGACAAAAGAAGTGGGATTCGAATGAGCACTGGCAGGTAATGGGTGGGCTCTGGGGCCGTTCCTGCTCTGGGGTCCATCAGCACTTCCCAGAATGGTGACTGGGAAGAAGGACGGGTCTGCCCGCTGTCCCCAAATGAACCTTCCTGAAAACAACTATGCTAAAGTATTTCTATTGTTTGCATGTGATGGATACATCATCATTTATATGTGTTGTGCAATTATCTGGATACTTTCTAACCGATGGAGGAACAACAATAAAATGAGAGGAAAACACTCTCTTAATTAGCACAGGCCCAAGATATGCACATCTGTCCTGGTGAAGAAACCCTCTGATGAGGCCCTCTTCCACATCTGGAAGCACTGACAGCTTTGAGCCTTATTACACTTCATCGCAGTAGGGCTTCATCCCCAGAAAGAAGGGCTGGAGGATCCACTGAATGACACAACAACTTAACCCTGGTGTCTCAGAATTTTCGTACTGAGGAGTTTAGTCACATTAAGCCCTCCTATAAAATAAAAATAAAACAAATAAAATATCAGAGGGAGAAATAATAAGAAATGTCCTCGAGGAAGCACAATTTCGGAGAAATGGAAAAACACAAGCACGTGTGGCTGTCTTATCTCTCCAGGAAATTAGTAGCCGAAGAGCTTCACTCCTCCAGTTTCTACTTCAATACTAATGGGTTCTGCAATTACCACATGGAACAAGCCCCCTGAATACCACCTGGTCTACCTCCCAGCAGTAAATTCCACTCCCATGCTTGTAAAGGCTCATTTAGATAGCACAGTGAGTTTCCTCTGTGAGCCTGCTCCCAGGGCTCAGAGTTGAAGATATAATGAGATACGAAGGTGTTTATCATGAAGTAGAATGGGAGTCTGAGCCAAAGCAACAGGAGATGGATATCGTGAGCAGGCTGAGAGCAGAAAGGTTTTCTTCTTTAAAGTAGATTGGAAAAATACACTGTTCCATAAGACACAAAGTTTGGGTGAAGATGAAAATCTTTAAGCAGAAGTAACTCTCCACCTTACAGAAACTTAAAAGAACAAAATAACATTTCAGAAACCAAGTAGGGCCAGCACATCTTTCATCGTTGCTTCTTGCTACCTTTCCACATAAAATTTTGGTTCAACAGAGTTGTAATTTACCCCATCCCACAAGAAATGGCAAAAATTTTGCAACAGATGTTCTGTCTAAAAAGTCGCAATCAAAATCCTTGTTATGCATTTTGAAGACTTCAAGAAGGCAAAGTATGCATATAAAAATAAAGGCCAAAAAAAATAAATTAAGAGAAGGGAAAAAAACCAAATTCTGAAAACCAATTTGGTTTAAATGGAAACTTACACTTCTGATAAACATTATGAACTAAGCCAACATATAAGGACACTTCCCTCCTGCTCCAAACTCATGAAAACACTGCATAAAATAGAAAATAACAATGAGGTATCAAGCATGAGGTAAACTAAACTGGAAGTGCCAATAATGAAGACAGAACTCAAAGTCAAAGCACTGATGAGAGATCAAGTAGAAATGGCTCATAAGGGGTAAAACACTGGGCTATAGGCCTTAATAACTAAGGGCTAGGGGAGAGGTTCCTGAATGCAGGCTCCACAGGAGACAGAAATAACCTGTGCATTACAGCTAAAGAAAGTCACAAAGGTTGGCTCCATCTGTAAAACAGGGGCCAGAAAAACGCTGCCTACCAGCCCAGCGGGGCAGTGAAGAGTCCAGAGCTTTGGGTGTGAAAAGAATCACCCATGAGAAATCGCTGGTAAACGAGATACACAAAATTCCAAGCACAGAAACTCACATAAAAACTGGTCCAGAAACAGTGAAACTCACTGTCTCAGACAAACTCAAAGCTGATCTGCAGGAATAAGACTCCCAAGGTCAGTAACCCCACAGAAGATGAGCTCATAGTCAAAGATTACAAACCATATAAGAAAACAAATCTTCATGAGGAAAGTTAAGTTACAAGAGACTTCACACTGTAAAAACCAGAAATAACTGAACTGTGTTAAAGGGCATTTAAATAGATATGAGAAGCTCTCCTAACAGAACGCCATGTATCAGGCTCTCCAGATTAATCAGTATCCTTTCTCCCTTCCGATAAATTCACTGATGTCCAAGGCATATTGACATAGGGCATCTAGGAGGCAACTGCAGAAGACTGTATCGGGCCGCCTTCCAACTTTGTTCATGGATCCACCCCTTCTTCAGCATGACTCAAAGATAAACACCCTCTTTCCAGACCTCAGAGGTAGGTACTAATAGAGTAAGACAAAAAAGGTGCACTTTTCCCTTCCCAGTGACTTGGCATGTGACTCAGTCTGGCCAAACGGACGAGGAAGGTTAGTCTGCTGTGGAAGGAGGCTGTGAAGGACTTCTGGGAAAGTTTTCCTTACATGTAAGAAAGAGACCTAGGAATACCTGGAAATGATGTCATCATCCTGATCCCAGCCTGAGGGTAAAATCAGCATACCGTCTAATGCCAGGATACCTGCTCAATAGATAATTTTAAACATTTCTACTGTAGCTGTATTTATGCCTCTTTTGCTTACCTTTTATAGACTATTTTTTCTCACTACAATGTATTCAATAATAATATTGTGAAATCAACACTGAATACTCCCCCCTAATTTTATGAAATTAAACCACCACACCCTGGATAAAACATGAATCAATGGGGAAAGCTTAGGAAACCAAAAGACCTAAAATACACAAGGAGAAATTTCTACATATCAAAATTTGGATATAGCTAATGGGAGGCTTAGAGAAAAATTTATAGCCTTCCATCATAACTGACAATATTCAAGTAATTTGGAAAAAAGTAAACATGGTAAATGTAAGGAAAATAGAAGGAAATGATAATAGACCAGAAACTAGTAGAGTGAAAACATAAAATAGAGGTGAACAAAATCCCAATCTAGCTCCTGAAAGAAAAGTATAAAGTACACAAACTTCTAGTAACACTAAACAAGAAAAAAAAAAAATACAAAAGTCACAAAGCATATGAATTAAACAGGGCATATATACAGTATAGATTTAAAAAGCACTACCAATCAGAAATAATAGCATTGGCCTATTAGATCCACTGAGAAATAAACTTTTACTGTGTTAAGTCACAGAAAGTTTTCAGCAGGTTGTGCTACTCTAGCTAACAAAGCTAATAAGGGGTAACAGGATATATATAGAACAGCAGTATTTTTTTAAAGATAGCTTTTTACATACCAGGAATAAAAAGGTAGAGAATTTAATTGAAAAAATATATCATTCATGATAGCAGCAAATGAGGTATCTAGAAATAAATCTAACGTAGATGTGTGAGAATTTTGCTGAGAAAATGCACAAAATACTAATGAAAGTCATAAAAGAAAACTTAAATGGATAAATAGGCTACGTAAGTGGATGACAAGACGTACTGTTTATAATAAATATCTAATTTTGCCTAGTCTATTAATAAATGCAATTTCTTATCAAAGTCCCAAAAGGGTTTTTTTTGTTTTTTTTTAAGAACCTAGTCAACATCATTATAAAATTTCTATGAAACAGTGAAGTTCCAGGTGATTCTGACTGAAGCACACTGAGGAGACTTCTGTCCTGCCATATACCAGAACTTAAAAGTAGAACAGTATATAAAACAGTAACGATCTGGCACGGCCATAACAGGTAAATGGAAAACTGAACAGAGCCCAGGAGCAGACTCAGGCACATATGGGCACTTACCATATTATATAGGGGATATTACAACTGGCTTTCCATAGAGAAAAACTAGAATAAAAAACTTTCCTCACACAATACATTTCAGGTATCTTAAGGACTTACATGTGGAAACAAAACTTTAACACACATAAAAACATTCTGTAAAAAATATAACATCCATTACAGGATGTTTTATCAAACGATGCACCCCTCTCATATGGCCGTTTGTGTTTATCTTCACCCACAGAAATCGTGTGTGCATAAGTCTATGAGCTCTGTGATGTGAGGAAAAAATACATCATCTCAGTGAATATTTTATCCACAGTGCTTAGCACAGTTTTGGAGCACATAGTCTAGAAACAAGGTGTAAATGGTGTAAAAATGCTCTAAGAAACAAAACAAAGAGCAAAGTGATGGGGGCACCAGTGTTGACTGGGAAGATCTAAGCTGGTTTCTTTACAGGCAATGTGATTTGGTGTCAGCCTTGAGAAAAGGGTGGAACCATAAAAGGCAGAATATGGAGAAAGCATTTAAGACAGAAGAATGGTTTTAGCAAAAGCATTAAGGAGGGAGAATGTAAGTTTGAATAGATTTGGGATAATGGAGATAAGAACCATAGAGGGAAATAAAGCCAGAAATGCTCCAAGGGACAAAATTATGGAGAGTTGATTGAAATAGGGAGCTTTTGAAGGTTTGTAAACGTCAGTGCAACATCATTAGATTTATGTTCCCAGTGAAAGTAAGAAACTTCTTATTTCCATTGAGCAACTGGTTAGAAAAAAAACGCTTTGAATATACTCCTATATATCAGAAAGGTCATGACTACTTTTATCCAGTTCATATTCAACTCAGTGATGTGGACTACACTGCCCAAAGATTAAAAATAGAAAATAAAAGCAAATGAAAACAGTAATATAAGACTTTATTATCCTTCAAGTGATGGGAGAGAGAACCATGATATGAAATGAGTACTTCTAATATCTGCCTTTCATAAAAGAAAAAAGAGAGTCAAGAGGTCTTGATTCTTTTTTTTAAAAGTTAATGAATAATATCCATACCCATGTCTGAATCAATCACACTCCCCCCCCTTCCAATGTACAGCCTTTACTTTATCTAACTCTACGAGTAATACACCCTCATTACGGAAAATTAGAAAATGCAACAAGTATGAGAAAGAAAAAAAAACACCCATTTTTCCACCATCCAAAGATAAGGACTTTTAACATTTTGGTGATTATTCTTCCCAGCTTTAAGTTTTTTGTTAAAAAATGCATCTATAGATACACACAGAAAAATCAGTTTTATGCTTTTTTTTCTCACTTAACATTGTATCATAAATGTTTCCCCAATTTGTTATTCTTTGAATGAATTGATCACACTTTTATGAGAGAACTACCCTATTCTTACTGTCTCTTTTTATAATGTTAACCCTCAACTCCAGATTTTGAGCACTGGATAAAGGCAATTAGACACATTCGCAAATTATGAATGCTTTATAAATGAGCTAAGAAAATGTAAGCAAAAAGAAAATATAAACAAGCAAGACAGTATGATAAAAACAAGAAATGATGAAAGAAAACGAAGATATGCAGGGTAGATGTGGCTGAAGATAAAGGAACACCAACTGGATGACTATATGTCTGGCGTACTGTGAGCTTGAGAGACACCACCAACGTGAGGCCAGAGCCCAGGAGGGCAGATGTATTCTGATAGGTTCACTCCAGATGTGTACGTTGCCCCCCTGTGAAACCAAGCTTAATTTCAAGATCAAACCGTTTGCTATCTCTGCTAGGTAGTAACCACCTTGCTCTAAAAAGCAACAGTATCTCTAACAGAAAATGCATGGCCACAAACACTAAGAAGAAATAAGTTAATTCTGGGTGGAAAATTATACCAATGTCCATGGATGCTGTAAGAATGTCATTATGTGGAAGAAAAGGCAATGAAGAAAAAGAATAAATCCAGTCATAATTTCTTTCACATGCATAGCAAAGACACTCTCTGCTAAAAGGAGGGGTTCGTCTGTTTCCCCCCGACAGTGACTCCTGTATAAAACTGATGTGCGCATCACAGATATTTCCCTTAGCAAATATTCCTAAACAAACAGGCATCCTAACCAAATAGCTTCCTAGAATATTAAACCACAGAGAAAAGAAGAACTCTGGATCTGAACAATGTTCAATCTGTCTTGAAGATCTAACTTGTAGAAATGACAAACAACATAAAGGCTGTTTAAAAACCATCAGTAATTTGGTTATACATTCTCTTAGAACACTTAATGTGAAAATAATTCAGTATAATTCAAAGAATATTTCCTGAGTGCCAATGTGTTGGGTACTGTGCTTGCTTTTCAGGATTCAAGAGAGGAACACTTCTGAATGTCAGGAGCCTGGAGGAAGATGATAAAGCTTGCAAATAAATGACTGTAACACGATGGGGTAAATCGTATAGAAACAGACATAATAGAGATTTAACTGTCATCTGCAAAGTTACATACAAAAATCCTTTACACATAAATATCTTACACCTTTATCATTCAATTCTTTTCATTTTCTTAATGGTGTCTTTTGAAGAAAAGCCTTTAATTTTGATGAGTACAATTTATCAATTTTTTCTTTTATGGTTAGTATATTATGTGTACTAAAATAATCTTTGCTTATTCCAAAGTTTCCCACTTTCTCCCAGAAGTTTATGGTTTTCCTTTTATGCTTAGGTCTATGATCCACTTTGAACTAATTTCTGCATATAGTATGAGGTCCCTACCTCACTTTACCCTAGAGACATCCAGTTGTAGCTGCACCATTTATTGAAAACACAAGTGTTTCCCCATTAAATTACACTAGTGCCTGTGACCGTGTATCTGTGGGTCTATTCGGTACTCTTCATTCTGTTCCATTATTCTACATGCCAGCGTTCATGCCCTAACCATACTTTTAATTACTGTCGTTGTATACCAAGACTACACATCTGGTAGTGAGAGTCTTCCGACTCTGCTTTTTCTTTCTTTCTTTTTTAAAATTTAATTTAATTTTTATACAGCAGGTTCTTATTAGTTATCTACTTTATGCATATTAGTGTATATATGTCAATCCCAATCTCCCAGTTCATCCTCCCCTACACTTTCCCCTCATGGTGTCCATACGTTAGTTCTTTACATCTGTATCTATTTCTGCCTTACAAACCAGTTCATCTGTACCATTTTTCTATATTCCACATACATGCATTAATATACAATATTTGTTTTTCTCTTTCTGACTTACTTCACTCAGCATGACAGTCTCTAGGTCCATCCACGTCTCTACAAATGACCCAATTTCGTTCCTTTTTATGGCTAATATTCCATTGCATATAGGTACCACATTTTCTTTATCCATTCGTCTGTTGATGGGCATTTACGCTGCTTCCATGATGTGGCTTGGTAAATAGTGCTGCAATGAACATTGGGGTGCATGTGTCTTCTTGAACTATGGTTTTCTCTAGGTATATGCCCAGTAGTGGGATTGCTGGGTTATATAGTAGTTCTATTTTTAGTTTTTTAAGGAACCTCCATACTGTTCTCCATAGAGGATGTATAGATTTACATTCCCACCAACAGTGCAAGAGGGTTCCCTTTTCTCCTCACCCTCTCTAGCATTTGTTGTTTGTAGATTTTGTGATCATGCCCATTCCAACTGTTGAGTCCATTCTAATTAGTGATGTTGAGCAGCTTTTCATGTGCCTCTTGGCCATCTGTATGTCTTCTTTGGAGAAATGTCTATTTAGGTCTTCTGCCCATTTTTTGATTGGGCTGTTTGTTTTTTTAATATTGAGCTGCATGAGCTGTTTATAAATTTTGGAGATTAATCCTTTGTCTGTTGATTCATTTGCAAGTATTTTCTCCCATTCTGAGGGTTGTTTTTTCGTCTTATACAGGTTTCCTTCACCGTGCAAAAGCTTTTAAGTTTAATTAGGTTCCATTTGTTTACTTTTGTTTTTATTTCCATTACTCTAGGAGGTGGGTCAAACAAGATCTTGCTGTGATTTATGTCAAAAAGTGTTCTTCCTATGTTTTCCTCAAAGAGTTTTATAGTGGCCCGTCTTACATTTAGGTCTTTAATCCATTTTGAGTTTATTTTTGTGTGTGGTATTAGGAAATGTTCTAATTTCATTCTTTTACATGTAGCTGTCCAGTTTTCCCAGAACCACTTATTATTATTATTTTAAAATTTTATTTATTTATTTTTGGCTGCATTGGGTCTTCATTGCTGTGTGCGGGCTTTCTCTAGTTGTGGTGAGCAGGGGCTACTCTTTGTTGTGGTGCACGGGCTTCTCAATGCGGTGGCCTCTCCTGTTGCGGAGCCTGGGCTCTAGGTGCACAGGCTTCTGTAGTTGTGGCATGTGGGCTCAGTAGTTGTGGAGCCCGGGCTTAGTTGCTCTGTGGCATGTGGGACCTTCCCGGACCAGGGCTTGAACCCATGTCCCCTGCATTGGCAGGCGGATTCTCAACCACTGTGCCACCAGGGAAGTCCCCCCAGCACCACTTATTGAAGAGACTGTCTTCTTCACTGTAAATCCTTGCCTCCTTTCTTATAGATTAGTTGACCACAGGTGTGTGGGTTTACCTCTGGGCTTTCTATCCTGTTCCATTGATTGATAATTCTGTTTTTGTGTCTGTACCATATTGTCTTGATTACTGCAGCTTTGTAGTATAGTATGAAGTCAGGGAGTCTGATTCTTCCAGCTCCGTTTTTTTCCCTTAAGATTGCTTTGGCTATGCAGGGTGTTTTGTGTCTCCATACAAATTTTCAGATTTTTTGTTCTAGTTCTCTAAAAAAGGCCATTGGTAATTTGATAGGTAGTGCACTGAATCTGTAGATTGCTTTGGGTAGTATAGTCCTTTTCACAATATTGATTCTTCCAATCCAAGAACATGGTCTATCTCTCCATCTGTTTGTGTCATCTTTGATTTCTTTCATCAGTGTCTTATAGTTTTCTGAGTACAGGTCTTTGACCTCCTTAGGTAGGTTTATTCCTGGGTATTTTATTCTTTGTGTTGCAATGGTGAATGGGATTGTTTCCTTAATTTCTCTTTCTGATCTTTCGTTGTTAGTGTATAGGAATGCAGGAGGTTTCTGTGCATTAGTTTTGTTTTTTTTTTTGCAGTACACGGGCTTCTCACTGCTGTGGCCTCTCCCGTTGCGGAGTACCGGCTCCGGATGCGCAGGCTCAGCGGCCATGGCTCACGGGCCCAGCCGCTCTGTGGCATGTGGGATCTTCCCGGACCGGGGCACGAACCCACGTCCCCTGCATTGGCAGGCGGACTCTCAACCACTGCGCCACCAGGGAAGCCCTGTGCATTAGTTCTGTATCCTGCAACCTTACCAAATCCATTGATCAGCTCTAGTAGTTTTCTGGTGGCATCTTTAGGATTCTCTATGTATAGTATCATGTCATCTGCAAACAGTGACAGTTTGACTTCTTCTTTCCCAATTTGTATTCCTTTTATTTCTTTTTCTTCTCTGATTGCTGTGGCTAAAACTTCCAAAACTATGTTGAATAATAGTGGTGAGAGTGGACATCCTTGTCTTGTTCCTGATCTTAGAGGAAATGCTTTCAGTTTTTCACCATTGAGAATGATGTTTGCTGTGGGTTTGTCGTATATGGCCTTTATTATGTTGAAGTAGGTTCCCTCTATGCCCACTTTCTGTAGAGTTTTTATAATAAATCGGTGTTGAATTTTGTCAAAAGCTTTTCCTGCATCTATTGAGATGATCATATGGTTTTTACCCTTCAACTTGTTAATATGGTGTATCACATTGATTGATTTGCGTATATTGAAGAATCCTTGCATCCCTGGGATAAATCCCACTTGATCATGGTGTATGATCCTTTTAATGTGTTGTTGGATTCTGTTTCCTAGTATTTTGTTGAGGATTTTTGCATCTATATTCATCAGTGATATTGGTCTGTAATTTTCTTTTTTAGTAGTATTTCTGTCTGGTTTTTGTATCAGGGTGATGGTGGCCTCGTAGAATGAGTTTGGGAGTGTTCCTTCCTCTGCAATTTTTTGGAAGAGTTTGAGAAGGATGGGTTTTAGCTCTTCTATAAATGTTTGATAGAATTCACCTGTGAAGCCATCTTCAGAGGCTGTACTTCACAGTCCTGGACTTTTGTTTGTTGGAAGATTTTTAATAACTATTTCAATTTCATAACTTGGGATTGGTCTTTTCATATTTTCTATTTCTTCCTGGTTCAGTCTTGAAAGGTTGTACCTTTCTAAGAATTTGTCCATTTCTTCCAGGTTGTCCATTTTATTGGCATAGAGTTGCTTGCAGTAGTCTCTTACGATGCTTTGTATTTCTGTGGTGTCCATTGTAACTTCTCCTTTTTCACTTCTAACTTTATTGATTTGAGTCCTCTCCCTCGTTTCCTTGATGATTCTGGCTAGAGGTCTACCAATTTTGTTTACGTTCTCAGAGAACCAGCTTTTAGTTTTATTGATCTTTGCTACTATTTTCTTTGTTTCTGTTTCATTTATTTCTGCTCTGCTCTTTATATTTCTTTCCTTCTACTGACTTTGAATTTTGTTTGCTCTTCCTTCTATAGTTGCTTTAGGTGTAAGGTTAGATTGGTTTTTTAAATTTATTTATTTTGGCTGCATTGTGTTTTTGTTGATGCACGCAGGCTTTCTCTAGTTGTGGCAAGCAGGGGTTGCTTTTTGTTGCGCTGCGCAGGCTTCTCATTGTGGTGGCTTCTCTTGTTGCAGAGCATGGGCTCTAGGCACACGGGCTTCAGTAGCTGTGGCTTGTGGGTTCTAGAGCGCAGGCTCAGTAGTTGTGGTGCACAGGCTTAGTTACTCCATGACATGTGGGATCTTCCTACAGCAGGGCTTGAACCTGTGTCCCATGCATAGGCAGGCAAATTCTTAACCACAACGCCACCAGGGAAGTCCCAGGTTAGACTGTTTATTTGAGATTTTTCTTGTTTCTTGAGGTAGGACTGTATTGCTATAAACTTCCCTCTTAAAACTACTTTTGCTGCATCCCATAGGTTTTGCATTGTCGTGTTTTCGTTGTCATTTGTCTCTAGGGATTTTCTGATTTCTTCAGTAATCTCTTGGTTATTTAGCAACGTATTGTTTAGCCTCCATGTGTTTTGTTTTTTACATTTTATTCCCTGTAATTTATTTCTAATCTCATAGTGTTGTGGTCAGAAAAGATACTTGATATGATTTCAATTTTCTTATATTTACCAAGGCTTGATTTGTGAGCCAAGGTGTGATCTATCCTGGAGAATGTTCCGTGTGCACTTGAGAAGAAAGTGTAACACACTGTTTTCGGATGGAATGTCCTATAAATATCAATTAAATCTATCTGGTCTACTGTGTCATTTAAATCTTGTGTTTCCTTATTAATTTTCTGTTTGGATGATCTGTCCATTGGTGTAAGTGAGGTGTTAAAGTCCCCCACTATTATTGTGTTACTGTCGACTTCCTCTTTTATAGCTGTTAGCAGTTGCCTTATGTATTGAGGTGCTCCTATGTTGGGTGCATGTATATTTATAATTGTTACATCTTCTTCTTGGATTGAACCCTTGATCATTAGGTAGGGTCCTTCCTTTAGGACAGTGTCCATTAGGTAGTGTCTCTTGTAACATTCTTTAAAGTCTTTTTTACCTGATATGAGTACTGCTACTCCAGCTTTCTTTTGATTTCTATTTGCATGGAATATATTATTCCATCCCCTCACTTTCAGTCTGTATGTGTCCGTAGGTTTGAAGTGGGTCTCTTGTAGACAGCATATATATGGGTCTTGTTTTTGTATCCATTCAGTGAGCCTGGGTCTTTTGGTTGGAGCATTTAATCCATTCACGTTTAAGGTAATTATCGATATGTATGTTCCTATTACCATTTTCCTAATTGTTATGGGTGTGTTTTTGTAGGTCCTTTTCTTCTCTTGTGTCTCCCACTTAGAGAAGCTCCTTCAGCATTTGTTGTAGAGCTGGTTTGGTGGTGCTGAGTTCTCTTAGCTTTTGCTTGGCTGTAAGGCTTTTGATTTCTCCATCGAATCTCAATGAGATTCTTGCCGGGGTAGAGTAATCTTGGTTGTTGGTTTTTCCCTTTCATCACTTTAAATATGTCATGCCACTCCCTCTGGCTTGTAGAGTTTCTGCTGAGAAATCAGCTGTTAACTTTATGGAAGTTCCCTTGGATGTTATTTGTCGTTTTTCCCTTGTTGCTTTCAGTAATTTTTCTTTGTCTTTAATTTTTGTCAATTTAATTACTATGTGTCTTGGCGTGTTTCTCCTTGGGTTTACCCTGCTTTGCACTCTCTGCACTTACTGGACTTGGGTGGCTATTTCCTTTCCCATGTTAGGGAAGTTTTCGACTATAATCTCTTCAAATATTTTCTCAGGTCGTTTCTCTCTCTCTTCTCCTTCTGGGACCCCTATAATGTGAATGTTGGTGTGTTTAATGTTGTCCCATAGGCTGTCTTCATTTCTTTCCATTCTTTTTTTCTTTATTCTGTTCCGTGGCAGTGAATTCCACCATTCTGTCTTCCAGGTCACTTATCCGTTCTTCTACCTCAGTTATTCTGCTATTGATTCCTTCTAGTGTAGTCTTCATTTCAGTTATTGTATTGCTCGTCTCTGTTTGTTCGTTCTTTAATTCTTCTAGCTATTTGTTCTTTAATTCTTCTAGGTCTTTGTTAAACATTTCTTGCATCTTCTCGATCTTTGCCTCCACTCTTTTTCCGAGGTCCTGGATCATCTTCACTATCATTATTCTGAATTCTTTTTCGGAAAGGTTGCCTATCTCCACTTCATTTAGTTGCTTTTCCTGGGGTTTTATCTTGTTCCTTCGTCTGGTACATAGTCCTCTGCCTTTTCATTTTGTCTGTCTTTCTGTAAATGTGGTTTTTGTTCCACAGGCTGCAGAACTGTAGTTCTTGCTTCTGGTGTCTGCCCTCTGGTGGGTGAAGCTAAGAGGCTTGTGCAAGCTTCCTGATGGGAGGGACTGCTGGTGGGTAGAGCTGGCTGTTGCTCTGGTGGGCAGAGCTCAGTAAAACTTGAATCTGCTTGTCTGCTGATGGGTGGGACTGGGTTCCCTCCCTGTTGGTCATTTGGCCTGAGGCAACCCAGCACTGGAGCCTACCTGGCTCTTTGGTGGGGCTAAGGGCAGACACTGGGAGGGCTCATGCCAAGGAATATTTCCCAGAACTTCTGCTGCCAGTGTCCTTGTCCCTGCGCCAAGCCACAGCCACGCCCTGCCTCTGCAGGAGATCCTCCAACACTAGCAGGTAGGTCTGGCTCAGTCTCCTATGGGGTCACTGCTCCCTCCCCTAGATCCTGATGCGCACACTACTTTGTGTGTGCCCTCCAAGAGTGGAGTCTCTGCTTCCCCCAGTCCCATCAAAGTCCTACAATCAAATCCTGCTAGACTTCAAAGTCTGATTCTCTAGGAATTCCTCCTCCCATTGCCAGACCCCCAGGTTGGGAAGCCTGACGTGGGGCTCAGAACCTTCACTCCAGTGAGTGGACTTCTGTGGTATAAGTGTTCTCCAGTTTGTGAGTCACCCACCCAGCAGTTATGGGATTTGATTTTATTGTGATTGTGCCCCTCCTACTGTCTCATTGAGGTTTCTCCTTTGTCTTTGGATTTGGGGTATCTTTTTTGGTGAGTTCCAGTGTCTTCCTGTCAATGACTGTTCAGCAGTGAGTTGTGATTCCGGTGCTCTCGCAAGGGGGAGTGAGCACACTTCCTTCTCCACCATCTTGCTCTCCTCTGCTCTTTTTCAAAATGGTTTAACTCTACTAGGTCCACTGAAATTCAATGTAAATTTAAAATTCCAAGTATAAGTTTCTACAAAAAGCTCCCTGTGATTTTGGCTGGGATTGTGTTGCAATAATAACTGAATTTGGGGGAAATGGTCAGCTTTAGGTTTGAATAATCAAATCATGAACTAGATATATCCCTATTTTTGTTTAGATATTTTTTATTTTCTCTCAGTAGTATGGTTTTCTGTGTAGCAATCTTGTACAATTTTTGTTAGACTTATTCTGAAGTACTTTATGCATTTTGATGCCACTGTAAATAATATTTTCTAAAATTTCAGTTTCCGTTTGCTTGTTGTCAACATATAGAACTACAATTGATTTTTATGTGTTGCCCTACTTAGACAATCATACTGTCTATGAGTAAAGACAATGCTACTACTTCCTTTTCAATTTTATTATCTCTTGACATATTGCGTTACTAGGACCTCCAAGTATAATAATGATCAAGGGGTTGAAGTGGATGTCTTTGTGTCCTTTGCAATCTCATGGGAAAAGTGTTCAACTTTCATCATGTGGTATGACCTTACCTGTAAACTTTTCATAGGTGCTCTTTTTTGAGCTGAAGAAATTGCCTTCTCTTCCTAGTCAGCTAAGAGTTATTATCATGAATGGATGTTAAAAACATTTTCTGAATATGTGAGATAATTATATGATTTTTTCTTTATTGTTAATGTAGCTGAAATTAGCTAATTCATTTTTTAATAGTGAAAAAGCCTTACATTCCAGAAATAAGCCTAACTTGGTTATGACATATTAGTTTCTTATTTAATTTGCTAACACTTTTTGTGGGAATTTTATGTCAATGTTCATAAGGGAGTTTCTCTTTATATAATGTGTTTTTCAGGTTTAAGTGTGAGAGTAATTCTAGTCTCATAAGATGAATTAGGAAGTATTTCCTTCTTCTCTATTTTCTGAAAGAGTTTCAGTAATGTTGGTATTATTTCATATTTAGATGTTTAGTAGAATTCACCAGTAAACTAACCTTTGCCTGGAGTTTTCCTTGTGGAAATATTTTTGATTACAAATTCATTTCCTTTAATAGATACAGCCTGGTCACCTTTCTATTCCTTTTTTGATCCAGTTTTGATACACCATATTTTTCAAGGAATTTGTCTATTATATCTAAAATATCAAATTTATTGGCATAAAGTTGTTCAAAATATTCTCTTTTTAAATGCCATTAGAGGGACTTCCCTGGTGGTCCAGTGAGTAAGAATCTGTGCTCCCAATGCAGGGGCCTGGGTCCGATCCCTGGTTGGGGAACCAGATCCCGCATGCATGCCGCAACTGAGAGTCCCCATGCCACAACTAAGAAGCCCGCATGCTGCAGCTAAGACCCAGCACAGCCTAATATTTTAAAAAAAGATTCTACTTAAAAATATATATATAAATGCCATTAGAACCTCAAGTGATATCCACTCTTGCCCTCTTCCATTACAAAAATTTGGTAATTTATGAGTCTTCATTTTTCCCTTGATCAGTCTTGCAAGGGGCCTACCAATTCCATTGCTTCTTTGCAGAAACCATGGTTGACTGTAAATTTTCTGTGTTGTTAGCTTTCTATTTCCTTGATTTCTGCTCTTATCTATATTATTTCCTTCATTCTATTTACTTTCATTTACTTTACTCTTCTTTTTAAATTTTCTTAGTGTGGAAACAGTTCACTGAATTCAACTTTCTTATCTTGTAATATAGGCATTTAAAGGTATAAATTTCACTCTAAGCACTACTTGAGCTGCATGACACAAAATTTCACATTTGTATTTTCATTTTCATTCAGTTCAAAATGACTTCTCATATTCCTTATGACTTCTTCTCTGAGCCATGGTATTTAGAATTGTATTATTTAATTTCCGAACATTGGGGGATTTTTCCAAAAATCTTATTATTACCTTCTAATTTAATCCCACTGTGGTAAGAGAACAATTCTGACATATTTTAGTCTTCTGAAACTTATTAAGATTTATTTTTATGGCCCAGCATATGGTCCTCATTGGTGAACATTCCATACATATTTGAAAAACATATATATTCTTCAGTTGTTGGGTGTACTACTCTATAAATATTAAATAGATCAAGTTGACAGTCTTCAGAGCTTCTATGTTTTTACTGCTTGTTTTTGGTTCACTTATTCTATCACTTTCTGAGAAATCGGGGTTATAAGCTCCAGCAATGACTGATGAGTATGGATCTGTCTGATCTTCCTTTTAGTTGTCAGTTGGCTCTTCATGAATTTTGAAGCTCTGTACTAGGTGCATGCATATGAAGGATTGTTATGTCTTTCTGGTTAATTATCTGCTTCATCATTATGGCATGTACTTCTTTATCTCCGGGAATACCCTCTGGAAGTCTCTTCTACCTGATACTAATATAGCCATACCAGATTTCTCATGATGACTATTTACAAGGACTATCTTTGTACATTCTTTAAAAGTCAACCTACTTGTGTTTATCACACTGTATGTCTTATAGACAGCATTGTTTCTTTTTTAATCAATTCTAATAATCTCTGTCCATTAACTAGAGTGTTTAGTCCATTTGATTTTGACCTAACTACCGATATGCTGAATTTATACCTATCATCCATTTGCCCCTCTCCGCTTCACTCCGCTCTTGTTCCTTTGCTGTCCTTTTTCTTCTGGGTAAATGAAGTAACTTCTAGTGTATTTTATTTCCTCTATTGGATTTTGAGCTTTTTGTCTTTGCTTTTGCTTTTGGTAGTTGCTCTACAGCTAACAACATGCGCCTTTAACTTATCAAAGTCTATCTAGATTAGAAATTATAAAACTTTGGGACGCCCCTGGTGGTCCAGTGGTTAAGAATCCACCTTCCAATGCAGGGGGTACGGGTTCAATCCCATATCTTAGGTCAGGGCACCAAGATCCCACATGCTACAGGGCAACTAAGCCTGCGCACTCTAGAGCCCGCATACCACAATTAGAGAGCCTGCACACTGCAGTAAAGATCCCACATGCTGCAACTAAGACCAAATGCAGCCAAATAAATAAATAAACATTAAAACAAAAAAAGACTTAAAAAAAATCGACCATATGTTTCTACCCTCCCCAATCTTTGGTGCTATTGTTGTCATATCTTTCAATTTTACTCCTATTATAAACTCCACCATACAATGATATTATTTTTGCTTCAGAGTCAGTTGTCTATACTTATCAGCTTATTTACCATGTGTGTTCTTCATTCCTTCCTGTAGATTCATGCTTCCATCTGGTTTCATTTCCTTTCAGCTGGAAGAACATCCTTTAGCATTTCTTACAGAATGTGTTTTTTTAGAAATGAATATTTTTTAATTGAAGTATAGTTGATATACAATATTATATTAGTCACAGGTGTACAATATAGTGATTCACAATTTTTAAAGGTTATACTCCATTTATAGTTATTATAAAATATTGGGTATATATCCTGTGCTGTACAATATATCTCCGTAGCTTACTGTATTTTTCTTTCTTTTAATTTTTTAAATTAATTTTTTAATTGGAGTATAGTTGATTTACAATGTTGTGTTAGTTTCTGCTATACAGCAAAGCGAATCAGCCATCACGCAGACATACCTCCACTTAGGGATGCATTCTTCGCATATTTATTTATCTGAAAAATGTCTATATTTAACCCTAGTTTTTGGAGTTTGTTTGTTTGTTTTTTGGTCCTAGAATTCTAGGCTGACAAATTTTCTTACAGTACTTTAGAAGAAGTTCCATTTTATTCTGATCTCCAATGTTTTGGATAAGAACTCAGCTATCACCGTTTCCCTTTACATACTGTGTTTTCTTCTTCCCTTGCTGCCTCTGTTTTTCTCTTTATATTTTGTTTCTGGCAATTATATTATAATGTTTATAGGTGTGGTTCTCTTTGTATTTACCCAGCTTGGTTTCACTAAGTTTCTAGGATCTGTAAATATACACGCTTTTTAAAAAGACTATTTTTTAGAGCACTTTTAGGTTAACAGAAAAATTGAGAGGGATGCACAGAGATTTCCCATACACCTTCATAAATCAGTGTATTTTAAATCAAAGAAATATTTCAGCCATTATTTTTACAGACTTGTTTCTACCCCCTTCTCACTCTTTTACCCTGCTGGAATTACAGTTACATGTGTATTAGCCCATCTGATAATGTCCAACGTGTCATGGAAGCTCTACTCATTTTGTAAAAACTCTTTTTCTCACAGTTGTTCACACTGGATAATTTCTATTGATCTGTTTTAAAATTTATGGACTCCTTCTTTTGAAAGCTCTAATCTGTCATTAAGACCATCCACTGAATTTTTTCATTTAAATTTCAGTTTTCAAATTTCCATTTTTAAAATGTTTTCCTTTCTCAGCTGAGATTTCCTATCTGTTCTATCATCAACATTACATTTTCTTGAAGACTTTAAAGCACACTTATAGGAGTGACTTTAAAATCACTGTTAATTCCAATATCTAGGACTTCTCTGACTTGCTTTCTACTGCATGTTTTTGTTCACTATGGGTTACATGTTACTGTTCTTTGAATGTCTGGCGATATTTTTTAATTGAATATAGAATACTGTAGATGATACACTACAAAGACTCTGGATTCTGTTATTTTCTTCTGAAAAGCAATGATTTTTATTCTAGTAGATAATTCAGTTAATAGCTGACTTCCTTGACCTTGTATAGGCTTGGATTTATCCTTTGTTGGGCTGATCTGTTGAAAGCTCAGGGTATTTCCCAAACCTCTCTATCCTGATGGGACTCATCCTCCAAATTCTACTGCCCCTGTAGATTGCCTTGGGGCTTTCAGTTTTGTTACACTACATCTATAGTTAGCTTTATTGTAGGTCATGACCCCTACTCCTAAAACCCAGACTTTCTGTTATCTCAGCAAGATGCCTTAAGTTTTAACAAGACTTTTGCCACTGTGACTGGGTTGGAACTGAAACTTCTCCAGCACTGCTGCTCTAACTCTAGCATCACAATTCCACTTCCATCCCCAGAGCAGCTTATCTCTGGTAGGCCTTGGGCAGTCTGATCCAGTGAACGTGAGGCTCAGTCCTCAGCCAAGGAATTATGGACATCTGACCCCCAACTTCTGCTCAGTATACTGTTTATATATAAATTACTTCTCTGATTTACTCAGAGCATTTGCAACTATAGAACCAAGGATGTCAGAAGGTCACCTAGTCAAAGAATCATATGATTTTTAAAATGACAGGAATCGTAGAGATGCAGGAAACCCTTTCATTTCAGAATGAGAAAACTGCCAACCGGAAAAGTTAAGTGCAAACTTAACAATCTTCAGTTGTATCATGCTTTGCAAATATTCAGCTTGACCAATTTCAAAGTGTTTTTATCACGTTATCTCATTTAATCCTCACAACAACCTCATGAGGTAGGTCAAAGTATTATTAACCGGGTTTATAACTAGCTCAAAATGTAAACACATTCTTTGCTACAAAGAGCATCTTATAATACCCTTTTACTCAGAATCTTCAGCCAGGAAAAGCTTATGATTAAATAAATGGATTACTATTTCTACATACAAAGCTTGAGGCAAGTTTTATCCATTTACAGAATGAGTAAATACCTTTATGGTACTCTGAGGGACACAGAGAATGAAGATCCTGAAAGGAAAAGATTTTTTTTTTTAATCCCAAACTGAAAAACCCTCTCATAATGGTATATTACGTAAAAAATTTTCTTAAAATGAGTATTGCAATTAGCTTAAGGCATTAGGTTACCTACCTGGAATAGCTGTCCCTTTAACTGTTTCAACTATATTAAACAAAGGGACTAGGGTTCATCCTACACCTCCAGTAGAGAAAAAAATAAAAAGATAAGTAAGAAGTAGGACAATAATCCCACTCCTTTCCCCTTTAGGAAAAAGAGGATGACCTATATTCTTAATTTCATCCCTGCACAAGCGAGGACATTCTTGCACACAAACCATATACTGATGGGGGAAAGACAGAATTATAAAAACTGGAAAAGAGAGGGACTTTGGGGCCTTTATCTGAAAAGTTCAGCTCTTTACTTACAGATTACCACAGCCATTTAAGACATTTTAAATGAAAAAAATTATTAGGAAGCATGATTTCTTCAGGAAAGTGGTTCTTCTGTTTGGAATTTACATCTGGCCTTAAATGGCTAAAAGGTAGAATGGATTTAGGATTAAGGGAGGAGAACGGGCAAGGGATATTAGGGTTGTTTGTAAATGATTCTAATTCAGGTCACAAGAAAATAAAACAATTTGAGAAAAACATTTGAAATACTCGTGCCTCATCTCGTGAGAAGCTGAGCATCACGGTCACCATTTAGGAGCAGGGAAAGGTAAGGAACTCAAATACTGTACTGTAAATACTGTAATTACTGTACTTAATTAACCCATCTCCATCACTGTCCTTAACAACTCAGAGCCCCACCTAAACTCTTAGTTCTGATGAGAAAAGATGTTTGACAGTTGATATCACACATTCTGTGAAGTAGGACGCATGAGAGAGCTGGATGTGAGGGTAGGAAAAGAGGGGACAGAATTAAAGAGTTAACCAAGGCTAGGAAGGAAGTCCCCAAGTCAAGAGTTAGAAACTTTTCTTTATAATTTTAATTAGGACCAGTCCCACTAGTGTTATTTATTGCTATACTATACAGCATACTTTGCTTTCTTTTTCAACTCAAGTGTAGGAAATTTTCATAAGAATTTATGTGATTTCCCACAAAATATTTAAAGCTCAGTATTTCAGGCCACTGTGAAAAATGCTTCCAACTCCACTAAAAGTCCTTTGTCATATGTCCAATGACTCAAACAAAGGCACTTGGTGGAAGTAGACATAAGTGTGGCTTTGCACAAAGTATACATGTTCTAGTCCTTACGTATCTTAAAAGGCATTTCAATGTGTTACTAGCATATAATTTGCACAACTATTATCAATTTTGTGGTTAATTTGGAAGACTGTCATAGATCCCCAAGTGGGATTTTATTTTTTAATGTCAGCAAATCTACAATAAATTTTAAAATGAAATTCTACAGAATATTAGGAGATAAAATAATTTAAAATACAGTCTCATTTTAATTATTCAAAGTAAAACAGATTGATCACCTAACTATACTAACCCCAAGTAGCCTGAACTTTTCCCAGTAACCATTTTCTACAGCTTCCTTAATTCCAAGCATACTGCATTTTTCTCTCAAATCAAAAGTATTTTTTCAATGCCAGAATTCAGATTATATTACTGAACTCTTCTTAGGTACATATGAAAATTTATTTTACGTGGGTGGGAAGTCAGATCTTTCTGTAGCCAGAAGTCATCTCACGAGTATATAATGTGGCCCACAGCGCTTTGGACTTCTCTAGCAACTTTATTAATGGGACGCTATTTATCACACAGCTCTAGATTCTCAAAGAAACCAAACAGCGATTCCACCACCACCTTCCGAAACAAACCAATTCTCAGTGTAGTCAAATGCGTAGTTTGATAAAAGTTTACTCGAAATGAAACGTGAGTCTTTTGAGCTGTATTCATAATGCTAACACAGGGTGAGACTGCAGTAGGACTTTGAATGCAGGGCAGTGGAGAATGAATCAGCTCATCTAGAAATCCTGATAGTGAAGCTCGTGACCTGAACTGATACTCAGAATTTATTACGGTTGTTATTTTATTACTTTCCTCCCTCTCCCGTTCATCCCTTCTTTCTTAGTCAAAGAGGTTAACATAAAAGTGAAGTAAAAAAACAGTGATTAACAAAACCACAGCATGAGGAGAAGAACCAACATGAGATCTGCCAATGAAAATGTCCCTTCTCCCCAGGGCTAGCCAAGCAACTCGAGTGCTTCTTCTGAGACACTGGCAGGTTACCAGGTGACCAGCTCCACATCTCCCCAGACTCACGGCCGTCTGTCTGTAACAGACACTCAGAAATTACAATTATAAATACTAGGGTTAGAAGAGAACTATCAGGGCATTCCTTTTGGTTTGACTAGTTCAGGATTATTCCAGAAAACTAGACTATCCTGGTGCTTTGCTGAAGGACTGTCTCTACAAATAGGCCAACCATCCTTTCTTCAGGGAAGACTTTTCTTATTCCAGATTCAGTCACACATGTTTCAGGCTCTTGTGCACATTGCATTCCCTTCATATTTCTTCTGCATTTCAAGTTCTCTGGTTATAGTAAACAAGTCCTTTTAACTTGTTCAGTTATTATTAATAAAACAATGAACACATTTAAAATATGGTGGGCCCTGCCATAACTACAGAAGGAAGAATCTTTTTGTCATTGCCAACAGCCACAGATAGGATATTACCTTTCTTCTTTTACATTTTGCTCAAATACTTTTCTGATTTCCTGCAAATTGTTGCCAGTAAGTACACGCAGCAAGCTAACAATACCCACTACTAAGGGCTTCCTATGTCAGGCACTGCTCTCAGTCCCGTATAGCAACAATTTCTTATCCTACTGTGATGAACATGCTATGAAATAGGGACAATCATTATTGCCATTTTACAAATAAGAGGACTGAAGCACAAGAAGGCTAAAGAACTTGCTGAAGACACAGAGCTCATAAGGGGCAGAGTTAGAATCCAGATTCAGGCTCTTTCATTCCAGGAAGTATGCTCTCACTATTTGCCACAAGTAATTAGATGCAGATACCATGCAGAACTCCTTGGGGGGAGTGAACTCCTTGCAAATTGACAATGAACGAAGCAAATTCTGAGCAAAGTTGTAGAACTGAGACACTCCCAACCCAGGACAGATGATTAGCAGAAACTGTTCAACATATGGAGAGGAGTCCAGAACATAGCAGAAGAAAGTCTATTCCCTTGGTCAGCTATGCAGTGAAAAGGAATCAAAAGTTTACTGTATCAGAACCCGCAATATGTCATTCATAGTGTTTTGTGTATAATTATGCTTAGGTTAATTGTACAGCTGTTGTTGTTTTTTTTTGTGGTACGCGGGCCTCTCACTGCCGTGGCCCCTCCCGCCGTGGAGCATAGGCTCCAGACGCGCAGGCCCAGCAGCCATGGCCCACGGGACCAGCCGCTCCGCGGCACGTGGGATCCTCCCGGACCGGGGCACGAACCCGCACCCCCTGCACCGGCAGGCGGACTCCCATCCACTGTGCCACCAGGGAAGTCCAATTGTACAGCTTTTGATTGAGGTTTTATGAATTATTACTTAATATTTGTATGCCAAACTTTAAAAAATTAAACTATAGTTGATTTACAATATTATGCTAGTTTCCGGTGTACAGCACAGTGATTCAATATTTTTGTTTGTTTGTTTTGGGTTTTTGTTTTTGCAGTACGCGGGCCTCTCACTGTTGTGGTCTCTCCCGTTGCGGGGCACAGGCTCCGAACGTGCAGGCTCAGCGGCCATGGCTCACGGGCCCAGCCGCTCCATAGCATGTGGGATCTTCCCGGACCGGGGCACAAACTCGTGTCCCCTGCATCGGCAGGTGGACTCTCAACCACTGCGCCACCAGGCAAGCCCATGATTCAATATTTTTATACATTATACTTCGTTTAAAATTTTTACAAAATAATGGCTATATTTTCCTGTGCTGTACAATTAACTGCTGTAGCTAATCTCCAAAATATACAAACAGCTCATACAGCTCAATATCAAAAAACAAACCACCCAATCAAAAAATGGGCAGAAGATCTAAATAGACATTTCTCCAAAGAAGACATACAGATGGCCAAAAGGCACATGACAAAATGCTCAACATCGCTAATTATTAGAGAAATGCAAATCAGAACAACGAGATATCACCTCACATCAGTAAGAATGGCCATCATCAAAAAAAATCTACAAACAATAAATGCTGGAGAGGGCATGGAGAAAAGGGAACCTTCTTACACTGATGGTGGGAATGTAAATTGGTGCACCCACTATGGAGAACAGTATGGAGGTTCCTTAAGAAACTAAAAATAGAGTTACCATATAATCCAGCAATCCCACTCCTGGGCATATATCCAGAGAAAAACATAATTCAAAAAGATACATGCACCCCAGTGTTCACTGCAGCTCTATTACAATAGCCAAGACATGGAAGTAACCTAAATGTCCATCAATAGATGAACGGATAAAGAAGACATGTTTTATATATTTATACATATATATGTATACACACACACACACTCACACACACCGGAATATTATTCAGCCATAAAAAGGAATGAAATAATGCCATTTGCAGCAACATGCATGGACCTAGAGATAATCATACTAAGTGAAGTAATCCGGACAGAGAAAGACAAATATCATGACATCACTTACATGTGGAACCTAAAAAAAAAAAAAAAAAAAAAAAGATACAAATGAACTCATATACAAAACAGAAATAGACCCACAGACATAGAAAACAAACTTATGGTTACCAAAGGAGAAAAGAGAGTGGAGGAGGGATACATGAGGAGTTTGGGATTAGCCACCACTCTCAACAGCATGTTTGGATAGACGATTTGGCCTGAAGTGCTTAATTTGTTAAAAGAAAGGTATTAAACAACCATTTTATTAAGATATGAAAATGAGAGGCAACAACAAGGAGAAATTTAAGTGCAAATTAAAGCAAGGACTACTTTAAAAACTTTAAGTCAGTAAATCTGCAGGACAAAAGTCTTGTAGAAAATCTAAGAGCAGCATGATGCTGTAGTAGTATCTCCGGAGCAGATGAGGAAGGTGATTTAAGGCACAGGTCACCTGTCAGAGCCAGGTTTTAACACCTTATTTCTAGAACTTTTATTCAATGTTTATTCATCAAATTTCTATACCACTTATAAATTCTCTGAATACTTTAATTACTTATCCCATGCCTTAGTGTGTGAGTGCTTGATCTTACCAAAAACAGTTTTGCAAATCACAGTATTTTTCTGAAATGTAATCTCTAAGCTGGGTTGGCAAGGGAAGTCCATAAGAAAGTTTAGCACTGTGGTTCCAAAAATAATAATAATAAAACAAAAAAATCACACGCAATTCCCTTTTAATGGTTTAAAGTCAAGCATTCTTTAAAAACTTCTTTCATATCTTTTCAAAGTCCTAATAATAAAGGAAAATTCCTTTACAAATCCACCACAGTTTTGCTATGGACACTTGAACTGAGTGGGAAAGATCTGACAAGTCGAGTCAAGATACTGGTACACAGAGAAAACGAAACAATACTCCTATCCCGTTGCTTTAGCAGGGTCTGTTTGTGCTTAGGAGTATCGCATCGATACCTTGTATTCCCGAATATTATATCCATCCTTCTTCTATGTTCTTATCATCAGTGATAAAACCTTGTCTTAAACTGCTTCTACTAACCTGGTCGTAAGAAGCAAACTTTCTCATCATGATACCCAGAACCCTCAATTCTCCCCGTTCTCCCTGCGCATCAACCTATTTCTGGCTCCAGTTATCTGTCACTTCCGAGAGCACATCACCTGTAATACTCTTCTAAAAGATCAGGCTCTCTTAACCTCCCACTGTGTCCTAACAATCCATAAGCACAGGGGACACCCCGACATTTGTTTCCTCAACTCCTGGGCCGCCGTCATGATAACAAAACAATCATGCCCCATGAAAATTCACGCCGAGGTGTCATGGCAAGATCCTCTGCTACTTTGTAATTCTCATATTCAACATTTATTGATAGTTCAAAGTAGCAGGAGAGGGGATGTTAGCTTCAAGCACTGGCTGGGCTCAGAAAGACTGTTTACTTTAGGTCAGAGAGAGTGCGTATTTATTGCAGAGAAGAAGGAACTAACAGAAAGTGAGCAAAGATTATGTGAAAGAAAATTAATGGAGACAGATTGCAGAGGAGGGAACCAGAGCTTAAATCTGTGATAGAAATAAGAAGGGAGCTTGGTGAAGGAGAGACGGTATCTCCTCTGAGTCAGAAGAGAAGACGACAAAAACACAGGTAACTGCTGAGGTGATGAAGGTAACCGAGGGGTCCCAGCATAGACTTGGTTTCAGGAAAATGAGAGCAGGACAATTACATAGGGGTGGGGATCAGAGTGATGGAGAAAGTACTAAGGGACTTAAAAAAGAGACATACTTGTTCTGAAGAGAAGGAAACCAGAACTTTTCAAAGTCACAGAGGAGAAAAAGAAGCAGCTGTATTATGCAGAGCAGATATATACAGCCTTCACAACAGACTATCTCAAGGAAGCTGCAAGATGCCTGGGAAGTAGGAAAATGATGTGAAGAAAGGTTCTGCTAAAAGTGACGATCCTGTGAAAGCTGACTGGAGAGCGTGGCAAATATTAATGGTTAAATATGGGGGATGGGTATAAGGAGGTTCAATATACTATTCTCTACTTTTGTGTACCTTTGGAAATGTTTATAATAAAACATGTTTTTAAAAATTGCCTAGCCATCGTATGTCCTCAGGAGCAATGGTTATCTTCCTCAGAAAGCTCAACAACTTGCCAGAACTTTCCAGAAGGTTTTAGGAATTTCAGAGACACAGTTGCATACGGATACATACACTCTAGAGGACTGCAAAATTCAGTGACAGGGAGGCAAAAAAAGTTTCCATTTGACCAGGATTTGTCCCCAATTTGTTCTAAGGAGCGAGAAACACAAGTGAGCATTAAAATTAGGCTAAGTGGGTCAGGCGTGACAAACAGGGCCAGAAGATGAAAGCGATGAGGACAAGTATTTCTACTAAGCATACGCCTGAAGACCAATATTATAGAACTTACTTCATCTCCAGAACTTCCTCTAAGTGTTTTCTTCTCTCGGCCCGAAGGTTGGTCAAATGAGTCTCCTTCTCTGCCAGCGACTGCTGCGTGCAGGACAGCTTCGCCTTCATGGACTCCAGCTCCTGCTTTACCTTCTCCATGGCCATCAGCAACTCCTCCACCTATGATCAACACACAAAGGTCAGAAACTGAGCATCTGGGCCAGGTATAGTCAGAGGAGCTGGGCAGTGGGCAACGCCTGGGTCCACAAAATTGAAGACACACCCATCAAAAATTCTGTACTCTCGCAGGATCAGACATAAATGGCAGTTAAAGACATACATCTTTCATCTTCCCTCCACTATAATTCTTCTCAGTTTAGGTCCAAAAAACCCTCATTTTCTTTTTGACAAATGTAAGGGCATCAGAAGTAACACTGTGCCAGAAACAATCCCTTCTAAGGAATTTATTTGGAAACAGTCCAGAAACTTCCATGGAAATAACAATATAATGCAGATAAAAATATAAGGAACAAAATCATAATAAATATTTCTAGAAGGATTTTAGGAAATAAAAGCCATAAACTTGACTAATACCAGATGCAGAATAAACATAAATGAGTCATTTTTATTCGTTCAAACTAAGATTCTTCTGTTTATACCATTACAAAGAATTTCTTGTTAAAGAAACAGCTAGAATTCAATCGGATAATTTCCTGCTCTAAAGCTAGGTAGGTAGAGATTTTTTGAGGAAGGCAGGAAGAAAAAAAATATATGACCAGATAGAGAAGAGACAGAATGCTTTTAAAAGACCTGTAAAGGACTTCCGTGGTGGCGCAGTGGTTAAGAATCTGCCTGCCAATGCAGGGGACACAGGTTCGGGCCCTGGTCTGGGGAGATCCCACATGCCGTGGGGCAACTAAGCCCGTGCACCACAACTACTGAGACTGTACTCTAGAGCCTGTGAGCCACAACTACTGAGCCCACGTGCCACAACTACTGAAGCCCGCGGGCCTAGAGCCCATGCTCCACAACAAGAAAAGCCACTGCAATGAGAAGCCCGCGCACCGCAACGACGAGTAGCCCCCACTCACCACAAATAGAGAAAGCCCACGTGTAGCAATGAAGACCCAACACAGACAAAAATATAAATAAACAAATTTATTTTAAAATAACTAAATAAAATAAAAGACCTGTAAAAACATGAGCGAAAGAAGACAGAACGCTAAAACACAAGAAACTAAGAGAGCAAGTTCTGTACTTTATCAGTTATTTCCACTTACTCCGGGTAGTTCCAAAATCAGATTTAAATAAACACGTTCATCTTAATTCAGAGGCGAAAAGATGTTGCCAAAATATCTGTTGTTACCTAAAAACAACCTCAACCAGAAAATCAAACAGCCAAGTATACCAATCACAAGAGTTTACAGTCAGTTTGCTACTTGACAAGAAATAATCTTGGTTATAATCCTTTCCAGAGGTAGAGGTGAGTGTAGGTAGATGGACTGGTAACAGCTGTTAAAAAGTTACACTTAGTTTTTTGGCACCTGAGTTATTTTACTTTAGGTATCTTCTCAGAAGTGATCAAGTTAATGCTCTCAGCTAAACAGCCTCCTGACAGTCCCAGTTGCTGTGAGATTTTTTCTTATTACGCAGATCTCTTTGGATATGTATTCACATATCAGCAAGCTTTACAAGAACATATAACTGCCTGCCTTTTTGAAAACTGTCAATAAGGATGATTCTACGTTATCAGTTTAATTCATATAAAATCTTAGCAAAAACCAGATTAAATTACGCCCCAAGGTATACTCTTACAACACAAAATCAGCCATCAACAGCATCATTTATAGAAGGTCTAATAAATAGTGAGATGTGTCCATCTTTTATGAACTTAAGCGTATCTCACAACATCTCCCTCCCATCCTGTCCTTCACTGCTCCAGGCAAGCAGCGGTGTCAGTTTCTTACATAACTTGAAGAGATATCTTATACATACACAAGCAAGCATGTATAAACTATTCCTCCTTTTCCTATACAAAGGTAAGCCCACTCTATACATACTCTTATGCATCTAAAGTTTTTAGTAAATATTTATTGAAATACAGCATAAAGAAAAATATACAAAAATTATAAATGTATAACCTAAAGAATTCTAAGTGAACAAACCTATATAAAGAGCACAGACCAATAACCAGAACATTACCATCACCCCAACCCCCCCATATCCCTTTTCTAGATTAAGAGTAACCATTATTCTAACACTCCAGATTAGTTTTGTCTATTCGTTTTAACTTTACACAAATGGAATTACATAGTATATAATTTTAAGCACGGATTTTCCCCCCCTGGTGTTATATCTGTGAGATTCATCTACATTGCTGGGTAAAACTGTAGTTCTGTAGTTCTCATAACTGTATGATATTCCACTGTGCAAAAATAGCAAAATTTCCTGAAAGCACTTCTGATAAGCAGAAGTTTTAAATTTTAATGGCATTTAACAAAATTTTTCCTTTATACATGTTTATGTTCAGAGCTTTTTGTATAATGAACATGACAATTTTGTCAACCTCAAGGTCATGAGGCTACTATCCTTTCTTCTAAATCCTTTCTTGGACTATACATTCACATTTAAATATATGACGTATATGCAATTGATTTTTTAATATGGTGTAATGGTCAGACTCATTTTTATCAACATGGATATCCAATAGGCTCAGCACTGCGAACGGTAGAAGGACTTCACAGTCATGGTAGGAAGGTACTTTGGGCCTACTTGGCAAAAGATCAGAAATTACTTAAAGACAACTTATAAATTATAGGAAAAATAATTTAACAATGTTTTATATTGCACATAACCACCTTTAAATTTCATAAATGATCCATCTGAAATATCATATGCACTGATAAAAGGCGTATGTATATATTCTAGAGCTAAGAGCAAAACACACACTTACATACTCACGACCCAGTAGCTTTTGTTAAGTGCAATTATCCAACTGTATTCTCTGACTCTCCTGTGATAGGTAATCGCTATTCTTAATCTGTGTACTTATTCCCTTGCATTTCTTTATTTTTACCTCTGATGCATATATTCCAAAATAAATCACTACTCAGTTTTATCAGTTTATGAACACTGAAAAAATGCTATTACTGACTTTATTTCATCCAAAATTATGTTTACTCATGCATATAAAAGAAGGGCCCACCATAGGAGTATAACCCGGATCTAAGAGCAAAACGCACACCTACGTCCTCACCACTCCAGAGGTAAAAGCAATGACAGTCAACAGCACTGAGGACCACAGCTCTAAGGTTACGGTTTCTCACTAAACTGAATGGGCTCCTTGGAAAAATTACTGATTCCAGATTAGGAGGCAGAAATATACAGAAGATGGACTTTGCACATGCAGTGCCAAAAAAACAAGAGAAAATAAGGATCATGACACAGAAACTCTGATAAAACCAGAAAAAACACAGCCGAAGAAAGAAAAAAAGAAAGCTTAGAGGAATACCCCTTATGACTATACAGATGCAAAAAATACTATAAAATCAAAGCCAGCAAGATATAAAAATTGAGATTTATCCCAAGAATGCAAGGTTGGTTTAACATATAAAATAAATGTAATAAATCATATTAATAAAATACATGGCAAAAACCACATGATCATTTCAAAAGATATAGAAAAAGCATCTGACAACTTCCAAAACCCTTTCATGATAAAAATATTCAAGAAACTAGGAATAGAGGAGAACTTCCTCAAGCCAATAAATGGCATCTATGAAAAACTTTTAGTGATGAAAGACTGCATGCTTTCCCTCTAAGACCAAGAACAAGACCAGGATGTCTGTTCTCACCACTTCTGTTTAATATTGTACTAGAGATGATAGCCAGTAAAAAGCAAGCTGCAAAAAATTTAAAGGCATCCATATCGGAAAGGAAGACACACCATTTTCTCTAGCTGAAGATGATATAATCTTATAAAGAGAATAATCCTAAGGACTCCATCTTAAAAAGTAAACAAATAGGGGCTTCCCTGGTGGTGCAGTAGTTGAGAATCCACCTGCCAACGCAGGGGACACGGGTTCGAGCCCTGGTCCGGGAAGATCCCACATGCCGCAGAGCAACTAAGCCCGTGCACCACAAATACTGAGCCTGCACTCTAGAGCCCGCAAGTCACAACTACTGAGCCCGTGTGCTGCAATTACTGAAGCCCACATGCCTAGAGCCCATGCTCCACAAGAAAAGCCACCGCAATGAGACGGCCGTGCACCGCAACAAAGAGTAGCCCCCACTCGTTGCAACTACAGAAAGCCCATGCGCAGCAACAAAGACCCAACACAGCCAAAAATAAATAATTTTTTTTGTGTGTGTGTGGTACGCGGGCCTCTCCCTGTTGTGGCCTCTCCCGTTGCGGAGCACAGGCTCCGGACGCGCAGGCTCAGCGGCCATGGCTCACGGGCCCAGCCGCTCCGTGGCATGTGGGATCTTCGCGGACCGGGGCAGGAACCCATGTCCCCTGCATCGGCAGGCGGACACTCAACCACTGCGCCACCAGGGAAGCCCAATAAATTGTTTAAAAAGTAAACAAATAAGTATACAAAGGTTACAGGATACAAGATCAATATATAAAAATCAACTGTATATCGATACACAGACAATGAACATTCCAAAAATGAAAGTAAGAAGACAATTCCATTTAATATAGCATAAAAAAGAAGGAAACACCTAGGTATAAATTTAGCAAAAAAAAAAAGAGCAAGGCTTCTGTTGAAAACTGTAAAAGGTTGCTAAAAGAAATTAAAGATTTAAATAGAAAGACAACACGTTCATGGATTGAAAGATGTAATGTTAAGATGGCAATACTCTTCAAACTGATCTACAGGTTCAACAAAATCCTTATAAAAGCTCTCTTTGTCCCAGAAACTGACAAGCTGATCCTAAAACTCATATGGAAATGAAAGACAGCTAAAATAAGTAATCTGGGGGTGGGGGGAAAGAGGACTCATACTTCTTGACCTCAAAACTTACTACAGAGTTTCAGGATGGTACTGGCATAAGGATAGACAAAGAGACCAATGGAAAAGAACTGAGAATCCAGAGATAAACCCTAACTTTTATGGTAAACTGATTTTTGACAAGAGTGTCAAGGCAATTCAATGAGGGAAGAGTATTCTTTTGATTGAAAGGTGCTTGGACAACTGCCCTATTGCTTTACATTTTAAAGTTCCCATGCCATTAACTTCTTAGCGAAAATGAGTCACTTGTCTTATAGAATGACCCACATTTTGGATTCAGTTGACTGCTTTTTTTTAATGATACTATTTGTGGTGTTCCTCTGGTCCTCATGTTTCTTGTAAACTGAAAGTAATAGGTAAAGGCTTCATGAGATTTGGGTTTGTTTGGTCTTTCTGACAACAGTACTCCATAGGCAAGGTGTGTACACCATATTATATCACATAATGACTGTCTGTCTCACTTTTAGCAATAACACTGATCAGTGTCTCAGAACCATTTATTGAAAAATCCATTCTATCTTCACCTTTGACATCCATCCCGTATACCCGTAAACATGGGTATGTTTCTATGCTTTCTATTATGAGCCACTGGTTTGCCTATTCCTACACCAAAACCACATTATTTTAATTATTATAGCTTTATAAGGTTTGACATCTAAGAGAAATGGTGTTCTCTTTTCAAGAGCATCTTAGCTATTTTTGAATTTTTGCAAAAAATATTTCCTGAGTCTAGCATAATCCGGGCACTGTTCTACAACAGTTCATGGAAGAGCTATATGGAAGAGATGTATATTTAGGACTTTAATATCTTTCAGAAAAGATTTATAATTTCCCCCATAATGATCTTGAACATTCTAATAATACTTATTCCTTGGAACTTTATACTTTTTTAAATGCTATATTAAATATTATCTTTTTTAAAAAATGTAATTTTCATCTTGGTGCAGGCTATAGAAATGCCACTGATTTCTAGAGACTTACACTGTATCTAGTGTCTACTTAAACAGTCTTTATGGACTTCTTCTCTACTATGTAGACAAACATTCATATCTTAATGATAGTTTTCTCGCTTACCTTCCAATCCTTATAGTATTTATTTCTTTTACTTGCCTTACAGCAGAGCCCAGAAAGTCTACAAAGATGTTGACAGCACGCACTCTGTCTCATTTCTGATCATAAATAGAATACTTTAAAAGTTTTATCCATAAGTAAGTAGTATAATTTTTAATAGCTGTCCTTTGACAGGCTACGGAAATTCCCGTCTACTACTAGCTAGTTAAGAATTTTTTAAAATTATAAATTAATGTAAAGTTTCTGCATTTCTTGAGATGATTATATGACTTTTCTCCTATCACATTTCAATGTGGTAGACTACAGTAAGTAGTCTTCTAATGAAACCACTATTAAAATCCTGGAATGAACCTCACTCCTTCAAGCATATCTTTCCTCTTCACACACACTCACCTTGGACTCCAGTGATATTTTGTTCAGGAATTTCTGTATTTATGTTCGTGCTTGAGACAGGCCTAAACTTTTACTTTCCTGTATTAACTCTGTCAAGTTTTGATATGGAGTTATGCTGGCCTTATAAAATATGTCCCTCTTTTTTATTTTTCTGGAATTGTTTCTATAAGATTGAAATGATTTGTTCCTTGTATGTTTATTAAAAATCACCAATATAACTCTCTGGGCTTGAAATTTGTGGGAAAAAATTTTATTACCAACTCTTTCTTTTCTTTCAGGTTTTCTTTTTCATATTTAGCTAGCTTTGCTGAGTTTCATTCTCCTTGGCATTTGCTCACTTAGTCTGAATCTTCAAATGTGCCGGCAAAGATACCCTTGTATCTTTTCAATACTGGCAGGACCTGGAGTTAGGAGCCCTTTGTCATTCCGGAAGTTCCTTGCTCACTGTGCCTTCTTTCTTCTTCTCTTTTAGTCTCACCCAAGGCCAGTCAATTTTCTCAGTGTTTTCAAAGGACCAATTCTGGGTGTTATGGACCCTTTTTATAAAAAGGGGGGAGGTTTGTCTCTTAGACTCTCTACCTTGGGCTGCCATGGACATTTTCTTTTGTCCTGCCAAGATACAAAAACCAACGTTCAAGTTCAACAGCTTACCAAGTACTTATCTTTGAATTCCCTCTCTGTTCATCCCCTGGCCTGAGAATTTTCTACATTCTTGACAACTTATGAATGCATATTTTATCAGCCATCTTCAATTGTTTCTGTGGAAGTTATTTTCCCAGCATCTAGTCTGCCATGGTTACAGATATGTTTTATCTTTCATTCCAAACTTGAACTTACAGAATTTCCTTGTTAGTAAAACATAATTTTCTCAAAGATTGCTTAATTTTCCCACCCATTTGAGTGCCAGGTCAAGGTGTCAAGGTATTTCCACCTCAGATCATACATACATCCAAATAAGCTTTAAAGCACTTTAGCATTCAATGCAAGAACGGTGCCACGAACCAGGATTTACAGCTAATCACCTGATTTGTGCTCTGGTTCCAAGCCAGGGAAACAGCTTCAAAGCCAGATGGAAATTCTGCACTTTCTGTTACTTTCCCACAGTCCCAGAGAACACATTCAGCTGTCTCCACTTGGACACCCACCCCGCTCTGTGCCCACCACACAGCAGTTGTTGTGTAGTTTTGGGTACAGACACTGAGAAACGAAGGTAATGAAAGCTGCGTAGAAGAGGAGATACATACCACACCGAACAATGAAGAAATTCTCCACAATTTTAAAATGTGCTCCAGGTCACAGTATGATTTTCGAAAGCACACGCTATAAGACATTTAAAAAAAAACAGAGCTGGGATTCAAGTATGTAACCTAACTGCCTCCACTAAAATATTAAGGAGAAAGTTCAAGGCTGACAGTGTGCAGTGCCAGCAGGACCAGATGGTTTGCTTAAATCACAAGCTAATAAACTTTTACTCAGAATAAGAAGGGAACAAATCATGGCTTTACCACAGACCCATTTTCCCTAAAAGAGCAAAGCAACTGGGCGCTTCAGGTAGGTGCTGGCAGAGACTGCATCTTCAAGTTTCCCTCCTTCTTCTGTTCCACAACGAAGAGCAAAATACTTTTTGTAGTTTCCAAGATGCTTATGGAAAATCTTGTTACAGTTTCTTGGGAAGATAAGAGGCATAAGTCTCCAAAGGAGAAAGAAATGATTAGAAGAAAAAAGGAGGGATACAAAAAGAAGATTATCTAGAGGTTAAGCATTCATTAATGTAAATGTAATTTACATTACATTTACATTAATGTAATTCTGTAAGTCAGATTTTCGTATAAGTCCCCTAGTTTTCCTGATTTCAATGAAATTCTAGATTAAGAGCCACTCTGTTATACAAGCCCCCCCCAAAAAAAGTTATCTAGCTCTTGAGTTGAGAAGCATGTTTGAAGTATTAATGAGAACTTACATACATACCTACATACACACATTCCCCTACCTTCTCCTAACAAACTGCTTTAGGTACCTCACAACCACTACTAATGAGAATTTGAATTCACAGAATTCCCAAGAGATTTATGCTAGTATTTATACTAGAAATCATCTCTTTATCCCCATATGTTCTCTTTGTCAAAGCATGGTAATTCTTTGACCAGGTATATACCAATAGTGCGGTATTTTATGAATATGGAACACCTATAGCTCTTACAATAATAATAAGAGCAACTTACATTATCTGAATACTTTGAATGCGCTAAGCCTTTTACATATGTTGCCTCATCATCCTCACGAGGATCCTATGAGGTGGCACTATTGTTAGCGTCAGTTTTACAGAAGAGGGAGCAGGTTCAGAGTTTAAGTGCCTAACCCCAGGTCACACAGCCGGAGGAGGCAGAGCTAGGGTTCCAACCCAGGCGGTCAGAAGGCGGTCAGACTCCACTGCTGTTCACAGTTAATGCTGCTTTGCTACAATGTATCAGTGTTCAAAAAGTCCTAAAACAGCCTCCCACAACTGTATCTAAGGAATCCCTCGGGGAGTGTGCCTGTGCCCACTTTTGCATCTTTCTATCCGTCCTTTCTCTCCCTTCTCTCCCATCCGCTCCCCACCCCCCCAGGTACTTAACTCCCTCCATGTGCCAGGCACTGTGCATTATACCACCAGGGCTTAATAGAAATACACGTGCTTCCCTAGTGCTCCATGTAGAGATACAGTCATTAACTAGTAGTATTTGTAAATGTATAATCATAAATCATGAATAGTTTTATGTAAGGAAGAACAAGACGCCATGAGAATAAGTAACATGAGGGCTTCCCTGGTGGCGCAGTGGTTGAGAGTCCACCTGCCGATGCAGATTCACGGGTTCGTGCCCCGGTCTGGGAGGATACCACGTGCCGCGGAGCGGCTGGGCCTGTGAGCCATGGCCGCTGAGCCTGCGCGTCCGGAGCCTGTGCTCCGCAACGGGAGAGGCCACAGCAGTGAGAGGCCCGCGTACCTCAAAAAAAAAAAAAAAAAAAAGTAACATGAGACTTTGATCTATGTTTTGGGGGCCTAGAGAAAGTTTCCCCAAGAAAGTCAAGGAGCAGATGGGGAGGAAAAGAGCATTCCAGCTCCAGCGCCCAGCAAGTTTAGAAACCCTGAAGTGGGAATGCATACACCTACAAGAGAAGATGAAAGTATCGCAAGCCCTGAGAGCAAGAGGAAGAAGGGTGCACACGTGGCAGGAAAGGAGGAAGCGGGCAGATGCAGCGCTGTGCAGGCCATACGAGGGGGTTTTGGCTTTTCCCCCCAAAGCAACAGAGGTACCAAAGGATGTGACCAAACAGAGGAGCGAGATGATTTAGAATGTTAAAATCAGAATGACTAAAATAATGGCCCCAGGAATCTAAGCTGAACAGAGAGGGACGCCAAGCCAGGGCCAGTGGATTGGTATAAAGCAAAAAGAGACAAAGAAACTCAAGAAACATAGTCGCAGTGGAAACCTGAAAGCTGAAATGACAGCAAAGTGTGATCTGAGAGGAGGATGCTATAATGAGTGGGCTGGAGGTGGACTGGGTTAGCAAGGTCTAGGATGCCAGATATGGAATGAAGAAAGGCGGCAACCTCTCGGGCCAGGAAGCAGAGAGGACAGACAAGTGGGTTATCCACACAGATGCTGAAGCTGCTGAGGCAGCAAAAGCCTGCAGTGAAAAGCTTCACACTACAGCTGAACAGCATGAGCCCTGAGGAAGCAGAGGCTCACATGGGTGTGACGGACCAGAGGTCTGAAGGGTAACAGGAAGCAAGACGGAATTCACATTTACTGACCACCAGGAAGGGCTGCGGGGAGTTTGCAGGGGAGAGGCCAGATTACACTTCGGGCAAAGAAGGTGAACGTGGTCCAAGAAGTAAAATAAGAGTGTTTGTGCCAGGACCAGGCACAGAGCAGATACTCAATGAGTATCTGTTGAATGGGTGAATAAGTGAAGATAGATGAATCTGTGAATTCTGGTGACCTAGAAGGAAATGTAAAAGGGATGAGAAGAGTGGAAGAGCTGGGTTAGGGCAAGAAGGCACTGAACAATATGGGGACGAAGGTGCAGAGCACAGATGCTCGGGGGCTTCTGGCGGTGGGGAGCAACATCTGCTGAAATGCAGGATGAGAGGCACAGCAAAATTAACTCCAATAGGTTCGCTGAAGAGAGTGGGCACTTCAAAATGAATCAGATGCCCCTAAAATAAGAATTTAAATATTTTGGGTTTTTTAGTCCCCATTTGAATGCATATGACATATGATAGTATTGATTACAACTCTCTATTCTGTTTATTGAAAATAAGATATAAGTGATTCTTGAGGTAACCTAACGGTAACAGATGCCACTGAACTCAGCAGAATGTTAGACTTAGGGACTGTCAGGCATTACTACTATCTTTTATTCCGGACTTTATAAAGAACCCAAACATGGGTAGAAGTCACAGATAACAGCACTGAAGAAAAACCACAGAAACCACAGTTCAACTTTGGGAGCCACTAGATTTCTTGACTTTTTATATGTAGTTGGATTTCTCCAATATTCGACAATGCCAGATGAAATCAGCAAATGACACTTTTAATAACTAATGTGCTCCATGGGTGAAGAATTTACAAGGTGTTTTTACTGTCCCTCAAAATATGCTTCACATTCCCTCAGGACACTTAATAATGCTTAACAATGCATGTGGCTCACAAGTACCCACACAGTTGAGGCTGACATGCAGGGGAGCTAAATTCACACTGACTGGCTGCATTCCTTCACTGGTAGCTGCCTTTAAGTTTCCAGTAACATTACGCTGTGGTAACAAATCTTCAACTGAAGATCAATTTTAAAAGAGTGGAAACACAACAATGTGAAGGAAATGCTTCTTTTTCAAGCCATCTCGATTTTCTTTCTTTTTTTTTTTTTTTAAAAACAACGCAGAGGGCTTGGGTAGATAAATCCTAAAATCATCACTCCAAAGTGGAGCTTGAAAAATCAGACATCAATAAAATGTGGGTGCACATTTTCAAAGCAAGGCAAACGTCCCCCTACTGGTAGGACTCTCATCATCTGAGTGACTGAGGGTGGAAAAAGGCTTTGAAAGGGCCAGTGTTTATCTCACTGCCAACTCTCCTTAGGTGATTTCTTGGTAACACAGCATCAAAACTAAAAGGTAAAAATCCGAATTAAGCACTGAAAACTATTTTTTCCGGAGACTGTTACTTGATTAATGTCTCCTATAACTTGCTTATCTTAGCAACAAACAGGTTGCACCAGCATCAAGTAAAATATAAACTTAATAGTTTCCCAGGTCCACATAAACTCCACGGCTCCTATTCTATGCCCGTAAGAAAGGAGGACAGAAATAATCTAGATAGCATCACACTTTCTGTCTCCGGCGAAGAAGATGGGACAACTATCATTTTGCACTTTTCTGCATCTGGGTAACTCAGGAAAAGAAATACAAAAAGAGGAGGAATGACAAGACTTTCCCTTGAACTTCGAGCTCTGGTAAGTTCTCTCCTGAAAAACAATTGTTTCTGCATTGCTGGGAAGTCAAGGTAACAGGATACAGTACATGACAGGAGGGCTGTATACATTGCCTATAGGCTTTGGAAAGAAATTTCCTGAGTTAAAATTATGTATTTGGTTATTTCACATGGAGAAAACCTTAATTGACCTTTATTACAGAAAACAGCAGTCCTCTCGCTAGCATGGAGTCGCCGACAGGGAAGAGAGCATTAGGGCTCAAGCCCTTCCTCTAAGGTCAAACGAACAATTTGAATAAATCAGCTCCAGACTGTTTCCTTAAGTTTTCAACAATGAAACCAAAAACTCACTGGCATTTTAACTGGAAATGTTAATGCTCATCTGCATTGCTAAAAAAAATCAAATAGCTACCTAGAAGTAAAAAAGTGACATTTCATTAATTAGAGATACATTTTGCGGGGAAAACATATTTCAATATAACCCCTGAAAAATGGTCACAAAGAAAATATTGACCAATGACAGTTATTTGACCTTATCAAAAGTATATGACTAGCCAAAGGAGTAAAGTAAAAGTGTGGGATTTAACGTCTGGCAACCCAAGGATACCAAGAGGGAACTCATAAGTATCTCTCTCTCTCTCTCTCTCTCACACACACACACACACACACACACACACACACACACACAGGATTATTCTGGTCTGGCCATAATAAATGAGGCTCAACATTTGTGTCCTGCCTTTAGAGGCGACCAAAACACTCGTGGGGGAATAAGTTACTCCACACAGGTGAGAGCACAGAGCCCTAGAAAGACTATGAAACTCGCCCTACGTCACAGCTAATAAACAGAAGAAACCGAACCCACGTCCCCTGATGCTGGCTCAAAGCCCTTCACACCCACCCTCGCTGCCTCTTCGTTAACTCACTAAAGAGGGTGGACGTCAGAGGAAGGGACACAGGAGCACCGACGCAGAGCTCGGGCCACGCCGCACACGAGAACTATCTGCTGTGCAGGATAAGTGCCGCTGTGCAGGTTTCTCTAGGAAAACGTGTTTCACTGAAAACACCCAGGAAGGCACAGCCAAGGAGAACGTAAACTGCATATAAAGATCAGCAGGAAGCCATCTGGCTCCCACGATTTCACCTTCAGCCGTATCCTGGATGACTGCCTCTATCATCAATAACTTGGTTTCTCAAACTGCACAGCAGGAGGTAACAGAATAAGGGCCAGACACCCCAAGAACCATTACAAGCAAACTAAACATCATCTGTTACAGATCTGCCACAAAGATTCCAAAAGCACTTCCCAGTGTGGCAGTGGTTACACAGTTTAGACACAAGTATAAAAACACACCTACTTTGAAAACCAGCATCTACAGACTCCCGCACTCAACTGTGTGGTTCATTTTGGGGTATGCCAAGGTTTTATTTCTTCTCCACTGCAGTTAATTTTTTCATCTGATTTTAACTTTTGAAAACACAGATGTGGCCCTTTTGTTGAATAAAAAGAAAAAATCAACCTGAAATTCAGAGCCACAGATATTTCCTGAAGTTCCAGGATAACATAATCATGTACTATTTTTTCAAAACTTTTCAAAGGTAAGAAACTAACCAAAAAGACAACCAGAAGTGTACTATTGTAAGAGCTACTCCACGAACTGCTGGTGAGTATAGGGGTTTTGTTCTGTTTTGTTTTGCCATAACCATTGTATGCGGTTACTTCCTGGAGGCTTCAGTTTTCTTTCAGACTTTCTTTAGCTGTTGTCTAGTGACCCCATCTGGCAAAATTATAGAGGAAGTTATATTGGCCCAAGCTTCTGGCAAGTCAAACTTTTTAAATTTTATGTAAGAAGGAAATAAGAAAATAGAAGTTCAGGGTGAGAGAATTTTAAGGATTTTTAGCTTCATCCTTCTGTAATACATAGGATAAGAGGAAAACCATGTAATTAAGAAAAGGTCATGCCATTCTAACTGAAGGAATTCATGTTGCTGCCTTTTCCTTGTTATTCTTGAAGATGCTTGTTTAATATTCTGATCTTCTATTAAAAGTTGTATTAAAACTCTGAGATTTCTGCTTGCTTGTTTAATACAAAGATGAAGTAATTAATTCAAAAGTGTATCCAGCATAACTGGATGAATAAGATTTTGAACAGTACAAAGCTGTTTAAATTTTTAAGTAAAGAGTTATTAAAGACAGAGAAATGTCAGTTTAAACCATGAAAATCGGCCTTGAGATGGTAGGCTTTAGTTGTCTCTCATTCTTACTATCAACATTCAGAGCTTGATTTCACTAAACGGGGTAAAAATTACAAGCAGAAACTGAAGGAGCGCTTTTAAAACACTGAGAGTTTCATTTTCATTCACCATCTGACTTATTCCGCACTTGTGAAGGTGGCTACAACATTCACACAGTTTCAGCTCTTCTTTTGAACGTTCACTGTCTGAGACATTTGAATTTTTAGACATGCTGTTATTTGAACATATTTGGGTAATTTCCATTAATAAGTGGATTGAAATGCAGAATAATATTGGGTCGCCATTACCGCAGACTGTATCATTCCTTTAACTTGAAGCCCATTTCATACATCTCTCTAAGATCAAAAGGAGGAGAAGTCTAAACATGGAGATTTCTGCTATGGCCGGGTACAGCCATTTAACTTCTTCTTTCAACAAGCCAGAGATGGCAGAACTCTCTTTGAAGTGGCAGCCCTGTTGGCCTTTGAAGTCCCTTGTCAATTGCAGAAAGGCTCTGGTGGGGTTTGTTTTGTAGCCAGCTGTCACCGTGAAGGCAGACATGACGTATTTCCAGCAGTCTCACTTCAGGGTCTGTCAAGTGACTGATTTCATAACCAGTCACCATAACAAAGGAGATTCAAACTCACTGACATGAGAGCAAGAGTCCACAGTGAAACTTACTAGGTTCCTCTTGACAGAGCCTGATTTAAATACTCAAGTGATTACACAATGGCAAAGAGATGACGGCTGTGAAGTTAACTGTCACATCTCCTCGGATCCTTGAATATTAAAAATGTACTTTCCATATGTTTATCAATAAAATGTTTCATAACAACAGTATCTTCAATCTTTGCACTGATGAGAAATGATGACTTCTGCAGAAATCAGTAAACTGCTTTAAAAGCACAGTTTACATTGCTAACTTACAACTAGACTTTCTTGGATAAGACAATGATTCTCTATAGTTCTGAGACAAATGTTTGCATTTGTAATGCTTTTAGACTGCTCAGCTACTCAAGTCAAAAATCCCCACCACTCCTGACACAGAAATCAGTTTAAGACTTAAAAGGATAAGTAAAGAGAAACAATTTAACATGTGTTAAGAAACTTCCATGAGCTATAAATATAGCCCATGATAGCACTATATAAAAGGAAACAATCTTAATAATATTACAAATCTATTTTTAAGGTGGGGAGAGATGACACCAATCTTGAAAAATCAAATGTTAAATTTACCAATGATGATCAGAAGTATTAATTCCACTGGAAGGAAAACAGGGTAGGAACAAAAAGATTTTCATACTAATCTGACCATAGTTTATGTCTGTTATGTAGAACGTTTTGAGCTTTCAGATGTTTTTATGAACATGGCTTGCTGCTATCAGAGCAGAAGACCAGATGTACACAAGACGTTTAGCTCCCAGGGGCTCTCAGGCCAACCTCAGTGTGGTTAGTGCTGCACGTTCGTCCCAGGAAACACAAGTCCTCTATTTCCCAATGAAGAATAGGTCACAGGAATCCCAATGATTCCTAAATTTTACTTTTCCATTCTGGCTACCATGCTTTAAACTCAAGCAACAAAAAAAAGGGTAAATTACGCTCAAATAACGATATCTATTCTAAGTCTTTAAATCTACAATTCTGAAATCTTTTGAGTTTTTCTGATCAGATGACAAAGCGCTTCATTAAATCCCATGGAAAGGAACTGCAGCAAAGAATAAAAACATGTATCAATTTAAAAAAATGTTTGGTAATGTCTGTAAGAATCATAAACTTCCATGAAACTTTAAATTGTTTAGTAAATAAAGTGATGCTGCTGCTATTAGGGGTATAGACACTCAGGTGGTCAGAATTAAATTTCATTCATTCACTCATGCACTCAAAAAATATTCAATGATTGCCACTGTGTATCAGACGTGATGGTAGGTATCAAAGATACAACAGTAAACAAGACACAGCCTGGCCCTCACGGAGCTTTCATTCTGCTAGAGAAGACAGAGAGTCTCTTCGGTGATAGTAAATAAGTCATAACAACACAGTAAAACAAACAGTACAGGATGCTGCTGCAAAACATGGGGGAGACACGTAACTCAGACTTGGAAGGTCAGAGAGGAATGTATGGAAGGAGAAGTGGGATTTATGCAGACAAGAGAAAAGGGCAAAGATGAAGACACTGCTTCATACAGAGGGAAATGTAGTTTCATAAATGCAAACAAGTCTTCACCCTTCTGAAAAAGGACCCAATGAGCACTGGTGCTCTTTTTCTGTCCAAGAAATATTAAATACATCCAAGACTTTACTATCGAAATGATTAAACAAGACTACTGAGAAAGCGTTATCGTGGAGACTGGCAGCTAACAGGTAATCAGTAAAGGCAGTACCTCGAGCAGTCGTTGTATTAAGAGAAAGATGCTATGTACGCGTCCTGTGGGCCACATCTTCTGGTAGTAAGCCAGGCACATATTTATGGACTCATCAAAAGCTTACTTTGCAGAAATATACAGAGTAAACAGGTACTCTCTCAGTTTATGTGCATTTGAGGGTAACTGGAAGAGGCGTGTATGCTGTGAATGGCAAACACAAAGCTAAAGTGAAGAAAAAAAGCCAGCCATACCTCATCTCCCGACTTTATATTCTGAGCTCAGAGCAGTCTTCTGAGCTAAACGTGTATATCCAACTGCCTACTTGACATCATGAGAAACAGGACACAGGCACCTCCAATTTAACATGTACAAAGCTGACCCCCTACCTTAAACTCCCCCTCCTCCAGCTTCCGCAGAGTTGAATAAGCACCACCACCCTCCACTTACACCGTCATGGCGGAAAAGGTGGGCATCGGCCCCCCCACATCCTCCTCCCTAACCTTCCCCACGCAGACCAGCAGCAGACCCTGCTCGTCCCACCTCCAAGCAGCCAACACCCTCCCCCGCCCTTGCATCATGCCGCATCTTCCTGACAGGTACGGCCCTCCTACCCGTGCTCTCTCTCTATTTATTCTTCAGATAACTGCCAGAATAGGCTCTCAAAACCTAAAATGGATTTTCATCACCCTTCTGTTTGAAACGATTTACACCACAATCTGGTCTCTTCCTACCTCTCCAGTTTCATGTCAGACCGTCTGTTCTCGCTTGTTTATTTACCCACGCGCCTACCTACGCACTCAGCCACCAGCCCGCTTCTACTCACTCCTCTCCACTAACCGGCTTTCCTTTGGTTCTCTGATTGCGCCTCGCTCTTCCATCAGGGGGTCCACACACCGTGGTTCCCCCGGAGGTAAACCTCTGGCCATTCTTAATCTCACTAAGTCCTGTATACTTTTCCACGTCTCAGTTTAAGCATCAATGCCTTTGTGATGCCTTCCCTGACCATTCATTCTAAATAAGGTCCTCTTGTTATACTCTTTCATAAAACACTATACAGGACTATGATTTGTTTGTGGCACAACTTTAAAGAATATGTTTAAATCTGTGATCACCGATCTCCCTAACATGTAAACGCCGTTAGGAGAAGGGACCATTTTGTCTGGCTCACAAAAATAGTCACAGCTTCTAGAACACAGCAGCCTCTCAATAAAATTAATTAAATGAACAATGGAATAAATGAAATAGGTGATATCTCTGAGGCCATTAAACTCTTAACAATGCTGGGGTGGCACATACTCCTGGGGGACAGACATCTCCTTCTCACTTGTATAACTATTCTACTCCTTTTTCTGACACTAACTCCAATGCTCATGCTATAAATTTAAGTGTCTAGTTATATGAATATGGGGAAACACACATGATTATGACATCTCATATTTCCCCATTATTTCTTAAAGGAAAAATTACTTTTGACTAACATGTAGACCACGGATGTTTTCCCAAAAACAAAAGTGAAAAAAGGACCAAGGACAAGCAAAAAAGTGCATGTACTTGTATATTTCATTTCTACAACTCTGACAGGCTCAGGAGAAAAAAACTGAGTAGTAGCTGCTGAGTACATGTGTGTCTATGTATTTATCCATCCATCTTAACACAGCAGAGAATCCAGCTGTCTGATACACTGACCACTGGACAGATTAATTAAATAAATATAAAAACTCAGTCCTGCCGGGGCTCTAGCCACAGTTGAGGTATTCAACTGGAACATGTGGCTGGGCTGTCATCTTACTCACATCTTATAAGACACACCCAGCGTCTCCAGGCCCTACTGGAGAGGGCTCCTATAGACTTCGGAGGCTTCAGTAACCAGCAAGCACTTGTAACGAAAAATGTGTATCCACAGAATTTATGTCAAAAGTGAAAAAGTAACCTCTGTTTAGAATTCAAATCCTTTTAATAGGGAATGGGATTTGGATACCACATGTGAGCACCAAGAGTGTACACTGCTACTGAAAAAAATCTGTTTTCTAGGTACTTTCAGTACACAGGAAGTGTGTGTGTGTACATCTATGTGTTTAAGGGGGAAAAAAAGTCATGAAAATTCAAACAGTTATTTCCAATTGTAATTTAAGGTTATGAGGATCAAACACAAATTTTTAAAATCCTAAATATTTTGTATCTTCTTATTTCTAGGAATAAGGTATAAGCATAATGTTCTAAAATCCATATTTTGCTTCTGATAGTGCTAAAAAAGTATTCTTTTCTTTCCCTTTCTCCTTCCTAAAGAAACCCACAGAATACACGACTTTGTAAAACTGAAAAATATTTAGCATTAGGATAGGATTTCACAGTACACATTTCTAGTCCTTTACTAAAGCTACCCATACTATCTTCATGAGGAAAACCTAAAAGTAAACTGGAAAATAACGCACAGACTACGATCCTGCACTGACCTAAGACACACTCTCAGAGAACGAACAACCCAGTGAGCAAAACCATGCCCACCTGAGCAACCTGTTAGCTGGCTGTGGCATCCTCAGCTGAGGTAGATACTACAAAATTCTAGGCCAGGCAAGGGGAGAGGACAAGGATTTCCTCAATTCACAGGAATTCAAACTTCATATATATGTAACCGGGAACTTTTAACAATAAGCATGTCATCACTGGTACCGAATCAACCAGGTAGGGTCTACAGATAGTAAGTTTCTCTGGGGCCTAGCCAGGTTGGACCAGTCCTCCCCTTGGAGCTATCGAGGGCAGTGGTGGTAGCAAGAGAAGTATCAGTGGTAGCTAATGTTGACTGACTACTCTCTTTACACATACAACCACCTCTCTTCATGCGGTAGATATACCAGATTATGCCAGCACCTTTATAGCACTATATACCAGTACCAAGTTTCTTTGACAGCTCAAGAACTGACACAGCCACCAGGTACTATAGTTTCCCTAAAGTTCTGCAGTGGCCTTCTGAACTAGAGAGTCACAGTATAAAATCTCTGTACCTAACATATCACTTCTGCCTTTCTTGGACTTGATTCTCCTAACACTGAGGATGCTAATTTCAGCTTTGTAGGATAAGAGTGTTTTCTCAGATGAGATGAAAAAGCCTGAGGGAAAAACTGGTTTGAGGCTAAGAAATAAAGAGTTCTGGATTTGGATGGTTTCAGGTTGAGATTTCAATGAAATACTGGAGTAAAGATACAAAGTAGATATGAAGTAGACTTAGCTTGGATCTCAGAAGAGAGAACTGGGCTGAAAGTACAAACCTGACGTGGTAGCAATTCTACTTCTCCTACTAATACAGCTAACATTCTTCAGCACAATTTCTTAGTTCTTATCCTGAACAAGTTTCCTGCTAGGGCATTCTCATCTCAGAAAACGGAACCACCACCTCTCAGGCGTCCTGTCAGAAATCAGAGGATCATTTTTGCTTCTTTTTCACCCTTACCCATACATGCAATTCATCAAATCTTTTTAGCTCTGTTTCCATGCTAAACCTGCTCACTCTTCTCCACCTCCACTGCCAGTATATGAGGTACTCAGCCTAATCTGCCCGCCCGCCCCTAGACCAGGAGTCTTCCACGACGACTGTGTTTGTATACCTCTTAAAGAGTTTATATAACTAGGATCTTAACTTGATATATCATTTTTTGGCATCATAAGTTAAAGAGTTGGTATCGCATCATAAGTTAAAGGGTTGGCAGGCATCGAGGGAATTTAAATCAACATAATAAAGGCCATATATGACAAACCCACAGCCAGCATCGTTCTCCATGGTGGAAACCTGAAACCATTTCCACTAAGATCAGGAACAAGACAAGGTTGCCCACTCTCACCACTATTGCCCAACATAGTTTCGGAAGTTTTAGCCACAGTAGTCAGAGAAGAAAAGGAAAAGGAATCCAAATCAGAAAAGAAGAAGTAAAACTGTCACTGTCTGCAGATGACATGATACTATACATAGAGAATCCTAAAGATGCTACCAGAAAACTACTAGAGCTAATCAATGAATTTGGTAAAGTAGCAGGATAAAAAATTAATGCACAGATATCTGTTGCATTCTTATACACCAATGATGAAAAATCTGAAAGAGAAATTAAGGAAACACTCCCATTTACCATTGCAACAAAAAGAATAAAACAACTAGGAATAAGGGCTTCCCTGGTGGTGCAGTGGTTGAGAGTCCGCCTGCCGATGCAGGGGGCACGGATTTGTGCCCCGGTCTGGGAAGATCCCACATGCCGCGGAGCGGCTGGGCCCGTGAGCCATGGCCGCTGAGCCCGCGTGTCCGGAGCCTGTGCTCCGCAACGGGAGAGGCCACAACAGTGAGAGGCCCGCGTACTGCAAATAAAAAAAACAAAAAAAACCCACCTAGGAATAAACCTACCTAAGGAGACAAAAGACCTGTATGCAGAAAACTATAAGACACTGATGAAAGAAATTAAAGGTGATACAAACAGATGGAGAGATATACCATGTTCTTGGACTGGAAGAATCAACATTGTGAAAATGACTATACTACCCAAAGCAATCTACAGATTCAGTGCAATCCCTATCCAACTACCAATGGCATTTTTCACAGAAGTACAACAAAAGAATTTCACAATTTGTATGGAAACACAAAAGACCCCGAAAAGCCAAAGCAATCTTGAGAAAGAAAAACAGAGCTGGAGGAATCAGGCTCCCGGACTTTAGACTATGCTACAAAGCTACAGTAATCAAGACAGTACGGTACTGGCACAAAAACAGAAATGTAGATCAACGGAACAGGATAGAAAGCCCATGCACATATGGTCACCTTATCTTTGATGAAGGAGGCCAGAATATACAGTGGAGAAAAGACAGTCTCTTCAATAAGTGGTGCTGGGAAAACTGTACAGCTCTGTGTAAGCTCTGTGTAAGCTCTGTGTAATGAAATTAGAACACTTCCTAACACCATACACAAAAATAAACTCAAAATGGATTAAAGACCTAAACGTAAGGCCAGACACTATAAAACTCTCAGAGGAAAACAGAGGCAGAACACTCAGTGACATAAATTACAGCAAGATCCTTTTTGACTCACCTCCTAGAGAAATGGAAATAAAAACAAAAATAAACAAATGGGACCTAATGAAACTTAGAAGCTTTTGCACAGCAAAGGAGACCATAAACAAGATGAAAAGACAACCCTCAGAATGGGAGAAAATATTTGCAAATGAAGCAACTGACAAAGGATTAATCTCCAAAATATACAAGCAGCTCATGCAGCTCAATATCAAAAAACAAACAACCCAATGCAAAAATGGGCAGAAGACCTAAACAGACATTTCTCCAAAGAAGACATACAGATGGCCAAGAAGCACATGAAAAGCTGCTCAACATCACTAATTATTAGAGAAATGCAAATCAAAACTACAGTGAGGTATCACCTCACACCAGTTAGAATGGGCATCATCAGAAAATCTACAAACAACAAATGCTGGAGAGGGTGCGGAGAAAAGGGAACCCTCTTGCACTGTTAGTGGGAATGTAAATTGATACAGCCACTATGGAGAACAGTATGGAGCTTCCTTAAAAAACTACAAATAGAACTACCATATGACCCAGCAATCCCACTACTGGGCATATACCCTGAGAAAACCATAATTCAAAAGGACACATGCACCCCAATGTTCATTGCAGCATTATTTACAATAACCAGGTCATGGAAGCAATGTAAATGCCCATCAGCAGACAAATGAATAAGGAAGATGTGGCACATATATACAATGGAACATTACTCAGCCATAAAAAGGAACGAAATTGAGTCATTTGTTGAGACGTGGACGGATCTAGAGACTGTCATACAGAGTGCAGTAAGTCAGAAAGAGAAAAACAAATATTGTATATTAACGCATGTATGTGGAACCTAGAAAAATGGTACAGATGAACCAGTTTGCAGGGCAGAAGTTGAGACACAGATGTAGAGAACAAACATATGGACACCAAGGGGGGGAAAGCAGCGGGGGGGGGTGGGGATGGTGGTGTGCTGAATTGGGCGATTGGGATTGACATGTATACACTGATGTGTATAAAACTGATGACTAGTAAGAACCTGCAGTATAAAAAGCAAACAAACAAACAAACAAAACAACTAATACTAAACTTTCTTTGGGTTATTTGTATGGAAATATGTTAATATAAATGTTTCAGACATTATATGAAATTCCTAAAAATCTTATATGTTCTGGTATAATGTTATAAGTCATAAATTCTAGTTATTACTTTAAAATGTATATCTCAGAAATAACTAAATTTCCTTGTCAATTGCATTATTATGAACTTTCATCAAATCTTTAACCGTGGTCATTTTTAAGGCTTTTGTCATTTACAGACAGTTCTGGGTGTACTCTGATGCTTTTGCAAATACGTTCCTACAAAAGGGTTTCATCTTCAGGGAATTCATGGAAAAGACTCTGACAAGTACAGGTTTCTGGTAACTGACTATACTGCTGAACTGAATGAATAAGCATTTTCAGAACTCTAATGGAAAACTGATGAACTCATAAAAGTGCTAACAAAAGATCAAGATAAAAAAAATTAATTACATGGGACTGAGTGAACTGATGAGGATGATTATAATTTTTGTGACTTTCTGTTTGAATTAAAAAAAAAATCCCACAAGGACTCAGAGGCAAAAAATATACAAAACAATTTTCTCTGCAAAGTAAAGGAGCTGTTACAGTGGAGGATTCCTGGACTGAATGTCAATATTACGACATAGTATGAGTGTGTTTCGTGTTTGGTAATTGCAATTATTGTTGCTTTTGTTGTGGTCACCCATTTACAATGCTTGGTGTCAGTCTCTTTATCTCTTGTAAAAATAAAATACAGTGTGTGTGTGTGTGTGTGTGTGTGTGTGTGAAAAAAGAAAAAAAAGAAAGTACAAGAAAAATAAATAAAATAAAAATAGCCTATTGGGCTTCCCTGCTGGCGCAGTGGTTGAGAGTCCGCCTGCCGATGCAGGGGGACACGGGTTCGTGCCCCGGTCCAGGAAGATCCCACATGCCGCGGAGCGGCTGGGCCCGTGAGCCATGGCCGCTGGGCCTGCGCGTCTGGAGCCTGTGCTCCGCAACGGGAGAGGCCACAACAGTGAGAGGCCCACGTACCGCAAAAAAAAAAAAAAAAAAAAAAGCCTATTAATATCAATCAATCTGCCCCAGAAAGCAAATTATAAACAGTTCACACAATAGCTTAAAAAAGAACATGTAACAGCAGTCTATATACCATGACATGATTTATTATTAATTGCCAAAATTGCTACATGATCTCTGGTATGTAAGACTTGTCACTAAACAATGATCCCAAAGCAGAAAAAAATCTTTACAGAAAGACAAAATGGGGAACATTTTGAAAATAGAGGGAAGAATGTCAAAAAAGATAAAATCAAGATACAAAAAAATCCTTCCTTACCCTGGAACAATGGTTGACACTACCCCTTCTCTGAGGCTCTCCACTACCCAAGCTCTGTTTAACTGTACATTAATAGATATTCAAATAGAAAGTGGACCGAGACATTTATCTAAGAATAGGGCACTGAAAGAAACTCATTCTGGAAAGATCAATTTTCCTTCAGCTTTGCTAATAAATGTCAGTTTGTCTTTCTACACTTGACACTAGAGAAACCAGATCCTTGTATCTAAGCTATGAGGGGACTCCCTGTAGTACACACCATGACACGTCTGCTTTGAAAGGTACCCCCCTTCCTTGCTATGGCGCTGCCCTAGCTCACAAGAGCTCCGGTGGTCTGATCAAAGGGCTCCCCAAAAGATTCATGTCACCCTCTCACTGAATACTTTTTACCAATAGTTTGGCACTTATGTTTCTCCAACAAAGAGATGGAAACAACACTGGAAAAGAGACACTCTTATAATGGGAACTGAGATTAGAGCCTTCACTTGTTAACACTATTTCTTCCATTCAGACCTCCCACCTTTATTCTTCCTAATAAAAAGTTTAAAGCAAGGGTAGAGAATCTAAAAAGACATAGAAAAACATAGAAAACAAACAGAAACAGCAGAATTCTTTAACAAGTCACCTCCGGGTTGAGATGCTGATCTGGGACTCCCAGGTGTCATGACATCCATGTCCTTCATACCTGTTACCAACCTCAACTTGTTATAACTTTAACGGCTCTTGTGAACAAGACAGGCTATAAAATAAATAAACGTTTTGCTATTTAAATCAACGTCTTTGACTCAGAAGTGTTTGTGTTTTCCCATTCAATTTAAAAGCAGGGCTGTGCTCAGTCTGGTGACAGACAGGCAAGTTAAATTTCATCTCATCAGATGTGTCAGCATACACAACATCAATATATACAAGTCAGCCCCAAATATGTAACGCACAGATGACTGCATTAACATGAATCAATTCTTAATACGGCTATGTTTTAATTCTTATTTAACTCTAAATACTTACACTCAGTGAAGTGCTTTGAAACCCTGCAAACATACATTATGTACTGTTCACCTAAGCCATACTGGCTGGGCTTCACCCTCCTTTAACCAGCAGCACTGCCGTAACTGTAAAAAATCGCAGACCTGTTTTTCAGCACTGGTCCTGGCTGACTCCTCCTGTGCCAGCACCATCTCTCGCTCTGCAGTTATCTGTACACTTTCTCTTAGTGCTTCTTCCAGCTCTTCAATCCTGTCATCCTTCTTACGGAGACTGTCCTGGAAAACGACGGAAGACCAGGTGAAGGAGACTAATTAACTCAAGGAGAGCCCATTTATCAAGGAAGGGCTATGTGCTTATAAAATGTTCTTCCCTTCAGAAGTACATCTAGGCCAAAAAGATATGGACACAAAGGAAAGAATAAAACAGGGGAAGAAAGATGTAAAGAGGTTGAAGAAGTAAGTATATTGTTAAGAGCAAAGGGTCAAGTTAGTTAAGCAAGAGAAACCTGTGATGGACTTCCTCCGTAACACACAGAAGAAAACTGTTAGTGTTAGGCAGATGGGCGGCAGGGGCCTGATTATCTAAAAATGCAAAGCCGTTTCTGAGCTACTCTCTAAACTGGGCTTATAGCCAGCTTTGATGAAGCCTAAGTCACAAGACTCAAGAGCTAAACATTCTCTCCCTGCAAAGTTAAGCCCAGATGAAAAAGTAAACAGCATGATCAGTCGGATTATATGCTACATATAGACAATTGTTGGCAAATTCATTTTTTAAAAAAGAAATGCAAAAGGAGATTTTTCCTCATGAATTCAAGAGAGTGAAGTTTTCTCTCAATCTCATATAAGAAAACTAAAAATAACTGGTGAGAAGTAACTGGTCTGGCTAAGGATGAGTAATTTGGTTAGACAACCAAAACCCACTAGGCCTAATATTCTACACAAGTCTAAGAAGTAACTTTTGGGGAGGTAAATATGGATTTCTACCAGAAAGACAAACAAAATCCTACAGGACTTTAAAATCATGTAAGACAGACGATATTAAAAGAAGAAGAATAAATGAAACAGTTTTCAAGTAGTATGAAGAACTGGATCCATCAGATTATTCTAAGCATTTCTTCTTTAAATAGAACCAGAAGACTAAGAATAAAGTGCTGCCTTTTATTAACAGATGAAACAAAGAACAAGGTTTGTCCATTCATTCTCCAACTTGCTGAACACTCACATCAGCAAAAGATACCAAAGGATTTTGTCTTTTATCTATGCAACTCTTATTTGATCTTATTGTAGTTCAGTTTTCATAAGTACAAAGTACAAGAAAGTCCTTTTTTGACAACTCTGTCTTCAGAAATCTAGAACTGAAATCTAGAACTGAAACCTCTCGAACTGAAATCTCTAAGTCAGCTTTTTCTCCCAACTTTGATGGAATGGCATCTATTATTTAACATCCTTCCTAATAAAAAGTTGTTATATCTTTTGCTCTCTCCCATTTTTCTCAATTAAAAAAAAAGATTTAGGAAAAAGAATATTCACATTTTGATGATGTATGTTCATTTTTCTTTTTAAGTATTCATTCTTCTCGGAGATAATGTTATAAAATACTCTGATTTAGTCCCTAAGTAAGGTTCTGTTTTATGCAGGGCAGTTTAGCTACATCAAAAAAATGCTCTTTGGTGAAATCTAAATGCTTCCAGTTTGCTTGCCATTAACAGCGGAGTACAATAAGTGTTTCTACAATGAGGCCAAGCAGAGAGAGACAAGGAATGACTCCCTTGAAAACAAAGTCCAACATAGTTTCTCTTGATTCAAAGAAAATGAAATGTAACAGAAGGATTAAGTGGAAAGGAATGGATGCAATGATCTGTGCAGTCCTGTCAAATCCTCTAATGAATGACTACATCTGTAGTAACATGGGGATTCTGAATTACAGATTCCTGTAAGCAAATAGAAACACAAATGGTTCCCATTATCAATTAGCTGTGAATAGCTCAGTGTTATGTTTATGTCCAGCCTATTGCATCCTTCACCCTTAAACTGTCTTCTGGAGATCTCCTGAGAGGCTTCTGGTAACCTAACCTAAAATGAGGGTTATTCCAAGTAACTTCCCAGGAACCCAATTTCAAGCAAATAGGTTTACTTGCTCTTCTGCATGGGCCAAAAAACAGCTTTGAGGCTTTATCAATCAAACTTTTTTTTAGAGTGAGGATAATTAGTAATTTGTCATACTGAAAGTTTCCCTGAAACCACTGTTAAAACCAGAGTCTACAAGATGAGCTGTGTGTGCAACGTCATTTATTTAAAAGTTTTCTGGAAAAAAACACTTTAGACTTCCGGGAAGATGGCGGAAGAGTAAGACGCGGAGATCACCTTCCTCTCCACAGATACACCAGAAATACATCTACGCGTGGAACAACTCCTACGGAGCACCTACTGAACGCTGGCAGAAGACCTCAGACCTCCCAAAAGGCAAGGAACCCCCCACGTACCTGGTTAGGGCAAAAGAAAAAACTAAACAGAGACAAAAGGATAGGGACGGGTCCTGCACCAGCGGGAGAGAGCTGTGAAGGAGGAAAAGTGTCCACACACTAGGAGCCCCTTCGCGGGTGGAGACTTCGGGAGGCGGAGTGGGGGAGCTTGGGAGCCGCGGAGGAGAGCACAGCAACAGGGGTGCGGAGGGCAAAGCGGACAGACTCCAGCGCAGAGGATCGGGCCGACCGGCACTCATCACCCGAGAGGCTTGTCTGCTCACCTGCCGGGGCGGGCGGGGCTGGGAGCTGAGGCTCCGGCTTTTGTCGGAGAGCCGGGAGAGGACTGAGGTTGGCGGCGTGAACACAGCCTGCAGGGCGTTAGTGCACCGCGGCTAGCCGGGAGGGAGTCCGGGGAAAAGTCTGGACCTGCCGAAGAGGCAGGAGACTTTTACGTCCCTCTTTGTTTCCTGGTGCACTAGGAGAGGGGATTAAGAACGCTGCTTGAGAGAGCTCCGGAGACGGGCGCGAGCCGCGGCTAAGAGTGCGGAGCCCAGAGGCAGACATGAGACGCTAAGGCCGCTGCTGCCGCCACCAGGAGGCCTGTGTGCGAACACAGGTCACTAGCCACACGCCCTTCCGGGGAGCCTGTGCAGCCCGCCACTGCCAGGGTCCCGGGATCCAGGGACAACTCCCCCGGGAGAACGCACGGCGCGCCTCAGGCTGCAACGTCACGCTGGCCTCTGCCGCCGCAGGCCCGCCCCACACTCCGTGACCCTCCCTACCCCCCGGCCTGAGTGAGCCAGAGCCTCCGAATCAGCGGCTCCTTTAACCCCGTCCTGTCTGAGCAAAGAACAGACGCCCTCCGGCGACCTACACGCACAGGCGGGGCCAAATCCAAAGCTGAGCCCCTGGGAACTGTGAGAACAAAGAAGAGAAAGGGAAATCTCTCCCAGCAGCCTCAGAAGCAGCGGACTAAGCTCCACAATCAACTTGATATACCCTGCATCTGTGGAATACCTGAATAGACAACGAATCATCCCAAATTAAGGAGCCCTGTGGATGAAAGGCTCTTGGTGCTGCAGCCAGGAGTCAGTGCTGTGCCTCTGAGGTGGGAGAGCCAACTTCAGGACACTGATCCACAAGAGGCCTCCCAGCTGCACATAATATCAAACAGCAAAAATCTCCGAGAGATCTCCATCTCAACGCCAGCACCCAGCTTCACTCAACGACCAGCAAGCTACAGTGCTGGACATCCTATGCCAAACAACTAGCAAGACTGGAACACAACCCCACCCATTAGCAGAGAGGCTGCCCAAAATCATAATAAGTCTACAGACACCCCAAAACACACCACCAGACGTGGACCTGCCCACCAGAAAGACAAGATCTAGCCTCATCCACCAGAACACAGGCACTAGTACCCTCCACCAGGAAGCCTACACAACCCACTGAACTAACCTTAGCCACTGGGGACAGACACAAAAAACAACAGGAACTACGAACCTTCAGCCTGCAAAAAAGGAGACCCCAAACACAGTAAGATAAGCAAAATGAAAAGACAGAAAAACACACAGCAGATGAAGGAGCAAGATAAAAACCCACCAGACCTAACAAATGAAGAGGAAATAGGCAGTCTACCTGAAAAAGAATTCAGAATAATGATAGTAAGGTTGATCCGAAATCTTGGAGATAGAATGGACAATAGAATGGACAAAATGCAAGAATCAGTTAACAAGGACCTAGAAGAACTAAAGATGAAACAAGCAATGATGAACAACACAATAAATGAAATTAAAAGTACTCTAGATGGGATCAATAGCAGAATAACTGAGGCAGAAGAACGGATAAGTGACCTGGAAGATAAAATAGTGGAAATAACTACTGCAGAGCAGAATAAAGAAAAAAGAATGAAAAGAACTGAGGACAGTCTCAGAGACCTCTGGGACAACATTAAACGCACCAACATTCGAATTATAGGGGTTCCAGAAGAAGAAGAGAAAAAGAAAGGGACTGAGAAAATATTTGAAGAGATTATAGTTGAAAACTTCCCTAATATGGGAAAGGAAATAGTTAATCAAGTCCAGGAAGCACAGAGAGTCCCATACAGGATAAATCCAAGGAGAAATACGCCAAGACACATATTAATCAAACTGTCAAAAATTAAATACAAAGAAAACATATTAAAAGCAGCAAGGGAAAAAAAACAAATAACACACAAGGGAATCCCCATAAGGTTAACAGCTGATCTTTCAGCAGAAACTCTGCAAGCCAGAAGGGAGTGGCAGGACATATTGAAAGTGTTGAAGGAGAAAAACCTGCAACCAAGATTACTCTACCCAGCAAGGATCTCATTCAGATTTGATGGAGAAATTAAAACCTTTACAGACAAGCAAAAGCTGAGAGAGTTCAGCACCACCAAACCAGCTCTACAACAACTGCTAAAGGAACTTCTCTAGGCAAGAAACACAAAAGAAGGAAAAGACCTACAATAACAAACCCAAAACAATTAAGAAAATGGGAATGGGAACACACATATCGATAATTACCTTAAATGTAAATGGACTAAATGCTCCCACCAAAAGACACAGATTGGCTGAATGGATACAAAAACAAGACCCACATATTTGCTGTCTACAAGAGACCCACTTCAGACCTAGAGACACATACAGACTGAAAGTAAGGGGACGGAAAAAGGTATTTCATGCAAGTGGAAACCAAAAGAAAGCTGGAGTAGCAATTCTCATATCAGACAAAATAGACTTTAAAACAAAGACTATTAGAAGAGACAAAGAAGGACACTACATAATGATCAAGGGATCGATCCAAGAGGAAGATATAACAATTGTAAATATTTATGCACCCAACATAGGTGCACCTCAATACATAAGGCAAATACTGACAACCATAAAAGGGGAAATCGACAGTAACACATTCATAGTAGGGGACTTTAACACCCCACTTTCACCAATGGACAGATCATCCAAAATGAAAATAAATAAGGAAACACAAGCTTTAAATGATACATTAAACGAGATGGAGTTAATTGATATTTATAGGACATTCCATCCAAAAACAACAGAATACACATTTTTCTCAAGTGCTCATGGAACATTCTCCAGGATAGATCATATCTTGGGTCACAAATCAAGCCTTGGTAAATTTAAGAAAATTGAAATTGTATCAAGTATCTTTTCCGACCACAATGCTATGAGACTCGATATCAATTACAGGAGAAGATCTGTAAAAAATACAAACACATGGAGGCTAAACAATACACTACTTAATAATGAAGTGATCACTGAAGAAATCAAAGAGGAAATCAAAAAATACCTAGAAACAAATGACAATGGAGACACGACGACTCAAAATCTATGGGATGCAGCAAAAGCAGTTCTAAGAGGGAAGTTTATAGCAATACAATCTTACCTTAAGAAACAGGAAACATCTCGAATAAACAACCTAACCTTGCACCTAAAGCAATTAGAGAAAGAAGAACAAAAAAACCCCGAAGTTAGCAGGAGGAAAGAAATCATAAAAATCAGATCAGAAATAAATGAAAAAGAAATGAAGGAAACGATAGCAAAGATCAATAAAACTAAAAGCTGGTTCTTTGAAAGGATAAACAAAATTGATAACCATTAGCCAGACTCATCAAGAAAAAAAGAGAGAAGACTCAAATCAATAGAATTAGAAATGAAAAAGGAGAAGTAACAACTGACACTGCAGAAATACAAAAGATCATGAGAGATTACTACAAGCAACTCTATGCCAATAAAATTGACAACCTGGAAGACATGGACAAATTCTTAGAAAGGCACAACCTGCCAAGACTGAATCAGGAAGAAATAGAAAATATGAACAGACCAATCACAAGCACTGAAATTGAAACTGTGATTAAAAGTCTTCCAACAAGCAAAAGCCCAGGACCAGATGGCTTCACAGGCGAATTCTATCAAACATTTAGAGAAGAGCTATCACCTATCCTTCTCAGACTCTTCCAAAATATAGCAGAGGGAGGAACACTCCCCATCTCGTTCTACGAGGCCACCATCACCCTGATACCAAAACCAGACAAGGATGTCACAAAGAAAGAAAACTACAGGCCAATATCACTGATGAATATAGATGCAAAGATCCTCAACAAAATACTAGCAAACAGAATCCAACAGCACATTAAACGGATCATACACCATGATCAAGTGGGGTTTATTCCAGGAATGCAAGGATTCTTCAATATACGCAAATCAATCATTGTGATACACCATATTAACAAACTGAAGGAGAAAAACCATATGATCATCTCAATAGATGCAGAGAAAGCTTTTGACAAAATTCAACACCCATTTATGATAAAAACCCTGCAGAAAGTAGGCATAGAGGGAACTTTCCTCAACATAATAAAGGCCATATATGACAAACCCACAGCCAACATCGTCCTCAATGGTGAAAAACTGAAAGCATTTCCACTAAGATCAGGAACAAGACAAGGTTGCCCACTCTCACCACTGTTATTCAACATAGTTTTGGAAGTTTTAGCCACAGCAATCAGAGAAGAAAAGGATATAAAAGGAATCCAAATCGGAAAAGAAGAAGTAAAGCTGTCACTGTTTGCAGATGACATGATACTATACATAGAGAATCCTAAAGATGCTACCAGAAAACTACTAGAGCTAATCAATGAATTTGGTAAAGTAGCACGATACAAAATTAATGCACAGAAATCTCTGGCATTCCTATACACTAATGATGAAAAATCTGAAAGTGAAATCAAGAAAACACTCCCAGTTACCATTGCAACAAAAAGAATAAAATACCTAGGAATAAGCCTACCTAAGGAGACAAAAGACCTGTATGCAGAAAATTATAAGACACTGATGAAAGAAATTAAAGATGATACAAATAGATGGAGAGCTATACCATGTTCTTGGATTGGAAGAATCAACATTGTGAAAATGACTCTACTACCCAAAGCAATCTACAGATTCAATGCAATCCCTATGAAACTACCACTGGCATTTTTCACAGAACTAGAATAAAAAATTTCACAGTTTGTATGGAAACACAAAAGACCCCGAATAGCCAAAGCAATCTTGAGAATGAAAAATGGAGCTGGGGGAATCAGGCTTCCTGACTTCAGACTATACTACAGAGCTACAGTAATCAAGACAGTATGGTACTGGCACAAAAACAGAAATATAGATCAATGGAACAGGATAGAAAGCCCAGAGATAAACCCACGCACATATGGTCACCTTATCTTTGACAAAGGAGGCAGAAATGTACAGTGGAGAAAGGACAGCCTATTCAATAAGTGGTGCTGGGAAAACTGGACAGCTACATGTAAAAGTATGAGATTAGATCACTCCCTAACACCATACACAAAAATAAGCTCAAAATAGATTAAAGACCTAAATGTAAGGCCAGAAACTATCAAACTCTTAGAGGAAAACATAGGCAGAACACTCTATGACATAAATCACAGCAAGGTCCTTTTTGACCCACCTCCTAGAGAAATGGAAATAAAAACAAAAGTAAACAAATGGGACCTAATGAAACTTAAAAGCTTTTGTGCAGCAAAGGAAACCATAAAGAAGACCAAAAGACAACCCTCAGAATGGGAGAAAATATTTGCAAATGAAGCAACTGACAAAGGATTAATCTCCAAAATCTATAAGCAGCTCATGCAGCTTAATAACAAAAAAACAAACAACCCAATCCAAAAATGGGCAGAAGACCTAAATAGACATTTCTCCAAAGAAGATATACAGAGTGCCAACAAACACATGAAAGAATGCTCAACATCACTAATCATTAGAGAAATGCAAATCAAAACTACAATGAGATATCATCTCACACCAGTCAGAATGGCCATCATCAAAAAATCTAGAAACAATAAATGCTGGAGAGGGTGTGGAGAAAAGGGAACCCTCTTACACTGTTGGTGGAAATGTAAATTGATACAGCCACTATGGAGAACAGTATGGAGGTTCCTTAAAAAGCTACAAATAGAACTACCATATGACCCAGCAATCCCACTACTGGGCATATACCCTGAGAAAACCATAATTCCAAAAGAGTCATGTACCAAAATGTTCATTGCAGCTCTATTTACAATAGCCCAGAGATGGAAACAACCTAAGTGCCCATCATTGGATGAATGGATAAAGAAGATGTGGCACATATATACAATGGAATATTACTCAGCCATAAAAAGAGACGAAATTGAGCTATTTGTAATGAGGTAGATAGACCTAGAGTCTGTCATACAGAGTGAAGTAAGTCAGAAAGAGAGAGACAAATACCGTATGCTAACACATATATATGGAATTTAAGAAAAAAAAATGTCATGAAAAACCTAGGGGTGAAACAGGAATAAAGACACAGACTTACTAGAGAATGGACTTGAGGCTATGGGGAGGGGGAAGGGTAAACGGTGACAAAGCGATAAAGAGGCATGGACATATATACCCTACCAAACTTAAGGTAGATAGCTAGTGGGAAGCAGCCGCATAGCACAGGGAGATCAGCTCGGTGCTTTGTGACCGCCTGGAGGGGTGGGATAGGTAGGGTGGGAGGGAGGGAGACGCAAGCGGGAAGAGATGTGGGAACATATGTATATATATAACTGATTCATTTTGTTGTGAAGCTGAAACTAACATACCATTGTAAAGCAATTATACTCCAATAAAGATGTTTAAAAAAATAAAAAAAATAAAATAAAAGTTTGCTGGACCTAATGGCAAAGCCTGGTGCAAAATCTTTCTCCATGACAAAAACGAAAAACAGAAGCCAAGTGAAACCACAAATAAAAAGAAAAGGAGAAGAGACTGTTGAATCATTTTTATGAGATACTGTAAGTCATGTTACATCTCAGTATAAAACTAGGTATGGGACCATCTGCTCTAAGGAACTCATATTAAACCAGGGCAATAACGAGAAAAATGAAGATAGCAAATCAAATACCCCCCACCATCTTTAACAAAGTCCAACTACTGAAACCATACAGTGAATAAAATTTGGCTCTAGTTTTGTTTTTGGAATCTTAACAGATATCTGCTAAGGCAAACCAAGGAAGTTTCCTTTGTACTGAACAAAACCTTGAATCTATTTCATTTAATAAAATATTGAGCCAATGCCAGAAATAAATAGAACCTTTTAGTTCTACAAATATTGGAGCCCTAACCACACTGCTAGGTCATATTTATAATTATTCTTTCTTGTCCTCACTGTTTCTTCAAGGTTAAATACATTTTTCTGCACTTAGATTATAATATGGGTACTTTTTGGTAACGTTTAGAATACTAGAAAAAAGAAAAGATCTTAAAAAGTTTAGAAGGGGCAAAAATGATCACCCATAAAGAATCAAAAAGTGGAAGGCAGTGGAATTTTTAATGGCAACACAGAAAACTAGAAGACGATTGAGGCGATGCCTTTAAAACTCCGAGGGAAAGATGACTTCTGATATAGAATTCTACATCCAAACTATCAATCTAATGTGAGGGTGGAATGCAAAGTCTGAAAAACTTTACCTCACATCACAGACCCTCAGAGAGCTACCAGGTCTGTGCTCTGTCTCAAATGCATGGTGAAGGGAACTGTGGAGGTGACAACCAGCCTGGAGAATAAGTACAGTTTGGAGTAGAGGACAGAAAACTCCAGGAAAGATGTTTCCAAGAAAAAAGTGCATGTAGAGATTACCTGAGGTTAATTAATAAGGGATGATGTATTTTACAACAGTAACAATATTGGGAGGAATGTCATGGTTGGAAAAAGGAATTTGGGAATAAACTGGTGATATGTATACAAATAACTAATAAAACAAACAAACCAATTACCACCACCAGGAAAAACTACAAGTCCAATAAAGGAAATGAAGTCATAATACACTACGTGCCTTGGTCACAATAATGCAAAACTTGATATAATTATATTGGAAAGACAGAGAGGGAAGAGTGTGGGGTGACTTGTATAAAAAAGCCAATTCCTCATCACTCAGGATAAGAACTCAATACATAGCTAATGTCCAAATGAGAAAAATAATCAAATAACGATAAAAAAGTGGAAGTAAACAACAGAAGAAACAACCCAAAGAGGTGAAAGTGGTCATCTCCGAGGGGCAGGAATCAAGGTTAGACAAGAACGAGGCAGATGAGCCGTACAGTACTGCCTTGCTTTGTATACAATATAAATATATATTCTGAAAAAAATCAAAATGAAATTAAAAATGTTAAAAGAATAGTGCACACTGCCAAGTAAATTAATAAGAATATAGAGAATTTTTGGAAATAGTTATAAATGTGGTGACTATTTCAGATACTGATACTCTAAACATACTAACTATTTATTACGGAAAGAGAAGAGCTGACTGGACAAATGTGTCACAACTCAGTGCTAACGGCAAAAAGGAATAAAAGTTTAAGAAAACAACATGTATGAATTTTAAGCCACTGTACTCTTCAGTTTTCTCTTCAAAAGTCCTGTGAAGACACAGGGAACAGACTTGTGGTTGCCAAGGCGGTGGGGGGACGGGAGATGGAGGGACGGGGAGTTTGGGATGAGCAGATGCAAACCATTATACACAGAATGGATAAACAATAAGCTCCTATGTACAGCACAGGGAACTATATTCAATGTCCTCTGATAAACCATAATGGAAAAGAATATGAGAGAGAATGTACATGTATAACTGAGTCACTGTTGTACAGCAGAAACTGACACATTGTAAATCAACTAGACTTGAATAAAATACAATTTTTAAAAAGTCCTGTGAATTTCTTCATGCCAATAATTTGCATGAGTGGGTCAAAATGATGATGATAAATTCCTTTCCAGTCTTTAGGTAACTGTGGGATACTCCAAATAATAACATTTTTTAAAGGAATGATAATGTTGCCATAAGTTCTGCTGTTAACCCAAAGATTCTGAAGATATCTAAAGCTTAAACATCTCAGCAGCCGAGGTCTGAGGCACCAAGCCAAGAGCTTTCAAAACTGTCCCCCATCCCCTGTTCTGTGCAAATGGTTTCTCACACACACACACACACACACACACACCCCTATAAAAATAGCAGTGAGTAGATTTCGGTGATAGAGTCTGACAGAGAATTCTGGTGATAAAGCTGCTCGTCTACACTGTACTTAACAGAGCGTTTTGGTTTGAAGAGAAAAGTCTCTCATCTGTTCACTGCCCTAACTTTGAGCAGAAGTGACAGTGACCACCAGCTTCTCTGAATACGTGTGATGCAATAAAATGTCACTTGGTAAAGTGGTGGACTTCAGAAACTGTGAAACACAACAGACTCGGTACACTCTCAGGCCCAGGCTCGAGGAAGCAGGGATGTGCTGAGCCCCCGGAGAGCACGCCTTGGTGGCTCGGAGAGTGACTGTACCAAGTACAGCCTAAGGCCCTGAATGTGCTTTACAGCCTTCACTAGACTTTCTCTTTCAAAAAGTCCACATTCACCCGTCGTCAACATAAATCATGAGGCAGCCACACCACTCAAGTCTGTAATCCTGGAGAAACCTGCACAGAAGCTCCGAGATCCCTAATCCCTTCTATCCCTGGGACACTCCACAGGCTCGAAGGCTCTGAGGCATCCAGAGAGCAGAAAGATGACTTACTGGAACCAAATGTAGATAGAGATTAAAGGTAAGCTTGAGAACTTCATTCCTGTTGTTCATACGCATTACTGATTTGCAGCTAGCCTGGAATAAAATCGTAACTCCTCATTTGTCTTGTCCAATGCAACACAGCCACTAGCCACATGTAGCTAATGAGCACTTAAAATGTGTCCAGACTAAGATGTGCTATAAATTCTAAAGACTTACTGCCTCCCCAAAAAAGGAATGTAAAATAGTTCATTAATAATCTTCACATTCATTATGTATTGAAATGGCAATATTTTGGATATACTGGATTAAGTAAAGTACATTATTAAAGTCATCTGTTTCCTTTTAGTTTTTTTTGTGATGCTATTAGAAAGTGTAAAATTATACGTGTGCTCACGTTGTATTTCTACTGGACACCGCTCAAGTTTTTACATACGAAATGCATCTATAAAAGGCTATACAACACACCATGTTTTACATAAATTCGTAACTCTTCTCTTAGTTCATAGCCTGTTAGCACATAAATATGAGGTACTAGGTGAGAATCCTTACGGAAAACACTGTCAAAAGCTCTAACAAGTGACTGAAAATTACTGCAGTGATAACATGAGTAACAGAAATTCAAATAGCACTTACTGTTCTATCAACAGAGAAAACCAAACTGTGAATTGAAAGGAAAAAGAAAAATTCAGGCATGTGGCAGATCACTTTAGTACCTAGGATATAAAGTGCCTATGTTAGCTATTAATTATATCAATTTAACATGTTACCTCAATACTTAGCAGCTTAAAAGAACAGTGAACATTTTTTGTCTCACACAGTTTCTGTGGGTCAGAAACTCAAGAGCAGCTTAACCTAACAGTCTGGTTCCAGGTTCTCTCACTGGGGGACAGCTGAGATGTCTGCCAGGATTCAGTCCTCTGCTTCCTCTTACATGGTTGGCGAGTTGGTGATGACCACTGGCAAGGGGCCTCTGCTCCTCTCCACATGGCACCTGGCATTCCTCAGAGCAGGTGACCCTGGAGAGCAAGGCAGGGCATCCATGTCTCTTGTGTTCCAGCTTCAGAAGTCACATATCATCACATCTGACACTTTCTCCTGTGCACAAAGACTAACCCTGCCACAAGACTACACAAGGCCACAAATACCAAGAGGTAAGGATGCTCTGGGGCCATCTTGGAAGATGGCTTTCATAGTAACCGAGGATATAGCTCCAGTACAAGAAAACTGGATTATCAACGAAGCAATGAAGAATGAAAACAGTGATTAACAGAACTGCTTCTGAGAGAAAAATAACTGTTAGGATAAGAGAGCCTTTACTACAAAGACACACCTTTTGTTATGAGATTATACTAAAGTGGAACCCAAATGATACCAAATTAAAATGAAATCCAAACACAGCTAAAATGTAAAAGGCAGACATTCAGAAGACATCACAAAATTGGGTTATGGATCAGCGTATCATTGGATATGAGATCAGCAAAATATGCATTCTGTCAGGAATTATTTAGAAGAAAGTCTGCAACTGGATTGAGTTGTAAGGAGAGATGTTTTCTTGGGATTATGGTAAACATTAGAGTAATCCAACTGAATTCAATGACAGTTCAGTCCTAAGAACACACAACAATATGCCAGTCAGTCACAGTTCAACTGAAAACAAACTCCTGGGTCAATGTTCGGAGAGCTATCTATAGAACAGAGGTTTATTAATATGTTTAGCCTCCACATTTTGGGGGAATTAAGCCAGTTTTTAAAGAAAATATGAGAATGAAATATTCAGAGTCTTGCTGGCTCCCACTGAGTAAAGCCCTCTATAAACTCCTGATCCCTCATGGATTTTGATGATAATTAAGTCTAATCTTTCCGCCAACTCTACTTATTAGCTGGGGTCCAATGAGACCACTTCATTCACAGAGGAAAGGGTTCAACGCAGGTGGTTTTTGTGACTAGTTCTGGGGGCATGGTAGAGGGAGAACGAGAGGAAAGGGGAAGCTACCAAAGAATTTCTCATATCTTTAAACAAGAAGCCTCCTATACTCAAACGAGATTAGGGCAAAAGCTGTGACAGCTGTAACTTAGGCAACTGAAGAAGATTGGACCAGACCCTTTAGCAAATCCCATAATCCTACTCCCCTAGAACACTCCTCTGAACTTTACTTCTTGACATCAGCTCTGTCAACATCAGCTATAAACCAGCTGTAAGACTCTACTCCCCACTGCCTTGCCTTCAGATCAAACGTTCACTAAGGAAAGCAAAGGCAAGAGGAAACAAGGAACAAGAGCAATCAGAAATTAATGTTTTGTTCTCTTCAAACAGCTCCCTCAAAATTAAAAGAAAAAACAAGGCTCACTATACAGTAACATAAAAAGAAATCACTTGATACGGACAAATCTCATTAAGCTTTTCTCAGCAGCAGAAGGAAGGTCACTGCAGATTTCATGAATATCTGAGGGAACAGCCCCCCACGTCCACTCATCCCCCTGCCCTGGTCCTGCCAGTGGAGGTCATTCCCTCAGCTTAACATTAAGAGCCACTTCCTCTGGGGTAAACACCACTTACCAGAGAGTTTAACATGCTCTGAAAGATATTAATGTTAACTGCTATCCATTCTCCTTACTGTGAAGAGACCATGCTTCCTTCTCCATCACCCTCAACCCCACTGCTATACCTCCTCCCCATCCCCCAAACATAAATACACATGTGGAAGAGTTCATTAAAATCATTCAACAGGTCAGAATTCAATTACCAACTGCTCAGATGCTTAGTGGGGGGAGAAAGTTGAAGCCAGATGCTTTGATGAAGTCAATTTTAAGAAAAGAAAGCTAGCCTAACACAGAGACAGAATTTGGTTACACACCAACCACTTTTTGGTTTAAGGAAATGCTTTGGGTTCAAATGTAAAGATATTTTCTCCCCCTGTTCCCTTTAAAGTCCCTCAAGTATCTCCCACAGTTCAAACTGTTAAAAATCAAAGTCAAAACAAAAGCAGATGCATTTCATTAAGGAAATGGAAACATATACATATAAAATAATGCTTTATATAAATAACTTTGATGGAGCACCGAGTACAAATATCCCACATAGATTGGCCAGGTGCTCATCTTGAAAATTCTGGTAGCTGGTAACAAAGTTCAGGCAAGGACATGGGGTTTACCTAATCGTAGGACACGTCTCCTCTGATCACTAATGCTTATTAAAAAGAAAAAGCACAAATTTTCAAAGTCTTCCCCCAAAACCCCAAAGACAGTCTTTTACTTAATATAATAAACAATTGATGTGGTCCATAAGAGGCTGTCTCTCTTGCCTTTGAGGTCTTGGCAAAGGTGCTATATATACACCTGTTTCTGCTCTCTCTTAAAAATAAAAGGAATCTCTTTGGAGATTCAACTTTCCAAATGCAAAGGAGGAGTTTCCACAATAACACAAAGGAAAGGATTAAACCATATGTTTCACTGAAGTGAGACCCTAGTACTTGTGAGAAATTTCATGACAAATGTAACTTTAACCACTTACTGATTTATGGGGAGCATTCCTGAAATAAGCTCAAATGATGTGATTAAAAGTTCCCATAGAAGAGGGCTAAACTTAACTGCAGGAAATAGCTTAGTAGGCTACACAATCATACTATCAATAAACATTCTTTCAGTAAATTTCATTGGCTATCAAATGGAACCGAATTTTGTCCAGAGGAAAACATGTCTACTGAGGACATTTCAAACATGGCAGAATTTCTTAAAGTCATTTTGAGACTTGTTTTGCTTTTTTCCTAAATGGTAAGAGGTGGCACAGTTTGAGCTAAAAGCTTTAAAAATTTGCACATGTGCCAACAATATAAGGAGGTGCTTTACCTGCAGGAAAACACAATTTTCAAGTTAATTTCAGCAACTATCCACAGGGTTGTAAAAACAGATGCTGATTTGTATGTACACTTTTCCTATATAATCCCTAACTCCATTTAATATTTGTTGAGAACTCCATAAAAACCCACTTATGCTCATATTCCAGATAGAAAAAGCCCTAAGAAAAAAACGAATCCAAAGGGAACAAAGGATATAGAATTAAATCTTTAAATAGGTCAAGAAGCTCTGTTAAGAAGAAACCAAAATTTATTTTTACAAAAACAAGAAGAACATTAATACATCAGAGGTATCTTGCATGTGACACATCACATACTATTTCTGGAAGGATGTCAGATAATCAATTTTTTAAAAGGTTATCTTAAACCATTATCCCCATGGTCAATAAAAAGCAAGGATAAGTGGTCTTCATTTCAGAAAGAAAGAAAGAAAAAAATCTCTTACCAAAATGGAAGAAAACAAATTTTTGTAGGTAGAGCAAATAAAATACAACTGTAAAGAAAAACACAAATGTTTCACTGATTCTGCATCTAAGAGGAGAATATGCCTAAATACATGTAAAGCTGCATTCTCCTATCTCTATTTCTATTGTTTTCACTTTCTTTGAACTTTATTCTTAATAGTCATTGGTCTCAGGAGAGCTGGCTCACAATGTTCTTTCAGCAGTCCCATTAATCTCCCTGACAGTCCTCTCTCTCAAGGTTAAATTCAGATACTTATCTTTGTCATAAAAACAAAGCACCAAACCACTACTGATATGAGCCACTACCCCCAGTTCAGTCTGCTTTGCCGTATTAGAACCTGCAGTTCTGTCAAAAGACAAAGTGTCACTGCTGAAAGAATAAAAATATGAAAGGTAGATATCCTGAACCAAGGGAAGATGGCATTTCCTTTGTTAAAATATGTGAGGCCCTTAGAGGGTAACCTGTGAAATTTTAAAGAATATTAGGGTGCTAAGTATAACATCATTATACAAAATTTTTTAAATTTGTAACTAAATTTTTATTACTTATAACAATAATTGTAGCTGTAATTAATGAACAGCTGCCTCTGTAAAAGATTAAGAAAGGCTAAAAAGAAATTTTTAAAATAGCCCTTAACCTAAGGCAGATATAAATTAGTCGGGGGGTGGGGGCGGAGAAGAATGATTAAATCACACAGGAACGATTCTAAAACAATGTATTGAAAAATATAAAACAATAAAATATAATTAAACATACAGGCTGAGGAACAACAGATAAGACAATAACAAGAACAGGGTAGAGTTCATCAACAAAAGTTAATTTTAAGCCAGAATCTTCAGGCAGGAAAGCTGGACATCCACAGGAAGAAGACTGCATGAGTAGAAGAGCGTAAGTCAGAAAACCAAGAAACTATGCTTAAGGAACACCAACACTATCAGGTTGTATAGAATAGAGTAGCTATGCTAGTGAGGATCTCACCTAAAAATGAGGCTAGAAATTCTTAAAGGATTCGGTTGACAGGAAGCTCCCAAGGGCAGGCTAAGATGCTTGTGAATGAGAGGTCTTGACATCTACTGATGCAACTGACATCAATAAACCATTTTATAGAGAACCAACAATGGGCAAAGTACCAAGACAGGGTTCCCAAACTCAAATATACGGGGAAACAACACACAAACTAACAGCATATAATACAAGGTAAGAAAAGAAGCCTTGAAATCAAAGCAGAAACAAGCTGTAATGGAACTGCAACACAGAGTGTGAGTAATTCCCACTGCAAGGATTTATGCAGGCTTTACAAGGGAGGGAACATTTGAGCTGAACCTTAAAAGATGGGTAGGCTTTCAGTACAAAGCTTTTCTAATCCCAAAATGACCATCAGTCAAATCAGCTACGATTATGCTTCCATATAACGCTTATTTGGGAGGCTCTTGTTGCTGGGATCTACCTAATTCCAGCTCTTCACACAGCAATTACTTATGAATTCCACCACAGCACATCTTTTCACATATCCAGCACAAAAAAAAGTTTTAATAAGCATATCTAATGTTCAAAGGGGGAAAAAAATTCTTATTTATCTCTATATCCTCACAGCACTCAGCGCAATGACAATTCCACAACGGGCACTCAATAAATGTTTACTGAGGATAACCACGGATTATTCTGAAATCTGACGTAGCCAATTGCAGTGGAACATAGCTTACAGAAAATGCGAATGAAACAACTCAGATCTAAATGTAACTAATACAGAGCTAAGCTCTTGAGTAGTGGAAACAGAAAGGCTGGCAAAATTTGACGCAGACTGTCAACAGAAGAGCCGCTATAATCGGAAAACATTATAGTAGGAAAAAACATGATAGTAGGAAAGGCCTGTCACCAATCTGTGCCTCATTGCTTTTATCATTCATGTCCTTTATTTGTGAATATCAACTGGAATTGTAAAATAGTTTAAATGTTAGTATGCAAGGACCATGGCAGAAACTCTTTAAATACCCATTGTATAGCAATGTCTTAGAACAGTCACACATATACCTAAGATATTCCAAGGATCTTGCGAGGGGCAGTGAATTTTGGTGAGCGTGTGACAGAAATACTGGCAAGGTAAGTATCTGGATTGATGTGGGATCATCTACTATGCCCAAGGTCAACAGGGCAGAATGTAAGGCACCCCTTTCCCCAGACCAGGGGGATCGCTGGGTACTTTCTCTCTTGACCATCCTGGATACACTGGATCAGACCACACACGGATGCTGTCCTCTTTCTCAGCCTCTCAGCAGCATTAACAATCCTCTCCTGCCTTCAGTGATGCTATACTCTTTTTCTCTCCCGCTTCAACTGGCCTCTTCATTTTACCTTCCTTCCGAGCACCACCCTCTCCGAGTCTGTCCCAGCTCTCAACGGTGAGGATCCTAAGGGTTCAGCTCTAACTACATTTTCTTCTGTCAGTATTTTACCTCTAGACGGTATCTGATTCTTATGGGTTAAAATATGATATTTAAGCGCAAGTCTCCAAAATTAATTTAACTACACCAGACTTCTCTAAACTTCAAATCTGCACTTCCAGCTGCTGGCTTGACATCTTCATCAGGATATCTCTCAGATACAGTCACATGTTGAAAATGGACTTGTTCCCTTTCCCTGGAAACCTGTTGAACTCACCCTCAGGGTTTGCCCATCTCATCACTGAGCATCGCCACACACCCTGTTCCCCGTGCCAGGCAACCTAGCAGCCATCCCCCTTCCTTCCTCTCCTTTAGTGCCCACATTCCAACCCACGAGAAATTCTTGCCTGTTCTACCTAAATGTAACAAATCTCAAATCCACCCTCTCTTCTTTTTTCTCTTCTGAGCCTCCAAAAAGCTCTATCATCACCTCTCATCTTCATTATTACTACAGGGCCTCCTACTACGATCTGAGCTCCTTTGGAGGAGGGACGTTGTTCATCATCACTATTTACACAAAGCAGGTGTGCAAGACATATTTACTGACATACACTTTCTTCAAAACCACTCTTATCCCATTCTAATCCGTTGTCCAAATACTGCAAAAAAAACCAGTACTCTCAAAATACAAATCAAATCCTGTCCATTTTTACTTAAGGTGTTTCGCTACTTATAAAATTTAAACTTCATACATGGCCTACAAGGTCCAGCGTTCCTAACACACACGGGTGCCTGTGTTCTACCTCACTCACCACACTCTGGTCCTCGAACAACCTAAGGTAAGGTTTTTCTTACCTTAGGGATTCCCTCCACTTTAAACACTGTTTCCTCTGCTTTGCTTTTTAAGACCTCATCTTCATGTCATACCCTCAGAAGGGACATCTCTGATGGCTCTACCTAAATTTGCTGCCCACCATCTTTCCCTCCCCCACTATCTTTCACGTGCCCGGTTTATTTCCTTACAGCACTTACCATAATTTCTACTTACTTGTCCACTTAGTTTTATCATTACACTCTCCTCCATGAGACAATATGCTCCAGAGGGTAGGGAACATGCCTTTTCGTAACTGCACAACCAAAGTTTAGCAACAGAGTGCTACACTTAGAGAGCATTCAATAAATGTATATTGAATAAATACAAGACATCAAGTATGTCTAAAGAAAATGAGCAAAATTAAACCTAACATCTTGGAGGGATAGAGACTTGTCAAGACATATCAACTCTGATAATAACGGTTTATTATCGATATCATCATGGCTTTAAGATTTGGGTCAAATCTTTGGAATAGTCAACTTGCTAAACTAATTCTAAATTAAATGACAGCTTTAGGATGTCAAACAATATGGAGAACACAGTAATATCTGCACTGCAAATTTAGAAATGGTATATGAAAAAAGCCCAAGATATCTATCTTGTATCATTACGTTTGGTGGTAAGATGTTTCTGAAATTCATAACTCACTTGTTTAAAGGAGATGGGAAAGTGAAGTGGGTGATTATAAGTGCTCAGGAAATATAGAGTCAATGACTATTTTTAATAAAATTTTAATTCTGAACTATTTACAGACATACAGAAAAGTTGCAAAAATAGTACAGAGTTCCCATACACTCCTCACCTAGCCTCCTGTAAAGAGTTTACATAACCACAGCACAATGATCAAAACTAGGAAATTCAGACTGGCACAATATTATTAACCAAACTAAAGATCTTATTCTGGGCTTCCCTGGTGGCGCAGTGGTTGAGAGTCCGCCTGCCGATGCAGGGGACGCGGGTTCGTGCCCCGGTCTGGGAAGATCCCACATGCCGCGGAGCGGCTGGGCCCGTGAGCCATGGCCGCTGAGCCTGTGCTCCGCAACGGGGGAGGCCACAACAGTGAGAGGCCTGCGTACCGCATAAAAAAAAAAAAAAGATCTTATTCTAATTTCATCAGTTTTTCCCTAATGTCCTTTATCTGTTCCAGGATTTAACCCAGGATCCTACATTTCATTTAGTTATTTAGTTGACATTTCTTCTAAGTGTCCTCCAATCCATCTAAAACAGTGTTCAGTCTGTCCTTCCCTGTCTTTCAAATGCTTGACATTTTTAAATATACTGCTCAGTTATTTTGTAAAAAGTCCCAGAATTTGGATTTGCCTGGTATTTTCTCATGATGGGAATGAGGTTATGCATTTTGCAGACACACATCAGCATCTCTGTACCTCCCTGTCTGCATATAAATTGAACACCATGAGTTCTTACTAGTATTTCTGATTCCAGTCTAGCAGCCCAGGTGCTTTTTCATTATTCTTTCTTGAATAATGAAAAGACTCAGCCTTCATTACCTACAATATATTTCTTTATTATTACAACATTTATGTACAGTTCTTCTGTCTTTAGCTTCACAGTATTCAAGAAAATGGCTTCCAAACCTCCTTAGGTCCGTTCCCTTCTTCCCCACCCCTTGGAGGGCAGTTATGTTACTCATTTATAAAACTGGATTTCATCTGTTAGGGTTTGTACTCCTTCTGGGGTTCCCCCAACCCCACACCTTGACTGGTTTTATCTAGTTTTTGGGAAGGGTGAAGAGAAGTGTCACTTTCTGCTCAAACCTACCACCCCCATCCCCTTCCCCTTCTTTCTACTAATCCCCTCCCAACCACTCCCTTAGATAACTGGTCTCTAGCTTACTGTTCCTGTTTTCTTTGGCAAAAAGGATCAGATATATGTGTGTTCTCTCATAATGAGCAGCATACTACAGACAGTCTTTCGTGTACCTCCCCGCCGCGGCTTGACAAGATGTCCTGGAAATCACTCCACATCAGTTCGTTAGAGATCTCCCTCATTCCTTTTTGGAGCTGCCAGTCTCCAATGCGGATGCACCACAGTGGATTCAAGCGCTCTCCTATCTATAAGCAATTACGTTGTCTGCAATACTTTGCAATTAGTACAATACTGCAAATAACCTTGCGTACCTGACCTGTGAACAACACGGGGCTTAATTTGAGTATAATTACAGTCAGCCCTCCGCATATGAGGTTCCTCTGCACCCGTGGCTTCAAACCACAGACCATGTGGTACTGTAGTATTTACTACGGAAAACTGTCGGGGTATAAGTGGGTCCTCGAGTTCAAAACTGTGCTGTTAAAGGGTCAGCTGTATATGTATCTTTACACTGTTGGAGATGTGTCTTTAGATACATCGAGATATTGGAGAGCTGGGGCAGTGAGTACCTGCATATGTATATGAGAATTACAACCCACATAAAAAAATTGCTCTGGGGACTTTACAAATTATTAAGAGCACAAAAGGGCTTCTAAAACCAAAAAGGTTGAGACTAGTTAATGTAGATCATAGTAATAACTGTTCAAATCACGAAAGTACAAACAGGATGCAGTCGAGTGCCTTCACAACTAAGGCCATGCTAAACAGCAGCAGTGCTTAGAGCCTGTGAGATCCCGCGATTCCCTCTATTCTCAGGTAGCATTTTCATTTCATATGCAAGGTATCTCTTTAGTCTCTTCAGGACACTTTTAATACGTTGAGCCAAGAACAAAGTAACAACTTATCTCGAAACTCACTTTATGCCAAAAAGAAATACTTTTATTTCCACCTGAAGTATTTTTAAAAATGGAAAATTAGAACAAAATGAAGATACCTTTTCAGAACACTTTCAAACTAAAACATGGAATTTTGAATTAAAGAAAAAACACACAGAAGAGCAAGGACAACGAATGTGCAAATGCTACGCACAACTGTCAAGGATAAGCCTCACACATGATGTTGAACAAAAGCAGCCACAGAAGAATAAATATGATCACTCTATTTACATAAAGCAAAAATATGTAAAACGAATCTATACTTTTTAAAAATATATACACAGGTTGTAAAGAAAAGCAAAGAACAATAAAAGTCACAATAATGAAGGAAGGGAAGAAATGATGATTGGGAAGGAATACATAAATGATTTCTGGGATGCCAGCAGTATTCCAATTCCTTGAGACAATCACTTTACATGTATTATTCACACTGTGCATGTGAGTGTGTGTGTGTGTGTGTGTGCTTTATGTACTTTTTAAAATGTATATTATTCTTCAGAATAAAGAAAGTTAAATGAAAAAGTAATACCACTGCTTTCTGACAAACTGTAACCAGTAAGAGGGAGGTCACCAATGAACTTAACACCATACCTGGTAGTCACTGAATAACGAAAGGCAAAAACGAACCTTCTAGTTTAAACCAAGCTTTACTCTTCACAGATGAATGAAAATACACTGTGTGTTTATTAACATGATAAGCATAATTAATCTTTGGGAGCCAAGGTGGCATCTGATAAAGATTAAATATTCATTACTCATCAAAGTTCAAAACATTAGTTATAAAGCATTTCTTTTTAACATGATAAAAAATATTTTTTAATCCTTGAATTACTATTATGCCCATACTGGAAATACTACAATAATTCCTTCCCTTCACTTCACCTATTTCATGAAAACATCAGTAATGGACCCATATGTACATTCAGAAATTTAAAACAAAAACAAATTCAGGTAATGAGAACTTTTAAAAATACAAATCCTCAAACAATTGCTTTTCTACTCCCCTACTCCCCCATGGATTCTACCATTAGCCATTTCTCCAAGAATCCCTAGTGTCTTTCAGTGGGGACTCATATTTAGAGATCACAATAGGGTCCTAGGGATACTCACCACCACTGGGTTGTCATTTGCAATGACACAGTTAAGAAACAAGTAGCAGAGCTAGTGAGTAAAAGAGCTGAGATCAGATGCAAAGTGTCCCGCTTGTAGTCCAGTGCTCTTTTTACATATCTGAATGAAGTGCATCCATGTGTATCTTGCATATGGCCATCAGCTATCGTTTTTCATAACTTGAATATCTGTCACTTACTGAGACACCTTGGAAAAGTCACTCATCCACTCTAAATTCCTTTTGTCTATATGTAATATATAAACAAATAATCTGATTCACTTATCTGTCAGGTTATATAAAGAGGAAACAAGAGATGACCTATGAAAGCACTTTTGGTGTTACTGTAACACCTGAGAGAAGATAAAAAGGGCACGCTTCGGTTTACAAAGACAGACTGGTAGCAGAAACCATTATCTGGCGGGGGTGGGGGGGAATGAGACAGATGAAACGGGTAAGGCGCTGCCATAAAGAAGGGCTTGTCTTATAAAACAAATAAATATTCTCTATAATTAAAAACAATGTGATCCTAGTCCAGAAAGCAGGTTGAACTGAAATCCTAGAAACAGCCTAATTATTAAACAATTTCATAAACCATAAAGATGTCAATTCAAACTTATGAGCAGTGAAATAATTTTCTATAAATACTCTAGTGAAATTGTTAGCAATGAAGAAAAAAATAAGACCCTCACAACACAAACTACCCTAAAATTATTTAAATTAAAAAGTAGGGCTTCCCTGGTGGCGCAGTGGTTTACAGTCCGCCTGCCAGTGCAGGGGACACGGGTTCGTGCCCCGGTCCGGGAAGATCCCACATGCCGCGGAGCGGCTGGGCCCGTGAGCCATGGCCACTGAGCCTGCGCGTCCGGAGCCTGTGCTCCGCAACGGGAGAGGCCACAACAGTGAGAGGCCCGCGTACTGCAAAAAAAAAAAAAAAAAAAAGTAAAGGTTAAAAATGAAAGCCCAAAACAACTTAAAAATATTTATAGGTAAATATTTATATGTTCTCAAAATGGGGATAAACTAAGCAAAAAATCTACAGGGAAAAAGCCACCATGGAAGACAGAGATAGATTTAAGTACATTAATAAACAAATGAAAACGTAAGACATGAAAAAATACTCTTCCTTACTGGTAATCAGAGAAATATAAATTAAAACAAAAATTAAATATTTTCCACCCATCAGATTGGCACTAAAAAATAAAAACGGAGGAAGAAAACTTATAGTATCAACTGTTATTGGCAAGGGTGAGGGAAAACTGGTATGATGCTTTTTCAAAAGTTGGTGTATTTGAGGAAATTTATACTGTTTCTATAGAGTATGTATTTTATAATCAAAGTTATATACAAGAGGAATGAAAAACGGAATTAAAAAGTCAGGTTTGCAGGTCAGAAATGAATTTGTTATAAAGCCTAAAAATGGTTTCTACGTAACAGATAACTCCTCCAAATCTCTCCAGTAAAGATTTCTGTGGCTATGCAATGTGGCATAAACACTATCGTACCAATTAGAAACTATAATGAGAGAAAAACAACCTGGCAGTGGCTAGCGGTCTTGGCAGGAGTTTTAGAGATTTCCACCACGTCTATGGCATTCTCTAAACTTAAACTTTCATTCAGACAGGTGAGAGATCCAGGGAGTCTCAGTTAAAATCACAGCCGAGCCACTGCGAAAGCTGTGTGCATGTAGGTGTAAGTAATTCAGTATTTCTGAGACCATTTCCTCATCTGTAAAATGTGCAAAACCCATCTGCCCCTCTGGACTAGTGAAGGTTAGAAACAGTGAACGACCAGGCCCTGGTTTCAAGCACTGGGCACACAGCTGGCACTTACATGGTCACTGCTACTCTTGTTACGGAGTCTGGTTTAACTTAGTCTTGTGAATAATTAGGTCCAAACATCGATTATGTCTCCAGTGAAGTAAAAAAGTATGTTTTAATACATCCTGTATGACTGAAATACACTCTCTAAACTAAACTTTTTAAAAGTAAGGAAAGAAAGAGGGAGGGGGGGAAAAGGTAAGAAAGGTGGGGGGAGAGAGGAAAGGAAGATGGAACAAAGAAGGAAGCCAGGCACAAACCAAGACCGTCAACGCACTTCAATGAAGGAAAAGGGCCCATCGCTACGCTGACCACCTGAAGCTCAACAGACCCACTCATCACACGGACGCTGAACTTACCAAGGAGGCGGGATCCCCTTGAGGAGACAGACTTTCTTCTTTGCTGAGGTCTCCAAACAAAGCTGTGGAATAAAACTTGCCTTTTCTATTTAAGGCCATCCCTTTACTGCTAAACAGCTGGTCTGAGAGGAAGGCAGCGGGCAGGGTTAGAAAGAGAGGAAGAAGAGGATGGAGAGTGAGCCACGTGCAAGCGGGGAGGGAACCTGCTCGCCCAGGGCCCGGCCCCCTGCCCACCTGCAGCTGCTGGGAGCTGTCGCTGAGGGTGTCCTCCCTGCGCCGGGCCTCCTCCAGCATCTGCGCGCTTTTCTTCTTCTCCACCTGCTCCTTGTGCTTCAGGTTTGCTACCTTCTTATTCTGGTCTTTCACTTGCCTGTGGATAAGGGGGCAAAAATCAAGCTCTTCATATATACGCACAGGAAAGAATGTTTATTCACTGACCTCCAAAAACACCTGAGAACCAGCAAGAGTTCCTGCTGCAAAACAGTCCCCTCAACACTGCAGTGCTCTTCCCATCAATGGCAGTGAGCTGTTAACCAGGGTGTTTTGGGAGCACGCATTTAAGCGTGTACTTTATGGAGCACAACGAAATCACAAAGCAAACCAAAAGAAGGCATGGGATAGTGTGAAATGGCAGAAAAGGGAAATAAAATTCAGAGATTTTCTCTGGAAATATGAAAACAGCCTCTTGACATCAATGCTATGAAACTGCAGAATGGCTATTTAAGAAAGATTTGTAATACAACTCTAATTTTACCGTTATTAAATTTTTGAAACTTTCAAAAAGCTATATATAACATATATGTGTATAAAACAGTCACATAAAGATCCAGGGCCCCAGCTTAAGCAACAGATCATCCTATCTACTTCTGAAGCTCCCTATCCAGCTCCACTGCCTCCACGCTAAGATAAGAAAACTAGACCAAGTGCTAGGTCACAGGTAAAGAAGACTCATTTCACCAGACTGGAATCATGATTACCAATCAAAAACTATGTTTAAGGCACTGCCCAGGAGAACATGGGCTCTGGAATGCACGAGGATCTACATTTGTTTATGCTTTGACAGTCTGTGAAGCTCTTTACATGCTCCTGACTCATCAGGTAGACAAGTATTTGGTTAAACGCCTCTCTCATGTACCAGGCATGAGAAATATCAATCCATGAATAAAAACAGTTCCTGCTCTCAAACACCTCCCAGGCATCCAAGCACATACAGGGTATACTAAGTGCTGTAAGAAAGTGCCCAGAAAAGGGGTCAGGGGTGGTCGTGATGATCGGGAAAAGCTTCCTGGAAAACGATCTACCTCTGAACTTTCCAAAGGTGACTAGGTGAGAGAACAGCAGGACTAAAGCCCTGATAAAAGGAGAATGTGTCCCGTTGGGAGAAGCCACATTCACTATGACTGCAGCTTAAAGCTGGAGCAGCAGAACAAAGGAAAAGGAAGCCAAAGGTAAACGAAAGCCACATAATTATATCGTGCTGAGCAAGGAAGGTGCAGTTTATCCTAAGTGTGTAAGACTTTATGTAGGGAGATGATATAATCAGATTTCCAAACTTTTGGAAACAAATCGAAGGGAGGATGCAACAGTTAGAATTCATTCAACTCTGCCTTAGAGTTGCATCAATAAACCGAACTAATAATGAGACCATACAAGCCACCATGGTCTATATTTAATTAACATCCTTTAAATCAGGTAATGACAGCCTGTAGTGAGGTCTCCTCTCAACACATTCTATAAAAGTTGCTTTATCTCCAAACTACATCATCATGGTTTGTCAGATAAAATACAGGATATCCAGTCAAATTCGTATTTCAGATAAACGACAAATAATGTTTTAGTATAAGTATGTCCCAATATTTATGACATATTAATACAAAAAATATTCAGTGTATATCTGAAATTCAATTTTAACTGGGCATCTCATATTTTTATTTGCTAAATCTGACAACCCTACAGAAACTCAAATCTTGACTAATTGTAACATTAGTCTTTCCTCCCTTCTCTATTGAATTTGCCATCTTTAGCTCATCTACAGAATACCAGGTAGTTATCTACGACTGCTATCTAGAAAAGCAACATTTACCACTTCTCAACGCATAATGGCGTGAAATTCAATACTCTTCAGTGGAAGAGTTAGGTAGATCAGCACAAGTCTGTGTTCACACACTTATTTCTATCAATGAATCATCCAAAACAGTAACACTATTTTATTTTAGGAGAAGTTAGTTAACAGAGGTGTGGCTACACTGTGCTTATGTGGCCTCCTACAAGAAACTCCAGGCAACATTATTGCTTGAGAGGAAAATAAATTAGGGAATATACTCTTGAACAACAAAGGTATTTAAGAACGCCAAAAGAATGACAAATGGAAGCAAAAAATGCAATTAACAACAGATCATTCTCTCAGATGATAAACTCTTGCCCATACGTCGAACTCCTTGTAAATAGATCCCACAGGGTCAGAAATGCTCTTGGCCTATAGAGCCCTGAACACTTTGGCTGAAAAGTAAGAAAATAACTAAGCCCTCACAATTCTACTAGACTTCTTTTTGTGAATGACATCTTATGAGGTTTTAGTGACTAGCATCAGTCAATAATGAAAAAAGTTTTCTAAAATGTGTAGAGAAATGGTTGTATGACCTAGTTTGATTTTAGAAATCAATGTAGAACTCTTTCAACAAACTAGATGAAACAGACTATAACACCAGGAATGTACTTGAGCAAGTCATAAAGTATTTAAATTTTATTACATAACAATACAGGGACTCTGGTCTTAACACGATTAGTAGGAAGCATCCCACAGATTCCAAACATTTGTCATGAAGACAGGTCTGCAAAGGCCACTGCTAAATAAAACATGGGTAATAATAATATTGCGCTTAATCTGTTTACATCTAAGAGTGAAAGAGATGACATTTATAGGCCTAACTTCCTGAATGTCTTGCCTTTAGCCAAAGGTGCTGCTATATAATAAAAAGCAAAGATGAATTATGGACTGAATCATGTCTTTTCATCTAAACATGGAATTCGTTCTTTGTATTCATTCTCTGGGGCTAATGTCACTGAACAGGAACTAAAGAGATGTGTGTTTAAGGATACAGAGTGAGAATCTTTAGTCATCGTCACTCTAAATAAAATCTCTGCTCTGTACTGAACGGAAAGGCGGACAGAGGAGGGCAGGGGAGGAAGAGCAGAAACAAATCCATTCAAAATGGAAAAGCTCAGTGGAGACACGAAAATACAACACTGCAGGTAATTGTCACTATTAACACAAAATAGGCTAAAACAAACACTGAATGAATAAGTACCTTGCCCGAAGTCACACAATGAAGTAGTCTAAACGTCCAATTCAATCTCAAACCATCAATAAATTATATTCTCTTGATGAGTTATTCAACTGGACTTGGCAAAACTGTAATTAAAATGGTGAAATGCTTCTATATTAAAAAAAAAAAGTACTAAATTCCAATCTGGAATGACAAGAGGGTTTTTTATATATTACAGCCAAAATGATCCTTGCCACTGGAAAAACAAAACTTGTTATATTTTTTATTACTTGAAAAATAAACTTATTTAGAAATAAGTATAGTTTAATGGCATTTACTGTTAACTAAAAATGAATCAGCTAAGAATACTATAATTAACCTAACTTGTAACTCAGAGAATTATGTCTACACCAATGACTTCCATGGACAAATTCTTCTGGAGCCTTTCATAAGGTTTTGTTTGGAGACATTTAGATCAAAATCTGTCATGCAAAAATCAAAATACAGAACAAAGTGATAAAACTTCCCAGTAAAACTATGAGAGCCCTCGAAGCTTAAGTTAGAGAGGAAAGTCCTCCAAATACAAGGCAAAAGCCTTCATGATATTTTTCTCCTAAAGCTGAATTGTGGTCAGACGTGGAATTACTTAAGTGGTACCCTAACAGTTTTACTACAATGTGGAGAAAATACTTAGAGTAGAAAATTGGAAAATCACTTTTAAAATGCTTGCTTGCTACTTTTATTGCAAATACTGTTAAGATTTCTTCCATAATGAATATGGTCTATTCAAAGTAGAGTGCCATAAAATGTTTAAAAAACAAAACAAAACTGAGTCTTTGGTAGTAACAAGGAGATGAAAAAGGCATTTTTTAAAAGAACGTGAGAAACATCAAGAATTAAGAAACATGTAAAAGAAGAAAAGCAAAACAGGCCAAAAACTGTCAACAAGGTGGTAAGAGAGCTAGCAGAAAACAATGTCACATAAACTATTAAAAAGCAGAGCTCCAAAAAGAAGAGAGAGAGTCAAAATTCTAACACCCCAGAAAGGCCGGTAGGCCCGAGACAGACAAGTCCACTAAACTTGGCAGAGTACCAGTGAAGCAATTTTAGCACAGCACTGAGAGAGGATTCCAAATTATATTGCTTTGGAAAATAAATGGGAAGTGTGAACGTGGAGGCATCAAGCATAAATGATTCTTTCAAAAACTGTGCAAATAAATAGAAAAGAAAAGGTAAAAGTAAGATACTGTAGTGAATTGAAACCAACGAAAAGACACTGGAAGGATTGCTTCCATGTCTTTTTAAGGATGGGGAAAACCAGGATATGTTTTATGTTTGGGAGAGTCAGTGGGAAGAAAGCGAAGAGAAACAGGGAAATAAGGAGAAGGAGGATTCAATTTATGCAACAAGGTTTTGAAAACTAGTCAGAGGGAAGGAATGAACAGGAAGTTTAGCCTTGGAACAGAGCTGGGACATCTGTCCCACTGACAAATGTAAGGTAAGGATGAGCGAAGAGAGACATTCTGATACGTAGAGAGAAGGAAGAGGATGGTTAAGAACCCCTTCATGAATTAGATTCGTATAAGTAATTATGAAACAAAAGTTTATTTTTTTAACATACACCCCAAACAAACTGCTTATTTTTAAAGAGTCAAAGGTAGGAAGACTTTTTCAGAAATTTCGTCAAGCACTGAGAAGAAATATCGGGGAGAGAGATTTGGGAAAGAGAACGTTTTTCCCAAAAAAAGCCTCAACTTCATCTTTCTACCTAGAATAGAAGTTTCAGCACCTGAAAAATAGAGTCTGAAAATGTCATTACAGAAGGGACACGGCTTCTTTTATCATCTTCTACACATAACATACACAGATTTCCACTTTCTATTAATAGTGGCAGGAGTCAAGAGCACAGTGTAGTGTTTTAAAGACCCTGAAACGTATGGCACCGTACTATGGTATCCTGGACCGAACAGGACTCCATGAAAAAAGCAAAAAGGAGTAATCGTAACAGCTCCATTTACTGACTGCTCACCTAGTGCCAGACGCTGTTCCAAGTGCTATCTGCATTAACTCATTCAAAGTCTACGACAACCCTTCAGATATTAGAGAACTACTCCAATTTTACAGATGGGAAAATGACAGATGAGAAATCTACCTAAGAACACCTGAGCAATCTGGGACTCTGATTCCTAGGCTAGAGTGCATATCATATAAAAAGCCCTGAGGCTGAAACGAGAATATCTGGCTTCAAATCTAAGTCCCACCACTAACTAGTTGGTTCTCCCTAGATGTCGAAATCACATTCCCTAATCTCAGACCCGCATCAGAATAACAATCTGTCCTGTGTAACCCACATGCTGACAAGTACTTTTATAAACAGTAAACATATATGATGTTGTTATTATTAGAAAATAGCTGGTAGGTAAACCGCATGTGGTATTAACAATACTTTCTGAACCCTATCAGAAATTCTCACACCTTAATTTACATTGCCATGGCTCATATGCAAAATAAATAACGTTTAAAATGCATGTTTCTGATTGTTTTCTGCCAGCTTCCGTTACTAATTTACTTACTAATGAAGACAGATGAGTTAGAGTTACTTAATGGACTCTGTACTTGTGTTACTTGCCTAAAAAGTGGAAATTCACGAACCTCTCTACCTACTTGCTGGGAAGATCGACTGAAATAAAACCTGTAAAGCTTCTCCCACTGAGCCTCTGACACATGAACAGCAGGACTGGTGGTTGTTTTTGTCACCACCAGTTCTACCCTTCAGCAGAGTCACAAAACAAACCCCAAACTGAAAGGGTATGTGTAGGTTTGTGTACGTGAAATAATTCAAAGGTTCTTGTAAAAATCCACAGACTGTGGCAATGTTCCCTCCCTCCTTCATGCTGCACTTTGCCTACAAATATAACAGCCAGAATGTCTCTGGATGAAAATATAATAAAATTAAAGCAATAATTTTCACCTCCTCATTCCTCTAGTGGCTTCCTTTCATCCTCGTTTCTCTCTCAGTCCACACCTGGTCAGTCTGATTCTCGCTTTCTGACCACTCTATCTTTTGAAGCACAGAACCATGAATCCACTCTTCCGATAAATCTAAGATTCATGACATTTTCTGCACTCATAACTGAATTTCTAGACATCTCGTTCCTGGGATAAGTTCCATCATTTCAGTTGCTTATAGGAATTCAAGGCAACGTTAGTATACAATGTTCTGTTGCATATCTTTGTTTTAGGACAAGCATACTGACCTTGAGGTGAGACTGAAGGAAACGGCAAATCCAGGAAGAAAGTGTGAAAGAGAAAGTTAGAAACAATTAGTGAGGGCAATATTCAGAAACAATATTATTCACGGACATAGACAAAATATAAAGCACAGGATTAGAGAAGGGAAAGGAGTCACACGGATTCTGCACTGGCAACAAAAATTAGTAATTTCAGATTTTCAACAAGTGTATTTTCATATTAGATTACACCACTGTACCTTAATGTAAGTTTCTAAAGGAACAAATTTTGTCTAAAATTTACCATTTCCTAGGGCAGGAAAAAAAGTAGTTTCTTAAACTTACAAAGGAAAAGAGAAGAAGGCTAGCTGCTCCCCTTCTCGTTTAAGCAGCTAACTGTGGTCCTACAGCGTCAGCCAGCTTAGGTCTACACACACCTACCTTAGAACTGACACCTCCTTTACCCACCCCAGTCCATTTCTTAGACCCAAGTTATCCAGGAGCAAAAGCAGAAAAACACTGACAGCTTCAATTATTCTGTAGAATACAGAACTCTGATGCATTTGGAAAATTTTGAAATAATTTTCTCAAATGTGAAAGTAATGTTTTCATAATTACACCCATTATTTCTCATTCCAAATCTATCAAATCCACCCCCAATGGTGCAATCTAAAAGCAATAATGAAGACTATATGGCTCTATAAACCTCACTTCATTTCCAATACTGCTCAGCAGAAAGAGGTGCAAAGTAGCCATGCTTCGTATTCCTACTGTAGCACGAAGCCCCTGAGGTTCATTATTGCTTTTCATAACAAGCAGTTTTCCCTGTTTAAAAATTAATCAGTTTCATTGAAAGTAGTATCGATATTATATCCTCCAAATACTTAAGACTTCTAACAGCCAGTGCCATCCAGCTTAGCTTCAGGATCTAAATGTTACTTTAAGAATCTAAAACAAGAAGTTTATTTCTTGAATGCAAGCACCATTTCAACTTGCACTTTAATGTTTTCTAATATTTCAGTACTAAAATGAGAGTTTTTTAAAACTCATTTTCAGAATAATGAAAGGCAAGGATAACAAGATTTATGATCGCCATTACATAAGATAAATAGATGAAAAACAGAGAAACAAAATGACAGACAAAACTCCTCACAACCACACAGCGAATACACGGTGGATCCGTGAGAAGAATGCAGGTCTGCTGACACACCTCCTGGGCATACTTTATATGTCCTATGATGCTTACAGATTCCTGAAGGGATCTGCAAAAATCCATGGGTCTTTGGCATTTGGAAAACAGTGCAGAACGCAGACAACGTTCAAAGTCAAAGAGAGGCCAACTTTTTACCTAAATGACTATTCACAATGCACTTTTTTATTTTTCTTGGTTATGACACATTACGTTAGAATAATTTTAGATCAACAATGACACTCACTGAAATCTCATATAGATGCAAAGCTTTACATGAGACACGAGAAAATCCCTGAAAAAAGAAAAATGAAGCTTATTCCTGTCAAGAGTGAGCAACCTTAAGGATCTTTTTAACTAATTTACAGTTCAGGAGTCTTATTTCACTTTGGCATCAAACTTTAGCTCTTGGGAAATAAATTTAGGAGAAAAAAAAATCTGCATATAGAATAACTATATATAATTCTAATGTTTCCAGTGTAAAGTAAAAACTTGAGGTAACCATCAAAATTTCTATCAAGACTGTAATAAATTATAAGGTGCTGTGCCCACAAGAAACTTTAGGAAGATGGCCTAATAGAATTGACTATGTAAAGCTGTGTGATTTATTCTTCTTTTAAATGAAATCAGTGAAATTCATCTAGGAGGAAGAAGAAAGAAACAGGCGGCCCCCCCAGGAAAGCAAGCTGAAGCCAGCAGGATCAGATAAAGAACCAGTCACCTTCCGTTATAACACTCGCAGCATCTCGTTTTCCCTTTTTCTTTTCATTTTTTTAAACACAACCCATTCTCCCTCAAGAAAGCACACACAATCACCACACTCATTTCTCCTCTGTTCCAACTACGTCAAGACCACATTCACCAACACTGTCCTTCGTGGATCAAAGATATATGACTATAAATTTAAAAGTAAGGAAATGCAGCTTCCCTGGTGGCGCAGTGGTTGAGAGTCCGCCTGCCGATGCAGGGGACACAGGTTCGTGCCCCGGTCCGGGAAGATCCCACATGCCGTGGAGCGGCTGGGCCCGTGAGCCATGGCCGCTGAGCCTGCCCGTCCGGAGCCTGTCCTCCGCAACGGGAGAGGCCACAATGGTGAGAGGCCCACGTACCGCAAAAATAAAAAAATAATAAATAAAAGTAAGGAAATGCTTTAAGGAACCATTTTCCTCATGAATTGTATACTAGTTTACGCCAAATCTATATACAGCTTAATATTAATTTCCCTATGGGAGATTTCTGAAGACATTAAGCTGAATGATCAATTTGGGATTTCTTTACAGAAAAAATATTTACAAATATGAAGATTAAATATGTAGGTTTATATTCTCAGGTTATACTGTGCCACAGATGCCTGAATATACTGTGATATCAATATAAAATCACAAACATAAAACCCACTTTCCCAATGAAAATGTCAAAAAAAATTTTAGGTCAACCTAAGCAAATAAACTTTCAGGATGCAGTTACAACAGTCAAATATCTAATTATAACAGTAAACATATTCATCTGGTTACACACATTTTAAATGGAATACATGAGAAGATAACGTTAATTTGGAAATACTTCCTTCCACCTCCAGTCACTTAAATAATTTTATTCACTCTCTTTGCGCACATCTTCAATATCAATTCACCAAAGGAAGAAGATGCGCCATTACTTTATATGTTACTAAGAAATAAAAAAATATATACCAATTAAATCACGCCATTATTCACGTATCCCAGTTTCAGTGATGTTAAAATGTAAAAATACAAGTTAGAATTGGTATTTCACTGTGACAGAAGAGGAGAGAGGTTATCTATACTTTTGTTTAACCTGCAGATAGAAAAGTAATCCTATTGAATTATATTAAATAAGAATACTTAATGCATATGCATTTACTTATATTTTTACCAAAAGAAAAGCATATGTGCAATGGTAAACGTATTACAAACATATAGAAGAAACAAATATAAAAATATATTCAATATCACAAACAAGGGTATAAGGGACTATTAAATCTCCATCTGTTTGATGAAAGGTCTGAATGTGCGGGGGATGGGAAGATAAAAAGGGAAGAAATGTGGGATGATTAGACAGTAAAATGGGAAACGAGCTGTGTCCCCATGTTTTAACGTATGTATTTACTGGGCCCACAACAATGCACAGTCTTGGGACAGAATGTGATAGATACTATAACAAAAGCACAAAAGAAAAAAAAAAAAGGACAGAGAAATTACTACCTAAGAGAGGTCAGTAAAGGTTTTTTTCCCCAAAAAAAGATAACAATTAAAAGGGGTCAAATTCCCCCAAATGAATAAGGGGAAAGAAAATTTTGGTCAAAGAGAAAATACTCAGAAAAAGCAGATAACAAAAAAGCATTCATCTCCTAATTCTAAAGCCCAGTTTTAAAGAAAACAAGGAGTTAAATCTACTAATATCAGACCAAAAGTTGGAAATATCCTGTAAACTCTAAGCTTGCCAACACATTTTGAAAGATTTATAAAAAATAAAAATAACTCCATTTTCATTACATAAAATTTCAGATAGTAGTAAGCTTTAAAAGCAAATAAAAAAACTTAAAAGGTCATATCCTTGAGCCATGAGGATTTAAGCCTAGCAACTATCTTCCCTAAATTCTCCAAATACCACCAGAGAAGTACTTTCTCTTACACATGCACACGTGCAAATAACACCACAGACTAAACCTCACTCCTGGCATAATGGGAAAACGACCCCATTCTTTGTGTTCAAGCTCAGTTCATTATTTTGATCTTGAACTACAGAAGTATAGATTCCTCTCACTTACCAAAATGAGGTTAACAGTTACTGCTTTAGCAATTTAGACAGTTAATTCAGGGGCTAACTACCTTGAGCCTGAATTCTGAGCAAACTGGGAACACCCTTACTTTAAAAAGAAACAAATCAAACAGCCCCAAATCTTACGAATAGATCATATGCCAGTTTTTTAACAGAGCCAGTTGTTTACAAATCAGAATGTAGTTCCCTTGGAAGCATTACAAACACAGGTTAAGTTTTCTTGCTAGCCCACAAAATTTAAGTTTAATCATGATGTAAAAGCCTAGAACTAATAGTTCTAGATGAGGTCTGGAAAAGACAGCAAAGAAAATGAAAGCGACCATCACAAGGCAGAAAAACTAAGTTTCCTCCTAATATTATAACTACTTACAAGACTGGCCCCCAAATGTGTTTATGTACCTATACGTGTGTGTGTGTGTGTGTGTGTGTGTGTGTGTGTGTGTGTGTGTGTGTGTGTGTGTGTGTAAATAACAACACTGGTTCCTGGTTCTCTTGCCTTTGTCAGAATAGTACCAATAGCAGCACACTATGCTGGCCTTCCCTCTCCATTTTACATCTCCATCTACGCTACAGTTCTAGGACCTAAAATTAGGAGCCTAGGATCCAAAACAACCTGCTAGCCTTCTATCCAAACAGCCTCTCAAGCCATTATCATTAATACTCGTCACAAAAATTAGAAGACCAGACCTAAGAGTCTGAAGTTCAACAAGAAGCCCCTTTTCTATAATAATTCTGTATCCTGGGGCACACATTAATTGAGTATGTTAAGTATTACTTCCCAGGAGAGCTCAACCAGACCGCAAATGGAAACGTCCTCACTGAAATTTCTAGGTACCGGCAAGCTGTGGAAGAACGCCTCTGCCAGCCTGCAGAGGAAAAGTCCGCTCCTTGCTGGAGCTCTGGTCTTCTGAGGGTAGATGATAAACTCCTTGAAGGCAGAGATTTTGTTTGTTTTGCTCCCTGTTGTGTCCCCAGAGCCCAGAACAGTGACCAGCAAATAAGAGCCTTCATAAGTAGAAAAATTAATTCATTAATTAATGATGAAGGAAAGGGTATATTTTGTGGCAAAGAGAAGAGTGAGTTATGGAGAGAAAAACTAAACTCACAGATTGGCTACTGTCCTCAAGGTCTTGATAACTACAAATCTTACTAACAGTAGTGTTTTTAGAGATGCATATTTAAAGGGAGAGTAACCAGGTAAAAGGAATAAGGAATAAAAAGAACTTTAGGACTTTCAAAGATTAAACATGTCTAAGAAAACATGTCCTTTCTTCTCATCTTTTAACCCCACTTATAAATTTCAAAACACAACCCCAAATGAAATCTATATCCATTAAAATTCCAGTTTTTATATTCCCACAAATCAGGAAATATAGTAAATCCAAATTTCTTATAAATTATTTAGGTTATATAATATTATTCTATTATCCTTTACATCACTGAAAATTCCTAACTTTCATAAACCAAAGGCAATCCTTGATACCTAAATTATGTGAAAAATCAGAAGATGGGTGTCATTCTCCAAACATAAAAGTTTCTAAGTGGGATGCTGAATCTAATTTAAATAAACCTCACATTAGAGTAAATTGAGGATTTCTAATGCAAACACCAAACTCTGCAGGTTTATTAGTGCTTCTGTATCAGAAAAAATAATGTAATAAAGCAAATACAGAAGCAAAATTATGCACGGGGGATAATGCTCCCAGTATACTGCCACGGCATGGGTATTTAGCTAAGGGGACACGAGTGAAAGAGCAGACAACAAGCAATTCTTTCAGGAGTCTGAAAAGATACTACTATCAGAATTTCATCAGCCTACATTACTAAACATTTTAAACATTATGCCAAAGAAAAGGCTATTCATCATGCATCTAAATAGAAACTATAATATGCTCACTTTAGAAGAGAAATATTCAATTTACATTTTGGGTTCCTCATGCTAATCTAAATCAATCTACTTATGTAGTATGTCAATCTTTAGGTTTGTGTTTACTATTATTTTCTCCCTTAAAATCATCTGTGGAGACTATCCAGAACCACCAGGTGATGACTTTCTGGAAGTGTCAACCTGGGTAGGCTACAGCACCCAGTTAACTTAATCCAACACTAATCTAGATGTTGCTATGAAGGTATTTTGCATACATTAAGTAAAGCCTACAATCCATTTCAGTAAAGGCGATTACTATCCCAGATGATTGAAGTGGGCATACCTCAATTCTTTGGAAGGCCCTAAAAGCAGGCTTCCCAAGGAAAGAAAAGAAACGCTGCCTGTGGACCACAGTTCTGGCCCATGCTCACGGGAGTTCTATCTTGCAGGTGATCTCCTCCTGACAGCTTTCCCATACACATTTCAGACTTGCTTAGCCAGCTGCTGACAATCACGCAAGACAATTCCTCGTAATAAATCTGATATATATATATCACATATATATAAATATATGTATGTATCTCTCCTACCGGTTCTGCCTCTCTGGTTGAACTCCAACTGATACACACCATAGTATGGAATATAAATTTAGAAATAGTACTTCTTAGATTTAATTGGGAAAAACATTTTGTATTTTCAGATGTATGGGTAGGCCTACATAATCCTCGTCTTAAAATTGCAGTAGCTCAAGACACTGGTACAACACTAAATCATCTGACAGGAACTACTATTGTTCTGTAAGAGCAGTGTAAGGGACTATTTGTTTTTCTCAAGACCACAAAGAATAAGTCTGGGAATTCTTCATGATTTAATCTAAACCTATTAATACTGGAGAATCTTACATAAGTACTAGGAAATTTTAAAAGAATAATAAGCATTTTCTTTAGCCCAATGATAACATTCTGCTGTCATTTTTGCACTTAGAAGGTTGCTGAACACCCGGTAAAAATGCATGCTACTTCCTGAATTAGGGTGTGGCACTGCAGCTGCATCGCCTGAGAGGCTACTGCTTAAAGGGCACCCCAGCAAAAGAACCACCACACAGGAGATGGGCTAGAAATCAAGAATAAGACAATTATATCCAACAATATCAGAATCTTACCAGAGAGAACACATACTTTACCCACAAGCAATGGACCTAAGAGGTACTGTTCAACTGGATATATAACCGGCTGGTCTTTAATTCTGATCAAGCAAAACCCCCAGCAAGCCCCAGCAGCAGCAGGAGTGGCAGCAGCAACCCCTCTAGTACAGAACTGTAGACTTACTTAACACTCACTTTCCCAGGAAGTCCCAAACAAACCCCCCTGACAGTTCAGGGACAGAAACGTGGCGTGGAAGGTACAAAGTGTGGGAGGCTGGCTTTCTGAGGAACAGCATGGCCAAGAGGGATATGAACACAGACAGACACAGAGACCAAAACCCCAATGGAATAGGACCAGGATAAGACAAGCCAAAAGAAAGGTGAAGAAACTCAGATGATAAATGACAGAGAGACAGACGCCCACACACAGGAAACAGTGGAATAGCAACATAAGAAGCAAATGGTTAGTAAGAAACACAGCAGCCACACATACGCAGCTCAGTACTAAAAATCTGGGAAGAAAAGGCATAAAATAATTCCAATCATCTTTTATTCCCATCTTAAACTACGCTGCTCAATTACAAAGCCAGTAGCAATTGAGTTTTTAAAACTGTTTCTTTTCTTGGTAGCCACGAAATTGTGTCGAATCTTAAAATAAGATTACAATGTTACATGACCAGAGGACAAAATTCTATAGTACTTTTTCAAATTTATAAGTAATATTCTGTGGAAAGAACAGATCATTTACAACTCTTTCCCAAAATGTGAGAAATATAGTGGCTAATAAAAGCTATCTGGTGTGCTTTGGATACAAATATAGATTTAATTCTATTTCTTACTCTCGTTCAAATCACGTCCATCTCCCCAAATCAGTATTGGGTCCAAAAATGAATTGAAACATTTTTCAAGCAAGGTATCTGTAATAGCAAGCAATAATTTCAATGCAGAGCTCTAATAAAAAAAAAATCAAACTGAAAAATAAAACTTTATCAAGAAATTTCTTTTCTGAAATACTGAAATACATTTAGTGGGAAGTCACTAATCCATCAGAAGTATCGTATTTTAAAATCTATGGAATTAAGATTTGAATAAAAGTCTGATTTCAAAAAACATTAAAAATATAAAAATAAAAATAAATAAAATCTATGAAATACTGCTGTTGATTTCAGGGTGACACAAAAGCAAAGAAAGGCATGTACTAATGTAAGTATGTAAGGAGAGAGAGTGTGTGTGTGTGTGTGTGTGTGCGCGCGCGCATACACACGTGTGCTGGGGGTAAAGATGCAGTGCAAACAGGGAAGACGTACAAAAACCATACATAATCTAATCTTGAGACTCTGATAACTTGTTAATTCTGATTTAAAGAACTTTATCCACCCACCTTATCCAGAACCAGACCAGAAAACATGAATAGAGTTAATACCAAAATAAGAGGAAACAAATGAGTAGGTGATCAGCTCATTTATTCATACTTTCAACTTAGTGATGAAGAATTGTGAGGGTTGGACTTTATCCTTTTAGTTTTTTGAAAATCAAAATTCTATGGTTACAGAACAAGAGGAAAAAATTACTTCTAGGGGAAAATATCAAGTCTACCAATATCCTAAAAATTTAAAACTTAGTAAACAACTTATGAAAGTATTCTACTACCTCCCAACATTCAAGAGTATGAAAATAAAATACTTCTATGAATCAGGCTCAGAGGAGTCACACGGATTAATGACTTCATTCTGTCACTGCCAGTCTCTCTGACTGTTCAGAATACAGTGATTAATGCAGTTCTACTGGAAGAACTATTTCTATGCACTTGTGAATTTATGTTAAATACATGGTGTAAAGAAAGAGGCCAAGAGGCATACACTTTATCTTTAGTACAAAATACCCTAACAAGAAAAAAAGGCAAAGAAAATTCCAAGAGAGCTATCTGGCTGGTTCTGTTTTAAAAAAGCTCATTTTGAAGAAGTCAAAGTCAGAGATCAAAAAAAAAATCACATCCAAGTCTCCTAAATTGTCCTCAAAATGTCCCTCCTTCTAAATTTGACCTATGTACCAATGTAATAGCTTGCTTCTCCACAATACAGAGTCTAAAAATTCACAGCCCAAAAGAGCAACAGCTCAACAGAAAAGGTCTAAACCAATGAAAAATGTTAACTCCTTGAACTTGAGGTTCATTTGTTCCTTAAACAGATAAATAAATAATTAGAGAGCAAGTGGCTATCTGCACTCTCTTGATTAACCAGTAGAAAACTTTAATTTCTTAATCAATGAATACTTTCTCTTTCCAATCAATGATGCTGAAGTCCATAGCTTTCCCAATCTATTCCCACTCTGTGCTGCCGTTCAGAGACTGCAACAAGAAGTTACACTGACTTAGAATAGAAGGTAGGTAATAAAGTAAATCCAGAGAGGCAGATATATTGGAAAAATATGACCTGAAAAGTACATAGTTTTAAAACCATCCTTCAACCTTTCTAACATAGAGAGTGCCTCTTCAGCTTCCCTTTCCTTACCTTTCCAACTCAGCAATCTTCTTATCTTTGTCATTCTTCTCATTTTCCACCTCCTTCAAGATTTCCAAGAGGCGGTCAACTTCTGCCTGGGCCTTGCTAGAGTCATCTTTGTACCTGGCAATCTCTCTCTCTAATTGCTGTATTCGATCACTCATCTCTGGACTGGCTCTGGCTTCCAGTGCTGCCTCGTGTGCCTACAAAGAAAATGTCCACATTCTATCAGATATACGTACAGTGGCAGTGGGCAAACCATGTCCCCAAAAGCCACCTATACTCCAATTTCAACAGGGTATTATCAAACATCTAATAGCTAGTCTTCAATTTATAAGGTTCTTCTCTGCTTAAATATTACATAGACAAAATATCACTACACAGTTACTTTTTTTTTTAATAACTGGAAGTTTGTACCTTTTGACCACCTCCACCCATTATACGAACACACACACACACACACACACACACACACACACACACAGTCCTCCATTTGTGACAACTACCAATCTGGTCTCTATCTATGAGTTCAGTTTTTGGTTGGTTTTTGGTTTTTACATTCCACATATAAGTGAGATCATCCAGTATTTGTCTTTCTCTGTCTGACTTATTTCACTGCCCTGCTTTAGAAACAGACATGATAAAATAGTCAAATTCATTCAACATCTAGCAGAACTAAAAAAGCTGTATAAGACAGGTATATTGTTAATTAAGATCTCTGTGATCTACTTTCAAATTCCTGGGCATAGGTAACTTATTGATTCCATAAACAGTTATGTGTTAATGAATAAAACTAAAGCTGATTCCCAAATATAATTAATACATTGCTTTTATTCTATTATTATTTTAGATTTTATTCTAAACAGCAAAATTCATACAAATACCTTCATAAAACAAGAATGAGTAAGCCTGTTCCATACGGGAAACTACTGTAACTTCAGTTCCAACATGTAAAAAACTCAGAAGTCATCACTACCATTCTTACAAGAAAAAGTTGAAAAACAGAAAATCAATGACTTTTCTAGGACCTATCAGAGAACTGAGGTCACAGGAAAAATTACCCCTCCAACATCAAGAGACACTGGCAAACCCACAGAGCTGAAGCTGAGATCTGCTCACCTGGAGCAGAAGCTGTGAGCAGAAACACTTAAGTGGTAATTTTAAGGAACTGCTGGGGGCTGAGTATGGACGTACAAGCAAACGAGTGAGAAAAGTCCCAGGGCCGGCAGTTTTAGGGGGGCCCATACTTTCATGCGCTTTAATCCAGGAACCACACCAGGGTCTCACAGTGAAGAGCCAACAAAAATCCCCTTGTGGTTCTGGCTGCAGGAGGGGAAGAGTAACAACTGTGAAATATGCCCAAAGCGTACTCTATCCAAAGACTGACCCTCAGGAGTAAAAATTTTAACAGAGCTTTATCCCACCTAGGGAAAGGGCATTTCTCCCACTCTAGCCCCTGCTAGTAAAAAATAAGACTCACATATTTGACACAGATGTTGGAATTATCAGACAGGGAATTTAAAGTAACTATGATAAATAGCTAAAGGCACAGGACTTCCCTGATGGTCCAGTGGTTAAGAATCTGCCTTCCAGTGCAGGGGACACGGGTTTGATCCCTGGTCAGGGAACTAAGATCCCACATGCCACAGGGCAACTAAGCCCGCGCGCCGCAACTACTGAGCCTCCGCGCCTCAGCTAGAGAGCCTGCATACCACAAACGACAGAGCCCATGTGCTCTGGAGCCCATGCGCCACAACTAGAGAGCCCACGCATCACAATGAAGATCCCGCGCGCCACAACTAAGACCCAACTCAGCCAAATAAATAAATAAATAAAATATTTTTAAAAAATAGTTAAAGGCACTAAGGGGAAAAGGAGACAACACCCAAGAATAGAGAGGCAATGTAAGCAGAGAAATGGACACTCCAAGGAAGAATGAGAAGGAAATGCCACATATTAAAAACATGTAAGATCTTGCTTATAATGTAGAATCTAAAAACGGTGAAGTCATAAAAGCAGAGCGTAGAAGGGTGGTTGCCAGGGGCTGGGGGTGGGGGAAATGGGAAGATGTTGGTCAAAGTGCACAAACTTTCAGTTATAAGATGAATAAGTCCTGGGGATCTAACATATAGGATATTGACTCTAGTTAACAATGCTGTGTTGCATACTTGAAATTTGCTAAGAGAATACATCTTAAAAAGTGTTGTCAACAACCTAAGTGTCCATCAGTGGATGAATGGATACGAAAATGTGGTATGTACACACACATAGGAATATTACTCAGCCATAAAAAGGGGGAAAGTCTTTTCATTTGCCGCAATATGGATGAACCTGAGAACATGCTAAGTGAGATAAGTCAGACAGAGTAGATAAATATCATTATGATTGCACTTATATATGGAATCTAAAACAAAAACAAAAAGACCAAGCTCATAGATACGGAGAAAAGACCGGTAGCCTGCCAGTAGTGGGGAGTCAGAGGTGGGTGACATGGGTGAAGGTGACCAGAAGGTACACATTTCCAGTTACAAAACAGTAAGTCCTGGGGATGTGATGTACAGCATGGTGACTATAAATACGTGCTGCACATGTGAAAGTTGCTAAGAGAATAAATCTTAAAAGTTCTCACGGGCTTCCCTGGTGGCGCAGTGGTTGAGAGTCTGCCTGCCGATGCAGGGGACACGGGTTTGTGCCCCGGTCCGGGAGGATCCCACACACCGCGGAGCGGCTGGGCCCGTGAGCCATGGCCGCTGAGCCTGCGCGTCCGGAGCCTGTGCTCCGCAACGGGAGAGGCCACAACAGTGAGAGGCCCGCATACCGCAAAAAAAAAAAAAAAAAAAAAAAAAAAAAAGTTCTCAGCACAAGAAAAAAAATTATAACTATGTATATTGATGGATGTTCAATAGATTTACTGTGGTGATGATTTTGCAATATATACAAATATTGAGTTGTTACATTGTACACCAGAAACTAATAAAATGTTATATGTCAATTATACTACAATTTTTAAAAAGCGTTCTCACCCCACACAGGATAGAAGGTAACTATTTAAGGTTGATGAATGTGTTAATTAGCTTGATTGTGGTAACCATTTCACGATGCATACATAGATTAAAGCATCATGTTGCACACCTTAAATATATACAATTTCTGGCATTGAAAAAGCTGAGGAAAAAGAAAAGAGTGAAAATGTATATTGCAAACTCTAGAGCAACCTATATTTAGGTTGGAGGAGGGCATTGTGGGAGCAGTATAATAGGAAAACATCACTAATTAATTAAAATGAAAAGTTACAGTCTTCCAGAATGAAAGAAGGGAAAATACGAAAAGTAAAATGGCAATTAGTAGAAAAACAAGTAATAAATCAGAGTAGGGGGAAGCCACCAAGTCCTCTACCCAAAGGTAACTTGATTTTTTTCTCATGAACCTAAACACAAAGTTTACGAGATCATAAAAATGACCAGCTATAGAAGTATCATGATAACAAGGAGATTAAAAATAAACAAAGAGGGGTTTCCCTGGTGGCGCAGTGGTTGAGAGTCCGCCTGCCGATGCAGGGGACACGGGTTCGTGCCCCGGTCCGGGAAGATCCCACATGCCGCGGAGCGGCTGGGCCCGTGAGTCGTGGCCGCTGGGCCTGCGCGTCCGGAGCCTGTGCTCCGCAACGGGAGAGGCCACAACAGTGAGAGGCCCGCGTACCGCAAAAAAAAATTTTTAAATAAAATAAACAGAGAAAATGTGGGATTGTCATAAATAGGCGAGTTTGGAATATTAGTGAATAACATTTATTACTCTTGACAGTTACTGCTCAGTTTCATAATCCTAAATACATCTAACAGTCTTATCTTCAATATTCCAGTATTAAATAGAAAATTACTTCCGCTTATTTAGTGCGGGGGGAAAAAAGTCAATTACCAAATCTGAATTAGTTAATCTCAAAAAAAGTATTTTCCTACTTATTCAAAAGTAACTTTAAGCTACTGGATTTTCTTCCTTTCCTTAGCTTAAGAATATGACTTCATTTCTGGCATACCCTAAATAATGATTCATCACGAGGTGTTCATGCTGAACACACCCAATGTATGGAAAAAGAACAGCACCAAGTCTCAAGACTAGGCTGGGCCCCCTTTTCATCAGTAACCACATGAACTGGACCCAGTTAATCAGAGTTGGTAACTCAGCGATAATAAGCATGAAAGTGCTTTGAAAACTACCAACTGCCATGTAAAGATTAGAGAGGAATAAACCAATGAAATGGATAGTAAATACCTGCACCAAATTCTAATATTCACTGGTACGGGTGACTGTCACTGTTAAATTAGCTCTTTCCAGGAAGCCTAATGCTAGTAGAAGAAAAATATCAGATAATTGAGATTTTTACATTGTTGTCTTACATTTCATCTATAAAGGAGTTGCATATTTTAATCTTACTCTGAATTGCCAATTTTCTAAGAGTTCGGGGACTCTCAGGAGTAGAGTAAAATCGGACAAGAACGCCAAGAGAATTAATCAAGGGATAAATGGTATTTTGAATTTTAGGAGATTATTACTCCACTGGTAAGTTATTCCATATGGACACTATAGAGTTTTCTACTATGCTGTTATTTAAAGCAAAGAAGGAACAGTAATCAAGACAGTATGGTACTGGCACAAAAACAGAAATACAGATCAATGGAACAGGATAAAAAGCCCAGAGATAAACCCACGCACATATGGTCACCTTATTCTTGACAAAGGAGGCAAGAATACAGTGGAGAAAACACAGCCTCTTCGATAAGTGGTGCTGGGAAAACTGGACAGGTACATGTAAAAGAATGAAATCAGAACACTCCTTAACACCATATACAAAAATAAACTCAAAATGGGTTAAAGACCTAAATGTAAGGCCAGACACTATAAAATTCTTAGAGGAAAACATAGGCAGAACACTCTATGACATAAATCACAGCAATCCTTTTTGACCCACCTCCTAGAGAAATGGAAATAAAAACAAAAATAAAGAAATGGGACCTAGAAACTTAGAAGCTTTTGCACAGCAAGGGAAACCATAAAAAAGACGAAAAGACAACCCTCAGAATGGGAGAAAATATTTGCAAATGAAGCAACTAACAAAGGATTAATCTCCAAAATTTACAAGCAGCTCATGCAGCTCAATATCAAAAAAACAAACAACCCAACCCCAAAATGGGCAGAAGACCTAAACAGACATTTCTCCAAAGAAGACATACAGATGGTCAACAAACACATGAAAGGATGCTCAACACCACTAATCATTAGAGAAATGCAAATCCAAACTACAATGAGGTATCACGTCACACCGGTCAGAAGGGCCATCATCAAAAACTCTACAAACAATAAATGCTGCAGAGGGTGTGGAGAAAAGGGAACCCTCTTGCACTGCTGGTGGCAATGGGAACTGGTACAGCCACTATGGAGAACAGTATGGAGGTTCCTTAAAAAACTACAAATAGAACTACCATATGACCCAGCAATCCCACTACTGGGCATATACCCTGAGAAAACCATCATTCAAAAAGAGTCATGTACCACAATGTTCACTGCAGCACTATTTACAATAGCCAGGACATGGAAGCAACCTAAGTGTCCATCGACAGATGAATGGGTAAAGAAGATGTGGCACATATATACAGTGGAATATTACTCAGCCATAAAAAGAAACGAAATTGAGTTATTTGTAGTGAGGTGGATGGACCTAGAGTCTGTCATACAGAGTGAAGTAAGTCAGAAAGAGAAAAACAAATACCGTATGCTAACACATATATATGGAATCTAAAAAAAAAAACAAAAAAAATGGTTATGAAGAACCTAGGGGCAAGACAGGAATAAAGACGCAGATGTAGAGAATGGGCTTGAGGACACGGGGTGGGGAAGGGTAAGCTGGGACGAAGTGAGAGAGTGGCATGGACATATATACACTACCAAATGTAAAACAGATAGCTAGTGGGAAGCAGCCGCACAGCACAGGGAGATCAGCTCGGTGCTTTGTGACCCCCTAGAGGGGTGGGATAGGGAGGGTGGGAGGAAGATGCAAGAGGGAGGGGATATGGGGATATATGTATATGTATAGCTGATTCACTTTGTTTTAAAGCAGAAACTTTAAATAAATAAATAAAGCAAAGCAAAAAATTGGAAAAGTTTTCTTTAACCTTTTTCAACTGTGAGTCCATCTTCAGACACTCTTCCTTCTTCTGCTCCAAAGCAATTTCTAGTGTCTTAAGCCGTGAGTCCTTTTTCAGTCCTGCGGAAGCCAGGGAAGAAGCATGCTCTTTCAGATCCAAGAGTGAAGCCTGAAAGAAGCAACATACATCTAGAATAAATACTATTTATTAACAAAATGGAGATTTAAATTCTTAAATTTATTTCCCTGGTGGTTTGTAGTTTCTTTCCATTAGCATATACTGACATATTTCCATTTCAAGAACATGAAATACAGAACAAAAACATTAGCTCTGGTTTTCAAGTCCTAACTAAACCAAAATGAATTCCCAAGAAATACCCACTGAATAGTGATTTAAAGAGCTCTACCAGTACATATCCATTCCCACAAAATAAATGGAAGTAGGTCAAGCTTTGTGAATGTACGCAGTCAACCTTAGTAGCTACACTGACTTTTTTCTTCTCTTCTAAGTTTGGAAGAAACATTCTATTACAAACTTAAATTCCCATAAATTTTCCTAAAGATATTAGAAAGAAAACCCTGAGAATGCCCCTAAAGCTCATGATTATCTGATCACAAGGCATTAGGCATTTTTGCTATTTAGGTGACATCGACAAGATTCTTCAAAAGGAAAATCAAAGTATATTAAGTCACCTAATTGGTCAACAATCATTTAAGACTTCTCTGCCAATGTTGAGGTGATCGTTAAGAGCTGATGTAAATAGACTGTCCTCCTTGTTCATATTCCGTTCGTCTATCAGCTTCCTCACCATGAGCACAATATTTCTCCAAATGTAACTGGAGAAATACTGTTATTTTAGGATCTGTAAAATGTCGTTAACAAGTAAGAAGCCAACTCATAACAGGTGGAAGAGGTAAGAGGTAAGACTTAGGAAATAAATGATTCAATCTACTATATCTCTGCAAAGCTTCCTGAAATAATCCCTGCTACAAGAAGATTCTTTAAATCTTCCAACAGATCGTTTTTTTATATGCATTCTGTAAACACCAACAACATATACACATAATGCACTGGCTAAGCAAACCAAGTAATTCCATTTTGGTGATCCTGACCTCTTTCTCTGAGAGGTCGCCTTGCAATAGGCTGACTTTTTCTTTCAGGTCTTTAAGATCTTTTTTGTAGTTATCAATTTCCTCCTGCTTTTCTCGCTCATCTCGGTCCCGCTGGTCCTTTAAGCGTTCGATTGTCCGCTCCTGATAAGAGAGCACATCAATACATGAGAAAATTCCTTTCATACTTCTATCATATGACTGCAATTCAGCTTCTAGCTGATAAAATTTCACACTTCCATCCTCCATTCAAAAGACAGTGAAAGGTTGTTAATAATTTACCTTTTAAAGAATTCAACCTTCCAACCTATCTTGCCCTAACATACATCTGGTTTTGTTCTTTTGATTCCCCTAGGTTTCTTTTCCTATAACCTTAATTAGTATTAGATGTCCCTAGAGTATTCTTTTGGAATAATCTCATTTATTCAAATCCCAAGCAACAAAAAACTTATACATATACCCTAAGGACAATAAGTAGCAAATATTTCTTTTCTATATATAATTCACATGTTGCCTACAAAGCAATGGAAACAACTCACACAGCAAAAAGGAGGAGGTTGGAGAGATTATGATTTGTTGAGCTTAAAGCATAAAGAAGGATAAAGAAAAGAGAAACCATGAAAACTTCTGTCAACAGATACTCAGGAAGTTTGAAAGTTGAAGCAATTTAAGTATATTTATGGGTATTATTTCTGAATATATTTGGGGATCAAGCCTTGATCCCTGGGCAGGAAGCCTGAAACATTCTGAGTTCAAGAGGCTTAAGGAACAGTAACCCTATTCCCTAAAGAAAAAATAATAAGAAGAACAATCCAATTAAAATGCCCCACCTAGAGTCCTTAAACCTCCTCCAAGACATTAACACTTGTCATGTTGGGCCACTTCTTATTTAGTCAACCATTCCTGAAAAAAACTAGGTTTGCTCATGAAGGCAAAATGAAGTGGCAAGGCCACGACTAGAAAAACACCAAGTACACTGTATTAATAACTAAAACCCACGAATATATTAGATCCCAGTGCAGCACAGTAAAAGAGAACTAATGTTGCCTCCTGATGGTCAGTGTCTGACATTCCCACATCACCGAATTCTAGCTGACCATACACATAAAGAGAAGATAGTAAACAGGGAGCACATGGCTGATTCTTTAGAAACTTCAGCCACTGCCCTCCAGTACGGAATCCATCCTGCCTAGCAACAGATGCTTAAATTGGCAACAACAAAACGCATCTTCTTTCCCTTACACTGGGTACGTCAGCAACAGTACAGGCAGCTCTTTTCCCTTTTGCCAAAGCGACTTCTTCTGTCTTCTCTATCAAGTCTCATCACTAAAGTGACTTTCAGATTAATGGGAAAGCAGAAGCAATGTGTCTGTGAGGAGTCTGGGCCAGTCACCCACCTTCTCGGCAAGGGCCTCCTCCAAAGTAGTCAAGGCGGTGTCAGTGTTGGTGGTGTCAGCCTGCAAGGATCTGACTCGCTCCTTCAAGCTGCTCATCTGCTTTTCCTTATCTCTAAGTTGCTCTTGGAGATTTTCAATCTGAGTTGTGTACACACATTTAAGGGGGGGAAAAAAGGAAATTAAGAGAAATACAAACAGTCACAATAAAAATCATTTTAAGTTGGAAACAGGTAGATCAGGGTTGTCAGTGTGTGCTCTGTAGAAATAATTTAACCCTAAGGGTCTTAGAACTTCATGCAAAGCTTTAAACTGGGAATTTATAGCCAGAAGAAAGAAAAGACATACACATGGGTATGGTCATACATGCAGAGTCATAAATCTCTATAAAGAAATAAGGAAAGTAGCTAGGGAGAAAAGACCCAACATATAGGGATGGGGATAAAGGGTCTTAAGACCTACAGAGAGGAAAGCCATGAGAAACTGGATTACTTCCAAACCAACAGTGCAAATGCCCAGAGAGATTCCTTTAAAAAATGCTGAGGGAGGACAGCAAATTGAACAGCTGTACGCTAAGAAAAACAAATCAGCTGTAAAAAGGAAAAACTGTTCTTAAATGCTAGTGTTCAAGTTAGGTTTTTATATCATCTTTTATTTGAACAGAAAGCATTTTCAATGAAATTTATTATTATAGTTATTCATTCCTTTATATACACGAGTACGCATTCATTTACTCAAAAAACTATTGGTGAATTCTCTACTCTATGCCAGGCACTAGTGACACAAAAGAAAATGAACAGACCCATTTTCATTACAAGATGGGAAGGGGACTTTATGCAGCTGAATCCAAGCTATGGATGGCCTTCCATGCCATCCTAACGAGCACACATTTTACTCTAGACGGATGCGAACTATTAGGGACTTTTAAGCAAAGAAATGGTCCGGTCAGTTCTGTATTTCAGACTGATAATTCTGACAGCTGTGGAGAAGATATTCAATATCTATGGGGAGTTACGTAGAGACATGGAAACTGCTAGGAGATCATATGAATTCAGGTAAGAGAGTTTGGAAACTAAATGAGCTAAGAGAGATGGAAAATAGGGGATGGGTTTGTGAAACAGTGTGGAAACAGCATTTTATCACTAGGGAGACTCCCGTACACACAATGAAAAATAGTAAGCAAAAATATGGAGGAACTGTAGAGAGACAGTCTTAATAAGCAAAAGGAAAATAAGACAACTATTCTAAAACTCACAAACTTCATTCTTTCATTCAGCTACATGCTAGGCAGTTTTCTAGGTGTTGAGGATACAGAATTAATCCAAACAGACAAAAATCCCTACCCTCAAAGAGCTTAACCCTAATACGGTAGACAAGGAATGAATGAATGAAATGAACATAGTATGTAGGATGGTGCTAAGTCCTACGGAGAAAAATGAAGCAGGAGAATATTATATCATCAACTACTCTTGAACTAGCTGGTTTATTTCACATGGCTTTCAAAAAGCAACGTAAATGTTATCTGCTTTGGGACAACTTTCTTGCTCTTACCTCCACGACAATAAGATGGCCACAGTCTGTATGCCATCACACATGAACAAAGTATTGATCTATATTATACATACACACATCTCCCATTCTTTTCTCTATCTATACATTTGTCTCCATTCTTCCATCTATCTATACATTATAGCACAAAGCTCCAACCGTATTGTTATTACTCATTCTATACACATCTCCACAAATAGACTGGATCTTACTCCTCTACCCCAGCTTTGTATCTTCATATCTGGCACACATCAGGTCTATAATAAATATTGGTTCATTAGTCAGTAAATAATACAGAAGCTTGGACTTTTATAAACTGTATTTAGGCATACACATAAACTTCTGCCAAGAAAAGAACTACAAAAGAACCTAAATCCAACCTTCAAATAATTCCTGCATCAATCCATTTAATATAAGCTCTTTAAGGGTCTGCTTCATTCCAAGCAGACCCTTCCAAGGGGAAGAAAAAAAGGTCCCTCTCTACAGTCCATGAGAATTCCACAGCAGAACGAATAAGCTAAGCGAAAAGATGCAGCGAACTCAGAATAGGGAACCATGAGTACTGTAAGGCTTGGATTTTCACTCCTTAACAAAGGAAGAATCCTACAGGTGAACCATTGAAATTGGCTCCAGTCTTTTCTATGCCAATAAAGTCCAAAGCATACTGTGAGAGAAAAGACCATCACATATGGGAAGCATTAGTTTCCTTTAGTTTAATCAGACACTCCTGTTGGAATCTCATATGGATCAATACTTATGTAAATGCACAACCACTAAAGAGATTTTGCCACTTAAAAGTCGAGTACTCCATAACATACAGAAGCCAATGCCCTGGTGTTTACATGTTTAACCAGCTGTGCGGGTCATCTTAGTTGCTGACATATAAACCTTATACAAAAAAAAAAGATATCATTTTGTTGATTAGACTTTTTTTTACCAAGAAAGAGCAGTACAACCACCTTTTTTAAAAAATAAAATTTCATAGAACCAACCAAGTTTTACATACAAGAAAACAGAGATTTGTTTTATGAGCCCACCTAATATACAAACAGCCCTTACATGCATAATAAGGATTATACCCTTCTTTCTCCTCCATCATCAGCATCTATGAAAAAATTAAGATGTTAACTGTTAACAATTCCACTTGTATAATTTGTATGTAGTCCAACTCTTAAAGGGATCCATTATTCTTTGCCAGCAAAAAAAAAAAAAAAAAAAAACAAACCAACAAACAAAAAGACTTTTCCTGATATACTCAGGTGCAGAAGCTGCTAAACCTCGCCATTAACAAGTTCTCCCCAAGCTACTTTCTTAGCCAATTACCCAGCTGTCTACACTGTTGAGTTGGAGGGGAGGAAGACGATGCCTACTCCTGGAGAGCAGAAATAGCCATTCCACGGCGAAGAAAGGGCAGCGCTCACTAGAGCTGTCTCCTTTGGGCAAGCTGCTATCGGCAAGGAAGACTTGCAGTAGATGCAGATGTGTGCAAACCAGCTGCAAGAGCATTAACCCAAAAGAGGCTCTGTGTGGTGAGTGGTAGGATGGGTGTGTACAAAGCACTTTCCATTTACCCAGCATCATGATGGACAGCAGCTGAATCCTACTGAAAACTCCTTTTATATATCCTCACTTTGGTTGTGACTCAAAATCGTGATTTTGTGATCAAGGCTCTCTGGGTTCAGACACGTTGCTAACCAAGGGGTGTATGAATGCTATCAAATTAATCTTGCCATTATTCTCTTCTTTTAACTAATCCAATATAGAGGCTGTGAAAACTGTTCACCCTAATAGTCCCATATCACACCATTTCAGTATTTACTATGCAATTTCTATAAAATGTATAGTGGAAATCCCATTCTATACCAAGTTCAATTATTCACAGGATCTAAAATATACTATTTACAAAAGCTTTGAATATAACAGCTAAGAGAAAAACTGGATCAGTTATGCACATACTTGACTATTAATGATAAAGGTGACTGTTTCAGAATCATGCTAAGTGGAAAAATCCTCCTTTAAATATGCTCAGAATATGTACCCCAAAAAAAGAGGAAAACTTCCCATTTTGTAGAAACAGAAACCACAGAATCTCTAGAATGGCAATATGATAAAAACAACAAGAAGTTACTCGTGATGGGGGTGGTGGAGGAGGCAGAGGCAGTGGCGACATGAGGGGCCACTAACACTAACAGAGAGTGTGGTATGTGTCAGGCACTGTTTTCAGAAATTTGTGTATAATGGCTATTGAAGCTCCACCACAAGACTATAATTATTAGGCAATCTACCTCCAGAATTGTACTCTTAATCACTGTGCTATAAATAATATGTTCTATGATGGGGGGGGGGGGGGGAAGAAAGAAAAGAAGAATCACACAAAGATGTCTCAAGCATCTTTCCATAAACGATTCCTCGTTATTAAGTAGTGTTTATCAATAAACACAATGTTATTACTACAGTCACATATGAAAATACTCTCCCCTACAGAAGCAAAGATGGAAGCGTGGAGCATCTTCCAGGTACTTCCGTGTACAGTCAAACATAACACAGAAAAGCTGATGGGCAGAACCAAAGGCACTTGATATCAGGATCAGTATCATGATAGTATTAGGACAGTCTGTTTAGCCTTTCAAGGGGTAGAAGGAGGCTAGTTTATTTATACACACGGACCAAGGAGCACTTAACAATAGCTAAAAAAGCTTTTCTTCTTTTACTTTAATAACTTATACTTAATAATATTGAAAGTAAAAAATTGTTGCAGAAAATGACGTATTTTATAATTCTATGGGCTCTTCCTACTTTATGCATAACCGATCTGTATTAAGAAGAAATCATTAAGCAGCTATTAACATGTATTCAATTTCTGCATGAGTAAAATTGTGTAGAGATCGAAGGAACTGGTGTTTATTCTATATATGTGTCCCTGGCGATAAATAGGGAGGGGGAGGGTCAATCAGGTTTACACATACAGCCTAAAATCATAGAGAAGAACTTAAGAGTGAAGAATTCAAGAAGGAAACACTTTTTAAATAACTGTTTAGAGAAAGAAGGCGTTTTCCTTAAAATAACCTCTCTAATTAGAGTATAACTCTGTTAACTGGGCTAGAAAGAAAATAGAAATAATTATTACATTAAATAGAGCCTTTCTTCTCCTCGTACAATTTTTATTTTACAAAGAGAGAAAAACTGATGAAAGGAAGACTAATGCAGAATGCATGCTGCACGCGAATCCATCAAATCTGCACACCAGCTCCACACTGGCACGGATTTCTTAACATCTTTTGTTTTGTTTTTTATCAGCATTGCCAGTTGTCAGAAACTATCATGGTTCAACGTGGGTGATTTATTCCTAGTCAAGTGGAACTGATTACTCCGCTGCTGAGGCCCTAATCACTGAGCAAACGTAGAAGGGGCTTCCTATAGGACGTAGTTCTAAGGACAAGAAATCCCAAAATACTTCTTGCAGTCGCCTAGCTACTTGGAACATCATTTAAAGGAAAGAATTTTTTGATGATGCCTCCACACTTGTTCTAAGCAGCCATCAGTGTCAAATGTATTGTGGAAAGCAAGTTACTCAGAAAGGCTCTGACCTTTACCTTCTTGGTTAATAATACCTCTCAGTATCAGTGGTAAAAGTACAGGCTGGATGAACTGGTCATAATCAGCTGGCAAAAGAGATCTACAGTAATCAATGGAATCTAAAAAGGAAAAATTCACTAAGTCCCCTGATCTACGCAATTGTTTGTCTACCATCCTGCAGGCCTGTGAAATGTACTAACAAGGCACAACTATACTTTACCAAAATGATCAGGGTTTGCCCAGACTGTACTGGCCTCTAAATTTTACTTGTCCAGTTATGTGTTTCCAATGATTAGAGGATACAAGAGTTAACAAAGTCATGTGGAACTCTAAGCAGTGTTTTAAACACAATTTAGGTTGTTAAAACTCCCATATCTATATTCTCAATTACTGTTTAGGGTCTTTAACAAGCCCAGCAAAGATTTTGGCTGACAACCAATTATTTCTTTGGTTGAGTTTCCCTCCCAATTGTGCTATTCTCTCATCATATAAGTAATGGACGGATTACCGTGATGAATAAATAGCTAGCTATGTCCCACAGGGCAAGTTACTTGTTCCTTCTAATTACTTACCTACAAGACAAAGACCACTAATATTCCTTTCAATTCTAAAATACAACTGTATTCTTATGATGGGAAAGACGAGAACATTTAAAAAGTAATAAACTTCAGCAGAGTACTACTGTATTTTATCTTAAAAACTGTTCAAATCGAACTATACAGGAAGTATAGGTATGACCTTTAGGAAAATACAGAGTCCATTGCTCTGGTTAGATTTTATTAATTGTTGGGAGGGAAAGTAAGTTCCTTGATAGACTTGCTCATGGTACAGATAATGGAACTAGGGACCTCTTGAATTAAAATAACTGGATAATATGAAGCAAAAGCTGGTGAGACCAAAGGTCACTGCCCGTCAAGATCTGCTTGGTAGACAATTAAGGAAATGGCTCAAATACTTCTTTTTATATCTGGCAGGCATATATAAAAATCTGATGGATATTCATATGCTAAAATTGCTCAAAAAAAAAAAAAAAGAGGATCCATAGATCTATAGTGGCTATGCTTTTGAAGCGGCAGCAGTGATGAGACTGTACTTAGGACCTCAATTCACATCTATACAAATGGCATCCCTTGAAGTTGTACAATAACAATAGACAGAACACTCTTAGATCTAATAGTTCACTACATTTTAGGGATGAAAGAACTCAGTATTTTTAAGTAACTAATTAAAGCAGAAACACTAGGCTTAGTTTCTGCCCATCCCCCCACAAAGAACCACTGTTCTTTGTATTACTTATTACCAATAACAAAGTTAGGAAAAATCAAGTACATAACAATAGAAGGCTAGCTAAATTAGATATGCTCTATCAACCACTGCAGTTCATATACTTGATGATTAATTAAGGATATGCAAACTTCTTTATTATATAATATTACATGAAAATGAAAAGTTATCAAAATGTACAATATTATCCCAATTTGAAGGAAAAGTTTATTTTTACATAGAATTTTCCTTGTTATACCTTTTCCACATTTTTCAGATATTCAGAATGGACATACATCATTTCAATGATAATGACAAAAGCAATAATTTTCTAACTCCTATCTGCGAAATCTTAGGATTTACAAGAAATATGATTAGGATCATGATAAGAGAGATTCTCCTAACATACGCACTTACCAACATGGGAAATCTCTAGGGGTTTCTGTGGGACATGTGAGCATTTCTATTTAACCCACACCTTCCACCGGTGCATACTGTGGGACCAAGCCAAGCTGTCAGAGACTTGGGGGGTTTTCTGCAACGCCAAAGCAAGACTGAGAGATGACAAATGAATCCAGAGAAAACAAGACTTTCGAAACCTATTTGAAATATAAGGTCCAAAGGAAACAGCAATAGGATGCTTCACATAGTTTAAGTCTAAATTCAAGTTCATCTCACTAAATTTTTATTTTAGCCAGGCCTACTTTTATGGCCTGAAGTAAGCTAACTTGTACTAAAAGTCAATCCTAGTGTGACAAGGCTGGGTTTCCCAAGAAGCAGACCTTGAGACAGATTTTACTGTTCAAGAAATTAGAGGGTGCTCTTGGGATCAATACCAGTGGAAAGGAAGTGGAGCAGGGGGGAGCATGATGGTGCAGAGGGAGAAATTAGGCTTCCATGAAGTCCCAAAGGATTCAGACAACCCCATGGGGAGCTCTGAATCTGTGATGACCTTTCAGAGTTGCCCCAAGTCAGGGCAATGGATTCAAGCCCTTGTACCCTACAAGGATCAATCACTGGATACCAATGGGGAGGGGTGTGGCCTTGTACAAGGTAGGTCTCTTTAGCCAAGGCAATCTCCACAGGGGATACTTCCAGCGCCTGGGGGAATATATCCTTCAACCCTCAAGGGGGGATCTGGGTCACTCATCACAGCATCCATTATACCCAGCAGCTATGTATGTGCTCTTTCTAGTTAAGTAACACTTAACATGAAATTGTAATTGCCCTCAATTTATGCTATATTTGAACCATATACATAATTTTATGGCTTTGTAAAACCTAGAGACCCTTCTATCGCAACTAGATTGTTTCACCAATGGTGGGCATTTTGAAGCAGGAGTTCGGGGATGGCCTTTAAGGTGTGTCTGACATCCCAGTCCACACAAATGAGCCATGTGCATTTTTACATGAAGAGCACCCGCAGCTTTCATCAGATTGTCAAAAGGGTAGGAGAAAAGTAAAAAATCATTAATTAGTGGCATTCTTTTCAAATACCCACAATATTTTCTAAAACGAATAGCCACTTCACTTAAAATTGCTTGCTTAGCTGTTTTACAAAGATACTGTGTTACCAAATTTGCTGTGTTAAGAGTTTGGCCTGGTTGGGATGCAGGGAGAATAGATCCAAACAACAGTTCCTCACCTAAATGCAATGGAAGCCCAAGAATCTTATTAAATTTAGTAAATTCTCCTTGGTCAACTTGAATGATTTGTCTAATCTGAAAAACCCCTGTAGGAAAAAAAAAGTGTCAGGAGAAAAAAGTAAGGAGGTCTGGCAATTACAGGAAGATAAAATAGATAAAGGACAAAATACATGTCTGATGCTGGAAGCTATTTTCTGGTGAGGGTGTACACATCGGTATGGCAGAGAGAAGGAAGAGCACAAGAAGCTACTTCATCAAAGTTTGATTTAATAACTTCTTCAGGAGGTTAATTATTTCAACTTCTCAACTAGAGTTGACAGGCACCTAGGCATCTATCCAAACAGGCATTCCCACAGGTGAGAATGCAATGCAAGTTAATTCATGCCAAATTATAAGCAGTTTTAAGCAGAAGAAAATATTAACTATGCTTCAAAACTTTGATCAAGCATTTTTTTTCCAAATCCTTTGCCCCTTTCTAGATACTTATCTATGTAATATCTATACTGTGACAAGTTCCTACTACAAGGTCTCCTGAGAGACTACTAAGAACAACCTTTGTCCCAAAAGGATGACCCTTCCATATGACTTGTTAATTACTATTTTTCAAGTTTAAAATATGTTTTCAGTCAAAACAGAAGTCAGGGCACTCCAAACTAGAGCTTGCAAGACTCTGAGAATATTACTATGGCATACGATCAACAGAAAATGGACACATTACATAAATCCTCAAATTATTCATGAAGCTACTTAAAAGTCCAAAGAAATGATGTTTTAATAAGAGTCAAAATTATTTCTGTGTTGTACAAAGCATTACACTATAAGCCTTTGAATGCTTCTTGTTTATATTATACCCTAGCACTTGAAAATAAAGCATTTATCCAAAGGCTATGTTCTCTCAGGTCCATTCCTATTGCCTCCATGACAATGGTGGTAGAACAAGTTTCTACATCTCTCCAGGTGAAAAATACAAGGCTCTTTAAAAACACATCCACTCTTATCCCAGGAATGCCAGGTTGATCCACCATACAAAAATCAATCAATATAATGTACCATATTAATAAAGAACAGAAACCACATGATCATCCCAATAGCTACAGAAAAAGCATTTGACAAAATCCAACACCTCTTCATGATAAAAAGCACTCAATAAACTAGGAACAGAAGGGAACTTCCTCAACTGGATAAAAGCCATCTGTAAAAATCCCAGTTAACATCATACTCAAGGTGAAAAATGAAAACCTTTCCCCTAAGATAAAGAACAAGACAAGGATGTCCACTCTCACCACCTCTATTCATCATTACACTGGACAATTAGGGAAGGGCAATTAGGGAAAAAAAAGAAATAAAAGGCAGCCACATTGGAAAGAAAAGGTACAGCTACCTCTATTTGCAGATGGCATTATCTTATACATAGAAAACACTAAAGAATCCACTAAAACACCATTAAAGATAATAAACCAATTTAGCCAAATTTCAAAACCCAAGACCAATAAACAAAAATCACTTGTATGTCTTTACACTAAAACTAAATAATCTAAAATGAAGTAAAGAAAATTCCATTTACAACAGCATCAAAAATAATAACATATTTAGGAATAAATTTAAAGAAGTGCAAGGCTTGTAAACTGAAAACTACAAAACATCAATGAAAGAAACTAAAAACAACCTAAATAAGTTAAAAGACATCCTGTGTTGATCAACTGAAAGACCTGATGTTGGGGGGCGCTTACTTCTTTTTTTGGACTCCCAAAAGCCAAAACGATCTTGAAAAGGAACAAAGGTAGAGGATTCACAGTGTCCAATATCAAAACCTATTACAAAGCTACAGTAACCAAGACAGACACATAAATTGATGGAACAGAACTTAAAGTTCAGAAATGAACATGTGTGTCTATGTACAACTGATTTTTAGCAATGGTCCCAAGACCATTCAGTGGAAAAAGAACAGTCTTTTCAACAAATGGTGCTGGGACAAATGGATATCCACATGCAAAATAATGAAGTTGGATCCCTACCTTACACCATATACAAAAATTAACTAGGAATGGACCAAAGACCTAAATGTAAAAGCTAAAACTATAAAACTCTTAGAAGAAAACACAGGAGGAAATCTTTGTGACCTTCAATTAGGCAATGGTTTCTTAGATATGATGTCAAAAACATAAGCAACTAAGGAAAAAACAGATAAACTGGACTTCATCAAATTTAAAACTTTTGTGCATCAAAGGATGCTATCAAGACAGTGAAGAGATAACCCAGAGAATGGGAGAAATATTTGCAAATCACTTATCTGGTATGGATGGAATCTCCCGAATAAAGACTTTCTAGAACTCAACAATAAAAAGACAAATAACTCAATTTAAAAATGGGCAAAGGACCTGAATAGACATTTCTCCAAAGAAGATACACAGATGGCCAGTAATTACATGAAAAGACATTCAACATCATTAGTCATTATGGAAATACAAGTCAAAACCACAACAACATACCACTGCACACCCATTAGAATGGCTATTTGAAAAAGAAAAATAACTAGTGTTGGCAGAAATGTAAAACGGTTCAGCCGCTTTAGAAACAGTTTGGCGGTTCCTCAAAAAGTTACAGGTAAAGTTAACATCAATTCCATTCCAAGATATAAACTCCAGAGAAATGAAAAACATATGTTCATACAAAAACTTGTACATAGATGTAACACAATCATTATTCAAGTGGAAACCACCCAAACATCCAGAAACTGATGAATGGATAAAAAAAAAAATGTGCTATATTCATTACAATGGAATATTATTCAGCCATAAAAAGGAATAAAGTACTGACACTTGCTACAACATAATGAACCTAGAAAACATTAAGTTAAAGAAGCAAGACATAAAAAGCTACATATTATATGATTACATTTATATCTAGAATAGGCAAATTGATAAAGACAAAAAGTAGGTAGTGGTTGCAGACACAGGTAGGGGTTGTGAAAGGTATGGGTTTCTTTTTAGGGTCATGAAAATGTTCTGGAACTGGACAAAAGTGATGGTTGCACAACCTTGTAAATATACCAAAAACAACTGAATTATATAGTTTAAATTAGTAAAGTTTACAGTATGTGAATTATATCTCAATTAGGGAGGAAAAAAAGCATCAATCCAATTAACCCCATGGTGCTAGCTTTAAAAGTCAAGGTTCCCCCCTCCCCCCCCACCTCCACCCAGGGGTTTTTACAACCAAAAAATGTTTCTAGATCTTGTACAATGCCCCTTTTGAGACAAAACTGTCCCTCCCGTCCCAGTTAAGAAACAATGATATAAATGGAATGAAACTATAATCTATTAATTTGAAGTGTCAATCTTTAAAAAGCATAGTTTCTGTGACAGAATAAGAAAACAGAAAAAAAAAAAAAGTCAAGGTTCCCAATATCCATCAACGAAGCATGAAACTACTCTAGTACTGAGATTTATCTGGCGCTATTCCCCAAATAACACAAATACAGATAACAGTTTAGTCAAGTTTCTCTGTTCTTAATGGACTTAAAAATTCTCTTGTAATCACTGTGTCATCCATGCACACAGTCTGACGCACATCTAGATGGCGTCTCTTCCACGTTAGATCACTCATACGCAAAAGTTTTCATCTAGACAGTTGTGCTGCTCACCTATGATGATCTCCAAATTAAATATATAGCATTAGTTCACCTTCTGCTGTCAGCCTGCCCTTTCTGCACACCTTATTCCTCTGTACCCTTTTCCCATCAATTATTTTCATACCCAGTGATAATGCCTCAACTGGGTAAAACAATTTAAAACTGTTTAGAATTCCTTCTGGTTTGAAGTGACTTCTGTTGACAGCAAAGGATGATAGACGTCCTATGAATAAGAGATTAAAACACTGAGCAAAAACACAAACAAACAAAAAGACACTGAGCAGAACATGGAAATACACAAAAAAGTCGTACGACAACAGAAAAGAAAGTGAGAGCTTTATTACCGCACCGCACAAACAAAATCTCGCCCTCATATTCTCAATCCTTTATCCAACATTTTTATTCAACTGGAGCAGATATTTTGCACAGACGGCCGCAACAATGTCTCCGACTTTACGGCTCTTCTGTAAGTGGCTTTGCCACTCCTCCAGTAAGACGTGGAGTATTTTTCTTGACGCTCCCGCCACCAAATCAAGTTAGGTCCTGTGACTACTGTGACCAAAAGAGTACAGACAAAAGGAATCCCCTGCTGCTTCCAAACCAACTCCTAGCGTAACCCTTAGCTGGCCACGTAGACACGTAGCCAGAGGCCAAGGAATACCCAGGCAGGATGTACGCAAATGAAGCAACCATCCTGGGAGTGGGTCACTCAGCTGCAGACACCCCCAGCTGTCACCAAACAAATCAGGGACAAACTATGGAAGAGAGCCCTTCCTGAATTCCTGATTCACAAATAAAATGACTGTTTACTCCACTAAGCTTCAGTGATGGTTTAGTATGCAGCGAGAGGGTTTCCTCCCCCGTCTATCTGTACAATGCTATTGCTCTTTCCGTTTTAATCACTGATATCGAAAGTGTACTGCTTCTAGATTATCAGAAGATAGGGATGAGGCATGTTGTGTTTTCTTTTATTGTTTTTATTTTTTGGAGAGGGGTGTTCTGGAAGAGGAGGGATGGTGAGGAGGAACATATAATGAAAAGATATTCTGTAACAAAGTGAACCAAGATCCTCCCTTTTTTAGGGAATAATTCTTCAATCATTGTAAGATGTCACTTGTATAATACCAGAATCATTTAAAAACAGTTATCTACTGACAAATGGAAGTTAAATCAGACTTTGCAAGTTCAACTATCTACCCTCCTTAAGGTTTACTTGAAAAAGTGAGGGGAAAAAAGTTATATGAAGCAAAGTAAATCCACATGGAGCATATTCCCCAGCAGAAATGTTATCATCAATCAGACTTCATTTACTATGCATTGTTTTTTCAATAAAATATTTCAAGAATTTAGCTATACATATTTTCCACTGAGGAAAAAAATTTTTAATTAAACTGAGTTCTATTCAAAAATAATAAAGAAAGAAAGAAAAGGGACAATTCTAATGCCTAAGTATATTAAGTTTCCAACTTAAAATCCAATTAGGGCCTGACCTGCTCTTCTTTCAACTTAGCTTCATTAGCAGCTGGCTTGTGATTTAAAAATAATATTTAGAAAACATTACAATTAATCCTTATTAAAAATAAAAGCACAATTTTTAAAATATTAATTTTCTCAGAATAAATTAGTAAATATTGTTTTCAATGATAAAATATATTCTTTCCATTTTATGATATGGAAAAAGTGAAGAAATTAACATGTCCTTAAGTCAAGACTCTACAGCAAACAAATAGAGTATATAAAGAAGCTATTCTTTCTGACTTCCTGCGGAAAACAAAGTAACAGGAGACTTAAAGAACCAATCCAGGACCACAAAAAGGGAAAACTTTCCAATTCAATTATCAGTTAGCTTTCTGCTACTGATAAATCTAAACTCTAAATACCAAAACCTAGGAAACTGGAGATGCAGGCAAGGTGAAATAAAGAGAAGTTACAGAGGCATAGAAGGGGAAGATGATAACGTCTGCGTCAGCAAATTAGACTCCAAGCTACATTACCATTTATAATCAATCAAGCAAGAAGCTGTACAATTTTAACACAGATTTTGAATGCAGCTCAGATTCAAATGCTCAATTACATTTTCCAGGTCAGTGATTTATTATAAAGATAAGAAATTTACTGTAACACAAAACTACTTTAAACCATAGGGGAGAGCCCTGGAAAGGAGAGGCCACTGCTAATCCCATTGTACTGCATGCTTGGCCATCTGCTATTGTCTCACTTCATTCTCTGAGCACAGGGCTATCCCTGTGCGTACAAATACATATACTACCTAGAAAGCTGGAAGGCTATGGGCAGGCAGTGGCGGCCCAGTCAGAGCCAAAATCGGTCCAGAGTATGTGATTCACAATCCAGCCATTATCAAAGCTGCTACTATTTTCAGAAAACAAGGACTTTTAATGCATATTTAATATGCCAAAGTAATACACTGTTTCCTGGTATTCTCCTTAAATACTAAAATAGTTAAATATTACTTAAATTTACAATTATAAGTATTATTTGTGAGAAAAATGATAGAGAATGCAGATGCCAAGAACAAGGAAAGGATGAAAGCAGAGTTACCATCTGCTCTTCCTTATGGAATAAGTGTCTAAATCAAGAAGCAAAATAGGGACCTCCCTGGTGGTGTAGTGGTTAAGAATCCGCCTGCCAATGCAGAGGACATGGGTTCAAGCCCCAGGAAGATCCCACGTGCCGCGGAGCAAATAAGCCCATGCACCACAACTACTGAGCCTGCATGCCACAACTACTGAAGCCCACGAGCCTAGAGCCCATGCTCCGCAACAAGAGAAGCCACTGCAATGAGAAGCCCGCGTACCGCAATGAACAGTAGTCCCCGCTCACTGCAACTAGAGAAAGCCTGCACGTAGCAATGAAGACCCAACACAGCCAAAAATAAATAAATATTTAAAAAAAGAAGAAGGAAAGTAGGTTAAGTGTTGCATAGAATTAAGACATGTCTCTAGGGACTTCCCTCGTGGTCCAGTGGTAAAGAATCCACCTTACAATGCAGTGGATGCTGGGTCGATCCCTGGTCAGGGAACTAAGATCCCACATGCCGCAGGGGCAACTAAGCCCATGCACCACAACTGCTGAGCCCACGTGCCACAAACTAGAGAGCCCACGAGCTCTGGAACCTGCGCACCACAACTACAGAGCCCATGCGCCCTGGAGCCTGCACACCACAGCTAGAGAAGAGAAAACCTGCCGCTACAATTACAGAGAAGCCCACGCGCTGCAACGAAAGACCCTGCGTGCCTCAATGAAGATCCCACATGCTGCACCTAAGACCTGATGCAGCCAAAAGTAAATTTAATTAATTAATTAAAAAATAAAAAGACATGTCTCCAGGAAAATCTCAAGTCCCACCTGTAAGGTTATACTTCAGTATACCACTGCAGGTAAATTTCTAAAGTTTCTGATGGAAAAACTTCAGGGCCAGGGGAAAGAAATATTGAATTCTATTTATTAGTTTCCTAAATAAACTAATAGGACAATAAAGATGAGTACATTCTCTGAAAACCTTCTCATTATGTAAGAAATGGGAATAATTTTCCCAGAGACCAGGTAATATGAGAGATCATAATAAGAAAGAAAAAAGGCAGTGAGAGACAGAGCTCTACCAGAAATTTTTAGGAATCCGTATTACAAATGTATGAAGTCCAGAGGTGAAATTCCAGGGCGTGACCCTCTGGAAAGGACACTATTCCCCTTTTTCATTCACACCACTCTCTCAGCTTGGGACGTCTTACCCCTTCCCCATCTGTCTAGCAAACCTTCACACACCTTTCAAGACTCGACTGCTAAGACCTCTCTTAGACTCCTTTCACACAAGGTCGAATCTGGAATGTCTTGCTTTGTGCCCACTGTACACCATTTGTATGTTAACTTCTTTAACTGCTACAACCCTGAGACTCTGAGAGCAGAAATGATCCTGTCTGTGTACTTAGCACAGTGCCAGGTGCACAGCAGAAGGCAATGTTGACTGCATGAATGAGACAGCTGAGGACGCCTGGGAAGACTGGGACGCCCACAGGAACATAAAGTGACTGTGAAACTATAAATGTACTCAGTAAGGGGGGAAAGGAGAGAAGCCAAGAAGATTCCAGTGTATACAAATAGACACACTGCTTAGAAAGCTAGGCCAACATGCACATGATCAAGTGGCTCACATCACTCCAAGAAGGAATTATGCAGAATGATAATGAGTCCAATGGACTCAGATTTTCAAGACAGATTTCTTCTGGATGAAGAACAGAGGAGAAAATGGATTTACAAAGGAACTGTACTGTATAGCACAGGGAACTGCTCGATATTCTGTAATAACCGAAATGGGAAAAGAACTTGAAAAAGAATAGTTACATGTAAATGTATAACTGAATCACTTTGCTGTACACCTGAAACTAACACAACACTGTAAATCAACTATACTCCAATATAAAATAAAAATTTTTTAAAAATAAAAAATAAATTAGACCTGCAAACAAACTGGGATTACCAAAAAAAAAAAAAAAAGAAAAAAATTCCTACAGACAACAAAAGGAGGTTTAAGAATTGTTTGGATAAACATATCAATCTGATAGAGTTTTCTTACAATATACCACAAAAGTCTTTTCTGGGCCTATGCAACATTTTATCACCTACATGGATGCATAAAGAATATATTCATGGGCATCCCTGGTGGTGCAGTGGTTAAGAATCCACCTGCTAATGCAGGGGACACGGGTTTGAGCCCTGGTCCGGGAAGATCCCACATGACGCGGAGCAACTAAGCCTGTGGGCCACAACTACTGAGCCTGCGCTCTAGAGCCCGCGAGCCACAACTACTGAGCCCGCGCTCTACAGCCTGCGAGCCACAACTACTGAGCCCGCATGCTGCAACTACTAAAGCCCGCACGCCACAACTACTGAAGCCCGTGCACCTAGAGCCCGTGCTCCACAACAAGAGAAGCCACTGCAATGAGAAGCCTGTGCACAGCAACAAAGAGTAGCCCCCGCTCGCCGCAACTAGAGAAAGCCCACACGCAGCAACAGAGACCCAACACAGCCAAAAATAAATAAATAAATTTACTTTTTTTAAAAAAAGAATATATTCATAAGGGTTGAAGGCATAAAACTGAAGGAGATAAACAGACTAAATAAATCAAGTTTCAAAAGATTCTCAAAGATTAGAATCATTGGCTGAATTTAGCAAAGTAAAATGTAATAAGAATAAACAATATTAACACCTATTAATATATGCATGGTATATAACACTTCATGGGTTCCAAGGTGCTTTTATACACATTACATCATTTAACAACTCCCCCAAAGTAACTATTATACCCTGTCTACAGATGAGGAAACTGAGAGTTAGTGAGTTTTCCCAATACCACATTTCAGGGAGGGCCAAGAACAGAACATTAATCACCTTCTAATCATCTCCCTTGCAATTAGATTCAGAAATCCAAAGAGTACAAGCATGGAGGAAAAAGGAGTGTAGAAAAACAACTGCCGTCAGAAAACTTAATCAGCGCAAGTAAGAATGATGGGGGCTGTCAAATATAGGCTCCCAATACCTAAAAATCATCCCGCTGAAGGAGGATTACACTTGTTCAGTACGGCCCAAGTTAATCTTAACCTGCAAACACAATAAGTAGCCAAATTCTGGTTCAAGGAAAGAGGGTCAAAACTGTCCAAGCCATTCATTCATCTTAATTGGACATATCTGACCATAAGCTGAATAAATCCATTTGCCAGACTCTGTAGGAAATTTTAATCAAACAAACAGCTGGGCTTTATCAAATGAGACTCTACATCTGCACCAGACACTGTTTCAAAATATACAAATAAACTTCTAGAGAAAGGTGGTTCTAATTTCACAATTATAAAATTAGGAATAAATTTAAAGTAAAACATAGGAAAAATTCTTTCTCAATGAAGACAGATATGTAGGTACAGAGAAGGTTTTTTCTACGCATTTTTATTATTCATATTCAAACAAAAGGAAACATATAAAGTATATAATAAGCACCCATGTACCAGCAATGCAAATTAAACAGAAGTAAATCTGCCTCCAGGTATTTTAAATATATGTCAAATATAAATATATACCTATATGTTATGAAGTATGTTAAATTACACACAAACGCATTACCCATTGTAAGAATGAGAATTACCTAAAGATACTCATATATTCTTCCTTATCCCAACCCTCTTCCCTTCCCTACCTCCAGAAGAAATAACTTTGCTGAATTTTTATCCTAAATATTCCCTTGCCCTAAAACGAAAATAATAATATATTCCACTGTGTGACTATACCACAAATTACTGACTCAATCATTCTGTCAATAAACATATGCAAAGTGCTTCCTCAGTTCTGTTTTGGTTTTTTCCTTAATCCAAACAAGGTTACTATGAGCGTTCTTACATACATCCTGGAGTTCATCTAAAGTATATGTATCTGGCAGGTACCCTTATGTTTAGTAAGCACTTTCCAAAATAGTTGTACCTATTTAAAAACCCAACAGCACTGTGTGAGAAATTCAGTTGCCATATTTACCAACACCTGATACTGTGAGACTTAACTTTTGCCAACACAGCTTACAACAGTGAGTATAAAATGGTTTCTTAATCTGGTCTTATTTTACATTCCACTGATTACAGTGAGGGTACATAACTTTTCATATTTATTTGTGTTTCCTCTTATATAAGTTTTATTAACACATACACAGGTTGTACAAAAACACGCATCCTGACCTAAGATACGGGTGCATGCATAAACACCAAAGCAAGCGTTTATTTCTGGGAGAGAATGGAGGGGAATACTCTCAAGAAAAGACATGCCAAAGAACTTTGACTCTGTTTGAAATTTTACTTCCCAAGTTGAGTAATTACTATTACTTATTATGTTATTCTCTATGCTTTTTGAATCTCACAAATAATTAAATTATAAAATGTAAAAAGATAATATAAATGCATGGTCAACAAGCAAGCACCCAGCGGACTTCCCTGGCTGTCCAGTGGTTAAGACTATGCTTTCCAATGCAGGAGGTACAGGTTCAATCCCTGGTCAGAGAGCTAAAATCCCACATGCCTCACGGCCAAAAAACCAAAACATCAAACAGAAGCAATACTGTAACAAATTCAATAAAGACTTTAAAAATGGTCTACATCAAAAAAAAAAAATCTTAAATAAAAAGGTACACTTAAAAAAAAACAAACAAACAAGCAAGCACCCAGGACCACTCTTGAAAAAGTGTTCAAAGGAGTTCTTGGGGAACCAAGAACTAAATGAAATGTAAACCTTGGGAACAGGTAAGCCATGGTGCTACAAACAGTGGTAAACATTAAATTCACTTAAACACAGAAATAAAGGCTAAACAATCTGAGTCACGATTACAGAAAAGACTTTTTCCCTTTCAAAAACCAACACAATGTAAATATGAAAAGTATCGTGGACTCAGCAAAAGACAACAAAGCTTACCAACAAAAATCAGGAAGGGGGGTTATAAACAAACTAAGTATTTTTCATAAAAAGCAGTCAAAGAAACAGAGGCAGATAAACGAAACAGACCAGAAACAGGCCCAGATTTAAACAATTTATTTTTGGCATTTCAAATCAGGAGGAAAAAGGTAGATTATTTAATAAATATTATAATGATGACTGGCCACATATAAGAAGAAAAAGCTGAATCATTAAAGCCAATATATAAATTTTATAAAACAATTTTTAGGTATAAAGAAAAAAGAAACTTTAAATGTACCAGAAGAAAGCATGTGTGAATTACTTAAAAACCTTGGTGGGCATAAAGACTTTCTGAGCATGACCGAAAACTGAGAGGACACAGAGGAAAGGACAACTAAATTTGACACATAAATTCTGAAACAAATACCATAAAGGAAGTAAAAAAGAAAATGACAAACAAGAAAACATATTTGTAAAACATGAGGAAAGAGGCCAATGCACTTACTAGGGAACCCCTACAAATCAATAAGGGAAAAAAATGAACCATCTAATAGAAAAATGTAGAAATGACATGAATATGTAGCTTCAAAACGAAGAAAACCCTATGAAAAAATGCTCAACATGCACTCAAATTTAAATAAATACTAAGCAAGAAAGTAGATATTTTTGGAACTTCCCTGGTGGCGCAGTGTTTAAGAATCCACCTGCCCATGCAGGAGACACGGGTTCAAGCCCTGTTCTGGGAAGATCCCACATGCCGCAGAGCAACTAAGCCTGTGTGCCACAACGACTGAGCCTGCGCTCTAGAGCCCACAAGCCACAACTACTGAGGCTGCGCGCCTAGAGCCTGTGCTCCGCAACAAGAGAAGCCACCGCAGTGAGAAGCCTGTGCACCGCAACGAAGAGTAGCCCCTGCTCACTGCAACTAGAGAAAACCCATGCGCTGCAACTAGAGAAAACCCACACACAGCAACAAAGACCCAACACAGCCATAAATAAATAAATAAATAAATAAATAAATAAATGGGGGGGGCGGGGAGAGAGAGAGAGGAAGGAAGGAAGGAAGGAAGAAAGGAAGAGAGGGAGGGAGGGAGGGAGGGAGGAAGGAAGGAGGAAGGAAGGAAGGAAGGAAGGAAGGAAGAAGATATTTTTAAATTATCTACCAGGTCAGTGGAAATTTTTAAAGGTTTGGCAACAAACGTCTGATGAAGCTGTGCAGAAACTCATCTTAATATATAAAAGCACAAGCTTTTTAGAGAACTGGGCATCCATCAATTTTTTTAGATGCATACAATATCAATTCATGAATGAGGTATGTTTATGTCATTAATTGTTATGCTATTATAACAAATATATAAACAAGAAAAAAACCCTATAAATATCTACTTATACAGCTATAGGACATCAGTTAATTATGGTGCAAGTGAGACACCGAAAACCATGCAGACGTTAAAAACAATGAGATAAAGCTACGTATAAAAAGACACAAAAATATGTTTATTTTTAAACGAATAAAAAAGTATGATCCCACTTGTCTGTTTTAAAAAAGGTGTGTAATATACGTATGCCTATATATGCACAGATATTTTATAGAAGAGTATACAAATAACTATTAACAAGTTACATCTCTAAGGAGCTGCACTGAGAGGGTCAAAGGATGAGAAAAGATAAGTTCATTTCATATGTTTTTGTACTTCTTGAATTTTTTTTTACTTTGAACATATATTACTTTCATAATTTAAAACTAGCTAATTTTTTAATCCACATTGTCATTTCTTAGTGTCTTTTCTTTAACTGAGGTATAACTGACATGTAACATTGTGTAGTTTCAGGTGTACAACATAATGATTCAGTATTTGTATATACTGCAAAATATCATCACAATTAAGTCTAGTTAACATCTGTTACCATATATCGTTATGAAATTTCTTTTCCTGTGGTGAGAACTTCTAAGATCTACTCTCTTAGCAACTTTCAAACATGCAGTACAGTACTGTTAACTATATTTAGTCACCATGCCATACGTAACATCACCAGGACTTATTTATTTTATAACTGCAAGTTTGCACCCTTTGACCCCCTTCTTAGTGCATTAAAATCTAGATTTTAAAACAGTTGAGTACATTTACTCAATATTTCAAATATTTCAAAACGAATATATTTCAAATATACTAGTGATTCTACATTATGCATAAAAATTAGACAAAAAAAGTTTCAGAGGCTAAACTTTTACAATGATTGTACAACTCTCTCCCGCAAAGTATACTTCAGAATTATTTTTTCTATTAAAAAAATAATTGTGGGCACACTAGAAGTTAGTAGCAAAGTTACAGCAACAAACTACAGTGGGAATAACCCAGGGATTTACAGCAAGCCAAAACATTAATACACATTGACCAAGAAAAAAAAAAGAGTACTCAAGTGTATAACAAGTTTTGCAAAGCTAATGTGTTTCAAAGTTCCCAATTAAAAAGCAATATAAGGGGGCTTCCCTGGTGGCGCAGTGGTTGAGAGTCCGCCTGACGATGCAGGGGACACGGGTTCGTGCCCCGGTCCGGGAAGATCCCACATGCCGCGGAGCGGCTAGGCCCGTGAGCCATGGCCGCTGAGCCTGCGCGTCCGGAGCCTGTGCTCCGCAACGGGAGAGGCCACAACAGTGAAAGGCCCGCGTACCGCAAAAAATAAAATAAAATAAAATAAAAATCTAACATTTATTAAAAAAAAAAAGCAATATAGGGACTTCCCTGGTGGTCCACTGGTTAAGAATCCGCCTTCCAGTGCAGGGTACACGGGTTCAATCCCTGGTCAGGGGAATAAGATCCCACATGCCAGGGGGCAACTAAGCCCAAGCGCCTCAACTAGAGAGCCCGTGTGCTGCAAACTACAGAGCCCATGTGCTCTGGAGCCCACGCGCCACAACTAGAGAGAGAAAACCCACATGCCACAACTAGAGGGAAGCCCGCGCACCGCAACAAAAAGCTTGTGAGCCACGACAAAAGGTCCCCTATGCTGCAACTAAGACCTGACGCAGTCAAAAACAAACGAACAAACAAAAAGCAATACAGGGGAAGTTTCTACAAGCTAAACATAGTCTAACCATATATCCAGCCATCATGCTCCTAGGTATTTACCCAAATGAGTTAAAAACTTGTGCCCACACAAAAACCTGTACGTGAATGTTCATAGCAGCTTTATTCATAATGGATAAAAACTGGAAGCAACCGAGATGTCCTTCTGCAGGTAATTACATAAACGAACTGTAGTACATCAGACAGCAGAATATTATTCAGCGATAAAAAGAAGTGAGTTATCAAGCCATGAAATGAAATGGAGGAATTTTAAATGCATATAGTAAGTAAAAGAAACAAGTCCTGGAAAGGGTGCATACTGTATGATTCCACATACATGACATTCTGGAAAAGGCAAAACTATAACCAGTAAAAACATCCGTGGTAGCGAGCTGGGAGAGAGGTGAACAGGTAGAACACAGAGATCTTTAGGGCAGTGACGATACTCTGTATGACTCTGTAATGGTGGAGCCATGTCATTATACATTCGGCAAAACCCACAGAACTGTACAAGACCAAGAGTGAAACCTTCTGTAAGCTACAGACTTCAGTTAATAATAATGTACCAATATCGGTTCATCAATTTTAACAAATGTACCACACCAATGCAAGATGTTAATAAGGGGAAACTGTGGGCAGGGAATAAATGGGAAAATGCCCTAAAAATAAAGCCTGTTAATTTAAGAAGAAGAAGAAGAAAGCAATAAAGGGTATCTCAAAGGCATAGGGAAGGGAAGAGCCCAGCGGAAGGTGCTCGGCTGGGGGTTGTAGTTAACGTGGGACAAAACCAGGTGACAAGCAAGGAGGAAGGGGGAAGGGCCGCACCACAGCACACAGAGCACTCGTGTGGCCAGGGAGGGGCTGCTGGTCCCGTGCTCCTCTTGAGGAACTCACAGCGAGCCATTTGTTTGTGTTCTCCACACTCACGCATTCTTCAAGTCTTGGTAACTGGAACATTTCTCTCTCCCGGCTCAGAAATGATCAGTGGAAAAGGAACCAAAACAAGTACCTCATTATGTGTCAAGATTAACCTGGGAAAACTGTGGGCTGTTGACTGAACTGCTTCTCTTAATCGGCTGGTGCTCTAGCTTTAAAAGTTCCCAGGAGACAACCTGAAATCCAGAATCTTCTCAGAACAGAAAAGAGTGGGGGAAATTCTGAATACATCATCAAACAGTAAGAGCCTCAAGCCTTTGGAAAGAGCCCAAAGGCCAAAAGCAAGACCTGTAGAGCTCTGTCCACACTGGTGGGTAACCTGATGATTATCTAACAAATTCAGCATGTGTCTACCAGAGTTCCAGAAGAGTGAGAAACCTTGGGATTCGTCTGAGTTAGAACAACCTTTGATTACAGCTGAGTCACCTCCGTGTTCTTAATACAAGTAAGACCTGGGGTCTTTTCACTGTGTCTATTCATGTGATATATGTCGCCCTCCAGTGTGAAATGGAAGGATGCCCTTGTTCTGTGGGGAAGACAACTGTGGAAGAAGGAGCTATGAGTACGGAGAGGGCCACCTAGAATGCCCCCTCCAAACCCCTCAGCAGAAGGCCTCTTCCTGGGGGCCTCTAAGAGACCCTGAATGCTGCAGAAACGCCAGAGGCTTGGGATCTGGGACCTTCCAGGAACTCAAGATCTCTCTTGCTGAGGTCCTTTCCATCATCACATGGACCAAAGTCTTCACCAAAGCCTTTGTGCTTCTCACTGTCTTCCTTACCAGGAAGCTCCACACGCCAACCAACTATCTCACTGGCTCCCTGGCCAAGACCAATCTTCTTGGCTTTCATCTTGGTCATAGCCATCTGCATCACATATACCATCACCCACACCTGGAACTTTGGCCAAACCCTATGTGACATCTGGCTGTCCTTTGGAATCACGTGCTGTGTGCATCTCGGCATCACGGCTGTGGATGGGTACTGGCCATCACCAACATCCTGTAGTACAATGAACGCCAGATACGCGGCCTCCACAGTCACCATCGTCTGGGCCATTTCACCTCCATCCTGTCGCTCTTCTCCCAGATCTCCTACATGATCTACTCCACAGATGGTGCCTTCTACATCCTGTCCGTGTGGCTCATCACCTTTCACACGGCCTCCCGAAGCCACCATATCACCACAGCCCAGCTCATCAGAGTTCACTCTACTCCCTCAACCCCCAGTCTCGCACTCAGCCAGCTCCCCTCTGTCAACCACCTGAAAATCAAGCTTTTGCTCATAGAATCCTGGAGCAAGAGGATGTCTGCACCTCAAGAAAGGAAAGCCATAATACAAATAATTATAGCTCTCTTGAGAACCTTTAACTGCCTCTAAACTTACTGTGTCTTTTTGTTTATTTTATGTGGATCCAAAAATTAAAGTTATTTCTATTTTATCAGCAAACAATGGTCCAGGAAACACATCACGAACATTGAGTCTAATGTTAGTACAGTAACTTCTACAACAAAATAAGCAGGCAGAACATAAAGGCTCTAAGCACTGAAAATGACAGTTCTAGAGGCATTATCTTAAAAGAAGCAGTAATAATCTAAACCAGTTTTGAAAGTAACTGTGCTACCTATTTGATAACTGTTTTAAGACAAATCAAAGTCTATAACATGACAAATTAGTGAGGCAGCTAGTGTACTAAAAAGAGCACAATTACCGGCCCTCTAGAGCCTACTCCACTGGCCTTCCACAGCGAAAGGCAAAGAGACTAGACAAAGCATGATACATGTTCTATTTATATGATGTCCTGTAGTGTCACAAAGCTTGAACACATACTACTGTCTAATCCTCCCAACAGGGAAGTTGTTGTCACGGGAAAAGCTGCATTTTGGAATAAGACCAACCTTGTGACAAAACCTGAAGCTACCACTTTTTTAGCTAAACAGATTTGTACAGATTTGAACCTCCCTTATTATGTAATATGTCTGGGACTTTGCTGGTTTGGGGCTTGTTTTTGTTTTGGGGGCAGGAAAGGGGAGCATGTGAGAACGGACACCAAGGTGTAAAAGTGTTTTATTAGTGAGTACTGAAATAACTTAATGGATTGGGACTAACACTTTTCTATTTCCTTTAAGAAATGGGAGAAGATAGTTCAGAGTATATTTTGTGAAAATTCTGTTTTACCTGTATCTCTAAGCATGTATGCCATACGTTGATACAGATTAATGTAAAATATATTTCTTATTATGTGTCACGGCCTAAAAATTTAGCCACTGATTATAACAGAGCAATCAAGATCTAAAATCCACTAGCAGAAAGCTGCAAGGATTAAACAAGACTACAGATATAAAGCGGCTAACATAAGTGCTGCCACTCTATTTTTACAAACTATGATTATTCCAGGATGATGAGGTGTTATTTCTAACTTCAAACCCCTGTTCACAGTAATGAAAAACTTTATTTAATGTTTATCTAGTTAAAAATAAGATGTGCATTACTTTCAAACAACCTTTGGGTTCTAACCAATGTACTTGTGACTTGGCAAAATCCACCAACATTACGAACGCATAGCCTTTCACCCAGCAATTCTACTTTAAGTAATTTACCTAGAAATATACTTCACTTATGAATAAACCAAACATGCCCATTTTTAAACTGCAGCGTCATTTTACATAACAGCAGAAACTTTAAGCAGACTGTCCACCGGTGGAAACCTTGTAATAAACCACAGCACATCCGCACAGTGCTGTTGGTAACAATGAAGAAGCCCCGGAAGAAGTTTCAAAATACATTAATGGGAAAAAAAGGAAAGCAAAGGGAAATAAAGGAATGGTAACATCTGTGTTTAGAGAAACATTTTTGCTTTATGTGGATTGTGCATAAAATGTTCATGGAAGAACACAGAAAGAGGTAAACAGAAAAAAACAGAATACATATCTGCCTGTGTATATGTAAACTGTGCCTGGAAGTGTATACAAGAAACCGGTAAGGGGAAGTGAGCAGTGGGGGGTAAGGTGAGAAGAACATATGTATAAAAATGTAAAACAAAGCAGCATCCACTAACAAGATACTACAGTCACTTATCTAGAGTGATCAAATTTTTATGTTTACTCATTGAAAGCAAATGAAAACCAAATTAATAGAGGACAACTATTGAACATGGTCCTCTGTACACAAAAGAAAGTCTGAATTTGAGGTTTAGCAAAGAGAGTTTTATTCCTGGGCTATTGTTAGAGGTTAAAAATAAACTGAGACAATGTCAAATATTTCTGATCTATGCCCTCAGTGGAGAAGAACAATAAATACCAGTGTCTACTATAACTATTATCTCAAAGGTACCCTTTAATTTAGCTAAAAGGGGGAGGGGAAGACAATTATTAGTACTTTCCTTATTTATTACAGTGTTAGCCTCTTTCCAGTTATGATTAAGGTAAAATAGGAAAGAAAGTCTTCCTTTCCTTGACGTATGTAGATTAGATGTCATTATAGTAGCATGTGTTTCTATTCAAAATTGCAGTCTTGCAAGAATCCCGGCCCACGTGCTACACTAATTCATGGCCCTACAGCTGCCGTACGAGACAGAAGATTCGGAGAGGCAGAAGAATGCCCATGCAAATACTCTGGCAATTCACAAGGCACTCTTCAGAGACAGCAGCATGGAAAATACTACTGAAGATACCAAACAGTGTTTACTTCGAAAGTTTAAAAACTGAACATACAGTTTTCACAATCTACCGCCTGCAGCAATGGTTTCAATTACGACCTGCAAATATATAAACAGAGGAATGAGAGAGAAACTCTGACAGCACTTAGGTACAACTCAGTGGTAGAAATGAGGACGTGGATCTGATGCGGGGCCCTGGGCTCAGAACACCTGCACCTCACCTTCTTCTGAAGGACATTAACTTTCCGCTCCTTCACATCCAGCATGTCCTTGAGGTCATGGATCTCTCCAGCTTGTGTCCCCTTCTCCTCAGCCATGTCCTGGATTTGTTTTGTCTTCTTATTCAGCATGGTTTCCTTCTCTTCCAAACGCAACCGCAGAGCATCCACCTAATATAACATTTTTACAAATGATTAATTGAAAAGGAACGTAATTCCTTCCAAACAGATGAGTACAGTTGCCTAAATGATACTTTTATAGTAAACTTTCATTAGAATCAAATAAAATACCACTCTAAATACAACTGTGACTATTTAGAAATGAAACCCTAAAATTCTGTGAGCACTTCCATAATAAAATAAAATTTACATCCGTTAAATTAAGGTGTAATCAAAATAAATAGATCTGAATAAAGGGGACAAAACTGGAGAATTTATATAAAGGGGTTGAGCTTTGCTACTTCTATAAAAGTGGTATAATCTATTATGTTTCTCAAATTTTAGAATCACAGGGAGGATTTAAACAGAATGCCAGGCCAAGCCACAAGTTTCTAATTTGGCAGGGTTGGGGCTCAAGAATCAGTATTTCTAACAAGTTCCCAAGTGATGCTACACTACTTTAGAAAATCCAAAATTAAAAAGAAAACCGTAAGCATCACCAAACATGACACCTGCTGTATCAGAGAATACAATCTAGCTGCAGCTGACAATCCCATAATGCACTTAGAGATCTGTAAGGCAAAGCAAGGTCTACTTTCAGATGTCAAGACTAGTCAGCTAAAGCTTGGTATCCAGGTACCTTTATCACCAAAGTTTAATACCATCCATTAGATATAACTTTAAAATAATCAGAAATCTAATATAAGTACTTATTTTTTCTTCCAGTTTTGAGATATAACTGACATACAGCACTGTGTAAGTTTAAAGTGTACAGCATAATTATTTGACTTCCATGCATCATGAAGTGATTATCACAGTAAGTTTTGTGAACATCCGTTGTCTCATACAGATACAAAATTAAAGAAATAGAAAACAACCTTTTCCTCATGACGAGAACTCTTAGGATTTTCTCCCTTAATGACTTTCACATACAACACACAGCCGTGCTTATTATCTTTATCCTGTTGTGCACCGCACCCCTAGCACTTTTTTTGTGTGTGTGTGTGCGGTATGCGGGCCTCTCGCTGCTGTGTCCTCTCCCGTCGTCGTGGAGCACAGGCTCCGGATGTGCAGGCTCAGCGGCCACGGCTCATGGGCCCGGCCGCTCTGCGCCACGCGGGATCCTCCCGGACCGGGGCATGAACCCGTGTCCCCTGCATTGGCAGGCAGACTCTCAACCACTGCGCCACCAGGGAAGCCCCCTAGTACTTATTTACCTGATATCTGGACGTTTGTACCTTTTGACTGTCTTCATCCAATCTTCCCTCCCCCGATTCCTCACCTCTGGTAACCACATATCTGGTCTCTTGTTCTGAGTCTGTTTGTTTGTTTTTCAAGTATAACTGACCTACAGCCCTATGTTACTTCCTGAAACACAGCAGTGTAAGTTGATGCTACTGTACATCTCAAAAAGTCTATTACAATACGTCACCACACAATAATATTCCACAGTTACTGACTGTATTCCCCACACTGTACATTCCATCCCCTTGACTCATTTATTTTGTAACTGTAAGTCTGTCCCTCTTAATCTCCCTCACCTATTTCTTTCCTCTCCCCATCCTCCTCTCCTCTGGCAACTACCTGTTTGTTCTCTATATCTATAATTCTGTTTCAGTTTTGCTATGTTTGTTCATTTGCTTTTTTAGCTCCCACATATATGCGAAATCACACAGTATTTGGCTTTCTCTGTCTGGCTTACTTCACTTAGCACAATGTCCTCAAGGCCCATCCATGTTGTCACAAACGCAGGATTTCCTTCTTTCTCATGGCTGAATAATAATATACACATACACAGACAACATCTTCTTTATCCATTCATCCACTGATGGACACTTAGGTTGCTTCCATATCTTGGTTCATTAATGCTGTAATGAACATAGGGGTGTACGTATCTCTTATAATTAGTGTTTTTGTTTTCTTCAGATAAATACCCCAGAGTGAACTGCTGGATCATACAGCAGTTCTACTTTTAATTTTTTGAGGAATCTCCATACTGTTTTCCATAGTGGCTCCACCAACTCACATTCCTACCAACAGTGCACAAGGATTCCCTTTTCTCCACAGACCACAGACTCACCAACACTTGTTATTTGTGGTCTTTTGGATAATAGCCACTCTGACAGGTGTGAAGTGATATCTCATTGTAGTTTTGATTTGCATTTCCCTGATGATTAGTGATGTTGAGCATCTTTTCATGTGCCTGTTGGCCATCTGTGTGTCTTCTTTGGAAAAATGTCTACTCAGATACTCTGCCCATTCTTTAATCAAGTTGTTTTTTCTTATGTTGAACTGTATGAGTTCTTTGTATATTTTGGATGTTAACCGCTTACTGAATATATTATCTGCAAATATCTTCTCCAATTCAGTAGGTGGTCTTTTTGTTTTGTTAATAGTTTCCTTTGCTGTGCAAAAACTTTGTAGTTTGATGTGGTCCCACTTGTTTAGTTTTGCCTGCTTCCCTTGCCTGAGGAGACATATCCAAAAAAAATTACTAAGACCGATGTTGAAGAGGGTACTGCCTATATTTTCTTCTAGAAGTTTTATGGTTTCAGGTCTCACATTTAAGTCTTTAATACATTTTGGTTTTTCGGTTATTTTTTTTAATTAATTTATTTATTTTTGACTGCGTTGGGTCTTCGTTGCTGCACGTGGGCTTTCTCTAGTTGCGGCGAGTGAGGGCTACTCTTTGTTGTGGTGTGCGGGTTTCTTATTGTGGTAGCTTCTCTTGTTGTGGAGCACGCACTCTAGGCACACAGGCTTCAGCAGTTGTGGCAAGCAGGCTCTAGAGCGCAGGCTCAGTAGTTGTGGTGCACAGGCTTAGTTGCTCTGTGGCATGTGGGATCTTCCTGGACCAAGGCTCAAACCCGTGTCCCCTGCATTGGCAGGTGGATTCTTAACCACTGTGCCACCAAGAAAGTCCTTTTAATCCATTTTGATCTTGTTTTTGTGCGTGGTGTGAGAGAGCAGTCCAGTTTCATTATTTTTCATGTAGCCACCCAGTTTTCCCAACACCGTTTGTTGAAGAAGCTGTCTTTTCCCCACTGTATATTCTTGGCCCTTTGTCATAGATTAATTGCCCATAGAAATGTGGATGCATTTCTGGGCTCTCTATTATATGCCATTGATCCATGTATCCATTTTTGTGCCAGTACCATACTGTTTTGATTACTGTAGCTTTATAATATAGTTTGAAATCAGGGAGCATGATACCTCCAGCTTTGTTCTTCTCTCAAGACTGTTTGGCTATTTCGGGCCTTCTGCGTTTCCATACAAACTTTAGAATTATTCTAGTTCTATAAAGAATGCCATTGGCATTTTGTACTTATTTTAAAATCTATTCACAGCAAATTTCATTAAACATACTCACACACCAAATTCTTTTGTTTTTTTGCTTTCCCACTAAGGATTTATAATTCAGCAAATAGTTACACATTTGATTACAGAAAAACAGGGAGGTGGGTTTCTTTCTGCTCAACAAAAATATAACATGAGTCATACATGCAAGCCACTTGTGAAATTTTTAATTTTCTAGCAGTCATATTAAAAAGTGATAAAGGAAGAGGTAAAATTAATTTTAATAATATATTTTACTTAATCTAATATATATACACATTATTGTCATTTCAAACCTATAGTCTATATAAAAAACTATTAATAAGCTATTTTACATTTGTTTTGTACTCAGTCTTCAAAGCCCAATGCATACTGTAATTGACACTTGTGTCACATCTCAATTTGGACTTGCCATGTTTCAAGTGCTCAACAGCCACATGTGGCTGGTGGCTACCACACTGACAGCGCACATCTAAGATAACAAGTATGTTTCTACAAAATATCTTTAATCTTGAACTTGTACTATATTATTTTTCCTGTCTGAATGTAGAATAACCCACAAAGAAAAAATAGGTCGGACTTCCCCGGTGGCACAGTGGTTAAGAATCCGCCTGCCAATGCAGGGGACATGGGCTCGAGCCCTGGTCCAGGAAATTCCCACATGCCGCAGAGCAACTAAGCCCGTGTGCCACAACTACTGAGCCTGCACTCTAGAGCCTGCAAACCACAGCTACTGAGCCCGTGTGCCACAACTACTGAAGCCTGTGTGCCTAGAGCCCGTGGTCCGCAACGAGAAGCCACTGCAATAAGAAGCCTGCGCACCACAACAAAGTAGCCCCCGCTCGCCACAACTAGAGAAAGCCCACGTGCAGCAACAAAGACCCAACGCAGCCCAACAATTAATTAATTAATTAATTAAAAAAATAGGTAATATGGGTAATGACTCACAGAGAGAATACCAAAGCATCAGGAAATATTATTATTACATTATATCATAACTGTATTATTACATCAATAACATATTGAAACTATATTATATCAAAACAATAAGGTATCTGAGAACCAGTACTGTATGTTCAGTGGCACTTACTGCTCACTAAGTATTGTGGAAAATTTCCTAGGAGACCAGTCTCATTTGAGACTGATATAGATAAGCCATCATGTACTTACAAATTACGTTGGACCATGCTGGAGAGGAAAAACATGTAAATAAACAACATTTCATTCTGCTAAACTGTATTTCTCTCAACCACTTCAATGCCACCAGTCTCACCAAGCCAGAAATTGGGGAAGCCGTCTTTTCAGGTCCCATTTATAATTCATCAGCACAAGTTCCACTGCCCCCTCAATAAACACTCTTGCACCTCTAATTTTCCTCTATTCTACTTTAATTAATGATACAGGGTAAACCTTATTACGTTCTGGAAAGGTCCACCTAAGAACTTTCAAACTCTGAAAATCTTATTTCTGAAACACGGTTCTTTCCTTTCTTCTATGCCTACTAAATCTACTCTTTGTCCAAAGTATAACCTCTGATCTACCATCCCTAACTTTTTGTTATTCACCTCCATTCTGGTTTTGTTTTTCTCCCAGCCTGAACAATCATTTCAAATACAGCCTCACATCATCTTTTTTTTTCCAGTCATGTTTATTTTTACAAACCGTTACTTCTGTATTAAATAGTTTTCTTCATTCTACCCTCAGACTTCTGAACCTTCCTGCACGTGGTCATGCATATGCTTGCCAACCACATACACAGTATATCAAAAGTCCTCAGAATTCTATTCTCAAGCATCATATTTCCTTCCCTTGTATTTCCCCTGTGGAAAATTTCAATTTCCCATGGTAACCGGCAAAACTGGTACTTTGAGAAGAAAGCAGACCGCAGATCTCAAAGCTAAAAATAAGTGATAGAGCATGGATTTAAGATTAAATGGTCTGTCTTCAGATCCTAAGCTCTTAACCACTAATTCTGTAAGATTTCACATATGTAAAATTCTACAAAATGCAAACTAATTTCAGTAACAGAAAGCAGACCAAGCGTTGCCTGGATATGAGGGAGGAAGTGGGGAGGAGTGAAGAATATCAGGGAGAGGCAGAAGAAAGGGGTTACAAAGAGGTACAAGAAAACTCTGGGGACAGTGTTCTTTATCTTGACCGTGCCATTGGTTTCAGAGGTGTGTGTCAGAACTTACCAAATTGTACATTTTGAATATATGCAGTTTATTGGATGTCAATAAATTTGATTTTTTTAAGTAAGCAAAATTAGAAAGCATGGTATTAGAACAGGAATAAACCAACAGACGTTTCCCACAGAAATGCGAGCCCAGACACACACACTCACACCATGTAGTGACCCATACACGTATAAACAGAGGTGACACTGTAACCAGTGAGGAAAGGACAGAGTATCTGATAAACTGTTTTCAGACAACTGGCTACCCATGCTGAGGGAGGGGGGAAGAACCCTGACTCACATCATACACAAAAATGAATTCTAGATGAATCAAAGCTTTATATATAAAAAGCAAATATTTAAAACTTTTAGAAAGAAAGATACTTTTTAAGTATCTTTTAAGACAGGGCAGCATGGAAGGATTTTTTTTTTTTTTTAAGACCCAGAAAGGATACATCATAAAGAAAAAATACTGGTAAGGCCAACTACGTTAAAATTAAAAACTCCTACAATGTCATTTACCATATTAAAATGTTTTAGTATTTTACCTATATTTTAAGTGCCTGAAATGGTTCTTTGTAAAAATACTACTAAGGAAAATAGAGGCATATTTATACTAGCTTTTTAATTTTTTAATTTATTTTATTTTATTTATTTTTATTTTTGGCTGTGTTGGGTCTTCACTGTTGTGCATGGGCTTTCTCTAGTTACGGCGAGCAGGGGCTACTCTTCGTTGCAGTGTGTGGGCTTTTCATTGTAGTGGCTTCTCTTGTTGCAGAGCATGGGCTGCAGGCACACAGGATTCAGCAGTTTTGGCACGCAGGCTCAGGAGCTGTGGCTCATGAGCTCTAGAGCGCAGGCTCAGTAGTTGTGGTACATGGACTTTGTTGCTCCACGGCATGTGGGATCTTCCTGGACCAGGGATCGAACCCATGTCCCCTGTATTGGCAGGCGGATTCTTAACCACTGCGACACCAGGGAAGTCCCTACACTAGCTTTTTAAAATGTTGATATTTTGTCAACTGGCCAAAATTAAATATGATGCAATACTGAACTTCAATTTTCAAACTGTATGACCATTTACAATCACTCCAAAAAAATTAAATACCTAGGTATAAATCTAACAAAGCATGTATAGGCTCTGCATGCTGAAAACTACAAACGGCTAATGATAGCAACTGAAGAAGATCTAAATGAGTTCTTCCCATGAATAGTATATGAAATGGAAACTTGACATGTGTAAAGATAGCCAATCTACTTAAATTTTTCCTCAAAGATGAGGAAAAAGAAAAGATTATTCAGCAGTGACAAAAAAAAAAGAAAGCGTTTTACTGGCAAACAGTAGAACTACAAGAAGCCAAGCCCAGAGAATGCAAAAGATGTTACATCACAAATTTCCAGTTCTGGTGCCTGAATTCAGCATTAGAGAGCTCAGAGCAAGAATTAAAATCCAATGCAGAACAAAGATGGAATACATGATCACCACTGAGTCCTCCAGCGGTCCTTTCTAAAGTGCAAGGTGACAAAATTCCTTAAGTTACCCCCAGTTTTCCTTCATCTACCTATTAAAATCAGAAACACTCCACTATGCAAAGAAGGAAAAAAGGTCCAGAAGGGAAATGTCAGAACAGACTGAATATTTATTCAACAGGGAGAAGAGAGCTGCCACCACAGAGTGAAGATGCTTGTGAATAGGAAATTCAACGACCAGGCTGTCGAGATGCCAGAAGAACTCACTGACCCTTATCCACCTGGCGTTTGTTGAGGCTCAGCTCCAGCCCGCCTACATGGCTACTAGTCCCATTTGACAGTAACAGATGTGGTTCCTATTAGTGAACCCATTACAGGGCATCCATCAGTCAGGGCAAGTCAAGAGGGAGCTCCTTGAACCCTCTGACCTGCTGCACAGTTAAAGAGGTCAAAGTCTTAGAAAGTACACATGCCAGAAACCTAAAAATAAATAAATCTCATGCCAAGTCATTTCTACCTAATTCCTACATTCTAATTTGTATTCTGTATACTATATATTCCACCTCTAATATGTATTCTATATATTCCAATAACCACAAGCAAAAAAAAACAAAGCAACTCACCTTAAAAACATTTTACCCAATACCCCTGAAATACACTATTAAATTCTTATTGCAGAAGTCAAAAGCCCAGACATTTAAACCTGTAGATAAGCCTGAACTGCCTTGTCTCTCAGTTCTTCTCAGCATTAATTTCAGAAAAATGAAAGGCTTTCTATCTGTGGGTCAGGAATCAGAATACAGCAGGAAAGCGTCCCTCATCGCTTCTAAATGTTGCTCATTCTGATGGGACCAATGTCTCAGGATAATAACTGTGGGGCCTCATATTTGTTGCTTCCTTACCAAAAGTACCCAGATGCCCCAGCTGCACTTTTACGTTAGATCCCTGACTCTGCTAAGTGACCTGGAAATGGGCCTGCACCAACCACTCATAAATACCCGCATGCCGATTTGAGGGAATGTCAGGTATGAGACCCACAAGAATTGATGACTGAAAAAGGTAAAGAATAAAAACTCTTGTTATAAACATACAAACCTTTGGTGTTATTGCAGTGGGAAATGCAGGTGTTGACATTAAAAATATTTCATATCACAAATATTAGCCACAGAAACTACCCAAGCCCACAGCCTAATTACTAAGTGATCTTTTCTTTTTTTAAAAAATTTATTTATTATTTATTTTTGGCTGCATCGGGTCTTTGTTGCTGTGCGGCTTTCTCTAGTCGCGTCAAGCGGGGGCTACTCTTCGTTGTGCAGCTCGGGCTCTAGGTGCGTGGACTTCAGTACTTGTGGCTCGTGGGCTCTAGAGCGCAGGCTCAGTAATTGTGGCCCATGGGCTTAGTTGCTCCACGGCATGTGGGATCTTCCCGGACCAGGGCTCAAACCCATGTCCCCTGCATTAGCAGGCGGATTCTTAACCACTGTGCCACCAGGGAAGCCCTACTAAGTGATCTTTTCAATTCAAATCATCTGTGTACACTTTTTCTTGGTCTGCTTTTTCATGCAATGCAGAATTAAAATGGGCTGGTCTGGAGATCTGAGATAAAAATAACCACAAAAACCACTTTGCTACTACTAGATTAACTGCTCTGAATTCTACACTGGTCTTTTGGTTTGGTGTGAACTAAATTCAGAGTATAATTTTGTGTGAGGTCTGTATTTTGCAAACCACAAAAAACGTATTCAGGAAAACCCCTCAGAGACTAGTAGGACACACAGTCATCACCCTAACACCATTCTTGGCAGGAGGAATAAGACTTTGTTTATTCACATCAACTGAACTGGAGGCACAGCATCTAACCAGCTTGCCAAGCACCAAGGTCTGTGGCAAACAGGTTATGCCAACTTCAACAAAATCAGAAGGTTTTTCCTCCACAAGACTTTCTCTACCAATGGACATGAACAGAAAAATGGCTACATTGCTGTTTTGGCCTTTTACCTCTGATCACAAAAGTATTAGTTATCTCAACCCACCTTCACCTTCTTTTGTTTTACATCAATAAACAGATCTACCTAAGAGCACATTAGCACTAGTAACTGCATGCCAGTAACAATGGCATGTTTCCTATAATTCCTCTTTTGCAATTATATGACTCACTGCCTTTCTAACTCTCTGACCACACCTTTTCAGTTTTCTTCACTGGATCCTCTGTCATTTCCCCCTCTTTACATCTCACTCTATACAACCTTCCTCTGGAGAAACCAATTCATCCCTAAGGCTTTAGCCACTACCCCCATAATGACAGCTTCTGAATATTTATTCCTAGCCTGTTCCTAGCCCCAACCAGTTCTAAAAACCTGAGATTCTAACAAAAGTTTCTGCTTTCACTGAGTATCTAGTTTAGAATGAGCTTTTTTTAAAAAAATCTTTCCTTTTAAAGGACCTTTAAAGATCACCTAATGTGGTCAAACATAAATGTAAGTTAAATCTGAGTACTGTCTATTATATTATTTTCTGCATTTTTCCTGTATTTCATAACTTTTTAAAAAAATTTATGTATTTATTTATTTGGCTGTGTTGGGTCTTCGCTGCTGCGTGCGGGCTTTTTTTAGTTGTGGCGAGCTGGGGTTACTCTTAGTTGCGGTACGCGGGCTTCTCATTGCGGTGGCTTCTCTTGTTGCAGAGCACGGGCTCTAGGAGCACGGGCTTCAGTAGTTGTGGCACATGGGCTCAGTAGCTGTGGCTCGCAGGCTCTAGAGCACAGGCTCAGTAGTTGTGGCGCACGCGTTTAGCCGCTCTGCGGCATGTGGGATCTTCCTAGACCAGGGCTCGAACCCGTGTCCCCTGATTTGGCAGGCGGATTCTTAACCACTGCACCACCAGGGAAGTTCCCATAAATTTTTAAAAAATTTAATAATCTAAACTACTCCTAATTTTAAAGCTGAGGAAATCAAAGCCAAAACTAAGTGACTTGCCCAAGATCACTAAGTATAATTTCCTATCACCACATCTCCCACTGTTCCCATCTAGAAAGGAGGACGAATGAAAGGCGTTGGGTCATGAGACTGAGAGTGTACATAAGCAGACTTTTTTAAAAGGCTATTTCAACAAACTGCACTGAGTTCTGTTTGACATTCCAACAAAAGGTTGAAGAGCTCAGAGAAACTTGCAAAAGGCCACAGGCAGAGATGTGTCCTTCAACTGTACAAAGGGAGGGGGGCTACAAAGTTATCATCTAAAAAAACCAGTGGCGATATTTTAAACCCATTGATATTTAATATTCACCTCCAAATTCAGATAAGAACTTCATAATTAAAAAATCTATTCTAGCCACATTAAACATCTATTCTAACCTTAGGAAGTTGGTATTATTATTCTTCTCAGTGACAGATGAGAAAATGGAGGATTACAGAGGTAAAATAACTCATCCAAGGTCACATAACTAATCAATGTAGAAGGCTATTTCAAGCCTAGGTCTGACTCCAAAGCCCATGCTTTGACCACAGTGCTACTAAATCCAGACTACCTCTGTGAAGGTCAACAGATTAAAGGAGATGTTCATAAAACAGGAGCAATTCCATAGATACTATATACTGTATACTGCCCAATACAAAAGGACCTCATACCATGGACACTGAACAGGAAAAAAAAAACAGGCCTTTTCCCACATCCTGTTTTTCCTTAAAGAATTTTAAAATTAAAAAAAAAAAAAACTCCTGAATCCATGTTCTTTTTCATATGTGCTTAATTTAGTGATTTGAGAGCTGGATGAAAGTCTAGGGTAGCTTCAGAGAGGAGGATGAGATCAATTAAGAGCAATTATAGGGGGCTTCCCTGGTGGCGCAGTGGTTAAGAATCTGCCCTGCCAATGCAGTGGACACAGGATCAAGCCCTGGTCCGGGAAGATCCCACACGCCGCGGAGCAACTAAGCCCGTGTGCCACAACTACTGAGCCTGCATTCTAGAGCCTGCGAGCCACAACTAATGAGCCCACGTGCCACAACTACTGAAGCCTGCAAGCCTAGAGCCTGTGCTCCGAAACAAGAGAAGCCACTGCAGTGAGAAGCCCGTGCACCACAACAAAGAGTAGCCTCCGCTCGCCGCCAACTAGAGAAGGCCCGCGCGCAGCAACGAAGACCTAATGCAGCCAAAAATAAATAAATAAAATAAATTTACTTTTTTAAAAAAAGAGCAATTATAGGAACAGAAATATAGCAATTATAGAAAAAGGTGAGAACTTTCAAAGAGCTGGTTCGAACTGTCTTTTATGGGATCCAACAGGAGAAAGCTGCTTTGGAAAAGGTGAGCCTTGTCAAGTGTCCCCAGAGTAATTTAAGAAAAAAAAGCAGATCCTGATAAACAGGCACATAACATTCACAGAATCACCCCAATTCAAAGGAAGTTAGCTTTTCTACTGTTATCTTTTAGAATGAGACCCTTATATTGGAGCAGTTGTCCTAATAACTTACAAGGGTAATTACTGAAACTCAGTTAGTCCTAAAAACAAATATAAAAACCATCCAAGAATGACCACAAATACAGTCTTTGTTCTCTGTGGTACAAGAAACCAATCGCAAGCCCATCTGTGTGAGACCTAGCTAATAAGAACACTATTTCAGAGGGTGGTACAAAGAGAAGGATGGATTGCCAAGGGGAAGAAGTCATCTATTAGACTGTGACAAGCTTTTAAGTGTTTGCATTATCATTAACCAACTGCCTGGTCCCCTGGTTCCCACACCTGCCACCTCCATCCAAAACTATCACAGCAGCAAACTTGGCAACAGGCCCACCTCCAAAACACTGGTGCCCTCTTTTGACCCTTTTGTAGTACTGCATGCATACCAGGCATTGATGTGAAAAACTCTAATAAAGCCACAAATTAATAAATTTGCAGGTAACATTTTTCAGATAATTCTATATTTGCAACTCCCTGAATAAACCTTAATTTAGCTTGATAAAAATATTAAATAGCAGACCTTCTACATAAAATTTATGCCAATGAAAAGAAAAGCAATAAGAATCTCTTACCGTTTTAACAGTTTACATATATTAGCTGATAGTATTACAAGAATTAGAATGATGCCAATAACTGACAAAGACCTTACTATGTGCCAGGGACTAGGAGTGAATAAATTCGTTTAATGCTAACAAGCTAATGAGGCAGGAACTCCTCTTCATCTTACAGATGTAAAACGAGGCACAATGAACTTAAGTAATGTGCCCAGGACCCTGCACCTGGTAGCAAGTGGTAAAACTGAAGTTCACTCAGTAACTGTGAGGCCAGAGCCAGAGCCTTATTTATCCCAAAATAGCCCTCTGAGGTATCACGATAAAACGAAACGTGATCAAAATAGAAAAAGTATAATTTGTAAGGAAAATTATAAATATATCATCCAAATCTCTCATTTTCAACAAAATCCCAAACTGTAAAAAAATAAAATACTATATGAAACATTTTGGTCATTTTCCCATTCCTCCTCGCTTGAAGATTCTGAACTTCTGGGTCTGAGATGTTTTTATGCATTCTTTTTACTACCCATTCCTTTTTTCATTGCACTATGCCTTTATTTATCTATTATCTTGTTCTTTAAAAGAAAAGAAAAAATTAATCCATACTATATGCTTTATTTTTCTTCTGTACAGCAGAACTGCTTACCTATTCCTACCTAAATTCTCTATTTCACTGAGATCTTTAGAAAATATTTTCCTTAAGACAGCAAATCCAAATAGCATCATCAATTCCTTCTCATTGCAAATATGATAGATTCTCATCTGTCTGGAATTATTTAGTGTGTTCCTACCTCTAATCAAGGCTGGCAGACTAGATAATCTTCTAATATTTCTAAAAATGCTAACTTTATTTTCAAACAGGACATGAAGTCACGTGTCTAATAATCTGCAGTTCAAAACAAGATTTATCTCAAACATTTCTAGATGCCACAGTTTGCTTACTTAAAGCTATTCATAATACCAAAAATTAAGGACACTTAATAACCCAACACAGGCTGACCAAGCTCACTCCCATTCATGACTGAAAGATTTACCACAGGTGAGGACAAATGCTTTTACAACTATCTTTTCATTTCATATCATTAGTTTAAAGTCTACTTAGAAGCACAGACTTAGTCAAAGTCTGAAGTATCAAAAACATATATTAACTGCACGGGTTTAATTTGTTAGATACAAGAACAACAGAAACAAGATGGCTATAGTTTAGTACTATAACTGACCACATCGCTAAAGAATCCATCATAATATTATTCATAGCTCCCGTATCTCAACACAACGAGAAGTGCACAGGTAATACACAAGAAAAGGTGCCAAGGAATGGGCTCCGTGCAAATCCCACAACTCCTTTTACCTCGGTCTGCAGGATGGCAGCCCTCTGCTCCTTAGCAGTCAAGGACTCCTTCAGCACTTCAATGTGTTGCTTGCTGTCTGAGAACTGGTTGGTGAGTGTTTCCAGCTTTGTCTGTAGGGCTAGTAGTTCTGTGTCCTTTCTGGACAGCTCCTGCTTCACCTGACCAATCTAGAGAAGAAGAAAAAGCAGGATAAGGAAAAAAGAAATAAAACCACCACCTCTGATCTGGGTCTCTGACAGATCCACGTCAAGATATACAGCATTAACTTTATGACAGGACACAATTCATCTTTTTGCATCATCTAATCTTAGCTGACCCCCCCAAAAAAAAACAAAGCTTATTCAACTAATAGCAAAATTTCCAGTTTTCATTTATTGTCTCCCCTAAACTTTTGAAATCCGTTAGAAAAGGAATGGAAGAAGAAAAATCCCAATTCACTTAGATGACTATGAGACAGCAGTAAGCATCTGAACATGACTGAAGCAGTTTTCATCTTATTAAGTCATAAGAAACTTCAAATCATACAGCAGGATTAGTGTAGATGGAATACAGAAAGAAAAAAGAAACTTCCTACTATTGCTATTTAAACTCAAAAGCTGCACATTTATTTTTTCATTGTTTTTTTTCATTCTCAAATGAAAGTGTACATAAAGTCCTTCTTAAAAAGCCACTTTAGTGTTATAAGGCATTATAAACATGTGCTTTCTGAAAATTATGTAATTTTGAGGAGTTAGGGGTACTGACCTAAAAAAAAGATTCCACCTACAAAGTTATATTACCTACAACATGTCATATCAACTAAATGGATAAAAGTATATAACCTAAATAAAGAATGCATAAAATCTCATTCTGTAAGAATCTACATGTGTAATCAAATTTGAATTACTCTGACAGAGCAATCCATAAATCGATAGGTGCCACTCACTCTCCCATAAATTTTTCTCATCTTAACTTAGAAAACGTTTAACATCAAACATCTCCTTTATATTTCTACTGTTTCTAAGAATTTTTACTCTTTTATTCTTTTTTTTTTTCGGTACGCGGGCCTCTCACTGTTGTGGCCTCTCCCGCTGCGGAGCACAGGCTCTGGACGCGCAGGCTCAGCGGCCATGGCTCACGGGCCCAGCCACTCCACGGCATGTGGGATCTTCCCGGACCGGGGCACGAACCCGTGTCCCCTGCATCGGCAGGCGGACTCTCAACCACTGCATCACCAGGGAAGCCCTTACTCTTTTATTCTAAATGTAAGCCAAATTAACAGAAATCATATCTGTTTTTACATTATATCTACTGCCTAAGCAAGGTAGCTAGCTATACACTAAAATAGAGACTCTTGGAAGTATAAATTTGACAAGAAGTCAGTAATCTCAGTATCACTGATGAAACAAAAAATACTTTTTAAAAAGTTGAATGTATCTAAAGTATTTTGACTGTAATAATCTTAGGCATAAGGGACAAAGTTTTTGTGAATAATTTCCCATGAGAAAGTATGAAATAAATTTTACTGTAATTAAAATTACTTTTAAGGAGCACTAAAAATAAACTTATAATTTAGTGTTCTGTTTCAGCAGGAAGACAAGCATTTTTCTCATATGCATGAAATCTCTACTTACAAATATAATATTCATTCATTCAACAAACATTTTTGTGTGCTCACTGTATGCAAAATACTTGCAGCTGGTAAGGACATCAGTGGAAGATAGCTGTAAACAGCAGCTACTTCCATCCTGTAACACAGATACGTACCCAGGAGCTGCCACATACTGTAATGGTGTAGCATTTCATGACATCCCTTTACCAACGTCCCACCCCTAACAAACAGAATGCACTAAAAACGCACTTGTGGTATGAATAAATAGTCAGGAGAAATGTTCAAAATGTTCTCACCTCATCAGCTAAAGAACTATGGCTTAAAGATTACTCAAATTTCCAGCTACCTCTGGACCATGTGATCAAAAATAACTATAAAATCTCAGTTTCCTCATCATCTGCATTACTAAATAATCCTGAAATAATGCTATACTGACCATAAAGACTGAGAAAACGAAGAAAATATCCTAAATAGAAGAGTTTAGAAGCACAAATTTTCCTTAAAAGTTAGCAGCATAGGGCTTCCCTGGTGGCGCAGTGGTTGAGAGTCCACCTGCCGATGCAGGGGACACGGGTTCGTGCCCCGGTCTGGGAAGATCCCACATGCCGTGGAGCAGCTGGGCCCGTGAGCCATGGCCGCTGAGCCTGCGCGTCCGGAGCCTGTGCTCCGCAATGGGAGAGGCCACAACAGTGAGAGGCCTGCGTAACGCAAAAAAAAAAAAAAAAAAAAAAAGTTAGGAGCATAAGGCTTTTGCAGTCAATCCCACGTGAGAACGAATGAGTGTGTCTTCTTGGATAACTACCTCTCTAAGCCTTGGTTTCCTAATCAGTAAGATGGAGAAAGCAAACCAGTGCCACTGTATCGCATACAGATTAAACCAAAAAAATGTATAGAAGGTTTAGCCTGTTGTTTGACACAAAAAGAAATTAATAATACTAGCTGAGGAAAAAAAAGTTATAGATCAACTTCTCCTCTAGACAATACATGGTTACAACAAACCAAATTGGACCCTTTTAGACAAAATATCTCACTTTTCTATCTATACTATAAAGTGGTCCACAAATAGCAAACACTAAATTAGCACAAGTGTTTTTTTTTCCTTTTAATGCTGCATTCCAGTCTTATCCTACCGTAATTTTCAGAAGCAGTTTTTTTCCTGACACTTGTGAGACAAATGTGTGCACAGCCTAGTATAGGGCAGTGGAGTGCAGAGCTTACCAGCACAGGTTCTGGAACCAAATGGCTTGTGTAAAACTCAAACTCTGCCTCTTACTAACTGTGTTTCCTGAGCACCACTGTGTACCTCAGCTTCCTTGTACAAAAATTGGGTTGAGAATATACCTACCTTAGTAGGTTATAAAATGCTTGTAATAAGTACTCAAGTGTTAGCTATTTTATTATAATTATTTTATCACAGTTTGAAATGGAATTTCAAGTTCTCTAGACAGATGATTGAGCTACTGAATAGATTTAGAGACTTTAAGTTTCATGCTACTTCTAATTTACTAGATAACTAAATGAGCTAATCACTTCAATACATCTGTTCGTTCCAAAGAAAGTAAAATTTGTTGCAAAATCACCTATCGGGGACTTAAAGATGATGCCTACATATGAAGGTAAAGCACTTCACTCAAGAAATCAGATTGAAATAAACCCTGGGTGATGGACCTAGAACATCTGCACATTCTTTGTACCTAAGAAGAGAAAAGAGACCATTCACATAAATCAACAAGTTTCTGGTAACAGGAAAGGAGTCGAGAAAAAACAGCTTTGAAGCACCATCCACACAGTGGCAAAGCAACAGTAGAAAACCAGGGACAGGGCGTCCAGAGCACGTGAGGGCTCGCTGCACACAGGGCGGCACGTGGGTCAATGGGTGAACAGGAGTCGGTCAAAGAGCAGAGCAGGCTGGTTAGTGCTAGTACCGGGCGAAGCTGCCGACCACAGAGTGAAAGTGTGAGCACCCGGAGCCAGAGCAGCGGGGCCCCACTGTGGGGCCCCTGCACGCAAAGGGTAAATCTTACGGCAAAGACCTCGGCCTGAAGACCAGCCGCTCTCTTTTTCAGCTCCTCCCCTTGAGCCTCTTTCGAATTTAGCTCCTCCTTCAGTTGCTCTACCTGTCACGACATTGTTATTCTTTTTCACTCATGTGTCAACTTAGGTCTTTTCATTATCTGCTTTTGAGCCAGAGCAGTAACTGGAAATAACAATAACTCATATAACACAATCAAATCTGTCCCCCTATCTCCTCTTCAAAGGGCCCTAGATGGGCTCACTATTTTCACGGGGTAACGGACTGAGATGTGCTAATCAGCAAATGGGAAGCAGAGGCAATATTTTATTTTGCTCTCAAGTTAGAATGGTGAGTCAACACTAACAGAAGGTTGGACATGTGAAGTTTTAAGTTCTAAAAGTTACATGAAATTGGCCATAGTCATTGATAACAGATTCTTAAAATAACAGAGGAATATTCTACTGACTTATATGCAGGTATGGGTATCACAGAAAGAAGCCAGAAACTGCATCATTAAAGGAACAGTTTTCACTTCTGAGAAATTAGGGAACTAACACAATTGGGATATGGGGGGCAGGGGGAGGGGAAGGAACACTTACTTTCTAGCTAATATTTTACAATTGAAATTATGATCTTTAGAACACCACAGACCTGATAAACTGATAACTGTAATAAACTAAATCCTCCAATTTACCTAAAATAGTTTATAGAAACAAAATAAATGCCTTTGGCTCTAAGGCAGGAATACTGTGACTGAGGTTATAATACAGACTGATATGTCTCAGCAATGCTTATCCTACTGTACATACACCCCAAGTGCACGTGGGAAACAATAAACCTGATACACATGGGTCTTCTCCAAGGGAGAGCACAAAGGGGTTTCCTTTAGGGAACTGTGTTTGAAGGGAAAACACGGTTTTATTTAAGCCATTTCAGGAAAAAAAAGGGGAGGTGGATTCAGTCTCTTAGGCTGAATTTCACTTCTAAATTTGTTCACAAGACATCAAGAACATGATGTTTCATATAGTGAGAAAAACTCATCTGGATGTAATCCTACTAATCGCCTCAGAAGTACTGGTAGACATGAAATGTTAAACCGTGATAATACACACTTAGCCTCACACAAGTAATTTTTCTTTTAAGTGAAATTTGAAATAACCATACAACATCAGTAATTGACTTTAATTCTGGAAAGTTCTATCTGAAAGAATTACGGTACAAGTATTCTTCCCTGAAGCCTGATAAAACAGCATGAAGTCCATCATCACTACAGAAGTAGGAACATGCATCAATTTTTCAAACCCCATTTAAAAATTACAGTATCACACACCATTACCTTGTTTTTCATAAATTTAGAATGGCTCCGATAGACTTCCATTTGCTTCATTTCTTCCTCTCGTTCTTCAGTACTCAAAGCCCCGTTCGATTTCAGCATCTGAATCTCCTCTTCCAAGTCTCGGAGCCCACGCTCCATAGAGGAAATTTTTGAATCCTGAGGACAAAGGAAGAGTTAGACATTAAAGTATTCGCAAAAAGTCAGAGAGGTTGCACAAGCCTGTCTTTACAGATGTGAAATTTAATAAAGATAAACAAATATGTAGAAATATTGCAACTGGTGCCTTGCTTCTAAAATATATCCTTCATGGCCATATGGTGGAGAGGAGGAGGACTGAGATCTATACTATGATTTTTTCCTCTAGCCTTTCCTCTGCACCCTTTTGATTAAAGTTGAGAGTATTAACTGAAGAAGTAGAAGCAATGGAAAACTAGTTAAAGTTTCTTAGTACTTTATGGTCAACGAACTTCTAGTGAAAACATTTGTAATATTAACAGTAAAACCTTTTCTAGCTATAATATTTTATTGTTTTACTTGATGACCTCTAAAAGGCTTACTTACGCTCCCAAAGGAGTGGGGAAGAGAGTAAGAAGGTTTCAAAGACTTACACAATAATTCGTATAACCCTATCTACAATAATAAAGATCTGATAACCTCCCACTGCAGAAAAACAAAGGGATGGATAATTATGCTAACAGTTACATTTTATCACACGGTGGTCCCGACTTATCCACAGTTTTACTTTCCGTGGTTCTGCTTTCTGTGGTTTCAGTTACCTGAGGTCAACTGCGGTCAGAAAATATCAAATGGAAAATTCCAGAAAAAAACAATTCAGAAGTTTTAAACTGTGCACCGCTGTTCCAATCAATATGATGAAATCTCACACCATCCCATTCTGTCCCACCGGAACGTGAATCATCCCTTTGTCCAGTGTACCCCTGCCCGTTAGTCACTCACAGCAGCCACCTCGGTTATCAGATGGACAGTCCTGGCATCACAGTGCTTGTGTTCAAGTGACCGTTTTTATGTGACAATATTTTATTTACTACCGTCCCCAAAGCACAAGAGTAGTGATGCTGGCAATTCAGTTTTGACAAAGAGAAGCTGTAAGGTGCTTCTTTTAAGTGAAAAGGTGGAAGTTCTCACTAAGAGAAAAAATCATATGCTGAGGTTGCTATGATCTACAGTAAGAACGAATCTTCCAGGAGTGAAATTGGGATGAAGGAAAAAGAAATTTGTGCCAGTTTTGCTGTTGCACCTCAAACTGCAAAAGTTACGACTACAGTGCATGACAAGTGCTTAGTTTAGATGAAGAAGGCATTAGATTTGTGCAGTAAGATACTGAGAGAGAGAGAGAGAACGAGACCTATTCACATAACTTCCATTACAGCATACTGTTATAACTGTTCTGTTTTACTATTAATTACTGTTGTTAATCCCTTACACACTGTGCCTAATTTATAAAATTAATCATAGATATGTATAGGAAAAAATACAGTATATATAGGGTTCGGTACCATCTGTGGTTTCAGTCCACTGAGGGTGGTGGAACCTATCCCCTGCAGATAAGGGGAGGTTACTTACTGCATTAGTAATCTTATTTATTCGCTATACTTCACCATGCATGTGAAGTATCTCATAATGATTTCAAAAAAGAAACATCACTGTCCTTATAAATCAGCATCACCACGAATATCACCTCCTTGTACAACAACCATCTACACTCATTTTCTTGGTTTTGTCTGTCACAGTATCTAGTTTATCCCCAGATTACTTTAGATGTCATCAATTACAGAAAAACTCCCACACAGAATAGATACTTTATAGCTGCATATGCTTATTCACCTAAGAAGTAAAGACCTCAAAGAGCATAAATGCAGTATAGCTTTATGTTATTTGGAATTTTATAGAAACCATTTCTTTAGGAAGAAATTTTGAGACTGACTTCCTCTTTTCACTTTACCTCAAGCCTGTCTTGACTGACTTTCCTTGCTATCTGAGAGTGTGCCGATAAGAGTTAAAGGACTTATCATGAGACAATTACAACTAGCTAGTTTTAGGTTTGGGGGGAGAAGCGAGGGCTGTACTCCTCTGACTTGCATTGCATTACCTTTAAAAATAACACAACAAAAATTTTCTTTTACAAATCTATTCAAATGCAACTTACATTTAGTTCAAAATTAAACATATTTAATTAACACAATCAGAAACGTCCTAAACCTAAACCAGGATTTTTTTTTTTTTTTTTTTTCCTGTACGTGGATCTCTCACTGCTGTGGCCTCTCCCGTTGCGGAGCACAGGCTCCGGACGCGCAGGGTCAGTGGCCATGGCTCACAGGCCCAGCCGCTCCGCGGCATGTGGGATCTTCCCGGACCGGGGCACGAACCCGTGTCCCCTGCATCGGCAGGCGGACTCTCAACCACTGTGCCACCAGGGAAGCCCTAAACCAGGATTTTGATTTACTCGTTTAAAACTATCCTGGCCCATAAAGAATAAATAAACGACTTCAAATGCACTATCTGAAAATCCCAGCACAGACAGAGAGGCAGCTCTTGACCAAATCAGACACTCACTATCAAATCATGCACCATAAAATCTGCACCTAAAAAGGGACCATAACTGCAGCTGTGAATGCCATGAGGCAGAAAAAGAACCTTCCAGGCTACTTTCTGGGATGAGGCCAGAAAATTAATGCCTGATATGTTGGACTAGTTGTAGCACCGACCAGTACTCAGGCTGGGTTTATTTGAGGACAGCCCTTTCCAAGGAGGTTTCTTACTCCTAGAATGTATCATAACTAAATAAATAAAGTTTTTATCATCTTACTACTCTATACTTGCCCAGCCCTGGGTCTCCCATCATTAATCAACCAACCCCACTGAGTCCACTGAAACCCTCTTCTCCTTGTTAAATTTCCCAAATCCTCAACTATTTTTTCAAAAGTTGTCTCCCTGCTCTAAGTAAACCCAGGCTTTCCCAAAGGATAGAATTTCCCCAAACGCTCTCCAGTGAAGTCCACTAATCCCCCAGCATCACAGAGTGGCAGGGAGAAGCATGGGCACCTCCAGGTTCCTCGATGCTGCTCCCATTTATTTATTTATTTTGCGGTACGCGAGCCTCCCACTGCTGTGGCCTCTCCCATTGCGGAGCACAGGCTCCGGACGCGCAGGCTCAGCGGCCATGGCTCAGGGGCCCAGCCGCTGCGCGGCATGTGGGATCTTCCCAGACCGGGGCACGAACCCGTGTCCCCCGCATCGGCAGGCGGACTCTCAACCACTGCGCCACCAGGGAAGCCCACTGCTCCCATTTAAAGCTCACACTCCTCTTCACTCTCCCTCCGCACAGCTGCCATCTAGGGGCTCCCCCGCCACTCCCGCCCACTGAAGAAGTCTTCAGCACCCGGCTGACAATAGATCTCTCCTTCAAATGCCACTCTTGCCATAATCCTAGGATTTCAATGTCCGACTTCCTTGACGTCCGTAACTCCAACGCCCGCATCCTCCGGTCCATTTTAGCTATCCAGTTTACAAGACCACATCACCCAGGACTCTCCTCCCAGGCCTGACACACTGTCACTCACATTAACTGCTGCTCTTGCATCTCACTGAGTCCTCCACCTCCCTAACTTCTACGTTTTCTCCCAACCTGTCCATCCATTCTGAATTCTCTTCCTTCCTATCCAGGCTACATTCCTGGACCGATCATCCCAACTACTCCTTCACCTCCACCCTCACTTCACTTGCATCCCAGTAATACTGCTGTATCTACCCAGCAAAACTCTAACCCTAGAGCAGTCCAGTAATTCCTCCCTGCTCCTCCACTGCTAAAGGGAAAAGAAAAAGTTAGAGAAGGGAGAAGGAAGCAGAGGGAAGAAAGTGGGAGAAAGGAGGAGGGAGAGGAGGAGGAGAGAGAAAAGAATGTTACGTCACCTTGAAGACAGCTGGGCTTTTTATAGTCCACCATCACCTCCTTTCCCATTTCCCCCAAAGACCAGTCTAGACCTTCATGATCCTCTCAAGCTCATGCCACACTCTCAGCATCTCAGCTACATCATCTGCAATTTCAACATAACATCCACCTGACCCCACTGGGCCACCAGAATCTCAGTCTCTTGCTTCTTAGCAGAATGGCTGGAGGTTAACACAACTTAAAATAGATCTACTGCCAGTTAAAACCAGTACACTTCCCTATGCCATCAAAAGGCAAGCAAAATAATTCTGTGAACATAGGTACACTCGTATGTTTTTAGGTTCCAACAGGGATCAGGAAATAACATGTACAAATAAACTTGTGGGAAATGTGAACATGTAATTAAACCTTTCTAGAGGCTGTTTACAAGATTATGTTCAAGACTATGAATTGTCTAACTGTAAAGAACCCAGAATCCACTAATTTGCTATTTGTTTAGTAAACCCTTTCCCCAGTGAGAATAAAGATGTATACAACAATAAAAACATAGTTTTAAGAGGAAATCATCTAAATTAAGAGAACCATTCTGATAACTGTACTTGAGAAGCATCTATTTTCATAAAACTATTTATATACTAAAAACTAAAGATTCTTGTCACATCAACAAACATTAAATGAAGGCACATGATGCAAAACACCGTGTCAAACTTTTCAGGGGATACAAAGAAGTTAAAAAAAGAGACAGAGAGGGAAGGAGGGGTAGAGGGAGGGGTCCCTATCTGTAAGAGTCTTCTAGCTCTTGCAAGAAAGAATATGTTTTTAATAAAAATAATAATAGCATAGCAGCTAACACTGACTGAATGTTTACTATGTGCCAGGTCCTGTTTAAAGTGTTTTACTTGTTTTAACTAATTTAAACCACAAAGGAACCCATGGGATAGGTACTATTGTTATCGCCATTTATCAATAAAGAAATTAAGGCATGGAGAGGTTAGGTTACTTGTTCTATGTCATACAACTGGTTAAATAAAGCCAGATTTTGAAGCCAGGGAATTTAACATAGAAGGCAAGTGCTTAGTCACCAATCACCATAACGTTCAGCCTAAAGATTTCTAACTACTCAGTAACCTAAAGCAGAGGTTTTCAAAGTATAGTCCGTGAAAACCTGGGGGTGCCTCCTAGCCCTTTTGAGAAGGCAGAACTATTTTCGTAATACTACTACGACTTTACGTGCCTTTTCCACTGTGTTGACACGTGCACTAAAGGTATAAAGGACAGGCAAAAGCGTTCGCTGCCTCCGGACAACAGCGTCAAACCGTACTAGCGGTCAGTGTATTCTTCAGTGTCAGCGCTCTCAGACAAAAAAGAAAAATAAGAAAGAACATTTTTAAAACACTGGCTCACTTAGGAATGTCCCTGGTGACTTTTCATATGCTCAGCCCTTGAGTATGTATCTCTGTACCATTCTGTGTGATGAAACAGGAAGGGGGGGCCCGGCTGCTGCGCCCTGGGTGTGATGCTGCTCCCAGGACAGCACTGGGTGCTCTGTGAGCTGCAAGCTGAATCAGGTACTTTTTTCACGGAACCCTATTCTTTCTCGAGAGAAGAACTGACACACAAACTTGGTATTTGGCAGACATTTTCTTAAAAACGAATGAAATAAGTCATTTTAAAAGAATAAGGGGCCCTGATATCAAAAGCTTTGAGAACAGCTGACTCCAAGAAATGCTGGAGGAAACGAAACTGAAGTTCATTTAATGTGTCGTTTTCATTAAGTCTTACTATTTCTTCTCAGCCTACAAAACGAGTGAACTATTATTACATACCACTTTCTTAAACTCACACATGAAAGTGTGATCACTTGAAAGTGTGAAATGACACATAAGATTCCTTAGGAAGTTCTCACTTACCTTCATTTCAATAACAGTTTGCAGAGCTTTAGTTTTGGCAGAATCGGGGGCATTCTCAAATCTCCGATGCATCTCCTATACAAGAGAAGCAAAAAAGAGAGTAAGTGTCCTCCTTTTCATTCTCATTTTTTCAACAGGAGAGTGGAGAGGCAAGGGAGTAGTAGTTACATGCAAAGATGACTACCCCGGCCTTGTAAGATACTCTGATCCACTTTCTGTCTTCCTGACCTTTCCCTGTGGACCAGGGAGCACACAGACTGCATTCAGGCTAAGGGGCACAGGAGGGTCCCCATCTCTGCACACTTGGTTATACACGGTAAGTCACACAGACCCCAGCCACCACAAGAGGTGACGCTCCGGCACATCCCCATGTTGTATGTCACTCTTCCACAGGACTCTGAGACATATTATCATAACTCCAAACAATCCAAAAAGGGTATTAGAAATAGTCCCTTTTTAAAAGGAGAAATCAGGACTTCCCTGGTGGCACAGTGGTTAGGAATCCGCCTGCTAATGCAGGGGACACGGGTTCGAGCCCTGGTCCGGGAAGATCCCACGTGCCGCAGAGCAACTAAGCCTGTGCGCCACAACTACTGAGCCTGCGCTCTAGAGCCCATGAGCCACTACTACTGAAGCCCGTGCGCCTAGAGCCTGTGCTCCGCAGCAAGAGAGGAGACCGCAATGAGAAGCCCATGCACCGCAGTGAAGAGTAGCCCCCACTCACCGTAACTGGAGAAAGCCCGCGTGCAGCAACAAAGACCTAACACAGCCAAAAATAAATAAATTTATTTTTAAAAAAAAAGAAAAAGGAGAAATCAAAGTAGCCACAGTCCACACTGCACAAAACAACTGAAAGCATTTGTGTTGACAACCTCCTTTGCATAGCATCCTCCCCCAGAGCAACAACCACCGGGCTACCTACAATGGTAATCGCTCTCTAGAGGGGCTACGATCAGAAAGAAAAAGAAGGTAAGACTGCTGAACAAGTTTCCTAAACAGTCTACCTGTAGCAAATAGCAGAAAAACATAGCTATTTTTTTCAATCCAAATGTCAGTGCGTTCAGGATCAGAAGGGAAAGGAGGAGATGGTAGAATATCACAGTTGGGGTCTTCAAGGATCCCCCTGAAGTTACCAGACCTCCTCAGGCTATCTTCTTGTCAGATTCTGTCGATGTCTCTGAGCCAGCCAGTACCAGAGTACCCCGGTACAGCCCCTAGTGATGGCAGAGAATACAGATGGAGACTTCCCATCTGAACAGTGCTGGTGAAACTCTAGCCCTGCCCTTGCTCTGCCCATCTGACATGTATATAGATGTTTACTAGGTCACTCAAACGTATTTCATTCAAAACAAAACTCGTGATTTTCTCCTCTTTAACCTAGCCCCTCCTCTGAAGATTGATGAGTCTTGCCCATCTCCTTAAACGGCATTGCCCTGCCGGTGGTTCAAGCCAAACAGCAGTGTCTCCTTTCATTCCTCACACACCTTCACTTCCTACCACCTTCTAGAGCAGGTCCTAATTGTTCCAGCTTCAAAAGAGTCCTTGAATTTATCATTTCATTCCACTTCCAGTCTAGTTTAAGCCTAGATTACTACAACAGCCTCGAGTTAAGTTTCCTTTCATTTCCTCTGTCCATTTTAAAGAAAGCAATGGTGTACTCTAGATAAGGCATCAACAAATCATGGCAATAGTCTGTTTTCAATCCTTCAACGAGTTTCCTATTTACTTCTCACCCTCTACCAGGTCAACACAATCTGATCGTAACAGACAGAAGACTAGCCCTCCTGTCATAACTATGTTAAAATTAGACAAAAATGCAAAAAGCAACTGTTTTCAGACACTGGAAAACAAGCAGCACAGGACTATGATCCTTGAGAGAAGAGAAACTAACAAGGTTATGGTCCGGACTTGCTATCCAATGTGACGCAGGGAGAGGAAGACCAAACGGAAAACAGCAGTCCCGCAGAGCTCAGAAGACAGATCAGTGGGTAAGAGTCCCAAAGACAGTAGAAATGTGCAGAGCAGAATGACACAGAGGAAGACGCTAGCCAGAAAAGCAGCAGTGTCTGATCTGACAGGGGTCCCCTGGAGTCTTTGACCAAATACTAAGCCTGCATGTACAGGGAAAGACTCCACAGTGTCAAAGAACAACTACTGGGGACAGAACAACTACCAGAGAGCTACGAGTCGAGCAACTACCTGAACTCACATGGGGCTGGGAAGAATTCAAGCTCCAGAGAGCCAGAGTGGAGAGAACATCAGAGGCACTGAGCAGAGACACCAGGAAGGCCACATCTTAGGAGTAGAGACAGTCTAGCCCTGGAGGGGAGGCTACCTAGACTAGAGCCAACAGAGTGTAAAAGCAAGTCTCCTTAAGGATCGAGTTAATCCACAATTAACCCCTGCAGGATAAAACACTTCATTAAGACAGTAAAATGCAGAACACATTAATCCGGGACAAAATCTGAACACATTAGTTCAGGCCATAATCACCTCTCACCTGCATTAAAACAACAAATTCATCAGTTAACCCCCCAGCCTCTAGTTTGTCCACACTGAATCTACTCCCTACACTGTAAACAGGTGACAAATTGGGCACACAGATATTTAATAATATGTTTAATAAATGACTGCAAACTTTAAAATGTAACAAAAATAAAATGAATCCTGCTAATTGTAAATAATCATCACCTCTCAATAAAATCCTCTATCCTACACTTCACATTTTTCACTTAATATTTCTGCAACTACTTGAAATACTAAAACTGCATTTCTCTGAAATATCTCACAATTCAGACCCTGAACTAATTTCATGTGACGCCTTTCCCATTACCTACTTCCAAATTAGGGAAATTTCCAAATGCTTTACAGTGAAACTATTACAATTTCATTTTAAACTCTAGCAAGCATATCAGCAATATATAAGGAAAGAAATCCATTTGAATAAAAAAAAAATCCTCCTCTGCTAAGGAACTAGGGTGCACTTTAAACCATTCGCAGGCATAAAGCTTTCCCGTTAAGATCTTGTAAAACCTATCGGTCGTAACAGATTTCCATTCAAAGGCCTGCGCATTAAAGCTCATTATGAACACATCCTGCAGTCACTGGGCTGGCCAACTCCCCTTTCCCAGAGAGCACATCGAGCCTCTGACTCCTGCACTGTTAATAAAGGGAGAGGACTCTGGGAATAAAAAAGAATGTAGCATTCAGACAAATGTGAGAAGTCGAATGTGCTAGTGCTTGCTTTATTTCCCTCTTTTTAGCCTGAAAATTTGCACTGCACAGAAATTAAAGTAAAGTACAGGCAGAATTATCTGGATCTTGTTATACCGCCAACTGTGGTACACGGCAGAAAATGTGTTCAGTTCCTCTCACTGACTTACTAAAGAATAATGACTACAGAAAGAAAACAAACAAGTTAGGAACAAAATTTATCCGTTGTTAGCAGTTTCTTTCTTTTTAAAAGTAAGTCAACATTTACTTACACAACTGAGAGAAAGGAGCATTTGTGACTGAAAAGTAGTACTTATGTCTGAAATTTCTTTCTTTCAAGTTTCAGGTTTTAGCCTCCAGCACACCCTTGGTGCAAGGGTAGACGTCCCTTCAGCAGGTTTCAATCCTCCACACAAGTTCTGGCTTTACTGTACTCCACACGGAGAAGTGAAGAAGGAGCCCTCTCTACCCTTCCTGCACCTCAACTCCGCCGTTGTAAGGCAGCACTGCACTGTGGCCCTTTACCATCTCAAGCAATGGCATGCTTCTGAGAAAACATATCTTCCTGTCAAAACGGAAATGAGGCACAAATGACACACCAAAAAAAAGATGAGGAAGGATAACCTGAATCAAGTTATGCGATGCAACTGTTCACACTTTCCAAAATCACTAGGAAAGGGCAAACTAACTAGGGACCCTTTTTCTTTTTTAATTCTTCCTACTCTTTTGTCCAAGGTTTCTATTTTTTTTCTATATATGTTTATTTCTCTTTTTTTCCCTCTAACCTCCTCTGCTTTTACCTTACAACTGCCAAAGATACAGACAGGCATTCCTCAGACATGTTAGAGCCAGAACTCCTAGCTTAGAACCTAGTTAAAGAGTAGGGCTTTTAAACCTCAAACACTGCTGCAAATCTTATCATGAGAGCAGTTGTTAAACAAGGTTTGCTGACTGAAATATTATAGAGACAAAAATTAACATACGTGTAAACGTTTTAAAACAAATTAGCATTTTAATTTCTTTTTTTTTTTTTGGCCGTGTCGTGCATCATGCGGATCTTAGTTCCCCGACCAGGAATCGAACCCATGGCCCCTGCAATGGAAGCGCAGAGTCCTAACAACTGGACCGCTAGGGAATTCCCAACAAATCAGTATTTTATTCATCACAATAGGATCTACATTTCAAAAAAACAGGAGCACATACAGAACTGAAATATTTATTCAGCCTATAGACAATGCTTGGTATGCACATGGATAGCCGATCCAAACATTCCATAGCCAATTCAGGTATGTTCTGCCAACAGACTGAGAACCAAACTTTGGTGTATCACAGAATCACCTGTAAAGCCTGTGAAAACTCCATACGCCTGGCCCCAGGCACTAACCACGTCTTGACTGTAGTTCAGTATGTGTCCAATAGATGTCTTCACGCTTCTATCCATCAAAGGAAAGGCACTCCAGTAAACAATACAAAATCTAACACTAAGTCACGTAACAATGTAATTTCAGTACCAACAGAAAATACAATGCTTAATTTAATTTTTGTTTCTCTTCTTTGGCTTTTATTTGGGGGAATTATTTACCTGCTAGCTACAGAATCATGTTCATAAACAAAATGGAAAACTAATCACAAATGTTCCTGGATATGAATGCCATTTTAATGTTACTGTATTTCATCAAATCTAAGATGCCACCGATTGTAAGGCAAACCACTGTTTAATGCGCTGGAAAGAAAAGAAGGAAATGCCTCCAAATAAACCATGACCCAAGCTTCTATCATTCAGAATTTTTATTTTATACTGATTGCAAGACTCTTTTTTACTTATTTAACCATAAAGTTTAATCATATATCATTCTGAACTGTTTTATAACTTTCTCCATAACAATAACTGTTTGTTTCAATGCTGATTCACAGCATAATATTACTGAAGACATAATGAACAACAGCTAAAGTTAACATGAGAAATAGCAAAAATGCTCACAACATTGACTAAAATGAGCAGCTGTTAACTGTTTGTGAGTACACAGGCAAACAAATAGAGCAGGACTGCGGCCTTGCTGACAGAGATTTTAAGATGCCATCAAGGATAAGACTTATTAACTCAATTTCATACTGTTGAGATGGGAAAAGCTATGAGCCTTGGAATTGATGAAAACCCGCTTTTTTAAAAGATGGACAATAATCCAATAATAATAAAACCTATGGATACCCCAGTGTTGCCAGCTCTCAGTTCTTTCTGCCTTTCTTGACACACGAGTGATATAATGTACAATAGCCATTTCAAGCCACCACTCACCCAACCTACGGTTGTTAAGTTCTTTATTAGACTTCCTTGTTCACTCGTAATTCTCCCTCCCCCATTTATTCTCAACACAGCCAGAGTAAATTTTAAAAGCTATACTACATCACTCCCTTGATTAAACATTGGCGCAGTTTTCTCTTGTACTTTGAATAAAATTGTTGCATTACCTGCAGGGATCCTGAAGCAAGTGCTCTGTCTCCTAGAGGGCATGGATTTTTGTTTTGTTCACTGCTACTGTATTTCCCTGTGCTCTGCACATGGGTTAGTGCCCAACAAACATCTGATGAATGGGATGAGTGACTCTGGCCCTCGCTACCTCTTCAACCTCTCATCTCATGCCTGTCTTCCCCTCAAACAATATGCTTTTGTCCTCTAGTCTCCTTACTGTCTCCTGAAAACTCCTTCTCATCAGGCCTTTGAAACCGTCAACCTTCTTCATGAAACGATTTTACCCAAATGCTCAGCAAGACTGCTTCAACTTTCTTCAGATCTCCCTTAAAGGGCACCTCCTCAAAGATGCTTACCCTGTTTATCCCCTCTCCCAACATAATTAGACTCAACTAATTTATTTCCTCTCATAATTATCAGTTTATTGTCTCTCACCAGATTTTTAAGTTCTAGGAGGGCACAGACCATGTGTTCTGACATGAAAAATGTATACCCAGCGTGTATCCCAAGGTCACACACATTCTAGAAGCTCAATGGATGTTTGTTGAGTAATGAGCAAAGAAAGGCTGTGCCGAGTGCCTCTAGCACCTTGTCACTCTGGAAACGAAACATCAAGCCACAATGTTACAAAGCTTTACTCCAAATTACCATTTTAGCTTCTGTTGCCTGTATTTTCTAACATACACAAATTTAATTGTTTAAGGCTCTTGCTATGGCAATAAAAGATTCTTTCCTGTCTCAAGATTGTATTAAAACCTTTTTCTTACATTCTCTTCTAGTGTTGTTATTTTTTAAGAAGTAGCTCTTTATTTCACCTAGAACTTCGCTTGATGTAACTATGTACTGTCTTCCAAATAGATGGCGATTATCCCCAAACATGCATCATATGCTTAAAACTCTATTATTTCTGGGTTCTATTCCGTCTCATCAATCTAGCTATCTATTACTGTGCCGGTACCACACATTTTAATATCACTGGGTTTAAAACACATATATCGTGAGCTGCTTAAACAAGTGTCCCCGCACTGTTCTTCTTGCAAAGAAACTGCAACATCATTTGGGCACGTGTCAAGAATATTCCTATCGGGATTACATTAAATTCACAGAGTTGGGGGAAAGCAGCACCTTTATATTAATGTTCCCATCTACACTGTAATGAAAATTTAGCCCTATCCTTTCCATTACCGTTACTGATATTATTTATTTCATTTTCCTTATCTAACGGCACTGCCTAACACTTCCAGAATAATGTAAATACTGACGAACACAGCTGTCTCTGCCTCTCCCTAACTTTAATGGATGCGTCTTAGTGTACCTCAGAGTAAGCACAATTCTGGCTACGAGTTTAAAATATGTTTATAATACACATTTACTGAGTTGTTTTATTTAAATCATGCTATAAAAGTGTCATTCAATTCTTATTTTTAGTTCACTTGGTTTAGTTTTCAAAGTGTCTGTAACATTTTATCTAATGTCTTTGAGACAGCTATCAAACACTACAAGGTTGTCTTTTCCTTTCACCTCTTACAAATCATAACTGTGAATGCCATATTGAGCCGTTCTGGATTGCTAGAATAAACTCCTTTGGGTCAGAATATTATCCTTTTATCATAATGCTGATTTTATCTGCCAATATCTTATTTATAACTTCTACATCTAAACTCATAAGCAAAACTGGTTTGGGGTTTTAGTTTGTTTCCTAACCTTTGTTAGGTTTTAGTATCCAGTGGTCACACTGGAGAAAAAAGAATTGGAAAAGCTATCCTTCTTTCTGTAAGCTCCAGGCTCAAACTTCTTTCCCTACATTTCAACTTATTCAACCAACATTTCTTGAGTACCCACTGTGCATTTGTTAGACACTGACAAGATAAAATTTCATATATATATATATATATATATATATATATATATATATATATATATATATATCTCCACATCCTTGGTGCAAAAAATTAAGTGAACAATGAAGAAACACACATGGAAGTATACAATAATATTACTGGCTCATCTACATATATGTATAGAGCTGCACAAGGAAGAATTCACAGAAGAACTGAAATTTGAGCTAAGTCTTGAAGGCAAGTAGGAGAAAAAGAAAGGGGAACCAGCATTCTAAACATGTGTCCCTGAAGCAATCACTTCTACTTGCTCTTAAATAATTTTAATCTATAGGACTGTGTTTCCTGTAAGATGATGCTACATTACTAATAGCAACTGGAATTGTGTATTGATACAACTGACAAGGCCTATACTTCTTTCCACATTATGTTCAGAAGTGGGACTTAATATTTGTAGAGCTTGTTACTTCAAAATTAGTCTTAAATTCATTTTTTTTCCTACTACTTGTTCAAATTCACCATATTTCTGGTTGTTCTCTGCCAGAATAACACTGTGGCTTTTCATAATCCTTAACTATTCACTATTTATTAACTCTAAAACTCAAAAATAAATGGGCAGAAGTTGAAATATTCAGAACAGAAGGAGTAAAAACATAACATTCAAAGTTCATCACGATGCTGGTAGGGTTTTCCTGCTGTATGCTATTTGATTTGAGATGATCACACCTTCTCTAACAATGTTCTATGGCCTGGCTCCAGGTTACCTCATTAAAATATAAACTCTTTAAAGTAAAATGAAAGAAACTCAGGATAGTGCCTACAACACAGTAGTTGTTGATAGAAAATTTTCTAAAACAATACAGCCCAGTAATTTGAAGACTGTAACATACACAGCTGCAGATTAACCGTAAAAAAACAGTATATGCTTCTGGGAGGATAAACTGGTCCAATCACTCTGGGAGACAAGACTGATATTCAGAGTTTTGAAAACGTACACACGCTGAGCAGATTCATTTCTGGAAATTTATGCTAAAGAAAAAAATTAATGTACAGGGATATATGGCTAGGGATATTCACTGCAGCACAGTTTTATAATAATGAAAAATTAACAGTAGTCTAAATTTTCAACAGTAAGAAATATAAATAAATACAACAGAACATTATAAATTCAATTGAAATTACAAAACTCTACATGTACTGACAAAGAAAGAAAGATGGTCAAGACAAATTATTAAGAAAAGCGGGTAACATTACATTATGCATCGCTGCACTACCTAATACAGTAGCCACTACCTACACAGAGATACTTAAATTTAAATTTGATTAATTAAATTTAATTTTAAATTAGTTATATTTAAATAAAATTTAAAATTCAGTTCCTCAGTCACACTAACCACATTTCTACTACTCAACAGTCACATGTAGCCAGTGGCTACCACATTGCAGAGAGCAGATACAGACCGCTTCCATCATCAGGGGAAGTTGCTGCTTTGCTGCTTTTAACTGCCTTCCTCACACTTCATTTAAAAAGGGATTATTCAGACTGGCACTAAAATAGTTCCGAGATTTTTTTTCCCCCTATCCAAATGTGAAAATTATCTGAAGACTCTGACCTCATATAGGGAAGTAGAGCTGTCTTTTTTTTAATTCAATGTAAGATGAATTCTTCACTTAAGCTTTCTTAAAATGAAGCATTACATAGAAAAGTGAAAAATTATCAGTAGTCACAGTGGTCAGCTGAAGTCTGAGGTTCCTCTCTAAAAATAAGTGACAGCATACCTCTGTATCATTCCCTCTAGCTGTGCCTCCAGGGCAGCAAATATATATTTTTTTAATTTTATTTATTTATTTTTGGCTGCATTGGGTCTTCGTTGCTACACGCGGGCTTTCTCTAGTTGCGGCAAGCGGGGACTACTCTTCATTGCGGTGCGCGGGCCTCTCATTGTGGTGGCCTCTCTTGTTGCGGAGCACGGGCTCCAGGCACATGGGCTCAGTAGCTGTGGCTCGGGGCTCTAGAGCACAGGCTCAGCAGTTGTGGTGCACAGGCTTAGTTGCTCCGCAGCATGTGGGATCTTCCCGGACCAGGACTCAAACCCATGTCCCCTGCATTGGCAGGCGGATTCTTAACCACTATGCCACCAGGGAAGCCCAGCAAATAATTTCTATCACGTATCTTTTACAGCAAGACAACAGTTTCCATGGAAACCACAGGGCAAACATCCATTACTGCTGCCTAGGACTCTATAAGCACACCGAAAATGAGGGAATCGCTTACTTTCAATTATTAATATTTTAAAATTGAGCAGTAGTTAGCTACTCTAATTCTGGTTTTGTTGTGTGTGTCTCTATGAACAAATCAAGAGATGAAAAACAAATCAAGAAAATTCTGTGCCCCTCTAGCAACAAAATGAGTCTACAGAAATCAGGAGGGGGAAAAAAAACCCCAAGAAAGGTATTAAGCCAGTATACATGCCAGCCAATGTCATCTCATACGAGATAGCAAATCAGAACAGAAATCAGTGCAGAATTTAGGTAAGAAAGAAGAAATTCCCTTGCACTAGTTCAGGAGAGCATATAAATTTATCTAGGTCAAAATGCTGGCTAATCAGGAAAAAAAGACAGTCGTAACAACTGAGAAAGTGGCCACTCACCTCTCTCAACAGAGCGTTCTCTTTTTCCTTCTGCTCCAAAAGGCTTTCGAGGTGGTGGACGTGCATCTCTGCCTCTGCCAGTCTCCTTGTTCTCTCATGGTCCTCCTCAGTAGCCTTAGCAGAAAGCCCCTTGCTCTGCAACATCTCCAGAAGCTTCTTGATGGATTCGTCCCGAGCGTTCAGGGTTTGCTTCTGAGTCTCAATCCGCAGCTCCATCTCCTCCAGAGTCTTTCGAAGGAGGAACAGCTCCTTGGCCTGCCGCTCGTGCTCAGTGTGCAGCCTCTGAAAGTTCTCCTCCGTCAGCTCTGTCACACAAGGCTCACCAGTCCTACTGTTACTATCCTGTTGAAACAGCTGGTTCAGGTCCCTCTGGATCCGCAATTCATCCTGGAGAGCCTGGATTGTCATTTGCATGTGCTGGTATAAAGACAAAAAGGAAAACCCAAATGAGCTTTCCTCCTCAAGTAGCAGAAACAAAGCAGATTACGGGGAGTGAGAAAGCAGCTACCACAGCTCTCAGAACCCTGCATTTAGCAAATGAGGATTCACATTATTCTGTTTCACACTGTCTTTAAAAAGGGGACACGGGTTCGAGCCCTGGTCTGGGAAGATCCCACATGCCGCGGAGCACATTATTCTGTTTCACACTGTCTTTAAAAATGATTGAGATAATCTGTAAAATGTCAGTAATTTAATTTGTGTTTATTACCAACAGGAAACAAGGTAAGTCTGGCAGCTCCTCACTTTGCTTGACTAAATAAAGACACTGTTCAAGATTAACAGAAGGTATTACATGGAACTGAAGGTGAGGAGAGGGAAAATCTATAGGAATACGGACACATCATACAAAAAATTTCACCAAAAAACAAAAGATGTCAAAATACAAAATGACTTTTAAGTGTTTTACAATTAAGTTAGCACATTAAATAATAAACATATGAGTGCATGCCAGAACGTGCTTTGCACTCCTTATGTGTTAATTCATTTAATCCTCACTATAACACATGTACTATTATTCGAATTTTATTGATGATGACACCATGCATGCAGAGACTTAAATACTCACCCCAAGATCACACAGTAAGTAACAGAGCTGGCATTCGAATTAAAGCAATTCTCGCAGCCCACTGAAGCTAGTACCCAAAGGTAGTAAGATAACTTGAAGCTTTAAAAACAAAACACAGGGCTTCCCTGGTGGCGCAGTGGTTGAGAGTCCGCCTGCCGATGCAGGGGACATGGGTTCGTGCCCCGGTCCGGGAAGATCCCACATGCCGCGGAGCGGCTGGGCCCGTGAGCCATGGCCGCTGGGCCTGCGCGACCGGAGCCTGTGCTCCGCAACAGGAGAGGCCACAGCAGTGAGAGGCCCGCGTACCGCAAAAAAAAAAAAAAAAAAAAAAAAAAAAAAAACACAAAAAACTGAGGCTGTGTGAGCTATTTATACAGAAGATAACAATATAAGAGAGTAATTTGAGTAATTAAATGAAAATGTTAGTGCAGATAAGCTAGTAAAATGTTTCAGAGGGTATATCTTTAGCCTGTATCCCTAACGAAGGTATATGAACCTTTAATTTGAATGGATAAATTCTAGAACATTATACAAAGAACCTAAAAGGAAGTTACATCAAGAATCATGTTTTTAGAAATGAAGAAGCAACAATAGAAAATCACTCTTTGTATTCAAGGTATTCAAGGTCTGGCAGTGTGCCGCAGTGGAAGGAAACTAACCCACAGTCAGAAGACATGAGTTTTAGTTCCAGCTCTCACACCGAAGAGCAACCTGATTTGGAACACATTGCCTTCTTTCTGGGTTTCAGGTTCCTCATATTTAAAATGAGGATGTAAATGCCTGCACCATCTTTTCAAAGAGCTAATAGTATCATTGAAATCTTTGTGGCATATATGTTAAAACATACATTGTTTAAAACTTTTGGCAAACTGCAAAACAGCAGTAAATATCTCAAGGAAACGATCTGGCAAGTGTACAAAGACGCTCATTGTTGTTTATACCAGTGACAAAATTAGAAACAACCTAAATGGATATTAATAGGTGATGAGTTAAGTAAATGAGAAATGTCCACCCAGTTTAATACTATGCATCAATTTTTTTAAATGTAGATTTATATTTACTGATAAAAACTACAGTTACAACATATTAAGTGTAAAAAAGCAGATATATAATAGCAAGTATAGGATGATCGCGATTCTAATTTTTAAAATGTATATACATGTAGACCCAACACAGCCAAAAATAAAATAAATTAATTTTTAAAACAAAGTATATACATGCAGAGAAAAGTCTAAAAGGATGCAAACAATTACCAGTGTCTGGGTATGGGTAGATTTTACATTTTTCTTCATACTTTTTTCTACTATCTAAATCCCCTACAGTAAGCAAGTAATCAATAAAAAGAGACATTTTTACCTTTAAAAATAAGAGAAAAGACTTCAGAGATGCCTGCTTGGCTGTGTTCAATTTGTTACCACTTTGGTTAAAAGGGAGGGAACAATAAATATTTACTATTTACTATAAATAAAAAATATCATAAGAAATAAAAATACTTCTGTAATGTTACACAAGAAATAATTAATTTGGGGGAACGGAGGAAGGCAAGAAGGGAGGAAGGGAGGAACGGACTGGAATCACTGAGGGACAACATGTAAGAAAACTTTATTCTATTCCACATAAAAATTTTTTTTAACTGAGGTGTAACTGACATTGAAAATTTTTTAATAATAGCTTTATTGAGACATAATTCACATATACCATAAAGTTTGCCGGTTTAAAGTGTGTAAGTCAGCAGTTTTCAGCATATTAAAAGTTATGCAAAAAGAAAGATTGAAATAAACTCATGTGTAAATGTTCAAAAAAATTTAAAAAGTCATGCATCGATCACTACTATCTAATTCTAGAACACTGCCATCATCCCTTAAGAGAAATCCCATATACATCTGCAGTCACTTCCCAGCCACTTCCCATCTTTCTCTCCTCCTAACCCTCCTCTTGTATTTGAACTAAATGTATGTACTACCCACTCAAAAATTAAATTTTAAAAAATGCCTAATGATATTTTTCAGCCTCAAAAAGGAAGGAAATGCTGACACACGCTGCAACATGGATGGACACTATGCCAAATGAAATAAGCCCGTCACAAAAGACAAATATTACACGAGTCCACTTACATGAGGGTCCCTAGAGCAGTCTACCTCACAGAGACAGGAAGCACAAGAGTGGTTGCCAGGGGCTGGGGAGACGGGAGACAGGGAGTGATTGTTTGATGGGTGCAGAGATTCAGTTTTACAGGATGAAAAGAGTTGTGGAGATGGATGGTGGTGATGGTTGCAAAACAATATGAATGTACCTTATGAACTGTACACCTGAAAATTGGTTAAGATGGTAAATTTAACATGGTGAATGTAAGCTGTATTTTACAACAATTTTAAACACTGGGGAAAAAATATGCCTGCCATAGAATTCCAATGTGTTGATATTAAATAATTTACTTATAACTATTGATAAATATTTAGTTTGGTTCTCATTTTCCACTATTATAACGGGCACCTTCACATGTATATTTCTGCACATCTATCCAAATTTTTCCTGGAGATAAATTCTGAAAGGTGGAATTCCTGGATCAGAGGGTATGCAGTTATGATTTTAATACACACAACAAATTACCTCTAAAAGGGTCTGTACAGATATAAACTTCCACCAAACGATGTCTGAGCACTTTCCTACACCTTTGACAATTGGGTATTTTCTTTCTTCTCTTTCTTTTTTGGGCTTTTCTTTGATTACAAGTAAGACTGAATATCTGTTCACATATCTACAGGTGCTTTGTATTCCTTCCTTTGTGACTCATCTGTCCTTGTTCTTTGTTCATTTTGTTTTGGGGACATTTAACCTTTCTCCTAATCCACTTTAATATCTTTTTATATTTGGAAAACAACCTTTTGCCTGCTGTGCATGTTACAAATATATTTCCAAATCTGTCATTTTTCTTTTAACATAGTTTATGGCAACTTAAATAGAGAATTTTTTTTAGTGCAAAGATAAGAACCTCTTCTTTTATAGTTTCTGGTTTTGGTATTATGCTTAGCAAGTAGTGAACTTTCAATTATGGCAGTCTTCAAACTCTCGAAAAGCACTGGCCTTTTCTTACGAAAAATAAATTTACAATAAAATTATCAGGTATTTGAATTCATGAATATGATTCTTTAAATAAATTTAACTACCCGCATCATGCTGCAAAGATTCTCAACAGTTGTTGGAGTTCAAAATCCTTAATAAAAAGATGTGTCAAAATGCTAATTCTCTGAAGCCTATAATCAACCCCCAGTTTCATTCTTTACCTTTGGAAGTCAAAAAATCCAAATAAATCCTGAGCAAGTTTATCCCACAGGGAAATATCAGAAGTTAAATTCAACAGTGAAACTGATTTCTAGGTACAACCGTCCCTCCTTTTCTGGACGCTCATCACCAAATTCATTCAAATCAAGAGAAACAGATGTTGACGACAGCTAACAGCCTCACATACACTTTAGCACTTGTGATTATACTAGTATGGCAAGCACTGTTTTGGTGAAGAAAGAAAATACAACGACTAATGTGCCCTGCTTCTCCAGCTCTGCTTGCACTCATTTTACTAGAATATAGAATTAAAATAATGCTCTGACTGGTAGCCGAGAAGGCTACACAGCAATTTTCTCCGTCGTAATGGGAATCAGCACCCCTTCTTTAGGCTACATTCAAGCTAGATTCACTTTATGAAAATTCCTGCCAACTCCCTTGGGAGAAGAAAGAAGCAGCAGGCAATAAGCCAGCCTGCCCTTTCTCTAGCACATTCGTACTGAAGATAAAGTGAGCATATCTGCACATATCACAGACATTTACCATGATCGACCAAAAACAGACATGCTGAATTTAGTAGGACGATCTCAGTTGTCAGATATTAGGAAAATTTCTATTTGGGAATTCTGCTCATGACACTCTCCAAAATGATCTCACACTTCTCACATTCCAAATTGTACACCAACACTCACTAGTCTACTTCTGCTCACTCTAACACTCAGTTTGAGCTGGAAGACTGGAAAAATAACAGCTTAAAATTTAGTTCAAGGATTGTGCTAAAATTACACCAAGCTGTATCTCAATAAAATGGTAGGATGTTGTGAACAACAGTAATGAAAATTCTTAAATCTCTGATAGGGTTTATGATCTTTTTTTTTAGAAAAATACATCTCAAAAACAACAAAAGATCACAACAATGCTTCATATATTTTAGACAAATATCAGAAGCTCTTCTGAGGCAAAACTTCCATTAGTTTCTCTGAAGAGAACGCTTTGATCCAGTTTATCCTGATTTCTAAAATGACAGAACCATGGAGTCTAGAGCTATTTTTAGTTACAGAAAAAGAATATTATGGATACATGAAAATGGTCATCATCACAAACATTATACTCCATCCCAGAGAGTTCAATGCACTATTTGTCAAGATAACCATTAGAAAAATTACCAGTACTGCATCCTATTATGTTAAATTAAGACCGATTTTTTTCCTGAAACATGTAAATACATACATTGAGTAAACTTTATCAATGCAAAATGCAAAAGAGTTTATAATAATTCTTACTAACATCACCCAAGTCGATCCTCAGGCTCTGTGATGTTCTGGTCTGTGCTGTACCGTATGTGTCCCTAAGAAGAGCACTTACCAGCCCAATCTGCAATTTATTTCTTTGTATCTGTCTTCAAGAAAAACTTTCTAGAGCTTGGGACTTTCATCTTTTTACTCAGGGGCATGGCACAGTGTTTGGTATAGTAAGTGCTCAATAAATTTTTGATGAAAGACTGACAAAAACAAATTGTCACGCATTATTTTGAAAGTAAATGGCTACTAGATAGTAGATGCAAATCAAGTCCCTGGAAAATTATATCTTTCCCCTATAACAGAGAGAATTACTCTCATTCTGTAACAATTAGTTCCTTACCAGCTAACACAAAAAAAATTCTATCTCAAATACAAACTGGCCAAAATACTAAATGCAATCCTAATTTTTAAAAAAATGTTAATTATACACTCTGGATTTATTTGTGTTTGATCTGAAGTGAAGAGAAGCATTTTCAAATAATAAACTGTCAACAAGTATCTTTTATACTTTTAATACTATACAACATACACAAAAAGTGTAGGATAGAGTTCTTGTCCAAAAACAGAGCGTACAAAGTGGTAAAACTTAATAGCTGTATACACACACTCACACACCAGCACTATACCTTATTATAAATTTTAAATTAAGAATACTCAAGAAGGAGAAATGGGACATATAAAAGCACTTCTTATATATGCAACATACTCAAATGAAGTTTAGATTCTACAAGATCACTATGATATGGATTCACGAATCTTTAATATGAAAAGAAAGTATTCTAATTTCTATCATTTTAGAAGAAGCTCAAAGTTTTTTAATGAGTCTGAATCTCCAAGACTGAGACAAAGGAAGAGCCTCTAAGGTAATTCATTTCATCTGATCATTCGTCTAGTATTCTTTCTGTTGATTCTTTCAGTTGATGACAAGGATTTATTTTCTGTGCAGCAAAGCACACTGTAAACTCTCAAATATTAAACCAAAACCAAGTTCTCAGACTGATCTAAACACAAGCAAGAGACATACTGCAATGCAAGAAACAACCACACCAGAATTCAAATGGATAGATTAAATTGTTTAAATGAATGCTACTTTGAGCTTATTCTCCTCTAAAAAAGATGTCAGAGTCAAGAAAATGAACAAGCAATTATTCCAGATTCCTAGCAGCTACTCTCTGCTACTGAATCCAGGAGAGAAAAAAGAACATCTGCCTTTATGCCAGCATAACCCAGAAGAGAAATTAAAGAATAAATGAAAATACTATCAAAATGGGCAAGTCCCAAGGTCATTAATACATTCTATTATTGTGTGCTCATAAAGACAACTCAAGTGACAATAAACTGATTTTAGTACAAGTTCTAGAAATGCCAAATAGCTTTCAGTTACCCAAACTCCCATACCATTTACTTACCCCTTAGCCTCTACTTAAAGAGTATCCTCTACCCGTTCCCTCACTTTCACTGCCAGCTAAATCCTACCTGTCCTTTCATCCTTAGATCAGGCATTATCTCCTCTAGAAAGCCTGTCTGACTCTCAAACTGAACAAAAGGCAAAAATAGAGAGGAAGGAATGGGTGGAGGAAGAAAAGTACAGAAAGAAGAAAAGATAATATCCCAAACCAGATATTACAATAGTAAAAATATCACACTAAGCAATGTCAGGGTTGAAGACATCATTCCATTAAAAAATAACATCAAAATAAAAACTTTTTTAACCTTAAAAGTAAAATCAACCAGCAGAGGGATCCTATAGTAACCATTTCCATAGTGTTTACTTGAGAATGCTCAGTACTAACAAAGCAATGGCAGAATTAAATACAAGGGACCATAAAGGTACTGTTCAGTCTAGCAGCATTTTAAGTATCAAGCTCACTTCTTTCTTCATGCTCTACAACCCAAAAGTTTCAAGCACCTGCAACAGATGTCAATGAGGCTAACAAAATTCCCAGATTTAGTCCCTGAAATACTAGTATATAAATCAAGAAGAAATAAGGGTAAAGAAAGAAGAGTTAAGCGATACCAATCAGCTGTGAACATGTGAAGAGCTAACCCTGGCAATGCTGCAACTCGGAGTGGATTCAGCTGAATAAACACACACCGGAGGCAGCAGCTTGGCTGTTGGGGGGCGGGGGGCGGTCCCTGCTGACATTCAGCTGCAGCGCATGGCATAAAGCTAACAGGGGCTAATGTCTGTGTCTCACAGAGCTATGTCAACACTGAAGTCACTGTGTGCCCAAAGCTTTCCAGAAGCTATAGAATTCCCTTCTCCTTTTTTTCCCCTCCTTTTCCTCCAGAGAAAGAGAAGAGGCAAGGAAGACTGATATTGAGGGAGAGTACAAAGAGATCATGACCTTACAGTCTTACAGAAAAGCACTCGTGTACACTGCCATTGTTTAAGATGCTTTCACACACACTATCACTAAACTGTGTTCAATTGAAATGAAGCTCACCAAAATTATTTACATAAATAATTCTGTCTTGAGGAGAAAACAGCATAGAACATATACAAAGAACATCAGCTAACCAGAATAAACCAACCAAATTACTCACATTTTTTTTCAAGACTTACATCTTTAATAATGGGCTTTCTTGTAAAAATCAAATCTACACTAGGCAACTGATAGACTACAATAGTCCACTGTTATATTTTGTTCTAGAGATACTAAGACCAAGTGCAGTAAGACAAGAGAAGGAAATCAAAGGTATAAGAATTAGAAAACAAGAAACAGTCATTATACAGGATGAAAACTCAAAAGAAATTACAGACAAAATATCTGTATCATTAAGAGTCCAGCAAGGGACTTCCCTGGTGGTCCAGTGGTTAGGAATCCACCTTCTAATGCAGAGGACGCGGGTTCTGCATCCCACATGCCACGGGGCAACTCAGCACGTGCCACAACTACAGAACCCACCAGGGCCCACATGCTCTGGAGCCCGCACACCGCAACGAAAGATCCTGCATGCTGCAAGGAATATCCCGTGTGCAGCAACTAAGACCTGACACAGCCAAAAATAAAATAAATAAATAAATAAATATTTTTTAAAAAAGAGTTTAGCAAGCCTGGCGCATATAAGATCAACATATAAAATTTAACTGCATTTCTCTACAAGGAACAAATCTTTAAAAAGTGTAATTAAAAAGAGAGAGAAAGAGAATCTTGATAAATAAAACCAAAGAAGCATCTGGGGATAAAATAACAATAAAAAGTCAAACTATTATGGAGAAAATCATAATTGTTTCGAAAGCAAAGCACCAAGGTATAAATAATTTTTTTTGTATACAATCCCTTAAATTTTCCATGGCAACCATCAAATAAGGCATATCTAAGACTCTTTTGCACATGCTTCTGTAAAAATGTTAAGTAGATAAAAGAAATCTTTAAAAATTAATAAAATTTTTTTGAAAATCAATTTAGGTACTAAACAGACAATACAAAAGATTGCTTCATGTTTTAGCAGCATGTTGAGAGGAAATAAAGCCATATGGTATCTTCATGGGGTATTTAAAAGGAAAATACATTTGTTTTCTTGACTCTCACCAATTTTATCACATAAACTCCAGTAAATACATGTGTTACCATTATTTTCATTTATCTCCTATATCCATATTTACTCATCACGTTATATTTTCAATTCGAATACTTAGGTCTATGACCACAGAATCTTTCACTTCACTTCAGCTGACTGCATACTTTTAGGGGAAAGTTAAACATGCACTTACCCTATGACCCAGCGATTCCACTTCTAGATATTTCCGCAAGAGAAATAAAAACATGGCCACAAACACATCTGTATAAAAATGTTTACAACCGCTTTATTCATAAGAGCCAAAACTGGAAACAACCCCATCAACAGGAGAATGGATAAACTGATTATGCAATATCCATGCAATGAAAACTACTCAATATTAGGATGACTATGGATACATGCAACAACACGAATAAACTTAAAAAAAATAGTACGCCGAGCAAAAGAAGCCAAACACAACAGGGTACAGACTGTGTGGCTCCATGTATAGGAGGTCCTAGAGCAGGCAAAACTAATCTAAAGTGAAAGGAATTAGAGCACCATCTGTGTGGGGCAGGGAAGATACTGATTGGGAAGGAGCCCAAGGGGGCCTTACGGGATGATGGAAGTGTTCCATATCTTCATAAGACTGCATTATATGACTACTGGCATTTGTCAAAACTCATGGAACTATGATACTGAAGATCCATGTATTTTGCTGTATGTAAACTATACTCCAACAAAAAATAAATATATTAGGGCTTCCCTGGTGGCGCAGTGGTTGAGGGTCTGCCTGCTGATGCAGGGGATACGGGTTCGTGCCCTGGTCCAGGAAGATCCCACATGCCGCGGAGCGGCTGGGCCCGTGAGCCACGGCCGCTGAGCCTGCGCGTCCGGAGCCTGTGCTCCGCAACGGGAGAGGCCCCAACAGTGAGAGGCCCGCGTACCGCAAAAAAACAAAACCCAGACTGGCTGCAATGAGGCTGCACATGAGGGGGAAAGAGAAAGACTGGGGGAAATTAGGAGACCACTGCAATAATGTCAGCCAACAGCGACATGACCAAACTATGACAGTGGCTGTGGGGTGGGAAAATGGATGGCTTTGAGAAATGCTTCAGAGAAAAAGGACCACCAGGATTTGACTGGCAGGGTGGGAAATGAGGGAGTGAAGCAATCAAGGAAAATTCTGAAGTTTCTGACTTAAACAACCATGGACAAGGTGGTGGCACCATAAACAAAAATGGGAAAAAATAAGGAAGGACCAGAATTGAGGGGAAATCTTGAGCTGAATGGAATGTGCTTTTGAGATGCTGAGAACAGGTTTGAGGGAGCAACTGGGCATGTGGGTCTGGAGCTTAGAGGAACGATATGAGCTAAAGATGTAAGTGTGGAAGCTCTCGTACACAGATGTTAACTGAGGCCAAGGTAGTGAATGAGCCTCCCTAGGAAGAGAAAACACAGCAAGAGGAGATAGTCCTAGGACTGATTCCACATTAGATGGCAGGCAGAGGAGACAAGGGGAGCAGTCAGAGAAGTGGGTAGAAATCAGGAAAGCAGTGTCACAGAAACTGAAAGAAGTTGATAAGGACCCTCCCTCTAAGGGGAGAACACAGGCCAAGAAAGATCTGGCTCTGGGTTCAATGCCTGGTTCCCTCAGGATGACTTCAGTGAAGTTAATTAAACACGCTGAGCCTTAATTTATTAATCTATACTATGAACATCATGAAATTTAATCTACAGGGTTATTATAATAATTAGCAGTAAGACAGAACACCTATCACGCTGTAAATTATCAATAAATAGCAGCTACTGTTGTTGCTGCTGTTTGTAAAATCAAAAGGTTTGGTTAATGGCTTATTGAACCCAGCCCTGGGAAGCCCTAGGGGTTCTAAAGAACATCTTCAGGGAATGCCTGGCAGGGCCACACTGGGGCATCTGCGCTCCCCAGTCCTGCCTCAATCAGAACAGCTTTGCCTTCTTTTTCATTTTACTTCTTAAAATAAGTTTTAGGGACTTGCCTGGTGGCACAGTGGCTGGGAATCCACCTGCCAATGCAGGGGACACGGGCTCGAGCCCTGGTCCGGGAGATCCCACATGCCGCAGGGCAACTAAGCCTGTGCGCCACAACTACCGAGCCTGCGCTCTAGAGCCCACGCGCCTAGAGCCCGTGCTCCACAACAAGAGAGGCCACCGCAATGAGAAGCCTGCGCCCCACACCACTCGCCGCAACTAGAGAAAGCCTGTACACAGCAACGAAGACCCAACACAGCCAAAAATAAATAAATTTTAAAAAATAAGTTTTATTTTCATATCTGAATAATATTCATTCGAAAAAAGGGGTCTGCAGCTTAAAGTGTTTTTCAAAAAGCAATGACTGGATCATCTCAATAGCCCCTTCAATTCATTTGGATTACAGCTCGTAATTCTTTTTTTTTTCTTTTTTTGAATGTTTGAAGTTTTATTTGTTTTTTTACACAACAGGTTCTTATTAGTTATCTATTTTATACATATTAGCGTATATATGTCAATCCCAATCTCCCAGTTCAACCCACCGCCACCCACCCCCCCCGCCACTTTCCCCGCTTGGTGCCCATACGTTTGCTCTCTACATCTGTGTCTCTATTTCTGCCCTGCAAACCAGTTCATCTGTACCATTTACAGCTCGTAATTCTTCACCAAAGTAAAACATGTGAGAAATAAGGACAAAACAACACACTTGATAACATAATCCCTAACATGAACCTTATTATTTAATTAGAATAATGGTTATAAATCAATTAGCTCTGTTTATCTACTGAAAATTGTACTAGGGTCAGTGCCATTACTGCCATTGAAGCACCACAGCCCTATAATCAGCAATTTTTTGTTTGTTTGCTTAAGATTATAACCCCATGAGCAGTGAAGAAAAGAGTTAAGCAGCATTAAAATCACAAAGGGCTTTCTTTTTTCATGAAGAATAAAGTTGGTTAGTGTGCTCAAATTACTTGTTTTCTTTTTGAAAGCCCTGCATGAAGAAAACCAATTAGTAAAGAATCAAAATATCTCACCAGCCTTTTCTCATTGAAATCAGTACCTCTAAAAACTTTCTTTTAATATCCTTTTCTTATGCTATTGATTGTTTGTAACGAATCACTTTCCTCGTCATCATTGTGTGTGGTCCTCTTGTGATAAACATCCCACACTCTCCAGTTTAGTCTATTGAGCAATCACCATTCTGGGGCAGCTGAAAATTCTCAGGGACACTAGCTTGAATCTCTATGGCACAGATGTCCTAATACTTCATTTTAAAATGGGGCAAAGGTTTTACAGAGCCTTGCTGATCTTCTGTCCCAGACACTGGCTGTCGTTTTCATCTAGGACATAATCAAAAATGTACTGTATTTTAAGAAGTGTACTGTATAAGTTTTGTAACTACAACTTTAGAATTTATACTCTTAAATACTAAGTCAGTTCTCTTAAATGACAGAATTTCCTTCTATTTAATTGCTGGAAATTTTAAGCAATTAAATAGGAGCTGACGGTGGATCAATAGTTGTCTTCGTTCTAACAGCTCACCCAATAATGAGGAACATGAGAACTGCATCTGGAAGATTTGGTGTGAAAGGAAATGACTTCTGAAAGGCTGACTGATTTATTTGTGCTGATACTGGCACAGACTGTCCTACTTTAGGCAGATGGTTAGGGAAGGTCTCTTCGAAGAAGTACCATTTAAGTGGACACCTGAGGCAGCCAGCATATAAGAAGAGTGGGGTAAGAATGTCTGACAGCACATAAGAATGGCAAATATATATATATATGTATATGTGTATATGTATGTGTGTGTGTATATATATATATTTGAAGGAAATTTTTTTCAATGCCCAATTGGCCATTAATACAAATTGCAAGCCTGTTATAATCAAATCAATGTAGTCCTGGAAAAAGAATATCAACAAAGAGATCAATGGAACAAATCTCACAATAATTAAGCACTTAAGAAAGAAAAAGGAGGGCTTCCCTGGTTGTGTAGTGGTTGAGAGTCCGCCTGCCGATGCAGGGGACATGGGTTCATGTCCCGATCCGGGAAGATCCGCGGCTGAGCCCGTGAGCCATGGCTGCTGAGCCTGTGCAGCCGGAGCCTGTGCTCCACAACGGGAGAGGCCACAGCAGTGAGAGGCCTGTGTACCGCAAGAAAAAAAAAAAAGAAAAAAGAAAAAGAAAGAAAGAAAAAGGAAATGCCACAAACCAAAAGAAAAGAGACTGATCGCAGTATTTAGAAAGCTTTTCAATTATTAGGAAAACATCAAAATAAATATGTTCTCCCCACACAAAATTTAAAATAAGTTCCAGGAAGATTAAAGAAGTAGGTATAAAATGCTAATTAATTAGAAAATAAAAAGAAAAAAATATTTAATGATATTCAGATAGGGAAGGACTTTCTAAACAAAAAAAGAAATGTAAGAAATAACAAATTACAGATGTAAGAAAAGTATAGTACATTTTACTGCTTAGAAATCTAGAATTATATACATCAAAAGTCAACAACTAGGGGGTGCTGTGGCCTGCCAGCTTCTCCTCCCCCAGGCACATCGACGCCTTCTGGTACAAGAGACACAGGAGGAGGATGGCGAGGCCACAGCCGCAGCTCTGGACACATGTGCCTGTCTGCGAACCCGCACCCCCAGAGCATCACGACAGAGCCATGAAAAGGCAAATAAGGGGATTGTCAGGTACCATCCAGTACTCTGTCTACGACTGGATTCTGCCCATTACCCCACACTCCTCTCTGTGAATCCCTATTCCCGCTCCATTCCCCCCACATATCTAATGTATTTTATGCTTGGAACTATTTTATAGACCCCTGATCATGCATCCCTGCAATAGAAATGTGCTCCAGAATTGACCACAAGGCTCTAAGTGTTCAAAAATAATAATCTTCTGGCCGCTGAGCCTGCACGTCCGGAGCCTGTGCTCTGCAACGGGAGAGGCCACGACAGGGAGAGGCCCGCATACCGCAAAAAAAAATAATAATAATAATCTTCTGGATTGAGAAATCGGTACAATTATTATTGGTATGCAAGTAATCAAAATGACACAAGGATATTACAGTTATGGTAAATAATTACTAAACATAAAAAGTAAAATTTAATAGATGGAGAGGGCTAATCTGTTTTCTTCAGTTAGTTCCTATGTCCACAAGGCTCAGCATCAACTCTATTCTTATTTTTCCAATTTATACATCAAAACACTGAAAAAAATCCCATTCCCATAAATAAACTGATGGCACCAGAAAAAAAAAAAAGTCAACAACTAATGAGTAAATGACAAAAACTAAAAATTATTCATAACTGTGAAAGAACTTTATCCTCACTATTGAAAAAGCCCGTATAAGTCAATGAAATACTAAGACCTTCCTGTACCCAAGAGAAATTAACAAATAGGAATAGACCAATCACAGACAATATGCAAATTGTCAATAAACACATGAAAATGTAAACAAAGAATTGCAAATGAAAACAAGGTAAGACAAAACCTTTTAACCTATGAAAGAGGTAAAAGGTTTTTTTCAGGCAAAAGATTTTTAAACATTATATGAACAGGTAAGGTGATACATGCGTTCTTATATGCCTGATCACCTAAAGTGGTCCAGTCCTTCTAGAAAACAGTGTGTCAATAAGTATATTCATCTCTTTTATAAGCACAACTGTATCATCCTTAGGAAGCAGAAACTATCTTCTAGCAATGTTGCTTTTCTCTCCAAATATAAGGTAGATAATATAGTAATTTATAGGGTCATTTTTGTAACAGTATCTCATTACAAAGTAATAAATATACGTGTTAAACATTTTAAGAATACATAAATTTATATGGGAAAAACTCTCCTATAATTCCTTTGATCCCCTCTGATGAATAGATTCAATTTTTTAAACAACCTATCATAGGAAAATAATCAGAAATATGAAAATGTATTAATAAAGATGGCCATAACAGTATGGCACGCCTCAGGCTGGTGCAACATCACGCCAGCCTCCGCCACCACAAGCTCACCACGCACTCTGTACCCCTCCCTCCCCCAGCCTGAGTGAGCCAGAGCCCCTGAATCAACAGCTCTTTAACCCCATTCTGTCTGGGTGGGAACAGACACCATCAGGCGACCTACATGCAGAGGCGGGTCCAAATCCAAAGGTGAACCCCAGGAGCTGTGCGAACAAAGAAGAGAACAGGGAATCTCTTCCAGCAGCCTCAGGAGCAGCAGATTAAATCTCCACAATCAACTTGATGTATCCTGCATCTCTGGAATACCTGAGTAGACAACAAATCATCCCAAAATTGAGGTGGTGGACTTCGTGTGATTTTGTCTGTACAGCTTTGCTTTTACCAATTGTCCTAGGGTTCTGTCCGTTTTTTTTGGGGGGGGGGGTTATAGTTTTTAGCACTTGTTATCATTGGTGGATTTTTTTTTGGTTTGGTTGCTATCCTCTTTCTTTTTTTTAATTACTTTTTAATTTTTTTATTTTCAATAATTATTTTTTATTTTAATAACTTTATTTTCTTTTTTCTCTCTCTCTTTCTTTTTTTTCTCCCTTTTCTTCTGAGCCATGCGGCTGACAGGGTCTTGGTGCTCCAGCCAGGTGTCAGGCCTGTATCTCTGAGGTGGAAGAGCCAAGTTCAGGACATGGGTCCACCAGAGACCTCCCAGCTCAACGTAATATCAAATGGCGAAAGCTCTCCCAGAGATCTCCGTCTCAACGCTAAGACCCAGCTCCACTCAACGACCAGCAAGCTACAGTGCTGGACACACTATGCCAAAAAACTAGCAAGACAGGAACACAACCCCACCCATTAGCAGAGAGGCTGCCTGAAATCATAACAAGGTCAATGACACGCCAGACACACCACCAGATGCGGACCTGCCCACCAGAAAGACAAGATCCAGCCTCATCCACCAGAACACAGGCACCAGTCCCCTCTACCAGGAAGCCTACACAACCCACTGAACCAACCTTAGCCACTGGGGGCAGACACCAAAAACAACGGGAACTACGAACCTGCAGCCTGCAAAAAGGAGACCCCAAACACAGAATGTTAAGCAAAATGAGAAGACAGACAAACACACAGCAGATGAAGGAGCAAAGTAAGAACCCACCAGACCAAATAAATGAAAAGGAAATAGGCAGTCCACCTGAAAAGAATTCAGAGTAATGATATTAAAGATGATCCAAAATCTGGAAAGTAGAATGGAGAAAATACAAGAAACGTTTAACAAGGACCTAGAAGAACTAAAGAGTAAACAACAATGATGAACACAATAAATGAAATAAAAAGTTCTCTAGAAGGAATCAGTAGCAGAATAACTGAGGCAGAAGAACGGATAAGTGACCTGGAAGATAAAATACTGGAAATAACTACTGCAGAGCAGAATAAAGAAAAAAGAATGAAAAGAATGAAGGACAGTCTCAGAGACCTCTGGGACAACATTAAACACACCAACATTCGAATTATAGGGGTCCCAAAAGAAGAAGACAAAAAGAAAGAGACTGAGAAAATATTTGAAGAGATTATAGTTGAAAACTTCCCTAATATGGGAAAGGAAATAGTCAATCAAGTCCAGGAAGCACAGAGAGTCCCAGGCAGGATAAATCCAAGGAGAAACATTCCAAGACACATATTAATCAAACTATCAAAAATTAAATACAAAGAAAAGATATTAAAAGCAGCAAGGGGGCTTCCCTGGTGGCGCAGTGGTTGAGAGTCCGCCTGCCGATGCAGGGGACGCGGGTTCATGCCCGGGTCCGGGAAGATCCCGTATGCCACGGAGTGGCTGGGCCCATGAGCCATGGCTGCTGAGCCTGCGTGTCTGGAGCCTGTGCTCCGCAACAGGAGAGGCCACAGCGGTGAGAAGCCCATGTACCGCAAAAGAAAAAAAAAAAAGCAGCAAGGGAAAAGCAACAAATAACATACAAGGGAATCCCCATAAGGTTAACAGCTGAAACTGAGTTTCAGCAGAAACTCTGCAAGCCAGAAGGGAGGGACGGGACATATTTAAAGTGACGAAAGGGAAAAACCTACAACCAAGATTACTCTACCCAGCAAGGATCTCATTCAGATTCTATGGAGAAATTAAAACCTTTACAGACAAGCAAAAGCTAAGACAATGCAGCACCACCAAACCAGCTTTACAACAAATGTTAAAGGAACTTCTCTAGTCAGGAAACACAAGAGAAGGAAAAGACCTACAATAACAAACCCAAAACAATTAAGAAAATGGTAATAGGGCTTCCCTGGTGGCGCAGTGGTTGAGAGTCCACCTGCCGATGCAGGGGACACGGGTTTGTGCCCCGGTCCGGGAAGACCCCACATGCCGCAGAGTGGCTAGGCCCGTGAACCATGGCCGCTGAGCCTGCACGTCCTGTGCTCCGCAACGGGAGAGGCCACAACAGTGAGAGGCCCGTGTACCGCAAAAAAAAAAAAAAAAAAGAAAGAAAGAAAATGGTAATAGGAACATACATATCAATAATTACCTTAAATGTAAATGGATTAAATGCTCCAACCAAAATACATAAACTGCTGAATGGATACAAAAACAAGACCCGTATATATGCTGTCTACAAGAGACCTACTTCAGACCTAGGGACACATACAAACTGAAAGTGAGGGGATGGAAAAAGATATTCCATGCAAATAGAAATCAAAAGAAAGCTGAAGCAGCAATTCTCATATCAGACAAAATAGACTTTACAATAAAGAATGTTACAAGAGACAAGGAAGGACACTACATAATGATCAAGAAGAATCACGCGCTGAGCCTGCGCGTCCGGAGCCTGTCCTCCGCAACAGGGGAGGCCACAACAGTGAGAGGCCCGCATACCGCAAAAAAATGAAACAAAACAAAACGAAACAAAACAAAATCTACAAACAGTGAATGCTGGAGAGGGTGTGGAGAAAAGGGAGCCCTCTTGCACTGTTGGTGGGAATGTAAACTGATACAGCCACTATGGAGAACAGTAGGGAGGTTCCTTAAAAAACTACAAATAGAACTACCATATGACCCAGCAATCCCACTACTGGGCATATACCCTGAGAAAACCATAATTCAAAAAAGAGTCATGTACCACAGTGTTCACTGCAGCACTATTTACAATAGCCAGGACATGGAAGCAACCTAAGTGTCCATCGACAGATGAATGGGTAAAGAAGATGTGGCACGTATATACAGTGGAATATTACTCAGCCATAAAAAGAAATGAAATTGAGTTATTTGTAGTGAGGTGGATGGACGTAGAAGTCTGTCATACAGAGTGAAGTAAGTCAAAAAGAGAAAAACAAATACAGTATGCTAACACATATATATGGAATCTAAAAAAAAAAAAAAAAAGGTTATGAAGAACATAGGGGCAGGACAGGAATAAAGACACAGACGTAGAGAATGGACTTGAGGACACGGGGAGGGGGAAGAGTAAGCTGGGACGAAGTGGCATGGACATATATACACTACCAAACATAAAACAGATAGCTAGTGGGAAGCAGCTGCATAGCACGGGGAGATCAGCTCGGTGCTTTGTGACCACCTAGAGGGGTGGGGTAGGGAGGGTGGGAGGGAGACGCAAGAGGGAGGAGATATGGGAACATATGTATATGTATAGCTGATTCACTTTGTTATAAAGCAGAAACTAACATAACACTGTAAAGCAATTATACTCCAATAAAGATGTTAAAAAAAGAGAAAATGAAAAGTCCTAAATGTCTTACAATAGAACGGCTAAAAATATAGCAATTTTATGTAGTCATTTAAAATAATGCTCCTGAAGAATATGTACTAAGATAGGAGAAATGCTTACCTCATATTAAATTTAAAAAATAATACAAAGAGAAAGAGAGATAGTGTGTGTGTACACACACACAGGCAAATAGACACACAAATACAATCCCAACTGGGTATGTCTATGACAAATGTGATTACAGGAGAGTTTTTTTCCTACATACATTTATGTATTCTTAAAATGTTTTACCATATTTATTTATTACTTTGTAATGAGGAAAAAAACATTCTAAAAATGACTCTATTAGTTACTATATTATCTACCCTGTGTTTGGAGAAAGAAGCAACATTGCTAAGATACAATATCTGCTTCCTAAAGACAACATAATTGTGTTTCATAAAATAAAAGGGACTGAATTAAAGAACACACAAAACAATATTCTTAGCAGCGCTACTCCGATAACAGGCCCTTACCCATATTTCAAAGTCAGTCTTCTAGGAGTAAAGTTAGTCTCCAGTCAAGAAACTCTGATTACAACCACATAAACTATGAAATTCGCTGACCCTTCAAATATACACTAATGAGGGACATTTAGAAGCTATTAAGCAATAGTTTTCCTTGCTTTCCTTCCTATATGTAAAATCTGCCTGTTAGGAAAATTCCTTCCCCACTGTCATCAAGGTTCTAATCAAGTTCAAAGTTCACAGAATTGTAAAACTTAGGCAGCAAATAACATGAAATCAACATATAAAAGCTTCATTAGGCAATATAAATATGATCTGTATACTCAAGAGAAAGTCTCATTTAAGCAACACACATAGAGTTTACAGACACAGACAGTAACAAAGAAACTGTAAAATCATCTTATGCTTCTAACAAAAGCACTAGTAAGAGTTTATGCCTATCATTCAGAAACTCTGAAGTCACTGTTTGACATTTGGAACAAGACTATAACAGGATCTTTGAAATCAAAATGTCAAGCTGACACAAACAGCTATGGAAATTACTCTATAAAGCAGTAGCTAAAATGGAATACAAAGTGGCAAACTCCAAAGGACACACACACAGTCAGTTTTGCTATAAAGTGTGCTTTTAATATCACGAATTAGCTCACACAGGATCATGATAAACAGAGGACTAATCATTACATCAAAGCTCTGTTGTTTCATAAGCAATTTTTCCAAAGCAAAGGAACAACAGAGGGCAGATGCAGAATTATAACCATCGGCAGGAAAGGAGAATGCCCTCAGCCTGGCTGCTACATAAACAGGAATCCTTTCAGCTTTATTTCAGGACAATTAAAAATGAGCACCTGCAGCAGGGCTCCCTTCTTACAGGAGTGCACCCTGAAGCGCTCACAGCTCTCAGTTCAAGTCAGGCTGCACTTGGTCTTGTGCTCAGAGATCCACCTCCATCTGCATTGTCTCAGCACTGCAAGCAAGCATCTCTACTGGATTATTTTTATGAGTTTTCAATACCCGCTGGAGCAGCCTCCAGCCACAATGACCTGCAATCCTGGGGCTATCCAAGTTATCTCCTGAGGTACCATTTATTATTTCTTTTAACTGTTCTGGTTACAAAGTTGCACCGATTTTTGAGGAGTCTCCCCCAAACATTAACTACTTTCCTACAGCAAACTTTCATAGACACTACCAACTTTTCAAAAGTCAATCTAGTGGTTGACAACCTACATATTTTTTAGTAAAACAGTAAAATTTAAAATATCTAAGTACATCTCACATAGAGAGAGCAAATGTTTTATCATGAAGCTTATGTTTTGATTATTTAGGCATATATATATATTCTATATATTACATGATATAACATATATTTCTACAATGGATTATGATCAAAATAGTGCTTAGTTTATGCTAAATATATATTACTAAAACAATTCAAAATATTAGCGAGGGAATTCCCTGGCGTTCCAGTGGTTAAGACTCGGCGCTTTCACTGCAGTGGCCCGGGTTCAATCCCTGGTCAGGGAACTAAGATCCCACACACATGGCACGGCCAAAAAATAAATTAAAAAAAATAAATTAGCTGTAACTAAATAGCTTAAAAAGAAATATTGATTAACTACTAAATGTTACTAAGTTTTCATTAGGGACTTCCCTGGTGGTCCAGCGGTTAAGATTCTGCCCTCCCAATGTAGGGCGCCCGGGTTCGATCCCTGGTCAGGGAACTAGATCCCACATGCCACAACTAAGAGCTCGCATGCCGCAACTAAAAGATCCCACATGCCACAACGAAGATCCCATGTGCCGCAACTAAGACCTGGAGCAACTAAATAAATAAATATTTTTAAAAAAAAAAGTCCATCTTTGTCCCCTGCTAAAACTTACATTAAAAAAACAAAAACAAAAATTTTCATTAAATGATCACCACTGTTTAAACTGAAAGTGCTACTGAAGGAGGCAAACATTCATTCACATAACGCGGGGGTCCCCGACCTCCAGGCCACAGACCACTACCGGACATGGCCTGTCAGGAACTGGGCCACACAGCAGGAGGTGAGCGGCCAGGGAGCGAAGCTTCATCTATATTTACAGCCGCTCCCCATCGCTCGCATTACCACCTGAGCTCCACCTCCTGTCAGATCAGCTGCGGCATTAGATTCTCATAGGAGTGCGAACCCTACTGTGAACTGCGCATGCAAGGGATCTAGGTTGCGTGATCCTTATGAGAATCTAATGCTGATGACCTGAGGTGGAGCTGAGGCGCTGATGCTAGCACTGGGGAGCAGCTGCAAATGCAGATCATCATTAGCAGAGGTTTGACTGCACAGAGACCATAATAAATCAATTGCTTGCAGACTCATTTCAAAATCCTATCAGTGAGTGGCAAGTGAAAACAAGCTCCCACTGACTCTGCGTTATGGAGAGTTGCATAATTATTTCATTATATAGTACAATGTAATCGTAATAGAAATAAAGTGCACAATAAATGTAATGCGCTTGAATCATCCCCAAACCATCCCCCCCCACCGCCCCTCCGCCGGCCATGGAAAAACTGTCTTCCACAAAACCGGTCGCTGGTGCCAGAAAGGTTGGGGACCACTGATATAATGTTCTCAACGGACCAGTCATGCCTAAAACAGCGATATCTAACAAACTCCAAAAAGAGTATATTTAACCAGGATTTAGAACTAGGCACCAAAAAAGAAAAAGAAAATAAACTATCAAAACAGAAATTCCTTTCCGAGTTAAAAAAATTAATTTACTATTTCTTTTTAAAAAATCACATTTAAACTATTTCATACAACATACATATTTTCGTTAAATTTTTAAGTATAATTTTCATCGTTTCTTTTAAATCAAAAATATAAAACTTAGGGAACTCCCTGGCGGTCCAGTGGTTAGGACTCTGAGCTTCCACTGCAGGGGGCCCGGGTTTGATCCCTGGTTGGGGAACTAAGGTCCCGCAAGCTGTGCAGCGCGGCCAAAAAAATATCAAACTTAAATACATGAGGTTGCAAATACAAACACTTCTTCTATAAGGGAAAAGAAAAGCTTTTCAACTACAATACAGAAAACTGTAAGATTAAAAAAAGAATTCAAAAAAGTGCAAGTTCATAATCAGATGATTCAAACTGGCAGTTTCCAAAGTATCAGATTAATACAACAAAGCTAAATTTATGACTTAAGATGCTCTAAACATAACCAGAGCAAGGTAAAGAACAAGAGTGTTCTCTACTAGCCAGTCTTTGATTAGATTTCAACAGCTCACTCTTAATTTGATTGATAAACTAGGTTTAAAGTGATTCAAGTCAGTATCTTGAAGAATTTTTTAAGCCCACTAATACAGTTCTTTGTTTTTCTTGTTCCTAATACCTATCTTGCAATGCTGCCATAAGGATTAGAATAAATACATGTGAAGTCTCCAGCCTATAGTAAATACTCAATAAGTGACAGCTATAATCATCATCTTCGTAAGATGATGATGGCTGCTCATCAACTTTAAAATTTATAATTTATTGAGATGAAATTCACATAACATAAAATTAACCTTTTTATTTATTTATTTACTTTTGGCTGCATTGGGTCTCTGTTGTTGTGCGCAGGCTTTCTCTAGTTGCGGCGAGCGGGGGCTACTCTTCGTCGTGGTGCACAAGCTTCTCACTGCAGTGGCTTCTCTTGTTGTGGAGTACGGGCTCTAGGCGTGTGGGCTTCAGTAGTTGTGACACACGGCTTCAGTAGTTGTGGCTCACGGGCTCTAGAGCACAGTCTCAGTAGCTGTGGCGCACAGGCTTAGTTGCTCCGTGGCATGTGGGATCTTCCCAGACCGGGGCTCAAACCCATGTCCCCTGCATTGGCAAGTGGATTCTTAACCACTGCGCCACCAGAGAAGTCCCCAAATTAACCATTTTAAAGAGAACAGTTCAGTGGCATTTAGTATACCTGCAATGTTGTGCAACCACCACCTTCATCTAGTTCCAAAATATTTCCATCACTCCAAAGTAAAACTCCTTCCTTACCCATTAAGTAGTTTCTCCCCACTTCACCCTGCTCTCACCCCCTGGTAACCACTAACTGGTGTTCTCTCTCTCTAGATAAATCTATTGTAAATATTTCATATAAATGGAATCATACAATATATGACCTTCTGTATCTGGTTTCTTTCACTTAATATAATATTTTGGAGTTATACCCAAAATACCCACAGTGGAGTTATACCCACTGGAGTTATACAGTGTGTATCAGAACTGAATCCCTTTTTATGCCTGAATAACATTCTGTTTATGCATATACCCATTTTATTTATCCATTCATCCATGATGAACATGTGAACTACTTCCAACTTCTGGTTATTGTGAATTTTTTCTATAAACATGCATATACATGTACTTGTTTTGAGTGTCAGTTCTCAGTTCTTTTGAGTATACACTTAGGAGTAAAACTGCAAAGTTATATGGTAATTTTATATTTAGCTTTTTTGAGGAACTGCCAAACTGTTTTCCACAGTGCCTGAACCACAGTGCCCTGAACCAATGCAGGGGACATGGGTTCAAGCCCTGGTATATACTACATATTTTGATATATTGATTTTTTAAAGCTATATATAAAGTATCAAATTTGAAGAAATCCTTAACATTAATATCCTGTTCTTATGAAAAATCCAATTCTTGAAGCTAGTCTAGGCCAAAATACTCTAGAATTCCACCCCTACAAAAATTCATCTTTAAGAAACTCCAGAGCATATCTATTTCATGATAACATGCTTTTAAACTCCTCAAATACCTGTCACCGTTTCTTTCTCTTTCTCCTCGCTCCCCTTCCTTAAAAAAAATCCCTCAAAGCACCCAGCATATTACTGGGCATTCATAGTAGGCACTCAGTAAATATTTATTGATAGACTGGCTAGACAGTGCTATGTTGGATAGAGATCATGCAGAAACAATGGTCATCTTGTGAGAGTGAATGCAGCTGGACCTCCTTTCTCTCATCAGGAAACCACATGGATCCCCCAAAGCAGTCCATCCAGATAATGCGCAGTGACACACCACTAGAGAAACAGCTAACGCTGCCACTCTGCGTAAATGCTGGACTTTGACTGCACTGAGGTCAATAAATACACAAACAGGCAAGGTACAAACCAAGAGAATTTTTTTTAAAGTGGGGTGAGGTGAGAATCCCAGTAACACACAAATGACAAGCAAAAACAAAAATCCTAAAGGGCTTGCTACACGCAGTCCTAGCCAATTCCAAGTGCTCTGTGATGTGTGTCACACCACAGGGCGTGCCCAGGTCCTGGGCATTTGGCCTTAGAGCAGCCCCCTGCAAAGAGGGAAGGCAGCTCCCGATGAGCCTCAGATTTCAAAGTCTGGCTAATCCTCGTGGATTGAGAATCATGATGGTTCAAACTTTGAATACAGAATTTTTATAGCATATAACATTCAAGTAATATTCTTTGTGAATTTTCAGATCCTTATCCATGAATAAAGGGAATTCATTTTAAAAAATAGTAACCTATATATTTTTTCTGAATCTAGAAGGCCAGGGCACTAGAGATAACAAAGGTACTATACTTTGACATGCAAATTACTGGAAACACTTGAAACATGAGCAAATACTGCCTAGAAAGGCAGGGGAGCTTGAAGACCACACTCCCATTTGTAAGGGAAATAAAGGTGGTTTCCAAGAAAAGAGACCAAATTCCCAGACTGTATGATAACTGAAGCAGACACCTCAGTAATGTGCAAAGTCTCTACTTTTGTCTTCTACATATACTTAGTATGAGGGCTCCAAATGTGAGCTTGCCTGCTTGTTAAAACAAAAACAGAGAGGATTATTCTCCTAAGGTCTACTTTGTGAGTGAAGATAAAGACTTGTAACAAGAGGGAACAAATAATCCAGGAAGGAAAACAAACAGAAAGAGTCTGGAAGAAAGTAGAAAGAAACAAGTGTGTCAAGAGGATAATTTACAGGAAATATGTGATATTTAGAACAAATGAATAGATAGGTGGGTGGATGGAAGGAGGGAGGGAAGGAGGGAGTGAAGGAGGAAGACGAATTGAAGCTCTACAAAGCTTTTCATCAAACAGTCCATACTTTGCAAAGCCACATACAAATCCTCACTTCAGAGAATGGTGAGGAAAACTCACAGAATCTAGCAAGTTCAGGGAATCCTGTTATTAGCTTCAAGATTAAAAAATATATAGAAGTGATTAATAATGCCCTTCAGAAGAATATAAAAACAGCGTAATTTCAATCCCACGAAACTAACTTGGCTGGGGCGGGGGGGGGGGGGGGGGGGGGTGGTCTCTACCAAAATGAGCCATCTATTTAAAGCAGGAGAAAAAGCTAGGCTAGACTAATCAAAACCGCTTTCACTGTTCCAGAATCAAGTTGACAGCACTAATTATGAACTCAGTGTTTTTTCCTCATTTTGTACAGAATGTCAGTTATATTTAAGGAAAAACAAATTGTTTTAGAACTGAACAAATGGTACAGTTATCCCTTCAGGTTCTAGGTTCCTATGTTTTCACAGCTGTCACATTTTTACACCACTGTACAGAGCAGCTTACCCTTTCTCCTCCCAGATGTCGACACACAAATGAACTCCGCTTATTAATTCTGTCAACTATTCAAATAAACAAATTACTTAAACATAAAACAGGGTACTGTGATTGCATATGACAATCTCATTTTTCAATATATAATACTTTTTGATGTTCTTCTCAGATTGAGCATATAATCAGGATTGTACTTTTTCTTCTGGCCTTATTTCACTCTGTTGCCTAAAAGACTGATCAAACAAGTTAACAGAACACAGTTACCTCTTCGAGATTATGGTAGTTCACCCCAAAGAGCACTGATCTCAAGCCCCGAGAAGTTGCCATACTTCAGGCCTTGTAAAATTGTGAAATAAGTTGAAATTGTGAAATACATTGGAAAAGTGTGAAATAAGATACAGCAGCCTATTAAGACCAAAACGGGAATACTAATTCAAAAGGAATATTTCTCTACACACCGCTAACATTTGCTAATTCTAGGTAATGTATACTTGGGTTTGTGCTTGTTCTATTTTTAAACTTTTCTGGATATACATAGAGAAAATAAATCTACGTCTAATGTTCAAGGTTTCTAGCTGGGTTGACTAGATTAGTGTTTCTTCAAGTGTGATGCTGGAGCAGCAGCAAAGCATCACCTGGGAAACTGTTAAAAGCATAAATTCTTGGGCCCCGCCCCAGGCCCACTCAATCAGAAACTCTCAGGGTGAGGCCCAGCAATTTGTGTTTCAACAAACCCTCTAGGTAATTCTGATGCACACGTACGTCAGCACCATCTGACTACGTAGAAGATCTTACCATTCACCCTGAACAGAAAACAAGAGAAGCAGGCTGGGGCAGAGCAGATAATCAGGATAAATAAAGAGCCTTCGTGCTTTACCAACTTACCTTCTTTTCCCTCCTTCCTGCCACACCCCTAGGTGGCCACTGTCTGCCTTCTAACTCTCCCAGATAAATTTATTTAGCACTCATGAATTTATGCTTCTTAGTCTGTTCACATTGTACTTTTTTTTTAAATCTCTAAATTCTCAGCTCAAAATATACATTACAATTACCTGGGAGAATGTTTTAAAAATACTGATGCCCACTGCTTCCACCATATGAGGACATGTGAAGAGAAGGCAGCAACCCGGAAGGGGGTCCTCGCCAGACCGACCCTGCCATGTGACACCCTGATCTACAACCTCCAACCTCCAGAACTGGGAGAAGTAAATGTCTGTTGTTTATTTAAAAAACAAACAAAACTGATACCCAGGTCCTATCCCATACCAATTAAATCAGATTTTCTGGGGCTGGGGACTGGCCAAAAGTATTTAAAAGCTCCCCAGGCAATTCTAGTGTGCAATCAGCAGAAAACCACTCAGTCTAAATGAAAGTTTTTGTCTCTATTTAATATATTTCCAAGTATGATGAGGAAAGTACTTGTATCAGAATCACCAGGGGCACATTTCTCACAATGATAGTTAAGATAATCTTCAATGATACATACATATGACCTTTTTAAAAAATAGCTATGTATTTACTTTTACAGGTTTTTTTTTTTTGCAAGTGATATGATTTCCACATATGGCAGTGAGAAGTTCATTTTAAAATGCTTCCATTTTTTTAAAGTGTGCCAACTTTATAAAAATACTAAATAAGAGAATAGCACCAGGGATGGGGCAAACATTGCAAAGATGCTAAGGGAACAAAAAAGTTTGGTTAACTTTGACCAAAGTGCTTGTTAAACTCCTGAGGCCTACCCCACAGTCCTAAACCAGAAACCTGGGAGTGGGGTCCAGAATTTTACATTTTTATCAAGTGCTCCCAGGTGATTCTTATTCACTAAAGAGGTATTTTATTCTTATTCACTAGTAAGAGGTATTTGAGCCTTTTGCCACTAGGCAGAGAACAAGTTTGGATGTCAAAGGGAACCCTCTCATTCCATTCATTTCACTACCACCACTTCCTGGTCTCACAGGATGAGCCCAGCTACACCTGCCGGGTGAGGAAGAAGCAGTCCCTAGGTGAAGAGCCATCCTGACTTCCCATTCCGTCCCTTTACTGCAAGTCTCTCGGAAGCCAGAGCCCATTCCAATTTTGCTCTCTTCTCACCTGTACATCCTCCTCAGCAACAGCCCTATGCCTTGAGCATTGCCACTCCAACAGACTACCTCTCGTCCCGCGCTCATTCAACTCTCCAGCTACCCTGTGAAGCTAACGCTTTTGAAATGTCACAAAATATTGACATGATCTAATCACCCCAGGTTATATTTGTGCTCTCAGTTTCCAATGATAAGCATTCTCTATCCATTCAAATTGAAGTTGTTTTTAACTACTTGTTTATTGTAGCTTGGAAACAAGTCACCCCACTAGACAGAGGACTGAGAACAGGTTTCAGTTCACCTAGCAACTCTTATCCATTAGTAGTAGCCAGTAGTTCTCCACCTTGACAGCACATTAGCATTACCTGGGGGGCTTTTAAAACTCCCCACATGGAGGCCGCACCCCAGCCCCAATTAAATCAGAATCTCCGGGGGCGAGGGTGAGACCAGGCATCTCTCCCCCACCCCCTTAGGCTTCTCAGGTGATGCCAACAGGCAGCCAAGGTTGAGAACCACGGAGCTGGGTTCAGCTAGCAAGGTTACCAGGACAGGCTTAGAAGCTGTCTGCCATGGGTGGGCAACGCTCTTGCCATTACTGCGTGAGATTCACTTAGCCAGATACAGGAGACTGACACGACAGAGACTTCTGAGGACAAAAATTCCAAGTCCCAACACTAATATTTAAATATAAGTTCAAAGCATATTTAAATACAAGTTCAAAGTTCAATACCATACAGCACAAACAATTTCAATTGTTTTTGGAGTATCTGTGATACAAATCCCTTCCATCTTCATTATACTCAGTAAAATTAGATCTATTAATTCAACATCCTGGACAGACTGCAGTCTAATATACTGTAAATCTTTTGAGTATGTGGAACTCAGATTTTAAAACCTATTTTGTAATAAATATGCCACAAAAAAATGTATTATACAACATCAAGTGAAAAGTATACTCTTAAAAAAAGTAATAACATTCATTTTACTCTTGGTGTGACAAAGAAATGATGTTTAATTTTAGGAAGCTACAATTCTTCTAATAAATGAAAACCTGGTAAAGAGAGTCACCGTTGTATCCACTTCCTGCCATAAATGCCAACAGCAAGTACATCCAATTTCAAGTTCCTCTGAAGCCAGTGAGTGGGCAGAAAAAAATCATAGCCAAAATGGGAAACACATGGCATTCATTCTTTGAAAAAAAGTCAGCAGTGGATTACAACCAGGAGGGGAAGCCATCTGTCACAAGAGAAGGAGGTGGCAGTAGCTATCAAGGACTAAAACATGCCACCTCAACCGGGGCAGGGTCAAGTCTTAGATTTTAATTCCAGCTAACTCTTGTAATAAGCAACAGTTTTCAAAATTATTAGTGTCAAATTATGGACGGAATGGGTAAGAAGAAGAAAAATCTACCAACACAGTTCAGTTCTACCAACACTGTTAACTCTTGCCTTGCTATGAGGAAGAGCAACAACATAGTAGATGGAAACCACACACACGTAAAAATCAGAACAAGTCAACACCTGGACAACTTCCATTTGCTCTAGTATAAGAAGGACTGGCAGTTTTATCTGCGCTGTATTTCTAGCCTATAAACACTGGCCCAACATGAAAAAGGAGAGCAACTTTCCGAACAGGAGAGTAACAGTGAACCCAAGTCAAAAATCACCTTTGCCACTGCCCCCACCCTTCACCTAGCCCTCCAGCCACCCTAGCCACGCCCAAGCCCTGCAGAACACTGGAGCTCCTGCTTTGGGCTCCACCTTTAAAAAGGTAAACTCTTCGGGCAACCTCAAAGGTTCGAAAGTAAGTGAAGGCCTGAAGTGTCAGGCCTATCTTCTCTACGGTCCTAAACCCACTAAAATTGGTCTCAGACACAGTAGGCTTCTAGGCTTCTAGGCTTCAAAGGATCCCAACAGTGAGTATCAGTTACCATCATTTTTAAATCTCAAAATACAGGTGCTGTTTAATTCAGATACAGTGTAGCCACTAGGCCTCTATTTACTGAAAGCTGCATTTTATACTGTCGTCAGAATGTATAAAAGCTGTTTCTGAATACGATACAATATTTGTGAAATTATAATTGGTCACACTAAGTCCAGTTTAGTCCCTCACTTGCTAACATTCCTTCCCTCATTCTAGTGGTTTTTGAAACCTCACTTCCTCCCCTCAGAGCCTTCTTCCCTAAAAGGAAGACAGTGATTTCCTCTAGAATAGATTCATCTAAATATCCAACTACTGGTGATTCAATTTTTTTCAGACTTTGGCATACAAAGCCATACTTATTCTTTACTTTAAAACGCCATTACATTTTCTAATTAAAACTCATCTGTTTGCGTCAACAAAAGTTCAATTTTTTAATATAATCGACTTGGGAGGTATACCTTCTGCTCCTTAAGAACAAAATAATAAATATTTATGATGACGGCGAAGAACACAGTTACTCTCTACCAAGGTAATAGTTATTATTCTAATTATACCAAAAATTAGACAATACGGTCCCGAAATGACCTTCACTATCTCAAAAGTTCAATAAGGAGGACATCAAGAAGTAGATCATCTCAATCAACAAACCTCTGGGAAAAATCTACGGAGTCCAACGAACAAAAAAGTTCAGGAATCATGAAGCAATCAATGTTGATCTCTTCCTTCTGCTCCTCAATAACATTTTGAGCAACTACAGCGTAAGGCTACTTCCCTCCTTTCCTGAAATAATTAACGTAAGTGTGAAGGATGCACTTAGTGTCCTGCAGTGTCCTATTTGTTTCTTCTTCCTGACCATCTAGTACAGTAGGAAGGAGCACAGACGTGGAGCTCAACTTCTGGGCTTGAATCCTGCCTCTGCCACTTACCTGCTCTGTGACCTCGGGCAAGTTACGTATTCTCTCTAAGCCTCTGTTTCCATATCAGTAAAATAAAAATAACAGTACCTACCTTCATAAGATCGTTATGATGATTAATAATAAAGGCAGAGCACATAAAATGGGGCCTGCTTCTTAGCAAACACTATACAAGCTATTACTGCTTTGAGTAGTAGTAGTTAGTTATCACTACTTATTCTGTTGTCTAAACCAGATGTCAGCAAACTTTCTCTGTAAAGGGCCAGATTAAATATTTCAGGTTTAAAGGACCATATGGACTCTGTCACAAATACTTAACTATACTGTTGCAGTGGGAAAGCAGACATAGACAATACACAAATAAATAAGCATGCCTATGTTCCAATCAAACTTTATGTATGGACGCTGAAGTTTGGATTTCATGTCATTGTCACATTCACAAAAACTACTCTTCTTTTCATTTTTTTTCAATCATTTAAAAAGGTAAAACCATTATTAGCTTGCAGGGGATGTATGAATCCTCTGGACATGATTTGGCCCACAGACTGTAACATAAAACCCCTGTTGTAAATCAATGCATCTTAAATGCCAGTCCGTGACCAAGTTTCCACCAATCCTTAATAAAATCGTCACTGTAAACTTAAAAGCTATATTTTCTTGGTAAGGACTGTTCTTTACTCTGTAATTAAGCAATTCCAACTCCTTTGGTGTTACAGTGTTTTTCCTCTTATAAAATGATACTAAGAGTATGAGGTCATTTATCTTTTTTTAATTGTCTTTACTTGACAATCCCATGAGGTCCACCCTCCTACTTTTTTGGGGGGCGTGGGGGGGTGGTTGTTGTTGTTTATTTCTTATTTTACTGGTGTGTGAACTCCAAGTCTAGGAATCATTAACCTAAAGCTTTCTGCCTAATCAAAACAAAGAGAAGTAGTGATACGTGTCACTGACACCTGCTGATAGTTAAACTAACCAAATTACAACTTTACCATCTGCTAAGCTGTTCACCTGAATCTCTTTTCTCGGCCCTTTCTCTTAACTTAACGTTGACTCCTTCCCAGAAGCATTTGGATCCTATGATACTTCCCTTCTTGTATTTCCTCCTCCAACTAAAATATTCACATTTAATAAATGACTATGTACATGTTAATTTTTCAATAAATATTTTAAACAAGTATCTGCATTTCACTCAGTTGTTCTTAGTTGAAAATGCCACAATGACATTTTACTTGGCTTTGTAACCAGAAAGACCAAGATCTGTCACTTCCCAGATACGAGATGTGAACAGATTACTCTCTTGATTTTTAGTTTCTTCACCTATAAATGAGGACAGTATCACTTCCCTACAGGATTTTTGTTAGAATTAGAAAATAACATATGAAAGAATCTAGTATGGCATTTGTAAATGCTCTATAAAAGTAGTTATTAACATGTTCATTGGGTTTCTACAGGAGGTACTCAGAGATGTATTTGACAACAGTGTCACTGTAAGACTTAATTTTCACTGACAAATCTACTACACTATTTTTAAAGGTACAATAGATGACATATAAAAACCAAAGAGAACACCATATGTAACGCTACATTTTTAATGGCAGTGAAGTAATAAGAGATAATGTGAGCAAAGAGCACTTTTTAGTGACATATATTAATATTTATATAAAAATTTCAGCTAGAAAAAAGTAACAACGCAGAAATAAATAGTTTTAAATAAACACAAGTGAATATATTCTGTGTTGTCCATCCTCAAGAATTCTCCACTGTTTTGTAAAGGTTAAGTCTTCTTTATACAAAGTCACATAGTTTAAATTATTGACAGAGAGTTTTGGGTCCAACTAACTAGCCAGAAACTCCTTACCACAGAGATAAAACAGAGCAGTAAAAAAACTATTTCCAGCAATATTACATTCCTTTTGGGAAAGCACTCTATAATTCATGGATGAGTCACTGTGGAAATAAAAAAGTTAAATAATGGGTAAGACTGTAACTGAAAATCCTGAGAGCTAATTACCCTACTCAAAGGTCCTGGTAACTCCTTCAGGAATATTAAGGCTACACTGGTAATAATTAGTTATCCAAATGAAACTTATTATCCATGGTGACCCACTTTCTAGAAAAACTGTATAGGTCCCATGCTACTGCTTCCCTCCTCAGAGCAGATTATAAGATACATCTCATACTTCAAAAAATGTTCTACAACATTCTTTGTATTTATGAAATACGAGACTTGGTTCCAATTGACACTGATTGCTCTGTATACCTATTATGGCATTTAGTCTTGTCCATAATTTTATACATATTATCTCCTTTAATCTCATTTAATTATCACAACAATCAAAAAAGCATTTTCTCCATGTGACAACTGATGAAACTCACAAGAAAGCTCTTTGCTCTTTATATGCAAGCACTGATTTTATGCTGCCTACCTTGGAAAGGACATCAATAGTCAAGTATTTCTCATTCCCAGAAGGGCCTACCTTGGTTATGTGAATCAGTCTTGAACCAGGGCATTAAATCAAAGTGAAGAGATTCTTAGAGAGAATTCCATTAGGAAAACTGACAAAAACAAATCAGATAACTGGTGGGACTTCCCTGGTGGTCCAGCAGTTAAGACTCCGCACTCCCAATGCAGGGGGCCTGGGTTCCATCCCTGGTCAGGGAACTAGATCCCGCATGCCGCAACTGAAGATCCCACATGCCACAACGAAGATCCTGCACGTGGCAACGAAGATCCCACGTGCCGCAACCAAGACCCGGCACAGCCAAATAAATAAGTTTTTTTTAAAAATCAAATAACTGTAGAAGTAAGAAAGAATCTCTAGAGACCACCTTGTCCAACCCTCTAGGGTTTACAGATGAGAAAACGGGTCCAAAAAGATTAAACCATGTACCCATGGTCACACACCTAGTTACTACTGACTGGCAGAGCCAGGATCAAAATGAGAATGCAAGTCTCCTTTTTTAGAATCAGTGTCCTATCCACTACACCAGTGATTCCCAAGCTCATCAGACCCAAGGCCACCCTTCCCCTTCTTATAACAAGTATTTTGTAATGTGCCCTTTACTATCTTAAAATAAAATTCATAGATAATAAGCCTACCCTCACATGAAATCCAAAAATATTAATATAATGCTCTGTGAAAGAAAGATAAGGAGTTTTATAATAAAATAACATGTATTTTAACATGTGAAATGCTGACATGGGCATGTGCAGAGAGAGGCTGTTTGGTGGATGCATTGGTCAACAATGCAATGTTGCTGCTTACGTCATTTTCTAAAATAATAAAAACTCTACATAAAGTTCCAAACAAAACAAAGTTACGATCTTCCATCAACTTACACAGTAGTCCCAATGCTAGAAAATTCAATGTACACTACAGCTATTCAAAACGATGCTAATGTATTCATGCACATTTATGTATATAGTTAGGATCTAGGCTCAGGTCATTATAAACAGATTTCTCATCTATACAAATTTTTGGCAAGACGTTTGAAAATCATATGGAATAAGGGAGAATTTTTCAATGCAGGGCTATCCTAAGCATTTCAGGGTATCTAGGAATCCTGGGCCTTCTCTACCCTAAATCCAAAAACTGCCTTCTGCATCCAAATTATGCTTCCTGCCAATGTTCCCAAAACTTTCCAATAACTGAGAACAACGAGTACCTATCACCAAAAATACCAAGAGAAAGTCAGGAATCTAGCCACTACCATTTAAGTAGATTCTCTTTTGACTGCTTCGTTTCTTGAAAATGCTCTGTACCATGGGTAGCATGTTTTCTCAGAGAAACAAGAAATATACCTCATGAAATTACAGGATAGGAAAGGTTGGAGCTCATTAAGTATGCTTCTCTCCTAAGAATGTGGCACCTATGCTAAGTGCCTATGCCCATGAAGAGCCATGTGGCTCATAGAATACATTACTCAGATTATCAAATCTATGAAAGATAATTAAAACTAAGAACGTTTTCTGAATATATTCTTCTACTTTCTCAGTAGATTTTATATCCTACACAACGACAGTTTTCACTTAGCTCCCCAAAAAATGCTTTTCTTTGAAATAGAGTGAATGCTGTAGGACATTTATAATGTAAACAGTGCAGCTGTGTAAAAATAAATAAACAAAAATACTATGCTTAAACAAAGATGTATCTGTGAACAGCTAATCAAAGCAGATTTGCTTTCATTTTAATACCATTATCTCAGACCAACAACAGGAATGATACTGGTGTACAAAGAATAATATATATAAATACCAGTCCAAAAGTCTTTACAGATGGTATGTAAGTCATCTATAACATACCATTATTTATATTTTTTTGACAATGAAAATACCTGAATTACAGACACATATCTCTTCCTAGATTTCACAAAACACAGAAGGAGAACTCAATATAAATAATGAAGAAACTGGGGCTTCCCTGGTGGCGCAGTGGTTGAGAGTCTGCCTGCCGATGCAGGAAACACAGGTTCGTGCCCCGGTCCGGGAAGATCCCACATGCCGAGGAGCGGCCACTGAGCCTGCGCGTCCAGAGCCTCTGCTCCGCAACGGGAGAGGCCACAACTGTGAGAGGCCACAACAGTGAGAGGCCACAACAGTGAGAGGCCCGCGTACCGCAAAAAAAAAAAAAAAAAAAGAAACTTAACCTGAAAAAAATATTTCTCAGTTATGCTTTTAAGGACACAGTTCTTCATCACAAAATTTTACAGCACAGAGGAAAATTTAAGAGATTAACTTGTCCAAATCCCTGCTCTAAGGCAAAAAAATGTATTGTGTGATAAACCAGTGGGTGACAACCTCTCATCATATCTTATGCTACAGTATCAGAAAATAAAAATACATATTTTCTCTTTTCTTTTACCGTTCAGAGAATTTAAAAACCAAATCAAGATGAAACATACAAAATAATAGGCCTAAACATTCACAAGGTAACTTTAGCAGAAACCAGCACATATCGTGGGCTCTGCACTCAACAACAGCTCCCTAAGTTTAATGGGTATTCCTCAAGCACAAACTAGGTAATTAAAAAGTTACATAAAATTTTCCATGAGAATGGCTTAAAATGCACTGCCTGCCAATATTCTTAGTCTTTAAAATTGAGCTCTCCTTCAGAATTTTACAATACTTTCTAATAGTTAAGCAATAGTAATACAGATTCCCACTGTCAAGGAATTCTTGATGATTTGCTCTCATTTTCAGGGCAACAAATTATAATGTTCAAGCACTGCTCACAAGTCAATTTTTAAAGTATGCAGTAGTTCTTGAAGAATTTAAGTCCTCCTTTATTTAAGGTTATGGATATTAAATGGATCCCAGAGAGTGAACAAATTTAAAAATCACAATTACAACCAAAAATTGATCAATATATCCTTTTCCTTTTTTTAGTTTCTTCACAGTAAAAACTGGGTAACTGATGAGACAAAGAGGAATCCTTACTGCAAAGCATTCCATAAGGAGAATATTTACTGCTTAGACAACTATAACTACTGGCTAAGACAGCCTACCCAAGGCACCTCTCTAATGACAGAAAAATATATGCCATTAACAAGCAGCAACAAGAAGAAAACATTGGATCTTTTGACCTTTTTCAACTTGTTGCTATTCCTTTCACTGATGTTTCTACTAAGGGGTACACTATGTATTTCTAGAAGTCTATTATCCTCCCATTCATTATACCCTACAAAATAAGATACAGTGTGAAAAGAACAATCCAAGAGATAATGTAAGTATTCTTTACATAGATCCTCTAAATCACTAAGACACTTTAATGTTCATGTTAATTCAGGAGTCCAAAAATTCAAGAAAGCAATTTACCACCTTAATAGTTTTCACATTGCTTTCAGCTTTATTTCTAGTTTAAGGTCAGTTCAGCAGAAAAATACAATAATACAAAGGGGGTGTTCAATATTTGTTAAGTCAACAATATTAAATATTAAACATTAAAACTAGTATTTAAAAACAGATGGGGCCTTCCCTGGTGGCGCAGTGGTTGAGAGTCTGCCTGCCGATGCAGGGGACGCCGGTTCAGGCCCCGGTTTGGGAAGATCCCACATGCCGCAGAGAGGCTGGGCCCGTGAGCCACGGCCGCAACGGGAGAGGCCACAATAGTGAGAGGCCCGCATACCGCAAAAAAATAAAAATAAAATAAAATAAAATAAAAACAGATGAACACTTTCACAAGCTTGCCAGAAAAAGGGTGGCATCTCTAACCACAGTTTATATCTGAGAACACACAACCAAAACGATTAAGGATAGATCTCAAAGTAGGAAGTTTCATTCAATGCACATGGATAAATTCATTCCAAAACTTTGAAGAAGCACTTTTCCAGCTTTCTAAAACAGCAAAGCTTTCTATTATTTAATACTGTCTGGGCTGAATTTTGGTATTAGGTTTTATCCAGTCTTTTCCCATTATTTACTATTACTGAAGAAACAGTAAAATTTCCTAAACCATGGCAAAGAAGCAAAAGCCTTGCTGATGTCAAAGACCACGACGTTTTATTACAACACAACAGATAAGAGAAGAGGGGTATTATAGCTAAAGAATAAACTAATCAAGACCCTTAGTGGCAACCTCTTACCAGAGTCAGAAGACCCCAGTAAGGCCTTTAGACTTGTAGTCCCTTCTGCCTCGAACATTTCACCCCCAAGAGTCACATCATTCAGGTCTCTCTTTCTCAGAGGCATAAAGCACTTCTGCTGCACACTGAAATACAATGGCTGTCTCAATGAGCACCATTTTAAAAGACTGAACTCAAAACCAATGATTATTCAGACTCAGGTATACGGATAAATTTTTCTCAAAATTTAAACTAACGTGTCAACTCAAAGACAATAACTGGCAATACTTCTTGCCAATGATAAAATCCGAGTTTCAAGGAAAACTCAGAATTTTGGAAAACTTGTATCTCCTGCCTGGTGAGCTTACCAATACTTGAAGACTCTTCTGATGAAATAAGAAGTGTTATTAACGAAAGAATTTTTTTAATCTAATGAAATGTGTCGACATTTGGAAGACCTACATAACTCAATGAACCAATATTTTCCAAATGACCAATATACAGTGTTACAAAAGCGGGAGAAGGCATATGTATTATTCATGTATGTCCTCTACATGTAAAAGATCTGTTCAGAGCGCAAGACAGACCAATTTATTTTAATGTAACAAAGTATGGAAAAGTCACTGATAGGATTTCAGATTCCACACTGCACTAACTGTAAGAAACTACCACTCACTGATGAAAATGTTCTAAAATTACATTATGGTTTTGATTGCACACCTTGCAGTAAATTTACTAAAAAAATTAATTGAATTGTACACTTAAAATGGATGAATCTTATGGCACGTAAATCATACCTCAATAAAGCGTTAAAAATAAAAACTACCACTTGTCAAATTTTGGTGTGGTTTCAAAACATATCCACAGGCTTCCCTGGTGGCACAGTGGTTAAGAATCTGTCTGCCAATGCAGGGGACACAGGTTCGAGCCCTGGTCCAGGAAGATCCCACATGCCACGGAGCAACTAAGCCTGTGTGCCTAGTTGAGCCTGCACTGAGCCTGCACTCTAGAGCCCGCGAGCCACAACTACTAAAGCCCACGTGCCGCAACTACTGTAGCCCGTGTGCCTAGAGCCCGTGCTCTGTAACAAGAGAAGCCACCACAACAGAAGCCCGCACACTGCAACGAAGAGCAGCCCCTGCTCGCCACAACTAGAGAAAGCCCGCGTGCAGCAACGAAGACCCAATGCAGCCAAAAATAAATTTAAAATAATATATATATATCCACAATTATCTGAAAAGGCTTTTAAAATACTCTTGCCGGGGCTTTCCTGGTGGCGCAGTGGTTAAGAATCCGACTGCCAATGCAGGGGACACAGGTTCGAGCCCTGGCCCGGGAAGATCCCACATGCCATGGAGCAACTAAGCCCGTGCGTCACTACTGAGCCTGCGCTCTGGAGCCCGTGAGCCACAACTACTGAAGCCCACGGGCCTAGAGCCTGTGCTCCACAACAAGAGAAGCCACTGCAATGAGAAACCACCGCAATGCGAAGCCCGCACACCACAACGAAGAGTAGCCCCCGCTCACCGCCACTAGAGAAAAGCCCGCGCGCAGCAACGAAGACCCAATGCAGCCAAAAATAAATAAATAAATATTATAAATAAATAATAAAATAAAATACTCCTGCCTTTTCCAACTAATTTATATGAAGCCTGAGTTTCTTCATATACTTCAATCCAAACAACAAACTGCAACAGACCACTGAAAGCAGAAACAGATATGACAGTTAGCTGTCATCTATTAAGCCAGACATTAGACTTGCAAAGCTATTTTTCATTAAAAATGTTATTTATATTAACATTTAATGTGTTCATTATTTTTAAATATATCAGTAAATATTTTTTGAATTTCTATTTTAGTCTCCAATATGGCAAATATTGATAGATAAACACCTACATACACAAAAGCTACTTGAGGTTCCTTAATAATTTTTACAAGTGTACCGCATCCTGAGGCCAGTTTGAGAACTGATGCTAAAGGGGACCATACCTGAGTGCCTGAGGGCTCCTCCAAAATCAGAACAGTTCCAAGGGTGGTTTCAAAGCAAAATAGGTCCTGCATATCACATGCTCTGGAAGTGTATGAGCCACTAGCACAGCTAGGGATGGTACAGTATGCGCATCAAGGCTGAATCGTTTCTCACCTTCTCAATCTACAAGGTCCACAGATGAAATTAAGCTGGACAGGTGTCATTTCAACCAAGTATTCTCCACCAATTGTCAAAATGCAACAGAACTTACCATGAGCCTATTAGGTAGGAAAGACTGCCAGAACAAACAGAAAGGGAGGTAGTTTCAGTAAGCATTACTGCTGATAATATGGAAAAATAGAAGGAACACATTTCTGTTAAAGACTAGCTTTCCAACTCCAGAAGGAAACATAAATGTTTTTGGAGATGCACATGGCAGCACAGAAAGTGAGAAGAAACAGTTCATAAAAGATTTCTAATCTTGTCCTTAGGGAAGAACAGAACACTTTCAATATGAAGTTAATCATTTTCTTGCTGAAAGCACATTTCCACAGTACTTCTCTTTTTGACGAATTTACTCCAAATTCATCATGCAGAGGTACCTGATTTCAATGAACTTGTTAACTAAAACAAAATAAAGGACGTCTATTAGCAAAAGTTCGTCATGACAGGAATATAAACATTCACCTTTCTAAATGAAGAGTGACTTTCGGTAATCGAGAGAGTCACTCAAGTTATCTACCGTCAAAGAGAAATACCACAAGAAAGACAGGAGACCAAGACACAGACACAGCGGGTGAGAAACCATACATAAAACACGTGCCGTTAAATGGCTTCTCTCTTCCTCTCCACTCCTAACTCCCACAAGCAGGGACATTCAGCCTGTGGGACTGAACTAACTAGATCAGTACAGTTTCCAACATTAACAAGCAAACATATAACAACATCCCTGTGCCTGTACCTGAGGTCACAGTCACTAGTCTCTTATCTGCAAATGCTTATGAAAAACTTCTCCTCAAATAATGAAAACTAAATTCACCATTTCTTACCCTTAATCTAGTTCTACCTTCTAATCTCTAACCATTTATCATCAATCGCAAAAACATTTCCTCAGTCTCAGTACCACAGTTCATCGCAGTCTTCTCTCTTGCCATCACAGTCTATATCCAAATATCTCTTTGAAAATACTTGGTGGATGTGCACCTCCTTCCCCATTCCTTTTACCCAAATAAATCCAGGCCTCCTGCAACGAACTCACTCGCTTTCCCTGCCTGCCTTCCTTCAATCTGCTCTGCAGACGAGCAATAAAGGCTGCTCCTAAACAATTTTTTGGTTATGTCATTCATTCCCTTGTTCGAGAGCACCCTAGGGCAACTAACTTCCTGTTACTTTCTCAAATTCTTCTTTGAATAAGTCAGATTAAGGAAGAAAAAAGTTACACACTTTTAAAGGATGAATTAAATTATACCTCAATAAAGTTGTCATAAAGGGAGAGAGGGAGGAAGCTAGGCCAGGAGCGGCAAAAGAAGGTGAGAGGAGGGGGAACTCTTTAAATGGCTGCCGGAGAAGTCACTGCAGGCACCCTGCAGAGCTGAAAGGCCAGGAGCACCCACACAGCTGTCTGAGGCATCGGGCCTCCCAGGAACCAATTCCAGTGACGGTCAAGCACTGGACTGTGAAACTGACTCTTGCATCAAACGGATATAGCTTTGTTAGAAAATACATTCCTCCATGGAGCCAGAACGTAAAACCTTCATATCTGTACTCATTTTTCCAGTACTGGCTTTCCAAAAAAAATACCAAAGAAGAAAGAAAGGGCAAAAACTTTCCTCTTCATGGCTGCCCGTCGAAACACAGAGTATAACTAAAATGCCACACGTCTCTCCTTTAGAGTCCCCACAACCACTTGTTATAAAGCATGGTTTCCAGGCCCCTCCAATACTCTTCCGGGCAAATAGAGCACTGGTAACATGATAGCAAGTTCCAGGGGCAGCATGATTTTAAAAAGTAAAATGGAACTATGACCTCCCTTGATCAATATTAGTGTAACTAAAAAAAGCAAGTTCATTTTCTGGTTTCTTTTGCACGAAAGAATAAAAAATGGGTTTCCCAACTCATATCTAAGCTGCTACTATCTTCATAGATTCTGTAAATTAGCAAACCCATAAAACTAATTCTATCACTGAGATGAAATCACACACTAGACCACACTGCAAAATGTACCAGAGGGGAAAGAGAGACTGCAATCCTCTGGCAACTTCTCTTATTTCCTCACAAATAAGCCCTGTCAGGTATTTGTACAACAGTTTTTATTAGATTCACTGGATCATTTTCCATAATACTCCACTACATCCCAGGTAAGCAAATTTACCAGCTCTACAAGAAGCCAATTTCCCACATGCATTTATATACCTTCGCACATGAAAAATCCAATGGATGAGTAGCTTATATTTCTATAAGCCACACATGAACAAATTTTGCTTCTCAAAATGACTGTTAACTCCCCAACAGGAGCATATCTATCTCACATTTGACTTAATTTTCTCAGGACATTCTCCACAGTGCCTCTAACACATGCCATTTCTGGAACGCCAGAAAAGATCAAATCTATCTGGAAAAGAGACTAGAATACCAATTTATCCACAATACTCTGAATAATCATTCATAATTCATCTCTGTGTTAAAACGGGATTATCAAAAAGAAAAGTTAAACAAATAGTCCAAGACAGAGATCCCAGATTTTGAAATCAGACGCTAAATGACAGTGAAACAATTAGCAACCTCATGAAAAAGTTTATTTAAATTCAAATAATAATGGCTTTCACCATGTAACAAATCAAGGTACAACCTAAAATTATTAAAATGTTAACAGTCACAAGTGTCCAAACAGTGAGAACAAATGACAAAACAAAGATTTACAGAGAGCAAGTCTCTTTTTTAATTTCTGAATTTCAAATTCTCTTGATCCCTAAATAATAAAATCAAAAAATCAGAATCCTAAATAAAATCAAACTCCAAGAGCAAAAAAATACAAAAAGCAAAACATTAAACTCACTTGCCATACTGTAACAGTTTTTTAAAGGTACTCTGATCACACAAAATTCCAATGAAAGTGGTTTAAAATAATTATTTTAAAAATAAGCTTCCAACTAAACATACAGGAATATTACAAGGCATAATAACCAAAAAGAAGTATGACAGTATCTTTACTAGATGCCGGTTAGAATAAAATTTAAAAATATAAATCATCCACAGCCTTAGCTTTGCAATTAACCAAGCTCACAGCTGGACTTCTATTCTTCATCAAGTAAACACACCAAAAGCCTTCCTCGGGCTTCCCTGGTGGCGCAGTGGTTGAGAGTCCGCCTGCCGATGCAGGGGACAGGGTTCGTGCCCCCGTCCGGGAAGATCCCACATGCCGCGCAGCGGCTGGGCCCGTGAGCCATGGCCGCTGAGCCTGCGCGTCCGGAGCCTGTTGCTCCGCAACGGGAGAGGCCACAACAGTGGGAGGCCCGCGTACCGCAAAAAAATAAAAATAAAAAAAGACTTCCTCATTCTCAATTTTAAAAAAGAAAAGCCTTTTCCTGTTAAAACATATATTGTTCCATTTCTCCAACACCAGTACTTGAAAGTTCAGTAACAAAAACAGCTGGATATTTATTTTTGAAACAATCTTCTAAAAGAACTTCCTAATAATGAACCATACACATTAGGCAATTCTAAGCAAATGTGTTTTTTCATTTGATAGGATTCTAGACCAAGATCTCTGTGGTCCAATCAGATCAAACATTTAGAATGTGTCTAAATCCCCAATCTCAAACTGAAATGGGGAAATTTGTTTAATTACTGTAAATCCTATTAAACCAATCTTCTTTGTAAAGTGGAAAATGTCCAACCTCTGAGGGCTATGGAGGGTGTAATGAATGCAGAGTTTAATTAGGGCCCACTGCCGGCTCACTATAATCTATTAATTAGCATTCTCAGTTCTCTGTATCTCATTGCAGTGTCTCACTTTACTTTAAAATTGCACCCTTCATTTTTTGGACCAAAGTTATACAATTTTAGGATTGTGTGGTAATTATAGTGGGTGCAGGAAGAATACACTCCTGCCAGCACTGGTGTGTAATTAGGGCAGGGGGCGGAATCTCGATAAGGCATTGTTCACCCTCCTTCAGCACATATGGTTTTTTTGGCATCAGAGCTCTGTGGACTGTTTCACTTCCACTGGACTAAAGTGCTGAGTTCCCACCATAGTCTTTTCAGAAGATTCAAATATTTGCCTTTGAATGTAGCTTGATAATTAGAAAGGTTATTGTCACTGCTTTTTATCCACATAGCTTTTAAAGTATAGGCATAATTAGCTGCCTGAATTATTTGAAAATAAAGAAGTAAGCCAATAATTTTTTTTCTCGTTAAAATGGACTGGAAATTTCCAGGTCGCTGGATAATTAAAACCGTCTTGGTGACAGGCATATTTTCAGCACCATCAAAAAGGTACACTGGCTAGCTAATTCAATGATAAATTCAATAACCTCAATTTAACATTCAACTTCTACCAAAATCTAATTTATATTTTATATATAACCAATCACAGCAAGTTGCCTTTCTTCCACCTTAAATCCTCAAATTTGAAGAATTAAAGAATTTTTTTAAAAAAGGATCCTGAAGTTAAACTTTCCTAAATGTCAAGAGAAAGAGCTGCTACTCATTGTTGGTACTTAATAAATATGTACAATGTTAACTTTTTAAAATTAATTTCTGTTCTGTACTGTCAGGATATTGATTTGCCTTGTGATAGGTATTTTTTTAAGATTGACTTTTTTAACACTTACTATGGTAAATCTTAACGCTATACCCCACGTAAGTTACACAGCCTGAATAATTTTGATAATGGATCTTAGAGCATGTGGCAAAATTACATTCTCATAAGAAGTGAAAAAAGATAATATATGCTGAAAGAAAAGAGGAAGAAAAAGAGAAGCTAGGGAAAAGAAACAAGCAAGAATGGTGAGCAAGCAGACATGGCAGCCAGAAAGAAATTAAAGCACAGGACCAATGTGGAAAAGGCGGAGAAATGGAGAGCACAACATACTAAGAAAAACAGGAAGAAGGAAAATAAATGAACCAAGAAGGGAAAGACCTAAGAAAGGAGAGAGAAAGAATGGCTCATTTCATTTATGTACATGAATTGTTTCATAAATACAGAATACAGAAAGGCAAACATATATATATATATAACTAACCTGGTTTTCCTCCTGCACAACTCTATACTGTTCCTTCCAAATAGTGATTTTGGAAGCTTCATCTTTTCTCAGGGCTCGTTCTTTCTTCAGCTCTGGGCTCCAGAAGGTCTTGATGCTATTCATTGAAGAACTTAATTTGCTCTCCTTTACTTCCACATCCTTTCGCAAGAGATCATTTTCCCTTAATACTTCCTTCAGCTGTGTCTGCAGATCCATGATTGTGTTATCTCTTGCTTGACGAAGAGAGTGAGGAACGGTGGATGCCATGCTCACAGGAGGGAGGTGATGCTCTCCAAATGCTATGGTGTCACTAGCAACCCCACTGCTAGCTATATTGGGGCTACTGCCCATAGCAGTCATCCTCACACCATAAGGCAGACGTCCTCCAGAACGGCCAAGGGTCATGGTGCTTTTAGGTGTTTCCGAACCCACATTTTCATGGTCACTTAGGTACATAGGGCCAGAAGTGGCATAGGCAGCGTTTAAGGACTGGATATTCTCCATTGAAAGGGTTTTCCCACTGCCACCTCCGACACTGCTTCCAGAATTCCCTCCTGTACTATTGGTTCGACGATGACCCAAGCGAGGGGAACGTGGAAGCCGAGGTGATCGCCCAGGGCTCTGGTTGCTTGGTTCCACCTTCCCAACTGAGCGAGCACTTCCATACATGGTTGCAAGATGAATTCAGGTGCCAGGAAAGGTGTAAAGCAGAAAACAAAATACGGAACTCTGTGAGGTTTCTCTATGGCTATAAGTCTGCTGAAGGCTAATCAGAAATACCAGGTCCTCAGCTGCCCAATCTTGAAGAAATAGCTTACACCATATCTGTAATGAAAAGATCACACATTAACTCCTCCAAAAAGAAACAATTCCCCTCTCAGACACTTTTCATTGCCCCCCTTGAGCAAGACCTCCCCTTCGATCATCTATTTACTCCTGCCCCTGTCTACAGCGTAACTTATTTCTCAGTAAACATCATTGTAAAAACACTCAACATGTCTCGAAACTGAATACTGAAGCCATACCAAGGAAAGGGAAAAGAAGCAGAGATAAGAGTGTAAACATTGGCAAGAAAAAGATAAAACTCAGTGCTTGAATATATGATTTTTCTAACTGGAAAATCCAAGATCATCAGCTGACAACTACTAGAACCAATAGGAGAACTCACTCAACAAACTGCTTAGGCACAGATCAATACATACATATCAGTACTTTTCTGTGCACTAGTAATAACAACTGGAAAATGCAATTTAAATAAAATCCCATTCACAACAGCAACAAAACCATAAAGACACTTTGCTATATAAATAGAACAAAAATGTGTACGAATTTTTGGAAAAACTACAAAACACTCCTGAACAAAAGGAAAGTTATCCATGTTCATGGAGGAGAAGACAAACATTGTAAAGGTGTCCGTTCTTCCCCAGCTACTCCACATGCCAATGAAAATCTCTACAGGATTCCTCACATAACCCAACAAGCTGACTCCAAAATGCAAATGGAGGAGTAAAGGTACAACAATAACCAAAACAATCTGAAACAGAAGAACAAAGGAAGATGTCCCCTAAATAGCAAGACACATTATAGGTCCATGATCCTTTATTTGCAATGCAAAAATGTTTTAAAACTCTGAAAGTAAGGTGTTTTTTTTTCTTTTTAACTTATTTAGTGGCAAAACCTGGCAGGATTTGATATGAGGTCACTTATTGTTTATACGTATCTCACCTAGTGTGATTATTCGTACACGTCACTGGGAAAACAATGTGTATGATTACCGGATACTGCATAACGCCCACTGGGCATTATGGGGAAAAAACCTGGACTCCAAAACCATATCTGACCCCTAGGATTTCTCATAAGGACTCGGAGTCTTTTAAAGCTATAGTGATTAAAACTGTACAGAAATGGCCAAGAATAGGCTCTAAACTATATATGTGAATTTAGCAGATGCTAAAAGTTAACATTTCAAAACAGTGAGAAAAGGACAAATCATTCAATAAATGGAGTTCCAACAACTGGTGCTCTTGGAAAAAAATAAATTACATCCCTACTTCACACAGTACACAGAAATAAATTCTATGTACATTAAAGATACAAATTTTAAAACTATTAAAAGTACTAGAAGAGGGACTTCCCTGATGGCACTGAGGGTAAGAATCGGCCTGTCAACGCAGGGGACACAGGTTTGATCCCTGGTCCAGGAAGATCTCACATGCTGCAGAGCAACTAAGCCCGTGTACCACAACTACTGGGCCTGCGGTCTAGAACCCGCAAGCCACAGCTACTGAGCCCGTGTGCGTAGAGCCCACACCCCACAACGAGAAGCCACCGCAGTGAGAAGCCCGCGCACCGCAACAAAGAGTAGCCCCCGCTTGCCACAACTACAGAAAGCCCGCGCGCAGCAACGAAGACCCAATGCAGCCAAAAATAAGTAAATAAATAAATAATTTTTTTAAAAAAGTACTAGAAGTCTTTTCCCTGGTGGCGCAGTGGTTGAGAGTCCGCCTGCCGATGCAGGGGACACGGGTTTGTGCCCCGGTCTGGGAAGATCCCACATGCCGCGGAGCGGCTAGGCCCGTGAGCCATGGTCGCTGAGCCTGCACGTCCGGAGCCTGTGCTCCGCAACGGGAGGGGCCACAGCAGTGAGAGGCCCGCATACCGCAAAAAAATAAAAATAAAAAAAAATTTAAAAAAAGTACTAGAAGAAAACGTAGGTGAATATCGTTGTGAATTTGAGTTAAGATACGGCTTCTTAAATAGGAAACAAAAGGCAAAAAAACAAAGAAAAATGACTAATATTCAATCATGTCAAAATGACAAAATACACCAAAAATTAAAAGAAAAACCAAACCCTTGGTGAAAAAATATCTAACATATGTATAAAGATTTGTATACAAAATATATAAAGAATTCCTACATGAGAAACGCCAAATTTGAAACAGCAGTGGTTAGATGGGAAGGGACTTTGCCTTCTAAGCTTGGGGGGAAATGTGTGTGGAGGCTTTAGCTTCACTTGTAAAGCTTTAGACTCACAATACTCAAATGCTTCAATCTTTTAATAGGAAAATATGTTCATATTCTACAAGTATAGTAATTAAGACATTTTAAACACACATATCATAGCTATCTACTTTCTACACTCCTCTCAAACATAAATCAATACAGATCTAAACTAGATCTCTGTGATTTCCTAATATCATTCTACCAAAGAATTGGCTTAGGTCAAGAAACAGATTTCAACGTATTCAATAATATTTTAATATGCACTTGAGAGTGCAATCCAAGTAAATCACATGGTCAAAAGATTTTAAAGGGTCTATATGTTTGAACCAAACTCAAACAAGTTAAAAGATCTTCAGAAATATGAATATACTGGCAGTCTCGTCTCTAGTGATCCAGTAAAGATAGACCACTAAAGATAGACCTAAGGTAACAACAAGCAGGACAGGAAAAACACAGAGTCTGAGCCTTCCGTCTCAGAAATAGCAATAGTACACCAAGTTCAGATATTGCAATATTCTACTAGTAATGTTAGGAAATTCCTTCCCAGGACTAACCTACCTCAGAAAGTAAACATGCCTTTTCATGATTAATCTGGACTGTAAGGTAGATGACACACTACTGTTCAAGTGAATTCTATTTCAAGACCAAAGAGGGTTGCAAAGTTTTTTATTTTTTTAAGTCATCTGAATATTGCTTAAAATAAGAGAGCTATTCATTACCCAGAATCCCTTGAATGATAACAGAAGCTAACATACAGTAAGTGTTTACCATATGTCAGGCGCTGTGCTAAGAATTTTATAAGATTTAATTTAATATTTATAAGCCCCCTACAACACAGGCATTGTCGTTAGCTCCACTTTACAGATGAAGAAAGTGAGGCCTATAGGTGTTAAGTGACTTAGCTATTAAGTGGTAGGGTGCCCTAATTCCAGAGCCCTGGAAACCCTTAACTACTATGCTTATCCACCATCATCTGCTGATGTTAACACCTCAATTGTCCGTAGGATATTAAAGGCCTCCAGTTTTAAGGCAGGGTGTCCTGCTAATCTAGGACTCTAAACCTAAACTTTAAGGCACACCTTAGGTTTTCCATGGTGTAATGCTTCAATAATCACATTTATCTTTCTATTAAGGAGAAAGTCTTTTTTAAAAGATGGTGGGCAAAAAGAACAAAATAAGGAAAACTAACAAAATAAAGAATAATAATTCAGAGTCTCAGGAATCATGCCATCAGAACTTTAAAGTGCCACAGTCAAGAAAAAAATTCCCAACTGTGCTTTTGTGCAAAACTCTATTTTCCTGTAGTCAAGTAACTAAGCCACACTATTAAATAGGCTAAGATCCAGCAACAAAAATCCACATCGAGTTTTCAACATTAGCGGGTGCACTCTAACATTCAAGCCACTTTCAGACCCAAAATGGCATTTGCATGTGGAGTCTCTTGTTGCTATCAGAACTATATTCACTTCTACAACAAAAGAAGAGAATTCACCAGCTCTGTCTAAAGCCCTCATTCTGGCTTTCTAATATGAGCTTCAGGGAAGACTGGGCTTCAAAATGTTTAATTGCTTTTAAAAATCTGCCAGATCCATCACCACAAGATAATAATTCCTGCACTTTAAACAGCTAACAAAAAATAATTCCGACCAGAAAAAAAAAAAGTTAAGCCATGTGATTTCATTTATATAAAATTCTAGAAGGACTCCATTATGACAGAAAGTACATCAGTATGTGCCTGGGGCTGGGGCTGAGGGATGCATGGATCATGAAGGGGTAGGAGGAAATTTTTGGAGTGATGAAAATGTTCACTATCTTGACTGGGGTGAGGCTTCCCAGACGCACACAGGTCAAAACTCATCGAACTACAGACTTTAAATATGTTCAGTTTATTGTACATAAATTATACCACAAAAGTTTGAAAAAAATAATTTCACATTCCAAACTCCCCTGCCCTTGATTAATCCAAAGAAACACCTTCACCAATAACCTACCTGGAGTCCTGACTGCTGCTGGAAAAAATCATGCATCTGTTCAGTTTGGGCCCATAGTGTTGGCCCCAGAGTCCGACAAGTCCCTTAGTTTGCTTCCTATCCGATATTTTGTTAGCTCCCTATCTAGTATCTGTTGTGGTTACTTCAAACCTTCTCCTTCTACTTATCAGACAGAACACATGAGTCTCCTGAGTCAGAGACAAAGAACTTTATTACTCACAGCACAGCCAGCAGTACAAGCATCCTGTTACCCCCAAGTCCCACAAGGTGACACAAGGGGGCCCAGACAGATGCTACACATGCAGTGGATTTACAGAGGAACGCTGAGTTTAGGGAATCCACCACTTTTACAGCAAGCAGTAAGTAAGCCTGGTCTTCCCCAACGGGAGACGTTACCTCATCCCTCAAGGTGGCTCGCTGCAAACACAATCCTGAGAAACGACCCACGTTAAGAGCACTCAGGCCCTCGCATTCAGGACATGCAGGAAAGAAGAGACCCATGGAGGACTCACTCTCTCGACAAGTAGTTGTGGTAGTTTTAAGGTACCTGAATAAATTCTTTGATACTCCTCCCTTCAAGAGGGGAAGCAAAATTCCTCTCCCTTTGAATGTGTACTAGACTTAAAGGATTTGCTTCTGATGATGTATCACTTCCAAGACTAACTCATAAAGACACTGGGACTTAAGTCTTGGTCACTCTCTTGGATCACTCGCTGTGGGGGAGTTAGCTACCATGCCGCTGAGCCTGCTCGTCCAGAGCCTGTGCTCCGCAATGGGAGAGGCCACAACAGTGAGAGGCCCGCATACCGCAAAAAAAAAAAAAAAAAAAAAAAGAATAGGGAATTCTGTACCTAAATCTTAATTCCAAGAAAACAGCATAAGCTCAACAAGAACAGACTAATATCCCTCATCTTCTAAGAAAATTTTTTAATTCATACACACAAACACACACAGCAATCATGCAGAAAATATCATGCCTATGTGTACATATCTGTTCTCAATACTGAAAAATCTCTGTCAAGTTAGTATCATAGCCAGACTTATCAACTACCTAAAATGAGTTGTTTTATCCTATATTTTGAGTTTTAAAAAATACCTAAAACACCAGCACAGCATTTAAATCTCTGCAAGTCTGCCCAGATTTAGGTTTTTTAAAAAGTTCCTAAAATCTAATTCTGATAAGTTGCGGAGCACAGGCTCCGGACGCACAGGCTCAGCGGCCATGGCTCATGGGCCCAGCCGCTCCGCAGCATGTGGGATCTTCCCGGACCGGGGCACAAAGCCGTGTCCCCTGCATCAGCAGGCGGACTCTCAACCACTGCACCACCAGGGAAGCCCCCTAGGTTAATTCTTAAAACAATGAAGTCACTTTTTTTAAACTTACCCAAATGAAGTGGAATGGCAAAAGTTAAAAATACAATTCCAAATCATGAAGCAACAGTGCTCAGGATACATGGACATGGTAGTTTTTATATTTTCCTCCTTAATTAACACTGCTGCCCTCTGTATTAAAGCATATTAGTAACACTCTGCTTAAGTATGAAACCAAAAATGTAACCTGAAATCTTTTCTACAGGGTAAGCATAAAAATGTGCAAAACAAAATGCAATGCATAGACCTTAAATATTTACATTTCACCCTAACAAGCGCCCTGTGAAGTAATTCTTATCGTGCTCCTGAGGCTTAGTTGTGTAGCAACTAGAAGGGAAGGCTTGGGCTGGTTCAGCTCCACCATTTAAACATTGTAGCTTTCAACGAATAAATAAATCTCACAGTGCCGCAGTATCATCTATTAAATGGGCATATCATCTTCCTCAAAGGATAGCTAAAAAGATCAAATTAGTGAGTGAGTATAAAATATCTGGTTCCTGGTAGGTTTTCAATAAATGTTAGTCATCGCATGTCTAGGAATTTATCTTACACATATTTTCACACAAGTGGGAAAACTGAGTAAAAATAAACTGCAGACTTCTTTGAAATAACAAGACTCTGGTTAATAGTCTATATAATTACGGGAATACTGTGCAGCTATTAAAAAGAATAAGGTTAAGTCTGCAAGTAGTGATAAGAAAAGAGATACAAGATATACAAGATACATTTTTTAACATCTTTATTGGAGTATAATTGCTTTACAATGTTGTGTTAGTTTCTGCTGTATAACAAAGTGAATTAGCTATATGTATACATATATCCCCATATCCCCTCCCTCTTGTGTCTCCCTCCCACCCTCCCTATCCCACCCCTCTAGGTGGCTGCAAAGCACCAAGTTGATCTCCCTGTGCTATGCAGCTGCTTCCCACTAGCCATGCATTTTACATTTGGTAGTGTATATATGTCAATGTTACTCTCTCACTTCCTCCCAGCTTACCCTTCCCCCTCCCCATGTCCTCAAGTCCATTCTCTACGTCTTGTGTCTTTCTTTATTCCTGTCCTGCCCCTAGAGTCATCAGAACCTTTTTTTTTAGATTTTATATATATATATATATATATATATATATATATATATATACACACACACACATATGTTAGCATACAGTATTTGTTTTTCTTTCTGACTTACTTCACTCTGTATGACACACTCTAGGTCCATCCACCTCACTACAAATAACTCAATTTCGTTTCTTTTTATGGCTAATATTCCACTGTATATATGAGCCACATCTTCTTTACCCATTCATCTGTCGATGGACACTTAGGTTGCTTCCATGTCCTGGCTATTGTAAATAGTGCTGCAGTGAACACTGTGGTACATGACTCTTTTTGAATTATGGTTTTCTCAGGGTATATGCCCAGTAGTGGGATTGCTGGGTCATATGGTAGTTCTATTTTTAGTTTTTTAAGGAACCTCCATACTGTTCTCCATAGTGGCTGTATCAGTTTACATTCCCACCAACAGTGTAAGAGGGTTCCCTTATTCTCCACACTCTCTCCAGCATTTATTGTTTGTAGATATTTTGATGATGGCCATTCTGGCTGGTGTGAGGTGATACCTCACTGTGGTTTTGATTTGCATTTCTCTAAAGAATAGTGATGTTGAGCAGCCTTTCATGTGTTTGTTGACAATCTGTATACCTTCTTTGAAGAAACGTCTGTTTAGGTCTTCTGCCCATTTTTGGATTAGGGTGTTTTTTTGATATTGAGTTGCATGAGCTGCTTGTATATTTTGGAGATTAATCCCTTGTCAGTTGCTTCGTTTGCAAATATTTTCTCCCATTCTGAGGGTTGTCTTTTTGTCTTTTTTATCGTTTCCTTTGCTGTGCAAAAGCTTTTAGGTTTCATTAGGTCCCATTTGTTTATTTTTGTTTTAATTTCCATTTCTCTAGGAGGTGGGTCAAAAAGGATCTTGCTGTGATTTATGTCATAAAATGTTCTGCCTATGTTTTCCTCTAAGAGTTTTATAATGTCTGGCCTTACATTTAGGTCTTTAATCCATTTTGAGTTTATTTTTGTGTATCGTGTTAGGGAGTGTTCTAATTTCATTCTTTATGTAGCTGTCCAGTTTTCCCAGCACCACTTATTGAAGAGGCTGTCTTTTCTCCATTGTATATTCTTGCCTCCTTTATCAAAGATAAGGTGACCATATGTGCGTGGGTTTATCTCTGGGCTTTCTATCCTGTTGCATTGATCTATACTTCTGTTTTTGTGCCAGTACCATACATTTTTAAATTTATAAAAAGAATACAAGAATTCGTGGGGAAAAGTGGGTTTTCACATTTTTCTTTTCTGCACTGAGGTTTTAACATGAATATGAATTACTTTTATGATTTAAAAAGTAATTATAGAGCTTCCCTGGTGGCGCAGTGGTTGAGAGTCCGCCTGCCAATGCAGGGGACGCGGGTTCGTGCCCTGGTCCGGGAAGATCCCACATGCCGCGGAGCGGCTGGGCCCATGAGCCGTGGCCGCTGGGCCTGCGCGTCCGGAACCTGTGCTCCGCAATGGGAGAGACCACAACAGTGAGAGGCCCGCGTACCACAAAAAAAAAAAAAAAAAAACAGTAATTATAGACCCATACATATATGGACAACTCATTTGTGACAGAAGTGCAGAGGCGATACAGTGGAGAAAGTGAGGCAGTGGGGCTCCCATGGAAGAAGACCTGAACGCACACCTCCATGATTGCCACAGTCCACCCCTCACCCTGCAGTCACTTCTGCACACAGGGACGGGAAGCAGCTTCTCCAGGATTCTCACAGGCCTCTGTTCTTGAGGGGATCAGAGAAGAGGAAGGTTACTGGAAGAAACTAGAGCTGCCGCTGGTCTCAGGAGCACAAATGGTCTCATCTCTCCCTCCTCCACTACCCTAAATGGCACCCAGCCTCAGTCTGCACCCAGCAAGGCTTAGTGGCTTACCTGATGGCAATCCAAACACTCCTTCCTAATAGGTCCTCAGCATGTCCTTCTCAGGCGAGGGCTGCTTCACATGTCCATTCACAGTTAAGATGGGGCAAGGGGGTACCAAAAGATGTCCAGCTGGATCACCTCGGTTCTACTACATGCATTATCCCAGCCCCCATTATGGTCACAATAGTGAAAAGTTACGACCTCAATGTCCAACAATGGGGTACCGGCTATGTAAGTTAAGGTACAACTATAAGATGGGTTACTATCTATAATGAGTTGAATAGCATCCCCCCAAAATTCACGTCCACTAGAAACGCCAGAATGTAACCTTATTTAGAAATCAAGTCTTTGTAGATGTAACCAAGTTAAGATGAGTTTATACTGGATTATGTTAGGTTCTAAATCCAACTGGTGTCTTTCTATGAGGAAAGAGAGAGATTCAGTCACAGAGACGCACAATAAGACCACGCAAGAAGGGAGGCTGAGATTGGAGTGATGCGGTTACAAGCTAAGGAACACCAAGGATTGCCAGGAGCCACCAGAAGCCAGGAAGAGGCAACGAGGGGTCCTCTCTAGAGGCCTGAGAGGGAGCAAGGCGCTGCCTACACTGATTTTGGACTTCTGGCCTCCAGAATTATGAGAGAATAAATGTCTATTGTTCTATGCCACCAAGTTTCTGGTAATTTGCTACAGAAGACCTAGAAAATACACCATGTCATTACAAATGATGATGTGGCTCTATACTTAACAACAGAGAAAGGTATTTGTGATCTATTGTCAAACCAAGCAGAAAAAAGAAAAAGTTATACACACAGATTCCACCTGAGTTTGTGTTTTTAATGTTACAGCAGGATACACGATTCTGGGTAGTAAGATTTCGGGGTGATGATCTCACTTCCTCTCCAAGCCATAAATTTTCTTCTATGAAGACATACTATTTTTATAATCAGGACAAAACAATAAACCAATTTTGGGAAGGGTAGTGTAAAGATATCCAACAGAAATGGTATAGATAAGGCTCTAGGTACTAAAAACTCCCACTACCACTTCTAGAATAAAGCCAGAATGGTTTCCTTATAGCCAAATTCAATGGATTCTCTTCACTTCTACTGCATTTGATGCTACTGAACACTTCTTTTTATTTTTTTAATAAATTTATTTATTTGTTTATTTATTTTTGGCTGCGTTGGGTCTTCGTTCGTATGCGGGCTTTCTCTAGTTGCGGTGAGCAGGGGCCACTCTTCACCACGGTGCCCGGGCTTCTCACTGTGGTGGCCTCTCCCAGTGCGGAGCATGAGCTCCAGGTGCTCGGGCTTCAGTAGTTGTGGCACGTGGGCTCAGCAGCTGTGGCTCACGGGCTCTAGAGCGCAGGCTCAGCAGCCGTGTCGCACGGGCCTAGTTGCTCCGCAGCATGTGGGATCCTCCCGGACCAGGGCTCAAACCCGTGTCCCCTGCAATGGCAGGCGGACTCTCAACCACTGCGCCACCAGGGAAGTCCCGCTACTGAACACTTCTACCTTGAAACTCTTACCTGGGTCTGTCTAATACTCTTCTGCTACTCCTATTATCTCTCCAGGACAATTCTTTTCTACTACATTTTATTGGCTCCTCTTCCTCCGCCTACCTTTAAAACACTAGTATATGCATATGACATCACTTATATGTGGAATCTAAGATAAGACACAAATGCACCTATATATGAAACAGAAACAGAATCATGGACATAGAGTACACACTGGTGGTTGCCAAGGCGGAGGGGGTTGGGGGAGGGATGGAATGGGAGGTTGGGATTAGCAGATGTAGGCTTTTATATATGGAATGAATAAACAACAAGGTCCTACTGTATAGCACAGAGAACTGCATTCTATATCCTGTGTAAACCATAATGGAAATTAACAGAACACTGTAAATCAACTATACTTCAATTTTAAAAAATACGGATAAAACACTGGTGTATGCCTTAGAGCGCTGTCCTCAAACATGTTCCTGGGCAATCTCATCCACAGCCACTGTTTCAACTAGTTTCAATTATTACCTATTTTAAGTAGGTGCTTATTTTAATTTAGGTTATCTCAGTAGTCCCAACTCTGGCTTCTCCCTTGGGCTGCAGACTTACGTGATCAACTACTTACTGTACATATCTGCCAAGATTTCCCATAGGTAACTCAACAGCTCTAACTGAGCATATATTTGCCCTAAATATGCTCCTCTCCTCCTATGTTCCCTATTTTGATAGAATTCATTTTGACTCCCCCTTTTCACTCCTCTATTCAGCTTCCCATTAACTAGTCAATCACTGTGCACCATCAAGCTTATCTTTCTAATATACTTCCTTTCCATCAAGCTTATCCTTCTAATATATTTCCTTTCTATCTCTACTGACTCATCCTGTGTGGCCAGTACTATCACAACAATCTCTGAAAACAGTCTCCTTGCCTATACAGTCTTGCCTCTTTCCAATCTACTGATGATCCTTAATTTTATTTTCTCAACCCAACATATTTAAGGGATATGACACATTATCATCATCAATAAGAGCAGTTCACTTTGCTAGACATTCTCAAATTGAGGGTGGAGGAACATGAGGTCAGAGGGTTAGTTTTCATTTGATAAGAGCTCCATATTCTAATATCCTACTCTGGACATTTCATATAAATACTATATGAGGCCTTTTGTGTCTGGTTTCTTTCATTTAGCATGATGTTTTCATGGTTCCTTTATTTTGTAGCATGTGTCAGTACTTCATTCCGTTTTATGCTGAATAGTATTTCACTGTATGGATATTCTACATTTTGCTTATCCATTCATCAGCTGATGGACATTTGGGTTGTTGATATTATGAATAATCCTACTACAGACATTCGTGTACAAGTTTCTGTGTGGACAAAAGTCTGCAATTCTCTTGGGTATATACCTAAGAGTGGAATTGTTTGGGCAATATAAAAGCTCTGTTTAGGGAATTCCCTTGTGGTCTAGTGCTTAGGATTTGGCGCTTTCACTGCCCTGGCCCCGGTTCAATCCCTGGTTGGGGAACTGAGATCCTGCAAGCCACACGGTGCGGCCAAAAAAAACAAAAACAGAAACTCTGTTTTGGGCTTCCCTGGTGGCGCAGTGGTTAAGAATCCGCCTGCCAATGCAGGGAACACGGGTTCAAGTCCTGGTTCGGGAGGATCCCACATGCCGTGGAGCAACTGAGCCTGCGCTCCAGAGCCCGCGAGCCACAACTACTGAGCCTGTGTGCCACACCTACTAAAGCCCGTACGCCTGGAGCCCGTGCTCCGCAACAAGAGGAGCCACCACAATAAGAAACCTGTGCACCGCAACGAAGAGTAGCCCCCGCTCGCCACAACTAGAGAAAGCCCGCGTGCAGCAACGAAGACCCAACGCAGCCAAAAATAAATAAATTAATAAATTAAAAAACAAACCAAAAAACTCTGTTTGGGGCTTCCCTGGTGGCGCAGTGGTTGAGAGTCCGCCTGCCGATGCAGGGGACACGGGTTTGTGCCCCGGTCCGGGAAGATCCCACGTGCCGCGGAGCGGCTGGTCCCGTGAGCCATGGCCACTGAGCCTGCGCGTCCGGAGCCTGTGCTCTGCAACGGGAGAGGCCACAGCAGTGAGAGGCCCGCATACCGCAAAAAAAAAAAAAAAAAAAAAACTGTTTTAACTTTTTAAGAAATATCAAACTGTCTTCCAAAGCATCTGCAACATTTCACATTCTTAGCAGCAACCTATGAGGAGCCCAATTTCTCCACATCCTCACCAATACCTGTTACTATACGTCTTTTTTATTACAGTCATCCTACTGAATATGAAGTGTTATTTTATTGTGGTCTTGATGTTATGACTTTTCATTTAAATAATAATCTTTAAAAAATCACAAGCATATTTGGAGTCATTTGGTGTACTTTTTGGTACACTTTTTGGTATTATGTGTTATTAATGTATTTAACCTATGACATTAAATGTTACTATTAAATGAGTGATACATGCATGTAGAAATGAAAATTCAAACAATAAAAAGTAAGTCTCTCCCCAGTGAGTTCTCCTCATTAGAGATAACTACTTTTGGCCATTCTGCTTTTAATTCTAGTGGTTACCTCCATAACTCTAAATTGTTTGACTCCTAATCGCTAAATTTAATCTCCATAACTTATTTCTTCATAACATTTATTACCATATAATACACAATTTCTTTCACTTCTCTGTTTATTGTCAGTCTCCTTCCCTAGAGTGAAAGCCCCACGAGGACAGTGACTGTTCCCTTTTCTGCTCACTGCTGCACCTCAGCACCTAGAATGGAGCCTGGCACATAAAAGGTAGTCAATACATTTATATTAAATTAAGGAATAAGTATCTACTTCTTGATTTATCTAAATCTTTAAATACATTTTCTTGAGTCTCTCCCCATAAAAGGTGAAGAATTTTGTTCATAACCCTCTTTTTTTCCCAATTTTTGTTGAATTATAGTTTACTTTTAGTTTTCTAATGGTTATCTTTATAATTTTAACTAATATACCTTAACTTTCCTCCATAAAATTTAAACTCTTAACCTCCCACCACCATCTCAGTATATGATGAGGAACAGAGAGTTCCAATACACCCAGCTACCTCACATTAATGACCTACACCGTTACTTTTACATTGTATAGGTATGTGACATTTATTTTCTGATCTATAACTGTCTTTTCTTTGTCTACAAATCAAATCTGAAGACTGAAAGCCAATAAACAGTTTACAATATGATGATAACGTAAACAACACTCACTGCAGAACCAAGTAGCAATTGGAACTACAGAGAACACACAATTCCATTTGTTCCCTTCCAAGGATTTACTACAATTTACAATTACCCTCTTTACATGTTGTCTGTATTTCTTATTACACCATAGTCTATGAGAATAGGATTTTTATACACACACACACCCTTGTTCATTACTATATCATGCACAGCCCTTACTACTATACCTGGCACACAGTATGCATTCAATAAGTACATGTTTGTAAATAGATGAATAGATTTGTGGAAGGAAGGGGAGAGGAGAAAAGAAGAGGGAAGGTCAGATCATCAAGGATACCAAAGCCAATCTACTTTAGACATTAAGTATCTTTATACAACATCCATCCTCCAGCATCAACCTGAGACAGAGTTAAAGTGGAAGGAAATGAATCTACATACCCTATGAGATCTATCAGTCAAGCAAATGTCAACCAAACATTCAGTTAGAATTTTTTAAGAAGTGGTGTCCTGTTTCTGTAATTAGAAAATTTTTATTGCTTTTACTAACTCATTTCTCCTATTTTTAAAAACCTTCTATACATGGGGGCAGGAAGGAGGGGGGGATTTTGAGTTTTTCTCCCTTAGTTCTTCAGTAAAGTTCCTTCTGAAAAACTTCAATCTTAACTGCTATAAGAAAAGTGCTTTTTCTTTGAATTGAGTTGAATATTTTAAAACGCTGTATTTCAACATTTTTTTATTGAAGTACAGTTGATTTACAATATTGTGTTAGTTTCGGGTGTACAGCACAGTGCTTCAGTTTATATATACATACATATATACATATTCTTTTTCAGATTCTTTTCCTGTATAGGTTATTACAAAATACTGAGTGGAGTTCCCTATGCTATACAGCAGGTCCTTGTTGGTTATCTATTTTATATACAGTAGTGTGCACATGTTAATCCCAAACTCCTAATTTATTCCTCTCCCCCAATATTTTTAAGATTCTGTCCATTTTGTTAAAGGGTTAAATATGTCACTAGGGACAAGAAATATGCTGCTATCTTAAGTCCTCTATGAAAAGATTAACAATAGACCAAAATTTTTTAATCCAATTCAAGTAAAATTTTGCAGAATCTATCAAATTTTAAATGTGTATACCCTCTGACCTAGAAGTCTCACTTTTAAAATTATTCTCTGTGAGACGTATTTCACAAGTTTAAAGATATATGTGCAATGACGTTCAATTACTGTATTATTTTGTGCCAGCAAAAAAGAGACAACTTAAATTTCCACCAAGAGTCTGGTTAGATAAATTATCATATCTCCACACTATAAAATAGAACACAGCTGTGAACAAAAGTTTTAAGTAAATCTCTATATCTGACAATCTCTATAAAGACATCTATGACATACTGTGAGGTGGGAAAGAAAGCAAGTTACAGAAGAACTGTATAATACAATCTCATCAGTAGACAAAAGTACAGACATGTATGTTGGCAAACACACAGAAATGATTTGGATAGCAAGAAGCTATTTCTGAAAGGTCAGATAGAGCTACTTTTTCCCTTGTATATATAGGTACTTCTTTTTTTCTTTTCTTTTTCAATTGTTTTAACAGTGAGTATGTATTACTTTTACTCACACACAAAGTCTCCCTACAACTAAGGGCTTCAATAAGCCCCTCAACCATTCAACACTATAATATGGTAATGAATGGGCTAGGCCCCTTACTAGGAGGTTAAAAACAACCCTACAAGTTAAAGGAAGCACAGATGTCTCTGTTTCCACCCTCAGCATGTAGCGTATCAGTTTTGTTAACACCAGGCATCAGGTTGTACGATCTTAATCTGATTCTCCTGGAGACCAAAAAGTATAGAACTGTGAGGCTAAAGCAGCACAGTTTTGATGACATACCAAGAAAGAGCACCTCTGCAAGGAGCAGCCATGACACACCTGTCACAGCTGCTGTTTCATTCTTTTTTAGGGAAGGGTGAGAAGGTTGAGTAACTCAGTTACAATCAAGGTAATTGTGGTTTTTAATAATTGTTATCAATCATTTAATCAAGTTAATTGTAAGGTCTATCAAAGTTCTCACCATGACAAATATCTTGTCAAGCAGATACTTAAAGCAAACACAAGGTTATTTATTAATCACAGTTGTTCTCTACTTATATCAGCAACTTGAGCTACTTAGCTCAAAAGAGCCAAGTTCTAGGTTGTGTAGCCTTCCCCAATGACTCCAGTCCTCACTGCTATCTGATTTCTAAAAATCCTAAAATATTAAATTGTTTGGATGGTAGTTACATTGTCTTCCATTTTATACCACATCTCATACTACATTACGATCAATTCAACAAATCCTACCAGACTGATTAAACTGAACAAATACACTGAATAGACACACATGTTCCCAACCACGTATCTCAATTCTAAAAATCTCTGAAAACCCCAAAATTTTGTAAATAATTTGGTGACAACATCACATCTGAACTCATACTGAAACACCAATGTGTCTGATGAAGGAATTGGAGGGTGCCCCCCACCTGGCTTGGAAAGTTAGATAATATATAGTATATGCATCACATCACCTTTCTAAAATCTGAGAAATTCTGAATTCTGGCCCAAAATATCTTGGATACAGACCTGTGTTATTGGATAAGAGTAAACATTCACATCACTGTTGGTAAAGACATTTATAACCAGCGAGAGCTATGCAAAACGTTTTTAACTCTACAATTATTTATTAAACTAGGTAGTCAGTACACAGATATTTATTAATTAGACAATTCTATCTTTTTGCATGTCTGAAACATTTCATAAATTTAAAAGTTTAAGTGAAAAATTATAAGTACCCAATGTTTTATTTTCTTCCTTAAAATAATAAAAGCATTTGTATCGAAAGTGTTTATTTTCATCCTTAAAAAAATAAGAGCATTTGGGAAGCAGCAAGTTTGAAAATGGTTAAGGGTCTTAAAAACATTCATATCTTTTGATCCAATAATTCCAAAAACAGGAAGCCCATCTATTTAAATGACCCAAAATGTAGAGAAAACCAGCTACATTATGACTTATGATATACAAGCTTTACTAGTACTCATTCAGTTGGAAAATGTTTAAGTGAAATCTTTATGATTTAACATGCCATCTACAAAAAACATTTATAACCAATGTCTGTCATAAAAAGTTTATAATACAGTAAGTGAAAGTGGATACACATTTTGACATACAGCATACTCTAAATTTTGAAAATACAGTTGACCCGTGAACAACACAGGTTTAAACCTCACGGGTCCACTTACATACGGATTTTTTTTTTCAACAGTAAATACTACAGTATTACACAACACATGGATGGCTAAATCTGCGGACGTGGAGAAATCCCTGTCATGGAGGGCCAACTGTAAGTTATACACAGATTTTCACCTGCAGGGAGGGTCAGAGGCCCCCACTGGTTCAAGGATCAACTGTATACATATAAGCATAGCAAAAAGAATGGTAGGAAATCTGTTTACTTTCTTCTTAACAGTTGCCAAAATTTTCCAAAAGGAAAGAAAAAAAATGTTTAAAAAGAAACAATATTTAAGCCACTGTAAATTAAGGTGAGCATTTCTTCCTTTTGGACCTGGTGTCAAAAAACCTGCCCAGCACAGCACTTCTGTGAAAGCCCGCGTGCAGCAACAAAGACCCAACGCAGCCAAATATAAATAAATTAAATAAACAAATTTACTTTTTTAAAAAAGTCACAATTCCTTCCTCTTTGACCTAGTAGAGTCCATTTTTCTCCTCTTTGTTACCATGCTTCCCTGAATACCATGAATTACCAAGGGGTTTTTTTCATCATAATCCCTTACATGTTTGTACCCAAATGTAGAATTATAGACTCTTTTTTTTTTTGAATTATAGACTCTTAAATTCTATAGATTTAGCCCAGAATACAATGAAATCATAAATTTAAAAGTATCCAAAGCAATTCAAGCAGAATTCACCAGTTCCTGGAATAACCAAGAGAAAGAATGTGACCATATAATACATTTCAAGGTTCCAGAATTAAAACAGTTTTTCTACTACAAAGTCCACTTAAGTGAAACTTTACAAAAGAAATACCATGTTACACTGCACATTAAAAAAAACAAAATATCATTGTATAAGGCATTTAACATAGTGTATGGACCATAATGAGCAGTCATCAGTATGAATAATACGTGTATTTCCTCTATTTTAAGATATACTTTTCCTCATAATTTAAAGTTTCAGAAATTGGGATTCAGCTCATAACAACATGTAAAATTAAAATAGGGTTTTTTCCCTAAAAAAAAAGAATAAATTATTAAATTGATGGTACACTCCACAAAAAATGGCAACTAAGAAATGAGGAGACAGGCACTATACATGGTAAATACTTGCCATGAATACTTCCTTTAACCTTTCTGGCAAACCTTTCAGGAGAGAGACTTTATCATCCCATTTCTAGATGAGGAGACTACGGCTTAGAAAGGCTCAGTAAGTTGCCCAAGATCACACATCTGATTCTAAACTCAGACTCTCAACCACTGCAATGTGCTGCATTCTCATTTACTATTTTACTCTCACCAGACAGATTTACAGATTTCTTTTTTTTTTTTTTTTTTTTTTTGCAGTACGCGGGCCTCTCACTGCTGTGGCCTCTCCCGTTGCGGAGCACAGGTTCCGGACGCGCAGGCTCAGCGGCCATGGCTCACGGGCCCAGCCACTGCACGGCATGTGGGATCTTCCCGGACCGGGGCACGAACCCGTGTCCCCTGCATCGGCAGGCAGACTCCCAACCACTGCGCCACCGGGGAAGCCCCAGATTTCTTTTTTTAGTGGAGCACGGAGAACTTAATATTGGGCTGTCCTAAATCAAGCTTGTTTTTTTATCTCCACATTCCTCACAGTCCCCACCATCTACCTGTCTATTCCTACACCTCTTACCTGAGCTCCAGACCTGAATTCCCAACTATCAAGTGAATGCAACTGATTATTCCAGAGCTGCACTGTCCAATGGTAGCCACTAGCCACATGTGGCTGTTGAGCACTTGAAACGTGCTCGTGAGACTGAGGAGCTGAATTTTTAATATTATTTTATTGTAATTAAAAGTTAAATGTAAAACCTGGTAATTCAGTTACTGAAAATTTTAAGCATGTTTGAAACAAGCTGGATATGTGAATCTATTTCTTCAACTGTAAATTTTTATGAACTCTAAATACAGATCAAGTATTTCTGATACAATCTTTGCATCTGAATTAAGATATGCTATAAAAGTATACAATTGATTTTAAATACTTAGCATGAAGAAATAATGTAAAATGGCTCATTAATAATTTTTTAAATGACATGTTTCAACATGTTGAAAATGACATTTTGGATGCACTGGGTTAAATAAAATATATTATAAAATTATGAAATCTAACCATTTCTTCTTACTCTATAATGTGGCCACTCAAATTTTCATTACGTAAGTGGCTCATACTACATGTCTACTGGACAGTACCCTTCCTAGAGATTCCTGTTGCCCTCACCACAGCCATCAATAGCTCAATGAATGGCATCACCATCCCTCTAGGGCAGTGCTGTCCTACAGAACCTTCTCTGTTCATGAAAGTGTTGCATATCTGATGATGACTGGATGGTGGTGGTGATAATTGTTTCTGACTCACAGAATCCCTAGGTTATTGTGGAGACAGAGTTCTTAGGAGACTGGAGAATACCACCTATTATTTTGACTTTCCTCTGGGGGAAGAGGTAGTCAGTACCAAAAATTGCAGACCAGGGTTAAGCAGCAAAACTTTCTGTGACAATGACAATGTTCTATATCTGCACCATCCGATACAGACGCCACGAGTCCCATTTGGCTACTGAGTACATGAAATACGGCTAGTGCACCTGAAGAACTAAATTTTAAATCTTAATTCATTTAAATCAGTTTAAATTTAAATACCCATATATAATGGGTACTGTATTAGGCAGCACTGCTTCTAACCTACCTGCTCCATCTGTAAGTCTGGAAGTCACCTTAGTCTCCTGCCTCACCACCAACTGCCCCTTCTCCCACGAAAGTACACACACACACACACACACACACACACAGAGACAGATATTCAATTAGCCAGCCCTGTGTTCTTTAAAGCTTTCATTAAGGCCACAGCCTCCTAGCTGGCCTCCTCACTTAGCCTCCTCCTACCCACTCCCTGTAAAATGTAAATAAAATTTGTTATTTCCTTTACACGAAAGTCTCCAAAGTCTTGGCATCGCCCCAAGGTAAAACTCTAGACTCTAACATGATCGACAAAGCCCTCCATGATCCAAGCCCCATTTCCAGCCTCATCTTTCACCACTCCCGTCCACCTCCCAATTCTTGCTCATATCATTAACCCTCATCATGCTCTATTAAAACTGCCTGTGTACTTGTCTCCTTCAATGTCTCTAGCATCCTGAGAGCAGAGAGAGTGTCTCAAAAATTATATTGCTAAGACAGAGCACAATACACAGTACACAAATGAAGCATACTAGAGTTTCTATAAATATTTTTTGAATGAGGGAAGAAAAGGGAAAAAAGAAAAAAAGGAAACAGATGTGTACTCTGGGACAACTATGAAAATAAAAAATTTGTAAAGCAGATATTTTTGCTATATTATTTAAAAGAATTTTAATATGAATTTAAGTAAAGAATCAACCCCTAATTTCAAGGAAATCCTGATTGGTGCTTTTAAGAAAGGCATATAAAAAACTTGCTATGTAGAAATACATACTATATTATCTGCATTTGTGAGTTTAAACCTAAAGAATAATTTATATCCATTTTTTTTCTTTTTTAATATTTACTTTTATTTATTTATTTGGTTGCGCTGGGTCTTAGTTGCGGCAGGCATGCTCCTTAGTTGCAGCTCACCGGCTCCTTAGTTGTGTCATGCGAACTCTTGGTTGTGAGATCTAGTTCCCTGACCAGGGATCGAACCCAGGCCCCCTGCACTGGGAGGGTGGAGTCTTATCCACTGTACCACCAGGGAAGTCCCTATATCCATATTCAATTAACTTATTTTCAATAACCAGGAATATAGATAGAAATTGCTGCTCTATTAAAATCAAGAAATACTAAGCCTAAGCAGTACTCCAATTATTTCAGAATAGATTCAGAAACTTGGCAATACTAGAAAATTAACAGCAAACCACTAGAAAAACCACCAGAAAAATCAAGTGAAATGTCCAATAACACCACTTTCAATAACTTCTTCTACTTTATAACTTTCTACTTATGCATGGGAGAAAAATATCAAGCAAAATTCAGCCTAAATTTGATACAGCAGTTTAGAAAGGGATGCAAAACTATCTGAAATATTCGAAATTATCTGCCACTAATGAAAGCAAAGTGAATACTGCCATGAGGGTAGAAAGTCACCTGTGTGGCATCTGAAGGGATGGGTCCTGAAAGATCTGAAGGGATGTACGCAAAAAGACTGTTGCAAAACACAGCTACTTTTTGTTTCAGAAGAAATCCTGAGCCTCTCGGATCTTTAATAACTTCTTACTGATCAATCATAAGTTCAACTTAGTCTTTCTTCCTTGAAAGAAAAGGTCAGCAACAGTAAATTCTATATGTATGAGGAGAAAAATCATACATATACATAACACAAGGGGAAAAAGTCAGGTAGAAATGAATTTTAAAACCAGTGTAATCAACCACATTAACAGGTTAAAAGAAAAAAAGACTGTCTCAATAGATATGAAAATGTATCAGGTAGATTTTAACATTTATTAATGATTAAAAATATTAACAAATTAGGAAGAGAAGGAAACTATCTCAATCTAACAAAGGATAGGTGCAAAGGCAAATAAGTGTCTGTAGGGGAACAGGCACCTCTGCTGCTGCATGTCTGGTGACCTGTAGCATTCTGAGTCTAGGCAGAACGCTTCTGACCTCCTCCTGCCCCCCATGCACCACCCCCACCCCCGCCCCACCGCCCAGAACAGGAGAGGATGGGAGGCCTACAAGAGGCAGCTACCAGGCCATCTCCCAGAGTTCCCCTCTCTCCCTTGGAGGCTGTCATGAGAGAGTTTCTCATTGCTGCCTGGAGTCTGATGAGGCAGGAGACTTTCAGCCCTACCCATCTCAGAACAGAGCTGTAGAATATGAAACCACGTAGGGGCAAATTAGAATGGGCTCCTTAGGGATAGGGCACCCCACAGCTCACTGTAGTCATCAGCAATGGTTTTGTTTTGGTGTCATCCTTTTTGGCCTATGGGACAAGAGTCATAGAGAGCTGGCACCTTTGGCTCCACTGCCCATGTAAGTGATAAACTGTCTAACCTGGAAGCGTTCATTGTATCTATACCAGTCAAATCAGTCAGGCCTTGGTCTTGGCCTTGGCCTTGCCTTGTCTTGTGTGTGTGTGCCTGACAACACCATACTTCACAGCGAAGAATTAGCTGCCCCAGCAACCACTGATTTGCCTTTTCTAGAAATTTCATGTAAATAAAATTATAAATGGCAGTTCTTTCCCTGAGCAAAACATTTTTGAGGTTCATTTATGTTGCTAAATGTATCAGCAGTTGTTCCTTCTTATTACTCAGTAGTATTCCATGATATGAATATACTGTATTTTGCTTATCAACTCATCAGTTGATGGACATTTGGATGGCTTCTGAGATTTGCTGTTAAGAATAATGCTGCTATGAATATCTGCACACAAGTCTCTGTGTGGACAGATGTTTTCATTTCTCTTGGCTAGATACCTGAGTCGAATGGTTGAGGACATACAGTAAATACATGTTTAATTTAAGAAATTACCAAACTGTCTTCCATAATGAGTGTAATATTTAACATTTCTACCAACAATGTATAAGAATCTCAGTTTCTCCACATCCTTGCTAATACTTCGTACTTCAATCTTTTGACTTTACCATTCTAGTGGGTATGCAGTGGCATCATACTGTGGTTTTAATTTGCATTTTCCTAATGTATAATGATGGTGAGCATCTTTTTCAAGTGCTTACTGCCATCAATATATCTTCTTTGGTAAAGTGCCTATTCAAATCTTTTGCCCATTTTGGGGGGGGTGATGTTTATCTTTTTTTTTTGTAAGAGTTCTTTAGATATTCTGAATGTTAAGTCCTTTACCAGATATATGATTTGCAACTATCCTCTTCTGATTTGTCTTTTGTATTTTCTTAATGAATTCTTCTGAAAAGCAAAATTTTCTAATTTTGATAAAAGCCAATTTATCAATATTTTTCTTTTATGAGTCATGTTTTTGGTGTCATATCTAACCCAAGGTCTCAAAGACTCTCCTATGCGGTGAGGCTTGAGGTTCATTTTTTTTTGCATACTGAGATCTAACTGTTGTAGTACCCTGTGTTGAAAAGTCTATCCTTGCTTGCACTGAATTCCCCTCCCACCTTTGTTGAAAATTAATTAACCATATATGTGTGTTTATATCTGGACTCTCTACTTAATTCCATTGATGTCTATATGTCTCTATGCTGATACCACTCCTGTTACTGACCATGACAGTCGCTGACCGACAATTAATGTCAAGACATTCCTGGAAAAAAACAAGGTGGGAGCACTTACTCTACCAGGTATGAAGACTTACTATAAAGCTATAGTAACTAAGACAGACTGGCACTGGACCAAGATAGAGAAATCAGTAAAACACAACAGAGAGCCTCAATTTATTACAAAGCAGTTGAAAAAGGAAGGAACTGTCAATAAATGATGCTGAGAAAATCAGGAACCAAATGGGAAAAAAATAAACCTCACAGCATATGCAAAAATCAATTATAGGCAGATCATGCTGCTATATGAGAAAGGTAACTTCCAGAAAATAACAAAAGAGTAACTTCATGACCTTAGAGTAGGAAAAGATTTCTTAAACAGGACATAAAACGCACTAACCATATAAAGGAAAATATTAACTGGACTACTCTAAAATTAAGAATCCAGTTCTTCAAAAGACACCATTAAGAGAACAAAACAGCAAACCACAGAGTAGAGTGGGGATATTCGCGACACAAACAGCCAGAGAAGGGCTCATTTCCAAAATACATAACTCCTATAAATTAATTAGGAAAAGAAAGAAAATCCAACAGAAAACTGAGCAAGATATCTGAACAAGCACTTCACGAAAGGTTCTCCAAATGACCAAAAGACAGAAAGGTATTTAACCTCATTTGTAACTGGTGAAATGCAAATTAAAACTATAAGATACCACTATAAATCAATCCACCAGAATGGCTGAAATTAATAACACTGACAATAATGGCAAGGATGTAGAACAAAAAGAAACTCTCAAATACTGCTTCAGGGCATGTAAGTTTGTACAACTACATAGGAATAGTTGGCACTTATCTAGTAAAACTGCACACATGCATACTCTATCACTGAGCACTTTTTTTTTTTTTTTTTGCAGTATGCAGGCCTCTCACTGTTGTGGCCTCTCCCGTTGCGGAGCACAGGCTCCGGACGCGCAGGCTCAGCGGCCATGGCTCACGGGCCCTGCCGCTCCGCGGCACGTAGGATCTTCCCGGACCGGGGCACGAACTCGTGTCCCCTGCATCGGCAGGCAGACTCTCAACCACTGCGCCACCAGGGAAGCCCCCATCACTGAGCACTTTTATTCCTGGCTATGAAAGCATCAAAAATACATGCACCAAAAGACTTGTGTAATAACGGTCATACTGGCATAATTCATAATGCCCCCAAACTGGAAACAACCTAAATATCCATCATTAAAATAATGAATAAGTTGTGATGAACAGAATACTATTTGGCAATGAAAATGACTAAACCACTGCTACACACAACAAATCTAAATCTCACAAAATGTTGAGTCAAAGAAGCCAGACATAAAAGAATATATACAACATGATTCTATGTATAAAGTTGGAAAACAGATAAAACTAAATAATAGAATTATATGAAGAAAAGCAAGAAAATGATTCCCGTGAAAGTCAGGACAGTAGTTACCTTTATAGGGGAAGGAATGGGTTGTGATTGGTAAGGGGCAAAGAAAGTTTTTAGAACGCTGGCAAGGTCCTAATGTTTGACCTAGATGATGGTTATACCAGTGTTTATTCCATAAGTTTTCAAACTATACATTTGTTTTATACACTTTTCTCAATGTGTGTTACATTCAAGAAGGGCTTCAAGAGGGAATTAATTCCTTCAATTGATAAGTTATATTCCCATAATAAAATTATGTTTCAGGTCCAAACTTCTACTTCGTGAAATGTTTTCACAATTTCAGAGATGTTTAACTGAAGTTCAGACAATGAGTTACCTAATTTCCATGAAAAGGGCTTTTAAACAAAAAAGAAGGAAAAAATGAAAAGAATATATATACACACACATAAAGGGGCTGTCAGATGGAAACCATTGTCTATTCATCTCGCAGCACACCATACTAAAGAAAGCTAAAAGGAATACAAGGTTTAGCTTCATTCTGGGTGAACCACTAAAAATGAGAGTTCATATGGACTTCAGGTGACAGTGATGTGTTAATGAAAGTTCACCAGTTATAATAAATGTCCCACTCTGGTGGGAGATTGATAATGGGGGAGGCTATGCATGGATGGGGGCAGGGATTCTATGGGAAATCTCTACCTCCACTCAATTTTGCTGAAAACCTAAAGCTGCTCTAAAAAATAAACTCTTTAAAGTGTTCAAGAGTTGCTGTATCTCTAAAGCACAGCTCTGATCATGTGTCTCCTAATTAAAAACCTTCAATAGCTAGCAACACAGTATCTCAAGATTGGAAGGAACCTTAAAAATTACTCATTCAATGCCTGGAACACAACAGGGGATGCGGTACCTCATAAAAACATTCACACCATCACTGGACAGCAATGACTTACAAAGTCCACAGGGAATAGTAAAATGGAAGGTTGCAGGAGAGGGAAAATCAAGAACACTACATGTATTTCTGGCTTGAACAACTGGTAGTGTCATTTAACAAACTAAGGAGCATCAGAAAAGAGAGGAACCATACATTTAGTTTTGGATGTGCTGAGTGTAAGGGGCATCCAAGTGGAAACACTGGATAACAATAGCCCTTAGACACAAAAGAGGTAAAAGCTGAAGACAGAAAAATGAATACTCAGCATACAGATGAAAAATGAAATAGAAGATGAGATGAATATGACCTAGCAATCCCACTACTGTGCACATACCCTGAGAAAACCATAATTCAAAAAGAGTCATGTACCACAGTGTTCACTGAAGCACTGTTTACAATAGCCAGGTCATGGAAGCAACCTAAATGCCCATCAACAGATGAATGGATAAAGAAGGTGTGGCACATATATACAATGGAATATATTACTCAGCGATAAAAAAAAACGAAATTGAGTTATTTGTAGTGAGGTGGATGGACCTAGAGACTATCATACAGAGTGAAGTCAAGTCAGAAAGAGAAAAACAAATACCATACGCTAACACATATATATGGAATCTAAAAAAAAAAAAGGTTCTGAAGAACCTAGGGACAGGACAGGAATAAAGACACAGACGTAGAGAATGGACTTGAGGACACGGGGAGGGGGAAGAGTAAGCGGGGACGAAGTGAGAGAGTGGCATGGACATATATACATACTACCAAATGTAAAACAGATAGCTAGTGGGAAGCAGCCGCATAGCACAGGGAGATCAGCTCGGTGCTTTGTGACCACCTAGCAGGATGGGATAGGGAGGGTGGGAGGGAGATGCAAGAAGGAGGGGATATGGGGATATATGTATATGTATAGCTGATTCACTTTGTTATAAAGCAGCAACTAAAGCACCATTGTAAAGCAATTATACTCCAATAAAGATGTAAAAAAAATAAAAATAAAAGGTTTGTACTAAAAAAAAAAAAGAAGAAGAAGGAAAATGAGATGAGCCAGAGAAATTCAAACATTTAATGAATGGTAGAAAAAGATTCAACAAAGGTGATTGGAAAGAGAGTCCAGAGAACCAGGAAGGAGAACAGAAGCATAATCTAAAGATCCCAAAAGAAGCGAGAGTTTTACAAAGGAAGGAGAAATCTACTGTGTCAAACACAGCTGTAGTGGGCAATCTTAAAAATGGCTCTGAATGATGTCTACCTCTGAGTATCCATGCTCTTGTGGAATCCTCTCTTGCCTGTGCCGGACCAAGTGACCCCCTTCAAATGAACAGGATACAGCAAAAGTGACAGACTGTCACTTCTGAGGTTAGGTCACAAAAAGACTGGCTAGTAACTCCCCTCCTCAATCTCCTTGATATAGGGCTCGACCCATGTTGTGAGTAATCCTGTGCACAGACCCAAATGGCAAAGAGACTGATTTCTCCATCAAACAGCCAGCAAGGACCTCAGGCCTGCCACGAGCCACATGACTGAGCCGGACTCAGACCCTCCCTGAGCTGAGCTTTGAGATGACCAGTCCTAGTCAACATCTGAGTGCAGCCTTATGAGTGACCCTGAATCTCACACACCAAACCCAGATGCCTGCCAAAGAAACTGTGAAACAATAAATGTTTGTTGTTTTAAGTTAAGTTTGGGGGTAACTTGTTACATAGCAATAGACAACTAGTACAGATGCTAAGAGGTTAAATAAATGGATAGAAAAATAGCCAGTGTATTTAAAGAAAGCCATTAGTAATCCCAGCAAACATTTCAGTGGAATTGTGGCAACAGAAACAAGACAAATAGATTGAGAAGAAAATTACAGGTGAAGAAAGGGAAACATAAAGCAAACGTAGACAACTCTCTCAACAAATTCTGGCTGTAAAGCAAAGAGCAAAGCAACTTAAAGCAAAAGGCAAAGAAAGTATGAAGTTGGAGAAGAATCTGTTGTCAAAAATGAGAGACTTTTCTTAAAGTTTAAGTGATGATAAAAACAAGCCAGTTGGGGGACTTCCCTGGTGGTCCAGTGGTTAAGACTCCGTGCTCCCAATGCAGGGGGTCCCAGTTCGATCCCTTGTCAGGGAACTAGATCCCGCATGCCACAACTAAGACCTGGCGCGGCCAAATAAGTAAATAAATATTAAAAAAAAAAAAAAAAGAAGCCAGTTGGGTGGGGAAATACACCCTCAAGGAACTTCATTCCGTTACTAAGAAACTCCTCTAAAAGTTCTCAGTACCTCTCTGCCTTCACTGATAGCTGGCTTTCCCAGGATGCCTCTTCCCATGCAGCCCTTTCAAGTGGAGGCTATGAAGTCTCTCACGTGGCACACCCAATATTGGGAAACGAGGCAGTTACCCTTCTTTCTTCCACTGCCACCTCCAGACCACTATTCCTGAACCTCATATAAAATCCTTGTTACTCTGATTTTCATGCTACTCAGTAACACAGTCTTCTACCTCCACCTCTTCACTATCAGCTAGTGATGACCTGGACACCCTCCACACTCAGCGAGGATACGCTGGCAGCTAGCTTACATCGCCACTATCTTCTACGCCACCACTCCTGGATCTTTCCAATACTATAAACCTGGATGAGAGAGCTAACACCAGTTCCTCTAACCCAGAGGTCCCCAACCTTTTGGCACCAGGGACTGGTTTCATGGAAGACAATTCTCCCACGGCCGGGGTGGGGGTCGGGGGGCTGGTGGATGGTTCAGGTGGTGATGCAAGCGGTGGGGAGCGGCAGATTACACTTCGCTCGCTCGCCTCTCACCTCCTCCTGCCGTGCAGCCCAGGGGTTGGGGACCCCTGCCCTAACCCATCTTCTGCAGTAAGCAGATCTCCATTCTCTGCATCTAGCCATTTACAACTAGTTGTGACTTCACCTAATTGTACCATTCTCCATTCAGTCATCAAATATTTAGTAAGTATCTGTTATTTGCTTAGTAGAGAACAAATAACAGTCCCCGTTCTCATGAAATCTAGGACATAATTTTTCATATTTTCCACAAAGACAGCATAGAAAGATCTAACTGAAGTCTAGACACATTACAACTACTACATTTCCTTTATTTATCTGTCTGGGAACCATGTCAGTTCTAGAAAACTAGAATTATTGTCTGATGTAACCTAGTGAATCCATGCTGTATCCCAGCAATCACCTTTCCCCTGACAAGGCTTCTAAAACTACTTTTTAACTTTTTAAATAATCTGTTCTAAAATATTGCCATAATTCAATTAGATTCCTCAATCTGTAAGTGTGTAACTGTGCTGCCCTAAACAGTAGCCACTAGTCACAGTGGCTATTTAAATTAATTGCAATAAAATTAACAATACAGTTTCTCAGTCACACTGGCCACATTTCAAGTGCTCAAAAAGCACATGTAACTAGTGGCTACTGTATTTGATGGTCAAAGGCAGAACACTTCTATCATCACACAAAGTTCTATTAAACAGTGCTGGTCTAAAGTTTTTGGTATTCACTTCCTTCTTCCCCGGAAAAAGTTAAAATGACAGATCCTTTTCCAGTCTCCCGAGCACTCTCTGGGGCTCCAAAATATCCTAAGGAATTCCATACTTCACGATCATTATCACCATCATCAAAGTCACCATGATCAAAATCACCACCACCAAAATGTCATCCTCAGGGCAGCTGATTTTTATTGAGTACTTACTGTATTCCAAGCATCTTATTAAAAGCTTTATGAGCATTAGCTCATTTATTCTTCACAACAATCACATCAGATAGGACTATTATTCTCATCTAATGAGAGTTTAACTGAGTTTTAGACAATAAAGTTTCTCATCCAAAGTTATACAGCTAGGAAGTGACAGCAATCCACAAACAGTTTAAGCAAATTAATCATGTAATCATTTTGCCTTTTTAAGACAACACACTTTTTCACAGAAAGGAGAAGTGATGCCCACACCTCACACTAGCACTCAACATTCCAGCCAGACCAAACTATCTTCAGATCACTCTACCTGCCCTACAGCTTTCTTGCCTTTGGGTCCTGCACATGCTGTTCCCTCTGCTTGCATCCTTTTCATCTGGCCAAATACTACTTATCCTTAAGATCTCATCTCAGATCTTCCTACAATCCATCCTATGAGCCCATTCATGCAACTAAATAAACCACTAACTAATTTGACTTTTACACAAACCTATGCTTCTATTCAATCAGAGAATATTAAAAGTAACACTAAATGGCTTCACTACCATTTAACTGGAATCAAAGTAATTCACAAACGTTTTCCCCACATAATACGCAAAACAATACTTTACTTAAAACCAAAGGTCGGGGCCTCCCTGGTGGTGCAGTGGTTAAGAATCCACCTGCCAATGCAGGAGACACGGGTTCAAGCCCTGGTCTGGGAAGATCCCACATGCCACGGAGCAACTAAGCCCGTGCGCCACAACTACTGAGCCTGCGCTCTAGAGCCCACGAGCCACAACTGCTCAGCCTGCACACCTAGAGCCCATACACCGCAACAAAGAATAGCCCCCGCTCGCCGCAACTAGAGAAAGTCCACGCGCAGCAACAAAGACCCAACGCAGCCAAAAATTAATTAATTAATTATTTTAAAAAAAAGAGAGCTTTAAAACCAAAGGTCAGGGGAATGACTGCTAATGAGTTTGGGGCTTCTTTTTGGGAGGATGAAAATGTTCTAAAATTGATCGTGGTGATGAATGTACCAAAAGAATTTAATTGTACACTTTAATGGGTGAATCGTATGGTATGTGGATTGTCTCTCAATAAAGCTGTTATTTAAAAAAAAAAAAAAGGTCTGCAGATAGCTAGACTTAAATTATAAAAACAAATATTAAGCCTGCAAAACAAAAATACATAGGGGATAAAAATACTAAATGCCGTGTTATTGCACAAAATTTCACTTTTAAAATAGCTAAATTTTAAAATAGCTAAATGCCGTGTTATTGCACAAAATTTCACTGGTTAGGAAAAACAAGAAACTGGAAACAGTGTCTGCCTTCAGGAGTAACTGGATGGGACAGAAGAGACTTATTTTTTTCCCTGTATACTTTTATAACTTCTGATTTGATACATGTATTAAAAAAATAAGTGTCCATATAATTAGTAACAACAGTGTCATACCTCTCTTTAGTACAAGTATAAACTCCCAGGTTGCATATTTTGTTCTGAAAAGAATAAAGAATGAAATATATATGTTTTTAAAAATCAGTCGAAGGAAGTAAAAAACTGAAAGATTCTTACATTTGTCTCATCTCACACTAAAAAGCATTTAGTCATTTCTCTGTTATTAGACATTATAATCAGGCAGAATTCTTTCTTACCCAACAGTCTGACACATCTTTAAACAATGACACAGTTGACCATTCCCTCCTCCTTGAAAACTTCCTTTCCTTCATCTGTAGTACATCACACTCTCCTGGTTTTCCTCCTACCTCAATAACCTCTTATTAATCTCCTTTGCTGAGTTCCTCTTCATTTCCCAAGAAGGTGTCCAGAAGGTAAGTTCCATGAAGGTGGGAATTTTTGTCAGCTTTGTTCACTACTGTATTCCCAAAGGCTAAAAAAGTACCCAGAACCATACTCAATAAATAACTGTTGAATGAATACATGAATGAATCAGCACCTCCAGGCTCACATTTTGAAAAGCCATAGAAGTAAACTATATTCCACATAACCTTTATGCTTAATTTACTTTATTACATTATATTTCTCTGAAAATTGTTTATTAAAATTGTTTATTATTGGATTAGCCAAAATACTTCATTCCCTGCTCTTCCTCCATCAATGTGTTTTACACAGAACGTGCAAAACGCACATTTAACAGCTCTTATACTACTTCTAAAAGCATAAACATAGCATAGAAAAAGAGCAGTTGTTGCTATGGGAATTTTCACTTGTTTCTAGTACTAACGTTGAATTAACACAATGACATACTTATCTGACTTTAGTAATTAAAAAAAGGGGGGAACACCCCAGTAGACGTAACTAAGATATCACAGTAATGACTAGCAAGCCACATTTCTTGAAAAATAAAACATACCAGTTTTCTCAGCCTTAAGAAATTCTAAAGAGAAATAGAACACTTCTACCCTACATTTCCCCAAATCATATGATTGCATTCCAACAAGAAGAATCACATCCCACTGTCACCCATGGAAATGTCATTTTAGCACTATACAAAGTTTCACCGCTATTTTAGTTCACATTTGTCCCCATGTGTACCCCATTAAATCAAAGTATAATTTATAAGCCAAAACCAGATATGTGAATTTTAATCTTTCCTTCTAAGTGACTAATCCAATATCAAAACTATTATTATACCAACTTATAATTTGACCTGTTGGAATACAATTAAATCTTTAGTTTATAATTACAAATTGGACCACACCCTTTCTCACTTAATAGCTATTATATCATCTGTTTCCTACAAATTTCGTCAAGCAGAAATATTTGCTAGAATAATCTGCTCATTAAGTAGGCATGTTAAAAAAAGGCACCTACTGACACTCACTCTGTATATTACTCTCTCAGGTTATGGGAAAGCACTTCCCTGGCTATGTTCCCAAATAAATTGAGTAAGCCTTTGGAAAGTCACTGCTTAAACTCCATTTCATGACGGTTTCCCTTCCTCCATAAATGAATTACTGAGAGTCATGCCTACTTCCATCCATTATATAACAAATGTCAATCTCAGGGCCTGTTTTCCGAGGAAGAAATAGCTTAAATGATATTAACTGATAGGTAAGGCCAGTGAATACTGTAATCTAATAGGGAGCAGGAATCCAGAAAAGAAGATTCTGATTCAATGTGCTAGGTTGTGAAACACTGAAGTGAAGAACGTTGAACACTGTTTACTCTTAGTAACATCTCCCTATACAACAACAGACACATGCCCCCCAAAATGTTACTAAAGAGCATTTTAAAAGCACCTGACTCCAAGAACGTTTCTGAGAAATTGAGGGACCTACCAAAAAAAAATTATTCCACTTCACTTTTAAAGTGTCTAATAAAGACATGTGGAATTGAGAAATTTTAGAAATCTCCAATAATTAAGTGTTAATTAAGTGTAACTTTACAACAATTAAACACAAAATAGCTGTCAAGGTTTACTAAAACATGAGTTGTAAAAGACAGTTTGCTTCAAAACATTTAAGTATGTTTCGCATAATTAGCGCCAACAGAACTATTCAAATTGTTCATTGTATCCATCCAAAGCAGTCAACCAGAACCACGTGCGACTACTCCTCAGAAACGTGTCTTCCAAAGCAACCACCTGATCCTCAGGCCCTCTCTTAAGGGGCCAGGATAGAGCTCTGAAAACGAGGTGGCATAGAGATCGTTCAGGCACAGAAGAAAGACTGGAAGATAACGCCTTTAAGGAACTAAGTGTACTGGGACCTATTCCCCAATGTTGCTGCCAGAAGGAAGTTGTCTAACCCAAGATCTCGCTCGTCTTGAACGGTGTAGAACTCCAAACCCATCCACGCTCACACCCCGAGCCAAAAGCAGAGGGATTCTCCCCGCCCTCGACGCCCCACCCGCTCCGCCTGGAGGAAAAAAAGACCCCAAATCCTAAAGTAGAGGTGCGAGACCTAGTGCAATAGCTTCTCGAACTGCCTCAAAGGCAACATCCACAGCTCATCTTCCTTCTGGAAGCCAAGCCTCCATCTCCTACCTGACCACTTCATAGCAGGAAAAAAACCAGAATCCTCGTCTCTTTCAACGCTGTACATCAATACTCAAACCCCAGACCCAGCCGACCGCACCCCAGCCTCCCGGGGCTCCGCGAGACGTACACCTCCCCACCTCGCCCGCAACACCACGCCTCAGAAGCCGGGCGCCCGCAGCCGCCGCCGCCGCCCCCGATCTCGTCGGTGGGCTGGGTGGGGCCGCCCTCCCGGACGTCCCATCCCCCCCGCAGAGCGCGGAGGGGGAGGGGTCCCCGCGCCTCACCTACGGCTCCGCCCTCCCCGGGGGCGCGCTGCCGGGACCCAGCCAGGGCCGTGAGGAGGAGCGGGCGGCTGAGAGCCGAGGGGCCTAGCGCCAGCAACGGGCGGGAAGCTCCAGGCGCCGCCCGATCCCGAGCTGCCGCCACCGCGGCCGTCTCACCCTGCTCAGTGCTGCCGGTGCCGGTGCCGCTGCCGCTGCTGCCCGGGCGCCGTCGCCGCCCCCAACGCCGCCGCCACCACTACCGCCGCCGCCGCCGCCGCCGCCGCCGCCGCCGCCGCCGCCGCCGCCGCCACCGCCGCCACCACCACAGCCACAGCTCGGCCCGGGCGCCCGACGTCACCGCGCCCCGCCCCCTGCGCGATTTCCCCAGCCCCGCCCCTGGATGACGTCAGCGCGAGCCCCGCCCCCGCCCGACCGCGCCCGGTCGGCGTCCCGCGGCGTCCCGCAGCCTCCCGGGAGCGCGACTCGGGCGCGCGCGGGCCTCGGGCGCTTTCCGGGGTCTGGCGGGCGGGGGCTCTGGGCTGCCGGCAGACGGGGGCGCACAAGCGCACACGGCAGGCGCGGGTCGGGCGGGTCTGTCTCCTCCCGCTTGCCGTAGGAGGCGGTGCGGCGCGGACAGTGGGCCGCCGCCTCCGCCGCTGCCTCAGGGGGCCAGTCACGCAGAACCCTGGGCTAGCCGCCCCGAGGAGCCTGGCGCCCGCGGACAGGTGGGCTTCCCGCCCGGAGGCCCTCGGGCTGCCCGCACGGCCCGGGAGACACCGCCAACGGCCTTTTCGCGGTTCGTCTCGGCGGCCGGGGAGGGAGGGAGGGAGGGCGGGGCGGACGGCCGTCCCAGTCCTCGCGGGCGGCAGCTGGCCCGGCGTCGGGCTCCCCAGTTTCTGGTACCGAAGCGCAGACGGTTTCCTTGTCGGAGCCACGCACCGTTAATGTAAGGCCGTAAGTAAGCTATCGTTGCACTAAGAAAGTAAGAGTGATTTGAATCGTGTTTTTTCCCGGCTGGCGATTGTTTTATCAGTAACTCTAAACGCCCCTGAGAGCAGTTGAGTCACCGCCAGCGTCCACGCCCTCGTGGCCCCACTGTCACTTTCCCGTCCCTCGTCGGGGTTCTCGTCCCTTCATTCGTCATCGCATCCCCATCCCGCCCAGCGTCCCCCGGCCTGCTGTACAGTCGCCCCCTTCCGTAGGGTCCGTACGCGGCCGCCGCTGTCAGGACCGCTGCCGGGGGACGCTCGGTCCTGCCAAATGAAGCGTCCTAAAGTGTTTCATTTTCTCGAGCACCCGACTTCACTCAGGAATAAACCAACTTCCTTTGACTGGTTCTCACGATCCTTCTTATCTGACTGCTGATCCGCTCGTCCTGCTACTCCCCAGCGGTGTGGTGAGATGAAGGGAAAGCAAAGTGGACTCATCTTATCTTTCTAGTCTCCATTCTGCCAGTGTCTACGTGTGTGACCTTGGGAAAATCCCGTTACTCCTGGGTCCTGCTTTTCGTAACTGTAAAAGTGGGTGTGAACGAGATGTCTCAGATCTATCCCATCCCTGAAATGGGGGGATCTGAAGAGTGTGAGATGCTAAGCATTGTTATTCATGCACGGGAGTACTGTCAATATCACAGACACAGAAATTTTTTTGGTTTCTTTTTTGTCATTCCATTGTTCTTTTTTCTTATTTACTACTCTGCCCCACATATCTTTTTTTAAACCTATACTTAGGATTTTTTTTTTTTTAATTAAAGCTGGCTGAGTGCATGCATTTGTTGCCTCTTCTTCCTGGAACCCCATTAAAATGCTAACAAAGGAATGAAAAATGATAGAAACCCGTACAAAACAGAAAATGGGAAGGGAGCCACCAAGAAATTTTTTTTTCTAATTTTACACACAGAAAGTGGGTGAGGTCTGATTAAACAAAATGGAAGAAACCATAATGTGGAATAGGCGTGGGGGGGGGCACTGCCGCTGAAGAAGGAGGCCTACCTGCCAGAAGTGATTTAGAGAAGCTGAAATTTGGAGACACTGACAAGACAGAGCAAGAGTGAGAAGCAGGGCTGAAAACAAGGACACGAAATAAAGGTCTCTATGTAGAACAGCAGAACCCTCCCTATACCTCAGATACAATAGCTAGGCATTTATCCCAGGCTAAAAGTCAAGCATTCTCATCATCTCTGGGGAGCATTTAATGACTAAGAGTAGAGCATTCTTTATTCTGGCACAATAGCCAGTTTCCTACCCACTCACCCTAGAGGGAAGTTGTGCAAGTTGGCAAGACCCTCCCAAGTTCTAAAGATGCGTCATCAGCATCCAGCTACTTCATCTTAAATATGAATGGACAACCAGGGACTGTTAGGTGTTTAAGGGAAGTCTGCAACTTGGGGCTGGGGAAGGGAGGGAGAGGATAAGGAGAAAATGTGACCACAGAGGAAAAAGAAACTTCAGAGGACTTAAAAATATGCTCACAAACTTTTATTACAGGTATGAAACAAGGATAATGTACTCAGATAAGTAACAATCCAAGAACAAAAAGTAAGTCTTGAAATTAGAAATAGGAAATTGCCAAAATTATAATTTCACTGGAAGTGTTGAAAGGTAAAGTCCGTGCAATTTTAAGAATAGAAGAAATACGTAAAGAGATGGAAATTGCAAGAGAAAATATAAGAAAAATAAAAAGTCTATCCAACAGGACTAATACCACAAGAGAAAGAGAAAAGAGAGTAAATAAAAGATGGAAAGTTACCCCAAAAATAATGGAACAAAATTTCCCAGAGCTGAAAATGTCCATTAGTGGAGAACAAAAACAACTTTGTGAAATGTTAAAACTCTAAAGATAAAGAGAAGATCCTGAATTTCCAAAGGAAAAATGTGACCCATAGGGACCTCCCTAGTGGTCCAGTGGTAAAGAATCTGCCTTCCAATGCAGGGGACGCAGGTTTGATCCCTGGTCGGGGAACTAAGATCCCACATGCCGTGGAGCAACTAAGCCGGTGTGCCTCAGCTAGAGCCCACATGCCACAAACTACAGAGCCCACGCTCTGGAACCCATGCACCACAACTAGAGAGAGAGAACCTGCATGCCACAACTGGAGAGAAGCCCACACACCTAAAGGAAAGATCCCGAGTGCCGCACCTAAGACCCAACGCAGCCAAAAATAAATAAATAAATAATAATAATTTTTAAAAGTGACCCGTAAAAGAGTAAGACTCACACTGCGATTAGAATTCTTACCAGCAACACTAGATATGAGAAGATAACAATGACCTTCAAGTTTCTGAGGGAAATATTTCTTTAACTTCAAATTCTAAGAATTTTTTTATTAAAAAAAAAACTCTATTCCTAGCTGAATTATCATTAAGAGAGCAAAATGAAAACATTTTCAGATATGCAGAGACTCATAAACTCCAACTCCCACATAGGCTTTTTTTCAAAATTTAAAGATGAGATAGAAATGAGGTTTCTGACAGCATCACTATCCAGGATTCACTAGATCTAATTCAATAGTAAAGGGAAATCCCAAGAGCTAGGCTAGATTGGGATGGAAGGATAGGAGTTCTGGGAGAGGATTCAACTGAATAATTACTATGATAGAAAGCTTAGAAAATGCTGGTTTCTGATGTTCAACTTTTAGACCAAACCTGTTAGTAAATTATAATCTTGCTGTAGTTGAAGCATAGTTTATACCAATGTTGACAACATAAAGGTAAAAAAATACAGCTGGCAGTTTAAGATGTGAAACATAGGAAAGGTAGAGGTAAAGGGAAAAGCACTCGAGACGATGTGTATAGTTGGCAGAATAAGAAGCAGTTGCTAAAGTGTACTGTTAGAAGTAGGAAAAGTGACCAGTGGAGGAGCAAGGAATTATTAGGCTTACTGAGAGGATAGGAAGAAACGAGGTACAGGGTTTATAATTAAGCTAAATCGTCATCAAGAAATAATAGAAGACTTAATATTGTTAAAATAAGCAGTACTCCTCCATTTGTTCTGCACATTCTATGCAATCCTATCAAAAATCCCAGCTGCCTTTTTTTTTTTCCCTAGAAATTGACAAGCAGATCCTAAAATTCACATGGCAATGCAAGGGACTCAGAATAGCCAAAAGAATCTTGAAAAAAAAAAAAAAGTTGAAACACTCATTCTTCCTGCTTTCAAAACTGACTGCAAAACTACAATAATCAAGATAGTGTGTTGTACCAGAATAATGATAGACGTATATATCATGGAAAAGAATTGAGACTTCAGAAATAACCCACACATTTGTGGACAGTTGATTCACTGAGAAAATAGTCTTCTCAACAAAGGGTGCTGGGACAGTTGCATAACCACATGCAAAACAATGAAATTGGACCCCTACCTCACTTACGCAAAAATTAATTAAAGGAACTTCCCTGGTGGCGCAGGGAATCCGCGCCAAGGGAAGGGACATGGGTTCGACCCATGGTCCAGGAAGATCCCACATGCCACAGAGCAACTAAGCCCGTGCACCACAACTATTGAGCCTGCACTCTAGAGCCCACGAGCCACAACTACTGATCCCGCGTGCCACAACTACTGAAGCCCATGTGTCTAGAGCCCATGCTCCACAACAAGAGAAGCCACCGCATTGAGAAGCCCACACAGCACAACGAAGAGTACCCCCACTCACCTCAACTAGAGAAAGCCCACACGCAGCAGTGAAAACCCAACGCAGCCAAAATTAATTAATTAATTAAATTTTTAAAAACTTAATTCAAAATGGATCATAGACCTAAATATAAATGCTAAAACTATAATACTCTTAGAAAAAAACAGGTGTAAACCTTCATGACCTTGGATTAGGCAATAGTTTCTTAGCTATGAAACCAAAACCGTAAGTGACAAAATTTTAAAATTGGACTCCATCAAAATGGAATATAGAAAACTTTTGTATATTCAGCTTTAAAAAGTATGGTGAGCCTTGAAGACATTATACCAAATGAAATAAGCCAATCACAAAAGGACTGTATATTGTATGATTTCATTTATATGAGGTACCTAGAATAGTAAAATTCATAGAGACAGAAAGCAGAAGGGTGGTTGCCAGGGGTTGGGGGAGGGCAGATGGGCATTTGCAAGCCAACCAAACCTGCCAACACCTTGATATTGGATGTCCAGCCTCCAGAAATGTGTGAAATAAATTTCTGTTGTTTATGCTGCCCAGTCTGTGATATTTTGTTACGGCATCCTCACCAGACTAATACAGATTTTGGTACTGAGAAGTGGGGTACTACTGTAACAAATACCTTAAAAATGTGGAAGGGGCTTTGGAAGTGGGTAATGAGTGGAGGCTGGAAGATATTTGAGGTACATGCTAGGAAAAGCCTAGATTGCCTTGAAGAGAGACTCTTGGTAGAAATGTAAACGTTAAAAGGTGACTGTAGTGAGATCTCAGAAATGAGGCGCATGTTATTGGAAACTGGAGGAAAGGTGACCCTTATTATAAAGTGGCAAAGAACTTGGCCAAACTGTTTCCTAGTGTTCTGTGGAAGGTAGAAATTAAAAGTGATAAACTGTGATATCTAGCTGCAGAGATTTCTAAGCAAAGTGTTGGTGGTGCGGCCTGATTTCTTCTTACTGCTTAAAGTATACAGGAGGTGAGAGATAAATTAAAGTAGTTGTTAAGCAAAAAGGAACCAGAACCTAAAGATTTGGAAAATTCTTAGCCTATCTACAATATTGTAACTTGCAAGAAATATATACTGGTGAGCATTTTGTAATATGCTTAAATGTCAAATCACTATGTTGTACACCAGAACTAACATGTACATATAATACAATACATCAACTATACTTCAATTTAAAAAAAGGAAATATACATTTGGTCATTCATATGACCAAAATATATCTCATATTTGGTCTTCATCCAAGGTTCTTGACTCACAGCTCCCAAAACCCTTGGAATTTCCTGAGGGATAAGAGCAACGGGAACTTCTCCTGTCATAATGTTTGGTCTCTACTCCTCAGTTCCTGAAATCACTTTCAGAGTCATAAAGGTAAAATGGATGTCTTGTTATTTGTAACAAGCCCCTTTCTACCACAACAGGATTTATGTTAATGAGGTGACTTTTGGAAAGCCCTAAGTATGGGGACTTGTCAGCAAAGAAGCCAACCATGAATACAGGATTGGAACTTTCAGTCCCACCCCCTGACCTCCAGGGAGGGAAGAGAGGCTAGAGGTTGAATCAGTTGCCAATGACCAATGATTTGATCAATCACGTCTATGTAATGAAGACTCCACAACACTCAAAAGGACAAGGCTCAGAGAGCTTCTGGTTGGTGAATACCTGGATAAGTGGGGAGAGTGACACACCAGGAGAGGGCGTGGAAGCTCTGCGCCCTTTCCCCATAGCTTGCTCTATGCGTCTGTTCCATCTGGCTCTTCCTTTTTTAATATCCTTTGATAACAAACCAGTCATCCAGTATGTAAAAATGTTTCTCTGAGTTCTATGAGCCACTCTGGCAAATTAATCAAACCCAAGAAAGGGGTCATAAGAACCTTTGATTTATAGCCATCAGTCAGAAGTACAGTCCACAAGCTGGACTTGCAATTGGCATCCTGAGCTGGGAGAGATTGTTGGAACCTCCAGTTTGTGGCCAGTTGGTCAGAAGCACAGGTAACAACCTTGCTTGCATATGGCATCCTGAGAGGGCAAGAGGGGTGTACAGCGGTCTTGTGGGACTGAGCATTTAACCTGCAGAACCTGATGCTGTCTCTGGGTAAATAGTGTCAAAATTGAGCTGAGGTGCAGGAGACCCAGCTGGTACCCAGAGACTTGCTCCTTGGTGGTGTTGGGAAACCACCCCAACTCCTCACATGTTGGAATTAGGTGTAGAACCCAATTACTATCCATATTACGATAAAAGAAGTATGTTCTGGAGAATACATCAAGGGTGTAGCTGGATAGTCATTTGATAAAGAGGTCATGGGTGCAACTCATGGATTTAATCAGTCATCTCATAAGTAACCAGGAATAGAAATAAGATTATACCAGTAGAAACACTGCCAGTTTGAACTAAGGGGCATAGAGACAACAAAATGGAGGAATACTGTCAGGCTTCTGGGAGTCTACAGGATAGGACAATAGAGCTACCTGGCTGCCAATTCACATCACCCTTCAAGAAAAGCGAGAAATGACACCAAAAGTGATTCAGAGAGCAACAGGGCTGCTACTCCAGCCACCAGCCCAGAGAGTACAGGTCTGGGGGGCAAGCTGTCTCCTTGGTTTCAGTGGAGCCTGCTACCAACCAGTGCCTCAGGAATAAAGCTGATGCCCAGGGCTGAGGGGCTGGAGCCACCACCCAGGGCCAAGGGGATGAGGTTGCCACCCCAGTGGGCCTGGAAGGCAGAGCATTGAGCCCAAAAGGATTACTCTTGGGCCTTAAAATCTAATGAAATTTGCCTTGCTGGGGTTTGTACTCGCTTTGGACCCATTTCCCTTTCTTCTTCCTGATTTCTCTCTTTTAGAATAGAATATCTCTCTATGCCTGTCTCACCAGTGTATTTTGGAACCACATAACTTGTCTGATGTCGCAGGCTCACAGCTGGCAAGGAATTTTGCCTTCGAGTGAATCATATCTCAAGTCTCAACCATACCTGATGATATTCAGGTGAGACTTTGCACTTAGAGTTGATGCTGGAATGGGTTAAGACTTTGGGATGGGGTGAATGTGTTTGCCTGTGAGAAGGACAAGAATTTTGGGTATCCAGAGGACAGAATGTTTTGGACTGAGCTGCATTCTCCCAAAATTTATGTGTGGAAGCCCTAACCCACAATGTGACTATATTTGGAGACAGGGCTTTTAAAGAGCTGGTTACGGTTAAATGAGGTCATATACAGTCTGTGGTATTTTGTTATGGCAGCCCTAGTAGACTAATTCAGACACCACCAGGAAAGTGAGAAGACAATACACAGAACGGGAAAAAAATTTGCAACCACATATTTGATATTATATCCAGAATATGTAAATAATTCTTAAAACTCAACAATAAAAAGACAACCCATTAAAAAATGGGTACAGGATTTGAACAGATATTTCTCCAAAGAAGATATATAAATAACCAATAAGTACATGAAAAGATGTTCAACATCATCAATCATTAGGGAAATGCAAATTGAAACCACAGTGAGAAACCACACCCACTAGGATGGCCATAATCAAAAAGAGTGTAACTGTTAGTGAGGACTTAGAGAAATCAGAACCCTCATACACACCTGGTGGAAATGTAAAACGGTGTAAATGCCTGACAGTTCCTTCAAATGTTGAAAATAGAGTTACCATAAGACCCAGCAATTCTACTCGTAGCTGTATACCTAAAAGAATTTAAGATATCCACACAAAACCACAAACTTTTGTATATGAATATTATAGCAGCATTATTCATAGTAGCTGGACAGTGGAAACCAAATCATGAATCAATTCAAAAAAAATAATAATTTTTAACAAATTGCTGACCTGCAAGAAAGTAAAAGAATTGCCCCCAAAGACTCAGTGGCTTATAAACTGCAAATATTTATTTTTAAGTTAGTTGGGATTTGACAGCTGGAGGGAGGGGCGGTCAGCTGCTGTGCTGTGCTCGAGGTACGAATCAGTTCCACACATCTCCCATTCAAGGAACCAGACTAAAGGAGCAGTAGTCACCTGGGTTGTATTTTCCTCATGATGGCAAACAAGCATACAAGAGGCTAAGCCACAGAATCACTTGAAGCTTCTGCTCAAGTGTGTCATATGTCCTGTGTGCTCACACTTCATTAACCAAAGCAAGCCACGCAGCCAGGTCCAACATAATGGTGTGGGAAAGTATACTCCTTTCATGGAGTAGAGGAAAGGAAGAAAAAAGGGAAGGAAAAAGACATGCCTTTCCCTTTAAGAAAACTTCCTAAAAAATTGTGCACACCACTTCTTTTTATATCCCATGGTAAGAGCTTAGTTCATGGTCATTCCTTGCTGAAGGGCAAATTGGAAATATAGACTTTATTGTGGATGGTCATGTACCCAGTTAAAATTAAGAAGTTATATTACTAAAATAAGGAGAAAATGACTATTGAGAAAAGCTATCAATCTGCCACAAACTTCTAAAACAATTAGCTGATATTTAAAAACTTAATAGGGACTGCCCTGGTGACGCAGTGGTTAAGAACCTGCCTGCCAATGCAGGGGGCATGGGTTCGAGCCCTGGTCCGGGAAGATCCCACATGCCGAGGAGCAACTAAGCCTGTGAGCCACAACTACTGAGCCCACGTGCCACAACTGCTGAGCCTGCATGCCACAACTACTGAAGCCTGCGTGCCTAGAGCCTGTGTTCTGCAGCAAGAGAAGCCACCGCAATGAAAAACCCGCGCACCGCAACAAAGAGTAGCCCCTGCTCACCGCAACTAGAGAAAACCCATGCGCAGCAACGAAGACCCAACACACCCAAAAATAAATAAATGAAATAAATAAATTTATAAATAAATAAAGACAGGGAGGATAGAAAAGGCAATCTCCTACTTTAAATCTACTTAGAGTCCCTTAAGGAGAATCTAGAGAAAGGAGGTAAGCATCTGTTCATATAATGGGTTCATATAATGGGTGAGGACTTTCCAAACTAATAAGAGACATAAATCTATAGATCAGGAATCACTAAGAACAGGACCAGTAAAAAGAAATCCAATCTAGATGCAGTGTAGTGAAACCGAGAACATAAAAGACAACACATCTTAAAGTCAGTTGCATTAGTTTCCCATGTCTGCTGTAACAAAGTGCCACAAACTAAATGGCTTAACATCACAGGAATTTATATAGTCTCATAGTTCTGGAGGCTGGAAGTCCAAGCTCCAGGTGTCAGCAGGGCCTTGGTCCTGTGACGGGGAGGAGAGAACCCTTCCCTCCCCTCCCTAGTTTCTGGTGATTTGCGGCAATCCTTGGCATTCCTTAGCTTGCATCTGCAGCCCTTCAGTGCCTGCCTCCCCGTCACATGGCATTCCCCTTTTGAGCGTCTGTGTCTCTCTTCCTCTTCTGATAAGGCACCCAGTTATATTGGATTAAGGGCCCACCCTTCTCCAATACGGCCTTATCTTAACTAATGGTGTCCACAATGACGCTCTTTCAAAATAAGGTCACGTTCTTAGGCACTGGGGATTAGGGCTTTAACCTATCTTTCTGAGGAATACAATTCAACCCATAACATGAGACAAATAAATATCAGCTTACTTACAAAGGAACAGTAATTGGCTGATGACAAACCTATGAACACACAAGGGAAGCTGGAAGACAGAATAATCTCTCCAGGTGCTGAGAGACAGTAACTGTCATCTCAGAATTGTGTACCCAGTAACACTAATTTATGAAATCAAGGACAAAATAAAGACATTTTCAAGTAAACAAAAGCACATGGTTTATTACCAATTGATCTTCATTAAAGGAAAATCTAAATGATACTTCAAAGGAAAATAATCCTGCAGATGAGGATCCAGAGGCATACACAGCTGCAGTGTGTGCCACCAAAAGGGGTACAGGGGGACTTAAAAGGGCCCAAGCTAAAACCAGAATCTGACTACCAAGTGGGAAGCATGTCCACACTGATAGGAACCCAGGGTTTTTCTTCCCCCTGGGGGTCTCATGATCATTAACCATCTGTGTCGGCAAAAGGCAGTCTTCCAGCTTTCGTATCAGATGGAGGCAAGGGTAAAAGTTGGTAGGAAACTTACATGACTTGGGTGCGTTCCTGTGAGTGGGCTGAAGCTCAGTCATGCGGAAAGGGGAGGGTAGGGCTGCGGGCCTGAGACGGGACTGACAGAATGGAGTCAGTGAGGTTCAGCCACAGCGTCACTGGGGACCATGCCAAGAGCAGTTTATTCAGGTGCTTGAGTTGAAAGTTTGATTAATTGGTTCAAGAGAGAATGGGATGGGTGGAAGTACAAGTTGTGAGTATTAGCAATTCTTTAGAGAATTTCTGTTATAAACAGGAGTGGGGAAATATGAGGTCAACATTATTTTCCCATGTACCTTTCTCCTATTCCCAAATTCCACCTGACGTCATCCACTTCTGGTTTGGGATACTTGTACGTGGAGGCATACTGGCTGGTTTAATAGTTTGGGATTCCCCCTTTATTACCTATTTTATTTGCATAATGAGAAGATAACTAGACTTACGTATTAAGTGTTAAGTATCTCGTACAGCATTTTAACTCCAAAATGGCAGAGAGGAGTATGAGAATAGTTTTTTAATCATTATTTCACCATACACAATATTATCTAACTTTACCTCTTATATTTGAAGTTTTTTATACCTGATTAATGTCCATATTTATGTGAGGGTGAAAAAGAATTTACCACAGTAAGGTTTATAGTTATAGTTTTATGTCAAATTATATAACCACAAATACTAGAGGGCAGTATAGCAGAGTCTCAGGTGCAAGGGCTCTGGAATCAGACTGCCTGGGTTCATATTCTGGCTTAAGCTATCCAGGCCCTATTTCCTTATCTAAACTGGAGATAATAATTGTAAAGGTATTATAAGGATTAGATGGGGAAATACATGTAAAGTGCTTAAACTAGTAAACACTAAGTATATAGTAAGTTCTTGATAAAATTAACTAGTGTTATTACTAAGCAGTGAATCAGCTGTCAGTAAGAGAAGACCTGACTTACAGTGGCTTAAATGAGAAGGGTTTGTTCTGCTCACACAGCAGGCACCCTGAAGATAGGTGGCTGCTAAAGTTTGCTCATTTCTACAATGCCAGGGCTTGGCCTTACTTCAGTTCCCTTGGACTTTCCCTCACGATTACACCATCACCAATCACCACATTCTCAAACAAAGGCATTCAAAGGCAGAAAGCAGGAGGCAAGGAAACAGAATTTCTGCCCCTGCGCCTTTCTCTTTTTAGGGAGGAAACCACCACTCTGTGTGTTGTGTTGTGTTCTTCAAGATTGTCTTAGTTTGAGAAAGCCCTCTGGCCAATAAATGGAGGTGCTGGCTTTTGGTGGTCAGGCAGTCCTAAGTGCACTGATGTGGTCCACGTGAGGCGCACGGATGGGCGAGGCACCAGCTTGCTGCTACAGCTGTCTAAAGGGCATCTGATGTGGTACATATATACCTGGAATACTGCTCAGCCGTAAAAAAGATTGAAATAATGCCATTTCGGCAACATCGATGGACCGAGAGATTATCACACTAAGTGAAGTAAGTCAGACAGAGAAAGACAAATACTATATGATATCACTTATATGTGGAATCTAAAATATGACAAATGAATTTATCTACAGAACAGAAACAGACTCACAGACATAGAGAACAGACTTGTGGTTGTCAAGAGGGAGGGGGTTGGGGGAGGGATGGATTGGGAGTTTGGGATTAGCAGATACACACTACTATATATAAAATAGGTAAACAACAAGGTCCAACTGTATAGCACAGGGAACTATATTCAATATCCTATAACAAACCATAATGGAAAAAAATTTTTAATAAAGGGCATCTAAAATCTTACACATTGAAGAACACACTTCTAGGGCTTCCCTGGTGGCTCAGTGGTTGAGAATCTGCCTGCTAACGCAGGGGACACGGGTTTGAGCCCTGGTCTGGAAAGATCCCACATGCTGCGGAGCCTGTGCACAACAACTACTGAGCCTGCGCTCTAGAGCCCGCGAGCCACAACTACTGAGCCCACGTGCCTAGAGCCCAAGCTCTGCAACAAGAGAAGCCACCGCAATGAGAAGTCCGCGCATGGCAAGGAAGAGTAGCCTCCACTCGCCGCAACTAGAGAAAGCCTGCACAGCAGCGAAGACCCAACGCAACCAAAAATAAATAAATAAATTAATTAAAAAAAAAAAAAAAGAACACACTTCTAATTTCTACCCCCAAACCTACTCTTCCCACATGTTCCCCATCTCAGTAGGTGGCAACTCCATCCTTCCTGTTACTCAGACCAAATGTTGGAGTCCTCCTTAATTCCTCTGTCTTACACATCACATTCAATTACACTGTAGTTAATTAATCCTGTCAGATCTACCTTCAGATTCTGTCCAGAATCCAACCACTTTCATCACCCCTGTCATCACCATGCTGACCCAACCCACCATCGTTTCTTGCCTGTATTATTTCAGTAGTTTCCTGACCGCTCTCCGCTTTCTCCCCCACCATCCTTTTAAAAGCTAGATCATAATTATGTCACCTTCTTGCTCAAAACCCTCCAGTCTCAGTAAAGCCCAGTTTCTTCTCGTGGCCTGTAACTCCTCTAAGAGATGTGGTCCTCTCCGACTCTGCCCTTGCCTGCTGCTTGCCCTCTAGCTCAGGCTGCCCCAGCTGCACTGACCTGCTTGCTGTTCTTTAGTCATGCCAAGCATGCTCCCACCTCAAGACCCTTCTGATGGGCACAGTCTTCTGCCACAGAGCTTCTAGAGCTTCTAGTGAGCTTGATTCCTCACTTCCTTCAAGTCCCCGATGTCACCACCCTGAAGTCATCCCTGCCCCTCTCCATACTCCCTGCCCCCCTCACTGTTTTAGTTTTCTCCATCTAACATGCTATATACGTGTATTTATATACATGGATGTACTATGCTTCTTTATTTATTTTCTTTCTCCCCTCAGAAATGTAAGTTCTGTGAGGGAAGGAACTTTCTTTTTTTCCCTGTTTTACCCCTAGTGCTTGGAACCTATTAGACGCTTGGGGGAAAAAATGCTGAATGAGTAAATGAATGAGCGAACAATATTATTTAAAAAAAAAAAAAAAAGCTAACTGCCTGATGACCAGACTGCAGCCGTGACACAAACTGCTCCATCTTTTTTTTTTTAACAGAAACCATTTTATTTATGTATTTATTTATTTTATTTATTTTTGGCTGCGTTGGGTTTTAGTTGCAGCATGCGGGATCTTTCTTTGCAGCGCATGGGCTTCTCTCTAGTTGTGGCACACGGGTTCCAGAGTGCGCAGCCTCAGTAGTTGCGGCATGCAGAGTTAGTTGCCCTGCTGCGTGTGGGATCTTAGTTCCCCGACCAGGGATCGAACCCATGTCCTCTCCATTGGAAGGTGGATTCTTAACCACGGGACCACCAGGGAAGTCCCAGCAAACAATATTGAACATTCAAGTTGCTTCAAGCTTTGTGTGTACAAGGCTTTGTGCATTTTCTTTCCGTGTTTTATGATTAATACCTTTTATGAATAATTCTCAAAATGAGATTATTGAATAGGAAGGTAAAGGCATTTTTTGGCTTTTAATAAAAATAATCAAATTGTTTTCCAAAATATTTAAACCAGTTATGTAGAGGGCACCAGTTATATGATGGTCCTGCTAGGCATTCTACGTTTAAACTTTTCCATAAATTTTGTAGGAAAGACTAGAAAATTTGATTATTTTTCCATATTTATTTATAACCATCAATAGTACTGTTACTTTTTTCTTTTCAGTTTTATTGAGATATAATTGACATACAGCACTGTATAAGTTTAAAGTGTACAGCATAATGATTTGACTCACATACATCATGAAATGATTATCACAATAAGTTTAGTGAACATCCATCACCATATGTAGATACAAAAATTAAAGAAAAAGAAAATTTTTTTCCTTTTGATGAGAACATCAATGTATTTTTAAATAAATTAATTAATGTAATATAAATATTACTTTAAAAAATTAAAATCTCACCCACAGGCTTTCTCAGGTTCTTTCACCTTTTTGGTTCTGACCTATCCTTAGCTGACCTTAATTAAAGGTGAACTTAGTAACCTACTTTAGACAATGCTTCCTATGTTCCTCCACTAAGTATCATACCAGCCTCACAAGTTCTGGATTCTAAGTCCTGTTTATTAGCTTTTATCGTGGTTATAGATTCTCATGCTGGAGGGAAAGGCTGTTTTCTCTGCCTCCATGACTATATGCCCTTTTTAAAAATACCATGCCCCTGCCCGCAATACGTTCTTTATCCTCTAATAATATGAATACAAGTATAGCTTATATATGCACACTTGAGTATACTTTATACAGCTGTAAATATTTACATAGAATGAGAGTAGTTATATATAATCACACATGTATTTTTTGTGTTTCAAGATCTCAGCAAGGGATGTACCTGGCTTTGGTTATCGATGAGAAATGTAGCGAATAGAACATTCAAATTACTCTTATACCCCATCCAAAATAACTCAGTTGTTAGTTCACTTTCTTCAGATACCACCTTGTCTCATGAGCCACCTACTCCCAGATGTTATTCTAAATTACCATTTGCAGTCACTTCTCACAATGCCCACTCCCAGCTGCCTTTCTAATTCAACATTTCACAGTTCCTGCTTTGTTGCTGTTCTTTCTAGTTGTCATTTTAATCTGAGAGCTAATTATCTTTGTCAACCACCATTCCTCATAGGCCAAACTTTCAAACTGCAAGGCTTTCAGGAAGTCATTTGGTTAAATATTCCCTCATTTTTGGTTACAAATGCCTTGCTTTTTATTTTAAACTATGGAAAGCTTCATGACTGTATTAGATTGTGCTAAATAAGAATCCAGTGACCACACTAATCAGCAAAATGATTGTGACTCTGGAAACCAGGACTAAATTGCAGTTATATCACTGGAAGTGTAGGTGGGATGTATGAAGACCTTTCTCAGTGCTCACTGATGTGACATTTAAGTCAATAGAATGGAGGTAACAGTTCCTAAATTATCATCTATAGACAGACAGATAGATAGATATAGTTAGATATTGTGCCTAATAAACCTTTCTACATAGTTTCTTCATTTTGCCCCTTCTAGATTTTGTACTTCACACTTAATATTTTAAAACCTGCTTGTTGTTTGCATTCCTGTAATGCAAATAACATGTTCAGTTGTGAATATATATAAGTGAATATTTTCATGTTTTATCTAGCATTTGTCATACATAATTCAATTAGCACAATCCCACCAAATTCTCATTTAAATAAAATTATTGACCATTTTACTTTTTTTTTTTGCTGTACACGGGCCTGTCACTGTTGTGGCCTCTCCCGTTGCGGAGCACAGGCTCCGGACGCGCAGGCTCAGCAGCCATGGCTCACGGGCCCAGCCGCTCCGCGGCATGTGGGATCTTCCCGGACCGGGGCACGAACCTGTGTCCCCTGCATCAGCAGGCGGACTCTCAACCACTGCGCCACCAGGGAAGCCCGACCATTTTACTTTTGGTATGAATCAATTCTCATTGTTGGAATGTTAAATGATTCTTTGGTGTTCCTGGGATGCAAAAAAAAAAAAAAAAAAAACCCCAAAAAACCCCTAAAAGCATGTATTTTTTTTCCTACAAAACTCACTAATTCTTCATTTGTTCAACAACTATTTATTGAATTTCTGCTGTGTGCAAAGTATAGTTCATGATAGTGAGGATATAGTGGACAAACTCTCTGCCCCCACTGAGCTTGTATCCCTATAGGGGTACTATATTACTAGTATATTACCAGTATTTACTATTAATATAGTTATACTATAACTATATTACAAAGCTATAGTAATCAAAACAGTATGGTATTGGCTTTAAGACAGGTACATAGACCAATGGAACAGAATTTGGAGCCCAGAAATAAACATATACAGTCAACTAATATTTGACTAGGGAGCCAAGAATACTCAACAGGGAAAAGATAGTTTCTTCAATAAACAGTGCTGGAAAAACTGGATATTCACATGCAAATAAATGAAACTGTATCCCTATCTTACACCACTCACAAAAATTAACTCAGAGTGGATTAAAGACTTAAATGTAAGACCAGAAACAGGAAAACTCATAGAAGAAAATGTAGGGTAAAAGCTTCTTGACGTTGGTCTTGGCCACAATTTTTTGAAACACAAGCAACAAAGCAAAAATCAATAAGTGGGACTATAGGGCTTCCCCGGTGGCGCAGTGGTTGAGAGTCCACCTGCCGATGCAGGGCACACAGGTTCGTGCCCCAGTCCGGGAGGATCCTACATGCTGCGGAGAGGCCCGCGTACCACAAAAAAATAAAAAATAAAAAAAATAAGTGGGACTATAACTAGGAGCTCCCTGGCAGTCCAGTGGTTAGGACTCAGTGTTTTCACTGCCATGGCCTGGGTTCAATCCCTGGTCAGGGAACTAAGATCCCACAAGCTGCGTGGCATGTAAAAAAAAAAAAAAAAAAACAGTGGGACTATGACAAACTAAAAAGCTCTGAACAACAAAAGAAACAATCCAAAAAATGAAAAGACAACCTATAGAATGGGAGAAAATATTTGCAAACCACATATCTGGTAAGGGCACTAATATCCAAAATATATCAGGAACTCCTACAGCTCAATAGGAAAAAAACAATCTGATTAAAAATTAGAGAAAGGAGCTAAATAGACATTTTTCTAAAGAAGACATACAAATGGCCAACAGGTACATGAAAAGATGTTCATCAGAGAAATGTAATTCAAAGCCACGAGATATTGCCTTACAACTGTTAGAATGGATATTATCAAGAAGACAAGAAATAACACAGTTGACAAGGATGTGGAGAATGTAAATTGCTACAGCCACTATGGAAAAAAATTAAAAATAGAACTACTATATGATCCAGCAATTCCACTTCTAGGTATTTATCCAAAGGAAACAAAAACACTAACTTGAAAAGATATCTGCACCCCCATGTTCATTGCAGCATTATTTACAATAACCAAGATTTGGAAGCAACCTAAGTGTCCATGGACGGATAAATGGATAAAGAAGATGTGGTACATATATACACAATGGTATATTACTCAGCCATAAAGAATTAATGAAACCTTGCCATTTGTGGCAACATAGATGGACCTTGAGGGCATTATGCTAAGTGAAATAAGTCAGGCAGAGAAAGAGAAATACTGTATGATCTCACTTACATGTAGAATCTAACAAAACCCTCAAACTCATGGAAACAGAGTAGATTGGTGGTTAGGGAGTGGGGGTGGGGAAGGATGTCTGAAAATGGTCAAAGGGTACCAACTTCTAGTAGTAAGATGAATAAGTTCTGGGGGTGTACGTACAGCATGACGACTGGTTAATACTGCATTGTATACTTCAAGTTGCTAAGAGAGTACATACTAAAAATTTTCACCACACACAAACACACAAAGGTAACAATGTGAGGTGATGGATGGGTTAACTAACCTTTTTCTGGTAATCATTTCACAGTACATATGTATATCAAATCATCATATTATACACCTTAAACTTACATAATGTAATAAAGGAAAAAAAAGAAAAATGTGTAAATATATATTGGTCTCTGTCCCTGCTTCCCGGCACAGAGCTCCTAAAACTCTTGTATCTTCCTAAATGATAAGAGTGCTAAGAGCATCTTTTGTTCTAACATTTGGTCGTTGACCCTGGTTCAGTGACACAGAGCTTTAGGAATCCTTTGACATTTCCTGCATGATAGGAGTGTCTTTTGTTCTAATGAGGTGACTCTGGGTGGGCTTCTAAATAACTTCAGGAGGGGGGCAGGGGAGGTGCTGGTCACCAGAAAGACCAAGCCATGATTAGAAGGTTGGAACATTTAGACCACACCCCCCCCCCCATCCTCTGAGAAGACGAGAGGGGCTGGAGACTGAGCTAATGATCGATCATGCCTATGTGATGAAGTCTCCATAGAAATCCCAAAATTGGGGTTTGGAGAGCTTATGCTTGGTGAACATATCCATGTATTGGGAGGGTGGCACACCCCAACTCCATGGGGACAGAAGCTCCTGCGCTTGGGACCCTCCCGACCCACTTCCTACATATCTTCTCATCTGGCTATTCATCTTGTATCCTTTATCATATCCTTTGTTACATAATAAACTGGTCGACCTAAGTAAGTGTTTCCCTGAGTTTTGTGACCTCTTCTAGCAAATGATCAAGTCCAAAAAGGCCAGTAGGGGGAACCTCTGATTTGTAGACAACTCAGACAGAATTGGTGGATAGCTTGGGGACCTATTATTTGCAAATGGCGTTTGAAGTGAGGGGCAGTCTTGTGGGAGTGAACCCTTAACCCGTGGAGTCTGCCTGTCTCCAGTTAGCGTCAGAACTGAATGGCGTTGTAGGACGCCCAGCTGGTGTTGTAGAGAATTGCGTATGTGCAAAACCCACACATTTGGTGTTGGAAGAGTGAGTGTGTCAATATTATGAGAGTAAAGGAGAAATGCACAGGAGGAAGGGGGTAGTTTTTCCCTTATAGCTTCTCACTCATTTCATTTCGTTCTTTGCAAAGTCACCTTACCCGAGACGCCTTCCCCAAATCATCCCTCCATCTAAACGGCGCCGCCCCTGCCTCCGTCTTCGTCGTAGCCCCTCCTCTACCGGCCACACCGCACAGTTTACTTGCTCACCCTTCCTCTGCCTTCTAGGATTCAAGCTCCAGGGGTCCTGGACTTCGTTCTTTGCTCCCTCCTCAGTGCCTGCATTGGTGTCTTTCACACAGGAATGGCTTAATACATATTTATTTGATGAAAGATGAATAAATGAATGAATGAGAAATACTAACCATTTACTATACTATGGGAACCCTTAACTGGTAAAATATTTTGAAGTGACATGTTACACAGCACTCTACACAAAACAGAGGAAAGCCACGTATCTCACACGGAAGCTTAAGACCATTTTAACAACATAAATGAACACTGTCCTTTTAAAAAATTGTTCTTCTATGCCCAGCAAAGGAAAACCATCAACAAAATAAAAGGACAACATGTGGAATGGGAGAAAATATTGGCAAATGATGTGACTGACAAGGGGTTAATATCCAAAATATACAAACAGCTCATATAACTCAATATCGAAAAAACAAACAACCCAATCAAAAAAATGGGCAGAAGAGCTAAATAGACATTTTTGCAAAGAAGACATACAGATGGCTAACAGGCACATGAAAAGATGCTCAACATTGCTAATTATTAGAGAAATGCAAATCAAAACCACAATGAGGACTTCCCTGGTGGGGCAGTGGTTAAGAATCCACCTGCCAACGCAGGGGACACGGGTTCGGGCCCTGACCCAAGAAGATCCTACATGCCGCGGAGCAACTAAGCCCGTGCGCCACAACTACTGAGCCTGCACTCTAGAGCCTGCAAGCCACAGCTACTGAGCCCGTGTGCCGCAACTACTGAAGCCCGTGCGCCTAGAGCCCGTGCTCTTCAACAAGAGAAGCCACTGCAATGAGAAGCCCGCACACCACAATGAAGAGTAGCCCCCGCTTACCGCAACTAGAGAAAGCCCGCGCAGCAACGAAGACCCAATGCAGCCAAAAATAAATAAATAAATCTATTAAATAAAAATAGGACAAGGAATACCTGTATACCCTTTACCCAGATATGCCTTATAGTTAACACTTTACTCCATTTGCTTTATCTGTGTTCTATCTACCTACCTATCTGCCTATCTATCCATCCATCTATCTATCCATCCATCTATCTATAATTAAAGGGTGAGTTTCATCCATCGTGGCTCTTTAACCCTAAATACTTCAGTGTATATTTCCTAAGGATAAGGGTCTTTCTCCTCTAACATAACCATAGTTGTCAGCTTTATAAACTCATAAGATTACCTTGATTTCAGAATTTAACCTATCATCCATATTCCAATGTGATCAACTGAGCCAAAAACGTCCTTTATGGCATTTTCCCCCTCCAGCACAGGATCCAGCCTAGGGTTGGGTACTACATTTGTTTGTCAAATCTCTTTACCCTCCCTGATCCTGGGACATTTTCATAGCCTTTATCTTTTCTGACACTGACATTTTGAAGAAGGCAGTGTCTACCACCCCTGCGCCTAACACACACTTTTTCTCTTGTAACTGAACGTTCCTCATTCTGCATTTGTCTGATGTTTTTTGTGATTAGACTGACGTTATACATTCTCTGTTGTAACACGGCGAGGGGATGCTGTGTCCTCCTCAGGGTGTCACATCTGGAGACAATGTCCAGTTATCCTCACTGGTGATGTTAATTTGATCACCTAGTCAAGGTTTGCCCAATTTCTCCACTGTACTATTACTGTTTTTTTTTTTTCCTTCCTCCTTTGCAGTTTATGTCTATGGGGAGACAGTTTAGGATCATGCCAGTATTCTCCTCATCCAAATTTCCCCTCAGATTTAATATCCATTGATGATGCTTGCCTGATTCAATCTTTACCACGACAGTTGCCAAATGATAATTTTCCAACTCCAGCACCTCCTCAACATTTGCCAGTTGACCCTTGTCATTCTGCTATTTTTTTTTTTAATTGGGAAGAACTCATCAATTCTTCTCAGTACAACTTTCCACATATCCAAAACGTCAGGTAATCTCTCAGCACCGTTTTTCCCCCTGTACACATTCCATCTGGAGCTCTTCGTCCTCTCCTCCACTTCAGACTCGTGGTCCCCTGGCTGCTGCATGGCTGCCTTCCTGAGATTTTCACTTCTTATCATCTAAGGAATTTCATGGCCTTTTTTCTGTGTTGGATCCTGTTTCCTGAGTCCTGTGCCTTCCTCTTTCTTAGTTTCCTTTTATGTTTTGAAGAGAAGAGACATTCTTCTCTAGCTTTCTGAGAAAAGGTAGGCAACAAGTTAATTTTTTTTGAGCATATGTGTCTCTAAAAATATCTTTACTTATTCATTCACTTTACTGATAATTTGGGTATTGAATTCTAGGTTAGAAGTTATTTTTCCTTGGAATCTTTAGTGTCTTTTAGCTTCTGTTGCTGCACGGAGGAAATCTAAATGCAGTCTGATTCCTGATACTTTTGATGTAACCTGATACTTTGTATGTAACATACTTTTTTGGTTTTCATTCTGAATATTTTCATTTAAATTATTTCCTCTACCTCTTATGGTATAAAATTTCTCAGTGTAGCTACTTTTTAATTCATCATTCTGAGGTCTGGGGTGGGACCTTTCAATATGAAGACCTATGTCTTTCATGTCTGAAGAGTTTTTTTGTGTTTTCTCTGTGTTAATTTCTTCCAGGTGTTTTCTTATTCTCTCTTTCTGGAATACCTATTTGTCAGATGTTGGACTTGACTGATGCCTTAATTTTCATATTGTTTCTCTTTTATTATCCATCTCTTTGACCAACTTTCTGAGAGATTTTTTTAACCTTATCTTCCAAACTTATTAGTGAAATTTTTATGTTAGGTACCATATTTTAAATTTCTAATTGCTTTCTTTATCTAATACATTTTTTCTTTTTTCTTAGAGTATACTGTTTTGTGAACAGAATACGTATATCTTCTTATCCTAGAATGTTATTATGTTTTCTTTGGAAAAATGTTTTTCTGTTTGCCTTCTCTCTTGGATTCCTTTTTCCTTTGCTTTAATAGCTTTTATCTCAAAGATATTCCCTGTGCTCCTTTACTGTCTTCATATTTAAGAATGAGGTACTAGTCATCTCATGGGAAGCTTTCTGAGTGTATGGAAGTTCTCTGATTTGCCTCATTGTAGGCAAGCTTTTAAAAATTATTTTATTTTAATTAAAAAATTTGAAATTGCAGTAAGATACACATAATATTTACCATCATAGTAATTTTCAAGCGTACATTTAAGTGTACATCTCAGTAGTGTTAAGGACATTCACATTGTTGTACAGCCAGCCTCCAGCTCTTTTCCTTTTGCAAAATTGAAATTCAATATTCATTAAAAAACAACTGTCCCTTTCCCCCTCCCTCCAGCCCCTGGCAACCACTCTTCTACTTTCTGTCTTTATGAATTTGACTACTTTAGGTATCTCCTGTAAGTAGAATCATACTGTGTTTATCTTTTCGGACAGGCTTCGTAATGTCCTCAAGCTTCATCCATATTGTCCCAGGTATCAGAATTTATTTCCTTTTTAAGGCTGAATCATAGTCCATTGTGTGGACACACCACATTTTGTTTATCCATCATCTGTCAGTGGACACTGGGGTTGCTTCCGCCTTTTGGCTATTGCAGATAATGCTGCTATGGACATGGGTGTGCAAATATCTGTGGGTGTGCAAATATGGGTGTGCTATGGACATGGGTGTCTGTAAAGACTCTGCTTTCAATTCTTTTAGGTATATAACTAGAAATGGAATTGTTGAATCATACGGTAATTCTATTTTTAATTTTTTTGAAGGCCCACAGTTGTATTTGCACCATTTTACATTCCTATCTGTAGCGCACACTATTCCAATTTTTATACATCTTTGTCAACATTTGGTATTTTCTGTTTTTAAACAGTAGCCATCCTAATAAGTGTGGGTAAGCTGTTTTAAGCGTATAGTTTTGGGCCCTGCTTTTTCCACAGAAAATGATCTTGAAAATTCTTTTTTCCATGTCAGTAGTTTTTGTTTGTTTGTTTCATTTTTAGGCCATGCGGCATGCGGGCCAACCAGGGATCGAACCTGGGCCCCCTGCATTGGGAGTGTGGAGTCTTAACTACTGAACTACCAGGGAAGTCCCCTCAATAGGCATTTTTTTAAACATGATTTTTAATGGCTGTACTATTTAACAGATTCCATAATGTAACATTTTAATTCATTTTTAGTAATTTTTCAGGGTATAAATAATGTTGTGCAGAATATCCTTATAAAGAAATCTTTGTGTACATCCCTGATATTTTTCTTAGTTGCTAAGGTCCTACAGGTTGAATTCTTGTATCAGAGGATATATGTTTTTGATATATAGTCCCAGATTGCTTTCCTGAAAGGTTGCATCAGTTTATATTCCTACCAACAGTATGAAAGTATCATCCACACTGAATATTATCAGACAAAATTATTTCAATGTAAGATCATAAATACAAGGTCAGTAAGACTATATACATCAACAGATAGCAGTGGTCAACTCTGAGAATAGTTCTGGTTTTGACATATGAATGGTTATGTAAAATGCTAGATTAATTTTTATTGTTTGTATTTTTCAGTAAGAACATATGTAATAATTATATAAAAATAAATATTTCAATTTCCTAACAAAACGGAAATGGTTGAAATTATATACTTATTTTATTTTTTAAAAATATTTATTTATTCACTCAAATTATCTACTTCTAAATGACAAGATCGTGTAACTCTAATATGAAATTTTCTCATAACTTTTTCTGAGAGCAGTGCCACGTAAGCAGTGCAAGAAACCTTGAATTTTACCTTCTTTATTTTTTAAAAATTTTTTTGATTTAATTTTATTATTTTTTTTTATACAGCAGTTTCTTATTAGTCATCACTTTTATACACATCAGTGTATACATGTCAATCCCAATCGCCCAATTCAGCATACCACCCCTGCCGCGTCCCCCCCCCCCTTGGTGTCCATACGCTTTTTCTCTACATCTGTGTCTCAATTTCTGCCCTGCAAGCCTGTTCATCTGTACCATTTTCTAGGTTCCACATATATGCGTTAATATACGATATTTGTTTTTCTCTTTCTGACTTACCTCACTCTGTATGACAGTCTCTAGATGCATCCACGTCTTTGTTCTTTTTATGGCTGAGTAATATTCCATTGTATATATGTACCACATCTTCTTTATCCATTCATCTGTCAATGGGCATTTAGGTTGCTTCCATGACTTGGCTATTGTAAATAATGCTGCAATGAACATTGGGGTGCATGTGTCCTTTTGAATTATGGTTTTCTCAGGGTATATGCCCAGTAGTGGATTGCTGGGTCATATGGTAGTTCTATTTTTAGTTTTTTAAGGAAGCTCCATACTGTTCTCCATAGTAGCTGTATCAATTTACATTCCCACTAACAGTGCAAGAGGGTTCCCTTTTCTCCACACCCTCTCCAGCATTTGTTGTTTGTAGATTTTCTGATGATGCCCATTCTGACTGGTGTGAGGTGATACCTCATTGTAGTTTTGATTTGCATTTCTCTAATAATTAGTGATGTTGAGCAGCTTTTTATGTGCTTCTTGGCCATCTGTATGTCTTCTTTGGAGAAATGTCTGCTTAGGGGGCTTCCCTGGTGGCGCAGTGGTTGAGAGTCCATCTGCCGATGCAGGGGACACGGGTTCATGCCCCGGTCCGGGAAGATCCCACATACCGCGTAGCAGCTGGGCCCATGGGCCATGGCTGCTGAGCCTGCGCGTCCGGAGCCTGTGCTCCACAACGGGAGAGGCCACAACAGTGAGAGGCCCGCGTACCGCAAAAAAAAAAAAAAAAAAAGAAATGTCTACTTAGGTCTTCTGCCCATTTTTGGATTGGGTTGTTTGGTTTTTTAATATTGAGCTGCATGAGCTGTATATATATTTTGGAGATTAATCCTTTGTCTGACGATTCATTTGCAAATATTTTCTCCCATTCTGAGGGTTGTCTTTTTGTCTTGTTTATGGTTTCCTTTGTTGTGCAAAAGATTTAAGTTTCATTAGGTCCTATTTGTTTATTTTTGGTTTTATTTCCATTACTCTAGGAGGTGGATCAAAAAAGATCTTGCTGTGATTTATGTCAAAGAGTGTTCTTCCTATGTTTTCCTCTAAGAGTTTTATAGTGTCCGGTCTTACATTTAGGTCTGTAATCCATTTTGAGTTTATTTTTGTGCATGGTGTTAGGGAGTGTTCCAATTTCATTCTTTTACATGTAGCTGTCCAGTTTTCCCAGCACCACTTATTGAAGAGACTGTCTTTTCTCCATTGTATATCCTTGCCTCCTTTGTCATAGATTAGTTGACCATAGGTGCGTGGGTTTATCTCTGGGCTTTCTATCCTGTTCCATTGATCTATATTTCTTTTTTTGTGCCAGTACCATATTGTCTTGATTACTGTAGCTTTGTATTATAGTCTGAAGTCAGGGAGTCTGCTTCCTCCAGCTCCGTTTTTTTCCCTCAAGACTGCTTTGGCTATTCGAGGTCTTTTTTATCTCCATACAAATTTTAAGATTTTTTGTTCTAGTTCTGTAAAAAATGCCATTGGTAATTTGATAGGAATTGCATTGAATCTGTAGATTGCTTTGGGTAGTATAATCATTTTCACAATATTGATTCTTCCAATCCAAGAACATGGTATATCTCTCTGTCTGTTTGTATCATCTTTAATTTCTTTCATCAGTGTCTTATAGTTTTCTGCATACAGGTCTTTTGTCTCCCTAGGTAGGTTTATTCCTAGGTATTTTATTCTTTTTGTTGCAATGGTAATGGGAGTGTTTCCTTAATTTCTCTTTGAGATTTTTCATCATTCGTGTGTAGGAATGCAAGAGATTTCTGTGCATTTATTTTGTATCCTGCAACTTTACCAGATTCATTGATTAGCTGTAGCAGTTTTCTGGTGGCATCTTTAGGATTCTCTATGTATAGTATCATGTCATCTGCAAACAGTGACAGTTTTACTTCTTCTTTTCCAATTTGTATTCCTTTCATTTCTTTTTCTTCTCTTATTGCCATGGCTAGGACTTCCAAATCTATGTTGAAAATAGTGGTGAGAGTGGACATCCTTGTCTTGTTCCTGAACTTAGAGGAAATGCTTTCAGTTTTTCACCACTGAGAATGATGTTTGCTGTGGGTTTGTCGTATATGGCCTTTATTATGTTGAAGTAGGTTCCCTCTATGCCCACTTTCTGGAGAGTTTTTATCATAAATGGGTGTTGAATTTTGTCAAAAGCTTTTTCTGCATCTATTGAGATGATCATATGGTTTTTATTCTTCAATTTGTTAATATGGTGTATCACATTGATTGATTTGCGTATATTGAAGAATTCTTGCATCTCTGGGATAAATCCCACTTGATCATGGTGTATGATCCTTTTAATGTGTTGTTGGATTCTGTTTGCCAGTATTTTGTTGAGGATTTTTGCATCTATATTTATATACTTATTTTAATATGTATGCTTTTTGGTTTTATTAAAGTTAAACCTTTTTTCCTCTTTATTATCTTTCTCCTTTTGTGAAATATCCACTCACTTCATTTGTTTGTATTTCCTGAGTTGTTAGAAGTTTTTATATATGAATTCTCTTCACCATACATGTCAATAATATTTCCCCCTCTTTCTTGTTTATTTTCTACTTCCAGAAGCTAAAAAACTTGAATGTAGGTAGCTACATTTATCCATCTTTTACTTCATGATTACTTTATCAGCTTTTATAGTTAGACAGCTTTTTTCTGCATGCTGAGGTCGGATATTCATCTGCATATTTTTTTTACTTTGTTTTATGTGTATCTGCGTGTATTTAACATTTCACCCTTGAATTCAGCTGTAATTTATTTCAGTGCATATTTTGATAAGGAATATAACTCCAAACAGTAACTGTCTCAGCACCATTTGGAAGCCAACATTCCTTTCTTTACCAAATGCACTGGGGGTGGGGGTACGGGGATGCTCCCGGGAGGAGTGAGCAGTCAGCTCAGCTGGAGGTGACTCGCCCGGGGCTTTGCTGCTCACATCGGGGTCAGCGCGGCTGGAAGGGCTCCCGGGCAACAGCTGGAAAACGCAGAGACTGATTTTGTTGGAGTTTTCCGCAATCAGCTCGGAGTCGCGATGACAACTTTTTAATCTTGCTTTGCTCGGTTGCTGTAAGATGTCCCGAGCGCAGGTCGCCACGCAGCGTCTCTCTCGACGCGAGCGCCTGGGAGTCCTGCAGACCCGGGGGCGGGGGTGGGGGGGAGTGCGGGGAGGTGGGCGTGTGGAGCCGGGAGGGAGACGGGGTTGTGCGCTGGGCGGTGACGGGCGTGTGCCGGGCGGGAGCGGGCGCGGCCTGGGCCGGAGGGCTCCTCGGCCTGCGATCCAGGCCGCGCTCTGACGACCGGCCTTAGCAGGATGCAGGAGAACGGTCCTCTCCCGCAGCAGCCTACGGGCACTGAGCGGCGCCAAGCCGTCCTGCCGCCCCTCGTCGGGCTCGGGCTGCCTGACTGGGAGAGCTGAGGGCGGCGCCACGAGGCCAGGCGAGCTCGCCGGCCGCCAGGGGGCAGCAGAGATCCCGGCGGCGCAGGGCCCGCGGAAGCCAAGCGGAGTGAGCGGCGGCACGGAGGTCAGGTTCACGCTGTTAGCTTGCTTTTGCGGCTCTCGACAGACGGCTCTGCTCCCGCTCCGACTTCAGTTGCAGCTCCTCTTCCTGTGCCCGGCAGTGGCCCAGCACGTTTTCGGTCTGACCTTCTTCCGCGGACCCTTACGCGCGTACACGCAGTTATGGCCCGGGGCAGATTGGCCCGGACCGTTTCCCCAGCGTCCTCTGCGCGGTCGTGCCGGAGCGCCCTTCTCCGCGTTCAGCCCACCCCAGCCGGGCGCGCTCTCCCTCCCGGACCTTATTCCCAGCGTCCTCTGCGCGGCCGTGCCCGAGCGGCCGTGCCCGAGCGCCCTTGCTAGCGTTTAGTCGGGACGGAGCTTCGTGCGCGCTGCGTGGCCGAGGCGCGTGAGTGGGGTCTCCGCCGGGTGGGGAGCTCGTCTTGCGAGTCCCGGCTCAGTGGTCCCAGGCCCAGCAGCGTGTGCTGAACCGCGAGGGCGCTGCGGCCCGAGGGCGCCGGAACGGGCGGGGCTGGGACTGGGCCGCGGGGTAATTGGTGCCCGCGGGCGGGGACGGAGGGTGTACGCGGCTGGGCCGCCGGGCGGGAGAGGCGGCGGGGAAGGAGTTAACCGTTTAGGAGGGATTTGACAGGTGAGCGCGTCTTCAGCCTTTCTAGACCTTTCTTTAAAAATTGAGAGAGAATTCACATACGACTAAATTCATCCTTCTAAAGAGACCAGTTGAGTGGTTTTTAGTATAGTCAGGAGATTGGGCCGCCATCACCGCTGTCCAATGGCAGAGCGTTTCATCGCCCCGGAAGGAAATCCCGAGCTCGTAGTAGACGCTTCTCCTGTCCCGCTGCCCAGCCCCACCAGGCCGCTTTCTATCTCTGAGTTTGCGGGGCCAGGATAGTTCACCTCACTGCAGTCAGACGGCGTTTGTCCTCTCGTGGGCGGCTCCTTGCGCGCGGCACAGGTCCTCGGGGTTCGTCCGCGCTGTAGCAGTGGTCGGCACTCGCCCCTTTTTACGGCCGAATGATAATAGTTCAGCGTAGGGAGAGACCATGTTGTGTTTCTCCGTCAGTCGATGGGCATTTGGGTTTTTGCACCTTTTGGCTTCCGAGACCTTTTGAGCTCTGTTCCTCCACGGAACTCACAGTCGGAGGCACAGTCAACTTAAAACCCTTCTGCCAACATTGAACTCTGGGATCGGAGCTGGTAGTGTTCCAGTGGCGTCGGGTCAGCTGTCTTGCAGGAAAGTTTGACAGGGTTTCTGTCCTCGGCTCAGCACTTGCTCGGCCGTCGGCTGTGGTGGTCACAGGCAGAGAAGCGTCGGTGTGCGGGTGTCATCAGCGATGCCGCCAAGACCTGTTGGCGCGTGATAGGAACTGGGTGGACTCGGAGATGAGCGCATGAAGAAGGTGACTGAGAGCTGTGGGAGACGTCTGACCTCCGAGCACGCCCAGTTCATCTCCGTTATCTGCGGATGCACGGCCCGGCTAAAACGCCTCCCTTCTTCCCTCTCCCCACTGATAACCACTGGTTTGCTCTCTATATTTGTAAGTCTGCTTCTTTTTTGTTTTGTTCACTAGTTTGTTGTGTTTTTTAGATTCCACATATAAGTGATATCATGCAGTATCTGTCTTTGTCTCTCTGACTTATTTCACTTAGCACAGTGCCCTCCAAGTCCATCCGTGTTGCTGTGATTTCACGGTTTAGAATGTTCTCCAAGCTTAGTGCTGAAGTGCTGTCTGGTGTTCGAAGTGCAGGGTGGCTGTGATGTGCCTTACAGAGACACGCACGGCAAGCTTCTCTTAGATGAGCTTTGTTCGGGCCTGAGTTATGTGCTGTTGGCTGTGATTTCAGTAGTTATGCATCAACAATACATACTAAATAGGGTGCCTTTAATAGACAGAAACAGGCAGAGCAAGCTTTTGTATTGACTGGTCGATGAAAACGTAGTGACTGGAGGCTCGCAGGAACCTAGGCCTGTATTTCTGCTAGGAGCAGTGGCTCGGTGTTGGATTATTGAGTGTTCGTGGTAACTGTAGAACATGAGTATCATGAATAGTGAGAATGGACTATGTAACCAATTTAGTTATTCAAGGGCAGAAAGCCTAGTGGGGATATTGATTCAACTTCTGTGACTTTTAACATTTTTCCACTCAAGGTATTCATTTTTAATAACGTTCTGGCAGTTTTGAAGCGGAGAGGAGCTAAAATAAAGCTAAAATGCTGTTTATTCTGCAAGCTGGGTAGGGACTCTGCTCAGTCCTGGAGATCCGGTAGCTAGTATAGGGCCCCGCTGTTCTCCAGCGGCAGAGTGTGGGCTATGGTGTGCTGTGATAAATGTGTAAATGCTATGGGAACATAGGGTTAATTCTGTCGAGAGTGTAGTGAGGTGTGTAAGGCTTCAAGGAAGAGATGACATTTTGAGATGTTTCCTTCTTTTTACTTAAATAATTCTTTTTCTACTCTGTTGCTAAATTTTGAAAGAAGTCTTACGAACATGAGAGTAGCATGTACGTAAATGAAAATAAAGAATTTTGATACCCAGTCCTGTTCTTCTTGATCTGCACAGTCAGAACTTCACCGCGCACTGAGCTTGGTCACTTCTGCCTGTGACGCAAATCCAGAGCCCACCCCTTCTCTCCGTGGCTGTTCTCTTGGTTGAGCCTCTGTCATTTCCTCTCTGGACTGTTGTAACGTAGACTCCGGCTGCCCTCCCCATCAGTTATTCGCTGCTGACACAGACCTTTAATTCTCAGCCTGAAATTTCCATTGCTCTCCCATGTTTACAAACTAAAGTTTTACGCTTTTAAAGGTGGCTTATTTAACCCTTCATGATAATGCCCTGCCCTGTCTTTAATAAAGATGAGGTCATACAAAAGAGGAAACTCTCCTTATGTAGCGTGCCTTCTTTTCTCTTTACTCCTTCCTTCCTTTCTCTGTCCCTCCATATATAATTAGAAATGCTTTTAGGTGATAAGGAAATAGATGAGAATAAAAAACATTTTTGCCAATCTTAATATCTTGAATTCTTCAGTTTCGTGATTACAGCCGCTATCTTGGCTAAGGCTCTTACCCCTCACCCGCCCAAAGATCTTTTTTTTTTTTTGGTCATATGTTTTTATTTCTTTGGAAAAATACCTATCAGAAGAGTTCTTGGGGCATATGGCAAATGCATGCTTAATTTCTAAAGAAATTGTCAGATTTGTTTCAAAAATTATAAAACCATAAAGCTTCTAGAAGAAAATATGGAAGAATATCGTCATGATCTGGAGGTGTGCAAAGGTTTCTTAGACAAGACTCAGAAAGCAGTAACCACTGGGGGAAAAAAAGATAAATTGGATTACATTAAAATTGAAAACTTCTTATTTAAGGTAACTATAAGAAAATGAATAGACAAGCTCTGACACCTGTTTGACAAGGAACTGATATCCAAGGTATGTAAAGAACCATTAGGGTTCAAGGCCTGGGACTAATCCCCTGTGGCCTGCTGCTCTAAACTCTGGAATGCTGGCTTCATCTTCAAGTCATTCTTTTTCATGAAGGGTACCATGTGTTTATAGCTGAGTAGTTTTATCAGCCTGTTTCCTGCCAACAGTGTATGAGCATTCTGGTTGCTTCACATCCTTGCCAACTTTTAGTGTTGTCAGTCTTTATTTTTAGCCATTCTAGTGGGTGTAGAGTGGTATGTCATTATGGTTGGTTTTAATTTTAGTCCTTGATTACTAATGATGTTGAGCACTTTTTCCTGTGTTTATTGACATTTTTATATCTTCCTTTGTGAAGTGCCTGCTCAAATCTTTTGCCCATTTAAAATTGGGTTAATTGTCTTTTTATTATTGAGTTGTAGGAATTCTTTATAGGTCCTTTTTATATCCTGGATATCAGTCTTTGTGGTTGCCTATTCATTTTCTTAGAGCTGTTTTTTTTTTTTTTTTTTTTTTTTGCGGTACGCGGGCCTTTCACTGCTGTGGCCTCTCCCATTGTGGAGCACAGGCTCCGGACGCGCAGGCTCAGCGGCCATGGCTCACGGGCCCAGCCGTTCTGCGGCATGTGGGATCTTCCCGGACCGGGGCACGAACCCGTGTCCCCTGCATCGGCAGGCGGACTCTCAACCACTGCGCCACCAGGGAAGCCCCTTAGAGCTGTTTTTGATAAGCAAAGTTTTACATTTTGATGTAGTCATATTTGTCATTTTTTCTTTTATAATTATTGCTTTCTGAGTCCTAAGTAAGAAATCTTGGTTACCTCCAGGTTGTGAAGGTATACTTATGTATTTTCTTGTAAGAATTTTATAGTTTTAGCTTTTATGTTTAGGCCTATGATCCATCTCTAGTTTTTGTGAATGGTATGAAAATTATTTTGTGAAGAATATTAAATGTTCTTCCCATACAGATATCCAGTTGTTCCAGTATCATTTGTTGAAAATGCCGTTGTACTGCATTGGTACCTTTGTTGAAATTCAGATGACTGTATACATGGCAGTTGATTTCTGGACTCTTCTGTTCCATTGGTCACTCCTTATGTCAGTACCACCCTGTTTTAATTATAGTAGATCTTTTTTTAAAAAATAAATAAATGAATACATTTATTCATTTATTTATTTATTTTTGTCTGCGTTGGGTCTTCGTTGCTGTGTGCGGGCTTTCTCCAATTGTGGCAAGTGGGGGCTACTCTTTGTTGCGGTGCACAGGGTTCTCATTGTGGTGGCTTTTCTTGTTGCGGAGCGTGGGCTCTAGGTGCGGGGGCTTTAGTAGTTGTGGCTCAGGGGCTCTAGAGCACAGCCTCAGTAGTTATGGTGCATGGGCTTAGTTGCTCCAAGGCATGTAGGATCTTCCCGGACCAGGGCTCGAACCCGTGTCCCCTGCATTGGCAGGTGGATTCTTAACCACTGCGCCACCAGGGAAGCCCTATAGTAAGTCTTGAAGTTGTGCAGTGTACGTCAACAACTTTGTTGTTTTTCAAGTTTGATTTCGTTAGTTTAGATCCTTTGCATTTTCCACGTAAATGTTAGAATCATCATCTTACCAGTTACTAAAAAAAAGTCTCGTGGGATTATGATTGCAATGGCATTGAATCTTTAGATCAATTTGGGAAGAATTTACATATTAACAGTATAGAGTCTTCAAATGTATGAACGTGGTGCATTTCCTGTTTAATTTAGGTCTTTAATTTCTTCTGGTACTATTTTATAGTTTGAAGAGGTCTTATGCATTGTTCATTAAAATTACTCCTAAGTATTTTTTTTTTTTTTTTTTTTTTTTTGCGGTACGCGGGCCTTTCACTGCTGTGGCCTCTCCCATTGTGGAGCACAGGCTCCGGACGCGCAGGCTCAGCGGCCATGGCTCACGGGCCCAGCCGTTCTGCGGCATGTGGGATCTTCCCGGACCGGGGCACGAACCCGTGTCCCCTGCATCGGCAGGCAGACTCCCAACCACTGCGCCACCAGGGAAGCCCCTAAGTATGTTTTTTTAACTCACAGTGGAGCCATCGTTCACAGTGTTACTCTGTAGACAGTGTGCCATTTTTTTCTGACTGCTTTTAAGGTTTTCTCTTTATTTTTGGTTTTTAGCATTTTGCCTACGGTGTATCTAAGTGTGATTTCCTTTGTGTTTATCCTGCTTTGAGATTTGCAGATCTTCCTAAACCTATAAACTTATGCCTTTCACCCAATTTGGGAAAATTTGAGCCATTATTTTAAAAAAAATTTTATCCCTGTTCTCTTTAACCTTTTCGTTTGGGACTTTGATTATATGTGTTAGCCATTTTGATGTTTTCCCCCAGGACCCTGAGGCTCCTTTGTTATTTTCAATCTTTTTTTTTTTCTTCTTCTTCAGATTATTTAATTTCTTTTGAAGTATCTTTTTTTTTTTAACATCTTTATTGGGGTATAATTGCTTTACAATGGTGTGTTAGTTTCTGCTTTATAGCAAAGTGAATCAGTTATACATATACATATGTTCCCATATCTCTTCCCTCTTGCGTCTCCCTCCCTCCAACCCTCCCTATCCCACCCCTCCAGGCGGTCACAAAGCACCGAATATCTGGCTGCTTCCCACTAGCTATCTACCTTATGTTTGTTAGTGTATATATGTCCATGCCTCTCTCTCGCCCTGTCACAGCTCACCCTTCCCCATCCCCATATCCTCAAGTCTGTTCTCCAGTAGGTCTGTGTCTTTATTCCTGTCTTACACCTGGGTTCTTCATGACATTTTTTTTTCTTAAATTCCATATATACGTGTTAGCATATGGTATTTGTCTTTTTCTTTCTGACTTACTTCATTCTGTATGACAGACTCTAGGTCTATCCACCTCATTACAAATAGCTCAATTTCGTTTCTTTTTATGGCTGAGTAATATTCTATTGTATATATGTGCCACATCTTCTTTATCCATTCATCCGATGATGGGCACTTAGGTTGTTTCCATCTCTGGGCTATTGTAAATAGAGCTGCAATGAACATTTTGGTACATGACTCTTTTTGAATTTTGGTTTTCTCAGGGTATATGCCCAGTAGTGGGATTGCTGGGTCATATGGTAGTTCTATTTGTAGTTTTTTAAGGAACCTCCATACTGTTCTCCATAGTGGCTGAACCAATTCACATTCCAACCAGCAGTGCAAGAGTGTTCCCTTTTCTCCACCCTCTCCAGCATTTATTGTTTCTAGATTTTTTGATGATGGCCATTCTGACTGGTGTGAGATGATATCTCTTGTAGTTTTAATTTGCATTTCTCTAATAATTAATGATGTTGAACATTCTTTCATGTGTTTGTTGGCAGTCTGTATATCTTCTTTGGAGAAATGTCTATTTAGGTCTTCTGCCCATTTTTGGATTGAGTTTTTGTTTTTTTGTTATTGAGCTGCATGAGCTGCTTGTAAATTTTGGAGATTAATCCTTTGTCAGTTGCTTCATTTGCAAATATTTTCTCCCATTCTGAGGGTTGTCTTTTGGTCTTGCTTATGGTTTCTTTTGCTGTGCAAAAGCTTTGAAGTTTCATTAGGTCCCATTTGTTTATTTTTGTTTTTGTTTCCATTTCTCTAGGAGGTGGGTCAAAAAGGATCTTGCTGTGATTTATGTCATACAGTGTTCTGCCTATGTTTTCCTCTAAGAGTTTGATAGTTTCTGGCCTTACATTTAGGTCTTTAATCCATTTTGAGCTTATTTTTGTGTATGGTGTTAGGGTCTTTTGAAGTATCTTAAGTTCATTATTGAACTATCTTAAGTTCTCTTTATATCTAATTTTGCATTTTGTGAACAGGATTGACAGTTTGGGGTGATTTACAAGATTCCTACTTCGAGTATTTCCTATTCTTTTAGTAATTTTATTATTTATTTATTTTTTGGCTGCGTTGGGTTTTCGTTGCTGGGCCCTGGCTTTCTCTCTAGTGGTGGCAAGCAGGGGCTACTCTTCATTGCGGTGCGCGGGCTTCTCTTTGCGGTGGCTTCTCTTTTTGTGGAGCACGGACTCTAGGCGCTTGGGCTTCAATAGTTACAGCTCGCGGGCTCTAGAGCGCAGGCTCAGTAGTTGTGGAGCATGGGCTTAGTTGCTCCGCGGCGTGTGTGATCTTCCCGGACCAGAGATCGAACCCATGTCCCCTGCATTGGCAGGCGGATTCTTAACCACTGCGCCACCAGGGAGGCCCCTTATTCTTTTGTAAGTGTAGTGAGTATGTTTCTTTATTAGAAGGCATTTGGGGGGAGATGGTTATATATCCTTTGACTTTTAAATGTTCTCTTGTCTTGTAGGATCCTAAATTTCCCCCTTTTTGCCCTTCACAGGACAGTCTCAAAGGGCATCCGTCATTCCTTTTTCCTTCTTCTCAGAAGCCCCGCCTTGCCAGTTCTGCCTCACCGAGTTGTACATAACACTTGTCTCTTTCTCCATAGGCTGCACTCATCTCCCAGAATGTTTCGTCGGTATCTTCATACTTAGTGTGGGTCTTCATTTTCCGGGAGTGATTTTAGTTCTATCTTGGGCTCTCCATCCTCCTCTTCTCCCTTCTATGCATTTCTCTTCCCATCTGGGTCCCACCTTGCTCTCCTCAAAAAGTCGAGATGAGAGTTCAAGAACTATCTCCACCAGAAATTGATATATATATTTCTTTACTTCTAGGCAGTTTGAAACTTCCACTTTCAGTCTTCTCATTATGTTAGGAGGTGCAGGATGTTTGTGGTTTTATCTGTTCCTTCTGTTGGCACGTATAGTTTCTGGCAGATGTATTGGGATATTTAGATTTATGGAGCTGCCGTAACTTTGGCTATCAGGAAGTCTTTCCTAACATTTTTTTTTCTTTCCTAACATTTTATTTTGAAAAACTTGAAGCCTCTAGGAAAGTTATACAATGAATGCCTGCATATCCTTCACCTAGATTCATAGGTTTGTTACTTTATCTCTTTCTCTCCCTGTCTTTACACATGCACACATTTTATTAGTTGAATGATTTGAGAGTAAGTTGCAGAAAACATGACAGTTTATTCTAATACTTTATCATGTATCTCCTAGTAACAAGTTCATTCTCCTATATGACCATGATAGAGTTACCACACTCAGTATCTGTAACAGTGATACAGAACCATTGTCCAAAATGCAGTTCATCGTCAGATTTCCCCCATTGCCTTAGTCATATCCTTTACAGATTTTATTTTTTCTGATCTAAAATCCTATAAAGGGTCACACAGTGTGTTGTCCTGTCTCTTTAGTCTCCTTGAATCTAGAAGAGTTCACTGTCCTTTTTGTTTTGCTTTGTTTTGTTTTTTGAGGCACTGATATTTTTGAAGAGTTCAGGCCTGGTAGGCTTCAACTTGTCTGATGATTTCCTCATGATTAGAGTCGTGATTAGATTGGTAGAGATGTTGGTGATATTATTATGTTTGACTGCTTGGTTAAGGTGGCTGCCAGATTTCTCCATTGTGACGGTGTCTTTTGCCCTCCTCCATTTTTTCTCCAAGTGCAAGTAGATTATTTGGGGACTGACCTCAGGACATACTGGGAGAACAGAGAGGCAGTGAGAAGGGACAGAAAAGGCAGTCAGCAAAGGGTGCAACCCAAGCTGATTCCACCAGGAGCCTGGAGCCAGCGCAGAACTCACGGCTTAGCTTATCCCACAGAAGGGGTGAGAAATCTAGGGTCTTTAAACTTCAGCCAGCTCCTGTCAGTCTCTGAGGGCTGCTCCCAGGGGCATCCGTTCTCTGGTACTTGCGGCTTACCCTGAACAGGTGCAGAATGGGCCCCATGCCAAGCAAGCCCCCAGGTAGAGATGCAGGTGTTGGCGTGTGGAAGTTAGGCTGGGCGTGTGCTGTTGCGGTGAGAGCTGATGAGATAGTTAGCACAGCACCCCTAGTGTCTGATAGGCCTGGGGACCCCGGGACCTAGAGCTTGAGGCAAAAGCTTATGTGGTATTATTTTTTTAGGAAGTGCAATTCCAGGAAGCAGAAGTGAAGGAAAAGGGGATTGAGAAGAGATGGAGACGAAGTCAGTTCAAGCGTGCATTTCCAGGCTGGCCACCCCTTGGTAACAAGGACAGCTGATTGCTTGGTTTCCTTAAGCTGTCTCCCTGGAGGAGGTATAAGGTGCCACACCCCAGGACAGCCACCTAAATGAGGAGAGGAGAGGATCTACTCCTCAGCGCCTTTGTCTCCCTGGTGAAAGGTCTGCCCCGTGGTATGTCAGCTCCACCAGATGTGCAGGTTGTGCCCGTGTGGGCATCAGGTGGGTCCCACGGGTTCTCACACCTCTAATGCGGGAGCGAGGCCAAGGGTGGGAGGTAAGAGGCATCCCTGGGAGCAGGAAGTAGGGGCCGTAGGGTTGTGCCCGTGTGCTGCTGGTCGGGACCCGCGCGTATGTGGTCCTCCTGATGGCAGCCAGGGTGGAGACAGTGGTCTGAGGCCTCAGAGACAGGCAGGGCCAAGACTTGAGGTCCTGCGTAAGATATGCCTGATACATTGGGAATCTACTTTGGTTTAACAGGTACGCATGTACATACACATAAAACACACATATACAAGCACAGTCATATGTGAAGAAGATAATAGCTATCTGTTGCTGGTGGGAATCCAGCCACATTTTACTTCTTCCCATATTTTTGATATGTTTAAAGCTTTCTACAGTAAAGACATTTTAATTTTATAACAGGAAAATGGTTTGTGGACAGTTTTAGAAAGGGAGGCGGAACAGTAAGCGTTTTTTCCAAAGTTAAAACTGGCAAAAAGAATAATTCCAGGGCTTCCCTGGTGGCGCAGTGGTTAAGAATCCACCTGCCAATGCAGGGGACATGGGTTCAAGCCCTGGTCCAGGAAGATCCCACATGCCATGGAGCGACTAAGCCCATGCGCCACAACTACTGAGCCTGCGCTCTAGAGCCTGCGAGTCGCAACTACTGAAACCTGCGTGCCTAGAGCCCGTGCTCCACAACAAGAGAAGCCACCGCAATGAGAAGCCCGCGCACCGCAACGAAGAGTAGCCCCCGCTCGCTGCAGCTAGAGAAAAGCTCTCGTGCAGCAACAAAGATCCAACGTGGCCAAAAATAAATAAATAAATATTTTTAAAAAAATAATTTCATGTTTTAGTCTATAGAGAGACTAGTTTCAATATATTGAATCTTATAAGATTGTTTAGAAAAGTAGAAACAAATTGCTTTTTAAATGTGAGAAGTGTAACTGCTGCCTTATAAAATTAGTTTCTAGAATTAAAAAATATACCTTGTCTATATATCCTGCATTATGTATTTCTTTCATTCACTGGTGTATCCGTTCATTTAATATTCAGACACTTCCCTTCCTGACCACCTACTATGAGCAAGGTACTATGCTAGGCCCTGGGGGTGCCACAGAGAGTCAGGAAGAACCCCCCACCTTCTAGGGGTTCTTACTGGAGTGGGGAGAAATGGATGTGGTAGAGACAGTACTCACCAAATATTTAAATGCCTTCTTACATTTCCCAGCCTCTGGGGCCGTGTGACTAGTTCTGTCTGGGGAACTGTGACCAGAGTGATGCATGTCACAGCTAAGGCAGCTCTGAGCTGGTATGACTGCTCCAGCTCTGCCTACCCCTGCAGTGCTGACCTCAGGAGTCACACATGCCACACGGCATGGCTATAGGATGGACAGGGCCTCCAGACTGTATTAAATCTTTCATGAGTGAGATAGAAATCTTTTCTGTGTTAAGCTATTCCCCTCCTTTTTTAAAATTGTGGTAAAATGTACATAATGTAAAATTTATCATTTTAACCATTTTTAAGCATGCAGTTCAGTGGCATTAGTACATTTGCAGTGTATACCCTTGTTTTTAACAGATAACCAGATAGGCTCTCATTTGACTTTGTGAACATCCTGTTCACCTACAGCTTTTTAGTACCCCACTCTGTGACGTGTGGGCCAAATCTGCCACCTCTTTTTGTAATAAAGTTTTTGTTTGTTTCTTAGTTTTTATTTTATTTATTTATTTTTGGCCATGCCATGTGGCATGCAGGATCTTAGTTCCCTGACCAGGGATTGAACCCATGTCCCCTGTAGTGGAAGCACCGAGTCTTAACCACTGGACCATCAGGGAAGTCCCTAAATTTTTATTTTATATTGGAGTATAGTTGATGAACAATGTTGTGTTAGTTTCAGGTGTACAGCAAAGTGATTCAGTTATACATGTATTTATTCTTTTTCAATTTCTTTTCCCATTTAGGTTATTACTGAGTATTGCGCAGTGTTCCCTGTGCTGTACTTTAGGTCGTTGTTGGTTATCCATTTTAAATATAGCCGTGTGTATATGTCAGTCCCAAACTCCCAATCTATCCCTCCCCGCCGGCCTTCCTCCCTGGTAACCATAAGTTTGTTTTCTAAGTCTGTGAGTCTCTTTCTGTTTTGTAAATAAGTTCATTTGTGTAATAAAGCTTTATTGGGACACAACCATGCCCATTCATTTATGTATTGTCTATGGCTACTTTCACGCTAAAATGCCAAAGTGAAGTAGTGACAGAGACCATATAACCTGCAACACCTAACATATTTACTCTCTGGCCCTTTATGGAAAAAGTTTGCTGACCCCTGCTTTATGGAACAGGTATTTAAGTTTTTATTTTTATTAAAATAATACATGCACATATTTGAAAAGGAAATAGCACTAAAAGTTTTATTTTTAAAAAGGCGAGCCCTGCTGCACTGTTCTTCACACCAGCACCACTCCTAAGAGATGTTTCTTTCTTTTACTTGTCTTTTCTGGCATTTATAGTTCTAAGTAATATCCTCATTCCACTATTTCTTGATTTAACAATTTTAGACACTAACTATTGACTAACCTAGTATAGGCCACTATCCTACTTTTTAGTGCAAGATTATAAATAAATTTACCAATTCTTAGCTGAAAGGTAATGTTTTATGATCATTTAGTTTTCTGCATTTTCATCATAATGTATGTAAGAAAATTAACAAGAACTTAGCAATAACTAACATTTATTATTTCACATGTGCCAGGCACTGTTCTGATGTAGTTTTTTTTTAAGTTGAAGTATAGTTGATTTACAATGTTGTGTTAATTACTGCTGTACAGCAAGGTGATTCAGTTTTATATATATATACACACACACACATTCTTTTTTTTATATTCTTTTCCATTATGGTTTATCATAGGATATTGAATGTAGTTCTCTGCTGTACAGTAGGCCCTTGTTGATCCGTTCTACATATAAAAGCCTACATCTGCTCACCCCAACCTCCCATTCCATCCCTCCCCCAAGCTTCTCCCCCTTGGCAACCACCAGTCTGTTCTCTATGTCTGTGTTTCTGTTTCTGTTTTGTAGATAGGTTCATTTGTGTCATATTTTAGATTCTACAGATAAGTGATACCATATGATATTTATTTTTCTCTTTCTGACTTAATTTCATTTAGTATGATAATCTCTAGTTGCATTAATGCAGTTTTTATGCAGTTTCTCATTTAATCTTTACAGAACTCCTAGGAAATGTAGATACTATTGTTATCTCCATTTTCTAGATGATGAAACGTCATTTAGAGAGATTATGTGATTTTTCTCTTGGTCAAGACCTCGTGGGTGATGGAGCCAGAAATCACCACTTGGAATGTCAGCTCTTAAACACCATCTTGGAACACTGCGTGGGGAATCATACTGGTTGACGTTCATAGATTTGTGGTCCTACTGTGAGTGAACAATCTGAAGATTTATAGCATGCAGATGTGCTGAGGCCCCTTTGTTGGATCTGCAGCGGGTGGGGCACTCAGGTAGCGGGTCAGCCATCTGCAGCTGCTTTTTCTGAGGGTAATTCTCTTTTCTAATAGACTGCACACTTGCGTGGTCTCAGTCTAATGCAGTGGCTCTCAAACTGGAGCTTGTGTCAGAATCACGGGGTGGGCTTGGTCCAGCACTCATACATGGGCCTCACCTCTGGTTTTGGATTCAGTGGGTCTGAGGTGGGGCCTGAGAATATGCATTTGTAACAAGGTCCCAGGTGATAAACTGCAGGGACTACTAGTGGTTTAATGCTGTGCCCTTTCTGAACACAGGGTCTTCTGTGCCATCTGGCTCTTCTATTGCGTCATGTCTGTTACACTCCCCCCTGCTGGCGTGTTGGCTCCGCGACAGCAGTTCAGCTACCGTGGCCTATGTTTCCTCTTCAACCCCACAGAGGTCAGGGTCATGATGCCCATATAGCAGGTGGTCATAATCTCCCCTAGCACGCTTTTGTAATTCTGACTTTTTCAATTACGAACATTGTAATTATAACATACAATACATTCTTATTGTAAAAATCACCTTTAATAGCACCACCACGCTAGCAAAATTTTAGCAGAAAGGTAGAAGCAGACCCTAAAGGATTTTAAGTGGTTTGTTAGGTGATAGCTAAGCACTGAGGAACTTGGCCCTTGACTGGGTCAGTGTTTAAAGTATGCAAGGAAAGTTACTTCATCTGATTTTTAGTAGAGGCTCTTGCCTTTTACCACGAGCATTCTTTGAGATCATTTTTTTAATCTTCTTTTTATTTAGAGGTCAACCTGAATCAACATGTCTGGGACTGAAGAAGCAATTCTTAGCGGCCGTGACAGCCATCCTGCTGGTGGCAACTCTGTATTATGCTTTGGTCAGGTACGTGTGTTTTTTTCATACCTGGAAGGAATGAGGTTAAGTGAAAAAGGTACGGGGAAGCCATTGGTAGAGCACCATCATATACATGTAAACTTTTTTTTTTTTCATTTAAGTGCATCATTTGGGAGTCTTTGACAAGCTCTGAGGGCATTTTCGAAATTTAGCAGCACTGGGGGTTACATTTAGATTTAAATTTTGTTTATTTTTTGGATAGATTACATTTTCATATGCTGTAACATTCAAAATGAAACAGACTGTATGTAAAAAGTCTCACTATTTCCTATCACTCTTGTCCACATGTCACCCAAATCTCTTTTTTGGAGGCATCCAAAGTTTCTGGTGTTGTACTCTTTGTGGAGATATTCTGTGCATATAAGGGAGATTCTTGCTTTGTCCCCCCAAATTCTATCTTTGTCTTACCAGAAATCTGTGTGTATTTATTCAGGGCAAGGGGAAAAGTATTGAGGGGATGAAAATCTAAACAAGTAGGAGTGTATTTCTCTATGTGTAGGATGGGAAATTGTTGAACTAGAGAAGAGGACAAATGGAAGCAGGGCTTCCTGTCATGTTTTCTCCTCTCCTGCTCCCTTGCCTACATACATGTCATATAGACTCCAAGGAGGGAAGTTTCAGTTTCCCAGTTCTGGCTCGAGAAAGTTTTGTAGGGATGGTAACATATTAGTAACATCTAAGGCAGTGGTTTTCAAAATGTGGTCCAGTGACCCCTGGGGGTCCACAAGACCTTTCAGAGTCTGTGAAATCAAAATTATTTTCATAATAATACTAAAATACTCTGTGCCTTTTTCACTCTCATTCTTTCATGAGTGAGGGTGTTTTCCAGAGACCATATAGCATGTGCTGATATCACTGCTCTGATGGTGACTGGAATGTGTGCCTGCAGAGTTTCTCATTTTTAATTCCTAGTATTGATAGATATAACCCACATAAACAAAAGCTCATAGGATCCTCAGTACTTTTGAAGAGTGTTAAGGGGTCTGGAGACCAAAAAGTTGGGGACTTGCTGATAAGGAATGGTGGAAATGTCAGTTTAATTTTCCCTTTGTGGATTACAGTACCAATACACAGCACAAGAGTACCAGGCCATCCAGAATGCTCTGAGGCAGAGGCTGGGCCCAGAATACATAAGTAGCCGCGTGGCTGGAGGAGGCCAGAAGGTGAGAGAGTTTACGTGCTTGAAAAGTGGGTGCCCACAACGCCGACTATTCCCATGAACTTGCCAACTCCCTCTCTTTTCCTCATGGATTCAGAAGGTCTCTCATTCACTGTTAGTGGACGTTTGTGTCTTTGGGCGGGGATGGGTTCCAGCCTTCACTGTCATCTGCAGTGGCCCAAGCATGGCCTGGCCCAAGACACTAGTTCTAACTGGCTCCTCTGGAAGATCTTTGAATTAAGTTCACTGAGAAATTCTCTGGAATGTTTAAGGGTGGTTTTGCCAAAAGAGCTGGTAAGGAATAAATTTTTTTTTTTTTTTTTTTTCCGGTACGTGGGCCTCTCACTGCTGTGGCCTCTCCCATTGCGGAGCACAGGCTCCGGACGCGCAGGCTCAGTGGCCATGGCTCATGGGCCCAGCCGCTCCGCGGCACGTGGGATCTTCCCGGACCGGGGCACAAACCCGCGTCCCCTGCATCGGCAGGCGGACTCTCAACCACTGCGCCACCAGGGAAGCCCAGATTAAGTAAATTTATTTATTTATTTATTTAGTGGTACACGGGCCTCTCACTGTGGTGGCCTCTCCCATTGTGGAGCACAGGCTCCAGATGCGCAGACTCAGCGGCCAAGGCTCACTGGGCCCAGCCGCTCCGCGGCATGTGGGATCTTCCCAGACCGGGGCACGAACCCGCGTCCCCTGCATCGGCAGGCGGACTCTCAACCACTGCGCCACCAGGGAAGCCCAGATTAAGTAAATTTTGATCCACATTTAAGTATGGCAAGGAATTTTAACAAGCTTTTTTTTCTTCTTTAAATTTTTTTTCCAGGTGTGTTACATCGAGGGTCACAGGGTAATTAATCTGGCCAATGAGATGTTTGGCTACAATGGCTGGGCACACTCTATCACACAGCAGAACGTGGGTGAGTATGCTTCCTGGCAGTGCCTGCTTCTTCGTTTCCCTTCCTCGGCATTGGCTGACTTCTGGCAGGAGTGTTTTGTAGGCAAGGACCTAGGGAAGGCGTGCTCAGTCGCCAGCAGGAGGAATACAGGTGAGGCACAGCGTTCAGTATCCTCTTCAGCTGGTTCTCTTTCCCACTCCTAGATTTTGTTGACCTTAACAATGGCAAGTTCTACGTGGGCGTCTGTGCGTTTGTGAGAGTCCAGCTGAAGGTGAGGGTGATGGAGGGGACATGCTGCCTGCAGGCACGGGGCAGGTGGGAGAGTGAGCAGGTACGGAGGCCCCGGGGCCCAGAGAGGGGGTGGGGTTGTTCAGACATCCTCCCTCATGTGCCCCTAAGAGAATTTTGAGGAACTCTGTTCTCTTGCACGTTTTTAAGTTGACTCAGTTTTCACCATATATATAAACACTTGTAAGGGTGTATTTTTTGGCATATTGTAAAATTTTACATTCTAAAATAAATCTGTTACATCTTTTTAACACGTACCAATGTATTCTAAATACCATAGAGGATTAAATGCTGTCATCCATTTAAAAAAAATACATGCGCAAGCTATTTTTCTTTTTCTTTCTTTCTTTCTTTTTAAATATTTATTTATTTATTTGGTTGCACTGGGTCTTAGTTGTGGTGTGCAGGGTCTTTAGCTGTGGCATGCAGGATCTAGTTCCCCAACCAGGGACTGAACTTGGGCCCCCTGCATTGGGAGCATGGAGCCTTAACCACTGGACCACCAGGGAAGTCCCTGTTTTTCTTTTTTTTGAGCAAGTTATTCTTCGGTCATCAGATATCTTACGTTGTTTCTTCTTGAACACGTATTTCCATTCCATTTCCCCTCTGGCTTTTATCCTGCTATATGATTGAAAATCTTTTATTAATGATAACCTTATTATACTTGTGTGTGTAAAAATTTTAGGGGATAAATTTCCAGTGATCTTAAGGCTCTAACTATTGAGAAATTTCTTTTGGATTGAGTTACTATTGATATTACAGGTGCTGTTAATACACAATTTAGTCAGTTGTGTTTATGTTGAAGAGACAACATAACTACATCAAAATATTTATATTTAATAAAATTTTATGGAAAATGCATTTCTTGATAAGATGGATGAGCTATTTTTTTCTATTCAGTTAGTTTGTATATCCACAGTTAATATTACTTATTCCTAGACTAAACATTTAGCATTAATTCTATTCTGACTTATTTTTATAAATACTACCGAAAACCTTATTCACATAAACAAACTGAGAATGAACGAGTTTCGTTACAGTGTCATTCATTTCTTTGACTACTTGTGAGTTATATATCAGAAATCACAATGCTATCATCAAACATTATAGTCAGCTCTCTGTCAGCTAACAGCTTGATCAGGCCCACCTTTACTTTTGGTGGAAGCCGAGAAACAGGTACCACCTGACTTGTGAGAGGATTTGCTATCCAGTCATTAGAATCTGTTAAATATTTCAAATTTTTGGTTTGGTGCCCCAGAGGTTTTCATAGTGTGGGTGATGTGTCTTAGTAAGATGTGGGGCGGGTCAGGTGTGTGCCTAGTTATGTGAAGAGGAAGGAGAATTGTCTTGCACTTGGAGCACAGGCACATCTCTAGGCAGATCCGGTCCAGGAAGTAGCCCTGGAAATGGACTCTGGCAACTCCGCCTGTGTTCCAGGCCCTGGGCTCTGTCCAACCAGTCTGAACACTGATGCTTGAGGAAGAGGAGAGCTCTGCAGCCAGGGACGGGGCTGCAGCTCCTCACGTTGGACCCTGAACTCCTTTTCTGTCTACAGGATGGTTCGTATCATGAGGACGTGGGCTATGGTGTTAGCGAGGGCCTCAAGTCCAAAGCCTTGTCTTTGGAGAAGGCGAGGAAGGAGGCAGTGACCGATGGGCTGAAGCGAGCACTGAGGTAGGCAGATCCTGTTCTTCTCAGATCTGGGTTATAACACCCACGTGGTTCAGAAGTCGAAATAACATAAGTCTTCCTCCCACCCTTGACCCTGTGCAGCCTGTTTTCCTGCTCTCTTCTGTCTTTCCCCAGTGCTTCTTTATGCTGAGGGCCCACTTTTTGGGGAATAAGTAGTAGAATCCTGTGTTCTCTGTTCTGTACTTGACCTTGCCTTCCCCACCCCTCTCATCAGCAGTGTGTCTTGGAGACCTGTCCACACAGCACATACATTGTTTCCTCATTCTCTTTAATACACCTACACAGTTCTTCATTATGTATATGTAACATAGTTAACTTAGTTTCATAGAGCAGGGTTTTTAACCTTTTTTGGGGTCATAGATGCCTTTGAGAATTGAATTACCAGAAAAATACATGTAAAACGTGCACTAAAAATTTGCAATACCATGACCTGTGGGGGAATCCAGATGTCCCAAGGAAAGAACGTTGGTCATGGAGGTCTGTGCCCCTAAAGTGCGCGTGCTCACCATTACTGGGGAGTTGGAGCAGTCCCTGGGAAACATGCTGTGCTGTGGAATTCGTGTCTGCGTTGGGAGGTGTGCTGGTGCGATTGTGAGCGCTTGCTCAGGCTTTCTGTGCCCACTGCCCCTCCTGCGGGCGGGTTTGTGGCTGCTGTGCTCACTGCTGTATTCTCAGCGCCTAATGCAGATGCGTAATGAACATTTCTGATGCTTATCAGAGTCCATCTCCTCTGCTGTGTTGAGAAGCAGCTTGTACAAAGGCTGTAGCTCTGTTCTCTGATATTCACATATAACGTTCTCAACCCCGTTCCCCTCTTTTCTTACCCGTAGAAGTTTCGGGAATGCACTTGGGAATTGTATTCTGGACAAAGACTACCTGAGGTCGCTAAACAAGCTCCCACACCAGGTATGTTACAAGTGGGGGGTGGAATGCGTCGCAGTAAAGGTGCAACTGATGATGCTTTTGTGTCATGAGTGAGTATTTGGTGATGGAGAGAGAAAAAGTGAAGACTTGGCTATTTAAAGGGTCTGGAATGTATTTCAGACGTCTTTGAACATAAGAGCCAGCAGGAACCAATTACCTTAATGTACCAATGAGGAAATTGAAGCCTGGAGCATTTGTGTTACTTGTCTCTTATGTAGAGAGAACCGTGCTTGGCAGTGGTCTGTGAGACAGAAGGAGCACAGATCCCTTGCAGCACTGCCATTTCTTACAAACACTCAGAGCCTCACGCGTTCAACCTTCCTGCTCTTCCTTAGCTCGGGTGTCTTTAAGGTTTAGATCTCCCTTGTTTCTGTAGTTGCGTGTCATGTGATCTGCGCGTTTGCCTTCGGAGAATGGGGTCTGGAGTTTAGCATGCCTGGGCCAGTCAGGCTCTGGAGCATTCCTGTTGCCTGGTGGAGTGTGGCTGCTTCACCTGTGGTTCTTTGGGTCCCTGCAGTGCCGCCACCCTGGGCAGCCTTCCCTCTCTGGTACTTGAGGGGTTCTTTTTCTTGTGCTGCCCGTAATAGAGGTGTGTGTCAATTGGCAGCTGTCAAAACTCCATTTCTTGGGGCTTCCCTGGTGGCGCAGTGGTTGAGAGTCTGCCTGCCGATACAGGGGACACAGGTTTGTGCTCCGGTCCGGGAAGATCCCACATGCCGCGGAGCGGGGCCTGTGAGCCATGGCCGCTGAGCCTGCGCGTCCGGAGCCTGTGCTCCGCAACAGGAGAGGCCACAACAGTGAGAAGCCCGCCTCCTGCAAAAAACAAAAAAAACAAAAAAACTCCATTTCTGTCCTTTCTCTAAATCCTTTTTACATATAAGTGGACTCAGTTTGCTAATATTTTGTTAAGGATTTCTGCATCTATATTTATGAGGGATATTGTAATTTTTTCTGTTTTTAAAACATTGTGGTAAAAAACACATAACATGAAATTTACCATTTTAACCTTTTTTTTTTTTTTTTTTTTGTGGTACGCGGGCCTCTCACTGTTGTTGCCTCTCCTGTTGCGGAGCACAGGCTCCGGACGTGCAGGCTCAGCGGCCATGGCTCACAGGCCCAGCCGCTCCACGGCATGTGGGCTCTTCCCGGACCGGGGCACGAGCCCGTGTCCCCTGCTTCGGCAGGCAGACTCTCAACCACTGCGCCACCAGGGAAGCCCCATTTTAACCATTTTTAAGCGTACAGTTCAATAGTGAAACACATCTCCAGAACTTACAACATGGAAACCTCTGTACCCATAAAACAACTCTCCTTTTACGCCTTCCTTCAGCCCCTAGCAACCACCATTCTACTTTGTTTCTATGAATTTGACTATTTTAAATACCTCATATAAGTGCAGTCATACAATTTATGTCTTTCTGTGACTGGCTGTGTTACTTAGGATAATGTCCTCAAGGTTCATCTGTTTTAGCATGTGTCAGAATTTCCTTCCTTTCTAAGGCTGAGTAATATTCCATTGTATGTATATATCACGTTTTCTCTATCCCTTCATCCATCAGTGGATATTTGGGTTGCTTCCATCTCTTGGCTATTGTGAATACTGCTGTAACGACCATGGATGTGCAGATACCTCTTGAGGACTCTGTTATCATTATTTTGGATATATATCCAGCAGTCGGGTTGCTGGATCGGATGGTATTTTTTTGAGGAACTTCCATACTGTTTTCTGTGATGGCTGCACTATTTTGCAGCTCAGCCAACAGCGCACAAGGGTTCTGATTTCTCCACATCCTTGCCAACATGTGTTATTTTCTGTTTTTTGTTTTTTTTTTTTTTTTTTTTTGCGGCACGCAGGCCTCTCACTGATGGCCTCTCCCGTTGCGGAGCATAGGCTCCAGATGCGCAGGCTCAGCGGCCATGGCTCACGGGCCTAGCTGCTCCGCAGCATGTGGGATCTTCCCGGACCGGGGCACGAACCTGCGTCCCCTGCATCAGCAGGCGGACTCTCAACCACTGCGCCACCAGGGAAGCCCATATTTTCTGTTTTTTTGATAGTAGCCACCCTAATGGGTGTGATTTGAATTTTTCTGATGATTAGTGATGTTGAACATCTTCTCATGTGCTTATTGCCCATTTGTGTATCATCTTTGGAGAAATGTCTACTCAGGTTCTTTGCCCATTTTTTAATTGGGCTATTTGATTTATTTGTTGTCAAGCTGTAGGAGTTCTTTATATATTCTGGCTATTAACTCCTTATCAGAGATATGATTGCAAAGTTTTTTCCCATTCCATAGCTTGCCTTTTAAGTTTGATATAGCTCCATTTGTATATTTTTGCTTTTTTTGTTGCCTGTACTTTGCTGTCACATCCAAGAAATCATTGCCAAATTCAATGTCATGAAGTTTTCCCCCCGTGTTTTCTTCTTTGAGTTTTATAGTTTTGGGTCTTATATTTAGGTATTTAATCTATCTTGAATTTATTTTTGTATATGATGTAAGATACAGGTCTAACTTCATTCTTTTGCATGTGGATATTCAGTTTTTCCAACATCATTTGTTGAAGAGACTCCTTTCCCCATTGTGTAGTCTTGGCACACTTGCTGAAGATCATTTGGCCATACATGAGGATTCATCTCTGGGCTTTCTGTATTATTACATTGACCTATGCACCTGTCTTTATGGCAGTATCATACTGTTTTGATTATTGAAGCTTTGTAATATGTTTGGAAATCAGGAGATCCTCCAATTTTTTTTTTTCAAAATTATTTTTGCTATTTGAGGTCCCTTGAGATTCTTTATAAATTTTAAGGTGAATTTTTTTATTTATGCAAAAAATGTCATTGGAATTTTGATAGAGATTACACTGAATCTGTACATCACTTTGGTAGTATGCATATCTTAACAATATTAAGTCTTCCAGTTCATGAACATGGGAAGTCTTTCCATCTATTTGTGCCTTCTTTAATTTCTTTCAGCAGTGTTTCATAGTTTTCAGTGTACACGTCTTTCACCTTGGTTAGGTTTATTCCTAAGTATTTTATTCTTTCTGATGCTATTGTAAATGGAATTGTTGTCTCAACTTTTTGATTGTTCACTATTAGTGTGTAGAGACACAACTGTTATTTATGTGGATTTTGTATCCTGAAACGTTGCTGAATTTGTTTATTAATTGACAGTTTTTTTTGTTGAGTCTTTAGGGTTTTCTACATAGAAGATCAAGTAATCTGCAACCAGAGATAATTTTACTTCTTCCTTTCCAAGTTGGATTCCTTTTATTTCTTTTCCTTGCTTAATTGCTCTGGCTAGGACTTCCAATATGTTAAGAAGTAGTGAGAGTGGGCATCCTTGCCTTATTCCTGATCTTCCAGGAAAAGCTTTCAGTCTTCACCATTGAGTATGATGTTAACTGTAGGCTTTTCATATATGGCCTTTATTATGTTGAGGTTGTTTCCTTCTATTCCTAATTTGTTGAATGTTTTTATCATGAAAAAATTATTGAATCTTGTCAGACTTTTTTTTTTTGCATCAGTTTAGATGAACAGGTGGTTTTGTTCATGGATCACATTGATTGATTTGTGTATGTCGAATCATCTTTGCATTTCAAGAATAAACCTCTCTTGGTCATGGTGTATAATACTTTTAATGTGCTGTTAAATTTGGTGAGCCGGTATTTCATTGAGGATTTTTGCATCAATATGCATCAGGGATATTGGTCTATAGTTTTCTTGTAGTGTCTTTTTTTCCACCCTCCTCTTATAGTGTTTTTGCCTGGCTTTGGTATCAGAATAATGCTGGCCTCTTAGAATGAACTTGGAAGTGTTCCCTCCTTTTCAGTTTTTTGGAAGGGTTTGACGGCTGGTGTTAATTCTTTAAATGTTTGGTAGAATTTTCCAGTGAAGCCATTTAGTCCTGGGCTTTTTTTTCGTTGTTGTTGTTGTTAGGTTTTTGTTTACTAATACACTCTTCTACTAGTTACTGGTCTATTTCTGTTTCTTCATGATTCAGTCTTGGTAGGTTGTTTGTTTTAGGAATGTATCCATTTCTTCTAGGCTATCTGATTTGTTGGTGTACAGTTGTTCATAGTATTCTCATAATTTTTTTTTTTTTTTTCCGGTATGTGGGCCTCTCACTGTTGTGGCCTCTCCTGTTGCGGGGCACAGGCTCCAGACGTGCAGGCTCAGCAGCCATGGCTCACGGGCCCAGCTGCTCCGCGGCATGTGGGATCTTCTTGGACCGGGGCGTGAACCCATGTCCCCTGCATCAGCAGGCGGACTCTCAACCACTGCGCCACCAGGGAAGCCCTGCCCTAAGCTTTATTTCCTATCTTCTCCTAGCTTGTGTCAGCTAGAAACTTCCCTGTTAGTACTGCTTTTGCTGCATATGTAAGTTTTGGTGTGCTGTGTTTTCAACATTTTCATTTGTCTCAAGATATTTTCTAATTTCCCTTGTGATTTATTTGACCCATTGGTTGTCTTAAGAAAGTACTAATTTCCACGTTTGTGAATTTTTCATTTTTCCTTCTGCCATTGATTTCCAGTTTCATTCCATTGTGATCAGCAGAGATTTTTTTTGTATAATTTCTGTCGTCTTCAATTTAAGACTTGTTTTGTAGCCTAACATGTGGTCTCTCCTGGAGAATGTTCCATTTGTACTGAGGAGAATGTATATTCTGCTGTTGTTGGGTGGAATATTCTCTATATGTCTTAGGTCCATATGGTCTGTAGTGTTCAAATCTTCTGTTTCCTTATTGACCTTCTGTTTGGTTCTATCCATTACTGAAAGTAGGGTACTGAAGTCTTCTGCTATTACTGTCTTGCTGTGTATTTCTCCTTTCAAATCTGTCAAAGTTTGCTTTACATATTTAGGAGCTCTGATGTTTGGTATATAAGTATTTGTAATTGTTATAGCTTCACAGTTAATTGACCCTTTTATTATTATAGAATGTCGTCTTTTGTCTCTTGTAACAGTTTTTGACTTAAAGTCTATTTTTTCTTATATTAGTATAGCCTCCCCTGCTCCCTTTTGGTTACCATTTACATGGAGTATCTCTTTCTATGCTTTCACCTTCAGCCTGTGTTATGTCTTTAGATCTGAAGTGAGTCTAATGTAGGAAGTATGTAGTTGTATCTTGTTTTTTGAATCCATCCAGCCAATCTATGGCTTTGGTTGGGGAGTTTGATCCATTTACATTTATTATCGATAGGGAAGGGCTTAGTATTTATTATTTTGTTAATCATTTTCTGTATGTCCTGTAGCTTAGCTTTCTTTTTTGTTCCCTTCTTTCCTCTCTTACTGCTGTCCTTTGTGTTGTGTTGATTCTTTCGGTGGTAACATGATTTGATTCCCTTCTTGTTTACTTTTGTGTATATCCTATAGATATTTTCTTTGTGGTTACCGTTGCAATTATATGAAACATTTTAAAGTTATAACATTCTATTTTAAACTGATAACTTGAATTGCATACAAAATCTCTAGTCCTTTACAACACCACTTTATGTTATTGATGTTACAGATTACATCTTCATATTATTGTATGTCTATTAACATAGATTGTTATAAAAGTTTTAATGGTTTTTACATTTAATATCTGTATTCATTATACAATTTTAATGTTTTTCTTCATTTAAATTCCATGTACCAAAATTATGATGATACAGGTTACTGTTTTTGTCCGTGTATTTACCTTTACTGGAGAACTTTTTATTTTCATGTTGCTGCCCGGCATCCTTTTGTTTCAGTTTGAAGGATTCCCTTTAGCATTTGTTGTAGAGCAAGTCTAGTGGTAATGAACTCGCTCTGCTTTTGTTTATTTGAAGAAAATCTTAGTTTCTCCATTTTTGAAGGATACTTTTGCTGGATACACTATTCTTGGCTAAGTTTTTTCTTTCAGGACTTTGAATGTATCATCCCACTCCATTTTGGTCTGTAAGAGTTCTGCTGAGAAATCTGATAATCTTAGGCAGGCACTCCAGTATGTGATGATTTGCTCTTCTCTTGCTGTCTTCAAGATTTCTGTGTCTTTGACTTTTTTTTTTTTAACTGAGATATAATAATTGACATACAACATTACAGGCATACCTTGTTTTATAGTGCTTCATTTTATTGCACTTCACAGATAATTGCATTTTTTACAAATTGAAGGTTTGTGGCAGCTGCATTGTCAGGTGATGGTTGGCATTTTTTAGCAATAAATTATTTTTTGATTAAGGTACGTACATTGCTTTTTTTTGACATAATGCTGTTGCGCACTTAACATACTACAGTATAGTGTAAACACAACTGTTATACGCACTAAGAAACCAAAAAAATTGTGCGACTTGCTTTATTTCTATATTTGCTTTATTGTGGAGGTCTGGAACCAAACCTGCAATATCTTTGAGGTATGCCTGTATATTAGTTTCAGTTGTACAACATAATGATTCAGTATTTTTATATATTGCAAGATGATCACCACAATAAGTGTAGTGAACATCCATCACCACACGTAGATGCAGTTTTTTTTGATGAGAACTGTTAAGATCTATTCTTTTAGCAACATTCAAATATACAATACAGTGTTACTGACTATAGTCACCATGCTGTACATTACATCCCCAGAGCTTATTTATTTTATAACAGGACGTTTGTACCTTTTGACTCCCTTCACCCATTTTGTCCACCCCCGACCCCTGGCAACCCCTGTTCTCTTTATCTATGAGCTCAGTTTTTGTCTGTCTGTTTAGATTCCACATATAAGTGAGATCATATGGTATTTATTTTTCTCTCTGAATTATTTCACTTAGCACATTGTCCTCAGGATCCATCCATGTTATTGCAAGTGGCAAAATTTTCTTCTTTATGCCTGAATAATGTTCCCTTGTAGATATATATATACTACATTCTTTATCGGTGGGCATTTAGGTTGCTTCCATGTCTTGGCTGTTATAAATAATGCCGCAGTGAAAATGGGGGAGCATATCTTTCTGGGTTACTGTTTTTCTTTTTTTTGGATAAATACCCAGAAGTGAAATTGCTGCATCATATGGTAGTTCTATTTTCTAATTTATTATTATAATTATTATTATTTCTAGTTTCTAATTTATTCAGGAAACTGTTTTCCATAGTTTTTCCCGTAGTGGCTATGCCAGTTTACAGTCCCACCAGCAGTGCACAAGGGTTCCCTTTTCTCCACATTCTCACCAGCACTTGTTGTCTCTTGTCTTTTTGATAATAGCCATTCTGACAGATGTGAGGTGCTATCTTATTGTGGTTTTGATTTCCATTTCCCTGATGGTGAGTGATGTTGAGTATCTTTTTATGTACCTGTTGGGCATCTGTAGGTCTTCTTTGAAAGCATATCTATGCAGATCTTCTGCCCATTTTTTCATTGGATTGTTTTGGTTTTGCTTTTGAGTTGTGTGAGTTCTTTATACGTTCTGAATGCTAATGCTTTAGCAGTTACATCATTTGTAAACTTTTTCTCCCATTTAGTAGGTTGCCTTTTCACTTTGTTAGTTGTTTCCTTTGCTGTCAGAAGCTTTTTAGTTTGATATAGTCCCACTTGTTTATTTTTGCTTTTGTTGTTTTCGCTCTTTGGTGTCAAATACAAAAAAATTACCATCAAGACGAACGTCAAGGAGCTTATTGCCTATATTTTCTTCCAGGAGTTTTACGGTTTCAGGTCTTTAATCCAGTGTTAATTTTTGTGTATGGTGTAAGTGATCCAGTTTAATTCTTTTGCATGTGACTGTCCAGTTCTTTTGTTTTTGTTTTAATAAATTTATTTATTTTTGGCTGTGTTGGGTCTTCGTTGCTGCGCACGGGCTGTCTCTAGTTGCAGCGAGCGGGAGCTACTCTTTGTTGCGCTGCGTGGGCTTCTCATTGCAGTGGCTTCTCTTGTTGCAGAGCATGGGCTCTAGGCTCATGGGCTTCAGTAGTCATGGCATGCGGGCTCAGTAGTTGTGGCTCACAGGCTCTAGAGTGCAGGCTCAGTAGTTGTGGCGCACGGGCTTAGTTGTTCTGCAGCATGTGGGATCTTCCCGGACCAGGGCTCGAAGCCGTGCCCCTGCATTGGCAGGTGGATTCTCAACCGCTGCGCCACCAGGGAAGCCCTGTTTAACTTATTTACTTCTCAATGTCAGTACGAAATCTCACAGTATAATTTTCATTTTCATGTTATCTTTATCCAAAATGTAGTCATCTCAATCACTCATATTCCTTTATTCTATCATAATCATATTATTGAGAGAGAAGTTCTCCCAAGTGAAAAATCTCTGGGTTTCTGTAGTGTGATGATGTGTGATCATTTCCATTAAAAAAAAAGCAGACAGCATCAGGTCTGGTTGCCAAGAAAAGACTCAAATTAGATTTTACAGAGCATTTGCCCTCAATAAAAACTGAAGTATGATTCCTTATCAAAACTTCATTAATACATAATGGCATAGGTGGAAAATGAAATTGTTTTATTCCTCATATAATTAAAATGACTTGAACTTATGGATCCCTTGTCCCAGCTTCTTAGGACCTAGAAGGAATGATGGATAGAGGATCGTGAAATGCCATTTTTCAGGTATCTAGATCCTTGAGGAAGGGGAAGAGCAGTTGGAAGAAGTTTTCTCCCCTTTTTTCCCTCATTAGCTGCCTCTTGAAGTGGATTTAACTAAAGCAAAGAGACAAGACTTTGAACCATGTGTGGAACAAGCCAGATACAGCAGCTGCCAACGGAACCCGACTCTGGGACCCCCCAGACCACAGGAGGTGACGTCTCCTTGCAGACCAAGCCACCACGTTGTGATGCAGGGGATGAGGACAGCGGCTCCGGGTGCGGGCTGCGTGCCCTCCCCGCCCCTGCTCCTTCCCAGGTGTCTCCCCCTGCCTCCCACTCCTGCCTTCACTTCAGAGCCAGCACACTGGCTGGCCCGTGTGCTCCCTTGGGAACTGTGTGTTGCTGCTCACCAGTTAACTCAGGAACTCACCTCCCTGTTGCTCTCCTGATGCAGAAGCCCGACCTCCGCTGCCACAGAGAGCGATGCCACGTACCAGCGGAAGCTCCGGCAAAGACAGCTGCAGCAGCGGTTCCGGGAGCAGATGGAGAAACAGCAGCAGGAACCCCCGTCTGGCCCACCTGCCGAGAAGCAGGGTCCTGGTGAGAGGACGGAGCGTGGGCTCTGGGGGTGACTGCTCTCCCCACTCTGCAGCAGGTCGGGTCCACACACAGCACAGAGGCGGCCACGGGCTCAAACTGTCACGTCCTGCCTCGCCATTCCCCGTGACTGAAGGAAGACACTGGTCTTTTGGGCGAAGGAGACGGGCCCTGACATAACCTGGAACTATCTGTCTCAGGGGACAGAGCTTCTTTTCGCCTCAGTTACTTTGGCCACGTGTACACGAGAAAGCCTTTCTGAGCTTTTATTTTTTTTTAATTATTTACTTATTTTTTTAACTTTTGGCTGTGTTGGGTCTTTGTTGCTGTGCACGGGGGCTTTCTCTAGTTGTGGTGAGTGGGGGCTACTCTTCGTTGCGGTGTGCGGGCTCTTTGCAGTGGCTTCTCTTGTTGCAGAGCACGGGCTTCAGTCGTTGTGGCACGTGGGCTGTAGTTGTGGCATGTGGGCTCAGTAGTTATGGCTTGCGGGCTCTAGAGCACATGCTCAGTAGTTGTGGTGCACAGGCATTGTTGCTCTGTGGCACGTGGGATCTTCCTGGACCGGACTTGAACCCATGTCCCTTCCACTGGCAGGTGGATTCTTAACCACTGCGCCACCAGGGAAGCCCCTGAGCTGTCTCTGAACATAAAGCAAAGTTGGGTTTGAAGAGAATGGGTTTTTGGCAATTCTTTATCCCTGAACTTTTTATTTCAGAGTCCAGCTTCAGTGGGAGTAGTAGATACAGATTTTCTTGGAGTCTTTCTCAGAGACTAGAAACAAAGAAAGACCAAGTGGATTTTTGCCCAGCTTCTCCCTAAAAATTACAAAGAAGGTTCCAAGGACTTGCTTCATGTTTAGTTCTTTATAATTCCCCTCAGCAGTACTGGCAGGCTGAGGTTAATGTAGGGGAAAAAAACCCAAAAAACTTACTGTGCTGGGGATGTTCTTAATAAGAATTACTATTCTAGGTCTTCAGCTTTCAAACCATTGCGGAAGCTCTGGGGATCAGGGGTGGAGGAGGAGTCATCTCCAGGACCTCCCCCACCCCAAATCACACAGTCATCATCTTGGTTTTACATATTCATTTCTGCTTAAGATTTTGTTTGAACAAGAGTTATAGCTTCAAATAGTAAAAACTGGACAAAACGGCTTACAATAACTCTTCCGTTTCTGCTAAAGGAGAAACAAACTTCTCAGCGTTTTTTTCGCAGTTTGATGAGAAGAATATAGTATCGTCAGTCCTATTTTATATAGATCTGTAGGTAGGACCAGGATGCAAGGTCCCGAGTTCTGCCCGCCGCGCCGACGAGTGTAACCCCAGGCGGCTTTGCACGCACTTCCAAGGCCGCCCGCAGCCCAGCTTGGTTACGTGGTTTTGTCCTTTCTCTGCAGCAGCGCTGCCACCGGTGCCACCTGCCGGAACTGCTGCTTCAGAGCCGCTCACCCAGACAGACGTGCTTCCAGGTCAGGAGGGCTAAAGGAATGGCTTCAGTCCTAATCAGTAAATACCTATCAAGTGTCTGTAAGTTACTGTGCTGCATACTTTCCGTCCTCACAAATACATTTCAAAAGAGGCATAAGGTATCTTCATTTTCCATTGGTTTTGTAGAAAGTGCTGATAGCACATATGCAGCTCCTCTACTGTCCGGACCTTGGTGTACTTTCATGGGTCGGGGAAAGAGAAATTCCAAACGCCATCGTATAGAGCATTCATGATACAGCATTTCTCACGACCTGTTATTTTTCCAGCACCTCATCTGTTGATGCTGCATTTGCTTGTGACCTCTGTCCTTGCAGACAGTCTTGAAATGTGGGACATGGCTCTAGATGCAGGAGACAGTGTGGTCAAGCCCTTGTCTAAACCAGAACCGCCACAAGCCCCTGCCACCTCCGTCCTGCAGAACGAGATGGAGACCTGGAACAGGACCCCACAGAGCCTTCGCCACCAGAATCCACAGGCAAAATCTGGACCCTGGCACCTTCAAACTTACAACCTTAACCAACACATAACAACAGGTAGCAAAGTGTTTTAGGAGCAGAAATGGAAGGGAGAACCTGGGTATATATAATTCTATGAATCTTAAAGAAAGAATGACATTCCATTTTAAGAAGTTGGAGGGGACTCATGCCAGACCAGTAGCAGTCTAAGAAAATGGAGTGTAACTGGATTAAGAGTCGCAAGTCTTCCTTGGAGTCCTGACCTGAGGTGCAGCTCTTTCTAGCTGATAGAAGTGGGACACTGAAGCATGGCTGCATTCCTCTTAAAAGCAGGCCTGTCATGATCTCTCCTGCAGCTTGGTCTAGTGTTAACAGAGCGACCTGTCCCCCTCATAACAATTTTCATTCTTGGCCTTTAGTTTAAAGTAGGACAGTAACTAATACGATTCAAAAGTTTTTAGCTGGCAGTTTATTCCTTATTTTTACATCATGGCAGCTGTATGTGAACAATTTTCTCTTCCATAGGAGACTATGATTCATATAGGAAGAACCAGGACACGAAGAAAAGGAAATTGGATTCATCTTGACCAAGGCTCCGAGCGTTCACCTCACTGGATTCTGTCACAAAGGGACTTTCAAAAACTGCTTGCTGGCCATGAAATGACCCATCATCCCTAGGGGGTGAGCTTTACCTCCGGGGATTTACCTCGCTTCATGCTCAGCTTCGCCAGAGGATTTCACTATTGGAACCTGACGCAGATCAAGCTGGGCAGGTTGGGAAGCCCTGCGGAGATTAAACAAACACACACCTTTTCTTTGGCTCTTCACTATTTATTCCTAAGCTTTCACGTTAATAAAGGCAGAAATTCTAGGAATCTCAGTGGCCACTTTCCCCACGCACCAACCTCGACAGCGGCCTGCGGTATGTCACTGTGTGACCTCTGACCCCTTTCGCTGCCACTCATCTACAACCATCTGTCACTTATAGGCGCATCATGAAACTACCTCCATTTTTTCCTAATAAGGAAATAATCTAAGACCAAAGAAAAGGCATTTTAAGAAAGCAAAATAAAATCCTACTTTGTAACAAAATAACAGGCATACCTCTTTTTATTGCACTTCGCAGATTTTTTTTTTTTAAACAAGCAAATTGAAGTTTTTTGGCAATCCTGTGTTGAGCGTTTTCCCAACAGCATTTTAAAGTATATATTGTTTTAGGGACTTACTTCCCTGGTGGTCCAGTGGCTAAGACTCCACACTCCCAAGGCAGGGGTCCCGGGTTCGATCCCTGGTCAGGGAACTAGATCCCGCATGCCACCACTAAGACCTGGTGCAGCCAAGTAAATAAATATTTTTTTAAAATATATTCTTAAAAAAAAGGTATATATTGTTTTAGATATAATGCTATTGCAGACGTAACAGGCTATAGTGTAAACAACGGTTATATGTACTGGAAAACCACAAAAATCTGCGTGACATAAGCAGCTGTTTAGCTATTTCGGATGTGCGATTATCACCCACCTTAACAAATTCTTTTAGTGTTTAGATGTTTCATAATCCTTTCCCCCAACTAATGAGTGTGCAGTTTTACTTTTTAAGGGCATTTTGGGTTGGGCCTTGTACCCAGTCTTGAGTTTGTTGGAGCACAGGCCCATCTGGGAAGCTGTGCCCCTAGGCCACCGCCGCGCCTCTGGAAGAGGAGCACGGGGCTTTCCCTGACCTCCCGCCACCTCACCTGAGCTGCACAGCTTTGGGCGTAGGTTCATCTTCTGATTTTCATATCCTTACCATGGTCTTCAGAAAATATATCTTGCCTGTCTGCAGCATCTTAGTTCAGGTCAGAACTGCTGTTAAAAAAAAAAGGTCCTGGAGATAGGAATCCAGTTATAAATTGCACACAAGTCAAATCAGAGCTAATGAGATCACGAAAAAGACATGCGCTGAAAATGAAACCCCACAGCTCAAGAAAAGCAAGTTTGGTTTATTTGAATGGTTTCATCTACAAAGGTAACAAACGGAAACAGAAAGCGTGTCCCCCGGGGTTTATCCCAAACGCACGGGTTGACGGGCTGCCGAGAACCCCCAAGGTTTGAATTTAGTCTGTTTTTTTAAACAGTGTACATTGTTAAATAATGTAAGGAAAACACTTATAATTCAGAAAGAATTTTTTTAATGTGGAAAAAGATACTCAAAGTGTACTATTAACACAAAAATAATTTAAACAGTTCAGTAGCACTAGGTTCATTCCTCTAGGCTTCAGTTATTTCATCCACAGGAGGGGAAAAAAACAGTAAATAAAAGCAGTTCTTACTTTCCACCTGTGAGTGAAGAGATCTCAAAATGATTAAACCCAAGAAACAAAATAGTCACGTGCTGCACTCTGGCTCCTCCTTCCTCTGCTGCAAAGCCCTGCCTCCTTGCCCGGGGTCCGTTCCCCACTTCCTTGGCGCTTCTTGTTCCGTCCTTACTCTTGTCATCTCCCGAGGATTATAAGCAGAGAAAAAGTAAGTAAACAGTTTCGAAGCAAACCTTGGAACGCCTGCCCTTTTCATTTCTACCTTCCTACAACCTTCAGCTCTCATTTGCATCTTTGGGGTCTCGGCTAACTTAAAATGACCACCGGAGGACAGGACAGCCATCCAGGCTCTTCCTGTCATGGGGATTCCTGGGATGTGCCACTGAGGTGGGTAAGAGGTTGGAATAGGTCAGTTTCCCAGCTCAAGAGTCAAGACAAGAAGCACCCCAAAATTAAGAGTTCTGGCTTCTTTCCCCACCTTCTGGGAGAACAGAGATCCCAAACTCAGGCAATGAGGAGAGTATTTCCTGAAAGTTCTGAAAGTAACAGAAGTGCCCATTACAACTAGGCACAGCACTAAATAATACTGGTTGGTTGCAGTTATTACTTCAGGGGAATATCTGTTTACAGAGAACGTGAGAATATCAGCTGTTAATTCTAGAAATAAGGTGGTGCAAGAGATTATGATCCTGCAACCATTTGGACATTATATAGGAAGCGGGTAGGAATAAGCATTCTTTCCTACAATGCTTAATTCAGATGTGGGTCCACTTTCCACAAACTACAGTACCCCAAGCTGAGAAATACACGGGACATTTGCACCAAGAGGGAAGCAATCCAAATGATTTTTCTTAGAACAACTTTCTCCATCTGTGACATTTCACTATCACATTTCCTAGCTTAAAAACTAGCGCTCCCCCCCCCCAACCCCACCCCGTGCCCTTCCCTTTATATTCAGCCATTTCTTCCAGGTCTCCTCTGCTCAAGCCCAGCTCAGGTAAGTAAGGCTTATGGCAGCCACTGGCCAAGCATCACCTATCTTCAAAACAAGTCTGTTCTCCCATCCCGTAGTCTTTCTTTTTCTTTCATCACTTATCGCATACCACGCTCAATCTTGTAAATTGCCCGATTTTGTGACAACACCCCTCCTCACCTGTCCTGAAACAGAGTTTTCTGCTTTTAACCACTACTGTCAACTTCTCACCTGCTCATCTTACACCTGCTCTAGACAAAATTGTTGAATGACTTGAAAAAAAACACTCCTTCAATTTCCTTATTGCATAATCCACTGCTGGGTCACATGGACACCCAAGGTTTCCTTCCATACGCCCTTTTGCTGACTGGGGTCTGATGAGAAGTTGATGTTAACGGCAGAAGCAATAGAAGTCCAAGGCACTAAAACATCCAGCAAGCAATACTGGGAGAACAGAAGTATTCAAGTACAGTAATTTATACAATTTTACATTCACATTTATTTATCTAATACAATGGAAATACAAAGGAGAAAGTAAAGTCTCAATAGGTAAAGGACAGAACTAGCTTTTTTCAACTTTTTAAACCTTTCATATCTTACTTTTAAAACTACTGTTGTCCAACAACATTTATATATCACAGTGTTTCCACATCAAAACTGATGGCAAAGTTACATGTCCGCAGGGAACTTACTTTTGTTTTCCTAATGGCTAATGCTGCAGTCAAAGCTGCGAATACCATCTGCTTAAAGCACTAATGACCTATCGTAAGAGAGGGTTGGAACCTCCGTCCCCTGCTGTTTTCACTGGGTTCTAAAGACTGGCTGGGGTGGGGACAGGGTAGGAGAGAGCCCAATAGTTTAGTTTTTTGTCTTGCGGTTTATGTTCTTGAGGGGATAAGGGACTTGCGGTGGGTACCAAGATTAAGAGCCCCACTACTTGAGAACACAGATGGGCTTTGCTTTTCCACTGAGCTCTCTAGAAGCTTTCTGATCAACACGATTCTCTTTCCGAGCGCTCACTGCTGGGGAGAGATAACAAAGCATACACAAGAAACCTGCTCTTTCTTTCCTTCTCATCCCACTCCAATGAACGGTGAAAGCACAGGGAGATTCTCCACTCTGAGGGCTCTAAGCGGTATTAAACACATTCCTGTCTGGCAAGAAATAACCAGTTAAATGCAGCGCTAGTAGTTAGTAGGTAGGCTCCTTTCCCATCCCCCTTCCACCTGCCCCTCACCACTCCACCTCCTGCCCCCAATCTACTCCGTCAACGCCTCTAGGTCTAAGTGGTCCTCAGGTTGGAACCTGGAGGGTTGCTGATGGACTTCTGCAAGTTGCTGATGTTGAAGTTCTGTAAGGAGGCAGTTCCCACAGGTTGGAACTGGCTAAGTGGCTGTGTTGCTGGGCCGCCCGTGCCGCTCCACTGCGTGCCAAAGGGGGGGGTTGGGAAACCGTACTGCTGCGGGGGGCACATGGGCTTGGGGAAGTGGCCTAGAGAGGTAGCTGATGCTGCAGAGATGGGGGCAGAGCCACCCAGGGTTGAGGTCATGGAGACGCACAGCTGACCAGGTGCAGAGAACTTCCTCGCCATGCCAGGGCCCTGAGGAGAGAACAACGCCGTGTGAAGCTGGTGTGGGTGTGAAATGGGTGGAACTGAGACAGAATTCCAGAAGCGGGCTGCTCTCATCTTGCAGGGGACACTGAAAACAACACCCAGACAACCTTCCATCATAATTATTGGCTCTTTATATTTATCAAATACTTGTTCTGACTGGAGGTGGGTGGTGTCGTGTGTGTGTGTGGTTCAGAGTGTGAAAGGAAAAGGGAAGAAAAAACTGAGCTGACCGATACAGAGCTCGGGATTCAGGGCAGGAAAACTAAAAGGGAACCTGGGTGATTTTTGTCTTGTTTTCTTAAAAGTGTTAAAACTCATGAGCTACTGAAGAAGGTCCCTCATATGAGCGAGACACGTGCTCACTGATACTCTGATGGATCCGGAAAATGGCAAAAGGGGCAGACTGACCTCGTAACTCATGTGTCCTTTGCTTCCTCTCCTGCCTGAGAGATTCATGGCGTCTCGGGCCCAGTTGTCCACCAACTTGTGCAGGTCATCTGTGAACGTGCCCTTCCTGCTGGAGGTCATGGCAGGAGGCTGAGCCTGGGCGGCCTGACTGTTCACTGTTCCCCCAACGGTGTTTGTGCTGCTGGTCCCTAAAGTCAGAAGAAGAAACAGAGTACAACCATTAGAAGAGGCTTGGGTTGTAATTTCAGGGAGAGGAAAAACTTCCGAGGATGATGAATGGCAAACCACGGAATGGGGAGGGTGAAGTGGGAAGCCATGCAAGAAAAGGAAGGTTCCAAGGTTCTTATGTAGCCAAATGCTCTGGCATCACAGGGTAATGGAAACAGGTTCTCTTCAGGAGCTCCAGACGAGGCTGAGCAACTCCGGATGAGGAAAGGCACAGAGGGCGGGGACCTCCTCCTGCCCATTCTCATGGCATCCTGGAGCGCAGACACTCGCTGCTGGGCCTCTATGCCCAGCATCACCTGGGGGAGAGGAGAGCTGTGCGGTGTGGCCAGTGAGGCTGGCTGCTCTAGAATGCTGCAGAACAGGGCAAGAGAAGGGGATCCCTGGAGCACTGGGCAGGGTTCATGGAGGAGTTAAAGGAACGCAAAGACAAGCCCCAGGAAAGATGGGCTCCCAAACCACGTGGGACCATCATGGTCTTCAGCCATTCTTTCACAGAAAGGGGCGACAAGAGAAAGCGTGCTCTGGTCGGAAACCTTTTTCACCTGGACCCATAAACATGAACTGCAAACGCAAACTTGCGAGAGTTAAGGCTTCAACGTCTCCCCATCTCCTTTGCGTAAAGAACCAGGAGCGCTCAGGAGGTGTGCCTGAGTCTTTCAGCTCCAGGAAGGCGTGGCTTCCCAAAGATGACCTCAGTTCCGCTGCTTCAAGGCCTCTACGGCCCCCACTCCCCAGAAGAGCAAGCACTCTCATGCGCGCCCGGCTGAGGCAGGGGTGCGGAGGGGGAGGACGCTTTGGGGCTGTGATGAAGGAACTCTATTTCTATGGTTTGATGAGAAAGAAAGGAGTCTGTGTCCTGCCTGATTTCGGCTCTGCTGGAGGGCACACTGGCGATTATTCGAAGAGGCGAGTTTTAGGGAAGAGGGAAAGAAAAGTCACGTCTTGTGTTTTCCCGTCACCCCCCACTTTCTTACCAGATCTCACATTTGCTGCAGAATAAATGAAAGCTGTTGGGGTAGGCTGTGAGCCATTAGGACTTAAGATCCCCAACTACTGCCAGGGCTAGATATTTAAATGCATGCATCTTCCTGCTTTCAAGATCCAAGCAGCACCAGAGCACAGCAGCACACCGGAAGCAACTCTGCCATGTAGAAGCCCCCTGTAATCCACTGCTGCTCTCGAGGCCGGTTCGCACCCTGCCACCCAGGAATGGCACACCCGAGCACACGTGTCCTAGAGGAACAGCTATTCTGAGGTGAAGCTGCAGAGTGCGAGGGGCACGTGCTTCTTATCAGCAAGGCAAGACAAGCCGGGCCGACTGCACGTGTTGTCAGCTCACTCTCTCAGTGCCCGCCAGAGCCACGGGGGCTGCTATCACACACACCGTGTAAAGGGGAGAGTAAGCTCCCTGTGGAACAGGAGGCCCAGGTGCAAAGTGGAAAAGCACAGGAGACAGCGTTCCTCGAACAGCAGCAGTGAGACAGCGCTGGGGCGGGAAGCGCAGGCAGCGAGGATGGCGGTCGTGCTAATGGCGAGATCCCGAGAGCAAGCACATCACATGCATGAGGACCGCCATCCTCCTTGAATGACAGCTGCTTCGCGAGCTTGAGGGTGAGCGAGACGATGAAAACAAAACATAATCACAAGTGAGCAGAGCTGTCAAAAGCCAAATTCAGAAGCTTGCGGAGCTGAGCACTGCCGGCCACAAACTGCTCGTGCTAGAACCACACCCTCTGGTCTCATGCCAGTCGCCGCTGATGCTGAGGCCCCTTTATGGCCTCATCTTGTTACACGACACTGGATTCTGAATGTGGGGTTTACACCACGGGGGAGAGTCAGCCTCACAGTTCACCTTCTCATTCTGGCTTCTGAAAATAGCTTTCCCATTAAAGGACACAGACGAACACACACATCCCCTTTCTGACCAGGAATTAACTCCCAGGAAGAGCTGACTTGGCTAATAAAGCCCAGGAGAACGGGGAGTGCGTCTGGCCCACTGTAGCACTAGAGTGCTGAAGAGCACTGGTAAAGCAGGTATTTCTGAGAATGCTGCTTGCCTTCCTGAGAGGATATGACTCTCCTTTGAACCTTCTTCAGTTCTGCTGAAAGCTCTAAAAGTCGTGCATCCTCTACCACCAGAAGTTCACTTTCTGACGTTCTCCTGCCGTAATACATGCCCCCACCCCACCGCCGGATCCTAGTAACAACCCTACGAGCCACAGCTTACTGCCCAGTCTCCCAAGCACAGAGTTTTCTGGAGGGGCCTCTCGGTGGCTGCTGAACTGTCCTCGCTCTCACGAGAAGCCTCCTGTCTACACGGAGTGTCCCTGCCCTCAGCAGCCCAGTAGCCACTCCCACTGCGATGTGAGGGCCCAGGCTCTCGCAGGCCACGGTCCCGGCCGAACCCCCGTGGGCGCACAGCGCCGGGCGCACGTTTTTGACTACAGGACTCTCTCCCAAGGAGCCAGGCCTCCCTGAGGCCCCTACGCACATCTGCAGGCGCCTCCACCCACAGCTGTCACAGAGCCAGGGCACGGGGCCATCAATGAGAGCACTGTGAGGCGACCTTGAATCTGGAAGGACAGCCAGTGGCAGCAACTGAGCATGTTAAAGACGACACCAGAAAAGGGTGCAGGACTAGCCGGACGGGAGCTGGGAGTCCGAGAGTCATGAGGCTTCGGGATTCAAAGACCTCAAGCGCAACAGGCTTTGCAATCAAGGGCCGGAAGTAACAGAAAGAAAGGATAATTACTACAGAGCTGGTTGCAAGGACAGACTTTTTTCACCATCTTCCCTGAAGCACAAAGAGAGAGCAACGTGTTAAAGATAAGGACACATCAGTGTAAAGTATTCAGAATCTCCAAACAGCACACGAAGTCCCAGCAAGAGAAAGCAGGAGGGGAGACGGACTGGAGGGACCCGGGAGCCCTGCCACAGATGCCACTCTGTGTGATGGACCCTCCTGGCTGCTGGTTCCCGGCTGGCAGAAGTGAGTTTCCACACCCAGTCTTTGTACCTAGAAGAGCGATGCCCTGCACCAAGGTTCGGGATGAACCCCAGTCTCTCTCTGGGTCTCACTGCTTGAATTTCAAACACCCAAGCAGTCTCTCCACCGACCCTGTCCCCCGCTCCTGCTTCTCTTGCCGGGTTGTTAACAAAGCACTCAATTAAATGCATTAACAATTCTACCACAGGAGGCTGACAGATGGTACCATTGTTACAGTTTTAATTTAAATTGGCTAACACTCTATTTCCACATCCTAGACATACAATACTAACCCTTTCCCTCCTAGAAAAATCTTTAAAAATATGTGGAAAACAAGCAACTTTTGAACATAAATAAAGCATTAAGCCAAGCCGTGCTTCCAAACCATTATCTATTTTGAAAGCATAGAGTAAAGCATCGAAGACTAGTTAAGACCCCATGCCTGTGAGCCCCGGTTCTCTTTCCATATTTGCTTTTTTGCTTTTTTTTTGTTTTCTGGCCTCGTTGCACGGCTTCCAGGATGGGATCTTAGTTCCCTGACCAGGGATTGAACCTGGGGCCATGGCAGTGAAATCACCGAGTCCTAACCATGGGCCCTCCATATTTGCTTTAAACCTGTCTCTTGTGATTTGTTCATCAAGGCTTACGTGATGTACACTGACATGCCTTCAACAGAGGTAGGGCCTCTAATTTTAAAACCCAAAAGGAAGTGATAAAATTTAATACTTCTAATCACTTTCACCTGAACAACAGTGTAATACCACCTACCTTTAAGAGTGTGATGAGAATTTACTGAATTATTTAATCTGAAGTGGTACCTGTCACACTACACTTCCTTCACAAAAAAGCCTTGGTTCTCTTTCTTCCCTCTTAGACATTTCAGGCTACATAACACAGGCCTGACACATCACACTTTATTTCAAAACACTTGTCTCCTACTGTTAATGTCTTTTCCTCTTTCTAGCTGGACATATAAATAAATAAAATGCTTACTTAAGTGTCAAGGAGCTAATATTCTTGGTCCAGCCTAGCCTTGCCAGAAAAGCTACTGATCTCAGTGCTCAAAAACCTACCAAATTGGGGCTTCCCTGGTGGCGCAGTGGTTGAGAGTCCGCCTGCCGATGCAGGGGACACGGGTTTGTGCCCCGGTCCGGGAAGAAGCCACATGCCGCGGAGCGGCTGGGCCCATGAGCCATGGCCGATGAGCCTGCGCATCCGGAGCCTGTGCTCCGCAACGGGAGAGGCCACAACAGTGAGAGGCCCGCGTACCGCAGAAAAAAACCCTACTAAATTGGGTAAGCCTTCCACCTCCCTCTTTGTTAAACAGCCCTAGACCAGTGCCCAAGGACCTCTGAACCATACTCAGAAACAACGATGGTCCGAGCACATGCATTTAAAAAGCACTTCAGTAACCACATCAGAAGTTTGAGGCCTTAACAGAGAAGATCTTTACCTGAACTCTAACAAAGGTTTTCTACTTGAGCCTTATTTTTGTTTAAAAAATTTTTATTTCAACATACGTTTACCGACTACCTGCTACGTGCCAGGTAGGTGTGGTTTAATCAGAGAGAAATAATGTCTTGTGCCTGTGATCTTATCTGATTTGTGTAGGACCACCTGCATTCCACACATGGGGAGATGGGCTGGAGAGGTTGGGTGACTTGCTATTGTGCCCTGTTCAGGGGAAGAAAGCTGAGAAATCCCAGCATTCTTGTTAAAAAGCCCATTTTTGCTTGCAGGTGCTGGCCCTTCAGTCTTTAGTAAGCCTTATAAGAAGAACTACACTGAAACCCTTTCTGAAATTCTGATTTCATGGAGTTACAGGGTAGTGGTGGTGAAAACATCCAATAAAGAGATTCTAGCATCTTCTCAATTGATAGATGGTTATGCTTAATTGAGGGGAAAAAAAAAAAGATTCCAACCTACTCTGCAGAAGAGAAAAATAGGGTGTAACTTTTCCCCGGTACCAGTGGCCAAGATGCTTTCTGTGGCTTCTAATGCCACAGCAGGGGGCAGTGCTGAGCAGGACTGTGAGCCCAGATTTCGCTATGCTGAGCGACCCCGTGCCCTCTGTCATGGGCCTAGGAAGAGGCAATTCTTCCAGAAACTTATTTTGATGTTTACAGAAACCTACTGTTATTTCTACATCTTTTATCATAATTAACAGAGACCCAAACTTCTGAGGGTAATAGTAGTTCAGCCAAGACAAATGCACATGGACTGCGTGAAACAACAGATCCAAGCGGCAGAAACACAAGGACAAGGAAGGAGTAAAGGTGTTACACACAAAGAGCCAAGCAGGGCGTACTCAGAAATCGGGTCCTCCTGCCACCAGGTTTGAACGTCACCTGCTCAGACGCACAGTTAAACTTCGCACAGCCTGTGAGAGGGGAAGAACAGGGAAGAATGGGGAGAGAAGAGACAGAACACAGCTACGAGACGTTAGAACCCGAGGCTGGAGAGTGAGATGCGCTAGGACAGCACACAGAGGAACGAGCTTCCAGGACAGGCCTGGACGTGGGGCAGGAGGGTCAGGCCGCAGTCCCGCCACCTGCCTAGACCGAGCGCCTCCCCCAAGGACACTCATCCTGCTGGGAGGCAGCCTAACGCCTAACTTCTGTGGCGCTGTGGCGAAAGCACCTACTTCACTATCTAGATTCCTGATTTCACTCTTCTCCACCCACATGCCCAACTCCTTTCAGCTTCTAGATCTAATGTTACCAGAAGGTCTTTCCTCTACAGGAATGTTCTGAGTGATCATTTTATTAAACATCTGTTTATTAACCTCTATTTGGGAAGTAGATTATGGGTAAAAACTTGAATGGACTTCAATTCATTTTAGTATGTGTCTCTCATACTTAGAAATTTTAGAAGTCTACGCTGGCTAATCAAATGCATTAACTTTCAGAAATGGCTGAAACTCCTTAGAATGTGGTCCAGGAAATCCCAGTCTAGTCCTAAAGCATAAGCTCCAGATCCCGAAGGAGTCACTCATCTCACTGAGGCTTCACAGGGCACAGGTGTCACTTTTTACTGTAGTCCCTTGAAAAAACCTATTTCCACCCGATGGGAGCAGTGATCCCACCCACTCCCCTTACAGCCCAAAGAACCATGTGGGTACCGTGCGGCTGGTTCCTGGTCAGCTGCTCCTCCAACCCACCTGAACAGGTTCCTCACCAGGCTTTTGTCCCACATATGGCAATATGTCCATTTTAATGTTCTTGGAAGATGCTGGCTGCTCTGATTTCTTACCTTGACCTGGAGCAGAAAGGCTTGGTACTGAAATGGCACCATCACTGGTGAAGGCTGAATACAGGTTGTCACTGGAGGGAGATGGCTTAAGGGGCTGTAACAGCTGATTCTGCCCCGTCTCTGGGATGTTGCCAGGAGCGGGGAGGGTCTGCTGCGGGTGCAAGACTGAAGCTGCACTCTGGCCAGACAGGTTACCTGCCAAAAGACACAGCGGCATGAGGGAACGTGCACAGCCTTCCAACCGCACCTGACAGGCACTGTCTTTCCTCCAATGTGTCCCACTAACGGATTAATAATGGGCCAAAAACTATAGGAGATCAAAGAGCAAGGGTCTCACTGACAGGAGGGGAAGTGAGATGTAGCAGGAGACTCAACAGGCAACAGGGCTACAGGACCCCATCCCTGAAGATGCTGAGCCATAGACAACTTGGATGATTCCAAGTCTAAGCTGAGTAAGAAGACTAGCATGTGCAGTGGACATGAGAGAATTCCACTTTGCAATCTCAGCATTGCCTTTTTTACCCTCTTATAAACACTGAGTTGGATCATGATACAAATTGGTTCCAGAGACAGTCTCTGCTTAGTCTTTCCTGTACATGTGTCAGATCAAGTACAAAAGAGATGTCGAAAATGATGTAGGGATTGGAGAGTAATGCATATTTAAAATTATTCTTAAAAGGTGGCTTTCAATCATTAGCCAGGTGGCCTGAAATGGACTAACTTCTCTATTCCTTAGTAGCTAGTGGCTAGAAGTCCACGCAAAAAGAAGGTCAAAATTGGGATCAGAACCTGAATTAGCTGCTACAGCTTATCATCACATGTCTCCTAACCAACTGGTTCTCATGTGCTAGAGAAAAGCTTGGGGTCTCTGAAAGCTTCCAGAGAATGGAAAGCTGTTAAGTTTACAACTGCTTTCCAACATATTTATATTAGAACTGAAGAGCAAGTATGAGGTATAAACTTTTTTTAGCTGCTTTTACTTTTCAACTAGTTATCTGTTAACATTACCATAATTTCACCAAATGGTAAAAACTCGCTATCATAATAAAAAATAGGCAAACTACAATTCATTTCCAGAGATTATGATTTAACTATTTTTTTGATTATAAACACTAGCAAGTTCTTTATTCCAATACAGATAAATAAAACAAAAACTTTAGCCAAGGAAATTATCATATGACATACCCAAATACTTACATGAAATTTACATTCATCCCTGTTGTAATTATGACCAATTCATTCATTAAAAAGGAAGAATCTACCTGGACTTTACTGACAGAGAACAATGAATTTTCTCTCAACTGCCTACAAGCTTGGTGAAATGTGAGCTCCACGAGTTAGCAGGCAAAGCTAACTGTTTTATCCTCATCAACAACTATAAACGGAGGTAAAATGGATTACAAAGGAATAGGTCATAGCACTGACCTGTCTTCCATAAACTCAAAAGACGTTCTATAAATACGGGGAGTAGACAAGGCAAGGAAGCAAGCGTATTAGGGAAGTCAAACGCCTTCGAAATTTAACAAATGTTCCGTAGGTTATATACACATTTGGAGACAAAAACATAAGATGGGACACCCATGGCTGACCTGGTCCAGGGCTTTTATTCCCCAAGGAACTGCTACGACTAGACTTGTTGCCTTTGCTTTTGGTGGGTCGCCTTCTTCTCCCTGCAAGGGGGGCAGCTGGGGGAATGATGACAGCAGGAGGAACCTTGCCCAGTTTGGTATACAAAGATTCAATTTCATGCTTCTGGCGACTCTGCAGGTCTTGAATCTCTTTAAGATGTCTATGAAAGATAACCAAGCATAATTCAAAAATATAACCACCTTTGTTCAAACAAGAATTAACAACATTATTTAACCTCCATTCACGTATTTACTCACCAGTGGATCCTTCCCCCAAATGTACTGAATCTAACTGCTGTCACCTTGTGATTCAAGTGTGTCAGCTCCTCTTGCTGGCCTCCGTTACCCAAGCCAAATTCCAGCAAGCTCCTAGCCAACCACAAATGGTTGGTGATGTGTTAGGAAAAAGAGATTTCCTGACTTGGAAGCTCTACACAGGAACACTGAACTTGCGAATCGGACCCAGTTCATCAAACGTGACCAAGAAAACCTGCTATCGTAATCCATATCCCAGTGTCATTACCAGATTCATCTGGTACACCAATAATAGCTAAGATGAGGTTCACAACGCAAAAGAGCCACTGACAACAATAACATGCTACGAGTAATGCCAAGGTGCTGAAGCAGTTCTGTAAGAACTACCTTCAGACAGCCAGCTCTTGTACACCCCACCCTCTAGCTCTGGGAGCCAGCTCTTCATACGGCTCTGCTGGTACCCTTTCACAGGAGAAACGCACGTACTTTTCTCGTAGCCGCCGCAGCTCTAACTTCAAGTCCTCATCTTCAATATCTGATTCATTGTCGCTGCTCATGTAAGAGGAGTTGAAGGAATGACTCAGGCCCTGGACAGGGAGGCTCTTTGAGCTCAGCTGCGGGGAGTGCGGACTTCCTGAGCCATCGTCCACATCCCGAGCGAGGAAGGCAGCCTCCAGGTCAGAGGACGGCCCGTTCAGATGTGAAGCCTCTGACAGTTCGGGCTTCTCTTTCTTTGGTATCACAGCAGGAAGAACGTCATGTCCCAAATCCAGAAAAGGAGGAGATACCACTGGTCCCTCCTTCTTTGCCTCAGTAATCTCGTCTTCGGTTCTTGAAACGGAGAAACGACCGACTTTGCTTGCTGTAGTTGTCACCTGAAAACGTCCAACCTTGGTTGGCTGCCCAGTTTCAGGAGTTTTACGGGCGCTACTATCTGGCATATCTGAAGAGACGCCACGGACGGCTATCCCATTGGGCTCTGGCCTCACCAGGGTACTCTCTGGACTACTGCTTGACAGCACTGAGGACTCTGAAGTACTGGATTCAAAATGAACAGACTTTACATCTTCTGACTTATTTTTACCCTCTTTCTGGGGATCATCCATTGCAACTGAAACCTGATGGAAAGAGACCAAAAGTGAATCACTTTATTTCCCAGTCTGAGTAGGCTGATTGTTTGCATAGCCCCTCCATCTCTGACTGTGAAAATAAACTGAATACCATTCACTGTAGAGCATGACATATCCATACTGAGATGTACAGATGAGATGTAGATTCTGAGTGGCTGGCTAAGCTAAGTAAGTAAATTATTTACTTTCATATCTCATGTTGTGCACAGGACTCAGATTACATCTTAATGAAAATATAAATAACAACAGGTCATGGAATATTGAAGGTTGCTTGTGAACAAGAAAAACTACAAAGATTAAATCCAATAAATGTTAAATGCCAGCTAAGCTTCAAGAATCAGCACAACTAGCTGGTGCTAAAAGAAGGATATAGATCGTTTTCCTAGTTCGACAATGTATTATAAATACAAACTCAGGGCGGCGACAAACTCTGAGAAACTCAGTTTACAAATGAGAAAAATATGACCTAATATCCCCAACTTCAATTGCTATCATGAGAATAATAAGAAAGCAGGTGTGAAAACAGAAAAAGAAAAAAAAAGATTTTCAAAGCTTGTATAGCCCTATGTACTAAGCCAGAAAATGTTCACTTGTTTCCCAACTGGGAAAATACAATTAGATGGTATTATTTGATGATGACTCAGTATTTTCACTTTGGAAATTAATCCTAAGAAAATTATCCTAAACATGGAAAATGTTTTTATATACAAAGACGTTCACTGTTACTTTACTTACTGTGTTGGAAAAATCAGAAACCACCTAATGACTGACAATAGGAAAATGGTTAGATATACCTACTACTAGATGGGAAAAAGCTACAAAGTATCAATATCATTCAGAGGAGAAGCAGGGCCAATTTTAGATATACACATGTACAGAGCAAAAGGAATAGAAAGAAACACACCCCAAAAAGTAATCCCAGGGGGGTGGGGTGGAAGGATGGGCAGACAGTGTGACTATCTACTGTTTTCTCTACTGTTCTAAATATTCTTTATTTTCTTTAATTAGCATGTATTATTTTTAAGAGGGGAAAATGATAAAGAGCTAAAAACTGCTTTATATAAAAGAAATATATCATTGATGGCAATTCGGTCCTAAAAGGTAGATAATAATTTTATTATATACACACTCCCCCCAAACTGGGAATCCCTTTTTTATTATATACACAATCCCCCAGCAGTGACTGTCTTACCTGAAATCGCCCCATCTTAAAAACACCAGTCCCTGAAGTGGGTGCTAGGATAGGACCTTCTGTGACTTGAGACACTGAAACAAGTACATGGAGGAGGAAAAGAACTTAAATCAGCATCTTTTTTTAGTTGGCTTCTTTTTGCTTCAGCCAGAAACACAGCAAAATGAGACTACATATCAGAAGAAGAAAGTTGTTACAGGTAAGGGAGATTTCCTTACCCCCCTTTCCCTGACCCTGTCCAACAAGGGGAAACAGTTACTGTTTGCTTTCCTACTAGACACCTTGAGTGTGAAAGACTGTATCGCTGTGAAACCCTCTACCTTCCCTTGTACACTCGCACAGAGGACATGGCACTGTTTGGAGGAATAGAAGTCACACAGCAGCAAGGCGGCTTCACGGCTTAACTCAAACATGAAGAGATACTATAAAAACTAAGGCTGGGCTTCCCTGGTGGCGCAGTGGTTGAGAGTCCGCCTGCCAATGTGGGGGACACGGGTGCGTGCCCTGGTCCGGGAAGATCCCACATGCCGCGGAGCGACTGGGCCCGTGAGCCATGGCCACTGAGCCTGCACATCCGGAGCCTGTGCTCCGCAACGGGAGAGGCCACAACAGTGAGAGGCCCGCGTACCGCAAAAAAAAAGACAAAAAACAACAAAATAAACTAAGGCTAACAGGAAATGACACTACAATTTCATCCTATGATTCAAAGGCAGAAATAAATGAAGTAAACAGTAAGATTTTTACCTAGGATACTAAAGACCCATTTTTAAATGAAAACCAGCTATGACAAACTGGTTTAGGCAACACTTAAGCAAAATCCTGGAGCAAGACAGTGTAAGCGGCAGAATCACTGGTAAGTAGTTTTGAGCCACTTTAAAGCCACCGAGGTCCTCCTCTTTAGGGACAATCACTTGTCTGAGTTTCTTTCTAGAGATAATTAATATATATCAGCATTTTCTTTATTTTATACAACTAGTAGAATATTGATTTTGATATTTTCATTTAATGATGTAACTTAAGAGATCTTTCCATATCAGTCTCATTCTTTTTAATGGCTGCATAGTGTTGTAGTGTATGTATATACATATGAAAAATTTAAAAATGTACCATATTTTATCCAGGCTTCTACTGATGGAAATTTAACTTATTCCGAACTTCTTGTTACTATAAAAGTGCTCTAATATGTATATTCTTATAGATCTGTGAAATAAATACCTAAAAATAGAAGTATTGGGTTGGCCAAAAAGTTCATTTAGGAACCCAAACAAACTTTTTGGCCAACCCAATACTGAATCGCTGTCATTTAAAACACTGACAGACATAAACTGATCTCCAAAAAGGCTGTACCAAGTCACTAGTGGCTTTTAAACTTCTGAATTTACCAAGGACAGGTGAGAAATACAATCACTTGTAGTTTTATTCTGCATTTCTGTTTCATGAAAGAAGTTAAGTATCTTCATGTCTAAGTTTCTTTTTTTTCTGTATCTTTTGATTATTTCTTGGTCCATGCCAAATTTACAGAAATTCTTTATATTAACAAAACTAGTCCTTTTTGTGATACGAATATACAACACACACATTTCCCAGTTTTCCATTTATCTTTGGACATAACAGTACTTTTTCTCCCCATGCAGAAATTTAAAATCTATTAATGCTTCTGGGTTGGGGATTAAATGTAATAACATCTTTCTCTATATCAGGGAGCAGCAAACTATGATCTGTGGACCTAATTTAGCCCACTGCTTGTTTTTATAAATAAATTTTATTGGAACACAGTTAAACTCCTTCCTTTATTTATTATCTATTACTCCTTTTAGGCTACAATATGTTGGATACTTGAGTAGCTATGACAGAGACTGTATGACCAGCAAAACCTAAAATATTCCCTTCCTGGCCTTTTACAGAACAAGTTTGTCAACCCTGCTCTAGACAATTGGAAAAAAAAAAAAGATTCCTTTTGTTTTTGTACAGTCCTATTTTATGAGCTCATTTTCCATCTTTGTTCCATTTTGAATTTACTTTGGCCTAGGCTAGTGATCTATCTTTACTTTTTTCCAAATGGCTGTCCAGTTGTCCCAAACCATTTACTGAGATATCCCCTTTTCTCACTGATTTGAAAGGTCACCTTTTTCATTTTCTACATTACATTTTAGTTTGTCCATTTCTAGACTTTCTAATCTGTTCCACTGACTTTCAAGTCACTTCTTTTAAAATGAGAGCCAATTCAGATTGTGACTGCCTTGAAAATAATTTACTTTAGAAAGGTTTTAAGTGAAATTTAGCACTTAAGGAAGACAGGAAGAAGAACATTCAGGTAATCTTATTAATAGTTGCTCAGGGAATTACATTTATGTCAGGTGGTGTTGAGGAGAATGGATATAATAAAAAGGGAAAAATATTATTAAGCACGTGCTATATAAAATTACATTAAGCATATCTCAATTATTTCACTTTTGATTATAAATGATTCTGAAGGAAAAGGCAACAAAAAATAAGTGTTACATTTCCCAGGTTCTGTGGGACTGATGGTGAAAAGAGATTTACAACAAAACTTTACAGCGCTAGTAGTTGATAATGAACTTATGACTAAGCACATGGTGATAAAAGTTCTAAGAAAACATTTAAGTTGTTGGTATGGACAATTTTTACAAAATTAAGTTGGAAATGTGCCTTTTTAAAAAAGAGATATTTATGGACAGACCAATTCTAGAGACTCCAGAAATAGATTAAAATGTTTGGGGGCTTCCCTGGTGGCACAGTGGTTAAGAATCCGCCTGCCAATGCAGGGGACACGGGTTCAAGCCCTGGTCTGTGAAGATCCCACATGCCGCGGAGCAACCAAGCCCATGCGCCATAACTACTGAAGCCTGTGCTCTACAGCCCATGAGCCACAACTACTGAGCCTGTGTGCCACAACTACTGAAGCCCGCATGCCTAGAGCCCATGCTCTGCAACAAGAGAAGCCACCGCAATGAGAAGCCCGCGCACCACAACGAAGAGTAGCCCCCGCTCACCGCAACTAGAAAGCCCACACACAGCAATGAAGACACAACACAGCCAAAAAAAAAATAATAATGTTTAAACTGATGATGTGAAATCTTACATTTGTATTTCTACCATCCATGCTGTTCAAACTTATCTATACTTCTATACATCTCAAAAGCCAAGAGGTGGCCAATGAATTAACTTTTATAAATATGCTTGAATTTCCTTGTATCTCTTACCAAGGATTTGGCTGAGCTAATAATAACAAAGGGTCTTATGCTAAGAAACTATCATTACTCCCTGGCATGCTACCCCTCAAAAAAAAAAGTAAAAAATTCACAACTTTGCTGATATTACATGCTCTCAATATTAGTATCAATGCTCCTCAATCATGAAATACATAAAAATGTTGTTCAACACGGTCTCAAGTACACCTACGAACTCTCGAGAATGTGTCTTTGACACAGTAACCTCTACCATCAATTACAGGAAGGTCTGGAAGTGGGAATACAGAGGAAGAAGGATGCTTCTCACCATCCTTCTGAAGCTGGGCTCCTGCTTCCACAACTGCTGTTGGAGCCACCACGGACACGGGCTGCAAACACACACAGATACACAACATCTTTAGCATCAGTGACTTAAAAAAAGAGTGACTTTATAACCTAAAAATAAGTCTGAGGTAAAGAAAGACAGGCATTTTATAGATTTTTAAAAGAAATTTTGAGTCTTAACCTCTCCAAACTGCTTTTTTAATTTTTCTCATGGAATGCTCAAAAGTATAACTTGGATATTCATAGAAAAAGTAGTTTTAATCAGAACATTATTGTGTCACAAGCCTAAAAGGAAGAAGTTAAGACTTCGAACTTAAAGTATAGCCTCCTCCAAAGCATAAACACAAAGTCCATAGAACTGATCGGTGGTATGATTGTAACCACAGGTAAGACAAGAAAAGTGTCTCCCAAATCAAATTTTTTCCATAGTTACACTACTGGGTCAGTGTTACTCTTTCATTCATCGTCTCATTTCTGTCGACTGGAACAAGCAAAGACTCTGACTAGGTGTTAAAGGTATTAATAATGGTCTAGGTTACAGCTTATATTCCAGAAATATAATATATTAGGGTTGTGGGGAGATTTTATCAGAACTCACACCAACTGCAGACGTCAGCACAACGGTCTCTGGACTGAGCGTTCTTCTCAGCTGAGCATCCAGATCTCCCAGGGGCTGCTGGGGCTGAAGGACACAACACAGTGAGCACAGCCTCGGGCACAGCCAGAGCCAGCTTACACAGGACACACTGCTTCCTGCTTCGGGGCCACACAACATAACACGCATCTGCTCACTCAACATTAAACTCAAAAATATCCTAAGTTCAACTTAGTTGTAACTGCTTGAATGAATTACCAAGCTCTCAAAATTTTACTGTCAAGTTCTCAAGCCACAGAAAAATTCAGTTACATTTATGTTTTTACAGTTTTGAAGTCTTCTTTCTTACCTTCTATGTTTGATGTTACTTAGAGATAGAAAAGTTAACTATTTGTCCTCTCCTTAAAAATATATTCTGAAAAATGTATCAAGATTGATTGGTAGATTAACTGTATTGTTCCCTATTTTCTTTTTCAGTTGGGCACATCTTTCTGAGAGCCTGTCCTTATGAATAAAAGATGGCATCACCACACTCTGTCACTACCTTGGCTTCTATCTACCTCTGCCTCTCCAGCCGTCATCTGTGCTTCTCCCTCTACATGCAGCAGCATCCACTTATCCTCACCCACTACATATCTAATTTGCAGTTTCTCATCACATTTTGGGCCCTCTTAGGAACTGGAATACATGTTTTTAATGAGAAAATAGGTTCAAGACTTTCACAATGCATTTTTTTTTTCAAAATTTAGCAGCCGATGGAATGGGTTCTCTATTGGAGTTATTACTTTATTATGGCAAGTTCCTTAAATTACGTTTTACTGTACATCTGGGATTAAAGAAGTAGGATAAATTCAGACTTCAAGTTAGCAATTTACCATGTTTTTCTTATATCTTATTCTAAAATAAATTCCTAACTTATTTTCAATGTTTACTAGCCTGTCCCATGTCAGAAGTTTTTTCATAGTTACAATGGGATCATACCAAGTACTTTATTTATGGGAATTCAACTAATGTGTAGGGTCGGGGGTAGGGTGGGAAAGGGAAATAATAATTTAAATAGTGCAGGCAATTCTGACCCATAGTGAGCAGAACTGAGTGTGAGATGGGAATCTCACATTCACGTCACCGGTCTCAGTTCTTCTCGGAGCAGTCTCACGTTAGCTGAGCTGTGTGGTTTTTGTACTTTAAGATATAATACCTGTTTTTTATAAACATGACGCTTACATCCAATTACTTCATTAGGTGGTCACTGAAAAAAAATGTCAAACATTCAAGAAAAAACAGGTTGTACTGAACTCAGAGAAAAAGGGCGTTACCAGTTATCAGGGTGGTAGCCTTTCCTCAGGAACTTTCACAGTTAATTTTGATGACATATAATTTTTTACTTCCACAATGGTCTAATCTTTCACTGCTCTACAAAGGTATGAATGACAGAGGAATTATATTTCTTTTGGCAAACTGTCACGTTTGCTATCTTCTTTTTTCGTAAGATATGAAAAAATATTAATATCAAATGATTTTTAGATGATTTGCTTCTTACTTTAAGTAGGGCCTGTATCATCAGCTATGGTGTTTTAAAAGAAAGTTTTTACTAAGTCAAAATCAAATAGGAGCCAGAAGGCAAGATCGTGCAATGGAGAATTTAAATGAGCTTGTGAAAGAAAGCAGAGGCACAAAAAGAAATCTGCCAAGTCTTGGGGCACCTGCGTTAGTGAAGGTCCTGGAAAAGGTGGCAGCTGCTCGCTGGGTGGAGTACCAGCTGGAAGTTCAGTACCCACTGGCAACACCTACAGACACGAAGGGAAATTCAAGTCCATGAGACACTAAGAGTAAAGACTGCATACTGGAGAGCAAACCAACTAATTCAAATGCAGAAGCATAAGAATAAAATGTATCTAGTTAAGGCAAGCTTCTCACCTGGGTTACACTCTGGTATCTACCTTAAATAAAGGACATTATAATCATGATACTATTACAGGGGTTACTATGACATACCAATAAAACGAACAGAAAAGTTTAGTAAAAGGCAATCCCCTAGTGAAAGCAGAGAGAACAAAGGCTGTTTAGACACAAGAGGCACAGTCCAGATACTCCTGAGCCTCTTATTTGGTACAGTATTATCAGGCTTTCCTGGGAAAACAAAACAGTTCAGAAATAACCATGGGGCAGGTCTGATAACAAAAGGCATCAGAAATCTAATACTATCAAGTAATCTGTATTTTGTCTGAGTGAAGCCTCTATATTACCCTGCTGTAAAAAGAATCTCACATCAATGGCAATGCCGAAAGATGGGCAAAGCATACAATACAGTAGGAGAAACACAGCCTTGTTATTTGGAGAAGATGAGAGATTGAATATGGCAGAATGAGAGGAAGCCACCATAGCAGAACCAAAAAACACTTTCTAGTTATTTTATCCCTAGCATTAGATTAATTTCTCCTCCACCACATCGAAGTCATCACCAACTTCCAACTTTTTATAAACCTCGAATTGTACATCTATGGAATCTGAGCAAGGCAGAAAATTTGCTTCATTCTCATGGAAACAAAAACTGTGAACTGCTGTTACTATGTACAATCGCCAGCAGAAACACTCAGCTCCCTTTTGGGAAATGGATTTCTTCAGTCTGTACCAATTCAGAAATAATGCTTGTATTTTACCTAACTGTTATATACACTCTTAGAAAATCTTACAACATAATTAACCCCCAATCCTGCCATATTTCATAAAAAAAAAAAAACCTCATGTTCACGTACATACATCCTAAAATCACCTTCAATCAATTTCTTTAATAAATACTGAGTACCTACCACAAGCTAGGCATCTTTATAACTATACTGCAAGGCTGTATTGTTAAAAGTGTACTTTTGGGGGAGGGGGAGAAGAGTGATCTTATTTTTCAAACTATTTCAAAACAAGAAGCTTACTGGAGGCTTAGTTAAAGGTGGCTTTGGTGCAGCAGTTCCAGGTTTCACTCCTGGTACAGCGCTGACTGGGGTGGAAACTTGCCCAGGAGTGACCGCTGGTATAACTGACGAACCAGTTGTTCCTAAGGGCAAACTGGTTGGTGGTAAGCAAGTACTCGTAGTGGAAGTCATGACTTTGCTTGGTGCAACGGCAGTGGTTGGGAGGCCTGGTGTGACAGTGGTCTCCATGACGAGTGACGTGTCCAGCGAGACAGAAGCATGCTGAGCTCCAGATGAGCTGTGCTCACTGAAGAGAGACCGCAGTTTTTCCTCTAAAGTCTTTATGTCATCAATCCCAGGAGCTTTGGGTTGAGTATCAGCATCTATTTCAGGACAGTGAGTATGGGGCTGGTTGGGAAGCAAAGCTGGTTGAGGTTGACTATGAATTAGTGTCTGCTGTACAGCAGGCACATTGGCAACAGGTTGTACCAAAGGTGGGATACTAGCTTGGGGTAGTAAAGGTGTGGAAGTAGGTCCTGCCTGGGAAAGGGCAGGAGTAGAAGCCACAGCTAATGGGATGACCAAAGGATGAGCCACACCAGGCTGAGAAACAGCACTAGATACCCCTGCCCCCAGGGAGGAGGGAGAGGAAGATGACGCGGGGAGGGACAAAGCCAATCCGGTCATGCTGCTATGAGATATCTTATCCAGTGCGTGCGCACTAACCACTACAGTCTCAGCTCGAGTAAGAGCAGAGGTGCTGCTGCTGGGTGGAAGGGACGGCTGTGCAGCTAGACTCGGGACTGGAGCGGTTGCCGACACGGATGTTAGCGTGGCTGTCCCAGCCATGCTGCCTGCCACCTGCTGCGACGATACAGGTGAAGGCTTAGCACCTGGGGCAGCAGCACTGCTCACTGCAGAGGCTGCCGTCACTGAGACTGGTACAGAGGGGAATGTGCCTGTACCGGAAACAACGCTCCCAGGTGTGGGAGCCTGAACTGACTGGGATGTCGCTGATACTGAGATGACTGCAGGCACTGTGATGCTTGACACCACACTGGAAAGTATCGGGGATTCAGATGCAGGTGGTACAGGGAGACCACTGGAGGGTATTACACCTGTGCAGGTGGCAACTCCAGCAATCCCCTTTTCAGTGGGCACTGCAACCTCAGACTGAACGGCTGATGCGGAAGCGTCACTAAGAGGGCAGCCCGTGGCAGGGGCTGACGCTGAGGGTACGGCTGCCGCTGTGGCTGGAGCTCCAGCAGGGCTGATCACGGAAGGGGGCACTGCTGGGAACGCTGGCCCTGTCGGACGGAAGTTGGCAGGTGCTGTGCTCGGCCCTTCTGCCATTTGCGTATGTCTAAGTTCAGAAAAGGCCTGCTGTAGACTAAGGGATGAAGCAGAGTGAGACAAGCTCATTCCAGCACCAGCAGATGTAGAAGCAGCAACTGCAAAGGAAAATAAAAACTCAGAATCAGTTCTTTTTAAAAAGGTGGGTTCAAAAGACTGTCTGAACAATCTACTTTTGGGATTCCCAACAATGCCACATACCAACAAGGTATAAAACCTCCCCCAAGGACATGATAGGCTCTAAAACGGCTAAGTGATATAGCAGTTCCAGCAAAAGAAATGATCTTGTATGAATATCTATTTCTGAAAAAACACGGAGTAACCTCAAACGATATACAGCAGCGCTAAATGGAGATACAAACACACAGTGCTGAATCTACACAGTATCAGTCACACGGGCTGTATCTAGTATGACCACCCTTCTGTGCCCTTTTGCTCAAATCCTCTCTATTCATCACCTATTTCCCTGTCTCCAAATGTTTATCTGTTGGTCAGTCTCAATTTTCTACTATTCTTTATTGTCTATTCATCATTTGAACTACTGCTTGATGACCAAGCTTCCAATAAAGGAGAGACACAGGGTTTATATATGTATGTGGTAGAAGCAATTCCTTACCTGTATCTGATACTTCACTGAAAATTTTTGATTCTCGTAATCGACTTTCTGGCACAGGACTTACTATAAACCGTCTTCCGGCAGAATGAACAACTTGAGTTAAAGAACTGGTAGGAAGGCCTGCTTAAAAAGAAACAAACCATTTAATTGCATTATTATTATATACATTGTCACTCACACAAAGCTTCAAGATTCCATTATTAGCACATAACTTCTTAGGTCAAAGGTAAGAACAAACAATGGAAAGAAAAAATCACCTATTTGCTGTGGCATGGAAGATGCAGGAATTGGTTGTTTGAACTCTTCCAATTTCTACAACAAACAAAAGTGATTAAATTCATTCTCTCACTCAATCTTAATGAGCAGGCACTAAGCAAAGCGCCACATGCAAAAAGAACATAAATGTTGATAATCTCAGTTACAGGTGTAATGTGGTACCGCTGGACATCGTGCAAGGCAAATTTAGCAAATATTTAACATAAACGAAGCTTCACTACAGGAACGGTCAACCTACTTGAGAGCCTGCAAAGCCATAGTCATCCTTTCCCTGGAGACTCTCCAATCCCTGGTCACCCTCTGGCTCCACACTGACGTCCTCACTGAGCATTTCATCAGCTTTTTCAATAATATCCCGCACTTGTTCCACAAATGCCTCTCTCTCCATTGCCAGAATAAAGTCATTGTTCACCTGTCAAAGAAATGTGACATCAGCTTAATTAGCAGTGTTCCCCAAGCTTTAGGTCATTCAATCACCACTTCCATGACTTCTGTCCTATCTGCACACCACCTGTATTATTATTTAGTTAATATGTAAGTTAGTTCTTCAATACCTAGTTAGACATGCCCTACACAAAAGCACCTCTAAATCACAGGTTCGGTGTGCTAGTTATAGTCACATTGAAATAAATATTTAACTGTCAAAATAGTTTACAAAATATTGCATATTTGCCTAGGGCAGTGGATATGAAGATAAAGTATGAAGGAAAAATTTGGAACTCCAAAAACAGACATACCATAATTGTTGCTATCTCCTCAGGGTTGTCACCATCTAAATCAAATTTGAATGTAACCATTTTCCGATTGTGAGTCTCTAATTGACATTCTACTACCCGGTCTCCTTTATTTGAAACCTGAAAAGAAAAAAGAAAAGGTACTTCATATCTCAGAAGAACCATGCTCAGATCTGTTACTGAATGTGACAAAGTAACATAGGTTATCACTTGAACTTAAGCCGAATGTTACCACTATTCCTTGAAGCACGGCTACTTCGCCTCTTAAACTAGGAGCAAGAAAACCTGAAGAAAACATCAGCCTTTCAGCTACTTACACATCTTCCACTGAAGGGTCTGGTAAGAATGTAAGATCTTTGTTTTACAAATAAAAACTCTCTGTATTTTTTTTTTTTAGAAATATGGAATTTAACAGTATCATTTGGGTGATACAAGATCCTAAACTTTCATCAATACACCCAAGCCTTAGAAATATTTAAATGGTACGAACTAACTATATGAAACCCAGAAGTCAGCAATACTTACATTCAAAATTCTCAATTTTGGGCGTGAAGTCTTTTCATGACGAGAGCGACTTCTTACAGATTTGCGATAATGCCGTTTGGTAGTTCTCCCTTCATGCCTTCCACTGGATGATGGGACATTCTCATTGCCGTCACTCATACCTGAAGCAACATCTGAATGTGCACTTCGGAAAAAAAAAGTTCAGTTTACGATGAGATTTAAAGGTGAGACATTTTAACGTTTCCTACCATCCTATCTACCAGTCAAGAAAGGAGAACTGTACTGTCACATACCTGTCTACAGAAGAGACCAACGTAGCAGGCTGGGTAGGTTGAGGCTGAGCCACTGGAACTGGCTCTGGAGGAGCCACCTGAGAGACGCCCTGAGTGCTCTGTAAACAGAAAGGATAATTCACACCTTGGCAGTAATATACTTTATTTATTGTCGACCATCCCCAATACGCTACTCTTCCTTTCCTTATCCCTCCCCTAAGTCCTAGAAGCACTACATTTACTAATAATTCTTAATATTCAGCATCTGCAGACAGTCATCTTAAAATTGCAAAGGAAATTTCTAAAGCTAGTCTCTGGTACAGACTGCACAGTGTGTCATCAGCCAAAACAGCTGCTAGTTAGTGAGAAACTACAACCTGCCGTGCAGCCAGCATCTCACCAGAATGTGCAACAGGGCAGGCAGAGCAAAGTGCAAAGACAGCTCAGAGCTTTCTCCAAGAGGGGCAAAAATGATCACCGGGAGCACAGCAGGGTAAGGTATTCTGGTGACTTGCCAATGGCAGGAGTTTGTGAAAGGATAAGAACAACGGCTGAAGGGCTAGCTAAAGAAGTGAAGTGCTAGCAGCGTTATCTCCTCCAAGGCACACTCACTTCCCAACAGAACAGCCAGTGGCAACAAGGCCCCACACTGGCATTTCACTCGGCTGCAAGAAGAAGTCATTCAGAAGTTAGTTCGCAATAGTTTCCAAGTGCATTCTAAACCAGGGGAAACTGTATTTCTCCTTTGTCATTTTTATCCCATTATACATATAGTTTAGACATAAACATGCAGGAATTCCATTTACCTCCAGAGCTGCTTGCTGGGAGGATGTAGTGGGGGCTTGTGCTAAACTCACTGCTGGCTGGGACACTTGAACCTGTCCTCCTATACTGCCCACAGGAACCAAAAGGCTTGATTCCACATAAGGCTGCACCACTGTAGGAAAGTAACCTGGTGCAGCCAGTGCTTCTGCCGGCATGGGAGGGGACAGGACTGTAGAAGGAATGCACACAGAAGCCACGCTGGAAGAGGGAGCAAGATTTGAGTCTCCTGGGTACTGTGGTGGCAGTCGAGGTGGGAAGCCCTGTGACAGAAACGAGGAAGGGGAATTAGTGCAGGTTGGGTCATCAAATGAGTAAAACAGCAAGACAAGCAAGAAAAAAAAAAGAAAAAAAAAAAGGGAACATAGTGAAGAAAAGTAGCCTGATCTTTTTCTAATAATTTAAAGAAGATTCTTGAAATGAAATGGTTAACTGATTTCAATTTAGGGGACAGGACTGTACACAACTATACTTTTAAGTTGCTATTTTTTTCCCTCCTGGAGACTATTTAAATAGGAGGAATAGACATAATTCCTTCTAGAAAATAACTACTTTCTACCCAGTCAAACAGGAGAATGCAAAAACTCTTCAAGGTGTCAGTCATTCCAGTCATATAATGACTTGCTAATATTCTAAATCTAAACCCTGAAACTTTTTACTGATACCATGTCGGCTACCCATATTTACTCTTCCCATAAAAAAAAGCCTGATATATTCTATTATTAGCCATATCTAGCTTTCAATCAGCTTACACTGAATATTGAGAGAACCATTTTTCTCCCAAGAGATGTCTTGGGAAAAATGGAAATGAGTCATCAGACATCATCGCCCTGTCCTTTCTCAGAATTTACTATTTTAGCATCTCTGGTTGAGATCAGCAACTTTTGTTATTGTTAGTTATTCTGATATTCAGTTATTAGGTTTTTAAGTCCTTGATGTTCTATCATTAGAACCAAACCCTCTGGTGCCCTCCTTCTCACCAGCCAACACGGTACCTGGTAGAGAACATCTCCAGAGGGGAGTGGAGCCTCAGCAGTCTGCCCGAGGTTAGCGGCTATCCCCATGGACTGAACTGCTGGCTGCAGGAGCTGCGGGTGAGCCTGACTTGGCAGCTGAGTCACAGGCTGCAGGAGGGTGGGAAGCTGACTAGGGACCACGGCGGGTCCCCCTGGGACTGCAGCTGCTGGAGCAGAGGAAGCCAAGGTAAGCAGAGGCTGATTAATGCCAGCTGCCATGGTGACAGGAAGCGGGGAGAAAGCTGGCTGAGGAGCTGAGGGGATCTGAGAAACAGAGTACTGGGGGAGTGAGGAAGGCGGGAGTGGCTGTCCCACAGGGAGGAAGTGAGCACCAGAATGGACTGGAACGACTGAGGGCTGTGTCGCAACTGGGATCTGAGGTTCGCCTTGGATAGTTGGTACTGGCTGGGAAACTGGAAGCTGGGAAGGTAAAGAAAAACAAAACAGACAGACTTTAAAAAAAAAAAAGCAAGGCTGCCAAAAGCAAGACTTATGTATTAGCCAAAAAGAAAGAAAATTAAAACAAACACCAAACCCTTGCATACATTAGTGTAAGTTAATGTGCCACATAAGAGCAGGGAGAGGACAACAGGAGACAGGGAGGCTGACAGACTGGCTGCTGTTTCAAATCTTTTGTGGCAGGAAATTTTGCTCATGCTTCATCGTTCAACAACAAAGAGAACCCTTCCATATGAAAGGTTGTTTTCTTTACAGCCTGGCTGAGATATGTTTCACATACCATAATCCACTGGTATGTTTGCTGTCACTAAATCTACAACTGATACTACAGTGATGACTGAAATTCAAAGGACTTCCTTCTCAATGGAGTTAGAGCTCATCCATAGTGCTTCCACAATTCTTAAGTCTAACACAGGCCTGTAAAAGTAGGTCTAATTACTATATTTCACTGATTGTACGATGCAATCATCCCTTTCCACCACCTGGTCATTTTAATGTTTATGACATTAAGATATATCTTACAATTAATGGTATGTCAGTTCTCAGTGTTACATAAAATAATGATGCATTTTACAATTGACAGTATCTCAGATGTGATGAAATATGACAAAAACAATACAAGCACAAGCTGCCCCGATGTTAAAGCTGAAAAAAGGTCATTCAGAAGAGCTTATCTTCTACAGGGTTACTTTTCTTTCCTTTTTTTTTTTTTTAATATTTATTTATTATTTATTTGGCTGTGCCGGGTCTTAGTTGCAACACACAGGATCTTTAGTTGCAGCATGCGGGATCTAGTTCCCTGACCAGGGATCGAACCTGGGCCCCCTGCATTGGGAGCACGGAGTCTTAGCCACTGGACCACCAGGGAAGTCCCCAGAGTTACTTTTCAAGTGACTAGAAGGATAACTTAGAAAAAAAAATCATTCCATATAAGGGTTTTTTATGACTTCAGAAGGCAATGAAGGAAGGAAACAATGCATAAATCTACGTGAAAACACAGCATTAACTGCAAACCTAGAATGATAGGTACAACTGACAATGCTAGAAAATGTCATAGGTCCAATTACTACAGCACCTTTATCAGTTCTATACCTGTCAAACTGATTTTAGGCTGATAAACCTAAAAGTTAAACATTTTTGGATTATTGCTGCTGTATATACACATTTATATTAACCAATGCATATACACAAAAGAAGCAATTTTCACTTCATTTCTGCAGTGAAAATAACCAATTTTCACCATTAGGGAAGGTAGAAGTCATGTGGCACTCCTTTCTAGAAGTTAAGCGTTCACCTGTTTTCCTGCTGACACATGCGAAAAGGACTGTGGAGGTTGAGGCTGACTTGTGGGCTGTGCAGTCATGGCCTCGCTGGAGGCTGACATCTGGGGAAGTGAATACTGCGCTGTCTGCTGAGAGGGGGTTGTCTGCTGCACTCCTTGCTGCTGAGAAGAAAACCATCACTCAGTTTTATTTCAAGTCATTAATAGCATGTTTCTAAGGAAGTATGTTTGCCTATCAGTGTCTGTAAAAGATGGCAATTAGTAATCAAGACATGCACAAACCCAAATTCACCAATTCCCCTTTTTACACATCTTTCTTTTTCATCTGGTGTTCTTTATTTGTGATGGTACAACCAAGAACTAACCCATGTTTCAAAGTTTGAGTCACCACTGGTTCTTCACCTAATAGGCTCCCTGCCCCAGTAGCAGCTCAGGTATTTATAAACACCTTCAGACACCATGTCCAAACAGACCCTCTCTTCTCCAAATTCCTCCCTCTTTGTTCCCATTTCTTGATAGCAGCTCTCACTTTGGTCCTATATTAAACTAATCCAATCTCTTCCTTTAATCTCTTTCCCTTCATCTATCAATATTTCATCAACTGTGTAATTAATTTGCTTAAAGAATAGCTTTGATAACGGCTACAAAATGGGAGAAAAGCATTGAATTTTGAACGCCAGCTTTACCATTTACTAGCTGTGATACCTTAGAGATTGCTCATTTTACTGCCAAAATGAGGTTTCCTTCTTTGAAAACAAGGACACTATCACTCAACTCAACGTACGGCAAAGGGAATGTCATCTGGAAATCAAGCATGTGCTAGGCACTCTGGTATAATACACCTAAACTTGATGAATGGCATGTAATTGTACCCAAACACTAAATTTTGCAATAAAATTAATGGCCCCCTCTAGCCTAACAAAAATCTGAACTTCATAGCTGACTTTCAAGCCTCTTTAATACCTATAACTAATTTAAAATTTTTAATTTTTTTTTTTTTTTTGCGGTATGCGGGCCTCTCACTGTTGTGGCCTCTCCCATTGCGGAGCACAGGCTCCGGACGTGCAGGCTCAGCGGCCATGGCTCACGGGCCCAGCCACTCTGAGGCATGTGGGATCTTCCTGGACCGGGGCACGAACCCGTGTCCCCTGCATCGGCAGGCGGACTCCCAACCACTGCGCCACCAGGGAAGCCCAAATTTTTAATTTTTAAATACAAAAACAATACCTGTTTGTAATAAAAATTTTAAGCAATATATTAGATTAATAGAGTTAAATGAAAATACCCAACCTCATTTCTCCACAGGCAATCACAATTAGTGGTTTGGTGCATCGACTTTATGAATTTTCTTCTATGCATAAGTGGTCATTTACACACAAGTTGATTTTGTTTTTAAAAACAAAACAAAAACACACCCGTTTTATAAATACTGTTCTCTGACATGCCATTTTCATTTTATTTATCAACGGCACTGATATCCTAATGATGAACACTTTGGTTGATTGAATTTTTTGTTACTTGAAATAATGCTACAACCAATGATAGCCTTTAGCAGCCTTAGCAGCCTTCAAACATATAATACAGTATTATCAACTACAGTCACTATGCTGTACATTGCATCCCCAAGACTTATTTATTTTTGTTTTTATATCTATTATGCATCTACCCACCTTAACAAGCATCCTAGATTTTGTTAGGTGATAATCTGCAAATAATATTTTTACTTTCCTGATATTTATTCCTCATTTCTTTCTTATTATACGAATTAAAACCATCAAAAGAATCCTGAAATGTAATAGTGACAGTAGTCATGTTTGTTTTATCCTTATTTAGCTCTGATAATGTATTCTTAACTTAAAAAAATTAGAACAAATGGCTGAATTATATAAAATTTATTTTCAGCAACTAAGATATATCATATGTATCCAACTATAAGGCAGCTCTGAATATAAGACTATTTTGCCCATTTTCCCACTAAGAAACAAGAACCAAGACAGTAGAAAACCTTTTTGGTTAACTTGAATATATTTAAACTTTAAGGAATTCACCGTGAACTATCTACAGTTATCTAAGTCATTAATATTCATACCTAAATAAGATTGTCTTTTATATAAATATACTAATTCAGAAATGTTGCTCCCCTTGCCTCATTCAAAATCTTCACATGTAATTATACATCAGCATTTTTATCTTCAGGGAAGCTACACTATGAATGATCTCGCTTTTCTGGCGCATAACATAGTACTTGTTCTTTAAGTTGTGTCTTGAGATAAAATCTGCAGTGACAAGCATCTGCTTGATTATTAGTATTAGGACAGTTCTATTGTTTTTGCAATTGTCTTACAGGTGTATATTCATGTAACCTTTAAGTGATCTTTAAATGTTATTTACAATGAACCTGGAACAGTGAAGTTGTTCCCCTAAGGACAAAATCTATGTTTAATGTCTTGGCATATATAAAACCAATTCTGTCAGATACTGCCTATAAACATTTCCAACTACATATACCCTTTAAGGTCCTTACAGGCACACTTGTTCTCAACAGTTTCACTTTATTCCATTAATATTTTTTTGTGTTATTGTTCAAAGCAAAGACCAGTAAGAGCCCCGTGATGTGAGCCTGATGAGAGTTTGACTAAGTGGTGATCCCCCTTCTTCGTAAAGGTTCAATCTGAGCAAATCCCCTGCCCCTTATATTTGGGCGCAAAATTACCTCTCTCCCGCACCCCCTTCAACGCAGACCCTTGCTTATATCACAATTTGGACTCAATCAGCTCTTTCCTGAACTCACAACTTCACTTATTTGTTTTTTGTTTTAGGCCGTGCCACGTGGCATGTGGGATCTTAGTTCCCTGACCAGGGATCAAACTAGTGCCCCCTGCATTGGGAGCACGGAGTCCTAACCAAAAGTCCTGACTTATCTGTATTCTAGCTACACTGAACCCAAGGTTTATTTGTTTCTGTCTCACAGCTTTCTACCTTTGTGCCTTCTACCTTGCTTATACTGCCCCCCTGCCCTTTTCTTTGGGCCTAGAATATTCCTTATCCTTCATCTGAATCTAACTCATAATCAGAGTCCAGTTCAAATGCTCTTTCATAAACCTACTGATATCCCCCTCCCTGCTCAGAAGAGATATAGTCTCCTCCTTTCATGGAGTCAGACTACTTGGATTTAAATTCTTTCTGTCTTTTAGAAGTTTGGGTAAAGTACTTAGCGTCTCCAGATCTCGTTTCAGCTTTCCCATCTGTACAATGGAAATAATGATAGTACCTATATTTTATATGATTCATAGAAGGATTGAATAAAAACACAGGTAGATTGCTTTGCACACTATATATGTTAGCTATTATCCTTACTCGTTTTGTAGGAGTTGACGTATATGGTTACCAGATTATTCAGGCTCCCTGAAAGTAGCCTTATATGATCCATCTTGGTAGTCCATCAGTGCCTAGCACATGGTCCTTCAGAGCATGAACTCAGTTAGGAAAAAACTGTTTAATTAGTTGTCTGTGTGTGTGTGTGTGTGTGTGTGTGTGTGTGTGTGTATGTGTGTGTGTACTGTCAAAAACGAGCAGTTTTATAAACATATACCCTCACTCCTTGCTTAGAATAATTGAGGGTGTGTGTGTGTGTGTGTGTACTGTCAAAAACGAGCAGTTTTATAAACATATACCCTCACTCCTTGCTTAGAATAATTGAGAGGCATGTATGCCAGTTATACATTAAAGCATTTATAGAGAAGTGGCACCTCTGGGTAGGACAGGAGGATATGGTTTTTTTTATTTTTGCACAATCACACTGGCTAATAATCAACACTTTCGCCAAACAAGTACTGTTTAGCATAGCAACTTGGCATCATGCTTTGCATAAAACTGCCTCTTGAAAACAGCCTGTGACCGTGTACTATCTGTTGGACAACGGTGCTTGAAAAAAATGTTCATGAGCCTCAGTTGAACAAAAAGTAAGAGATACCTACAGACTCTACATGTGCCCTATGGATGAAATTATTAAGGAAGCAGGGTAGCTCATGACCTTTCGTGGCAGCAAAATACTCAGATTTCCGGTAGGAGAAAGTTATTTCTGGTACCTCATTAAGACACGATATACCACTAGAAGAGATTCTTGATAAAAACGTGAAAAGAAGCAATCCTTTATTCAGTATATTTCAGAAACACAAGAAATAAAGTAAATTTCAGCTAAAGTTCATCTCTTTCCTCACATTAGTAAAATTAGAGAGATTGTTTCCTACGGTGGTGTTGGGACGTGACGGTATGCAAAACGAAAATCAGATCTAAAAACAGACTCTAACTGTACAGTACAGAAAGTTTACAATCTTCCTTTTCTATATATGGAACCCCAGAAGATAAAACAAAAAAATACAGCTCCTTGGGCACCTTTGCAGAATCATGAATCCCCGTAGAACTTTAATGAAGAAAAAAGAAAACTACTGTAGAAATCTTGGATTATGGTTTGTAATGTTTAGTTCTATCTATTGGCTATGCAACCCTGGAAAAGTTAAATATTCTAGACTGCATACACTTATTTAGATTGAGGGCTCAATTTTATGATTCTATTTAACTCATCCTATATTTAAAATAACTCACAAAATAAAAATATCTGAAAAAAGCATCACTGAAACGGGAATTTTTGTTTGTACTGTAGAGATAGCCATTTAGTCAGATCTTTTCCCAGAAGAGTCAAGCACCTGATTCTTTTAACCTGACATTTGTGGAGCTGCCCCCCGCCCCCCGACTGTGCATACTTTCATCACCATTAAACTCAATGGCTTATTTCACTGCTTCATAACAAATTCCTTTGGAAAAGGAAAAACAGAGCATACACTTAAATCTGCACATTTTATTGGTATTGGCCTGTGTCCAATGATAAGCGAATTAGGAGACTGGTATCCATGATAGCGTTTCTGTCCTCACTCAGCTTTATGTAACTTTTATTTTGTATTCTTATCAGGGGTTGTTAATATAATTAAACCTGTTAAGCTTGGCAAAAATGTGACTACTTGAACGTAACTATAAATATATATAGATTCAGATACTTGTCTGGAAGAAAGGGCACGAGCAAGACAAAACGTGTAATTCCCAGCCCTTCTATTCTATAAGATAGAGCTGTTGGCCACAGAGAAAATGTATATACAGGCATCTCGGAAATATTACAGGTTTGGTTCAGATCATTGCAATAAAGTGAATATTGCAATAATCCAAGTCACGTGAATTTTTTTGTTTCCTAGTGCATATACCTCACTGTAGTCTATTAAGTGTGAAACAGCATCATGACTAAAAAGACAATGTGCGTACCTTAATTTAAAAAATGCTTTATTAATAGATGCTAACCATCACCTGAGCCTTCAGCAAGTCATAATCCTTTTGCAGTAGTAACATCAAAGATCACTGATCACAGATCACCGTAACAAATATAATAGTAATGAAGATGTTTGAAATAAGTGTGGGAATTAGCAAAACGTGACACAGAGACACGAATGAGCAAATGCTGTTGGAAAAATGGTGCTGACAGACTTGCTTGAAGCAGGGTTAATACAAATCTTCAATTTGTTAAAAAAAAAAAAAAAGAAGAAGAAGAAATGTAGTACCTACGAAGCACAAGAAAGCGAAGCACAGTAAAACAAGGTTTGCCTGTATAACCAAGCTAATCTTGTACAAGGAACATCTAATCTTAAACCAGCATCAAACGACCACATGATCACATGCTGGACTGTGAGCAGGCCATTTGTAAGGAGAACTGAAAACTTAGTTTCAAAAACTGATAGAAACAAGCCAATTAAGAATTTGGTGGTTTGAAAACACACTGCATAGGGAACTATCAACAAAATAGTTCACTGGGAAGTTTTTATGACACATGTAGTGGCTATAAATTTTATTTGAAACAGATAATAAATATTCGATTGTGCCCCCAAAGCATTATTTCCATGTAAATAACTACTGTTAACTAATATCAGTGATGCACTACAGATATTTAATTTTACAATTACCAGTTTTGCTGTTGAATACATCAGCATTATACTAATCCCTTGAGTTCTCTGAACCTTTGGGAACAAATTCCCCAAATCATTTTTTTAAAGTTCCTGAAGTAGTTGTTCTTAGGCTTTCATTCATTTCAGCATAAAATCTGATGCCCCACCCCAAAGATTAGAAATAATTAAAAAGGAGTGGAGCATTACTAGAGTCAAGCACAGTGAAAGCAATGGTAAAATGCTCACAAAAGGACAAATCGTGAAATACATACACACAAAAATGACATTCTTTGTACAGTTGATCCTCGAATAACACGGGTTTGAACGGCGTGGGTTCACTTATATGTTAATTTTTTTCAGTAAATACATACTTCAGTACTATGCGATCCAAGACTGGTTTAAGCTGTCGATGTGTAACTTCAGAGAGGGAGGACCCACTATAAAGTTATGCACATATTTCTGACTGTGCAGAAGGCCTGTGCCCCTAACCCCCTGTGCTGTTCAAGGGTCAACCGTATTGTTAAAATAGCGTAGAATCATCTGTTTAAGAAGGCACATAAAGTATGTCAGTAAAGATAATTCTTTTGAATTTCAATGTATGTCTAATCTAATAGACCATTCAAAAATACATTAAACAAAAGATTTTCTAAAATGTTACTGAAGACAGGAAATGTTATGCCTCTAGATTTTCCTTTCAAAAACTTAGCAAGCCATTTACATCAGGAATCCAATTCACGAAAGACGTAAACCAGTGTTTTGGCTACTGCTAATCCATAAAACGTAGCAATGAGTTGCTCTCACCTGCTGAGAATGTTGTATGGGTTGGGAGGATGAAACCCCTGTTAAACTACTTGAAGATTGCTGACCCTGGCTCTGCCCCTGTGCCTGAAGGAGAGAAGTGAATACAAAAAATTAGAGCAGCCCAAAGGTACGTTTATACAGAGGTCAGGATTTTGCAATAAATATGTGAGCTCCTGAGAGTCTGCCTGAGCAAGATGAAACATTCGCTTGATTAAGTATGTAGGGAGAGACCACTGGGGCATGTTTTTAAAGAGAAGGTTAGAGAAGGATCATATTACAGAACATACTCTGATTCCATGCAAAAACCACTGATGGTTAAAACCTAACCTACCCCGCTGCTCAGGCTATATTTTTTGCCAAAATAGTAAGATTCAAAATAAAATTATTATTGAAAATAATCAGGAAAAATAATAAGACTATCAATGTGAAAAAACTATCCAAACGATTAAAGAAAAAAGGGTATTTAATAATGCTATTTGGTTCCTTTTGCTATTTCTTGTAGTGCTATAGCGACTTTTGTCAAAAACGTAAAAATAATTATCATCATTACCTGCCAAGTACCTAGAGCAATGGCTCTCAACCAGGGGCACTTTGCGAACCCCATGCCCCTTCCCAAAGATGTATGGCAGTGCCTGGGGCTAGTTTTGGTTGTCACAACTGCTACTGGTACTTGGTGGGGGGAGGCCAGGGATGCTGCTAAACACTCTACAAATGCACAGGGCAGCCCTCACAGCAAATAGCCATCTCACCTAAAATGTCCATACGGTTGGAATTTGAGAAACCCTCACCCAGAAGAGATCTTAAGTTAAAATAAATTAGAAGGTGAGAACTGAATGCAGGACTTGATAATAGGTGAGCTAAGAAAATGAAAAGGCCCAACTTTGCTGTTTCATTTCAGTTTAGAGGGGCTTCTCTGAAGCTTACTTGGATAGAACATCACATTCTACTGCATCTTAACCACTGTGAGTATACATTCTTTCTGCACCTTTTCTGTAAACTACCTGATGTTTGAAATTTCATTTTGGAAAGTTTAAAGGAGCAAGGCTGGCAGTGCATACACGTTCACAGTATGGGCTGGCAACCAGTGTGTTAATGTGAGCGTACCATACCGCGTGTACACACAGTTCAAGTTTCTAGATCTTTTTGCTTCTTAGTACTGCTCTAAGTAACTGATACTTTATGTATATTTTGGGGGTTATTTATGCCCCTGATGGGGGAAGAACATAGGAAGAAAGTACAAAGAAGAACATATAGTTCTTTATAAAAGAGTGGGATATTTAAAACATCTAAATGATATCTTGAATATATAATTGCAAAGTTTCCTATTTAACTGCATAGTCTCCTACATAAATTTTATAAGACTTATACATTTGACAAAATATATCGAAGGAATAATATATGAAATAGTCAATACTGACTCCACTTCTTGAATGCTATTACGTCCATCACTTTGTCTTTATTTGCAAGAGTGTGCATATGCTCATATTCATAAACAACAAAATCTAAATTTGTTGAGGAAAAATCTAAGAACTGAGGTATCTAATGGTCTTTACCTTGCAACATGTACCACAAATCCCTAAAACAAAAACAAAAAAACCCCCGTCACCCACACTAGATTCTAACTTAGTTGCTAAAAATTAGAATCAATTTTGTGGATTAACATTTTATTTGAACATATGATACACAGTGACCTGTTTGACTAATGCCTTTTTTTTTTTTTTTTTTTGGCGGTACACGGGCCTCTCACTGTTGTGGCCTCTCCCGTTGCGGAGCAGAGGCTCTGGACGCGCAGGCTGAGCAGCCATGGCTCACGGGCCCAGCCGCGGTGCGGCATGTGGGATCTTCCCGGACCGGGGCACGAACCCGTGTCCCCTGCATCGGCAGGCAGACTCTCAACCACTGCGCCACCAGGGAAGCCCTGACTAATGCCATTTTTAAAAGGCATCCTCATTTGTTAAGACAAATTCCTAAGATGTTTCCTCTCTGTCTTTTAAGATCCTTCCATACTAATGAAAACTCTGTATATTCCTAACACTACTTAAAAAAAAAAAAAGATTTCTTATTTTTCATTCTTTGCATTTTACAGGAAAAGAAATGTTATCTTCTCTATTTTTTTTTAAAAACTAGCCATGTTTGTTTCTAGGGAGAAAGAAATACTTCACATTAATATTTGTAAATAATCAATGCTCAGTCAACTTTACAGACATTTATGTGTTCACTAATAGCTGAAAACTCTGTCCACTCTACATATGGACAGAAGTAACTGATTTTGATGAGTAACTAAAATTCTAGTTTTTGTGCTCTCTTTTCCAAGGGTGTACACATGTTATTGGTAAATCGGGCCGCTTCGGTCTCATATTTTGCTCTTAAATACAAGTAGTTTAAAATCACCCCCCCGCAATGGAGAAACTCCATAATAAAATTAAACAATAACCCTCATGAATGGAAAGGAGGGATAGAAAACTTAAACATAATGGTGCACAGTAGGGTAGTGTAAAAGAACCGTGGAAGTTTTCCTATAACCTGTGGATGGAGTGCAGATCCTCCTGAAGAAAATGAGGCAGATAAAACCTGCGGAGATGTGGCTCCTTGGGGGAAACAGAAGAAAAGTGGGGATTCTTGTAACACTGTCTGAGGCAGACGGATAAAGGGTAATGAGACGTCAGAGCCAAAAGATGCAGCTGCTCCCCCTGTAGGGGGAGGTGATTGAAAATCACTGGGGTCTGAAGAAGTGATTTGTGAGGAATCACTGGAATATTCTGGGCTTCCTATGGGCCAGCTCTGTCCGGTGGGCTCTACCACAGAGACGGTCAGTTCTGGGGCCTGGAAATCAGGCTGTTCTTCAGTCACAGGCTGCAGGCGGCCGTGTAATCCTGTGGATTGAGGAGGTGGTTCTTCCTGATTCAAGTCCACAGCAACCTGTCGATTTCGGTAAATGCGCTGAGGCAAAACTCCTCCTCCTCCTTCTCCTGAAGAGGAGCATGGAGTACGAGCGTGAAACTCAAATACACAATTGCTTCTGCTCTCATTGTTATGAGTTAACACAGCAGGTGCAGAATGAGGAAAAAAGACAGGGTGAAATTTCAAGCCTGTAGCATCTGTACTGATAGGTGCAGAAATGCTAGAGAGGGGAGATCCTGGGCTCAGTCCAGAATCTAATCTTAAATTCTGGAGGTGTCCTACCACGAAAGCCTGTCCGGATGGAAATTCAAAGACAGAACTTGAGGTAGGGCCCCCTTGCCCTGGCTTCTGTTCAGGTGTCTGTCTCATAGGACTTGACAGGACTGGTGAGTTGTATGGAATGCCCTCAAACTGTTCTGCCACCTGGGCCTGGTATTGTACCCCAGCTAGATACACTGCTTCCTGAGGAATAAAGTAGTGAGCTTCTTCCGGAAGTACTAGTCCAGGTCTATAGTCACTGTAAACTTGAGTTGGTTCAAACATAGGTTGGACCTGTATCTCACATGGCTCTCCAGTGACTCTACTGGCTGCAGTACCCAACATAACTACAGCCTCTGGTGTCCAGTTAGTTGGGCTGCCACCAGGTGGAAGAAGATTTTGGCCAACAGTCCTCAGCAGGGGTTGGAAGTGGTGAGTTTGGGCTTCCAGGAAGGAGGTGCTCTTACGCCGCTGGGAAATGGCCACCTTCGGTGGACAGGTGGGAGGTGGTGAAAAAGAAACTGGACGTTCATGAATAGTTGGGAAAAATATCTGTGATTCTGGGTATGTTGGGGTCCCCCCACACGGATGCGCCATGGACTGAGGCTGTATCAACATGAATAAGACAAGTAATTCATACATTCATATGTGAAATTACATTGACATGCACAATTGGGTAACTCTGTGTAATGCTATGAAACGGTTACACCAAATTTATAATTAATAAAGAAATAACAATGCTTTTGGAAATTATGTGCATAGTAAAAATCCATTAAATACATCCAGGGTCAATAAAATTATTCTGTGGGACTCTTTGCATTAGATAAGAGCTGCTTTTCCACAACTTTCCCCTCTCAAAGGAAATGGAAGAATTTAACCTTCTAAGTGATTATTCTGAATTTACCTACAATTTGTATGTTCACTTATAACTGTACCAAGTCTTCCTACTCTGAAGCCTTATTGTCTGCTGGTGTGTTAGAGGCTCCAAGGGTTCATTTCTGATCAACTAACAGTATGTCTTCTGACTAGAAATCAGAAGAGATTTTTGGTGTACAGTAAAATATACACCACTTGGCCAGTGACTGTCATGTCTTTCCCCTGTCTGCCCCGAACCAAATGCAGTTAATTTTACTACATGAAACATGTTACAGATGCCAAATCATTGAATGTCCACTTTTCTGATTCTAGTTGTGTTGACTAATTTGGTGTTCAAAACAGGTGAAAAGGATAATTGCACACGGTAATAATTCACTTTCACGGACTCTTTTTTTAAAAGGGTAGATCAGTTTCATTCTTTCAATAGGGAAGACCCCTATCAAATAGGCAAAATGGCTCCACTGTTACTTCTTCACAACAGCTAAAAGGAGGTTTCTGTTTTGACTCAGAATGCTCCGTCTTACTGTTGTTTATTCAAAGAGTATCCCAAAGCCATAAAACACTATACAGTTAATCATTCTCCTAGGTAAAAATCTCAAGATTTGGGGGTTGCTAGATCAAAATGTTAACTAAATTCTCTATCTGGAAAAGCAGCAGCAAAGTACCACAGTGTTTAAAACAACTCTGAAAGATAGACCTTCCACAGACAGTAATGGGGCCAAAGAAAATCACATGTACTATATGCGTATCTAATGTGTTCCATTAGAGTCAAGATCCCACCTTATTCAAAGAAAAAAAATTCCCAAGAGGGAACATTATGTGGGGGCTTTTAGTTTATTGACACCTCATTTTAAACAGCTAACAAATTAAAAGCAACTTTCCCTCTTCAATTATTCTTCACTCACTATTGGAAAAAAATGGACTCATCCATTGTCATTAGTGTCTCTTTGGAATAAAGTGAGGAGAAAACATGTTTGGGTAATGTCTGATAAAGAGAAAATTTGCTTTTGATTAAGCCAACGAGTTTAAAATTAAATAATACACACATTCTTTGCTAAGATATGAAAATGCAAGGATCTAAATACGTTGGCGGGGGACAGGAGAATATAACAAAAGCTCAATTTTATGGCTCCCCGCTGATAGATGCCAAGGGTGTTAGAAGCATTCTCTCTCATGACCCCCTTGCTTTTCTCCCCCTTAAAGCCTTACATAACAAAAAGTTATGGGAAACCATAGGAAAAACTGGTAACGTAAAAGCATAATATATTAGTAAGTCTAGCCCTGTTCTTTACTTAATTTGTATTAAAATTCTTGATGCCTGGATGTATTCACTGGTAATAAGTTTTGTCAGGAAGTTTATGTTACATACAGTACTGACAAAGAGGGAAGGCAGGCTGGAGCGTCGGTGCTTGCGCTGAAAGGCAGAGTGCATAGGCAGGACACTCTCCAATGCTTTAGAAAGCTTTTCGGCAGAGGTGTCCTCGGGGGCAGTCCGAAGGAGGGAAGGAGAAGGAGGTGCAGACAGCACTGGTGGTGGGGTGGAAGGAGCACTGGGAGAGATGCGGGACAGAGAGGGAACAGCAGAAAGATGGGGGACACAAACTGACATGCTACGGCCACGACGAGGCTAAACAGAAAACAAACACACACATGAAAAACATAGCACTCTGAAAACAGGATAACCAAAGGTACAATGGTAACAGGGCATACTTGATGTAAAGAAATGTTCCATCCTCCTCAATTCCACAAAGCCATGTTTTGAGGAGAGACGGAATCCCGCAAAGCACACTTGGCAGATCGTAACTATTGTCTCTGCACTATTGGTCACGTATGAACAACCACAACAATGACCAGGTATCTTCCTAAACATTCTGCAATAACATTAATTGTTATGAGTGTGCGAGTAAGAATGACCGACTGACTGAGGTAGCAGAACAGACAGGGAAAATGATGAATGGTGGCTTGCAGTTTCTGCAAACTTATTAAGATTAAACAAGAATGAATTCTATTAGTTTCACGTACATTATAAGATGTAGAAGATTTTAAGCCTGGATCGCTTTGCAGGAGCTCTGGAAACCTCAGACATAAAAGATTTCTCAGTTCTATTTTAGAAGGCATTAGACAAAAAAGTTGTTGGCTCACAGTATTGTACTTATTACACTTGCCTATCTTTATCTATAGGTTAAAAAGTCATTTCCTACTAGGAAGAGCATTAGCTTTCTATACATAATTCGTAATAGATACAGGAAACATTCTGTATTTTTATTAAAGTAGTCAATGGAAAAATAACTGAAATGTGAATCTCTAAAGAGTAACGTTAAATTTTTTTCAGCCACATCAGAGGTTCAACTTTGGTTTACAAAGTTAGAAAGTCTGAAGCACCTTAACATAAAGGTTTTTAATATAGCTACAAAGCAGTAAATCTAACGCTGCAAGGCTGTCCTGAGCAAATTTGTTATTTCCTTTCAGATATTGTGAACTGTGTAACTGATTACATTTTCTTTTTTCCCCACTCTTGCTTCTCTTTTATTCTTAATTCCACTTATAATTGATACATACTGTTGCAAGCCACAGTAAATTCTTTCTGGAATTAGAAAGGAATAATTATAAAAGTTTTGAAAAATCCTCAATATTTAATAACTCTTCATAATACTTCCACAGAATATTGTCATTAAAAGGCAAGAAGACTGTCATATTTCATTAAAGTCTGCTTTTAGAGCATCAAATGTAGCTGTATTTGTGGCGCAAATATTTAACATCTTCATAAATGATCAGTCCATTTCCTTTTCTAAAACAGAGACCCAAAGTTCATAAACCCTGTCATGAGGGAAGCCAAGAGATTAAAAATAGTTTTAAAAAAATCTATAGTTATGATGATCCAGAAGAAATCAACAAGAGTAGAAAGTGACAAGAAATGCTGACAAATAATATTTGTTAGATCACAGAAATACACCTGTACAGTCTGTATAAAGCTCTTCTACCCTACCTACTTATCTTAAAGGTTAGAGAAGTAGGTTGTTAGAACATTAGTACATTGGAAGTTTTCTTTCTGTTACTGTGGCCATCCATCTTGAGACCTAGCCAAACATCTTTTATTCCAAGCTGTAGGATAAGAGACCACAACAAGCAGAAATATTTTCTTACCAGAAAAAGACAGAGTTTCATTTAATGAAGAGCAAGAGTTCCACGAATTCAGATTAAAAGCTTTCTGAGAAAGAGGGACAATGTATCTGCCTAAAGATCTCACTAAACAAGGGCCCTACAGTGACCAGTAATTCTCAGTTCCTTCCTGAGGCAGAAAATGCATCTTATTCACCTCTGAAGACTTCACGGAGGGTCAATATAAGAAATGGGGTATTATCTAATGATCTATTTGAACATTCTCTATATGAGAAGCAAGAGTGGCTAATGTAAAACATGGGTAATAATGTGTGTGTATGTGTGTGTATATATGCATAGATATAAATGTATAAAATATTTCAGGATATAATTTCTATAAGTTGATGCTGAAAATAAATCAGTCATAAAACAGATACCAAAATAAAGGGAAAAAGCAAATGAACATATACTGGGGAAGGAACTCACGTCCAACACAGACTTTAAGGCAAGAACACGCACAGCAACTGATGACTGAACACAAGCGCTAAATTAAATGGTCATTCCTTCACTATAGAGTACTCACATGCAGCATTCTATCATGGCCTAAAGTCTTACCTGTGTTTTATACATTAAGACACCTTACAGAAAACACTCAGTAATTCTTTTAAGTAACTTCTGAAAAACTCTCCTTGCCCCCGCCCCCAAACCACTTGTGTGCCCGTCTTACACTGCTTGGAACAGTTTCAACACTGAAGGGCTAAAGAGAGCATTATCTTTAATCAAACGCAGATTGGTTTAAATCTTGTAAACAGTGTCTTCACACATTAATGTAGGTATCCTCCCCTGCCTGAATGACTCCGATTATACTCTGTGATAAACCTGCCTCCTTTGGTAATGCATCATTTGTATTTTTTACTCTGGACTCATGCTGTTACTAATTTGGCAGAAGAGTCTGAACTGAACACATTATAGGCTTACACTCTCTTGCACGGCTACTCACCATACTTGAGGGTGGATATACCCCATGGGGCTGAGCCTGTGCTTGGACAACAGACGCTGTGTGCCCTGGGAGGGTGCCAGTGGAATGTGCCTGCTCATGCTGGGAACCATACGAAACTGTCTGTTGGCTGCTCACTCGAGACTCTGTGAAGACAGAAGATCCCTGACCACTGTCAACCGTCCCGTCAGCTGAAGGAGAAATAAATTGCCAAAAAACAAGACAAAGAGACAAATCATGAAAAGAAGGTTCACATTTTCCCATCACAAACCCCTGATTTTAGGGTTAATTGGTTTTTTCTTTGCACAGACCTGAACTAAATAAAAAATAAATACTAATTTTACTAAGTAGATTTCCATGTTTAAATGAGGGATCCATACAGAAAAAAGTTCTGTCTTAAAAAAAAAAAATTCCCTATCACAGTATTTTCCCACCTGAAGAACAAGGGGAATAAAACAGAATGTTATTAGTCAGCCTGAAGTTTGACAGCTTCCAAAGTCTTAACTGTGGAGACCAGTGGGTCCTTAGTATTAAGAAGGTAGTTCAAAATACTAACTAGCAGTCTCATTAGTTTCTAGTTTATACGTTATTCAGCTTTGCTAAAAGAGCTGAACCGGATTAGTGGGTTCAAAAATAAGCAGCTAAGATAAACTTGTTATTTTTCACTACTAATTATATTTTAAGGAATTATAAGAAGTAGAGATCTACAAATTAGAACTTTCAAGATGTTGGAACCTGTAGAATTGTTTTATATCCTAATCCTATTTCCTCACTGTCCCATCCATACTCTATTAGCTATGGACGTAAGAAAGGTAGATGGCAACCATTTCAAACTTCTTATTGACACATTAGATTTCTACTTCAATACCAAGAGGTCAGTGCGAAATGATGACTGCGAAGATAAAAAGTCAACTAGGAGTATCTTTAGCAACCCTGCGCGCTTCCCCCAGGACTCACACAACACAGACACACCAGGTGGCTGGTGCTGCAGCTGTTGGTGCTGATCTGCCTCGGGCTCCTCGGGCTCTACTTGTGTGGAAACAGAAGCTGAAGTGGTAGAGGCCGCAGGTCCACCAGTGCACGTCGAAGGGGGCTGCTGGGCTCCTGCCTGGGAAGCACTGGACTGCTGCTCCCCCTGCTGTTTGAGGCTGCTCTCTTCCTGCTTTCTTTTTTCTTGCTCCTCCCGCACCAACTGGCGCTGTTCTCGCTTTCTCTTAATTAATGACACTCTATCTTTGATGGCTTTTGCCATGGTCTTGTGATCACCTTCACAGACATACCCAGAGTCTACCTGAAGGATAAAAGGGTACATTAGGAAGCAACAGGATATCAAAAGAAAACAAACCAAACACAAAAAAAGGTACTTTTGGGGAGAAAAGTAGAGAAGAAGGGGAAGAAGGAACTCTCTAAGGACTGGTCTTAACCAAACTGTGAAACTACTGGTCTGCATTATGCACTTCACCACCATATTCTGAGATACTCATGGGGTGGGTGCTATTATCTTTGTAGAAACTTATGGGGTACATGTACCTTCACTAACTATAACAACAAAACAATGGGGAACCTAAACACCAAAGTTTTTATTTATTTATTTTTATTTTAAATTTTTATTTATTTAATTTATCTTGGTTGCACCAGGTCTTAGTTGCAGCATGGGTGCTCTTTAGTTGTGGTATGCATGTGGGATCTAGTTCCCTGACCAGGGATCGAACCCGAGTCCCCTGCATTGGCGGGCAGATTCTTAACCACTGCACCACCAGGGAAGTCCCAACATCAAAGTTTTTAAACCAAAAGGCTCATTCTATTATATTCACTCTATTTCCCGCTCACATGTAACCATCAATATTAATATTAATATTAATATTAATATTAACCTGTGTTGCTTTTACTTCCTTTCACTAGACAACCACTTAACCAGATAAGACAACTGTGGTAAATATATGAAGGTTAAAAATAAAAACCTCAAACAGTATAAAAACCTGACAATTAAAAATAAGTACCTCTTTCATACCTGACCCCTTCTCAGAGGTAAGTAGTACTGAATGGTTCTAACACATTCTAGCAGAGACAGTCTGTGAGTATCTTTGCACAGTAAATGGCTATTTAGGCACCATGGCAAGCCTAAGATGGCTGAAGAGTTTCCTTTCTGAACAGTGATCTTTTAGACATACTTCAAAAATGATTCACCAAGGGCTGCCTACTAATAATTGATCTTGAAAACCCCCTTTGAAGTAAAAACAATGTGTGATCTATTTATAGGGTTTATCCAGATGACTGATCAAAGGCTACTGTATCAGTATTTAGAAAACATACCTTGTCATTCTAACTAAATAGGTTATACTAATTAGGAGTCAGTCAACCTTACAGACTTTCAAAATTACTTCAGAATGCTTTCTGGTTTGTTCTCTCTCTTTCTGTATGTCTGTCTGCCCGCCTGCCTGTCTGTCCGTCCATCCATCCTTATACGTATCTATGTCTATATACATCTCCTAATATACACGTATCTATGTCTATACATGTCTCTTAAAATAAAAATAGCTTTTAGGGCCATTAATCAACACAATTTTATATCAGTGGAATATGCCATATACACTGCTTCATAAACTGCTTTTCTGCTCAACAGTATCAATGTATATAAGTCTACATCAATTTTTAAATGGCTGATTAGTGTTAGTTTACCATTTCTTGAGCAACCTCTTCTGGCACATCTCTCTCCAAGTCAAAGGAAAACTCAATAGCTTCATTGTCTTTGTATTTCCCCTTTAATTTCTTAATATCTTCAATACGTAGCCATAATTTAATGGCTATCTTTTCGCCATCATCTTCTTCTGCTAATTCTACCCGTACCCCTGTTTCCTCCTGGAAGAAGGCATGGTTCAAAAGGTCTTTGATAGAGTATCTTCAAAAGAGAGGGGAAAGAAACAAAAAACAAAATACCATTAGATTTAAAAGATACTTTTCAAGTATGGCTGATTATTGTTATTGGAATAATGAAAACAGACTGCAAAAAGAAGAACAAGGGAAATTCTGTAACTCATTCTACATTGCTCCATTTGAACAGTGATTATAGTTTTATTCAAGTTACAGAACATCAGAATAATCTCATTTATGAATAAGAGCTCAAAGTGATATTTTTAAAATCTAATAATCTAATCTCATCTTAGTTAATACTGTACTAATAATAGCGAGTAATACATAGAATGTCATAGCTTCAAAATATCACATAATCATTTACATAGTGCTTATAGTTAACAAAAAATCTCGTATGCATGATCTCATCTGATCCTTTACCAACATCCAATTAAATATCATTTCCTGATTATTAGGAAATGGATCCTCAGAGAGACTGACAATCTTGCTCACAGTTATAAAAGTCATAAATGGTGGAATCAAAACTCGAAAATCTTTTTATTTCTAGTACATTACCTTCTACTACAGCAACCTTTATTTACTCCAATATATCCTCTCAATTCTTTGTTCAACACCTTGTGTACTAGGCAAGCAGAAGTCTGATTGTGGAACAATTTTCTCTAGATAAATGGTCTCAAAATACCAGTAATCTAGTAAACTGTTCCATCCAGTAAAGAAACAAGAGTAACACACGCTAAGACTGGAGACAAATATTCCTTTATTTATAGTTTTTAAAAAAAGTTCTTAAAGAGATTAAAGACTCTCCTTTTTAATCAGTGTATATGAAAATAGAAACCCAACTAAATTTCTACTAAAAAGCCTTAAAGATCATGATGTTAAGTTCTTCCAAATAACAAAGTTGTGGAAAGAATATGAGACTGGAGAAGTGAAGATATGGAATTCTTTAATTTGGTTGATGTACCTGATCACTCGCATTCTTCAGGAGGTAGATTATTCTCAATCTACAATTTCTATCTGCACTACCTGGTCTACTTTTTCTTCTTTGGAGGGTGAGGGGGGATGGTGAAAGTAGATTATTTTTCAAAAACAGACACTGGCCCTTTGCCACGCCTAGCGGGTGACGAATCAGCTATATGGCAGGTCAGATACCTGCCCTCCTCTGAGAAAAGTCCTCTGTAAGCATAAATGACTAAGCCAGATCTCCTCCCAAGCTCTGGGTGAAGTCGTCTCTTCTTACTCAAAGGAATTTTGACATTTTGCTCTTCTTCAGTTCTGGCATAGTAACAGCAAATCAAGACCTGCATAGCTGAGTTGATTTTAAAGAGCCAATGTTTTATTTCATCTTTTAGAATTCAATGGGTAAAGGACTAAGGAACAGATCTGCTGCATTAAGGACAGAACCCTACTGAGTTTTACAAATCATGCTGATGCTGTAAGTAGTTCTTACTGAATACAGCAGCTATGTTTAAGGTGGTTTTGGTTTAATTAAACTCTACCAAACCACATTCTTACAACATTTCAGTATACCAAATGTGAATACTACCTTCAATGGACAGAACTCTACTTTTAAAGATATTACAAGACAGGGCTTCCCTGGTGGCGCAGTGGTTGAGAGTCCACCTGCCAACGCAGGGGACACGGGTTTGTGCCCCGGTCCGGGAAGAACCCACATGCCGCGGAGCAGCTGGGCCCATGAGCCATGGCCGCTGAGCCTGCGCGTCCGGAGCCTGTGCTCCGCAACGGGAGAGGCCACAACAGTGAGAGGCCCGTGTACCGCAAAAAAGAAAAAAGAAAGAAAAAAAGATATTACAAGACATAAACAGAGAAACTAATCACAAGTAAAGTATTAAATACACCTTAGATTGAGAGTTCTATTGAGAGCCTATTACACTTGAAGTTTTTGTTTAAGCAATACCCAGGTCAAAAGAGACAACTTACCTTTCATCTTTGTTTTGCCGTATGCATCCTTCAATAATTTCCTTCACTTCAGGAATTGCTACTTTGTCAAAACTGGCTGGCTTCACCCCCTGAAAATCATAAAAATAGCGACAGAAACAGGTTAACAAAGACAGGGACTTTGAACTTTATTTTTACTTGCCTCTTAAGGTTCTACTAGATTCCTTCTTACCATCCTGGCTTTTTTCTGATCTGCCTGCAGGATCTAGTCCATGCAGGGTTAGAGCTCGGAAGTGGCGATTTAGCCCCTTCGAGATAACAATAGGGAATAGTTAAGGTAGTGGAGTCACTCACTTCCATGGCTTCATATGGCTAGCGAAAAACTTAGGCTGTTGTTACCATCTTTTGCTGTGTTTCAGGTAATGGAAGTTACTGGCTAAAAAGAAGGCCAAATGTTCTAATTGGTTAGAAGATCTTCTGTTCAACCTCGTTCCCTAACACATTAATCAGCATAACATTTATGGGCATGAATTCGCATGCTCAGTTTGGCAAGTATTCTATTTTGGCAAGTATTCTATTATTATATGTTATATTATATATGTTATGTTATATAATAATTCTATTATTATATGTTATATATATGTATTCTATATATTATATGTCTATGTTATACCTTAACAACCTCAACCAGAAGAATTTGGATTGGTTTGGCATAACTGGATAACTGAAGAGCAAACTGTCTTGTACATATGAAACATAAAATCACAAGTGATACATCAGACCCATACGAAAGACAAGCTCTCCAATTAATCTCCGAAGAAAATTCAATACTAAACAGTATCACAGTAGTATTTTAGAATCTTCACAAAGTGTAAATTTTTTGCAAATAAAATTTCAACAGTGTGTGGAAAATATATATAAGAAAGAAGAATAACAAACTACTCCTGTCTGAGAGGTGGTATGGAGAAAAACATCTCATTATCTATTCTTGCCTCATCTAAGTAACCACATGGATTGATTTGAAGTAGCAACACCGATATACTGTGCAAGTGGCACGGTAAGTCTATAACCACATAACACACAGGGAGTAGGAAACAGGAGACAGGACTAGAAAAGTTAGAATATATTATAAATTATAACAAGCTACTGTCTCAGTGATGATATATATTAGAATTAGTGATATAATTTGATAAATCACAGAAATGTGTGTAATCTCTCACAGATTGAAATGAAATATATCAAATGGTTAGCTCTAAAGTCTTTAAATACTAGGGTTGTGGTGGGATAATTCTCATCAATTACTCACGACATTATTCAAAAGTTCTAAAGATAAATCAATCAATTAATTAATTTAAAAAGGGGAAGAGACTTCCCTGGTGGCGCAGTGGTTAAGAATTGGCCTGCCAATGCAGGGGACACGGGTTCGAGCCCTGGTCCGGGAAGATCCCACATGCTGCAGACTAACTAAGCCCATGTGCCACAACTACTGAGCCTGCGCTCTAGAGCCCGCGAGCCACAACTACAGAGCCCGCGCGCCTACAGCCCGTGCTCTGCAACGAGAAGCCACCACAATGAGAAGCCCACGCACTGCAACGAAGAGTAGCCCCCACTTGCTACAACTAGAGAAAGCCTGCACACAGCAACAAAGACCCAACACAGCCAAAAATAATCAATCAATTAATCAATCTTTTTTTTTTTAAAAAGTCCTGATTTGGAGGAGTCTCCCTCTAGGGCTAACTTTCCACAACACGAAACTGTCTAATAAGGCTGACCCTAAAGTTAAAAATCCATGTATTTAAAATGTTTGTTTCTAAGTAATGACTACAAAGATAAGTATTTGTATTTTCCTCAATCTTTTTATTTTTCAAGGCCAGCTAAGTTTTCCAACTAGTCTTTGTCTTCACATAATCATTCTAGTGAAAACAAAAAATAATGCTGCTGAAGCAAAAGAATGCTTTAACTGAGCAAGCTGGTATGGTATTTCAAATTAAAGCTAAAGAAAACAGGAACTGTTTTAAGGAAAAAAAGGATGATACTCACTAAAAGTTCTCTGGTAGTAGAAACACTGGGAATTTTGTTTTATATTTGTTTTTCTACAATAAACATGTAAAAGTATATAAAAGCAAACTTTTAAGATGCTATTTATGAATATAATGGGAAAAACAATCTAGAATACCATATATTAAGTTCTTAGAACATTCACTATTGGCAGAAAATTATCTGAAGGACTGTTCTTTGCTAAAATTGGACATTAATATACAGTTGGCCTTTGCATGTAAAGACATTCCATATGTTACAGGGAAGTAGTTAAAAGAGGATATAGACTATGATTAGAAAAAATGTTCCTACTTCCATAAACACATACACTTTAGAGGAATGTAGTTTAGCCTTCTGGCAATAAAACTCTACATACTGAGTTAATAAATCACACCTATACTGCCTATATTAAAAGACTCTTCTGTTTCAATTTAGCATAGGCATATTGGAAAGATCAAAGGATGTAACAGAAGACTTGAAATCACTGTGAACTGGACAAGCAGAAGCAGCTCTGAGCTTCAGAGTCCCTCTCAACAAATGGGGATAATACCTGTCCAACTATATTAATGGGAACCAGAATCATATGTGATTATCTAGGTTGACATCTCTTTGAATTATTAAGTTTGCTGACCTAAGGCACACCTCTGACTTCAAAGGCCATCACCAAAGATAATAAAGCTTACAGTTAAAAGGAAGCAAAGGATTCTCTTCGAAAAATAATCACCAAGATCCACAGTGAACCTGCTTTCATCCTTGGTTGTCCTTAAAAATAACCCTCTTGTTAATCCTACCCATGCAGACATACATACATTCATGACTTTACAAACAGGAATTCCTATTTACAAGTAGAAATGCTAGTTGAACAAATGAGATATAAGGTCATAATGACAAAACCAGCAACTACGCATCATATAACATGTTGACTCTGCTAGGCTAAGCTGCTTTCTCAACATATAGCCAAGATTTAGGTACAGAAAATTCCATATCAATGCTACACAACATATTCAGATGCCACTGCTGCCTTAAAAAATGTTGCAGGTGCCAAGACAGCCAATAAAACGGAGACAGTCCAGCAGCTGGTATTAAAACATTACCCACTGAGATAATGAAAAAGACAAGAAGAAATCTCAGCAACCATCAAGAAACCAGAATTATCAAAATATCTAACAGAAGTATTCTGAATCATTTGCAAAGAAGCAAGAATATCTAGGGATTATATCCTAAAAATGACCAAAAAAAAAAAAAAAAGTAACAATGAGCATGAAACGTCAATGACCCTGAAAGTGACCTACAGAAAACGCATCTGGGACACATGATGGAAAGCTGCTTAAAATAAACAAGCACGCGTTTCAGTGCGCAGCACTCATCATACTTCGAGGCTTCTTGTTCTTAGGAGACAAGAGAACTCCAGTATGCATAAAATGGAGAACTAGTAAGAACCCGCCGTATAAGAAAATAAAATAAAATTCAAACATTAAAAGAGAGATAAGAGAACTCTATTTTTTTATAATTGATAATTTTTTAAAATTAAAAAGTTGGTTTAAGATTATTCTAAAACACGATTTAAGCACCAGACAGAACAAAATAATGATGAGAAAATGTTTTAATGATAATATTTCATCTTTTTTCCTTTTAATTTATGTATTTCAACAAAGATAATCAACTTAGAGTCTGAAAATCCTTCAAATGTCACCTCTTTTCTATACTGTCTGATTTAGCCCCAGAGAGTCCTATTCTAGTCCTGTTCTGACCAGCAGAAGCCAAGTTTTGCTCACCTATTCTGAATGAGGTTCAAAAATACAAAACAGAGAAGTGCTAAGGCAGATAAATTGGGCTAATGTTTTACATATAAGAAAAATTAAGTTAGTTAAAGACACGCACCCTGTCACTCCATCCTTCCAGAGCTAGCAACCTGCCAGCTCTAGAAATATTCTTCCTTACTGTTGTAATTCACAGGATCTCTCTTTAGGCAGCAGTGCCATATTATGTGTTTTGACATGGGACAGTAACATGTTTCTCTGCATTAAACAAAAGAACTTCTTGAACAGCTAACGTACATTCATTTAAGACACTTCTGCGATTATATAAAATTATATATTCTCTTAAACAAAAAAACAAAGGTGACTCTTGTGCAGTCTTAAATGGAGTACAAAAAGAAAACAATAACAACAATTGTGACTCTCCAAGGGCACACCGAGAGTTGATATTTTTTTAAAAAAAAGAGTTGATAAAAATGTTTATAAAATATGTTGCTTTATTTAAACTAAGAAAAATCCCAAACACATACATGCATCTTACAGACTAAGTTTTTCTGTCAATTCTATATACTTATAGTTTGCAACTAATCTGCTGGAATAATAAAAGTGAGTCATAATAAAAATATAAGTGAGTCATAATATAGTATTCTCTGGTTCAATCTTCTAGCTCTTAAAGAGTGTCAGCACTTGCTTCTTAAAAACTTACGTTTCAAATGTGTTAAGGTAACATTTTCCTTTTCATAAGAGCAAAACTTCTCCTAACCATTCAGAATTGAGAAAAGTCTCCTTCCTCCTCATACAAAATGTTGTGTAAGTTAACTAAACTACAAAACTAACTTATTTTAAAAAGCATTCTGAACTAAACACTCTCAATACTTTAACTGAAACTTTCCACACATATCATCAAATGGCTACAACATACCTTTTGTACACACTGGAAATTCTTACCCACCTCATTTACACAATCCTTTTGAGGACAGCAGCAGCAATGAGAATTTACGATGACAAACACTGAACAAAAATCTCTCTTTGTAAAATCCATCAGAAAAGGCAAAATAGACTTGTTATAGTTAGAGGAAAATGAGGGGGAAAATATATAAGATGTAAATTAACAGAGTAACTTAGCCCACAGCATAAGCAAGGCAGACATCAAAATCAGGCTGAAGTTTCGTTTCTTGTTTAACACTAGCCATGCTTCCCCAACTCTCAGACATAAGTTTCCTCTGAGCCAACAATGTACTTATTCTAGATCGGCCCTTTAAACAAAACTACATGCCAAACAGCAAGGAAACTTAGTCTGCTACTCCTCCTCCTGCTTCTCCTCCAACAGCAGCAGATCCCTAAACAAGCAAAATAAGATTTTTTTTACTTGCTCAAAGCTCCACCCATTATGTCCACAGGTTCTGCCTCCTTGACATCAAAACCTACACCAGAAATCTGTTTATCTAAACACCCCCTTCCCCTTAATCATGTTGAAACTATGCTTTAAAAGAAAATGGGGAACGAATTCAATGACCAAAATGTAAACTAAGAATATACAGCCAAAAGAACACTGGACAAGGAAATCCCAATACTGGGAATGAGTTCCTAGTTCAACCTCTCATGCACCAAGTTTGTGTGACCTGGGCCATATTCCTTAAACTCACTTGAAAAGTGAGCATAATAGTTCTTGTTAACCTAATTTAAAAAGTGGTGACATTAAGGTAAACTGCCTTACCACTGTCTCATGGTACGTTAAAAAAAAATTAAATAGCTGTGAACAGCTTCTTATCACCCAGAAGTGATAAGAATTTATCCTTCTCCGTTCCCTCCTATTATTAAAAGCCTCAATATGAAGATCTACCTACAGACATTTCTATTTGCCAGGAAGATCTCATGGAGCCAAATGACTACTACTTTGATTTTAGTGATTAAGGAAAGGTTTTTCTTCATGCCATTAACAAAGATGGTAGAAAAAGCACTGTTCACTGCAATATTATAATGGATAACATAACAAAGTGCTATCCCTTGTAATTTGGTAAGCCTGAATCCCCATCAAGGCAGTGGGTACTAAGGCTTTAATTACTCAGTAACAGGAGGATAAGGGCTTAGAAGTTATTTGGTAGGATTATTTCTACTCTAAAGGCTAGAAATGACTATTATTTCTAACAAGCTGTCTCAAAGTAGCTGCCACAGATCTCTTGCTCAACACAATCTGTCACTACGAAGTACACTAAGTAGGCGGTGTAGGACGCCAGCTATTGCTCATAAACACAGCAATGCGGTCCACCAATGCCTCTGACTTAAGTGTCTGACCAAAGCTGCTTAGGACTATGCTAAGCTAAATGAAAACAGAAGAGCCAGAAAACGGGCACCACGCTCCCTGCTTCAGAGGTTCATCAGACATAACACGTGAGTAGGTTTTTAAACTTTACTGTGCAACAAACAAAACCAAAAATGAGGTAGCTTTTTTTGGACAGTGGTATAATGTAGGCACAAATATCTAGGTCTATGAAGATGAGCCTTTTTTTATATATCAAAAGAAAAGTTTTCAATGTATACAATAAAAATACCATTCACATACATGTTAACAGTTTATATGTCTAAACTCTACTTCTTCCTTCTCTTCAAGTCAGTGCCTTTCTCTGGATTTCCTCCATTTCTTTCAATGGTATCATTATTTCCAGAATAGAAACCTTAGTCTTCTTGGATGCTTCTTCTCCCACAATATTTAAGTACTATTATTCTCTAGGAGCTCTTTAAACAATGAGAAATGTTTAAAACAGCTCATATATAGTTCTGCTGCTAGTACTCCTACTGCCCCTCCAAAAGCCAAAGATCTCTGGTTGGACAAAATGAGATTTTTACTGGCTTGTTACTTCTCAAAATCATTGCTTCTTCTGCATAACAACTGTGACCACCAAAATCCAGATTATCAACACCTCACCTCTTTAAACTTAGACCAATTTAAGATGGGTCTCACTGTTTCTATTCTCTCCAATTTGTATTTTACATCGTGGCCAGCTCAATCATCTGGCTTCATCTAATCATCTGACATTTAACCATTTCCAATCATCTGACATCATTTAACTCACAACACATTACTCAAATATGGTTAATAGTTCTCCACACCTACAAGATGACCACAGGATCACAGATCTAGAAAGAATCTGAGTTAGAGTCCCAACTTGTTCAAATGAGAAAACTGTAGATCAAAGAGATTAATGCCATGTCAAAGATGGAATTAATTCATTAATTCACTGGCATCTACGAGGTGTCATGTCCAGTCTAGTCTAGTATGTATAAGACACCTACTAGATTTACCGCATTACCTTCAGCACCTAGAATACAACAAATAGAGCCTATATTCTAGTGGGTAAGGGCCTAGTCAATGGTAAAGCAAAAACTAGAATCCAGATTCAACAATGTCTAGTTCAGTGTTACTTCTAGCCCACATTATAGTGCTTTTAATTTCCTTAATCTGGGGTGAGAAGCCCTCACAAGTCAACTTCTACCTACTTCTCTGCTCCTATCCCCCCCAAATAAGTCCAGCCAAATTAGTTACTTTTTCACTGAATACTTAATGCACATTTTCACAAGAATATTCTTTCTACTGCTCCCTTTTTCAGTCAACTGAGTCCTACCCTTCTTTCAAGGTATACCTCAAATCACACATAGAGAGAAGGTGGCAACTACAAAGTATTTGTATGAATCTTCTGGCATATAAATTATTTACAAGATACCAAGAAACTCAATACTATTATAATTTACTTAAGCACAGCAGAAACCATCTCTCTATATCCTATCAGTTTTTATTCTGTAGTCTAATGCTGTGTGAATTATAGATCAACATTCAGTTGGGATAAGTAAAACTAGCTTTTCTGTGAAATTCTGAAATAGGGATTTCACAATTGTTTTTTAGCACCGAAAATGTTGGGAATGATACCCAACTGTTTGGTTTAAGATTAATGGTCTGATTAAGACCCTTTAATATTAATCAAATCACAGGACAGTAATAGAATGACTTTGAAAATCATGCAAAATGTTCCTAAGATACACCCTATGATACACCAAGTTTTCTCTTATGTGTATAATTTAAATTTATTGGATGGAAGTAGGAATAAAATTTATAAAGGAATCATTTCAGCTAATTCCAGTGGATTTAGATCTCTGGGATATCACACACACAAAAAAAATCCAACTGCTAAAGAAAAAAATACGAAGTTTTTCCCAACTTTTCAAACCCTATCTATAATTAGGAATCAGCTTCACTTGTTTCTGTAAAAAAGTAGGGTGAAATGCAATCTGTTATATAAAAGCCAAAAGGAATTTCACCCCAACTGCTTTGATTCTGTTTTTCCCAGACAGAATGTTCAAACCTTGCAATCCAAAGGCTAATGGAATCAGTGACAAAGTCAAATTACACAAACAAAGTAATTAAAAATCCCCATTATTTCTAACTTGGTTGTTATGAGGCTGGATTCAGCCAGATTCTTACTGGTATGAACCATTAGTTTACAGGAATTTGAACATACCTTATGATCCCATTGGAAAACAAGCCTCTTCAAACTCCCTACCAAATCCAACTAGCTCTATCCAAGGAAATTAGCTGACCTCATGACTCCCCAAGGCTCATTACTCTCTGGATACATGAAAGCTTGTGTACTGCTCCAATCTCAAATGCACTATCCTCCATATAAAAAACTGATGCCACTGCTTACCATAGTTTCTATTCTTTTAATAGCAGACAAAAATTGTGCTAAGTACATTACTACTCTTATTTGGATCTTTTCATTGCCAATGGCAGAAAACTTCAAGATAAGTTTTTCTCTTTTGAACAGGGATCATGAACCCTGTTAAACAGGGGCTCAAACCTGTGACACCAATCTTAGAGTTATGCTACCCACGTGCCCTAAATTTTTTTTCCCTTGAAATCTAGGGGAAAAAGTTTACAAAACAGAAACAGGAAAAGGAAAACATTTTAAGGTTTGTATTAGTGTTATGTTAGAGATGCTTGATTTCTGACCCTACTATTAGTATTTCTCCTTCATGTCCTTGGGCAAAATGCTTAACCTCTGAATCTATCTTCTCACCTGTAAAATGAAGGTATTATCTACTTATCAAAATACAAAAGATTAAAATAAGATAGTATATGTAAAGCACTTTGCAAGGTGATTGGCAAGAAGCAAGATGATAAATAAATGTGAGCTCATTTTCACTCATTTAAAACTTGGCTTTATTTTAAGTTCATTAAACACATTTTAAACACTGCTATTTGTTGAATGTTGCTAGGTAAAAGAATAGAACAAGAGACAACTTATTTCACTACTAAGCATGTCATAATGATGTTAATGGTAATAATGGCAATGCCTAGTAAGTACTGACTGCTAACTGATTTAGGCACTTTTCTCATTTAATCCTCATTACCAGCTTAGGCTCAGAGAAGTTAATTAACTTGCCCAAGGTTTCAGCTAGGAAATGACATTGCTGGGATCTGAACTCAAGCAGACCCAACTCCAGAGCCCATTTCCTCCACAGGCAACATTGTGTTTCACTCCCTATAGTTCTGTATTCGTGTATTCATCTCGCAAACACTGACTGAGTGCCTATTACCTGCCAGGCTCTAAGCACTAGGAAAACAGCCAAGAACAACTCAAATAAAACCCCCACAACCCACAGAATTTATATTCTAATTGGGGCTTTAGATAAACACTGTTAGGCTGTGATAAAAGCCATGAAGAAAAATAAAACCATAGGGGATAGAAGTAAAGTGTGTGCACACCTAAGACTGTTTTAGATGGATGGGCAGGAAAGGCCTCTCTGAGACCTGAATGAAATGCATGTGCAGAACAATGACACAAAACAGTTCTTTATCAGTGCACCACAGAATATAGTTATTAAGCCAGTACATTACCCATTTACCCCTTCACATTGGCACTTACACAGACAGGTTTAAATGCCCTCAGGTCACAGACTGACACTGTACTAGACATTTATGAATTCAGTACAGAATTCTGACATGAGCAGGGGACCTGGAATCAGAATAACAGAATAACTCTGTTATTTTCTAGATATGTAATCATGGGCTAGCCATCCTGGGCTTCAGATTTTTATTTTAAAGTGTAGACAACAGCAGTAGTAAACCACCCCCAATGAGGTTTGTTGGAAGAATTAAATTACATAATAATGCAAAGTGTTTAATGCAATGTCTGAGACATAGGATGTATATGTGTTAATATTTATACTGCTATCATCTGCTATTTACATGGCAGTTGTACCACTGCAAGGCCAGACATGTAGTAGTGAACTGGTCTACAGAGGAAAAAAACCCGTCCTTGAGACGCTCAGTTCTCATGGGGGGGGGGGGGGACAACAGTTAATATCAATATAATTATCATTATAGTATATTAATAAGACAGAGGTTGAGTATGATGGAAATACTGAAGGGGCAACAATATTGGCATGACTTTCTTCAAAAATCCTAGGACTTCCCTGGTGGCGCAGTGGTTAAGAATCCGCCTGACAATGCAGGGGACACGGATTTGATCCCTGGTCCGGGAAGATCCCACATGCCGTGGAGCAACTAAGCCCATGTGCCACGGCTCCTGAGCCTGCGCACCACAACTACTGAAGCCCACGCTCCCTAGAGCCTGCACACTGGAACTACTAAAGCCCATGCTCTGCAATAAAAGAAGCCACCACAATGAGAAGCCCGCACAGCGCAGCAAACAGTAACCCCTGCTCGCCGCAACTAGAGAAAGCCCATGTGCACCAACGAAGACCCAACACACCCAAAAAAAAAAAAAAAACCCTAGAAATATTTCTGGTAAAGAGCTCCAGACGACCGGGGTTACTGGCTCATTCCTTCATACAGATCTGCCTTAGCATCCCTGACACAGGCCAATAAAGCTCTCAATTTAAACCAACTTTCTCAGGAATACTGTCTCTGACTCTCTCAATGAGATCAAAACCCTGTACCTCATTATGTCTATAAAATCCACGTGCTTTATTATATTTACTACTTCAATGTTTACCTTCCCTACAAGAAGGTGAAAGAACACTGAAGCATATATCTTGTTCACTGCTGTATCCTCAACCTGGCACACAGAAGACACCTAACTAATGGCTGTTAAGTAAGTGAATAATCGTTAAAATAAACTGAAAAGAAACTGAGAACTAGAGTTTATGATTCAACTGACTAGAGTTCTGTGATCTTCAAACCTGAAAAGGTAATCCTAGGCTGTTAAACACTCTTCTTTGTATCCCATTTCTAAGATAGTGCCAAACCCATAGGAGGCCTTGTGAGTTTAGGAGGGGGCAGTTCACTGACTACTATTGGTAAACAGGCGGAGCATAGTAGATCTGGGATGGAAACCAGGAATCTGGAGTGGCAGGGGGCAGTCTGCATTAGGGAGTTTGATGATCTCTCGATGGATAACCAAACATGTTTCCTTAATAAATGTGCAATCGTTAGGCAGACCAATGCTGACATATCCTTTAAAAAATTAGTTCAATTTACACCCAAAGCAAACTTAAGGGAAAGTACAATACTTCAAGGTGTATTTCAATAGAGTCACCACTAATGCTTATACAATCATATAAATCATTGTATAATCAAGGTAAACTCCCCACACATTTATCTCAGCACCCAAAACATGAGAAAAACTTCAGAAAATTAAAAAAGGACATAGCCCTTTTTATTCTTCACTGGAAGCCAGAAGATGGGAATGGAGGTTAGTGAAACCAAGACAGAGTTTCCCAGATAAGGAATATAATAACTGAAGTACAGAATAACGGACTGTAGATAATACAGAGCTCAGTTTTCACAGCTGAGAGGAAAAACAAAGAACAAGTAAATGCCTGCAGTATCCTCAGAGACCAAGGGTTCCAAAAGTTCCAACTGACTTAACTCCTCAAGCTTTTTATTCCAGCTTTTCCACGGCTTGACTTACTATTTTGCGTTTCTAAAAAGCAACTCTTGAATAGGCAGAAAAAAAAGCAATTAAATAGGGTTAGATTTCTAAGTCAACTTGGTTACTTGTAATGCTAGTAAAAAGGTTCCATGAACAATGGAACAAAAATTTATTCAAATAATGCTTGATATACAATATTTAGTCTTTTTTTTTTAATTTAACCAAAAAGAAGGTATACAGAACTGGAAGGGACCTGAGGTGATCACTGTTGTAGCTCACACTTCTCAAACTTTAATGTACACACAAATCATCTTTGGATCTTGTAAAATGCTGGTTTTGACTCAATCCGTCTGGGACGCGGCCAAAATTTTACATTTTTATAATAACAAGTGTCCTAGGATGCCAATTCTGCTGGTTGTGGGGACTGCACTTTGCACAGCAAAGATCTCAATAGTGATTTGAGAACTGATGGAAGAGCATGTGAATAGATGACTTTTTCAAATGCCTTTCTAGTCCTGGAATTTTGACTCTATTAAAGTTATTGTTTTCTGCTCTAGTTGTACCAAACAGCTTTTCCCATTCTACAAAAATATATTGTATATGTACATATATAAAGTGTATGAGTTTCTACTTGCTACTATTCAATTCCACGTTAGTAGGATAATTTTAGTATTTCTAAGGTGACCTTATTTTGCAGGGTAAACTCAACTGTCCCAAATTGACATAGTGTCTAACTTGACTATATCTGGGATTCCTTTAATTGAATCATTTATTCTTCAAAGTATCACTGAGTGCCTACAATGTGCCATATGCTATGCTACAAACACAAAACTATAAACAAAGATTTAATAAGTCGGGCTCTAGGACAATACCTTTTAAAACACTGTATATTTCATCCTTCCTGTTCCCAATTCCTCTCCAGAGGTGAGGGTGGCTATAGGTTCAAACAGTTTAAACAATGAGAAAAGGAGGAAGAAACTACAGAAATAGAAAGAAATAAAACCTGTTGAACATTAAAAATGTGCTACATTCATACAATGCAATATTATTCAGCTACAAAAAGGACTGAAGTACTGATTCATGCTAAAACATGGATAAACCTTAAAAATGGTTATGCTAAATCAAAGCATAACACAGAAACAAAGTGTAACACAAAAGGCCACATATTTTATGATTCTATTCGTATGAAATGTCCACAACAGGCAAATCAAATCCATAAAGACAGAAAGTAGATTAGTGCTTGCCAGGGGCTGGGTGGAAGAGGAATGTGGAGTGACTGCTAACAGGTGTGGGGTTTCTTTTTTGGGGTGATGGAGTGGCATTAGTGGTGTCGATTGCAGAACACTGTAAATACACTAAAACCCACTGAATTTTACACCTTCAAATGATTTAAATGGAGAATTTCATGGTATGTGAACTTTATCTTAAAAAAGAAAAAAAACACAACCCATTGACAAACTGAAAAAAGGGTAAATACTACACTAAGACTATGGAAACAGTGATATTGGTCTTTCTAGGGTCTATTAAACTAACGCCAAACACTTTTTTCATTTGAGAAGGGGATTTTCTTCTCAAGTGAGCTGGAGTTTGTGTTTGCAAATAAAGATTCATTTGTTGATTAGACAGTATCTCAAATGCATTATCTTAAAAATCAAATTAATTTGTTTTCTTTACTTTTATCAAATTATTGCTTATATAAACTTTTATCTGATTTTATGGCAGTGCTGTGTCTGACAGTCTGAAGCCAAAGAACACTGCTTTTAGCCCTGAGCCTCCGGTGAGTAGATTTAATCAATAGGGTTTACACTATTTTTCACCTACTCATCCTATACAGTCATTATATTTAACCAGTTAAACATATTTAGTGGGTAAGGTATAAAACAAGGTAGAATTTAATACAGGTCACCCATAAATTCTGCATTAAAAAACAAAACAGGGCTTCCCTGGTGGCGCAGTGGTTGAGAGTTCGCCTGCTGATGCAGGGGACGTGGGTTCGTGACCTGGTCCGGGAAGATCCCACATGCCGCGAAGCGGCTGGTCCCGTGACCCGTGGCCACTGGGCCTGCGTGTCCGGAGCCTGTGCTCCGCAACGGGAGAGGCCACAACAGTGAGAGGCCCGCGTACAGCCAAAAAAAAAAAAACAGTCCTACCATATAATTTATAACTTTATTTCTTTAAATAGCAGAGTTATTTTTTAGACTTCATTTTACATAAAGAAACTAAAATTCCATGATCCCTCGAGATATTTTAAGTAAAAACCTTTATTTGTTTAGAGAAATAGTCAGGAATTGAATTCACAAGATTAATTAGAGACACCTATCACTAGACAACCCGGTAATGCCTAGGCAGTGTCTCTAACAGCAAAGCACTGTCTGATGGTTCACAACAAAGTCTACCAAGTTTCAAAGTAGAAATATTGCAAGACCCACAAAGAAGGCTGGTGGCTGAGAGACAGTAGAGAATGTTTAAATATATGGCTATCTGATGGATACTTCATTCTTCTGGTCTATTCACTATCAAAACATTCAGTACTGCTGGAAGGTAAATAAAAGATATTTGTTAATAAGTCTTTGTGTTTGAAATCCAGAATGATCACCTCAAGCAGTAGTACTGGGTTTAAGATGCTATTTATTCTTAGGCAATAGAAAGAATAAATATGGCCAGTGAAAAATGGGTGTTACATTAAAACCTGTTATGTTTTCACCACAGAATTAAAGTGATAGTTCTACTCTTAACAGAGAGAAAAGACTGCCCACAAATTATCAGAGCTAATAATTTAAGTAACTACTTGCTCACACTGAGATTCTCCTGCCTACTCCAAGTACAGAGGCTAATAGCATTCTAGTAGAACATTATCACCACTTTTGCAGATTAGAAATTAGTTACAGAACTCTTCAGAGGAGAATTTTTTAAGAAGTTCTGGTGTCATGTGTTTGATTTTTTCTTGAATTTTTGAAATTTATTTATTTTTTTATACAGCAGGTTCTTATTAGTTGTCCATTTTATACATATTAGTGTATATATGTCAATCCCAATCTCCCAGTTCATCCCATCCCACCCTGCCACTTTCCCCCCTTGGTGTCCATACGTTTGCTCTCTACATCTGTGTCTCTATTTCTGTCCTGCAAACCGGTTCATCTGTGCCATTTTTCTAGGTTCCACATATATGTGTTAATATACGATATTTGTTTTTCTCTTTCTGGTGTCATGTGTTTAGAATCAGAGTCAGCAACATTCTCCGTTAAGAGCCAAACAGTACATAATTTAGGATTTTTGAACCACAGAGCCTGTTGCAATTACTCAACTCTGCCACTGTAATATGTGAAAACAGACATAGATAATACAGAAACAAATAAGTGGCTGTGTCATTACTTTCTTCATGGACACTGAAATTTGAATTTCATATAATTTTCATAGGTCATCACATATTATTCTTCTTTTGGTTTCCCCCTCAACCATTTAGGAATGTGAAAAGAATTCTTAGCTCATGGCTGTACAAAAATGGGTAGGAGGCTGGATTTGGCCCATGGATCATAGTTTGCTAATCCCTGGTTTAGAGTGTGATGGAGTGAAGAAGTTATAGACAGTAAGTTAGTAAATAAATTACACAAACCATTTTACGTACAAACTGTATATTTTATAGTCCTAAAATTTAATGTATTTAACCTCTTAATCAGGTTTAATATTCAGTTTGATCTCCTTAAGAAGATATGTATTTACAAAGGGTATTTTCACATTATTATTTGTTTTCATAAATATTAGGTGGAAAAGAACACGTTAGCTTAATTGAATTCAGATTCATAAAGAAAATCAATCTCTTGTCCATCCACTTTGGCCATCTCTACTTTAACTCCTTATTTCAGTCTATCGGTTATTCCTTCAGATTAGTGCAATAGCCACTTAACTGGGTTTTCAGCTTTTTAGTGTTTCCTCATAAATCCATCCTCCACTCTGCAGCCGGAAAACTCTTTTAAAAATTTAAGTCTGATCTTATGACACCTACCAAGTCTTTTTTTGGGGGGGGGACAGGGGGCGGGGGCTGCACCTCGTGGCCTGTGGGATCTTAGCTCCCCGACCAGGGATTGAACTCAGGCCCTTGGCAGTGAAGGCACGAAGTCCTAACCACTGGACCGCCAGGGAATTCCTACGACACCTACCAAGTCTTATAGCGGCTGCAATGGTTCCCCCAGTGCTCAAGTATAGTCTAAACTTTCACTTTCCTCCCTTATCCCTTGTCTCTTCTTTTTCCTGTTTTCAAACTGTAGACATACAAAGATTTTTCACATGCAACTCTTAGTCTTTCCCTATTTATTTAACATAATTTTCCTAACCTGTCCAAACTCAATTAGGCACTACTTCCATGTGCTTCTGTTACATACCTATCCCTAGAATAACTGCTTTTATACACTATGGTAACTGTCTGGTTTACTTGTTTGTTCTCCTTTGCCTAGTAGTAAGCTCTTGAGAGACAGGTTTGTGTTTTACTTAACTATAATATTCAATACCTAGGATCTAGAAAGAAGTCTGGAACATAATAGAGACTTAAATATTTGTTGGATGAACCCATGAACTGTTACGGGTTGAACTGCGTCCCCCGCCCGCCCCCCCCACAAAAGATATGTTAAAATTCTTATCCTCAGTTTCTCAGAATGTGACCTTATTTGGAAATAGGATCGCTGCAGGTATAATTAGTTAGAATGAGGTCAACCCGGAGCTGGGTGGCCACAGCTCAATCTGACCAGTCCTTATAAGAAGAGGAGACACGAGACACAGATGAGCGGTGAACTCCATGTGATGCTTTCTAGTGTTGTTCCCTTTTGCACGGTTTGATGTTATACAGCTTCTTAGCCTAAGATCACCAGTCAGTTAGGACAAGACTTACACTGGTCACTCGACGGTAGATCTGTGCAGCATTTTGGCACTCGGAGTAAGGGTATTCAGATGTGGCCATCTCAAGCATGCACATCCCAAAAGCATAAACGTCAACGGATTCATCATATTTCTCTTCATACATCTCAGGGGCCATGAACTCTGGGGTACCTTAAATTAAAAGAATGATTCAGACTCAGTGTGAGGAGAAGCTGCGATTCATGGGGAGGGCAACAGCAGAGGGGTTGACCTGTGAGAGAAGAAAGTGGAAGGGGGGTAAGAGGTGAGGGAGGAAAAAGAAAGAAAGGTAGGTAGGTGGTGGGGGGAGAGGAAAGAAATCGTCTTAGTCTGTTCCATCAAATATGTTATAGATCTTACACTACAACTCCTTTATAAAAACTGGCGTAGGATCAAGTGTCTATTTATTTACTGTTTCAAATGGATTAGTGTCATACAATGTCAAAATAGAGCCTTGCATAAAAGATAAACTGATATATTGAAAACAAACGGAAGGAAAAGGTAAGAGACTACTGAGGAATAAAGTAGACATAATGGCATCTACCTGTAAGATAGGATGATGGGTTAAAAAAGATCAAAATCCTTGTCTGCCCCCTACTGTATGGTAGGTGTAAGGTTAACATTCATATAATAGCTAGTCTCTTGCCATTAACATTCCATCTGATCAGTTTCACTTTTAAGGCGGCTTTTCAGTAAAAAACAGATAATCAATACATTTTTAAAACGGTAAAATAAACTGTAATTGTCTATAAAGGCCACTCACCAGAGCCCTTTTCTTCACACACTTACCACCCCCCCCTGCAGTACACAAACCTACTGCAGATGTAAGAAGTGTAGTGAGGCACATCCTACAGACACACACACAAATAATTCGGTCTGCACTTGAGTTCTCAGACTGAATTATGAGCATAGAGTGAGTGTATGATTCCACACACCAGGTTTCCAATGTTTCCAAAGAAATTAAGCCCGAATACCTCAAATTATAGGACATTTCTAAGAACAGGCTTGCACACTATGGTTTAAACAAAAAAAGAAATAAGAAAAAACCCTCTTGGGACAGAGATTAAGATGCCAAAGACAATCAAAGAACTGTTTCCTATAAGGAGGGCAAAAAGGAAATTCATCTTTAAATAACTCTTCCCAGGAACACTATTTTGTAAGGATGTGCAAATTACTGGTGTTCAATTTTTTTCTTACTAAAACATAGGATTCTAGCCCACTTAAAAATGAATGGCTTGGGATTCCCTGGTGGCGCAGTGGTTGAGAGTCTGCCTGCCGATGCAGGGGACACGGGTTCGTGCCCCGGTCCGGGAAGAGCCCACATGCTGCGGAGTGGCTGGGCCCGTGAGCCATGGCCGCTGAGCCTGCGCGTCCGGAGCCTGTGCTCCGCAACGGGAGAGGCCGTAACAGTGAGAGGCCCGTGTACCACAAAAAAAAAAAAAAAGAATGGCTTTCCTGCTGTTGTTATTGTCATCACCTTTGGGGAGAGTAGAGTGTTTGTGAAGATTTCAAGTTTTCAAATTGTCATACCCTCCTCAGAAAGTGAAAGCTTATAAAATAATCAGCATTAAATTATTTTTCCAGCTACAACTCTCTAACATAACAGTTAAAGGCTGAAAGGACAGACTTGTTGTATAGATCAGTGATTCTCAAGAATGATGATTTGCCCTATAGGGGACATCTAGCAATGTCCAGAGACATTTTTGGTTGTAACAACTGGGGGGAAGTGGGCAAGGGGGCATGCTACTGGCATCCAGTGAGTAGGACCAGGGATGCTGCTAAATCATCTTACAATGAACAGGTCAGTCCTTACAACAAAGGGCTGGCCAACCCGAAGTGTCAATAGTACTGAGGCTGAAAACTGTTTCAGGTATATCTTCTGAAGAGTAGGAGTTAAAAAAAAGTTGATAATGAACCATCATATTTTCACATTTTAAAATAAAGTTTTGGGGCTTCCCTGGTGGCGCAGTGGTTGAGAGTCCGCCTGCCGATGCAGGGGACACGGGATCGTGCCCCGGTCCGGGAAGATCCCACATACCGCGGAGCGGCTGGGCCCGTGAGCCATGGCCGCTGAGCCTGCGCGTCCGGAGCCTGTGCTCCGCAACAGGAGAGGCCCGCATACCGCCAAAAAAAAAAAAAAAAAAAAGTAAAATAAAGTTTTAATAGGCAGATATTTTTGAATATACATATATCCAACAGACTTCTTCAGAAACTAAATAATATATATATTCAATTTCTTTAATGGGGAAAGTAACATACTTTATCTGTTATATAAGTAAGTATATGATACTAAGTATCAATGAAATGACTCAGTAAGGTTAACAATTATTACATAATGTTTTGTAGGCAAAGTTCACCTTACTTCTCTTCATATAACTTTACAAAACAACAATGGTCTTCAAGATGATTCTAGAGGCAAAGAAATAGAGAACTCCACATCACTTCCTGGGTTCAAGCTCTGAATTTCTGAAGGTTTAGTTCACATAATAAAAGCTCTGACAAGGTCAGGTTTCTAAATAAAAGGAATGTCAGAAAGCCAGTGAGACTGCAAGGTACACCTGAAACATACCTATCACACTCTTGGCAAAAGAAGCCCGCTTCAGGGTTGCCAGACCTAGGTCTCCAATCTTGACTGAGCCTGTAGGGCCAGTGATAAAGATGTTGTCACACTTAAGATCCCGGTGAATAATAGGTGGAGTTCGAGTATGAAGAAACTGAAGTCCTTTAAGAATCTGACGGCACCAGCTTCTCAGAACTTTGATCTTCATCACCTTAAACCTTTTCAGGTACCTAGAAAAGGCAAGGTACACCAAACAGGTTATCAATGATATGCATTTATTACTTTGAAGAATTCCATTAAATTCTAGCATATCTGAGATGGGAATATCAAGTTCAGAATATTAAGATTCAGTAAGCTTAGGTTAGTGCTACTTTTAGTAAGGTTAAAGGGGATAGGATAATAAGTAGTTGGCAAGCAAATTCTGATAACAAAGCACAAAAAATAAATTCCTTAAAATTAGATCACTGCTAAAATGATTTAAAAGTTAAGAGGCAGAGTTCGACTTCTGGTAATGGTGAAGCAACTCTTATTGGATGCAGATATAATTATAAACTCTAGTAAATACACACACACACAACTACTCGAAAGCTCTGGAGGAATCAAAATCAGGCATAAACTGGAAGGGAGTACACACGAGGGAAAAGGGAAAGCACTAGTCTGTGGGGGTCGCTCAAACCTGGACTGAAACCTGGAGCATTATTGGCTGAGGAATGAATACGAGGATAGAGTTCAAGATTACCTCAGGGTCTAGAACAATGTTATTCAACAGAACTTTCTACAATGACAGTCTGTCCAATACAATATTCACTAGACAAATAAGAATATTCTTTTTTTTTTTTTTTTCGGTATGCGGGCCTCTCCCATTGCGGAGCACAGGCTCTGGACGCACAGGCTCAGCGGCCATGGCTCACGGGCCCAGCCACTCCGCGGCATGTGGGATCCTCCCAGACCGGGGCACGAAACCGTGTCCCCTGCATCGGCAGGCAGACTCTCAACCACTGCACCACCAGGGAAGCCCAAGAATATTCATATTTAAATGAATTAATTAAAATAAAAAATTTTCATTTCCCAGCTGCACTAGTCACATTTCAAGTGCTCAACAACTGCATTGTAGCAAGTGGCTACCATTTTGGATGGTGCAGATTACAGAACATTTCCATCACCACAGAAAGTTCTGTTGGACAGCAGAGATCTAAAAAGTGAAGGAGGCAGGGCGGGGGGCTGGAGGGTGGGGGTGGTGTGTAATCCCAGAAAGGAGGTACAGGGGCTTCCCTGGTGGCGCAGTGGTTAAGAATCCGCCTGCCAATGCAGGGGACACAGTTCAAGCCCTGGTCCGGGAAGATCCCACATGCCGCGAGCAACTAAGCCCATGCGCCACAACTACTGAGCCTGTGCTCTAGAGTCCGTGAGCCACAACTACTGAGCCCACGCACCGTAACTACTGAAGCCCTAGTGTCTAGAGCTGGTGCTCCGCAACAAAAGAAGCCACTGCAATGAGAAGTCCGTGCACCGCAACAAAGAGTAGCCCCCGCTCGCTGCAACTAGAGAAAGCCCATGTGCAGCAATGAAGACCCAATGCAGCCAAAAGATAAATAAATTTTTTTTAAAAAAGGAGGTATAGGGCTTCCCTGGTGGTGCAGTGGTTGAGAGTCCGCCTGCCGATGCAGGGGACATGGGTTCGTGCCCCGGTCCGGGAAGATCCCACATGCCGCAGAGCGGCTGGGCCTGTGAGCCATGGCCGCTGAGCCTGCGCGTCCGGAGCCTGTGCTCCGCAACGAGAGAGGCCGTAACAGTGAGAGGCCCGCGTACCGCAAAAAAAAAAAAAAAAGGGGGTATAGAAGGGCATCTCCAAATTCTGTATATTCACTCTGCCTAAATCTCTGGCTGACCTCTGAAATATGTGTGTGTGTAGCAGAGTCCAAGCAGCCCAGCTAATGTTAAAAGAACAGGACAGAGATTTCTGATTAACTGAGTTCTGATGCTATTTTATCTGGAAATATTCAGGGAAAAAATGAAGAGCACTGATGGTAAATATAAAAGACTACATTTTCCTATTACTATCTTTATGTTACATATGACTACTTAAAGGAAAATCTATAACATTGTATTACAGGATCTAAACAATAAATGTAACATATGAAAATTATAGCATAAAGTATAAGTACTAGAAATACATGGGCCTATATTTTTGCAAGTTTCCTTTATTTTACATGAAATTGTACAGTATCAAGCATGTTGTGAAAAGTTAAACATATAAATGCAGTATCTAAAGCAGCCACTAAAAAAGATATTTCAAATGCACACACACACACACACACACACACACACACACACACACACACAAGTGGAGTTTAACCAAAAAGCTAATACAGAAACTAATACAAAACCTTAAAAATAAATTAAAAACTGAAATTCTGCTTCACTTGGGTGGGATATGAGGTAATTAAAGAAAACTAATGGTGAAAGTTGGTTTTATGGTTTAAAAAATATATATAAAAACAGAGTTACTTCTGGAGGGTGAGGAAAGGGCTGCCTGGAAAGGGCTGCCTAGGAAGAGGTTTAAGGGCATGTATTGAGATGATGGAAATGTTCTATATCTTAACGGTTTCGATTACACGAGTGAGGTATCACATTAATAGGACAAAGGGGAAAACAACATGATCATTTCAATTCATGCAGAAAAGGCATCAGACAAAATCCAACACCTTTCCATGATAAAAAAAAAATACTCAAACTAAGAATAGTAGAGAATATATTCAACATGATAAAGAGCATTTATGAAAAACCCACAGCTATACTACAGTGGTGAAACACTGAAAGCTTTCCCATTAAGACTGGGAATAAGACAAGAATAACCACTGCTCTTCAGTGTTGTACTAGAAACTCTAGCCAGATTAATTAGGCAAGAAAAAGAAAGGTACCCAAATTGGAAAGGAAGAAGTAAAACTCCCTCTATTTGCGGATAACAAGATCCTATATATAGAAAATTCTAAAGAATACATACAGACATGCACACACAACTAGAGTTAATAAACGAATTCAGCAAAATTGCCAGCGTACAAGATCAACACGCACAAATGAGTTGTGTTGTACACCCCAACATTAACAACCTGAAAAGGAAAGCAAGAAAACAATTCCATTTGCAAAAACATCCAAAAGAATAAAATACTTAGGAATAAATTTAACCAAGGAAGTGAAAGATTTATACACCAAAAACTAGAAAACACTGTTGAAAGAAATTAAAGGACACCTAAATAAAATGGAGAGATGGGTTCATGGATTGGAAAACAATATAGTGAAGATGGCAACATTAGCCAAAGTGACCCACAGATTCGATATATCTACGGATAGATTTGATTATATCTACAGATGCAATCAAAATTCTAGCAGACTTTTTGCAGAAATGGAAAGCTAATCCTCAGGTTCATACGGAATTACAAGGGGCCCCAAATAGCCAAAACAATATCAAAAAAGAAGAACAAAATTGGAGAACTCACTTTTTCCAATTTCAAAACATATCACAAAGCTACGTTTTGTAGTATTAAAACAGTGTGGTACTAGCATAAGGATAGATACATAGAACAGTGGAATAATATGGAGGGTCCAGAAATAAACCCATGCATCTATGGTTAAATGATTTTTGACAGGGGTGTCAAGATCATTCAACAGGGAAAGAATAGTCTCTTCAACAAATGGTGCTGGGACAACTGGATATCCACATGCAACAGAATGGAGTTGGATCCCACACCTCACACATACACAAATGTTAACTCAAAAACTGGAACGTTCTAAATAAAAGAGCTAAGCCTATAAAACTCTTAGAAGAAAAAATAGGGGTAAAACTGCATGGCCTTGGTTTTGGCAATGGATTCTTAGATATAACCCTAAAGGCACAAGCAACTAGGGGAAAAAAAACAGATAAACTGGACTTAATCAAAATTTAAAACTTTGTGCATCACATGACGTCATTAAGGAGTGAAAAGAATATATAGAATGGGAAAAATATATTTACAAATCATGTACCTGATAAGGGTTTAGCTTACAGAATATATAAAGAACTCTTACAACTCAACAAAAAGACAAACAACCCAATTTAAAAATGGACAAAGTGGGCAAAGAGTTGAATAGACATTTCTCCAAAGATGTACAACATGCACATGATAAGATGCTCAACATCATTACTCTCTAGGGAAATGCAAATCAAATGAGATACCATGTCACAGCCAGCAAGATGACTATTAAAAAACCAAAAACAAACAAACAAAAAAACCAAGTGTTGGCAAGAATATGGAAAAATTGGAACCCTTATTCATTGCTAGTGGGAATGTAAAATGGTTCAGCCATTGTGGAAAACAGTTTGGTGGTTCCTCAAAAAGTTAAACACAGAATTACCATATGACTCAGCAATTCTACTCAAAGGTATATACGTATCTAAAAGGCATGAAAACGGGTACTCAAATAAGCACTTGTACACAAATGTTCATGGTGGAAACAGCCCAAATGTCTATCAATAAGTGAGTGGATAAACAAATTGTGGTATATCCACGAAATATTAATTAGTCATAAAAAGGAATGAAGTACTGATACATGCTACAACATGAACCTTGAAAACATGGTAAGTGAAAGTAGCCAAACACAAACATGTATTTTATATTCCATTTATATGAAATACCTTGATCAGATAAATCCTTAGAGACAGAAAATAGTTGGTGGTTGCCAAAGGCTGGTGCAAAGGAAGAAAGGGGAATTGTTTAATGGGTTTTAGTTTTGCAAGATGAAGAATTCTCAAGATTGGTTACACAGCAACATGAATATATTTAACTAAACTATACACTTAAAAATGATAAAGGGCTTCCCTGGTGGCACAGTGGTTAAGAATCCGCCTGCCAATGCAGGGGACACGGGTTCGAGCCCTGGTCTGGGATGATCCCACACGCTGCGGAGCAACTAAGCCCGTGTGCCACAACTACTGAGCCTGCGTGCCACAGCTACTGAAGCCCGCGCGCCTAGAGCTGGTGCTCCGCAACAAGAGAAGCCACGGCAATGAGAAGTCCGCGCACCGCAAAGAAGAGTAGCCCTCACTCTCTACAACTAGAGAAAGCCCGCACGCAGCAACAAAGACCCAACACAGCCAAAAATAAGAATAAATAAAACAAATTTTTTTAAAATGATTAAGATGGTAAATTTTGTATGTTTTTACCAGAGTAAAAAAAAAATGCCCATCTATAAATCCTAGAGATCAGCTAGTCCACTTATTTTACACATGGAGAACTGAGGGCCAGAGAAGGGGATCTACTTGCCCTAAATCACAGCTGGTCAAAGTCAGAGCAGAGAGCAGACTCCTACTCTAAGTCTAGTGCTTTCTACTTTACCTCTTGCTGCTTTTGCTTTGAGGCTCAGAAACTGAAACAGACAATGATGGGGAAAAAAGAACTTTAAACTTAAAAGAAAATGGTTAGAAACTTGGATCATGTGCAATTAAAGAGAAAATATACTACGTGGGAAGGGTAATGGGGAGTAACTGCTTAATGGGTATGGGGTGTTCTTTTAAGGTGATGAAAATGTTTACGAACTTGACAGATGTGGTTACACAACATTGTAAATGTAATAAATGTCACTGAACTGTACACTTTAAAAAGGTTAATTTTATGTTATATGAATTTCATCAAAACTTTAAAAAAAAACTAACTTTATTTCTATCTACTGACAGACTACTGACAACCCACCAAGTATTCAAACCAGAAAAAGAATCTCAAGATGCAGATATACAAACAACTACTACCACAGAATTTTCCTTAATTCATTCAAATATTTATCAAGTTTCAGGCACAGTGCTAGGGAGCACAGTCTAGGAAAAGAAACAGGCATGTGAATAACAAGAAGCGTGGACGACTAGCATAAAGATGCTGCCATAAATATTAGAAAAGTTGGATGGGAAAATTAGAATGTGGAGGAGGGAAATAATCTGTTGGCTTTTCAACATGTTAATTTTGAGCATCCAAGAGCATCCGGGATTTTCTACATCCAGGAAATACAAGACTATGTTTCAAAGATCTGAGATTAATCAGCTCAGTAGCATTAACTACAGAAGGTTATAAAGAATAAATACACACTACAGAGACAATTTTTCACAATCCAATTCTTCCACAAAAAATTTACACCATAGAAGTTACTCTAGTTTCCTCTCTGAGTACAAATAGATACTCTATGAGACACGGGACTCCAAAGGCATACAGGGAATTTCTGCATTTGACCTATCCATATTCCTGAAAGGGATGATAGGTCTAGATGTTTTGGCTTCAATTTCTGATGCTTTGGGAATGAAATTATCTAGTGATAAATGTCACAATACAATTTGTATTTGATACAATATGTGCATAGTTGTAGCAAAAACTGCCCAATATGAGGTGATAAAATAAATGGGTAAAGCTTGTCAATAAGCTTCAATTTCATTTTAACCACTAGAGGGCTACCTTGTCATTTGATTTCTGATCTCTTAGCCACTCAATTTTAGAAATGCCAATCACCATAACTTAAAGCAACTAGGTTTATTCTGCAACAACTTCTCATTTAAATACTTACCAATACATAATTATCAAACCACTTTATACACCAGAGGACCTTGTGGGCAGGAAAATGTGCTCATATACTAACATTTGGAGCAACTATTCATTCCCTCCTTAGTATACTGGGCAACAACAGAAGAACTGATAAGGCCTGAAATAAGAAAATTCAAGTTCTCTCATACTTCTTGGTCAGCTTTTACAATATTGATGAACTTACGTTTTAAGTGTTCCAGATGTCATAAGTTCAGTCACCAAAACGATGCACTTCTTTCCCTTTACTGTGGATTCCCAGGAATCATAGAATCGGACAATATTGGGATGCTGAAGACCCTTTAACATCTCAGCCTCTTCTTTAAATCTCTGCCTCTCAGACTTTGTTAACTTTCGATCCTAAAATCAAAAAGCAAGACAGAATACAGTTCAAGATTGGGAGTTTGGGGTTGACATGTACACACTACTATATTTAAGACAGATAACCAACAAGGACCTACTGTACAGCACAGGGAACTCTTGCTCAATATTGTGTAATAACCTAAAAGGGAAAAGAATTTGAAAAAGAATAGATACATGTATATGTATAACTGAATCACTGTGCTGTACACCTAAAACAAAAACAAAGGAAAAAACAAACAGAATATGCTTTTAAGATAATAAAACACCAAGTCACATAGTTACACTTAGATGCTAAACATGTGCAAAATTATAATGACCAATACTGTTGAAATAAAACATCCTAACACTGAAGTTACTAATAATTAATAATTTCATCAGCCTGTTATATGAGTGTGAGAACAGGCTAAAGTGTATTTAAGAAAACTCTTGATTATAAAGTCATGCTTGAGGGATTTCCCTGGTGGCGTAGTGGTTAAGAATCCACCTGCCAATGCAGGGGACACGGGTTCGAGCCCTGGTCCGGGAAGATCCCACATGCTGTGGAGCAACTAAGCCTGTGCGCCACAGCTACTAGCCCGCAGGCCACCACTACTGAAGCCCGCACACCTGGAGCCCGTGCTCTGCAACAAGAGAAGCCACCGCAATGAGAAGCCCTGAGAAGCACGCGCACCACAACGAAGAGCAGCCCCTGCTCACCACAACTAGAGAAAGCCTGTGTGCAACAATGAAGACCTAATGCAGCCAAAAAATAAATAAATCAATTACTTAATAAAATAAAGTCATGCTTGAGATTATTTTAGTATTTTTACTGTTAATATGTGCTTCAGATACACGTTTTAGATGCAGTTAATTTACCACTTCCAAAATAAGTCACCTATTGACAGAGATATGCAATTTAATAATGGAACAAGTATGGGTTTTGGAAGTGGTGAGATCTAAATATAAATCCTGTCTTGGCTTCAACTAAAATTTCCTTCATGAATAAAGTCAAGTCCTCCGTATTCATGAGTTCACATACCCAGATTCAGCCAACTGCAAGTAAAAAATGGGCGGGGTGTGTGTGTGTGTGTGTGTGTGTGTGTGTTGGGGGGATCAGAAAATTCCAAAAAGCAAAACTTGAATAGTTTGCCCACATGCTGGCTACTATTTACATAGCATTTACATTGTATTAGCTATTATAAGTAATCTAGAGATGATTTAAAAGTATATGGGAAGATATGCAAATACTGTGCCATTTTATAAAAGGGACTTGAGCACCCACAGGGGTGGAGGGTGGGGTCCTGGAACCAATTCCCGCCACCCCCCGGGGATATTGAGGGATGACTGTGAATACCTTCACCTCATAGGACTCTTGTAAGAATTAAATAATCTACTAGGTAGATTTAATTTAATTTAGTCTACTAGGTAGATTTATTTAAAGTGCCTGGCACTTCATAAGTTAATTCACTTCTTATCTGAGATAACTGGACAAAAGCACTTAATCTGCTCTTCTTCCCTTAACAGAGTCCCATACACACAAACTCTGTACTGTCCTGTAAATTAAAACTGAAACTGTCATGTAATACTCTATCAAAGCACATAATACGTATTTTAACGAAATAGGCCAGGCATACAATAACATAATGTGTCTATGATACAGTCAAATAATTAAACATTAAAGACATAATTTAAACCTTCCTATGTAACTAGATGGCCTTTCCCATCACTACTCCTCACCCTTGAATAACAACCACTACCCTGATCAGATATACCATTCCCATATGGGTTTTTACACTTTAGGTGAAATGTTAAGATTTCATAAAAAGAAGTTACAGAGCATGTACTATCTGGAAGGTGGCTATTTTCCACTCAACATTGTTTGAGCTCACCCATGATGGTACAAGGAGACATTACAAGATATCTACCGTATTACTGTAACTCCATTCATTATCACTGCTATGCAGTTATGCACTGACTGAATACACCACAATTTATATATAACCTCCGACTGATCAATCTTTAGGCGCTTCTCCATTTTTTTGCTATTACAATACGGCAAAGGTTTTGCAGTGTTAATCTCTAGGATGCAGGCTCTTATTTTGGAGTCTATAAACCCCTTTAAGGCAGGTTTGTGAACATGTGTGAAAACAAATATATCTTTATTTTTCATTAACCTTGAATTGAAACTTAATATTTCCTTGAATGAATGTACGTACCTAATAGCATTCAGCAGTACCTGTGATTTGTCACCAACAGACCTAGGTATTTTCATATCATGTAACAGTGGTTGCAGATTATCTCAAAATACCGCACTAGGCATTACTTTGAAATTATGATAGCTATTAGATCTTCCAGTAGATCTTATTAATATACATTAATAATGCATACTATATCACAAATTTAAAAGTTTTGATAACTATTTTAATATAATTTGTTTCCAATATAATCCTATGTATTTTACTATATGGACTTAAAACAAAACATTTTTCTAGCCTTCACTAGCCTTCTGGGGCACAAAAAAAAGAGGAAGTACACCTACTAGGATATATAGCTAGCGGTAGAAGTGCATAGGGAATAGGCATCTTCAGTCTTCATAGGTATCAACAAATTGCTTTTCAAAGGGACTGTGCCAACTGAGTTTCCCAACAGCTTTGTATGAAGGTTCCCACTAGAGTACATGGTCACTAGCAACTGGTATTATCAGACATTAACTTTTGTCAATTTGATGGGTGTAAGTCATGTTCTATAGTTTAATTTACATTTTCAGAGTCACTAAAAAGTGTGAGAAACTGTTTTCTTTGCAGACTACTTAAGACCCCTCTTCTGCAAGGAACTGATGCTTTATCTTACTTGTAGCAGTTCTTAATAGATTATGGATGCTAATCCTTTATTGGGTTTTATGAGTTACAAATACCTTTTCTCAATTTGTGGTTTGTATTTTCACCTTGTTTATGATATCTTGATTTACAGATGTTTTTATTTCACTGTATTTCAATTCATCTATCTTTTACTTTATGGTAGGTGGATTTTATGTCTTCAGTAATTTTTCCAGACACTAAGGTCATAAATATTTTTCTTTTCCTTTTTAAAATATAAATTTGTTTTGTTTGCCACATCTGGGAATTGTTGAGGAATTTATTTGGTTGGGTAAAAGAAGGGCTGACTGTTATTTCTGTTCTGTATCAGCCAATGGCCCCAATATCATTTAATGAACAATCCATCCTTTCCATAGAAGTACAGTTCTGTCTCTGGATTCTACACTCTATTCCATGGTCTGTCTAGTCCTGCGCTAATACCTCACTTTCTTAATTGCTATCACTCTTGCATGATAGTTTAGATGGGTGTAGAATTCTAGGTTGGTGTTCTTTCAGCACTTTCAAGATACTGTTTCATGGTACTCTGGCGTCTACTGTAGCCCTCAGTATACATGTCCTCCTTTGTAGGTTATCTGTATTTTCTCTCTGGTTACTCTAAAGGCTTTAAAAAAAAATTGTGCTCTGCTCATTCACTACCATGCATCTAAGTTTTATTTTATACATAATGGGGCTAATTGTGCTTTTTAAGCCCAAAGTTTCAGGTATTTGTCTTCGCATCAGGAAAATTCTCAACGATTACCTTTTTGATTACTGCCTCCTTCCATTCTCCATTCTCTTCTAAGATTTTCTATGTATGTCTGTATGTGTTATGTGTAAGGGTGTGTGTGTGTGGAACCTTACTCGATCCTTCATATCTTTTAACTTCTCTCTCATTTTCCATTTCTTTCTCTCTGCTGCCTTCTGGGCAGTGTTCTCAGATCTACCTTCTTGTTCATGAATTCTCTCAAGTTGTTATCACGTCTAACCTGCTTATTACCTTAAAATTTGTTTTAATTAATCAAACTTTAAAGTCTAAAGGAGGCAGAGATGCAAAGGACATGTGGCAAGGTCTCAGTCCCTGCTCCAGAAATAAGAGATGAACACAAACTAGACACTTGCAACTAGCCATACAAGTCTTCAAGGGCTGGGTATACTGGTGAGTCAGACATGTATTTGGACATTCATACAGAAAATAAAACGAGGTCAAGCAGTCAGTCTGTCACCAAAAGTACCCACCGGAGGGTCTGATAAAGGGAATTCAGTCACTACTTCAGTCCCTACTTTCCCAGCTAGCATCAAAAACAAAGCAAGGTGGGGAAAAAAAGAAAAAAAGTTGGGCACTAACTAAAGACTTCAGTGGAGAAGGAATTCTCCTGCCACTTCTCTAGGCCCAATGTCTGGGGGAGGGATTTGTCCCCACTCAGTGGTAACCCCACACATGGGGTTTTGAATGAGAAATGATAACTGGCGGCTCAATTTGCAATGATCCCAACCAACCTCCACCCCATCCCTGCTTCATGAACAGACAAGTTTTCCCAGCATCCTCCTTGGAATTTCCTCCCTCTCAGGGTTCATCTCCAAAATTATTTCCATCTCCAAATCATCACTGCAAGATTGCCTTCTCTCAAAGTTCTATAAAAGCCCACTTTCACAGCCCAGTATCACTTTTATTCCCACTCCTAACCTGAAGCTGCAACCATCCACAAAGTCACATACCCTGTCCACTGACACTCAGATCCATAGCTGTTTCATCTTGGGCTATCTTCCTAAACCATTTCTTTCCCAGAGAAGAGACGGCCAAAGGGCCAAAGGACAAGTCGAAGTATCTGGGGCCAAATGACTGAGGAAAGTGGCACTTGTTACTTACTTTTTAATTGCAATACATTTTCATTTCTTGAAGCTCTTTTTGGATCTTTATCAAATCAGTCATTCACTGCCCACTCCAATACCATCTTGATGTTTTTGTGGTTTTAGTTTTTAATCCTTTAATTCTTTTAAAATAATGTGCTTTAGGGGCTCAATTCAATAACACTTTTATCTGAGTTACTGGGGATCGAATTTTGCCTAGTGTTTTGGCTGCTGACATTCATTCATGGTGGTTTGTTTCCCCTCATGATTAACAATAGTGGATAACATGGTTATCTTAAACTGTGATTTGTCTGTTGGAATATCCTCAGTTGTGGGTGTATTGCTGTGGACAGGCTCTGAGTTTATTTATGCCTAGTGCAGCAGGGATATTACTAGTCTTGGTGATGCCTGCATGTAATCCGTTCAAATTTGAATCTCATACTTTTATGAATACAGGTCCCTGATTATGTATTCTCAGGGTAAACTTTTTTCAGCTGACTTGGGAAAAACTGTCTTTTCCCTGACTCAGAAACTGAAATTTTCTCTAGTCTGTCTTTATATTAAAGATTTTGTTCCCTTTTAAGGAACAAGTTTATTGGATCTCAGTTCCAATATCTGCTCGGGCTTAAGACTTCCTCTATCCTTGGGGAGACAGTAAAACCATGCGTCTTAGTTAACAAGATTGGCAATTGTCCCAAGAAGAACCCTAGTGTCAATTCACACTTTTCCTACTCTGGTTTCTAGTTTCTTCTTAGTTTCTAGACCTTGGAAATTATCCTGACAGCCTTATAAGCTCAGCTATGCATTTAAAGAGATAGGTTTCTGTAGTTCCTCTCATCAAAATTTTCAAAATGTCTGGTATTTTACAGTGGGAAGAGTTTTCAGCTTGTTTGGTTTTCTATTTACTGACAATAGGGTTCCCCAATATATGTTTTTTAAAAAATATTGTTTACCATATATTCTTAAGTGTTCCTCATTTAAGGGAACCTTATTCAAAACATGAAGGAAAATCTAGATCACTTGCTGACTCTCTTATACATTACTGTTGAATTACAAAAGCTTATTTTAAAGAAATTGTGAAAAGTTAAGCTATTCTCAAAGCAATCAGAAGACAGTAATCACGAGCCAAATGAATTATAATATTCTACCTACCATTAAGTGAATATTTAATTTTTATATTTTAATATATAGTCTACCTGATTGTCTTGATAACTACTCTTATTTTCTGTAACATGCAACATTCATTTCAGTTTTAGCAATTAATGTATATACTCATATATGTTTAATTAAATTTTAACAAATGCTTGAGTACCCTGTGTCAGACAACAGGATAGGACAAACATTAGAGACAAGGTTCCTGCTATTCTAGACCTTACAATGTAAGAGGCAGAGGCATTAATTTTATTAGGTATTATAAAGAGAAAAAACTGAGTGCTTTGAGAGCATATCAGAAAAGACCCAATTCTGTGTGCACAAGCTAGTGTTAGCCCCCATATCAGCAGGTTACCTTAAGGGTTGAGATCATGAGCATGAAAGTACCCAGAGTTCTAGTTTTACAATACTTGAAATGTTTAAGACCACAAGAGTCTGTAAAAAGTGCTAAAGGCAAACTTCGAAATGCAGGATAGACTGGAGGCAAGGAGACTAAAAACCTTAATAACAGTGAGCTTGTAAACCCTTTCGGCAGAAACTCAAACCAAAGTAATTCACTCTTGTCTGTCTCTACTACCACCACCCTATTTCAAGCCATCACGGTCTCCTCTGGATTTCTGCAATAACCTACTAGCTGTTTCCACACGGCTAAACTTCTCCCTGTACAATGTGTTTTTCCACTCTGTCCAAATACAACCAGAATATTTTAAGGTCAACTTAATCAATTCTGCAGTATGCGTACTTTATTAATTCTTAGAAATTTTGTTTTCCACATTTTTAAACATCTCTGAAATTAGAACGTATCACATAATTGAAATCTTAGACTCAGTGAAGTACTGTATGTCCTAATCCTGTTAGGATAAAGGTGGAAAATCATTGTGACCAATGAGGTCCCACACAATGCAATCCTTGCCCACTTTTCGAGCCTAATTTCTTGTCACTTTCATGTGCCTTTCTCAGACATGTCATGCTTCTTCCAACTCAGGTCCTTCACACACGCTGTTCCCTCCATACAGGATGCCCTTTCATCAACCTTTTTTCCCTGGTTAATGCCCAGCCATTCTTCAAAGATCTGTCATTTCCACGGGGATACCTTCCTTGGCTGCCCCTCACTCTAGGTTAAATCACCCCCTGCCATATACATGTATAGTTTCATGAACTATGTACATGCCTCTTTCAGAGCTCTTAATCACAAGTAATATACTGAGACTTACTCTAAAAGCAGTGACAAAATGCCTTTTTCAGTGTTCTATCTTTAGCAACTGACAACCTAGCATTGTTCAATTGCCATGTGTTGAATGAATCCATGAATGTACTTTCCAAAAAAAATTGTGTGTGTACATTTTTCACAAGTAGTTAGCATTTCCCTAGGAATAGAAGAAATTCCTATGACTTAAAAGCAAGGTGAGGATTGAAATTGGGCCTCTGAGACTCAGTAACTTAACACAACTCAAACACTATGACCAACCTGCAATGGTCAATGCTGCCACCATTCTGATTTTAAAAAGTATTTGTTAAAAGCCATTGTAAAAAATCTGCCAACTGGGGCTTCCCTGGTGGTGCAGTGGTTGAGAGTCCACCTGCCGATGCAGGGGACACGGGTTCGTGCCCCGGCGCGGGAAGATCCCACATGCTGCAGAGCGGCTGGGCCCATGAGCCATGGCCACTGAGCCTGCGCGTCCGGAGCCTGTGCTGCACAACGTGAGAGGACACAACAGTGAGAGGCCCGCGTACCACAAAAAAAAAAAAAAAAAAAAATCTGCCAACTACTTATTTATAGCAAAGTATAAATAAAGGTGGGCGGGGGGACCAAACAGGGACTTCTTCCTTCTTCCAAAAACCTACAATCAATTTTCTTCTTAAGAATAAATACACTGAATGGCAACCTTAAAATTCTATGGATTATTGTGTTTAACTTTTATCTAATTTTGCCTAGAAGTCATCTATACTGTAAACAGAGGCTATTTTCTATGTCTATTATAGATTTTTAACCTCCCTGAAAGCTACTGATGATTTATTTTAAGGGGTCTGAGAACCTCACTTTAAACCTTTAACAGCAGAAATATGACTACAGGGACTTCCCTGGTAGCACAGTGGTTAAGAATCCACCTGACAATGCAGGGGACACAGGTTCGAACCCTGGTCCGGGAAGATCCCACATGCCGCGGAGCAACTAAGCCTGTGAGCCACAACTACTGAGCCCGTGTGCCACAACTACTGAAGCCCGTGCGCCTAGAGCCTGTGCTCTGCAACGAGAAGCCACGGCAATGAGAAGCCTGTGCACTGCAACGAAAGAGTAGCCCCCGCTTGCTCCAACTAGAGAAAGCCCATGCGCAGCAAGGAAGACCCAACGCAGCCAAAAATAAATTTAAAAAAAAAAAAGAAAGAAATATGAGTACAGCTTCTAAGTAGGGAAAAAAACCAAACAAATAATTTGGTGCTTCTTTCAATAATCTGTCAACTTGTTCTATCTATAAGCCTTCTATTTTTTAAATCTAGGATCATTTCATATCTCAGAGAACTATACTATTTTAGCATCCAAAAGAATTTGTTAAGACAAAGTAAAATAGATCAAAACTAACATAAGCAAAAATACCTGTAAGAACAGCTGGGGTTTTAAAAATAATATTTGTTGGGTGTTTGCTATTTACACTAACTGGTTGTTTTACTTCTGTTCTCATTCTCAGAAAACCCTTGTGAGATATTAGGAAATATTACTTTATTTTAACAGATGAACAGACTCAAGAGAAATTTAATATCTTCCTCCAATTCACAATGAAAAGCAGAACCATGAATTAACTGAAAATTTGATTCATAGCTCATGTTCCATTCACTATACTAGACAAACATATTTAATTTCTTCTAAAACATTTTTCAGAAAAGCCACGTTAATATTTCTGCTATTAACCAGGGATCACTGAAAAGAACTAGGCACTTTACTAAATTATAAGTTATAGTTGAAGGTAAAATAAGAGGAGTATATATTGTTTAAACTATATCAACTGTCAAATACAAACAAAAAAGCAGACTCACAGATATATATAGAACACACTAGTGGTTACCAGTGGAGGAGGGGGCCAATCTAGGGGATGGGGGAGTGGGAGGTACAAACTACTGGATGTACCATAGGCTACAAGGATGTATTGTACAACATAGGAAATCCAGCCAATATTTTGTAACAACTGTAAATGTACTGTAACCTTTAAAAAACTGTATCAAAAATTAAAACTTGGGCTTCCCTGGTGGCGCAGTGGTTGAGAGTCTGCCTGCCGATGCAGGGGACACGGGTTCGTGCCCCGGTCCGGGAAGATCCCACATGCCACGGAGCGGCTGGGCCCGTGAGCCCTGGCTGCTGAGCCTGTGCTCCGCAACGGGAGAGGCCCGCATACCGCAAAAAACAAAACAAAACAAAAATTAAAGACTTCAACACTTAAAAAAGCATTACCAAGTGTTAAATTATCGTGAAGACAATGCATTACCAAGTGTTAAATTATCGTGAAGAGAATGATAAAACTTATTTTTTATTTTAAGTATCAAATGAGATTTAGAACAGATTAGCACAACTGCTGCTTTTTGGTGCCTTCTCTCCAGCATTATCAAACTGGATATTCCTGGGGGCTTGATATACTATCCCAATTGCAACATTCATTACCTTCAGTGCAAACGAGAGCTGATGCAGCTAACCCGCTCTATTCATTTCATTCATTTCTTTCCACCTACATAAAATTGTTTTGACAGGCTAAATGAACAAAACCAAGGATCACTGTCACATGACCTCCCATAACATGCACAGCTCCCGGAGGCTGAGGGGTGGAGGTGGGGGCCCAGCAACAACTGAAACAATTGTTCATCTCAGTACCATCCAAATAACAGTGCTCAGTAGATTATTTGCTGATGCAATTTCTTCTTGGGTGAGTGAGAAACACAATGTTAATATTTGGTACAATGGCCTTACAGCAATTTTACATCTTTGGTTCCTTGCTTTGTACAAAGTTATTTTATTTTAAATAACCTCTACAGGCATCTTCTCTTTATCCCTAAATTTCGGTATTTTCTGAAGTAGCAATCCTATGCCTTCCTATTGCTTATTTTATCAGCCCCAGAAGCAAACCTTCCAAATAAATTATGCAACTGAAACAGTGAGCTTGATTTTCATTAAATTAAACCAGAAATATTCACTTTATTAGCTAATATCTGTACCCCCAGAAAATTTGACCCTCTAGACTTATTAACATTTAAACTTCTATTGCATTTTATTTTTAGCAATATTCAAAGTTTTACTACTAAATTAAAACCACATGTTGTAAGTCTACATATCACAACATGGGTGGAGAGAAGTATCTGGAATTCCTTGATTAGAATATTTTAGGTCAATATTGGAGTCCTCCCTACTTATCATTTTCTGCACCACACTGACTTAGCAAAGACCTAGGCATCTATTCCATTTTTTAAAGTGATACTAATTGTTGGGTGTTGGAATGTGGAAATAAAAACATGTCTTCAGGCAGAGAGAACAGCAGTTTGAAATATTGCTTTCCAATGCAGCATGGGTTCCAGTTAACATTTACCAAAAATTTTTAAAATTATTCTGTATTTTGAAAGAAGGAATCACATAAATGACTATTTAGTCTGGCATACCTCTCTCTCATAGGCCTACATGGTCTAATAACAATTCAAACACTGCAGAAAAGTATTTTGTACTCTAAACTTCTATCTACTAAATACTTTGCCCTATTCTTCTTGAAAACTCCCAAATAATTAGACACTGAAGGCCTGGGGAAAGGTGGGAAAAATAACTCATAGAAGCAGAATAATGATGCTCATGCAAAAACTCTTAACTGTTAACAACAATGACAAAGATTAATAAGGCTTTTAAGATGTTTTGAAATACAATATGAAAATTAAACCTGGATTTTATGTAGCCAAATCTACAGAGTAAACTCCTACTACAAATTTCATTATGACCTTCCAGTCTGATACCCTTAAAGAGGAACAGGGTCTATCCCATAGGGAAGAGAGTCTATTTGAATTTTCCTCAATAGGTCAACAGATATGATAATTACGGGGCAGGGGCAGGGAGTAGATGGACATTTAAAAAATGACACTGTGGGGCTTCCCTGGTGGCTCAGTGGTTGAGAGTCCGCCTGCCGATGCAGGGGATGCAGGTTCGTGCCCCGGTCCGGGAAGATCCCACATGCCGTGGAGCGGCTGGGCCCGTGAGCCATGGCCGCTGAGCCTGCACGTCCGGAGCCTGTGCTCTGCAACGGGAGAGGCCACAGCAGTGAGAGGCCTGCATACTGCAAAAAAAAAAAAAAAAAAAGACACTGTGTCCCTTGCTTCTCCCTAGCATCCTCTAAGAACTATTCTGAAATAGTCCCAGTTTCATACAGACAGAAAAAAAGTCATCAAAAGAAAAGCAAAAAAGAACCTGGCTGTTCTATCTAACTCCTCCTCCACCGATCCCTTCTTCCTCTGGCTCATCTTTATTTGCATTTTTAAAAATTTATTTATAAAAAGGTTCTCTGTATCAAAGCAGGACAAAAAAATAATTACTTACACAAGAAAATCTACAGTGCTTTCTCAAACCAGATGTGTGCCAATTTATACAGTTCTACCACTAAGCATCCTGTACTTCACCCCCAAACCTTGGCCACAAATATATAAATCTGGGGCCTGAGATTCTCTTCACCCCTCTCTTTTCAGGGGCACAAAAACCAAATGGGGGCTTCCCTGGTGGCGCAGTGGTTGAGAGTCTGCCTGCCGATGCAGGGGACACGGGTTCGTGCCCCGGTCCGGGAAGATCCCACATGCCGCGGAGCGGCTGAGCCCATGGGCCATGGCCGCTGGGCCTGGGCGTCCGGAGCCTGTGCTCCGCAACGGGAGGGGCCACAGCAGTGAGAGGCCCGCGTACCGCAAAAAAAAAAAAAAAAAAACCAAATGGAACTCAAAAATATCTAGAGCCTGGCACATATAGAAAGTTTTATGTTAATGCTAAAAATATAGCAGATACTTTTAACACCTGAACCACAAAAATGTAAACACATTTAGTCCTATTAGAAAACAGCAAACTATTTTCACTAAATGACTTAAAATATCCATTGTATATAATACAGCAAAATTCAGAACACTACCCCTAGCCATTCTCATAAATTTTAAAAGGTTTTATTGAGAGAAATTAGATTCATTTGAATGTAAAGGCAATTAACTGACAGGGCTAAATTTCAATTGTTATAGGTAGGACCTTATACTAAAACTTTCTAAAGAAAACAAAAAGGCCAAGGAGGGGACAAGAAGGGGAGATGAATGTGGGCACAAAGATCCAAAAATTCTTGCTTATTACAGGAAGAAAAATTTTACACTTCAGAGACAAATGTTACTCTGCAATGGATATAGAAAACAGTGTCCAAAGTTTTTTTAAATGGGGTAATGAAGGGTGGCCAAAGGGGGAGACCAAGAAAGCAAAAACTTAGTGGGCATCCTGTTAAGAATCTGCCACCATAGGAAAGCAAACGTGGTGGGCACACATCACAAAAACAGCAAAAATCTCATCACAGAATTCAGAGCCTGATATCCAAACTTGTTTCATTTTGTTCAGGAAAGAAATCAATAAAATAAAGTCCAGTATATAAGAACACAATGTATTAGCTTTTCAGTGTGCATGACAAAATATTCATCTAAGAAAATAAGAATGCAAAAAAATTTTTTTAATTAGAAAAAAAAAGGAGGGAGGACTCCTTAACATACCTGTTCATGTAACTTTAAATACTCCTATGTTATCTTTTCTTCTAGAACCCTCTCATCAACTCAGTCTTAACCTCTCTCTCTTTACCATACCACTTGAAGGGCATGGAATAAATATTTCAGATTTCCAATGAAACCCAGAAGTGCAGAGAGCAGTAAGATTTGAAGAGTAAGGAAAAAAACAACAAACAAACAAAAAAAAACCTGAAAGCCTGATTTGCACAAGCACATCTGCCCTAACAGAGTTTTATATTGAGAATAAATACTTGATATCCTCATGCTTACCAAGGTCGGACTATCTTACTGTAATGTTTTACTAATTCTGGAGTTCAAATTAGTATTTACAAACGTCTACTGCACATTTTACGACCAAAGACTCAATATACTTCCAACCCTACAAAGTTTCTTCCACAAATCAGCTTATCCACTTCAATTTCCCTGTTTCTCTTTGTCTTCCCAAGCAGTAAAGTTGGAATCTCTTTTAATCTCTGAAATTCCATCATTTTCCACTTCTCATTTACATTACTGCAACCTAGTAAAAGGTACAACTACCTCCTATCAAAATAACTATTGCCTAAATACTTTTTTCCTGCTTCAATCTATCTCTTAGATGCAGATGATCTCCAAAACACTTTATTTTATTTTATTTTTTTGCGGTACGCGGGCCTCTCACTGTTGTGGCCCCTCCCGTTGCGGAGCACAGGTTCCGGACGCACAGGCTCAGCGGCCATGGCTCACGGGCCCAGCCGCTCCGCGGCACGTGGGATCCTCCCGGACCGGGGCACGAACCCGCGTCCCCTGCATCGGCAGGCAGACTCTCAACCACTGTGCCACCAGGGAAGCCCCCCAAAACACTTGATAATCACACCAAGTCCCCTGCTCTGAAATAGTGAGTGTAAAATTAGCCAATCAATTTCTCCCAATTACAAGAATCTTCAGGGGCGCTCGTTAACCAAGGATTCTAGGGCATTACCTAGTGCATCAATCAACAGGAGAAAGAGCTTGTTATGACCAGTAAGTTTGGGAAATCCTCTATTACATCAAATCCATATTCCAAAGCCACTCAGATCCACCTTCTTTTTCAACACTTTCCAAAACAACCCACCACAGGCAGGAGGGAATCCTATCATGGCATACTCATCTCTTCTTCTACATGCCTATAACTTAAGAAACTGACATAAGTTTCTCCTTGTTGTAAAATGGAAACACCATCTTTCTTGACTAGCTAAGAGTTATTTTCAGGATTCAACATACTGCATGTGAGCTTTTAAAACTGTGAAAATAATTATACAAAGAACATAATTTTTATGTCAGATACTCCATTCATAGCGATTTATTCCTCTATACTTACTCCCGAATATAATTCACATTTGGCCGTTTTTACACTGCGGTGGAACAGACTACCTGAAGTCTTCTTCTACCTATGCAAGTAATATTTTAATAATTTAAGTCACGCTAACTGTCATCATTTTTTTTCCTTTAAAACATGTCTAACAACGAGATAGAACTTCAAATCCATTAGGAGGCTACTGTTAAAAACAAAAACAAAAAAACTTAGAGACTAACAAGTGTTAGCAAAGATACAGAGAAACTAGAACCCTTGTGCATTATTGGTAGGAATATAAAACGGTGCAGCCACTGTGGAAAAGTTTGGCATTTACTCAAAAAGCTAAACACAGAATTACCATATAACCCAGCAATTCCACCCCTAGGTTTATACCCAAAGGAACTGAAGCAGAGACTAAAACAGATAACTTGTACCCCAATGTTCATTGCAACAGTATTCACAGTGGCCAAAGGGTGGAAACAGCCCAACTGCCCATCAGCAGATGAATGGAAAATAAAACCTGGTAAATATGTAAAATGAATATTATTCTGCCTTAAAAAAGAAGTTCTGATACATGCTATAATACGGATGAAACATGAGGACATTATGCTAAGTGAAACAATACAGACACAAAAGGACAAATACGTGAATGACTCCACTTATATGAGATTCCTAGAATAGGCAAATTCAGAGACAGAAAGTAGGAAAGAGGTCATCAAAGGCTGGAGGGAGGGGAGAATGGGGAGGTAAGTATTTAGTAAGTTCAGACTCGCAGTCTGGGAGGATGAAAAAGTTCTGAATATAGATGGTGGTGATGATTGCACAACACACTGTTAACGAACTTAACAACTGTATATACACTTACAAAATGGTACATTTTAGTAAACTGATGCTGTCTATATCCAACCCCCTACAAGTCTAAACATTACTGGATTTTTGTGGAACCCTGTTCTTGACACTTAAGAAAATGAAGTACAAAATTCAATTCAAGGTAGGGGAGAGGCAGGGGGATGCTACTGGGGAGAAGCCCACTGAGAACTTCAAAAAGTATAAACCATGTTTCTACTTCCTATACTAGGTAAGTACTTGATGTATATGTTGAAATATATGAGATATTGTATATAGTTCTTTTACACTTAAGAGAAAAATAATGTCTACTGATCACCTTTATCAACTCCCTAAATAAGAGAAAAAAATAAGTTGTAAGTTTCACATTTTCTTATTTTCAAGGCAAGTAAATAATTCTACCTCAATACCGATCTCTTCATAAGTTTAACTAGGAACTAGACTAGTTTTTGCATTAATATTATTATTATTATAACCTAATCCAACTGTCATTTCACCCAATGAATTGATTTTAATGTATCTCTTTTTTAAAAAACCACTGTTAACAACATGATCAGTGGGTATACAGGGAATGTAAATATTTTAAAACTTTACATAAACTTTTTAAAGAATACAGAAATGTAAAATATACATATATCTATGTATGCACCTTCTGTACTTGTCACATCTTAAGTTTTGCCATATTTGCTTTAGATTATTTTGTAAGAAATAAAAATACTGTTCTCTTCCTTCCCCCTCCACATAGCTAGCCACTGTCTGGAATATGGCATTTATCACGCCAATGTATATTTTTATAGTTTTACAACATATGTACACATTCATGAATGATATACTGTACTGTTTTATATATTCTGATTTTTTTTTTTTTTTTTTTTTTGGGCAGCATGCGGGATCTTAGTTCCCTGACCAGAGATCGAAGCCACGTCCTGTGCACTGGAGGCGCAGAGTCCCAACCACTGGACCGCCAGGAAGTCCCTTGATTTTTATATAAATGTTACTACCTCTGAACCTTTTCTAAATCTTACTTTTTTTGGCTGATGATCTTTTAAAATGAACTAATTTCCTATCCCAACAGAGTGTACCTGACTAAATAAAACACATACCCTTTGTCAAATTAGTAGCAATAACTATGGATTTTCAAAGTAAGCATTATGTATCTAACTATAGTTTGCAATACAGAAAACTAACCTTTGAATTAGCATGCTTTTAGAAGCTGCTCCTTAATCAGAGGGAAAAGAATATGCATGTTTCCTTTTAGCTAAATCTTGTTCATAATTTTCAAAATATGGATACTATGGAAAACAGATCTTATTTATTGAACATATCCACCTAACTTTAAAAGTTAGATCTGACTGCATTTTATATTTGGCCTTCAGCTGGCTTGAAAGTTTTTCTGGCAAAAAAGAAATTAGTTGCTGCTTTAAAACTATCTTCTTATTTACTACCCACCTTGACAATGAAGTTTTAGTTTATGTAGAAACATAATACTTTCATTTAAAAACAAATATAATTCCTCAGTCTTAATCTTTAAACTCTGACATGAGAGATCAGTTCCAATCCCCTACATGTCCAGACTTATATTCAAAGAGTAACTGAAAATTAAGTAAAGGGTTTTTACCATTGCCTTCTTTTATTTCTAAAAAAAAAAAAAAAATTGAAAAAAAATCAGATTTGTTTCATATCATGGCTTTAGCAACATGTTAAAGGCATCTCTATAATCAATCATAATGGAACTCTAGTATCAACCAATATGTTATTCATCCTAATGTCAGCTCTGCAAAATCCAATTCTTACTGAAATTATATACAGGGTTATTAAGTACTATGCTAAAGCACAAACAATCCAAAGTATAAGAAGGGGAGGCACCTGCACTTGAGAAACTTAAAGGGGGATGAGAGTGGGGAGTGTGTGCTCCAGGATAAAAAAAAAAAATGCTGAATACAATTAACCATATAATAAGACTGAACCAAATAAAACTGTCATGTTTGTCAGTCATAATGACTGAATATAGACCAATGATTCAACCCAACACATGACTGAATTATTTTCCTTTCATTTCTTCTCCCAGTGGTTTGGAAGATACCCTTATTTAATTCTATCGGTGCTTACTTTTAGTTGCCCAACAACATTCTTTAACTTATATCTCGACTCAGGATCTTTGGAGTGCCTTACGATTGAAGGTGTTTACCACCTTCCTTACCTACTTCTTGCTGAAGTTATCTGGAGATTGATCATTGCTTGCTTTTTGATTTCAGAGATTGTTCATCATAAATTCCCCTTACAGCCATGCTTACATTTTTAACAATTTCATATATATTGTCAGTCATTATAAATAAAATGGCTTCAATTCTTGATGCCTTTTTTTTGCGGTACGCGGGCCTCTCACTGTTGTGGCCTCTCCTGTTGTGGAGCACAGGCTCTGGACGCACAGGCTCCGCCGCATGTGGGATCTTCCCAGACCAGGGACGAACCCGTGTCCCCTGCATTGGCAGGCGGACTCTCAACCACTGTGCCACCAGGGAAGCCCTTGATGCCTTAATTCTTGTTTCAATACTCCAGTTCCTTTAAACACAGAACATGCCATGGTCTTCTGGCATCTAATATTGGAGTGAAGACTCTGATTTTAGATCTTTAGTAACAGTATTTCTCTACATGGATATTTATAAACTGCCCTTCTCCCAATCTTTAAAGTTCAATTATTTTGCTAGATTCTTTGTGTAAGATGTGGGTCTCTTCTTGGTTTTTTACTAGAATGAAGTAAGTTCTATCTGTCTGTATGCAAATAACTTTTTTGTTTTTAACTCAGTCTTGTAGTCTATCAGTTATTGGTCTCTTAGAAATCTCAATTATCCATAAATTGTTTCTCTCTTCTCTGAATTCACTTCTCATTATTTTTGTCTTTCTTATTTCATCTGCATTCTGAAAGCAACCTCCTTGTCACTAATTTGATTTTCCATGGCATCAGTTTTTTGTTTTTTTTTTTTACCAAGTTCAACGTGGTTTTATATTCTGCTCTTGTTTTCTTGAATTGCTTTCTCCAGCCCTTCTTAAAATACTGATTTTCTTTCTCTCGTGCCAAAAGCCAAGTCTCCATGTATCTTACTGAATATGCTGGCATTTTAACTTATACTTTTGGATCCTGCATGGTTCTTCTGGATTCTCTTCTTACACCCATGCTTTTTTCTTTTGGCTCTTTCTTGAACAAGGATAGATCTTCCAAACTTGTGTTTATAGCCCCACTGCATGCCACACATGTGGGAGGCAGGTGACTGGGTAGGAAAATTGACAGCCACCCAGCAAGAAATCTGAATGCTAGAGAAAAGCTGAATGATTTTATTACTCTCTCTCCATACAATACCACAAATTCATTGCCAAATGAAAAGGTGATCGAAGAAGATGAAGCCAAAAACGCAGGGCGGGAAGGATTTAAAACTATGTCAGATAGTTAATAAAAAATTTTTCCCCCGGATTTTGTGATAATTTTTGGTAATTAGATCTTTTAAGTTTGTAACTTGTGATTTCTTCTCTCATTTCATGTAAATATATATTTTCATAATTTCTTTTAAAAAATTTTTTTAGAGTACATTAACAAATACTGTGACTATAAAACAGTAAAACTGTAAATGAAAGGGCAGGGAACTAGAAGTAACTCTTAGAAATTAAAGATATGCTCATCAAAATTAAAATTCAATGAACTCTTGCAAAAATAAATGCCAAATCAAAATAGCAGACAGGGGCTTCCCTGGTGGCGCAGTGGTTGGGAGTCCGCCTGCCGATGCAGGGGACACGGGTTCGAGCCCCGGTCCAGGAAAATCCCACATGCCATGCAGCGGCTAGGCCCGTGAGCCCTGGCCACTGAGCCTGCGCGTCCAGAGCCTGTGCTCCGCAACGGGAGAGGTCACAACAGTGAGAGGCCCACGTGCCGCAAAAAAAAAAAAAAAAAAAAAAAAAAGCAGACAAGGGGGACTTCTCTGGTGGTCCACTGGTTAAGACTCCGCCTTCCAACACAGGGGATATGGGTTTGATCCCTGGTCGGGGAAATAAGATCCCACATGCTGCGCGGCAACGAAGATCCCATGTGCCGCAACTAAGACCCAGACAAAAAAAAAAAAAAAAGCAGATAAGGGGTTGGTGGCAGAGATAAGGAGGTGGGGGTGGGGGAGGAGCAGAGTCATAACATGAGTTTCAACATACAAATAAATATGCCCCAGAAAAAAGAGAACAGGGAAAAATAGGAGTAGAAATTAGAACATTCCCCAAAGCAGAGAAACATTTCAAGGGTCCATTAACAAACAACCCAACACAATGGATGGTGAGAAAAAGTAAAAACAAAACTAACAGAAAGGACGCCCATTCCTGTAAGTTTACAAAACCAAACAATATCCAGAGGGTGGGGAGGAATATCAGCAGTACCAAGGAGAAAAAAACAATATTAACAGAATCCTAAACAAACCCAGAATTCGAAGTTTACCATAATGCATACTTTCTTATTAGCAAACTTATTACCATACTTTCTTCTATTTGTCTTATACTGACAAATTTTAAAAAAAGAGAGAGGAACACAAGGGATTCAGGAAACATATTCAATCCATTAAGGAAAACAAACAAAAGCCACACACAGTTGTGCAGCATACTTAGAGAGCACCAAGTCCAGAGCAGGGGTATAGAAAACTCTGAAAGGAAGACTCAATATATCAGGTAGGACAATGTAAAGAAGACTTTGAAAATGTGCTAAGAAAAACATCAAGGCAACTGGAAACTACATGAAAAACAAAGCAGTACACATTAGTACAAAAAGGAACTGTATCCATACTACATGGCTCAGAGAGAGATATGGACGGTCATAAATACTTGATTTTCACTTTTAGACATTTTTAAAGCAGAGACAGAAGGTTAATATTACTCATCTTGATAATTTAAAATACATATAATAAAGGTTGGATAGTAGAATTGAAGAGAAGATGGTATGGGTGGTATTATCTTCATCTTACAAAGTAGAAATAGAAACTGCCTTTGATGGGACAATAACTAAGCGTGTGGCATATAGGTAGATTATCTAAAGTTGCCACTGAAACCATTTAAACTCTGATCATTTCCATACCACCATTAGGACTGCTGCAATAATATCACGAACTTTTTTTCTTTTAACCTAATGTTTCCTCAAAAATCCATCTTCTTATAAAACTTAAATTTATGGTTAAAAGAAAACTTATATTACTACTCTGAATAAAATCCAGTGATCTGAGGTTTGCACATCCATTCAAGGCTAAAATAAAAAAGATACACAAGAACAAATGTTGACAAAGACACAGAGAAAGTGGAACCCTAATCCACTGCTGATAAGAATGTAAAATGGTGCTACCACTTTGGAAAACGGACTGACAGTTCCTCAAAAGATTCAATATTGAGTTACTTTATGACCTAGCAATTCCAATCTTCAGTATGAGCCCAAGGGAAACAAAGTATATGTCCATACAAAAACTAGTGGCATTAATGTTCATAGCCACATTATTCATAATAACCAAAAAAGTGGAAACAACACAAATATCAATGATGAATGGATAAATAAAATGTCGCATATTTTGAAATATTACTCATTGTATGGATATTACATAAAAAAGAATGACATACTGATACGTGAAGTACTGATTCATCCATACAACATGGATTGAAAACATTATGCTAAGTAGAAGCCAGTCACAAAAGGCCACATATTGTATTATTTCATTTATATAAAATGTCCAGAACAGGCAAATCTCTGGAGATAGAAAGTAGGTTAGTAGTTGCCCACAGCTGGAGGGTTGGAGAGAAAAGAGGTTTCTTTTGGGGGTGATGAAAATGTTCGAAAATTGACTGTTATGATGGTTGCACAATTCTGTGAATATATTAAAAACCACTTGATTTTATACTTTAAATGGGTGAATTGTATGGTACGTGAGTTATCTCAAAGCTGTTTTTAAAAAATGCAGATGGCAAGTTAATAAAATAACACAAACCATCATCAAATGGATTTAAAAACTGCCATATGTAGTCAACCCTATGGTCTGTCTAATCCAGTGCTCTGTCTCTGACAGTGCCAACAAACAACAACAAACCATATACATAGTAAGAAGAAATGGTCCATTTCCTTTAGAAAAGATTATGGAGAGAGTTCTAAAGCCATACTATCACTCATCTAAATCCTTTAAAGAACTGTTATCAGCCTCTCTTTGTACTTGCAATAATTAGTTCCAATGTTTACTAGCCACTGAACAAAGAAATACTATCCTTATTTTTATCCTAAGTTTACTATTTAGTTCTTTTGTGCATGTGTCATTTTAATAGATGACAGGAAGACCAATATAATAATATATTCTCCCTCATAATTTTATATAGACTCTTCAGGTCATCCAACTTTGGCAAGATCTGCTTTATAAAGTTCTTCCATAGACAGCTAACAATTTGGTATCACAATGATTCTAAAAACCACAAAGAAAAGGTCTCATTCATTCTTCATGACACAGCCCTTTAACCATTCGACAACAGCCACCATTGCTAGACCCCCTAGAGATTTTATTCTTTAGATGTAGAGGGCTGACTGTGCTCTACTGCTACAAGTTTATTTCTTAGCTATAAAAGGATGATACAGAAGTGTCCTGGCCTTATTTCTTAATAATAGTAGCTACTATATGTTAGTATACGAAGAACTAGTTACCATGCTAGAGAGGCCATACGTAGTCTCATTTAGTATTTGTAATAACCCTAAAAGGTACATGCTATCATTATCCTCATCTTAACAAATGAAGAAAACAGAGGCTTTAATGGCTTAGCTGGCAGTTGAATCCAAACTGTGTCTCTTTTCCTCAGAGTTCCACAGAACCTCCACGAGTTAAAGTTAAGGATAAAAAAGCAAGTCACAGAACAATATGTTTACAATTTTTTAAAAAAATGTGAATATAGAGGCTTCCCTGGCGGCGCAGTGGTTGAGAGTCCGCCCGCCGATGCAGGGGACGCGGGTTCGTGCCCCGGTCCGGGAAGATCCCACATGCCGCAGAGCGGCTGGGCCCGTGAGCCATGGCCGCTGAGTCTGCGCGTCCGGAGCCTGTGTCCGCAACGGGAGAGGCCACAGCAGTGAGAGGCCCGCGTACCGCAAAAATAAATAAATTAATTAATTAAATAAATGTGAATATATATTTGTGTAAAGGCATGGAGAACTGGAAGCACATGAAAATATATGAAATAGTTGCCTCTGGGCAAAGGAGTGAAAGCAGGAAGGCAGGGGCAAGAAGAAACTTTCAGGTTCTGCTGTAAACATTTACATATAGCTTTAATATTAAACAATGTAAATGTACTCCTATTTGTATGTTTTTTTCTTACAAGAGTAACAAAATTACAAAAATAGAAAAAAAGAGTTTTATTAACTAGAACTAAGACTACTATAGTTTTGCACCAAGCTCTTTGACCTTTAGATCTTTGCTCTTCCTCAGCCTATAACCTGCGTTTTTCCCTCCTGGGCTTCATGTGGCTAATTTCTTCCTCCAGAAAACTTCCTTGACAAAGTCTCCCACTTTTGGGGGGTAGGAAGTAGCAGTGTTTCAGTATTACCGAGATAGTTAAGGAAGTTCCTGTCCTTAGGCCTCAGTGGCGAAAAAGCAGACAGTTAGTTTCGTGTAATGGGAAATCCCATAAGTCTTCTCTTCTGTTGTGCTCAGTCTGGCTTAAAGTCCTGAGCAGAATGAAACTGCTATTCCTCACTGAAGCCCCGAAATGGGATATTATGATGTATATTTAAACCTGGACTAATAATTGACTCTTGTATTGCCATATGTATAAAAAATACAAAGACTGAAAACAACAAACATTCTCCCAATTTAAAATTATAAATGGAGAGAAAATTATCAGGAAAGGACATATCAATCATATTAATAGTTAATGTTATATACTTAAGTACAATGCTCTGTGCTAAATAAACTACAAAAACAGACACTTATCTGCCCTCCTCAATATCTTTCACAAAGTAAATCATTAATAAATACCTGACAAACTAAAATGGCTCACCATTTTATGGCAGGTTATGCATGAAATGTACCTTTTTTTAAAAAAAAAAAAAGAAGAAGAAGAAGCCCTCTCAAGCAAATATAAACTCTTGCTTGAGAGTTTACTTGCTTGGCCAAATATAAACTTAAACCAGGAACTACAGAAAAGCACAGATCTAGGTTTCAGGTAAATTAAGGACTGTGTTGTACAAGAAGTTCTTATCACATAAGCGTTACAAAGAACCAATATTTATATGAGCATCCAGGTATTGCTAAAATTTTGTATATACACATAAAAATTTCCAGATGGGCCTCACTATTCATGCAGTAATTGTCTCTTTTTCTCTCAGATACAAGAAAGACCTTTTTTATATGTTCATAATTTTTTTAAAAACATAGTAAAATTCTATTACTGACATTTCTAGATTTCTTTTCCAAGTTTGACACTTAATTACTATATACTGTGCTACTTATGACATCCACAAAATTTATAATAACCCACTAACCCTAACAGAAACAATTTTAATCCCTTCTAAACATATCAGGCTCTCTAGGGTTTAAAAAGATCAAAGACAATTGTCTCCAGCATCTTAACAGCACATTTTCCTTGGTTTTCCACTACAGCTGCAACTCATTTCCCTAAACAACCCCGATTCTAAACCTAGCTCTACAGGCCAAATAATATCAAGCACATCATTTAACCTTTTTGGACTTCTACATCTTCACCTCTAAAATCAGAAGGACAAGATAAGGCAGAACCAAAAGATGTACTTAAGTTCCATTCCAAAAAGAAAGAGAGAGAGAGAGAGAGAGGAAGAAAATGAAGATAAGGGAAAAGAAAGAAGAAAAGGGGAGTGAGGGAGGGAAGGGAGAGACTAAAGTATCATTTAGGCTGTAAACTGTATCTTCCAAAGTTAAAAAAAAAGTTAATACTGAAGTATGGGACATCAAAAGATGTTTGTCATTTTAAAACAGTGATTAGCAGCTTCCTACACGGCCTTTATCTCACAGAACACGTTTCATTCAACTAAACCAGTTGCTACATGTTCCTTTTAATAGAAGGTGAAGACAAATTCCTAGGGAAATATGTTAAACATGTTTACTATTCTTTTTTTCTTTTTATTTTTTTTGCGGTACGCAGGCCTCTCACTGTTGTAGCCTCTCCCGTTGCGGAGCACAGGCTCCAGGCCATGGCTCACGGGCCTAGCCGCTCCGCAGCATGTGGGATCTTCCCAGACCAGGGCACAAACCCACATCCGTTGCATCGGTAGGTGGACTCTCAACCACCGCGCCACCAGGGAAGCCCATGTTTACTATTCTTAAAAAAAGAAAAGACAAGCAGCAATGAGGATAGCTTAGAAGGATAAAGGAAAGTCTTCCTACTAATCTCCTCCTATCCACAAAACTCAGTTTAGAAACCACTTTATCCAAAAGTGGTTTCCTTCTTACTCTAACTTCCTCCCCATCACTCAAGACTGAGTTAAGTAGCAGGTATTGTCTGCTGTCTACCAGCCATTCCCAAACTCCCTTCTTCTTGCTAACAATATTCACTTATTTGGTTCAAGTATCTATCCTGTGATAGAAGAAAAGTAGGCCTATCTCCAGTCCAAGGGAATGAATCATGGTTGGCCTAAACCAATCTCAGAGGTCCCATTTCCAGTACCTGATTTAGGCATGGGCGTGTGACCACAACTCTGGCCAGTGAAACATTAGACAATCTGAAAGAAACTGTTTCTGGGACTTCCCTGGTGGTCCAGTGGGTAAGACTCCACTCTCCCAATGCAGGGGGCCCAGGTTCAATCCCTGGTGGGGAAACTAGATCCCACATGCCGCAACGAAGATCCTGCGTGCTTCAACTAAGACCCAGTGCAGCCTAAATAAATAAATAAATCTTTAAAAAAAAAAGAAAGAAAGAAACTGTTTCTTCTGCTGCTGAATACTGGCCAGGACGCATGTGATGCTCGAGACTGGGGCCATAAGGGGCACTGGTCTGAGAGTTGCAAAGAGATCTTTGATGACATAACTGAATCAACCGACCTGGAAATGCCCTACCTCTTATGAAAGATTATAAATCTTTATTCACTAAAGTAGGCCTTTCTGCTACTTGCAACCAGAAACATCCTGAAAACTCTCAGCGTTTTCAGAAGACACTTTATCAAAGTAGATGTATCTAAAAATACTATCACAGGACTTTTCATAAAGACTATTTGCAACTTAGAATGGCTCCTTGATCTTTGCAGCATCTGGGCTGAGAGTATATCCTCAATACGTGTCCCGCGAATGACTGTGCTGGTGTACGTGTATAAGGTGGGAAGGAGATGAAGCTAAAAATGTCGGTTGCAGCAAAAACCTGACCAAGCTAAGGAATTTAAACTTATCTTGTAAAAGTCCATGATTTCCCGAAATGGTGTCACATAGAACACTGTTCTGACACATTACAAGACATACCAAGAAAGAGTACCAAATGCATTTGGGAAATGCTGGTAAACCTAAGTTAAACAGGTTTCTTTAATGCAGGACTTCTTCTGAATCTACAATACGCAACATGCACACTTAACCCCCAAATGTTAGGACAAAGCAATTTTAGGCAATGGAAAGTAACGTGAAACATCAAGTTTGTTTCATAAAAACAAGTCTGGTGGCAGCGCAGAAACAGAAGATTTTTATTTATGATTGGGTGGGGTAGTATGGTGGGTACATGCAAGGGGTGATGCAGCTGAATGCTGACTAGATTATCAAAACATCAGGACGAGATGATGTCCTAAATTAAGGCAATGGAGAGGGGAAAAGAGAGCAGAAAAGAGAGAATAGGTAGGGTTTAATTAAATGGGAAGAAACAAGAGTTGAAATATAACCACACAGTTTCTACCTCAGGAAATGTGACACAATTAACCTGAGCACTGAAAAGAGAAAGAAGGGCTAATATAGGTAGCAAAATTGGGGACAGGATCTAAATTTTTTGACTAGTAGGGCGTATTATTTACCACACCATACTATCCTGGTTAAAAGTTATGCTTTAATTTTAATAGCAAAACATTCTGTGGCTTTTTATTTTATTCTTTAATATTAACTGTCTATATATAGTACACTGTCATGCTTCTCAATAACTACAATGAAAAACCATTGGGATTTTGTGCTACATCTTTTTTCCGATTTATGATTCTTATTATAAAACAGCAGCCCTGTTTGGTGCCATCAACACAAAAGGACCCTCTCCCGTAGTGATAGGCTGCTTATGAATCTTACCGCCTCACCTACCAATCTATTTCTATTCCAGTCCCTACCTTTTCCTTCACCCCCGGTTTCACCAACAAAGATGTAATGTAAGCTCGGTATCCTCTTTCATTAATGCCTTAGTTGAAGTGAGCATGTGGTCTTCATATCTGAGCATTAAACTATTAAGTATTTCACAAAAAGTGTGATAAACAGAGGTTAAAGTCTAAACAACTTTTAAAGTTACTGGTAACCAAGCAGATAAATGGATAGCATTAAATGTTGTTCTCTTCCATTTTTAAATAGGTTTCTCTTGCATACGTAACATATTTCAGACAATGTGTGGCTATCAGTTTTTGCTGGCTATTCCAGGAACAATCATTTCTAGTACTGGCATTACAGGCCTTTTTCACTTAAAAGTCAACAAATGACCCATAAACTTTTAGAGTATGATCTATATATGCATAAGCTGACCTCATGTTAGCACTGTATACCTCTAAAATTATATTTTACTAAATATCTGGATAATTATTAATTTCCATGTAGTATTACATATAGTAACTTTTTTCTTTTTTAATTTCAAGAGGCTGATGGGCAAGGACAATCTATCCTGAAACTATATGTCCGTCTATGACGGTTTAATGTGTTGACTTGGCTACAGTCCCCACTTATTCAAATGAACACTAATCTAGGTGTTGCTGTAAAGGTATTTCGTAGACGTACTTAATACCTAAAATCAGTTAACTTTAAGTAAAGGAAACTATCCTCAATAATGTGAATGGGTCTTATCCCATCATTTGAAAGGTAGTAAGAACAAAACTAATATTTCCTGAGGAAGAGGAAATTCCGCCTCAAGACTGCAGAATCAGGTTCTCCAAGAGCTTCCAACTTGGTGGCCTGCCCTGCCCTGTGGATTTCAGACTTGCCAGCTCCAACAATCATATAAGCTAATTCCTTGAAATGAAATAAACCTATAATATGTGATATTGTGATTTATATTAATATACATTTGGTCTTCATCCCTATTCCTGGCACAGAGCTCCTAAAAGCCTTGGAATTTCCAAAGTAATTTTTTTTTTTTTTTTTTTTTTTTTGCGGTACGCGGGCCTCTCACTGTTGTGGCCTCTCCCGTTGCGGAGCACAGGCTCCGGACGCGCAGGCTCAGCGGCCATGGCTCATGGGCCCAGCGCTCCGCGGCATGTGGGATCTTCCTGGACCAGGGCAGGAACCGGCGTCCCCTGCATCAGCAGGCGGACTCTCAACCACTGGGCCACCAGGGAAGCCCCTCCAAAGTAATTTTTAAAGCGTCTTTTGTTATGTTAAAAAAGTGATGTTTAGAAAGCCTTTGGGCAACCTAAGGATGGGGGCTGACTGCTAGGGGAACCACCCATGTGATTAGAAGGCTGGAACTTTCAGTGCCACCCCTGACCTCCTGGGGAGGAGACAGGGGCAGGAGATTAAGATTAATCACCAGTGGCCAAAGGTTTAATCAATCATGCCTATGTATTGATAACAGAGCCTCCATAAGCCCCCAAAAGGACAGGGTTGCAAAGCTTCTGAGTGTGTAAACATGTAGCGATCTGGCGAGAGTGGCATGCTTGGAGAGGGCATGGAAGATCCAGGCCCCTTCCCATATACCTTGCCCTATGCACCTCTTCCATCTGGCTGCTCCTAAGTTATATCCTTTTATAATAAACCAGATAATAAACCAGCAATGTAGTAACCAAAATGTTTTCTTAAGTTCTGTGAACTGCTCTGGCAGATTAATTGAACTGGGGGAGGGGGTTGTTGGAACCTCTGATTTATAGCCAGCTGGTCAGAAAAGCAAAGGTAACAACCCTGGAGTGGGAGCAGTCTTGTGGGACTGAGTCCTTAACCTGTGGGACCTGACACTACCGTCAGGTAGACAGTATCTGAATTGAGTTAAATTTGTGGGACACCCAACTGGTGTTGAAGAATTGCTTGGCAGTGTGGGAAAAACACACACAGTAAATAATCTCCTATTAGTTCTATTTCTCTGGAGAACTCTGACTGATACACTACCTCTCACACCCAAAGTACACTTACACACACACAAACACACACACAGTATGTAATTAAAGCATTTAAATACCCATGACACCATCCAAGATGTTAGTATTTTTGGTCGAACCTATCCAGAAGGTGGAAGAGGGGATAAAGGGAGAAAGAGAGGGAATAAACAGATAGTGGCCAAAATAAAAAAATAAATAAAAGTAGAAAACTCAACTGAACAGAAGACAGACTTGAGTCTTTACTAGAGAGCACCCAACACACAATACAGAATAATAAACATGGAATTGTAAAAAGCATGAAGATGAATTTCTTAAAACATACAGAAAGCAAATACGGATTAAGGACCAGGTATGCATCAACAAATGGGACCCACGAGAACTATGCTAATTAACATAGTTTCAAGCTTTTGTTAATAACTGACATCTAATAATGATAATAACTAACAGTTATCGAGTCCTTACAATATGCCAGGCCCTGTTCTGTGTTTTATATATATTAACACATTTAAACTTAGCAACGTCCCAGTGAGGTATGTACTGTTATTATTCTCTAAGAATGGAGAAATGGAGGCACAAATGGGTCACAGTCAAAAAGTAGCAAAGCCAAGCCAAGATCCAAACACAAGCTGTCTTGATCTAGAGGCTGTGCATTTTTTCGTTATACCCAAGGAATAAGAGAAATAGTATCATTTAAAAAAAAATAGAAATTAGTACTAAAATGTTATATTTCAACACAAATTTTAGGGTTATCAGTTGAATAATGAAAATATATAAAACATATAGACCACGAGGGATAAAAATGCATCAAAGAAAATCAGGCTAAAGAAAGGAAAGGCAGCGGCTTCCCTGGTGGCGCAGTGGTTGAGAGTCCGCCTGCCGATGCAGGGGACACGGGTTCCTGCCCCGGTTTGGGAAGATCCCACATGCCATGGAGCCACTGGGCCCGTGAGCCATGGCTGCTGAGCCTGTGCGTCTGGAGCCTGTGCTCCGCAACGGGAGAGGCCGCAACGGGAGAGGCCACAACAGTGAGAGGCCCGCATACCACAAAAAAAAAAAAAAAAAAAAAAAAAGGAAAGGCAGAAATAAAATGCACAGAAGGCAGGAAGAAGACCAACTCCAAACATATCAATTACCACTATAAATGTGAATAAGTTAAAGTTCTCTATTTTAAGAGAGACCTTTGGCGGGACTTCCCTGGTGGTCCAGTGGCTAAGACTCCACACTCCCAATGCAGGGGACCCGGGTTCTATCTCTGTCAGGGAACTAGATCCCACATGCCGCGACTAAGACTTTGCATGCCGCAACTAAAGATCTCGCGTGCCGCAACTAAGACACAGCACAGCCAAATAAATAAATTAAAAAAAAATATATTTTTTAAATTAAGAGAGACCTTTGGGACAGGCGCTTACAAAACAACTCTACCTAAATGTTGTTTATAAGAAGCACATCTTGGGCTTCCCTGGTGGCGCAGTGGTTAAGAATCCCCCTGCCAATGCAGGGGACACGGGTTCGAGCCCTGGTCCGGGAAGATCCCACATGCCGCGGAGCAACTAAGCCCATGCGCCACAACTACTGAGCCCGCGTGCCACAATTACTGAAGCCGCGTGCCTAGACCCTGTGTTCCGCAACAAGAGAAGCCACCGCAATAAGAAGCTGCACATTGCAACGAACGGTAGCCCTTGCTCACCACAACTAGAGAAAGCCTGCATGCAGCAACCAAGACCCAATGCAGCCAAAAATAAATAAATAAATTTTAAAAATAATACAAAATAAAAACATTGCAACAGAAATATTCATGTTAAAAGCTGAATTATGAAGACACTCATAATCACATGAAAACCAAAAATAAACAAAACCATAAGAAAAACGTACACAACATAGCATATGAAAATTCACTACAATATTACCAGTATTATTTCTGGATGGCTGAAACTCAGGTGAGTTAAAACTGGCATATAACACTACATCAGTTTCAGGTATACAACATAATGATTTGATTGTATATACTGAGAAATGATCACCACAGTAAGTCTAGTTAATACCCATCACCATACACAGTTACAAAAACCTTTTTTTCTGGTAATGAGAACTTTTAAGATCTACTCTCTTAGTAATATTCAAATATGCAATGCAGTATTATTAACTACGGTCACCATGCTGTACATTAAATCTCATTACTTTTTTATAACTGGAAGTCAGTACCTTTTGACCCCCTGTATCTGTTTCGCCCCCTCGCCCCACCCTGACTCTGACAACTACCAATCTGTTCTATCTATGAGCTCAATTTCTGCTGCTGTTGTTGTTGTTTTTAAGACCTTACATATAAATGAGATCATATGGTATCTGACTTTCTCTCTTTATTACATTTAGCATAATGCCTGCAAGGTCCATCCATGGTGTCACAAATGTCAAGATTTCATTCTTTTTCATGGCTGAATATTTCATTGTTCATAAGCAACACAGGTAGTTTTTCTTTTCACCTCTAGATCTTCCAAAATGTGCATACCGAGAGAGTATTAATATTCTAATAATGAAAATATTTAAAATAAATACGTTTTCTTCAACTTGAAACTGAGGAGAACTCAGGAGAATCAGATTTCACCTATGCCTGCAACCATAGCCTCACTACTGATACAGCATAATCTAAAACTTTTATTACCAACTTCTTGAGATGGTGGGATAAGTTTGCTCAAGAACAGTTTAGCAAGAGGTCCTTAGGATTCAGGAGTAAAAAAATTGGAAACCTCAAAACTGAGTTATCCAGTGATGGTAGCCACTAGATAAATATGGCTAGTAAAATACTTCTTTGAAATGTTGCTGGGAGGGAACTATAATCAATATCTTGTAATAACCTATAATGGAAGAGAATATAAAAAAAGAATATACTTAGATATATAGATATATAGATATATGTATAACTGAATCACTTTGCTGTACATCTGAAACTAACAACACTGTAAATCAACTATATTTCAATTAAAATTTTTTTAAAAAGAAATGTTCCTTAAAAAACTAAAAATAGAACTACCACATGACCCAGCAATCCCACTACTGGGCATATACCCTGAGAAAACCATAATTCAAAAAGAGCCAAGTAGCACAATGTTCACTGCGGCTCTATTTACAATAGCCAGGACATGGAAGCAACCTAAGCGTCCATCGACAGATGACTGGATAAAGAAGATGTGGCACAAATATACAATGGAATATTACTCAGCCATAAAAAGAAACGAAATTGAGTTATTTGTATTGAGGTGGATGGACCTAGAGTCTGTCATACAGAGTGAAGTAAGTCAGAAAGAGAAAAATACAGTATGCTAACACATATATATGTAATCTAAAAAAAAAACAAAAACCAAACATGGTTCTGAAGAACCTAGGGGCAGGACAGGAATAAAGACGCAGATGTAGAGAATGGACTTGAGGACACAGGGAGGGGGAAGGGTAAGCTGGGACAAAGTGAGAGAGTGGCATGGACATATATACACTACCAAATGTAAAACAGATAGCTAGTGGGAAGCAGCCACATAGCACAGGGAGATCAGCTCGGTGCTTTGTGACCACCTAGAGGGGTGGGGTAGGCAGGGTGGGAGGGAGACGCAAGAGGGAGGAGATATAGGGATATATGTATATGTATAGCTGATTCACTTTGTTATAAAGCAGAAACTAACACACCATTGTAAAGCAATTATACTCCAATAAAGATGTTAAAAAAAAAAGAAATGTTGCTGGTGTGAATTGAGATATGTTAAGTGTAAAATATATACTGGATTTTGAAGATTTAATAGAAAAAAGGAATATAAAGTATCTTTATAACTTTTATAGACTACATGTTATAATGACATTTAGATATACTGGGTTATATAAAATATATTATTAAAATTAATTCTACCTCTTTCTTATCTTCTTTTAACATGGCTACCAGAAAATTTAAACTACATATGTGGTACTCATTATATTTCTATTGGACAGTGCTGATTTAGGAAATTTTTTTTTTTTTTTTTTTTTTTGCAGTACGCGGGCCTCTCACCGTTGTGGCCTCTCCCGTTGCGGAGCACAGGCTCCGGACGCGCAGGCTCAGCGGCCGTGGCTCACGGGCCCAGCTGCTCCGCGGCATGTGGGATCATCCCACACCGGGGCATGAACCCGTGTCCCCTGCATTGGCAGGCGGACTCTCAACCACTGCACCACCAGGGAAGCCCCACGGCATTAATTTTTTAAACCTACTTAATTAGTCATGAAGTCTCTCACTACAATTTTATTTCCACTTTGTTTTCCTTGAATTTCACTTAGATTTCTAAATTCTAATCAATTTCATTGACTTAGGAACCCCATAGTGATATATTCAATGATATATTTACAACAAAGCCCCACAGGAGGATCCTCAATTTTAGAAACATTATTCCACCAAATAGTTCCCTTGGTTTTCTCACCTATAAAATAGGGATGACAACATACTATATGCAGGGTTACTGAGAGAACTGAATGAAATGATGTACTATAGGACAAGTAAGTGGCACTGTTATAGACTTACTAGATTAAATAGTCAGCTATGGTATTAAATAGTCAGCTAATGTTAACTGCTACTATACAACTTTCAGAATTCAGGATTCAAATTCAAGACTCAATGAAATGAAAATTAGGTCGTGAACTTTCAGGGTCACTTCAGGCCAAAAACCTCCAGAAGTTAATATGCAAAGACTATGATAATGACTTATAATTACATAAAATTTCACACTGTACTGTGAGTATACTGCATTTTGGATTATTTCTTTAAATAAATTTATTTATGTATTTAAAATAATCCAGTCAAATACATAAACTATCGTTTTGAGATGAGGAAAAAGGCTTAAAATTTAAGGGAGTGAGAGGTCCAGGGTCACAAATATTAAGTATTATTCCAAGAAAACTTTATTTTAATCCTTACATTTAAAAAGTAATCTACAAATTCCATAAGAACTCAAACCTGGGGGCAGGGGAGGCCTGTGGGGAGATAAAGGAATCTGATAGAACTAAAAGATTGACAAGTTTGAGTTAAATATCTCTTTCTCTCCATATATATAGATAGATAGATAGATAGATATATCTATGTATCTCTTGATTAGAACACAAAAGCAAAGAACTTATTTAAAATAACAGCACATGTATGCCTTAAAATTAAATCTGTGTTTTCTACAAAATACCTTTAAAAACTCAAATCCAAAAAGGTGCTGAAGATTTTTTGTGCCACCGGTTTGTGTCATAGCTAATGCCAGTATTGTGTCTATTAATACGGGATGAAATAAAAAGCAGAAATAAAACTAACAGATCATTAAATTATCTACACTGAAGACTAAGCATATGCCTAACTTCAGCTGTTACGAAAAATCATTATCATTTGTTCCTTCCTGAGAATGAACACCATGTTCAGAGCTTGTGTTCTTGTTGACATTGTTAACAAACAATGGCAGGAGCTAAAATTCATATAGCCACTACATGTTCACCTTGTGGAAAATACTTATCAACAACTTACTGCTTGATTTAACTAGTTAAGTTAAAAAAAAAAAAAAGGACCCAGCTTCAAGTTTATACTCTAAATGGAGGGTTTTTCAAAGAGTAGATTGTAAATCACCTTGTAAAAAAAAAAATGAAATAGAAAACATAACTCATCACTACTAAGGTAAGTATTCTGTGAAACTTCTGTCATTTAAAATGTGTATGTGCTAGGTCATAACGTAAAATGTATTTCTTAGAATGAGGCTCAGTTAAAAAGGTTTGAAAGCCACTGAAAAGTAGTCTGTCTATAGCAAAGCTACTATATGTTAAGTAACTGGAGAAGTGTTGGGGAAATCAGGCTGAATCAAAGTAAAAATCTTCCTTTTTGATTGTTCAAGAGGACACAAAGCAAATTTAAGGCAACAGACTAAAGTTGAAAGGATCCTTAAACAGATTCTATCACTCATTTTATCAGTAAGACAACAAACTTAGCCAAGTTTGTTCTACAGTTAGCATTAGAACCAAGTTTGTTCTACAGTTAGCATTAGAACCAAGTTTCCATTTTAATTCTCTCTGCACTAAATTAGGCTGCAAAAAGCCACTTTAAAAAACATTATCAGCATTTAAGGGATAATTCTGAATTTCCTATTTTGGTTTCTAATAACCAAAAGAAATCGCAGTTTAACATGCAACCATTTCCTCAAGTACTCTTCTACTAGATTAATGACCACACCAGCTCGCCCATTAAAAGCTTTTCCCAGCTAGTTACTTGGTACTTAGCTTTTTATGGCACTTTTCTTTTCCCATTATGCTCAGTAGTGCATGCAACACACCAAGTTTAGGAATGCAACACACTGCTTTTGAAAATGCATGGCCAGGGCCACAATATAAATGAAAATTTCCTAAGCTATATTCTGTCCAAATTTTAGAAGCAAAGTGCTACAAAATGTAATTAAATCAGATGGGTTTTTTTGGTACTCTGTGTACCTCACTCAGAATGAAACATTATAAATATTTTAAGTGGTCTCATTCACAACAATAAACCTGGGTATATATGCAAAATGCTTCATTCTCATCTCCTGACAAATTTTCACCAATAACTGAGTCAGTAAGAAAAGAAAAGAAACATGTAATGATTGAAGTCTAAAGAGAGTTGATCGCTCTACAAAAAGCAAGAAAGATTAAACACTGCAAGTGGTGGGCAGATTATCACCATTCCATTCTACAAGCAATTGTTTATTTCTATATCCTTTCTCCTAATATCCATAATAAAGTCATAGTATTATTTGCAAAGAACTCCCAAAAAAGATGCCTCAAATTATTTCTATAAAGAACATTAATTGTTCACCCTTAAACAACTGTTAATGATTACCAACAAAATTCCAGATTTAACAAATTGCTAAACACTGGGAATGGTCGAGATACGAAGTTATTTCTTCTGACTTCTGAGCCTTATGCTGAGTAGTCAAACCAAGGTAGTACACAGAAATTTCAAACAAATTTACGGAAGAGGAAATGGAAGCTGACTGAGGTGGTGTCCTTTACACCCAAACAAAAGAAAATGTCTTAGCTATTCTTTATTTCTCAAACCTCCAGTATAGTGGGAGAGATTTTTTTTCTTTGCGGTACGCGGGCCTCTCACTGTTGTGGCCTCTCCCGTTCCGGAGCACAGGCTCCGGATGCGCAGGCTCAGCGGCCATGGCTCACGGGCCCAGCCGCTCTGCGGCATGTGGGATCTTCCCGGACCGGGGCACGAACCCGTGTCCCCCGCATCGGCAGGCGGACTCTCAACCACTGAGCCACCAGGGAAGCCCAAGAGATATTTTTTAAAAACCAGTATTTTTATTCCAGTCCAGTCAATTCACAAGACTGTATATGAATTTTTCTCTTAGAAGATTAAAGGAAAGGGAATTTATATAAATGTATGTGTGTATGTGTATATTTTAAAGATAATACTCACAGCAACATATCTTAGATTATTTTCCCAGCAGGGAATTCTAAATCTGAAAGCAAGTACCAGTCACATGCCAGCAGATGAGCTGCCAAAGTTCACTCACCCATTTTTCTAAAATATAACAAAAATAAATATATTATTCAACTCTTTTGAGAGAGTAGACAATATGATCATCACTGTTAGGAGAAATACATAATCAGTGGCAGTTTTAACAGAAGAGAATGCTATCCTCCTGAATGTGTAAGGGAAAAAAACCCTCAGACAATCCATTTTCCATTTTAGAGTAGTAAAATACGCAAAACTGCAAACTCCCATTCCTCCAACAACATTCCCCATAGTTGCTTATTCCTCCCATGTTTATTCCTCCTTCAGTTCCAAGATTTTCTTAAAATTGAGCTTCCTGGCAATATGTGATTTTGATAATAATATTTTTAGAACCCCACCCTGGCCCTGTGGTGGGGTTCACCATGTTTCCAGGGAGAAGTCATACCTATTACTAGACTACTACCAGTATTACTAAGAAGAATTTAACATTTTTGTTCTACAGTTTAAAATACATATTCCTAGTGGTTTTTTCTTAAAATCTTTCATTTTTCCATAGCTTGGTTATGTTAATCTCTTTGCAAAGTTGATATGTCCTGTCCTATATTATTAAGTCATTCATAATCTTAAGCCCTAATCACAATGAACATTAGCACCATGAGTGTTTCCTTCCAATTTCCACAACTCACTTATTAATAACAAATTACTCACCTAGTATGATAATCAAGTAGTCACAATATGTCAACTTTTCTAGGTTTATATTATATTTATATTTCATTAAAATATCTTACCATTAGCATTTCTACACAAATTTTAATGTCTATAAATTTTTTTAAAAACTCAAGCACCAAATCATAATCACAGGTATGAAAAATCTAAATATTAAATACTATAAGACAACAGCTCTCTTCTGGTTTCTCACAGGTTAAGTAAACAGTTTAAACAAAATTTAGCCTTAATTATAAGCAAAGATGTGAAATCACTTAGGTTGGAAGATAATTCCCCTTAGGTGAAAATATTATAATTGAAATCATTAAGAAACCAGGAGCCAGCTACTACTACTTACAGATTTCTAAGCTGGGCACTAAATAAGAAGTGAGGCTTGAAATCCATCTATAGCCACTAACAAGGTATCCATCGCCAAAAGTTCTGAATTATGTTTCAGTCACATTTCCCTGTGGCTACAATTCAAAATTAAATACCACTCAAAGCTTAACTTTAACAGTACAATTCTGCCATATCTCAACAGGACACAAAGACAGATGAAAAATATTGTAAATTTTTGGATGCCAATCATTCTAAACTTTCCTGAACCTGTGGTAAATTGTTTAAAATAGCTACCATGTAATATTAATATTTGTTTCACTGAGCAACTACAGTGAACTTTGATACTAAATGTTTGATACCATCTGTCATTTCAAAAGAAACCCTAAGAAAACCATAATTCAAAAAGAGACACGTACCACAATGTTCACTGCAGCACTATTTACAATAGCCAGGACATGGAAGCAACCTAAATGTCCATCGACAGATGAATGGATAAAGAAGATGTGTCACATACATACAAAAGAAAACATAAAAAGAAAAAAGAAACGAAACTGAGTTATTTGTCGTGAGGTGGATGGACCTAGAGTCTGTCATACAGAGTGAAGTAAGTCAGAAAGAGAAAAACAAATACCATATGCTAACGCATATACCTGGCATCTAAAAAAAAAAAAAAAAGGTACTGATGAACCCAGTTGCAGGGCAGAAATAAAGACACAGACGTAGAGAATGGACGTGAGGACATGGGGTGGGAAGGGGAAGCTGGGGCGAAGTGAGAGTAGCATCGACATATATACACTACCGAATGTAAAACAGTGAGCTACTGGGCAGCAGCAGCATAGCACAGAGAGATCAGCTCCGTCCTTTACGATGACCTAGAGGGAAGGGATAGAGAGGATGGGAGGGAGGCTCCAGAGGGAGGGGATATGGGGACATGTGTATGCATATGGCTGATTCACTTTGGCGTACAACAGAAACTAACACAGCACTGTGAAGCAATTATTCTCCAATAAAGATCTATTTAAAAAAAAAAGAAATAGCACACTTATAGCAAGCTTTGCTTTCCCTCTCTTCGAATGCTTCCCGTAGTATCACAATACTTGAGAAATTACGCAGCTCAGTAAAAGTTCCACAGTAGACCATATCTAGCTCTATGTCAAAATTCTAGCAGACTAAATTTGTCCCAAAGTAACACAAGCATCTAACTCTATGACAAAATCTTGATTTCACACAGAATCTAACTCTTAGCTATCTAAAAACAGCAAATGAAAAGCACAGATACTGACTGATTTTATCCAATGAAAACAGTGACCAAAAGTAACAATGTACATCATGGAAGGGGTTTAACATATGCAAATAATTCTCAATAAATCACAGAACAGTAGTGTCAACTGAAAAAAAATGAGAACTGAGAATTCCACAGTGGCAATAAAAGGGACTAATGGTCATGAAGTCCAGTCCTTTATCTACCAAACTTCTTCTGGATGAGCACCTACTTCTGTGAATAGGTCTTTGTAAACATTCTAATCAACAATTACAACTCAAATAGAGGATTACTGACCAATTTTCTATAGTTCATATTCCTCTCTAAATCCCTTTTTTTTTAACTGCCTCTTAGAAGTCCTTGGAAAACCAAGTAACTTCTCTCCAAAAGCACCAGCCCCATTACAAATGCCATACAAAGAAGAACACATTGAGATTCAATTTTAACTTCATGTACTTAAGACAACATCAAATGCCAGATTAAAAACTGAAACATTACCAATTTGGTCTTTGGGTCACACACAGACAACCTAAACTATTCATTTTAATGTACACTACTAGGTAATTATAAAGTTTGAAAAGAAGCATGCTGGCTTTTAGAAGAAGAACTTGGGACTTCCCTGGCGGTCCAGTGGTTAAGACTCTGCACTTCCACTGCAAGGGGCATGGGGTTGATCCCTGGTCCGGGAACTAAGATGCCACATGCTGCGCAGCCCGGCCAAAAACAAACAAACAAACAAAAACCATAAAACAAGAATGAAAAGGCAAAAAATAGAAAGAAACAAGAATGATTTGAGCTCAACTCCCACCTCTACCATTTGCTAGTTGTGATCTGGGCAAATCATTTAATTTCAGCCTCTTCACGTGTAAAATGGTGATTGATCTCTGTGTCACAAGAATTAAATGAGAATGTATGTAAAACACAGTGCCTGGTCCATAAACAGTACCAAATCCTCACCCTTCTCCCAAGTCCCTTAAACAGAAACATACACTTCAAACTTTCTATCAGATTTCACATTAGACCCTAGAAGGAGTTGCTAATGAAAACACAAGTTGTCATAATAAGACAGAAATTTGAAGCAAACTGAATGAAAAATCATTGTGTCACAAAAAACAGTGTTACTTGATGTGCCGTCTACCTCATCACATTAAGTAATGTCTTAATTTACTCTCTAAATGCTAATAAGGAAACTAGAAATGAGGGAATAACGACTAATGTGACTGTAAAAGTAAAATTTTAAACACTGATGAGAAGCTATACATTCGTTAAAAATCTGTTTCTGTATATAGAGTTAAAATTTGAATCTTAATACTATAGCATAAATAAGTCCACAACGACAAAACAGTTTTTTAACACCAAGATCAGAAAAATAAGAATCTTACTTATCAACTTTAGAGGGAAGACTCACTATAACGAAAAAGTAATGAAGAAAACAGAATCAAAGACAATATGAAAGAATTAGAAAAAAGCCACAGATTACAAAAAAAAAAAAAAAATTAGCAAGAAATAAACTGTTATCCAAAATACACAAACTCTTAAAAAACTCAACAATAAGAAAACAAACAATCTGGTATAAAAATGGGCCAAAGACTTAACAGACACATCATCAAAGACGATAAACAACTGGCAAATAAGCACATGAAAAACCCGCATATGTCATCAGGGAAATGAAAATTAAAAAAATAATGAGATACCACTACACATCTATGGCCAAAACCTGGATCACCAACAACACAAATGCTGATCAGGACGTGGGGCAACAGGAACTCTCATTCATTACTAGTGAGAATGCAAAATGGTACTTTGGAAGACAGTTTGGCAGTTTCATAACAAAACTAAACATTTCTTACCATACAATCCAGCAATCATGCTACTTGGTATTTACCCAAAGGAGCTGAAAACTTCGATCTACATAAAAACCTGCATAGAGGTGTTCACAGCAGTTTATTCGTAACTGCCAAAACTTGGAAGCAACGGAGATGCCCTTTAGAGGTGAATAGATAAACAAACTGGTATATACAAACAATGGAATATTATTCAGCACTAAAAAGAAATGTGCTATCAAGCCATGAAAAGACAGAGGAATCTTACATGCATATTACTAGGTGAAAAATGCCAATCTGAAAAGGCTGCGTGTACTGCATGATTCTGACTACATGATTTTCTGGAAAATGGAAAACTATGAAGACAGTAAAAAGATTACTGGTTGCCAGAGGTGAGGATGGGAAAGAGATGAATAGACAGAGCACAGAAGATTTTTAGGAAGTGAAAATACTCTGTATAATATGTAATTATACATTCATCCAGATCCATAGAATATATAACACCAAAACTGTGATTATGATGTGCAGGTTTGTCCTTGGTTTAAAAAAAAAAAAGTACCATTCTGCATTCTGGTGACTGATGTTGATAACAGGAGAGGGTATGTATGTGTGGGGGAAAGGGGTATATTGAGAAATCTCTATCTCCCTCTCAAGTTTTGCTGTAAACCTAAAACTGCTCTATAAAAATAAGTCTTATGAAGAAAAAAAAAAAAAAGAATATTGTACCGTTGACACTCAGTTCCCAGCACTGGAAAAGATTTGCTGAAAATCTAATTAATATTAATTTTAATAATATTAATTTGATTTGAAGAATTTATGAAAATTGATTAAGGGAGAAAAGCACTGGAAAATAGACAAAATATATCAAAAGACAAAAGAGGGAATACAATTTGTTATCAAGCATATGGGGACAAGTCCTGAAGACATAAAATATAAAGCAATGAGAAAGTTTTAAGATAATATATTGATAAATGGGCAGTGAAAATAAGAACTCTCACTTGGGTCACCGTATCTATTCTGGAAAACAATCTCACAATATGTAGACAGTACTTATTTGTTCATACTCTTAGAAACAATAATTCCATTTCTGAATTTACCACTAAGAAAATAGTTCTCAACTGTGAAATCAGAGGTATTAATTTGTGTTTTGTTCACAAGGCCATAGGTGAATTCCTTTCCCCTATTCCAAGCCTTTGAAGTCCTTAGCCTCAGGGTCTTTTGGGTTATTTTTAGAACCAGCAACTAGAAGACAATCCCCTCAGCTGGCTTCTGTTTGAGAAAGCCCATGCCCAAAGAGAGTAACCAGAGAGAGCAGGGATGAAAGGAATGAGGAGGAGTTTGAGCAGGAGGAAACTGGAGGGAAAGAAGGGGATTAGAGGATTCACCCAGACCAAGATCAATACCCTCAGCCCCACAGGGAGGTGAGCAGGTAATGGAGAGACAATGACGGTAAGAACATTGTTTTAGAAAGTTCTAGAGGAGAGCCTATTACCCAATAGTCTCTCTAACTTGGCCTTCAAAGGAACCTTCCAGGCTTAACATAAACAAGCATGTCAATGACAAGCAGTGTAGGCAGCAGACCAGAAAGGACTTTCCTGATAAGGTTCTGGGTTATATGAAGTTACCCAAGGACTGGGGGGAGGAGGAGGTGTACAGCAGAATAACCACCGACTAAATTAGGTGAGGACACAACACAGATTAATTTTAGTAAAATAGGAATATGGTATTTCATAGATACAACTTATAAAATAAGACTCATGCCTACTATATTTATAATCAAAAATATAATAACCCTGGGGGTAAACTATGCTGTTTCCACATAAGGAACTATCATACAGCTGTTAAAAATATTTATACTAATTCTTATGTTACAATGAATTACGAAATTATCATAGTGTAAAATTAGTGGGCCAAACATTCTAATTGATTTTCTCTTATTGAGAATTTAAAAGAAATAATACATACTCAAATAGGAATTCAAGTGTTGTACAAACTAACTTAAGATCAAAATGCCAGTTCTGAAACTGATGTCACAACTGCATGTGCAGTAGTACTAAGTAACAAAAACAATTATAATAGTGCACAAACAATACCTTTTTTAAAATCTAAATATATATGATCACATACACACATACCTATGATTCCAGTAGTACGTGAGTTCCATGAGGGCAGGGTTTTTCCTCTATTTGCCAACTAAGTACCTGGCACATAGGAGTTCAATAAATATTTGCTGAATAAGTATAAAACCCACCTTGAGGGGTAGGGAGAAACAAAAGGAAAATATTCCAAAATGATACATCAGCATTGTCTTTTAGTGATGGAAATTTAGAGGGGTCGTTTTGGTTTCTATTTTTCCCTGTCCTCTAAGATGTCTCTGCATCTACATACCTTCTATAATGGAAAAAAACAATTAGGAAGCAGTCCACTTTAAATGCATTAAGAATTTCCTATATTTTCAAAACATCTCTGTAGAGTTCTACAGCAGCTCTAGAGTACACTTAGCTGAAAATTTAAATAAAGGAAGCAGATTTAAGTTATCTGGAGTGGGTAGGAAGTAGAAAAAGCACACTAAGGCTTTTTTCCCGTTGTAGTTTAGTCAATATACAAAACTAAACTTCCTCAAAGAACTTTTAATGTACCATTATCAAAGCCCCTAATACTCAATTATAAACTTTTCAACCACAGTAACTGTTCTAGAAGCAAACTACTGATTTAAAATATTCTGACCATGCCCAAAATCATAAGAGGCAGTGAATGAACTCTCTGCTAATCTCTCAACAAAGGCTGAAAGTGAAAAAACTAATCAGCTTTGCAATATACCAACCATGACTTTTAAACTTCTGTTCAGAGTGATCAAATGCATCAATGATCAGTTTCCAAGATTTAGCTGAAAGTAAATGTTGGCATTTGTGAGCCAAACATTCTAACTGATTTTCTCTTACTGAGAATTAAAAAAAAATAATACATACTCAAGTAGGAATTCAAGTGTTGTACATACTAACTTAAGAGCAAAATGTTAGTCCTGAAACTGATGTCATAACTGCATGTGCAGTGGCAAAAAGTCAAAACCAATTATAACAGTGCACAAATACTTATTTTTATCTAAATACTTAGTACTTTATCTAAAATTTCTAATTTTTAACATGAGAAATGCCTTTTTCTATAAGTCAAGCAAATTATGCCACCTTAATAGCATAATCACAGCTATATTAACACACACACACCAATTATGACTATAAACAGTATTTGTTGGTTTTGATCTAAAAACCTCAAAAATTTTTTTAATTTATTTTTTGCATTTTATTTTATTTATTTTTTATACAGCAGGTTCTTACTAGTTATCTATTTTATACATATTAGTGTATATATGTCAATCCCAATCTCCCAATTCATCCCCCCTCAAACCCCATCACCACTTTCCCCCCTTGGTGTCCATGTTTGTTCTCTACATCTGTGTCTCTATTTCTGCCCTGCAAACAGGTTTGTCTGTACCATTTTTCTAGATTCCACATATATGCGTTAATATACGATATTTGTTTTTCTCTGACTTACTTCACTCTGTATGACAGTCTCTAGATGCATCCACGTCTCTACAAATGACCCAATTTCGTTCCTTTTTATGGCTGAGTAATATTCCATTGTATATATGTACCACATCTTCTTTATCCATTCATCTGTCGATGGGCATTTAGGTTGCTTCCATGACCTGGCTATTGTAAACAGTGCTTCAATGAACACTGGGGTACATGTGTCTTTTTGAATTACGGTTTTCTCTGGGTATATGCCCAGTAGTGGGATTGCTGGGTCATATGGTAATTCTATTTTTAGTTTTTTAAGGAACCTCCATACTGTTCTCCATAGTGGCTGCATCAATTTACATTCCCATCAACAGTGCAGGAGGGTTCCCTTTTCTCCACACCCTCTCTAGCATTTGGTGTTTGTAGATTTTCTGATGATGCTCATTCTGACTGGTGTGAGGTGATACCTCACTGTAGTTTTGATTTGCATTTCTCTAGTAATTAGTGATGCTGAGCAGCTTTTCATGTGCCTCTTGGCCATCTGTGTGTCTTCTTTGGAGAAATCTCTATTTAGGTCTTCTGCCTGTTTTTTGAGTGGGTTGTTTGTTTTTTTTAATATTGAGCTGCATGAGCTGTTTATATATATTGGAGATTGTTACTTTGTTGATTCGTTTGCAAATATTTTCTCCCATTCTGAGGGTTGTCTTTTCGTCTTGTTTGTAGTCTCCTTTGCTTTGCAAAAGCTTTTAAGTTTCATTAAGTCCCATTTGTTTATTTTTGTTTTTCTTTCCCTTACTCTAGGAGGTGGGTCAAAAAGGATCTTGCTGTGATTTATGTCAAAGAGTGCTCTTCCTATGTTTTCCTCTAAGAGTTTTACAGTATCTGGTCTTACATTTAGGTCTCTAATCTATTTTGAGTTTGTTTTTGTGTATGGTGTTAGGGAGTGTTCTAATTTCATTCTTTTACATGGAGCTGTCCAGTTTTCCCAGCACCACTTATTGAAGAGACTGTCTTTTTCCCATTGTATATCCTTGCCTCTTTTGTCACAGATTAGTTGACCATAGGTGTGTGGGTTTATCTCTGGGCTTTCTATCCTGTTCCATTGATCTATATTTCTGTTTTTGTGCCAGTACCATATTGTCTTGATTACTGTCGTTTTGTAGTATAGTCTGAAGTCAGCGAGTCTGATTCCGCCAGCTCCGTTTTTTTCCCTCAAGATTGCCTTGGCTATTCGGGGTCTTTTGTCTCCGTACAAACTTTAAGATTTTTTGTTCTAGTTCTGTAAAAAATGCCACTGGTAATTTGACAGGGACTGCACTGAATCTGTAGATTGCTTTGGGTAGTATAGTCATCTTTACAATATTGATTCTTCTAATTCAAGAACATGGTATATCTCTCCATCTGTTTGTGTCATCATTGATTTCTTTCATCAGTGTCTTATAGTTTTCTGAGTACAGGTCTTTTACCTCCTTAGGTAGGTTTATTCCTGGGTATTTTATTCTTTGTGTTGCAATGGTGAATGGGATTGTTTCCTTAATTTCTCTTTCTGATCTTTCGTTGTTAGTGTATAGGAATGCAAGAGATTTCTGTGCGTTAATTTTGTATCCTGCAACTTTACCAAATCCATTGATTAGCTCTAGTAGTTTTCTGGTGGCATCTTTAGGATTCTCTATGTATAGTATCATGTCATCTGCAAACAGTGACAGTTTTACTCCTTCTTTTCCAATTTGTATTCCTTTTCTTTCTTTTTCTTCTCTGATTGCCGTGGCTAGGACTTCCAAATCTATGTTGAATAATAATGGCAAGAGTGGACATCCTTGTCTTGTTCCTGATGTTAGAGGAAATGCTTTCAGTTTTTCACCATTGAGATTGATGTTTGCTGTGGGTTTGTCATATATGGCCTTTATTATGTTGAGGTAGGCTCCCTCTATGCTCACTTTCTGAGGAGTTTTTTATCATAAATCGGTGTTGAATTTTGCCAAAAGCTTTTTCTGCATCTATTGATGATGCATCTATTGAGATGATCATTGCATCTATTGAGATGATCATATGGTTTTTCTTCTTCAATTTGTTAATATGGTGTATCACATTGATTGACTTGCATATATTGAAGAATCCTTGCATCCCCAAGATAAATCCCATTTGTTCATAGTGTATGATCCTTTTAATGTGTTGTTGGATTCTGTAAAAACCTCAAATTTTTAAATGGGAAAATGTTTTTGCTATGCAGTAAAACAGGCAAACTGTACCACCATACAGTATAATCACAACCATAAAAAGAAAAACACACAGAAATTATGTTAACAATGCTTATCTCTAGATGAAGAGATACATTCCAGGTAATTTTTATTTCCTTTTTCCCTCTAATTTACTAATTTTTATAATGAGAATGTGTTACTTTTATAAAATTTTCTTATAAATATTTTTTGTGTGATTATAAAAACTATGGTAGAAATAAATGAAGCTTATAATTCAGATAATTGAGTCAAAATCAAATTAACATGTAGCTCTAAAAAATGACTATCAAAAGGGCTTCCCTGGTGGCGCAGGGGCTGAGAGTCCGCCTGCCGATGCGGGGGACACGGGTTTGTGCCCCGGTCTGGGAAGATCCCACATGCCACGGAGCGGCTGGGCCCGTGAGCCATGGCCGCTGAGCCTGCGCATCCGGAGCCTGTGCTCCGCAGCGGGAGAGGCCACAGCGGTGAGAGGCCCGCGTACCGCAAAAAAAGAAAAGAAAAAAAAAAAAGACTATCAAAAGGTCCTTATACAAAAGGAAAATAGGTTTCTGGGGCCATTAAATTACCATATAAGAGTTTGAAAAGCATTGTCTTGGCATCTCAAATATTTTACAACTTTATTAAAGCAGTTAGCTACATTTTCAGTAATCTTTTCATCCTTATTTATTGTACAGGAACAGCTAGTCAAAAAATTAACTATTTTGGGAAAATAACGCAAATAAGTTGTTGACCTATAAATAATGTCTCTTTTTAGGAGCAAAAGACACCAAAAATCAATGAAAACTATTTCTCGACATCATGAAAACAGGAATATGGGCACTAAATTGGTCAACCAGGTTAAGGAGCCACAGTGGCCAGTAATGATCAAAGAATATAAATAAAGCAGCAAGATTACACGTTCGATATACATCCAAACATGCATTAGCAGTTTATTTGAAATAGACAAAAGTGTTTATAAGTATTTCAAGATATTTGTCAAAAAACTGACTTCTAACATTCTCTTGGCAACAACTAAAGTACCCAAAGAATAAGACCATAAGAAATATTTCTGATACAGACATGCTGGAAAACAACAAAAGATAAAATTTTAAAGAACTGGATGCCAATTTTCATAATAATCAGGTATTAAAAGCACCACAAACCAAAAAGAAAAGACTTAAAAAACCCAAATTTCAGTACTTCCCTGGTGGTCCAGTGGGTGAGACTCCAGGCTCCCAATGCAGGGGGCCCAGGTCCAATCCCTGGTCAGGGAACTAGATCCCGCATGCATGCCACAACTAAGACCCAGGGCAGCCTAAATAAATAAACAAAAAAAGAAAAAGAATGAAACACCAAATTTCTATGTTCAGCAACAGCAAAAGAATTATGGTTTGCAAAGGGTGCTAATGAAATAAACCACAAAAAGGAAGGTGTTAAGATATTTTTTAAAAGGAAGTAGTAAACTTAATTTACTGCAGCATCAGCTCTCTTACAACATTTTATTTGAACAGAATAGTCTAGGTCAGTGGTGGCCAACAGAAACATAATGTGAACCACACATGCAATTTTAAATTTTCAGGCAGCCACGTTAAATAAAGTAAAAAGAAACAGATGAAATTAATAATATATTTATTTACCCAATACATCCAAACATTATCATTTTAACATGTAATCAATTTTTTAATTGGAATATTTTAACTTTAAAAAAATACTAAAATCCAATGTGTCTTTTTTATACACAGTGTGTCTTAATCTGGATGCTAAATTTCCATCAGAAAAAACTCAGAAAACACTAATTATGAATAATTTTGATACTAAGATTCATAGAAGTTATTTGTATTTACAGTAAATTCATGGCAGTTCATGTCACCTGTTTTCTTGTAAGGCTTTAAAAAAAAAAACAAAAGCTGCATCATATCCCCAAAAGCAGCAGCAGAGAGAATGTAAAAGGACAGAAAGTAAATTAATTTTCAAAGAGTAATGCTGCCAAGATGTAGAGAACAAATGTATGGACACCAAGGGGGGAAAGTGGTGGGGGTGGGATGAACTGGGAGATTGGGATTGACATATATACGCTAATATGTATAAAATAGATGACTAATAAGAACCTGCTGTATAAAAAATAATTTAATAAAATTCAAAAAAAAAAAAAGATTACTGCCGCCAGAGAAGATGTTAGAGGGAGAAGGGATGGTAGCCCCACTGCAGTGAGAAGGGTGCCTGAGGGACACCAGCCCAGAGGAGCTAAGAGAATGGCTACTCTGAACTGTCTGTACTCTCAACACCCTGACACCAATGGCATGGTGTTTTTCATGCCACCAACAAATTTTTCAGCTCTCTGGTCCCCAACTGGGTGTCCTACGGATTCAATTCATTTCTGACACTAATCACCTGGAGTAAGCATGGACTCCGCAGATTAAGGGCTCAGTCCTACAACAGTGTCTCCACTTCAGATGCTTGCAAGTCCCAGGTTGCCACCTATACTTCTGACCAACGAACAATAAATCCGGGGTTTCCATGACCCCCTCCTCAGGTTTGACAACTTGCCAGAGTGGCTCAAAGAACTCAGGAACAGCCAAATGGAAGAGATGCATAGGGCAAGGTATAGGAGGAGGAGGGCCACAGAGCTTCCATGCCCTCCCTCTCTGATGTACCCCCTCCTAGCACCTTGAAGTGTTCATGAACCCAGAAGCTCTCTAAACCCTGTTGATTAGGGGGTTTTATGGAGGTTTTACTACATATGCTTGGTTGAGTAAATCACTGGCCATCAGTGAGTAGCTCAATCTCCAGCTCCTCTTCCCCTCCTCCCACAGAGGTGGAGGTGGGAATAATGCTGAAAGCTCCAACCCTCTAATCATGGCAGGGTCTTTCTGGTGACCAGCCCCTACCCTGAAGCCATCTAAGGGCCAGCCAGTCAAGAGTCACCTCATTAGAGCAAAAGATACTCCCATCCCTCTGGAACTTCCAAGGCATTTAGGAGCTCTGCCAGGAATCAGGGGTAAAAATCACATAAATTATTTCTAGACTATGCCAATTCATACATACATTTAGGATAATGAGAAGCAAGTCTGTCACTCTCAGAGAAGTGGGGTGTACATATATGGAAAAGGGGAAAGCTAGAATGAACTCTGTGTTGAATAAGCATTAGAGATATCAACGTGAACTCATGGTTTTCAATAGATATAGATGTATACACACACACAGAGGCAAAAACACATGCATACACATAAATATTTCCTAACTCTTCACTAGAAGAGTCTGGAAACAGTGATGCCCCAGGAGCCTTGTGCACACTTGACCCCCAGATCTCATTTTCTGAATTCTGTTCTACCATAAAAGGAACCAAGCTCCTTGGAGAAATGGCTGGTCCACTGCTGGGATGCAGAAAGAGGAAGAAGAACCTGGAATATCTTGTACAAAAAGTAAGATTATTATCAAAAAATGATAAGATCATGTTAATTAAAAGGACACAGGAAGCAGCTTCTGGCCAGATGTGGGACAATTGCTATGTCTGAATGTATTTCACAGTAAAAAGTTTTTTTAAAAGTATTACTATATCTGTCCATCATGTGAAGAGGGAAAAAATTATATTGTGTAACATTTAGTTAAGTACTGGTTGTTAAAGAAGTCATCTTTAGTCACTGTAGAGGGTAAGGATGATAGATGTTTAAAATACTAAACTAATAAGGTATTCAAACCAAGTGAATACTCAGCAAGATCTATGAAAGCCTGGAAGGGTGGTATTATTGGGAAGTATGGCAGTTTCACTTCTGTCCTTATAAGAGGAATGGAAAACAGGCAAGATGCTCAGCACAGAAATCGAAGCTATGCTTTAGCCGGAAGATGCTCACCAGCAACAGAACACTAACGCTCCCCTCTCCACTTATGTCCAAGAGAAAAAAAAATCTGTAGAGACATAAGAAACTACTGGTACAGATGCAACACAGTTTGTTCACGGAAAGTAAAATCTAAACTAGCACCTCTATGTAGTAGAGTGCTTGGTTAGGCAGAACCAATATTTAAATTGAGAGTCTAATGTTTAAAAATTTCTGGTGTTTTTTTTTTTTTTTTGTCCAGGCAAAAAAGAGCAATGTACCTTGGAGTCATCATCATTTTTCTGAAAGAACCACTTGAGTGGACCTTCTCAGTTGGTAACTGAAGCAAATTCTCTGGACCAAGAGAAAGGGTGCACAGTGGACTCTATTCTGACTTGATAAAAGCTATCCCTATGAGTAATATTAAATAGTCCTGAAATAAGATAAAGTATGTAGAAAGTATGCAAAAAAAGGCCAGAAAGTGTTCTGGTAAGCAACTAAGACTCCAAGGCGTTCCCTTTTAAGTGTACTGTTATTAGAAATTCTCTGATTCACTTAAATGGTCCTGAATGAGGTCCACTGGCAGCAAAGTTTCCCCCATGTTATACATACACAATGACGCAACTTACCTTGAAATAAAGGAGAATGAAAATCTAACCCTATGCCTGGGGATGAAAGAGGGAGGGGTGATTTGCACAGTCTGTAGCTGAAGCTGAAAACCCTTAGAGGCCCAGCTACTCTAACCACAACAGTAATATTCTGTAAATCTGTCATATTTTGAGGTGACATCTTGTGTGCCTTAAGTATGGTTACCCCTGGTGTAATGGTATAGGATTGTCTGACTTCAAAGAACCATTTTAGCCTAAAGAATATCCAGGAATCCAGGTCTATGGGTTGATATGCTTATTATTCTGTGCTGGTGGGTAGGTATATAAGCAAATACCACTCATGCACTTTAAGAGTATTACCAAACTTAATACAAAGTCTTGTTACTTGGAGAAGAAAATTTAACTTACCAGGAAATCTTACTGGAGATGAGATAACATCTTATTTCCATAACAATGCTGAATAAATTAAACATTCCAGAGGATTTCAAAACATAATTATGTAATTTATACAAGATTTCTATTTGGAGTTCATAGAAACAAGAGAGGCAAATACTTCCCAATAGTATATATAAAATGTCAAAGTAAACAGTGAAGAGAAGGAAAAAGAGGTAAGATCAAAAAAAAAAAAAAATCAGGGAAAAAAGTCAATTCATACTGTCAGTATCAAGAACTAAAGCTACAAAAAAAAAAAAAAGAACTAAAGCTACAAACTATAACCTCAATCTCCAAAGTAAATAAAACTAAGTCCTATGGAAATTATAGCAATTAACATGTTGATCTATTCATTGTAGATCCAATATCCTTAAGTCTGCTTTCCTGGTGAGTAAAAGGTAGCATTGATACAATTTTAGGAATTTGTAAGTCCAATTAATTATTACTAACAATGTAAAACTTGAATATGAACAATCTGTATACACAGAAGTCATCTAAAGACCACTGACCAAAATCCCACTAACACTATAACCATTCAATTTGTCTCTATTAGGTAGAAATTTGATACACACAGAACACTAGAAATAACATTCCTTCTCCTTAAAGATTTAAGTCTGAACAGAACGTTCTAGGGACCTCCCTGGTGGTCCGGTGGTTAAGACTTCACGCTTCCACTGCAGGGGGCGCGGGTTCCATCCCTGGTCGGGGAACTAGGATCCCGCATGTTGAGTGGCCAAATAACTAAAACTAATAAAAATAAATAAACTGAACATTCTATATCCAATGTAAATAACCAATGTAAATAACATCTAAAAAACCTTGGACACACCAAAAAGTTAATAAAACAAACACGCCATCTCCCTCCTTATAGCATCTATATATGTACACTAGCTAAAAGGCCACTGAAGTGGAGAGTTATTTCATGAACTCAAAGTATAAAAGGTACATGTTGCTCAACGACAAATTATAATTGCTAAACAGAGCAAAAGGACTTAGAATTCCACTAGAACTCAAACTTCTTCCTGGTTTAACTGAAGTATTTTGCAGTGGAAAAAACAAGGACTCAGATAGGCCACGTGATCTTAAACAAGTTATTAAACCTGAGTTAGCTTCCCCAAATATAAAAGTAAGAACATATCTGCCTTGTACTGTTGTTGTGAAAATAACAAAAAATATGATATGGGCATAGTACTGTGCCTGTCACAAGAAAAAAAAAGTCCTATTAGGTAGGTAAGTATTAGTAATTATTAATACTTTTCAGATTAATTAGCAAGGAACACTCTTCAAAAAGACAAGGGCTAGGGCTTCCCTGGTGGCGCAGTGGTTAAGAATCCGCCTGCCATTGCAGGGGACGTGGGTTCAAGCCCTGGTCCAGGAAGATCCCACATGCCGTGGAGCAAGTAAGCCTGTGTGCCACAACTACTGAGCCTGCGCTTTAGAGCCCGCGAGCCACAACTGCTGAAGCCCTCACGCCTAGAGCCCGTGCTCTGCAACAAGAGAAGCCACTGCAATGAGAAGCCCGCGCACCGCAACGAAGAGCAGTCCCCACTCGCCTCAACTAGAGAAAGCCTGCGCACAGCAACGAAGAACCAACGCAGCCAAAAATAATAAATAAATAAAATAAACAAATTTTAAAAAAAGACAAGGGCTGAAGAAAGTATATGCAGTTTTTAGGCTTTTTGTTGTAAAACAAGTCCACTTTGACGACATCCTAGAAACAACATAATAATTAAGAATCTTTCTCGTAATGGAGATCTGTTTCCTCAAGTGACACACAAAGATGGTCATTTTAGATGCTCCACTAATAAAGTATGTATCACAGGACTAATACGCAAAGGTAGCATTAATGCCAGGAGAGAAACAAACTGTTTAAGAATCAGCACATCACTCCCAACGACTGAGTATTCTGGAAACTAGTTGATAAATGGCATATGAAGTATGAAAACTCTTTAGATTGAATTTAACCATTCATAAAGAATAACCAAAACTAAAACAGTAACTGGCTTAGAATAGACACTTACGATAGATACTGAAGCAGAGAAAGCAGACAAAATATTATATTTCAATGCTTCAACTTTTTAGACCTTTCCTTGATCATCTATCTATCCACGTCATCCTTGATCACGCCTTCTACTTACCTAATCTTTCTTGCCCCGTATTTGTTCAAACTTGTCTAAAGAAATGGCCTACTATTTTTGTCTCTACTTCTTAACCTCCCTCCGCCACTCTTTAAACCCACTGCAAAGTTTCCACTCTTCTGAAACTGTTAAGATCACCAAATATCTGGAGCAAATGTGACATAATGTTAATTTTTGTTAATTCTGCATGTATATGTGAGTTTGTGATAACATCCTTTGTATATCTTTTCCAAAAAAGGAAGTACTATTTTATTATTAATAGAGAATACATTTTTTAAAAATATTTAACACTTCAGTTATAAAAGCACCACCACACTGTATGTTCTTTGTGGTGTGAATTATATCTCAATAAAGCTATTTCTTTTTTAAAGCACAACTTAACACACGATCTAGATACAGCACATTCCAACAGAACCTTCTGCCATGATGGAAATGTTCTATATGTGCCATCCAGTATGGTAGCCACACATGGCTTCTGACCACTTGAAATGTGGCCAGTACAACTGAAGGATTAAGTTTAAAGTTTTTATTTCATTTTAATTAATTTAAATTTAAATAGCCACCTAAGGCTTTATAGATAGAGAAATTTAGTGACAGTGACCAGCCCAGAAATCTAGGATATTAGCAGAGACTTATACACCTACTTATGCGCTCCTCCCTTATGCAACCTCCCCTCTCATGTAGATAATCTTGAATGTTGCTGGTTAATGACTTAATAGCCAAATGCAATAAACAACTTCAACTGCCTAAACTAATCTCTACACTTTTTTTCTATGCCTTCTAACATCCATTATCCACAACTACTACTATGCCAATTGGACTTCTCTGCTATATTCCTTCCTGGAATTTTATTCCCTTGATATTACCATTCTCCTAGTGTTCTACTTAGCCTAACCCCTGGGCTCCTTTTTCCTTTGCCCATCCATCAATTATTCTTATTTTGCCCTAGGCCCATTATTCTCCCCTGTCTCTTCCTCTACTTCTCTCTTCATATATATCCTCTCCTTAGATGATTCCATTTACTTCCATTATTTCAGCTATGACTAATATAAACAGCCTCTATTTCTACCTCAGACCCATTATTTGAGCTTCATGAATGTATCCAACAGCCTGGCTGAACTTCCTGGAGGTTTCACAAGTATCTCAAAGTCAACATGTCAAACTGAATACATCTTCATACCCCTTCCCCTCTCAAAAAAACAAAACTCCTTGCTTATGCCCTCCCTCAGTTGACAGAACCATCACTATCCCCACCCACCCTCTTACCCATGCTTCATTTTTCCTCCAAACTCCACTTAATCACTAAACTCTGCATATTTTATCTACTAAATATTTAAAGATTCCACTCCTCTATTACTGTCCTAGTTCAGGCCCTAGAAATCTCATACCCACACATAAAACTAAACTCTACACATCCCTCGTACTCCTTAAATCCATTCTCCACAATTACTACTACGCAAATCTGCCAATTAACTTCTCTGCTTAAAATTCTCTCCACCACCTACAGTTGAGCATTTGTGTGGGAAGGGTGTGAGGACAGTTGGAAGAGCATGTAAATATGATAATGTCTAGGAACTCTTCAGCATGTTAAAGAGATGATATGCTGTATTTCCCAAACTTACCTTAATCCACAATGATGTACCAGTCCAAGTAAAAAGGATATCCACAAAGAGATGAATACAGTCATCCCTCAGTGTCCACCAGGGACTAGTTCCAGGGATGCTCTCCAACCCCCACCCCATGGATACCAAAATCCACGGACGCTCAAGTCCCTTCTATAAAACAGTGCTGTGTTTGCATATAACTTATACACATCCTCCTGTATACTTTAAATCATCTCTAGATTATTTATAATACCTAACACAATGTGAATGCTAATATAAATAGTTGTGAACACGATGTAAGTGCTATGCACACAGTTGCTACAAGTGCAGCAAATTCAACTTTTGCTTTTTGGAACTTTCTGGCATTTCTTTTTCCTGAATATTTTCTATCTACAGTTGGTTGAACCTGTGGATGCGGAACCTGCAGATATGGAGGGCGACTGCATATCATGTTATTTAGCTCAAAACTATTAGCCATGAAGATGATCCTATCATTATCCCAAACAACCTGTTTACTTCTATCGACTAATAGAGGAAATGTGTACATCAATAATTATTTGATTCACTAATTTGCTTCACCTCTCACTGTTTGGTTTATATATTAGTGTTTGATTAACACAAAACCATTCACCATGTACATAATGACCAAAACACAGATCATCTGTCACTGAGAAGCTGAACCCTGCCTGCACAAAAGGCATCTACAGAAACAGTGGTTTTACTTAACTAACCCGAATATGACGATTATACCAAGTAGATTTCCAAACACTTTCTTAAATTATTCTTAAACTCTTACGTTTCTTAAGATTTCTTAAATTCCAGGGAAAACTGTATTTGCTTGTGGTGACAAACAGCTTATCTGATGATTCTTTTCTAAAAATCATTAAGCACATTAATGTAGCACAGCACATTTAATATGTCAATCTTGTAATGCCAAGACTCAAGTCACAACATCAAAAACTAAATTCTTTATGAACGCCCACCTGAAAAGTCTAAATTAATACAAATTAAGGTGGACATTATACAATCAATTAAGTCAACCACAAAACCAAGCAAATACTAAAGTTTCTCCTCTTCTGCAGAACATATCAATAACCAATCTTTTTAAAGCCACACACAAAATTAAGCCTGCCACCTGTCAAAGGCATAGTCCTCTTCCAAATAAAATCACTCTTAAGAAAAGCTCTGGCAATTTCTCTTCAGTCTGAAAAACTACTCCCTTCCTTAAGATATAATAAAATCCCTAAACTGACAGAACAAAAAGCTCCTAAAACCCAACTTTAACTAAGAAGTTTAAAATAATTAATTTGTAACAAGTGATAACTTAGAGCCTTCAAAATGGATTTTTTTAAAAGAATTATCGTTTACATTTTTCAAAGTACCTTCACATAGTATTTCAGTTGCTTCTCAACAATCCTGTGAAGTCAGTAAGACATGTTACTAATAAATCAGTGTTACAGATTAAGTTCCTTACTCAGGGTCAGGTAATTGGGTAACAAAGTTTTCTGCCTTTGAGTCGGTTTCCGTTATACAGTGTTGTATTATACCAGAGTCAATCTCCAAATACAAGATTAGAAAATCTGCTGTGGACCAATGAAAGGCAAGGAATATGGATGAAACAACCCCGAGATCTACAACTATTTCTAATAACAGAAAAAACTTAATATTTATCAAAGTATATTGAGCATCTATCGATACTTATATCTTCAAAAACCCCAAAGATTAGTGGAGTAGACAAAGAATGTACATGATTTTTAATCAATGTGAAGAAAAGTATAAGAATGATCCCAAGAGGAAAGATCCCAGTAAATTCGGGAAACTAGTAATTCAGAAAGGTTGCCATTTGGGAAGGTGACAGGTCATGAAATTAGAAAGTTAGTCACAGGACAGCTAAAGCTAAGGGATTTGAAAACACTGATGACACCATGTTCAACTCCAACATTTCTCCAATAAGTATGGTAGCCAAAGTAAGAGTTCTGCTACATTTTTCAAGCATAAATGTAAACAAATCAAAATTTTCATCAGTACCCTCAAAGATAGCCTAAAAAGATGCTGCATCATCACAGTTAATATTTATGTGCCAGGCTCTGTCCTAAATGTTTTTTATATATACTAATTCATTTAATCATCACAACAACTCTGTAAAATAAGTGCTCTTATTACGTTCCATTTTACAGATAATAAACTAGCACAGAAGTTTACCCAAGGTTACACAATCATTAGCTGAGCCAGGATCTGAATTGAAAGTCAGGCATTTTAAGTTCTTAATCACTGTGTTATACTGCAGAAAAATAGTGCCTTCTCCAAATTCAGGTCATGCTAAGTCTCACCTATTCCTGCACACTTGATTGACTTATTTTAAACACGGGACCAAGCAAAATGCAAGATGCTAACAATAAGTAAATATAAAGAACTGGTACAGCAAAACCTGATAACTAATTATAGTGAATTTTTCCCTAGTATATGAACATTTTCAGAAATTTTAATTTGAACATAACCACTCTTGCTGTTTTTACACCTTTATCTAAAAAATTTAGAAGTTACCAGAAAACACAAATAACAGGTTTAAGATGACTTCTGAAAATCAGAGCCCCGTTTTAGATGAACGTTTCCACAGGGATTAATAACTAGGGTGACTTTCAAATGACCAGGATCTTGCACTAGCATCCAAATGTCAAAGAGTGAACTGAGTCACCAGGCAACAAAAGATTCCCAATTTGTTTTACACAAAAACAATCTCTTGGGCATCCCTGGTGGCGCAGTGGTTAAGAATCTGCCTGCCAATGCAGGGAACTCAGGTTCAAGCCCTGGTCTGGGAAGATCCCACATGCCACAGAGCAGCTAAGCCCGTATGCCACAACTACTGAGCCTGCGCTCTAGAGCCCATGAGCCACAACTACTGAGCCGGTGCTCTAGAGCCCATGAACCACAACTACTGAGCCTGTGAGCCACAACTACTGAAGCCCACGTGCCTAGAGCCCGTGCTCTGCAACAAGAGAAGCCACCGCACCAAAACAAAGAGCAGTCCCTGATCACTGCAACCAGAGAAAGCCAATGTGTAGCAATGAAAACCCAACGCAGCCATCAATCAATCAATCAATCAATCTATATTTTAAAAATGGTCATCAAAAACAAATCAAAAGGGCTTCCCTGGTGGCACAGTGGTTGAGAGTCCGCCTGCTGATGCAGGGGACACGAGTTCGTGCCCCGGTCCGGGAAGATCCCACATGCCGCGGAGCGGCTGGGCCCGTGAGCCATGGCCACTGAGCCTGTGCATCTGGAGCCTGTGATCCGCAATGGGAGAGGCCACAACAGTGAGAGGCCGGCGTAACGCAAAAAAAAAAAAAAAAAAAAACCCAAAAGAAAATCTCTCTTTCCAAGTTCTTACACTAGAAACAACTGTGATATTAAAGGTAAATAAGAGAAAAGGAAAACATTTAAGCTCTTAAGACTTAAGAACTAACTATATCATTAAAAAAAAAAATCAACCTAAATGTAATTCTTTTTCAATAAATCATAATAATAATTTAAAATATATGCAATAAATCTACATATATTTTAAATTAAATCTTACCTACCCCAAATTATCCTGTCCTTAATTCTATTCGGTCCTGTTTAGAAGGGACAAAGGATTACTTCAAACAAGTCACCAATCATTCTTTAATTTGCACAGCAGCTACCCTTGAGTTACCTGAATTCTGCCCATACTCCAAAAATCAGTGACTCGGAGAATTTAAAAACAAACAAGAAAAACTCCAAAGACTATTCCCTGAAATTCAGTTCCTGAAACTAAGAGTTACTGCAGGTTCCTAAAAAACAAGAAATGTGGCACAAATTTAAAAAATACAGGTAAGAAAAATCCTCAATATTCAAATGGGAAGATACAGTTCAATGAATTATTTTAAGAACTATAGCAAAGAAATGTTATGGTTTCTTAACCACAGAACCACATCCAATTTCTGCAGCACTGACAAACTTTTCATAAAACATTAATATCATATACTCATGATGAGACATGAGTCTTAACTTGCGAAAAGCCAGAGGAAAATAGACTATAAGTATTTTGGAGCTTAATCAAAATTTATGATTTGACCTCTCCTTTCAGGTAGGTCTGGAAACAATCTCATCAATATATCAAGTGAACTCAGTATTTAGAAGTAGCATGGGGAGAAAAGTGCTTAGAGTAGAGCAACCATTCTTGAATTTCCATGTTTTCTTCAAGCAAACTATGCTATGTTTCTTTAAAACAAAAAGCAAAGAAGAACCCTTCCTAAAAAAGCAACGTAAATTCTGCAAAGTCCAGCAATAACATTTTCTGACCAAGCCAACAGAGAAGTAAAATTAAAGCACAGCCTACCTAATAAAACCAGGTAAAGAAATTTTCATCTTAAAAGATCTGTTATCTCTTAAAATCCTGTGGTATCAAAGTATTACCTACATATTATTTATTAAGAGTCAATATTTGTTTTACTAAGTAACTATGCATATTGTGACTCTAAAAATAAGCTTGATGGAAACAAATTTGACTTGTATACCACATTCACCCATTCTCCACCCCAAAAAGCCTATTTATTTCTCCATTTGAAGTGATAAAATCAACACCCAAATCAGAAGTCTGGAATTTGCCATGGTTACAGGATAGGATTTCTCCAAAAATCTGACAGTAACTTCCACATCAAAACAGAACAGCTTCATTTGAGATTTACTAATTAACCATCTACTGTATTACAAATGCTTTAACATTTCTCAAATTATTAGAATCCCAACCAGTTTAATTTCCGTTCTTTATCAACCCAAGCAAGTCATTTACCTGCTCTATGACTTCAGGTTCTTTATTTATCAAATAAGCAGCTGGGCAGAATAACCTAAGATCTCTTCCAGTTTTAATACACAAGATTTTTAACTCGACAACTGAACACAATATTTCTCCAGTCCTCCTACAGAAAAATATGCATATTAATAAATATACATTTAGTGAAAAAAAGCTTTCCTTTTTTCCCAGTGATTTAGTAATCCCTTGGCTTGTCCTTCAGTTTAGATCCAAAGACAAAAACCCAAACATTAACCTACTGAATAGGTTATTAGGCAAAAGTTCTGGCCAAAAAATCATAAACACTGTCCAACTACTGCTATAAAGGATCCTGGGGCTAAGATAATCACATTTTAAAAACCAAAATGAAAAATTGTAGAAGTAGGGTCAAATGACATATATGGAAGGTTCCAAACCAGGGTACCAAACAAATGAACTAGGATTCATTTGGTTCTCCAGCCAAACCCTGAACTAACGTAAAAATAATATGGCGACATTATTATATGTAAGGATAGCAGATATTCTTTTGTTTAACCATGACCATGCCTAGGTAGAGAACAAAAATCTAAAAAGTCATCAGTTCTAGGAAAAACTGAGAAGCTTAGACAAAATTCTTATTCTGACATTAGACAAATTGAGGTTTTCTTCCCCACTGTATCATTAGTTTCAGGATAATAAACTATCAGAAAATTCCAAGTGACAAAAAAGGAAAACACACACATTGCATCCATAAGGTGCTCAACATTTACTTGGGTCTAGTCTTAAGAGAGTAAGGTAACTAATTAAGGGAAAAAAAAAAACTGTTAAAAAGCACCTATTCAAACATGAAACTATAGAAGAATAAAATCCAGGATCAGTAGCAATAAGCACCTGAAGTACAAAAAAGAAACAGGTGTCCGCCTGTAAACCAAAAGAAACCAGACATAAGCTTTTGAGTATGACTGACCAACCAGAATAAAGTTATAGTTTCACAATTTTTTTTAAAAAAAGGTCTGCCACCTTCCCAACTCTAAAACACTATAAAATTGAGTAGGTTTTATTTCACAGTGCCTTAGAAGTTCTATATCACTAACTATAAAACTTAAGAAATTACATTCCAAAAAAACCTGTCAGTTTTGAAGTTTACTTCCTTCCACATGTTAATTTCCCTTCACACTTGATATGGCCTTGGTCATTTGGAAGGTGACATTCAAAGGGTTAAGTGTTAACATATTAGTTCATGGATAATAGATAAATTCCTAGATCACTCAGGTACTTTCATACCCTAATTCAGCTTGGTCCATTTTCTTGGCAAGAAGAATATGGATACTGGCATTTTTCATGTATAATGTAAGTGGCTTTTTCATTCAGTTCAACTCTGCTTCTTCCAATAATCTATGTATGTTCACTTCCAGGTGAGGACGACATTCAATCAAGCTGCTACAGGTCAAGCAACAAGTAGCCCAAACCCAGCTACTTAAACCTAGAATATCCTTGTCAACCAGGATGACACACCATGAAAATCATTTCATTTACACCATGAAAACCTCCCAGAGAGGTGAAAAAGGAAGCTTTGTGACTCCTTTGTACTCCTGGGAAAGTCTGGCTTAAAAACTTTTTACAACAAAGTTAAAACAACGATAATGACATTACGACTCTCAAAGCACATATACAATTTTACATAAGCTCCTGTACTACCCACAGTATAGTGAATGGGCTGAAGACATACTAGTTTTAATTAACAACGTCAGATCACTGCTAGCTATCACAAGGTTTATGCACCATTAGGTGAAACTGTATCAACCACTTACTGTAACTTTCTAGTCCCAAATTATTTATCCAGAGAAGGAAGCCTTTCTTATAGTTTATTAAATGCCTGTGTGATCACCAACTAAGATATATCCAAAGGAAAGTCAGTCAGGAACAAGGTCGTTCTTAATCTAAAAGGACAGCCTGATCTCAGGAACGGAAACACGCATCTAACACACCAGCAGCTCATCACTGCAGACCCCCTGAGGAGCACAAGGCAAGAAGACTGTACTTTCCTAACTCAAAAACTTCCCCACTAATTCCGTTTCCTGCCAGACGAGTAAAACAATGACGAATAGGCAATGCGTTTGTATCAGGATGACTTTCATCACTCCTCCCTAGGAGCACATCTCTTTGGCTACCAATACTAACTCCTATCCTATCCAAACACCTAGCTGCATGCCCCAAATTCTGGCTTCTCTTCCAAAAGCTGGGCTCCCCCCATTTCGGAGCAAACAATCAGAGAAAGACATGCAAAGGGCGAACTCGGCAAACTGGCCGAACCGAGCCAAATCGGGGATCCAAACCACCGAGAAATAAAGAAGTAGGTGGGGCATACCTGCAGTTCACACCAGGCGACCTCCACGGTGGTTTCGGTGTCCAGACCTTTGTAGACCGTCTTAAAGGAGCCCCTGCCGATCTCGATGTCAAACTTGAGAAAGCGGCCATCATTGGACATTCCCACGGCCTTGGTCTCCAGCTCTTCGATGTCATCCTGCTGCTGGCTCCGTTCCTCCTGGGGTTCCTTGGCGCTGCCGCCGCCGCTGCCACTTCTCGACGACGGGGGCTCCTCTTTGCTCCCCGCGTGGCCGGGCTGGGCAACCTGGCGGTCTCTGCCGGCGCTGCCCGGGGCCGAGGCGGCGGCTGGGCCCGCGGCGACCGGCTCCCCGGGGGCGGCGGCGGCGGCGGCGGGCGGCTGCTGGGCCACACGGGCGGCAGCGGGGGCCAGGGTCTCCTCGCGCTGGGGCTCCGGGGGGCTCCGTTGCGGGACCACCGCGGCCGCGCTCGTCTGGGGCAGCGGGAGCGGGAGGCCGGGCAGCTCCAGCGCCGTGGCGTTGGAGTCGCAGATAACGCTGCGGCGGAAGAAGCGGTGCTCGGTGGTGGTGGTCGCGGCCGCCCCCCGGCTGTCCTTGTCCATGGTGTGGCGGCGACGCCGGTACTCCTCCGTCCTGCCGGCTCCGGCGTCGGCCGCCGCGGCGCCCAGTTTCTCTCCCACCGAGGAGTCCGAACTGGAGCCATTCTTGGGGGGAGGCGCCGGCGGCGAGAGGAACAGGGAGCCCGGCGCGCTGCTCTGCTGGTCGGCGGCGCCGCCAGACATGGTGGGAGCGGGAGCGGGAGCGAGGCGGGCGGCTCGAATTCGCAGAAGTGGGCCGGCCCGGGGCGGCGAGGCTGCGGGCCGACGGCCCCTCACTCAGCACTGACTCGGCGGCCCGAGCGGGAGGCGGGGCCGCGGGCCCGGTTGCGGCGGCCGCTGCGGCTCTCGAGGCGCGCTGGTCGGGGGCGGCGGCGGGGCGGAGGCACGGGGGCTGGCGCCTCACGGCCCGCAGCCATCATGCGGCAAGCGGCTGCCGGGCGGGCTGGAGCGGCGGGGGCGCGCGGTCATGGGGGCGGCGCGGCGGCCCGCACCGAGTCCAGACGGAGGCGGCCCGGCTGCCCGCCGCCGCCGCGGCACGGGGCGGGCTGGGCCCTGAGGCGGCGGCGCGCGCGGACCCCCGAGCGGCGGCGGCTCGGCGCGGAAGCAGGGGAGGCCGCGCCGGGGCTCGCGGCCAGGCGGGTGGCCGCTCCTCCTCCCCGCCCTGCTGGACGGCCTCACAGGCCGCCCATCGCCCGACGCGAGGGGCCGACGCGCGACGCGGAGGAGCGGCCCCCGGCCCCGGGCCTCGCCGCCCGCCCCGGGCCGGGCGGACCCCGTCCTCTCTGGGCCGGGGCCGGGGGCTGACGGAGGGAGGGCTGGCGTGGGAGGGCCCGAGCCTGCTGCTCCTCCGGGCCGAGGAGGGCCGGGAGAAGAAGGGCAGTCACCCGCTTGGGCACCTTCTGTCACGAAGACCGGTGCAGAGACGCCGCGACAGAAACGCGGCGTCCGCGGGCGAAACTCGGCGCTAAATGGCGCCGGGAGTCTGAAGCCTCCACACAGCCCGCTCGAGCCCCGCCCCCCGCTGCACGGGGCACCCCACCCCCCACCCCGCTCGCGGGGCTCTCGCGCAGGCGTGCCCGCCCCGAGACCCACTGGGACTTGTAGTTGGCTTCTTGAGGAATGAATGGGACAGAGGAGGAAGGCGCCTACAACTCCCGTGATGCCCTGCGATGGCTTAGGCTGATGCCTGACGGGAGCTGTAGTTCTCTCTGAAACCTCCCCTTCTGGAAGGCGGATGGGAGCGTCACCGTGAGTCGCTAAGCCCCATCCTTCAGTGGGCGCTAGCTAGGAAAATCATGACTTAGGCATTAATTGTGTTAGGAAGGAAGGGAGAAGAAAAGGAGAGGGAGGCAGGACAAGGGGGAGAGGCTCCCACCATGCTGTGCCAAGGCGAGAGCGAGCTCTTGGGGTTGCCATGGATGGAAAAAGAGCTGCTGTTCCTGTTTAATGTGGAGCGGCGTTGGTGCCGGGGCGTGGGCAGAGAGCCGGGGGAGCTGGACCCCTTTCCTGGGGCGACAGACTTTGTGCATAACATTGATTGGATAGGTTAGGGAACCTCCCTTCCATGGCACTTAAGGCCGCATCCTCGGCTCCAGCCCAGGACAGATATTCTGGCTCTCAAGAAACGGGCCGCCCCACTGCAGTCAAGGGTCACAGCGAACTCCGCCCGGAAAAAGCGCGCAGCACGCGCGGGAGGGGGCGGATTCAAGAAGAGACGGGGTCTAACGTATCTTTGCGTCTTTTACCACAAACTTGAGGGCCGAGTTGACTCGGATGAAACTTAATGTCCGCCTGTTTGCTTGGTGCTTAGTAAAACAGCATCCAGCTTCCTCTAGAGGTGCCTGCATGTACCCGTGTGATTGACACCACGGCTTTGGACGTGCGGCTTTCTCGAAAGCATCCTTGGGCTCCCGGGACCTTTGCTCCTCGCAGCCACTCAAGATGGTGCAGGTGATGAGCACCAGGGGGCGCCCTACGGAGGAGGAAGCCAAACCCAGATGGCGGTTGAAAGTCTAGCCCAACGATAGGAGCGGGAAGTGCTGAAACGTGCGCAACCGCGCCGAGCGCGCGCGCTCCGCTCAGTCTCGGGCCCCCGAGCCCGCTGGGCACCCGCTCGGGAGCGCACGGCCCGTGCGGCCGCACAGGGAGGACAGCGGTTGGAAGCAGGCGGACGTAAGATTCTTTAGCGCTTAGTTTCCTAGCAAATGCCCAAACGGGCTGCATGACCTCCACTTGGAGAAGTTTGTCTCTGCAATTCATAGCAATTCATCTGATACGTAGAATAGTTACACTACTTCTCAATTTTTTGTTTATCAAAAGCTACCCTTTGAGGTATACAAAAACAGTTTGCTTTAAAACCGATGGTTGTCAGGTTTTATGAAGGTGGAAGATTATGAACATTTTAAAATGCGAGTTTAGTAGGGGCCACTAGAGTCTTCAAATATTAGAGTTCCATTGTTTTAAAGAATATCCCCTTCACTCGTTTGCTATGGTAACGGCAAATATCATTATGGTATATGTATTAAGTGGCTTGTCTCAACCGTAAACTCGGTGCAAAGCAAAGGGAGAAATGACTTTAAAATACATTTGTATGGTACTTCTTGAGGCAGCTTCTTAGAACTTGCACAATTGTTGCTTTACTAGGAAAAGCAGTCTACTTTAAAACATGAGACAACTAATTATAAATTGATGAGTTAAAGGGAGATCAGTAAATCACAATGGTCGTGTTTTGGCACCATAAAAAAAAATGAGGATATTTCTGTGTGAATGGTCATTAAAAGCCTTTATTACTACCTGGCCCTGCTTACTGGGCCATGAACCTTTGGCCACACTGCATTGGACACAAGTCCCATGACAACCACCATGCTCTATTGACACGTTATTTCAGCAGGGAACAACTAAATTCATTGTAAATAATTGAATTAACTGTTGACTTAACACTAGGCTTGCCCATGTGACAGCTTTTCCTACTTGGGTTATGTTAGCTTCACCAGGAAAACAGGTACAATGTTAGATTTAAAGCTTAAACTGTGTATGTGAATATTTTACTATGGACACTTATTTGTTCAGCTCCCTTTTCAACACTTACCCACTTTCAGTTAGCATGGTATTTTCTATTACTTATTACTATTATATCCCTAATAGTTCTTTTCCTTTCTCTGTCACTTCAATTTTCAAGTAAAGAATTGACCTCTCTGTAACCCATATAAGACATCAAGAGGTAGGAGAAAGAACCCAGGACACCATGGATGCACTAAGCTCAGAGATTTGACTTCCTGGTGGGTACGTCCATACTAAGAATACAAGTATTTTATTCTCTCTCACCATGTTCTTAATTCACTTTAGTCCTTATTCATTTTATCACGTTGATTCATATTTCTTTCTAGTTCCCATCCATTCACATTTTATGTTTACATGGTCCCTGCCATTGGTAACTGGCCAGCAATGAAAGCCAGAGATACCTTTGATTTAGACAGTGGATGAATACACAAAATCTATTTTATTTTGTATATGGCATAATTTATAGGGTAGCACCTTGAAGTGTAGAGAAAAAAGATACCATCTTAAGAGAATTCCTCCTTTTTTGTCTCTTTTCCCTCATTTCTCATGCTCTTTTGTCTTGTCTATGATACTTCTTATTTTACCTCCTTGTTATTTGCAACTCAAGGAAGAAGGGAGAATCAGACAGTTAAACAATGAAGAATAGATTTTTAAACCTTTTTTAATTATAAATGAAATAAAGGGGGATGAGACTTGCCCTATACCAAAGCAAATTGGAAAACCATAGGATTAAATCTGTATGGTATTGAGATAAGCATAGATAATGGAGAGAATACGGAAACATGTGTATTTAGAGTTCTATGTGTGTATGAGCATCCCATAAACGAGAAAGGCGGCGTTTCAAGTCAGTGGGGTAAAGATTAATAAACAGTGCTTGATCAATTAGTTATTAGTTTGAAAAACAAATTAGGTTAGATGTCTACCTCACACCATTTACAAAATTAATATCCACACAGTTTAAAGAGCTATTTTTTTAAAAAGAGCTGTAAGAATTTTTAAAATATAGGGGAACATGGGATAGGAAAGGACTTCAAAGAACAATCCAAGAGTCATAAAGAAAAACATTTGACTGTTATCAAAGTTGACAATTCTGGTCAATAAAGCACAAATGATGAGCTGGCAGAAAAACTTAGAACCTATATAACAAAAGGCTAATAACCAAAATACATAGATAACACCTTAAACCACAGAGAAAAAGACACCTGTATAGAAAAGGGGGGAGAAGACAGGAAAAGACAATTGAGACAGTGGGAAATGCAAATGACTGAAAAAATTCTGGAATCCAGTAACTAGAGAAGTGCAAGCTAAAATAAGATATATATTTTTTCTTCAAAAAAATTAGCAAAATTTTTAAGGGTTTATAATATCAAGTGTTGGCAAGGGTGTGGAGAAACTCGTGCTATTAATGATAACATAAATTAGTACCACCTTTTCTGAGGGCAGTTTCTTAGTGAAAATGTACAATGTGCATAGCCATTGATCCAGCAGTCTCCCTTTCTGGTACCTACCTGAAAGAAATACTTGCGCATGTGCACGAAAAATGAGAAGGTCCACTACAGCTTTGTAACCAAAAAGTGAAACAATCTGCATGTATGTTGACAAGAAAATAAACTATGGTATACTTAATTTTGACAACACCACGCAGCAGTAGAAGAGCAGGAAGTAAATATATATGTGGTCACATAAAAATAGTAAAAAAACTCAAGTTGCAGAATAATAGGTATTAGATCATATGTTATATTTTTACATTATGTTTCTATATGTATTTAAATGCACAGAGAAAAAGCCTGGGCAATACCCACCAAAATGATATGGGAATCCATACCATCTTCCAGGCCGTAACAAGTTCTCACAAGAAGAGATTGATCAGCATTACCTAGGAAGCTGTTACAAAACACACCTGCTGGAGCGTTTCACCACCACCACCCCACCCAACCTGGGTGTGTTTTTGGTGAAAGAATTCATTGCAAGCAGACCTGCACTACAATAAAAGTCGTTGTTTTTTAAGTTCTTTAGGAAAAGAAAATGTTAGTAGATGGATTAGTAAATTAGGATTTCAATAGGGAATGAGAAACACTGGAAAAAATAAATTTGTTGGGAAATAGAAAAGCATTCTTTTAAATCACATTAAAAGATAAATATCAATTTAAAGAAAATATAATAATAATGTATATAATTTACCTTTATAAATTTATAAGTTACTTTTATATATAAAAGAAAATGGATAACAGTTACAGCACGAAGGACAGATAGGGTAATGGAAGAATACTATTATAAAGTTCTTAACACTATATGTGAAATGGCATAATATTATTTAAGGGTAAATTATAATAAGTTAAAAATATATACAGTAAACACTAAATCACTAAAATTATAAAACAAAGTTATAATTAATAAGCCAATAGTAGAGATAAAATTGAATCATTAAAAGATACTTAAATCAAAAGAAGGCAGAAAAAAGGGCTTCCCTGGTGACGCAGTGGTTGAGAGTCCGCCTGCCAATGCAGGGGGCACGGGTTCGTGCCCCGGTCCGGGAAGATCCCGCATGCTGCAGAGCGGCTGGGCCCGTGAGCCATGGCCACTGAGCCTGTGCTCCGCAACGGGAGAGGCCACAACAGTGAGAGGCCCGCGTACCGCAAAAAAAAAAAAAAAAAAAAGAAAATTACAGTTTAATATCTCTCATGAACATGATACAAACATCCTGAACAAAATTTTAGTAAATAAAAACCAGTGATATTTTTTAAAAAAGGATAATATATCATGTTCAAGTTGGGTTTATCTCAAGATATAATAATAAACATAATATTAATACAAAAATAATCAGTGTGATTGGCCATATCAGCAAACAAACAAAAAAATCATATGATCATCTCAATAGATGCATAAAGATCACTTGACAAAACTCAACAATTATTCATTATTTAAAAAATCCTTCCACTGACTATAAATAAAAGGGAACTTTTTCAATGTGATAAAAAGTTCATCTACAAAAAACCTAGAGCTAACATCATGCTAAATGGTGGAAGAACAAATGCTTTCTCTCTAAGGTGGCAGACAAGGTAAGAATATTCACTCCCACTACTTTATATAACATGGTACTGGCTGTCCTGCTCAGTGTAACAAGAGAGGATAAAAGATGAGAGGCATGCAGACTATGAAGAAAGAAGTAAAAGTGCCTTTATTCACAGATAGCCTAAGGAACGTAAAAAAAAAATAGCACTGCTAGAACTAGGAAGTGATTTAACAAGGACACTGGATACAAGGTCAATATACAAAAATCAACTGCATTTCTACATACAAGCAATGGACAATCTAAAATTAAAAATTTTTAAATATATCGCTTGGCTTTCAGACTTCAGCAAGTTTCCAGTGACTGTCCCCTCACAGAAACATCAATTTGAACGAATATCCACATGCAAAAATACCTTCCCAAGAGCTAAGGATTCCAGGTGGGGATTAGAGCACCTGGGTGGAGCAAGAAGTAAGAAAAGATGCATTGAGGAGGGAAAGAAAGACAGTTTCACATTATCTCTGTCACCCCTTCCCCAACCCCAGGCAGCCCAGTGTGAAGAGAGACACCCTCCCAGTGGGAGAAAGAGAATGAAATGAACACTTGAGCTTACTAAAGCCCCAGGACCAGGCCTACCCCAATGCCAGACCGACCCCTGTGGCCCCAAGCTCCAGCAGAACCAGAGCCCCGGCCTGCCCCAGCAGACCTCAGCACTGGGCCAGCCCCCATGGGACCAGGCTTGATGCCTAATATTACAGTCCAAGATACCAGGCCTGCCTCTGTGGACTCAGGTCTTCAGCCTACCACCACAGCCTTAGGTACCAGACCCGCCCCATGGATCCAAGTGCCAAGCTCAACCCAGTGGACTTAGGCTTCAGGCCCACCCCATGATGGACTGAGGCATAGGCCTGCCCACCTGTTGACCCAGGCACCAGACTTGCTTGCTGAAGGGCTCCAGAGCAAGCCTGCAGATAACCAACAGATGTGCAATCCAGAATCCCTGGATGGGCTGCCTGGTGAAGGGCTTTCCCTGTCGAAATCAGTCTGCAAAGACTAGAAGAGGTGCCTGCTTCTTCAAGTGTACATACATCAACACGAGGCCACAAGGATCACAAATAATCAAGTAAACATGCTAGCACCACAGGAAAATAATAGAGCTCCAATAACTGACCCCAAAGTAGTGGAGATCCATGAACAGTTCGACAAAAATTGAGAATAATCCTCTTAAAGAAATTCAGTGAAATACAAGAAAATACAAACAACTAAATGAAACTAGTGATTTCCTGGGTATGACACCAAAAGCACAAGCAACAAAAGCAAAAATAAACAAGTGGGGCTACATCAAACTAAAAAACTTCCGCAATGCAAAGAAAAGAATCAAAAAAATGAAAAGGCAACCTAAAGAATGGGAGAAAATTTTTGCAAACCATAGAGCTGATAAGGGATTAATATCTAAAATATGTAAGGAACTCATACAACTCGACAGCAAAAAACCAAATAACCTGATTTAAGAATGAGCAAAGGACCTGAATAGATATTTTTCAGAAGAAGACATCTAAATGGCCAACAGGTATATGAAAAAGTGCTGTGTCACTAATCATCAAGGAAATGCAAGTCAAAACCTCAGTGAGATAACACCTCACACCAGTTAGAACGACTGTCACCAAAAAGACAAGAAATAAGTGTTGGCAAGGATGTGGAGAAAAGGGGACCCTTGTGCATTGTTGGTGGGAACGTCACTTAGTGCAGCCACTATGGAAAACAGCATGGAGGTTCCTCAAGAAAGTAAAAATAGAACTACTATATGATCCAGCAGTTCTACCTCTGGGTATTTATTTGAAGGAAATGAAAACACTAACTCGGAAAGATATGTGCACTCCCATGTTCGTAGTAGCATTATTTACAGTAGCCAAGACATGGAAGCAACCTAAGTGTCCATCAATGGATGAATGGATAAAGAAGATGAGGTATACGTACAAAATGGAATATTATTCAGCCATGAGGTAAAAGAAAATCCTGCCATTTGTGGCAACATGGATGAACCTTGAAAACATTATGCTAAGTGAAATAAGCCACACAGAGAAAGACAAATACTATATGATCTCACTTACATATGGAATCTGGGGGAAAAAAAATGATTGAATTCATAGAAGCAAAGAATAAGAATGGGGGGGCAGTGGCAGTGGAGGAAACAAGGAGATGTTGGTCAAAGGGTACAAAACTGCAGTTATGTAGGATGAATAAGTCCAGAGATCTAATTATAGGCATGATGACTATACCTAATAATACTGTATTGAACACTGAAAATATGCTAAGAGAGTAGATTTCAGGCAAACTGATCACATCCAAAAATGTAATTATCTGAGAAGATGATATGTTAATTAGCTTTACTATACTAATAATTTCATTATGGATATATATATCAAATCATCAAAAATATATACAATTTTTATGTTTAAAAATATAAATAAATTTAATGTTAATTAAAACAGTGTCAAGAACATACTATACTTAGGAATAAATTTAGCAAACTATGCAGAAGATTTATATACTAAAAGCCACAAAATATTACTGAGGGAAATTAAAGACAAATAAATGGGAAGATATATCCTGTTTTGGATCAGAACACTCAATAGTGTTAAGATGTCAGTTCTCCCAAAATTGATCTATAGATTCAATGCAACCTCAATCAAAATCCCAGCAGGGCTTCCCTGGTGGCGCAGTGGTTGAGAGTCTGCCTGCCGATGCAGGGGACACGGGTTCGTGCCTCGGTCCGGGAAGATCCCACATGCCGCGGAGCAGCCGGGCCCATGAGCCATGGCTGCTGAGCCTGCGCGTCCGGAGCCTGTGCTCTGCAACGGGAGAGGCCACAACAGTGAGAGGCCCGCATACCGCAAAAAAAAAAAAAAAAAAAAAATCCCAGCAGACTTTTTAAAAATGAAAATTGACAGGGACTTCCCTGGTGGTCCAGCAGTAAAGAATCTGCCTTCCAATGCAGGGGACGCAGGTTCAATCCCTGGTGGGGAACTAAGATCCCACATGCCATGGGGCAAGTAAGCCCACACGCCACAACTACTGAGCTCATGTGCCTCAACTAGAGAGCCTGCATGCTGCAAGCTACAGAGCCCGTGTGCTCTGGAGCCTGCGCCACAACTAGAGAGAAGCCAGCACGCCACAAAAGAGCCCGTGGCCGCAACGAAAGACCCCGCGTGCTGCAACTAAGACCCAACGCAGCCAAAAAAGAAAAGAAAACTGCTCTGATTTTTTCAATACCTACGTGTAAAAGAGACTAGGAAAATACAGCCACCGTAATACTTTAAGACAGTATATAATGGGACTTCCCTGGTGGCGCAGTGGTTGAGAGCCTGCCTGCCGATGCAGGGGACACAGGTTCGTGCCCCGGTCCAGGAAGATCCCACATGCCGCGGAGCGGCTGGGCCCATGAGCCACGGCCGCTGAGCCTGCGCGTCCGGAGGCCACAACAGTGAGAGGCCCGCATACCGCCAAAAAAAATAAAAAAGACAGTATATAATGGAGGAGTCTAAAAAAAAAAAATTGACAGACTGATTCTAAATTTACATAGAAATAAAAGGACCTGATATAGCAGAAACAATTTTGAAAAAGAACAAAGTTGAAAGACTTATACTACCTGATTTCAAGACTCACTGTAAAGCTGCAGTCATCAAAACAGTGTGGTCCTGACTTAAAGACTGACAAATGATCAGCTGATCAGAATAGTGAGTGCCAAAATACAAATAGACAAAGGTGGCAAGGTAATTCAAAGGAGAAAGGGTAGCCTTTACAACAAATAATGCTGGAACAATTGGGTGGCAAATCCTTTCCTCATATAGTACATAAAACTTTACTTGAGTTGGGTCATACACTTAAATATAAGAGTTAAAACTGTAAAACTTCCAGAAGAAAACGTAGGAGAAAATCATTGTGATCTTGGGTTAGGCAAAGAATTTTTGGACACAAAATGCACATAAAGAAAAAATTGTTAAACTGGACTTCATAAAAATTTTTTTTAATTTGTTTTTTAAAAGAAATGTTATAAAAATGAAAAGGCCACAGAATAAATATTGCAAAACAAATATCTGGAAAAATATTTGTAAACAAAATATGTAGGGAACTCTTACAACTCAACATTAAGATAAATAGTGCAATTTTTAAAAAGTGTGCAAAAGATTTGAACAGATACTTTACCAAAGAAGATAAATGGATGACAAATAGGCACATGAACAGATGTATTGCATCATAATTAGTCATTGATGTAGTGAAAATTAAAACCACAGTGTAATATTACCACATACTTACTAGAATGACTAAAGAAGACAGAGAATACCAAGTGTTGACAAGGATGCAGAGCACATGGTTCTATCACACGTTGCTGATGGGAATACAGTGGTACAGCCAGTTTGGAAAATAGTGTGACTTTCTAATAAAGTTGAACATACACTTACCATATAATCCAACAAATCCACTGCTAGGTATTTCCCAAGAGAAATGGAAATGTATGTCCACACAAAGACATTTCAGAGTAATTTTATCATGATAGCCAAAAACTGGAACTATACCAAATACCTGTAAAAAGGTAATGAATGGGTAAGTAAACTGTGGTATTTCCATGTAATGGAATGCTACTGAACAATACAAAGAAACAAACTACTGATATGTACAATAATATGGATGAATCTCAAGAGCATTATGCTAGCTGAAAGAAGCCAGACACAAAAGACTACAGATTTCATTTATATGTCAATCTAGAAAAGGCAAAATTATAGAAACAGATCTGTTCCTGGGTTGGGGGGGTGGGAGGAGGGATGGGGATTGACTGCAAAGGAGCACGAGGGAACTTTTTTTCTTTCTTTTTTTTCTTTTTGGCTGCACTGTGGGGCATTCTGGATCTTAGCTCCCCGACCAGGGATGGAACCCGTGCCCCCTGCAGTGGAAGCACAGAGTCTTAACTGCTGGGCCGCCAGGGAAGTCCCTTGAGGGAACATTTTGAGTGAAGGAAATGTTTTCTGTCTTGATTTTAGTTGCGGTTACGTGACTGTATTCATTCAAAACTCATTGAACAGTACACTTTAAATGGGTGAATTTTAATTGTACATAGATTACACTGCAATAAAGCAGATTTTTAAAATGGCATATAATTCTACCAAAATTAGTCATTTATGATCAAGGAAAATTATATGTGCTACTTTAACATTCATAATTTTATATGTAGTGTTAACTTTCTGACTCTTAAGATGATGATTTTACTGAACATATGTTGCTTAATTAATCTCCACAGTCAGATTTACTCTGTAACTAGAAAGAGTATTCAGCAAATTCAGTAACAGCAGCAATAATATTTCATCTTCCAAATGTCCGTATGTGTTTAGACCAATTGAAGACATTGTAAATTTGCTGTCTTAGAATAGCTGAGAATTAGGTAAAGAGCTCCAAGTTCTACACTGAGTAATGACCTAGAGTAGACAGAAGTATACATTATTTTAAGACAATACTAAGAGTCCTTAAATAGTAGTCTCATTTTTCTCCAACTTAATCACAAAGCTCATAAAATTATACACAATACAAGGAAACAATCGGGGCAGGTGATGAGGGAAGAGGAACCCGGGCCATCTAGGGCTGTAGTGATGAGACTAGCAGAGCTGGGCCCTTCACTGAACTGAATTCATAATCGGTTGGTTTTCCTTTGTCAGAGTGGCAAGTTACTCCAACCTGCTCCCTCTGGGGCTTCTGGTGGTGTCTTTATAATTTCTCTAGGAAAACCCTGAAATGATTACTTCTCTCCCCCTCCACTACTGTCACCCTCTCCTAAAGTACTTCTCAATTTCTTTTGTGTGAATCTCTAGACCACTGGAGAGCAAGCATGTCTGATTTCACATTTTATATGCAGTATGATTTTAATTCTTGAATACGGGTGCTAAACACTAACACAAGTCACGATGCTAATAAGAGCCAGGTTAGGGATGTGCGTGCGGAATCTAGGTCTGGAACGCAGGGGTTCCCTACAGAAAGACAAGGCGGTGCTGCCTCACAGCTTAGTGCACCTTGGGAGCAGCTTGTCACAGTAGACCTTTCCAACTGCCAGGCTGACGTCAGCTCTCCATCCGTGCATCTCTGCAGCTCTTATCCCCGAGCTTCAACAGAGGTATTAAGCTATGACAGAATAGGATTGGGGAATCTTATCGCTTATCTCTGCCTGTAACAAACCAGGACAGATTGCAGTGCTGGATCAGCTACCCAAGAATCAAGACGTAAGGGCTAGACCTTGGTTAGAAAAAATAGTCACAGGTAGTCATTAGAAGGGGCCCAAAAGTCACAGGTAGTCATTAGAAGGGGCCCAAAAGGCTGAACCCTGCCCAAAGAGAAATTTAAAGCCCTTGTAGAGACTTAGCCCCTATCTTATTGCCAAATAAACTTTTTTCAATTTTTTTAATAAATGGGAAGAAAATCTTACCTCTGCAGATTCCTGTGACACACGGTTATTACCTAAAGACAGACAACATCCCAAAAAAGACTGACTAAGATGTTTTCAAGTGGACAGGTCCTCTCAAGAAGCATCTTCTGGTCATCAGATTACATGAACGGAACGTCATGTAAGGACTTCTGGAAAAAGCTGTCAGCTTCCTATGGGGATTGTTATTGACTTTTCCACATGTTTAAGGCATTTTTCCACATCTGATGTAGGCCTTCTGTAAACAAGGTCTGTGCCTCATAACAACTGTGTCCTCTGCAAACCTGGGAAGGGGCCCTGGTCATAGCAGATGTCAACCATGTGATTAATTTAAAACATTAAATTCAACTCTGTGTATCCAAGATCACCACCCCCCCACCACACACACACACACACATTCATACGCACAACAAACTAGGTCTATAATAAATTCTGCTCATCAGAACAGCAAAAGACATACTTTAAAAATTATATTATTTTGGGCTTCCCTGGTGGCGCAGTGGTTGAGAGTCCGCCTGCCGATGCAGGGGGCATGGGTTCGTGCCCCGGTCCGGGAAGATCCCACATGCCGCGGAGCGGCTGGGCCCGTGAGCCGTGGCCGCTGAGCCTGCGCGTCCGGAGCCTGTGCTCCGCAACGGGAGAGGCCACAACGGTGAGAGGCCCGCGTACCGCAAAAAAAAAAAAAAAAAAAAAAAAAAAATTACATTATTTTATCTCTATAAAGGCCAGAAAACCGTTATATTTGTTAACTCTTTAAAAACTAACCTTCATTGTTTTATTCTTCCAGGAGTACACATTTTATTTTTAGAAAATTTACAAAATAGAGATAGGCAAAAAAAAAAAAAAAAAAAAAAAAACGTGTAAAAACCACTCATAATTCTACCACAGAGAGATAACCTCATTAACATTTTGATATATTTCCTTCCGATATTTTTCTATGCTTTTACATTTTTTTTTAAGAAGATGTTGGGGGTAGGAGTTTTTAGTAATTTATTTATTTATTTTTGCTGTGTTGGGTCTTCGTTTCTGTGCGAGGGCTTTCTCTAGTTGCGGCAGGCGGGGGCCACTCTTCGTCGCGGTGCGCGGGCCTCTCACTATCGCGGCCTCTCGTCGCGGAGCACAGGCTCCAGACGCGCAGGCTCAGTAGTTGTGGCTCACGGGCCCAGTTGCTCCGCGGCATGTGGGATCTTCCCAGACCAGGGCTCGAACTGGTGTCCCCTGCATTGGCAGGAGGATTCTCAACCACTGCGCCACCGGGGAAGCCCCGCTTTTACTTTTATGTACGTTTCTTCCTTTCTTTTTTTTACTTCTTGAGCATGTTTTATTTTTTAACCTAATACTATAATCATATTTCCATCAAAATTATCACTAATTTTTAAATATACAATATTATTTTAAGTGACAGCATAATCTTTCATCACATGGCTGAACTAAACACTACTTCAGTTTATTTAAACACTACTTCAGTTGGGACTTTTAAGTTGTTACTAATATTTCACTACTAGATACAAGATGCTTGTGGAAGATCTGTCGCTATCCCCAGGTCTATGAGTGGAAGTTATGTGCAGTGGGGAATAGAGAAAGGGTAAAAATGTGAGCTGACTCCACTATGACAGAGACATCCTTCTTCTCTTCCAGGCCTAGCACATCAACAGACTTCCCTTAAGAAAGATCTTTTAAATTATCATTATTTAAGTACTAAATGTAGGACATAGAGCTTCAATTTCTTTACCTCTGCATCCCAGCGTGGCTCACCCAGTCATCCAATTTGCCCTAACTCATCTTTATATTCATTCCTCCTTTCCAAAAATTGGTTTCTGTCTTCACTAATACTAATGACAGTTCACTTCATGAGAAGAACACTTCAAACTTTATGCAGTCCGATAGTCCTGCTGCGTTGTAATCACATGTAGAAAATACACAATTAGACTGGATATTATCACCAGCGCGTTCTCTTGAGGAGCTGGGGGGAGGACCAAAACGAACTTCTTAATGAGATTCTGTTTGTCGGTACAAGCTTGTATTAGAGCCTTTAATTCTTACTGTTAGAGGCTCTGTAATGAGCCTGATTAGAAGCAGTTCAGTTAAGAGATGTTAACTCGACTTATTTCCGTGATCATTTTGAAATATATACAAATACCAAATCACTACGTTGGACACCTGAAACTGATATAATGTTGTATGTCAATTATACCTTAACTAAAAAAGAACAAGGAAGAAGAGAGATATTTCAGTAAAGGAGGAGAGATAATGTGACAAAAACAACACAGACTGGCAAGTTAAGTCCCTCAAACTAACATTTTTTTTTTTCTGTGATCACTGAGAATAACAAGAGTTGACAATGGGGAAAAAGTGGGGAAGGAAATAAGTAGGAAATCGTGACAAATAGACATGAGAGCCAAGCTCCATTTAAAGGTCAATAAATCCATTTAGATATTACGATACCTGTCAGCTTCTAACACACTATAATCTTTCAGTATTTATTATTAACCAAAGTTTTTTTTTTTTAAAGGCCTTCTTTATTTTTTTTTTCAGGTAAAAATAAGGCACCAGGGGCAGTCAATGTTGTGTCGAATAAAGTCTGACCTGCTTAATCCTGACAAGAGTCCACTGCACAGTTAAAAATTGACAGTAGTCGCCGAACTCGCAGTGGCAATTTGAGTGACTGAATCTAAATGAGGCCAGCAGTCCTAATGCTCACGTTTAATTTAGGATTAAACAGTTTTCTAGCTGGGTTTGCATGTCTGTGTTTGAAAGGTGATGCAATGACATACTCAACCTGGTCATTTTACTGTAGTTTTAATTCTTAAAATGTGTTGATTGGTCTTCAATGGTTATTGCTCACGACAGATCCACTCTAATAGCATCCTGTATTTTCCTAGTATCTTTCAAACTAAAAGCTTTTCACATAGTCGTACCCTTATTTTCATTTTCCCACACTCCCTCTGAGGAAGGGAGGGAGATGGGATAAAACAGGTGGGAAAACAAAGACACAGAAAGGGAAGCGTGTGGCCCTGGTCACCCAGCCAGTGACTAAACTAGACCAGTGGGTTCTCTTACATCCAAAGTATAATGTCTAGCTAGACCAAGGCATTGGATCTTATGGATGTCTTCCCCCTCGTATTTGCTGGTGAGAAAGAAATTTCCTATCTGAAAGTATACCTTTCTGGGCAAATAGCGAGTGCTAAGGGTGCTCTTTCGTTCTCTTTATGTTCCAGATATGCAATCTGGAACCAGGGCAGAAATCCTGAGAGAGGAAACTAAATTTGCAGATGACGATCCAAGAGTTTTCCTTACACTGAATTTGGGATATATTTTATTTATTTATTTTTGGCTGCATTGGGTCTTTGTTGCTGTGTGTAGGCTTTCTCTCGTTGAGGCGAGCGGGGGCTACTCTTCGTTGCGGTGCGCAGGCCTCTCACTGCAGTGGCCTCTCCTGTTGGGGAGCATGGGCTGTAGGTGCACGGGCTTCAGTAGTTGTGGCACATGGGCTCCGCAGTTGGGGCACACAGGCCCAGCCGCTCCGTAGCATGTGGAATCTTCCGGGACCAGGGATCAAGCCCGTGTCCCCTGCATTGGCAGGTGGATTCTTAACCACTGCGCTGCCAGGGAAGTCCAAGAATTTGGGATTTTTAAAACACAAAGCTGTATAAGCACATGTATTCTCTAGACAAACTAACTGGGTGTCTCCAAAGGGCAAACTGGGAGAAGTTACAAGGAGACATATTTTAGCTTAATGTAAGCAAGAATTAATACAATTAATGTAATCAAGAATTAAGATAAGCACTCACACTTTTTGATTTCAAAAACATACTACAAAGCTACAGTAATCAAGGTAAGGTGGTACTGGGATACAGATAAACAGATAAAACAGATCAATGGAATAGAATTGAGAGTCTAGAAATAATCCCTCACATTTGTGATAAGTTGACAACAAGAATGCCAAGACCACTCCATGGAAAAAAATAGTCTTTTCAGCAAATGGTGCTGGGACAACTGGATAGCCACAGACAAAAAAAAAAGAAAGTGAATACCTACTTCATACCATACATAAAAATTAACTCAAAATGAATCATAGATCCAAATGTAAGGGCAAAACCTATAAAACACCTAGAAGAAAACCTAGGAGTGAATCTTTGTGAGCTTTAGCTAGGCTATGGTTTCTTAGATATGACACCAAAAGCACAAGCAACAACAACAAAAAATAGATTCACTGGACTTCACTGTTGTTAGGAATGTAAAGCGGTGCAGCTGCTTTGGAAAACAGTCTGGCACTTCCTCAAAAGGTTAAACACAGGACTACCATGCAATTCCAGCAAATCCAGCTGGAATTATGCTATTTATATATTTGATAAATGGAGATAAGAGGATAAAAAAGCTTAGGAAAATTCCACTCCAAAGTACATACCCAAGAGAAATAAAATATGTCCAAACAAAAAATTGTACATGAATGTTCATAGCAGCATTATTCATAATAGCCAAAAAGTGGAAACAACTCAAATGTCCATCAACCAATGAATGGATAAATAAATTGTGGTATATCCATACAATGGAATATAATTCGGGCATGAAAATGAATGAAGTACTAACACATGCTACAACATGGATGGACTTTGAAAACATTGTGAATAATCTGCTGTTAATCCCATCCAGTATACTCATTATCTCAGACATTACAGTTTTTATTTCTAGAAGTTGATTTTGGGTCTTTTAAAAATATCTTCCACATCTCTACTTAACGTAGTCAATCCTTCCTTGAGCCTCTGAAGCTAGGGAACAGTTATAATAGCTGTTTTAATGTCTTTGCCTGCTAATTCTAATATCTGCATCAGTTCTGAGTCAGTTTGTTTACTTTCCTCATTATAGGTCATATTTCCCAGTATGCCCAGTAAATTTTCATTAATTCCATTCACTGTGAATTTACCTTGCTGAGTGCTGGATATTTTTGTAGTCCCAATTCTTGAGTTTGTTCTGGGGCACAGTCGTTTGGAAACAATTTGATCCTTTCAAGTCTTTTTTTTTTTTTTTTTTTTTAATTTGTTAGGCAGGACCAGGGCAGCATTTAGTCGAGAGCCAATTTTGCCCCACAACTGAGTCAAAATCCTTCTGAGTACTTTGCCTAATGACTTGTGAGTTATAAGATTTCCAATCTGGCTAGCGGGAACAGGCACTATTCAGGCCCTGTATGAGTTCTTGTTACTGTTCGCGTAATACTTTCAGGTGGCTCTTTCCCTGACCTCGAACAGTTTCCTCACATTCATGTGCTGGTGAGGGGGACCCTCTGAAGATCTCTAGATTTTTGTTGTTGTCATTTTTCTGTCTGTGTGTAGCTCTCTCCTATCTGGTATTCTGTCTTGCAAACTCTAGCTGTCTTGGTCTCTCTGGACTCTAGCTTCAGCTCCTCACCTCAGGGAATCTTCGAGGCTCTACCCAGATTCCACCTTTCCATGCCACCATCTGGAAAATCTCTCAAGGCAGTAGGCTGGGCACTCACAGGGCTTACCTCATTTGTTCCCCATTTCATCAGGCCTGATGTCCAATATCTCGAAAATGGCTATTTAAAAAAAATGTTTTGTCTAGATTTTTAGTTGTTTCTGGTGGGTGGGTAAATTTGGCCCCTTTTACTCCATCTTGATAGGAAGTGGAAGTCCAAGCTCATGCTAAATTTAGCAAAAAAGTAGAATTAACTGGTTCACAAAACCACAGAAAGGAAGAAAGTATACTGGCCTTAAAGTTGATTGGATTTATTGACGCAAGTTTCACCAGAACACTTTCTCTTTCTCTCTCCTGTCTGTCTGTCTCATTTCTACTTCTATATTTTGGCCACATTCCAGTGGAGGTCACAGCCGCTGTCAGCTCTAGAGCCCACCCTGACAGCCAGCATGCCAAGGACAAAGACAGAACTCCTTTTCCATCTCCCACTTGGATAATTCGGTGGAAGGTGGGGCCTGACTTGGATGTACCCCATGTCTATGCACCAACCACTAAGCCCTAGAGGGTATGTTAAAAGACTGACCCAAGAAGCAACAATCAAAAATGTATATCACCTACCCTACTATTGTAGGTTTGGGCATTTGTAAGTATTTTCTCATAATAACTTGCTGTAAATTGCTGTGTCAAAGGTTTTAGACAAAGCTTTTTGCATATTGTCAACTGTTCCACTGAAAAGTTGATACCACTTTACCCTCCCACCCACAGTGGGTAATTGGTACATTTCCCCTCACCATTACCAACACCAGGTACTTTTTTTTTTTTCTTCAGTGTTACAAAGCTGGCCGGTGAAAACAATTTATTTCACTGTTATTTTAATTTGCAGTTCTTTATTATTCCTGAAATCAAATGTTTTTCGTAGACATTCATTCAGACAGTGGGTATTTACTGAGTGCCCGCTATGTGACAGTCACTATTCTAGACACTAAAGGTATATTAGCCTTTTGTATTTTTTATTTTGTGACTTTCCTATTATTTGGTCATTTTTCTACTGAGGCATTTGTCTTTTTCTTATTGATCTGTGAGAATTTCTTACGTACAGATGGCATCAACTCTGTCACACACATAGCAAAATTTTAAAACTTAAGTCATTTGTCTTTAATTTTGTTTTTTATAATATTTTGGTGTACAACTGTTTAATATGTCAAATCCTTTAGATCCCTGCCCTTGACATTGATGTAGTCTTGTCACTTTTACGCTGGTCCCATCTGGCATGTTAGCCAGTTTCTGTTTGAGACTCACCAAGTCATATGTAAAACTCAGCTCTCGGCATGTGCCCCTCCCGGAGCTTAATCTACTCTTGCTCCTTATAAGACTCCCGGGGCTGCAGGCAGTGATTCAAAACAGGTTTTCTCCCAAAAGGCTAATTAAGAGAGGGAAGACTTCTGCTGTGTTTACCAGGTTCATCACAGACTTGGGTTATAAAACAAATATTCTAGGTGATAATATTATCTGCTTATCAATTTAAGAAAATCTATGAATAATGAGACTATTAAGTCAAATAACAACACATTTATTTTTCATTTAGGACTCTTTAAATTTTGATTTGCTCTGATCTGACAGCTGACATTTCCTGGTAGTCCCAGGAGAAAAGCAGGACAACAGCGTCCAAAAACGTTGGTTTGCAGGAGCTGCTTCTCTCATACAGGCTCATTTATCTGGAACAAATATCCTGCATATTCAGTGAAAGTAACAAACCGAAACATGAAGAATGTGGCTTCTTGGCTATGTTAGAAGGGGTCTTCTAGGCTCCAAATATATATATTTTTTGTGTGTAAAATACACAAAACTTTCCTGCTATCGTTTGCTTGGCAAAGTTAGTGTCCAGTAAAACTTTCTGCAATGATAGAAATGTTCTATATCTGTGCTGTTCAAGATGGGAACCATTAGCCACATATGTGGCTACAGAGCTCTTGAAATGTGGCCAGTGAGGCTGAGAAAATAAATTTTAAATTTTTTATTACATTTCAATTAATTTAAGTTTAGATAGCCATGTGTGTAGGGTTACCAGATTTAGCAAATAAATATATAGGATGCTCAGTTAATTATTAATTTCAGGTAAGCAGCAGATAATTTTGTAGTTGAAGTATATCCCAAATATTGCATGGGACACATTTACACTACAAATTTATTCTTTACTTATCTGAAATTCAAATTTAACTAGGTGTCCTATATTTTATCTAGCAACCTTATATATGTGGCTAGTGTCTACCATATTGGACAGTGCAGGTTTGAAGAACTCACAAAGTTCTTCACAATTACTCAAAGACTCTTGCAGGATTAAATCAAGGAGGAAAAATGGTTATGGTCATATCTTGGCAAGAAAAAGTAGCCTGAATTCTGAAAGAAAGCCATTAGATGCCAGGGCCAGGACACCAAACCAATGAAATTCAATCCAACAATCGTTTATTGGAAGCCTTCTGTGTGCAGAAAACATACTCAGCTGTATATACCAGTATGGCTGTACAAATTGCTGAGACCAGTGTCCATTTGATTTGGTCGGTTCCTGTTCTGTACTGGGTGTTAACTATCTTGAATATCATCCCTCACTGTGAAGAAAACAAGGCAGGATGTCTGGAGATCCTCCTCTCCAGGCATTTACAACCTGATAGAACAACAGCTTTAAAAACAAACAAAATCAAGAAGCCCTTTAACAAAAGATAGATGCTAAGTGATATATACAAGGAAAATGCTATGGGAATGTGAAGTGTCAGCCACGGAGGGAACCACAGGTGGATGAGGTTGTTTGCTCGGTTGTGGCGTTTTGTTTGTTTTGTTTTGCCAAGGTCTAATAAACTCATCTTCTTACCTTTTCTTCCTCGAGCTCGACACATTTTATGAACAAGACTTGTAGACCCCCATACGATTAAGTCAAGGTGGGCATACTGGTGCAGGTATACTCCAAGAAAAATTCCCCCACTTTCTGCAAAGAGAGCCAATGGATCCCTCAGTCAGAAACGCCAAACCAGTGAAATGCTATTCAATGCAAAAAGACGTGTAGAGTACCTACTCTGATTCTGGGCTATGGAGTTAAGTTTCCAGGTGTAGCAGTCCAGTTATTCTACTTCCTTAATTTCTGCAGTCGAGAAGAAAAACACAGACTTCTCCGTCAAGCCACAGACATAGCTGGCTTGTATCAGGCCATCTAGGCCTGGCTCTGGCCCATCTCCACTGCGGAAAACTGACAGTCACACGATGGCCCTTTCTCCTCCCCTCCCCAAATCTCAGCTCCTAGAGGAAATCTGGGACAGTTGTCCATCTGAAATCTGTCATGTCTGACATCATGACAGTTCAACATTTTCCCTAGATTTTGGACTCTGAATGTGGCTCACAGCTGCACGGCAGGTTATAGCAGCTGCAGTGTTGGCTGTTGGTGGTTCACAGCTGAGCTCCCTCTGAAGGGCCCTTGGCGAGGGAGCTGCCTTGGCCAAGGTTCCACCCCTCCCTGGGGCCACCAGCATCAAATGGCTGGTCACTGGGGATGTGAGGCCACACCTCGTTTTATTGGGGACAACTCTGCACCGTTATCCAGCCTCCACGGGCTCAGCTGAGGCCCCAACATCGAAGTTCACCTCCCTCTGCCCAATTCTGCTTCCCTTACTGCCGTACACGTGTCATTCCTAAGAATATACTCCACCTCCAAAAAACACAAACACAAAAACAAAATAACCCCAACACCCTGTACGCATGTCTCCATCTAGGAGTCTGTTTCAGGGGACACTTACCGAAGACATAGGTTGTTGAAATATCTCTTAAGTAAACTTCCAGCTTCTCAGGACAAACTTCTCGCTTTGTTGAGACTGGCTTTTTCTATTGCTTGGGAAAAACATGGCCTGAACTGCCTTTTTCCAGACAGATGGGCAAACTTCGCAGAGGCGGGAAGCTGAGCAGTTTCTGGAATGAGAGGAACCTTCCAGTGTTGGTTATATTACATGGGACGAGCAGACAGGTGCCTGCAATTAATCTTCCTATTCCTCAGTAAAGTGCCAGGACCCAGCGAGATACATAGATTGCTAAATACCCCTGAGCTAATCCAATCCTGCCCAGCAAAATAGTCACTTATTACAGGGAAGGCCTCCCAAGAGCCAGTTTCACGCTCTGCTGGGAATAACTGCCTCCTCTTTCTTCCAGGAGACTTCTCACTTGTCCCTCTCCTGACTAACTTTTCTTGCAAGAATAAAAGCTGCTCTTTGGAGTCTTGGAAGTGGACTTTGCCACCTCTGATTCACAGCCGATTTCTCCTGTGGAATTTGACCAACATGTCTCTTATTGCCAGCTGTCACCCATTCATCTTTCCTCTGGCTTTGTGCCTTCTTTCGGCTTAGCTGCAAAGTGGGAAACGAGGGTGGAGTGGAGGGCGGGGGCTCCTACTGGGTACCAAGCACTGTGCTGGGCACTTCACATTATCTCATTAAACCTCACAATAAACCTGGAAGATATATAATATGTGTGTGTGTGTGTGTGTGTGTGTGTGTGTGTGTGTGTGTATGTATATATGTGTGTATATTACACATACAATATATATGCTCTTCCCCCACCCTCCAAACACACACAACACCAAGGTTCAAAGAGTTACATAATTTAGTTCTTTAAGATGTGTAACCTCTCCTCTTTAGGAAGTTATCAGTCTTAGCTAGGTTTCCGTATGATTGTGAAGCAGCGTCCTAGGCTAATTCTAATGCAACTTATGTCCGTATTGGTCAGACTTGGTCTGACAGTGGTCTGGAGGCAGATCTAGCCCTTCAATAACCCCTAATTTTACTCCTAAATCCTTTACAGTCTAAACTGTCCTAATGCTGTAGGTCGGAGGAGGCATCAGAAACTGGGAGAACCTCCTACCAGCTGACCAACCTTCTTGTATATAACGGACTAATGAACTCATTTAACGAGTATTTACTGCACTGTTACTGCCTACCATGTGCAGGAAGCGTGGCTGGGGGACGCTGAGGCCCAGGAATGAAGAGCATGGACTCGGGTCAGACTGCTTGAGTGTGAATCCAGGCTCCATCACTTAGGAGCAGCGTGACCTATTGAAGATCTACTATACTAGATACTAGATATTAATCTACTGTACTAGATATTGCTAACCTCTTGGGTCCTCAGGTTTCTCACTTGTAAAGTAGAGATAAAGCACCTATGTCATGGGGTGGTGGGTAGTTGTGAGGTTTAAATAGGATTGTCTGTGTAAAAACAGTCAGGATCCGGATTCAGGAAACACATGGTTCGGGAGGGGAGGTAAGATGTGTGTGTAAATAACAACATACATTTAGAAAGTGATGGACGCCATGATGGTAGAAATCATGCATGGTGAAATTTAGAGGAAGGAAAGATTACTCCTAGGTGAGGAAATCAGAGAAGACTTCTTGTATAAAATAGCATTCAAGGGGCTTCCCTGGTGGCACAGTGGTTGAGAGTCCGCCTGCCGATGCAGGGGACACGGGTTCGTGCCCCGGTCTGGGAGGATCCCACATGCCACGGAGCGGCTGGGCCCGTGGGCCATGGCCTCTGATCCTGCGTGTCCGGAGCCTGTGCTCCGCAATGGGAGAGGCCACAACAGTGAGAAGCCTGTGTACCGCAAAAAAAAAAATAGCATTCAAGTTGATGATATTCACACTGACCAGTAGTAAACCTGTAAGTGGCAACCCTCTTGTCAACCAGTAAGTACCATCTAAAGTTTAAAACAGCACCAAGGGACTTCCCTGGTGGCACAGTGGTTAAGAATCCACCTGCCAATGCAGGGGACACGGGTTCGAGCCCTGGTCCAGGAAGATCCCACATGCCGTGGAGCAACTAAGCCCATGCGCCACAACTACTGAGCCCACACACCACAACTACTGAAGCCTGCATGCCTAGAGCCCGTGCTCTGCAACAAGAGAAGCCACTGCAATGAGAAGCCTGTGCACCGCAATGAAGAGTAGCCCCCGCTCGCCTCAACTAGAGAAAGCCCACGTGCAGCAACGAAGACCCAACACAGCAAAAAAAAAAAAATTCATTTTTAAAAAAAGCACCAAGTAACCGAGCCCTGGAAACAGCATCACGAGGCTGGGTGCCCAATGGGGATAATGATGTGCCTATGAGATCAGGAGAGGGTAACACATGTCCAACCCACAGGTTCTGCTTTCCAGGCGGCTCCACAGGGTCATTCTGACCCAGGCAAGGTTTCTCCTGCCCAGGTGACTTTAGTCTGGGAAACACTCCAAATTAATGACTGTTGGCAAGAGTTTATAAAGCACACGCCATGAGCCCTGAACAAAGGTATGGGAAAGGATATCAAAAAGAGAGAGAGGGGGGGGGCTTCCCTGGTGGCGCAGTGGTTAAGAATCCTCCTGCCAACGCAGGGGACACAGGTTCAAGCCCTGGTCCGGGAAGATCCCACATGCCGCAGAGCAACTAAGCCCATGAGCCACAACTACTGAGCCCACGTGCCACAACTATGGAAGCCCGCATGCCTAGAGCCCGTGCTCTGCAACAAGAGAAGCCACTGCAATGAGAAGCCTGTGCACCACAACGAAGAGTAGCCCCTGCTCGCCACAACTAGAGAAAGCCTGTGTGCAGCAACAAAGACCCAAAGCAGCCAAAAATAAATAAATAAAATAAAATAAATAAATTTTTTTAAAAAATTTTTAAAAAGAGAGAGAGAGAGAAAGAGAAGAAGGAGAAGAAGGAGGAAAAGAAAAATATGTGACCTCTGTTTCAGGGAGTTTATATGGTCTAGTTAGGAAGATAAGATTAACATACAAAATGGTTTTTATAACATTTATTGTTCTTTCTCCTGTTTAGAAAAGCAATACAATTTCACTGCAGAAAATTTAGAAAATTAAATAGAAGAAAAGCAAAACCATTCCAAATCTCATTACCCGAGATTAACCACAGTTAACAGCGTGAAGTGTGAAGTTTTCCAGCCCATCCTCCCCACCCTTGCAGACAGCGCACTGTCCCTACCCTCACCTCACACTTGCTCATGGGAGGGGGTTCCTGGGGATCATAAATCCTCCCGTTTCCTCTTTCCCTTCTGGAGATGTCTGCCTGGGAATGTGATTTGGCTTAAAGCACAGAGAAGGGTTTTTTTAAGCCTCTTCAGGCTCTCAGTGTAGCCATCGATCAACGACAGCTCTGTGGAGGATGATTCCCAGGCAGATGGGCCTCTTGTAAGGTGAGGACAAAGGAAGTGGCTGCCACAGCTCTGCACCAAAACTCTAAGGCTATTCCCACTTGGGTCAGAAAGCATCATGTTGTTTATGGGGAAATGGTTTCTTCTATAAGGCTGCTCCGGAGAGCACCGTACTGGAGAGTTAATATTAGCCGTGTGTGTGCGTGAGTGTGCTTGTGTGTGATTCTGGATGACTAGGAAGAAACCCTAATTCTACATCTCTCAAGGGCAGTGAGAGCTTAAAAGGACGCAGGCCCACTTTGAGCGGACCTGCTTAAGGCAAGGCCCCCTGTGGTGGGCGTCTAGACTACAGGTCCTCAGCCAGGAGCCCCACGCAGTGTCAGATGGTACTGCGCTTACAACTGAAATTAGCATTCAACGGGAAACCATGAGGAAATACCGTATATATGTTTTTTGGATTTTCAGCTTTTATTGAAAGAAAGAGAAAGAGAAAGAAAGAAAGAAGGGAGGGAAGGAAGGAGGGAAGGAGGGAAGGAAGGTCTGATAATCAAGGGCTCTTTTTTTTTAATTAAGGAAATTAGCCCTTTGGGTGTCATATTTTTTCCTGGTGTGCTGTCTTTTTAATTTTGGGGGGCTTTTAATTGTCATTTGTTTTTATTTCTGTGCAGGAATTTTAAATTATGTAGTCAAATTTATCAATCATTTCTTCTATGACTTCTGAATTTCATACCTTGCTCAGAAAGGTTTTAGTCACCTGTATGAGTTTGAAAACCTGCCATAACAGAGTACCACAGACAGGGTGGCTTAAACAACAGAAATTTATTTCCTCTCAGTTCTGGAGGCTGGAAGTCCCAATCAAGGTGTCGTCAGGGTTGGTTTCTTCTGAGGCCTCTCTCCTTGGCTTTAGACAGCTGTCTTCTCCCTGTGTCTTCTCTCTGTGCCTGTCTGTGTCCTAATCTCTTCTTACATGGACACCAGTCATATCGGATTAGGGCCCACTGCTATGACCTTATTTTAAATTTAATTACCTTCCCTATCTCCAAAAACAGTCACATTCTGAGATACTGGGGGTTAGGACTTCAACATATGAATTTTGAGGGAACATAATTCAGCCCCTAATATCATCCAAGATTATTTCCCTAAATTGTCCAACTGTTTTACTTTTATGGTTTTATTTTTAACATCCAAATATTTGATCCATCTGGAATTTGTTTTGGTATAAGGAATGAGGTAGGGATCTAATTTTTTTCTAGATAGTAAGTTAAGTGTTTCAACTCCATTTATTAATAATTTTACCCCCAAAATCTTGACATTCTACCTTTTTCTTTTTTTTTATTTTTTAAAATTTATTTATTTTATTTTTGGCTGCGTTGGGTCTTTGTTGCTGTGCGCGGGCTTTCTCTAGTTGCGGCGAGCAGGGGCTACTCTTCGTTGCGGTGTGCGGGCTTCTCATTGCAGTGGCTTCTCTTGTTGTGGAGCACGGGCTCTAGGCACACGGGCTCAGCAGTCGTGGCCCACAGGCTCTAGAGCACGGGCTCAGTAGTTGTGGCGCACAGGCTTAGTTGCTCTGTGGCATGTGGGATCTTCCCGGACCAGGGATTGAACCTGTGTCCCCTGCCTTGGCAGGCGGATTCTTAACCACTGCGCCAGCAGGGAAGCCCTGTACCTTTTTCTTATACACATTTCTCATGTATATTTGGGTCTATTTCTGGATACTATCTTATACCACTAATCTGTCAATTCCTGTGCCACTGGCAAACTTTTAATTATGGTAATTTTATAATATATTTCAATCCTCTAGGGCTAATCTTACCCTGTTATTTTTCTTTTTCAGAGTTTTATCACAATTTCTGCACGCTTACCTTTCAGCATTTACTTTAGCATTGCCTTGTCTAGCTCTAGAAAAGTTCTGATGGCATTTTTGGGGGGTCAAATATATAGATGAATTTAAGAAGACTTTACATGTTTGTATAACTGGGACTCTACATGTCAATATCATTTCTTAGCATTGTTTACCCTTTTGTACTGTTTGACTTTTTAACCATGTACATGTCTTATTTTTTGAGACCAGGCAAAAGCGTCTTTCCATTCAAATAAAAAACAGAAAAAGTAAAAGAATGCAGCAGAGGTAAACAACGATTAGCAGAGAGAAATTTATCTAAAGGAGCCATTTTGGAGCTCCTTAAATTCTCAACCCCACAATTACATCTTCTGTTTACGGTAAGTCTTGCTTTCTCACGGTTGGAGCAAACTAGAATCAGCAACGCATTTTGACACAGTCTGCACGCTGTACCAATGAGAAATGTTAGTTCTCCCCTCTGCCCCATCTCATCTGTGCAAATTCAAAAGAGACGCGCCTCTCTCAAAGGTTGTCCAGGCTGAGAGAGGCCGACGGTAGACGTAGCTGGTTTCCCCAACCCTCCCCGGCCACGGCCATCACTGTGTGACAGCACCCAGGAGGGTCAGCTTCCCAGCGACAAAGAAGCTGCTCCAGGACCTCCTGCAGCCTCACCAGCGATCAGCTGCTCTTGTCACACGAGCTCCAGCGTCCTGCCTGCCCTACCGGCGCACAGTCCAGGCCCCGTGCGCCAGCGCCCCGGCCTATAGCGCAGGGAGAAGGTGAATCCGGGGCCACACTTCTGAAGAGGCCGTTTCCAGCGTTGTTGCTTGGGTGCCAAGCGAAGGCCTGCTAGCTCTCCCCTTTTCTTCCTTGCTTCGTGCATTCCCGTTCCGCACATGTGTGGGAGGATCCTTTTGAAATGCAAGTCAGCACTGTGTCACTCCTGTGCTCACAGCCCTCCGCTGACCTGCACCCTCGCCCAGAGTGAGAACCCGAGTCCTCACAGTGGCCGACTTCTGGCTCCACGTGATGCGCCCGCCCACCCCAATGCCTGTGACCTCGCCTCCAGCTGCACTCCCTGCTCCTCACTCTCCTCCAGCCACACTGGCCTCCTCGCTGTCCCCTTAGCGCCCGGAGCCCCCTCACCTCAGACGGCCCCACGGGCCAGTCCCGCACCTCCTTCAGATCTTTACGCAAATGTCACTTCTCAGGGAGGCGTTTTCTGGTCACCCTACCTAACACTGTAAGCCCTGTGCTCCCCACCCCCGTTCCTGACTTTATTTTCCTTGCCAGAAACAACAGCATACTTAAGTTTCTTAATTAGCATCCGTCTCCCCTCACTAGAGTGTAGGCAGGGATCTTCGTCTGTTTGGTTGAGCGCTGTAGTCCCAGAGCCTAGCACAGTGCCTGCTGTAAAGGTGTTCACAGGCTCACAGACATCTGCTGAATGAATGAACCGGTGACGAATCCCTCTGGGCTGGCATCAAGGAGATCCACCATCTCCCATCTCCCCAGAGCCACCCAGGCTTTGGAGTCCCTGGCTCTGGCTCACAGAGTAAGAGCTTCATTTTCATGGAGCCATTCGACTGAGATCTGGGACACCTAGAGACACAGCTCCCCTTAGTTTTTCAAGGAAACTGCCTTGTTTGCAGAGTGAATAATTAAGATCTCTTCAAAGATAAACCAAATCTAATTTTGCCTATAGTCCAACCTTCCTTGTTTAATAGGAAGGAAGCTCTGCCGGGCACGATGCATTTATTCATTGTGCATTTATTGTAATTTGATGCATAGCATTACTGAAATAAATCTGTTTTCTAGCTCCCTTAGTCAGGGGAGAGAGGGTGCTCAGATATTCATTTATTGAGTGCCAACTAGAGCCAGGATCTTATACGGCGCTGGAGATAACTCCCGCCTTCATGAAACTCACGGTCTCCTGGGGGAGACACACAATAAACTGACTAGTAAACATACAGTTACAAACTGGAAAAAGAACTATGAAGGTAACAGAGACAATACTGTGACAGATGATAATGGAGATGGACCCTCTTCGATACGGGGAAGGAAGGCCCGTCTGAGGAGAAAGTATTTAAGCTGAAATTTGAGGGTGAGAAGAGTCAGCCACGGCACACGCGGACACGGAGATCTGGTGTGTTCTCAGAGCTGACGGGAGGCCGAGGCAGCTGGAGCAAAGCGAACGACAAGAAGAAGGCCTCGAGGATGTTGAGGATGTTGGCAAGATGAGGCCAGACCGTGGATCCCCTTGCAGGTCTCTGTGCACCGTGCAACCACTGAGGAGTTATTAAGCGGGTGATGACCTAATCCAACTTGCTTCGTTACAAACTCACTCCGACTCTTGTATGAGTGTGGCAGCTACCAGCCACATGCAGCCACGGAGCACTTGAAACACGGCATATCAGAGCTGAGGTGCACTGTAAGTGTACAGTATACATGGTCTGGTGTATTTAAAATGATATTAAAAATGTAAAGTACTAATAATTTTTATATTGATTATACATTGAAATGATATTTTGAATATATTAGGTTAATAGAATGTATGATTTAAATTAATTTCACCAGTTTTGTTTTGTTTTAAAGTGGCTACTGGAAAAATTTTGATTACACACGTGGTCATATTCTATTTCTGTGGACACTGCTGCTCTTGCTGTTTACGAAAAACAGATTTGAGGGACTTCCCTAGTGGTCTAGTGGTTAGGATTTGGTGCGTTCACGGCTGTGGTCCGGGTTCAATCCCTGGTGGGGGAACTGAGATCCCGCAAGCTGTGCGGTGTGGACAAAGAGAAAAAGAAAAGCAGATTTGCGAGGGAGCAATGGGGGAAGTGAGATGACCAGTGATGAGGCTCTTGCTGGAATTTAGAAACGATGGACTAGTTATGATGGCGAGGGTGTTAGCATGGAAAATGGAGAGAAGTATCAATAAACACATTTGAGGTCTGCTTTTTGGTGGTGATGGGGGGTGGATCTGTAGGATTTACTGATGAATCAAGGATGATTCCCACATTTCTGACTTGAGCAGCAGGTTACATGGAAGTGCTGTTACTGGGATGAGTAAAACCAGCGGAGGGGTGGGAAGGGAATCCCAAGCCCAGTGTTGCACATACTGAGATAGCCCCTCCCAAAGGACGTGTCAAGCTGGCAGCTCTGAGGCCGGAGCTCAGAGGAGAGGTTTGGACTAGACTACAGAGAAAATTTTGAGCACATAAGAGGTACGTGGGGTTAGGAAGATGGTGTAGAGAAAAAGAGAAGAGGGCTGGCGCACGGGACCCCGGTGGGCCCGTTAGTTCATGCGCCATAAAGACAAGGGCCCCCAAAGGGAGCAAAGGAACAGAAACCTAAGAGGGACACAGGGGAGTCGTGGTGCCACCGAACAAGGGAGGAGCCTGAGAAAGAGCGTTCCCAGCGGGGAGAACTAGCCGGAGAGTCCAGCGGAGAAGCACCGACAGAGTCCACGGGTCCCGGCTACGCGGGGCCGGATCCAGCGCTGAACCCGACGAGCCACTTGTCGGCGCAGGAAGGGAGGGAGATGGTGGCAGACGGAGGGGCAGTCCGCGGTGAAGACTTAACCCTCCCAAGAGGTTTGGGTCGAGGAGGGCACCCGGAGAGAGAAGAAGAGTGCGGGAACGGTGATAGCCGGGTGGGATTAAGGACACGGGACGGGACAGGCATGAGCAAAGGGACACAGCCCTCCAGTGGTGGAGGAGAGGAGATGGGCCACGGGGGCAGGAAGCTCCAGCCTCAGGGCTCCTCCCTGCCTGCGGCGCTTTCAAGGCCTGGTTCCGATTTGTAATTTTGTGTTCTTTTTCTTAAAGAGGGCCCCCAAGTTACATAGACTGCGGGCTGCGCAAAACCTGGCTCCTCTACACCCCCGCCCCCAGCATGCAGGGACTGACTTTTGATAAGCGGAGAGATGGCCCAGGGTTTCTCGAACTTCAGTGATGACAATAAATGAAAAAAGCCTCAAGACATGAAACATTTTGTCAGAGGGACCCAGGAACTTGGGTCCCCAGCTTGAGAGTCACTGACGTGCTGGAGGCGTTCACACACCGGACTCAGGACGGGAACCCGAGGCCAGGCTGGCTTCACGGAGTGTGGCCTGCGTGGCCTCAGAGGCTCAGAAGGACCCCGGCTCGGTGTAGCGGCCTGCTGTCACCACCTTCAAGTTCCTCATGGTATCTGAACAAGGGGCTGCGCATTTTCACTCTGTACTGGGCCCTGCAAGTTATGCACGGGGCCCGGCCAAATGTTGCTATTTGACTTTTTGAAAATTGAGATACAATTCACATGCTGTAATCCCTGACCCAGTGGTACCTCCGTTTCCTCATCTTCAAGTCACCATGATGAACCCCTCTGAGGTGGGTGATGGGACAATGAATGTGGGCTCCGTGGGCTCCTCTGACCAGGTGACTCTTCCCACAGAGTACGCCCTCGGCTGCGTCTGGGGCGTCACTGCTCAGCGTGCCCTGGTTTCCCGCAGCTGAGGCTTTCTGTTCTCAACCCCACCGATGGGATTTTTTTCTTCGTTTTTCCACCAACAGCCTTTTCCAAACGAGGGTTAAATACATCGATCGCATCCTTCTCTCTCCCAAGCTGTCTCTGCTAGGGCTTGGGTCCATCAGTGACTGCCCCATGCAAGAGGTACAAGCAGATGCAGACGCAGGACTGGACTGGGCAGAGCTAGTGCTTTCCGTCCCCTTTCTCCTATGAGGGGGCCTGAGACAACAGATCGGCAGTTAGCGAGAGAAGGAAAAAGAGAGGCAGGTCTGTTTCTGGCGTTTGCAGGGCTCAAGGCGCAAATACAGACAAAGAAACAGACGACAGAGTTAACATTTAAAGTTTAAAACTTAGGCTAACAAGCTGTTAAAATCTTATATCCTTCTACTTTGACAAACATATTTTCATAACGCTGGCTTGGTTTAAATTTGGAGTTTTTGCTGGAACGTGACAGTGTGAAGTGAGCCGGCCTCCAGTCCGCTCCACGTCTCTCCCCATTCGTGGCTGAAAACGTTTTGGAGGCGATGGAGCAGTAGCCACAGAGGGACAGAAGGCACTGGGGACAGAGAACTTCCAAATCTTGCCCTTGAGCCAAGCTGGGCTTGTGAGCACATCCTGGTTTTATGATCATGATGGGGATTCAGTCCTCAGTATCGGGGAAGATGCAGGAAAGCTGGGGTCAGCTGAGGACAGCGCTCAGGTTCACGCCGTCACCCGCGCCCTGCACACCTTGGGGTTCGCTCCCCAGCCTCTCGAGGTCCTCTCCGTGAATGACTGCCCGGCAGTACCAGGTGCCTTCCCATGGGCTTGATGAGCGCAGCAGAGGTGCACGGAGAGAAGGAAAGGCGCGGCAGGAGGTCTTGAAGGACAGGTCCCCAGGCGCCGTGTTTTCCAGCCTTTCCACAGCTGATCTCAGCCTGTGTCCTTGACAAGAACAGGGTGAGGTGCTTGCTCTCACAGGAGGTGCGGGAGTGGAGGGGCCAGACGCGGATGTCCACAGGAAGTCGTGGTGAGGAGAGCAGACCTCGGATGGATGTCTGAGGTCTCCCCCCCCGAGAAGGATAAGCTTCAGCCTGACGTGAGGCCACCACGGTCACCAGCACGACGGTAAACGGAATTTAGCTGAGCACCTGGTAGCTGGCTTGCTTTCCAGCATTTATGTCAGAGAGATGATGAGCAGCAGGCGGAGCTGCCAGGTGGAAGGAACCTTCCTGAGAATAAAGCCAAGACAGAAGAAAGCGGAGCCCGCAGGCTCAGGGAGGCGGCGGGCGAGAGCGACCCCCGATGGCGGGCGCCCAGCCTTGCCAAAGACGAGAGCTTGGCCATCTTGGCTATAGGCCAAGAAATTGCTTCTCTGCTTTTTTTCTTTTTGTTCCCACGAGTAAGTTTAAATTGGTTTTCTGTCACTTGTGGATGAAAGCGTCCCAACTAATGCCTGGAGCAAGGCTCTGTAACGAGAGCGGCTGGAGAGCTGACATGAGTTGCTGGCACAGGGACGACCCTTCCAAATGTGAGTGTGGCATAAACTAGACACATCACTTTGTGTGTGTGTGTGTGTGTGTGTGTGTTTTGTTTTGTTTGTTTGTTTGTTTTTGCGGTACGCGGGCCTCTCACTGTTGTGGCCCCTCCCGTTGCGGAGCACAGGCTCCGGACGCGCAGGCTCAGTGGCCATGGCTCACGGGACCAGCCGCTCCGCGGCACGTGGGATCTTCCCGGACCGGGGCACGAACCCGTGTCCCCTGTATCGGCAGGCGGACTCCCAACCACTGCACCACCAGGGAAGCCCTAGATACATCACTTTGAACAAGAACCGATCAACATTCTCCGGGGATCTGTATAAGCATGTGACCAGAAGCCACTCCTTCTAACTCCACTCCTCTTAACTACCACCCAACTACCATCACCACACTCTGTCCGTTCCCACAACATACACACACCAACCACTGCCTGAAATTCTCCAGTGTGGAGAGCAAAGAAGCAAAGAAAGCCATATATATGTCCACCAACCAACTGACAGTAAGACTGTTTTTGCTACTGACTCCCAGGGTAAAGGGCGTATTGTCGTAATGACATGATCACACACAAATACTTACTGAGTTCCTACTAGGTGTAAGGCACTAGGATAAATACTGTGGCAGGTTCAGGGGAGTGGAAAACACTGGTCCTTCCTTCAAAGAGTTTATGAAGTTAATGGGGAGATAAAGCCTAAATAGTGTATATAGAAAGTTTAAAAAAAATACAAGCGTTTGGGAAACAGTTTGGCAGTGCCTAAAACAGTTAAACATGGAGTTACCATTTGATTCTACTCCTACGTATATACCCAAGTTTTGTCCACACAAAACTTGTATATGAATGTTCTGTTCACATCAGTACTATTCACAATAGGCAAAAGGTAGAAACAACCCAAATGTCTCTCAACTGAGGAATGGATAAACAAAATATGGTATATCCATACAATGGAATACTATTCAGCCATAACAAGGAATAAAGTATTATGGAACAATAAAAACTATATATCTAGTCTCTGTCCCTGGTTCCTGGCACAGAGCTCCTAAAACCCTTGGAATTTCCTAAGTAATAGGAGAGTCTTTTGTTATGCATAACAAGCCCCTTTCAACCACACCTGAGTTTATGCTAATGAGTTGACTCTTGGTGGGCCCCTAGAAGGCTTCAGGTTGGGAGCTGGTTGCAAGAAAGACCAATCCATGATTAGAAAGTTGGACCTTTCAGCTCCATCCCCAACATCCAGAGAGGGAAGAGGGGCAGGAGATTGAGTTCAATCACCAATGGCTATAGATTTAATCAACCATGTAATGAAACTCCATAGAACCCCCTAAATAATGGGGCTCAGAGAGCTTCTGGGTTGATGAACACATCAAAGTGCTGGGAGGGTGGTGTGCCCTGAGAAGGCTTCAGGCTCTGGGCCTCCCCTCACCATGCTTGGCCCCATGCACCTCTTCCATTGCCTGGTCCTGAGCTGGAGCCTTTATAATAAACTGGTTACTCTAAGTGAAGTGCTTTCCTCAGTTCTGTGAGTCAGAGTCATTCTAGCGAATTATCAAAATTAAGGGGGGAGTGGTCATGGGAACCCCTGAATTTGTAGTTTCCTGGGCAGAAATGTGGGTAGCCTGAGCACCCCATTTGCAGTTGGTGTCTGAAGTGGGAGCAGTCTTGTGGAACTGAGCCCTTAATCTGTGGGGTCTGGGGCTCACTCCAGGAGTTGGTGGAAAAACTGAATTGAATTGTAGGGCACCCAGCTGGTGGTAAAGAATTGGCTGGTGTCAGGAAGAAAGAACTCAGAAGTACTGACACAGGCTACAACATGGATGAACCCTGAAGCCATTATGCTAAGTGAAAGAATCCAGACACAAAAGGTCACATATTGTATGATTCCATTAATATTAAATGTCCAGAATGGGCCAGTTTCTAGAGACAGAAAGCAGATAGTGGTCCGTGGGGACGTGGAGGAGGGGGGGAGTGATGGTTAGTGAATACGGGTTTCTGTTTGGAGTGATGAAAAGGTTTGGGCGTGAGATGGTGGGGATGATTGTACAACTTTGTGACTATACTGAAACCACTGAATTGTACACTTTAAAAACAAAATTAGTGGGCTTCCCTGGTGGCGCAGTGGTTGAGAATCTGCCTGCCAATGCAGGGGACACAGGTTCGAGCCCTGGTCTGGGAGGATCCCACATGCCGCGGGGCAACTAGCCCCGTGAGCCACAATTACTGAGCCTGCGCGTCTGGAGCCTGTGCTCCGCAACAAGAGAGGCCGCGATAGTGAGAGGTCGGCGCACCGCGATGAAGAGTGGCCGCCGCTTGTCGCAACTAGAGAAAGCCCTCGCACAGAAATGAAGAGCCAACACAGCCATAAATAAATAAATAAATAAAATTTTAAAAAAAATTAAAAAGGCAAAATTCCTTTAAAAAAACAAACAAAAAAATTGAAAAAAAAAACAAATTAGTAAATAAACCTTTGATTAAAAAAGCAAAAGAAAGGCATGTAACCCAGCTACACAGGAGAAGCTATCACACTGGCGGCCCCTGCACAAAACAATGTGCTGTGAGGAGCTATAATGACAGGCAGGAGAGATGACAGCTTCCGGTCAACTGGAAGTGACTTCAGAATAGCTGATTCCATAACAGTGGCTCTTTTCAGGCTATTGCTTTTGCTTAGCCTAATACAGAAACCAAGTATTTCTATCTTAACCACACAGCCAAATCCTTCCTTGCTGACTCTTAACATTTATTTTCTTCTTATCTTATATCGCTGGTCACAAGAAATCATTTGTTATCTTTGACTAAAAAAAAAAAAAAAAGAAGAGATATCAAAAGACTAAGGTTGCTGTATTAGCCTGTGTTCTTCCTGGAAAGCAAGGATTGAGACCAAGGCTTGAGTAAAAGCATTGGAGCTGGCGGGGGCTAGGTGGGCAGTAATCTCATGGAACTGCGGAAAGGAGGGAAAACCGGTACAAAGGTGTGTTTTCATAAGGGTTGTTGTAGGAAACTGAGTCTCCGTCTCTTTAGGACTTTCTGAGGAGCCATGTTGAATGGCCTCAGAATTATCCACCCTAGATCGGGAAGGACTGGTTCTTGATCCCATTGGTCAAGGTTCTCCCCACAGGAAACTGACTCCCCTGCACTTCTGGGTTGTGAGTGCGTGAGTGCTGAGTGGATTCTGCAGGTATCCCTCACCTCAGTCTCTGAGTTCTGGGGCAGAATACAAGAACTGCACCCAAGAAAAGTTGGTGGTTTCTCCATGGGACTTACACCACTGGCTCCCCTAGGTCTCAGGACTTCAGATTTGGACTGCAGCTGCATCACCAGCTCTCCATGGCCTCCCTCTTGCTGACAGCAGATTGTGAGACTTCTCAGCCTGACGCTGCATTAGAGGACATTGGATGCATGTAAAATCATGCCTAACGTAGATGCTTAACCTGACATTAAGAGAGTCATAATGAGCTGTGCAGCTACCGAGAGATCATAGGAGCCCCTTCCTTGGTCTCCTAGACTGTTCCTCTGGGGACAGCTCAGTACCATGTTGTGAGGACACTCAAGCAGCCCTACAGAGAAAACCTAAGAAGATCTGAGGCTTCCTGCCAACAGCCAGTACCAATTTTCTGAGAAGGTGTAGCTACAGAGAAGGTGTAGTCTAGGAAATAAGCCCTCACCAAACACTGTGAAAAATAAGTTTATGTAGTTTGTGAGAAAAAAAGTTGGGAGGCTGGAGCAAAAGGTAGCCAATTAATAATTTTTTAAAAATTATAACACCTTAACTTTACACAGTGTTAATGTCAAATACATTTCAATTTAAAAATGCATACAAAGGGACTTCCCTGGTGGCACAGTGGTTAAGAATCCGCCTGCCAATGCAGGGGACACGGGTTCGATCCCTGGTCCAGGAGGATCCCACATGCCATGGAGCAACTAAGCCCGTGTGCCACAACTACTGAGCCTGTGCTCTAGAGCCTACAAGCCACAACTACTGAGCCCTTGTGCCACAACTACTGAAGCCCACACACCTAGAGCCCATGCTCCGCAACAAGAGAAGCCACCGCAATGAGAAGCTCGCGCACCACAACAAAGAGTAGCCCCTGCTCGCCGCAACTAGAGAAGGCCCGTGCACAGCAACGAAGACCCAACGCAGCCAAAAATGAATAAGTAAAATAAATAAAAATTTTTTAAATGTGTGAAAAAAAATATAGGCAATGAAAGTTAAGAGATCAATACAAGATGGAATTGTTTCAGGCTGAAGAAGTAGGGAATCATGAAAGAGGCAAAGCTTAGGCTTGTAATATTAACATAGCTCCATATAATATCTGGTTTCATTACTGTATTTACTTAAATACATTTTGTTTATATGCTGCTTACAATTTAAGTAATTCTCACTTTCCTTATCTTAGCAGAAAACTTAAAAACATGTAAACATAAAAGAAAATAAGACTGGGGAAAGATAGTCTTTTCAACAAATGGTGCTGGGAAAACTAGATATTCACATGCATGAAGTTGGATTCTTACTTCACACCATACACAAAAACTAACTTGAAATGGATGAAAGACCTAAACATATGTACTAAAACTATAATGCTCTTAGAAGAAAACACAGGGAAATTTTTCATGACATTGGATTCAGCAATGATTTGGCACCTGACAACAAAAGTACAGGCGAGAAAAGAAAAAGTAAATAAATTGGACTTGATCAAAATTCAAAACATTTGTGCATCCAAGAATACTACCAAGAGAGTGAAAAGACAGCCTATAGAATGGGAGAAAATATTTGCAAATCATATATCAGATAAGGAATTAGTATCCAGAATATACAAAGAACTCCTACATTTCAATAACCAAAAAAAACACACTACTCAATACAAAAATGGGCAAAAGACTTGCATAGACATCTCTTCAAAGCAGATATTCAGATGGGCAATAAGCACATAAAAAGATGCTCAACATCACCAGTCATTAGGAAAAAGCAAATCACGACCACAATGAGATACCATTTCACATCCATTAGAATGGCTATTATACATATTTTTTTAAAAAACGAAAGTGACAAATGTTGGTAAGGATGTGGAGAAATTGAAACCCTAGTGCACTGCTGATGGGATGTAAAATAGTGCATCCACTATGGAAAACAGTTTGACAGTTCCTCAAAAGCTAAACATAGTATTACCGTATGATCTAGCAATTCCGCTTCTGGGTATATACCCAAAGGAATTGAAAGCAGGAACTGAGATATTTTACACCCATGTCCATTGAAGAATCATTCACCACAGTCAAAAGGTAGACACAACCACAAGTTCCAAGGATGAATGGATAAAAAAACGTGGTCCATCCACGCATTGGAATATTATTCAGTCCTAAAAAGGAAGGAAATTCTGACGCACGCTACAACGTGGATGCACCTTGAAGACATTATACTATGTGAACTAAGACAGACACAAAAGAACAAACACCGTATGATTCTGCTTATAGGAGGTACCTAGAATAGGCACATTCATGGGGACAGAAAGCAGATCCAAGGTTACCAAGGTCTGGGGCGGGAGGTACGTGGTTACTGTTTAGTGGGTACAGAGTTTCTGCACGGGGTCACAAAAAAGTTCTGGACACAGATATTGGTGATGGTTGCACAACACTGTGAATGTAATTAATTACCACTGAATTACACATTAAAATGGTTAAAATGGTAAATTTTATGTTACGTGTATTTTACCACAATAAAAAAAAAGTGCCAAAAGGAAGGAAGGAAGAGAGGGAGGGAGGGAGGGAGGAAGGAAGGAACAGAATGACGTCGAAAGTTCTTCAAAGGGACCCCTTCAGCAACATCCAGGGCAAACTGGTAACGTCTTAAATTAAAAAAACAATTTTTAGGGGCCTCTGGAATAGGCAATAAGGCAAACTGGATGAGCAGGACAGGTGACTGTCACCTGTGTGTCAAGTGGGGCATCTATAGCTGCCGTGCCTGGTAGTGACAACGCTTTGAGAAAAGCAGCTTCAGGTTGGGCGGTTGGCTAGGGTCACTCTGAAATCGAACCCTTCGAGGTGGAGCTGTCCTCGTGGCCTCTCTGTTTGGATGCTCTTTTGTTGCAATGAGCCAAGACCAAGGCCAGATCCCCGCCTGGCAGCCAGGATTCAGGAGTGTCTCTTCAGCTTCTGCCACCGGCTGCGATTGATCCTGCTGTGCTATCTTTGCTTTTAAAACGTCAGTCTTTGAGCCCTTCTAGGCACTTTTTGCCAGAGGTGCTGAATGGGCTTCAGAACCGTTGTTCTTGTTCTTCCTGTTTCGCACCTGCTGTTGTGACTGCCCTCCGAGAGTCACAGCAAATGGGCCTTCCTTGCAGTTTCCTTTGACCGGGGCGTACGACCTGCTCCAGCTGGTGTGCGGCCAGGAATCCAGGCGTTCTCTCCACTCTCTTCCGCATTCTGCCTTCAGACTCTCTTTGTTGGACACAAGAAGTGCCTGTCCTCACAGCCACCACACGTCCAGCCCGTGGTGGGCATTCCTGCATGTGGCACTATTTCCCCTGAGGACTTCCTGCTCGCCCTCTTCCGTGATCCTTCAAGGCTTTGTCTTTCGTATCCTGTGGGGGGATTTAGCTCTCTCTTTCAAAGGCTTACACTGGGCAGCATCAGATCTATGACTATTTTCAGAGGACTGTGTACATGGGAAAAAGTCTGAGAAACGTTCTCTTAAATGCTCTCTTGATGAAATTTAATTTTGACATTTTGCCAATTGTGGTAAAATACACCAAACATAAAATTTACCATCTTAAGCATTGTTTTTGTTTTTGTTTTTGTTTTTTTGTTTTTGAGGTATGCGGGCCTCTCACTGTTGTGGCCTCTCCCGTTGCGGAGCACAGGCTCAGCGGCCATGGCTTATGGGCCCAGCCGCTCCGCGGCATGTGGGATCTTCCCAGACCGGGGCACGAACCCGTGTCCCCTGCATCGGCAGGCGGACTCTCAACCACTGCGCCACCAGGGAAGCCCCATCTTAAGCATTTTTAAGTGTGCAGTTCAGTAGTGTTGAGTATATTCACATTTTTGTGCAACCAACCCCCAGAACCCCTTTCGTCTTGTAAAACTGAAACTCTGTCCCAATTAAACAGAAACTCCCCTTCCCCCTCCTCCACCCAGCCCCTGGTACCACCACTCTACTTTCAGTCTCTGTGAATCTGACTAGTCTGTGCCTCATATAAGTGGAATCGTGCAATATTTGTCTTTTGGTGTCTGGCTTATTTCATTTAGCATAATGCTTTCAAGGTTCATCCACGTTGTAGCATGTGTAAGAATCTCCTTCCTTTTTAAGGCTGCATAATATTCCATTGTGCATATACACCACATTTTGCTTATCTATTCATCCGTTGATGGATTTGGGGTTGTTTCCACCTTTTGGCTGTCATGAACAACGCTGCTATGAACACGGTTGTATAAATACTTTTCATTGCTTTTGGGTATATACCCAGAAGCAGGATTGCTGGATCATATGGTAATTCTATTTTTAATTTTTTTTAGGAACTGCTATACTGTTACATAAAAGTTTTAGAGGATAACAAAGTCACCCAGAAGTGATCAATGGAGGAGACTGGATTAAAGTAATGCAAGATGATATCTTTGGCATCTTTAAAATTCATCATCAATATTTTCTTTGTCCTTGGCTTTTCCTTAGACCCGTCTCTTGCCTTTCATTTTAGCCTACGGAGTGAAGATGGTACAGTTCTCTGAGTACCCAAGGCCTCTGGTAACAGTCTCAGTTTGTTGGAGAGTGCCTTTGGGATCCACAGCAGAGGAGGAAGGAGGAGTGAGTAGAAGGAGGAGTTGAGCTGCCATGCAGGCGTGATGGCTGGTGTGACGGCAGCCTCACCCAGCCCCACAGGGAGCTTAGGCTCCAGAATGGCTCATCATGTAATTCCGTGTCGGGCCGAAACAGCGGAGTCTTTATCCCTCCTTGGTCACTGAATATGGGCTGCCTTGGGAAGGACACAATGTTGAGCTAGGGAACCCTTTGCAGCTGAGACGGGTTCTGGAGCCAGCAGCTGTCAGCCACATTCCAGCAGCTGGGGCCACACGTCCATCCGTGAAGGGGAGTTGTGCAGCAGCTCACCATGTCCACCACAGTAGTTTCTGGGAGAGACTACTGAGGAAAGCTTCAGAAGTACAGAAGGTCATGGTCCACAGGCACCAGCAGGAATGTGGCCATGCTACCATATGATATCACTTATATGTGGAATCTAAAATATGACACAAATGAACTTATCTATAAAACAGACCCACAGACATAGAGAACAGACTTGTGCTTGCCAAGCAGGGAGTGAAGGGGTTGGAGGAGGGAAGGATTGGGAGTTTGGGATTAGCAGATGAAAACTATTATACATAGAATGGATAAAAAACAAGGTCTTACTGTATAGCACAGGGAACTATGTTCAATATCCTGTGATAAACCATAATGGAAAAGAATATGAAAAAGAATGAATATATATATGTATAACTGAATCACTCTGCTGTGCAGAAGAAATTAATGCAACATTGTAAATCAACTCTACTTCAATAAAAATACATTTTTGAAAATGTGGCCGTGTTAGTACAAAGCAGGTCATTCGCTGTGAGTAGGAGGGTCTGTGTGTGGTGGTGAAGAGCACAGACCACCTGGGTGGGAATCCTTGGTTCTGTCCCTCCCAGCTGGGTGACCTTGGTCAGGTTATTAACATCCCTGTGCTTTAGTTTCCTCCTGTGACGAGGGGTCATACTAGAATCTGTCTCATATAAGCGCTTACCATCGTGTCACACCCATAACAAGCACCGTATGTGTAACTGTTTTCACAGATATACGGAGTTTCATGAAAGCTCTGAAAGAAGATAGGGGCTTTAGAACCTATAGAATCCGCGGTAAACTGGAAGGAAGGTGAGGATTCAGAGAGCTAGGTGCAAAGTGAGCAATGAAAATGAACAAGGCAGGGACTTCCCTGGTGGTGCAGTGGTTAAGAATCTGCCTGCCACTGCAGGGGACATGGGTTCGAGCCGTGGTCCGGGAAGATCCCACATGCCGCGGAGCAACTAAGCCCGAGAGCCACAACTACTGAGCCTGCGCTCTAGAGCCCGCCAGCCACAACTACTAAAGCCTACGTGCCACAACTACCGAAGCCCGTGCACCTAGAGCCCATGCTCTGCAACGAGAGGCCACCACAATGAGAAGCCTGCGCACTGCAATGAAGAGTAGCCCCTGCTCACCACAACTAGAGAAAGCCCGCACGCCGCAACAAAGACCCAACGCAGCCAAAAATTAATTAATTAATTTTAAAAAATGAACAAGGCAGCAGAGCACTAATGAGAAATGTGACACACAGAGAAAATAATAAAAATGGCTGGGAAAAGACTGTCCAAGTGAACCTGAAAATCAAAGGGCAACAAATTAAACAATTTGAAAACAAAAACACGACAGGGAGTTGGTTCTCTGAATATTTAAAGGATGTTACTTGTAGCAAAATTGTGACTCCCACTCCCTTTCCTCTTTCCAGTCGCCCCAATACTTTTCATCTTCCTCCTCAAGACTCAACCCCTAGTGACCCATCCCAGGAACTGCCCCTGTAGGCACATCTACTACAAGCACAAATGTAGCAGGACTTGGATGCTGCCCTGAAGCAGGTTAAGAAGATGACACAAGAAGACCGATACACAATGTGTATAAAAGTCAAAATATTTCAAGCTAGAACATAAAGCAAAACAAAAGAAAAAAAAATGAGAGCGCCTTCATACACCTGACTGACAAATGATCTTTCATTTTTCTGACTTGAGTGGAGTCCTGCACCACCCCATGCACGTGAGTTGGACCTCTCCCCCAGACGTCTTACTCCTGCTTCGCCCAGGATCGTAGGAGTCTGCAGAGCTAAGTCCACCCAAACCTGCGAGAAGGGCCTCCTCTGGCTGGGCTAAGTGTGGTCTGAGTTCTGATGTGTGTGTGTTCGGCATTGTATTGGATACTGGATTTCCCCCCGACTTCCCAGCACATCTTAGAAAAGCGGCTAAGCCCCTGAGAAAACTCCAGACGAAAGGAGAAAGCATGCAGGGATCCCCACGCTCAGAGCCCCCCTTTAGCCACCGCGCCAACAACGGAGCATTACTCTCCTCCCTCAGTCAGCAGGACGCATTGTTCTCGGGCTGCAACACGAGTGGGATAAACAGCAGCTGTGAGGCCCCTGCCCCTCCGCCTGGGAGGCCCAGCTGCGGAATGTGAGAAGCCCCGCCTCCGTACAGCCGGTTCTGACAGCTCTCCAAAGACAGAGTTCATGGAGATGGGGACATCAGACCACTCATTACACACAAAATATCACCTGCAAGGAAGCAGGAGGAGGAGGCTGAGAAGTCACAGTAGCCGTTAGCACTAATATCTTCCTATATCCTGCATGTGCAATAACTAGAGAAACAACATAGTTTTGCCTAATTTATGTAAATATATTGCATCTGCCAAGCCTTATGTAACCTCTGAATCAATTTTCAAGTTTTTCTTAACTTTTATGGTGCTTTCCTGCACCGCCATCCCTCGGATTCTTTAGATATGTAGTGAATTTGAACTTTCCAGGGTAGGTATGTTCTCTGAAGTCGCTGCAGGTTAGGGCCCTGCACGTCTCTGGCCACATTTTCGTCAACTGAAGTCATTACCACTGAACTCAGGGCCCACAGCACATAACTTGTGCTCACCGGGAGCACTAGTTTCTCTGTGAGGCACAGCGCAGGCTTCTGCACTTAAGACCACGAGGCAGCACTTCAGCACTGTGCCCGGAGGCCATTGTCTACAGCAAAAACACCAACAAAAAACACAAAACTGCAAAAATGTGGCACAGCGTGGACCTCTTGTTTAAGAGTGAATAAGACACTTGTTTCCAAAAGGAGCAGAACCAAGAAGGAGAGCATTGCTTCCACCCACCAGAGCTGGGAACACGCGGGCGCTTGGACAGCTCTGCGCGTGTCTGCATGTCCTCAGAAGCCCTGCCAGCTCCGACTCTGGGGTTACAAATACATTTTAGCAAGTAGACAAATTCACAAATACAGAATCCTGTAACTGTACAAAGTAGAGAATGCGAATGTTTTGTGGGTGAAATCTTGCACGTAACCAGAAATCAAGAAAACGTGGTTCTTCAGCTTTCAGAACGTGGAGAATTCTATTCCAAGTACACTTTGGGATGCACTAGCCTTCGTGCATAGAAGTGACAGTGCCACGTTCCCTAACTCCACCGTCATTAGGCCACATATTGGGAGATGGTTTTCTGTTATTGGCCATGTACTAGCTCGAAGCCAGCGTTTCTCAAAGCATGGCCCTGGATGGAACTGTTAGAAATGCAAATTCTCTAGCAGATGCAAACTATTACATATAGAATGGGTAAACAACAAGGTCCCATTCTATAGCACAGGGAGCTGTATTCAATATCCTGTGATAAACCATAATGGAAGAGAATATGAAAAAGAACGTGTGTGTGTATATATATGTACAACTGAGTCACTGTGCTGTACACCTGAAACTGACACAACATTGTAAGTCAACTACACTTCAATTTAAAAAAATAAAAGAAATGTAAATTCTCGGGCCCTACTCAGATCTACAGGATCAGAATCTCTGGTGATGGATCCAGCAATCTGGGTTTTAAAAAGCCCTCTGGGAGATTGTGCTGTGCCCGCAAGTTTGACGGCACTGCTCTAAGCCATGCAACTCAGCTGGTCCCCCTGGTGGCTACTGGCCTGTGGTGGGCCTGCTTCGCTGTCCTTCCCTGTGGAAGGAGCCAGGGCTTCAAAGTCAGAATTGGGGTCAAATCCCACTTCTGCCTTTTGTAACGGGGAGACCTTAAATGACTGAGATACTCTGACCTCACAGTTTCCTCATCTGTGAAAATATGGAGATTAAAAGAAATAGTAGATGAGAGGCCCTCAGGAAATGTTAGCATTCTTTTATTTCCCTCCCTTTCATTATTCATTCCTGAATGAAACATGATGGGTGATGGAAAAAACCCCAGAGAGACAGTGTTCTTTCTTTAGAATAGAACAGAGCTTGGGGTTTATCTCAGAGAAAACAATTACTATTTTCATCACTCTCTCCCTCCCCTTCCATTCCCCCCACCTTCTCTCTCTCTCTCTCTCTCTCTCTCTCTCTCTCTCTCTCTCTCTCTCTCTCTCTTTGTAAGGAAAGCTGAGACTCTGCTCTCATTGTAGCTAGAGGGGGGAAAACACACTGATGTCCTTTAAAGAGAACTCAGACTGTTTCACTGAGCTCCTTTACCTTCATCAACAGTCGAAAAGTAAATCCCTGGACTCCTTCCATTCCTATTTCCCTTCTGTCTTCTGCCTCTGCCCAGCAACTTCTCATTCTGCTCTCCTTTAGCCTAAGGCACTAGGAATTCCTTGCAGTTGGCTTGCGAGGATCCTTGAGGGCTTTATTTGAAAAATGGGTCAGTACAGTCTACTGCCAACGCCTCCCCCCCCACCAACCCCCCAGACGGAGCTGAGGGAGAATCCAGGTTGCAACTTGCCAGCCCTTATCCTGAGCCACACCATCACTAAAATCAAAATAGAGCCCAGCAAGGTGCTGTGTCATAGAATGTAATGCTGCGTATTGGAAATTGCCTTTTTTGGTTCCTCCTAGGATTGCAGTTGATCTTCTTTGGCTGCCTGCAGTGACACTACCTTCCTGTAGACCTGCTACTGCTGCCGGCGTATAAAATAGTTTGCCACAGTCTTGATTCCTTGCCCCCGAGCATTGGTAACGCATTATGCTCGGTTAGCATTCAGCAGGCTAACCGACATTTACAATGAGGAAGAGAGGGTTGCAGTCTTGGAATTTTACTGGTAAAAACCAACAGGAATTTAATGGTAAAAACCAACTGCCTGTTCTGAGCCAGGGAAATTCCTTAATACAGGTTTCGAGATATCTCACCAGCTTTCCTCACCTTAATTTTTTTATGCTTCAACTCAGACTCTGCTTCAGCTGGACACACCTATTACCATCTCCTTCCCCATGCAATTTCCTTCTCTAGAAAACAGAGCTGGAGGAAGCTGAGACCCAGAAAAGAGAGGTGATTGACCCAGATCACATTTGGGTCCAGGGCTCCTTCTCTAGCATCACATCTCTCTTTCCGACTCCTAAGCCATTATCTCAGGCCTTCCCTATAATTCCAAACCTTGCTGTCTCCTTTCTACCAAAAGCCTGCCCTCAAACCTGTCAAATGTCTCTTGAAAATTCATCTTCTTTGAGAAATCAGACCTTTCTGATCCTCACCTGACTCAGATCACCCCATTTACTACGAGATCCTCTTTCTCTTTCAAGCAAAGAATTATAGACCGTAGGACCATAGCCATTTCTGGCTTAGAGGATTATCCCAATGTTTATAGATAAGGACCCCAACTAGCTAAGTCATTTGTCTGAGGTCCCTAAACTGGTTAAGGAACAAAGCCATGTCCAGAACTCAAGTCTTTGAGTCCGTAGTTCAACATTTTCTGTTTTTACTGCATGGAAGTCTCTATCTGTGCTTCTTCTCTCAATCAATATTATGTCTTTACATGAGGTCCCATCTTCTAATATCCTTTGTCACCATTACCATTATCATAATGTCAATCAACAGCACGACTCAGCAGCTCCCCAGAGCACCCTGCATGGTGCCAGTGCGTACGCTGTAACCATTACCGATGGCCCAGCCCCTTAACTCTTTTTCCTTATATCCCAAATGATTCCAGCTTTATCACCCAATGAGTGTCCATCACCCTCAAAACTCAAGGAGACCAGAGTTGGTACAATGAAAGACACACTGCTACTGATGCAGGAAATCCACTCCTTTATTTGAAACACCAAATATCAAAATACAACTTGCTGAACTGAAAGAGCCTGATAGATGGCGCTCATATGGGACATAATATCATGGAAGTTGACCCAAGTCTTGTCTAGTAGGACTCACAGGACCTGATACCAACTAGAGTGAAGGTGCTGGATTTCAGAAGAGCCTGTTATACCCTGGCTACAATGTACTGGCAGCAAGGAACTCCTGACTCAAGCTGGGCCAATCCGACTCTCTAATGGCAGTTTAGAACTGAGATCTAACACTCTGGTGTGTGTCCTGTGGAGGCTAGAATTGTGCAGTGATGTAAACCTAGGGTCCAGATGGCCATGCCTGATGAAGCTGTGAAAGAGAGAATGAAGCAGAATCTCAGAGAAGCAGAGGTTAAGACACTCAAAGAAACAGACAGTGATCTTGGGTCCTGGTTCCAGCTCTTTGTGGTCTGTAGGAAACCCAATAAATCCACTCAGCCCTCTCTACTCCCCTTTCTTCCGTTTTTTCCCTTTGGCCTGAACGAGTTGAGTGGGTTTCCTTTGCAACCAGGAAGTCTTAAGTAAGACCCTCCCCTTCTTCCCAGAGCTGAAAGGTGAATGGGGCAGCTGCCCCTGGCTGGGAGGTCAGGGAGAGGCTTGCCAAGGACTGGAAGGCAGTGATTGTTTCCCTCTCCGTAGGTGGTAGTGCTGGTCAGGCTGTGGTTTTCTGTGCATCAGAGCTCTCAAGCACGGGTGTTTCCCTTGGGCCCACCCCCATCCAGGTAAACACAGCAGCTGCTGCCAGCCTTCGGCACTCCCACAATTTAACTGCCTCTCATGCACTTCTTTCTGAAGCACCTGGAGGACACTTTTGTTTGGTTGCGGACAGAAACAAGCTCAAAGCCTTATTAAAGTGAATCCAACTGGTCTTGGCTTTTTGCCTCTAATCTCTGTTGGGAAGTAGAGATTCTCCAACTTTAGTCACCAGCACTGCTTTTAGGATTTCTGACATTTCCACATACCCCCTGTAATATAATTTTCTTACTATTTAAAAAATATGTATTTTTAAAATTTTGTTTCTCCTAACCTATAATATTCACTAATGAAACCATAGGCTTTAATGCGTATTATATTTTTTCTAACAAATATTAAAATGAAAAACTATTACCAAAAAAAAAACAACCATATTTTTTACCACCTAAGATCACTATGTGTGCACCACCTCAGGGAACACTAGTATAATGTGGGTTTTGGAGTCAGGCCTGGTTAAGCACTGCCGCTTACTACCTGCATGACCTTGGACAAGTCACTTAATCTCTCTAAACTTCGATTTTGTCATATGAAGTGTCTTCCTCGGGATTTTGGTGAGGATTAAATGGGATAACGTTACATATAGCGTATTTCATCTGTGTAGCACGATGCCTAGCACACAGGACATACTCGGTGGATGTTAACTACCATTGCTGTTGGTACTGTACCCTCTACTCCTTCACTTTGCTCACTCCTATTTCCTTTCTTCTCTTCTCAGTTGAGGTTTGAAACAGGCACCAGCATGAAATGGGTTTGCTTACTGAAGTGTATGGAATTTATACAAATCCCTTCAGTGGCCAGGGTAGAAAGCTAAGCGTGCAGCCTCTGCTTGGTCCAGATCTGTGGTATCTAATGATGTGACTTACTGCTCTGTCTGCAGCAGTGGCTGAGATAATGACATTGTTTCCATAAAATCTAGTTCCTAAGGTGTTCAAAGCCCCACGGGCATTGTCTAACTCATCCCTACTGAGGGTGGACCAGCGTTATCTTCCTCGTTTTTCAGGTGGGGGAATCAAGACCCTAACAGGCCTGGTCTGGTTATCAGCAACTCTGTGACAGAGCCGCACAAAAGCGCCCAGGCCCCCCCCCACCCCCCACCCCCCCCCCCGGTTCAGAGGCCACGATACTGCCTTAGCGCACCACGTCCCACGTGACGTGGAATGTCATGCGGGTCTTCCAGAAGCGAGCAGTTAGAGTGTTCCGGCTCAAATAAAATGGGAACAACGCTGGATTAAACACAGTTAAGACCGGCTTCTTTTCTGCAGCACTTCAACCTTTCACATGCCAATGTGCACTAGGATTCACCAACAGAAAGACAGAGAATACTTTTGCAGATGTGGCCACAGCCCTACCTACTTAGCAATTCTTAAGATAGCTTTCCTCAGAGCACTAGTTTAGAAGCAGGGCCTGAGTTGAGGATACTGGTAGGAATTCTACTCATCTGATTCCTTTCCATTATAAATTCAAGCTGCTCCTGGAATGCTGAAAAATAACCATGTCTGAAGTTATTCTACTCCCGCATCCCTCTGGTCCCACCCTGGAGACTAACATCTCATTCCTGTAGCACAAGTCATTACACACCCGGGGAGCTGATTCCCTCCACGGCTTGCCTTGGTCACACACTTGCTAATGTGCAATATTTCAGCTCTTTATCTGGTCCTTTTTAAAATTAAAAAGGGGACTTCCCTGGTGGTGTAGTGGTTAAGAATCCCCCTGCCAATGCAGGGGACACGGGTTCGAGCCCTGGTTCAGGAAGATTCCACGTACCGCGGAGCAACTAAGCCCGTGTGCCACAACTACTGAGCCTGTGCTCTAGACCCCGGGAGCCACAACTACTGAAGCCCGCGCGCCTAGAGCCCGTGCTCCGCAACAAGAGAAGCCACCGCAATGAGAAGTCCGCGCACAGCAACCAAGAGTAGCCCCCGCTCACCGCAACTAGAGAAAGCCTGCACGCAACGAAAACCCAATGCAGCCCCAAAATTAATTAACTTAAATTAATTTTTTTTTAAAAGACCACAGCACTCCTAGAAACAGAAGTGAAGTATCCTGTCTCCTGGCTCAAGGCCGGTTTTCACTGCTGAAGTGATCCCTTGGCTTAAATGTGCAGGTTAGGCATATGACTGAGCCCTTTGAATTATCCGGACTCTGTGTTTCTCATTTGGATGTTTAGCATGAAATACTGTGTGGGGAGGGAAGGAAGAGACAGTCGTGGAAACATCTGCTTTAGAAATATAAAGTGGACCCAAAAATATATCTCCACAGGGGAACCCCCTTGTTATACTGACGAGGAATTTGAGAACCAATCCCGGGTAGAAAGTCACCTTGGTTATGTCAGGCTCTTCCTTAGTTTAGTGGTCATGCTAAGGATGGGTGAGCAGCATTCCCACCCCTGAAGTTGGGGCTCCCTTGCTGCAGGAGAAGTGGGGCACAGTCAACAGGCAGAGCCTGAAGAGGAGGTCATGTGACAGAGGATTCATGCTCTACGCACTTCTGTTTTCTGAAGAGGTTTGAGACAGCTTGGAAAAGGACATGCACTCCATAAAGTATCAGGATTGTTGAAAGTAAGAGGAAGCAAAGCAGAAAGCCCACCATACGTACTGAGGATACATTTGTCTCTGAGCTTTCTGGCAACCACAACAGAAAGGGAAACATGTTATAAAGAAAGGTGGATGCCTACCAATTATCCACAATAGAAAAAGATTTTCCGGGAACTAAATTCTTTAAAAAAATTCTTTCACCTAAGACCTTATTTTAGGGGCTACTGTGCAATATAATGGACAATGTCCTGGACAGTGGCTTTACAATAAATGCAGAAATTTTCAATCCAGCTTGTTTCCTGTAAACAAGCTACAGCAGCAGACTCGTCTCTGATGAAGCGCAAGATACTGTTTCTAGGCCTCAGTTCCCTCTCCTATAAAATGAAGGAATTGCCTTTTAGATCAGAGAAGAGGTAGGAAAACCTATCAAATTCATCTGCGCGTTTATTCAAAATACACGTTTTTTACATTTTCCCTACCACCTGCATATCAAATGCTTTGTGAAAAATCATTCCAGATGACTTAACAGTAATGAGGGTAACATAACATTCATGTACTCTCCACTTAAAATGAACAACTGTTAACATTCAGTCGTATGTTTTTTAGACCTTAAAAGTAAAAAGAAGGAATAAAACATTACAGATAAAGATGAAGTCCCTGTACCAGTTAGGATGGGCTAGGCTCTACTGCAGTAACAGACATAGAGTTCCATCATCTTAGGGGCTGAAAGCAGCAAAGGTCTGTTTCTTGATCACGCTTCACGTTCACTGTGGGGCATTTGGGGACTTTGTTGTGTGCTGTCCTCACTCCAGGACCCATCGCTAGTCACTACAGCAAAAGGAAAAAGGCACAGTAAATTGTGCATGTGGTTCTTTTTATTTTTTCTTTACATTTTTTAAATTGAAGTATAGTTGATTTACAATGTTGTGTTAGTTTCTGCTATATGGCAAAGTGATTCAGTTATACATATATATATATATATATATATGTTTAATATTCTTTTCCTTTATGGTTTATCACAGTAAATTGAATATAGTTCCCCATGCTTCTTAAATCTTCCACCCAGAAGTAACACCTCTACTCACATTCTTCTGGCTAAGGTAAGTCATAGGGCCATTCCTACCTGCTGAGAACGTGAGGAAGTACAGTCCTACTGCGCCTTTGAGGAAAGCCAGAATATTCGTGAACAGACCCGACGATGTCCCCTGTGCTTCTCTCCCCAGATAGTTTCCTTTCTGTTCAGAGCCAGCCACTGCCATGAACTAGGTGCATATCTAGACCCTATTTTATATTTTTACTGCAAATCAGCATTTATAAATAATATATACCATCAATTTGTGTGTTTCACAAAACATTTGTTAATGATATCACACTTTTATGTTATCCTACAATTTTTTAAATGAACATTTTGTTTTCAGGATTTATTTATGCTGAGTCATATCGATCTGGCTCATTTATTTAATCTGCTGCATAGAATTCCATACCATCAATAGACTGTGACTTATTTATCCATCCCCTACAGATGAACAAACTGTTTCTAACTTTTTATAACTACTGGTAGTGTGTATTGTAAATATGTTTGGGAGTATCCCCTGGCAGTCTTTCTCTGCTGGGTTTAACAAGACAAATGTCAAAATGCAACCACTGTATGTAATGAATTAACTTCCCTCCTAAGCATCTAGAATAATACCAGTATGCACGATCCTTGGGAGAGTTGAGAAAGTAGTCACTCAAATAATTGTCTGTGTACCACGGTTCATATGAAGAACCCATATGAGAATTTGCTGAGAGTATAACATAGAAGTAGATGGCAAGGTTTTAAAATATGGACATTTTCAACTTTTCTATGTATTGCCAGATTGTTCTCCAAAAATTGTAATTCCCATCAGATGTGAATGAGTTCTCTTTTTCTGACACCTTTACCAACACTTGTTATTTTTTTTTAATTTAAAAAAAATTTTACGGAAGTATAGTTGATTTACAATGTTGTGTTAATTTCTTCTGTACAGCAAAGTGACTCAGTTATACATATATATATTCTTTTTTTTTTATTTTTATTTTTCATAATGAGAAACAATGCCGTATTTTATTTTAATTTTTTTTGCGGTGCGGGCCTCTCACTGTTGTGGCCTCTCCCGTTGTGGAGCACAGGCTCCAGACGCGCAGGCTCAGTGGCCATGGCTCACGGACCCAGCCCGCTCCACGGCATGTGGGATCCTCCCGGACCGGGGCACGAACCTGTGTCCCCTGCCTCGACAGGCGGACTCTCAACCACTGCGCCACCAGGGAAGCCCTGCGTATATATATTCTTTTTCATATTCTTTTCCATTATGGTTTATCACAGGATACTGACCATAGTTCCCTGTGTTATACGGTAGGACCTTGTTGTTTATCCATCCTATATATAATAGTTTGCATCTGCTAATCCCAAACCCCCAAACTTTCCCTCCCCCATCTCCCTCCCTCTTGGTAACCACAAGTCTGTTCTCTAAGTCTGTGAGTCTGTCTCTCTTTCATAGATAAGTTCATTTGTGTTGTATTATAGATTCCACATATACGTGATATCACATGGTATTTGTCTTTCTCTTTCTGACTTACCTCATTTAGTATGATAATCTCTAGGTCCATCCATGTTGCTGCAAATGGCATTATTTCATTCTTTTTTATGGCTGAGTAATATTCCATTGTATATATATATACCTCATCTTCTTTATCCATTTATCTGTCAATGGACATTTAGGTTGTTTGTCTTGGCTACTGTAAATAGTGCCGCTATGTACATAGGGGTGTGCATATCTAGTTTTGTCTGGGTATATACCCAGGAGTGGGATGCTGGATCATATGTCAACACTTGCTATTGTCAGACATTCTACTGTGGCCAATCCCATGAGTGGGAAATAGCATCTCATTGTTTTAGGTCATATGCCCCTGATTACCAGTGAAATGAGCATTTTTTTATAGTTAGTAGTTGCATTTCTTTTTCTGTGCAACACTGTTCAAATTCCTTGCCCATTTCTCTTCTGGGTTGTTTATGTTTTTCCTGTGGATTTGTAGTAGTTGTTATACATTTTGAATCTAATGATTTATCTGTTACTATGTGGCCATCTCCAGGCGATTCTGGTACCTCCTCCACCTACACATCACCCGCCACTAAAGTCATTACTTTTTTTTTTTTTTTTTGGCTGTGTTGGGTTTTCGTTGCTGCACACGGGCTTCCTCTAGTTGCGGTGAGCGGGGGCTACTCTTTGTTGCGGTGCACGGGCTTCTCATTGCACTGGCTCTTGCTGCGGAGCACGGGCTCTAGGCACACGGGCTTCAGTAGTTGCAGCACACAGGTTCAGTAGTTGTGGTGTGCACGGGCTCAGTAGTTGTGGCACACGGGCTTAGTTGCTCTGAGGCATGTGGGATCTTCCTGGACCAGAGATCGAACCCGTGTCACCTGCATTGGCAGGCGGATTCTTAACAACTGCGCCACCAGGGAAGTTCCTCTTTTTTTTTTTTTTAAAGTCATTTTAATCTCTAACATTTTATGTATCCATATCATGACTTGATACAGATACATATATTCACCCAAACCAAGGACATTTTAAACCAAGCTACAAAGAGTTCTACTAAATATACAGATGCGTTTCATATATTCCTTCTATCCCTAGGTAACCTCTTCCCTGAACAGAGGACGTATCCTGGATTTGCCTAAATTACAAGGAACTTAGGTACGGCCAGATCTGGACACGGCTGTGTTTGTTACATACAGTTACTATTACCTGAAGATCAGCCAGTCCAAAGGCCCTCTTCACAGAGGCCTTCTCTGACCTCATGGGCAAAAGAACTGTTTAAAATAAGCTGACGGGTCCTTTAAATGAAACTGGATTTGTGGTTACTCTCTAACAGACCAAGGCAGAGCAGTCAACGGTGCCCTGTGCTCATGCACTGTCAATAGTGTCTTGAAAAGGGAACATTAGCTTAAAAGACATTCTAAGGGCAAAATTACTGTGGTGATTATAGCAGTAAGCGGAGATTCAAATTTTTCCTAAAACCTCGTCATTATTAAAGTTGATTCTGTGCAGCAGTGTATTAGGATCATGACGTTTTTATGGTATTTTTTTCTTTTTCTCTAGTCCCCAAGCATCCTATAATAGACTTATACTATATTAATAATTCAGAAATCATAACGAGAAACAAAACCAAAATGTAACCCACTGCGATTACAAGGATTCTCAGTTTCTCAATTAGGCGTTCACTTCAAGCGGAGGGAGAAATCAAAGAAAAGCATAAGGGCCTTTCCCATTCGTAAGTTTTTCAAAGTCAATGTGAAAGTGCTAGAAACCTGCAGGCTCACCCAGGATGGGGGAGGAAGTGGCCCAAATGCTGTGACTGAAGGTGCCGAGAAAAAGTGCTGTGATGGAGGGGGAGGACCTGAATGGAGAGAGGAGGCAAAGTTCAAGGGGGTCCTGGAAGAGGTTTTCACGCCTGGCTAGCAAGGCAGCAGGTACAGGCAAAGAAGACCAGGAGACCTGGTGCACAAAAAGTGTGAGCTGGGGCTCTGACTGCCCGTCGGTAGGTCACTCAACCTCGCCTGTGAAATGCAGGTCACGCCCAGGGCTGTCATGAGCCCCACAGGCAACAACGTCTGTGAAAGCACTTGCTTAACGCTGAAGTTCCCTTTAATAACTCAGGTGAGTTATTACTAGTGAGAAAAGGGTGCCAGTGCTTTTGCAAACAGCGGAGAGAAAAACAGCTCCAAGCCGGGGGCAGGGCGGGAAGGTTGCCCACGACAGAGAGCGGTGCACACAACACGGGGACCAATCCATGCCTGTCGCCGCCTTCTTCTGTGACTGATCTGGGGCCATCTTCCAGGGGGCACGCTCAGGACACGGCGATTTGGGGGAAGAACACGTTGTACGCGCATTGTGTCTATCTAAAGTCTAATGATGCTATTCCTCATTAGATCTCCTTGTACAACATCGGGTTATGAGTGCTTGCCAGCAAAGGGTTCCACGTCATCTAGGTCTACCCCAGTGCGCTTCACCTTCGGGGTGGGGGGAGGGGATGACATCACCGGATATTGTTATCGAAGAAACTGGCCTCCGGCTGGTGTCCCTGACTCAGCTCCCCAAGGTTCGGTTGACTCCAGGGAGTGACAACTGCCACATGTGTGTTTTTTCCCTCACGCACCCCTAAGGCTGCACTTCGTAATTTTTCTTTCCCCTAAAAGGTTAATTGTACACTGTCTTCCTTTAAACCACAGTTCACCAGAAAAAAAAAAAAAAAAATCGTGGCGTGTGTGATGTATAGGAGGAGGCCTTCAGGCCCGCCCCTCCCCCCAGCCCCCAGTTCCTGATCCCTGGGACCACAAATATGGTGGCAGTTTTCACTGAGGAACTAAGGCCTCCAAAGAAATTCTAATTTGCAGTGACTTAAGCTTGGCTCTTGGCTTAGAAACCCCTAGCTTTGGGAAAGGCCTACCTATTAGGACCTTTCCTCATTACACTGTTGGAGGAGCTCTTATGGGCTCCATGTTACAGATGTGGCTACTGAGACTTAGAGAGATTACGTTTCCCAGAGTCTGGAATGGTGTATGGTAAGGTTTTTAATATTAGTTTCAGAACTGGTTCTTTTTACATGTAGCTCAGTGATTGCCAAGGGGGAGAAGGTAAGTGCACACCTCCTACAGGGATATTTGAGCATGTGTGCCTGCGTGCGTGCGTGTGTAGGTGTGTCTCCAAGGGGAAGGCTGAAATTATATTCAATATAATAATTTTATGTGTGGCTGGAAAACAAACCCTATTGATTTCCTTTGGCAAACTGTAGAAAGTAAAATTTGACAAATATCTTCTTGGCTACTGAGTATATGCAAAGATAATCTTCCTTAATATGGAGGACGTTCTGAGCAGGGAGAGTGAGATGTTTATGGTCTACTTATCAGATGGGGGATGTAGGTTCAGTCTCCACTGGCTACATATTCCTGCTTTGGATCATTCATGCTTTGTATTTAATATCATCTTGCAGTGGAATTATTCTCAGTGTTGTGCATCTGGAACTTCACTACTTGTCACAAACAGCCACTCCTAATTTTCTCCTGTATTTAATGACATAGCCTATGGTCTGAATGTCTTTGTCCCCTACCAAATTCACACGCTGAAATCCTAACCCCCAAAGGTAATGTTATTAAGCGGGGCCTTGGAATGTGATTAGTTCACAAGGATGGAGCCCTTCTGAATGGGATTAGTGCTCTTATAAAAGCACAAAGGCCCCTGGCCCCTTCTACCATGTGAGGTTACAAAGAGAGGTCTGTAGCCTGGAAGACGGCCCTCACCCAGCCACACTGGCAGCCTGATCTCGGACCTCCAGCCTCCAGAACAGGGAGCCATAAATTTCTGTTGCTCATAAGCTACCCAGTCTGTGGTATTTTCTTACAGCAGCCCGAACTGACTAAGACATGTTAGGAAAAAAGTACTCACGGTATAAAATGGAAAGAATGCAAGGTTTTACATATAGTATAATCTCGATTTTATGAACTTTTTTTTTTTACTGATTTATAAGTTAGTATGAGAGGCAGTGTACCATAGTTGGAGAACGCATGGGCTTGCAGTCAGAAAAACTAAGGTGTGAATACGGCCTCCGCTGCTTACTGCCTGTATAAACTCTCTGCTCCCCTGTTGTCTTATCTGCAAAATGGAGAGGGTGGGGAAAGAAGAACGTTTATTTCAGGAAAGTTGAATTAAATCAGAACTAATTTAAGTGAAACTCTTGACACATAGAAAGCACTCAATAAATGATCTCATTATCTTGAGGAGGGACTAGAAAGAGCCAGCCTCATAGGCATATGACTGTGGCCACATGGGGCCTGGCACTTGGAAGGGCTCCGAACTTGTTTTAATGCTGTGCTGCTGCCATCTTAAAATTTGTAATAATTTTTTAACAAGGGGCTCCTCATTTTCATTTTGCGCTGGGACGTGCAAATTAGAGAGCTGGTTCTGGGAAAACACACACACACACACACACACACACACACACACACACACGGAAAAGACTGAAAAGCAATAAACCAAAATGTTAACAGTTTATCTTTGGGTGATTTTTATTTTATTGCTTATCCTTCTGTGTATTCTACATTTTCTGTAATGAACATATATTACTTTTTTAATCAAGAAAAAAATGAATACATGTTCCTTTATAAAATTGTTCTCCCCATTTTGCAGATGAGTAAAACCAAGATAACAGATAGGAAATGACTCACCTAAGGCCACATTCTGACATGTGAGTAGGAAACTGGGGTTCTAGTTCTGCACCCCTCTCTCAGGTCTGAGTTACCCAGTGTTTCCACAAGAGTCTCTTTGGGCTTCTGACTTGGTTTGGGCACCAGCACCACCCTCTGCAGAAGGACCCGTCGGAAGCCCGGGATCACTGCCCTGGGTGCACCCACTCGGGCTGACTGCTCTGGGAGCTTCAGAAGCAGAAGCCACGGTCCTGTTCTCGAAGTGTTTCCAGACTAGTTGTACACAAGATGGTGAAGTAAATACTGCCGTGCGCACTCTAGATGCTGCGAGAACAGCGGGGGAGGAACTGGCTGTCAGAAGAGCAACTGAGAGCCTTTAGCACAAAGCCTTTTCAGTAGGGCTGCTCGCCAGGAAAACAGGAGGGATGCTGGAGTTGGCTCCTCTGAATGCCCCCCACCCCGCTCCCCCCTGCAAAGGTATCCAGAGGTGAGCAGAGGGAAGGAGGGGGGTATAAACGCGCAGGATAATCCCGCTTGTATTTTCCACAGTTCGCGGCATTAAAGGTCTCTGACAAAATCCCACCGAGGTTTCTTCATTTCACGCTCAGAGCCCGAGCAGCAGCCAGCCCCGCCCTCTGGCTTCCCCTCCTGCGCTTCCTCTTCCGCTCCTGCTTCTCTTGGTTGAGCATCCAAATTCGAACGTTTGGCGCTGTCCCCGACCATGCCACCACGGATGTCCCATGGAGGTCCGCACGCTTTATCCCGCTTAACCCAAACTGCTTCCTCCAAGAGGGACCAGACCTTCGTAGACCAGCGTCTTTAAGGACCTTTAGAACTCATCTCGGGCAGAATTTTCTAGGCTCAGACTCGAGGCTCTGGGCTGAGATGAAAACAGGGGAAGCACTCGGGAGAGTTAATCAGCCAGGCTCACGCCGGTGATCCTCACATGAAAATTATCGCTAGCTCCATTATGGAGTTCTTCTCACTCCGTGCCAGGCAGGTAGTTTGCTTTACGTCCATGATCGGATTTAGTTTCAGCCTCACAATCATCTTGATAAATCAGGCACTGTGGTCCCCTTTTTTACCAGGGGAAAGGAAGCAAAGCCACTTGCCCAACACAGCTAGTCAAAACCCATAGAACGTATGACACCAAGAGCGAACCCTAATGTACGCCTAGGACTTTGGGTGATCATGACATGTGATGTAGGTTTCCTGACTGTAACAAAGGTACACCTGTGGCGGGGATGTGACAGTGGAGGAGACTGTGCACGCGGGGGGGGTGTCTACAGGGACCCTCTGCGCTATGTGCTCGACTGTGCCGTGAGCCTAAAGCTGCTCTACAAAATAAAGTCCATCACACACACACACACACACACACACACAACTAGTAAATAGCAGGACCAGGGGTTAAAACTAGGTCTGTGTCCTTAGGTGATGGTGAGATACTGTCTTCAAAAACCCAACCTCTACTGCACAGGTAGCAATAATGATAGAGTGTGTGTGTGTGTGTGTGTGTGTGTGTGTGTGTGTGTGTGTGTGTGAGACATCCTACTGTAGATCACAGTGGCGTGTCTCTGCGTGTGTTAAGCAGTCACCCATGTAAACGGCCATAATTTTGACTGTGCTTTTAAAATGTTCTTCTTCCTGTTCTTTTTTTTTCCCCTAATATGTCATTTCAAGACTTGAAAAACTCCACACAATTTTGTGTGACTTGTGATCACCCAGCGCCGACACACCCAAGGCCCTTAGAGGCTTACGAGCCACGCTACCCGCTCAGAATTCGAGGGGTTCCCAGGAGGTACCTTAAGGGATAACTTGAGAAATAGAGGGTGGGACAGGTGAGACGGGAGTGATGTGACTCCAGGGTCCCAGCAGCCTCACTTTAACCTGCTTTATAGTAATATCTGTACAAGATTTCATGTAAGAAAGGTTCCCTTGCTTTGAAAAGTTTGCAGTCTCTCTCTCCTACTACTAAGAAGACGTCAGCTATTACTCTCCCTTAAGCCCCCAAGAGAGTGCCAGGCACCTTTTAATCAGAGGTGAGAGGTGTTTCATACCAACACGAGGAGGCCCTGTTATTAATCATTCAGTGAACGGTGAGTCACAGTTAAAATCCCCCTACTCTGAATGCAAAAGAACACAGGGGAATTTTACTTACCACTACCAAGAGCATCCTGGGCCTCGTGGGGCATTCCCGTGAGAGCTGTGCGCCCTGAACTCCTATTTATGTCACATCAGCCTTGCCTACTGAACATCCATCAATGCACATCCATGGTGGGAATGGTTAATATGTGGTGGCCACTGCTCAACAGTGAATATACGAATATTGAATATACGAATTTTGGGTTAGAATTTCACTGTCCAATATGGTAGCTACTGGCTATTTAAACGTAAACATACTGAAATTAAATAAAATTTAAAATCCAGATTCTGTCACACTAGCCACATTTCACGTGCTCAGTTCCTCCATGTGACTAATGGCTGTTTTGCCAAACAGTGAAGATGGAAATGTTCTGTTGGAAAGTGCCAGAGTCACCCAACCTCATTCTTAATGATCCCTTTGGCCAACTGGGCCCCGTATCAGTCCCTGCACTGGCAGCTCTCTCCAAAGATCCCCCCAAAAGTTTCCCTTTCCCATCCATCCTAGCTCTAGGATTCCTGGAGCAGTGACTTTGGAAGTGACTGAATTAATGTGTAAGTGAGCATAAATGAGTTTGTAAGTACGTTCTGGAGTTTGCCTTTATTCTCACTTCTGTATCTTGTTTGTTGTATGTCTGCCCCGTCTCCACTAGCAGAGGTAACAGATGGGGGTAATTTTTCCTAAAATTTGCCTAATTACATAAAGACTCCTTGAGAAATCCTTAACTTTTACTTACTAAAATTCAGACCTGGATCTGAGATCTTATACTGTTACACAAGAAGTGTTTAATAATAAACACACATTAGAAACAGAATTTAAGAGCTGAAGGGATTTAGGAATCATCTTTTTTGACAGCATCACTTTTCACGAAGGAGAATATAAGACCCAGAGAGGTTCAGTGATGTGCCTGAGAACCTACAGTGACTCAGCACACACAGGATCCCAGGTCACCCGGTTTTCACCCCAGGGCTTCTCTCACAATTCAGCATTAAGGGGTCTTCTTACTGCTGGCTTCTGTAGGACCCGACAGCTCTTTGCTCCCCCTACATAGCAAGACAGCCCTCAGGTCTCACAGTAGGCCCCCTATTCCATGACCACTTTCTGAGTTGCTCTGAGTGTTTACTTATCTATAAGATCAAGCATATTGAAAAAAAAAATACTTCCCAAGAGGCAGTTTCCCTAAAAATGTCCCTTGGGCTTCCCACTGCAGAAGTCACCCTAGCAGTAAAGAGAAACAGACTGAAGAGCCTCCTTGTAGGTATAGTTTCAGTATTACAGCCAAAGGTCAGAAGCACTCTCCGCTAGAGCTTAACTTTCCATGCATGTGTCTCACAAGGGCATGTATTTTTTATTTTATATCATATTGTCCTTGCAGTGGGAGCTCAGCTGTCACCTCTCAAGTGGGAATAAGACTTGAAATACGTGGTCTGGCGTAGAAAACAAACTAACGATTACCAATGGGGATAGTGGGGTGGGGGGAGCAGGGGGGATAAATTAGGAGTTTGGGATTGACATATACACACTACTATATATAAAATAGATAAACAACAAGCACCTGCTGTATAGCACAGGGAACCATATTCAATATTTTGTAATAACCTATAATGGAAAAGAATCTGAAAAAGAATATATATATATATATACACACACACACACACACACACACACATATATGTAAATATATGCACACACACATACACACACATATAACTAAATCACTTTGCTGTACACCTGAAACTAACACACATTATAAATTAACTATCCTTCAATTTAAAAAAAAAGGTTATAAAAAATAAGACAAATTTAAAAAAAAAGGACCTGGTCTGGGAGCTTGGACATAGCTGTGATAATGAAGACTCTGGATCCTCTTTCTGTTTAGAAACAGAAGTCAGCAGACTATGACCTGTAGGGCCAAACTGGGCCCACTATCTGTTTCTTTTTTTGGGGGGGGGAGGGTAGGAGTTTATTAATTTATTTTTGCTGTGTTGGGTCTTCGTTTCTGTGTGAGGGCTTTCTCTAGTTGTGGCAAGCGGGGGCCACTCTTCATCGCGGTGCGCGGGCCTCCCACTATCGCGGCCTCTCTTGTTGTGGAGCACAGGCTCCAGATGCGCAGGCTCAGCAGTTGTGGCTCACGGGCCCAGTTGCTCTGCGGCATGTGGGATCTTCCCAGACCAGGGCTCGAACCCGTGTCCCCTGCATTAGCAGGCAGATTCTCAACCACTGTGCCACCAGGGAAGCCCCCACTATCTGTTTTTGTAAATAAAGTTTTATTGAAACATGGCAATAGTCCCTTATTTACATATTGTCTATGGCTGCTTTCAGGCTGCAATAGCAGAGTTGAGTAGTTGCAACAGAAACCAGATGACCTAAAAGGCTAAAAAATGTCTGTTCTCTGTCCCTTTACAGAAAAAGTTTGCCGAGCCCTGGTCCAGAGTCACAGAAGATAAACCACTTTCTAAATCCTGCTTGCTATTTACTTCCAAATGATGCTTATGAAGTGGGGAAAGGTCCAAAGCCAGGAAAAATCTTCCAAACTAAAACCATTATTACAGCCAATTGCAGCTGTTTCCTTTTAAAACCAATGTGCTTATTAATAAGGTTTTCGGGGGGGGGGAACATATTCAGGTGATTTTCTCTCTTGAATTTTCACGTTCTGGTTTCCCCTCCATTTAGCCACATGCATCCATACTGTCTACAGGATGACTGGGATTGTTACAGATAGAACTGCAAGGAGAAATTAATAGGTGACATTTTGTTTCTGACATCCCAAATACGGTTTTCCAGCAAGACGATATTTTTGATAGCCCGGTTTTGTTGAGAAGGAGGATTTTCTCAATTTCTTTATTTCCTTTTTGAATTATTATCAAAGAGTCCCACATAAGGCAAGTCCCAACCAAACAGAAAGAGAAGACAAGCCCACCTTTTCTGATCCTAGGTTACGAGGATTGTGGGAAGAAGGAAAGCAGAGGAAGAGGAAGCAGGTGTCCCGACACGGGTGTCAACCTCCCCTCTCCGAGCCAAAATCATGGGTAAGAGCGTGGCTCTGAATCCAGATCGCCTGTGTTAAAATCTTGGCTCAACCCCGGGCAATTTAACCTCTTTGTGTTTCTGTTTCCTCATCTGTAAAACAGGGGTAATGCTATTACCTTCCTTGCAGAATTGTTCTGAGAACAGAGTGAGTGAGTGTTGAAGAGCTTAGAACAGTGTTTGTTTACTTAGGGGCATTGTGGTGGAGGATGCAGGGGATGGATGTTACAGTAGATCTTGGAAGGAACGCTGAGAAGAGGGTGGGCCCTATCTCTCACTCCCATTTTGGGGTCTGGAAGGAGATCACCCTAAAGGCTGCCCCTGCACCAACCTGGAGCAGCCCCATCAAAGCTAATTCTTCACCAGAAGTGGGGCTGAGCTTGTCCTTGTCCAGAGACTCAGGACCAAGAGCTGAGTGCCTGGTAGGAGGGTTTCCAGAGGGAATCGTCTCGGGGCGGGGGTGGGGGCAAGGAGACCACTGAGCTGGGACCACTGGGAGGGCATCTGAGTCACAGCAGGTCTCAGATGGTCCAGTCACCATCAGAGCCCAGATGGGGCAGAGTCAGCAAGGGAGCCCACCATGTCCCTAAGAGCAAAGAGAGAAGGACCATGGGTTATCCTGGCCACAGCCATCAGCCACTGACGCCAGCAGGAGGCCCAGGAGCAGGCCCAGCCTCACCCCAGCAGTCACCAAGCCAGGGGGCGCCTGGCCCCTGCCAACAACTCCCGAGTAGAAACCAGCAGAGATGGACAGGCCACCACCCCTCCACCACCAAGCATTTGGAAACCACACCCCTCTCCTGTGGGGAAGAGGGGTGGAAACTGGAAAGACTGTGTATTCTATCTAAACTGTTTACTATTTAAATTAAATCCAAGTTTGTTCAGACTTCCCTGGTGGCGCAGTGGTTAAGAATCCGCCTGCCAATGTAGGGGACACGGGTTCGATCCCTGGTTTGTGAAGATCCCACATGCCGCAAAGCAGCTAAGCCCGTGCACCACAACTGCTGAGCCTGTGCTCTAGAGCCCACGAACCACAACTACTGAGCCCATGTGCTGCAACTACTGAAGCCCGTGCTCCGCAACAAGAGAAGCCACCGCAATGAGAAGCCCGCGCACAGCAACCAAGAGTAGCCCCTGCTCGCCGCAACTAGAGAAAGCCCGCGCACAGCTACGAAGACCCAACGCAGCCAAAAATTAAATAAATATATAATTCTTTTTTAAAAATTCCAAGTATGTTTATTACATTAGGTTGAAATATAGTCCTCATATCACAGTTCAGCCCCCCCTCTCACCACCTGTCCAGCAGGATGGGGACCTTTATAAACATATTAGATCATTCAGTAGAAGTAAAGAAATTGCCCTTTTTATTGTTGCACATTTGAGGGTGGCGGGAATACATTTGTGACTCTGCCACTCTCCCCCCACCTTCAAACTGGATTACATGCTTAATGTCTCCTCTCACGCCCACACATGCACAAGCCGGTGTCTAAAACCAGCTTCAGGAACAAGCCCGAGGAGTTTTCGGCTCTAAGGTAAACAAGAGAAAGAAAACCTTTCCAAAAAAACGACTCATTCCTGGTAGCTTTAATTTAAAAGCAGGGAAAATGCAACTCCTTGTATAAACAGAATTTGAAAGCACAACTTTTTTCTCCTCTCTTTCTAGCTGATCAAGGGAGAAAATGACAACCAACCTGTCAATAAAAATGTATTGTTCACTCACTTCGTAGAATAAGGCTTATGCTTTGGGTCTATTAGGTAAACTACAGTTTGTTTTTTTTTTAACTTTTAGGGACAGAGGGAACAAAGGAAAGAGCAGAAATCCCTAAGCTTCAGTCTTGGGAATACGCTGGAGGCCACCCACCCTTGGTGACTGGAGACCCCACTCAGTTCCACCAGCGTGAAGTCAGACGGTGTCCTCAGGCTGTTCCTCAATTTCCAGGATAAATCCACAGGGTTTAGTAAAGCTCTAGCTCAAAGCAGACTGGGTGACCTCAGACGTCTCCTCTGGGGCAGGAGGGGCGTTGGGGCCACTGGGGTAAAAACAATGCTGTCACCACCAACTCAAAAGGCCACCTGTCAATGTGCCACATGCCACTGCCTGGAGCGTGCACATGTGGGCACACACACACATACACACACGTGTATGCACGTGTACACTCCCCAGGCGCCGAGGCCAGGACGGCATCCCACATCAGATGGGTGGATAGCAGGTCTGTCTCGCCAGCTGGGAGCTCTCTCCCACCCAGAGAAAACAGCAGAGCCTGGGCAGCCTGGGAAGCCCATGCAGTCTGACCAACGCTGGGCAGCCCATGCAGTCTGACCAACGCTGGCCTGTGAAGGCAGCAGGATGGAACCAGAAAGCGGAATCATCGACCTTCAAGTAAGTTCTCTGTGGGAGAAAGGGGAGTGGAGACGGGGAGCAGAGGTGAAGTTGGGGAGGAAGGATGAATGTTTTGGTCACTCGATATTCTCCCCTTGCGCCCATTCCCTTTGTCTCTGCTTCCCTGCCTGGTTCTCTGCTTGTTCTGAAATATGTGAGAAATGTACTGTTTAAATCCCTCTTGGCCTCTGCTTCCTCCTGTCAAAGAGTTAATTACGCTGGTATTACCAGAAAACCATTTCACAGTCCAAAGGGTGCTTTTCCCCAAACCCCAGGACTTATTTGAGGGCTGCCAGGCAGTTCTGCAGAGAGGGGAAAAGATAGGAGTTTGGGGTTAGGGAGGGGGCAGCTGGCCAGCTCTGCATTTCACAGGTTGGAAAAAACTGGAGCCATTCCCCAAATCTCCCCACAGGACAGAGCGTCTCATTTGAACAGGGCAAGGGAAGGACGTCAGGGTAATTGCCCAGGAGGAAGCAGAGACCTGTGCTCCCCTCCCTGGGACAGGTGTGGTGGCACCCGAAGGTCCAGTCCAGCATCGCAGGAGGCAGAGGAGGGTTCTGGTGGGAGGGGGTCAAGTCGCTGGGATCAGTACTTTCTGACTCTGTCTACTGAACAGGGTCGACCCTCCTAATTTAGAGACCACAGAGGTTGATGAGAAACTTTCAGAGTCGAACAGTTGAAGGATGGAGAAGGACTCTGGAGATCAAGCATTTTTGATCACAGAATCTGTTCTTCAAGCACAATCTTAAGCAGCACCCTACACATGCTTCAGATCGAAGGGGAGCTGCTGGGTATGTGGGGCAGGGTGGTGGGAGCCTCCGCCTCAGCCCCTCCACCCCTGGGACAAAACCAGGGAGGTTCTAGGATTGCTTGGAGACCTGTGTCCAAACCATTGATGCAGTATGACCACATCTCAGTGTGGCTTTCCTTGCCATCCAGCCTCAAACGTGGTCTCGTCTCGTTTGCTGGTCCCTCCACCTGGAATGCTCTCTTGCTTGCCTGGTCTCCTCTAACACTTTCAGGTCTTGGCTGGAATGCCACTGCCTCGGGGAGACCTTCCCTCCCCCCCCCAGAGGAAACCTCCTCCCAGTTTGTCCTTATCCATCACTATGGGCAGTTATGCTATTTGTTTATTGCTTACTTATTCAACCTAATCACTCTCATTAGGACATAAACTCCAGGAGAGCAGGGCCTCCTCTGTTTATTTATTGCTGGATCCCTAGTGTCCAGGGCTGCACTTGGTACACAGCAGTTGCTCAGAAAATATTTGTTCAATGAAGGAGTTAAGGAAACCATGAGGGGGTCAACTATAAGGTCGTCAGTCAGGACTTCAACCCAAGCTTCTGACCAGGGGTGTTTTCTCTTTTTACTTCGTCTGGTTCTTGCTTCCACTGGATCCTGAGTAGCTAAGGAAACAGTATTGTTCATTTTCAGTCTCTGAAGAACAAGTTTCTTACATGCGGATGGGTTAAACAATCCTAAGTTACAGGCTAAGGACTCTGCACTTGGAAGAAAGGTTCAGAAAGAAAGAGGTCGGTAGGACTGCGGAGGAAGGACCAGCCAGACCTTGAAAAACATCTCTACCTCTGGCAGGTAGCTGCCGTGAGGGTGCCCTTTTCTTCTTCACTAGAAGGAGAGTTATTCTCTCTCTCTTAATATACTTTTTTTTAAATTTATTTTTATTTTTATTTATTTATTTTTGGCTGCTTTGGGTCTTCGTTACTGCACATGGGCTTTTTCTCTAGTTGCGGCAAGCAGGGGCTACTCCTTGTTGCGGTGCGTGGGCTTCTCATTGCGGTGGCTTCTCTTGTTGCGGAGCACGGGCTCTAGGTACGCGGACTTCAGTAGTTGTGGCACACAGGCTCAGTAGTTGTGGCACGTGGGCTTGGTCGCTCCGCGGCATTTGGGATCTTCCCGGACCAGGGATCGAACCCGTGTCCCCTGCATTGGCAGGCGGATTCTTAACCACTGTGCCACCAGGGAAGTCCCTAATATACTCTTTTATTCTGGAATCTTACTCACACCTCCCTTAGGTCATTTGTTTACTTGGTCAGAAGGTTACCCATTGTTTCCACAACTTCCCGACCAGCCCTCTGGATCACATTAAGTCTTGGATCCTTTTGGGGAAACTGCAGTCATCTGAGAAGGTGAGCTTCGCTTAAGGACAGGTGGAGGTGTCTGTCACCTCGTGGCACGATTTCACCCTCTCCTCACATGGCAGCTGCCACGTGAAATCCAGAGGAGAGACATGTATAAAGACCCTGGGATATTACTGACTGAATAAATAGTTCCTGCTCTGTTTGGGGGATGGTTTCCCACGGGTGGTAAAGCTCTATTACTGTAACTCAGCATTTTATCCATTCATTCAACTCGTGTCCTCTGATCAATGAATGACAATATACTTCACTCTATGCTTGCTAGGTATGGAAAAGTTATCTTATTTCATGAGGTCAATATAGTGGGTTGAATTTCTATATGAGCTAAATAATGTTCCTCTGTTCTATAACCCCAAGACCAATTCTTAAACTTGTAAATGTGTTATTTATTCCAAGAATGACAGCTAGAATGTGAACGATTTACTGTTTTCCATCCTGATCACCCCAGTCCAAATAATGATAGCACAGTCTTTAAACCAGGCAACTTTCTTTAGCATATAAATATTGTTCTCCCCTTTATAATCCTGACCTTAGAGACTTCACTTATGTTAAGTACATAGGTTAAGTCTTATTGCTTAGTACCCCATCACCAAGACAAACCAAACCAAAGGAAGAAAAATATTCATTGAGCTTCAGCACTCCAAGCACCAAAGAAACCATGATACCTGACCTTAGAAAGCTTATAATTAAGTGAAGGAAATATACACAATTAACTATAATATAAACTGTTTAGTTAAAACAGTGTTTCCCAAAGATGTACTATAATTACCACCGATGGGTAGAAAAGGTACTACCAATGGCTGACAACTTCTTTGGAAAGATTTTTTTTTTTAAGATTTTAATTTTTTAATTTATTTTTGGCTGCATTGGGTCTTCGTTGCTGCAGGTGGGCCTTCTCTAGTTGCGGCGAGTGGGGGCTACTCTTTGTTATGGTGCGCGGGCTTCTCCTTGTAGTGGCTTCTCTTGTTGCGGAGCACGGGCTTTAGGCGTGTGGGCTTCAATAGTTGTGGCACGCAGGGTCAGTAGTTGTAGCACGCTGGCCTAGTTGTTCCGCGGCATGTGGGATCTTCCCGGACGAGGGATCGAACCCATGTCCCCTGCATTGGCAGGCGGATTCTTATCCACTGTGCCACCAGGGAAGTCCCTGACAATCTTTTATTGTCACAGTTACCGTTATAGTTTTAGTGTGTATTACAAAAAGTGTAACTAATCCATTAAACCTGTGATTTCAAAATTTTTACTGCTTAGGATGACACTAAAGTAAGTGGCACGATACACTTTAACACCTTAGGCAGCCCTTGCGACTCACGTGGTCACACCCTGAATGTTTGAACAATTGTATGTCCTATCTGTTCAGAAGTGTGATGGTTCAGATGATATGAATCACGGGTGTGTGTGTGTCTGTGCGTACTGCTGGTTTCTTTTCAATAAAACACTGAAATCTCGAACAAGGTACAGCTGTAGTTTGGGAAACTCCAATCTAAAAAGCATTAATTTAAGTTTCTGCAATCAACACTGCAGGTGCTTTCCCAGGTCAGGACCTGTGAGCCTGGGATGGCTGTAGTGGGACAGTTCCGAGTGAGAAAGAGTGACACAGTCCTCAAAGCAGGTTGCCTCTACCCGGGGAATGACGGGACCCGGCCCTCTCCCAGGCTCTGGACTTGACTCGTTTTCCATCCTTCCCCAGCTCCCAGAGTCTGGATGTATGAAGGGGTGAGGACAATCCCTTTCTTCCCCTTCAGCCAGAGTTGCACCCCGACCCGGAGCGTGGAGTCCAAGCTGCCCTCCCTGCGCCTTCCCGAACTGAGCTCGTCTCCTGTTTGCAGACTCCCCTAAATAGATTCAGTCCTCCGCCCCCTTTTTCCCACCTGTGCTGGATGTGGAAGCAGACAGGAAGATGGTCGGAGATGGTCTCCTAGTAGAATAACTAAGACTCGTACATACCAAATGCAAATGCAGTGTGGAAGGGGTGAAGTACAGCACGAGAGAGCGAGGGATAGAATGCAATGGGAGTGGAGAAAAAACTACTCATGAATAGGGGCTGTAGACAAAGTGCTCGGGAAATATTTTCAGATGAAAGTCCAGAAAACAACTTGTTAGTACGTATCAAGAGACTTAAAAATGACCCAGTAACCCCGCTTCTAGAATCAGCCTAATAATCAGACACATGTTCAGAGGTGTGAGGATGTTCACTGAAATATTATTCATAACAAAAATGGAGTGTCCAACATTGAAGGAATGGTTAAGTAAATTTTGGTACATGTGTGAATGATATCGTGGAATATTTTTTTTCAATGTTTGGGAAGACTAAAGTAATACCAAAATTCTAATTATATCTTAATTCAAAAAAGTAATAATATATACAGAATGTTTATACAGAAGTATATAAACATTTAGCCCAATTTCCTTTAAAAATCATATAGAGTAAATATGTGCAGGAAAGCTATTCACAAGAAACACGCCAAAATGTTAATACTGGTTATTTCTGGATTATAAATACTTATTTTCTTCTCTTACTTTTATTATATTTTTACTTTTTATTTCCTCTACATGTTTTCTACCAACCCATATATTATATTTAGAAGAGAAAAAAACCTGCAGTTTAAAAAAGAAAATCAAAGAAGCAGATGTGCCTATACGCAAATGAGAAGATTTGTGACCATGAGCCATAGCGGATATATATACACATATGTATTAATTCCCCATCTCTGATTACCACAGAAATAAACAGCTGACTAATCTTTTATGTAAGTAGGCTTCTCCTTTTAAGCGGTTGTCCCACTTTTTAAAAGTTTTACGTAGTATCGCAACTCTTGTTTTTCACATCTGAGAGTGCTCCAAAAATAGACTTCAGAAATGTGAAATCCAGGGACAAGCCTGCAGACCACTGAGCCCCTTCAGAGGGATACTATCAGACACGAGTTGGAGAGTGGCAGGCTGCATCCCTGAGTTACATTCTATACCTGACGATTCTAATAACATGTCCAGCTACCACCCACAGAAAAATGTAAAAATCACTTGTATTAAATAGAGAGATACAGAGGTGATAGCTAGACAGAGAGACTGATGACAGAAAGATCTGGGGTGCCTCCTTGGAGGAGGTGGTCACTGGGTGAACTCGAAAGCACGAACAGGACCCTGAGCAGCAGAGGACATTCTGGTCGTGAGGGCAGTTTGAACAAAGGCAGAAAATCATGGGGCATATTTGGGGAAGGATGAGTAACCCAGTTCGTCTAGACTACATGGTAAATGGAGGAGAGACAGCGAGAAATGTGATTATAAAGGTAGGTTGGAACCAGATCATGATGGACCCTGAAGGCCGTGTCACCCTCCTCTGGGATGAAGTGACCAATGACTCTGGTGATGGATGTTCTGTGCTTTGCAGAATCACCTGGGCTCTCAGATGGAGGTCCTGGAAAGAGGTGGGAAAGGAATGAAAACAGTGGCTGTGTCTCCCAACACCTAACCCCCTCCCAGAGCTGGGCTTAGAAGTGGGACCTGGAGGGGCAGACCTAGCAGACCTAAGGCCTTCAGAAGAAAACTGAGGTCCAGAGATGTGTGATGTTTAATTGGGCCTTCAGAATCCTCACAAGTGACCTGTCCAAATCAGCCACCACACTGGGCTGCGTATCTAGACAGCAAACTCCTCAGTAAATACTGTATCTGTTGACTCACCCACGTATGTGGGTATTTACTGAGGAGTTTGCCAGGCAATTTGCCAGGCACAGTGAAAGGGTCTTTCGAATACTAGAAGCAAATAATCCTCCCACCCACCCCGTGGCCACGACTCTGCCTTTAATGGAGGAGAAACTGAAACTCAGGGAAGCCACGCACCGCATCAGGGCAGGTGAGTGACAGGGCAGGACTCAAATCTAGGTTTTCTTTTTGCTCTGCTCTGGCTCAGTGGTTTTCAGATGTGGTCCTGGTGCAGCTGCTTCCCGTCCCTTGGGAGCTTGTTAGAAATGCAAATTCTCACTCCCCACTCCAGATCTGCAGGATCAGAAACCCTGGGCACCGGGCCCAGCAGTCTGTATCTTAACATGTCCCTTGGTGATTCTGATGCACATGAAGTTTCAGAACCACTGCTGAGACTCGGCTGATTGAGGCTGGGACAGTGGGCAGTATGGAGGCTCCAAGACTGGCCCCGTCTCTCCCAGGTAATGCTAGATCGATAAGCCAAGACATAGCACTGGCACCAGACCTAGAGGAAGGCAGCCCACCCAGGGTCAGGCAGGGAGGCTGGCAAAGCAAGGGCCCAGGCTGGAGCAGATGCCAGGGAGGCGGGGCTGCCCGTCACTTTCTGAGAGCACAAAGGCTCTGAGCCTCCTAAGTCCAAACTTCTCGTTTTCATGCAGGCACCCCACACTGTCACTGCTGCTACCTGCCTGCCGCATACCTGCGGGGATTTACACCCACTCTGATGAGAGATGGTCTGGGGTTACTGCAGCCTGGGAAACAGGTGTTTTAGACTAGACAGGCCCACCCCACTAGGGAGATTAAGCATGATGAAGGGCACTGGTGAAGATGGATGTCTCTCTCCCGTCACCCAGCCCTGCATCTACGCGAGGAGGGCAACTCCGGGCAAGAGTGGGATTTTCCCACAGGGCACCCCGCACGGCCGCCCGGGTCAGGGGTGCTCACTTTCTCTTGGGGTGGAGAAAAAAAGGCACAGGGCCTTGGGGACAGGAGGAGGGAGGGCGGGGGCAGTTCTCAAACACCAGCCAGGTGGGGTCATGCAATCCGGCGCGTCACTACAAAAGGGCTGCCGTGTCCTGGACGGCCAGCCTCGGAGCTGGGAGCTCGCCAGGCCCCAGCCAGGAAAATGGGAAACCCCTGGGCCTCTCCGAGGTGACCTCCCTGCTTCCACCGCCCCCGTCCAGGAACCGGGGCAGTTCACCCCCGGGTGCGAGGCTCAGGCTTCGCTCTTTGTTTTGTGTGCTTGCCTCGTGCCAGGGGAACACGTTTTCAGTCCTAATCTGTACGCAGCCAGGCTGCTCTCCTTCACGCAGCCGGGACCTTTCCCCTTCAGCTGCAGTTTCCAGGAAATGTGGCCGCCCAGTGTTACGATTCAAACAGCGCTCAGTCCCTGTGGATAGCAGGGCAGGGCGGGGCTGGCAGTGCTGGACCTTTAGTGCCACGCCCTGTCTCTGCCTCTGCCTTCCTGGTTTTCCCAGCAACCTACGTGATTTAATGCTCATCCACACCCCCTGCTGTGAGCGGCCTTCGGGAGGGGGAGGGGTGGGGTGGGGAAACAGGAGATCTTGCCAAACCCGTCATTGCTCTGGTTGCCATAGCAGCCTCTGTGAGCCGGACAGACAGCCAGGGCCTTCCCGGCCCCAGGCGGCTTCCAGGCTGCCGCGCTCAAGGAGCAGAAGCTGCAGGCTCCGGGTGAAAGCTGAGATCTCTTGTCTTCAGCAGCCTAGCGGGTGTGCGGGGAGGTGGAAGAGGAGGCGGAGGGAAGGAGGAGAGCAAGGGGTAGACAAGCTTCTGTTCTGTGCAGCGTCCACTGGTGTCCCCAGACCCCAAGAGTTCAGGATCGCCTGTACTGTCCCAACATGCATTTCCCAGTAACAGCAGCCCGCAGGGGACTGTCACTGTGCAAGACGGGGGTGGGTGGGGGTGGGGTGGGGTGTAAAGACACAGACCTAGCAGAGAATGATCTTGAGGATATGGGGAGGGGAAAGGGTAAGCTGTAACAAAGTGAGAGAGTGGCGTGGACATATATACACTACCAAACGTAAGGTAGATAGCTAGTGGGAAGCAGCTGCATAGCACAGGGAGATCAGCTCGGTGCTTTGTGACCACCTAGAGGGGTGGGATAGGGAGGGTGGGAAGGAGGGAGACGCAAGAGGGAAGAGATATGGGAACATATGTATATGTATAACTGATTCACTTTGTTATACAGCAGAAACTAACACACCATTGTAAAGCAATTATACTCCAATAAAGATGTTAAAAAAAGATGGGGGGGGCGCAGAGAGGCTGAGGGACAGAGAGACAGGGACAGAGGGGAGCGCTGTTATTTTGTTTTCCATTCTCCATGGGACCTGCAGTATTTTTTCCTCCTCCCATAAGAAGTCAGCGTCCTCCCCCACCACCCTGATGTGACCTACTTATCTACACCCTTTAAAGGGAGGGACCCTGGAAGGCATCCCAGGCCAGGGCAGTTCTGAGTTTCAGAGACGAATTCTTTAATAAGGGAAATCCAGAAGCTGTAAAATCGGGGGGCAAGGTGGTAGGGAGGTCAGGCAAGGCTGGGAAGAAGGGGGATAGAGGTGGGTGCCACTGGAGGAGAGTGCTCAGCGGCGGCCGCTGGCCGTCAGGCCCGAGTCATGCCATGACTAAGGGGAAGAGGTATGGGGCGCAGGAGTGGCGGAGCAGCAGATACCAACTGCTGGAGAGAGCGCACAAACACAGGGAAAACCAAACAAGATGCCAGCTTCCCCAATGTCTGCCCCTAGTCCACTGAGCTGAGGTATCTCATCTCTGAGCCCCAGTTTCCTCATCTGCAAAACGGGGATAAGAATTTCTACCTCAGGAGAGTGATGAAAAGATTATTTACCACACCCTCTGTTCCCTCCTAAAGAAAACTCGACTAGGTCTCAGAACAATGGCACCTGTAGGATAAAAGCCACTACTTCTAAGCACTACCTACTCTGCAGGAGACGCTGTAAACGTAGTTTATCTCACTTAATTCTGCGAGGAATGTAATATGCCCGAAAAGGAATCCGAGGCTCAGAGGAGTTAAATCATTTATGCAAAGTCACGCAGCTAGGAGCAGAACTGAGCTTCACATTCATGGATGTCCACTCAAGGCCTGTGCTCTTAAACACCTCCCCTGGACCGTAGCATCACTGGCCTTAATGAGAAAGGATTTGGCAAAACCTGTGTCCCCAAATCTTAAGTAAATTTAGAATGCTGAGTCAGATTCGGGCTGGAGGAATCAAAAAATAACTGGGCTGTATAATGCTATCGTTTTGTCCTCTTGGCACTCAGCAGAAGCTGTCCTGCAGTCTGGAGGCTGTAAATGGCTATCTGGTCTCGAGCTGCTGGGCCTCCAGCCTGGCCCCCCTCCAAGCCATTCTCCTCACTGTAGCCACAGAGAGCATTTTCCTGCTCCCAGTTGCCCTCAGGATTACATCCAGACCCAATGTGGCCAGGGCCTCTCCTATCCTTAGTAGACCTTAGGCCTAGTAGGCAGGCCCTACCCCATTTTTTATAAAATATACTAAAATACACCCATATCATTCACTAAACGTGAATTTTTTCATGTATAAAAATTTGAAAGGACTTTTAATAATTTGAACGTTGAAATGATTAATTTAAATATTCAGTTTTCATATGTAGGTGCCAATGCATTTTTTTTCAGGCCTCAAATATTTGGGGCCTTTGGAAAGCTTATAAGCACTATGCACATGGTGCCCTAATGGATGAAACAGCCCTCTGGGTAGCCTAGGGCCACCTCCCCTGCATCCCTTCTGTAAATAGAGTTTACTCTGCCTAGAATTTTGTTTCTACTTCTACAGCTGTAAGCACTCACACCATTCTCCCCTCCCTCATTGCCCTGCAGTTTATTTATTTTGACCTAAGGTCATAGATACTTAACCTCTCAGTTTCCTTGTGTGTAAAATACGTTTTAATAAAACAGGAATAATATAGGGAGGGTGGGAGGGAGGGAGACGCAAGAGGGAAGAGATATGGGAACATATGTATATGTATAACTGATTCACTTTGTTATAAAGCAGAAACTAACACACCATTGTAAAGCAATTGTACCCCAATAATGAAAAAAAAAAACCAGGAATAATAGCAATACCTACGTCATAGGATACGTTTTCAGAGGATAAGTTAATACATGAAGTATGATTCATGAACCATCACCTGGAAGCTTGTTAGAAATGCAGAATCTCAGCCCCGCCCCCCAGATGGACGGAATCGGAACAAGATCCCCCTGTGATTCAAAGGCACGTTTAAGTGTGAGAAGCACTGCCCTAAAGCACTTATGAAAATGCCTGTTACTTAATAAACACTCAATAAATGACAGCCGCGTCGATTACTATTGTCATGACTATTAAAGGTCAAGCTTTCATAGCTGTCTCCAGTTTCCCCTCTTGACTTACTTTTAACTTCCAAACTCTAGTTCAGTGGTTTTCACACGGAGTTCCTGGGGAACACTGGCATCCTGCGCGCATCCCAGCTAAATGCTGAGGTTAGTCAAGACGTGTTCGTTTCCTGCACTCAGGCAGCCTCCCTCCATCTGCAGGAGACAGAAGGAAAGAGGTAATTGCAGTAGGTGGTGTGACACCGGCTACCAAGAAAAGGATGCAGAGGTGCTTCAGAGGCAGCTGACCCCGGCTTGCTGGATCAAGGAAAGTGCTATTTAAATCTAAGAGCCGATAACTCAGGATTCACCCCCAAAGTGTGGTTCCTATTTAAACGGTGGACTGACTGCTCCCACAGTGTGAGAGGGGCTGGAAAGGGCTTAAACCTTGCTCTAGGGAGCAAAGATCTACTAAGTAGGTCTAGATCGATTGGCCTTGCTGTTTGCTCCCCCAGGCAGACAAGGGAGCCATGGGGATTTGAGTCTGGACTCTATGTGGTGTCCTGGTACGAAGCCCAGTCACTTAAAAGAAATTTTGGCTACGTTGCCAACTGACCCTCAGTAGTTGTAGAACTGTTACGCTGGGCACCTTGGTTTCCTCATTTGCAGGACGAAAATGATATGCCCATACAGGGTTCCTGTAAGAATTAAGTGAAAGGCAGGAGGCCCAGTCCCAGGAACACAGCAGGGCAGAGGCAAGGGTTCACGGGTTCTAGGCTGTGCAGCAGCATCTGGGCCCGCGTAGGCTGGACCTCTGACGTTGCAAGCATTTCTTCCTAAATGTACTTGCAAAGACCACCCCCCAGCCCGGGCTGCGGGGCTGAGCGGCCGAAACAGCCAGTCAACGAGCAAGATACGGGGCGGTCAGCTAGGGTCAGCCGGGGTCGCGAGTGGCTGCTTCTGAAGCGAAGAGAAGGCGCTGTTTCCCGGGCCGGGGCCGCCCCTAACGGATGCTCTGAGGGCCCCAGAACAGACTCGGCCCAGTGCAGCCGCTGGCAAGGGCCCCGTGGAAACGAGAACACTCTTTACAAACAAGAAGACTCCTTACACGGAGGTTACCACGTAATCTACGGGACGTCCACTGCATCCGACCTTTCCCGCCCCACGCGCCACGAGAGACCGGCCGGCGCAGGGCCAGGAGGTCGCGCGTCGGCCGCCGCCGATTGGCTGCGAGGAGCCGGGCCACCTTTGATTGGCCGCAAGGAGGCTGGGCAGCCGCCAATTGGCTGCGAGGAGCCCTGGCCATCGCCGATTGGCTGAAAGGAAGCCCGGCCACCGCCGATTGGCTGCGAGGAGACTCGTTGGACCACTCCGCGGGCCCGGCCCAGCGAAAGCGAGGTCAGCTGACTGGGTTGAGCCCGCGGAGAGGAAGCAGAGTTCTGGCGCTGGGCGGGTGGTGGGTTTGGCCTTGAGCTTTTGTTACGTGGCTGTTATTGCTTCCTTCCCCAGCAGAAGGCCGAGGCCAGCCCTCGCCCTTTTCTGAAGCAAAACACCCCCTCCCCACCCCGTGGCTCCGGCCCGAGGGCAGAGGGGCCTCTTCCCGCCGCGCCTCGCGGAGCGGACGCGCTGACCGTGGGCGGGGCCTACGGGGCTATTTCGGTTCCTTCTCTGCCCCGAGTCTTTGGCTTCCTGCTGGGTTTCCCTGCGCTTCCCCTAGGCCGTTAGTGACCACAGACACCACTTTCCGACCGCTTACTTTACGTCAAGCAGGCCCTCTGCGTATTTCTTTGCCTGATTTTTCAGGGCAACAGTGCGGCAATCACTAACCCCCATTTACAAAAGAGAAAACATGCAGTTCAGAGAACTTAATTTGCTGAATGTCACAGTTAAGGAGTGGTTCCGCTGGGCTTCACCTCCTCGCTGTCTGTGCACGTTGCCCCTGCCTGCCCTCCCTCCGGGTGAGGCCATGCCAGGACCATGCTGAAGAATGGCTGTGGTCAGCCCCATTCTGCCCCGGAGTCACATTTGGGGGGCCAGGCTAGGAAATAACCCAGCTCTAGGGAATTGTTAGAAAAGATTTCCCCTAGAGCCTGTTTTTTTAGCACAGGGATCTAATCAAAGCTTGTGATCTGGAATTCTTTCCTGGCTTCCTGTGAGAAGCACCCAGGCTTGGGGCACATTCCGCCTCCCATCCTCATGCCCCTTCCCGCCTCTTGACCCTGCAGAGAACGAACAAGGCACCGCATTTGTCCAAAGCCTCTCCAATGGGAACTCATCTGCAGATCAAGCATAAACATCATGAACCCAGAGAAGGGGAAAGTAAGGCACGGGGCGCTTCTGGGCAGTCCCCCTCCAGTGGGCAGAGTGCTTGAGAAGGACAAGTCTCCCAGGTCTTCTCCCGCTTGTCCCCACGGAGTAGACACATCTCACGCCCCCAGGAAAACCTCTTCTCAGTGAGAGGGGAGGAATGTGTGAGAAAGTGTAAGTGACAGCTTTGAAAATCAGACACATTGTACACGTGGAAGACAGGGTTTTTGTTTTGATGAGACATCAGTAAGGCCATGGCTGGCTTTTATTATTTATTATAAAAATAGTACAGGCCAATCGCCAAGTAATTCCACCTTGTAAACATAACTACATAAGAGAAAAGCCTGAAACCCACCTGGAGGACCCATGCCTCAAGATCCCTCGACAAAGGGGATGCAGACAATTTATGAAGGTCACTTCTTACCCCATCTCCAACCTCCAGCCCTCCATTCACCTGGTACTGAAGGTGGGAGATGTCTGCGGTAATACAGCCACAGAGGGGTGGGGTGGGAATGATTCTCCTTCTACATGTGAGTGAACACAATATGAACAGAACAATGAAAAATTTTAAATACGGTTAAAAGGGGAGGAGGAACAAGTTACCAGGCACCTGAGATGAACTGATGACTGTAGTTGAAGGCCCTGGAGCCAGGGAGGGGAAGGTCTGAGCAGCCCACAGTGCCATGGCTCCAGGTATACTGTATGTATTTTAAAAAACTACACGTTATCAGGTGGAAAGCCCTTATAGTTAACCTTTTTTAAAGCTTCAGTTTCCACATTTGTAAAATACGGACTTCGGATAAGATGGTTCCTAAGCTGCCCCCAATGTGGAAACTCCTGATTCTGCAGCGTCCAGATATTTTCATTAAATGACGCTCACCTCCTCCATCTCAACAACGTGTTAATCATCTGACTAACTGTTCAGCTTCCCTGCTTTATGAGATCATCCGTGCCGGTTCCAAGTGCACCTGGCTGCCACACAGCAAACATTCCATGTGTGAGCTGGAGGTACATGTTGTTGGGGTGCTAGGTCTGGCAAACTTGAGGCGTGAAACAGCACGAAACACAATGCAGTCCCCAACAGGCTACTGGGGGCCTGGGCCTGGGGCAGAGCCTCCCGATTCACTTTGAGGTAGCATTGGTTGTTATGCCTCGGGGCTTGGAGGTGCCAAGAGCCTTCGCCTACCAACGATCCTCAAACAGTTATCAGGCCGACCCTTCCTTCCGTCAGGTGGGGGCCATTACACCCCTAACCATCAGCCTTGTCTGCTAAGTCGAGGTTCTACTTAATAGGATCCACAGTTGGGACTAAAATCGTCCTCAGGAGGCGCTTGCCGGAGAATCTATGTATATCCCATGACTACACACAATCATGGCAAATGGTCATGATCTCTCAGTAGCAACCCACACATAGTTTCCAGAAGGCATCAGTAGCTCCTTATAGGTATACCTCAAACCTTCAAATCCACAGATAAAGCCATAGGTTAGGGTGGGACCCAGGATTCTTTTTTCTTTTCAGTTAATTGTCACACCACGTTCTGAGTGCCATCACTGAGGGAAGGAAGAGAAGGGGTGGGAAAGGGCACAGTTTTCAACACCTTCAGCACAGTGGTTAAGAAAACAGGCTCTGGAGCTAGACTGCTTGGGCTTGAATCCTGGGTCTTCAATTTTCTTGCTGTGCTGTCTAACCAAAGGCAAATTACTTAACCTCTCTGTGCCTCAGTTGCTTACAGGACTATTATGAGGGTGAAATGAATTAATTGATGTAAAGCACCAAGAGCAATGCCTGCCCCATATAAGTGCTCTATGAGTGTGACTATTATCATGGCAAGTCTGTGCTAACTGCCTTCCACGTATTATTTAGTTAACATTATCAACAATTCCTTCTGAAAAGGAAAATACAGGAAGTTACTGAGTTCTACACTAGGTATAACAATGTCTGTGACTGGGGGGATATATAAGAAAGGAAATAAACATATTTGGACCAAGGCCTTGTTTCTTCTATTAGTCCTTTCTATGTAAAGGGTTTCATACTATGCCTGATTATGCTTTTTGGACACAGTAATATGAATTGGAAATCTTTCCATGTCAGAACATGTGGATCCACCTCGTTCTTTTTAACTGCTGTGCAGTATTACATAATATGGATATAAATAGACGCTTTACCTATTCCCATATATTTCTTGTGTACCTAATGTTTTCTGTGTCCATACAGGATGTGGAAGCGAGCATAGGTGGCAAAGCAGCATACAGCATGTTCCCCAAGAGGCTTGTCATTTTGTGGGGGGGATTCAGGACTTAGATTAAATAATCAGAGACAAGTACAAGAGAGTATGTAATAAAGTATCAAATTGAAAAAAAAAAAAAAAGTATCAAATTGAATTTGTGTCCACGCTAGTGATTTAATAGGACTAACAACAGACTGTAACAGTGGAGCTGAGGGCCTGCCTCCTGGAAGCCCTGGCTGGGATAGAGAGGAAATTTACCCATTAATTCTTCCAGTCTCATTGAAAAATTACTCAAGACAGGAAGCACCAGCCTGCACTCACTTAACAACAGTGCGACACAGCAGCACTGGTGTCCCAGCTGGAGGTGAAATGCTGCAGGCCCGGTGTCTCCTGCAGCTGGCTACGGGTGGGCAGCCCCTTCCTGCTAACGCGCTGCAGGGGCTCGTCCTCCCTTCCACCTTCTGACGAGGGCTCGTGCTGCTCTCCCTGAATCCCAGGTGGTGCAGACCCCTCCAGGCACAGCAGCTCTGTTCCAGGAGCCAGAATGAGAGCTCCCTTCTTTGAGGTCCTCAGTCCTCCGTCTGGCTCTGCTTCCTTGGGAAGCGTTCACTGGGTCGTGAGAGCAGCTGCCACATAGGCCCGGCTGGGGACATTCTGTGCGTAGGTACTCAGAAGCATTTGCTGAGGCTGTCTTTCTTTCACCCCAGCCCTGAGCACGAGTCACTACCTAAATCAGTAACACTTGGCTGCCTCAGAGAATTAGGTGGTGTCAAAGCCCACTTGACATTCCTTCCGCGAGGCCCTACCCAGCAACATTTTCATACCTTAGTGGGGGTAAACCTTTCGGCCTCATCCTTGACCACTTATGCTTCCACACATGCCTCTGTATGGACAAAGTCAACAGTCAATGAACAGAAAAATATTTACTAGGTACTTCCTATGGATTTAGCTTCATACAAAGCATGGGGTTAGGGATTTGGGGGGAGGGAGGGTTATAGGAAAAGAGAGACAGGGTCCTGCCTTAGGGGCTTAAGACCTTGATACACAGAGGAAAGCAACACAGTAGGTCCCCAAGTGGTCACAGCTGGTGGCGTGGGAGAGCAGAGAAGCAACCTGGAAGGGAGTGGAGGGCCCCTGCCAAGATGCTCTTGACAGAAGCATCTATTCTCACCTCCCAAAGCATCCACGTCAGCATCTCTGGGGAGTGAGTTCAGTAGGACAGGATGACCCAGTATAGCAAACAGATCCAAGTCTGGTCACAGGGTCACAGAAAGTCAGTGTTTCCCCAGTCATTTGAATGACTACCCCACCTTTTCCTCTAATTTTGAAAAAGTGGAAAGGCTTGTGCAATGAATATTCTTAAACCCTTCACCTACATTCATCAATGCTCTCACATTTACTTTATCTCTTTCTATAGTTACACATTTCCCCCTCATTTGGAAGTAAGTTGCAGATACCATCCCTAAATACTTCAGCACAGATCTTCTAAAAAAAAAAGTATTCTCCTGCATAGCCCCAATATCACGTTACTCTGAAGAAACTGAACACTGATACACAGTTCACAGTCACTTTTCCCAATTGTCCGTACAATGCCCTCTATAGCTTTTCGCCTTTTTTAAAAAAAAACTGAAATAGAATCAAGGATTAGTCATTGCATTTGGGCGCCTTGTTTCTCAAGTCTCTTTTAATCTGTAACCGGACCCTACTCCCGTTTTTTTCCCTTGCATCATCTTGACATTTTTGAGGAGTGCAGGTCAGTCATTTTGGAGAATGACCCACAATTTGGATTTGTCTGTTTTCTCATGACTGAAAGTAGGTTCTATTTCTTTTTCTTAAAATTATGGTGGTGAAACATCTGTACCACGAAATTTACCATTTTAGCCATGTTAAGTGTCAATTCAGTGGCAATAAGTACATTCATAATATGGTGCAACCATCACCACTATCCATTTCCAGAATGTTTTCATCATCTCAGAAATTCCACACCCACTAAACACGAACTCCCCATATCCTGAACCCCCAGCTCCTGGCAACCATTATTCTAATCCTTCCGGGTCTATGAACTTGCCTATTCTAGGTACCTCATATAAGTAGAATCATATGATATTTGTCCTTTTGTGATTGACATTTAACAGCATCATGTTTTCAAGGTTCACCCCTGTTGTAGCATGGGTCAGAATCTCCTTCCTTTTTAAGGCTGAATAATATTCCATTGTATGTACCGCATTTTGTTTATCCACTCATCTGTGGACAGACAACTTGGGTTGTCTCCAACTTCTGGCTACTGTGTATACTGTTGATATGAACAGTGGGGCACAAGTATCTGTTTGAGTCCCTGCTTTCACTCCTTTGGGGTAAATACCTGGGAGTGGTATTGCTGGATCATATGGTGACTCTGTTTATCTTTTTTTTTTTTTTTTTTTTGGCTGTGTTGGGTCTTCGTTTCTGTGCGCGGGCTTTCTCTAGTTGAGGCGAGTGGGGGCCGCTCTTCATTGTGGTGCGCAGGCCTCTCACTGTCGTGGCCTCTCTTGTTGCAAAGCACAAGCTCCAGATGCGCAGGCTCAGCGGCCATGGCTCATGGGCCTAGCTGCTCTGCGGCGTGTGGGATCTTCCTAGATCAGGGCTCGAACCCGTGTCCCCTGCATTGGCAGGCAGATTCTCAACCACTGTGCCACCAGAGAAGCCTCTGTTTATCTTTTTGAGGAACTGCCTGACTGTTTTCCACAGTGGCTGCATCATTTTACATTCTCACCAGCTTCTGATTCTCATGAGGCGTCCAATTTCTCCAATCCTTGCCAACCCTTTTTTTTTTGTATTTATTTATTTTTCATAATAGTCATCCTAAAGGTAAGAGGTAGTATCTCATTAAGGTTTTGATTCCCATCTCCTCAATGACTAATAATGTTGATCGTCTTTTTATGTGCTTATTGGCCATTTGTATATCTTCTTTGGAGAAATGTCTATTCAAGTCATTTATCCATTTTTTAATCGGGTTGTTTGTTTTTCTTTAAGTTATAGAAGTTCTTTTCATATTCTGGGTGTTAATTCCTTATCAGATATATAATTTGCGAATATTTTACTCCCTTTCTGTGGGTCATCTTTTCACTCTCTTCATAGTGTCCTTTAATGCACAAAAGGTTTTAATTTTGATGAAGTCGAAATTATCTGTTTTTCTTTTGTTTGTGCTTTTGGTGTCTTATCTTAGAAATCATTGCCTCATCCAGTGTCACAAAGATTTTCCTCTATGTTTTCTTCTAAGAGTTCTATAGTTTTAGCTCTTAAGTTTAGGTCTTTGATCCATTCTGAGCTAATTTTTGTATATGGTATAAGGTAAGGGTCCAATTTCATTCTTTTGCATGTGGGAATATCCAGATTTTCCAGTTTGCTGAAAAGACTGACCTTTCCCCCATTGAATGGTCTTGGCACCTTTGTCAGAAATCAATTATTTCTGGGTTCTCTACTCCATTGGTCCGTATGCCTGCCCTGTTCCATTTTAAGACGTATATGGCTTCTTCCAACCTCCTCCGAATACTTGTATCCACTCTCTCAAAGAGAAGGAGAATGAAGAGGAAAAGTCTTAACCACAAAGGAATTTAATGTTATGAGGCCCTGGATCTGGATTTGAAAGCCAGGATAAGTGCAACCTTCTTGAGGTGCCCAGTTTTCAGATAAGCCTTCAAATTGTTGGTGTTGAGCAAGCTATTTATTCTATCTGAATCCATCCACTTACTAAGGCACAAACATTCTCTACATTTTTTCCCCTGTTACCAAACTTAGAGGACTCAAATATGCTTCAAGCCATGTTGTTTTGAAATCCTACACAATGCGAGTGAGACTGATGTTGTGTGTGTGTTTAGCTTTCAACTCACAGAAGAAGGAGGTCTGCAATTAAACAAGTTATTTATTGAGCACACTTTATGTGGGGCACTGTAACACAAAATTCATATGCATGGTGGCTTACAGTGTAGTTGGAGAGGCAAAGTGTGTCTATACATGTGTGTGACTTGATGAGTACTTGGAGATGGGAGAGGTGAAAACCGAAATAGTTGGCAAACTCTCCGAAGGCGGGGTCTTCAGGGGACTGTTAAAGAGGAAGAGTACATTAAGATTCAGGGTTGAAAGGGAAGAATTCTGGGTATGGAAACACAAAGGCAGCAATGAGTAAGCTCTCTGGGGACAGTGAGAAGGGCAGCCCGACTAGATTAGCAGATGTGTGTGGGAGAGCACCAGTGGATGGGTGGGGTGCGGCTAAATTATGTAGGATTTTAAATAACCGGGCAAAGGAATGTGTACCTGATTGACTACACAGTAGGTCACCCTTAAAAGTTCTTAAATGATGTGATTAGTTTTCTGAAGGGAGGAGTGGGGTCCTGTTTTAGGTAGGTTGGTCCAGGAGGGGATGTGGGATAGATCATTGGAGAAGAGGAATTGATTCATTTCTCATTAGGGCTTCCCTGGAAAGAAAAGTAGTAGCTCTCTGCCCCAAGTCCAACTCCAGACTGAGGTGTACTGACAACCCTTCTTACTGAAATCTGCTGTTAGAAAATGCACTGGATCTAAGATCCTATGAGATCGATTTACCCACATTCAACCCAGCCCACTAACCTTTTGTGGCGTAAAATCTCCACTGCCGGTTCTGTTTTGCTTTGGCGCCCTCCCCAGACTGCCTCATCATGGTGTCATGCTTCCACAGCTTCCAAGCTACAGGCAGGGCTGCAATTTTCGTTTCTTCATTTTTACGGAAGGTCAAGTTTTCTAAAGCTATTAGTGGGTCAGCTGGAATCTGTCTGTGTTGAGAAGGTGCAGGAAAACTGGGGGACACTGCAGCTGACCTTTAGAACCTTCTCGCCGTTTCCCCCCCTCCTCCCAGCTCCCTGCCCGAGATGCTGAGCCTCATCAGGACCTGGTACTTCCTCTTCACTCAGTGCTTTCCCACCACAGCTGAAAACTGTCTGTGACACACACAAGGGATTCAAGCCGCTCAGTCCCAGACAGGAATGTTGAGCCTTGCCAGGTGACATTCTGGGGGTCACAGGAAAACAGAAGCTAAGCAGGAAGTGTCCTGTGGGCTAGAATCAGAGAGATGCAGGGACACGGGTGAACGTTCTGGAGCTCAGCGCTGGACGATGCCGTGGGAACCATCAGGCTGGCATCCCCTGTGGTCAGAGGCTATAGCTGCATTTTTACCCTCCCCTCCCTGACTGAATACTGCCGGCTCTGGCATCTCCTCAGATGGCTACCGTGTTTGGTTTTCAACCAGGACAAACAAAGAGAAGGGGTTTGTTTTGCTGTCTGCTTTTGCTGAATGGAATCTCTGATTCTATTTACCAATCATGCCTCAGACACCCTGGGGCTGGTTAGGACTTTAAACCCTGAGCACACTGGACTCCTAGCTTTACTGAATCCTTTTCCATATCCTGAGGCTGGTACAAACTTCATCCTTCCCCTTCACCCCCAACGTCCCTTCAATCTGTGGGTGATTCTGCAGCCAATTCCTGGCTAATATTTCACCCACAAATTACTATTTCAGCTGAACTTCCCCAAACCTGAGCATCCTTACCAGATACTTTGGGGTTCCTCACAATGTTGTTACCTTCAAATCTGCGTGCCTTTCTGGTATAATTCTGAAGTGGTGAAGAATCTCTAATTTTAAAGGGCATACAGTAAGCTCAGCCCCCTAAGGGGTGTTGCAGAAATCTGGAGTTCTACCCTATTCATACCTAATTCCAGCCTTCCAGGAGTTTCAGACAAGATGTCTTAGGAAGCTTTGTGCTTTGGCGTTCTATTTTTCACCTCTTCTTCCCTCTAACTGAAGATGGGGTAAGGAGCATGAAAAGGGGCTGTGAACCAGAATGACTAGAAAACAGCACACACAATACGAGGCGTCTTCACCCTCCCTGCTCCTGCTCCCAGGGGTCAGCAGGCAGAGGCAGCTCTCAGGTAAGTAAATTTGCAGATGCCCACGCATGTCCAGAGCATTCCCAGTCATCAGAGACTGCCCAGCGGGGGTGGGGGTCCAGCCTTCCGTCTGGGGTTTCTTTTAGAACTTTCGTCCCGAGAGCATCCTGTTCTGTTATATACATACCCACGGCCGTCGCCAGATTGCTGGGTTGAGTACAGCCGTGCTCAAGGGCCTGGCGCTGGGTTAGAAACAGAAACTGAGCTTCAAGGCCCGGTGGGGGGCCTGAGACAGAAGCCATGGCCCAGTCCTCCCCACACGCCCTTTGCACTTGCCTCTCCTCGTGGAGATCCCAGGCTTAACCCCTTCCTCGCTCGACTGCTGAGGCATGTCTAAGTGTTTTCAGATGCAGGTCCAGAACGTCGGGCGTAAAGCCGAGCCCCGTCCATCACCCACCCTCACGTGGGTGGGTGGCTTGGCTGCTTCCCGCCCGGGAGGGGAAGAGGCTGAGCTGGGGTCTCTCGGAAGGGGGCCCTTGGCCCAGACGCACAGCCCCTGAGTGAGGACGCCCACGAAGGGAAGGGTCGGCGTCCTGCTCTATTTAGAACCGGCTTTCCTGCTAGTACAGGCCAGAGGGCTGTAATTGTGACTGGAGAGCCACTTTCCCTCAAAGCTCTATTTTCAGGCATTTACCATTTTCTTTAAAGCCTCACAGGCAGGCGGCCCCAGAGCACTCAGTCTCCCGAGGAAGGAGCCTGGGAGGAGTTTGGTCCAATTTCTCTGAGGGGCCCGAGAGGGCCTGTCCATCACTTAGACGGTCAGCGAGCCTTGGTTCGCTGCATGGACAGACCAGGAAGGCGAGCTACTGCCCGCTTTGCAGACCTGTGCTTTCTCCATCCAGCTGGCACAGCGGCCAGTGGAACTGGACAGCCTGGGTTCAAACCCCACGTTGCTGGTTGTGAGACCTGCTTACTAGCTGTGTGAACTTGGGCAAGTTCCTCACCAGTGGCACCCACCTTACCGGACGGCTGTGTAGGACGGGCACTGACCTATAGCACATAAGCAACACCATAATGACACGTTCTCTTTCTTTGTCTGTAAACTGAGGAAATGCTATTAACTGCTGTGCCGGTCCTTCTGCCTGGTGGACAGCAAGCGTGTCCACTGTGTGTGGGTGATGCCAGGAGGAGATGCGCAGGGAAGGAAGGGCCTGGCTCCCATCCTCTGGGAGGGCCCGAGACTCCCAGAGAGACTCCCAGAAAATACGCAACAAGGGAGAAACCCGCTCCCCACTCTCCCTCGTGGAAAGGGCCGTGACACAGAGGCCTGTCACAGGCTCCGGCCCGGGGGTCACTTCCCCACCCTGAGTGGGACGCCAGCTCAGCCCGGGGTCGGAGGGAGCTGTGGAGGGGTCTGCGGGCCTCTGACACGGCCGGCCCTCCTTGCACTGGGTGGCCCCCTGTCTGGAGCAGGGTGTGAAAGAGGAGCTGGAGGACTGACAGAACTTGGCCTTACGGTCAGAAAGAGGGACACAGACGTAGAGAACAAACGTATGGACACCCAGGGGTGGTGGTGAGATGTGCTGGGAGATTGGGATTGACATATATACCCTACTTTGTATAAAATAGATGACTAATAAGAACCTGCTGTATAAAAAAATAAATAAAATTCAAAAATAAAAAAATGAAGATCAATATTAAATGAGTTAAAAAAAAAAAAAAGAACTTGGCCTTGCTGAGTGACAGAGATCCTCTCGTGACAGGGTCTCTCGAGCAGCTAGCTGATGGGCTCCTGTCACTGGGCCCGAAATCCACCCCAGAGACTCTGGCTCCACCTCCGGCCCTGGCCCCGCACTCAGAGCCCAGGCTCCGGGCTCACTGGTGCCGTCCTTGTTGTGTGTGTGGAGGGCCACAGCCATGTCCCCTAAATCTGCCCCTGCCTCTCTTGAAGCCCCAGTCCACTCTGGGCTTTTACAATCAGAGTCCTTGCTTTACTTTGTCCATCTAAATCCTACCTAAATCTGTCACGTCCATGTTAGTCTCACCTCGTCCATGAAGCCCTCCCTGCCTGCCCAGCTCACACCACCAGTCTCACTCTCCTAAGTTTCCTAGTTACCTGTTCCATTCATTTGGAAAATAGGAATTTACTTAATTATACGTCCCCCAATATTCGAGCACTCGTTTGACTGCAAGGCACTGGGGGGGAGATGTTGAGGGACATCTCTAGAAGGAAAGGTCATCTTCTATCAAGAAGCTTAGATTCGGGCTTCCCTGGTGGCACAGTGGTTGAGAGTCCACCTGCCGATGCAGGGGACACGGGTTCGTGCCCCAGTCTGGGAAGATCCCACATGCCACGGAGCGGCTGGGCCCGTGAGCCATGGCCGCTGAGCCTGTGTGTCTGGAGCCTGTGCTCCGCAACGGGAGAGGCCACAACAGTGAGAGGCCCATGTACTGCCAAAAAAAAAAAAAGCAGCAGCAGCAGCTTAGATTCTAAAGGGATGGCCTGGAAACTCCTTCCTGCCATATGTTGCTTTTCAGGTCTGATGGTATTATTTAACTCAGTAATAGTAATAATAAACAATTGAGGGGTACTCGCTGTGTGTTGGTCCTGTTCTAAGAACTTTACGTGGACTACTTGACCTGCGATAGTCCTCCTGTAAGGTAAGCGCTATCATTACTACTTGACAGATGAGGAAACTAAGATGCAGAAAGGTAGGTTAGAGATTGCCCAGCGTCAGCTCGCGAGAGAGCCGGTGTGTGAACCAGGCTGCTGGACTCGGCTGCTGTGCGCTTAGCCTCTGTGCCGTATTTGCCCTGGGTTTCGCCTTCTCTGTCCAACGAGAGTGAAACCCCCAGAGGCAGGCACCCCGTCTCATCCCTCCTCACAGCCCTGCAGCCCTTGGTGAGTCGCCGCCTCTGCAGGTGGGGCTGTGTGCAGGTCGTGAGCGCTTAGCGTCCAGGGAGGCCGTGGCCAACAGGCTGAGCAGCACAGAGGAGAAGGGGTCGCCCACGAGTCCTTAGGTCTGGGGCAACAGAGAAAGGAGTCCAGAACGCCAGGGCCCAGACACTGCTCTGTACTGACTTCTAGCTCACACTGCCTCCTTGCTAACCCCGTGCCTGCCCCCAGCCCAGACCAGGCAGGCATCCAGCTAGGCCTTAGGAGGCCTTATGTGACGTAGGCCCACGGGGAACAGGCCCAGAAGCCATAGTGACTTCAGGTTAATGCTTACCAGGACCAGGGAGACGCAAACAGCGCCTGGAACCAGGAATGTTCCGTCTTGAGGACAGACTCATCCCCCCGCAGACGTACCAGCCTCCAGCATCTTAGGGATTTCTTACCATATGTGCCAAGTTACAGGGGTTGTACGTCTGAGAACAGAGAGCACTTCAGGCAAGAAAATATCTGTCCTCATTCATGGGACGGATTTTCTGAAGCTTAATGAAAACCTTGCTCACGTGCTAGTTACTCACCCATCATGTTATCTATTTCTTTCATATTCATTGATTGCCTGCTTAGTATAAGAAGCTATGTAAGCACCAAAGACACACACACAAAACCTGGCTTCCCGCACTCCAGCAGAGACGATTCTAGCTCTAGACAAACGTATCTACAACGTGAGTTGTGTGATAATGATTATCCTAGCAACCATTCATTAACTGCTTACCCTTTGCATCTGTGCTAATAAATGTTTTAATAGAGTTTATCTCATTTAATCTTTGTAACAAATCTGGATCTAATTATCCCCACTCCACACACGGTGGTTAAAGCTCTGAGAAGTTAATTTGTAGCAGAGTTAACGACTCAAGCCCAGGTTTGTTGGACCTTGGAGTCTGCTGTTCTCTTGAGAGGTTCAGACTGAGCACCCATGAAAACAGAGGTCAAGGTCACTTTTGGCTTAGTTGACCAGAGCATCTTGGTGGAAGAGGATGCTGTAGTAGTCTCTTCTAGATGACTCTTAATTCTTCTTCTCTCTTTTTTTTAACTTTTTCTCCAAGCTAGCCTCCACAGAACTACCAAATTAACCTCTCTAAGATACAGCTATGATCATCATGAACTCCTTTGCTCAGAAACCTTCAGTGATCCCCCTAAAAATCCCAGACTACTCTTAAGCCTGACATTCAAGGTCCCCGGGGCCAGGTCCATCCAGGCTCTCCAGCCTCCTGTCTGCTCCCTCCCCCCGCGTCCTTGCCAAATAGAACTGTTTGCTCTTCCATGTGCCATCACCGCCACCGCTTCTGATCACCTTCAGGCCACTCCTTCCACCTAGAATCTCCTCCTCATCTTGGTCTCTCCAACTCTTACCCACCCTTCAAGGTCCTGCTGAAATGTCACTTGCTATGTGACCGACAATTACTAAGCTAGAGTATATTTATTTATATATGTTAAAAACATGTATTTATTTATGCATTTTATTTTCTCCAGTGGACAGCTAGTTCTTTGAAAGAAGAATCCACATCTCATTTGGTCTTCTTTTTTCCCATATTCTAGTATATCTTTATGTTCTTCCATATCCTAGCATCCTAACCCGATTAGCGCTCCATAAATATTTATTGGATAAGTTAATTTTTAAAATCAAAGAATAAAATAATTCAGTGGGCGGATCTGAATGTGTAGGGCCCTCCCCTGCCAATCTGCCTTCGAGGGGCTCCTACCATTACACGACTTGCAAAGATATCTAGACAAGTATATGTTTAGGGTCCTAGAAAGCTGGGACAGAATTGAACCCAGCAGGGTGAGACTGGAGAACAATGCATCATTTGCACAGCACATTGTTCAGGAAAAGGATGGGACTAGAGCTTAGGGTGGGGGAGAGGAAAGGCTGTAATAGAAATGAATTTCATTCTTTGCAATATTGCCTAACATCCTGGTATTTGGGGAATGTACCTTCCTTGTCCGGTGTGAACTGTGGCACCCTCGCCAAGCCCGGCAGCCTAGACTCTCCCTGGTGGACCGGTTGGTTTTCCTCTGAGCCCTTCCAGACCTCCTGCCCCCTCACTCATCCCGGGGCACATGACGGATGTGAACTAAGTCTAAGGATGGATGTTCTTGGGCCAGTCGAGCTTGGGCCTGGGTTGATAAATGACCACTGGGCCTTTAGATTCAGAGCGATGTCTTGTGTGGATAGGAAAAGCCGCTCCCTGACTTGAGCTCATTCATTCGGGGTCTCCCAGCACTGAGCATGCCGAGAGGGCTGTCTCGGCAGGAGGATGAGCCCCAGAACAGGCGCCTTTACGCAGGATCTGAAGGTGAAAGGGGAGCTGCACCTGGGGTGGGGGAGGGGCCTGGGAGCTGGGGATCCTTCCCAGAGATGAGACCAGTTTTCCATTTCTGGGACGACAGGGCTGCAGGCCCACAGTCTCGAGGGTAGAAATGTATAAAAACAGCACTGTCGGGGGAGGGGTCCTGCCTCTTGGGTGGTTTCTGTTCCCAGGCCCCTTTCTTGGCTCCATTCACCTTGCACCTGCTGCCCACAGAGCCCAGCCTCCAGGTGAGGTCTGCACATGCGATGCTCCACCTTAGAGCACGCAGCCTGAGTCTCACATGTCTTTCCAAACTTAAGGAGCCTGTAATAGCAGGTTGGGAAATGGGACGCTTCGAGGTCCCATTAAAAGTCTTGTGGGACTTCGGGGCTTAGATTTGTGGAAAACGAGGAGAAGGTAAATGTAAACTTATTGAAAGCAATCCACGTGAGAGCAGGATCTCCTCACCCGGGGTCCACGGGGAATTCATGGGGTGGTGAACCCGCTGAAGCTATGTGTGAAAATTATCCATGTACGGGTAGGTGTGGCTGCATTTTTTCTGGAACAAGGGTCTGTAACCTTTATCAGATTCTTAATAGGTCTGTGACCTCCTGAAAAGTTAAACAAAACAACACAAAGCATTTTTCTAGAGGATAAAGGTGGGAACTGGGTGTCAGGGGAATTTGTAGGACATTCCAACTCCTCCCATTTCCCATGTGCTGCAAACATGTGTGCAGTGGGAAACAATGACAAATGCAGGGAAGTGACAGGTCACCTTTTAAAAAAGACCTTCAAACGGGCAGCATCCTGAGGCTTTCTGGGGTTTTCTTATAAAAGCTGTCCTCCTCCCCTCCAGTAACACCACCCTTCTCACCTGTCCCCATCCCTCCATCTTGCCTTCACCGCCACAGGACCGCCTACTCCACTCTCTGCTCCTTGTGCAAGGGGACCGAGGCCAGGAGGGGAGGGGGCTCGTCTGTCAGGCCGGAATAGGAGCCAGTCCAGGAAAGGCTGAGCACGCCCTTCATCTGATCCCGTAGGAGCCAAACTCCTCAAGCTTGTACCCCTTAAACACTTCAAAAACTCCTCTGGATTCCTCCAAGTAACTGTCACCGTACTTTTACTGTCCGTGAATGAAAAGCTACATGCTGATAGAAAGCTACAGGGCATTCAATAATCCTTTTAATATGTGCTTTTAAAATTACAGCAGCATCTCTGTGTGCTTGGAAAACAGCACAGCACCTACTTGCAAGGGGAGTTCTTTGGTCTAGAGGCAATGCTTAGTGTGCATGTAGTGTCAAGGAGCCCCTACTGTAACTGAGGAGCCTCCCCTATCTCACAAAGTGGGAATCACTGGTCTAATTTCAGCTCTTCACTTCACACTTGAGGAAACTGTGGTCTAGAAAACGAAGCGCTTCATTACAGAACCCAGGTCCCCTAACTATCTCCTGGGCTCTTTGTGGGATGCTCTTAGGGCACCCAGTCTCCCATCAGCCCTGAGACTGCTCCCCCTCCCACACCTGCTCCCCGCACTAAGACACCTCTGAAGGGCGCCCGAGGGAAGGAAGGACTCCACAGGGCTTGCGGGGTCTGGGAAACGATCAGAGAAGAGAGTCAACCATGTAATGCCAGGCCTTGGCAGCAAACTAGACCACAAAGCCCTGACGATGGCCGCCATGGGCTGAGGGTGAATGGGCTGGGAAAGCCCACCTCCTTCAGTCCTCACAACAGAGTTAAGTATTATCTTTATCATCTTCACTTTACAGAGGAGGAGACGGACGTTTAAAGAGGTAATGACAAGGTCACACAGTCACTGAAGGCTTCAGAGAGAGGATTCAAAGCCAAGTCTAAATCCAGACCCCGAGCTGGTGACCGCTTTGCAAAGTTACGGCACGTGAGGCTGGCTGGGCTCCGGATTCTCGGTCCCACGTTAGGACTAACTTATTTTGCTACCCCGGCGCTCAGGGAATCATTCTAAACCCAGTCGCAGCTTAGCAGTAATGCAGAAGCCCCTCTCTTCCAGGAGCCAGGGGGCATCTTCACCACACCTTCCAGGGATGATACTCTACCCTGGAGGGCAGAGGCGCTGAGCCTTTCAAAGTCACATACAAAGGAGGCTGGAGAGGGTCAGCTCCTCTGCTCACTCCCACCTCTGCTCAGGCCGCTCTCCGTCCTAAGATGCCCCCTCCCCAACTCGCTTACTAACTAAAGGGAATGGGCCCAGGTAAAGGCTTCCCTTCCCCAGGAAGCCCTTCAGAACCACGTGCTTCCACACTGAGTTTTCATTCCTTCCGAAGCATCTTCTCTTTGGCCTTAAACACACCGTCTGCCTTTTGTCTCTTCTGACTCATGCGTGAGAGTCTTACACCCCCGCAAGCTCCTTGAAAGCAGGGACCAAGTCTTAGACTTATTCTGTCTCCCCAGGCCCAAGCTCCCGGCTCGGGGCTGGACACACCGTGGCCCACAAATAAGAACTTGCTGAATTAAATCCAATGGTCCTGAGAACAACTGTCCTCCCTCCAGAAGGACATACCATTTGGGCTACTGCTCCCTCCAGACGCTACGGGCCCCCTCCCCGTGAGGCTCATGAGCCTGCTGGGGTTTATTTTGGGCCCCTTTTCAGAAAGAAGCCTGACCTTTCCGAGGACCTTTTGTCTGTGGGGCCCCCGTGGCTCTGCCTGGAAGACGTGAGACCTGTTTCTCTGCGGCTCCGGAGTCCAGGGCGGTGGGTCGGAGGCAGAGACGAGGAAGGCGTGGTCAGCTCCACTCCTGTCACTTCTCCAGGGCTCTTGTGAACCAAGTGTGTTTGCCTTTTGCTACCCTGGGAGGCTGAGAGCCTCTTTTTGTCTGCGGACTGAGACGGGACGTCTCGGGGTAAGAGGCAGTTCAGCTTCTGCTCCGACACCCCTGTCTCCCCCAAGCCCAGCTCTCTGGCACTGTGACTGAGTGGGCCCCTGGCCGTGGTGCTGTCCCCTGGACCTTCGCTGGGTCAGCCCAGACTGCTAACCGAGGCCTGCGGGAATCTTGAGCCAGCCACACACCTCTCTGAACCTCAGTTTCTTGATCTGTAAAGTGGAGGGGTTGGGCACCATTGAGCACTAGATTCCTCCCTGCAGTAATGTTCTTGGGCCCTAAAATAACACGGCCTTCTCAACACCTCCCCCACTGCTACCCCCATCCTGACACCGACTGCCCCAGGACTTTTAACCTCACTACAGTCAGGGCAGAGCCTCGACATGGTCCAGCTAGGAGCTCCCATGCGCTGGGATAGGCCTGTCGACAGAATAGGGTTGCCGCCATCCAGCACCCTAGAAAGCTGGGGGCCGCGGTGGCGGCGGGGACACAGGGGCCTTTACTCAGTTTGATGCTGAATCAGTAAGTCAGGTTCTCCCCTAGTTACCTTTGGAAAAGTTACCTTTTGGTAGTCTAAACGTTACCTTTTACGGCAGTACTATTATTCACTGAATAATTTTAATAACAATAACATCTGAAAATTTGACCTCTTCTTTACAATTTATGAAATAATTTGACAGCTACTCACTCAATTTAAAAATCCTCATGACAACCCCATGTAGAAGACAGGGATTATTATTCCCATTTTATAGACCGGATGAATGGCCGGGTTTACCTCAGTTACCCAACCAGAATGAGCGCTGAGAATGAATGTTCCAATAGAAACCATAGGTTCCTGGAAGCCAGGAGCAAATACACACCCTTTTAAGGATTCTTACGTTACCACAGGAGAGGTCAGTGGAGCATCTGAAGGAACAGTCTCACTAATATATAAATTACATGCAAATAACACGTACGTGTGGCTCTGGAGGTTTTGAGCCAAGAGCTTGGAGGCCTCTTGCAAAGGGACAGGGCAGCTCTTATTCAAGCCCTTCCCACAAGCGGGAGCCAGAGAAAGCCGAGGAGGCGGTGAGGAAGCGGATGTGGGGCCATTTCCAGCCTGCTTTGTTCTCTCTCCTGACAGTTCTTGTCGGGGGAGAGAGGGAGTGGGAAGGGCAGCGGGGATCTGGGCCGGTGAAGGGCACAGAAAAGAGAAAAGAGCTGCTACGTGTGGCTCCTCTCCGCACCCTGCAGCTCTGCCCAGGGCTGGACAGGAAAAGAGAACCGGACTTGGGCTCTGAGTCCTTCACGAAGCTGCCCTCACCCCAGGAAGGCAGGGAGGGAGGGAGGGAGCTCCAGCTGCGACCCCTCCACGCGCCCCAGTTCTCGGACTCGCATGGGCCGGGCCCCGCTGGGACCGAGCCTCCTGCTAAAATGTGGCATCTTCTCTCCAGAAAGACTTTGAAAATGGTGACCAAGTTAAACTATACAATCACCTAAATTGGGCAAAGGAAAACGAGGTGACCCTTAAGAAGGTGACGTAAGACCTCTATACCCACATCATGTACCGTCTGGAGAGGCAAGTCAGGTGACCTCGGGGCAGCTCTTCTACAACTTTATATACTGTCCCCCAGGACAGGAAGGAAGTCAACTGCTCTGCGGCAGGAAAGGCCTTGGGTCAGGCAGGAAAAGCCACTCATCTGGGTCATCCCAGGAAGACTTGCTGACCAGAATTCACAGGGTGACTGCAGAGCTACAACTGACAACATTTCTTAGAAAAGAAAACCACTGCGCTCATACTTATTCAAGGCTAAACACTTTAAAATTATCTCATTTAAACCTCCCAACATCTCTGTAAGAGAGGAATCTTTGGGACCTCGTTTTACAGGGGGTAAAGGTCAAGGTCGCTAGCCCACGGCAGAGCCAGGTTTACACTCAGGAAGGGTGACCCGGAGCCTGCACTCTTGCCCAGAGCACGGTGCTGCCTCCACGTGGGGGTCTTTGACCCGCGGCACCCAGAGGAGAAGCCACCGTCAGGGACAGCCAGGCTTGGTAGGAACAGAGGCCTCTGGACAGCAGTGGCTTCAGATCAACTTGTGAAGCAGAAGCCAGTTCCGAGGACCCAGGGCAGTTGCCCAACTTCTGCGGCTCAACAGAGAGCTGGGGTGAGGAAATCAGAACGTCCCGGGGTGCAAGCAGGGGACAGAGAACACGCCGACACCATGGGCGGGCAGGGACACCCTGCAAGCCTCCGCCTGCAGTCACCTCCTTGGAGACTCCGGGACCTGGCAGAAAAAGCACAGCGGCCAGACTGGTCCTTTCATCCTGAAGAGCTTGAGGGCTTCACAGACACCCCTTCATTACACGCCCAGGAGGGAAGGGGGGGTGAACTGTGCTTTGGCCGGGACACGCGCCTCAGCAGCTGTCGTGAAGACAGGTCTGGAGGTAGAGGGATGCTGGGCAGTGGGTTTTGGGAGCAGGTGTTAGACATGGTTTCTCAGCTCAGCCGGGGCTCTGACTTCAAGGGAGGAGCCTGTGCGGGGCACACGCTGGTCCCTAACATCTTCCTTCTGACGCCATCTGGGCATGTGCCAGGCTTCACAACAACAACTTTCCTAGGTTAGGGGACCCAGGACAAGAGCAGGGGTGAGCAAGCTCATGAGATGCAGGCAACCTGAGCACTGCAGGTGCCAGAGACCTGCCACCTTCATTGCGGAAGGCAAGCGTCTGGGGATTTTTAATCCTTTATTGGCGTAACTAGGGATTCTCATCTCTAGGACTAGGTGAAGAAGAGTCTGCTGTATGGAAGGGTGTTCCATTTGGGACAAATCTTAAAGGTGTGAGGAAGGAGAGTACCATGCAGTTTCCTTGCACCGTTCATAAGTCTTGCTTCGAATTTAGAAGTTGGGAGACAGGCCCACGTCATAGTTAAGAGGCCCCTGATCTTGGCACCTTGACCTCCTTCCTATGTGGGGACAGGGCGGGGGTGGGTTTCCTGGTGAAACTGTAACACTGTCGCTGTCATTTGCCCTGGACCAGAGCATACATTTCCACTGTCCTGAAGAGAGCACACATACGGATGATTTTCCGACATTCCATCCCTGAAAACTGTGCTGCTACCACCCAAGGATCCAGACACGGGTCCTCCCTAGATCAGGCCCTTGAACCTACACATATTCCTTTTCTCTGCAGTGCAACCCATAATTAATCAGCAGAATGCAAGGCATCTTGAGGCACAAACCAGAGAGAGGTTAGTAATTTCTAGGTACACTACCCAGTTGCTCAATGCAGCATGACACAGTTAACCCCAATGACCAGGTCATCATCACTGCCTCTGTTTCCTGCCTCTCTCCTCCGGCCCCGACTCCTGGAGAAGTCCAGGTCTGCTCCTGGAACTATTCTGTCTGTAGGACTTTGCTTCAATCTCGGCCAGGCAGCCACTCAGGATGGTGGTGTGGTCTTGGGTTTCCACATCCAGAGATCCCCTTGAACCAGTCCTTCACCTCCCTGAGGACTTCCTCTGTCCCAGGAATTCTCATCAGCTTTTTTTTTTTTTTGCGTTACGCGGGCCTCTCACTGTGGTGGCCTCTCCTGTTGCGGAGCACAGGCTCCCGACGCGCAGGCTCAGAGGCCATGGCTCACGGGCCCAGCCGCTCCGCGGCATGTGGGATCTTCCCGGACCCCCTGCATCGGCAGGCGGACTCTCAACTACTGTGCCACCAGGGAAGCCCCCTCATCAGCTTTTTTAACCAGTTTACCTGTAGCCCATCTCATTAGAAGAGCTCTCTGTAGCCCTTCACCCCAGATGGGGCCCGCTAGGATGGATACCCCATGTCTCGGAGAGCAGTCCTCACCTTTCAGCCCTGTCCTTCCCTATGCTTCCCACACCCACACCAATCAACCGGGCCTGCTCTTGCCTATCCGTGGGTATTGAAGCAGGTATAGGAAATTGTGTGGGGCACATTTCCTGTGTTCCAGGAGCACGCAGCCCACGGGCTGAGTCTCACACGTAGCCCTCAGCACTACCCCATGGTACACGCTGTCCTGGGGGATGAACCCGATGCTTTGGGAGGATGGAGAAAGAGGGATAAATTTAGCCTACGGGGCTGAGGAAGGCTTCCCAGCTGAGCTGGGCTCTGAAGGGTAAGTGGGGTTTCTTCAAGTAGAAAAAAGAACAGGAGACAGGTATAGCTTTTGAAAGGGCAGGATCAGTCCTTTTAAAAAATCATGCTCCTTTTGATAAACATAGTAAGTTCCCACGTTCACTCTATCACCTGAGATGCCGATGTGCCTTCCTAGTGGGGCCTGCATCTCTCCTCTGAGAATCACTCACTAAAGTGAGAGAGAACTATAGATTGTCATTTCTACCATCACAGGGAAACCAGAAAGGGTTCCTCCGTGCGTGCACACACACACACACACACACACACACACACACACACACACACACCCCTTTTGCACGTTCACACCACTGCTCACCCGATTCTTCAGAGAACCTCCCTGGGGTCCCTGCTTGGCCTCTGTGGTAACGTCAGGGGCGTGAGCATGTGAGCGGGAGAGGTCAAGACCTTGGGCTGGACCACAGCCTCCCGAGCTAGGCAGCTTCCTCACCTTTGCCTGAGAGCTGTGCTGTTCTCAGGGCGCTGACACTGCATGCCACCCGGCGTGTGAAGACACAGTCCTGCCCTCAGGCCCCGGGGAACCTGAGCTAGAGACAGACTCAGCTCTGGGTGCAAACTCAGCCCGAAAAGAGCAGGCAGGCTCTGCCCTGAGGTCCGAGGCCTCGGTCTCCTTGTCTGAGGAATAAGCGAGCTGACTCAGGACCTCTCAGAAGAAGGCAGCTCTCGGGCGCCTGCGGAGTAGGGAGTAGAGGATAAGAGGGACGTGGGACTCGGTCAGGACCCCGGTGTTACAGAACGTCTGGGGATGGAGGGGGAGGGCGGCCGTGGGTGAGTGGGAAACGCGGGCAGAGGCAAGGACTGGGGGAGGAGGTGAGAGGGCAGCACGTGGCCAGAGAACAGGGCCACCTGCCAAGGCTCCTGCGGACACAGGCACACCTCCCCCCCCCCCCCCCCCCGCCCTGGGGCCCACAGCCCAGCTCTGCTGAGCAGGTGCCCCTGGAGAAGGCTGGAAAGCAAAGGCAGAAAGACGGAAGGGATGGGTCTTCAGGAGGAGTACGACCGGCCACAAAGACCCGCCATTCCCGCTAGACCACCGACTCCCTCCCCGGTGCCATCTCCCCAGCCGCACGTCTCGGGCGAGTTGCTTCTCCTCCCTCAACCTCATTTTCCTCTTCTGGAAGATGGGTTCTTGTAGGGTTTTTTTTTAATTGAAGTATAGCCGATTTATAACATTGTATTAGTTTCAGGTGTACGGCAAAGAGATTCCAATTTATATATCTATTCTTTCTCAGATTCTTTGCTCTTATAGGTTATTACAAGATACTGAGCAGAGCTCCCTGTGCTGTACAGGTCCTTGTTTTTTATCTGTTTTATATATAGTGGTGTGTATGTGTTAATCCCACACTCCCAATTTAGCCCTCCCCCCAACTTGCAGGGTTTAAATGAGACAGCGCCTTGGAAAGTACCACACGCCACACGTGGCACGCAGTGGAGACACTCACTATTCCTTCGTCGGAAGAAAAGCCATTTACTCTTACATGGTGAGATTTAGAAGTAGAGAGAATGACCCAGAAACAAGAGAAAAGGATCTGTTCGCACTTTCCTAGGAGCCGCAGAAACGGCAGGTTAGACACAGCCATCGTGGGGTTTGCTCATCAGCAGGTGGGTGGCTCAGAGCACCCAAAGCAGGCCAGCCTGGGGGGCAGGGGAGGGGGTGTGAGGAGGAACCCTGGGGCCAGGGCCAGGGTCCCATCCAGGCTCAGCCACTGGACTGCGTGGCTTTGGGTGCATCACCACCTCCGTGGCCACACTTTGCCTGGTGCCTTTTGTCCCTTTCACCCCAATCCTGCGATCCCATGAGGCCTCCCAGCAGCATCCCTTGGACAGTCCACGGACTGGTCTGCTAGCCAATCAGGCGATCAATCTATCCATCCATTTAGTTCACCTCTGACACTTCTAGCGTCGCAATGATGAAAGCATCCCAAGTGAGGGGAGTAGGGGGGCTGCAGAGGCGGGGGCCCCCATTTTACAAGGATACCCAGACCTTTATAAGGAGCAGAGGAGACTCTGGCGCTTCTGGTTACGGGACAGAAACGAACCTGAAGCGTCGAAGACCAGGAGGGGGATTTACTACAGGCGGCAGGGGGTCATTCCCAGAAACCACAGGCAGCGTGATCGGGGGGCCCGTCACTGGAAGCAGAAACCAGGACACCTGCCGCCCCCGGCGGCTTCCTTCCCTGTGCCTCACTCTGCTCCTCCCTGTGCATCGTGGTTCAGGTCATCAGCACAGGCTTCATAGCAACGGTGATCTCATTGCCACATGCAGGGGAGAGAGAATCTGATTGGCCCTGCCCTGGTGGGAGGCTGAGCCCACGCAGCCTCAGCCAGAGGACCCAGGCACGCAGGGGCCACTGTGATAATCCTGTAGATACGATCTCACGAGGCTGCCTCCTGGTGAGCGGATGGGGGGCGGGGGAGCGATCTCAGAGCAGGGGAAGTTGTGACTGGCCTGACAGCCCAACGGGGGTTGTGTCAGTCAGGACGCATGTTCGGCTGCTGTAACCAGACCCCAGAGAATAGAGGCTTAGGGAAGACGATAGTTTATTTCTCTCCGTGTGTAGCGGTGTCAGTGCAAGCAGCCCAGGGATAATACGGTGGTTCCGCGGTGTTGGGGACCCAGGCTCCCCGTGCTTGTAGCTCTTCCCTAAGGACGTCTGCCTTGTGCACACGGTGAGCATGGCTCCCCACAAGGTCAAGGAAAGACGGGGAGGGAAGGCACGGGCCTTCCTTTTAAGGGCGCAGTCACTGCTGCTAACTTCTCAATGGCCAGAACTTGGTAATGTGGACATGGTGCAAGAGAGAAATGGGGAATGGATGACCAGCTAGGTGGTCCTGCACCCGGTCAACAACCTGTGAGGTCAAGTAGATGCTGGGGACGACGTCCTACATGGGGCAATATGGCCTTGGTTCCTGGGAACTCAAGGAGGTGTCTGTTTCTCCTGACTGTGGCTTTGGGAGGAGGTTATGCCACGGAGGAGTGTGGCCAGCACGGGAAGACCGTCATCGTGGGCCCTGCCAAGGAAGATGGGCCGAGTTCACACCAGCGACGTCTAGACGTTCTGCTCTCTTACACCACGGCGAGGAAGTGCCTCTTCCCCTCCCCTCATTCAGGGTGCAGAACAGGACGTTCTTGGGCCAGGTTGCGGAAGTCAGGGTGATAACACGGGGTCCTGTAAAGAGGCGGTTTCCGGGGCTGCGGTTCTTGTAGCCCCAGCGTGGGCTGCTTGCCTGGGGGAGCAGAAGTCTCTTCCTGCAAGCGCTGGACCCACATGCTGTGTTCTGCCAGGCAACCGCGTCCCTCGGCTGTGTTGGGAGCAGCTGATCCAGCAGTGAGGCTGTGTGGAGCTCCTACTGCATGCAGGGCAGGTGCTGGCTGCTGGGCGGGACCCGTGGCGGGGGGAGGCTAAGCCCACTGTCCCTCCTCTTGGCCGCCAGCCTGACCTTCTCCTCAGCCACAAGCTTCCGGCTCACCAGTACTTACTTGACGGGCGAGAGGCTTGGCGTCAGCGACTGGATGGGTCATGAGTCACGGTGCACGGGGCAGTTTTGCAGCTGAGCAGTCATGCCCTGCACTGCGCTTCGGGCCAGAGAGGAGATGCCAGAGGGGCCGATGCCCGTCCCTGGGCAGCACTGGTTCTGTGCCTGTTGGGTGTTGGGATGGGGGAGGCGGGGGGTAGACAAAGGAGCAGGAACTAGGGCTGGACCTCGCAGCTCTCGGTCACGGTGATGTCCAGGGTGGGAGGAGAGCCAGCGGCACAGAGCCGAGCCAGGGTCCACCTGAGGCCTAACGCTACGAGGCTCCGACTGGTCTGAGCGACCTTCCACGTTCAAATACCATTTCCCTCATTGTAAAAAACCAGATAGGGACTTTCCTGGTGGCACAGTGGTTAAGAATCTGCCTGCCAATACAGGGGACACGGGTTCAAGCCCTGGTCCAGGAAGATCCCACATGCCATGGAGCAACGAAGCCCGTGCGCCACAACTACTGAGCCTGCTCTCCAGAGCCCGCGAGCCACAACTACTGAGCCCACATGTCACAACTACTGAAGCCCGCACGCTCTAGAGCCCGTGCTCCACAACAAGAAAAGCCACCGCAATGGGAAGCCCGCACACCGCAACGAAGAGTAGCCCTCGCTCGCCACAACTAGAGAAAGCCCGTGTGCAGCAACGAAGACCCAACACAGCCAAAAATAAAATAAAATAAAATAAAATAAAACAAAACAAACAAACAAAAACCCCAGATAATAACTGTCTTGTTGAATCTAAGGATTTACACAATGAAGAGCACCGGCAAAGGTGAGGTCTGTGCTCACTGGTCTCCGTGCCCTTCAGCACTGCACCTGGACACACCTCCGTGTGTGTAGTGACCCCTCCGTGCGCACCGTGTGGACCGAACCCCTGGGATCGACTGGTCCATTTACATGCAAGGAAACTGAAAGCCAGCAAGGGACGGAGACTGGCCTAGGTGACACGGGCCAGCGGGGACAACAGGCCTGGAGAGCCCCGGTCAGGACGGGCCTCTGCTCATCAGCACCAGGGCCCTTCCTCTCCAAGTGGCAGCACCCAAGTTGGATTCAGATCTTTCACCTCCAGTGCCTCTGCTCCCACCCCTCACTGCACTGTCCCCGGCTTGGTTGGCTAACAGCATAAAGGCCGGAAAGGGACCGGTCTGCAGGAGAGCTGTGGCGGATCCCTGCCCACCAGGGCACCGGTGCCCGGGGCTCAAGTACAGAGGCTGAGTAGCAGGGGCTCTGGAGCCAGACTGCCTGGGTTGGAGTCCCAGATCGGCCACGCGTGAGCTACATGACCTCATTTCATCCCTGTATGCCTCAGCTTCCTCGTCTGGAAAATAGGGATTGAGATGGTATTTCAGGTCACAAGGCTGCTGTGCTTAGGAAAGTCCTGGCGCACAGAGTTTACGTAGTTAAGTGTCTGCGGCTGTTTGAGGCTCTTAAGTGTCAGAGCTTTACAGAGGTGGTGACTACAGTTGGCCTTCACAGGACAGCCTTTTGCTGATGGTGGAGTTTGTTGTTTCCAGATGGGACAAGATTCCCACAGGTGTTTTAAAGGACTGGGGGCTCTGCAAACTCTTGGAGGACTGGGCGCTTCTCCCGTAGAGACGGTCAAGGACTGAGTACAGGGCCATCCAGTTGGTGGACGGTTAGAAAACAGTGACCAATAACTCCTGGGGAGGTACAGACCTGGGAGGACGTCCTCTATCCACACAACCTGAGGGCTGAGATGGGACACCAGCTTCCTACAGACACACCTCCTTTTCCTTTAAAAATCTTTAAAATCCCAGCTTTTATTCAAATTTGTTCAGCGTTGGAAAGTCAACGGAACCCTCAGCACAAAGAAGGTGGCTGAAAGCCAAGAGGACCAGAGCCAGGAAAACTGTGGTGCAGGCAGCCCTGCTCCTGCCAAGAGTGGGATGCGATTCCAACCCTACCCGCGCCCGAGTGCTGGGGCAGGACACCCGCTCTGCTGAGAAGGTGGCCCTAGTTCAGCCTCACCCCCCTCCCCAGCCCACCCCGCCAGGCATCATCCCAGGCTCCCTCACTCACAGCCACACCTGAGAGGTGGTGTTCCTCATGGTTTCCCACGTCAACACCTGGCCTGACTAACCTGACAGGTTCCTGGAGTAGAGCCGTCACCTGTTTCCTGCTATAAACATGCTCTCTGCCTTCTCTGCTGTGCGCCTGTCTTTGTAATCTGGTCCCGAGCACCATGTGCCATGGTCCCAGGAATGCTTCCCGAGATGGTCACCCCAAAGCAGTCCCAGCTCCACCAGCATCCTCCCCGTCATCATCTACAGAACACCTTGCAGAGGACTGGCTATGCGGCCAGGTATTTTAGACAGCATCTTTAATCCACCCGGCACCCAACCTCGCAAGGTTGATCTATTAGGACAGTGCTTCTCTGACGTGAATGTGCATATAAGTCACCTGGGAATCTTGTTAAAATGCAGATTCAGCTGAATAGGTCTCGGGGAGGCCTGAAAGCCTGCGTTTCTAGCAAGCTCCCAGGTGACATTGATGCTGCTGGTTCTAACTCTTTGAGGAGCAAGTGTATCAGGCGGAACATTTTGGTTGCAAGTGACTGAAATCCAATGTGAACTGCTTAAGCAGGAAGATGAATTTATTACGAGGATGTCGAGTGTCTCACAAGGCCAGCTACAGCACGAAAGCCGGGCCTCGGGAAGAGCTGGGGCCCGGGAGGACTCTCGTGGCCTCCGGACTCTGCTTTCTCCTTCCGCCCACTTCATGGCTTTGTTCTTCCTCTGTCCCTTCCTTCCGTCCACTCTGTTCTGGTTAGTACCAAGCAACACTCCCCACAGGCCTGTGGATTCTGTGTCTTCTTCCTCGATCTACTCTTTGATTTGGTTGTGCATATCTTCCAGTAACTTCCTAAGAAAGTGAGCAAGGGAAGCAAAATTTTTGCTACTTACATAACTGAAAATATCTTTATACTTGATTGACAATCTGCCCAAGTATAGAATTTTAGCTTCCAGAGTGGCTGTTGTGATAACCGATGCCATTTCCATTCTCTATCCTTTGTACCTCGTGTCTGAAAATTTTTAGATTCTTCTCTCTGCTCTCCAGTGTTCTCAAGCTTCATGGTGGTGTGCCCTGGGATGGGTCTTTCCTCGTTCATTATACTGGGCACTTGACGAGTCCTTATGACCCAGAAACTTTTGTCCTCCTGCTCTAGAAAAAAAATTATTTTATTATTTATTTGGTTATTTCTTTCCCTCGTTTTTCTTTGTTCAATCTGTCAGGAGCCCGTTATTAGGATGTTGGATCTCCTGACAGGATCCTTTAATCTTCTTATCTTCTGTATCTAATTGTCCATCTCTATCTCTTTGTTTTAATTTCTGTGAGGTTTCACAAACCTCTTTTTCTAACTTTTCAAGTTGAGTTTAAAAAATTTATATTTTTATTTCATATTTTTAATTTCCAAGAGTTCTTTTTTTGTTGTTATTCTCGGAATATTCCTCTTCTTTTCCTTTTTTTTTTTTTTTTGCGATGTGTGGGCCTCTCACTGTGGTGGCCTCTCCCGTTGCGGAGCACAGGCTCCGGACGCGCAGGCTCAGCGGCCATGGCTCACGGGCCCAGCCGCTCCGGGACATGTGGGATCCTCCCGGACCGGGGCACAAACCCGTGTCCCCTGCATCGGCAGGCGGACTCTCAACCACTGCGCCACCAGGGAAGCCCTTCTTTTCCTTTTTAAAAAATATTTATTTATTTATTTTCCTTATTTCTTTGGCTGCATCGTGTCTTATTTGCAGCATGCAGGATCTTTGCTGCAGCACGCGGGATCTTTCATTATGGCGCTCGGGCTTCTCTCTAGTTGTGGTGTGCAGGTTTTTCTCTCTCTAGTTGTGGTGCATGGGCTCCAGGGCATGTGGGCTCTGTAGTTTGCAGCATGCGGGCTCTAACTGAGGCACACGAGCTCAGTAGTTGTGGCACGCGGGCTTAGTTGCTTCATGGCATGTGGGATCTTAGTTCCCCGACCAGGGATCGAACCTGAATTCCCCTGAATTGGAAGGCGGATTCTTTACCACTGGACCACTGGGGAAGTCCCTATTCCTTCTTTTAACGGAATACTGTTCTTATTTCATTGATTTAATAGCTTCTCTACTTCTCCAGGGATATTATTATTTTCCTTTTTTGAAGTTTTTTCTCTCTACATTCTTTTCTCTGAGTTTCTGGTTTCTTATGGTCTCTTTCATGTAACTTTCTATTTATATTAAAGGGTGAGGCACTAAACAGTTTACTGGAAGGGGAACTAAGTAGTGACAGATAGAAGACCTCTTCATTGTACCCTTTTCATTCTTTTGAATTCTGAGCCACATTAGCAGAAAGTGTATTCAAAAAACAAAAGTTTTTAAAGTTTATTTTAAGCTTTATGTGCATGGGTGTAGCTCATCCATTGAAGAACTTCACTGTAGACAAACAGAGAACTTCACTGTAGACAAACAGACATTTAGTGTTTGTTTGTAGACAAACACTAAATGTCAGTGTTTAAAAGTCTTCTTTCTGGGTCATCAAGTCTTTTCTGATGAGAATCTTCTAGACCTGCGTCTGGGGATAGGTGTTGGGGGAGGGTATCCACCTGGCTGAGAGTTTTCTTGAATGAGGGTGGAAGGAAGGCTGAAAAGCCCACCGTTCGGAATGCAGATTTTCAGCCAGGGACCTCAACCCTCTCCCAACTACACATACAACCGACCTGTCGGCCTCTAGCACCTGCTTCTCAAGCCATCTGTGCTGAAGGACCAGTTATTAATCTCCCAATCTGTCAGGACCCACACATAGTCCACTGCACATGACAGTACACGTGACCCACCACACGTGACCCACAGTAGGGGGTCAAACATCAAACTGGCCGGTATCCTGTTCAGAAAGAAGCCACTGAGCATACGCCTGAATGTTGAGGCCATTTCAGATTTCTATAAAAATTCTAAACACTCTTACTTTTTGTACTTCTGTATCTTCCTGGGGCTAGTAACGAAGCCCGTGGACCTAAACCAGTTCACAACGACACTCTGAGAGCACTGCTCTAGAAAGGAACAAATCTCTAGACTCTTGCCTTGAGGAGGAGCTGCCACCAGGCTGGCAGGGTGGGGCGGGGGGGGGGGCACGGAATCTGGAGGGTGGAACTGCTCTGTAAACAGGATTTCGGGCCATCCCCCACCTCAGCTCTGCACTTCTCTCACACGCCTTGGTACCCTGTTTCCAAATCTAGTGCCTTCCTGAACTGCTCATGTCCTTTCTGCAGGCATCAGGACACAGCATCTACTGCTCAGCAGAGCCATGTACACCTCCTCATTCTACCTGTTTCTGTTCCCATCCTCTTTGCTCTCGCAGCTTACACTTTTAAAAATACATATATTGTTGTTAAGATGGCAATACTCCCCACATTGATGTACAGATTTAATGAAATCCCTATCAAAATCCCAGCTGATTTCTTTGCAGAGTTGATCCTAAAATTCATATAGAATTTCAAGGGACCCAGAATAGCCAAAAGCATCCTGAAAAAAAACCAACAAGTTTGGAGAACTCACATCTCCCAGCTTCAAAACTTACAACAAAGCTACATTAATCAAGTAATCAAGTGTGATAGTGGCCTAAGGATAGACATATGGGTCAGTGGAATAGAACTGAGAGTTCAGAAATAAACCCTCAGCTCTATGATCAACTGATCTTCAACAACAGTGCCAAGACAATTTGATGCGGGGGTGGGTGGGGGAATAGTCTTTTCAGCAAGTGTTGCTGAGACAATAGATATCCACATGCAAAAGAATGGAGTTGAACACCTACCTCACACCGTACACAAAAACTAACTCAAAATGAATCACAGACCTAAAGGTAAGAGCTAAAATTTAAAAACTCTTAGAAGAAAATATAAGAGTAAATCTTCACGAGGCAAAGCCTTCTCAGATATGATACTGAAAGCACAAGTAACATAGGGAAAAATAAATTGGACTCAGGAAAATTAAAAACTTTTGTGTCTCAAATGACACCATCAAGAAAGTGAAAAGAGAACCTATACATTGGGAGAAAATATTTGCAGATCATATATCTGATGAGAGACTTGTATGCAGAATATATTAAAAAAAACTTTTACAACCTATGATAAAAAGACAAATGACTCAAGATTTAAATGAACAAAGGATCTAAAGAGACATTTTCCCAAAGAAGATATACAACAGCACATGAAAAGATACTCAACGTCATTAGCCATCAGGGAAATACAAATTTAAACCATAATGAAATACTACTTTATACTCACGGGGAGGGTATTATCAAAAAGACAGATAATAACAAGTGTTGTTAAGGATGTGGAGAAACTGGGACCACACATATTACTGGTGGGAATGTAAAATGGTGCAGCCACTTTGGAAAACAGTCTGGCGGTTCCTCAAAAAGTTAAACATAGACCATATAACCCAGCAATTCCACTCTTAGGTGTATATATTCACGCAATGAACAACTGTCGAAAGCAACGTTATTCATAATAGCTAAAAAGTGGAAACAACTCAAACGTCCGTCAGTTGAAGAATGGATAAATAAAACGTGGTACAGCCATACAATGGACTATTTTTCAACAATGAAAAAGAAATACAGCATTGCTACACCGTGAATGAATTTTGATTACACTAAGTGAAAGTCACAATGGATCACCTTTGGATGATTCCATTTACATAAAATGTCCAGAACAGGGAAATCTATGCAGACAGGAAGTAGCTTAGTGGTTGCCTAGCCTGGGGCCTTGTCGGGAGGGGAGGAAATGGGTATAGGGTTTCTTTTAGGGGTGATGAAAATGTTCTAAGATGGACTGTGGCGATGGTTGCACAACTCTGTGACCATACTAAAAGCTACTGAATCGCACTCTAAATAGGTGAAACGTATGGTATGTCCATCAAGTGGCTGTAACGGATCTGGCCCACCAGGTCTGACTGCAGGTCTCCAGTGCCATCAGCTTTGACCGTGGGCGTCTCCAGCATGTCTCACGTACAGGGCTTCTCAGTTATCACCACGTTAGGGGATCAAATCCGAAGTCACACGTTTGTTCTTAACCTAATGGTACTTTACCAGATTGCTATTGGCTTCATTAGGGGATGTACCTAAAAATGGTGTTTACTGAGTCAGACAAATTAATCAACTGTGCCTGACTTCACTCTCTTATTACACAGGAAACGGTTTCTTTTATTTTTATAGAAGAGATCTGGGCTTCCCTGGTGGCACAGTGGTTTAGAGTCTGCCTGCCGATGCAGGGGACACGGGTTTGTGCCCCGGTCCGGGAAGATCCCACATGCCGCGGAGCGGCTAGGCCTGTGAGCCATGGCCGCTGGGCCTGCGCGTCCGGAGCCTGTGCTCCGCAACGGGAGAGGCCACAACAGTGAGAGGCCCGCGTACCGCAAAAAAAAAAAAAAAAAAAAGAAGAGATCTCTTTTTATTAATAGCAAATAATACAAAGAGCACCTGCCTACTTGCCAGCCTGGGAATGCATTGCATTCTTAAATGAGGACACAAACCCAGTTCATTCATTTAATCAACAAATATTTATCGAGCATTCACTCTGCACTGGCTACTCTACCAGATTCCGTGAAGGCAATGGTGAACAAATTATAGAAAGGAGAGAGCTAAATAAATAAGCCTTTAGGTCAGTGTCAAAGGACAGAGATATCCCTGCCAGAGGACTTGGTGCTGTTTTAATTATCGAGATGTTCAGAGAAAGGTCTATCCATCTATTTTTTTCCCTTTGAGAACTCAAGGTTGAGTTTTTATAATTACATAAATATTAGAATAAGACTAACAGAAATGGAAAAAAGGAAGTTTACAGCAATTCTGCCACCTGGCCCTCCCCCATCAATCTAATTTCAAAACTTTTCTCCTCTCCACCCACTTTTTAAAGCTTCCAGCTCCATCTCCCCGAGAGCTCTGTCCACCTTCGCTGCATGTCTCTCGGAGGACCCAGTTCAAAGGACCTCCTGAGACTCACTGAGAATTTCAGACCTGAAACGTTGAAGCCTGGTGTCAGCCAGGACTCCCCAGTTGCTCAGGAGCCTGGGGTGGGGGGCAAAGGAGTAAATGTGAATCCCAGCTCCAGCTCACTTCTGGGCACATTCCGCACGACTCAGAAACCACGCAGCAGAGACCAAAGGAGGCGGGCAGAGGGCTGCCGTGCCCAGCTCTGCAGAGGCAAGTCCCTGCCTTGCAGAAGGTTTGAGGGTCAGAGATGTGCTGTAAAGTCTGGCACGGCCTCGGTTCTCAGGAATGGTGGCTTGCACTGTGTCTAGGACACCTGCCCTATTCTCAGGGGCTGCGATCCTCCTAATTTCTAGGAGTCTGCTTTGTTATTCTCATCACTCGGGGAGTAGAATTTTTTTAACGTTAAAAGACTTATTTTGCAATATGACTACAAAGTAATACATCCTCTTATAGATCTTTGAAATTTTTCAAAAAACAGCACAAAATCAAAATAATCTATAATCTGACCACTCAGAAACAACCAGTTAACACTTTCATGTGTAGTCTCCCAGTATTTGCTCTATGTGCATAGTATGATAAATTACACATCTTTACGTCCTATTTTGTATCCTAATGACATTATTCGAACATTACCCATGTCATCATAATACTTATATAAAAGCATTTAAAATAACTAGCATTTAAAGATACTAATATCCCATAGTATGATTATAGCATAATGACTTAACCAACCCGGTATTGTTAGTTACGTCTGGTATTCACGATTACAAATAGTACCATCATGAACATTCTTAAAGCTAGATCCTTGCACACATTTCTAATTATTTTCCCAGGATAAATTTCTAAAATGGAACTACTAGGTCAGGCTTTTGAGACCCACTCACAAATTAACTGGGAAGAAAATACTTTTTAAGTTTGTGTTTTATCTGTTTAACATTTCTCTCTTTTTCTACTTATAAAAGAAATACATTCTTGTCCAAAAAAATTTTTTTAATTGTAGAAACATATATTAAAAAGGATTTAAATTTCCCTGAATTCTACTGTCCAGAGATAATGCTACTAACAGTTTGGTGGATATCAGGAGCACCTCACATGACACCAAGTGGTTGGACTCAACTGATGGCCACTTTCTAAACGTCTCCCCGCTTTCCGTCGTTCCTCACAAGCCCAGGCTGTCATGAGAGAGCTCCTTCTTTGAAGGTTGCCTGTGGCCAGGACTGAGCCATCCGCATACTTGGCTCAAGCCAAGCTGGCAACACAGACAAGCTGAGGAGGCCACCTCGGCCCCTCTCTGGATCCACCGCCGGTCCCCTCCCCGGGAACAGGAGGAGGGAAGGGCCACCAGAACGGAGCAGAGGAGACCTTCACCTGGTGGACGCAAGTTCTGGCATTCAGCCCCTTGCTGCCCAGGGGCAGTGAGTGAAAGGCCCTGTGATATGGCCAAGTCTGGAATCCTCCTAGGGCACATGAGAATCAGGTCACTGGAAAGTACTATCTGTACGTATCCACACACACATGGGGTTCACAGCCGTGGGCTCACACACAGCATCAGCACCTGGATTCTGTCCACCAAGCTCCCTACCCCCACCCCCCATCTACCAACATGCTCGTTTCTCAACAGAAAACTTATCTTCAGATACTTGTGAGATGTGTTTATATATGAGAGACTAACTTGTCTCTGGAAGGAACCTCCCACCTAAACAAAAGAGCCCAGAGTCACAAAGAAAAACCCTATTGGTGATCATAAAAGGTCCCTTATGCTGGAAGGTTCAATATTATACTAGAGGCGCAGCCAGGCAAAAGCCTTCGGGCCTGTAACAGTCCAACATCCCTGCAGACCAGCCTCACCCCAGTCCATCCTCACCTTCCATTCAGAGTTCCCTCCACTTTTCCTGCTACAGTTCCTATGCCATCTCCTAGTGCTAACGGCTGCTGGTAATTCCAATTAGAAAATGCCCCTTCCTCCTCTATGACATCTTCTTGGCCAATGACAAGAAGTGGGAATTGCACTTGGCCCTATTCTGTCTCAAGGTACAATTTTTTGGAGACTTTTTCACTTCATTGTATGTATAAAACATCTCCTTGACTTTATGTAACATGAATAATGCACGCTGCCTTTGTTCCTTGATGTGTCTGACCTATTTTCACTTGTCCATTCCTTATAACTGGTAAGTCTGTCAGTGTCAATGTGTTACCATGTTCTCGGTACAACCCTTAGCATCCCTGTCAACAAAAAAGAAGCCCGTGTGTAAAAGAGCATATGGTAACAGTAGCAACTCTAAGGGTCATTGAGCAGTTACTATGTGCCAGGCGCTGCTGGGAGTCCTTTAAGTGCATTAACCCATTTAGTCCTCATAGCAACCCTATCAGGAAGGCATTATTGTTATTTTCATTTCACCCATAAGAAAACTGAGGCAAAGAGAGGTTAATGTCTCGCCCAAGGTCACACAGGTGATAGCACCAGACAGTACTCAAGAGCTCACCACCTCTAACTGCTAACATTTTAGTGTATAGCAGTCCACTTTTTACCTGTGTATGTAAACCATTTTGTTTTATTTCAGAAAATTGAGATCATAGATATACTTAATAGGTGTGTCTTTCTTTGTTCAGGATATAAGTTTGTAATATTTGCCTTTTACTTTTAAGAAGTTCTTCATGTGGCAGGAAAGTTTAACCTTTTGATATCTATTAATTTTTTTCTTTGTGATTTCGGCCACATGAAGTCACAGGTATTTTTTTTTTTTTAAGGTTTGAAAAAATCCTTCCCCGTTAAAGGGTCATTATCTTGTCTTCTGGTTTTATTGTTTCTTTTTTACCTTTAGCAATTTGAGCTATTTGAAATTTATTCGATGAATAATGTATCCCTTTCCCTGGGGTAAGTTTTGATATTTCCTTAAGATCTGTGGACTGATCTGTTTATTTAATAGATGTTATTTTGTAGGGCAAGTCTTCCCTCTTCAGTCTTTTTTTTCTAAGTGTTTGCCTTAATATTTTGCCAAATGAACGATAGAATTGTTACATCAAGCTGGCTGGCAATAAACCTGACAAATTATCTTGAGAAGAGTTGCCATATTTAAGATATTCAGATTTCTAATTTTTTCCATTAAAAAAATCATCTCCTACCACATTTGTAACATCTTTCTCAATTGTCCTTTTGTCTACTTGTATTTTCTGTTTGTTTTGTCTTGATTACACTTACAGAGAATGGTTGATTATACTTTTTCTTTGGCCATGCTGCACAGCTTGCAGGATCTTAGTTCCCCGGCCAGAGACTGAACCTGGGCCACAGCAGTGAAAGCGCCGAGTCCTAACCACTGGACCGCCAGGGAATTCCCAATATACTCTTCTTTCAAAAAACAAAAATCAATCCCAGAGGTTTATATACTAAATCTATTGACACTATGCTCTGTAATGTCACAAATTTCTGGAATCATCTTAATTTTGTTCTTTTTTTCTATTTTCCTTATGTGTGTTTAACTGTTCTTTTCATAACTTTTCTGAGGTGAATTTCAGTTTGCTTATTTTCATCATTTCTTTTTTTTTTTTTTTTTTTTTTGCGGTACACGGGCCTCTCACCGTTGTGGCCTCTCCCGTTGCGGAGCACAGGCTCCGGACGCGCAGGCTCAGAGGCCATGGCTCACGGGCCCAGCCGCTCCGCGGCATGTGGGATCTTCCCAGACCGGGGCATGAACCCGCGCCCCCTGCAGCAGCAGGCGGACTCTCAACCACTGCGCCACCAGGGAAGCCCCATCATTTCTTATACTGGCAGCATTTACCTTTAATACAATTTTGACTACATTCCATAACATGTTCTGATTCTCATCATTAGCTAAGGAGTCTGTAAATGATTTTTGTTTTTGAAGAGAAGGAAGTTTTATTCAGGGAGATACACACTCCATAGACAGAGTGTGGGCCATCTCGAAAGGCAAGAGAGGCTGTAATGACTTTTTTTAAACAGCATTTTTGGAATATAATTTATATACCATCAAATTCACCTGTTTACAGTGTGCAGTTTAGAGAGCTGTACAACCAGCACCAGAACCTAATTTTAGAACATTTCTGTTAGCCTAAAAGAAATCCTGTACCTGTTGTCACTTACCTCTCACTCCTCCCTCCTCCCGACCCTGGCAACTATTGCTCTACTTTCTATCTCAATAGATTTGCCTATTCCAGACATTTCATATAAATGGAAAGATGTAATACATGGTCTTTTATGTCTAGCTTCTTACACTTAGCATGTTTTCAAGGTTCATCATGTCATGGCCTGTATCAGAACTCCATTCCTTTTTATGGCCAAGTAACATTCCATTGTACGTAGATTCTACATCTGATTTATCTATTCCCTGACTGATGGACATCTGGGTTGTTTCTACTACAGCTCTTATGAACACAGTGCTGCTATGAACATTCGTGTACAAGTTTTCATGTGGACAAATGTTTTCATTTCTCTTGGGTGGACATCTAGGAGTGGAATTGCTGGGTTATATGGTAACTCTCTGTTTAGGCTTTGGAGAACTGCCAAGCGGTCCGAAGTGGTTCCACCATTTTACATTCCCACGAGCAGGTGAGTTCCGGTTTCTGCACATCCTCATCAACTGTTGGTATTTCAATCATTTTTATTGTAGCCATTCTAGTGGGTGTGAAATGGTGTCTCATTGATCTGCAGTGATAACTTATGATGACTAATTATGTTGAGCATCTTTTCATGTGCTTATCAGCTGTTCATGTAGCTTTTAAAGAAAACGGCCATTTTAAATTAGGGGTTTTGTCTTCTTATTTATTGGGTTATAAGAGTTCTTTATATATTCTGGATATTAATCCCTTATCGGATATATGATTTGTAAATATTTTCTCCCATTCCGTGAGTTCTCTTCTCATTTTCTTGATGGTGTCATTTGAAACAAACAAAAACATTTTTAATGCTTCATTTATGTATTTATTTATTTATTTTGGCCACGCTGCGAGGCATTTGGGATCTTAGTTCCCCGACCAGGGATTGAACCCATGCCCCTGAGGTGGAAGCACGGAGTCCTAACCACTGGACCACCAGGGAATTCCCAAAAGTTTTTAATTTTGATGAAGTCCAAGTAATTTTTCTCTTATCACTTATGTTTTTGGTGTCGTTTCTATAAAAAACACCTTCTAACCCAAGGTCACAAAGATTTACTCCTATATTTTCTTCTAAGTGTTTTACAGTTTTAATTCTTTAATTTAGGTCTATATTCTATTTTGAGTTAATTTCTGTATATGATGTGAGACCAGGGTTCAAGTTCAGCCTTTTGCATATAAATATCCAGTTGAGGTGTGCTCTAAGTGTAAAACACACACAGAATTCTACAGACTTAGAATTACTAACATGCTTAAAGGAATAAAGAAGATTGAAAGGATAGAGGAAGAACAGAGACTATCAAAATAAACTTGAAATATTAACAAACTAACAAAATAGAGTTTCTAGAAATGGTGAAAAAAGCCAAAAAGCTGAATACCTCCAGCAATGATAGTAATTATCATTGGTAGTAACATCTCTGGTATGATTCCACAGGTACTGCACTATTTTACATATATTTTCCCTTTTCATCTGCACAGCAGTCCAGTGAGGTAGGGACAATTATTTGTCCCCATCTTCAGGAAACTAAGGCTCAGGGAACCCAGCTTGTCCAAGGTCACCAGGCGGGCAAGTAGGAAAGCCAGGCCTGACCCCACTCTGAGTTCAAAGTCCACATTTTTATCTGTTATAGATTCTTGCAAGAACGCAACAAGAATGCAAACAAGATATGTATTTTGGCTACAGCCTGGCCTAGATTTTAGACAGTTGGAGGGATGAGTAGAGCAGGAGGAGTAAGGGGTGACTTGGCCAAAATGGGGGGGGTCTCTCTGCTCAAAACTGCCAGCTTATTTCACAGAGCGCACCTGCCGTTAGCTGGTTCTGGCTCTCAGAAAGCTCTCGCGTTAACATGACGCCCAGGCCCTGCCCCCACGAAGCCTGGCAGCGCCCCCAGCCCAGCCGCACCATGAGATAAGACACGAGGAGGGACCTGGGGAAAGAGGCCAGCCCGGTGACGCCCGACTGCTCCCTCCGTGACGTCTGTCCACAGCAGACACCATCCCTCCAGGGACTCAGGGCTCAGCCCAGAGCCCTCTGGTTTAAGACCAGCTCTACAGAGCTCTGGTAAGCGCTGCCCTTCCAGAGGCTTCTGCAAACAGAATCGCCCCCGACCCTCTGGCCAAGGCAGCAGATGAGCCAGCCTTCAGTCCTGGGCAGGGGGTTCTCTGCAGCTGAGGCTGGGAGAGAGCAGGGACCGTTGCATCAGGAGAGTCAGCCCTCACACGGCTGACGTGTGCGGGGGTGGCGTGCTGAACGTGCAGGGCCGTTTCTGCCCCAGCAGAGTGCTGTCAGCAGGCAGGAGGTGAGGGGTGACGCTGCAGGGAGTTGTGAAATCTAGGCGCAGTGCCGCTGGGACCTTGCTGAGGGCTGGGGCCCCATCAGCCTGCAGGACGTAAAGCTGCCTCTGCTGTTGGTTCACAAAAACCATGGGAAGGAGCGGGGCCCTGACATCCAGGCAAGAGCCAGAGGACCCGGGGACCATCACGCCTCCCCCATGATCTGGGTCGCGACGCACAGTTCGCCGCCTGATCGGAAGTGGTGCTGCCCTGGGTGGTGGGGACTCCGAGATGCCCCGGCGCGGTGACCCTGCTAGACCGCTGTCCTCGGCACCAGGCAGATAGGCGCCCCTTGCTTGCTGCAGAGCCGCGCTCCTGCAAAGCCGTTCATGAGGTGAATCCTATAGGGCTGCACTGCTGCAGGCGAGATTCCAGACTGCGGGTTCAACCAGAAACCCAGGGGTCATCCTTACCCCTCCCTTTCCCACACCCTCCGCCTCCATCATTCAGCAGCTCCCCGCATTCCACTTCCATTCCCGCCGCCCCGCCCCGTCTCCCGGACTCCTGACTCTGCCCTCCCGTCCAACTTGGTGCTGCCTTCGCAGTGATCCTTCTAAAATGTAAAGAGGGCTTCCCTGGTGGCGCAGTGGTTAAGAATCTGCCTGCCAGTGCAGGGGGACACAGGTTCGAGCCCTGGTCCAGGAAGATCCCACATGCCGCGAAGTAACTAAGCCCATGCGCCACAACTACTGAGCCTGCGTGCCGCAACTACTGAAGCCCACGCGCCTAGAGCCGGCACACCGCAACCAACAGTAGCACCCGCTCGCCGCAACTAGAGAGAGTCTGTGCGCAGCAACGAAGACCCAACGCAGCCAAAAGTAAAAAACAAATTAATTAATTGAAAAATAAAATGTAAGGCTATCACTTCTCACTGCTCCCCGGGGCTCCAGGATAAAGTCTGAGGACCTTATGGGACCGCCCAGCCTGCCCCACACGCCCACACCTCTCCTGCCTCACCTACAACCTGCCATCTTGCATCCACGCCCAAGGACCCCTTGGGTCCTGAGCTTGAGCCCGCTGCTCCCTCCCTGAGATTCTGGCTCCTCCTCCACCCCAGGAGAACTAAGCCTGGAACACGCTTCTCCCCGCCCTGGCACCTTCCAGGCCTGAGGGCTCCCCCTAGATCTTCCATCTGTCTCCGCCCCTAGAGAAGAAGTTCCCTGAGGGCAGGAGCTGTGTTCCTCAGTCTCTGCAGCCCCAACATCTAGCATCAGTGCCCGGGACTCAGCCGGGGCACCTGGAACCTGCTTATAGAATAAATGAATATCCAGGAGAGGGTGTTGTTCTGCTATTTATTTATTGTATTCTTAATCTTCATTATGTTTTTCCTGATTATAAAAGAAGGATGTGCAGGTATTCCATTGCTCCTTCCCCTTTTATTGAGGAGCTACTGGAGGCTCCATAGTCAGGCAGAGAAAAGAAAAACGAGTGAATTCACCACCCTGAAAGTATGTTGTCTACAAAGTAATAAGCATTTATTGAGTACCTGCTGTGTTCATAGCGTAGACCCTAAGTTCTGTGTTGGAGGTAATGCCGCTGATTCCACAGAGCTCACTTGCACTCAAACTTAAGCAGAAATGCAACAATAATTTACACACTTATTAAGACAGAATTTAGAAATTTTAAGTAAGATTCAGTCATCAACACCAGGTTAAGCTCCTGTAGATACCCTTGGAATGACCACAGTTTGCATTTAATGTCTGGCATTGGAATCGTAAAGGAATGAGTTTTCATATTTTACTGTTTTTAGCACACCAAGGTCAAATCTTCACTGTACCCTACAATTAGTTATTTCAACCATTTTTTTCATCAACCACTTTTTACTCTATAATAACTATAGTTGCCTTGCCTAGTTGTTACCTATTTTCTCTGTGCTCATCTAAAATAAAGCATGACAGACAAAAAAAAAAAGACGTGTTAGTTGTCAAAAATTGAAATTGAGAAAATATATAATTTAGAAAGGGAAAGTCCTTACTGTGAGATAAATTCCTTCCATATTTTATACTATGCTTACACTAATGCACAGTAGTATAAAATAAATACTCTGCATATTTCGCTTAGTTTTTACCAATATAAGATCATATCTTGGACTTCCCTGGTGGTCCAGTGGGTAAGACTCCGCGCTCCCAATTCCAGGGACCTGGGTTCGATCCCTGGTAGGGGAAGTTCTGCACGCCATTTGGTGCAGCCAGAAAAATAAATAAAATAAATAATAAAGATCATATCTTGGGCTTCCCTGGTGGCGCAGTGGTTGAGAGTCCGCCTGCCGATGCAGGGGACACGGGTTCGTGCCCCAGTCTGGGAAGATCCCACTTGCCGCAGAGCGACTAGGCCCGTGAGCCATGGCCGCTGAGCCTGCGTGTCTGGAGCCTGTGCTCCGCAACGGGAGAGACCACAACAGTGAGAGGCCCGCATACTGCAAAAAAAAAAAAAAGATCGTATCTTATAAACAGCTCATACAGCCCAATATCAAAAAAACAACCCAATCAAAAAATGGGCAGAAGATCTAAACAGACATTTCTCCAAAGAAGACATACAGGTGGCCAACAGGCACATGAAAAGATGCTCAACATCACTATTTATTAGAAAAATGCAAATCAAAACTACAATGAGGTATTACCTCATACCTGTTAGAATGGCCATCATCAAAAAGACAAGAAATAATAAGTGTTGGTGAGAATGTGGAGAAAAAAGAACCCTCCAACACGGCTGGTGTAAATGTAAGTTGGTGCAGCCACTATGGAAAACAGTATGGAGCTTCCTTAAAAAACTAAAAATAGAGCTACCATATGACCCAGAATCCCACTCCTGGGCATATATCCAGAAAAGAGGAAAACTCTAATTTGAGAAGACAGACGCACCCCAATGTTCATAGCAGCACTATTTACAATAGCCAAGACATGGAAGCAACCCAAATGTCCATCAGCAGATGACTGGATAAAGAAGATGTGGTATATAGGTGTATACACACACACACACACACACACACACACACACACACACACACACACACAATGTAATACTACTCATCCATAGGAAGAATGAAATAATGCCATTTGCAGCAACATGGATGGACCTAGAGATTATCATACTAAGTGAAGTAAGCCAGACAAAGACAAACACCATATGATATAACTTATAGGTGGAATCTAAAATATGATACAAATGAACTTATTTACAAAAGAGAAATAGACTCACAGACACCGAGAACAAACTTACGATTACCAAAAGGGAGGGGGGGAGGGATAAATTAGGAATTTGGGATTAACATATACACACTACTATATATAAAATAGATAAACAACAAGGACCTACTGTATGGCACAAGGAACTATACTCAGTGTCTTGTAATAACCTATAATGGCAAAGAATTTGAAAAAGAATGTGTGTGTGTGTATATCTATTTATCTGAATCACTTTGCTATACACCTGAAACTAACACAACACTGTCAATCAACCATACTTCAATTGAAAATATCATATTATATTCATAATGACTTTTCCCCTTTAAATACATTTCATATTACATTGTATATATCCTCCCACATCTATGCATGGGGTTCCACATCTACCTCAATCTTTTTCAATTTTTTTTTAAATACATTTATTTATTTATTTATTTATTTATTTTTGGCTGTGTGGGGTCTTTGTTGCCACACACGGGCTTTCTCTAGTTGCAGCAAGCGGGGTATACTGTTCGTTGTGGTGCACAGGCTTCTCATTGTGGTGGCTTCTCTTGTTGCTGAGCATGGGCTCTAGGCACACGGGCTTCAGTAGTTGTGGCTCACGGGCTCAGTAGTTGTGGAGCGTGGGCTTAGTTGCTCTGTGGCATGTGGGATCTTCCTGGACCAGGGCTCGAACCCGCGTCCTCTACATTGGCAGGTGGATTCTTAACCACTGCGCCACCAGGGAAGTCCTACCTCAATCTTTTTAAAGACATACATAGTATTTCATTGTGTGGATGTAGCCTGATTTATTTAGCTAACATGTCATGGGTTAGAAGTTGGGTCATTTCCAATTTTTTTACATTCCCAACAATGATGCAGTGAATATCTTGTCTTTTTGCACTTTGGGGAACATTTTATGTGGGAGAAACTCCTAGCAGTGAACTTATTAGGTAAATGGATAAGAATATTTTAAATTTTAATAGATAATTGCCAAATTGTCCTTCAAAAAAAGACTGTAGTAAATTTGGGTAATAATTTACGTTCCTACCAAGTGTGTGAAAATGCTTGTTTATCCACATTCACCAACACTGAGAATGATGCCTCTTAAATCTTTGCCAATCTAAAAGGACACACCACACACACACACACACACACACACACACACACACACACACACACACACACACGATACAGCTATTTGTGATTATTCTTCAGTGCTCGTTTGTCCATATTCTCTATTTTTCTATTGGTTCTCTTTAAAGACCTCTGTGTAAAGCAGGGAAATCAGTCCTTTGCCCTACGTGTTGCAATTTTTCCTCACTTGTCTTTGTCCTCTGACATTTTACGTTGTGTGGCAGTGTGGGGAGTGGCTACAGCACAGAATCTGAAGGCAGACTACTAGGTAATCCTCGTTTGTCTCTAATTTACCAGCTCGGTGACCAAGATTCAGCTACTGAACCTCGGGTTCACGGGCTTTTATGAGAATGAAATGAGTTAAATGTGTAGAAAGGGTCCGGCACAGAGCTTAGCATGAAAAAGTGCTATGGGGGTATATGCTGCTGTTGTTACTATCTTGTATTCAAATAGCTTTCATTTTTATGCAAAATCAAATTCACTGATCCTTTACGAGTTCTGGATTTCACGTCATGCTTAGAAAGACTTTCCTCAGTCTAAGATTAGAAAACTAGCCACCAAGCGCGCCATTTAAAGGAGTCTGTGGGGAGTCCATCTGCAAAATGGATCTCCCCTCCCCAGCCCTCCCCCACTGTGTGGATGGTTTTAAAGGGGAGGCCTGCCTGTGTTTCCATCATGTGCAAGGACCAGGGAAGGTAGAAGGCACAGTGCTTTGGGAAATGGATGACAGTAGCTGCCGTTTCATGTCTAAAGGGTGGGCCTGGGCAGGTCACCCCTGCTTCATTAACTAAACCACTTCTGCTTGTCCATAAGTGGCAGCCTCATGACAAGTTTCTGACCCTAAAGGAATTCATAGTCCAACATGAGAACAGACTAGTCATCAGGCGGAAGGTGTCACTGAAGGCCTGAAGGCCTCGTGGGGCGAAAGCATCCCTGGTGGGAGGAGACTCACAGGTTGGCGGCAAGGAGGGGTGCAGAGGACGTTCCCAACACAGGGACAGGATGTCCCATCAGGACTCTGCAGACACACGCCAGACCCTCCCGCTGCCTGTGCCCGCGGCCCCGGGGTGTGGTGCTGGAAGGAGGTGGTGAGGTGGAGACCAGCCAGAGGCCAGAGCAAGGAGCCGAGACTAAGACAGGAAATCTGGCTTCTCTCTCAGTTCCAGGACTTAACTTGTCAGATGGTCTTAAGGAAGTGACTTCACTCCTCTGTGCTCGTTCGCTCATCCTTAAAATGCAGCCTCAGCTTGTGTCCTTAGGCCGCGCAAGTTCTACACGATGACACATGCGCAAACATTCTGTCCTGTACGATGTAAACATCTGAGGTCCTCGGGCACTTTCTGCTGCTAACTGGTGACTGCAGCTGGTCCTGCCTGGGGGCTTCACTGTGGGTTAGGCCGCTGCTTTCCCTGGGGCTCCGCCCTGCTCCCTGAAGTGGGGCAGCTTCGCAGGGACCCAGGCCTCCATGTTTGCACCCCTTCCTGGTCGCCGGCGTCTCCACCCGACTCTCCTAGTCCTGCTGTTGACCCAGATCAGGGCTCTACTCCAGCACCCTTTAACCCTGACACAGCTCCCACACGTGAAGGGGCTGAGCCTCCTCCCCTGACAGGTTTCGGTAGCAGGTTAGAAACTGCCCGCAGGCACTTCTGGCCTTGTTTTCCTCAGATGCTAGTGTGGGCCCTCTCCATCCCTGGCAATTCCACCATCTGCTCAGATTAAGGGTGAAAGGGCAGCGAGCATCCGGACCTCAACTCCTCTCCACACCGCTAGAGCCCAGCCGACAGCATCCTCCAGTGGGCGGCAGGGGTTGCCTCAGGAGAGCAGAGTCCTGGAGGTCTGAAGACCACTGCGGAGGGCAGCCCCTGAGCCTGGCACCCACAGTCCAATGCGTAGGGTTCCTTTGCGGGAAGGGCACTTGGTGGGAGTTCAGGAACCTGGGTTCCAGTTTCAGCACTGGCTGGTCATGTGACCTTGGACGGGTCCCTTGCCTTCTCTGGTTCTCGGTTTCCTCTTTGGTAAAAAAGAGGGTCGGGCACAGGGCTGAAACTGATGCCCTGCTGGCAAACAGAAGTGTGCACGGTTGGTTTGGGGCTGAACACCTTAAAGTGAGGCCGGCATTTCCCATGAGAAGAATTTCCTGCCACTTCCACCATGGAAGGCATCTGTGTTTGTGTTCTTTGCTGCTCCCCAGTCCTGGCACTTGGGAAAGGAGCTAGGAGCCTCTGGCCTTTCTGGCACCATTATTTAAGAGAGGCAGAAAATGCCACTGGCCACCAACAGGAAGAGCTAAGTACAGAACCAGATCTGGCAGGTTATCTCACCTCTGGAGGCCAACCTTAACCCAAGATGCAGTGAAGAGTCACTGCGTTTCCCAAGGGCGGTGGTCCTCTTGCTGACAGAAATCCTTAAACCTTTTCCCTGCACTTACTAGCAGCCTGGGCTGGCTTCAAGGGGCCTGCTCAGAAGGGTCAGCACTGAGAAAGGGCCCGCCCGTGCTTGGTTTAATGCCATTAGCATCTTAAAATTCTTCATACTTTTTTTTTCTTTTTTTTTTTTTTTTCCGCTGCCGTGCGGGATGCAGGATCTTAGTTCCTCGACCAGGGATCAAACCCGTGCCCCCTGGATTGGGAACGTGAAGTCTTAACCACTGGACCACCAGGGTAGTCCCTCCTAATACAGTTTGAACTAGGGGCCCTCAGGTTCATTTTGTACTGGACCTGCAAAGTATTATATGAACACCCACTTTGAAACTTTCACCAGTCTCTCCATTAGGGTACTGGTTCCCAAGGCAGGACTCTGATCTCCAGAGGAAGGACATCCTGAAGGACTCTTCTAGTCCCTCAAGATGAGCTGAGACGGCATACAAGCCCACAAATTCTCCTCCAACCTCCCCAAGTGGGTGGTCTCCTGTTTCCCACTTCAGCTGTCTCTCTCACAAGGCACCCACCTCTTTCTGTAACTCATCCCAGACTCCTCACCCCCGGGCCGTGCCCTCTGTACTCTGACTTCCTCAAAACAGAGGATGCTCGATAAACGTCTGTTGACTGAGGAAAGCAAACAGAGCTATCTTCTCAGAACAGGGTGCAGGGCAGTGCACACAGTGGGTGCTCAATCAATGCTGCTGACTCATGCACAGAGCAGGCTGCGGCACTGCACCTCATGGCCGTGCCTGTCCTCAGCCGAGGCATCACGTGGACCATCATTCTCTCCCCTTCCGACCTGGTGAGGAAGGAAGGAGAGGCCAGGGTTTCCTGGTGCGGAGGTGGAAGGACTATTCCCTACCCACCCCTGGGGTTCCAGTGCCAAAATGCCCTGCAGGAAATGGTATTAAGAACCCCCAACACTTGCAAAGCCCTTTAAAGTTTAAAACCCGCTTTCATTAACTTTCTCCTCAAACTGTCTTGCAAGTCAAGATGAATACTCCAAATACCAACTGTGGGTTGTTGTTCTAACATTTTTTCCTTCACTGAGTATATTCCTGGAGGAAAAGTTAGGAGATGCAGTTAAAGCCCAGAGAACAAGGACACCTCAAATCCTAGGGCCTAGAGATGACACTGTTAACATTTTAGTCCATATCTCATGAGATTTATCTCCGTACGTAATATAAACCTTTCAAAACAGGATAACACTGTCACCGCTTTGTAATCTTACTATTCCCAGTTTTACAGGAGGCTAACAGAGGTCGCAGGTCATACAGCTGCTAGGGGTAGTGCTGGGGCCTGACTCTGGTGTCCTGACTCTGATGCTGGTGTCTGTATCCCTGAACCCGGCTGCTACTCAGACTCCACAGGGGCCGGAGGGGCTGATGGCCATGGGAACGGAGCCCCAGCCAAGAAGGGTTTGCTCGGACTGGGCTTCAGGGAAAACACCCCGAAACTGCCTGGGTGTCCCCCAGCTCAGCACGGGCGGGGCCGGGCCAGGCCACGTGGCTCAGAGTTCCCACCTCTGCAAATCTGGACTTTGCCTGGCAGTAAACAGTCACAGGGATACGGGGTCAGCTGTCAGGCAGGGGCCCAGAGGGAGCAGGTGTCAGGTGGCAGGATCGGGCCACACAGCAGTGACCCTAGAGAGCAACTGGATATCTGTTGGTGGCCTTGGAGGGCTTGTCTGTTTGTATTTTTAGAAAAAGTGAGGGCACAGCAGTGACCCAGCAACTGCCTCGCTGCCTGGGCAACACGCTGGGCAGTGGAAAGGGGCTTCCAGCCTGAGTCCAGGCTGGCGGCTAAAGGCAGGACCGGCCGCCTCCCTTCCTTCTTTCCCTCCCCCCTCCCTCCCTCCTTCCTGAGCTCACACTACTAGCCAAATACTGAGTTAGGCACTAGAGGAAAGATTTCCTCAGGGCCCTGGCCTTCCACGAAGGTGGCAAAAGAACGAGAGCTGACCAGAGGCTTACAGAACAATAGTGGTCAAGAGCGAGAGCTCTGGCCTCAGACGGACCCAGGTTCAAATCTTGACTCCCCTGTCTCTAGCTGTGTGACCTCAGGCAAGTTGCTTAATCTCTCTGAGCCTGCATTTCCCCTCTTAGGGTCTATGAGAAGCAAATGAGATAGTGCATAAACACACATAGAAGAAGGCCTGGAACCTGGTAAGGGCTGTATAAACGCAGCTATGGAAAGAGAGGCTGTACCTTTGGAAGCATTCTGGAGCTCGGGCTGCCCAGCAGCGTCAGCATCACGGCTGGATCATTCCAGAGGATGCCTTGGAGCTTGGCTGAGAATGGGCCTGGGGCTTTCACGGCCCTTCAGCCAAGGGTCTGGCAGCCTGGCAGCGGCTCATCCCTTCCACCACACGCTAGCCCCTCACAGTGAAGGAGGGGCCGGCATCCTCTCGTTTTGCCAAAGAGGAGTCTGGGAAGCAGTGGGGTTGTGGGAGCTGCCCGAGGTCACCAGGGAAAGAAACGGCAGCCGGCTCCCAGCCCAGGGCCACCCGTCTGCTGACCTTCATCTCCCCCAGACCCTGGCCCACGACACCAGAGCTGCCTCTCAGGGTGCAGGAGTTGGGGCTGGAAGAGGGGTCTGCTGGGCCTGGCGGGAGAGCGGGTGACTCCTGGGGCTGCGGCGGGGGCGGCAGCAATCCTGGCAGGCAGGCTCTGGGCCGAGAGGGCATCTGACTCAGGGCTGGCCGACCCTGAGGGCTGTTTGCACCTGGCTTTGCTATCTGGGACCCAGTGCCCTGGGGACGCCTCACCATCTTGATCCCACCCGCCCGGAGCTGCAGCTGGGCTTCTTCCGGTGAGAACAACAGCATACCCCATCCTCTCTGCCTGCCTGTCTATGCCCGGCCCCTGGCAGTGCCGACCCCAGGGACAACGGACACACATGCACACACACATGCACACACGTGCAAACACGCTGAGGCTGTGATGCGGCACGGAGGGCCGTGTCAGGAGTGGACGCGCCTATGGAAGACAGGCCCTTTCCTGCACCCACAGAGGGCTCCGTGTAAGAGGTCCAGCCAGGGAGCACAGCTCACAGTGGTCCTCCCTCCTCAGCCCCTGGTGAATGAACACAGGGGTGCCAGAGCCATCGTTGGCTCGTCAGGCTAGGTGCTGGGCTCTGGGATACAGCCATGGGCAAGACGGATAAAGTCCTTGTTTCTGTAAAGCTTATCTACTGGGGTGGGACTGAAAAGGTCTTTTTACCTCCCTTATGCTTCCCCCTTTATGCACTTGATGCTCTACTAATCCTTGTCATTTTAGGGGATTAGGCGAACAGGGGTGTCAGGAAGGCGGCGATCTCGTGGTATCCTCGCTGCCCAGCACATGCTAGGAGCGGAGAACACATAGGATGTTGGCAGGTCTGCGCACAGCTGGGTGGGGTGGGAAATTCACCACCTTCCCTTTTCCCATCTCCGTGACAGATGTGATCTCCCGATGAGGTGTGCTCCCCTGGACTGAAGCCAGGGACTGTCGGCACAACGCTCACTGCTTCTCATTCTAATTGCCCGAGGTTCCAAGGAAGTAACGCTCGCCTTTTGCAAACACATCCTCTCGTGGGAACGTACAAAACTCACACGCACCATCGCGTGGAATGTTGATATTTTGCTTTACGATGAATTGTTCCAAGTTGTTTTCACTTACCCGTGTGTAGGCTTCTTATCTGGACACAGGTTCCGCCACAAAATCTAAGGTTCTACAAAACCAAGGAAGGCTCAGTAAATGTTTGAGTGAAGACATGAAGAGGGTCTAAGGATAAACGTGTCAGGACCTGTAAACAGGCACGCGGTGGGCATGACCCGGCACTGGGGACGGGAGCTGCTGGCATGTGCGGCTGGGGCCAAACGAATAAATTGGTTTTATTCGCCATTCAGCGGGGAGGTCTGGAGAGATGCCCTCTGCATCCTTCAGGGTCCACCTCTGAGGGGTTTCAGGACCTACGCTTCCAGGGACTAAAGACTGTAGTGGTTAAGGACACAGGCTCTTTGGAACTTCCCTGGTGGTCCAGTGGTTAAGACTCTGTGCCTCCACTGCGGGGGGTTCGGGTTTGATCCCTGGTTGGGGAACTAAGATCCTATATACTATGTGGCACGGCCAGAAAAAAAAAAAAAAACACAGGCTCCAGAGCCTGCCTGGGTTCAAATCCCAACTCTACTTTCAACAGCTGGGTGACCCCAGGCAAAAGTACTGAACTGTTCTAAGCCTTGACCTTCTCATCTGTAAAACAGGTGTTGTTAAAAGAACTCAGTGACAGTCGATGGAAGTGTCTAGCACGGAGCTTAGAAGATGGTAAGCATGTGAGGCGTTGGTGACGAGCTGTGTGGCAGTGCAATGTAGACCAATGGCCCTCACACTTGAGGTGCATCAGACTCCCCTGAAGGCTTGTTAAAACACAGAGGGCTGGGTACCACCGCGAGTTTCTGATTCAGCAGGTCTAGGGTAGAATCTGAGAATCTGCATTTCCAACAAGTTCCCAGGTGATGCTGCAGTTGCTGCTTTAGGGACCATACTTTGAGAACCACTGGTCTAGAGAAGGGAGAACTCAGGTGTAGGACTTGGGAGCTGGGACCATCCCGCAGTGTCTGGTGACTTTGGGCAGTTAATCTCTTTGAGCCTCAATGTCTTTGCTTGTAAAATGGGACTCTTAATATCCCCTTCACAGGAATTCCCTGGCGGTCCAGCGGTTAGGACTCTGGGCTTTCACTGCTGAGGGCCCGGGTTCAATTCCTGGTCGGGGAACTAAGATCCTGCAAGTTTCTCAGTGTGGCCAAAAAAAACCCCAAACGAACAAAAAAACCAACCTTATGGGGTCATGCCTGGCATACAGCATTCTCAGTATTTAGTTATTACTGCTTGAATTTTGGCTCCGTTTGTTGGCCCTTGAAGGATGGGTAGGATTACCATGAGCAGAGATGGGTCAGGCAGGCTTGCGGGACGCTGCTGAGAACCCCAAAGCCCGGAGCAAAGTGCCGGATGGATCTGGAAGCCCCAGAGCAATGTGCTAATTCGGAAAGAACTCGTTCTCCAATTCTGTGGAAGTTTCTATGTGGCAAACCCACAATTAACTTTGGACCCTGACCCAGATGGCTGACAAGGTGACCTAAGAAAAAGGAAGCAGCCCCACGGGGTTCCTATCACAGCCCCCGCGCCTTCCCGACCCTGCCTGCCCACTCTGCTCCCGCGTGTCCACGGCCCCCTTTTGTCAGAGAGAAAGCCTGTCACCTCTGGACTCACAGGGGGATCAAAATCCCTGGGGCCCCTGGCCAGGCCGGGCTGCCCCAGGGCCCACGCAACCGTGTGCACCTGGGGCAGGGCTGGCGCCTCGCAAGACTGCGCCCAGGGCTCAGAGGAGATTTCTGGGCCAGTTTGGTGTTATGACGGGAACAGCACGCAGACACCCCATCCGCGGTGGATCAGAGCCTGTTGACGTTTAAGGGCGAGACCCAATGCTCTTGGCACGGGAACGCTGCAGGTTGAGTGCCTCAGGGGTCCGGGCCTTGGCAGGCTTTGGCCTGAAGACCAGTGACAGCAGCCAGCCTGAGTCACTGGTTCCGAGGCAGGATACCCGGGGAAAAAGGGCTCTCCCTGGACCAGGGGCACAGATTCACTGTCCAAACAGCACGCTCCTCACCCAGCAGTCCTTGGGCCTCAAATCCCACCCTCAGAGATCCATTCTTTGGTCTTTTTCAAAAAAACTCTTTGAAGTAACTCTTTCATATAAAAAATTCAATGCTGTGATCGTTTACTGTGCATTTAATGTGGGCAAATCACTGAGTCTGGCACCGTAGAGACCCAGGAATATGGAAGATGGATTCCCCACAGGAAAGCAGGTGGCTAGAGGGGCCACCTGGAGGGCTCTGAACACAGCCCAGGGTCTAGAAGGGAGGGCCGGCCTCCCAGGGGGCATGGGGAAGAAAGGCCTTTAGTCCTGGAGGGGGCAGGAGCAGGTGGAAGGCTGGGGCTTCAGGGAACAGTGAGTCAGGCGGTATGGCCCCGTAAGGAGGGTGAGCCCTCAGCCCCTCCAGGGAAGGCAGAGGAGCAGGACACCAGCTGGAGACGCAGGTGGAAGCCAGCTGGGGGGGGGTCTGCACAGCAGGGACCGTGGGGACCCAGTGTAGGTGGGCTTGTCTGAGAACTTCCCTCCCTGGGAGATGGGCCTGCAGCAGCTTGAAGGGGAGCGTCCCCCAGGTGACAGGCGAGGAGACAGGTTCCCGGATGGGTAGAGAAGGGTTTCAAAGGCCAGGGGTGCTGCTGAGAAGACAAACCTTTGGAATGTGGGCTGGGTCGGGCTGAGTCAGCACCTAGTACTTAAATGCCTCTAGGCCCACAGGTGGGAGTGTGGTCCTGAGTAGGAGAGTTTTCTCTCTCACCTCATCCTTGTTCTAAGGCTTCACAGCTTTCACAGCACATTCACCCACATCACCTCGCTGATCTTTTTAACAGCACTTTGGGCTAAACAGGGCATATTATTCCCATTTCACACATGGAGAAGCTAAGGCCTAGGTGAGCTGAAGTTATAAATTCTGCTTTATAGGAACCACTGGGCTTTTGGGGTGCATATTCGTTTCTGTTTTTATTTATTTATTTATTTATTTACTATTTATTTTTAGATAGTTCAAACATTTACATGAGTCAAAATTCAAAATGTCCGGATGAAAGCTTCTCTGTCAACCCTATTCTTCCAGCTGCCCGGGTCACCTCTTACCAGTTTGAACTCAAGCCTTTTGACTATGGGTGTAGGGCCCTTTCTGCCGCAGTGGGGCAGGGGCTCAGGACACAGCCCCCCTGTAGATTCAGGAAAGCCCAACGTAAGTGCCACCCCAGGAGGGGTGTTATACCTCCTCTGACAAGTGTCCATCTGGTCTTCTTTCATCTGAGGCCACATAAGTCTATCTTTAGAGCCTAAACTCCTTGAAGGCAGGGAGTCTATCTTCAACTTCTGGGAGGTCATAGAGTAGGGGTTAAAATTAGAGGCTCTGGCATATAGAGAACTGGGATAAAAACTGTGCTGTGGGACAAGTTACTCAGGCTCTCTGAGGCTCTGTTTTTTCAGCTACGATAAGGATGCCCTCACCAACTTCACGGGGCTGTGTGGGGACTGGATAAGATGACTTACGTCCCGTGTTTAGCTGTGTGTCAGGCACAAGGTCTGTGATCTGTAACTGGGAACTGCCATCGTTCCCAGTGTTCTGGGGCCCGCGTGTGTCTGCAGCATGACAGACCCGGGCACCCTTTCACACTTAATCCTGACAGAGAATCAGGGATCTCAGGCAAGTCGGCACAGTAGGTCCCTCAAATCCATGTATCTGAACCAATCGCTCACTCTTCCTGGGCTGGGATCTGCCCTTCCCGTTTGTGAAACCAGCCCTCCAAAGGCTGGCTCTTCACTGTCTCCTTTCAGGTGGTTTTTCTGGGGAGTCGGGCATTTTGACAGAGGGGCCGACAGCCCACGGCTCCTCTGGGCCTATTTTGTCTAATGCCCTGAGTCTGAGCTGATACACGGGGAAGCTGCCATATGGCTTTTCTCAGGGCTGACAGGAATGACTCACTGGAGGGTCACCCCTGCCCTGGAGCTGCCGAGGGCAAGTGACTCATGGCCTCTGCCTCTCGGAAGCCATGTCCTCGGCCCCTGAGACTACAGGCAGAGGAGGGGGCTTCCCCGCTCCTAGATCGCTCTGGGTTGGAAGGGAGCCAAGACATCATTTATCCCACCTCCCTCATCTCGCAGATAAGAAAGGGAACCTGGTGGTGAGAACAGGCACACAGCCAGCTGGTTGCAGGAGCAGGATTTGTACCTGCCTTGACTTCTGTGGTTCCCTCTGGGCTGCGGCAGATCCCCACCCCTGGGCCTTCCAACCACAGCGCCCTCACTCCTGCCTCGGGCTCCAGGTCCTAAACACTCTGAGCAGTGGATCCCGTGGCTTTTTGGTAGGACAGTTACTTACCCCTTTGGAAGAACATCCCTGGAATCTTGTTTCCAAGAAAGGGCAGAATGATCTGTTGGAGCTGGTGTTCCCACGGACCTTAGGGTCAATAAACAATATAAAATTGTGTTTACTTTTCTCTTAAAAAGAGGCATTCCTTTCCCATCCAACTCAAGTTTTGTCAAGAAACAAAAATATAGGCCAGCAAGGATTAAGGGATAAATAATTGTCTGGCAGAACAATGGAGCAATCCATGACTTCAAGGGATGGAATCCACACCAGCCTTGGGAGCTGGGACTTGGCAAGCAAGCCAGAGCCCGGGAACAGGGACGGAGGGCAGGGCGAGGAAAAGGGAGGGAAACGGCTGTGCTGGGGCAGGGCCAGGCGGGGGACGACTCGGGGGACCCGGGGAGGGGTCTGTGGTGTCATCCCACCCCATCTCCAAACCCAGGTGCTCTTGCCGCCCAGAACCCCGGAGCCCGGACTTCCTATCAGCAGGGCCCTGCCTAGGCGCTCAGCTGCCGCGGGTGGGCAGGTTGAGGGGCGCGCGCATCTCCAGCAGGGGCTCGTCTCAGGCTTGGCGCCCCGCTGTCCTGGAGGAACAGTGCAGGGCGGGGGTGGGGGCCTGAGACGTAGACACAGAGGGTCAGGGGTCACGGCAAGACGCACTTCAGACGGGAAGAGTACGAGGCTCGGAGTTCTCTTTGCTTTGGGGAGGAGCCCGCTCACTCGGCCTCCAGAAAGGGATCTCCCCGGTTTGTGGATGTGGAAACTGAGGCCCAAACTGGGAGGCCCAGAGCCGGGGGTCCCAGCCGCCAGCCCCCGGCCCACGCCCGGAGGAGTCAGACGACGACAGGGGTCTGGGGAGGCCCGCGCCCACCGCGCCCGCGCGCTCCGCAGACCCCCGGGCGCAAGGGGCGGACCCCGCGGAGCCGCCGGTAGTCCCGGGTGGGAAGGCGCCGGGTGGGGAGGGCGCGGGCGGAGGAACTGAAGTGACTCAGGCCGGTTCTCAGGCCGGGCCTTTGTTCCCGGGACGCCGACCTTAAAGGGCCAGCGCCCGAGGCAGAAGCGCGCCCGGCGGCCTCCCCCCGCCCCCGCCCCCGCCCCCACTCCCACTCCTCCTGGGGTCGCTCTTGGGCTCCGGGCTCTTGGCAGAAAGTGGGGCGTCCTGCAGGATTCAGGGGTTCATCCAATCGAATCCTCAGGCCATAAGGGAGGGCCCTCAGGTCATTTCAATCATCCCTCTGCCTCAGGGCAGGGCTGCACCTAAAGTAGCTCAGGGGGATTAAGAAAACCCTTTTCCTGCTTTTTAAAGATACTGCCACGGGGCGACCCCTTTCTAGGCAGCGTCTCCCAGGGTCTCCCAGCCATCTGTCTTCTAACCAAGTCCCCACCCTGCAGGGTGACCCACCCACGCAGGCCCCAATATCAGGACTGGATCATTTGCACCCTCATTTGACACGCTTGGTGGGTTTTAGGCCGGCCTGTGCAGACCTGTGAACAGGCTCCCGTCCCGGGCCTCCACGGGGTCCAGGTTTCACACCAGTCCTGTCCTGTCCGAGGATCCCTCGCCACTCCACCCCCCAACGCCGCGCTGCTGGTACCAAAGTTGCTCCTCCGGGCCCTGAGCGCCACCACGCGGACACGGGAGAACGGTGCCCTGGGGGACTTAGAGGGGCCCCTGAGAGCTTCCTGCCACCACTCTCAGTTATAAAGCAGCCTGAACTGGCGCAAATCAAAATAAAAGCAGGCCCTAAATTAAAGAGGAGAGGATGAGGCCTGTCCCCTCCTGTGCTCCCGGGAACCCACATCCTCTGTGAAGCGATGGCCCTGAGATCACTTAACAACCAACGCCCATCAGGTCTATTAAAACCTAGGAACAGCCGTCGTTGCTGAGGCTCTGGAAGACCTGTGCCCGTGATACCCACCTCTGCTACCCCTGCCTCCACTCCCTCTCTGCTGGATGCTCAAAAACAAAACAAAACAACGAAACACCACTAGAGGTTGGGATTGATGGTTACGCCCACTGTTCATATGCAACTTTTCAGAGAAGGGGGTCTCTCCCTGAAGCTTTCTTAGTAATTTCACAGTTTATCAGATCTTGGACTTAGAGCCGGGTTGGGAAGGAGGAGAAAGTGCAAAGCTCGTCACTATGGGCAAACTGGAGGTGGGGGGGGGGGGGGAACAGCGGCAAAGAAGCCCCAGCTCACAGCTGTGCCCGACAGAGGCCTCTGCGTCGTGGAGAGAGCCGGGGGCTGCCCTGTGGACTCATTCTCCTTGTGAGGGCATTTTATACCCAGAACAAAGATTTGCCAGGTAAGCTAGGACCACAGGCTGTAGCCTCAGGGCCGACAGGGACAGTGTGGGCTTCGTGGGGTATTGGCCTTGGGATCCCTGGTCCTAACCAACCAGGCCAGCCAGCTCCAGACAAGCCCAGAATCCAAAAGGGGCAACCAGAGTTCTCTGAGACCTGCCCCATCCAACCACCCGCGCACCCGCCCGCTCAACAGACATCCCGTCCAGGCTGTAGCATCTCTGAGACCTCCCTTCCTCTCCTTTCTCACCCCCATTCTCCTTCATTTCCTTGACAGCCTGACCCTAAATCAAGACCATAACCTTTCAACGGGTCTCCCTGTCTCTGGGCCCTCATGAGCCGCTGCATCCCAGGCGCCATATACTAAATGAATCTCCCTAAAACCTACCCAGGTTCTCTCGAGTGACGGCAGGGTTGCCTACACCATCCAGTCTGAATTTCTTGGTCCAGCGCAGAGGCCCACACCACAGGCACTGCATCGTGACTCTCTCTTTTAGAGTGAGTGACTTCTCAAGAAGAAGAGCTTCGTTTTAATATTTCAAAATCAAATCAAATGTAAATTATGCTTCAATAAATTCTCACCGAAAAGTAATACAAAAACAAACGAAGAGCCTTTGGCCAGTATGTTTTGCTGTGTGCGTGCGTGTGGGCACACAGACGTGTGCCCGAGCAGGGCTGCGGCTCCAGAGCTCCCCGCGAGGGCTGGGTGGGACCCACAGGCAGCTCCTGTTCCATTTGTGAAGCTCTGCACCCCACCTCGGGGCCGCATTGTTCTGGAAGAAGAGGTGCCTTTTCCTTCTCCAGCCAGGCCTCAGAGCTGAGACGCTTTCCTCTTGGGAAAAGAGCCGCCCAAGGCCAGGCCTGGCCCAGGTAAGATGGCGAATAAAATGAGGACTGCTCGTTTACAAGCAGCCCAGGCTCCTCCCTTTTGATGTGTGAAGGTGTGAGGCAGAGTGACCCTCCATGAAATAGAAATTACAGCACAGCATCATTTCCAAGTTCAAACGCACATAAGGGTTTTCTAGCCCACCTCTTTATTCTTTCAGACCACAGCACCGAGAAGGGGGTTACCTGCCCTCATTTCCCACCTGGTGAGGGGAGACCTTTAAAACTCCACTCCTCTTCCCAGCCTCTCAACCACTTTCCTTCCGGAGCCTCCCAGGTAAGCCTGTGTTTTGTCCCCTACAGCCTGGGAACGCCAGCCCCAGGAGGAGCCCACCCATCAACCTGAACCACTATGCCACGGAGAAGAGCGTGGCAGAGAGCATACTGGACGTGGCCCTCTTTGTGTCTAACGCCACGCAGCTGAAAGCGGTGCTGGAGCAGGGGCCGTCCTGTCATCACTACACCACCCTCGTCACCCTCGTCAGCATCTCTCTGCTTCTGCAGGTGGTCATTGGAATCCTCCTCATGGTCATTGGTGAGGAGTCCAGGCCTAGAGTTGGCCTCGGGGTGGGGGGGTGCCCCCCCCCCCGGTGGGAAGAAAAGCCTAAGTGCCTCCCTGTCACACCCTGCATTTGCACAGGCCACCTTCTCAGCCATAAGCTGCTGTTAGCCCTGTGCACCTTCAAATGCCCAAGTAACAACCACACAGTGCAGGCAGGCACCCTGTCCCACCTCCTGGTATCCCATCTAGTGGCCACTCCATAATACCTGCTGAATGACTATGCTCACTAACTCATAGCAGCGTTCCTTTGAGCCTCTTGTGCGAGCGTGCATCCCTACCCTCAGAAGACCCAGTATAACTTTGCAAATCCCGGCTCTATTGAGTGCCACATGGATAGCCCACACTGGTCAGCTGGGGAGAAAGCATCTCAGCACAGTGGCTGCCACCTCCCTTGATTTCTGAGGGACCAGACTTTCTCTGGACTCTAGCAGCTGTGGTGGGGGAAGCTCCAGGCTGTGGCCACCGCCCCCCGCAGACACTTACCTGCCACTCCCCCTTCTCCACAGCTCGACTGAACCTCAACGAGGTAGAAAAGCTGGCGACTAAACCAGCTCAACAATGCAGCCGCCACCTTGGTCTTCATCACCGTCGTCATCAACGTCTTCATCAAGGCCTTCGGGGCACAGAAGACTGGGTTCCTGGCTGCCAGGACCTCAAGGACCCCTCTCTGAACACAGCCTAGAAGGCAGGTGAGGGAGGATGGGAGGTCCCCAGGTGGCGCTTCTCACCTCTGGGGCTTTGGGCTGGGAGAGAGAGAGCCTTGCCAAGCAAAAGGGGAAGACCTGGGGCAGGGACGGGCTCTTGGAGAAGAGCTTGGCTTGGGACTCCCCAAGGTCCCCTTGTGCTCTCTCTTCTTAGGCTGGGCTTCTCTCCAGCCTGGGCTGGGTGGAGGCTGTGGTTAGTGGGGGGAAGAGGGAGATGTGGGTTTTCTCTTTGGCACTGTCCAGCAGCCCATACAGCTCCAATCGTGGTCCACGGGCCAGCAGCGTCAACAAAACCACTGGGAACTGGCCGGCAGTGCAGAGCCTCAGGTCCCGCTTCAGATTCAGATCCGAACCCGTACCTGCGTCCTGAGAAGCCTGCCAGGGCAATCGTGGGACACTTAAGCCTGAGGCACTGGTCTGACCTGCCCTCCTCACCATCTCTCTGCTTCCCTACAGGTTCTGGGCCGGCCACTGCTTCCTGCTCTCTCCCCCGCTGATCTGCCAGGCTGATGGGCACAGTCCACAGCCCCTGGGAGAGCTCCTGGAAGGGCAACGTAGATACCCTTGCTTCCTACCCTCGGCCCTGGAACAAAGATGGGCCCTTTTACCAGCTTAAGTGAACTCTTCTCGGCCTGGTGTCCTGAGCTCGGACTAGGGTACCACCCACCTTCCTCCTGGCAGCATCTCCTGTACCTCAGGCATGCATACCGAAGGCTGGGCCTGCCCAGCTTAAGGACTTTGGTTCTGACCCCACCCCATTCCTCCGCTCTGCTCCAGGCCTGTTTTCCCTTTCTGTGGGATGGAATGATTTCTCTTTATAAAGGTTTCTGCAAATCCACCGTGAGTCAGTTTTTCCGTCTTCAGTTGGGGAGGCTCGAGCACCCGGGCTGCTCTCTCCGTGTCCTAGAAACGGCTCAAAGGTGCAAGCCCTAGCCCGGAGGGAGAAGAGGCTTTTAAGTCATTCCCTCTCCTCTGGGTCCTGCTGAGTCAAATTTCCCGGCCGAGTGCCTTGGGCTAATTACCATCTGCTGCATCAGTGGCAGACGAGTCATTTCTGGATTGGTGTGTGTGCGCATGGTGCTTTTTGAGAACCTACTATAGGCTGCCCCAGCTTTCATAGCAGCATCTTCTCTTGGGCATGAGTTTAAGGAATACAAACTAATTTTGATCTCTGCCTAGACCAAATATGACTAGGACAGTACCTTTGTACCTGTAAAGCAGCAACAGGGCACCCCCAGCTCAAACAGAAATGACTTTTAGATTGTCTGCTCTTTTATTTTTATTTATTTATTTTAACATTTTATTTATTTATTTGGCCGCGTCGGGTCTTAGTTGCGGCACGCAGGATCTTCATTGCGGCGCGCGGGCTGCTCTCTAGTTGTGGCACGCGGACTCCAGAGCCCGTAGGCTCACTAGTTGCAGCACGTGGGCTTAGTTGCCCCGTGGCATGTGGGATCTTAGTTCCCCGACCAGGGATCGAACCCGCGTCCCCTGCGTTGCAAGGTGGATTCTTAACCACTGGACCACCCAGGAAGTCCCTATCTGCTCTCTTAGAATAAGCCACACCTCAGTTTCTCTCCACTGTTTACCCAGCCATCCTGTGTCCACCATCCTTTATCAACTGAAACCACCAACCTCCATGAATCTAGTGCTCAGAAAATGCTTCTCAGACAGGAACCAGGTACGCCCCTTCAAGTAAACCACAGCCCAGGGAGGGTTGACCCCACCCCCCAGGCGGTGAAGAGTGGAGGGTCCCTGGCACATCCGTCAGAGGCTTGACAGCTGCAGGACGGCGACGTGAACCCTGGGCCCACCCCTCTCCCACCCTGATGGGCCAGAGGAAAACACAAGAGCGTTTTGTTTTCTGAGAAGATGCTGTATTCAATGCTTTCCCTCCCCCCACCGTACACATTTCCCTACAGAGTAGGGGCCATGCCAGGCCCTCTCCATTAAGGCAGGCGGTGTGGAGGTAACAAACATCAAACACAAGGCACTGGCTGGGGCAGGGGGGGCTGGGCGGGCTCCCGTCGTCAGGAGGGGTGAAGCGGGAGGGCTGTCTGGGTAGATTCGGACCTTGCAGGGCGATGCCCAGGGATACGAGCAGCCCCAGAAAGCAAGCTGGCACCGCAGCCAGCCAACTGCAGCTCTCGCCTACTCCCTACAGCCCTTTTCCCAAGGCACGGAGCCTGAGCAGGAACCATAAAACGCCACGGCCTGAGGGCAGATACGGCCTCCGCCAACCACAGTCTATGAATTGAAAAGTCTGTGTCCTTCCTGATTTCTTAAGAGGGAGGCAGGGATTCTCTTCAACCTCCAGAAGGTTCTCGAGGGGCTCCATTCTCCCATACGCCAAGTTCATGCTCTTGGTGAATGCAGGGCCCACCAAGTAGACCCAAGTAGACTTGGACTCCGCCACAGCACAGAGCCTGGGCCCAGCCGACTGGCCCCCTGGGCCCTGCTGCACCTCCCCCTACGCCCTTCCTCACAGACACTGGGCTTCGAGATGCAGTGTCCGATGACCGTTGGTGAAGCAGAGTAGCGGCAGAGGCAGCAGTAGTAGAAAAATCCCCAGCCGTGACGGCGTCTGGGATCATTAGTGCAAGGTACGTCTGTGATCGTAGGTGACAGAGAGGGTGCCCCAGACTATGAAGGTCAAGGGCTGTGTTCCCTGAAACGGCTTCGCTTTTCATCCTCCGGCCCTGCTCCCTTCCACGTGAGGAAGTAGTTCAGAGCGATCCCCTCACCTCCCCAGACCTTCCCCCCACCGGGTCCCTGTTCCCTAGTTCCGGGTGTCTTCCTCGTCTTCCCCACCTGGCCGGCCTGGGGCCCTCTCTGCAGGAGGGAGCTGGGCTGTGAGGACTCAAGCTGCCCACTTCCCTTCTCATCCCTTCCCGCTGGATCCCACCCCTCCTCTCCTCCTCTCCTGGCTCTGCTTCACATGGTCCCCAAGGCCCAGCTCACAGGCCGCTGGGACAGAAAGGGGCTTCTCGTCCCTGCCTTCCCCACCTTGCCCATGATACACGGCCTATTCACCCAACACCAGGGGGCCAGGAGCCCCCTGCCCATCGGTTCCCCGGCTCCCAACCCCCCATGGCACCGGGAAGAGGATGCCAGTCTGGAGTTAGTGCCGCCTGGAGGGTAAGGTTAATGCCCTAATTGGTGGCCAGCTGTCGGGTGGCCACCTGGGAGAGATATGCGTGTCCTGGAGCCACACGCCTGCGGGAGAGCTGAGAACGACTCCACGTGAGGCCAGCTCCTCGGTTACCAATCAGCTGTTGGTCAAGGACCGAGCGACGCACCTGTGGGTCTGAGGTATGCGGGGGCCCCCCTAAATGCACGACTCTGCCCCCTCACAGTCAATGCTGGATCTGGACAGGTACAGTTTTGGTTTTCTGTTAAAAAAATAAAAACCCCAATAAAATACGTCCAATAGGAGAGCTTCCCAGTCCACGGCCACTGCCCCCTGAGGGGCCCAGGGTGGACGCTGGAAGGCACCTCCCGGTCAGGGTGGTGTTGCCCAGGTAGGGCTTTCCTTCCTCAACCCGGTTCCGCGGCCCGTCCCAGGAGCTGTCCCGTCTCTTTCCCATCTTCTGGCCCCGGAGGCCCAGAGGTGGGGAGAGGCCTTGGCCTCCTCCCATGGAGGACAGCTGCCGGCGCAGGGGGTGTCGGCTCGGAGGCCCCTCGGGCCCAGCGCGGCCCCTGCTCCCCTCCTTCCTTCCCTCCGGCAGCAAGCGGGCACTGGCCAGGCCACCGTGGTGCAGGGGCCGGAAGCGGTGGGTCCAGCGGGCCACCCCCGGGGTTACGGCGTCTTCATCTGGCGGCGGTTCCACATGCCTCGCTTGGAATGGAAGTGATGGAAGAAATTCCGGAGGGAGAGACGCTCCACTTCCAGGCCTGCTTGGAGGATCCTGGGTGGGAAGGGGCGGGATAAGCAACAGGTGCACAGAGGCGGGGGTGGGGAGGGGGGCCCCCCGAGGAGCCTGCCTTCCACGTCTCCGCCAGGCCCTGTCACTGTCACCCTCTGGCTACTCCCCAAGGGGCAGGGGAGTGGGTGGGGCAAGCAAAGAGAGCCAAAGGGCCTGGGCTGGAAGCCCAGCTCCGGACCTATGAGGCACGGCATCTTTCAGAGCCTCTCCCTCTACAAAGGATAGCGATGGGCTGGGTACGGCGAGGGTGAGGCGAGGACCAGTGATGATGGAGGCGGGGGTCAGGGGTGGAGGGTGGAGGCCACAGAGCAGACCTCACCCATCCCTCCCCGCCCCCTTTCCATATACATGGCCTGTTAGGAGGCCTGAGCTTCCAGCAGGTGGAAATAACTGGAATTTGGAGCCGTTTCTCTCTCCTCGGGCTTCAGAGGAGGCAGGGAGGTCCAGAACTGGTCGAGGTCTGCCTCTTCGCAGCGGTGGGGGTAACACCAGCCTAGGCTTCTGTCCACCTTGGGGTCTGACTGACAGAGCTTTACGGGAGCTGCGTTATCTAATACAAGCTCCCTCACCCTCCCTCCTTTGCACCTTAAATTCCCTTAGTTTTGTCACCTTCCCTCCTGCCTGCTCTCTAGGGAAAAAACAAACAGACCAGGTTGTTAAGCCTCCAACAGTCATAGCTGTGAGATTTGAGGCAAGTTGTTAACTTCTCCCCAAGGCTCAGTTTTCTCATCTGGAGAACGGAGACAATCACACCTACCTCACAGAGGTCTGGGGCGCAATAAAGGAGGTGATGGATGTAAATCACCTGCCAAGTACAGGCGCCCAGTGATTGGTGGGTGAGGAAGTGCCCTGTCTCTCAGGAAGAAGAGTGTATCTTCCCTGTCAAGGTCCCCTCTCTCCCGGAGCCCCTGGCCTTGCCTGTCCACCTCCTCTGGGCACTGTTCCAGCAATTACACCCTTTCTCTCTTGGATTTTTCCCCTCTCCCTCCTTTGCCCCCACCCCTCAAGCTCAAATCTCAAGGGATCATCCGCCTCCCCTTCCCTTCTCTTGGCAATAAATTCTTGAAGGAGGAATCTCAGGCTAAGCCTCCACTTCCTTGCCACCCACATGCTCTGAAATCCCCTCACCCTGGGGTCCCACCAGCCTGCTCTCTGCTGCAACCCTTCTTCCCACCGCTCCCTGCCGCCGGCTGGTCCTGCCTCTTCTTTACGTACCACAGACCCTGTCCTCCTCCCCCAAACTCCCTTCTGCCAGGTTCCAGGGACCCAGAACCTCCTGGATACCTGTTGCCCTTTAATGGTCCACACTGGCTCTTTTCCTGACCCTCTGCCGGGTCTCTTATCCACCGCCACAAGCTCAGCCTCCTCCCCAGCCGTGTTTTCCCGAGTGGGCAGGTGGGAGCCTTGCCGAGAACAGTACCACTCACATCCACACAGCTCGGAGCCTGTGTTCTTCCCCCCGACAGTCTGCCAGGCACCCACCACGCCCGCCCTGTGACACAGGCAGAGGCGGTATCCCCTCCAATAGATCCAGTCTCGGCGAGGGAAGGAATCTGACCCCCAAGAGGCGGTGCTGGGCCTGGGGGGGATCTAGCCCTGCCCCCACCCAGGGCCCCTCCCCCAGGTCTCTCAGGTGCCCTCGCTCCCCACGCACCTGTCCAACAGCTCCCAGTCCTCTCCACCCCAGCGGTCTCGGAACTCCTTGGTGTTCATGCCCCCGATCCTGTCCAGGTCTGACTTGTAGATGCCGAGCAGCCCAAAGCCATTCACCTCCCAGTAGCCTGTGGACAGACAAGCCCCAGATGAGCTGACCCAGGGCCAGGAGGACAGAGAAGGCCGAAAGCTCTCATCTGCACGAGCCCCTCGCCTATGTGCGGGGGGAAGCCCCCGGAGCTAAGGTTCCGGGTCCAGGGGAGGCAGCAGTCCTACCAGGGAGGGACCAAGGGCCGGCGACAGCCCTACAGGAGGCTCTGACGGCAGCAGCCCCCGAGGGCACAGCCTTGCGCCGGGTGGGGAATCTTCCTCCCATCTTTGTATCCTCACACAGCACGCCGTCTGGCACATAGTAAGTGCTTAATAAAGGTCTGATGAACAAAAGAAGGGGAAGATGAGGCGGGAAATGTTCATCGCTGCTGCTGCTGCTGCGTCAGCTCAGCCCTGGGGCACTTCTCTGCGGTCTGTCCAGCAGGGGGGGGCGGGGGGCAGCAGAGGAGCGGAAGGGGAGGGTGGGGGAGGGGTGCTGCCATTGTAGACACGAATATTTCCAGCTCTGGGTTAAGAAGCAAGACAGAGAGGCCTTTCCTACCCTCCCCAGCCCAGCACAGGCTCACCCTCAGGCCACCGGGGAGTGGCGCCGCAGTGCAGCCTCATGACCATGGGGGCGAAGGCCATCTTGCCCTCCACACAGTGCTTCCGGATGGTATCGATGATTCCAGCTGGGAAGTGGATGTGGAGGTCACAGAGGAAGATGATGCTGTGCGGGTCCTGGGGACAGAGGTGGGAGGGTCAGCAGCCCCTACAGACCACGGCGAGGAGGCCAGGCCGCTCTCTAGGGCAATCCTCAGGCTCTTTCCCATTTCAATGACTGACAAACTTGCGTGAAACAAATTGTTGGATGGGTTTCCAGGGTACTGGGCATCAGGGCACAGTTCTCACCATGAGAGAGGGAATCCCAACTGCTCCCCGACCTTTCACGGACTCTGAGGACCCCGCATGAACGCTCCCACCCTGGTACCGGCCCTGTGGCGCAGCAGAGAGCACCCTGTGTCCTCGTCCCTTCCTCCCCGAGGAGCCGGCCGTCTGTGCGTCTCTTCAGCAGCCTTAGTCACGTCTCTCAGGCAGCTTACCTTCACCAGGTCCACGCCAGCCTGAAGCCCGGCTGAGCGTTCGAAGTTCCCACTTAGCTTCATGTACTGGTAGCTGCGGGGAGAGCAGAGAGGGGCTGAGCCTCAGAACCCGGCTGTGGCAGTCCCAGGTGGAAGCTGGCAGGCAGAGAAGAGGTGGTGCGTGCACCTGGGATGGGCCTACGGGCGGGCGGGTGCGGCCTCCGGGAAGAGCTAGAGGCTGGGGATCAGGGAAGCTGGCGGGGCTTCAGGAAGAAGTGGCTCAGGCTGTGCCGTGCCGAGAACACCCTCACCTCCGCAGCCTGGACCTTCGCAGGGCCATCTCGACGTCCATGTCCTCGCTGCTGTAGTCGGTGATGATGATGTTGAAGTGCGGGTCGCCGGTGACACCGAACAGGGTCTCCATGTCTCTGATGAATTGCTGCACCCAGCGCGCCTGGTTCTTTACTGCCCGGTGGGGCAGGCGGAGTGGGCGGGGAGAAAGAAGCAGAGGTAACGCAAAGGAGGGCACCTCCACTCCCGGTTCCTGCGTGCTCAGGAGTCCCATCAGACTTTTGCTGAGGGTAATGCGGCTACGGGAAAGGTCAGCAGAGCAGCGGGGGACGGAGGGTAGAGGGAGAGCTCACCGTTACAGGGGCCTCCACACCACCACCCCCCCACCCCCCGCAGAGCCTCCCAGGGAGGGCTCTGCGAGAAGGGCGGGGGCTTGTCATCAGCTCATCCTGGTAACCCTCCTGGGCTCTCACACTCAAACCTTCTAGCTGTCCATCTTACGGTCATCCTTCACGTTGTGTCTGACCCCACGGCTACACTCCTTGACAGGCTCCCCTCTTGCTATAAAAACCAGCCAGTCTGCCCTCCCTGTCGCACTGCCCCAGGCCAGCAGCCCCGGCTGATTTTCACGTCCACCCCTGAATGCTGGGTCAGTAAGAAGAGCCGCTGGCCTATGAGTCAGCGTCCTTCCCAGCTGCAGCCCTGACTGCCCACATGACCTCACACTAGTTACTTTTCTCCTGTGAGCCCGTTTTCTGAAGTGGCCTCTCCCACAAGTTCTTGTGGAATCACATCGGGGAGCAGAGACCGGGTGCTCGTGATCACGTGAGGCCCCTGCTCCGCGGACAGCGCCCAGGTGGCAGGAGGCTCACCCGGCACAACGAAGTGGACCACGGCGTGGTGGTTCCAGGAGAAGCCCTGGGGCCAGCACAGCTTGGGCTCCGGGGCCCGGGCACTCAGGACATGTCTCTGACGGTCGTGTGGGCTCCACACCAGGCCTTGCAGGTTCCGGGCCTCGGCCTCTTCCCCACCAGCGGCATCAATGCCCTGCCTGCCACGCGTGGACACGAACTCCGAGAGCCGCACCAGGTGCTGGCCTCGTTCCAGCAGCTCAAGCTCCAGCAGGTAGCGGCCCCCACGGAGGTGGTCCTGACGCTTCTCCACGTTCACGATGCGCCGCAGCTGGTACCTCCTGGCGGAAAGGGTGCGGGGCTTGGGTCACCCTTCCCGCATGTGGGAGCAAGGCCAGTCGTCAGGAGACCTTGGTCTTCGCCCAGCTTTGCTGTTGGTTAACATGCTTGCGTGATGCTTACCTGCTCCAGTGAGCACTGCTGCCATCTTTAAAAATGCACCTATTGGGGCTTCCCTGGTGGCGCAGTGGTTGGGAGTCCGCCTGCCGATGCAGGGGACGCGGGTTCGTGCCCCGGTCCGGGAAGATCCCACATGCCGCGAAGCGGCTGGGCCCGTGAGCCATGGCCGCTGAGCCTGCGCGTCTGGAGCCTGTGCTCCGCAACGGGAGAGGCCACAACAGTGAGAGAGGCCCGCGTACCGCAAAAACAAAACAAAACAAAATGCACCTATTGGGCTTCCCTGGTGGCGCAGTGGTTGAGAATCCGCCTGCCAATGCAGGGGACACGGGTACAAGCCCTGGTCCGGGAAGATCCCACGTGCCATGGAGCAATTAAGCCCATGAGCCACAACTACTGAAGCCAACGCGCCTAGAGCCTGTGCTCCGCAACAAGAGAAGCCACCGCAACGAGAAGCCCACGCACGGCAACGAAGAGTAGCCCCCACTCGCCGCAACTAGAGAAAGCCCGCGCAGCAACAAAGACCTAATGCAGCCAAAAATAAAATTAATTAATTAATTAAAAAAAAATAAAAGCGATAAAAACGTTCTGGAATCACGTAGTGGTGGTGGCTGCACAACATCCTGAATACACTTAAAAACCACTGAATCGTACACTCCAGAATGGTGAACTGAATGGTATGAGCCTTTTTGTTTTGTTTTGTTTTGTTTTTGCGGTACGCAGGCCTCTCACTGCTGTGGCCTCTCCCGCTGCAGAGCACAGGCTCCGGATGCGCAGGCCCAGCGGCCATGGCTCACGGGCCCAGCCGCTCCGCGGCATGTGGGATCTTCCCGGACCGGGGCACGAACCGGTGTCCCCTGCATCGGCAGGCGGACTCTCAACCACTGTGCCACCAGGGAAGCTCGGTATGTGCCTTTTATCTCAACTAGAAAAATGTTGGTAGGTTGAATGAATGAATGAAAGAACAGAGCACTCATCCATGCCTTCTGCCCCCGCCCTTCTAGCCCACATCTGGGTCTCAAGGTGTCTTTTTAGCCCCAGTTTTGCCTGTCCCATCTCTTTACCAGCTCCCTCCCTGAGAGCCTTCCCAGTGTTCAGCCTGTGTCCTGGGCCAGGCCCCAGGGATCTCAGACCTTGCCTGATGGTGGGACCGAGACCTGACAGGCACTCATCCTCCCAGGCGCCTGCGGCCAGGGCCCCCCCCTGCCCAGCCCACGAGAGCCCTTTACCTTACCCCCGGCTGCGCTGGTTAAGCTTCTTCAAGAAGACCCGCGTGACCTCGAGCGCCTCCTGCTCGGGAAGCAGCAGGTTGCCAGACGTGTTACAGCTCAGGTCAATCCAGTCGGTCCGCAGGGCTTGGAAGTCGAGGTTGCCGGCACTGAAGGTCTGGTCCCAGTTCACCACCGGGTCGAACATGGACAGGTATTCCAACACCTCCCTCACCTCCTCCTCCTCTTCTTCCCCCTCGTCCTCTCCCTCCGCTCGTCCTTCCTGGCCGCCAGCTGCGGCCAACACCTCCTCCGCCTCCTTAGGCCAAGCCCTCCTGGGGTCCAGAGGCTCCGTCCTGTCGCCCCTTCTCTGCTTTGCAATGTATGACTCAACTTGACTCAGCCACTGGGACTGCCCCAGCGTCTTCCCGGGGTTGCCACCTGCGGGTCTGGGCCTCTTCACTGGAGGCGGGTGCCCTGCTGGGCGTCCCGGGGGCCACTTGTCAGGATGCCGTGGAGCCTGGTGGGGCTCGGGGTTGGGCTTCCTGGCCTCCTTCTCTGCTGGCTGGGCCGGGATGGCGCTGGTCCTTGCTGGGAAGGGGGCTGTGGAGTTCTGCGTGGGAGGGGGCACCACCAGGCCCCCCTGCGGCCGAACCAGAAGCCTCCGCAGGCTTCGGAGGCGGCGGTTGGTGGCGTCCTGCCCGGGGGCCGTCGGGGGCCCTTGCTTCCCCTCTGGTGTCCTGGCGTTCTGGCCGTCAGGGGCAGGGGTGTCCTCTGCCGCTTCTCCGTACTGGGATTCTTCTAGAAGGCCTTCCTCGGAACCTGCTGTCAACAATCATCCCTCGCGTGGGGTTTCAACCTCTCCCCAACAAGATCCACGAGACGGCTGAGGACCAGTGGGTGTGCCAGCGGGGGTCCCTGGCGGGGCCTGCACTGGGCCCGGGGTGAGTTACTCAACCTCAGCTAAAGCCAGGGTCTCCCTCTTCCATAGGGTTGTTGTCAAGAGTGAGTGACACGAAGGACAGAAAGCGCTAGCCGGGGCCTGGCACATGCAGGGACCCAGCAGATAGCCCCACTTAGTCCCCAGTACTGCAAGGAGAGAGGCCACAGGAAGACAGTGCTTCTGCACAGCAGAGCTTCCCTAATGATGGGCCGGGGTAGCGAGGCCCTCGGACAGTTCAGGTAGCGTCCCCCATGGCCCTTCGTCCTCTACATGTGCCTTGGAAAGGAAGAGGGGGGAGAAGGGCTCCTCCCCCCACCCTTGGGGCTGGGGGGAAGGGCTGTGGGGTTTGCATTCTAAGCTCCTGCGGGGGGAGGGCGGCTCGGCTGTCACTCTGTACCTGGCTGCTCCGGCCCGTGCTTCGGAGGCTGGTCAATCTTGATGTAGTCCTGAAAGTTGAGCCTGCAGGAGTGAGGGAGGCTGGCATGGGCACCCTGCAGGCCATGGCGGGGGCGGGAGGGGCGGCCTGAGGTCACGCCCGGCTGGGGGTGCAGGGGGGGAGGCTGCGTGTGTGCACGTGTGCTTGTGTGAAGCACCCAGGAAGCGCCACGGCTCCTTGGTGGAGGGTCTCTGTGGCCCTTCTGGTACAGGCAGCCCTCCCGGCTGCTGCCCCATCAGTGTCTCACCTGTCCTGGTAGTAGGAGTTTTCCTGGTAGAAGCACTTATTATGGGTCTCCATGTGGCTCAGGCGGGTGTAGTCATTGGGGTAAACAAAGGACAGGTGAACCTGGAGGCGGAGAGCAGGGCTGCTGTGGACACAGCACCTGGATTCCACCCCACCCCTGACGTGCCGTCCCCTGGGCTCTGGACTGAACGTGCCCGGGTCAAGCTCCCCGTGTGCACATCCCAGCCTCCTGCCCTGGCTCGTTCTCCGCAGCGGCAGCCGGGGCCACCCCTCCACCCCGCCCCTCCTGCGGCCTTGCCCTCTCCTGCCACCTCCCACAGGCCTCGGCCACCAAAAGCCTTCTCAGCCCTGCCCCACGGCTGCCCCCAGCCTCTCCCGCCGTCACCTCTGGACCCAGGGGCGCAGCAGGATCCTGCCCCTGCGGCTTCCGTGCGGGCTAGGGGTTCTCTAAGGCAGAGCTCCACCTCACCAGCGCCTTGTCTATAAGTTTAATAAATACCGCCACCCTCGGGGCGGAGGGTGGGAGGCCTCAGCCAGGCCTCCCCGCACAGCTCCGGGCCCGCAGGGCAGCCCATCCGGGCCAGGCACAGCGAAATGCCGGTTCTCTGGGCCCCAGGAGGCATCCCACCCGCTGGCGTGTGGAGTGGGGAGGAGGCGCCAGCCTCTGCAGTCCCGGCAATGGGCAGCGAGCCCCCTCCCACGCCTGTCCCTGCCGCCTGGCCCGAGACTTACAAACCGGAGTCCCTGGTAGCGCTGCAGACGAAGCCCGTCCACCAGGTAGCTGGGCTTGTAGGGACAGTCGGGCAGGACGCGGCGGAGCTGGGACCTGGGGATCAGTGGCACTGGGACAGAAGGAGGCGGAGTGAGGTTGAGTGAGGGAGCCTGAAACAGGCTGGCTCACAGCCACAAAGCCTCCAGGCTGTGGGGCGAGGGCTGGATCTGCGGCCCCAAGCCCACACGTTTCTGTTTTCACTCGTGGCAGCATCCAGCCCGGCAGCTGAGGCCACCAAGCGGAGGCTGCCACCACTCTTGGGGGTGGGGGTGGATTCCAGGGGCAGCTGGAGGCAGAGAGCTCGCACGCAGCACCTGATTCGAGGCACAGGACAGTGCTGGGATCGCTGTACAGGGCCAGTCTCAAAACAGGTTTAGAAACTCCCAGTGAGGCCAAGAAGCCTCCCCCTAGGGCAGTGCCAGTAACTGAACTCTCTTCCGGCTGTCATGGCGGGGACAGGGCTGGAAGGGGACACTTTGTCGTCTTTTAAAATGTAAACACTCTGGACAGCTTAAGACTCCTACACCTTAGTGGGGACGTACTTCTCTCACTGGACAGCAAGAGCTAGAATCCAATAAGAAACCGATATACGTGATTGCAGAGGGCACACCTGGGTTCTGGCTCTATTTCTTGTCCTTTAATGTTTGCCCTGTAATGATTTGTACAATTGCAAAGCTGTACATCTGTCTTTTTGTACCTTTCTGTATGCATGTTATATTTCATACAAGTAAAAGAAAAGAGTCTCTGATTTGGGGATGTTGCGGTAGCACAGAGGCCTCCTCCTCGACATCCGTGGACCTGGCACCGCGTCCCCCGGCCGGAGGTCAAGTCCACAGGGAGGTCGTACCTTGATAGAGGGTGTCCCGAGGGTCGGGCCGCAGCATGTCGGCCAGGGGCTGCTCATCACTGGGAAGAGGGTCTGGGGAGCCTGCATGGCTGGCTGCTGTCTGCGGGATGTGGCCCACCTCATCCATCCTCAGGACTGTCTCATCTGGGCCCAGGGAGGAAAGAACAGAGGGCAGCTGTGACTCCCAGAGAAAGTCAGCCCAGAAGCCAGGACCCTGCCTCCTGGAGGGGCCAGGAAGGGGCCGACTGAAGGCTTCCGTATCCGCAGGCTGGTACAGAATGTGACGCGCTCAATCCCGCTTGCCCCCAGCCCTGCCTCCACAGCCTGTGGTCTCCCTTGGACCCCCTCCGCCAGCCCAGGGCCAGCACACACCACAGTTTTGTGCGAGTTGGAAAAAGCCACCTCTTCCTCAAAATGTGTGACCTGCCATCTGCTGGAAATTCATCATTAGAAGTCTGTTTATTTAACAAACACAGGAAGGGCACTTACTAAATAATAAGCCAGGCGCTGATCCAAGCATCTTACAAATATCAACGCATTTAATCCTCAGAGCTGCTGGGGCTTACGTACTATTACCATCATTCCCACTTTACAGACAAGGAACTTGGGCAAAGGGAAGCAAAGTCACGTGCCTGAGAGCACACAAAAGCTGAATGAACCCAGGCCTGTGTCTCAGCCTCTCCAGCAGACAAGCCCAGGCCCAGCAAGCAGGGAGCCCCTAGGCTTCCAGCACCCACCCCTCACCTCCCTCTGGGGGTCTGGTGTCAAGACTACTTGTCCCCTATCTGACCAGCCCCGGGGGCTGGCTCCTTGTCTCTGCTCCCTGCTTCCTGAGATCATCTGCCGTGGCCCCAGATAAGAGCTCGGTTACCTCTGGCCCATCTCACTGGCTTCTTACCTGAATTGGCCTCGGGCTTCCTTTTTCTTGGTTCACACTCAATCTATGGATTCCAATCTCCCTTCCTCTTCTGGCACCAACTGGCCCTTCTGCCCTGACCTCCTGCTTCGGTCACCGGCAGCCTCCCCCGACCCCTCTCGCCCCTTCCTCACTGCCGCCCTCTCCTGTGAACCAGACCTTCCGTTCCGCTCTCCCTCCTGCCCTCCGTGCAAACGCTCTTCCCACCGTCTCCCGGTCTCCTCCAGACCCACCTTCCCTTCCTCGCCAGGGCTTCTGCTCTGCCAGCTCCTCCTATACCTGGGCCCACACGGCCCACCTGCCGGTGGTGACTTCTCAGTGGGGCCTCCAGGCAGGGGGAAATCATAAGCAACAAGTATACTCGGGGAGTCCACTGACTGCAGCCTGAGAGAGGTGAGAACGCTTCCTCTCCTCTGGCCACAGCCGTGCGAGAACCATGGCGGCTCATCTGCAAAATAGGGACTGGCCTCCCTCAGAGGCTTTTCATCTGGAGTGAGCGTCCTGGTCTCTGGATCCCCTTGAAATCATACAGACAACACCGTGTGGAGGCGGACGGGTGTTTCTCTGGGGCGAGGGCTCGGAGAGGTTCCGGAAGGCGCTCACAGGTCACCGACCCCCCGGGAGCTAAGGACCTCTGACCATAGCGCCCTTCAGGCTCTGCTCCTTGGTCCGGACCCTCCACACCTTGTTCCAAGCAGCCCTCCCAGCCCCGCCAAGCCAGCCCCACCTCGGCCCGTCCCCAGGCTGGGGCAGGACACTCACTTGTGAAGAGGGACAGGGAAGCGGAGTCAATGATGCTGAACTTGGCCCCGGGGTCATTCCGTCGCCACTGGGAGAGGAGAGAGGGTGGACGCGGCAGGTTGGAGGTGGCTGACTTGGAACAGGGCTCAGGGGCCTGGGCAGAGGGGCGGCCAGGCACAGAGGCAGAGGGGACCTCGGGGGCTCACCGCGACTTCCACGTGGTCGGTGCCCTGGTCGTTCTGCTTGTGTAGCACCTCGAAGTAGTACCTGCGGGCGGCTGACAGGCTGGCGGGAGAGGGCAGGGAACAGGGGGCTGTCTCCCAGGCCCCCACGCCGCCTGAGCCCCCTCCCAGCGCCACACACGCCCCGTCCCTCCCTCCCTTCTCCTGGTCCCAGGGACCTGCTGGCGAGCATCTGGGTCAGAACCCCCATCACCGCTTACTGACAGGGCGGCCTCAGTCTTCCCTCCCGTGAGATGGGATAACAACAGCACTAACCTCCCTGAATACTCAGCTCTATGTGGAGGCACTGTGCTCAGTGCTTTACACACATGAACTCACGTAATCCCTGTTTGCAGGTAAGAACCCTGAAGCGCAGAAAATTTGGGTAATTTGCCCAAAGTCCCCAGGTAATAAGGGGTGCAGGTGGGGTTTGGACCCAGGCAGTCTGGCTTTAGAGCCCTCATCCTCGGCTGCTGTGCTGAGTCACACGGGAAGTGCTGACCTCGGGGGCTGGCACGGTCAGTGCTCTGTGCAAGCTGTACTGTCTCACTACCATCAACACCAGCACCGGCACCTTCAAGCCAACACGTGTTCTTGCCAGTGTGTGCGGGCCACCAGGTGGCGCTCTGGGGCTGGGATGGGAACCATCCCAGCCACTCCAGGCCTTCCCTCCAGCCTGCCCAGGGGCTCCCCGCCATTCGGAACTTTCTGCAGCTCAGAAAGAGCAGAGGCGGTCCAGCTGTGGACCCTGCAGGGATGGAGAAAACGGGCAAGCAAGGGCGGGAAGAAAGGAGACCCATTCTGTTTTCCAGTCCTGAGTGCGTCTGAACAGCTGTGTGACCCTCATTAAGTCACAGCCCTCTCTGGGCCTCAGTTCCTCATCTGTAAAGTGAGGAAGGATGGGCCAGGTGGTCTCTAATCAAAGACCTGGTTTACCTGAATGCACGTGGCCCTGGCTCACTGAACCTCTGTGATGGGGCGGCGGGGGGGAAGTGCCCCTCGGGCCCGGGCCCCGGCCCTGAGCCGGCCTCTCGGCACCTCACGGAGGCTGGGGTTTCTGCCGTTCCTGTCACCACACTCCCTACTCACCTCACTGGCCTGGACATTTGACTCCGAAATTTCCCGAACTCTCCAGGGGCAGTCCACTCTTTTCCAGTCTGGAGGTGTGGGGAGCAAGGGAAGAGAAGGGCGGACACAAAGGCAAAGTATGGAGGGTGGGAAGTGGCGAGTGAGGGGACACAGGCAGAAGGAGAGAGGAGGCAAGTGGGAGGAGGGGGGAGGGGAGATGGGGAGGGTGGGAAGGGACACGGGACCACTCGGGAAGTAACTCCCCTTCCCCGCACGCCCCTCCCCCAGCATCAGGACCAGAGCACCCAGGACGGGTGTGGCCCAGTCCTGAGTCTTCCCAGGGTCTGTTCCCGGCCACACCCAGTCCATCTCTCTGTAAGATGGGAGGCAGCGGGGGAGAATGCAGCTTCTCATGCCTCTTCCCTGGCTGTCACACCAGACTGTCCTGATGGAGGCAGGTGACCTGGCTCCCGGGGGCAGTGGGAGGGCCCATGGGACCGTGGGGACCCTACCTTGCCGACGCTGGCCAGCAGCTGCAGGCCTGAGACCTGGTCGTCACGGCTCAGCCAGAATTCTGCGTTGTCGTCGGCGGCGATGGCAAACTGGATCTCCCCTGGGCATGAGGGCAGTCTCCAGGTGAGAGCAGGACGGGCCTCCACAGAGCGGGGTCTCATGTCTCAGGCTAAGTCCTCTTTGGGGGCTTGCTGCTGGGCTCCCCTCTTTGTAAAGTGGGGGTCTCTACACCCTGGGAGACCCCGTGGAGATGGAGACTTACAGGGAGGGACCAGCTAGTTCCAGACCCTTCAAATCAGGGCGGGAAGTGGCCGCCTGGGGGCCTGCGTGAGGCCTCACCACGGCCAAACTCCCCCCCTCCCCTGAGGGTGGGCTAACAGGGTCCAGCTGACCCAGGGCAGGCAATGTGCTCTGGCACCCTGAGAACTCGGGCAGGAAGGGGAAGAGCGGGATCCGGGGCTGGCCTCACCGTCGCTGAAGGGGTGCAGGTAGCCAAAGATGCGGAGGCCATAGTTGGTCCACTTGGGGGACACGGCCAGCTTCCTCAGGGTTGTGCGGATCTGTGCCGGGAAACCAGAGGCGGATCACTACCCGGAAGAGGGAAGAGGGAAGTGAAGAGGCTGGTCTGCTCAGGGCTGGCGGGAGGACAGGAGGGCGGGAGGCGGGCGGGAGGCCTCCCGCTCCCACTTGCTTCTTTGTCTGGGTGGCCTGCAACAGGGCACAGCCCCGCAGCCGTGCGTGGCGGCCTCCTGGGCAAACTCTATTGCCAAGGACAGCCCTGGGGAGGGGACAAGGGGACACTGCGGGCGTTAGAAGGGGGCCCACAGGGTAAAGGAAAAGAGCAAAAGCACGGGAAGGTGAGGAAGACCGAAGCGGGGTGCGGGCGTGAGCGCCAGGAGCGGGGCAGGAGGGCAGCGGGGGAGGAGGCACTCACGTGTGGGTACAGGGGGAAGTGGAGGTCCCTCCGCAGCTGCTGCATGGAGCTGCCGCACCAGTCTTCAAACACGTGCAGGTTGACGCGGCCCCGGAACTGCACGGGGCAGGGACAGGCTGTGAGCATGAGATGGGGCCGGCCTGCAGCCCCGGCCCGAGCGCTCCTCACTGTTGAAGGTCATGGTCCACGCCAGTCCCGCTCCCGTCCTCGGCACCCACGGCTGCCTGGGGAACCTCATCCCCGTGGCCTGGCCCTGAGGCCTGGGGCTGTTTTTCTGTCCTTGCACGTGTCCACACGCCCACATGCATGTACACGCACATATACACACTCCCGGCTCTTTCCATGCAGGAAGTGGGCTGGTCTGCATCCCCCAGGCAGGGAGAGTAACAGCCAGGACAGAATGGCAGGAGGGAGGTGCCAGGCTGGGGCTTCAGCCGGACCCGCTCTCCCTCCCCTACCGCCTCGTAAGAGGACACCCGCACAGCTGTCTGGGTGAAACCTCACCCACCCGTGGTCTTCGTGCTACTGGCTGCCCTCACGGGGAAGCAGCTGGCAAAGCTGCAGGAGGTCTGGGGGCCCCATCGGCAGAAGGGCTCTGACGGCTCTCCTGGGAGCTCAGAGCCTCATGCTGCCCAGGCCTCTGCTGGGATGCCCACCAGGTGCCTGGGCCTTCGGGGCAGCCCTGGGAAGGTAGGAGCAAGGAGGTACCTGCCTCCCCTCCTCGGCTGTGGGGCTGGTGGGCACGGGACTGAGCTTGGAGGCCTGGAGCACAGGGCCCCTCTTGGAGGGGAGGGGAGGGCAAGGGCAGCAGACTGGACCCTGAGTGGGTGGAAGGGTGGGGAGTTGGAGAGGGGAGGGGGGTGGGGACAAGGTCCCAAATTATCCTGACAAAGGGCTTCAGATCACCCCATCTCAGCCCTTCCCCACTCCCCGCACCCCTCCCCAGCTTAATCTCCAGGTTGTGGGAGGTGGGCCCCAATCAGGCCACACAAACAGGCCCTGCCCTTCCCGCCGTCAGATATCAGAATCCGAGCCGCCCTTAAGGAAGACAGAGGAGGAAGGGACACCCAGACTGGAAGCCCAGACAGAAGGGCTTCAGCAAGAGATCCGCAGGGAGGGATGACGGGAGAGAGAAGGGGCCGGGGAGGGCCCCCTGACAGGACTGTCCCCTCCCCGTGCGGAGAGCCCGTCACCCCGTCCCCTCAGCAACTTGGTTCTTCCCGGGACCGCGGGTAGCAGCCGTCGCTCCGCAGAATATGAGTGGGGGGCTGGGACGGGTGGGAGAGAGAATGTGGGCTGGGTAGGTGGGGGTCGGGCTAGGGCTTCTTGGAACGAAAGAATGGGGACATTGTGCTACTTCTGGGGAAATTCCTAAGTCCCTTTTACAAGACTCAGTTGTCTCCCCCATGCCCCTCCCGGGAGACTCGCCCCCAGGAGTCTGCTGTGCTCAGCCAGCAGGCCAGAGGCTACAAGGGCTTGGGCAGGGGAAGGAGGAAGGAGCTGGGCTAGCCCCCCACGGCCCCTCGGGGCCCTGCTTAGGTAGCGGCAGAGGAAACCCAGGCAGGGGGAGGACTGTCCACATCCCCGGGGGCTAGGCCCTGACTCAGCACAGAGCCAGCGCCCCAGCCACGCTCCGCCTGCCCTCAGGCTGTAGGAGGGGATGGACACCATCCCCGAGGGACCAGTGGGCACCTTCTTCCTCCCCAGGCCCTGACTGGTGACCCCCACCCCCACCCCGGGGCCCGTGTCCCTCCAAGCTTTGGAGACTTTGTGTCAGGCAGGGACATGGGACTCTGGCTTGTCAGCACGGCCCTCTGCCCCCTCTCTCCACCGTCCAGCAGAGCTAAGGCCCAGGGAAGAGTACTGGTTACTCCCACGCCCAGAACATGCCCACGGCCAAAGACGGATTGGAACCTTCTGCCTACAAGCAGTGGAGAAAGTACCTGTTGAACCCTCTCATTTTATTTTTTATTTTATTTCTTTCTATTTTTTGGCCTTGCCACACGGCATGCGGGATCTTAGCTCCCCGACCAGGGATCGAACCTGCGCCCCATGCAGTGGAAGCTCAGAGTCCTAACCACGGGACCACCAGGGAAGTCCCCTGAACCCTCTCATTTTAGAGGTGAGAATATTGAGGCCCAGAGAGGTAAACTGAGCCCCTAAGGACACACAGCAATGAACCCTGTGGAAGGGGGAGGGCTTCTGGGGGTGCGGATGCAGCCTGGTGGGTGCTCACCCACCACGTCCACTGCCTTCCACCCACCACAGGGTCCCTGCCAGGCCTCGCTGGGCTCACAGAGCCTCCCAACCGGACGGAGGCATCTCCCACCACTGACTCCTCACACTGCCTGTAGAACTGTCTTTCTAAAGACAGATCTGATCACTCCACTCTGCCACTTCACACCTCCCAGGGTTCCCAGAGGCTTCTGGACAAAACCTCACCCTGCCTTCCCAGCCTCACCTCACCACACTCCCGGTCATACCTACACCCCAGCACGCACACGCCTCTGTGCCTTTGCAGATGCTGTTTCCTGCTTGGAAGGCCCTTTCCTTTCTTCCCCACCCGGCAAACTCCAGCTCACCCTTCAAGGTTCTTTCCAAATCTCTCTCCCTAGGCTTCTGCAACTTCCTCAGGCAGAGTTCCAGCTCCCTCCTGTGGGTTCCCTGCACATCTTAATGATCTGAGTGAACAAATGCTTGGAGAAGCTAAGTCTGGAACCATATGTTCCTTCATTTATCCTATAAGCACCAAGTGTCTGCTCTGTACCAGTGATGATGCAAAGATGAAAAGGGTTCCTCAGAGGAGAGAGACATGCAGACAAACGAGCCACCTGTGCCAGGGCTACTGCAGAGGCTGAGATGCAGAGGGTACGAAGGCGGGGCGGCCAGGTCCACCTCCAGGAGGGGTGAGCAGCCCAGCACGGGTGTGAGCACAGACCATGCTGCTGCTTGGCCAGCCCGAGACCAGCACACCTGGCTGGACCACGTGACTTCCACCCAGCAGGACAGTGAGGTCACCAGTTCCTACACACCGGACTCCCGTTCAGAGTTTCTAGCACCCGAGCTACTATTTTTTCTTTTTTAATAAATTTATTTATTTTTGGCTGTGTTGGGTCTTCACTGCTGCACACGGGCTTTCTCTAGTTGTGGTAATCGGGGGCTGCTCATTGCGGTAGCTTCTCTTGTTGTGGAGCACGGGCTCTAGGCGCCGCAGCCTTCAGTAGTTGTGGCACACGGGCTCGGTAGTTGTGGCTCGCAGGCCCTAGAGCACAGGCTCAGTAGTTGTGGCGCACGGGCTTAGTTGCTCTGCGGCATGTGGGATCTTCCCGGATTAGGGCTTGAACCCGTGTCCCCTGCATTGGCAGGCGGGTTCTCAACCACTGCATCACCAGGGAAGCCCACCCGAGCCACTCGATTCCTGTTCACACCTGCCCCTCGAGGGAGGTCCCACTGGGAATCCAGGGGGTCCCAGCTCCAAGAGGGTAAGAGGTGGCTCTAGATTTGGAGGACAGGGCCCGAGGCCCGTCTGGTGAAATTCTGTTGGAGGGAATTGTCCCCACTGGAACAGATGGTTTGTAATTGAACTGTGGTGTCCCTTGTGTCTCCCCACGGTGACAACGTGTATGATGGTGGTGGTTCAGGGCCCTGAATAAAGGGCAGCCTGATGCGCTCTGAAACCCGTACACAAACGTTCACGGCAGCTTTATTCCCAAGAGCCGAAAGAAGAAACAACCCAAATACCCATCTATCGAGGATCATGAAATGTGGTCCATCCACACAGTGGAAGATTATTCAGCAAAAAAATGAACACAGTTCTGATGTACATGCTGCCACATGTTTGGGCCTCCAAAACTTAATGCCAAGCGAGAGAAGCCAGACACAAAAGGCCACACAGAGTGTACGATTCCCTTTATATGAAGTGTCCGGAGCAGGCAGGTCTAGAGAGACGGTAGATTAGTGCTTGCTGGGGGCTGGGGGCTGGGGGGCAGTGAAGGGGTGATGGCTAACAGGTGAGCGGGTTCCTTAGTGGTGAGGAAAATGTTCTAAATTGAAAGTGAGGGATGCACAACTCTATGAATATACTAAAAGCTACTGAATTGTACACGTTAAGTGGGTGAATTATATGGTATATGAACTATATCTCAATGAAACTGTGAGAAAAAAGCGGGGGGGGGCCTGAGAAGGGGAATCAAGGTCCCAGCCCTCCTCTCAGGAGAGAGACGCCACCTCACCAAGCCCGCATGACGTCACCCACGGACTCTGACTTGCTTCGATCTGATTCTGCGTTCACCAAATTTCCTTCTTATAATTATTTTGGTTTTCTGGGGGTAGCGGCCTGAGTAGCAGACAGTGTCTGGTCAGTGGACCGTATACTGACTGCTAAGTGAATAAAGTGGCACCGAGGTTTGTTAATTGGTGGGGTTTGCTAGTCAGTGTCTTATGATCTGGGCCGACAGGGACAAGTCTTTGAGAGCGGTTACCCCATGCAGCCCAGCCCACCAGCCGTCCACTCCCGGTCTCACAAGGGAGTGGACTAAGCCTGCTGTGCTCGAGAGCGACTGCTGGCCTTAGAGATCCTGAGCTGCCGGCCAAGGGCTGGGGCGGGGAGACGGTCAAGGGAGAGACCACGGTCAGCCTTCCCGTGTTCTGTCCGTGCTCACCGGCAGGGCAGGGCTGCAATAGCTACGCCACCTTGGGGGAGTGACTGAGTCAACCCCTCTGGAGCCATCGCCAGGAAAGGGGCAACAACAGTGCAACCTGACAGCCGTGACAACCAGCAGATGTTCAATAAATAAATGACAATAAATAAATAAATGACAATAAATGACATTTATGAAGGTGTCCTTCACCTGAGCACTTCCTGCTGAAACCGTATGTCAAAAGGCAGGAGACAGGTAAGGAGAGGGGAACCGAGGTCCCCACGACGGGCTGGAGGAGAGGGCACCACTGCAGCTGGGAGACGGCATATGCTAGTTATTTAAACATTCGGGGCCTAACTATCCTTGCCGGTAAGATAAGGAGACTGGATCAGTGATTCCCTGAAGATCCATGAAGACTGTAATGAGCATTTTATAAGCCACTTTTTGTTTTCTTTTGGCCACGCCGCGTGGCTTGTGGAATCTTAGTTCCCTGACCAGGGATTGCACCCCGGCCCTCGGCAGTGAGGGCCCACTGGACCGCCAGGGAATTCCCTATAAGCCACTTTTAATAATAAAAGGACAAAGTCAGTGGAAATCAGGCATTTACCACCAAAAGGCTAAACACACTTACTAAAAGATCAACTATTTCTTTAAAAAGTCAATTCTATTTTAATCACTATTTACTATTTGTCACTGCTGTCATGGAGATATATACGTATATATCTCCATCCTTGATTGGCCAAAAAAGCTAAGAAAACTAATGATTAATAAATGCAGATTATTATGTAGTTATAATCTTTCAAAATCATTGGTTCATTAAGAAAAATGATCCAGGGACTTCCCTGGTGGTCCAGTGGTTAGGACTCTGCGTTTCCACTGCAGGGGGCACGGGTTTGATTCCTGGGGAACTGAGATCCCGAGAGCCGAGGCCAAAAATAAATAAATAAATAATCCAACTGGCCTCAAAGGACAGAAGGCTGGATCGCTGGACCAATGGTTTTCGCAATGCCATCTCCAGGTGGGGCGGGGCAGGGCCTAATTACCTGATGATATCACCGGGTACAGGTGTGCCGGTGTTGTAATCCATCCTCTCTCAGGGTTGAAACAGAGGCAATTTCACGGTGTAAATAACCTACCATCATATTTTGTATGACACGGCACCCTTCACGCCCGCCCCATGGCAAATGGGTGGACTGGAAATAAAATCACCCAGGTGGAAGAGGTCAACCTGTGACAGGTATGGACGAGATGACGGGCTGGCTGAGAGCACCCAGCCAAGAAAGGCTTGGACAAGTTGCACGATACAAAACCTAACTTTACAATGTTCACCCCCAAAGCACCACGCTGCTCTGGAGTCTGCACAAGCTTTTACTCAAGGTGATCTCGTGCATATGATTAACCCCCTGAGCCTCTGCTTCTTCACAGAAAGAAAAAGAATCTGTCAAATCCTATGTAACAAAAGGTATGATGATGCTTATGACAACTTTCATTCACACGTTTAACCGCTTCCTATAAAAATTTTCTAGGGCTTCCCTGGTGGTGCAGTGGTTGAGAGTCCGCCTGCCGATGCAGGGGACGCGGGTTCGTGCCCCGGTCTGGGAAGATCCCACATGCTGCGGAGCGGCTGCGCCCCTGAGCCATGGCCACTGAGCCTGCGTGTCCGGAGCCTGTGCTCCGCAATGGGAGAGGCCACAGCGGTGAGAGGCCCGCGTACCGCAAAAAAAAAAAATTTTCTAAAGCGGAGTTTCCTAGTATATGTCCCTTAGAACACTGGTTTCATAGAATATTAACGGTTCACGGGAAACGGTAATTCTGGAGAAAAATAAGTTTGGTACGTGCTGAGCTAACAAACCCAGTCAAACAGATGACCGCAGAACTCAGAGCCTTTCACGTGCTAATGTGTATTTCCAGGGAGTGGATGTCTATAGATCTGAAACCATATTTAACAGTGGATTCCATTCTGCCTGGAATATCTTATGGGATTTAATGGTCCATGAAAGACAGTTTGGGAAGCCGAATTTTATAACTGGGGATTAACACGGACACGAAAGTCCTGTAGCTTTCCTCAGCTTTGCTTTCCTCACCCATAAAATGAGGACACTGTGTTATCCTATAGGGTCATAAAGCTGACAGGAGATTATGCACGAAGCCTGGCACCCAGCAGGCCCCCTGCAAATGTTAGAGCTTCTCTAAAGGAAGAAAATTCAATGAGCCTGGAACCCTTTCATTTTTTTCTTCAAATATGATGAAAAATTTTAATAACAACCACTAGAAGAAAATTTTCTGGAGCCTCTGGAATTCCCTATAAACATTGTTTTTTAACCCTCTCCAAGAGCAGCCTCACCTCTGACAGCCAGGGGACCGGCTTATTCCACTTCAGGTAGCTGCTGTTCCCCCCGCCACCTCTCGCAGAGTCTTGGTCCTGGCAGAACAGACAAGAATGAACTTGGTGGGAATATGAGGGTGACAGCAGGATCGGGGCCCCTTGAAAGTGCCTGTGGAAGCAGAGGCTCAGGAGACCCAGCCCTGCTGTCGGAGGCTTATCGACTTACGGACACTCCCCTTTCTGGCTCACACTATATCCCTCAGGAATATACCTCCAATGTATAACCCTCAGGTGCTTCTACTTTCCTGACTTTTCTCAGTCTTCCCATATGGAAAAATTTTTTTCTAATTAGACCAGGCTCTCCTGAGGGCAGGGACCTTGCCTCCCTCTCCTGTGACTCATCTGTCCTAACAAGTGGGGGCCCCCCTGGGGGAGACACCCCACCCCCTCCCTACCCTGCAGGTCCATGGGTGCAGTTTGGCTCTGGTCCGGCCTTGGAGATCCATGTCTGTTCTAGGCTCAGAGGCTCACCCTTAGGGCTCCAGGCTGAACTGGACCTCAAGTTCCCTAATCCCCACCCAGAGCAGCTTCTAGGGACCATCAGCCCAAGAAACACCACAGGGAAAATACTCCAGTACAAAACTGTCCCCCAGCTATTTGCAGGGAGGGGCCGTCTCTACCGCATCATCTCTGACCCTTAGCGGCAAGCACTGGGACTGTCACTAAAGTACCAGCCCAGTCTTCATCCCAGCAAGAGGCGAGAGGTGCTGGTCCAGCTCAGACTGCTGATGGAGGCCACATGCCTGGACGGCTCAGACTTGGGCATCTTGAACTATGCGACAAGGCTTTGGGGAAGGCACGATGGACGTCTCTACCCACGAAGCTAGGAGAGCCCATGAGGCCAGCCTGCCATCCAGGGACTCCCTCTGCTCTGCCCTCTCCTAACACAGGACGTGAGGATGCCCTTAAGGCTCTGTGGGCAGCGGAAGCCGAGGACCCATGTTAACGCGCCAGCAGGGAGGACGGGCTGACCCTGCCACGTACCTTGAGGCCCAGCCTCTGGGGACGGTAGAACTGGAGATTTGGATCCACAGCCGGAATGTTCCTGCTGGCCAGAGCCTTGGCCAATTCTCTCCAGCTGCCATACCCTGAGGAAGGGAAAGAAGAAAAGAGGAACAAGGTCAGCACGACCTGAAGACCTCATAAATCCGCGAGATTCAGGGCGTAATAACAGAGGTAATTGTGTACCTTCTGTGGCTCCTGAGCCCTCGTCTTGGGGTGGGTATGAAGTGGGGTGGAGTGTAGGGGACAGTTACAACCTCGGCCAAGGTCAACACGGCAGAGAGCGAGGGCGTGAGCTCATCTCCTGTTAGGACTCGCTGTCTTTCCCAATTCAGAGGAGGAACCAGGTCAGGTGAACCCGGAGCTTTGTCCTGCCATGGGACCACCACAGGCTGCCTGTCGAGGCCAATTTCGCCCAAAAGCCACTGGGTGCACGGCGCGAGCTGAGCTTTCCCCTCACAACATCCCTGCCCCCGAGCCAGGAAGCCGGTGGGGCTATCTGACGGGGGGCCCTCCCCCTGCCCACCGTTAGTCGCTGGGCTGCTGGATGGACCCAGAGCTGGGGGTGCCAGGAGACCGTGGGCCAGGACTTGGCATTTGCCTTTCAGAACTATAAACAGCTGGAGATATGAGATTTGAGGCCCAGCTCCTCCTGGATGCACCTAGAGGCTGTGTGTGACGGCTGACATCTGTGCCCTGAGGCCCTGGAGCCGGTCGGCTTTCACACACCTGGGAAGGTAACAGCCAAACCACGGTGAGAATGAGGGAGACGCACGTGCATTCACAGCCACGCAGAGGGGCAAGGAGCCGCCGAGTGTTTGGGGGGGAGAATCAGAGCTCAGTGGTCAGCACTGCTGTCCACTGGGGGCTGGGGCTGCCCACAGGTCAGGGGGACGCTCGGGCAGGATGGAGACTTTGTGGAACCGTAAGGCAGAATTACAGGCCACCAAGAGCTGGGAGGGGCCTTCAAGACCACCTAGTCCTATTTCAGGTAAGGAAATGGAAGCCCAGCTGTCTGGAGTCACTTAGCAAACACAGTTGACCCCCTTGTCCACAGGGGATACACTCAAGACCCCCAGTGGATGCTTGAAACCACACGTAGTACCGAACCCCATATATACGATGTTTTTTCCTATACATACTTATGATTAAGTTTAATTTACAAATTAGGCACCGTGAGAGATTAATAATGTTAACTAAAACTCAAATAGAACAGTTACAACAATATATTGTAATAAAAGTTATGTGAATGAGTCTCTCTCAAAATATTTTATTGTACCAATCGAATGCCTCTGCCATCTTAATGGAGCACTTATCATTCACTGTGGCTGTAGCTTTTGCAGTTTGAGGTGCGACAGCAAAAACAGCAAAAATTTCTTTTCCCTTCTTCACAATTTCACGGAGAAAAGATTCGCTCTTGCCGTAGATCTTAGCAACCTTAGCATACGGTTTTTTTTCTTTCTTTAAGTTTCACCTTTTCACTCAAAAGAAGCACCTTATGGCTTTCCTTTGGCAAATGTGAATTTCCAGCATCACCGCCGTTGCACCGTGGGGACAGTGTTAAGGAAAATAAGGGTCCCTTGAACACAAGCACTGCGATGCCAGGACAGTCCATCTGGTAACCGAGACAGCTACTACATGACTAACGGTGGGAGGGGCTGGAGAAAGGGGCTGACTCACTTCCTGGGCAAGAGGGAGCAGGACAGCACGAGATTTCGTCACGCCGATCAGACCGGCACACACTTGAAAGCTTATGAATTGTTTATTTCTAGAATTTCCCATTTAGTATTTTCGGACCCTGGTTGACCTTGGGTAACAGGAACCATTGAAGGTGAAATCATGGCTCAGGTAGGACCACTGTAGTGACAAAGCTAAGGCTAGAACCCAAGAGTTCAGATGGAACCCACTGGAAAAGCGCAGAAAGCTCTCCCACAGCTTCATCAAGATGCTCCCAGGACACTGCCGTGGGCGCTGCCCGGCAGTTAGACTGGCACCACTGGCCACCGTGAGCCAAGAGATGCCTGGAAGCAGAAGCATCCTAGGACCCCCAGGCGGGCACCAGTAGAGGCACAGCCAGCCAACCAGACACAGAGGAAAGAGCACAGCCCACAGAAGGCGGACATCAGCGCTTTGCCAGAGTGTGTGTGTGTGAATACCTCCAGGAAGGTGGGTGGAATGTGGGGCGCGGCGGGGGAGCTTTTCTTACCCAGTTGCATGCTGGGTGCTCCACAGGGTTTACTCAGCACCTCGCAGGCGTGATCCCATCTGGGCGAGGTCTGATTACCCCCGCTTCACAGATGGGGAAAGAGAAGCCCAGGGCTGAAGGTCACGGAGTCCGCCATTGCAAAGCGGGCATCGGAACAGAGAGCCTGTCTGCCTCACCAGCCAGCCTTTCCTCTTCCCGCCTACGTTTTCTCCTGTGGATGCTGTTTGGTGTGGACCTGGAGGAGACCCGGGGGCAGAGCGTCCGCTGGGGATCTGTGCCCCTGGGTTTCTGCGCAGACATGAACCGTCCACTCGTGTTATGTTTATCGGGACTTCCGCAGGTTTATCCTGCTGCCATCAAGGTCTCTGCTGTTTCCATGGCTGGCCAGCGGGCAGGCAGAAACAGGTCAGACTAGTTCGACGCAGAGAGATGTTCTGGGGAAGAGGATCCAGGAGCCAGTGCGGTGACGTGAGGGGGAGGGAGGGAGGGAGACAGAAAGAGAAAGAATGTTCCCAGACCCAGCCCTACCTTCCTGCCTGGTGTTCCTGCGCTAACCAGTCTAAGACACTGCTAACAAAGGAGCCCCATCCCTGCCCAGGCCCCGGGGACAGTGGGTTAGTAGCTGGAGGCTCAGGGGCCTGGGGGACAAGTGAGTCGTACCGTGGGAGGGCAGGGGAGGCGCTGCCTTGCTCTGCCTCAGAACGACTGGGTCACCTCTTCCTTGACTTTGCTCTGTGGCTGAAAACGACCTACTTGTAGACAAGGTTGTGAGGATATAACCCTAAAAATTCAATTTGCCGGGCTTCCCTGGTGGCGCAGTGGTTGAGAGTCCGCCTGCCGATGCAGGGGACACGGGTTCGTGCCCCGGTCCGGGAAGATCCCACATGCCGCGGAGCGGCTGGGCCCGTGAGCCATGGCCGCTGAGCCTGTGCGTCCGGAGCCTGTGCTCCGCAACGGGAGAGGCCCCAACAGTGAGAGGCCTGCGTACCGCAAAAAAAAAAAAAAATTCAATTTGCCACATCCGAGAGAGTTCCGGCATGTCTCCCAGGCACGTTCTTTCCCACACACTAGTTTTCAGTGCCAGCCAAATTCTTTGACTCCTGGAAAGTGAGACAGGTCACCCCAAGGTCAATGGACTCTTCCCGTGGTCTTCACTATGCCGTGTCCTTGCATTTACTGGGAAGTGACAAGGAACACTGTCTCCTGGACCAAACTTCGGAAGGGCTCCTCTGAGCACTCTTTTCGACTAGGCCGTAGTCCTTGGGCCCTGTCCTTGGCCCGCCCAGCCCAGATTTTAGGAAGAATCCTGTTAACTCTGTTTACAAAACCCTCCACCCTTGATACCTGAACCCAATCAGGTAGCCAGGATGCTGCTAGGCTGGGCTAGCAAGAACCCCCCACCCTGATGTCTCCTCCGGTCAATTCTCCATCCACTGGCCCATCGCGCTGCTTGTGGGCTGTAAATCCCTGGCTGCCTTTGGAACTGAGCCCGGCTCCATACCTCGGTCTCTCTCCCGCGCTGCGGTAGTACTGAATCAGACCTGCCCATCACCTTGAACTTGTGCCTGGCTCTATTTCCCTTTAGAAGAGGGTAACAGGTGGCTCTCCCAGTAAACAAGGACAAATCCACAGAACGAAGGGGATGTCAGGGGTTAAACCTAACCAGGCCCTGCCCAGGTCACAGGTGCGTCTGGATGGCTTTGAGATTACTTGGAGCTGAGACAGTCAACAGCCCAGCCTTTAGCAGTTCAAGGAGCAGGAAACGCCCTTGGCAGACTTCACAGTGTGGAGAAGACAAGAAGGCTTGGAGTCAGGGAGCTCTCCATGGATGGCCACCATTATACATGGTAACCGCCTGAGCAAGTAACTGAACCTCTCTGGTCTTATCTCTCTGGCTGGTGGAGGTAAGACCCCTGCCCCTGCCGTGAGGATTAAATACTCTGCGTGTCAGACACAACTAGCACCCCGTCCCCCAACAATGTCTGAGTTCAGGGTTTTGGACCTGGGCGTCAGAAGATGTGAGTCCCAGCACCTCAAGAATTTTATAAAAACCGGAAACGGCCAGTCGCCGCCTCTCTCCTCTGGGCAGAGAAGCAAGACGACCATAGGCAGCAGCGACTCAGTGGTGGGGGTAACAGACAGCACGTCCCCTCTGCTGCCCGGCTGTTCTCTGCACCCCTCCCGTCACCCACCTATCCTCCCAACCCCGTTAATATTCACTGAGTGCATAGCAGGCGTCAGGCACGGTGTGGAGCTTTTCCGCTGTGTTAACCCTGCCAGAGGTACCCAGGCCCCACTTAGCCCCCTGGGGGAACCAGGAGCTAAAGAATGTGCTGATTTAACTACTGACACTTGTCACCTGCCCTCGGGTAAGTGAACTCCTGCTCCTGGCCAGGGCGCCAGCTGCCAGGGCCCCTTTCTCCTGCAACAGGTGTCACATTTGTGCCAGGAGACAGACACCCCGATCTCAGGTGACAGATAAAGCACCACCGTGGGCCTCACGTTCTGCCCTCACAAAGCTGGGCTATCAAATTCACCATCAGCCGGAACTCTGCCAACATCTCTCCTCTGTGCTATGTGGACTCTTCAAAGGCCTGGAGAGCATCTCTTTGGCTCTTTGGTGAAAATACAGCATAAGTACAGCCCTTGGTGCTTTCTTTTTTTTATTTCAGATGATACTTTTTTTTTTAATTTATTTATTTTATTTTTGGCTGCGTTGGGTCTTCACTGCTGCGCGGGCTTTTCTCTAGCTGCGGCGAGCGAGGGCTACTCTTTGTTGCAGTGCACGGGCTTCTCATTGCTGTGGCTTCTCTTGTTGCAGAGCACAGGCTCTAGGCACGTGGGCTTCAGTAGTTGTGGCACGCGGGCTCAGGAGTTGTGGCACATGGGCTCAGTAGTTGTGGCGCAAGGGCTTAGTTGCTCCGCGGCATGTGGGATCTTCCCGGACCAGGGCTCGAACCTGTGTCCCCGGCATTGGCAGGTGGGTTCTTAACCACTGCACCACCAGGGAAGCCCCCCTTGCTGCTTTTTTTTTTTTTTCCCAAAATTCTCACCTATATTATTTCCCTGCATCCTCACCAACTCCCTGTGAACTGTTGTCGTCTTCTTTAGAGATCAGGAAACAGAGAAGTGAAGTCACACAGTGAATAAGATAATCCATGTTAAGGACTTAGTGCTTGGAACACAACAAGCAATTAACCCATTGCAGCTCATTAGTTTATGATCCGTCACAGCACTGCAGGTGTGAAACTTGCATTCGTTTCTCCTGATCTCTGGTCTGATTCTCTTGCTGACGTGTCACGTGGTCCACAGGGACATTCACACAAGGGGCAAAGGCAGCCCCTGGCTGCTCAGACAGAGTTTGGATAGATTGTGAAGTTTCAGCTGAGGGACTGGACATGGGGAGAGGAATCAAGAATGATTCAGGATTTCTGCCCTGGCCGTTGGAAGGCTGGAGTTGCGCTTACTGAGGTGGGGAGGACGGGTGTCAGAGGAGAGGCCGGGCTGAGAGTAATGCCCAAGAGAGAAGTGGAGGCATGGCGGGGAGGGGGTGCAATCAACGTGGTGTTTCTGAAGCTCCATCTCCAGTTTGGGCAGGGCTCTGCTGGAAAGGGCTCCCACCTGCCCTTTTTGCAAGAGGGGAAGGCCTGCACCCTCAAGGGCTGTAGGAAGGTGGGGTTCAAGGACGAGCCAGGAGGGCTGGTCCCACAGGCTCCATAGGTGTAAAGGACCCAAAGATCTGCAGATCCTTAGCAGACGATCTGCTAAGAAGCTCAGCGTCTGTAGAGAGAAAGGTGGTGAACCCCAGAGGAGCTGAGCAGAGACAGAGCCCTTGTCCCACTAGCGAACAGCAGGTTGTCCAGGGAACAGGAGGTCATGACACCCCGGCACGGCTCCACAAAGGCCAGGAACCAGCACGGAGTCCTGGGATGAAAAAGCAAGGCTCTGGCCTTGGAGTGCACCCGAGAGCCAGTCATGTGGGCTCCGCAGAGCAAAGCTGCCATGGCTGGACGCCAGCAGGGCCTGGATGCCACCAGAAACCCGAGGTGGCACAGTCAGGGATGAAGCCAGGGACTGTCACCTGGGAGAGAGTCTCTAAGGCAAACCAGAATCTCTGACAGCAAAGACACGGCCTTTCCTTTCCAGCCGTGACACCCCAGAGAATGTGATGCAAGAGGAACTATTATTAATGTAACCTTAACGTTTACGTGTCGGGCATATACTTATATTTATAGTAAATGAAATATAGATGATTTTATTTAGTACAAAAACCCTATAGGAAAATAAGGCTTAGAGGATAAAAATCTCACTGAAAGTCCCAGAGATAGTAAGTGACAGAAGATGTGAACGCTGTGTCCTGAATTCCATGCCTCTTAGACTTGAGAACCTGGTCCAGCTATGCCACCTCATCACCTGGTGTCAGGCACACCTTAGTCACCGGCCCATCCCTCCCCGACACCCCCCAGAGTAGCTCCCCACTCCCTTTAACGCCAGTAACGCCAATAACACCTCCCCATATACGCCCAATAAGAGCAAGAGGGCGCATGGAGACCCAAACACCCCCGAACAGCTGGAGAGCTGGGCAGAAGGCACCTGCGAGCAGGCCTGCTGCCCTCGCCCCGGCCTCTGAGCCTCTTCCTTCTCGACACGAGGGTGAACCATGCAGCCGCGGGTCTGGAGCAGCGTGGGCCCCAAGGAGGGTCCTAAGTGTGGGTCCAGCTCTGTCTCACGCTCCCTCGTAGCACAGGTACAGGGCGGACATCGTGACAAAGAACAAAACAAACCCCACAACCTTTCAGGCTCCATGTCACTCATCCGGGTCATGACAGGACAGTCAGAGCCACAAACACAGTTCTGTCGTGGGGAATTTTGACGAAGACCCCGGATGAAATGAGATGGCTTCAGGAAAATCTGGAGGTAACAGGGTCCAGGATTTCTAAAACTGGTCCATGCCCACTGAAGAGGTGCTTGAATCCTCGGGGGGACCTGGTAAAGGGTCAGACTCTCTTGTCCAGTCATCCCGCTGGAATGGAACACAGACAAGTTTCGGAACGTGGAGAAGCAGTGGGGCGATCCTTTCCCCTCCTGGAGTCTTTCAAAGAGGAAGTTCAGTGGCGGTCAAGGGTAAGCAATGGCAGGCTGGGAAGAGTGAATGCATGAATCAATGAACCAACCAATCCCCAGGCACTTATTGAGTGCCTGTTGTATACTCAGTGCTCTGCTAACTGCTGCAATGGGGAGAAAGGTACAAAAGGAGACATTCAGCTCCATCCACTCCTGGCACACCTGGGGTGGGCGTCGTGGTAAATGAAGGGATCCACGTGACTGTGGCCTCGTGCATGTACTCTGGACCCACGCCGCGCCCCATGCAGGGCACGCACAAGCCATTCCTGCTTTAGGCAACAGACAGCCACACCTCAGGCCGCTGAGCTCACCAGATGCTGATGGTGTGATGCTGTGATGATTTTCCAGACTTGCAGGAACCTCAGACAAAGTGCTCTGCTAACATTTTCTGGGACCAGAGAATGGGTCTCCAAGATCCTAGCGTTCTGGAGAAGCAACACAGAGAGAAGAAAACCCTGGTTGCAGAAGATGGCCCTGGAGTCATCCCAGCAGAAAGGTCGCCAGGACCCACCTGAAGACCTGACGCAGCCCACAGAAGCTCTGGGGTTTGGAGCCACAGCGGACCATGGCCCAGCAGCTAGTCAAAGCCCATGCTCTCGCTCCCGCGCCTTTCCAGGTAGAAGGATGGAGAAGTGGAGGCCCGAGATCCCAGAACTCTCTTTCCCGACTGGATGGAGGTGGGAAGGGTACTTTCCACAGTTAAACTGAACACTGGAAAAAAGGCTGGGGGAGGGGGGAGTGGAGATTCCACTAGGAATGTGCCTTTAAAAAAGGAGGAAGAAAAAAAAGAGAGAGGGACTTCCCTGGTGGCGCAGTGGTTAGGAATCCACCTGCCAATGCAGGAGACGTGGGTTCGAGCCCTGGTCCGGGAAGATCCCACGTGCCACAGGACAACTAAGCTCATGAGCCACAACTACTGAGCCCGCGAGCTGCAACTACTGAGACCGTGCGCCTAGAGCCCATGCTCCGCAGCAAAGAGAAGCCACCACAATGAGAAGCCCACGCACCGCAATGAAGAGTAGCCCCTGCTCGCTGCAACTAGAGAAAAGCCCGGGCGCAGCAACGAAGACCCAACACAGCCAAAAATAAATAAATAAAATTATTTTTAAAAAATTTAAAAAATAAAAAAGAAGAGAGCGTCACCCAGCCAACTAACGAGAGACATGGAAGGGGAGAAGTGGGAAACATGAGACAGCAAAGTTAACTACGAAGACTGTGGGGAGGCCATAGGGAAATGCCAGAGGGGACCGGTAGGGTAGCAGCACTGCTTACAAAGCCCCCGTCCACCCATTAACCCGCCCCACCCAGTGGTCGGCTGGTACCCTGTGCACATGACAGGGTGACCATCACAGCTAACACGTGTGCACTTGCCCAGGCCGGCGTGTGCTAAGCACTGGACAGGTGTTGTCTAGTTTAATCTTCATACAATCCTTTCAGGATGGTGCTAATATTCTTCCTATTTTACAGATGAGAATACTGAGGCCCTGGGCAGTTCGGAGAGTACACTCTGCTCAAGACCTCAGAACCCTTAGAAAATAGAGCTGGGATTCTCAAACCCAGGGCATCTGACTCATTCCACGCCAGGGAAGTCCCATCATCTGACTCTTTTAAGACAAAAAAATATTTCTTAACAGGTATCTAATACAGACCTTTTTGTTTGTTGAGTGAGGAAACAATGGAATCCAAAGGGAGCAGGAAGAGAGAGGCATCCCGAGGCCAAGAAAGTTTTCTAGGGCCACACAGGGACTAGGTTTGGGACCTAGAGCCACCAACCCCCAGGCCTCTCTCCCCTGATGTCTCCGCTGAGAACAATGTACTCTTTCAAGCTGAACCCTTCTCTCTTCTCCATCAGCCTTGAGAACAAGGAAGATGAAGGATCTGATCTGAAGGCTGCCAGCCACTAGCTGGTGAGGTCTGATGGAGCTGACGTGCCAAAGCCAAGCTGAGGTTGTCGTAACCTGTCCTGGGGAAGGAGGGCCAAGCGTGAGACCGGGAGGCACGCCCGGTAGTAGCTCTGGTCTCCAGCTGAGGACCTGGGCGCTGCGTTCCTCCAGAATATCACACTAGCAGAAGCTCAAGGGCGAGACCACACCTAGGATGGAGGCTGGCGTCCTGTGTTAGCCCCCAGCCCTGAGTCAACAGCATCCCACCACGATCCACCCATCCAAGGCCTTCATGTCCAAGCTCTCTCTTATATTTTCATCCCAATCCTAGAGTCATGTCCATTTTGCTGACGGGGATACAGAGACCCACAGATAAGTGAACGGACTTGTCTACCGTCAAAGGGGAGTCAGAGTTAAGACCGGACTAGAGCCGAGGCCTTTGATTCTGGGCCTGGAGCTCAGAGCATCACAGCACCGTGCTCACTCGTGGCTGCTGGGTTCAGTGGGCTACAGGGAGCCTGGCTGGACTCAGTCTAGGAGAGGGTCGAGCATTAGCAACACGCTGGCAGGAACTAGGCCTCGTCATTACATTCACACTGTGTAAATCAGCTGGAATTAGAACCACCGTCCTACTTCCTGTCTCTGTGAATCTGACCACTGGGCACCTCAGATAAGGAGAATCCTACAATATTTGGCCTTTGGGTCAGGCTTCCTTCACTTAATGTTTTCAAGGTTCATCCGTGTGGTAGCATGTGTCAGAATTTCCTTCCTTTTCCAGGCCGAACCATATCCCATCATATGGATGGACCACATTGTGTTCCTCCGTTCATCCGTCGATGGACACTTGGGTTGTTTCTACCTTTGGCTACTGTGAATAACGCCGCTGTGAACATGGGTGGGCAAGTGTCTGTTCGAATCCCTGCTTTCTCTTCTTTTGGGAAGGGGCTCTCTCTTAAACTGCTAAAAACTTTGTCCATTCTTCCAGAGATAGGCCAAGGGGGGCCAGGCTGCTGCCCTCATGGCAGAGACATGGTGGGAAACCTCGTGTCCACCTGAGGATGCAGGAAGTCTGTGGACCGTGGGTGGGAGCAGGGTGGAGTCTCCCAGCCAACACGTTAAGAGGGAGAGCAGAACTTCCGAGGGTGCCCAGGGTGGGGCCCTCCGCGTGGACAGCAACGTCCTAGTCTACTAGCCTCTATGGAAATGAGCAGTTTCAACAACACAGCCCAGCTTCTGAGACAGGCTAAGTTACCTGGGCCCCTAGAACTCCAGCCCAGTGCCAACACGGGTCCACAAACTGGGGGCTACCCGTCCTCAAGGAGACAGGTACGGGAGCTTAGAGTAAACGTTGGGAACCTGTGGATGCAAGCTGACATTTCTGTAACACCAACATAGGACAGTGCGGTGTGAACCACTTTGGATGTCTCGAACTCCCACGGTGAGTCATGAGGGCTGCAAGCTACTTACTGGTAACGTGTAGTGAGACCACACCGGTGACAGGTTGGGGGCCAAAAGCAAGAAGTAGAAACACTGGCCCTTCACTCAAGATAGTTTGTTCAGTTAGCGCCAGGGGCCTGCCTGCCTGTCTTCCTTCCTTTCCCTCCCCTCCTTCCTAATTTGGACAAAAGGCAGTTTGGGGAAAGACTACAGCGTGGCTCACAGAATCAGCGAGAAGCACACAACCAGGCTCCAGAAAGGCCAAGAACCAGCGCAGTGATGGAGGCCCCACCAGCCGGCCAATGATGCTCCAGGTATCTGTGTGTCTCTACTCAGAACACAAATTCCCAGGAAAGAGTCCAAGTGGCCCCAGCTTGGGCTGGGTGTCCCTCCAGTGGTGAAGGGGGATGTGCTGTGGGCAGTGGGGCTGAGACCCCTGCAGCTCCTCTGGAAGAACAGGTGGGGGGAGGGAGCCTGCTCCCTCCCTCCATGTGGAAATCATGGGGATTTTCTGAATCTTCCGTGTGAAAATAGCTGAACTCAATAATTGACCATTATTCCTAAAACAAAAGTGGGACTTCTCTGAGAGTCCTATTTTTTAAGCAGGGGCACATAAAATGCAGATATAGCTGAAAGTATGAAAAACACAGACATACAGAGTTGGTTCTATAATACTTAAAAGACTTTACAAGATAAGGGAAAGATGGGAGAGTTGATTATCTAGTATATCCTCAGGAAAAGTAAATTCCAGACTCATCCAGACACACAATGTTCAAAACACAGTTCTTGGGAAGAGAGGTAAAACCATCATCTGTCAGAGCCTTTGAAAGTAACACGTCATCGATTCATTTCAACCTTGGTTAAAAAAAAAAAAAATGTAAGCACTGCAGTCGAGGGGAGCTGAGAAATCGTCACTGCAGCCCCCTACATGCTACATAAAGAAAACTGACGCGTGAAGACCGAGGTCACTATCTGAGGTCACAAAGCAAGTTCGAGGCAGAACTGGCACTAGAACCCAGGTCTCCTCTCTTCCAGATCAGGATCTTCCGTCCAGACCGCAGGACGAACCTGGTTGTCCCCTGTGATGAGCCTGGCGCGAGGATCGGGGGCGGTGACAGCACTTTGTGGCCCTCCTGAGGAAAGGGCCATGACCTAAAGCAGCCTGGAGAACATGTTTCTCTGGGTATCTGATAGCTTGCTCGTTTGGGTCCAGCCAGTTCTCAATGTAGAAGCTGTGAGTGTATAAAGGCAGGCCTCAGAGCCCTTCAGAAGCAGAGCTGCACCACATGCACCTCCGACCCCCCTCAGCCACAGCTTTAAGTATGAAGATGTTCGGTTTCCTTTGAGACGAGATGGTGGAGTAGAAGGACCCCACCGAGCTCACCTCCTCTCACAAAAACACCAAAACATCACAAATAACTGCTGAACAACCATCGGCAAAAAAGACTGGAACCTACCAAAAGAGATGTTCTATATCCGAAAACAAAGAAGCCACAATGAGATGATGGTAGGAGGGGCCCTTTCACAATATAATCAAATCCCATACCCGCCGGGTGGGAGACCCACAAACTGGAAACTTCAGTTTAAAATACTCAACTCCATTAAAGCAATATCTGCATTTAAAATAAGCTGGGTAGGGGACTTCCCTGGTGGTGCAGTGGGTAAGACTCTGTGCTCCCAATGCAAGGGGGCCCAGGTACAATTCCTGGTCGGGGAACTAGATCCCGCATGCCGCAACTAAGACTTCGCATGCCACGACTAAGGAGCCTGCGTGCCGCAACGAAGAGTCCACATGCCTCAACTAAGGAGACCGCATGCTGCAACAAAGATCCTTCGTGCCACAACTAAGATCCAGTGCAGCCAAATAAATAAATATTTTAAAAATTTTTAAATAAATAAGATAAAATAAACTTGGTATATTATAATGCATAACACTCAAATGTTCACTCAAGCTCACTTCTGTATGGAATGTTTTCCAGTAGAGTAAGCCCCCTACATACAAACGAGATCCATCCCGAGAAGCCCCCTACATACGAACGAGATCCATCCCGAGAGCACGTTCCTAAGTCCAACAGAGTTAGCCTAGGTACCCAACTAACACAATCAGTTATATAGTATTGTACTGTGATAGGTCTATAACACTTTTCACACAAGTAATACATAAAAAACAAACAGAAAATAAAGAAAACATGTTTAATCTTACAGTACAGTACCTTGAAAAGTACAGTAGCACCAGCACAACAGCTGGCACACGGGGGCTGCCATCGAGTGAACAGGCAGGAAGAGTTACTGACTGGAGGAGGGAGAGGAGGTGGGAGATGGTAGAGCTGAAGGGTCGTCAGCAACAGGAGACGGAGGAAGCTGCAGTTTCACTCACGCCTGACGCTGATGGCGCGGGTTCTGGGCTGGAAATAAAGACACTGTACTACTGTACTCTATACAGTACCGTACAGTAAAGTACACAAAAGCACAACCACTTGTAGGGGATGCACACACGTGACAACGTACGCCAGACACGTGCACTAACTTACGTGACTGGACATGCGAACGCACGTTTGCATCTTTGACAGTTCACAACTCGAAGGTGCGTATGTGAACTTGAAGGTTCACAACTTGAAGGACTTACTGTATGTGATCTAAAAAGTGGCTGTAGTCAAGTTCAAAAGAAAGCTACTTTAAGGAACAAATCCAACTGTACTAGATACGCTTGTAAATAAACTTATGGCATTAAAAAAATGATGTTCAACGAACAACTAATGATTTCATGGAAATAACTTTCATTGTTTTTATCACAGTTTGTCCTCTAAGCACCTTTATTAAAAAATATTTAATCCACGTATACAGACGTATCCACAAGCACATTAAATACTCCTTTGCCAGGTTATCTATCAACACTCTACATGGAAGGGAAAAAATACCCTTTTCTCTGGGTTAACGACCACTTTTTAAAATAAACAAACAAAGGTAAGTATAGTTGAGAATAGGGAGGAAAGGAGCCAGGCAGGAGCAGTGATGGTCAGCTCGGTTGATGTTATGTCTGTTTCCTACCTTCACAAATAAGACTCTGCTCATTGGACTACAGTGTAGTTGTTAAAATATCTACATTAGTGCCAATGCTACTGAGCTAAATACCATAAGAGAATCTCTACCGGGCTATTCTTAGCTTCACAAATGCAGTGAGGACTTCCCTGGCAGTCCAGTGGTTAGGACTCTGTGTTTCCACTGCAGGGGGCACAGGTTCGATCCCTGGTCGGGGAACTAAGATCCCACATGGCGTGTGGCGCTGCCAAAAAGAAAAACCACACATGCCCACAAATGCCATGAAACATTGCCCTCTAGGATGGCTGATTAAACTATTAGGATATGGTCTTTACATCCCTAACAGTCAAACACCAGCTCTAGGTCTACAGAGAAAAGGGCAATAAATAGGAGAGTGAAAATCTGATGAAGTCAACTGGTTATTTGATGTGTCAGTGACCACATTCCCTGAACTCAAAGTCCGGCTATGTGGTCTGACCAAGGCAAGAGCACATCTGCAACAGTTCATCGTTCCTGGAAACCCAGGCCAAACAGTCACATTGTTTATTTGACACAAAATTATCGGTTTCACAGATCGCCATTGTCTTAGCCTCACCAAATCTGCTAAACGCACTGGTGAAATGACCAGACAGGACTGATCTATGCAACTCGATCTAGCCTATCTACAGCTGGGTTAACAGGAATCTGCCCAAAGATGCACAAATAGCTCGAGAGGATAAAGTTCATTCCAAGACCCTGTACCCCATGCTGTGCCCTCACCCCCCGCCCCCCACCCCCCACCATCTCCCCAGCACTCTCCTCCCCCTGAGGCACAGGCCATGCTGGACAGAGGGACAGCCGGCCCAACCCATACAAGAGGGGGCAGCACAGAATCACTGCGAGGCCAGGTATGTTTTGGAATTCCCCCACATCAAGGACACGTGGAGGGGTAGAAAGCCAACGACGTCTAAGTGGCCCCCCTGGCAAATCAAAAAAAAAAGACTTTCAGGGTAAACATCCCCAGGATGGCCACGAGCACTACGGAAGGTGAGGGGAGGCTCCACTGTACCCGCTTTTTGCTGAGGATACTTTGCTAAGAAACACGGTCACCCAACCCGAACACGTGTGCCCGATGTGTCTTAAAGAACCTCAGCGAACCAACAGATCAAGGTCCAGCAGGAACCAAAGAGGAACTCAAGGACTCGTGCCCGAAAGCAGACAGACGGACGGCGCTGATCCTCCCCAAAATAGGAGAAAGTGAAAGAGAGAGCTTTGGAGAAGGAGCCAGGCCCACAGGCACGCTCCAAAGGCGCACAGGTGGGGCTCACGACCACCGAGCCACGCGCTGCCATCAACCTTTGAGATCGCAACCTTTTGGTCCAAGCAATTCTCGTTTTACCTGTGTGATACCTAAATGGTTTCTGGGGTACTTGTGAAGACAAGTGAGGCACTGAGAACTTAGATTATTTTTTGGCCTCCTGAGCATAAACTTTGATATTTAATGACCCGTGATAGCGGTCGGTATCCTAGTAATCCAGAAGACCCTTGGGGATCTATTAACTGTTTAGCATTCCCAGGTCTTAGGGGAATATGTTTTCCGTCTTTCAAAGAGCCTGTTGTAGGCAATTTGAAGAGTAAGATGCAAATATTCCCCAGAGTGGGCAGAGCACTGCGCTAGGTTTCCCCAGAGCTCACCAGCACACAAAAACAGACGCCGGCTTCGCACAAAGAAGGCACAGTCTCTTATTTATTTTGAAGTGGCTGCTTGGATCAGCTTCTTAGAGTGCGAGGGCTGCACTAAATGGTTCATAGTGGGAAGGAAGCTCAAAAAAAAAAGAGAGACCCATGGAATTAAAGCGGAAGCTGCAGGCAGTCAATTAGCTGGATTTATTGAGCATCTAGTACGTACCCGTAGCCGCTCTGCCCGGCTCTGTGTGACGAGCCAGTTTGGAAGCCAGGAAGATCTGGAATCGAGCCCCAGTCCTGTCACTTCCAGCTGTGTGAGCTTTGGCACGTTCCTTAACCTCTCAGGGCCTCAGCTGAGTCAGCTCACCACCACCACCCCTTTCCCTTAGGAAGATTAATTAGACCCTTGAATGAATTAAACCAACATTTGCTCCCTGCAGACGGGGTAACGGGCAGCTTCCTCAGCATCACGGTACCAGCTGCTATTTACCAATTGTTTACCCCGTCCGGCATTTTTCATTCATTAATTTCCAACATACACTAACCCTGTAAGGTAAATATTTCTCTCCCCATTCTCCCAGTAATAAAACTGAGGTTTAAAGAGTCCACATGGGACTTCCCTGGTGGCGCAGTGGTTAAGAATCTGCCTGCCAATGCAGGGGACACAGGTTCGAGCCCTGGTCCGGGAAGATCCCACGTGCCGCGAGCAACTAAGCCTGCGAGCCACAACTACTGAGCCCGTGCGCCACAACTACTGAAGCCCATGCGCCTAGAGCCCGTGCTCCACAAGAGAAACCACCGCAGTGGTTTCTGCGTGCGTCTGGTGCGTTTCATACCGCAACGAAGAGTAGCCCCCGCTCGCCGCAACCAGAGAAAGCCCGTGCGCAGCAACGAAGACCCAACACAGCCAAAAATAATAAACAAATAAAATAAATAAATAAAAATAAAACTTTATAAAGAGCCTACATGATTTACTCAGGATCCCATAAGTGGCCAAACTGGGAGTCAAACTAGACCTGTCTGGCTCCAAAGTTCACAGTCGTCCCACCGCTGCCGGGTTGACCCTCCCAGCAGCCCGGTGATGGCAGTGGCTATGGAGCCGTGGCCGGGGGGGTGGTGGGGGGGAACGGAGGCAAAGGACCCAGCCCAGGTCGGAAGGAGGAGCCTCAGCCAGTGCTGCTAACGCACAGAGGGCTCCGCTTCCACGCACAGGTCTGATGCCTCCTGTGCTTCCACGACACAAGTCTGCTTCACACACGCAGGGCGCAGCGAGGCCCCTGGAATTCAGAGAGGAGGACCCTGGTGGTCCAGGAAGACGTCGTGGTGAAGGAGGTCCAGGGCAGGTGCTCTGGGAAGCGGGTAGAGTTGCTGGGCCTGGGAATGGAAGTAAGTCGCCGCCCCTAAGGAGTCATGGTTTTTACAGGGCAACCTGGGTTGTTTCCATCTCCAAGCCCCACCCAGGCACCCACCTTGGCTCCCCGCGTGGAACACAGAAGTTTTTACCAAGATGAAAGTAGCCTATGAACACCACCCTCCCCGAGTGTCAGAGTGCAGAGGTTCACCAAGAGAAAGCGATGACCCCTGCAAGCCCCACTGCCCCCGCTCCGGGCCACCGCTCAGTTCTCTTGCTAATAATGCCCTCATTACGCCTACCTTCACAGCCGGATAACCCACCCTGGGGCTCAGTCTGGACTATCCTCTTTCCTGTCTACGCCCCCACTCTCTGGTCCTTGGGTATCCCGTCTGCACGTGGACGACTTCCCCAGCTGCCCCCTGCCCGCCCCCCCGAAATTCACATCTGTATCTCCGATGTACGAACCCACTCCCCCGCCTGGAGATCTGAGAGGCACCTCAAACTCAACAGGCCTGAAACCAAACGCCTGATTTTTCCTGCCAAACGTGCTTGTTCCCCGTGCTCCCCATTTTAGTAACGGCAACTCCAGCCTTCCAAGTGCCGGGTCAGAAATCTCTGAATCATTCTTGATTCCTCTCCCCACATACAGTCCATCAGCAGGTCCAGTCATCTGCGCCTTCAAAAGCTACCCGAAGTCTGACTTCTTCCGACACCTCTACTTCCTCCACCTTGTCCCGGCCACCGTCTCTCGTCTGGTCCCTGTGCCTCCACCCTCACCCCCTACAGTTCAGCAGTCAGAGTGACCCCACCAAAATGCAGGCCACGTCAACCTCCTGCTCAGATGCTCCAGTTCCTTCCCAGCTCATTCCGAATACAATCCAAGGTCCTTCAGATCTTATGGGTGAGGCTTACTGGGGGCAGACCCAGGTCACACTGCTTCTTCCGGCAGCCTTATTATCAGCACTCACTTGCAGGATCAAAAGTGTCCCACAGAATGTAAACTGGTGCAGCCACTATGGAGAATGGTACGGAGGTTCCTCAAAAAGCTAAAAATAGAGCGCCATATGATCCTGCAATCCTACTCCTGGGCACATATGCAGACAAACTATAATTCGAAAAGATACATGCACCCCAATGTTCACAGCAGCACTACTTACAGTAGCCAAGACATGGAAACAACCTAAACGCCCATCGACAGAGGAATGGATAGAGAAGATGTGGTACATATATACGATGGAATACGACTCAGCCATAAAAAAGAATGAAATAATGCCATTTGCAGCAACATGGATGGACCTAGAGATCATCACACTAAGTGAAGTAAGTCAGACAGAGACAAATATCATATGATGTCACTTATATGTGGAATCTAAAATATGACCCAAATGAACTGATCTATGAAACAGAAACAGACTCACAGACACAGAGAGCAGACTTGTGGTTGCCAAGGGGGAGGGGGGTCGGGGAGGGCTGGACTGGGAGTCTGGGATGAGCAGATGCAAACTATTATATAGAGAATGGATAAACAACAAGGTCTTACTGTAGAGCCCAGGGAACTCTATTCAGTATCCCGGGATAAACCATCATGGAAAAGAATATGAAAAAGAAGGTATATGTATGTATAACTGAATCACCTTGCTGTAGAGCAGAAATTAACACAACACTGTAAATCAACTCTACTTCAATAAAATAAAAATTTTTAAAAAGTGTCCCACAGACGATAGGGTCCCTCGACTGGAGATGCCCCTCATGTTAAATCTCTGCCCCGATCTCCTCTCCCGTCCCCTTATCACTGTTCCGCTCCAGCTGCTCTGGTTTCCTTGCTGTTCCTCCCACCACCAGGCATGCAGTACCTCAGGGTCTTCGCACCCCTAGACTTGGACATGGCTGTTTCTCTCTTCCCTGGTCATCCCATCTACAACAGTTCTCTCTGCCCCCAGTCACCACCCTCTCTTACCCTGCGTTATTTTTCTTCCTTTTTTTTTTTTTTTTTGGCCGTGCCACGCGGCTGGCAGGATCTTAGCCCCCCGACCAGCGATCGAACCCACAACCCCTATAGTGGAAGCACGGAGCCTTTACCACTGGACCGTCAGGGAAGTCCCCGTTACTTTTCTTAATAGCGCTTATGACCGCTTGACTTGTTACGCGCGTGTGTGTCTAAAATCTATCTTCTCCCCATACCTATTTTGTTTATTATGCCTAGCACACAGTAGGCACCTGTTGAGGAAATGATGTCACTGTTAAGAGTATCCATCCAGCTCCACACAGCGGTTAAAAGGAAGAGCTGCAGGGCTTCCCTGGTGGCGCAGTGGCTGAGAGTCCGCCTGCCGATGCAGGGGACACGGGTTCGTGCCCTGGCCCGGGAAGATCCCACATGCCCCGGAGCGGCTGGGCCCGTGAGCCGTGGCCGCTGAGCCTGCGCGTCCAGAGCCTGTGCTCCGCAACGGGAGAGGCCACAGCAGTGAGAGGCCCGCTATACCGCAAAAAAAAAAAAAAAAAAAAAGGAAGAGCTGCAGAGTCAGATGCCACGGTATCTAACTACATGATCTCAATCTCTAAGCCTTGGTTTCCTTCTCTGAAGTAATGATATTAGTAGGATTTACACCTTACGGGGTTACTGGTTATGAGGATCAAATGAGAGTGGCATATAGTAAGTGCTCAATAATACTGGAGATAATAATAGAAAAAAACAAGGATTAAAACGTTTAGCATTTAATATGTGCCAGGCAGTGTACTAAACATTTTATAAATATTATCTCACTTAATGCTCACAGAAACCCTTTGAGGTAGGTACTGTCATTATCTCCATTTTACAGATGAGGAAACTGAAATTCAAAGAGGTTAAGTAACTTTCCCAAAGCCACACAGCTGGTAAGTGGCAGAGCCAGGATTTGATCCCAAGGTCTCTGGTTCCAGCATCTGTTCTTACCCACTCTTCTGCTTTGAGTACAAACTCTTCCTGTGTGTGGTTCCTTTTGTTTTCTAAAAATTCCAAGTGTTCATCACAACCGGTGAACTACAGAGAGATACAGTTGGCCCTTGAACCACATGGGTTTGAGGTGTGTGGGTCCACTTAGATTAGGTTTTTGTCAATAGTAAATACAGTACTAGTGCTACTGTAATAATAATAGTTCAACAGTATTACATGATCTGCAGTTTGTTGAATCTGTGGACATGGAGCTGCAGATACAGAGGAACCACAGAGACGGAGGAACCGCTGATACAGAGGACTGACTATAAGTTATACTCGGATTTTCAACTGTATGGGGAGTCATCACCATAAGCCCTACCTCGCTCAAGGGTCAATTGCATGTGATTTTTAAGGTTATCTCTGCTCCTTCTTTCTCTCCTCACCACAACTAATGGTAACAGTCAGGCCAACTTCCATACCTTTGCACTTGTTTACACACTAACAGAATTCTTAACTTTTTTGTTTTAAAAGATATATTTATATTACTCTGGAACTTGCTTTCCTCACTCGCATTGTAGACATTTCTCTTGGTTAAAACATAATCCATTTTTTAAAAATAGCTGCAATAACATTTCATGGTATGGCTATAGCACAAGTTAGCAGACTGTTTTCCTACCGACAGCCATTCACTTGTTTCCAAACGATGCTTCCAGCTCGTGTGGCTGCTACGATCTCTACAATCAAGTTTCAAAGTGAGACGTCAAGGTACAATATATTTTTAAAATTTTTAGTAATTGACATATTACTTTTCAAAATGGTTTGAAAACAATCCACCTTGTCAACAGCGTGATTTAAAAGCATCTGTTTCCAGGCAACTTCATCAGCACCACAGGTTCGTCTTTAAAATTTTTGCCAATCTGATGGAAGTATGTGTTTTTTAAAACACAGATGAACTTACACTATACATATTATCCTGCAACTTGCCTCTTCTTTTCCCTCAACGATAGTATCATGGACATCTTTTCAATTGTTGTAAACATTGCTGTTTACCTCATACAATTCACCTCTGTGTCCTGGAACACATTTCTTTCCCACATGGGACAGCTGATCTATGGGCAAAGATGCTGACCTACCTTAATTGGCAAGAGAAGGTAGAAATTATAATAAAACAAGTACAGAATCACTTCACACCCAGTGGGATAGTGGTCATCAAAAAGACAGAAAACAACAAGTGCTGGCGAGGAGGTGGAAGAAATGGAAACACTCATATACTGCTGGGGAGAATGCAAAACGGGGCGGTCACTTCGCAAGACAGTCTGGCAGTTCCTCCAAAGGTTAGACGTAGATACCATGATTCTACTCCTTGGTGTACACCAGGAGAAACAAAAACACCACAGCACTATTCACAATAGCTGAAAAGTGGAAACCACCCAAATGTCCATCAGTGATGAACAACTAATGAAATGCAGTAGTGTATCCACAGTATGGAATTATTATTCAGCCATAAAAAGAAATGAAATGCTGATCCAGGCTCCAAAATGGAGGGGCCTCGAATGATGCCAGCACAAAAGGCCATGTATCGTACGATCCCATTTACGTGAAAGTCCACAAGAGGCCAGTCCACAGAGACAGAAAGTAGATGAGAGGTCGCCAGTGCTCTGGGGGAAGGGAACAGGGAGTGACTGCTGTGCCGTGCTGGGTTTCTTTTGAAAATGATGAAAATTTTCTGGAATTAGATAGTGGTGATGGTTGCACAACCTCGTGAATATACTGAAACCACTGAATTGTATACTTTAATGAGCAAATACACCCACATGGCCTCTACTTCTCTTTCCACCGAACACCTGAGGCTCCCCACTCCCCACGCCTTCCCGAGCATCTCCACCTCCAGTTCAGTAATCCTCATCCTGAGAGAGCTGGCAACAGGTTTCTTTTCAAAGCCGCCCGGTAGGGTTTGTCGATAGCACTGCCCCACCCCCACCCCGCTCAGACCCAACCCCCTCTACTTTGTACCCAGATCGTTTACTTATTAAACCAATTAGATTAAATGACTCACGCTGCACCCTTGGGCAGGAGACGGGTAAACAGCTCACAAAGGAGTCTGACTTGGACTGGAAAGGGCCTGCTTCCCTCTCAGCCCAGACTCTCTTTACCGGGCACCCCCCCACCGCCCACCCACCCCCAACAAAGCGTTTCTCAGGTCGCAGGAGGATGCCTGAGATGGGGGGGCGGTTTGCTGCCCCCGCCCACTGTGCTTTCTCACCCCCTAGGACGCCCACACCTATCCCTCAAAGAGCTGACAAAAAGAGCCTTATCTCCACTGCTTACACAGCCAGCAGGCCACCAGCCCAGCATCCGCGTAAAGGCTCGTAGAATTCCTGGTTCTCCCAAAACCTGTCCTTGTGCAAAACGGCCAGGAGGGTATCTGGCACCCTTTGCTGCCACATCTTAGCCCCACAGAGGGCACCTCGCTGCCCCATCTTCCGAGGCTCCATCCCTGTCAAGATGTGCTCGGCTTGGAGGCCGTGGAGAGGCCCTGCAGCTAACTGGCTGAAGCAGGCGGAGCTCCTCACTCATCTTACCTAAAAACAAGGGGCAGGGTCTGGATCATTCCTCCAGGCTCTGAGACTCGTGACTGTTCAGTTCCATGAACACTGACTGAATTCACCGGGTCCTGGAGGGGACAACTGTCACAAGGTCTCCATCCCCGGGGAAGACAGCGGGGGACGGGAGGGCTGACCCCCAAGGACACACTCTCTGGACAGTGCAGGGGCTCCCTGGGAGTGTGGACAAGCAGGCCCCGGGTCCCCTTTGCTCCCTGCTTCCACACCCAACCCTGCACACGGCGGAGGCTGCAGTTAGAACCACCCTGATCTGCTCTCAGCATCTCCTTCCAAGCACTACCTCTGAGGCAGCCCCCTGTGACAGCTTGGAATCCGGGAGGGAGGTGTGATTTGAGTCAGATCCTGTCCTGGAGTGGAACCACATCCTCTCCTGCCAACCCCCCCCCATCCAGGAATTTCCGCCTTTGTATATTTATAAGACTCTCTTAAAATAGGTCCCGGCAAACAGGAGCAGAGACCTGATTTGGGTCGATGAAATCAACATTTGGGAGGGTAAAGACTCCTGGGAGTAAAGCTGGTATTTTCCCTCCTATTCCGTATCTGGCTTCCAGTACCATCCAAATCCCCCAGGAGGGCTCCCCTCCCCCACTCAGTGCTGCCCCCCAAGCTTCTCCTACCCTGGGAACCTCCCCGTCTCCTGTCCTCTCAGTGCAGAGTTTCTTAAAACACAGCAGTCCCCGGCCACCCTCTAATGCTCATTTATTGTTAAGCAGCTGCATTTTGCAAAGTCCTTCTAGGCTGTCAGCCTTTTGCTCAACAAGCCCATCCACCCACCTAAATGGGGTCTGAGTTTTAGAAGGAGGGGACGCAACGATCAAGGGAAGGTCAGTAAGTACAGATGTCTGTCCTCGGCCCCCATCGGCCTCAGGACAAGTTGTCCATCATTCGTGAGGGGCTGGAAAGCAGGCGGTGATAAGAAAGGCAGCGTCCCGGGAGCGTGTCGGCCTCAGACACCGGCTGGGGCCTGGCAGAGACTCCCGGTCGGGTGAGAAAAGCCAGTATGGTCTCCACCTTTCCCAGCGGAGCCTGGCACCTCTGCCCGGCGTGGGTTACACACTGTCTGGTCAGCCTCCCTGGGCTGCATGGGAGGAAAGGACATCGGCTCCCCTGATCCTTTTCTGAGAAAGGACTTATTCTATTTTGCAGTGTGGGAAGCCTGCTGGGGTCTTTGTGGAAGGAGACAGAGGGTTGTCTCTTTCTTCCCTTACTCTGGTTTGTCTAAGTCCCAAGGCAGAGAAGGTCAGGCCTAAAAGGAGTCCGTTTGTAATCCCTGGCTGAGGGAAGAAGGGCCCTGGAGCTCTGCTACTGGGGCCTGTGTAAAGGAGAGGTCAGAGGGAAAAGACCAGGGCTGAGGCAGTGGACGTGGGGCTTGGGATGGTAGGGAGGGTTTAAGGCAGGTCAGACGCTATGGTGTTCCAAGGGACAACTCCAGATAACAAATCTGGGTTAAACAGGTGAAATATAAAAATAAGATGCTGGGCTTCCCCGGTGGCGCCGTGCTTAAGAATCCACCTGCCGGGCTTCCCTGGTGGCGCAGTGGTTGAGAGTCCACCTGCCGACGCTAGGGGACACGAGTTCGTGCCCCAGTTTGGGAAGATCCCACATGCCCCGGAGCAGCTGGGCCCGTGAACCATGGCCGCTGAGCCTGAGTGTCCGGAGCCTGTGCTCCGCAACGGGAGAGGCCACAACAGTGAGAGGCCCGCGTACAGAAAAAAAAAAGAAAAAAAAAAGAATCCACCTGCCAATGCAGGGGACATGGGTTCGAGCCCTAGTCCGGGAAGATCCCACATGTCACTGAGCAACTAAGCCCATGCGCCACAACTACTGAGCCTGTGCTCTAGAGCCCGCAAGCCACAACTATTGAGCCCATGCGGCACAACTACTGATCCTGCATGCCTAGAGCCCGTGCTCTGCAACAAGAGAAGCCACCACAATGAGAAGCCTGCACACCGCAACGAAGACCCAATGCAGCCAAAAATAAATGAAATAAAATAAAAAATAGCTTTTAAGTAGAAGGAAAGAGATGGAAATAAAAATAGAGGAGAAGCAAAATTGGAAACCTGTGCTAATATTCCACTGTCCTGTAATAGGAAGGGCACTGGGGCAGGGGTCAGGAGGCCGGGGTTTTATCCTTGTCCTCACTAGCTTTGGGACCTCTCTGACCCTTGGTTTTCTTCCCTATCAAGTGACGACATGTAAGGATATTCCAAATGTCACCTTCTGTGATTTGATGATAAACACACATAAATGAAAACTGCATGTTGCTGGCAGATCCATCCTGGGTCCTCTTTAAATATTAAAGACCCCCTCCCCCATACATTTAAAATATTTCAGTCCGTAAAAAAAAATTCTGAACTGCACAGGATTTTTCAGGGACAAGTCTACAGGTACACTGTACCTCTGCAGTTTTAGAGGTTAGAAAAATGAGAGAGAAATTGGGTTACAGTCTGATTTATAAGAAGAGTGCTGGCTGATGCTTAACTGGCTCAAATCTATGCAAATGAAAGAAGACAAAAAAGATGGGTGGAGTTGCAAATGGCAGTCCTCCCGCTTGTCCCCAAACTAGGGCTCTTCATGGGAGAGGGCTGGAAATCCTTGGCGGCTCCGAAGAGCTTTGTTTCCAGCTCCCCACGCACCACCCCCAACTCCTATCAACTCCGGATGCCCAGGAGATTTGAGAGGCAGACCTATTCAGAGCCCTATCTCTCTGCAGATAGCAATCCTGGGCCTGGTTAACGTGAAACGAGGGTCTTCACTCGACAATGGAGTGTGGCGGGGAGACAGTATCACATCCAGTGGGAACATTCCGAAAATGGGACGAGAAAGCGTGAGAAAGGCCAGAAATCGCAAAAGCGCAACTCAAGGATGGGGACAAATTTCTCCCCCTAGCAAATTTCAGCAACAGCCAGTTCTTAATCGATTTGGGGTTTATCCAAAGAAACTCTCCAATCCAAAAAGGATGGGGGCGGGGAGACAGTGTAGATGTGCCTTCCCTTCCCCGGCTGGGCTCTCAGGGTTGGAAAGGACACTGGCGCCGTACTGCCTGTTCCCGTGGGGCAGTCAGCATGGTGGCCACCCATCCCTGTCTTTACCCTTTCACTTGATGTTAATTTATTCTAGGAAGAGAGTCAAAGCCGAGGTACCAGATAACTAGCTAATTCACCGCTTACATAGTGTAGAAGTCTGCTAAACCCTGTGGTGAATACAAAGGGCAAAGCTGAGTCTTTTACAAAACACCAACAGATATAAATTAATACAGTGCAAACCAGTAAGGATTAAGCTGATGCGTAACTGGCTCAAATCTTAAACTAGTAAGTACTGAACTATATTAATATAGTACAAACTGATGAGTGGGCATGGAATAATGGAGTGATTAGAAGTGCATGGAGTTAGCCTCGGAACTGGTAACTCTGTGTAAGCCCAGCCTAGGCCCTCCTGCCCTGGCCGTGGCAGCCCTGGCACTCAAGGCAGATAGAACTCTGGACCTAGAAATCAGACCTAGATTTCATCCTGGTTCTGCCACTCAGCCATGCTGCCACTCTTCAGTGGTGGGCCATTTTCTGTTTTAGCCTGTGTCAAAGAATAACAACCCCTGCCCTTTCCAGAATGTTACAAGCATCAAGGAAAAAAACAAACAAAAAAACCCATTATATATATAATGAGTGCTCTGAAGTCCACGGAAGGAAAAAGCGCCAAGATCAATTCAAACAAGTTCTGTGTGTTAGTTTCCAATATGAAATAAAAGAGATTTCAAAGGCAAACCGAATGTAACAGTGGTCTTTGTTACGAGGTCTACACTTCCTCTGGCCTGAGCCTGTCAGCATGCACGATAATTCGATCAATGACCCACACTGCCTGGCACAAAGAGGGAGACAGACCAGCGTGGCTAGACACCAGTTCTGCCCACAGTCTCACTCACTTCACCCTTATCTCAACAGGGCACCCAGACCCCTGTCCCTCTCCCCTCCCATGATTTTATAACTGTGACCGGACAACCCCTTTAATCCCCTCCTCCCTATAAAACTCACCGCCTTCTGGCAGCGCTAGGATTTCAGATACTACAGGCCCAAGGCCCATCTTCCGTCTGTACTCCTGGTTTTCCTTCCCAACTCAGCCTTCCCTCTCTAATTGCCTTTCTTCAGCTTTCCTTCTTTCCCTGGGGTAGCACAGGAGACTGCCCCCTGAGTTCTGAGTTAGGGGTTCCGAAGGAAGGAGGGGGAGGTCTGAGGACAGTGCTGTGGGCAGTGAAGACGTGGTTTTATCCTGTTATCTTCGGCTGACAGGCAGCAGGTTAATTTTTTTAAGATTTTTTGGCGTGGACTGTTTTTAACGTCTTTATTGTATTTGTTCCAATATTACTTCTGTTTTATATTTTGGTGTTCTGGCCACGAGGCATGTGGGATCTTAGCTCCCCAACCTGGGATCAAACCCGCACCCCCTGCATTGGAAGGTGAAGTCTTAACCAGTGGACTGCCAGCGAAGTCCCGGCAGCAGGTTAATCTTACTGTACCTTCTCTCTATAACAGACTCTGCATATTAGCAGTGGGCGGGGGTTGGCTGATACTAAAATCTCGGTGTCAGAGGGCTTATTGCTCAGCTTTAGGCTGTATGGCACTTGATAATACAAGGCAGGCTTAGCTGTCACCCTGGCCAAGCATCCTAGGCTACAAAGAAGTGGGCCACGTTTAACATTCCTTGATCCGTGGCGCATAAGGGGGCTGGCAGAAACCCCAGGCAAAGTGTCAGAGAAAGGGACCTGACCCAGCGGTGGGCCACGGAGTCATACAGACATGTGTTTGACTCCTGGCTTTGCCATTTAGTTGGTAAACATCCTTGGGCAAATTCTGACCCTCCCTGAGCTGTGGTCTTTTCGGCTGAAAACGACCTCAAGAGCTCCAACAGAATGGAACTGAAAGAAAACCTCACGTGGAATCACAGAGCTGGGCGGTGTGTTTTGAGTTGAGGACCACCACCCATCAGTGGTCCATGAAATCAACTTAGTGGGACACAAACAGTATCTTTAAAAAAAAAATGAAAGGAAAGCATCACAGTCACCCCCTGAGCGGAAGGAAGTATTGTGTTGTTAAATTGTTCCAGTTTCATCTATAATGGTAAGTGTGTGTTTGCACTGGCAATGCAAAGTGCACTTTTTTGTGGATCATGGTAAGAAGTTTGAGTCCCTGACCCAGAAGGATCAGCTAAGATCTGGGGAAGAGTTAGCAGGTGATGTCACATGCGTCCCCTACATGGAATACCCTGTCTCCCTGTCTGAATCTGTAAACATTGGCCTGACATTCGTTCATTCATTCTTCTCAAACAACCCGGCCCCATCACCACACACGCTCCCCTGCACTCCCTTGCCCTCCCCCCACACTGGGACTTTGGCTCAGCCTCAGCATCTGTCTTCCGAGCCACTGTCTGGGGCTCGCCTACACCTCCCCAGTCCAACCATAAGCTCCCCGAGGGCAGCTGGCAGCGTCTTATCCCTTTCTCAACAGTGGGCAGCAGAGGCCCTACACGGGGTGGGGAGGGGGGCATTCAGCAGCAGGGGAGCAGGTCCAGGTTTGTGGAGGGAGAAGGACAACTGGGTCCCTTTAGAATTCGATTCAACAGGATTCTTACTGAAGGCTCGTGCCGTGCTGGGCACCGTGCTGGTACCATCACTAGCACCGTATGTAACTTGAAAAGAACAGGAATTATTATTCCAGTTTTAAGGGTGAAGAAATTGAGGTTCACCCAACAAGGAAGCAGCAGAGATTTGAATGCTAGTCTAACTTTCTTATTATTCACTCATTCCTTCATTCACTTATTCTTTCAAAGGACACCTAACAAAGGCCGGCCATACGCTAGGCATTGTGCCCAGCACTGAAGACACAGTTAAAGATGAACAGTCCCTGACCTCAAATAAGAGCTAACAGACACTTAAATACGTGAACCTGGTAAATGCTTAGAGAAGGGGATGGGCAGAGCGGGCTAGATTTGAGACACGTTTCACGATTATACGGGAGAGGTGGGAGGACTAGTGATCTTTATATTTTACTTAAATTCAAGTCTACAATGTTGGATTTTTTTCTTTCTTTCTTTTTTTTTTTTTTTTTTTTTTTACAACGGGCATGCATTACTTGTATAATTTTAACAAGGACACAGGTGGTCCGCGGCGTCGGATGCTGCCGAGGCCGGCGGGATGAGGCCTGGAGAAGTGGGGTCTGCCGGACCCCAGGCTGGGGGGACCTGCCCAGATAATCAGCGCTTGTCTGCATGGTAGACGGTAAAGAAGTGGGGGCAGGGCTGCTGGGGGCGGTGGGGGAGGACAGAAGCCGACTTCAGACAATCTTTCATCTGACAAGCCCCAAGTTCCTTAAAGACATGGATTCAGGGCTCCACACAGCAAGGAGGGTTAGCAGCGATCAGAAATCTGAGACACAGACAGGAGGAACGCTTTGTGCAAGAGCCGCGGAGGATTTGACCCCCGATGGCAGCGATGTCGGGGGCTCCCGGGAAAGGTGGGCTTGTGGGGCGGGGGGGGGGGCGTGTGAGCTGCAGGGGGGCGTGTGAGCTGCGGGGGGGGGCGTGTGAGCTGCAGGGGGGGGCGTGTGAGCTGCAGGGGGGCGTGTGAGCTGCGGGGGAGGGGCGTGTGAGCTGCAGGGGGGCGTGTGAGCTGCGGTGGGGGGGGCGTGTGAGCTGCAGGCACAGCCCTGGTGGAGGGGGGAGGCACCGCTGGGACGTAGGATCACGGGGTGCGGCCCTGGGTAGGTGGAGGACAGGGGTGCAGGAGAGAGAAGAGGTGGGCCAGGCCGCGGCACCCAGATCTCACCCTGGGCAATGCCGGGAACAGCGGGTGCAAACCCCAAACGGCCTCGGCCTCCCGCTTGCCTCTGTTGAGCCACTGCACCTGCCTAGGAGTTGCTACTCGGGAACTTGCTTAAACAGAAAGGAAAGATGTCACCCGTCCTGAAAAGATGGGAAGAGCTGCCACACTGTCCGCTTCGGGGCTGGGCACCTCCCCACCTCTTCCCCACTTTCCCAGACTTCAACGTCTCCTTGCCTGGCCTGTCATGGCCTCTCTTCCTGAGGCTTTTCTGCCCCTTCCTCTCCCTCCTCCCACTGGTCTCTCCTCCCTCCTCTGACCCCTCTGCACTGTGTCTCCACCCCACGTCCCCTGTGCCACCTTCCACGTCCTGACGGTCCTGATCGACACTGGGAGCCGACCCCGCGAGGCTGTGACGATGGCTTCCATCGGGGGAGGCCCAGCCCCGGGCAGGCGAAGGGCCCTGGCAACAGCTGCTGTGGGCAGAGCCCCGCCAAGGGCTCAGGGGTGCTGGGGCCGCTGTCAACAGGTGGCCCGCACAGGCGGCCAACTGGGCCCATGCCCTAAGGGCGGTGATGGCGAAACCACCCATAAACAAGTTCGTCTGCCTGGACCGGATCTCCCCTCCCGGAAGGACACCCAGTCCTCACCTTGAGCGTCTGGTTTATCCTGAAGCCCAAGAGGCTCGGGTCCCTTCTCCCCTTGGCCTTTGCTCTCGGCCTTAGGGGAGGCCTAGACCCCTCCCGGGGGGTGGGACAAGATGTGTGACGGAGGCAGCAACACGGGGTGGGGGGCCGGGAAGGCCCCACCCCAGCTGGCTGAGAAGTTCCTTCTGGTTCACATCTGCCCTCTGGCCATCACACCCCAGCCGGCGTGCGTCTGCACCCACACAGGGCCTGCTTCCTTGACGTAAGTCACCTGCTTGGACCTTAACTTGCTGATACCCCAAACCCGAGCTAAACGTACAAAGGTCAGAATGACTAGATAGGCGACTCCCATGAGGCCACACCCAACCAGCTCAAGCTTCCTGAAGGGGGACAACAGTCCTTGAAGCCTCCCCAGGCCTCTGAAAGAGGTCTGTCCACAGCTTCTACATTGCTGGGCTCCCTGGGTTCTGACCCAGATCACCCCCACCAGATTTTCCGTCTTCCGGCCACACCAAAGCTCCATTGCCAGGTCCCTAGGTTCGCCAACTCGCCATTTAATTGGATTTCCCAATTCCACCGGCGAAGAGATACGGTCACGGAGATTCTTTCCAGGGCAGGCCGATGCCCCGTTGGCTGTCCAGCTCCTGGGAGGAGGCTTTTTAAGGATGGGCTTGGGAACACCCAGGAAGACAAAGTTATCAGTGTTGCCTTATCAACACAAACTCCTCCTCGACTCTGCTGTCTGGGTTTTCTTTCCCTCAGTTTGCTGTTGCAATCAGGAAATTTTCTTCTCTTATAGGTACCAACCCAGCCATTCCTGCCTCTCCCCACTACCCCGACCTATGATCCCACACACGCGGGAATCCTCGCCTCCTGAGAGCTTACCAAAAACCAACACAGGTGTGGATCCAAAAAACGAAAAAGAAAAAAAACCCCACAGACCAAGGAATGGATCAAGAACCAACTAAAATCAGGAAGTCAGTGTTAAATGGGCCCACAGATGCAGCCATTAAAATTCATCGTGGGGGCTTCCCTGGTGGTGCAGTGGTTGAGAGTCCGCCTGCCGATGCAGGGGACACGGGTTCGTGCCCTGGTCCGGGAAGATCCCATGTGCCGCAGAGCGGCTGGGCCCGTGAGCCATGGCCGCTGAGCCTGCGTGTCCGGGGCCTGTGCTCCGCAGTGGGAGAGGCCACAACAGTGGGAGGCCCACGTACCGCAAAAAAAAAAAAAAAAAAAAAAAAATTCATCGTGGGTCTGACAGCATCCCTCCAGCACGTAGTACAGGGCACTGGTTTGAAGCATCAAAGCCAGCAGAGTGTGGCCCTGTAGTGACCTGCAGTCTGAAGTGTCTAGTTTTGGGTGGCAAGTGGACTTGGGTGGAAACGGGGGTGTGGGAGCTGGGGTGACGTGGCAGCACCTTGTTCGTTCAAAGGCCAACCTCAGGATACTCCTCAGAAGCAGCATCAATCAGGAAGAGGGAAAAACAATCTCTCTTCGGGTCAACCGCGGGGCACTGCTAAGGTATCAATAAGCCCAGGGGCAAGCACAGAGGACTTGGCAAGTGGCCAGGGTGGGGGAGGGGCATAAGGCTAGAGGAGTAGAAGCAGGTCTGTTTATTGTTTAGTCACTGCACCGGAAATCTGGGATGGGCATCCAAGTCGGGGGGCAGGGGAGGGCAGGGACTAAGAAACCCAGTGGGCATTGTACCCAGGAGGGGTCTTAAGGATCACAGGCTAGGAGGTGCCTTAGGGCATGAAATCCAAACACCCCGGAGGATGGCTGTCCTACTGCACAAGAGAGTAGCAACAAGGAGATGGCAAGCCGGCCTCACCAAAGACAGGATGTCTACATCCTGGCATGGAGACGAGGTGAAGGTGGAAGGATGGAGACAGGGAGGCCAAGCATGGCACAAAGTGCTCAGAGAGAATGAACGAAGGCCGTTCCTCAGGAAGAAGAGTTACCATGTGACCCAGCAATTCCACTCCTAGGTGTACACCCAGTAGGCTTGAAAACAGGTGTCAAAACAAATATTTGTGCACCAGTGTTTAGCACTATTCACAACAGCCAACGGTGGAAGCAACCCAAATGTCCATCAACGGATGAATGGATAAACAAAATGTGGTCTGTTCCACACAACGGAATATTATTCAGCCAGAGAAAGGAACAAAGTAGTAATAACACGCTACAGTATGGATGAATCTTAAAACCGTTATGCTAAGTGAAGGAAGCCAGTCATAAAGGGTCACATGCTCTATGAATTCGTTTATACAAAATACCCAGAGTAGGTAAATCCAGAGACAGAAAGCAGATTAGAGGCTGGCAGGGTTGGGGTAAGAGGAATGGAGAGTGACTGTCTGAAGGGTACGGAATCTCCTTTGGGGGTGACGAAAACATCTTGGAACAGGGCAGAGGTGATGGTCGTACAACACTGCGGATGTACTAAATGCCACTGAACTGTACACTTTAAAAGGTCAATGTTACGTGAATTTCCCTTCAATTAAAAAAGGAAAGAAAGGACGTCCCTGCTGGTCCAGTGGTAAAGAAGGCACCTTCCAATGCAGGGGACGTGGGCTTGATCCCTGGTTGGGGAACTGGGATCCCAGTAGCATGGGATCCCACATGCCACAGGGCAACTAAGCCCACGCAGCACAACTACTGAGCTCGTGTGTCTCAACTAGAGAGCCTGCGTGCCGCAAACTACAGAGCCCATGCGCCCTGGAGCCTGCACACACAACTGGAGAGAGAAAACCTGCCCGCCACAACTAGAGAGAAGCCCACGTGCCAAAACAAAGAGCCCACGTGCCACAATGAAAGATCCCGCACACCTCAAGGAAGACCCTGTGCGCCGAAACTAAGACCCGATGCAGCCAAAAAAAAAAAAAAAAGAAGAAGAAGAAGAATGAATAAAGTCAGTAAGGGAACAAGGCTGAGAGACGCCAGAAGAGTAAACAGGAACTAGAGGTGGGCAAGGGATTGAGTTACCATCACTTGCTCTCCAGGTCCACTGCTCTCAGCCTTTTCTCTGCCATAATCCTTGACAGGTGACCTGTCACGGCACATCCTTGGGCATAGTTGGGGCTCTTCGCAGCTCTCAAGGAGCTAACGAATTTCAACCTTTTCTCCACACCTCTAGAAAGCGTATTGGAATACAAGTGAGGGAAAAGGACATGAAAGCGCTTTTATTTTATAGATACATATATGAACACAAAATATATACTACCAGTAAAGTATAACAATGTATACATTTAAAATATAAATCCTCCATGAGCATTGATATTCTTGTAATTCTTCTCTTCACAACCGCCTGGCCCCTGCTTCCATCATTTCATGGGGATACAATTTGGGAGATTAGGATTGACATAAATACACTACCATGTGTAAAATAGATAGCTAGGGGAACCTGCCGTATAGCACAGGGAGTGCAGCTTGGTGCTCTGTGACGACCTAGATGGATGGGATGGTGGGGGGCGGGGGGCACGAGGCTCAAGAGGGAGGGGATATGTGTATACATACAGCTGATTCACATCACTGTACAGGAGAAACTAACACAACATTGTAGAGCAACTTTACTCCGATAAAAAAAAATAAAGAAAAAAGAAAGCTTTCCAAGGGCAAGACGTAACCCTGAACTGCTCCAGCATACTCAGGACTACCCTTAACCTACCTGGTACCTTTGTGCCCTTCCTCTGGGCACGCAACTTGGTAAGTGGAGCTCATGCTAGATTTTGTCCCCGCACACTCCCCAGAAGGGGAGCATCTGTGCAGTATACAACCTGCACAACTGTACACACAAGCCCTGAGCACGGGTTGGAAATATAATGGATACTTCCTAAGTGCTGAAAATAGGAAGCAAACTTAGACATCATCACATCTCACCTACGGCATATTTGAGGTCTAGGCGACCCTTCAGTTTCTTATTTCAGATGGTGCATTTGGGGAAGGGTGCACTGGTCAACTGAGTGAAGGCTTACGATGAAAGTCAAGGTGACAAGCGGGAAAGAGAAAGTGCCAAGGATTCCAGAGAAAATGAGGACCCTCGAAGAGGGCCTCCCTGGAAAGCCTCCCCCAGTTAAGTGAACCACTAAGCCAAAAGCACTGGAGAAGAGCAGTATACTGAGGTAGCTAGGAGCATGGATTCTGAAGTCAGATAGACCTGGACTGAAATCCTGACTCTGTTACAGTTGGCCTGTGCTAAACCTTCTGAGCCTCAGTTTACCTATCTGTAAAAAAAAATAATACCTACTTTGAAAGAGGGCTTTTAAGATTTAAATGAGGGGAGGGGCAAGATGGGGGTAGGAGATTAAGAGGTACAAACTACTATGTATAAAATAAATAAGTTACAAGGGTGTACAGTACAACAGGGAATATAGCTAATATTTTATAATAACTATAAATGAAGTATAACCTTTAAAAATTGTGAATCACTATGTTGTACACCTGAAACATATAATATTGTACATTAACCATATCTCAATTTTTGAAAAAGGCCTTAGACATCAAGAGACAAAAGACTGAACAGTGGAAAAAAAAGAAAAAGTTTTTTTTTTTTTTTTTTTTGCGGTACACAGGCCTCTCACTATTGTGGCCTCTCCCGTTGCGGAGCACAGGCTCCGGACGCGCAGGCTCAGCGGCCATGGCTCACGGGCCCAGCCGCTCTGCGGCACGTGGGATCTTCCCGGACCGGGGCACGAACCCGTGTCCCCTGCATCGACAGGCGGACTCCCAACCACTGCGCCACCAGGGAAGCCCAAGAAAAAGATTTAAATGAGCTATTGCACAGAAAGTGCTCCACAAATACCAGTTATTACTAATCCTCCAGCACCTGTTTATGCGAGTCTGAAGCTAACAAACTCTAGGTCTCCCTTTACACCCCCAGATTTCTAACTCCTAACCAAAGGAGCCAGGTGGGACTCTCACAGTATTTCTCAAAATAACAAGGGACATCTGATCCTAAACCCTGTAAATGCTCTGGTTAACAACTCTCGGTTACAAGGAAAAGACACTCCAGGGAATTTCCCGGCAGTCCAGCAGTTAGGATTCTGCGCTTCCACTGCAGGGTGCACGGGTTTGACCGCTGGTCGGGGAACTAAGATCCCACATGCCTCGTGGCACAGCCAAAAAAAAAAAAAAAAAAACAACACAGGCCCCCATCATCAGACAGGCAGCCTGCCTTCCACTCTCCCACCACTGCCCTCGGGGCCCTGTGTGCTCCGCTTTTGGTGCTCGTGCCACTTGCTCAGTGCTATGGCTGGTGACCAGGGGCCCATCAGTGGGTCTTCCTTCATCCCTGTCCTAACGCCTCAGCTTCCAGTACTACTCACGGGTCTCTGAGACAAGGAAAGTCATATCCCTCCGGAAGTTCTCCCAAGCCATACAAGTTACACCTGCATGTTAAGCTGGTCCCTTCCCATCCTGCAGCGCTGCTACAGAGTGGGGAGGAGGGAGAAGAAACTCAGGGCCCAAGGACTCACCTGCTGGCCTCCTGGCTCCTAAATTCAGCACTATTCACAAGGGCTAAGTGAGCAGAGTTCAGCTTAAGTAAAGGGCCACTGGCTTTCCCTGCTGGTGCCATGGATAAGAACCCACCTGCCAATGCAGGGGACACAGGTTTGAGCCCTGGTCCGGGAAGATCCCACATGCCACGGAGCAACTAAGCCTGTGTGCCACAACTACTGAGCCTGTACTCTAGAGCCTGTGAGCCACAACTACTGAGCCCGTGAGTCACAACTACTGAGCCCGCGTGCTACAACTACCAAACCCCACACGCCTAGAGCCCGTGCTCCACAACAAGAGAAGCCACCACAATGAGAAGCCCACGCACCACAATCAAGAGTAGCCCCCACTCACCACAACTGGAGAAAGCCTGAGCACAGCAACGGAGACCCAACGCAGCCAAAACTGAATGAATGAATGAATAAATAAATAAATAAGTAAATACTGCTTGAAATGCCAGAGCTTGCAATGTGAACTCTCTGACTGATGGTACATTTTGCAGAATGGACAATAAGGCCCTTTTCTAAAGGTGACCTATGCCCATGAGGATGAGAACCACACTGAGAAGACCTCAGGCTGAGAGACCGATGCAGAAGCATGGTCAGCCTCCCAGCATGGACTCTGATGCTGCTGGGCCATCAGTTCCAGGTGATGTAGAAAACACGCCACCCACCTCGATGGCTACTGTTACTTCTATTAATTTTTTAAACTACCTCCAAATCTTGACGATTCACATTTAAATGAGATGGAAAATATATCTGAGGCCATGTTAAAAGCTCGTAGATAAAGGTAGGAACTACTAAGGAAAGTGGCTGATATACTGACAGTTTTTAAACTCTTGATAGATATAATGGTGAATTACTGAAAGCTCTCCCTCTAAGATCAAAACAACATTCATTGTATTTCAACACTGAACTTACTAGCCACCACAGTAAGGCAAGAAAAAGAAATAAAAGGCATAGTGACAGGAAAGGAATGAATAAAACTGCATTTATTCTTAATCCAAAGATTATGTACTTAGAAAACCCAAAGCAACTGAGAAACTATTAAAATTAATGAATTAGGGGCTTCCCTGGTGGCGCAGCGGTTGAGAATCCACCTGCCAAGGCAGGGGACACGGGTTCGTGCCCTGGTCCAGGAAGATCCCACATGCCGCGCAGCAACTAAGCCCGTGCTCCACAACTACTGAGCCTGCGCTCTAGAGCCCGCGAGCCACAACTACTGAGCCCACGTGCCACAACTACTGAAGCCCACGCGCCTAGAGCCCGTGCTCCACAAGAGAAGCCACTGCAATGAGAAGCCACGCACCACAACGAAGAATAGCCCCTGCTTGCCACAACTAGAGAAAGCCCACAAGCAGCAACGAAGACCCAACACAGCCAAAAATAAATAAATAAATATTTTTAAAAAGTGTTTTAAAAAAATTAATGAATTAATTAGCAGGCTTGCAAGACACAGGGTCAATATACAAGTCAATTGTATTTTCTACATACTATCAATAAACAATTGAAAATGAAATTTAAAATACAATATTTACAAGAGTATCATAAAAATCAGACACATTGGAATAAATTTAGTGAAAGATGTGCATGAACTTGACATCGAAAACTACAAACCATTGTTCAGAGAAATTAAAGAAAACCTGCAGGGAATTCCCTTGTGGTCCAGGTTTTCACTGCCAGGGCCCAGGTTCAATCCCTGGTCAGAGAAGTAAATCCACAATCCATGTGGCACAGCCAAAAAGAAAGAAAGAAAGAGAGAGGGAGAGAGGGAAAGAAAGGAAGAAAGAAAGGAAGAAAGAAAGGAAGGAAGGAAGAAAGAAAAGAAAGAAAGATGCCATAAAAAAAAGAAAACTTTTTTTTTCTGTATAAGTAGAGAAATATTACATTTTTATTAATTGGAAGACTCAGTATTACTAAGATGTCCATTCTCTCACAATTTCATTCCATTCAAAATCCCAGCAGACTTTTTCTAGAACTTCATAATGAGCTGATTCTAAAATTTGTAGGAAGGCTAAAGGACCATAAATAGGAAAATCATAAAGAAAAAGACCAAAGTTGGATGACTTATACTATAAGATTTCATAACTTACAATAAAGCGACACCAATTAAAAGAGTATGATATGGGTATCAAAGTTGGATAGTCCAATAGAAGAGTCCAGAAATACACACACACACACACACACACACACACACACACACACACACACCTGATTTTCAATAAGGATTCCAATGCAGTTCAACGGGGAAAGGAAAACAGGAAAATATTTTAAAATAGAGTTAGAACATATAGATATCTGCATGGAAAAAAATTAAACTTAATCCATATCTGTCACCATACAGAAAAATTAATTCAAAATGGATCACAGAACTAAAGTCAAAAGCTAAGTTTCTTGAAGAAAATATATCTAAAAGATAATAGCTTAATAACCTTGGGATAGGAAAAGATTTATTACACAGGATATAAAAGGCACTAATGATAAAAGACAAAAAGAAAATTAACTGGACCTCATCAAAACTAAAAACTGCTCATTAAAAGACAAAGAAAAAGCCTGAAAGTGAGGGGGAAATGTGTAAAACGTGTCTGACAAAGGACTCATATCCAGAATATTAAAAAGAACTCCTGCAAGTCAATAAGACAATTCAATTAAAAAATGACCTAAGATTTAAATACTTCGTGAAAGATACAGGAATAGCCAACAAGCAAACGGCAAGGTCCTCAACTTCACTGGTCAACTAGGAAATATAAAGTAAAACCATAATGAGATACCACCTCAAAACCACTTGAATTACTAAAATTAAAAGACTGATATTGTCAAATGTTGTAAGGATGTACACCAACTGTAATGCTTATACCTTAGTAGTGAGAGTATAAAATGATACAGATACTAGAAAACAGGTCGGCAGTTTCTTACAAAAATTAAACATATACCTACCCTATGACCCAGAAATTCTACTCTTATATACCCAAAAGAAATAAAAGTATACGTCTACACAAAGTCTTGCATAAGAAAGTTTATAGTAGTTTTATTTACAACAGCCCAAACTGGAAAGAACCCAAATCCCCATCAAGAGAAGAATGGATAAACAAATTGTGGTTTAGCCAAAATTAGGAATACTCCTCATCAATTAAAAAAAAAAAAAAACTGTTGCAAACAACAACATGGACAAATCTCAAAACCATTTCTAGTGAAAGTACCAGACACGAGCCCATTACTGCGCGACTCCATTCACACACGGCTCTTCCTCGACTTATGACGGGGTCCTGTCCCAATAAACCCATCATAAGTTGAAAACATCATAAATCGAAAATGCGTTTAATACACCTAACCTACCAACCATCACAGCTTAACCCCTCCTAGCTTAAACATGCTCAGAACACTTATATCAACTTACAGTTGGGCAAAATCACCTCACACAAAGCCTATTTTATTATAAAGTGTTGACTATCTCATGTAATTTATTGGGTACTGTACTGAAAGTGAAAAACAGAACGGCTGTCTGGGTGCTACAGGACGGTTCTAAGTGTATCAGTTGTTCACCTTCGTGACTGCAGAGCTGCCTTGGAGCTGTGGCTGCTGCCGCCCAGCATCTCGAAAGAGGATCAGATCACAGTATCACTACTGCTGCAAAAGATCAAAATTCAAAATGCAGAGTACAGTTTTGGGGTTTTTTTTGGCCATTCCCCGAGGCTTGCGGAATCTTAGTTCCCCGACCTGGGCCGCTGGTAGTGAGAGTGGGGAGTCCTAACCACTGGACCACCAGGGAATTCCCCAAAGTACAGTTTCTACTGAATGCCTATCGCATTTGTACCATCATAAAGTCGAAAAATCGTTAAGTCAAACCATCATAATTCAGGGAACATCTGAATGAAGTTCAAGAACAGGCAAAGCGAATCTATTAGAGAAATTAGAACAGTGGTTGCCCAGGAGGAGCTGACTGAAGAGGGGCTTTTCCCCTGCCCTAAAACTCCTCTGCACTCCACTGACACATGCCTCCCCTTTGCCCTAACCCTAGACAGTCGCTGATCTTTTTACTGTCTCCACAATTTCACCTTTTCCAGAATGTCAAAGAGTTGGAATCATACAGCATGTGGCCTTTTCAGACTGGCTTCTTTCATTTAATAATTCGCATTTAAGGTTTCTCCATGTCTTCATGGCTTTGACAGCTCATTCCTTCTTAGTGCACTGTCTGGATGTATCAGTTTATTGAACCATTCACCTCCTGAAGGACATCTTTTTTTTTTTTTTTTAACATCTTTATTGGAGTAGAATTGCTTTACAACGGTGTGTTAGTTTCTGCTGTACAACAAAGTGAATCAGCTATACATCTACATACATCCCCATATCTTGTCCCTCTTGCGTCTCCCTCCCACCCTCCCTATCCCACCCCTCTAGCTGGTCACAAAGCACTTAGCTATCTCCCTGTGCTATGCGGCTGCTTCCCACTAGCTATCTATTTTACATTTGGTAGTGTATATGTCCATGCCACTCTCTCCCTTCATCCCAGCTTACCCTTCCCCCTCCCTGTGTCCTCAAGTCCATCCTTTAGGTCTGCGTCTATATTCCTGTGAAGGACATCTTGGTTGCTTCCAAGTTTTGGTAATTATGACTAAAGCTGTTATAACATCTGTGTGCAGGTTTTGGTGTGCACACAATCCTTTAGGTAAATACCAAGGAGCATGATTACTGGAGTAGATGGTAAGAGTATGTTTAGTTTTGTAAGAAACAGCCAAACTGTCTTCCAAGTGGCTGCACCATTTTGCATTCCCAACAGCAATGAATGACAGTTCCTGTTGCTCCACATCCTCACCAGCATTTGGTGTTGTCAGTGTTTTTGATTTTGGCCATTCTTACAGGTGTGTAGTGATATCTCACTGCTGTTTTAACTTGCAATTCCCTAATATCATATGATGTTCAACGTACTTTTCATATGCTTACTTGTCATCTGGATATCTTCTTTGATGAGATACCTTTTTGGGTCTTTTGCCCACTTTTTAAAATCAGGCTATTGTTTTTCTTATTGTTGACTTTAAGAGTTCTTTGTAGGGGCTTCCCTGGTGGCGCAGTGGTTGAGAGTCCCCCTGCCAATGCAGGGGACACGGGTTCGTGCCCCGGTCCGGGAATATCCCACATGCCATGGAGCAGCTGGGCCCGTGAGCCATGGCCGCTGAGCCTGTGTGTCCGGAGCCTGTGCTCCACAACGGGAGAGGTCACAACAGTGAGAAGCCCGCGTACCACACACACACACACACAAAAAAGAGTTCTTTGTATATTTTGGATAACAGTATCACGTGTGTCTTTTGCAAATATTTCTCCCAGTCTGTTGCTTGTGTTCCCATACTGTTGACACTGATTTTTGCAGAGTAAAAGATTTTAACTGCAATGAAATCCAGTTTACCAATTATTTCTTTCATGGATTGTGCCTTTGGTGTTGTATCTGAAGTCCTTGTTATACCTAACATGAGATGGTTTTCTCCTGTTAACTTCCAGGAGTTTTATAGTTTTGTGTTTTAGATCTTGTAATCCATTTTTTTTTTTTTTTTTTGCGGTACGCGGGCCTCACACTGTTGTGGCCTCTCCCGTTGCGGAGCACAGGCTCCGGACGCGCAGGCTCAGAGGCCATGGCTCACAGGCCCAGCCGCTCCGCAGTATGTGGGATCTTCCCAGACCGGGACACGAACCCGTGTCCCCTGCATTGGCAGGCAGACTCTCAACCACTGCGCCACCAGAGAAGCCCTTGTAATCCATTTTGAGCTGAGTTTTGTGAAATGTGTAAGGTCTGCCCTAGATTCATTTTTTTGCATGTGGACGTCCAGTTGTTCCAGCACCGTTCATTGATAAGACTATCTTTGCTCCATTTTACTGCCTTTGCTGCTTTGTCAAAGTTCAGTTGACTAAATGTGGGTCTGTTTCTGGGCTCTCTATTCCATCCTGTTGACCTACTTCGCTTTTCTTTTTTTTGTGTCAATACCACATTGTCTTGATTACTACTGTAGAGTTATAGCAAGTCTCGAAGTTGAGTGGTATCAGTCCTCCAATTTTGTTCCTCTCCTTCAACAGTGAGTTGGTTATTATGGGTCTTTTGCCTCACCATATAAACTTTAGATCAGACTGTATATATCCATAAAATAACTTGCTGAGTTTTTGACTGGGAGTGCATTGAATCTATATATCAAGTTGGGAAGAACTGACATCTTGACAATATTAAGTCTTCCTATCTATGAACTTAGAATAGCTTTCCATTTATTTAGTTCTTCTTTGATATCTTTCCTAAGAGTTTTATAGTTTTCCTCATAACTCTTGTACGTATTTTACTAAACACCTAAGTATTTCATAGGGGGTAGTTCTAATGTAAGTGATAATGTGTTTTTAATTTCAAACTCCTTGTTAATTACTGGCGTGTGGGAAAGAGATTAACTTTTGTATACTCATCTTGTATCCTGCAACCTTGCTACACTTGCTTATTAGTTCCAGGAATTTGGGGGGTTTTGGAGGGTTTTTTGTCGATTCTTTCAGATTTTCTGCATAGACGATATCATCTGTGAACAAAGGTGGTTTTGTTTCTTCCTTCCCAACCTGTGTACTTTTATTTCCTTTTCTTGTCTTACTGCATTAGCTAGGACTTCCAGTATAATGAAAAACAGTGGTAGGAGGGGACATTCTTGCCTTGTTTCTAAACTTGACAAAAGCTTTGAGCTTCTTACCATTAAGTACAATATTAGCTGCAGGTGTTTTTGTAGATGTTCTTCGTCAAGTTGAGGAAGTTCACCTCTATTTCTAGTTTGCTGAGACTTTTTATCATGAATGCATGTTGGATTTTGTCAGAAGTTTTTCCTGCATGTACCATATGATCATGTGATTTTTCTTCTTTAGCCTGTTGATATGATGGATAACATTAACTGATTTTTGAATACTGAACCAGCCTTGCATACCTGGGATAAAGTCCACTTGACTGTGGTGTATAATTATTTTTATACACTGTGGATTCAGTTTGCTAATATTTTTTAAGATGTTTATTTTATTTATTTTTTAATAAATTTATTTATTTTATTTATTTATTATTTTTGTCTGTGTTGGGTCTTTGTTGCTGTGCACAGGCCTTCTCTAGTTGCGACGAGCGGGGGCTACTCTTCATTGCGGTGTGCGAGCTTCTCACTGCAGTGGCTTCTCTTGTTGCGGAGCACGGGCTCTAGGCGCGCAGGCTTCCGTCGCTGTGGTGTGTAGGCTTCAGTAGTTGTGGCTCATGGGCTCTAGAGCGCAGGCTCAGTAGTTGTGGCGCACGGGCTTAGTTGCTCCGCGGCATGTGGGATCTTCCCGGACCAGGGCTCGAACCCGTGTCCCCTGCATTGGCAGGCGGATTCTTAACCACTGCGCCACCAGGGAAGCCCCCAGTTTGCTAATATTTTGTTGAGGATTTTTGCAGCTATGTTCATGAGAGATAATTGTCTGCAGTTTTCTTTTCTTGTAATTTTCCCCCCCTGGTTTTAGTATTAGGGTAATGCTGTCCTCATAGAATGAACTGTAAGTAAAGTTAACCCTTGCACACCACTAGTTTGAGCTTTGTGGATCCACTTATACAAGGACATTTGTCAATAGTAAATACTACGGTACCACATAATCTGTGGTTGGTTGAATCCATGGATGCAGAGGAACCGTAGGTATTAAGGGCCAACTATAAATTATACCCCTGTATTGTTCAAGGGTCAACTGTATTCCCTCTGCTTTTATCCTCTGAAAGAGACTGTTGAGAATTGGTAAACTTTCTTCATTAAATGTTTAGTAGAATTCACCAGTAAGCCCACCTGAGTTTTGTGCTTTCTGTTTTGGAAGGTTATTAATCATTTATTGAATTTGTTTAATAGATATACACCTATTCAGATTGTCCATTTCTTCCTATGTAAGTTTTAGCAGACTGGATCTCTCAAAGAATTGGTCCAGTTCACCTAGGTTATTAAATTTGTAGGCAGAGGGCTGTTCATAATATTCCTTTATCATCTTAATGTCCATGGAATCTACAGTGATGTCCCCTCTTTCATTTCTGATACTAGTAATTTGTGTCTTCTCTTTTTTTCTTAGCTTGGCTAGAGGCTTATCAACTTTATTGATCTTTCCAAAGAACCACCAGCTCTTGGTTTCACAGATTTTCTCTACTGATTTCCTATTTTCAATTTCACTTATATTTCTGATCTAATCTTTAAAATTTCTTTCCTTGCTTACTTTGGAGTTAATTGGCTCTTCTTTTTCTAGCATCCTAGGGTGGAAGCTTAGGTTATTGATTTCAGATCTTTTTTCTTTTCTTATATATACATTAAAACAATGGTATAAATTTCCCTCTAAGCACTGCTTTCACTGTATCCCACAAATTTTAATAAGCCGTATTTTCTCTTTCATTTAGTTCAAAATATTTTTGAAATTTCTTCTTTGACTCATTATTTAGAAGCATGTTGTTTAATCTCCAAGTATTTGAAGTTTTCCAGCAATCTTTTTGTTATTTATTTCTAGTTTAATTCCATTGCAGTCCAAAAGCAGACACTGTATGATTTCTCCTCTTTTTAAATTTGCTAAAGTGTGCTTTATGGCCCAGAAAGTGATCTTGGTGAATACTCAGTGTGAGCTTAAGAAGAATGAGTGATATGGTGTTGCTGGGTGAAGTAGTCTATAAAAGTCAATTATACCCAGTTGACCGATGATGCTGTTGAGTTCAACTATGTCCTTACTGACCTTCTGCCTGCTGGATCAGCCACTTCTGATAGAGGGGTATTACAGTCTCCAATTATCTTAGTGGATTCATCGATTTCTCCTTGCAGTTCCATCATTTTTTGCCTCACATATTTTGATGCTTTGCTATTAGTCACATACACATTAAGGATTGTTATGTCTTCCTGTTGTATTAGTATCTAATGCCCCTCTTTATCCCTGATAACTTTCTGTGCTCTGAAATCTGCTCTGAAATATAGCTATTCCTGCTTTCCTTTGATTAATGTTAGCATGGTATATCTTTCTCCATTCTTTTATTTTTAATCTATATGTATCTTTATACTTAAAGTTGGTTTCCTGTAGACAATGTAGGTGGCATCTTATTTTTGGATCCATGTGACAATCTGTCTTTTAACTGGTGTATTTAGACCCACTGATGTTTAAAGCATACATAGTCAAATACCTTGTTGCTATTATTATTTTGAACAACTGTTATTTGTGAAACATAAAATGTTTTTTATTTTACTTTCATGTATTCATTCTCCAATGCTCTTCCTTTCTTTATATAGATGAGTTTCTCACCTATATAGTTTTCCTTCCCTCTGAAGAACTTCTTTTAACATTTCTTGCAAAGCAGGTGTACTGGCAATAAATTCCCCCAATTTTTGTTTGTCTGAGAAAGTATTTCTCTTTCACTTGTGAAGGATAATTTCACAGGGTACAGAGTTCTAGGTTGGTGTTTTTTTTCTCTCAACACTCTAGATACTTCACTGCACTCTCTTCTTGCTTGCATGGTTTCTGAGATGTCAGATGTAATTCTTACCTTTGCTCCTCTATAAGTGAGGCGTTCCACCCACCCCCCAACTTCTTTCAGGATGTTTTTCTTTATCTTTGATATTCTGAAGTTTGAATATGATTGGGGGGAAGGGATTTATCTTGCTTGGTATTCTCTGAGCTTCCTGGATCTGTAGTTTGATGTTTGACATTAACTTGGGGAAATTCTGAGTCATTATTGCTTCAAATATTTCTCCTGTTCCTTTCTCTCTTCTCCTCTGGTATTCCCATTGCACATGTTACGCACTTTGTATTGACAGTTGTCCCGCAGTTCTTGGACAGTCCATCCTGTTCTGTTTTGTTTTGTTTTCCTCAGTCTTTTTTCTCTTTACTTTTCAGTTTTGGAAGTTTCTATCATCACATGCTCAAGCTCAGAGATCCTTTCCTTGGCATGTCCAGTCTATTCATGAGCCCATCAAAGGCATCCTTCATCTCTGTTACAGTGGTTTTGACCTCCAGCATTTCTTTTTCATTCTTTCTTAGAATTAAGATCTTTCTCCTTACATCACCCATCTGCTTTTGCATGGTCTACTTTTCCCATTAAAGCTCTTAGCATATTAATCGTAGATTTTTAAATTCCTGGTCTAATACAGGATGGCTAGAATGGCCTGGAGTTGGGTATTTCCCTTCCCCCAGGTACATCAGGCTCTGGTAAAACACCTTCTCCTTAGGGCAGACCTTGTTAAGAAGAACAGTGTGCTCTGGCACATTTCAAAGTGGTCCTTTCCCTTCCCCCTGCCGGAAGCATATGGGTATTTTCCTCCAGTGTTCACTGTAGGTGAATGAGGACCTGGTAGAGCTCCAGGAAGTAAAAACACAGAAGTGTAACCTCCCACCCCCATGACTGGGCACCCGTGAAGTTTTGGGGTTTTTTTATTTCTTTTATTGAGACTTAATTGACATAAAGTGTACAACATGTTGATTTCATACATTTATATGTTGCAATATGATTACCACCGTAGTGTTCGCTAACAGCTCTATCACGTCACATACTTGTGGTGGGAACAATTATGATCGAGTCTCTTAGCAACTTGGAAGTTTATAATTCAGTGTTGTTGACCATAATCACTGTGCTATGCGTTAGCTCTCCCCCCTGAAGTTTTCGACTCTCAGACTTGTCCACGCGGAGCCTCCAGCAATTTGTCAATTACAGGTTAGGTTTTCCTACCCTGGCACTGGTTCCTATGGAGCTTGCGGGCTCCACCATGTTTTGTTTTTAAATTAACTATATTTGAGTATAATTTATATACAATAAAATGTATCCATTTTAAGTAAACAGTTGTATGAGCGCTGACAAACATACATGCCTGTATAACCTCCACCCCTTTGCCTGGATTATTCAGCTTCCTGGATGGTCTAGCATGCAGCTGGGGCTGAGAACCACTGCTCTGTCATTCTCTGTGGCCAGCCAAGGGCTTGGGACTTCCAACTCTGAGGTTATTCACTTATTTCTGGGTCTTGGTTTCTTCACATCTCTTGCTCCTGGATGGAACCTCTGTGAGCACCACCCACCACAAGAGTACCTATTTGCTGATTCCTGATATTATAGAATCCAGCTCAAAGTGGACACAAAATTTCCTTAAATGGTCACCTCAGCTATCTCTCACATATCTGTTGAGCCTGTAGCCATTTCCCATAGCTGGCTCCTCCCTCCGCATCTCTCGATTTTAGCCACCCTTGGACTGTAAGGACCTCTTTCCTCTCCCTGCCCATCTTCCCTGGGGAATGCAGCCACCTCTGCTCCCATCAGGGCGTGAGGAAGAGCCTGGCCTGGCCCTCTGTCTCACCTCCATTTATCTAAGTTCTCCGCATCATTTGTGTCCCAGTTCAAATCCCACCTCCACCACACAGCCTTCCTCCCCCAGCTAGATTTTCTTTCTCTTACCTGTACCAGGCACTTGAGCACATAGTCACGCTCCAGGTTCCCTCAGCACTCACCTTGTACTAGTTATCTCAAACAATCAAATTCAATTAAACAAATATGCAATCAGCTGAGGACTTTCTTTGAAGAAGGCATAAGGCTAGGTTCTGGGCAATACCAGAACTAAGACCCAAAACAGACATGGTTCCTGCCCACATGACAGACTCTAAACAAAAGTAATAAGCTTGGGCTTCCCTGGTGGCGCAGTGGTTGAGAGTCCACCTGCCGATGCAGGGGACACCGGTTCGTGCCCCGGTCCGGGAAGATCCCACATGCCGCGGAGCGGCTGGGCCCGTGAGCCATGGGCGCTGAGCCTGCGCGTCCGGAGCCTGTGCTCCACAACGGGAGAGGCCGCAACAGTGAGAGGCCCGTGAACCCGAAAAAAAAAAAAAAAAAGTAACAAGCTTTACCCAAGGTGAGGGGGTTTCTGGGCACTGGGGAGAACAAGCCAAGGGGATGTACTATCTCTGATGTACACATCTGTCTGTGCAAGAACACCATAGCTCCTGCAATACCAACAGGGTGGGGTTCACACTTCTCTGTACCTGCTGCAGCTCTCACACACCGAATTACCAAATGTTCATTGACTGGACCTGAACTCACAGAACAGGTACTGTTGGACAGGTATGGGGTCATCACAGGGGGTAATTTAGCATCCTGCAACACTAAGCTTTTTTTTTTTCATTTTCTCCTCTTTCCTTTCCTGCTCACTGTCTCCTTCCCTGTTCCTTGTCCCATTTCCAGGCTTCCCTGGCCTAATCCTGGACCAGCCTGGGGCCCAGGGGCATCCTGGTCACTGCTCAGCTGTGTACTCCCTTCCTCTTCACGGACGTTTATTTCTTAGCTCATCCCATGCGGAGAGAAACCGCAGCCCTAAGGTGGTCTACCTTGGCTACTCGTTAGAATCACCTGGAAAGCTGATGCTTCGCCCTCATCCACCCCCCAACCTAACTGATTGACTTGCGGTGAGGTCTTGGTAAGGACAGGCCTTCAAGTTCCCCAGGTGATTCAAATGTGCAGCCAGATTGAGAACCACTGGGACAGACTAAGGATTTCAAAGCCTTCCCCTTCTCAGTTGAGGGTGATGGTGCCTCCCCAGAGATAACCACAGAACTTGGCGTGGGCCAACAGAACAGTATCGCTCACGCTGGGGGTGGGCTAAAGACAGGACTTTGTATCTCTAGCATCTCAGCTCCGGAATGGACGTCATGGCAAAGTTGAAGCCAGCTCCCCTGGAGAAGGCAGGGAGAAGAGAGTTTTATTGACAGAGGAATGCTGAGAGCAAGAAGGCAGACTGCCTGGTGCTCTCGGTGGGGCAGAGGGAAGATCAGAGGAGGTACCACCTGAGAAGGAGCTGACACAGCATTATTTCTCAATAAGTGTCAGCTTTCACACTGATACAGTGCTTTTATATTCAAATTATTTGCACAAGAAGGATCACCAAGTAAAATGAGTTCCATTTATCAGATTTGGAAGTAGAAGTTTACAGAGATTAAGTAACCTTCCTGCCTTTGTATCCTCCACCCAACCCCATAGGCCAACTGACTGCGAAATCAACCCATGTAATGGCTAGGGTGTCCACACTCAAACTTGACTGCAAAGATGACTCGCCACAAAACCCTGAACAAGGTAAGTAACCTCTCTGAACTTTAGTTTTCTCACCCGTAAAGTGGCAACTGTGTAAAGGCTCCCATCCCCACAAGAGCCATTGTGAAGATTGAATGAGCTCCTTGCAAAGTACACACGGTGGGCTATTATCACAATAGCTCTGCACTAGCACCCCTCACCTGCCAGGTAATAACTGATTGACCTGTCTCTCTTCTGCTTACCTAAGCCCCCCAAAGGCCATTTTTCTGTAGTTTGTAAACTCCCCGTATTTTTAAAATTACTTTTTAAAAGAATTATATCATACATATAAAAGGATACAGATGAATGGTTTAAAGAATAACACCTGGACTTCCCTGGTGGCGCAGTGGTTAAGAATCTGCCTGCCAATGCAGGGGACACGGGTTCGAGCCCTGGTCCGGGAAGATCCCACATGCCGCGGAGCAACTAAGCCCGTGCGCCACAACTACCGAGCCTGCGCTCGAGAGCCCACGAGCCACAACTACTGAGCCCACATGCCACAACCACTGAAGCCCACGCGCCTAGAGCCCGTGCTCCGCAACAAGAGAAGCCACTGCAATGAGAAGCCCACACACCACAACCAAGAGTAGCCTCCGCTCACGGCAACTAGAGAAAGTCCGCACACAGCAGCGAAGACCCAACTCAGCCAAAAATAAATAAACTTATTTTTTTAAAAAAAGAATAACATTTGTATGCCCATGAGTCTGCCTAAGAAGTAGACAAAATCAATTCCTTTGAAGCCCCTTGTGTCCCTGTCCAATCTCATTCCCATCTCTCTCCCCCAAAATAACACCTTCCTGAACTGCTTCCTTGATCTTTTTTTTGAAGGTCAAAATCTTTAATTTTTGCCAATATGACGGTGGGAAAAATGGTATCTTTTTGTTGTTGTTGTTGTTTCCTTGATTTTCTTTTCACCAAAAACAGATTGAGTCCCAGCAACTATTTTTAATCTTTGTATCCCCAGAATATTGAACTTTACAGTATTCAATAAATAGCGGATAAATGAAGAAATGTCCTAGCAGAACTAGAACCACAACTGGTTTTTTTTGTTTGTTTGTTTGTTTGTTTTGCGGTACACGGGCCTTTCACTGTTGTGGCCTCTCCCATTGCGGAGCACAGGCTCCGGACGCACAGGCTCAGTGGCCATGGCCCACGGGCCCAGCCACTCCGCGGCATGTGGGATCTTCCCGGACCAGGGCACGAACCCGTGTCCTCTGCATCGGCAGGTGGACTCTCAACCACTGCGCCAGCAGGGAAGCCCACAGCCGGTTTTTTTAATTCTCATCTGCTTGACCTTGGGCAAGCTTCTCTAGTCTTCAGTCTCCTCGTCTGTAAAGGGTGAGGACAGTGTCCATGCTCCCTGGGTCCCCTTCCAGCACAAGTCTACGATTAACCCAGGAGCTGTCTCCTGGGGCTAGGACTTGGCATGCTGGAGAATGATGTCACAGCCTCCAACAGGTGTGTCCTGACCCCCTGGTGGGCTTCGCGTGGGTGACACAGGTGCCAGTACCAACCCCTTGAGTTCCCGGGGCAGCAGAACCCTAGGGCTGGCTGTCTCCAACCACAAATATGCTTATCTCTTTACCTCCATATGTGAGGCAAATATCTTCTTCTGTCATTTTTGATGTGTGCCAAGAGGAAAAAGGTTGAGAAAAACGATATTAGACTTAGCTTGGTGGTGAGCGGGAGGCTGGATTTAGCCCATAAACCCAGGACAGTCTGGGGATTCTGTCTCTTCTCCATGTTGCCCCAGCTGCCCCACGATGGAGGTACCCTATCAGTAGTTTCCGGGATACAGAGCCATCTAGAAAGAGACGGAGGAATGAGCTATCTTCATGCAAGAAGGGGAAAGGAAGACTTGGAGAAAGCAGTGGCTTCAAGGTCCCACCCCCTGTGCAGAGGAACCCTTGTCCCCCCAGGCCATCCCTGCAGCTGGGACAGAGGCAGGAATGTGTTCCCGAGAGCAGACCTGGAGGGCCGGGCCCAGGGCTCCCGGCGGGCAGCCCAGCCCCACTGCCAGGCAGCCACAGCTGTTGGCAGGGAGTCCCCAGATCTAAAATTAGCCTCCTGCTCTCCACCCAGGCAGCTCCACGCTCCCTCTGCCAGATGGGCCCTGCGGTGAGGTAATGGGAGCCTCAGGACAGCAAGGGGGCAGGGACCACAGCACAGAGCAGAGTCCCGCTTCCCCCGCAGGGTCAGCCTCAGGCTGGGGGACCGGGAACAGAAGCATGTGTGTGTGGAAGCTCAGCTTCTCCTCCGCATCTGCACCTCTGGGAACACGCTGTCCTGTTCTGAGCTCGAAGTCCAGCAAGGAAAGGAACACACCCTCTCCTGAGAGCTTAAATGTGCCAGGGCCTCAATGGCCACCACGGCCTTGTGGGGTCAGGACCATCATTCCCATCACACAGAGAGCGTGGGGATGCTCACCGAGTCAGCTGACCTGAGCCAGGGACCCTGGGAGGGAGAATCCAAAAGTGCCCGCCCCCTTCTTTGGGAGGGGCACCTCCTCCAGGAGGGGCACCTTTTGAGGCAGAGCCCGAGCCCGTGGCTCCCTGACCCCCACCTCCAAGCCCCCCAGCTTCTGACGGTCTGGTCAGGAAGCCTGTGGCTGGAGCTGCAAAAATAAGAGGCCGATCCCGGGCAGCAGGCCTGCCTCTGGGGGCTGAGCACACAGAGGGCTGCCCAGGGGCAGGGCGGGGAGGCTCCGGGCGGGGGACTGCTCAGAAATGCAGAGGAGTAGGAGGGCTACAAGGAAGATGACCGTGGTCACCAGGGGCTGTGAAATGCCCACAAGGTCACCGAGCCTCTCCAGCCAAAGGCTTCCGAGACCATCGCCCCCAGGCCCATTACCCAGGGCTCATCCAGCCTCACCCCTCCCTCACCGACCCCACCTGGGGAGCCTGTCCTCCCACCCCCAGGTGAGTGGGGGAAGGGAAGGTGGGGGACGGTCACTGTCTCGCCAGTAAGAGCTGGACCCAGTGCCCAACTCCCACTTCTGCCTGCCTGGGAAGGCAGGGTCACACGGCTAGGAAGGGAGTAGAGAAGGGCTCTGAATCCGGCACCTTCTCGCTTCCAATCTTTCTCCAGCCACCTCCAGCTCAGAATCCTCAGTGCTGATGCAAACACCGCTTCCTCTGCGAACAATGTCAGAGCCAGAGAGCACCTCAAGGACCAAGGAGCGGAGCCTGCTCCATTTGCAAGTAAGGAAGCTGAGGCCCACAGGGCAGAAGTGACTTGCTCAGTCACAAAGCCAGTTCAGATCAGAACCAAGATGAACCCAGGTCCCCTGACTCCAGCCCAGGGTCCCTTCCCCTAACACTGCGCTGAAAAGAAAGCCCAGATGCTCCGGTTCTGTAACATGGCCTCTCCTCTCCTCCTTCTGCTAGGACAGGCCTCAGTCGATCAGCCAGCTCACCAGTGACCTCCTGCTGCTTGGCCAAGCACGCCAGGCCTCCCTTCGGGACCTCTCACCCGCACCTGACCCTGCTGCTCATCTCTTCCTTAGCAACACGACTTCTCCTCCACGTTTCCTTCACGGTTCGTTCTGTCTCCCTCGTTGGCTGGCTGTGGACAGCCAAAGGCCCCCGCAGGTGCAGCCCCTTCTGCTGAAGACCAGATTCGACATCCCACTCCCCCATTCCAGCTCTGGCAGCCCAGGGAACATCCATCAGCTGGTGGAGGGGAGGGCTCTGGGCAGGATAGGACAGTGACACCCTTAAGGCACAGCCGTGAACCCAAAGGCCCTGCACAGGTGCTGAGCTGCCCAGGGGAGAGCCTGGACCACAGACTGCAGCCTGCTGAGCTCCTGAGCCATCCGCATCTCTCTCCTGTTCTGAGAGTCGGAACCCTCCAGTGGGTCTCACGGGTTTGTCTATGCCGGCACCTCTTGCCTGCCCTCTCTAATAAAGGAGCAGCCCTAGCTGCTGTCTTCCCCGTGAATTCCAGGGTTCAGCACGCAAATGGTCCCCCACCCATAGACTCTGGCCGAGGACACCCTCCCAGACAGGTGGAAATGACTAATCTTCCTTCGGGAAAAGGGGCAGCAGCCTCTAATCCCAAAGTATGCCGGCAGCCTGACTGGGTCCAAGTTCCCAGGAAGAAGGTTCCACGTGAAACAAGGGCCACTGTTCTCCCCAGGCATCCATGCGTCCCTCACGTGACTGGTTCACGAAAGCCCTGCCAGCTGGGGAAAGTGCTCACCGCCCTGGGAGTTTCCAAACCTTCCCAGAGACATAAAGGAGCAGAAAAGTATAGAAAAACAACTCCTTCTTGAGAATGTTTTTTTCTTGGTTTTAGAAGAAACAACTTTGGGGTTTTCTTCTGCCTTTCAGGCTTCCCGACGTCTAAATATACCAAGCGTAATCATTTATTGTACAAACCAAGTTATGTACAATATATGTTTATCTTGCTAAACTAAGAGAAAACTACTTTGGATCTGTAAGGGGTGCCAAAAGTATTTCATAGTTGTTTCCCTAAAAATATTACAGTATATTTTCATGTCCCAGAAATCGAACCCCCCCTAATTTTTATAAGAGCAAGTACCTTGGGCAGTTTATACCCATTTCTTTTTCTCAAAGTGGTAAATATCAACTTCCAATTTAATAGCTCCTGCTTCCGTAAATGTTTCCCTGCAACAGACAGGTGGTATTTCCTAAGTAGTATAATTAAAGCTTCACTATTGTAGCATGTTACTTATGCAAATATTTTCCTAATTTTCATGCATCAGAGCAAAATTGAATTCTTATTCAACATGCTAAATCAAGCTTTAATATTATTTTTTCCACCTCCTCTCTGAACTCTTCCAAACACGTTCTGAACCCACTTATTGCTGTCTACCTGCAATTTTTCTTCAACTTGTCATCCATTTCATCTTTTACCCCCAAAAAGAACTGCCTCTTACAGACTTCCATAATCCTAGTACTAGGATTATGAAAACATCAGCCTTCATCCGCTTGTATCCTTCTACAGAGAAGGAAGGAGAAGATAACATTTTTCAGAATTTGTTACATGTTTTCCTACCAAAGGGTTTCATGATTCACGTGCTCCTGGATTCTTCTGATTTAAAATCAACTTTGTCGCAGTGAACACTGTGGTACGTCTCTTTTTGAATGATGGTTCTCTCAGGGTATGTGCCCAGTAGTGGGATGGCTGGGTCATATGGTAGTTCTATTTTTAGTTGTGTAAGGAACCTCCATACTGTTCTCCATAGTGGTTGTAAGCAATTATACTCCAATAAAGATTAAATCAATCAATCAATCAATCAATCAGCTTTGTCTATTGCTATTCCCCATCCCTCCTCAACTCAAGGAGGTAAGACAGGAAATCGTAACTCCACGCGCTTTTTTTTTTTTTTAAGGTCTATGCTTCTTTAGCAGAATGGGCTCTGTTTTTTGTTTTTTTTTTTTTCGGTACGCAGGCCTCTCACTGTTGTGGCCTCTCCCGTTGCGAAGCACAGGCTCCGGACGCGCAGGCTCAGCGGCCATGGCTCACGGGCCCAGCCGCTCCACGGCATGTGGGATCTTCCCGGACCGGGGCACGAACCCGTGTCCCCTGCATTGGAAGGCAGACTCTCAACCACTGCGCCACCAGGGAAGCCCAGAATGGGCTCTGTTTTGAGGAAGGGAGGGTGCAAGGGACAAAGGGACCTGCTGGATGAGGACTGTCACGTCTTGGCCGCCCTTTGCAATATGAGAATTCAACATCAATAAGAACTTCCTTGCAGGTGACCTTCAGCTATCAGTGCACTATCAATGCAGAGTGTCGCTGGAGAAATTTCAGAAAACCCACAGATCAGCCCAACAGCAGCTGAGTTGGACACATGATCCACCCCCAGCTAAACGGCAATAACTTCAGCTAGGTAACTGGTAAGATAAATAGATCTGAGAACCAGTCATATGCATACTTAGTACACATCAGGGAACAAGGACCACGTGAATCTCAGACATTAAAAGGAAGCTTCTCAGCAAACAGAAAGGGATGGTGAGAGCACTGCGTGGGCACTGGGAGTCCTGGGCCCAGCACCGCTCCCTGGGCAGGTGCTGAAAACACTCTCGGCCTTAAATCCTTCACTGGTAAAATCAGAAGGCTGCGCAAACACTGCACTTCAAGAGGCAACTCCAGTCAACTTGTAGCGACAGCCCGGCGAGCTGTGTTGAGAAAAATTCTGAGTCTGCAACTGGGCTCAGGAAGAGAATTTCATGTTCTACTGGAGATGCCTGCCACTGACCTGGAATAAGAAAGGCAGGTATTTTCCATCTCAGAATTTTAAAATCTCTGCGCTCCATTCCTATCCTAGGATTCTTTATGATATGTGAGAGAAAGCCCCCAAAAAACAATCAAAAGAGAGACAAAGGGGCTTTACAAGCTGATTAAGTGATAATAATAATAGCTAACGTTTATTAAACAGGAACTGTACCAGGAACTGTTCTACGTACTTTATATGTGTTACTTCACTTAATTGTCATGATGAAACCCAGTGAGGTAGGTACCACTCTTAATAATTCCATTTTATAGGTAAGGGACCAGGACACATTGATGCTTAGTCACCTGCTCACAGATTTAAACTCAGGTAGTCTGACTTCTGAGCAAGCTAGGAGGGAAAGGAGGGAGGGAGGGAAGGAGGGAGGGAAGAGAGGGAGGGAGGGAAGAGAGGGAGGGAGGGAGAAAGGGAAGAGTAAAGACACTGGCAGGTGGCGTGGAGGATACCACAGCAACCTCAGAAGTTAAGGCAGAAGGGCTGGCAGTGTCCACACGGGGGAAATGCAGGCCCAGCGAAGGCTGTGCGGGCTGAATTCTATCAGTGCTGAATTCTATCAATTCCATGAGTGCTCGTGGGGAGGGTGAAGCAAACTGCCATGACCGGACACTTGGGAGCCACCTCTGGCTTCTCTGACAACCTAAGCTGGAGTTCACAAGAGCAACCCAGACGAAGGAGGCATCAAAGAAGATATCAGCTGTGAGTTTCAGATAGTTCAACAGACGTTCCAGAGAGGGTGAGGTCAGCTGGCACAGAAACAACGAGGAAGGCTTCAGGAAAGGGATGAGGCCGACAGGATGGGCAGGGGCGTGAACGGCAGGCAGAAGGGTATCATGAGCCTGCAGAGCAGCGGTGAAGAGTTTGAGGAAGACCAGCCCGAGGGACAGGAGACCCCAGCTCCGGCTCCCCATGGCGAGAAGCGACGGTGAAGCTACTGCTCTCTGGACAGTCACTCCCAGAGTTTATACACGCTCCTCTGCATCTCCTAGCAGCCGGACTGCTTCCTGGCTCTTTGTTCCCCTCCCCACCACCGCAACTAGGGTAGAGGGATTTAATTGGGAGGATGTCCCCAAGTCAACCAAACTCTGAGAATTTACCATGTGCAGGTATCGGGCAAGGCACTCAGGCAGAGTTCTCAACTAGGGATCCACAGAGGGGTGTCAGGGGCCTGTGCACCTCCCCAGAATATTATGCAAAATATGAGGGGGGAGGCAAATTTCTGGGGAGAGGGTCGCCAGTTTCCTCATCAGATTCTTACAAGGGTACACAAGCCACAAAAGGTTAAAAATCTCTGCACCAGGGAGACCAAGGGGGAAGTGCCCAGGTCCGGCACTCAAGAAATGCAATCTCGTGGGGGAAGACAGACAAACAGAAATAACCCAGGCAAGGCAGCCTCTGAGAAGTACCCTAACGGAGTACAAAAAAGCAGAGTGAGGGAGGGGGGCAGAGGTTCATTCCAACGGGGATGCCCACAGGATGTGCTCCCCACACCCCAGTTTTGGGATCCAAGTTTGCAATGAAGGAAAAACAGACGTTACAGTAAGTCCCCTACGTATGAACCTTCAAGTTGCGAAATTTCAAAGATACAAACGTGCAGTCCATCAACGTCAGGTGTGAGTGAAATTGCAGCTTCCTCCGTCTCCTGTTGCTGGCGATCCTTCAGCTCTACCATCTCCCACCTCCTCTCCCTCCTCCAGTCAGTAACCCTTCCTGCCTGTTCACTCGATGCCAGCCCCTGTGTGCCAGCTGTCGTGCTGGACTACTGTATCTTTCAAGGGAATGTACTGTAAGATTAAACATGTTTTAATTTGGGGGTTTACTTGTTTTTATGTATTAGTTGTGTGAAAAGTATTATAAACCTATCACAGTACAGCACTATATAGCCGATTGTGTTAGTTGGGTACCTAGGCTAACTTTGTTGGACTTAGGAACAAATCGGACTTACGGAACTCGTTCGTTTGTAGAGGACTTACTGTATTACTTCTCCCCAAGCCTAGACAGAGCCCCTGGCCAGAGCCCCTGGCTCAGGTACTCCCAGCAGGAAACCAAGAGTGTGAGGCCAACCTTATTCCCCCAGAAGGAGGGGGAAGGAGGACACTGCTCCAGGACTATGGGAGGTGGCAGGAAGATACCCTTCCTGAAAATGAGCACTGACCCTGGTCCACCCGTCCCCGCTCTGCCAGCTCCCATCCTCTGAATTCCTGGGGTGCTTGTGGCACTGACCCTCGGGAGCCCCTCACTCTCCCGGCCTCAATTCTCCCACCCTTTGTCCAAAACCTTTGTGCCATCACCTGTTTCATTCTCTCCCAAGACCTCACCGCCATCTGAAATTCTCATCTCTTTGTTGAAGTGTTCATTACCTGTCTTGTCCTCATGAAACGTAAGCTCCATGACAGCAAAGCCCTGAAATGTCTGGTTCCCTTCTCCATCCCTAATACCTACAACACTGCCTAGCACGTACGCACACTCACTACATATTTGGTGAATGAGTGTCTGTCTCCTGTCCCTTTGTATGTATTCTCTTGAAGGACCTGCACGGCATCCAGGTCCCAGAGGAAAGTGTAAGAAGAAACAGAGGCACTTTCTTCCCCAGAGACCACTTCTGAGATACTGGGTGTGCAAGGCGGCCCTTAATTTAAATGATTACGGCAGAGCGTAGCCAGAGGACCACGTGTGAAGCTCAGAACTTTAGTATCCTATCACCTTCTGAACCAACAATACTGCCAAAGTGTCATGTGTTTCTCTGACAGGTCTCAGCTTTCCTGTCACCCACCTCAGCTAGGCACTCATCGCCCACACCTTAGGTCATTGCAGTGACCACCTAGGTGGCCTCTGTCGCCAAACCATCTTACGAACCTCCAGCAGCTTCATCTGCCAATAATCACTGTTCCTAGGACATAAAAGGTGTCCACAGACTTCCCTGCTGGTTCAGTGGTAAAGAATCCGCCTTCCAATGCAGGGGATGTGGGCTCGATCCCTGGTCGGGGAACTAGGATCCCACATGTTGCGGAGCCACTAAGCCCATGTGCCACAACTACTGAGCTGGCGCACCTCACACAAGAGCCCGCGTGCCGCAAACTACAGAGCCCACGCTCTCTGGAGCCCGTGCGCCACAACAAGAGAGAAGCCCAGGTGCTGCAACGAAGACCCCGCAAGCCACAACTAAAGACCCGACGCAGCCAAAAAAAGTAAATAGAATAAATTTTAAAATAAATAAAGAACTGCTTTAAAAAAAAAGGAAAAAAAGGTGTCCAGTAAGTGTCTGAAGAATTAAAGCATGAATCCGTGGATGAAAATAACAAACACTGCCTTCGTCATATAAAATCCCTGCTTTCAAAAATCTATGTTGCAATACAACAAACTAGTGAATATAACAAAAAAGAAATAGACTCCCAGATAAAGAGAACAACCTAGTGGCTACCTGTTGGGAGAGGGAAGGGGGGAGGGGCAATAAAGGGGTAGGGGGTTAACAGATACAAACTACTATGTATAATAAAAATCAGGGGCTTCCCTGGTGGCGCAGTGGTTGAGAGTCCGCCTGCCAATGCAGGGGACACGGGTTCGTGCCCCGGTCCAGGAAGATCCCACATGCCGCGGAGCGGCTGAGCCCATGAGCCATGGCTGCTGAGCCTGCGCGTCCAGAGCCTGTGCTCCGCAGCGGGAGAGGCCACAACGGTACGAGGCCCGCATACCGCAAAGAAAAAAAAATCAGCTACAATGATATATTGAACAACACGGGGAATACAGTCAATATTTTATAATAACTATGAATGGAGTATAGCCTTTAAGAACTGTGAATCACAACAGACTCACAGACTTAGAGAACAGACTTAAGATACCAGAGGGGAAAAGGTGGGGCGGAGGGATAGTTAGGAAGTTTGGGATTGACATGTACACAAGGCTATATTTAAAATGGATAACCAACAGGGACCTACTGTGGAGCACAGGGAACTCTGCTCAATATTCTGTAGCAACCTAACTGGGAAAAGAATTGGAAGAAGAACAGATACATGTATATGTATATGTATAACTGAATCACTTTGTTGTACACCTGAAACTAATACAACATTGTTAATCAACTATACTCCAATATGAAATAAAAAGTTAAAAAAATTGTGAATCATTATATTGGACACCTGTAACTTATATAATATTGTACATCAACTGTACTGCAATTAAAAAAAAGAAATTAAAAAAATTCTATATTGCTCTCTACCAAGTCCAAACGCGCAGCACCCTGGCACTCGAGACTCTGCAGTCACGTCACAACCACCCTTCCAATTTCATCTCCTTCACCCTGTGGGAGCCTCTGCCCTCAGGATCTGAGTTCCCTAAACTTATAGTTAGCTTATGCTAGACACCCCCTCCAAATAGCCACCTTTGCTTAGGCACACACACACACACACACACACACACACACACACACACACACCAATAACAACAGAATCTTGGAGCTGGAGGAGGTCTTAAAAACTGAAGCCATAATATGTGTATGTATAGCTGATTCACTTTATTATAAAGCAGAAACTAACACACCATTGTAAAGCAATTACACTCCAATAAAGATGTTAAAAAATAAATAAAAAATAAAAAACTTCAAGCCAGAGCTCTTCTTTTGGGGAAATACAGCAGAACACTAAGAAATGCTGCATAAAATTTGACAAACTTATTTACATAGCTAAGGGCTCCATAAAGTAAGGGCAATCTCCAGGGGTCAAAAAATGAAGATGTGAACATTGGTGTAGCTCTAGATAACATACTAGGCAAAATTAATTTTAGAGTATTAAAAACAGAACAATTTTTAAAAAGGAACCAAATCTGAAGTAGAGCCAAGTAAAACTTACAGATATGAAAAATACAGTCATTGAATCCAAAGAAAAAATGGGGTAGATGCCTCTGCCTCAAGGTCCCTCCCTAATTTTCTACCCCTTCTTTGTGCCTATGCAGCTTGCCTGCCTTCTGTTGCTGGAAGTTGTTCACCTGAGATGTGCTCTCAGCCTCTCCCTTTTCCCAGCCCTCTGCTCAGCTGAAATAAAGAAGCAGAACCAGGAACTGAGAATTCACCCCGACACTCTGTGCCTGGCTCCTGGGGAAGCCTCCCAAGTCCTCACCGCACCCCCCTGCCCCGAATCTTTGGCTAAGAGGTGGTGGTGAGAGGTCCAGAGATCAGCTGGCCGGCGAGGGGGCTGTGCATGTGCACAGGCCTGCACACATCCATTTGGACCCCGGTTGGCAGGAAGGGTGGAAAGGAGAGGATCAAGGGATTTGTAAGAAGATCTCAGCAGAGAGGCCTTTAATCTTTGAAGCAACTGCCTGAATGGAGGCCACATTGTCAGGGATGACCTTGGGGGCCAAATAGCCAGAAGCGCTGGGATAACTGCCACCCCTCCGCCAGGCAACTGAGTCTTGAAAGACCGGAGCCCAAAGTCCAAAGATGGACTGGCCCCGTGGCCCCTTTATGACACGGTAGTGGCTCCAAACCAGACCCGGAAACAAGCATCCCATTGAATGGAAGACTGCGAAACTGAAGCCCTCAAAAGAAACAGCACCTGTGCAAGCACCCGCGATAAATCAGCTTCAGAGCTTGGATCAAAACAGAAATAAAGCCCAGTGTTCCTGCCTCTGAGACCCGGAAGTCCTCCGAGCATACTCAGGGACACGCAGTAGAGCGACAGGCTACGTTGCCCAACTGCTGAACTTTGGTGCCCTGGTCCGTTGCCAAATGGCTCTCATTCTCCACAAAACCCTTGACTTCTAACCCACCCCTCCCCATCAGTGCAGATCTGTGTCTGGGGTGCAGACAGAAAGATGGAGGATGGAAAAGAGTCTTGTGGCAGAATGCGCGTGTGGTGGCAGGTGCGGGCGTGGATGGCCTGGAGACGGCAGAGGGACCGGGCACAGCTGTGTCACGGGCCAAGAAGCTGGAGAGACAGTGGCAAGAGGGCCAGCTGAGGAATGCATCTCCATTCTCCTGCCTGCCAGCCTTTTTCTAATTCTTACCAGATTGTAAACTCTGAAGGGGAAGAGATGGGAGCCAACTCTCTCCTAGCTCCTGACATGTGCTAGGCTTATGTTCAATCTAACTGGGCACTTCACATGTGCAAGGCTGGCTAAATCTTATCGAATCTAATCATAAGAAAAGCTCCACAGGGAGGTCATATAACCCCATTACCCAGATGAAGCATCTGAGGCTTGAAAAGGAATAAGTACTTTATACAAAGTCCTGCAGCTGGTGAGAAATAAAGCTTGGATTTGAACCCTGCCCTGTCTTTAAATTCCATACGTTTTTCCAGGGATCATCAATGCTTTTTATCCCACTCAGTCCCCCACAAAAAAGTAAATGCTCCATAAACATCTTACTTAAGTTTTAAAATAAATCACCTCTGCAGCCATTCAAGATTTGCAAAATAAAAAAAAAACTGAAAACTACACATCACTCAATTTCCTGGCTTTACTGCACTTCGCAGATATTGGATTTTTTTTTTATTCAAACAGAAAGTCACAAAAATTATAATCATCCTCACCAGTTCACTCAGTCCCATGTAATTAATTTTTTTTTCATCTTGATCTTTTGTTAGCACTTTTATGAACTCATCAGTTTTCCATTAGAGTTCTGAAAATGCTTATTCATTCAGTTCAGCAGTATAGTCAGTTATCAGAAACCTGTGCTTGTCAGAGTCTTTTCCATGAATTCCTTGAAGGTGAAACCCTTTTATAGGCACATTTTTGCAAAAGCACCAGAGTACACCCAGAACTGTCTGTAAATGACAAAAGACTTAAAAATGACCACGGTTAAAGATTTGATGAAAGTTCATAATAATGCAATTGACAAAGAAATTTAGTTATTTCTGAGATATGCATTTTAAAATAATAACTAGAATTATGACTTATAACATGCATTTTAAACATGCATTTTATAACATGCATTTTAAAATAATATATAACATGCATTTTAAAATAACAACTAGAATTATGACTTATAACATTATACCAGACTTATAACTTATAACATTATAACATTATGACTTATAACATTATACCATATACCATTATACCATTATACCTAAGATTTTTAGGAATTTCCTGTAATGTCTGAAACATTTACATTAACATATTTCCATACGAAAGTTTAGTATTAGTTTCTTTTTTAACTTATTTTTTTATACAGCAGGTTCTTATTAGTCATCAATTTTATACACATCAGTGTATATATGTCAATACCAATCGCCCAATTCAGATACTGGATTTTTTACAAATTGAAGGTTTGTGGCAACCCTGCGTTGAGTGTCGAGCAAGTCTATCAGCAGCATATTTCCAACAGCCTTTGCTCAGTTCGTGTCTCTGTGTCACATTTTGGTAATTCCCACACTATTTCAAATTTTTTCATTATTATTCTCTTTGTTATGGTGATCTGTGATCTGCAATCATTGATGTTACTTACTTTTTTTAATGATGTTACTATTACAAAAAGATTATGACTCACTGAAGGCTCAGATGATGGTTAGCATTTTTTTAACCAATAAATTATTTTTTCCCCGAATTCGACCAATAAAGTATTTTTGAATGAAGGTATGTAGATTTTTTTTTTTTTAGACATAATGCTACTGCACACTTAATTGACTACAGTATAGTGTAAACATAACTGTTATATGCACTGGGAAACCAAAACATTTGTGTGACCCTCTTGCAATATTCACTTTATTGTGGAGGTCTGGAACTGAACCCACAGTGTCTCCCAGGTCTGCATCTATAAAATCCATGGTTTGTCTGGAATATCATTTCTCTATTCCCACCCCCACCTTTCCTTCTCCTTTTCCCACCTTGGGCCCTCTTCCCAGGCCTTGGTGCCATAAAGGGCAATTCCACCTTCAATGGCTTATGGGATCTTAGTTCCCCAACCAGGGATCGAACCTGGGCCCTGGCAGTGAAAGCGCCAAGTCCTAACCAGGGAATTCCCAAAAACGCAGTTTAAAAGAAGAGAAGAAATGGGTAGGAGGCAGATAACACCTCTTCCCCTGGCCTGTTGTCTCATGTTAGTAAAGGGGCTGGACGACTCATGTTCGTGACTTTCTACACCCAGAAGCCACAGCTCTTCACGCTCCTGGTCCCCCCACTGGCCTGGGGGGAGGTTAGAAGCCCAAAGGACAAACTTGAGGTTCCTGGACTTCCTGGCCAGTCCCCTCGGTTGTTTTATTAGTATTGTCAGGGGTGCCCCAAGCTTTATTAAATTTTCCTTACATTTATGTCATTGTTTCCAATGACAGTGGCTCAGGCCCCAGCATGTCAGTAAATTCCAAGCTTTTGATGTCCACTTCACACATAAGGAGGTGAGAATTTATTTTTGAATGTCATTCAATTTTTCAATACCTAAATAGACTAAAAACAAAAACATCAGGAAAATAATAATTCATGTTTTGGGGGGGGTTTAATCTAGAATTCTTTCCAGAATCCAGCACCTGGTTATCACAGCTATTATACTTTATTTATTTATTTTTTTTTTGAGGTACGCGGGCCTCTCACTGCTGTGGCCTCTCCCGTTGCGGAGCACAGGCTCCGGACGTGCAGGCTCAGCAGCCATGGCTCATGGGCCCAGCCGCTCCACGGCATGTGGGATCTTCCCGGACCGGGGCACGAACTCATGTCCCCTGCATCGGCAGGCGGACTCTCAACCACTGCGCCACCAGGGAAGCCCCTATACTTTATTTTTTCTTTTCAAGAATCTCTAGGTCAGAGTAGTGGGATTATAGGTGACTGTCAGTTTCTTCTTCATACTTTTATATATACCATAGCACTTTTATTGATTTCTTTATGCCTTGATTTGGTCCAGAAAAAGTTAAAACGGCTTGCAAGTACCACAGAATATAAGATGACATAAACTAATAGTAGTTGTGGGAAAGAAAGAAAAAGATAGAGGAATAAAATTGGTACCAAAGTGCAAATCATAAAATCTTTTACACTTTTTTCCAAATGAACCAAAAACTGAATTCTAAAGCTTTCTAGTAACCAACACAAAGGGAGAAACCTGTGTGGTTATATAATTTACATGGCCAATAAAAATGAAAACAAACGGATTGCTCAAGAGAGCAGAGCTAGTTCTAATATCAAGATCAGAAGAAAAGTTCTCATCACAAGAAAAAAAATTGTAATTATGTGAGATGATGGATGTTAACTAAACTTACTGTGGTGATCATTTTGCAATGTATACAAATATCACATCATTATGTCGTACACTTCGATATGTCAATTATATCTCTAAAACTGGGGAAAAAAAATAAAGACCAGAAGAAACGTTTCTGGAAGGTTCTCAAACACAGGATAAGCAATGACTCTCAATCCCATCCTTGGAGAATGTCACAGGGCTATATCTCATAACACTTAGGTCCTGGGTCTTGCCCCTCCTTAAGTTATTGAATCAGTTGTACTAGGTGCCTCATGCACAAAAAGGTAATTTTATAGGGGTTACTGTGGTCCAGATACACAGCCATTATCTGGTATAATGAACATGTGTTGTTTTTATAATCATAAAGAAATATTATTTTAAAATAAATCACATACTGTGTGATTCCATTTCCATAAAGTATAGAAATAGACTATATTAATCTATGCTTATGGTAGTGACAGAAATCGCTGGTACCATTCTGTTTCTTCATCAGGGTGTTCGTTACAAGGGTATGCTCAGTTTGTGGAGATTCATCAAGCTGTACCCTTACATGTGCACTTTTCTGTACATATAACATACTCCCATGGGAATTTCCTGGTGGTCCAGTGGTTAGGATTCTGGGCTTTCAATGCCAGGGGCCCAGGTTCGATCCCTAGTCAGAGAACTAAGATCCCACAAGCCACGTGGGGCGGCCAAAAAAAAAGAAACCAAACCAAACAAAAAAACCCAACAAACAGAAAAAGGTACTTCCATGAAAAGTAAAAAAAAAAAAAAACAGGGACCACATGGACAATTTGCATGTTTATTTTCTACAAAAGTTGGTCAATGGTAAAAAAAATTTTAAAGTTTAGCATAAGAAGTAAATTACATACTAAAATATCACAGAGATTAAAAAAAATATATGGATACTTCTAACACTGAAAGCAGTGCTTGTTGGAACCTAAGAGTCTGTAAAAATTTAATCTATCCATCATGCTTTGCTCAAATGTATAACATATTCAGCCCGGGACCCTTTATATATACCCCATCCAAACTACTCTCACCCCTTCCAGTAGTACTTTTTATTATCAGGTAACATATAAATCTATTAATTGTGGATCACAAGGTCAAAGGAGGGTTGTCTGAAAGCTCAGAACGTATGCTTGGCCTAGCTGAGACCTCATCATCCTCGGACAGAAGGAAGCGTGCTCGTGGAAATTAAAAGGTAGGATTTGAGAGCGGTGCAACTCGGTACAGAAGCAGACAGTCAGCGGCCAACTGCAAGAACAGCCTCCAGGCCCCCTTCCAAAGCAAACTCTGCTCTGGCGGCTGCCCTGCTCCGCTCCATAAAGCCCAGCCCAGGCTCTGGGGTCTGGAAAACTACTGCAGCGCGCCGCCAGCCACTCCTAAAGCCAGCACAGAAGTGGCTGCTTCAAAGGCCTCGTGCTGCAAAGCAGTCAGAACCGTGCGGGGCATCTGGACACCTCCCAGGACAGGCGCCGCCGGCAGCCCAATCACCACCGAGCAGGAGATCGGGGCCTCAGCCCACACGAGGGTCCCTGGGTGACAGCAGGATAGCAGGGCCGGCTGTGCTGCTGGGATTCTGCGGCCACGTCAGAAAGGACTAGAGAGCCCAGAAAAGGAGAGGCCAAGGCTGGGTGAGGGCCCCTGTCCTCACACCCTGTGGTCCTGGTGCAGACGGCGCTGGTCCAAAGGAAACACACTTTTAATAGGAAAAGCAGTGATGGCTTAATTCTTATCCTTCGCATTTGTGTGTAAAGGCTACTGCTGTTTATATGTATTATGGTACGAGGAACAAGAATTCCTAGGTTCTATTCTTGGATCCATCACTGATAAGCCAAGTATCTGCCAGTGAAAATATCAGGTGCTTGGAAATTCAGAGCTTACCATCCATAACCAGAAGGTATTTGAGTGCCCAGTATTTGCCCTGAATTGATTACTGACTTGAAGTTCCAGGCAGCAGCCGGGTGGCCAGAATGGCAGCATAAAGAGAGGTAAGTAGGACGGAGGAAAAGGAGCCAGAGGCTCCACGGGAAAGAGGGGCAGCCCAGCCGGGGCGACATGCGACAGGGTCCCGGGCCCAAGGGGCCCACGAAGCAGCTGTGCTTCCCTCCACACTTGCCTCTGCTCTGAGGCTCAGCTCTAAGCCACAGCCTTCCCGCTCTGCCCACACATCTGTCTCATCTGTTTTTCCCTCTCTCCTGGCCTGCGTCTCAGATTACCGTTCTGCCCTGAGCTACCTCTGTCACTGGAGGGTTTGTCTCCCTTCCAAATCGGAATGTCTGTGGCGACCCCGGGAGCCACAGGGCCCGCCTGACATCTGTGGCTATGCCACCGCAGCCCACTCGGAGTCACTTAGGAATCGCGGGGGCCAGCCGGACAGATGTGTTATAAGTTTCAGGCTTGGAAACACCTTGGGGTTTAGCAGGTACACTGGACACTTAAATGGGGACATTGCAGACCCAGCCTTGTGAGACGTGGAAAGAGGCTGGTGTGCACCACCATTCGGCCCTGGCTCTGTGGCCAGCTGTGATCGCTTGGTTCCAGCACCAAGTTGGTCTCAGCAGCAGGTCAATTATCGAGCAAAGAACCTAGAAACCATTTTAGTCCAGACCTCTGCCCTCAGGCAGGACGTAGCTAATTCAGTCTGAACAAATGGGTATAGCTCATTAAAAGTTGCCAGGACGGGGTCTTTAACTTCCAATAATAGTCTGGGCCCGGGGTTGCTCTCAGCCAGTACACACCGGTACACCTGTGCCAGTTCTCAAAATACTGGAACACTTATGAACGTGTTGGTATATAGTGACTGCCCCAGGCCCTCCGAATGTCCCACTAGAGCCCTGACCTGTCCTCAGGAGAGCTCCATGACCCAGCAGCTAAAGACTAATGCCAGCCACAGTAAGGAACCTTCCGCCCCATCCCAGCACCACCATCCATACCAAAGTACAGTATGGTTAAACAGTTTTACTATTTCCCTATCCATTCAGCAACACCACCTTATTCTAAAACTTTCGACTGCTTTCTCTTATCTACTGAATAAATGCCACCCTTTAAGGTTGTTCTTCAGAGTCTTTCATACTGTGGCACCATTCCCTATCCTCCTTCACACCCTCTGCTTCACCAAACCCAGACGCTCAACATTTCCAAACACTAACTTGTCCTTGACTATTGGTCTTGGCTTCTGCTGCCCTCTCTGCCTGGAATAGCTTTCTCTTTCTGCATCCACTAAAGTCTTACCAACTCCTCAAGATCTCCTGAAATGTCACCACTTCCATGAAATATTAGTTGAAAGAGCCGTGTCCCATTTCCAGAAGTGTCACAGCAACGTGTAGGTTCTACCTCTGTAAAACTTAACGGTTGTCTCCTATTACGATCATTCTCATATACGCACCTGAACTCCCCTCCTAGAGGGAAAGCTGTGAGAGGCAGAAACCATAACAGAGTCATCACCACATCTAAGTGACCGAGCACAATGCCCTGCTCGAGCTACGTGCTAAACAAATATTTGTTTAAATGAGTGAGTATGAAGCCCGCGCACCTAGAGCCCGTGCTCTGCAGCAAGAGAAGCCCACGCACCACAACTAGAGAAAGCCCACACGCAGCAACAAAGACCCAACGGGGCCAAAAAATAAATAACTGAATAAATAAATTTATAAAAAATAATAATAAATAAATAAGTGCGTGAGTGAGTAAACAGCTCTCATTCTTTTGTCCAAGGGACCCATTCTTCTATCCGTGAACAGTTTCGGTGGCTTCTCCCTGAAGTTACTCCAAATGTGGTTGTATCTTTTTCTACAGATGGAGCCCAAACTGCATATCACGCATCTCAAACTACGGGGTTATTCCATAAGAAGCAGGAAGCGCGCTCCCTGTCATTACTTAACCACCCTGGAGTTTGTAACTACCAGCTCTCCATACATTTCTCCCAGCACCAGATCAGGGCGGCAGTCACACAGGGACAGGCAAATGAAAGGTTCTTGGTAACGGAGGCTGGCCTTACAGATGACAGGAAGGCTGGTGGTGCAGTGAGCTGGCAGGGGCTGCTTCAGAGAGGCAGGGTGGCTTGCTGGGAAGCAGAACCAGGCTGGGGCTCTAGTTGCTGCTGTATGCCAGGGTGTACGCGAGGGAAGGCTAGCAACCCTCTTCTTACCGCTGTGCTTTCTAATCCCTCCTTCCCCACTCTCCCTCCAGAGGAATGGCTGGGAGTAAGACCTATAAGACAAGACAGGACTTCGATGCACGACGTCTGAGCTTCTTAAAAACAAAGGACGGGGGACCAGGAGCCAGAAAGCACAGCCACTGTCTAAATCTCATTCCAAAAGGAAATCAAGGAAAGAGTAGAATACGATGGGACAGCCCGGCATGACAAGCCACCCTGCCAGCAGGTGGGCTTCAAGGCTCTAGGAGGCTGAGAAGAAGGTACGAGGGATCCATCAGTGCCCAGGCTTGGGCCCCCGTTAAAAACAACAGTTAGGGAAACGGAAAGCCAGTTCTGGACTAGGAAGCTGAGAACATTCTTCTGGAGAAGGGTCCGTTTGGAAAAGGAAACAAAGAATAAGGAAACCCAGTCAGAAAGTGAAGATTCATCTAGAAGGGAAAAGAAACTGACCCAGGAATTGATGGCTAAGGACGAGAGAGCCAATAGGAGACAGAGGTTGGGAGCCAGGTGTGAGATGATAATTATGGCAAACTGCTTCCGGTCTCTGAGGAGAAAGCTCACTTGGGGTAAAGGAAAAGTATGTGCTGGGGGGTGAGGGAGGCGGATGGGAGGCCATTCATTTCAGGGTCACAAAGCAACTGCTCTGCTCTCTGGGTTTGGCCATGCCGCAGCGTGCGGGATCTTAGTTTCCTGACCACGAGTGGAACCCGTGCCCCCTGCAGTGGAAACGTGGAGTCCTAACCACTGGACCGCCAGGGAAGTCTCTCCTCTCTGGTTTTAATCTGTGCAGTGGACGCCACTGGCTACCAGGTTAACAAGATGGTGGCCAAGGAGGAGAGAAGGGAGATCCCTCCCAGGGCCTCCCACCCACCCACACTCCCCCTGGGCTCATCCACAGGGGACCCTCTGAGTGGCCGTGGTATGGAAGAGTAGATACACTCTGTCTTTCAGAGGAGCGAGCAAGGCCTGGGGAGCTGAGGGAAGGCAGATTGGTCTTCAGAAGGAAGAGCTCTTCCTACTTGAGACCTGTGGACCTGACTTGTGAAGACCCTTCCTGGTGGTGTGCTGGGCTCCCTGACCCTGGAAATGCTCAGGCGGGGAGATCACACAATCGTAGTGTTCACACTGAAAGGGACCAACTCCCTCCTTCTACCTGAGAAGCTGCCATTTGCGCCTGGATTTCCCAACTAGTTAGCGTCAGAACCAGGAATGGAAGCCCAGTCTGCAAACACACAGCCAGAAATATTTCAGCAGCCACAGAGTGAGAGGTTCCGCCATAAATACCCATCTCTGTCCTGAACCAGCTCAATTACTGACCCTAGTAATTCCCTGTCTTTGGCCACAAGAGGAGGCAAAGCACCACACCCAGCCCTGGGCAGAACAGCTGACACAAGAACTTAGAGCATCTTCTCACCAGAGTTCCATCCATCGTCCCTTAGTTTTCCTGAAAGGGGGAATGTTTGTAATTCCATACGTTGTCTGGAATTATAACCCTCCCCCCTTCAGGACTGGGAAGGGCACCTAGTAGTTCTGGGAGTTTCTCTTTTTTCCAACTATTGCAGCGACCTTTTACACAGTGCCTGACACTTCGGAGGTTTTACTTCACTCTGTCAGTAGTAAACTGAAAACCACCTCGGACAGGCATGCCTGTTGAAGTAAAAAGAGAAAGAGAGCATCCCCTCCGTTTTCCTAGGAGGAAACTGAGACAAATTTTAAGTGGCTCTGGCTCCGTGGAAAAAGAGAAGCAGGAATCTACCCACTGCCCGGTCCACTGAGCTGCCCTGAGCAGGGTATGGGGGTTCAGCTCATTCCGCAGGGTTCCCGAGGGGGGCTGCAGACAACCCGCTGGGGGTGGAGGGTGGCCAGGACCAGGAGAGGGGACCGCTCGAGGGAGGTGGGAGACTTGAAGGAAGAGGAAGGGGCTGGGAGGGGAGTGGCCTGTGGGAAGAGGGGGAGGCGAGTGGCTCACGGCGGTATCGTTAAAATAAAGGACCCCCCCCCGAAAACGCCGCAGGGGAGCAAACGGAGCGAGCCACGGAGAAGGCGGGTAGCAAAGTTTGGGTCGCGCGGACCGGAGCGAGCGGCCTGGTGGAGGCGGCCGAAGGCGCGCCAGACACGGACCTCAGCCCGCGTCGACGCGTTTCTCTGGTACCGGGTCTGCGAGCCGAGTGCGGCCAGGGGTGGCCCCGAGGCTCCCCCGGCTTCCCTCCCGCGGGGCGCCCGGCAACTGGAGACCCAGCGAGGTGGAGACCGGGTCTGAGATGGGGGGTGGGTCCCCCCTGAGGCGGGAGCCGCCGGCCCTGCCCCCTCCCTGCTGCGCGCCTGCCGCGGCCCCGGCGCTACTCACTCCGGTTCAGGGGGTTCCCGCCGACCTGGGCCGACGCCGCCAATTCCAGATAAAGAGTCCAGAGCCCCACGGACACCACGGCGAGCAGCAGCAGCAGCCGGAAGCGCCTCCGCAGCAGCTTGACCGGGCGCAGCAGCAGCAGCAGCCGCGCGGCCCGGGGGCCCCCCATGGCCCTAAGCCCCTGGCCCCGGCCCGGCCCCGGCCGGCTCTCAGCGCCGGGCCCCGGCCGCCCGACCAGGCCGCCCCGCCGCGGGGCGCCGGCTCATGCTCCTCCCGAGGCCCCGCCGGCTCCTGCCCACGCCCGGACGCGGGCTTGCTGCCGGCCGCCCCACAGCTCCTCGCTCGCCGCCCGCTCTCGGGCTGCCCACGAGGAGGCTACCCAGGTGCGCCGCCCCGCCCCGCTCCTCGCCCCGCTCCTCGCCCCGCCCCCTCCCGCGCCTCCGCCCGCCGCCCACCTGCCCCGCCCCCGGGCTCGCCCCGCCCCCGCGGCACAGGTGGGCCCCGCCCCCGAGCGGAGCCGGGAGAGGGACGGCCGCTCGGGCCTCGCTGGTCGATACCCGGCGCCTCCGCCAGCCGGGGGTGCGTGGGGCAGGCATGATCTGCACTCTGCTCCCCAAGCACGAGTGAGGTCGAAGCTTTGTAGACGCGGGGCGTGGGGCGGGGGTAGTGTTGGGGAGGCTGCGGCTTGGGGCGTTTCGTGGCCCGCAGCGACCCTACCCCTGCCTTAGAGTAGACATCGGAGCTGGGGAACCCTGGCGTCTCAATTCAGTCGCGGTCTCCTCTCCCAACCACATCTCCAAGAGACCCTGGGAGAGTTGTACGGCCCCCGGGGTGAACCCAAGTAGTTGCTCCCAGACGAGGATGACAGAGCCCGGGGGGAGAATGGATGTTGGAGGGTTCTGAGGAAAAATTACAAATCAGAAAATAAACCAACAAAACGACAACAAAAACACAAACTCACTCCTAGAGTTAAAAAAGTTCATCAAGATATTCTGCATTCCAGTTCTCTGCCTTCAGGCAGGTAAAACATTATTACCTGATTTAAATGAGAGAATTAAAGTCCAGAGGAACACAGTGGACTGCCTAAGGTCATTCATCCGGGAACACTGCAGTTTTCTTTTTTGCTTTTTCTCCTGGGGACAATGCTCAGGAGACTATGGAGAAAGCAGGGGGTCAAAAGCATTCCCGGACATTTTAAAGCCACATGAACAGCATGCAAATACTGTTGACACACCGCTGTTCACATAACTGAGTGGTTTCCCCTCCCCTCTGCTACCACTGTAGCTGGATGTCCAACCATCCCATAGGCCCTACTGGACTATTGGAACTTTTCTAATTAGCCCCCCAACTCCAGGCTCCCCACCTGCCACCACCCCCCATCTTCTCTACTACCACCAGATCGTCTTCATAAAATCCTCTATGCCTCCATACACCTGCTCAAAAATGTGCTTACTGGTTAAAGTGCAAACTGTGAATCTGGCATTCAAGGCCTTCCGAAACCTTTTCCAACTTTACGTGGCCATGCGAAAGCTGCTGCAGCTGAAATGAGTTGATTCACCGCCTCCAACACATTTTCCTTTCCAGTTGGTCCAGTTGGTCAGGTCTGACCCCTCCTCCAAGGTCCATTTCAGGTCTGTGAAGCTTTCTTGGACCCGCCCAGTCCTGAGCAACCCCATCCTCCTTGGAGCTTTGGCACAACTGGCAGCCTGATGCGTACCCACCTACTGGTAGGTGCACACTCACTTTGAGTTTGAGTATAGTCTCCCAACTTCCCTGTGAGGCTTCAAAAGTGAGAACTGAAAAACAAATATCGCATATGAATGCATATACGTGGAATGTAGAGAAATGGCATAGATGATCTTATTTGCAAAGCAGAAATAGAGACGTAGAGAATAAACAAACAAACGTATGGATACCAAGGGGGAAGTCGGGCGGGGCGGGGGGGGGGGTGAATTGGGAGATTGGGATTGACCTATATACACTATTGATACTATGTATAAAATAGATAACTAATGAGAACTGACTGTATAGCACAGGAAGCTCTACTCAATGCTCTATGGTGACCTAAATGGGAAGGAAATCCAAAAAAAGAGGGGATATACGTGTACAAATAGATGATTCACTTTGTTGTATGGTAGAAACTAACACAACGTTATAAAGCAACTCTACTCCAATAAAAATTAATTTTAAAAAAGGCGGGGGAGAACTGTGCACCCTCAGGATGCAGCACAGCGTCCATTTGTCACTTGGTACCCTTTAAGGAGGGAGGTAGTCCCAGGAGGGAACGTCCCTCAGAATTCTCAGTGTAGTTATTCAGCAAAAGGTGAATCTGAAGGACAGTTCTCTACTAATAGCCCCGGGGAAATGTCTCTGTGAAGGTCCAAACCACAGCTGTGTGCACTTCCCACCCCTTCTTTCTCTCCCAAAGACCAAGACAGGAGCAGCCAGAGGGTACAAGCTTGGCCAAGGCAGGTGGGAGGTGACCAGGGCCCCTGCACGTGGAGTCTCTCTCTCTCATGGGGGGCAACCACCCTGGACGTTAGGCTGAATCACTTTCAGGACTTTGTATGAAAATTGGTGGCAGCCCCACGATTCTCTCCTTAAAGACTGGCCCTCTGGGGCTTCCCTGGTGGCTCAGTGGTTGAGAGTCCGCCTGCCGATGCAGGGGACACGGGTTCGTGCCCCGGTCCGGGAAGATCCCACATGCCGCGGAGCGGCTGGGCCCGTGAGCCATGGCCGCTGAGCCTGTGCGTCCAGAGCCTGTGCTGCGCGACGGGAGAGGCCACAACAGTGAGAGGCCCGCGTAACGCAAAAAAGACTTCAATCTACCAGACCCTTGAAGTGTTTATTATGTGGGAACTGGGAGAGATATAAAACATGGAGCATGCCATCTAGTTGAGGAAAAAGACATTCCACTAAAAAAGAAAAGTGACACTTTAAAGGTAGAGTTTCTGGTCCAAATAGTGAATTCCAAAGAAATTCAGAAAAGGAAAGAGATCAGTCTGCACCTCTCAGTCCTGTGCCCTCCTTTTCTCACTCCTCCTCTGTTCTTATACCTTGAACAGATGGTTACTTTCGTGCTTATGGTGAGAGGGCACAGGGGTGGGGAGGGGTGAGGAGGCCAGGAGACTCCTGGGACTCTCCCTCCCTCTTCTGTTCTCTTTCCTGCTGTGGTTGCCTCACATCAGACCCTGATTTCAGACCACTTGCTCCAAATCCCTTTTCGACTCCTAGTGACATCACAGCAGGGAAGGATCTGGATTCCTTTCTCAATCGGTTGAGCTTGCTGTCATCCTCCCTCAGGTCCAGAGGTATTTGTGGTGACAATTTTTGGTGGCATAATATTGCCACCGAGGTCTGCTCATCGTTGTGTCAATTTAACTGGATGCTCGCTGGTACTTCTGATGATTTTCTCCATCCTTTCACTCTCCCACTTCAGCCCTGGCACCTGCCCTGAATGGCCCAGGGCCATAACACACAAACTGTACCTGAAAGGAGAAAATAAGTTCCAGCATGTCACCTGTAGTATTGATGGGACAGACTCTGTCTTTGGCTCGGCGAGGATGTCAGAGTCCAGCCAAACCACAAAGGTTCTTCTCCCAAATTACAGAGGCTTTCTAAGAGAAGTCAACCTAAGCTTTCTACAATGGGCCGTGGCTAGCACAGGGAGCAGAAAATTCTGATTTGTAACAGGGAGGGGTATCCACTGACCTGTAGGTATGTGAGCAGAACTCTTGTATCCAGAGCAATTCTTACTCTAGACTATGGGGATGTCAGAATATACTAGATCCCGTAACCCCAGTGTTACCCTTCCCCTTTCCTAAAACCCGATATCTACGTTATAATGCAGCACCTTTGGGGAATTCCCTGGTGGCCCAGTGGTTAGGACTCTGTGCTCTCACTGCCGAGGGCCTGGGTTCGATCCCTGGTCAAGGAACTAAGATCCCACAAGCCATGTGGCATGGCCAAAAGAATAATAATGAGAGTAATGCAGCACCTTTGAACTTACAGCACGTGTGTTTTATTTCTCACCATCACGGGAGACTAACAGGGGAGATATTCTCCATTTTACAGACAGACTTCACAAGTAAGCTTCGGTTTCTTGAAGGTGACCTGCGCCAAGTTCACGTGACCGGTAAGTGCTGGAATCAGGACTAGAACGAGATCTTAAGCCTCTGGCGCTCTTCCCATTGCACCCAGGGAGTCCTACCTCTCCCGCCCCACCCTCCATAGTGCTTTCAACCCACACAGAGCCTCACCCTCCTCTTCTCTTTTACTACGGGAGCTTCCCTGCTATTCAAATGTATTTCGTGGAGATACCTTGGTTGGAAATTCCAAGGATAAATCAGCGAGGAACTCTGGGCCATCACGAAGCCAGTGTCTTCGACGGAGACACAGAGGCCTGAGATCCTTTGAGAGAAATCCTGAGAGAGGAATGAACAGTGCTGAAGTGATCCCCAAGGGCCACAGTCAACTCATGTAACTCATCCATACCCAAAGCTGTAGGTTTCTCTGATTCCATTTTGCACGTAGGAAATGGGCTCAGAGACGATAAATAACTTACTCAAGGCGATGTAGGTAACCCTATCTCACGTGGGACTCAAACTCAGGCTTTCGAAGTTCAGACCTGGTACTTTTTTCTTTTCTCCCTTTGCACATATTGCTACCCTGGAGAAATATAGTCACCCTGGAAACTGTGAGCTCACTCTCAGCACGTCTGTAACCCACTCAGCCACGTGACCGTTCTTCTCATCCTCTCCTCCCCACCCTCATTCATGCTGCCTGGGCGACTCTTTACTAAAGACGGCTTTTTTTTCCCTGTCCCTTTCTTCCACGAGTCCATCTTTCACAAATCTTTCTGCAGAGTTCGCTACTGCAGAGGTCAACCCCAGGAGAAGGTGGAGACCCTCACTGAATGCTTCTTATTGGCTACTTCTCCTGATTTCCAATGCGGTTGAGTCCTTCTGTCTGGCTGATAGAATTGTATGAGCCCGGGCCAAGCCCCTAGCCTTAGCTCCACCATCTGTGTTCCTAAATCATTTTGCATACTGGACTGGGAAACAGATGAATATTTACCATCCCTGTAGAAGGATCTGTGCAAGACTACATCACAGAGAGTCAAGGGAACCAGAGGAAGAGGGTAGAGATGTTGTGCTGAAGGGTCAGAACAAAGCTATTGGCTGGGAGAGATCCCAGGCAGTTCACATACTGAGAGCATATAACTTCATCTCCCTCCCAGGCAAATGAGTCTCGAATGCAGTCCTCAAACTCGAGGCGTGACCCAGACCGGAACTATACGCTTTGAAGCTTTTTTGGCATCTATGGCTGGGTCTGGCTTCCCTTTCCAGCCTGCACTGTGATTGCCTCCAAACCAGCACAAGCTCTCTTCCAGCATTCTTCCCCCAGGAAAGAGGATTCCCCAGCAAGTCAACAGACAATTATCCAGGTTGAAAAACTAACTTTGACTTGTGCAGTTTTCACCTGAGTAATACCAATTATTTCCCTCCACTCAGGTCTGCTTGGTTGCTGGGAAACCTACAAGGAGAAAGGGTAAACAGTAGTCTTCGTTGCTCATTCATTGTTGCTGAAACAGAAGCTAAATCAGCTCTCCCTGAAGCTCCGCCTCCTGTCTCTCTGCCACTGAACGCAGTGGAAAGGTATCCTCTCACCTTCTCTGGGAAGATGGTCTCTCCTGTCTGCATCTTCCAGCCTGCTGCTACAGGTACTGGCGAGGAGCTTTGCACTGAAGCTAAGGATGACGACCCATGGTTCTGAGTAAACGTATGACGTCTAGAAGCTGTGTGACTTCCAGTGGCTCCAGGCCCACGGTCCACAGCGCCCGTACCTCTGAGAGAAGTCTTGGGGTTCCCGACTTTTCTTCCAAGGGCACATCCCACAGACCGGGTCCCCACGAGCACAGACACACAGGTGTACACACGCTCCCCTTTGGGGGCTGCACAGGTGGCAGCTTCCTCTCACACCTTAGCTCTCTGACACCACCTCCTGCAACGCTGAGGGTGTTCTCTCAGCATTTGCTGAATAGGCTGTAGGTCTCCAGGCCTCTGAGCGAAGCTGGATTTCCTGCCTCTCTTCTTTGATCCTGGAAAAAGAAACTCTTTCATGTACGTCTCCCACTCCTGACTTCACAACTTCTCCTGTCCCCAGCAGGGCTTGTCGGTGACCACACCTGTCCTACGTTCTATAGTCTGTACTGCTTCTGAAGCGTCCAGCCCAGAAGTCATTCCATAAACACTTTGTACTCACAGAACATGTTCTTACCCCTGCTCATAGGAGGTTCCGCCTCTTTTAAAGCCCATTCATGTAAGGACGCCTTCCTCTAATAAAGCAGAAACGGGAGCATGGATGTCCCTTCCCTCGCCTCAAATACCACTGAATCCACTCCTCTGCTGGGGGCGCTGCAGGCAGCCCAGGCAAGGGATCGGCAGGGCAATGTCAACCTACCTAATGGCTTTGCTGGGGAAGAACAATGATCCCAAAGCCCGGGACATGTGCCGAGTGCCACAAAACAGCTCAAGTGCTCAAGCCCCAGACAGACTTTCTGAAAACCTTCTTTGTCTGAGTTCATAGGTCCAGGCTATGAACCCTTGTGCGAGAACCCCAGTCACTCCACTTAGCGTTCAATCACTGCAGCATCTCAGCGGCCCGACTCAGGTTCCAGACAGTGATGCTGGGCACCGATGGAGCTGAGCTGTTGGTTTCAGGTTTCTCAGCTGTGTTATCTAAGGACCGGCTGCTTGGGATTTGATCAGGGCTGGTTTGGGAGAGAGGCAGACGCTGTCTTTTCCCCAGAACAGACTACTCTTTGAGCTGGGCCGCCACCCGGACTGGGGATGGAAAAAAGAAAACACAAATCCCCACTGTATGTGGTTCTCCGGAATTTAGCTTGGCCCTGGAGAAGGAAAGTTAACAGCAACATCGCTCTCCTCTCCAGGCCCTCTGCAGGCAGCAAACCCCATTAACTGAGGCTTGTCCGGACTGGGAAGGCTTAGGGCAGGGCCAAGAGCGAGGTCTGACCCTCTCAGCAGGGACCGAGGCTCCTGTCTCTTTCCAGGTCAGTACTAAAGTGCTGAGGGCAGGAGACTGATTTCAAGTCCGTTTAGGAGGACCGACTAACATAGAACATTCTCCTCTGGCCAAGCTCCGGAGAAAGGAGACCAGCCCCGTCTAAGGACTTGGAACGAGACAGTCAGTGAAACGACTCAGGGGATGCGGTGCAGGTTCTGTTTTCCTGGCCCCTCATGTTCTGCCCATGTTCACCACGTGTAGGTGGTGGTGACGGAGGGCCATTGGGGAGGGTGTTCGATGTAAGGACCCGTCTTTTGGAGAACGTGACCTGCTGAGTTCTTCCTAAGCTTTCAGAGCTGATGAAAAATTCTTCTGCCTTGACAAAGGTTCTGCTTTTCATCCAGGCCTCCTACCGTCCAAAGAGGGCTGTCAGTGCAGGTCACTGAGAGACGTGGAAAACCTTTTATTCTGTCATCCCAGGTCTTTCTAGGGGACGTTGCACACTCTGTTTTCCTTTAGAGTATTTAGAAGGTGACCTCAGAGACAACCAATCCATCTCTGAATTATTTTTCTCATCTTGCTCAGCTGTCCTTTGCTATCCATTTTCCAATCCCAGTGTGATCTTGGCTTTCTAGGTGGCATATTTTTCTTCCAGGTGTGATTTCCCTTAAATCCCATACTGTTCTCAGGGGCAATTACCCCTGCTTTCAGAGACCTCCAGAAGAAATCCCACATCCCCACCATTAGTAGTTGGAGTTGTGGAGAAACTTGAGCTCACACGGGGGGGAGGGGCTGTGAAGAGAGCCTATCCGAACCCTGGGAACCAACACTGATGGGATGCACGGAAGAGGGGTCAGAGGTGAGGAGGGGGCCAGCCCAGCAGACACGGGAGTCCGACGAGAACAGGGCTCGAAGGGGCAGAGGGCAGGGGGCGGGGCAGGTGGGGACAGGGCGGCACATCTCAAATGCCAGCACTTGGGAGGTGAAGCTGGGGACCAGCTTTGACCACAAGGAGACGGGGAGGGATGAATTTGAGAGGGGTCGGGTCAGACTGAGCCGAGGTGACATTCAGAATCCCAAAGATATTAGAGAGGATTTAAGCAGAGAACATACAGAGAAAGAAGAGTTTTATAAGGTTGTTTTTTGGGGGTGTTGGTGTTCGTTGGTTTGACATGAAGTGAGAAAGAGAACAGAGCTATTTGCCCACAGAGAGCAGAGCTATTTTCTGCAGAAGCTTATCAGGTGCTGGCTGGGCCTGGGGAGCGACACAAGAAAAGCAGGGCTGCGGTGGGCAATTGCTCTAAGTAAAAGAATCCTGGACAGACCAGTTCAATCCTGATGTATCACCGAGCTTGGGGCCAAAGGAACTCTTACAACAATCTGCATGACAGCACTACTACAGTAGGCTCATCCAGGTTTTAGATCTATTTACTATTTATTTTTTAAATTAATTTTTATTGGAGTAGAATCGATTTACAATGTTCTGTTAGTTTCTGCTGTACAGCAAAGTGAATCAGTTACACATATATCCCCTCTCTTTTAGATTCTTTTCCCATATAGGTCATTTAATATTTAATGATCACTGCTCAAATGTCAAGCTGAGGTGGCCAATTAAGAGACTCTGGAACTGTCAACAGAGCAGTATCAAAATTGTGCTCATTTAAAATTAGCCCGGACGTTGCTAGATACTAAAGTGCTTAGTGGATCTGAGACAATTGGGAGCCAGAAGGAGAAGAAAATGTCACAAAACCAGCACAAGGCCCAACAGTGTGATCCAATCTGGAGCTACTGAGATGCAAAAACTGCAGACTAACCATGTCCACATGGAAATGGGGGGAGACTGGATCCTGTACATAGGATCACTGTGTTCTTTCTTACCACCATGTGCGAATCTACAATTATCTAAAATGGATAGATAGGTAGGTAGGTAGAGGTAAGCTGACGTATCAAGCATATTATTTTATAATACATATTTGTCTAAAATAAAAAAAATATATTTAGCATGCCAACGTGAAATGCCTCTATACCCCAAATTCCGATGTAAATTGGGTGTATTTCTCAACCTCATATTCCTTGCCATTGGCTGGTCTGTTCCTGTGTCAATACAACACGGTTGTTTTTTTTTAATTTATTTATTTTATTTACTTATTTCTGGCCGCATTGGGTCTTCGTTGCTGCGTGCGGGCTTTCTCTAGTTGCGGCGAGAGGGGGCTACTCTTCGCTGCAGCGTGCAGGCTTCTCACTGCGGTGGCTTCTCTTGTGGAGCATGGGCTCTAGGCATGCAGGCTTCAGTAGTTGTGGCGCACGGGCTCTAGAGCGCATGCTCAGTAGTTGTGGCGCATAGGCTTCTATACACAGTGACGTGGGTGTACTGTGTTGTCACCTTAGGAGGTAAGTAATTCCCCAGAAGTCCAGGCTGTATCCACACCAGCGTTTTGTAGGGCTAACTTGAAACTAGGCTACTAGCCACTGCAGGAGTGGGAGACTTCACAGCTCAGAACCATCAAGCAATGTTTTCATAGCGAGACTTAAAAAAACCCTTTCCAAACACTTTCTTTGCTGAGCCTTTCCTTTCGCTTGGCAGCCAAGCCTCCCTCCAGCTCCACCTTTTGTTCTGCTGCTCTGCCTATTCCTTTCTTTAAAAAAAATACTAATTTATTTATTTGGTTGTGTCGTGTCTTAGCTGTGGCAGGCAGTCTCCTTAGTTGTGGCAGGTGGGCTCCTTAGTTGTGGCTCCAGGGCTCCTTATTTGTGGCATGCAAACTCTTAGTTGTGGCATGCATGTGGGATCTAGTTCCCTGACCAGGGATCAAACCCAGGCCCCTTGCATTGGGAGCACAGAGTCTCATCGACTGTGCCACCCGGGAAGTCCCTCTTTTTTTTTTTTTTTTTTGAGTAGCTAGGTCCAAACACTTCATTTTTTACTTATTATTTTTAAAAAATTTTGGCTACGCCACACGGCTTGCAGGATCTTAGTTCCCCAACCAGGGATCGAACCCAGGCCTCCACAGTGAAAGTGCAGAGTCCTAACCACTGGACCACCAGGGAATTGCCTGGTCTGCCTATTCCGATCCTTTTGGGGCTCTGTGCTCTTATCCTGGGGAAGCTGGGAGGGCGCGTGAAGCAGACTGGCTTGCTACAGTCGGAGGCGTTTTTCCATCGGCGGTCGACTCAGCTCCGTGTCCTTCGCCAAGATCTACTCTTAACAATTCTACCACCTGCCCCTCATCACTCTTTCCTGGCTTGCCACTCTTCTCAAGCTCCACTCACATCAATGCCCCATCTCACTTTCGGTGGATGGCTCTGATTTTATTTTCTATATGAAAAATCAGGCAGCCACCTTTCCACAGTTACCTGCTTCTCTGCTCTGATTGGCCTCCATCAGCACCGGCTCTCACCCTCCTGCAGCTTCTTCCTTCACAAACACCCCCTCATCCCTCTGTCCTCAGTACTGTCCTCTGGCTTTTTCCTTTCAGTCTATAAATGTGATCACGTCTTCCCCAACCTGAAACCAAGGAAAACTGCTTTCCTTGGTCTTATCGTCTCTAAAGCTACTTCCCATCTTCCTTCTTGTCTCACTCCTCAGCCTAATAGGGGCCCACTTCCATCTCCACTTCACTGGAATTGCTTTAAATTCACCTGCTACTAAATCACCAAATCCAATATCGCAATTCTAGTTTAGCTTATTTTTCTGCAGTGTTTGACAATGCTGCCAACCTCTCACTTCTTGAAGTTCTCGTTCCCCTAGGTTTCCAGAACACTGTTTTCTCGTGATTCAGACCGTTCCTTTCTTACCAGCCATCTCTCTGACCATTAAGGTTTCCCCCTCACCTACATCCATAGTTTGGATCCACAATTTCAATTATCTTCTTTATGCTAGTAACTCTCCATCTCTATCTTTAATCCCAACTTCTCTTCGGACCTCCATATCCCTATTCTCAAATTTACTGGAAACCCACTGCTAAATCTCAGTTAATGGTGTCACTGTACACATGGTTCCCCAAGCCAGAAACTCTGGAGTTAGAGAACTACCCTTAACTCTTTCCTAACACTCACATCCATCACAAAGAAATGATGTCCTGGGCTTCTCTGGTGGCACAGTGGTTGAGAGTCCGCCTGCCGATGCAGGGGACACGGGTTCGTGCCCCGGTCTGGGAAGATCCCACATGGCGCGGAGCGGCTGGGCCCGTGAGCCATGGCCGCTGAGCCTGCGCGTCCGGAGCCTGTGCTCCGCAACGGGAGAGGCCACAACAGTGAGAGGCCCGCGTACCGCAAGAAAAAAAAAAAAAAAGAAATGATGTCCTTTCTACTCCTGAGTGTTCCTCAGATTTGTCCCCTCCTCTCTATTCCTGATGTCTCCCTCTAGCTCAGGCCGTGAATTTCTCTTCTGGATCAGGGCTGTAGCCATCTCCTTTCTTCTGTTCTCATGTACCGTGAGTGGTGACAGCATAGTCTGCTATGTTGCAAATATTACAGGGAATCTTGGTAGCCAACCTAGTGTGGTGTGGGTGGAGACGCAGTAGGAATCATAAGACTGGACCAAAAATAACATGGCCAGAGGCGATTTTATGTTGTGAAAAATCACATAAATTTCATGGATAAAAAGTGATTTCTTCCTAAGCAACTCCTAAAAAGAGAAAATTTAAAAAGCAAAGCAGATGACACCAATGGCTCTTTTCTTAAGATCTAAAGACCATCCTTGGGACTCTCCTGGTGGCGCAGTGCATAAGACTCCACACTCCCGGTGCTGGGGGTCCGGGTTCAATCCCTGGTCAGGGAATTAGATCCCACATGCATGCCGCAACTAAGAGTTTGCATGCCTCAACTAAGGAGCTCTGGAGCCACAACTAAGGATTCTGCCTGCCGAATCTAAGGAGCCCACGTGCTACAACTAAGGAGACGGCGGCTGCAGTTAAGACCCGGCACAACCAAATAAATAAATAATAAATATTAAAAAAAAAAAAAGAGACCATCCTTTGCTTGGTTCCTGCAGATACTGCAATAAGCCCTGGTATTTAGTGATTGTGCCTTACCCTGATCCACAGTACAAAGATTTCCCAAGAAATAAACATTTCATAGATTTATTATTGCATCATGCTTACTCTCACCCCTAATTTTTAAGAAAGTGAGTTTGCATTTCAGATTCTTTCTTCATGCATGAATTGATAACACTATGCTTCTTTTTAAATTTATTTTTATTTATTATCTTTAAAAACAAAAATTTTGTTTGGCCCTACCACGCAGCACGCATGAACTTAGTTCCCCAACCAGGGATGGAACCCACGCCCCGTGCAGTGGAAGGGCGGATGCTTAATCACTAGACTGCCAGGATGCTTCTGATTTTGGTTATTGGGTCTTTTTTTCCATTTTTAAGCAAAATCAAATGTTTTCAATTATTGCAAAGGTCTTGAAATACGTAACAGATTTACATTATTCTGTTAAGTGAAATTTCATACCATTTCTTATGCCCCATGTTCTAGGACTGTCTCCTGTATCCTACACTTCCCCAAACTTTCCGTTCTCCCTGCCTTTGCACATGTTCTTTTTTTTTTTTTTTTTTTGCGGTACGCAGGCCTCTCACTGCTGTGGCCTCTCCTGTTGCGGAGCACAGGCTCCGGACCCGAAGGCTTAGCTGCCGTGGCTCACGGGCCCAGCCGCTCCGCGGCACGTGGGATCTTCCTGGACCGGGGCACGAACCCGCGTCCCCTGCATTGGCAGGCGGACTCCCAACCACTGGGCCACCAGGGAAGCCCTGCACATGTTCTTTTTCCACCTGAAATGCCCAGTCCTCTGACTCCAGAATCACCTCTAAGTTCAGCTCAAACATTACCTCATTTAAGCCACCTTTTCTGCTTTCTGTCCTCTGCACCCACAGCGCTCATCTTCCCACCAACCTTTGGAGCAAGAACACTGCTTTTGTGTTCTCTATAAACTTAAGATCCAGCACAATTTCTAGGATGTACAAAGCACATAAAAATAAAACGCTGAATGAAGGAATGAATGGTATTAAATACATCTTGGAATCTGAATGACAATGTTGGGAAATAGATAGGAAGTCAGTTGAAGCCAAAATATAGAAAATAGTTAACTGTAATTGAGTGCCCACTGTATGCAAGGCACACAACTAAGCCATTTCATAGACTAAAAAAAATTGATAAACCATCCACATAAAATTCACCTTTTTTTTTTTTTAGCTGCACCACGCAGCATGCGGAATCTTAGTTCCCCAATCAGGGATTGAACCTGTGCCCTCCTGCAGTGGAAGCGTAGAATACTAACCACTGGACCTCCAGAGAAGTCCAAAATTCACCCTTTTAAAGTATGCAATTTAGTGGCTTTTAATATATCCACAGATTTGCAAACCATCACCTGAAAGAAACTCTGAACCCATTAGCAGTCACTACTCATTCCTCCCTCTCCTTGGGAACGAACTACTTTCGTTTTCTATGGATTTGCCTGTTGTGATGTTTCATTTATATGGATCATTAAACATGTGGCCTTTCGTGTGTGGCTTCTCTCACGGAGCATCATGTTTTCCAGGCTCACCCACGCTACAGCACGGGTCAGGACTTCACTCCTTTCTAGGGCTGAACGATATTCAATTGTCAGGATGAATGACATTTTGTTTACCTGTTCACCAGTGGATGGACGTTTGGGTTGTTTCCATTTTTTTTTTTTTTTAGCTACTATGAATAATGCTGCTTTGAACATCTTCGTACAGTTTTTGTGGATATGTATTTTCATTTATCTTGGGTGCACACCTAAGGAGTCAAAGTGGAGGATCACATGGTAACTCTGTGTTTAACTTATTTTTTATTGAAGTATAGTTGATTTACAATGTTGTGTTAGTTTCAGGGTGTACAGCACAGTGATTCAGTTATACATACATATATATGTAAGAATATGTATATATTTTTTTCAGATTCTTTTCCCTTATAGGTTATCACAAGATATTGAGTATAGCTCCCTGTGCTATACAGGTCCTTGTTGGTTACCTATTTTATTTTTTTAAAATTTATTTATTTATTATATCTGGCTGCGTTGGGTCTTTGTTGCTGCACACGGGTTTTATCTAGTTGCGGCGAGTGGGGGCTACTCTTCGTTGCGGTGTGCGGGCTTCTCATTGCGGTGGCTTCTCTTGTTGTGGAGCACGGGCTCTAGGCGCGCGGGCTTCAGTAGTTGTAGCACACAGGCTCGTGAGTAGTTGTGGCTCGTGGGCTCTAGAGCGCACTCAGTAGTTGTGGCGCAAGGGCTTAGTTGCTCCGCAGCATGTGGGATCTTCCCGGACCAGGGCTCGAACCTGTGTCCCCTGCATTGGCAGGTGGATTTTTAACCACTGCACCACCAGGGACGTCCCGGTTATCTATTTTATATATAGTAGTGTGTATATGTTAATCCCAAACTCCTAATTTATCCCTCCTCATCCCTTCCCGTTTGGTGCGTGTTTAACTTATGGTAACTGCTAGACTGCATTCCAAAGTGGCAGCACCATTTTACAATCCCACCAGCAATACGTGAGGCTTCCAGTCTCTCCACACCTTTGCTGGCAGTACTGTCTTGTTTATTCTAGCCATCCTGGTTGGTGTGAAGTGGCATCTCATTGTTGATTCCACTTCTTTAGTAACTAATGTTGAGCATCTTTTCATGGGCTTGTTGTCCACTTGTATATTTTCTTGGAGAAATGCCTATCTGGATCCCTGGGCCACTTTCTGTGTTGTTTTTTATCGCTGAGTTGTAAGAATTCTTTACATACTCCCGCTACGAGATTTTCTCTTTCTTAATCCTCACAATCACGCTGCTTAAGCAGGTAGCTTGATCTCCATTGTTTAGGTAGAGACTGGAGCCTGGAATTCTAGTGAGAGGCATGACGGAACCTATATCTGTGAGTCTCCAAAGCCTGTGCTCGTCCCACTACTCTTTACTGCCTCTTGGTGATGGAGTAGCTTTAACTGACAATGAGGTTTAGAGAGCGGCTACACTAGCGTGTGGTTAATATGAAGACCGACGAACGTCGCTGGAATTGAGGCCAGGGTGCTAGAAACGTTATTGACTCACTGCTGAACCCAGTGGGGGGAGGCCTAAGTCGCATATGAAATAAAATCTCTAAGATTCCTTCTTATTCTGAAATCCTGTGATTTGATAAGTCTTTTTGTTTTGCCCAGCATCAAACAGCAACAGTGATGGATAGCTAAGGCCTCAAGTGTTATTAGGACAAAAGGAAGCACCGCCCACTGACGTACATCCCTCTGAAGCCCAGGACTGGTCCCTCTGGGAATCTGTCTGTTTATCAGCGAAAGGCACTTGATCTGCTATCACAGGCTTTGGGGAAAAAAAAAAAGCAGTATCTCCTACTGACAGTTTAATCACCACTTTTCCTTAACACAAATATAAAACGCTGAGTTCTTTCCTTCGTCGTGGGTAACAGAACGATGCTATACTAAGCCAAGACCAGCTGAATTCCCAGAGGCTGTCCAGGTACATTCACAACGACTCTGCCCCAAGCGCATAGCTATTTGCCTAGAAGAAGGACAGAGATGGAAAAGATGGATACGGTTTTAGTGTCGTCATCTTATACTATCTTTGCTACCTCCAAAACGAGACGATTTCAAGGGATGCATTTAGGAGAACTTTAATACTTGTAGAGCACTGTAGAAACCATGGACTAGGTAAGTAAACTGAGTCACCAATAAAGTATAAAAGTGGTTTTAACAAGCGATTATAGAAAACTCAAATAGAATATTTTCAAATATATATTTTATTGAAAAATAGTTAAATTAAAATATATACATTATTTTTAAAAAATCATAGTACTGGGGCTTCCCTGGTGGCGCAGTGGTTGAGAGTCCGCCTGCTGATGCAGGGGACACAGGTTCGTGACCCGGACCGGGAAGATCCCACATGCCGCGGAGCAGCTGGGCCCGTGAGCCATGGCCGCTGAGCCTGCGCGTCCGGAGCCTGTGCTCCGCAACAGGAGAGGCCACAACAGTGAGAGGCCCGCGTAACGAAAAAGAAAAAAAAGAACCATAGTACTGGTAAAACACTGAAATTTTCATACAAGGATCATTGAAGTTTCACTCATGCTTACCAAAGTGTCACCTTTCCTTTCCCAGACAAACATTTTGCTTAAGAGTAGGGCCTCTGGTGCCCTCTGGTGAAACTTCCTGAGATGGGGTGTCCAGAAAGGAACTCAGGCCCTACAGCTCAGGGCTGACAGAACTGCGGCCGATTCGCGTTTGACAGGCTGTGATTTGCAGCCTTTGCCCTCTGCGCAGGAGAAAGGCAAACTGAGACCAGAGTCTTTATCTCCTGGGGTGGGCGCTCCTCCCACTAACACTCAGCCAAGCTCACAGCAAACACGCTTTCTTTTTTGTCACTGTCTTCTTAAAAAAAAAAAAAAAAAAAAACAAACCCCTGTCATTATAAATGGGAGAAATAATGTGGGAAAGTCTGTAAATAATTCAGATTATAATCCAGACCAAATCACACCCCCAGCCCCACCCCCCCAAAAAAAAACACAGAAAAGGTTAACAGGACAGCAAAAAATCATAAAGCTTAGGATGCAAAAAAAGCTCATCTTTACCTTGCCTTTATAATAATGGATACCACTACTCTAGACAACTCTGTGCCTACGGTTTCTGGGAGAAGGTGACCTTTTCCTCACATTTCAGGAAGCAGACCTACTCCAGACGAGTGCCAGTCCTAAAAAGTAAACATCAACAGAGTCTAAGTTCGTTCTCCAGGCTGAATACTTTGGACTTGAGGTTCTTCAGTTCTCCTTGTATTCTATGTGCCCGTCTGTTGCTGTCACGAACCTCACACAGGATGGCAAGATCCTGGTTTGCCCGGGTGTTAAGTGTTGCCTAGAGATTTGAAAAGAAGAAGAAGAAATGATTACGGCAGATGCCAGAGAGAAACCAGTCATAAAGACCAGGCTCTGTTGGCTCCTTTCTATGAGTCTTTTAGTACATAGGATAGCTTCGATCCTTAGTTTAGTGACTAGCTAAAAGAAGGAAAATATGGGGTAGAATTAAGGCACAAAAGGCATGAGACGCTTTGCTTTCCCACACAACAGTAAAGGAGCCTTGAGATAGAGGTCAATCAGCAATTAACAATGAGTAAAAGGAAGAGACCGACATAAACATTATTAGTAAATTTGCCAAACAATGAAAGAAAGCATCTCTTCTCTTCTGTCATTAACCTGCTTGTCGCACAGTGATCATTCAGGGTGTGTGGATGACCGGTTAAACCTCTCCAAGGAGGCACTGAGGGCAACTCGGATTCTACACAAAGCCAGGTCTGACAGGAAAAATTGCTTTTTAACTCAGCTACTCACTTTCCCCATTTGTAAAACAGACACAGTGCTTTGTTTCCTCTCGGCTGCGCCGCGCAGCTCGTGGATCTTATTTCCCCGACCAGGTACTGAACCCCGGCCCTGGCAGTGAAAGCGCCGAGTACAAATCACTGGACCGCCAGGGAATTCCCCGTAGACACAGTTCTTTTAATCTACTTCTTGAATTGGGCGGGATGAACATTTCTGTTGAATTTAGCTTAGGTGGGAGCATGATGATGCCGTCATTCAATTACTTCAGCCTATTCTGTCCTCCCTCCGGCATGCACTGTTTAAAGTGATTTTTGTGAGAGTGATAGGGTGGGGATGCGGCCCAGCTTTCCTCTGAGGGGCCCTCGTGCCCGTCGGCTCACCCGCACCTCTTTTCTCCCTCTTGGTAATTCAGGATCAATTACCTTATAGAGCATCTGCTCCAAGTCTTTCAGTTTTTGCTTGAGAGCCTTAATATCAGTCTTAAAGCCTTCTACTTCCAAGACACGTCGTTTCTCCAAGGCCTCGTAGCGTTTCGTCATGACCTGTAGACGCCTCCCCATCTTGTTGGTGCGATCCTAAACACAGGGACACAGGAGGGCATTTGTGGAGCTGAGGGAGCATCCCCACGCCAGCTGCACTGCCCACCCCGTCGCGAGTGCAGAGAACTTCACACCTTAAAGATCTCTCTCCTCACTCCCTCCTCCTCACGAATTTGGGCAAGTTCTTCTTCTAGGGAAATGCACTGCTCTTGGTACATGCTGGACAGCTTTTTCTCTTGTACTATCTTTTCCTTCAGGGACTGTAGGTCAAAAGGAAAAAGAAATTAATACTCTGTTCTGGAATTCAGACTACTCATATAGCACTTGTAAAGAAAGGAAAGAAAGGATTTCTAGAAGTACAGAATGAGTTAAGCAACAAGACTCCAGCAAGGAACTCTGGAGAATGTTTGAAAACCTATTTCTAGAGGAATCTCTTAGCTTTTTTCCTAAAGTGTACACAGTAGAAATTCTTTAAAATAAAGCAAATATTTTTGGCTCTGGGAAGAGTCAGATAATGGAGTTCAGAACTGTACCAAGTAAGACATTACAACATACGTTTTGGGACATATTTCTGAAGTTCTTCTTTAAAAAGGAAGAAACATCAACAACACTTAAAATACACATGTTCCATGGAGCAGCCAGAATGATCTTGAAAAAACCCAAAGCAGAAGTCACTTCCTTACACACAATCCTTCAAAGACACAGGAAAGCTGAGCGCTGCGTCTTCTCAGCAGGACCGGGAAGGCCCCACGTGAGGGCCGCCCCCCCAACCTCCGAGCTCATTCCTCCAGGCCCACGACGACCTCCTCCCTCACACCGGCTCTTCGCTCTGCCTCATGCTCTTCCCCGAGGTCTGTGTGGCAAGCTCAGTCCCGTTTTTCAGGTCTCAGCAAAAACACCAGACTTAAGACGGTGTCCCTGTGCTTCTCTACGAAAGTACACCTCCAACAACAATATATAATCTTCATACAACCCTTTTATTCCTTAGTACCACTTCTGAATTTTTTTTTTAATTTAAATTTTTGGGGGTATTTTTTGGCCGCGCTACGTGGCTTGTGTGATCTCAGTTCCCCAACCAGGGACTGAACCGGGCCCATGGCAGTGAGAGCCCAGAATCCTAACCACTGGCCACCAGGGAACTCCCAGCACCACTTTTTTATAACCCATCGTCTCCTTGGTTATTTGTTAATGTTGCTGCTGTTTCTCACCCATTAGAATGTAACAGCTTGTTTACTGCCCCAGAGCCTAGCTCAGCGCAGGACTGCGACAAGTAATTGTTGAATGAATTTATCGATCGAGCCATACTTTAATTTTCTGCATGTGCAAACACTATAATGATGAGCTACTCTTTGAAACCTACTTCTTGAGGTTGCTGCTACAACAGCTTCCCGGACTAAATGGATCTTATTTGACAATTATTAGGTTCTTTGAAATTCTCTGAGTTCTTTCAACAATTCCAGAAAAAAAAAAAAATTCTGTAAAAGATAGAGCAAACTACCTTAATGTATTCATTTTGGTTGTAATGACTCTCATGAACTGGCCAAACTTTTCCACTTTTATCTTCTTTCTTCTTACACTGCACCCTGTATTGCTTAATCTTTGACATCAAATGATCCTTTTCAAGCATCCAGGACTTCTCCTTATTTTGGTTTTCGAATTTGAGTTGCAAGAAGTCTTTGGTGCTCTCGTAGAGCAGTTCCTTGGCGTGATGGAGACTAGGAAAGAATGTACAAATGCGGACATGAAGATGCTTCTATAGCACATGTGACACAGTTATTCCAAACAAAGCAAAGACACAGGTCCTTAAAGATGGTACAATATGTAAATTCTGTAAAATATTATTAGCAGTTTTAAAAACACACTTCATCTGTTCACTGGCAATCTTATATATGTTATTGGACAAAGTATAAGCATCTACACTGGTTCACACACTGGTCATTACAGATATTCTCCCGAGGGCTGATTTCAGGTTATATGATTAGAAGGACTATAGAAATATTTACACACAGCCTAAGTATGGACTTTTCCCAGGCATCAGACTTTACAATAAAGAACTAAACCATGGTGTTCTGAATGAAGGTTAGCACGAGTTCTAAAATGTCAAAACAGCTTTGCTTTTTTCTGTGCTATGCTCCACGTGTAAGCTGCCCAACATCAAATCCTGGCCTTTTTTCGAGATCAACTTCCTCTATGGCGCCACCTCAGCCACTTCAGCCCACGCAGTCTCTTCATTCTCTGAAATTCCCCATCGCTTTAAATCTACGTCCCTGCGCTGTAATTTGACACTCGCTTAACCTTACTTATCATTTATTTTTGCCCCGATACCACTAGATCATCAAGGACAGTACCAACTACTGGAAACACACAGGTACTAAATACAGATTCCTGCTGACTGAGATTTAGGAAAAGGCAAATGACGTTTCCATCTTCAAAAAAGAATATCCCTAAGAGTTAGAACTCATTAGTTTAATATCAACAGCTAGAAAAATACTGTATCAAATGATCAAACTGCTTGCAAAAGGTATTAAATACCGTGAGGCAACCACTGCAGTTTTCCACTGAACAAATGTCAGATCCATGTAGTTCTTTCCATGAGTAACACAGTAGAGATAAGGGGAAAATGATAACATAATGCCAGAAAGGTAACTGTCACCAGAGGAATATATATATATTATATACAGAAAATACACATATATATCCTTATTTAGGTACGTGCACACGTGTATAAAGAGGGAGAAATTGATTCAGTTATCACAAGGACTGCTCTTGCTTTCAACAAGTTATTTTATTCTATCTTATGTTATGGTCTCAGTTACAAACTGGGAAAGCATGATCTTGTTAGCGTACAAATGGTTTGAAAGTGACACCTAAAGGGCAGCCATTAATAGCCTTGGATTTCATGCCATTCAATACTCTCAGGATGATGAGCTAATGGAAGGAGCTGATTGTGTGCTCAGATACGCAGATGGCGCTAAACTAGGATGGTTATTAATAATCTGGAAGACAGATATAAAGTTACAATTTACCATGACAATTTAAAAATATTGTTCCCTTAAAAACAATTAAAACCCAGCAAAGAGTGGAGCTGCTATGCTTAAGCACAAAATACCAACAAGAAAAACGGAGAAGTGCCAGCCAAATGCAACATGACACTATGTTAAAAGCAGCAGAGCCCGCCGAGGGCTGGGAGGCATCTTCTACCTGCACCGATCAGAGGCTCAACTTGAGTATCACCTCCAATTCTAGTGACCACACTTTAAAATGGAGGAAGAGACACTAAAGAAAGTCTGAGAAGACAAACAAAAAACACAACAGGACGAAGAATGCAACGTGAAAAACTATTTTAAAATGTAGGAAGTTTAATGCAGAAAGGAGAAGGTAAGCTAAATCAGCAAGTCTTCCAGAATTATTTGTTGTGCACACGGGGCAGGGCAGAGGCTACAGCCAGACCCTGGGAACAAAGACACAGTTATAACAGAAGGTGAAAAGGCCCACCACGTAGTCATGATGGTCATCACAGGAAATGGGGAAGGAGACGTGTACCTCTGCTTGGGAAAGGTGTCAGAGAAGGGGTGACACTGCATAGTGAGGGGCCTGCTACACCGCAAGTGCTCTGTGAACAATGGTGTTACTGGTCTGACTGAAGAATGAGGTGAACTACAGCCACAGAGGAGCAGAGACTGAGGGATGAGGCTCCTAAGGGCTGAGGCAGCAGGACTCCATCAGAAGATACACGCAGTGAGGAAGCCTGCAGAGCACAAGGGTACCAGTGCCAGGAAGCACAGTTAGTTACTGCAACAATTTAAACAAGAACACAGCCTGGGCCAAGGTGGTAAGACAAACAGGGCAGAGAATGGACTGGACACAGGTTTCTCAGGCTCACACCTGACAGGGTCTGGAATTAGGGAACAGGAGAGCCAGGAGTCGAACATCATCCTGAGGTTCCCAGCTTGGTAAACTAGGTGGATGTGACAGCATTAAACTAAATGGGGGGCTTCCCTGGTGGTGCAGTGGTTAAGAATCCACCTGCCAATGCAGGAGACATGGGTCCCACCCCTGGTCTGGGAAGATCCCACATGCCGCGGAGCAACTAAGCCCGTGTGCCACAACTACTGAGCCTGCGCTCTAGAGCCCGTGAGCCACAACTACTGAGCCCATGTGCCACAACTACTGAAGCCCGTGCGCCTAGAGCCCGTGCTCTGCAATGAGAGAAGCCACTGCAATGAGAAGCCCGTGCACTGCAACGAAGAGTAGCCCCCACTCGCCACAACTAGAGAAAACCCATGTGCAGCAATGAAGACCTAACGCAGCCAAAAATAAAATAAATAAAATAAATAAATTACACACAAAAAAAAAGAAATGGGAAAAGAATGAAGTAGCAGGTTTGAGGTGGGGGAGGGGTGCTCGTTGGGAAAGAGAAAGTTGAGTTTCAATCACAGTAAATTTGAGGTGTTCAAACATATTCGCCTGAAGATGCCTTTACAGCCCAGGTCTGGCCACTGGAAGTGGACAGAAGGCTGAGGAGGGTTAGACAGGAGGGAAAGACAGGTGCTGCAGGAACCAAGGGAGACTAATTTCAAAGAGGGGGTGATCAGAGGGGCCAGACACATAGAAAGACACTCATTACAGCTGGGACTGTGCAGAGGTAACTGGTCACAGAAATTAAGAAATCAGTGATGACGTCAGAGAGGGCACACTTAGTAAAATGGGGGGGACGAAAGCAGACTGCAGAAAGCGGGGGGACAGGCAGGCAGGTCTGGGGCAAAACAGCAGGTTCAGATAGTTTCCATTTTCTTGTGCAGGTATGTTATAGTCAGGTAACACATCAGTGGAGAAAAGGACATTTCTTGACAGTAAGATCAAGCTAAAACCCGCAAATGGGTTGAAGGGAGTGTGTGGAATCCCCCCAGCCCTTCAGGAGAAGCATCAGCGCACCCAGGAGCCTGGAGAGAGGCGGGCGTCTGACAAGACACGTCCTCAGCGCCGGGACCCCGTGCTGCGAACGGACAGGACTGCCACCTTCTAAAGCAGCGGCAAACACCTTAAACCCACTGGTGCGGCCCTCTTGAACACTCACTTTCTGGTGAGCTCTGCAACTCTCTCCCGATCCCTCTGCTGATGAGCCTGCACTTCCTCCATGCGGATCCGCCTCTCTTCCACGAGCCCCGCCATCTGCTCCTGCGAGAGCCTGCTCCGCTCCTCCAGCTGGGCCTGCAGCGCTTCCACCTGGACGGGCCAAAGGGGCAAGGTGTCCACTCCCGCCCTCCCCCACTCACTTCTCACCTCTAAGTGAGCCTTTCTCCAGAAAAGTTTAAAAACAAAAACCCCACGAACAAAAGCACAGCAACACAACAAACAGGAGAAAAATCTCAGCTGGACTCCTCTTCACTGTCTTACAAGTGGGCTTAGGCGACACAAGAACAGACTCCGTCCACACCGAGCAAAACACCTACATCACACCAGGAAAGCTGGAAAAGCCAGTCTCCCCTACCTGGGACTCTCATCTTCTCACCACCTCCCTTTCTGGACTTTTAGGACCGTCTCCCTTTTAAGACTTCCTAGTTGCACAGAGAGAGAATGACTCGTTTCTTCATTGTTAAATTTAAAAAGTAGAGCAGAATGTGTATAATGTAATTTCCTTCTCTGAGGCTGGCCGTCACAACCCCAAATGGAGCTACTGGCCAAAGGTACAAACAGTCATTTAAATCAATACGCCCCCTGATAAGGACAGGAACTTGAGTGCAACTAGATGAAAAATCATGGTTGCAAGTGACATAGAGAGACCAGGTGGTTAGAGGATGACTTGCTACTTTCCTAGACTTTAGAACACACGCACCAGACAAATGGACTCATCCCTGAAGGTCAGTGTATCGGGACAGACAACTGCAGCTCTGTGTGTTTCAGCGCCAGCTCCAGAGGGAGTTCTGACTGTGATGGCTTTGTTGGGAGGGTTCGGCCTATGAGCTGAATGAACTGCAGGTTCAGAAAAGCACTGCTAGAATGGTGGAATACAGGGTAACGGTTGTAACACAGAACGCTGGGAAATTAAGAACCTCAGCCTTCCAATCACATGGCATCTGGATGGACCATGTGGGCAAGGAGGCACTAGGCATATGTGACGCCCGAGCCAGGCTGGTGGACAGAAATGGTTGTGGCCTGTACCTGCAGGATGAGGGTCTCCACGTCCCTCTGGTGCAGCTGGGCACTCTCCTCCTTCCGTCTCACTGCTGGTTTTCTCCTGCTGCCTTTAGAATCTAAAATAGGACATAAAAGTGAGGGGAGACCTTTACTTAGCTTTTCTTTCTGCTATTCATGCATCAGCATTACCTTTGCAGAGGAGTTTGGTTTCCTTTATCTGTAAGGGAAGAAAAGGAAGAAAAAAGACAATGTACAATAACTATAGTGCTAAATTGTTCAAAGAGGAATCTCTTAAGGGAAGTCTGCTAGGATATCATCGGGATAGTAATATTCATCTTTCTGAAGAATACACTACTCAATTTTCTTTGGAGTTGTCTATTTTCTTTGTAAAATCTTATTTAATTAGAAAGGGTAATGAATAAAAATACTAAGTCCAAACATTTTAGTTATAATGTATAACCCAATTTTCAATGGACAAGATGATTTTAAAAATAAGCAACACTAAAACTGCACTAAACATAATTTAATTCTTTAGATAATTCAAGAAGCTTATTTAGGGACTTCGCTGGTAGTCCAGTGGGTAAGACTCCGTGCTCCCAATGCAGGGGGACCGGGTTCAATCCCTGGTCAGAGAACTAGATCACAAGTGCATGCCACAACTAAGAAGCCTGCATGCCACAACTAAAGATCCTGCATACCACAAGTAAACATGCCACAGCGAAGATCCTGCGTGCTGCAACTAAGATCCGGCACAGCCAAAATAAATAAATAAACATTAAAAAAAGAGAAGCTTATTTATTTTTTTCTTTTTTTAAATTGAGGTATAGTTAATTTACAACATTAGTTTCAGGTGTACAATGCAATGATTCAAATTTTTTACAGATTATACTCCATTTATAGTTATTATGAAGTATTGGCTATATTCCCTGTGCTGTACAATATAGCCTTGAAGCTTATTTATTTTATACATAGTGGTTGGTACCTGTTAATCCCCTACCCCTATTTCACCTCTCCTCCCTTCCCTCTCCCGACTGGTAACCACTAGTTTGTTCTCTGTATCTGTGAGTCAGTTTCTGTTTTGTTATTCTCACTAGTTTGCTTTATTTTTTAGCTTCCACATGTAAGTAATAACATATGATATTTGTCTCTCTCTGTCTGACTTATTTCACTTAGCATAATGCCCTCTAAATCCATCCATGTTGCTGAAAATGGCCAAGACTTCATTCCTTTTTATGGCTGAGTAGTATTCCACTGTGTGTATATATACACACCACATCTTCTTTATCCATTCATCTATTGATGAACACTTGGGTTGCTTCCATATCTTGGCCATTATAAATAATACTGCTGTGAACATTGGGATGCACATACATTTTCAAATTAAAGTTTTCATTTTCTTTGTAAGAGAGTAGATCTTAAAACCTCCCATCACATACAAAAAAACAACTTGTAACCACATGCGTAGTGATGCATGTTAGCTAGACTTGCTGTGGTGAACATTTTGTAATATATACAAATATCAAATTACTATGTTGTACACTAGAAACTAATGTTATATGTCAATTACATCTCAATTAAAAAAAAGAAATAAAATTGGGATTTCCATTAAAAAAAGAGAGAGAAGGATAAGGAGACTGAGGCTTAGAGAGGCTAATTAATAGTCTGTGATTCCAGAAGTTGTCCAAATCTGTTTTATGACTTACCACCATAAGCAAGTTAACTATGTATTTTTTATTCTACTTCATTAAAACGTCATGGAAAGGTTTAAAAAAAAAGGCAGCTCAATAAGGCCTTAGACTCCAGAGGCATCATTACGAACATTCATTATCACTATATGGTATGAAAAAGTTTCTAATTATTTGTACTGTGCTTTTTAATTCTGCATCAATAAGAATTTCTAATAATGTGGTTGGTACCTGCTCTGAAAGCTGAAGATTCATTCTGTTCACTTACTTCTACAGCTTGGATAGTCTTTTGGAAAATGCTGACCTGAAGAATCAAAAAAAAAGAGAAAAAAAAAAAGGTACAGAAATAGCCTTCTTATAAATGCAATATTTCACTTTTTAGCTTTAGTTCTGCAGATTAAACATTATTCATAAATTAAATTGGTCAAAATTGATACAATCATATGAGGATGTCATGCATATGAGAGACCAAAGTGGACAAAGTAACAAATTGGATAAAACCCAGTGTTTTGAATATAAATTGGATAAAACCAGTGTTGGTGATATAAATGAAAAATAAAACTTCAGGGTTATTTGGTAATATCGGCCAAAAAAAAAGCAGCCTTTGACAAGGTCCTTTAGGAAAGTAACAGAAACACAGAAGTATGCATATATAGATATGTATAGAAACTGCTCATTGAAGAACTGCTTACAGAAGTGAAAAAAGGAAAATCTCAAATACACAAATATTTCTATATGAATGGAAAAAGAGCTTTATCTCTGGGGTACAGAATTATGAGAGACTGCCACTTTTATATTAGATTCCTGAAATATGTGTGTTATTTTAACAAAGACCATGCATGAATTTTGTCATCAGTATAAACAAAGATTTAAAAAGAAACTAGTACTGAAACTTGTTCCCACACTAAGTCTGCTCCTGCTGTTCTCTCTAATCTCATCCAAAACATCTCCTCTGAGCTTTAGGTTTCCAAATGGTGAAACGGGGTAAACAATGTTACTTCCAAGGTTTTTGAAAAAAACTCACAAAGCTCTTTGTAATTAGAGAAAATGCTTTGAAAACTTAGGTAAATGTGAGACTACCATAGCTAATTCTCCTTCTAGCTTCTTTAACAAGTACCAAAATTATTCTGATTATGGACCCCAGCTTGTATTTTGTAAAAGCCATGCCCACCCTGCTATACAAAGGATTACTTACCTTGTTGGGAGGCTCCTTATAAAAATAGGTCACTTCTCCAGTGTCTGTTCCCACAAGAGCCAAGAGATTCTGAATCTTTTTCTTGTCTTCTAGCTCCCTGCAATTCTCATAGAGAATAAGCAAACAGTGTCCAGAGTAAGTAGATTTTTGCTTAAAGGCTCTCCCTTCTGACTTTTTTTTCTTTTTTTTTTTTTTGGTGATGCCACTTGGCATGCAGGATCTTTAGTTCTCCGACCAGAGATCAAACCCATGCTCCCTGCAATGGAAGCGCGGAGTCTTAACCACTGGACTGTCAGGGAAGTCCCTCATTTATTTTTAAAGCAATGATAACCTCAAGTTAAAATTAAATAGGATTAACCCTCCTACACTGTTGGTGGGAATGTAAATTGGTGCAGCCACTATGGAAATCAGTATGGAGGTTCCTTAAAAAACTAAAAATAGAATTACCATATGATCCAGCAATCCCACTCCTGGGCATATATCTGGAAAAGATGAAAACTATCTAATTTGAAAAGATACATGCACCCCAGTGTTCACAGCAGCACTATTTATTGAATATAATAGCCAAGACGTGGAAGCAACCTAAGTGTCCATCAATAGAGGAATGGATAAAGATGTGGTACATACACACACACACACACACACACACACATATATACACAATGGAATATTACTCAGCCATAAAAATAATGAAATAATGCCATTTGCAGCAACATGGATGGACCTAGAGATTATCATACTAAGTGAGTCAGACAGAGAAAGACAAATATCATACGATATCACTTATATGTGGAATCTAAAAAAATTATACAAATGAACTTATTTACAAAACAGAAATAGACTCATAGACATAGAAAACAAACTTACGGTTTACAAAACAGAAATAGACTCATAGACATAGAAAACAGACTTACAGTTACCGAAGGGGAAGCAGTGGAGGGATAAATTAGGAGTTTGGGATTAACAGATACACACCACTATATATAAAATAGATATCCAAAAAGGACCTACTGTATAGCACAGGGAACTCTACTCAGTATTCTTTAATAACTTATATAAGAATCTGAAAAATAGATGTATATGTGTACATACATACATACATATATACATATGTATAACTGAACCACTTTTCTGTACACCTGAAACATTGTCAATGAACTATACATCAACTAAAAAAAAGTCAGGGCTTCCCTGGTGGTGCAATGATTAAGAATCGGCTGCCAGTGCAGGGGACACGGGTTCAAGCCCTGGTCCGGGAAGATCCCACATGCCGCAGAGCAACTAAGCCCGTGCGCCACAACTACTGAGCCTGCGCTCTAGAGCTTGCAAGTCACAACTACTGAGCTCGCGAGCCTAGAGCCCGTTCTCTGCAACAAGAGAAGCCACCGCAATGAGAAGCCCGCGCACCGTGACGAAGAGTAGCCCCCGCTCGCCGCAACTAGAGAAAAGCCCACACGCAGCAACGAAGACCCAATGCAGCCAAAAATAAATTTAAAAAAGAAAAGGTCAATAGAGAGGAGTCAGCATCTGCAACAGGCTCCAAAAAATTAATTAACTAAATTAAATTAAATAGGATTTATCTAGACCTTACCTCTAAATTTTTTTGAATTTTATTTTATTTTTTTATACAGCAGGTTCTTATTAGTTATCTATTTTATACATATTAGTGTATATATGTCAATCCCATGGCAGTGACTGAGTCGCAGTTCAACTTCTGCCCACTCAGACTTCCCTTACTCCCTCAAAGGTGGTTTATTCCTGAGAGCACTCCCCAACACACCTCCTGCAAGCAAATCTCCATTGCAGAGTTTGTTTTCCAGGGAACCCAACCAAAGACAGTTGATACCAGAAATGGACCAAGGAAGCAAATTTTAAAATGACATTTCAGAGCCTGTGATACGATGTGTTACAGAACACAGTGTTCTTAGGAGCAAGACAGATGAGTGATCAACAGGGTATAGCTTAAACAATTAAATAAAATTAAAGATGGCGGGGGGGACTTCCCTGGCCGTCCAGCGGTTAGGACACCGCACTTCCACTGCAGGGGGCATGGGTTCCATCCCTGGTTGGGGAACTAAGATCCCGCATGCTGCGCGGCACAGCCAAGAGAGGAAAAAAAAAAATGGGGCGGAGCTGGGGGCTGTATATTCTATACAAACTCACAATCTCTGACCCATTTTCCATACCTCTGCTAGTTTTAAGACCCAGAGACTGTTACCTAAAGGAGAAGCTGTATCTCCCAGGAAGTAAGACCTGGTGATACCACAGCAAGTGTACATTGTAATGATTCCCTCATTACCTCCAAGGGCTTAAGCCATTTATTCAAGTAATCGTACACTGTGGGAAAGGAAATACCCAGACATTTCAAGGATTGCTGGATGCAGAGTCTCAGCTGACACCTGGTGACGTGAGCATTATCTAGGGCATTTGGGAACCATGCAATAAATGGAATTTTGGTCCAGGTCCAGCTCAAGCTCAAAGTGGGTCCACTGGATCCAGACCCAGTCAGTGGTCATTTCCCCCATCTCCAAACGTATAACTGGAATGGACATAATTGGTAGCTGGCAAAGCCTCCAAATTGCTTTCTTGGTTTCTGTGCTAAAGCGAGTGGCAGCCTCTGAAACTGCCCCACCCCACCCCAGCCACGATGGTAAATAAAGACCTAAAGGATGCAGGGGTGGAGGTCCCCATCAAATCCCCATCAATTCACAAGTATGACTCATGCAAAACCACACAGTAACAGTGGGCTACTACCAAGTAGGTCCAATTCTGGTGACTGCCAAATGTAGCAGTATTTTTGCTAGAGCAAATTAACTTGGTTTTAGGTACACAGCATGTGGCTACTGATTAAGCAAAATGTATTCCTTCCCACTTGTAACAGGACCAGAGCAGTTCTCATTCATGTGAGGGGAACAACAGTATACTTTTACAGGCTTCCCTAGGACCTCGTTAACTCTTCTGCTCTCTATCAAATTTGTCCAAAAGGACCTGGATCTGGCCATTCCACACATCATGTCAGTTCACTACTGAGATATCCTATTAAATCAGACTGGATAGACAAGAAGTGGCGAGTGTGTTAGAACCTTACATGAGCTCTAAAGGGTCAGAGGTAAACCCTATGAGGCACATCAGTGAAGTTTTAGGAGTCTGATGTAGGCTTGCCAGGATACTGGCAGGGACAAATCCCTGCACCTCACACCGACCACCACCAAGAAGGAAGCATAATGCAGGAAGAACTCCTCAGCTTCTGGAGACAACTTTTCCATACTTTGGAACATTACTCTGACCCGTAAATCAGGTGACGTGGAAGGTGAGCTTTCAGTATGGCCCAGGGAAGCTCTGCATGAGGTCAAGGCTGAAACTATTAAGGAGATTAAATCAGTAAATCAAAAACCTCCCAACAAAGAAAAACCCTCGACCTGACGGCTTCAGTGGTGAATTCAACTAAACATTTAAAGAAGGACTAACACCAATCATTCTCAAACTTTTCCAAAAACTGAAGAAAAGGCGACACTTCCTATGAAGCCAGCAGTGCCCTGATGCCAAAGCCAGACAAACATTACAGAACTACTACAGACCAATATCCCTTATGAACACTGATATAAAAATCCTCAACAAAATATTAGCAAACTGGTATTCAGCAGCATATTAAAAGGATTATACGCCATGTGTAAGTGGAATTCATTCCTGGAATGCAAGCAAGCATGGTTCAACATATGAAAATCGATCAAAGTAATACAGCACATTAACAGAATGAAGGAAGAAAACATACGATCATCATCTGATACAGAAAACGCATCTGACAACATTCAACACCCTTTTGTGACAAAAACATTCAACAAATTAGGGATGGAAGGAAACAACCCCTGCACAATAAAAGCCACATATGAAAAACCCACAGCTAACATCATACTCAATGGTGAAAGACTGAAAATTCTCTTCTAAGACCAAGAACAAGACAAGAATGCCCATTTTACAACTTCTATTTAACAAAGTATTGGAAGTCCTAGCCAGAGCAAGTAGAGAAGAAAAAGAAAGAAAAGACACCCAAATTGGAAAGCAAGAAATAAAATTACCTTTGTTCACAGATGACACGATTTTATACATAGAAAACCCTAAGGGTTCCGCAAAAGACTCTTGGAACTAGTAAGTGAATTCAGCAAAGGAGCGTAACACAAACTCAACATGCATTTCTATACACTGTCAACAATCCGAAAAGGAAATTAAGAAAAGAATTTGATATACAATAGCATCAAAAAGAATAAAACATGCAGGAATTAACCAAGGAAGGGAAAGACTTACACACTGAAAACACTGCTGAAAGAAATGGAAGAATAAACAAGTGGGAAGACATTCTGTGTCCCTGGATTGGAAGATGTAACATTAAGATGTCAGTATGACTCAGAGCAATCTATAGATTCAGTGCAATTCCTATAAAAATCCCAAAATTTTTTACAGAAATAGAAAAATCTACCCTAAAATTCATATGGAACCTCAGGGGACTCCAAATAGTCAAAATAATCTTGAAAAAGAACAAAGTTGGAGGGCTTACACTGCTTGATTTCAAAACTTTAGTACAAAACTACAGTAATCAAAACAGTGTGGTACTCCAAACAACAACAAAGGGAATTCCCTGGCAATCCAGCAGTTACTACTCCACACTTCCACTGCAGGGGGAACGGGTTCGATCCCTGGTCAGGGAACTAAGATCGTGCATGCCATGCAATGCGGCCAAAACAAAACAACACACACACATATACACACACAAAACAGTGTGGTACTGGCATAATGACGGACAAATAGACCAACAAAATACAATAGAGAGACCATAAATAAGTCCTGCATAGATGCTCAAATGATTTTCAACTTTTAATGGGGAAAAAGTCTTTTCAACAAACGGTCCTGGGAAAACTAGGTATCCACGTGCAAAAGAATGAAGTTGGACCCTTACCTAATACATATATAAAAATTAACTCAAAATGGATCAAAAATCTAAATGTAAGATCGAACACTATAAAACTCTGGGCTTCCCTGGTGGTGCAGTGGTTAAGAATCCGCCTGCCATTGCAGGGGACATGGGTTCGAGTCCTGGTCCGGGAAGATCCCACACACCGCAGAGCAGCTAAGCCCGTGTGCCACAACTACTGAGCCCATGTGCCACAACTACTGAAGCCCACGCGCCTGGAGCCTGTGCTCCGCAACAAGAGAAGCCACCACAGTGAGAAGCCCGCGTGCCACAATGAAGAGTAGACCCCGCTTGCCTCAACTTGAGAAAGCCCGCGTGCAGCAATGAAGACCCAACACAGCCAAAAATAAATAAATAAATAGATAAATAAATTTTAAAAAAGAAAACTATAAAACTCTTAAAAAAAACCATAGTGATATTGGATTTGGCAATGATTTCTTGGATTTGACACCAAAAGCAGAAGCAATAAAAGGAAAAGTATTCAAATTGGACCTTATGAAAATTAAAAACTTTAGTGCATCAAAGAACACTATCAAAAGGGTAAAACGGCAACTGTCAGAATGGGAGAGAACACTTGCAAATCACTTATCTGATAAGGGATTAATATCCAGAATATATAGAGAACTCCTAAGACTAAATAACAGCAAAAAGCAACTCGATTCAAAAATGGGCAAAGGACTGAAATAGACATTTCTCTAAAGAAAATATGCAAATGACCAATAAGCAATGGAAAAAATGCTCATCATCAGTAATCATTAGGGCAATGCAAATCAAAATAACAACGAGATACTACTTGACATCCATAAGGATGGCTTATTATTAAAAAATGGAAAACAGGGACTTCCCTAGTGGCGCAGTGGTTAAGAATCCGCCTGCCGATGCAGGGGACACGGGTTCAAGCCCTAGTCCGGGAAGATTCCCACATGCCATGGAGCAACTAAGTCTGTGCGCCACAACTATTGAGCCTGCGCTCTAGAGCCTGCGAGCCACAACCACTGAAGTTCGCACGCCTAGAGCCTGTGCTCCGCAACAAGAGAAGCCACTGCAATGAGAAGCCTGCGCACCGCAGCAAAGAGTAGCCCCCGCTCACCGCAACTAGAGAAAGCCTGTGTGCAGCAACGAAGACCCAACACAGCCAAAAATAAATAAATTAATTAATTAATTTTTTAAAAAAATGGAAAACAAGTGCTGGCGTGCTTTAGAAGAAATTGGAACCCTTGTGCACTGCTGGTGGGAATGTAAAATGGTGCAGCCACTGTGGAAAACAGTATGCTGGTTCTTCAAAACAAATAATTAAACACAGAATTAGCATTTGATCCAACAATTCCACTTCTGGATAGATACACAAAAGAACTGAAAGCAGGAACTTGAACGGGTATTTGTACACCCATGTCCAGAGCAGTGTTATTCACAACAGCTAGAAGGTTCAAACAACTCAAATGTCCATCAACACATGAATGGATAAACAAAATGTGGTGTATACATACAATGGAATATCATTTGGCCTTAAAAAGGAATGAAAGAAATTCTGACACATACGTTGTACAATGTGGATGAACCTTGAAAAAATTATGCTAAGTGAAATAAGCCAGACACAAAAGGACAAATACCGTATGATTCCACTTATATGAGGCCTAGAATAGTCAAATACATAGAGACAGAAAATAGAAGAGTGGTTACTAGCGGCTGGGGGAGGGGAAATGGGGAGTTAGGGTTTAGTGTTTGGGATGATGAAAAAGTTCTGGAGGTGGATGGTGGTATGGCTGCACGATGACGTGAATGTACTTACTGATATTGAACTCTACACTTAAAAATGATTAAAATGGTACATTTTAGGTTAAGTATATTTTACCACAATAAAAAAAAGTGCACTGTAGTGGATGCCATGGGACACTGCTCAGATGCCGCCCTCAGGACCAAGATGCCCATAACCCGGGAGCTGCCCTTGACTGAAGGGGGCTGCCTCTCCCGAGCTTATCTCCCTGGTGGCAGCCTGCATGCAATGACTGACCACCGCTGTGGGGTTGGCTAAGGCCTCTGTTACCTCGGTGGACTCTACCACAGTTCAAATTCTCCCTCAACCCAAATCTGCTCATAGCTGTTCTTCCTAAGAGCCTCCCTGCTAACCATCGTGCAGGCAAATCTCCATCTCAGAGCCTGTCCCCTGGGAATGCAACCTAAGAGAAGGACCACAGAGAAATGTATCTTGTTGAGCTTGATTTAGAAATATACCCCCAACATTTCCCTTCTCTCACTTGGTACCTGATTCTCAGTCGGTCGTTTTCTGAATAGAGGCGTAAGACATGCTCCCGCTCCTGGAAGAGGCAGACCTGCACGTCGCTTAGAGCTTTCCGCAGCTCAGCAATCTCTTCCTCCCTTTGCTGCAAATCCCATTCAAGTTTATGCTGGGGAAAAAGTTAGTTGAAAACACACTGGGCTTCATAGGAGTATCTCTCGTTGGATGCGGCAGAGTCAGTTCACGTAGAAATATTACAAAGCAGATGGTTTCATCAATACAGGATCCAAATGACAACAACAGGCTGTGTACAGACAAGTTGAAAACTACAAAGTGAGCGTGACGTTTGCATTCAACATCAGAGCTCTCACGGTTCCTTTTACAGACGAGAGAACCCAGGACGCCACGTGATCCACCTGTTCTAGTCACACTTTTAATGCTTTCTATGTAAGAAGCATTGTTATGAAATTCCAGAAAACAAAGATGAAAAGGTATGATTCTTGCCTACAGAGCTGAGGAATTGTGTGGGGAGACAGACATGCCAACAATTAAAATGCAAGAATTATTTAATGGAGAAGCACGCACGGTAAAATGGTAGAGGGGGAAGGTACGGCAGGAGAAGAATCTCTGGAGCCTGTTGGGGAAGCCAGAGTCCACCACCAGAAAGCTGAAGCCTGAAAGGAAGGCCGTTAGAGACAAGCAGAGGGCAGTGCTCTCGGGAAAGAGCGTGGTAAACCAGCACGAACCAGCAAAGAGCCGGAAATGCTTGGCCGACCACGAGGACCTCAGCATCGCTGGAGTGGAAAGTGAGAGGCGGCCGGGGTGGTGTGGCGCTGGAGGCTGGGACCGTGGAAGATGCTCAGGTGAGATGAAACTGGAGTTTGAATAGTGCGGTAGCAGCAGTGATGAGGTGGCCGGAAGGGACTGAGCGACATTCAGGACGCAGAATCAGTGGGTCTTAGCGAATGACTGAATGGAGGGCTGGGCAGAACTGCAGGCAATGACGCCAGTCACGAAGCCACAGAATAAAGAAAAGTTAAGAGACAGGGGTGAATGGAGGGAAATGGCAGTGGTCTATGCGCACACATGGGCAGGGAGAGGAAAAGGAGGTTCGTGCAGATACAGACACACCACCCTGGAGCTCAGGAGGAGAACGAGTCAGCACTAGTTACCTGGATGTCACAGTCCCATAGGCAGAACTACAATGCATGGATAAAACGAGATCATTTACGGTGGAGTCGGGAAGAACTTGGGAAGACTAAGGAAGGAGAGCTGTCAACGGACACTGAGAACCGGTCAGAGAGGGGGACAGACACTGGGAAAGAAAAATGACACCGGAATCAAGACGGGAGCAGAGTTTTGGGAAAGGAGACGTCGACAGTGACAAACACTGCAAAGGGCACAGAGAGATGAGGTAACTTTGGCAGCAGGTCCTGGAGTCCACAGGTGGAGCAGCAAGGACAGGACCCAACCACAGTCAAGGAGTTGCTGAGTGGGTGAGGAAGTCAAACTATTCCGGAAGGGTGGCTGGGAAGGAAGGCGCCTCCCCGCTGAGAGTAGGTGGGGGTGCAGCTAGAGGGGTGCCTTTCTCTTTTGTTGGGAAAGACTTGAATCTGTCCATATACTGAGGAGGAAAAGCCAACATCAGGCAAGAGGTTAAAAACAGAACACAAAGGGGAGTTCCCTGATGGCCTAATAGTTAAGATTTGGGGCTTTCACCGCCATGGCCCGGGTTCAATCCCTGGTCGGGGAACTGAGATCCTGAAAGCCGTGCAGCATGGCCAAAAAATAAATTAAAAAAAAAAAAAAAAAAACAGAACACAAAGAGGCGAGGTAGCAAAGCAGGGTTTCTTAGGAAGGAAAGGGGGGTGGGGAGCAGAGAAAGTGCTGGATCATTCAGCTCACTGTGGTCCCTGGATCAGTAAGGAGGAGGAGATGGATACGGACGCAGGTGACTGTGTGTGGATGGGCAGGAAGCTGGTGTTCCCTCTGTGAACTGGGAAGCAAGGCTGCCTGAGGAGAGAGGGAGCCTGCGGGCAGGAGGGGAGCAGTGAAGGCAGGGCACAGGCGTGCAGGGACGGGGAGCCGACCACTGATGGGTAAGAAAACTGCTGTGTGGTGACTGAGGATACAGATGATTTGTTTACCATGAATTTATCCTGTAATGACCTGTGACCTTTCTAGGACAGTGGTTCTCAACTGGGGTGGTTTTGCCTACGCCCCCAGGAGAAATCTGGCAACATCTGGGGGCATGTTGGACTGTCACAACTTGGGGGTGGGGTGGGCTACCGGTATCCAGCGAGTAGAGGCCTGGGATGCTGCTACACATCCTGCATACACAGGACGGCCCTCACAACAAAGAATCACCAGCCCTCACGTCAGTAAGGCCAAGGCTGCGAAGCCCTGCTCCAGGACACAGGCGGTCGCGGATGGGGTTAAGCCACAGGGAGGGCTTCTGCCGGGCAAGGGGCGCAGATGAGCAGGGCCGCGTGCAGGCAGCACAGCGACTAGACTACTGGAGAGAAGCCCACGGGCTTCGGGTTAGAAGCGGGACACGGTGGCCAGAAGCTGCCCTGCTGCCCTGAGCACACTGAGAAGCCAGGAGCTGTGGAGGCAACACCGAAGCGAAGTCAGGTGTGAGGGAGAGAGAACCAGAGGTGAACAAGAGGCTGAGACAAAGAGTGAAGACTTTAGAGATGGAGCACTTTAGGGCATCATGATCCAACGGGGCACCCAGATGGTGGGCAGCTCAGCTGGGGTGGAGGGGATCAAAAGAGGATGTTGAGGACTTTGCTGGTGGCGCAGTGGTTAAGAATCTGCCTGCCAATGCAGGGGACATGGGTTTGAGCCCTGGTCCGGGAAGATCCCACATGCCGCGGAGCAACTAAGCCTGTGCGCCACAACTACTAAGCCTGCGCTCTAGAGCCCGCGAACCACAACTATTGAGCCCACGAGCCAGAACTACCGAAACCCGCGAGCCTAGAGCCTGTGCTCCGCAACAAGAGAAGCCACCGCGATAAGAAGCCCACGCACTGCAACGAAGACCCAACGCAACCAAAAATAAATTAATTAATTAATTAAAAAAAAAAAAGAGGATGTTGACAAGTGTACTGTGACACCAGCTGGCACTCGAAGGCCTTCTCAGCAAGGGACGGGCTCACGCAGAGTGCACGAGGGTGCACCGGCTCCTCCTCACCTGCCCTTCGCAGGCCTCTCTGTACAGCTCCAGTTTCTTCAACAGGCCCTCGTTTTCTGCCTCACACTCAGACATCATCTTCTGGTAATATTCTAGAAGCTCCTGAGAAGGGCAGAGGACGGCCAGACGATCTTCCACTGAAGGCAAGGGAGTTGACTGCACGGAATCGGAGAAAGACACCCCCTTCCACCTGGTGGGGCCACTGAAGCCACCGGCAGCCTCCTGCTTGGGGAGAGCCGTCAGCCTGTGTGAGATTAGGAAGGACACGTTCATAAACTGTCTGGACATTTATGAGATGTTACAATTTCTTAAATTAAAAATCAGGTTTATGTCCTTAAAGTGCTTATAATTAAGGTGCTCACAAACCTTGAAAGTCTGATGTTACAGGTTTGTGAATAATCTTATGAACTGCTTTCCAGGTATTAAAGGTTTAAGGCTGGATTCAAAATACAAGTTAGAGAGTAAAAAAAATCATTAAAAAAAAAAAAGGAATATCAACTAGGTAAGACCAGATAGTGACAGTCAAAAATTTGATACTATAAGACATACAGCAATAGGAACTTATGTGCTGTTGATGGAGTGTAATTTGGTGAAACTACAGACAGTAAATTGGCACAATCTAGTAAAATTGCAATTTCTTTTATCTGCACAGACGTATGAGGTAACACATACAAAAATGTTCATAATAACATTATTTGTGATAACAAAAACAGTAAAGCTTCCAATGTCTGTTTGATAGGATAGTGGATAAACTGGTATATTCATACAGTGGAATATTCTCAGAGTTATAGAAACTATGAATTAGATACATGTATGAATATGAATGAATTATCTAAACATTAAATGCAAAAATGTATGTAGATGCATATACAGACGATATTGCCATTTAAGATTAGAACATGCATAATGAAACAGTTTATTTTTAGGGGTAGATATATAAGTGGGAAAACTTTTAAGGAAGGGCATGATAAAAATTCAGGATTAGAAAATACAGGCTAGTCAGTAACCACACGACCAATCAGACCCTAGTCTCTAGCATCAGAGACTTGAATTACATGGACCAAGACCAGCCAAGATCAAAGGCTAATCAAAGGCTGGACCAGAGGGATTTTTTGTTTGTTTGCTTTTAGCAAACAAGAGACTTAAGCTGAAAACAATGAAAGTTAGAAAACAAATGATACGTAAGTGGAGAAATCCTCATGTGAGAATTAATCCACTTTGGCTAACTGCCTGCAATTTATTATACAACAACAAAATAGACCACAGAGTAGAGAAATTTTATACCAGAAGCCCCGAGTTGTAGTTAATGAAGGTTATGGGCAGCACTTTTAATAAGTGAGCACGTACAGGAAAGACATTAAAATCCACTTTCAGCTAGCATGAAGAACAAATATTTTCTCAATCATCAAAAGCTCACAACAGAAATATTACTGTACTTAGTTTCATGTTTTGAAAAGGTGTTGCCTTATAACTCTGGGATATAGGTTAATAGATAAACTAAGAGGTATTTCTGAGATTCTGCAAACGAGAGTGTGGCGATGAGGATGAAGATGAGGCATCATGCAGGTTGACACAGAGGCAGAGTCCAAAGTCCCCTGTGTTTGTCTATTGGTTGTTTCCTCTATAATCCAAGGGTCCACTGGCACCGTATGAGGCCCACATAAAATGCCTGTATTCTTGTGTTAACATTTACTGCCCACATAAAATGCCTGTATTCTTGTGTTAACATTTACTATGTCTTAGTTTTTAATCTAAATTCCACATAATTAGAGAAATGAGGTCTAATATAGTCCAAATCCAAAACTCTTCTAGTTCCTAAGCCAATGTGTACTAAGAAGTCTGGATTCTTTATTTCAACAGCTCAAAAATAAGCAAACGTCTTACCTTCTGCACACAGGAGATTGCGTCGGGGTAAAGTTCATGCTGTTCTTTCCCACCTGTCAAATACACAAAAACTCAAAATGAGGGGTCAGGAACAGAAAAAAAGTACAGGACGTACAGACAGGTCCCTCCCCACCAGCATCAGATGTGCTTCTGACAGCATCAGAATGTGATGTTTTATTTTTTGTTTATTTATTTTTTTTGCCACACTGCTGGGCACGTGGGATCTTAGTTCCCCAACCAGGGAATGAACCCGTGCCCCCTGCATTGGAAGGTGGAGTCTTAGCCACTGGACCACCAGGGGACACCCCAGAATGTGATGTTTTAGAATGTAGTATTCTTTAAAGTAGTTCCAAATCCTGAAATTCTATGAAGGCATTCTTCCTTATTATTATTTTCAAATAAAATCAGAATGGCATTTAGTATTTCGATGGACAAGCAGACAAAAGAATAGCCTTAGTATGAAGGTTTACTGCAACAAATTTACATGCAAAACAAATTTACAATCCTTTTGCTGAAATTATAGGAGAGGGAGATGCAGAAAAGTTTCTAATAACCAAGAGAAATTAAGTGGATATTAAGGTAGAGGACCCATCATGCTAAATTTAAGATAAATACAAAGCCATTGATGTTATCTTTATTTGGTGCGCTGTGTCTATTGTTTCCCATCCTCCTCCATTCAACAAGTCACTCCTGCATTTGATAGTGTTAACCTCCCTTTTAAAATATTGCTTTGTCGTTGAGAGCTCTGAAATCAGACAGACTTGGATTTGAGTCAAGGTTCTGTCCCCTATTAGTTGTGTGACCTCAGGCAAGTTTTTACTTAACCTCTCTAAACTTCAGTTACTTATTAGAAAATGGGGATAAAAATAGCATTATGTCATAGGTTGGTGTAAGGATTAAATGAACAAAAGGGCTGAGCACGTGTCCAACACATTTAAGCACTCAATAAATGCAGATGACTGCTGTTTTCACTGAAAATTTTACTCCCTTGGTTCAAAAGGTTCTGTCTTCAGGGACTTCCTGGTGGTCCAGTGGTTAAGACTCCACGTTCCCAATGCAGGGGGCCTGGTTCCATCTCTCGTCAGGGAACTAGATCCCGCATGTCGCAACTAAGACCCGGCAGAGCCAAATAAATTAAAAAAAAAAAAGGCTCTGTCTTCAACTTTCTTTACTACTTCCTCTATCCATTTCTTCAGGAACATCATTATTCCCACTGCTTTTATGATTACCTCTATCATCTAAAACACTACCTGGCAAAGAGTAACTAACAAGTACTTGTTTAATGAATAAATGACATCTCTTTTCATCTCCTGACTTGAATTTCCAATTATGTAACAGACATTTTCACCTATATGTCCCACTGGAGCTTGAAATGTTTAACTTAAAAAAAAAAAAAATCCCAGACTGAAGCAGCTCACTCCTGGGTCATGAACCCAAAGATTTGGTCAAAATTGACCTATGAAACTCCTTAATATTAAAAAAAAAAAAAATCATTCAAGTCACATATTTTTTAGCACCTCAAAGCTAACACTTCTCAAACCAAATACAGCATCTTTGTCATCCAAACATATCCCTTTTTTCATATTTTAGTTAATAATTCAGCATCTTCCAAACCACCTGGACTTGAAATTTTATTTTTTTAATTTTTATTATAGTTGCTTTACAATATTGTGTTAGTTTCTACTGTACAGCAAAGTGAATCAGCTCTACGTATACATATATCCCCTCTTTTTTGGATTTCCTTCCCATTTAGGTCACCACAGAGCACTGAGTAGAGTTCCCTGTGCTCTACAGTACGTGCTGATTAGATATCTTTTTACATAGTATCAATAGTGCATATACGTCAATCCCAATCTCCCAATTCATCCCACCCCTGCTTCCCCCCTTGGTATCCATACTCTATGTTGGACTTGAAAATTTAAATTCATCATTTCAATACTCCTTCTCTTGACCCTTTCATCCAACCGTATGAAAAGCCTGTATATTCGGACAATGGCCATGTTGCCTCAGGACCTCCACATCTTCTTACCCACCCTCCTACAATGGCTTAACTTTTACACCCCGCCCCTCTCCTGGACCATCTTCTAATAAGTCGTAACATTCATCCATGGCTCCTGAGAGTCTAACGCACTAAATCAAACTCTGCCTAAACGTCATGCCTTTTTAAATTTAAAGACCAAACCTACCTCTCCTACCTTACTTCCCTCCACTCACCTAACGTGCCCTTGGTTTCCAGATAACCTTGCCTCCGTGCCTTTGTTCATGAGCCTCCCTCCAGCGGGCCAATACTTCCCTCCACTCTCTTAATTTCACTTAATGAAATCCCAGCTCCGCACGAAAACTCAAATACTACCTCCTCCATCTCTTCTCTGCGTCTCTCCATCCAAAAATGAACTAACTGCAAAAGAATCCCATTTGTAATTGTCTAAAACTGAACACAGTAGAGTTCTTTGTGGCTACCACCTCTCCCACGATGGGGTACGTTCCCTGTAGGTGGGAACATGGTTCTATCTCCCGAAAGAACGATACCCTTGTTTATAGACAAACTACTGGGTTTCATCCAGCTTCTATCCATCCCTGTGACACCCCTGTTTAGGTATATATATTTATAGCTTATCTATTTACAATTAACATCTGCTGAGCACTTGAACATTTATTTTCTTTACTCCACAACTCTGTTTAGTATTTTTATTACACCTCAACTTTACAAGTGAGGAAAGTGAGGCTGAGACCGGCGGGGGGTGAGGGAATTCCAGGGGCCCACATTCCGTACTCTTTTCTCCATTTCTCCCCGTCTTGACCCCCGGTGACCACAGCCTCCCATCCTCCAGCGCCCTCCCCCGCCCCACCAGCCCTCCGGCAGATGCTAACGGTTCCCTCCGGCCTCCCGACGCGCCCTCCCAGACTCACACCCCTCCCCTTGGCACTCCTCCCGCAGTTACTTCCCCGCAACCCGCCTTTTCCTCCCCAGACCCCTTCCCTGACCCCCGTTCCGGAACCCGGAACTCTACTCACGCCGCCCAGAGCCGCAGACGCCGAGAGCCCAACCGAAAAACAAGTCAAACCACCGGGCGTCGCGGCGCCACGGAACGTGCAAGACCCCGTCCAATCGCCCACTGGTTTACACGGCCCTCTGGATTGCGCACCAATAGAAAAGCTGTTCACACAGAGGCCCGCCCCATTCCCGCCCTCCCTCGCGCGCCTTGCCCCGCAGAGGTCGCCGGGAAATGTAGTTTTCCTTCTGCACACAGCTTTCTTGATGGAGGAGGTGGCACGCGAGCAACCCAGCGCCTCCCGGTACTGGTGATGTTGATGTTTGGGGTCCGACGCCCTAGTTCTGGCGCACTTTAGGGCTCCCAGTTTAGGCTTTCTCAACTACTTTGTTTTCATGAAAGATGATGCAGAAATGCTGTGCATAATCACAGGATTATTATGATTTGGAATATACGAGTTTATCTCAAGGAGGTGAAGAGTCTTAAGAAGATAGTTTCTTCTTCAATGACCTGATGGTGTAGAGCCAAGACAGGACCTGTGGATCAGTTTCTACAGTCAGAGGAGTATGTATATAAATGTTGTTTTTATCAGGTAGCAGACACACCCTCCTTTTCCTGAGAGGTGTGAGAAACTGTCTTTAATCATATATGTTAGTTCAAAAGCTAATTTTGATCTCATCTTTGCAGAAGAGTTGGGTGTAGGGGGAAAGGCACTTTAATATCAGAGCTGCAGCTACTGAGACAGGCTGGGATGTGGGACCCTTTACTGCAATGCTTGCACCTGGACAAACGTCTCCTCCAGCAACAGAATACAAAGAAACTATGAGAGACTAAAAATAACTGCATGCCTGCACAGTTGCGGCAAAACAGGAACAGGAAGATACAACAAGGCCAAAACCCACCTGCCACGATCCCTGCACACAGCACTACCGGGGGGGTGGGCAGACCCCCTAAGCCACCCTTCCGGCCCGGGGTTGAGCAAGGGCACCTGTTACTTGTTTTCACTCCCTCCCTGCTGCAGAATGAGTCCCAATAAAGCCTTGCCTGAATTCCTCGTCTGGCCTCTTATCAATTTCTATTGATTGAAAAATCCAAGGACCCTGGTTGGTAACACTACTGGTATGGAAAAGCTGGGACTCTTCACTGGTCTGAGACCTAAGGAAGTCTAAAAGGAACTTGCCATCTTCTAAATCTACTTTTTTTTCCCCTTTTGTGATTTTCTGTTAGTTATATCAAGATTTTCCCAGACACCTTGGCTCAGTACTTTTGTCTCTCTTTTGGCACCTGCATTTTTTTAAAAAACAAATCATGGTGATCTTACCTTCCTACTAGTTCTCAAATTTATATCTTACTATTTATTTCCATTGTGTGTCTCATTACCATTAACTTGGATTACTTCAATAGGTTTCTAACTGGTGTTTTTGCCTCAGGTTCTTTTTTTCCTTCTCCAATCCATTCCTTAAAAGCTGCTTTTTTTTTTTTTTTAAAGCACACTTCTGGATAGGTCATACTGTTACTGACCTGGGTTCTTGGACTCTTTAATCATTATAAATTGATGAGGCCAGAAGAGAAACTCAGGCAAGGCTCTATTGGAGCTCATGCTTCAGCAGGAAGGAGTGAAAACAAGTAAACAGGTGTCTTTGCTGGCTCCCCGAAGCGGGGGTGGTGAGATGGTCCCTTAACTGGGGTGAGGGTATGGATGGATCGGTGGATCGGCCCGAGGGGTGGCTTAGGGCGTCTGCCCACCCCCCTGGTGGTGCTGTGTGCAGGGATCGTGGCAGGTGGGTTTTGGCCTTTTTGTATCTTATTGTTCATAATTTGCCCAACCACAGATGCATGCAGTTATTTTTAGTTCCTTATAGTTTCTTTGTGCTCTGTTGCTGGAGGAGAAGATGTTTGTTCAGCTGCAAGCACTGCAGTAAAGGGTCCCAGGTCCCAGGTCCCAGCCTGTCTCAATACTCCTGCTCATAACTTCTGGTGACTCCCCACAGAGTAGAGAATGAAATCCAGATAATAATAGGGCACTCAAACACTGCCACAGTCTGACCACACTTTCTCCATTATAATAATTAAATAGTTATTTCTTGAATGTAGCATGTGCTTTCCAGCTTTGGCTCACACTCTTCTATCTGGATTGACCCTTTCCATGAATCTTCATAAATTTCTACCAAGGCCAATGCAAATACCATCTCCTTAATTGGATGTTATTCCTCCCCTTTGATATTCATGTAGCAAGTTGTCATTATATATATATTTTTTGTTTGTTTGTTTTGTTGTTTTGTTTTTGCGGTACGCGGGCCTCTCACTGTTGTGGCCTCTCCCGTTGCGGAGCACAGGCTCCGGACGCGCAGGCTCACTGGCCATGGCGGGCCCAGCCGCTCCGTGGCATGTGGGATCTTCCCGGACTGGGGCACGAACCCGCATCCGCTGCATCGGCAGGCGGACTCTCAACCACTGCGCCACCAGGGAAGCCCCATTATATATTTTATAGCACAGCTTCTATTCGGATGTCATCAGTCTTGAGTCCTTCTCTGACCGCCCTATCCCCCGCTTAACACCCTCCACACCCTCCCTTCTCTACTTTTTAAAAGACCTCATCACTGCCTAGAATAGTATATATTTGCGAGTGCTCATGATTTTGTCTCTCCTCACCACTAGAATCTAAGTTCTGTGCGGAGACATACTTTGTCTCCTTGTTGTTGCTCATTGCCCACATATCCAGCACATAGAAGATTGCCTGGCACCACGCTAAATTCATCGATAATGATGTTCCTCGCCTTACAGCAGCCCTTTATTTGCTCAGTGGAAAAGCATAGGTGATTAGGAATCCATTCAAGGTCATACAAATTCAATCATAGTGAAGTAACTAATACTTATATCTTGGGTAAAGCATAAGCTGTGGACACTTTGAGGGAAGGTAGCCATAGATTAAATATGAGTGTTTAAATATGAATGATTTGAAAGTAGTTGTTGATGCCTTAATTAAGGGAGGACAATAAAAAGTGATAATTTGCAAGTAGTTTCTGTCGACTTCAGTTAAGGTACAAATATTTTCATTGATTGTCTTGAAGAAGAGATAAAATAAAACTATCAATTACATATGAAGAATATGTCAAGGTTTAAATTTTTTTCAAAAATTGTGGAATTTTAAGGCAATGTTGAAGCCAATAATAAGTTCAGTTAGTACAGCATAGTATTCCAGGAGAAGAAAGAGAAGACAAATATAGAGGAGCTTTGGTTAAGAAAATACATTTATATCAGAGTTGTTGTTGTTGTTGTTTTGGCCATGCCGCATGGCATGTGGGATCTTAGTTTCCCAACCAGGGATCAAACCCATGCCCCCTGCAGTGGAAGTGCAGAGTCTTAAGCGCTCAACTGCCACGGAAGTCCCCAGAGTTTTTAACATAGTGATCTTTCATTTAAACATTAAGATACAGAAAAGGAAGTTATAAAGGAAGGGATTAATTCAGTATTGCACAGCAGCAGTTCATAAGAATTTGGAGATTGCTTGTAAGTGTCAGGCCTACATCATATTTAATGGCTCTGGTAGGAACGTGATCTGAAGATTTTTTTAAGGCAATATTTCAAGTGATGATTACAGTTGATCCTTGAAAAGCACAGGTTTGAACTGCATGGGTCCATTTATACATGGATTTTTTTTCAATAGTAGATACTACAGAACTCCATGACCTCAGATTGGTTGAATCCATGGATGTGGAATTGTGGATAAGGAGAAACTGCAGATACTGAGGCACCATGGACACAGTGGACTGGAAATCATAGTGGATTTTTGATTGCATGGAGGGTTGGTGCCCTTAATCCCTGTGTTGTTCGAGGGTCAACTTATTTCCTTATAAACATCATGATAGGGACTTCCCTGGCGGTCCAGGGGTTAAGACTCCGCGCTCCCAATGCAGGGGGTCCGGGTTCGATCCCTGGTCAGGGAACTAGATCCTGCATGCTGCAGCTAAAGATCCCGCATGCCACAATGAAGATCTCGCATGGGACAACGAAGATCCCGTGTGCGGCAGCGAGGACCCAGAGCAGCCAAATAAAAACAAACAAACAACCTTTGCTGCAAATCAGTTGATCATAAATACAAGGGTTTATTTCTGGAAACAAACAAACAAACAAACAAACAAAAAACATCATGATAAAGGAAGAAGGGATATTTTAAGCCATAGCTTTTCAACCTGTATAGTTCATAAAAATTGAATTTCTCCCTCCTATTCCAATTTGTCCCCTATGAAGTACTTGGTGTCTGTCTTCCCAAACCCCACTTAAAAATGTGTCTTAAGTATATAATATATGTATTCCTATTAATTGACTCTGTTGGCTTTTACTTTCTCTACTTTGTAGTACAAATAACAATTTTTGTCTCTTTTCTAAATACTAAGTCTGGTTTTGCTAGGTCCATATACATGCCTTCCCCAGACTCCATTCTGACACACGTTAAGAGGCACTGGAGTAAGTCATCAAACATAACATTGGGTGGGAACCAAATGTTAAGAGAAATGTTGATTGAATTGAACATAATTGAATTCAATCACAGACCACCAGATACAAAATGAACTGTCATTATTTGGGCCTAAATGAATTTAAGGGTTTGTTAATTATACTTGATTCCTTGTAATGTTAAAGTATGTCAGAGAACCCATTTTATTGTATTTTAGAAGAACCTAGTGACATATACAGTGTAAAAACTTAAATGTTTAAATATTTAAGAATCAAAGATCTGTTGTTGAGACTGTTGCTCTAATAGGTTATTTACTTTTCTTTCCTCTATTTTTAAAACAGCTATTTATTTACTTATTGGCTGCGTTGAGTCTTCGTTGCGGTGTGCGGGCTTCTCATTATGGTGGCTTCTTCTGTTGCAGAGCACAGGCTCTAGGCATGCGGGCTTCAGTAGTTGTAGCTTGTGGGCTCTAGAGTGCAGCCTCAGTAGTTGTGGCGCATGGGCTTAGCTGCTCCACGACATGTGGGATCTTCCAGGACCGGGGCATGAACCCGTGTCCCCTGCATCAGCAGGCGGACTCTCAACCACTGCGCCACCAGGGAAGTCCCTCTTTCCTCTTTTTAAAGCAGGTCTTTTCCAGTCCTTTCTCCTTTATTATGTTAATTCAAATTATAGGATAAACCAGCAGTTCTCAAAGTGTGGTCTACAGACTCCTATTTGTCCCCAGACCCCTTTGGTCCCTGAGATACTTTCTGAAGGTCTTGCAGTCAAAAGTATTTTCATACTAATACTAAGATGCCATTTTCCTTTTTCACCAATGATATTTGCCCCAATGGTGCAAAGGCAATGGTGGGTGAAATTGCTGGTCCTGTAGCACACACACATCACAGTAGCACCAACACACTGTAGAAGTGGTCTTCATCACATGCACTCACGGTTTAAAAAAAGCCAGCTTTACTTAAGAATACCAGATGAAGCAGTAAAAATATTCATTTTAATAAACCTTGACTCTTTAATACATGTCTTTTTTAATAGTCTGTGATGAAATGGGAAGTACACATGGTGTACTTCTGCACCAAGTGGGAGTGTCTGCTCAAGGGAAAACACAAGCTAAACGAGCCATTTTTTCCATGGAACACCAGAAGGCCTAATAGACAAACTATAGTTATTCAGATCTAGGTTTCTGACAGACATTTTCTTGAAGATGAACAATGTGAGCCCATCTCTTCAGTGGAAACAATGGATGGTATTTGTTGATAATGAATATTTGAGCTTTTCAAGTAAAAATTGTAATTTTGGGGCTTCCCTGGTGGCGCAGGGGTTGAGAGTCCGCCTGCCGATGCAGGGGACACGGGTTCATGCCCTGGTCCGGGAAGATCCCACATGCCGCGGAGCGGCTGGGCCCGTGAGCCGTGGCCGCTGAGCCTGCGCGTCCGGAGCCTGTGCTCCGCAACGGGAGAGGCCACAACAGTGAGAGGCCCGCGTACAGGGAAAAAAAAAAAAAAAAAAAAAAATTGTAATTTTGGAAAACTTGTTTCTGTCAGTATGAGTTTGACAGCTTCCTAATTTTTTGATAAGATCAATGGTAATATTTTTGTGATTTAAAAATAATATATGATATGCATCAACATTTGGAAGATCTGTATAACTCAGTGAACCAACATTTTTGAAATGATCAATGCATGATGTTACAAAATGACTGGGTAAAAAGTCCATTCAAGGACAAATGTTGACTACCATTTTAATACAACAGAGTACAAAAAGTTCATTGATAAAATTTTAGATTCCACATTGCTAGCCTCAAAGAAATTACAATGATTTGAAAAGGCTAAAATTTTAAAAAATACTTGTCCCTTTTCCATTCACATCTGTGTGGTGTTGGATTTTCTTCATATATTTTAACCCAAACAACATATCACAACAGATTGAGGGCAGAAATAGATATGAGAATCTAGCTGAATGCCACTAAGCTAAATATTTTTTTTAAAATTTCAAAAACTGTAAACCAATGCCACCCTTTTCACTAAATTTCTTTTGGAAAATATTGTTATTACTCATCAAATATATTTATGTTAACGGTGTGATGTGTTAACTCAGAGGGTGTTTTTTTGGATGAGATTAACATCTAATCAATGAACTTTTAAGTATAGCAGGTTGCCCTCCATAATGTGGGTGGGCCTCATCCAATCAGTTGAAGGCTTGACTAGAACGAAAAGCCAGCCTCCTCAAGCAAGATGGAATTCTCCTGCAAACTGCCTTCAAACTTCATCTGATAAAGAATGAGTAGGAATTTAGCCAGAAAAGGGATATAGGAAACTGTGGGGGTGGGGAAACATTATCTGTGAAGGCTCAGAGGTGAGAAAGCATGGTGCATTGAAGTCACCACAAAAGTTTCTGTGTACTGCATGGAGAAGCATAAGAGAGGAAGCTTGGGGGTAAGACAGCAAACAATAAAGGAGTTTGGAGTTGTCGAGTTTGTTTTTTTTTGTTTTGGTTTGTTTTTGGCCCTGCCATGTGGCTTGCAGGGATCTTAGTTCCCCGACCAGGGATCAAACCCATGTCCCCTGCATTGGGAGCACGGAGTCTTAACCACTGGACCGCCAGGGAAGTCCCTGGAGTTGAGTTTGGAGATGAAAAGTGACGAGGTGAATTCTGTACTTTAGACCAAGCAACCTGATAAATGAGAGGAAAGAGATGTGACAGGGGGCAAGAACTGAGCTGTTATCACAGTCCAGGGGAGAGAGAATTTAAATTAGGATCGTGATAATTTGGATGGAGACATGGGTGGATTTAAGGTTTTTAGGTGATAGAGTCTCCAGACTTGACACAGGGTTGTATGTGGGTAGTGAGAGAGCAAGAGTTAAGGATTATTTCTGGATTTCTGGATCAGGCAACTGAATAGATGAATGAAGTCATCCGTGGAAACTGGAAACACTGAAAAAACAGTAGGGAACTATGAGTTCAAGACACATTGAGTTTACCAAAGTGTAGTTGTCCAGTAGGTAGCTAGATGTACTGGCTTGTAACTCAGGGGAGGAGTCCAAGCTGCAAGTACAGATTCGGTAGTCATTAGCCATAGCTGGCAATTTAGGTCCTGGGGGAAGCTTAAATTGAACAGGGAACATGAGATCAAGCCCTGGGAAGTAAGTCTTCCTTCCAATAGATAATACAAGAACTACCGTTTCACGGTTTCTTCTTTAGTACTTTCTGCGTCATTCTCAGCAACTTGGAGGAAGCGTCTATGCCCGCCGGCACAGAGATGTTCGACAAGCAGGGCCAGAACAGCTGCCGTAGCTGTTACAGAAAACTGAGAAAGGCTCCAACGGTTGGAAAAACAAGGTCAGCAGCCGTTGCTTCTCGGAGGACGAAATCAATTCCCGGATGGTGGCGGAGGCCGGCCCACGGGGAGATTCGGAAGGGTGGGCCGGACCCGAACTTGTTGCTATGGAGATGGGGCGGATTAAAGTGGCCGAACGAGATTATTCGAAAGGGACACCAAAGGTGAAAGGACTAAAAAAAGGGCGATGCCGGAAAAGGTAGTTATCTGGAAACAGACAGACACGGAGGTTGAAACAGGCAGCCCTGCGAGGTCCGGTCGCTTGGGTTCCGGTCCATTTGTACACAAAGAGGGACCGGGCTCCGCTCGCCGGAAGTAGAACCTCTGCCCCCGGCGCATTACGCATCCTCCGCGCCGGAAGAGCGCCCCGCTCGGTCCGGCCGCTTCCCCCACAGCCCAGTAGGAGGGGCGGCTGGGCCGCCGGGCTGTGCAGCTGGGAGTCGTCGGCAGCGCGGAACTTCGGCGCACGAGGAGCCAAGGAGCGACCTGCGTTGCCGGGAGAGGGAGGGGGAAGGAAGGTCGCGTAGCGGGGCGACACGTCGCTGCGGAGGGATCCTGTTTCTGTTGGCGGAGGGATTTGGTCGCACGCCGACTTCCGGTGAGCCCCGATCCGAGAGGAAAAGCCCCGAAGGAAACAATAACAAACGCAGGAGGAAGCGGTTTTGGGGTTCGTGTGTTGAGCGGGTCTCGCCCGAGAAGATGAGCTTCGGCCCCTGTCAGGGGACGTGAGCGCAATCGCCGGGCCCCAGCCAGCGTTTCTCCCCGTGGGTCCCCGGTGCCACCATGGCGGCCGTGGGGCCGGGGGGCTACGCGGCGGAGTTCGTGCCGCCTCCGGAGTGCCCGGTCTTTGAGCCCAGCTGGGAGGAGTTCACAGACCCGCTCAGCTTCATCGGCCGCATCCGGCCCCTGGCGGAGAAAACCGGCATCTGCAAAATCCGACCGCCCAAGGTACTGGAGTCTGATCGGCTTAGCTCGACCTCCCGGTCCGCTGCCCTTTCGCGTTCGCTCGCATTGGCGTCTCGACACCTGGACTTTAAGTTTCTCCGTGTTTCCGCTTTGGTTTCTTTGGGGTCTTCGGTAGGCACGTCTGGACGCGAGAGTCGTGTCCCGGGGCCTGTCCGCCAAGAGCTTGGGAACTGATACTTTTCATCTCCTCTTGGGTTGTGGGCAAGGGTAACAAAGGCTTTCGGCCTTTCTTTGGCCGTAAGGTGACTGAAGTATCGTGACGTGACAGCCCTACCCTACGCTCGCGTATAATCCTCGTTACAGTGCGATAGGAAAAACTGCCGTTCCGTCGGCTCTTGCTTCCTCCTAGCCCTGCTGACGCTTGATTTATTAAGTATCTGCAGGCCTCATCTCAGGGCTAAGGTTTCTTAAATGGTAATCTGAGCTCTAGTTGTCCCTTGAGGTGGTATCCCCAAACAAGCACCCCAGACTGATTACTGCGGCAGTGAAAAAAAGTCTTCCCGGGGAAGGAGAAGGAAAAAGCAATTATTTTAAACATTTAGAGGTTTAGAAAAAATTTGTCAATAATGGAGGTGGAAGAAAACGTTGAAATCTTAAAAACATAAGAATCGCAGTTATTGCACGTAACTGGGTTTGCCTCTAGGTAAGTTAGGACCCTGTCTTTACGGTGAGGAAAGCTGATACTACTCTTTGTTTTGCGGGGATTAGTGCCCCAAGAGGTTGAGGGTTTGCTCAAGGTCAAAGGTTTTTTCTCTACCCGTTAGGTCCAGTGCTTTCCAAATGATGTTCCTGGTCCACCTGCACTAGGGTCGACCGGATGCTTGTGAAAATGCAGATCCCTAGGCCTCATTCCCAGACTGGAATCAGTTTCGGGATATGGAAGTTCTAGAAACTGCTTTTCTAGCAAGTACTCTCCTGATTCTTAATGAACATTAAAGTTTGTGAACCATGTCTTAGTGCTCCTTAAAGGGATATCTTGCTTTATGTTTTGTCTACTAGTAATAAAATAAAATCCAGTCTTTTTACACCTTGTTGCATTTTAAAAAGCTTCTCTCACCGCAAACTAGCACAGAAGTGTGCAAACTACCACAGTGAATAAAAAGAGCTTAGATGGAGGGGGGAGGAGGAGCAGTTAGTGTAGCATTTACAGATGTTTTCATTTAATATTCTTTGAAGCCTCAGTAAGTAAATAAGGTCATTTTACAGATGAGACAAGTCTGGATAAGTTAAATAACTTATCAGATGTGTGATCTTGGGCAATGGCAAAGTAGATTTTGAATCTAGATCAATCTATTTGTTTCTAAAACTTAGGTAAGCTACTTCCCTTATGCTCATTGAATTTGATTAAGATTATAGACTATCAGTTGCAAGCAAAGGATTAAAAAATAATTGCTATGATGAGTGGTGGTACGTGTATTGGCATCCTCCCCAAAGTTCAGTTAACTCTTTTATGAAAAATTTATTTTCACTTAATTCTTTTTCTATCAAGATTACCTGATATTGACAAAACCTTAAGCACTGAGGCTTTTCCTAAACCATATTTTCATTTATTCTGTTGCTTTAATGAATTAGAAATTCTATACAAGGTTCCTTTTAGTTTAAAAAATATATATATACGTATAGCTTTTTGTTACTTACAAAATGTTGAAATAATATACCTTTTCTTTGTGTCACAATATTATTATTGAAAATAAATGTTGTTTACAAGCAGAATTTAATTTCAATGTTGGTGGATTTCTTTAGTTTCCAAGGTAAGATAAAAATTTTTTACTACTTTTCACATTTTTAAACAGATTACTATTTAGGCTAAATCAAACTATGGTCTCTGGAACTCTACTTGAAATGTGCTGTCTCATTTCAGTTATACCACATCTCCAATCTGGAAATTGTCCTTGTTCTGTGGGTTTGCTATTTTTTAAAAAATTTTAATATTGAAAAAAAATTTGGGTGCCCAGAAGCTGGGCTTTGAACAAAACATTTATATAACATAGACTTTAAAGTGCTGTGTCACATTCCACATGAATGAAAAAACACATTGTCCAATTACATAAGTACTTTTAAAACATTACCTTTTGGTCTTTAATTTTACCTTTTTTTGTTTCTTTCAAATTCTATTTTCTTTTTATTTTGATAAACTTGGATGTTTACTAGATGCTGTATTGAGATGAGCTTATTGCATTCCACTTGAGTAATTGGGGAAAGCGTAATTGTCAGATATAAATAATGGGACTGTGAGATTTGAGGAGAAAATTGATAAAATAAGCTTAGTATTAGAATGTTAGAGATAAGTAATAATAAATTATTTTATCTAAAAAATATTATTCTTTCAGTCTCTAACTAAAGAAGACTTGTAAGTTGATCTGTTGTCAACATGATTTGTGGCAACTCACCCCTTAAATTAAGGGAATGAATAGTGCATTCCTTGCTTATTAACCAATATGGTGAAGAAATTTTTTCTATTTAGGATTGGCAGCCTCCATTTGCATGTGAAGTAAAAAGCTTCCGTTTTACTCCCAGAGTCCAGCGTCTGAATGAACTTGAGGTGAGTGTTGTTACATCACCGTTTCTGTCTCCTGATCTATTCTTTATATCAGGACTCCAGGTAGAGAACTTTAAGAAGCTCATGTACCAGGGCTTAAAATTAATGTTAATTGGGACTGAATGGAAGGAAGTTTCTGATTAAAAAAAATTGTTTATAGTAATTACAGTTTCTTCTGCTTAACTGGGATTTTGGGACACTATCTCTAGCCATGTTTTTCATGGTGGAAATATCCAGTATCTAGCTTTAGAGAACTGGAATTCTTAAATTCTACTTTCTTCAGTGCTAATTATTCTAATAAATTTTTCTTTTGTTAATGTTGGAGGATTCTGTATCTTGTAGTTTTTGGAAAACAGTTGTAAAAATTCTTCTGTTAAAAAAACCTAGTTTTCCAAGGTGTTTTTTGTATGTTTGTTTGGTTTTTTGCTCTAACAGAACTTTTCCAGGACTCTTAATCTGATTTATTAAGATCTCCCTTTAAACATTTTGAATGTCTCTTAAATTTCTAAGTTGAAATCTGTTTAGATAGTTGTTCTTCCTGTTTTTGAGATTTTCAGAAGATTCTTCAATGTGGTAAAAAACTTCCAGAGTACAAAAGAGAAATCTTAGACAGGGCTTAATGTGTCATGCTGAGTTTGGTTTTTTTCCTTGCTGCTCCTAAAACATTTATTTTTTGAGATTTTAATACCTTTTTTTTTTTCCTTTAGTCTCTTATAAGATACTTGATGGAGGATCTTAATATCAGTGAGGTGGAGAGTTGGTGTACTTGAAGTATGCATATTATCTCTAGATGAAATGACAGGTTTAGAATGCTTAGAAAAAATAATTCGATTTACTAAATTTTCTGATTAGCTTAAAGTTTACTTTTACAAAAAATTGCTTTGGTTGATAATATGAGAACTTTTCACATATATTAGAGTAACTTTTTTGTCTTAGTAAAGTTTAATAGAAGTATTTTGCTTCTTTTTTATTGACTTATAAGGTTGGACTAAGCAGTAATGAGAAGTCTGAATTTCTTTAAAGAAATGAGTACCTTTGTTAAGTAAAACTCATTTACTTTCACCAAAACTTAATTCCTATCTCTCATTTCTGTATTTTAATAATCTCAGGCAATGACCAGAGTGAGATTGGACTTCTTGGATCAACTAGCAAAATTTTGGGAGCTTCAGGGGTCTACCCTCAAGATCCCTGTGGTGGAGAGAAAAATTCTGGATCTCTATGCTTTAAGCAAGGTGAGGCTTGTACTTTGTTAAGAAATTGAACAGGGGCTGGTGAATTTATGAAATTAGGAATTTCAGATATACTTGATGGAAAACATCGCTTCCTATGTAGGATTTGTTTGACAATGAAATGCAAGCATGAGTAAATGGAAATGATAGATTTCCAAGTTATTTTTAAAATCTATTTTATAGTTTGTTGTGAGATTAATATTTAATAGCTACTCAGATTAGTAGGTTCTGTTTACACAGTATGCAAAAGAAATGACAGAGACATCCTAATATTATTTTGTATGAAATGAACAATGTCCTATATTGAGTTTGTCAGCTTTTTTTCTGCTTCTTAATTGAAAATTTGGTATATTAAAGAGATTAATGTCACTCAGCATTCTCATGTGTGGTACATACCAGTTGTATTAATACCTGTAAGTAGTGTTAGTGGTTAACTGAGGGCAGCATTATCTAGTAGGATGAATATTAACTTTGTAATGTTACGTTCCCTAATGTGAAAAAAACTAACTGACCTGCAACAGGGTTTGTAACGATGACCTTGACAACATATTTTGTTAATACAATAAGAAAAATCTATGACTGCTCTGACTTGTGAATGAAGATAGCTTGATTATCTGAGGAATTTTGCAGAACAATTTATTTTTTATGTATTTATTTATGTACGTATTTATTTATTTATGGCTGCGTTGGGTCTTTGTTGCTGCGCGTGGACTTTCTCTAGTTGCGGCGAGTGGGGGCTACTCTTCGTTGCGGTGCATGGGCTCCTCATTGTGGTGGCTTCTCTTGTTGCGGAGCATGGGCTCTAGGCGCGTGGGCTTCAGTAATTGTACCTGGCGGGCTCAGTAGTTGTGGCTTGTGGGCTCTAGAGCACAGACTTCAGTAGTTGTGTTGCGCAGGCTCAGTAGTTGTGGCGCACGGGCTCTAGAGCGTAGGCGCAGTAGTTGTGGCACACGGGCTTAGTTGCTCTGCGGCATGTGGGATCTTCCTGGACCAGGGCTCGAACCCGTGTACTTTGCATTGGCAGGCAGATTCTTAACCACTGTGCTACCAGGGATGTCCCAAAACAACTTATTTTTGTGGCCTTTCATATGCTATGATTGATAGGCTGTTTTGAAGTAAAAATTTATTCTCATTTTAGGAAGCTTCCACTTTCAAGGAAAAAAAATGCTAGAATAATTATATTTAAATTATTTTTTATGATACATTTAAAAATTAATGTCAGGTCAGAATTCTCTAGAATTTTTCTTTTATGTAGTACTAAGCATTTTGGAAAGTATAATCTTACGCTAAAATAGCAGTGCTAGGCTTATTTTATCAGTAAGGTAATGATATCAGTAATTAAGGACTGTGAAAATCATGTCATGCAGTTGTATAAAAAAACTGTGATACTGGGGCTTCCCTGGTGGCGCAGTGGTTGAGAGTCTGCCTGGCGATGCAGGGGACACGGGTTCGTGCCCTGGTCCGGGAGGATCCCACATGCCGCGGAGCGGCTGGGCCTGTGAGCCATGGCCGCTGAGCCTGTGCGTCCGGAGCCTGTGCTCCGCAATGGGAAGAGGTCACGGCGGTGAGAGGCCCGCGTACCAAAACAAACAAACAAACAAACAAAAAAACTATGATACCAACGGGCAAATTATAGTGAATTTGAAGGATAGGTTTTTGTCTTGTAGGAAACCATTAGGATAAAAAATTTGTTTTGAGAATTCTCTTTTTTGACATTTCTATTCAGTGAAAACTTACCTATTAACTTTTCTTTTGTTTGGCTGCATTGGGTCTTCATTGCTGCGCGCGGGCTTTTCTCTAATTGCTGCAAGCGGGGGCTGCTCTTCATTGTTGTGCGTGGGCTCCTCATTGCGGTGGCTTCTCTTGTGGAGTACGGGCTCTAGGCGCGCAGGCTTCAGTAGTTGTGGCTCGCGGGCTTAGTTGCTACGCGGCATGTGGGATCTTCCCGGACCAGGGCTCCAACCCGTGTCCCCTGCATTGGCAGGTGGATTCTTTTTTTGCGGTACGCGGGCCGCTCACTGCTGTGGCCTCTCCCGCTGCGGAGCACAGGCTCCGGATGCGCAGGCTTAGCTGCCACGGCTCATGGGCCCAGCCGCTGCGCGGCATGTGGGATCTTCCTGTACCAGGGCACGAACCCGTGTTCCCTGCATCGCCAGGCAGACTCTCAACCACTGCGCCACCAGGGAAGCCCTTAGACGTGATTTTGACACTTTGATTTCCACTACTGTTTAGCGGGAAGCAGATTTTCAATCTCCTGAGTCATTAAATTATCAATGTGTTTGTTCCTGTTTTGATTAAGTCACTTTGTCTTTCTCCCTGGTTATTATTTTTGATAGTAAAAAGTGTTACTTGGAATGTCTGTAATTTAGTGGAATTCTGCATTAACAATTACTGTTTATAAACAGTGCAGCAAGGAACATTTATTCTAGCCATTTTTAAAAGAAATTTTTGTTAAAGTAATACATTAAAAAAAAATAAAGCTTAAAATAAAAACCAGCAATCTCCCTTCTTCATCTCTCCACTCTCTTTACTACTCCTTAGAGCTAATCACTTTCATTTCTTTTAGCTGTTTGATTTTGATCTCCATATTTCAAAAAAACATGCTCATTATGCTATTTCTTCACTTTTAAGTATTAAATATCATATACGTACTGATTGCCTACTATTAGAGATTGGCAATGGGTATAAAAATTAAATTCTTATGTACTTCAGGTACCCTATTCCCTTATAGTGTAGTTAGGTCAATTTTTTATTAATCAGAAATTATTGCTGTGACTGTATAAATACAAATTTATTTGTACCTGTGCCTAATGGTGTGCTATGATTATGTCTCATGTTAATAGTGTGCTATAATTATGTTACCAGTTTTTATTTTCCTTGGACTTAAGAGTCCCGTTGCCTTTCTTCATTTTGTAAGTTTTCCTTGTGACTATTAAAACTTTATTTTCAGATTTTCCAGAAGTATAAATCTCTCAGTGTGCTCTCACCCATCAGAAAATCTGCCAGTTTCCTTTCCTTCTTGGATCCCTTCCTCTGGAGTTCTCTTTCCCGCTCCAGTCCAGACTAGTTTTTGTTTTTTTTTTTTAAGGTCAGCTCTCAGCTTAGAACTTCTTTCACTATTATCATTCTGGGAATTCCCTTTGTCTTTCTCTTTGTTTTAAGTCTTCCTATTACTTGGTTTATTCCTATTTTAGTAAAACATTTCTTCTGCTAGTTTGATGAGCAAGAAGAAAAATGGAATGTAAACTTTTTGCTTGTCTGAAAGTGTTCTGCTCTTAAACTTTATTGGTAGTTTGGTGGGTTTAGAGTCTAGACTGCAAATCATTTTACTTCAGAATTGTATTTTGAAAGCTTTACTTCATAGTCTTCTAGCTTCCAGTGTTGCTGTTGAGAAGAATGATGCTATATTAATTCTTGTGACTTTTTCTTGAAGACACAGGGTCTAATCTTTATTCCCAGTGTTTTGAGATTTCACAGTGGATATGCGGTGGTATGTGTTAATTTTCATTGAATATGTTGATTGCACTTGATGGCCTTTTTAATCTGAACTCACCTCTTTGAGTTCTTGTAACTTTTCTTGTGTTAACTCTTTGACGGTTTGTTCCACTTACTTTTTCTTTCTTTTTGAACTCTTATTGGTTGGATGTGAGACTGTTAGACCGATCCTCTACTTTACTTACCTGTTTCTATCTTAGGTTAAGAGTCCCTTCTTTTCAAACTCTCCTGAGAGTAAATCTCCAGGCTTCTGCTGTTGTTGGAGAGGGATGGTTGCCTGGCGTGCTAACCGGGGGAGGTCTGATTGCTTTTATACAGGTTTTCACTCAACACTGTTCTTTTTAAATTTAATTTTAAAGGTACTGCTGCTTCCATTTCTTAAGCCTTTCCAGGTTCTATGTTGCGAAAGCTTCTTGTTAGCTTTCTTCTGTTGCAAGTGCTTGGGGCTTTTTCGTCTGTTTTTTTGTTTTTGCTTGCTAGATGATCATTCCTACATCTGCTTTTCTCTTGGTCTTTTTGTCCTCTTGGGAGTATGCCTTTTTGTCCCTTCCTTTTTAGTGGAGCTTTGAGAGGGAGCTTTTAAGTAGAAGACTGCTGCTGTTTTTCGTCTGTTAAAATTGTCTCTTGCTAACTGGACTTAGTTTTGCATTGGACTGAAATTTTGGCCTTGAGTGGCATTAACTCTTGTTAAGTTTTAATTAAGGGGCTGTCTTCATTGTGTTCAGTTTAAGTGCATGCCGCGTATTTCTTTATAGGGCATGGGTCATGTGATGTTTTTCTAATGACAGTGGTGTGATATAGTGCATGGCAAATGTTTGGAATAAATGGTTTATATTTTGAAATTATGCATGGTAATCCTTGAATCTCTCAGCTGAAGAAAAGCAAGTATTAAGGTTTTGTGTGTTTTTATAGTATTAGGCCCGGTTAGATTGTTATAGAGTATCTAAACATGAAGCCAAAGTCATGGCTTTGATTTCTTTGTTAGTTTTGTCTTACCCTTGGCCATCCCCGACTATGGTGTGTCATTGTCACAGCTGTGTGCCAGAAATGGTCAGAGCTGGGTGGGAAGCATGACTGGATCCGTGCAGCTATGTCATTACCGACAGAAGCAGATTATTATGTCATTGTGTTGGGAAATGCAGATACTGAGAGGGCTCCTGTTCCCTCTCTTAGACTCTTACTGCTCCTCCCCACTTGCTTCAGCCACAGTGGTTTCCTTATTGCTCCTCAACATGCTAGGCAGGCTCCTCATGGGGCCTTTACTCTGGCTGTTCCCTGCCCTGTATATCTGCTTGGGTAACTGCTTCACCTCCTTCAAGTCTTTGCTCAAGTTTCACCTTCATAATGAGGCCTTTTGTGACTGTTTGATGCTTCAATTTACCCTCATTCTCCTACTTGGGAGGCTTTTAAATTACTCTTTAAAATTTTTTTCACAGCATTTGTCACTTCAGAATTGACATGTTATGTTTAGTCTTCCACTAGGCTGTAAGCTCCAACAGGGCAAAGATCTTTATTTTATTCATAGCTGTATCTCCAGCACCTAGAACTGTAGCTGACAGAGTAGAAACCCTGGGAAGCTATGAATGAAAGGCATTCTCACTCATCCATTTGCTTCCAGACAGCCCTCTATCCAAACCACCCTTAATGTGTCTTCCTCTACACTACAAAATTTGAAAAATAATTTTTTTTTTTTGTGGTACGCGGGCCTCTCACTGTTGTGGCCTCTCCCGTTGTGGAGCACAGGCTCCAGATGCGCAGACTCAGTGGCCATGGCTCACGGGGCCAGCCGCTCCACGGCATGTGGGATCTTCCCGGACCGGGGCACGAACCCGCGTCCCCTGTATCGGCAGGCGGACTCCCAACCACTGCGCCACCAGGGAAGCCCTGAAAAATAAATTTTTTTCTCTACATGATTTTTCCCTGGTTGGCTCTCATTAACAGAGGGAGCTTCTTTGAGGATGTAATAAGAAAAGCTAAAGAATTGAAGATGGGTTCCACTCCTGTGCACATGAACTTCTGTGTTTCTATCAAGCTTTCAGATACTTCACTAGAGGAGAATTTTCCTTTGGCTATAGTTTCATCTTTGCTATAATAAAATCCTAAGCACAATAGTAGAAAACGTATCCTTTACTTATTTATAGCATGTATAGTCTCCCCCCAACCCCCAACTTGCCCCCCATACAGACATTTATAATACAGCCAACATTGATACAGTGTTTACTGTGTTCCGGTGCCATCCATTCATTCATTCATTTTGGCTGCGCTGTGTCTTAGTTGCCGCACACGGGATCTTCGTTGCTGCACGTGGAATCTTTGTCGCGGCATGCGAACTCTTAGTTGTGGCATGCATGTGGGATCTAGTTCCCCGACGAGGACTTGAACCCAGGCCCCCTGCATTGGGAGCGTGGAGTCTTAACCACTGCACCACCAGGGAAGTCCCTGTTCTGGTGCTTTTCATGTTTTAATTTGTCTTCACAGCAGCCTCATAATAAGGAATAGATACTGTTATTATTACTCTTTTAATAATGGTGAGGAGTCTGAGATGCAAATTATGTAACTTACCCAAGGTCATACAGCTACTGAGTTAGCAGAACTGGGATTTGAACTCTGGTAATCTGGCTCTGGAGTCCATACTCTTAGCCTTTAAAAAGAAGTTGTGGTGAAACGTACATAACTGTTTACTGCTTTTCAGTGTACAATCTTATGGCCTTAGATATTTTCAGAGTGTTGTACAACCATCACTACTGTCCATTTCCAGAACTTTCCCCTCCCTGTAGCACCTGGTAAAACCATTATCATACTTTCTATGAATTCACTTATGCTAGGTTATCTCATTTAAATGGGATCATACAATATTCATCTTTTTGTGTTTGTGTTATTTCACTTAGCATAATGTTTTCAGGGTTCATCCATGTTGTCACATGTATCAGAGTTTCATCCATTTTTAAGGCTGAATAATATTCCACCTACGCCTTCACCACATTTTTTTTTATCCGTTCATCTCTTGATGGATATTTGGGTTGTTTCTATCTTTTGGCTATTGTGAATATGCTCCTGTGAACACTGGTATGCAAGTACTGTTTGAATCCCTGCTGTCAGTTCTTTTGGCTATCTCCCTAGAGGTGGAATTGCTGGGTCATATGGTAATTCTGTTTAATTTTTCTCTTAACTTTTTGATATAGTAGAATACAGTAGTGTACACTCAAAGAGGAAAATTGTTTTGAATTCAAATAACTTAATCACACTCTTTATTCTGTCATCAGTGAAACTGAAAACTGCCTATATTTTAGAATGTGAGAGATGTACATATCAGTTTCTGGAAGATGGGGGCCTGGGTACATGTCTGCTCTATACTGTGGCTGGTTTGATGTGAGCATTCAGCAAAAATTGGCCAATTTATCCCATTACTTCCTACCTTAATACATTCTGTGCTATGTTCTAGTACATCTCCGGAATTTATTTTTCCCCATCATTTCTTTATAATATTCTGTGTAAAGCCTTTCTCTTTTTGAAAAATTTTAGCCTCTTTTTCAAAATATCCTCTGAATCCACTGTTTGTTTGACATTTTTGTTAAATCCTGTAAGTTAGTTGCTATATTTTCTAGTATTGGGATTTACATTCACTTTATATTGTATAATAACATTCACATGTCTATACTTGGTCTGTTTTTAATTTTTATTTATATTTTGAATTCCATGTGGATATAGAGTACATATATGTATTTAATTTTCTCAAGGTGCATAGTGTGCAAAGCATAAATTCATTAAATATTTTTGAATGCTTGGTTCATTGAAGGTACGCACCGTGACCAGTAATAGAGTTTAAAACTTCCAAAAGTTATTGTCTCTTTTCCATACTTTAAATGTTGATGAGTTTCAATTTTGTCACATATTTCTTGAAAGGAAATTTAAAATCTAGGCCCAGAATAATTTTTCCATTTAGCAGACAAGATGTAGAGTCAGAATACATGAATCTACCTCTTTCCCTAAATAATTTTTACTTTCTTTTCAGATTGTTGCCAGCAAAGGTGGTTTTGAAATGGTCACCAAAGAGAAGAAATGGTCTAAAGTGGGTAGCCGCTTGGGATATCTGCCAGGAAAAGGAACTGGGTCTCTTTTGAAGTCACATTATGAAAGAATTCTCTACCCATATGAGCTTTTCCAGTCTGGTGTCAGCCTTATGGTGAGATGCATCACTGTTTTTAGGGGTGGATAAATCCACTCTGCAATATATAAACTTTAGATTGTTTACTATAACAAGATAGCAATTGGCAATGATTTCACCAGGTACTGAAATTTGGGGGGAGCAAGGTGTAGTTTAAAAATCACAGCTATTTTTGGTGGTTTACAAGATAAAGGCTAATGGGAATGAAGAAAGTTTTCTTATTAAAATGTGTAAGCTTATGCAAGACTTACGCTTTTAAAAAAATTCCTCCACTTGGTTTCATGTATTTTTTTTTTGAACAGCTTTATTGAGGTATAATTTACATACTACAGAATTCACCCATTATAGGTACACAGTCAATAAGCTTTAGTAAATTATACATTTATGCAACTATCATCACCATCCAGTTTTAGAACACTTCCATCAGCCCCCAAAATTCCTTTGTGTTTGTTTATGGCTGGTTCTTCTACCCTCAAACCTGGACAACTCCTGATCTGCTTTCTGGCTCTATAGTTTTGCCTTTTCTAGAAATTTCATGTACATGGAATCATACAGTATGATTTTGTGTATGGCTTTTTTCACTTAGCCTGATGTTTTTAAGGTTCATCTATGTTTTAGTATTCGTACTTCATTCCTCTTTATGGCTGAATAATACTCTATTGTATGGATATACCACATTTGTTTATTCATTTATCACTTATGAACATTTGGATTGTTTCCAGTTTATGGCTGTTATGAATAATGCTATGAATATTCATGTACTAGTCTTTGTGTGGACATACGTTTTCATTTCTCTTGGGTAGATACCTAGGAGTGGAATTGCTGGGTTATACGGTAAGTTTATGTTTAACTTTTTAAGAAACTGCCAAACTGTATTCCAAAGTGGCTGAACCATTTTACATTCCCGCCAGTAATGTAGAGGCTTCCAGTTTCTGCACATCTTTGCCAACACTTGGTATTGTCAGTTATTTTGCTTACAGCCATTCTAGTGGGTGTGTAGTGGTATCTCATTGTGGTTTTAATTTTATTTCCCTAATGACTAATGGTGTTGTGTATCTTTTCATGTGTATATTAGCCATTTGTATATCTTCCTTGATGAACTGTCTGCTCAAATCTTTTTTTTATTGGGTTGTCAGTCATTTTATACTTGTTTTAAGATTTTGCTAAATAGTCTGGATATAAGTCCTTTATCAGATATATGATTTTATATTTTCCTTTAGTTTGTGGTTTGTCTTTTCATTTATAATGGTGTCTGTTTGAAGAGTAATCTATTGATTTTCTCCCTTTTTATGGATTGTGCTTCTGTTATCATATCTAAGAAAATCTTTTCTTCACCTAAGGCCAAGGTTTTTTTTTTTTATAGTTTTAGCTTTTATGTTTAGGTCTGTGACCCATTTTGAGTCGTTTTTTTGTGTATAGTCTGAGTTAAAGGTATAAGTTCATTTTGGGGGCAGCGGAGCGGGGGTATAGGAATATCCAATTGTTCCAGCACCATTTGTTAAAAGACTACCCTTCTCCCATTTACCTTACCAAGGTGATTTACCTTGGCACCTTTGTTGAGAATCAGTTGACTATAAATATGTGGGTTTATTTCTAGTCTGTTTTGTTCTTTGTTTGATCTGTATGTTTTACCCTAACACCAATACTATGCTGTCTTGAGTACCATAGCTTTATAGTAAGTTTAGATATCTGGTAGTGTAAGTCCTCCAGCTTGGTTCTTTTTTCAAAATTTCCAAACAATTTGCATTTCCACATAAATTTTGGGATCCACTTCTCAATTTCTACAACAGAAGCCTGCTAGGATTTTGATAGGGATTGTCTTGAATCTATAGATCAGTTTGGTGGGAGAATTGTCATCTGGTTTCATGTAGTTTTAGGGATTTTTTAGAAATTTATTATTTTTCTCCTTATTCTCAAATCTGATTTCTTACAAGTGAATCTGCCCTCTTCCTGTGCTCTCAATTCTTTAGGGTGTACAAATGCCTAATTTAGATCTTAAGGAAAAAGTGGAGCCTGAGGTTCTTGGCACTGATGTCCAAACTCCCCCAGAGCCGGGCACAAGAGTGAACATTCTGCCGAAGAGAACAAGGCGTGTCAAGTCTCAGGTATCAGTTTCCATGGGCCGCTTTTGACAGGCGTTTCTAGAGTGTTGACTGTGCAGAACACTTACTTGGCTCTGGGAGGTCATTCACGTGCTGTCGTTCTTTAAAACTCGGAGACGCGTTTCCATATACCTTTGAGATGAACGAGGAAGGGATTGTAAACTTCATTCTGATTTGATTTAGAGTTCTTTGTTAATTTTGAACAGCTATGACAGGGGTGGCGGTTCAGAGAGTGACTCTGGATACTGTAGGGCCAATTTCATAGACATGCTGATGAATTCTAGTATATTTTATTTTCGTGGTTAGTATAAGTGAGAAGAATAGGAAAGAGTGGTTTTATCTTTACTCATCATTCCTTTAAAAACCAGTGGGTAAGTTTCTTAGTCTCCGAACCATTCCAGTGTAATTTCTACAGTGTTCTTGTGACCTGGAATAATTTTAAAGCCTAATGAATACATCGGAAGAAAAATGCCCTAATTTCTTTTTGTCTGCCCCTCTTCCCCTCCACCTTTTTCCTATTCCCATTTCTTTGTGGTCCTTGAAGTTGTGTTTCTAAAGGTTTTTGGTAAAGACAATCTGTAGGCTGGGGAGAGTGAGGTGCCCTTAGGACTCTTGAGATGTGGCCCATTTAAATTAACATATGGGTGAACTGGGACAGCAGCTTTTCTGGGTCCTAAACACATTTAAGGATGGAAGTGGTTCACGTGGAAAGTGGGTTCACTATTAACAAGAGATACTGGATCTGGGGTTGTGAGGAGTCCTGTCACTGTAGAGGCAGGCTAATGATACTTCATCTTGCTTTTCTGTAGCTCAGGGGATATGTCTCTTTCATGCCATGTCTACTTTCCTTGTTCTGAGTTTATGCTCGCTAAATAACCTCCTGATTAATAATTTAGCTTCTTAGGTACTCTGATAGCAGAAAGGTAGGTGTCTTGAATGGGGCATGTGAATTTAATGGAAATTTTTGGAAAATGATAGCTCTATTTTATTTTTTTAATTTTTAAATTTATTTATTTATTTTGACTGCATCGGGTCTTCATTGCTGTGCGTGGGCTTTCTCTAATTGCGGCGAGCAGGGGCTACTCTTTGTTGTGGTGCACGGGCTTCTCGTTGTGGTGGCTTCTGTGGTTGCGGAGCACGGGCTCTAGGTGTGTGGGCTTCAGTAGTTGCAGCACTTGGGCTCAGTAGTTGCAGCACGCAGGCCCTGGAGCATGCGGGCTTCAGTAGTTGCGGCGTGTGGGCTCTGGGGTGTGCGGGTTTCAGTAGTTGTGGCTCGCGGGCTCTAGAGTGCAGGCTCAGTAGCGGTGGCACACTGGCTTAGCTGCTCTGTGGCATATGGGATCTTCCCAGACTAGGGCTCGAACCCGTGTCCCCTGAATTGGCAGGTGGATTCTTAACCACTGCGCCACCAGGGAAGTCCCAATAGCTCTATTTTAAATTAGTAAACTCTGGTTTGGTTGTTAAGTGATTTTTATTACCATGGTTGATCTCAGAAGTTCTGATCGTCTTTGGATATATAGTGAAGATTCTGTCTTAAGACCTGAAATACTTGAAGACTAGTCTCTTTGACATGGTGACTCAACTTTGAAGAGTTGCCCCAGGTGGGCCCATTTAATCAGTTGCCAGCTTGTGGTGAAATCCCTTGATGTTCCTTCTGAAACCATGAAAAAAAAGTCCTGCTTATTTCTGATTGCCTTTCATCAGATTATATAATGATTGCCATTCATTATGTAACAATAGGGACTACACAGAATACTTCTACCCATTGCAGTAATTGTTGCTGTAGTCAGATTGATTGATATTGGATTGATATTAGAACCATTTGAGGATTTGCAATTAAGAATTTCTTCACCTTGCAGTTTGTCCTTAATTAATATTGCCAGTCTGCCTCATTCCTAGTCTTCTATTTCAGAAAGACAGTAAAGGCTTTCTGGTAGAACTTCAGCCTCTTGCCCCATACATGAAACTATCTGGTGTTCATTCTTAATCTCTACCTATCTCTGTGGGCAGAGTGTGCCTTTTTCTCCAAGGGTAATCCTTCTACTCCCATCCTTCCCGGCTTTAAAAACAGAAGCCCTCTTCCTAGATAGTTCCTTACTCCTTGCCTCTTTTCATGAAGAAGTTCCCTGGAAAATCATCTATATTTTCTCAGTTTCCTCAGTATCTGTTTAGTTTTTAAACCCTGTAATCTGACTTTGAGCTAAATAATTTCCTTGAAACTACACTATTCAAGTTACCACAGAGTTAATAATTGTCAGATGCTGAGACCCCTTTTTCATTTCTTAACCTACTTCATCTCTGATCATGTTTGCATTTCTTGAAATTTGCTTTTTCTTTGGCTTCTGTGACACCTCTCTTCTCGTTTCCTTCGTCACTCTCTGACCACTCCTCAGTAATCTTTGTTATCTCTTCTCTCTGCCCTTCATGTAGTACTCTCAGTCTTCCTTATCTTCACTCTACCCAGCTGTCTCTTCCACCCTGTGATTTGTTACTACCTATCTCTCAGGACTCCTAAATAAGTCATGACATCCGTGCTTCTTCCCTGTTCACCAGGGGTCTTGAGTGCATGTGTGTATATGTATGCCTTGGTGGCCACACACAGCTAAACTCAGTATGTCACAAACATTATCACCTTTTCTAAATCTGTTTTTTTAAAAATATTTTCTAGCTTGGTGATAGTGACAAGCACAGCCATCGAATAGTTTCCCAAACAAGAAATGGAAGTTAAGAAAGTTATCCTACTTCCCTTTCCCATCTCTATCACATCGCTTGATATACTCTGCTTTAATTGTTTTTTTCTGTGACCTCACTAGAATGAGTTCTTTGAAAGCTGAGATTGCAGTTTGTTTATATCAAGAATGACCAAACCCTTAACACTTATACATTAGAATGCCAGTATGTCCCATTTTTGGTGACACTAAGTTTGAGCCAGCATTTCTTCATTATAATGTACTATTCTCCTTGTAATAAAAGTAATCAGAGTAAACTATAAGACTGTGGGAATAACTTGTTTTCCATTAACTTTCCATTATTTTTCAATAACAATATTTCCATTATTCCATTAACTTGTTTTACCCAATAGTTTTAACATTCATTGATAATCCTTGCCTCAGTTAATTATGTTGGTGGTTGCAAACCAGGTGATTTTCTGGTTCTGTCATTTCTTCTACGTTTATTAGTTAGCATTTTTCTTTAAAAAAACTCTACTCCCACGCTTGATTATTTTTCATACAGTAAAATGTGTATATCTTAAGTGTACAGCTTGATGAATTTTGATGAATGTATATACCTATGGAACCAACCTTGAGTGTCCCTCCTCCTTTTATAGTCTCACTATAGAGCATGACTTTTTTGATAAATGTCTTATAACCTATTACTACTTTTTATTCCTTTTTGATACTCAAATTGTTCCAAATTTGGCCTGCGGGAGCCCCTTCAAGAGGTTCATATGTTCTTTGACAAGTCTCCATCAGTTTTTTTTTGTTTTTTAATTAATTAATTAATTAATTAATTTTTGGCTGTGTTGGGTCTTCGTTGCTGTGCGCAGGCTTTCTCTAGTTGCGGCGAGCTGGGGCCACTCTTCATCGCAGTGTGCGGGCTTCTCACTGCCGTGGCCTCTCCCGTCGCGGAGCACAGACTCTAGACGCGCAGGCTCAGTAGTTGCGGCTCACGGGCTTAGTTGCTCCACGGCATGTGGGATCTTCCCAGACCAGGGCTCAAACCCGTGTCCCCTGCATTGGCAGGCGGATTCTTAACCACTGCACCACCAGGGAAGCCCTCTCCATCAGTTTTTGAGCACTTACTTTCTAGCACAAAGAATCCCATTGTCTTCTTGCCGTGACTTAGACCTGGAATCAGCCATTTCTCCAAGGAATCCTGGTTCACTTTAGTGGGAAATGGTATTTAGAAGCCAAGATTTGAGCACAAGGTGTGCTTGTTCCTACTGGGATACCATTGCTTGTAGCCCCTTCTGGTGGCCAGGGCTGGGAAATCAATTTTTAAAAATTGTGACTTTATATTTTCAGCTCATACTGATAATTCTAGTCCTAATCTAGCATCACAAAGTTCTTTTGGTTTATGTTGTAATTGTTTTCTTAGCACTTTGAGTTGGGAACTTAATTCATTTATTCCTGCTCTTTTGCTTTGATTGCTGTGTTTAAGACTATAGAATTTCCTGTGATTATTTCTTTCCTTTGTTCCAGAGATTCTGATATATGATATATGTGATATATGTATATACAGAGAAAAAATTCCAGGTGGAAGGGCCTTTTGATTTTGTTTTTTTTTTTTCTTTTTTGCGGTACGCGGGCCTCTCACTGTCGTGGCCTCTCCCGTTGTGGAGCACAGGCTCCGGACGCGCAGGCTCAGCGGCCATGGCTCACGGGACCAGCCGCTCCGCGGCATGTGGGATCCTCCCGGACCGGGGCACGAACCCGTGTCCTCTGCATCGGCAGGCGGACTCTCAACCACTGCGCCACCAGGGAAGCCCGGGCCTTTTGATTTTTGATGTTATTTCTAGCTTTATGCCAGTAAGATCAGAGAATGTTGTCATATTATTTCCACTTTTGGGGACTTTATTGTCTGTCTGAAAAGGTGGTTGTAAGGATTAATTGACTAGAATACTTTGATATGGCATATACTATATACTCACTATGTTAGCTTTTATTACTATGTACTTTGCTTTAACAGTGGTAAAGAATGTGTAGTGTTAGGGGCTTCCCTGGTGGCGCAGCGGTTGGGTGTCCGCCTGCTGATGCAGGGGACACGGGTTCGTGCCCCGGTCTGGGAAGATCCCACATGCCGTGGTGCGGCTGGGCCCGTGAGCCATGGCCGCTGAGCATGCGTGTCCGGAGCCTGTGCTCCACAGCAGGAGAGGCCACAGCAGTGAGACGCCCGTGTACTGCAAAAAAATAAAAAAGAGAATGTGTAGTGTTAATGTTTTTCATTGGACTGACTATAGGTTAATATAACCAAGTCAGCCTACCAAAGTTTAAAGATACATTTTGAAATGCCATTTTGGTTGGTTTGGTTCTTATATGCTCTTTTAGTAGTCCAGGCTGCCTGTGTCTGTCTGCTGTTAGGTCGCCATAGACTTATAAAGTAGTCTGTATTTTATCCTGGTTTATTTTTATTCTTATCGACTAAGTATATTTTAAGTAAATTTTGGTTATTACCCTGCATTCAGAGATTATCTAAATTCAAGGTGTAACACTGGTGTCTGTCATGATGCTTTAATCCTCAAGTACTAGAATGCCAAATGACAGTAGCTTAAACATTGACAACACAGTTTTCACATGCGGACACATTTTCCACATTAGATTTTCAGAGATAAGTAGTTCTAGGATTCGTATAGCAACTTCACATTGTCATCAAGGGCCAAGCTCTTTCCATCTTCCTGCCTGGCCTTCTTCAGTGTATGGGTGATACATATATCTCCTCTTAATTGCATTGTGGCTGCTGTAGCGTCCAGCGCTGTGCTTCCATCAGACTGAGTCTTGTAGCAGTGGGGAAGGAAGTTGGGTCAAAAGGACTTACTCTTTGAGATGCTTTCTCTTTTATTAGAAGATGAAAATCTTTCCCAGAGGTTTGCAGTAGACCTTCCTTATGTCTCACTGGCTAGAACATGATAGCATTCCCACCCTTAGCTAGGTGATCACCAACAAAGAGAAATGGCATTGGCATGATTGACTTAGGACAGTCATTATTCATCTCCTAGGATGGACATAATTGCCCTAATCAAAGATGGGTGTCCATTAGCAAGTTAGAAGTGGGCATTTCTATCCAGTTATTACCACTGTTACACCAGTAATTACCAGTAGTGTCTGTCTCTGGACAGAACCTAATTGACAACTATGCTTTTATGAAAGGTAGATTTTCTTTTGTGGAAAGGAATCTGGGTGTTGCAGAGTGCTTTGGTGACTTCAGCAATGAGGCAGCAAGTGGATTTAGAAAAATTAAAATTTTCCTTCATTTTGAATTGGATCTTGAGACTTTTCTTGGGTAAGAAAATAAATTTATGAATCACAATAATTAGACTAATGTGAGTTTATTTTTTTTTTAGTCAGAATCTGGAGAAGTGAATAGAAACACGGAACTGAAGAAACTTCGGATTTTTGGGGCTGGGCCTAAGGTTGTGGGCTTGGCAATGGGAGTAAAAGATAAAGAAGGTAAATCTGTTATTTGGTCACGAAAAGAAATAAGGTACAACAATATGGTTTTAACAAGATTCATATGATACTCGATCGTAGTCTGCCTTGGGATTTTCTTAGGCAGCATAGTTCCTAGACAGATCACCTTTTTAGTGGCAGATAATCTTAAGGTGTGAGGAGCCATATTATGTTGAATTTTTGTAATATTTTGGAAGAGAGAAAGTTCCTCCTCCATGTCTAACACATGACACAGAAATTGTAGTTTCTAAAGGCTAGTTTATAAGAGAATTGCAAAATTAATGGTTCTCACCTGGTGATCTAAAGCTTATTATTTTTAAATTTAAAGAGAAATAGAGGATTTCTCTGACTTTTAGTATCAAAATATACTGGGGAGAGCTAATGATTTAGATTCTAACCATAATTTTGATATTTTTCTTTAATTGCCTTTGCATATTATGATACTTCATTTAAGTAACCTGTTTAAAGAATGCCTAGTACTCTCAGCTTAGCATGTTAGAAACTTGTGAGTAAAATTGCTAATGCGGAGATCAAGTTTCACAGTTCTGTGTGCATGTTAGTTTTAAAGCTCAATTTAACAAAGATTGTGTTGGATATGTTTTTACTGTGTAAGAATTTAATGAATTGCTATAATCACAAGTCATATTGATTACTGTGCATTTTATGATATGACTAAGTCTTTATTCAGATTGTGGGTTGAACTCTGGATAATCAGGTAATATTCTTCCATCACTCGCAAAGCATTCAGTGTGATAGGACTTCTAGATACATTATAATGTTTACTATTGCTCTTTTAAAAGATTAAGGACTTTATCTTTTTTCTGTTTGTAATTGTATTAGCTGGCAGTGATCTCAAAGCTAGTCCCAGATTAGTCCCTGATAAGTACTACATATGGGCAAGTGTAGAATTAGTAGTTACGCTCTCTGGAGCTTGATTGCCTGGACTAGAGTCCCAAGTCTGCCGCTGACTGGCTGTGTGATTTTGGTCAAGTTATCTAGCTTCTCTGTGCTTCAGATTCTTTATCTTCAGTGGGGGGATAATAGTTTATCTACCTCATAGTGTTGTGAGATTTTAACTAATTTAAATAATCTAAAATAGTGTCTGGTCCATGGTAAGCTCTCAACGTTAGTTTTTACTATTATTATTATATAACTATTTTTATTTCAAGATGAGGTCTCCCGAAGACGAAAAGTTACCAACAGGTCAGACGCATTTAACATGCAAATGAGACAACGGAAAGGAACTCTCTCTGTTAACTTTGTAAGTGTTCTGAGATGTGTCAGGAGGGAAAGGATTTATTTTATTTTAGTTTTGCACTTTTTACCTTGCTATATCTTAGTATGTTATCTAGTTAGTTTATTTAGTTGTAAGACTTGATGGTGCATCTGAACTTGCAGCTTTGGTTTATATAATACTAACTTTGCTTTGTCCCATATACACAGACTGTTCCCTGAGTCTTATACCTTGTAAGTGAGTGAGTGAGAGGATGAAGTGAAACTGTAAATCCTTAGCTGTATTAATGCTCGGTATTCAGCCCTCTACCAATAAAGAGTATTTGTGTATAGAAAGGGTGATGTGGTATATTTTATTTATATAAATTGACTTTCAAGTACCCTAGATTTGTAGTCTTCCTTTATTCTCATACCTTGATATGCTTTTATTAATTTGCTTGTAGAAGCTCTGAGGAAATTTAGAAAGTTTTATGCAAAGTATTTAAATACAGTTATTTAAAATAAATATTAAGGATTTAAGTTATGTTTACTTTTTAGTGTACATTATTTTGTTTCAATTAAGGTGTTCGTGGTAAAAATTTAGTATTACTTATTACAGAAAATAAACTTTTATTTTATTTTGTTTTTTTAACAGGTTGATCTTTACGTTTGTATGTTTTGTGGTCGGGGAAATAATGAAGATAAATTGCTGTTGTGTGATGGATGTGATGACAGCTATCATACATTTTGTTTAATTCCCCCACTACCTGATGTGCCCAAAGGAGACTGGAGGTGTCCTAAATGTGTCGCTGAGGTATAAGCCTAACCTTACCTTTTGGAATTAAGAACAGTAACACACACATACACATGTACAGTGAACACATTCCGTGAAGCTTCTTCTCCTCTCTCTTTGTTCTTCAGTGTTTGAAATCGCCAGGATTTTTGAAGAGTGATAGTGACTGGAAATGTAACAGTTCTACTGTGGCAGTTTGTTTTTTAAAGGGTCTTTTTCTGACTGTTGGTTAGATAATTCTGTTTATTGCTGCAGACTTTGCTCAGAATATTCATATTCTTGGAAAACAATAAAAATGAAGAAAGTCTGTAGGTTATTTGTTTTTTCTTTTTTTTAAAAAGTAAAAATCAGACATGAAGCTCTAGAACTTAGGATTCATGCATCCAGTTTTCATGCTACCAAATAAATTGGTGGTATCTATTAACTTGTTTAAATTTTGACTTGATTGTACTAAATTGTTATTGAAAGATTATAATGATGTCATTATCATGAAATGTCTGATCTGTTTACTTATTTTAACAAAATGTGATAGGACGTTGAAGGGAAAGAGATGGTATATCTAGATGTAGTCAAAGATGGATATTTATGGCCTTTGAATTATTTATTTATTTATGGCTGTGTTGGGTCTTCGTTGCTGTGCGTGGGCTTTTCTCTAGTTGCGGCGAGCGGGGGCTACTCTTCATTGTGGTGTGCAGCCTTCTCATTGCGGTGGCTTCTCTTGTTGTGGAGCACGGGCTCTAGGCGCACGGGCTTCAGTAGTTGTGGCTCGCGGGCTCAGCAGTTGTGGCTCGTGGGCTCTAGAGTGCAGGCTCAATAGTTGTGGCGCACAGGCTTAGTTGCCATGTGGCATGTGGGATCTTCCCGGACCAGGGATCGAACCCATGTCCCCTGTATTGGCAGGCAGATTCTTAACCACTTCTGCTACCAGGGAAGTCCCTTGAATTATTTTTTAATTTATTATTCTCAAGGTTAGATGATTCAGTCCTACTCGAAGTCAGTATTTGTGTTAAGAAATTGGTCATGGTGGTTGATAGTATGAAAAAAAATCATTTTTCTAGCTAATTATCCTAGCAACCCGGTGAATATCCCTTTGTCCTTTACCTTTTCTCCCTCCATGAACATTTATTTTTTCCACTGAGGATAATAGACATCCCTGGGCTTGATTCCAGGTTGGTAGTCCTCCAGGTGTTTGTCTTGGTGCCAAAGCTTAATGACAACTCCAAAGCCCAAAGCTGTCTCTTTGCCACCTTCCTACTGGAAGGTGTGAAAATGCAGTTGAAGTTTAAGAACATTATTTCCTGATTCCACATTAATACTTGTTTTGTGGTCTAGAGTTGACTGGATTTGCTTCCCCTAGGGAAATGATCAAAGAAGGTAGTACCTGAGGGCCTTAATGCGTACTTCAGTTCAGTTTCAGTAAGTTAATCTTAGATTTTTTTTCTTCCCAGGAATGTAATAAACCTAGAGAAGCCTTTGGATTTGAACAAGCTGTACGAGAGTATACACTTCAGAGCTTTGGAGAGATGGCAGATAATTTTAAGTCTGACTATTTCAATATGCCAGTTCATGTGAGTATCTATCTTTTAGGTCACTTTGGGAAAGTATAAAAATTTATCTGATTCCAAAGCTTTTGCGTTGCTTTTTAAAAACTTTCATTATTTTGTAGAAAGCAGGGACAGCATAAAGAAGATGATAGAACACCAGATCTGAAGATTAGGGGCCTGGGATCTGTTTTTGTTTCTTTTACCCTCTGCCGTGGCAGTGTGCACTGTAGAGAAACTGACTTCGACCTTCCACTTGTTCTTTAGTGCTCTGGGAGCACTGTCCTTTACAGACAGGCACGGAGGATGCGGCAGTTGCTGCTTTGGTTTAGTTATTTGTAGTATGAGGTTTGCTTCTTTCCCTGGGGGATCTTGGACTTTAAAAAAATCCCTTTCGAAATAATTTGCCAAAGCTGTTAAAATTCAGCCTTGATTTTTGTATTTCCTTTTCCTTCCTTATGTCCTGGGTCATCTTTATCCTTCTTAGTTGGAAAGCAGCTTGCAGAAGAAGGCAGTTCAAATTCATTATGTTTTTCTGAACATCTAAGTTGTCTTTAGCTTTTTCCCATCGTCAGTCAGAAAAGCTAGGACTGCAGTCTTTTCAGCTCTGGGAATTGAGAAGGTTTTCTGTTTTTTCATGGGCTTTTTGTTCACTTGACCTGTGTATTATGTCATAGTGGGTTATGGTTATAAGAGAGTTGGTAATCTGTAATCTTTGTTTTCCCTGTGTAGATGGTTCCCACAGAACTAGTGGAGAAGGAATTCTGGCGGCTGGTGAGCAGCATTGAAGAAGATGTTATCGTAGAGTATGGAGCTGACATCTCCTCAAAAGACTTTGGAAGTGGATTTCCTGTAAAGGATGGTCGGAGAAAGATGCTGCCAGAAGAAGAGGTGCAGAGCACATAGTAGTATCCAGATTTCTTACCCTGAAGCTGATTCAGCCTTTACATAGTAGAAAACTGCCTTTCTTTAATCTTAAGGGACCACGTTCATTTAAAATATTAAATATGTAGAATTTGGACAGTAAAAATAATCTTCAGTTTTGAAAACAATAAATTCAGAGTACCATTAAATATTATTTAACTTTGCATTTTATCAATTTTTTTTTTTTTTTTTTTTTTTTGGCCGTACGTGGGCCTCTCACTTGTTGTGGCCTGGCCTCTCCCGTCATGGAGCACAGGCTCCGGACGCGCAGGCTCAGCGGCCATGGCTCACGGATCCAGCCACTCCGCGGCATGTGGGATCCCCCCGGACCGGGGCACGAACCTGCGTCCCTTGCAGGTGGGGAGGTGGACTCTAAACCACTGTGCCACCAGGGAAGCCCTTAACTTTGCATTTTAAAACCAGTTAAATTGGTTTAAAACTTTAACTTCAGTTAAGATTTTGCCTAGCTCTTTCTGTTTGGAAATCTAGCAAGTGACAAGATTTTTTTAAAAAATTACATTTTACTGGTAGGTCCACAATTAATTTTCCTTTAACACCTGGGAAGGTAGGTTTTCAAATATGCATTTAAACTGTAACAGATAATGAAGTACTGTCACCTAGGAGATGACCTCTGTGTGTAAACCTGAATTAAGATGATCATTTATTTCTTTTTCTCTTTACTTTGGTCCTTGTCACCTTTTCTTTACCTTTGTAATTGGCAGTAATTGAGAGTTTTATCTCCTATTAAAAGAGTTCACACATGGTCAAAAAAAAAAGTTACATAGTGGAGAAGGATATACAATTAAAAATACGGCCACTGTAGGTCTCTTAGGGCTACCATTTACATGGCATATCTTTTCCATTCTTTTACTTTGAAGCTGTTTGTATTTTGGAATCTGGTGTGTGTCTCTTATAGGCAGCATATGATTGAATCTTGCTTTTTTAAAAATCTAGTCTGAAGGTTGACTTATCTATTTATTTATTTGTCTGTCTGTCTGTCTGCCTATTTAGCTAGCTAGCTAGCTAGCTAACTAGCTAGCTAGTTAGCTGCGTTGGGTCTTTGTTGCTCCGCGTGGGCTTTTCTGGTTGCTGGGGGCTACTCTTTGTTGCAGTGCGCCGGCTTCTCATTGCGGTGCCTTCTCTTGTTGCAGAGTATGGGCTCTAGGCGCGTGGGCTTCAGTAGTTGCAGCACGTGGGCTCAATAGTGCAGCTTGAGGGCTCTAGGACACAGGCTCAGTAGTTGTGGCACGTGGGCTTAGTTGCCCTGTGGCCTGAGGGATCTTCCTGGACCAGGGCTCAAATCCATGTCCCCTGCACTGGCAGGCGGATTCTTAACCACTGTGCCACCAGGGAAACCCTATACAGATATATTTTATAGGAACAGTTCAGTGTTGAAATGTGTACATGTTCAATGTCACTGAATTAAAACCTGCTTTGTAGAAGTATAAAGAAATGCATCAACCTTAGTTTCTTCATACCCTTCCATTGGCAAATGGTAGGCAATTACCTACTTATTGGGAAGAGGCTTTGTTTTACAGCTTTTAACTTTTTCTGAATTTCATTTTGGTTTTGAATTTTTAAGTTGCTCTTGAACAGATATTTATATCTTCTAATCTTAAGAGATAAGGTCACAGAGTTTTTATTTTTTAATTTTTTTTATTTTTTATATATATATTTTTGCGGTACACGGGCCTCTTACTGTTGTGGCCTCTCCCGTCGCGGAGCACAGGCTCTGGACGTGCAGGCTCAGCGGCCATGGCTCACTGGCCCAGCCGCTCCGCGGCATGTGGGATCTTCCCAGACCGGGACACGAACCCATGTCCCCTGCATCGGCAGGCGGACTCTCAACCACTGCACCACCAGGGAAGCCTGGTCACAGAGTTTTTAAAGATTACTTTAAATGTGGTTAAATGTCAACCCTAAGTAAACAATATAGATATTAATCCTTCTAAATGTTTGAATTCTGTATGAATATTCATCTGTTTTTGCTTTTGCTCCATTCACCTTCATATAAGAATGTGGAGGGCTTCCCTGGTGGTGCAGTGGTTTAGAGTCTGCCTGCCGATGCAGGGGACGCGGGTTCGTGCTCCGGTCTGGGAGGATCCCACATGCCGCGGAGAGGCTGTGCCCGTGAGCCATGGCCGCTGAGCCTGCGCGTCCGGAGCCTGTGCTCCGCAGTGGGAGAGGCCACAACAGTGAGAGGTCCGCGTACAGGAAAAAAAAAAAATGTGGAGAAATTTGGGCTTTAAAGACATCAGCATAGCATGAAGAGACAGGGATACAGCTCTTTTTTCTAGTCTGGGTCATCGGTTTGCTATTTATTTCATAAGCAATAACGTTTTACTCAGGATTCTGTTTTTATGTTGTAAGATGGAGTGAGAGAACCCATTTATACAAAAGGATTTTAAGGACTAATTAGACAGTGTATATAAAATCTCTGTATTTTTTATACTTATATTTTCTGTCAGTTTGTTACTCTTCTCTGGAAGTTACTCTTAGAAAAGTAGATACCTGCCGTCTTTTCCCCAGGAACTGTGCATGTATGTTGAACTTCTGTATGAGTTAGCTTCTTGGCATCTGACAGCATGCTTCTCTGGTATCATAGTTTAGTGGAAAAGTACTTCTGAAGTTAATACATTTGTCTTATAAATACAAGTGCTCTGTAAACAGGGCTTCTGAGGAATAAAAATAGGCATAGAACTTGAAACCTTGGAAACATTTTTTTCATCTTATCCTCTCTGTGTCGTAAATCACTGAATAAATCCTGTTAATTTATTTTTCATTATTTTCTGTGGGATTGGCCTCTTTTCAATCCCACTACCACCGTCCTTGTCTCCATCCTGTCATGTCATGTTGGGATAATTGCCGTGGTCTTACATAATGATCACTTGTGTTGGGGGTTCCCCAGAGCTTCTCAGGTTCGCTGAGAACTCATGACTGTGACTTATTACAATGAAAGGATATAAAGTAAAATCAGCAAAGGGAAAACAAGATGTGTGGTCAAAGTCTGGAAGTAGCCAGTTGGAAGCATTCAAGAGCCCTCTCTCCCTGGAGTCACACAGGATGCACTTAGGTACTCCAGCATCAGACTGACACCATGTGTGAAGCATCCCCCACCAGGAAGGCTCATTAGAGACCCAGAGCTCAGGGTTCTTATAAGCGGCTGGTGACATAGGCACCTTCTGCCTAACACATAGCAAAATTCCAGACCCCCAGAAGGAGATCGGGCGTGCATAAACCACACTGTGCAGCACTGCGAGCCACCTGTGTTAGTGCCACGAACTGTTTACCATGCAGCTTTCCAGATGCCAGCCAGGGGCCGAACTTGAAGCGGGCCTTTTTTTTTTTTTTTAAATAAATTTATTTATTTTTTATTTTTGGCTGCGTTGGGTCTTCGTTGCAGCACGTGGGCTTTTCTCTGGTTGCAGCGAATGGGGGCTACCTTCGTCGTGGCATGCAGGCTTCTCATTGTGGTGGCTTTGCTTGTTGGGAGCACAGGCTCTAGGTGCGCGGGCTTCAGTAGTTGTGGTGCACGGGCTTAGTTGTTCCGCGGCATGTGGGATCTTCCTGAACCAGGGCTTGAATCTGTGTCTCCTGCATTGGCAGGCAGATTCTTAACCACTGCGCCACTAGGGAAGCCCCGAAGCGGGCCTTTTGAAGGGTAGCTGTCTTAGGCTTGCTCTGTTAAAGTAGCTTTTCTGAACACTGCCACTCTCTGCAGTCTCTCTCATACATTGCTTTCAGTTAAAATTTTAAGATCGGTGGGTCTTGGGGAGTTCATTTTGCAGTTCTGTCTATTTAAGTTTGAAATTTTCCATAATCAAAAATTTTAAGATAAATATAAAAATATTTAAGATGTTTATCATATTGTTTCACTTTTCAGAATTTGTTTTATTTCCCTTTTGAATATAGGATATCATCCAAGCTTCTTAGTCTGAAATTTAAGATTAAAGATCCAGTCTTCTCTTCTGGTCTTATTTCCTGCTTTTCTGAGTATGACCATTCCACTCTGCCTCTTTACCAGCCAGACCAATATATTCTGTCTCTTGTCATTTACCTTCAAATCTTACCTAGTCTTCCAAGATCAACCCAGGTTTTTCCTTTTCCACCAAGTTTTCTTATTGATCCAGACTCATGATGATGACTATTTTGTTGTCCTCTGAAGAACTATATAATTTACTAGTTTATCTGTGTTTGGAGTTTAATATATATTGTCTCATCTTGGAACTGTTTGTATGTAGGCCTGGTCTCTTCACCTAGTTTCAGTATTTGTTCAGCCAACTAAAAAATATATTGAGTAGTATTTTTGAAAACTGCTTTTTTTTTTTTAAAGCCTATTGAGGGTAGGAATCATATCTCTTTATTATTCCGTATTGGGATTCCTAGTTAAGCCTTTGTTGGAATTTCTTCTATCCTCTGTAACTCTTAGCTACACTTTTATAATTTCCTTATCTCTGTGCCGCATTATGGATGATATCCTCAAATCAGTCTTCTGGTTCACAGATTCTCCCTTCAGCTTTGTCACTGGCTATTTAGCCTCTTAATTTGAGGGTTTTATTTTTAACTCTATATTATCAAAACTTTCAAATGTATAAAACTAAACATAGTAATGCACTTCCCTCCCTCCCTACCTGGCATCCAGGTTCAACAGTTATCAGCCTTCTAGTAGAAGGCGGATTCTCTTACCTGTTTTTGCATTCAGTCTGTTGCAATATCACATCACATATCCTCTGGAAAACTCACACTACATTTCTGCAGGAATGAGAGCGAAAAAGGCAAATAACATCTTAGAATTATAATGAATGTAGTTTGACTTTGCAGGTCCCCTGAAATAGGCTTGGGTTCCTTAGACCCCACTTTGAGGACTGCTCTGCACAAGGATAATAGCACTTTGAGTCTGTACCGCATACCGCTTCAGAGGTGGCTGTTTGAAACCCATGTCTGGAGCTTATGTCCAGTTAGAAACCTCTATGAAAACTCAGACAACAGCTTTCCGTGTTCATTCTGGCTGTGCTTTCTTCCTTTGTTTTTGGAAACTGCGAATTCTTTTTTCTCTTGAGTTCATCTATGAAGCAAAATTTTTTTTGATGTTGTAAATGGATGTGTTTGTGGGAGTTGGGGGTGCTTTCTGCACCGTCTTGGTCTTCAGTGTTGCCACAGATTCCGGATTCTGTGTCTTATTATGTTTTGTCTTCACAGTATCTGGCACCATTCTGTAAATATAGTGGTAAACATTTTGGGAAGTTATGTTACCGGGGATAAAGTCGAAATATAATAGCGACCTATTAAAATGAGTCTTAGAGTATTTTACTGGTAAGCTATGGGGGCAGGTGGGGAGTAATAAAAAGCCTTATATGCTTCAGAGTAAACAGAGATATCTGAAATAATTAAAGGGAAATATAAATAACACTTAGGAGATAGGATTAAATATTTAGGAATATGAGTTACATGTAGAGAGCAAAGAGCATATATTCTATGGACTAGATTATTGTAATTATTATAAAATTTTTACTTTTGTTTTTGAAGACTCCCTTGAGGTTTCTGTTGGGCACTTGTCATTTCTGATCTCTTATTTACATTTTTTTCCTTTTGTAGGAATATGCGCTTTCTGGTTGGAACTTGAATAACATGCCTGTTCTGGAGCAGTCTGTTCTTGCACATATCAATGTGGACATCTCTGGCATGAAGGTGCCATGGCTTTATGTGGGCATGTGCTTCTCTTCCTTTTGCTGGCACATCGAGGATCACTGGAGCTATTCCATCAACTACTTGCACTGGTATGTACAGTCTTTGTTAACAGCACACATACTTAGTGACCTTTCTAAAGGTGTAACAGTGTTAGATGATGTGTTAGGGAGAGCTTACTTGAAAGTATTTTGTACCCCAAAGTTGGATAATGTGCTGTGTAGAGGTCTCAGGGTACAACATGTCAGACACTTTCCCTCTTCAAGTATGTGCATGCAGCAGAGCCTCGAGTTTCAGATCCAACTATCCTACATTTAGCGCACATGAGAATTTCTCTGGTATAACTTTTGAAATGCAAGGCAGGATGTTTTTTAAAGTTTATATAATTAAGATCTGACTAACCTTCAGTATTTAAGGTTGAAATTTGAAAAATTTCAAATTGAAATTTTTGTTTTTCCTTTTTAATAACATTTTCTCTAAAAATGCCTATGTTACATGTGTATTCATTAAATTTTTTCGCTGGTGTTTTTGTTTCACACCCACAGCTTTTATTTACTTACCCAGTTCCTTGTCCAGTATTCTCATCTTAACCAAATGATGTATTCCTCTCCATTTGAAAGATACTGCTCAGATCACACTATGCATTGGAAAGCTAATGATTTTCTTTCTCTGCTTCATCGCTGTGCTGTGTAATATGATAGCTTCGAGCCACATGTGGCTATTTAAATTAGTTAAGTAAAATTAAAGTTTACTTCCTCAGTTGCACTAACCGCATTTTAAGTGCTATATCGTCACTTGTGACTAGTGGCTCCTGTATTACCCAGCATCGATGCAGAACATTTTCAGTCATCTCAGTAAGTTTCTGTAGAGACAGCACGGTTAATTGTATGAGGGTTAAGAGATTCAGCTATTCTGTAGATAGCATGACTAATTAAATCCAGTTCCTTAAAGTTCAACTTAGTATTATAAATAAAACTCTAGTCCACTAAAGTCTAGTGTATTAATGATGCCAAGTGTTTGGTCTTAAGATTCATAGAACTATATTCAGGGTTTCAACAATTTCTCGCCTTGGCTTATTTCCTTGGATAGTAAAATTGAACTCAATGAAGTTACGTAAAAGTACTCTAAAGGGCAGTGACTTTTACTTTGATCATTGTGGGGATAATTGGAATGTCCAGTGGACCTGTGAATCAGGCAGTATGTCAGTATCCTTTGGAACAATGCTTGCTTTTCATATAGCATCTTTCCTATTTGAAGATGCTGTTTAGTGATCTACCTTAAAGAGTTTATATACTTTGAATTACTTTTCTGTAGTGATAAGTACGTACCTACCTATCCATATACTCCTGCCTTACCCCCTATTATGAATAATAGCACAGATTTTTGAGATGGTTGCTAGGATTCAGGGCATATAATCTATGGCCATGGAGCAAGACAAAGTTAATTATAATTTAGTGGATTTGAATCAGAGACCCTGGCCTCATTGGCACCATGCTCTACCTAGATAAACAGTTATTTCTTTTGCTAGGGGGGAGCCAAAGACATGGTATGGTGTGCCATCTCATGCTGCAGAACAACTGGAGGAGGTGATGAGGGAGCTGGCCCCTGAGTTATTTGAATCCCAGCCTGATCTCCTACATCAGTTAGTCACCATCATGAACCCCAATGTGCTAATGGAGCATGGTGTGCCTGTGAGTCTTTTTGCATCTCCCTTCAGTATTTTAAATTTAAAGTTATGTACGCTTTTGATTAGAGTCACAGTATATGCTTGTTTTGTAATGGGAAATAAAAGATCACATCATCTTCAAGCCAAATTAGAATTTATACTCTGAAGGGAACAACATTTATTTGATTAAGAATGGGGTGTTGTAAAGTATGAATCACATTTACCTTATGTATAGCAACCTATCAGAATAGCCATGTTTTCAGTATATCCTGCTTTTAATAAAAATCTCATATTCTTTATTATCCCCATTTAACCAAAGTATAAGTATTTTAAGTTGTTGTTCTAATAACTAATGCTTATCCTTGTGGAGATCATATTCCCATATTTCGTATAAAGATTTCATAGCCTCTTTTTCACATGAGATAATGAAGTAAAAATATACAATGAATACCTTTTCTGCTTTTAAACTTTTAGGTTTGAAAATGATTATTAAATTTAAGCTACGAATACCTGATAAAGTATAAATTTAATGTTTGCTACATGTAGTCAAGTAGTCATCATAACCTTATTAAGAAAGTAGATCGAGTGATAGTAGTAATGTTACTTTGTCTTTAAAGAGTAAATTTATGCAGAATCTGGGACTTTTCAGAAGACATAGTATTGTCATAAAACAAAGAGATTCAGGAAAACTGATTTGGGGGGGTCTCTCCATATGACATATGAGCTAATCAATTAGTTTCCAGAAAAAATTATCCAAAAGTAGGATGAAATTACATCCTTTCCCACTGTTTACAACACAGGAATGAAAGGAATAAAAGAAAAATTCTCTTAACTGTAAAAATTTTATTAGGTTAGGAAACTAGTAGCTCGTGAGAGCAGCATTTTCTCCTTGAAAATTTCTTTAGGCTGTGAACTCTTGTCATGAATTACTATAATTTACAGTGACTATTTTAAGAAGGTGAAACTGACTGCTTCTTCAAGCCTGATACTGTTTTCTGGTCTGTGTAGGTTAATGCTTTATTGTTTTAAAGTTTGAAAAATGCTTCTGAAATTGACATAAAATGTTTCCCTTTTTTGTTGTTTTTCTTCTGTTTTGTTTTTGTACCCTGTTCCCAATTTGCATTTAGGTGTATAGGACGAATCAGTGTGCTGGCGAGTTTGTTGTGACGTTTCCTCGGGCCTATCACTCTGGATTTAATCAAGGCTACAACTTCGCTGAGGCTGTGAACTTCTGTACTGCTGACTGGGTCTGTTCGATAGCAAGTAGCTGTTGTGTCTACTAACAGCCCCGGAAAATGCATCTTAATTGCTGTGCTTGCTTAGCTGGGGAGGGGAGGGCCCACGGATATTTCAGTGGAAACTGGAATGTCTCTTGCCATTTACAGAGTTCCAGGGTAGTTTTTATTTGGAAGATTTGATAGTTCGTTACTTCTCATTTGCTACTTTCTCATTTTATTTGAATTTTACATGGGCAGTTGATGTTTTCTGAATCTTTTTCTGAGAATGTAATTCCTCCAGTCTTTGCTTTCTCTGAGTGCTTTTGGATTTTAGAAGGGTGACCACATCTTTTCAAGAATTAATTGTACCACGTTTACAAATATCTAGCTCTGATTTTTATCTTAAAATATCCAGTTCTGATATTTATCTTAAAATATTCCTTTATTTTTTTCCTTCTGATAATTAGGTGATTTTATTCTTCCTGCTATTTTATGTTTTCTATATTCTTTTAAAAAAATTTATTTTAAAGGGCAGCTATAATATTGAGATCTCTGTGGGCTGCACTTTTGTGTAAATGGTATTGCCATTGATTGCTATTTTGCTTTTAAATGAGGGTAGATATCAAAAAGTAATTAGTTATTTTTATGTCATGTCGGTGGGGAAAAGACTGCAAACCTATCATACACTCTTTTCTTTTTTTTTTTGGTGATACGCGGGCCTCTCACTGTTGTGGCTTCTCCTGTCGCGGAGCACAGGCTCCAGACGCACAGGCTCAGCGGCCATGGCTCATGGGCCCAGCCGCTCCGCGGCATGTGGGATCCTCCCGGACCGGGACACGAACCCGTGTCCCCTGCATGAGCAGGCAGACTCTCAACCACTGCGCCACCAGGGAAGCCCTAGCATACACTCTTTGACTCTATTTTTCTTTCAGTGAAGCTGTTTTTTGTCACCTCTCCTGACATTTGGGGGGATATTTTTTAGTAATATTGGATCTTATATTTTCTGTGGGCACCTTAATTTGTTAAATTTCATGATTAACAATATTGTTTCCTTGGCTAATGAATGAAATTGTATAATGAACCATCTTACATGACCTAGTAATTCTAAACTTCTTGTTAGAAAGCAACAGGAGCAAGACTGAGGTTAGGACTTTGCCTTGGACTTGAACTCTATTTTAAAACCTCAGCTAACATGTATTATGTATTTATGATTTAGGTGTTCCTTGGCTAGGTAGGTGTAGGGTGGGAAATGGAGGTGATTCAGAGATGAGTTAGAGATGATTTCTGCCTTTAATGTGATCACTATTATTGATGTTTGATCTTGGACAGCACTTTTTTTTTTTTTTTGGCTGTGCCACGTGGCATGTGGGCTCTTAGTGCCCCAACCAGGAATCGAACCCGCAGCCCCTGCCGTGGAAGCATGGAGTCCTAACCACTTGACCACCAGGAAAGTCCCTTGGGCAGCACCTTTTTTTTTTTTTTTTTTTTTTTTTTTTGCGGTACATGGGCCTCTCACTGTTGTGGCCTCTCCCGTTGCGGAGCACAGGCTCCGGAGGCGCAGGCTCAGCGGCCATGGCTCACGGGCCCAGCTGCTCCGCGGCACGTGGGATCTTCCCGGACCGGGGCATGAGCCCGTGTCCCCTGCATCAGCAGGCGGACTCTCAACCACTGTGCCACCAGGGAAGCCCGGGCAGCACTTCTTGTTTTTTTGTTTTTTGTGGGTTTTTTTTGGCTCTGTTGGGTCTTCATTGCCGCACGCAGGCTTTCTCTAGTTGTGGCGAGCGGGGGCTACTCTTGGTTGTGGTGCGCAGGCTTCTTGTTGCGGAGCACGGGCTCTAGGTGCACAGGCTCAGTAGTCGTGGCTTGCGGGCTCTAGAGCACAGGCTCAGTAGTTGTGGTGCATGGGCTTAGTTGCTCCACGGCATGTGGGATCTTCCCGGACGAGGGCTTGAACCCGTGTCCCCTGCCTTGGCAGGTGGATTCTTAACCACTTCGTCACCAGGGAAGTCCCGGGACAGCACTTTTAGTTTCACTGGTCCTAATTTTTTTTTACCTACTGTGTAAAGATGCTAAGGTTCACTTAACCTCAAACAAGTGAGATGATATTTGTGAGAGAAGGGTGATATAAATGAAAAGTAAAAGCAGCTTTGTATCTGGAATGAAGTGATGGTACTGATTTTTATAAGCCACAATGGACAATCAGTTGTATTTTATGTGGCTTCCTTGTATATTGTATCAATAATAATTAAACTGCAAATCCTACAGTTTTGTTTTTCTTCTTGCTCTTGTTTTAAGTATTTGAGAAATGTTTAAAGAGTAAATTTCTGAGAATTAAGAAATGAAAGAATTGTATATTGTTATTAGACAAGATAGTCGCCAATCATAAGCTCAGTATATATATTTTCTTGGGAAAGATTGTTTCTTTGGAAGAGTCCGGAAATAATGCTTGATTCAGAGATAGTCTTGTACTCTGGAACTCTGATTCCTGTGATTCCCTTCTGCCTTTCTCAGAATGGAGGCGAGCTCTAAAAGGTGTTCTTAAAGGTCCACTTTCTAATTTTTTCTGTTTTATATTATGGTTTTCAAATACAAACCAAAACTTCAGACACCTGGGTTTTTCCACTTGAGGGAAGGAAAGAAGCTGGAGAGAGAGAGTTTGTGTAGCATAGCTAGTATCAATTTGTTTTAAAGCTTGATAGATTTTCAGAAGTTATCTTAAAAAGTGTAGCTGTTGATTTATGAAAAGTGATCATTTAGTGATTTATTTCACTTAGGAAAATTAAAGTATATAATCTCATGGTTTCACTTTGAATTCTCTTTAGGCCAGACTGGTAGTTTTAAAAATAATCTCTAGATGCTAAAATCTAAATTGTCTTTTGCTTTGGTCCTTATAAAAAATAAAGTTAGTCCATGTGAACTGCTTAAGTAGTGCTTTCTTCCCCTCCCTCCCTCCCTACCTTGTATTGATAGTAGCATCTGTTGTTTGTTCTGTGGAAACATCAATGCTGAATATGTCCAGTTATCCCTTGATAGCCTGAAAAATGTTTTTCTTTTTCCTGTAAGAGCGGTCTCATACTAGACTGGTCTAGAAGAGTTTGCTGCCTCATTTATATATCAAGGAACTCATACTTCTTGAGGTACATAATGAGTAGAAAATCAGCTTAGGCCAGAAGCTCAACATCTCACATTATGGGAATTTCCTGTGGGAAGGCCTTTGAAATTCTTGCTGGGCGGTAAGGGTTTAATACTTACAGTTACCTCTTATGTTCAAATGGACGTTGTTATTCTCTGTTCTTTATAATAAAAGAGAGGATCTGGGGGGCAGGTAGTGGTTCTGTTCTGGAATGTGTTATAAGCAAGTAATTTAATTTGAGAATCTTGTTTTCAGTTGCCCATTGGCCGTCAGTGTGTCAGTCATTACCGTCGGCTGAGGCGCCATTGTGTCTTCTCGCACGAGGAACTAATTTTCAAGATGGCAGCAGATCCGGAATGCTTGGACGTGGGGCTTGCCGCCATGGTGTGCAAGGAGTTGACTCTCCTGACTGAAGAGGAGACACGGTTAAGGGAGTCTGTTATGCAGATGGTGAGTTTGCTGAGTACGTTTCCTGTAGTTGATACTGCTCACGGGATATACCAAAATTTAAACCAGTGGAAAGAATCCATTTTCATCTTTGATCCCATTAGAAGTTGAACGCAAAAATTACTGGTTTGGAGAAGATTTCCCACTTCTGTACTTGCCGTTTTGGTTTCTTTAAGTTGAAAAAGTTTTAGGAATCTTGATGTCTTCATCTCCAGAGTTTTAAAAATGCAGTCCTATCAGGTAGAATTTCTTAGGTATGTATGTATTTTTTAAAATCTCCTACATATAGTATTACTTCTTTAAGCAAGAAAATTCAAAAATTTTTTTCTCTCTCAGCTTTGTAATTGAATAAAAATTATGTTTCTGGTGATTGCAGACTGTCAGAGTTAATCAATCTGTGTTTCCCTGCATTCTAAGTTTTTAATGACTATAAGAAGGACCGAATAACCCAGTGTTGGGATTTTGAATGCTTAGAATAAACTAAACATTGATCATATTGAAATGGGTAGTAAATGAGAAAATCTGTGTCTTCAGCCACATCTAGGCCCATTTTCCCTAACCCTCCCTACATAGGTAGCCTCACTGGGTTTGTACCATGCTTCCTCCTGCTCTCGTAGAGTCCACTTTCTTTCTTTCTTTTTTTTTTAAATAAATTTATTTATTTTTGGCTGCGTTGGGTCTTTGTTGCTGTGCACGGGCTTTCTCTAGTTGCAGCGAGTGGTGGCTACTCTTCCTTGTGGTGCATGGGCTTCTCATTGCGGTGGCTTCTCTTGTTGCAGAGCACGGGCTCTAGGTGCATAGGCTCAGTAGTTGTGACTCGCTGGCTCTAGAGCGCAGGCTCAGTAATTGTGGAGCACGGGCTTAGTTGCTCCGTGGCATGTGGGATCTTCCTGGACCAGGGCTCGAACCCGTGTCCCCTGCATTGGCAGGCAGATTCTTAACCACTGCACCACCAGGGAAGCCCTAGACCTGAAGAGTCTTAAGACAGTGAAAATAGTTTTAAGCTAAGGAAGAATACAGTGGACTAGCAATTTGGATCTGAAAAGTAAAGCTGATCCAATTTAACTACTCTGCTCATTGGCACAAATGGGGGGAAAATCTATAAAAGAAAATGTAAAACTATACATTTTAGAAATGATATAAATACTATTATTACAAAATATTTAAATGCTGGTTATTTTTAAGAATTTAAGTTGACTTAGAAATAAGAATACTTGCTAAATGGTTAGCTTTCTTTTTCTATTTACTTGAATTACCTGTGAAAGAAACAAGAGTAAGATGCAAATGCATCTTCTTAAAACATTTTTTTTTACATTTTGGGGATATGTTAACATATGCCTGATAGTTACTATTCTCACTTTATACCTGTATTCTTAAAGCTTTGTTTTGATTATGTTCATTTATTTATTTGTTTTAAATAAATTATTTATTTATTTTTGTCTGTGTTGGGTCTTCGGTGCTGTGCGCAGGCTTTCTCTAGTTGCGGTGAGCAGGGGCCACTCTTCGTTGCAGTGCGAGGGCTTCTCACTGTCATGGCCTCTCTTGTTGTGGAGCACGGGCTCCAGGCGTGCAAGCTTCAGTAGTTGTGTCACGCGGGCTCAGTAGTTGTGGCTTGCGGGCTCTAGAGCGCAGGCTCAATAGTTATGGCACGCGGGCTCGGTAGTTGTGTTTCGCGGGCTCTAGAGCTCAGGCTCTGTAGTTGTGGCGCACAGGCCTAGTTGCTCCGCGGCATGTGGGATCCTCCTGGGCCAGGGCTCGAACCTGTGTCCCCTGCACTAGCAGGCAGATTCTTAACCACTGTGCCACCAGGAAAGCCCTGATCATGTTTTTTTATTAACCTTTTGTATTTTATTATTTGTTTTAACAAGACTTTTTTTTTAAGAGTGTTTTAAGTTTATAACAAAGTGAGAGAAAGTCCAGAGAGTTCCCATTTATCCCCTGCCCCACCCACGCACAGCTTCCTGTGTTACCTGTATCCCCCACCAGAGAGGGACGTTTTTTATAATTGATGAACCTACACTGACGCATCATAATCACCCCAAATCCATAGTTTATATTATGGTTCACTCTTAGTGTTGTGTATTTTATGGCTTTGGATGAATATATAATGACATGTATCCATCATTAGGGTATCATACAGAGTATTTTCACTTCCCTGTTTATCTTCTCTGGCCCCCAAACCCCTGGCAAACACTGATCTTTTCACTATCTATAGTTTTGCCTTTTCCAGATTGTCATATAGTTGAAATCATACAGTATGTCGCCTTTTCTGAATGCCTTCTTTCACTTAGTAATATGTGTTTAAGGTTCTTCTGTGTTTTTTCATGGCTCAATATCTCATTTCTTTTTGGCACTGAATAATAATTCATTGTCTGGGTGGTTTATTTAACCATTCACCTACTGAAGGACATCGATTGCCTCCACGTTTTGGTAATATGAATAAAGCTGCTGTAAACATGTGTGTGCAGGTTATTGTGTGGACGTAATCTTTCAACTGTTTGTGGGCTTTCTATTCTGTTCCATTGACCTATTTGTCTATTTTTTCGTTAATACCACCACATTGTCTTGGTTACTACTGTAGTTTTTATAGTAAGTCTTGAAGTTGAGTAGTGTCAGTCCTCCAGCTTTGTTCTTCTTCAGTGTTGAGTTGGATATTATGGGTCTTTTGCCTTTCTATATAAATTTTAGAATTAGTTTGTCAATATCCATAAAATAACTTGCTGGAATTTTGATTGGGATTACACTGAATCTGCAGATTTAAGTTGGGAATAAGTGACATCTTGACAGTATTGAGTTTCTCTATCTGTGAACGTGGAATATCTCTCCATTTACTTAGTTCTTTGATTTCATTCATTAGTTTTGTAGTTTTCTTCCTTGTACATATTTTGTTCAATACCTTAGTACAGTTAAACCTTGAACAATGTGGGGGTTAGGGGTGGCAACCCTCCACTGAATTGAAAATCCACATAGAATTTATAGTCAGGGCCTTCCCTGGTGGCGCAGTGGTTAAGAATCTGCCTGCCAATGCGGGGACATGGGTTTGAGCCCTCGTCCGGGAAGATCCCACATGCCACAGAGCAACTAAGCCTTTGCACCACAACTACTGAAGCCCGCTCACCCTAGAGCCTGCAAGGCACAACTACTGAGCCCGCATGCCACAACTACCGAAGCCCGCACACCCAAGAGCCTGCGAGCCACAACTACTGAGACCGTGAGCCACAACTACTGAAGCCTGCACACTCTAGGGCCTGCGTGTTGCAACTACTGAGCCCACGTGCTGCAGCTACTGAAGCCTGTGTGCCTAGAGCCTATGCTCCACAACAAGAGAAGCCACCGCAATGAGAAGCCCACGCACTGCAACAAAGAGTGGCCCCCACTTGCCACAACTAGAGAGAAATCCCACACACAGCAATGAAGACCCAATGCAGCCAAAAGATAAATAAATAAAATAAAATTACTTAAAAAAATTTATGGTCAGCCCTCTGTATACGCTGTTCTTTTGCACACATGGTTCTGCATCTGTAGATTTAGCCAACCACAGACTGTACAGTACTGTAGTATTTACTATTGAAAAAAAATCCGAATGTAAGTGATCCACAGAGTTCAAACCTGTGTTGTCCAAGGGTCAACTGTATTTCATTTTTAGGGGTGCTAATGTAAATGGCATTATGTTTTTAATTTCACATTCCACTTGTTCATTGCTGGTATATAGGAAAGAAATTGACTTTTTTTTTTTTTTTTTTTTTTTTGCGGTACACGGGCCTCTCACTGCTGTGGCCTCTCCCGTTGCGGAGCACAGGCTCCGGACGCGCAGGCTCAGCGGCCATGGCTCACAGGCTCAGCCGCTCCGCAGCATATGGGATCTTCCTGGACTGGGGCACGAACCCACGTCCCCTGCATTGGCAGGCGGACTCTCAACCACTGCGCCACCAGGGAAGCCCAGAAATTGACTTTTGTATATTAACCTTTATCCTGTAACCTAGCTGTAATTGTTTATTTTAAGAGTGTTTTTGTTGATACTTTCAGACTTTCTACATAGATGATTTTGTCATCTGTGAACAAAGATGGTTTTGTTTCTTTCTTCCCAATCTGTATACCTTTTATTTCCTTTCCTTGTCTTATTGCTTAGCTAAGACTTCCAGAATGATGTTAAAAAGGAGTGATGGGAGAGGACGTCCTTGCCTTGTACCTGATGTTAGTGGGAAAGTTTCTCATTAAATATAATGTTAACTATAGGGTTTTTTTTTTTTTTTTTTTTTTTTTTTTTTTTTTTTTTGTGGTACGCGGGCCTCTCACTGTTGCGGCCTCTCCCATTGCGGAGCACAGGCTCCAGACGCGCAGGCTCAGTGGCCATGGCTCACGGGCCCAGCCGCTCCGTGGCATGTGGGATCTTCCCAGACCAGGGCACGAACCCGTGTCCCCTGCATCGGCAGGCGGACTCTCAACCACTGTGCCACCAGGGGAGCCCTATAGGTTTTTTTAAATAGATACTCTTTATCAGGTTGAAGAAGTTCCACTCTATTTCTAGTTTATTGAGAATTTTTACCAGCTATAGGAGTTGGGTTTTGTTAAATGTTTTTTCTGCATTTATTGATGTGATCAAGTGATTTTTCTTCTGAAGCCTATCAGTAGGATTACTTTAATTGATTTTTGAACGTTGAACCAGTGTTGCATACCTGGGGTGAATCCCACTTGATTGTGGTGTATATACAGTGTCGGATTCAATTTGCGTACATTTTATTGAGCATTTTTGCATCTGTGTTCACAAGAGATATTGGCCTGTATTTTTCTTTACTTGTGATGTTTTTGTCTGGTTTTGGTATTAAGGTAATGCTTGGCCTCAGAGAATGAGTTAAGAAATATTCCCTCTTCTTCCATCCTCTGAAAGAGATTATAGAGAATTGGTATAATTTCTTCCATAAATCTTTGGTATAATTCACCAGTGAACCTGTCTGGGTCCAGTGCTTTCTGTTTTTGGAGGTTATTAATTATTGTTTGAATTTCTTTCTAGATACAGACCTATTCAGGTTGTCTATTTGTTCTTGTGTAGGTTTTGACAGCTTGTGTCTTTCAAGGAATTGGTGGGCATAGAGTTGTTCTTAGTATTCCTTTATTATCCTTTTAATGTCCATGGCATCTGTGATGTTCTCTTTTATTAGTTAGCCTGGGTAGAGGCTTATCAATTTTATTGAATTTTTCAAAGAACCAAGATAAAATGAATGGAATTCTTCTTTTTTTTTTTTTTTTGCGTTATGCGGGCCTCTCACCGTTGTGGCCTCTCCCGTTGCGGAGCACAGGCTCCGGACGCGCAGGCTTAGCGGCCATGGCTCACGGGCCCAGCCGCTCCGCGGCATGTGGGATCTTCCCGGACCGGGGCACGAGCCCGTGTCCCCTGCATCGGCAGGTGGACTCTCAACCACTGCGCCACCAGGGAAGCACAATGACTGGAATTCTTTACTGTAAAACGTCTCTGATCTGTTAATATGCTGGTATTTGTTAAGCTCTAAGTTGGAAGGGATATAATACACAGCATTTACCTTCCGCCAGATTTACTTCTTTATTTACTGGTGTGTAAGTACCTTGCTCAAGTAAGTAGAAACTGTAAACGGAACCCCCTTGTCTATTAAATGGAAGTCTTTGTAAAATGCACTTCAAGTGCCTTTACTTTAAGTGGCATGCTGAATTTGATAAGCTTTTTTTTTCAACTTTGATATTTTTTTATTGACATATAGTTGATTTACAATGTTGTTAATTTCTGCTATATGGCAGAGTGATTCAGTTTTACATATATACTTTTTTACATTATGGTTTATCACAGGATATTGAATATAGTTTTTTGTTCTATACAGTAGGATCTTGTTGTTTATACATTCTGTATATAAAAGATTAACTTTCTTGGGAATTCCCTGGTGGTCCAGTGATAGGACTTCGCACTCTCACTGCTGAGGGCCCAGAGTTCAATCCCTGGTCGGGGAACTAAGATCCTGCAAGCTGCAGTAGGGCGGCCAAAAAAAAAAAAAAAAAAAAAAAGAATAAAATTTGTTAAAAAAGCTTAGCTTTCTTTTCGATGCCTTTTTGAAGTAGATTATATTTACATTTGCATAGTCTAATTTTACATTTCTTTATCCTTGCATATGTTTGATCAGTGTTATTTTTAGATTATAGATTACTAATATTTCTGGTTCAAGGGTATATTGTCCCTGGGGACAGTAATTTTTATTTTCGATTGATCTTTTTCTTATTTTATATAGGAAACAAAACCACATAAGACAAACAAGAACTTCGTGAATTATTATGTAGTAAACTTTGTTGTCATCACAGTATGGTCAGGAAATAGAACTTTTATCAGCTAGCCAATATTTTGTAATAACTATAAATAGAGTGTAACCTTTAAAAATTGTATATACAAAAAGGCCTTTAGGGCAAAATACATTAGAAAATAATACTAGTAAATACAAAAATATTGGCTTACTGTGCAAAAAAAATCTGTCAGCCATCTTCAAAGTACCTCCCAATTGTAGATTCCTTTCCTTCCCTCAAAAAATGACTTTTAACATTTGTAGTAATCATTTCTTGCATTTAAAAATGTTTCCTCAGTCACATGTGCATTCTTAGACACCAAGGTTTAGTCTTGCTCATAAAAAAAAAAATTGGTGGTGTTTTTAGAAAGTATTTTGATGATGTGCCATTGTACCTCCCATGTTTATATTGTTAGAGTAGAAAAAAATTTAACAACTGAAGTTCTCTGATGCTCGAAAGACTGGAAAGACTTGATGTAGTGACATCAATTGTATTTCAGGGCGTCCTGATGTCGGAAGAAGAAGTGTTTGAACTTGTTCCCGATGATGAGCGACAGTGTTCAGCATGCAGAACCACCTGTTTTCTCTCTGCTCTCACGTGTTCCTGTAATCCTGAGCGGCTTGTGTGTCTCTACCATCCAACTGATCTGTGCCCCTGCCCCATGCAGAAAAAATGTCTTAGGTATCCAGAAGTTTCTTGTAAAACTTCTGTTACCGTCTTTTAAAATTAATGTCAGTACTGTCCTTTGTAAAGCCCTTCCCTGTGTTTGGACTGGTAACCTCTTGTCTGTTTGCCTCCTTGCTTGAGGACCAGCCCATTAAAGTTGGCCCTAAACTTGGCACCTAAAGTTAGTTGTTTTATCAAGTTGATTTCACATGTTCCTTCTCTCTCCCTGAATTAAAACTCTGTGGGCTTCTTAGATTTTCTCTTTATGTATATACCAAAACCCCATTCCCCTGGCCATTTTACTTTCCTTAAGCTGATTGTATGTCAATTTTAATTTATTTTCAAGTTGTTGGTTTTTGGAAGTTTTTATTTTCTTGTGTGGTGTTTTTTTTTTTTTTTAGATATCGCTACCCATTAGAGGACCTCCCTTCTCTGCTGTATGGTGTGAAAGTCAGGGCACAGTCGTATGACACTTGGGTCAGTCGTGTTACAGAAGCATTAGCTGCCAACTTCAACCACAAGAAAGGTTACGTTTCTTCCTTTCTAAGCACACACTGAAATGGTTGTCACTTTGCAAGAGGCGTTGTTTTGTTTTCCTCCAGGAAGGAAAAATCCTAGGCTTCATATGAGATTTGAGACTAATGGGTTGGTTCACTACAGAATTAATTTCCTGTTTGAGAATCTTCTTTTAAGTGAAAAAGTTGATGTAAAATGGGACAAATAGCTAACTTGCAGTAGATGTATCATATATTTTTGGGAACCCCATTGTTACCAGTGGACTAACATTAAAGGCTTATTGAGAAAGAGAAATTGTCTATAAGGATTAGAAATGAGCACCTGGTCATAAGCAAAAGTATTATGTATTGGTGAGATTTTCACAGCTGTGGTGTGTTTCTGCTAATTGGTTGGTGAATGGTTTTTTATTTTCTGTGGTCATAGTATATGGCTTTTAATTTATTTTTACAGATTTGATTGAATTACGAGTAATGCTGGAAGATGCTGAGGATAGGAAATATCCAGAAAATGATCTCTTTCGAAAACTCAGGGATGCTGTAAAAGAAGCTGAGACCTGTGCTTCTGTGGCTCAGCTGCTTCTGAGCAAAAAGCAGAAGCACAGGTAAGACTAAGAAGAGCTGAGTTCTCCAGTGGTTTTCTGTTTTGTTTTGTTTTGACCAGAATAAAGGCAAAGTCTTAACTGGCCTGTGAGGCCCTGCCCTGTCTTTTGAGGCCGTGTTTTCCCTCCCCCAGTAATGCCCTAACCGTGTCTCCTGGTCTCCCTTCTTTCTTGCTCCACCCTGAACCCTCTCCCTCTGTTCTTCATACACACCAGTGTCTTCCTGCTTAGGGCCTTCATGCTTGCTCTTGGCTCTGCTTGGAGTTCTCTTCCCCTGATACCCAGGTGGCTTATTCCCTCACTTCTTTCATGTCTTTTACAGACGTTGCATTCTTGGAGAGGCCTTCTCTGATAACCCCTGTAAAATTGCAGCCTTTTATTCTTCTTTCCTGCTTTGTTTTTCTTCTGTCCCTGTCACCTCCTGATAGACGAATTTACTTATCTATTATCTTATCTCCTTCTTCCTTTCCCAGCCCCACTAGAAGGTATGCTAGAATAGAATGTTGGGGATTTTCATCCTTTTTCTTACTGCTGTGCTTTGAAGAATGCCTGGCACTGCGTAGGTGTGCACTAAGCATTTGTAAATAAACGATACTCCAGGCTGAAGGCAGGTGGCAGCAAAGAGTAACCTGGGTGCCGGGGAGGCTGTTACAGAGCTGGAAGTATGTGCCCTTAATTTCATGTAATTCACGTGTGTTTAATTCCCTGTGGTATTGTTTCTTAGTAATTCCAACACGTTTCTTGTATCTGAATGCCTTTTTCTATAGCAGTTCACATTGGGTCTCTAATTACTTTATATGTTTTTTTATATTCTGTTTTATCAGAGAACTTTTCTTAGCAACATCGATCAGTGACTCTTCACCTGTCATTGGGTCACTGACCCCCTTGGAGGATCTGGCGAAAGCTTAAAGACCCTTTTCTTAGAAAAATGCACATACTGACATAGTTTTGAATCAGTTTCTGAGCGTTTATAGTCTCCTAAGCCAGGTTTTAAAGGTCTTTGTTCTATATCTTGAGTTTCTTGAGGTAGAAGATTTAGTTTTATCAGTGAACTTAACATTTTACTGTGAGGAATTTATTAAATGTTTGAAATGTTTAATACTTGTGAGATTGGAGGAACTGTAACTTGGAGAGTCGAATCTTTGAGTCATTACCCGAAGAGCTAAACACTTAATTTGGAAGTGATCACCATTGCAGTGAAATCCCTCAAACACTAGTATTCTGGGATTTCTTGGGTTAGAATTCTAAAGAGACTAGAAACCCCTTTGATATGGGAATGACTGTGAATTTTTCTTACTTACGTCTCAATATTATTTCACATCAGGCAGAGCCCAGATAGTGGGAGGACTCGGACCAAACTGACAGTGGAAGAGTTGAAGGCCTTTGTCCAACAGCTTTTTAGTCTTCCATGTGTCATCAGCCAAGCTCGACAAGTAAAGGTGGAGTATCACGTTCTTTTTTGGGTAATATCCTTTGTAGTATGGGCTCCTGTTTTGGGTAAAGAGAATAGTGTGTCGAGATTCGTTTTTTTGTTCTGTTTCTTTTCTCAAATAAGTGCTGCTATTTAAGGATTTTTAGTAGGCAATAAGAACTCTTGGCTTCATTCTTAGTCTTTGATTCCCCCTTTAGAATTCTGGAACTAAGCCTAGTTTAGAATATTTTTTTCTATATTAATTTTAAGCCAGACCCTCCGTTTAATTTAGATGTAATTGAAATGTAAAAAATTAGTTAAAGGAATCTGAATGTATCAGTGATTACTAGTTCATGAACTTTTAAAAATGCAGAACTCTGAAATTACCAGGGCCCTCATGGTTTAATGAATATGTAAAATCTCAAAAGTATCAAATACATGAATCTGCATAGTTAGTAATCTTCTGATAGTTTGTGGTGTGTTTTTGTGATTTGGCGATGGCTGTGTATCTAAAATGTTTTTTACCAAGATTATCAACCATGAAATCCAGTATCAGTTGTGTTGTCTTAAGCCCATGTCATAAGAGCGTTTTGCTGGTTGACCATGCTTTCCTTCCTGAGAGACTTTCTTTTCTAAACATCTGACACCATACTCTCTGGTTTTCTTAGACTCACAATTCACAGTTCCTTCTCTTTAGGGAAGCTTTTTGATTTCTCCTTGGCTTGGCTTCTAAGTTTGGAGTATATTGGGAGTCTTGGCCCTTTCTTTAATATCTTCTTTGGTGACGTTAAATATCACCTATGTCCAGCTGATTCCCAGCTCTGCCTTTCTTCTTTTCTGCAGACTCGTACATCCAGTTGCATACTCTGCATTTGCCTTTGGCAGACTAAAAGACATCTTAAAAGCCTTCTAATGAATCAAAATTCTTGATTCCTTTGTTTCCCTTATGCACCACATTCCATCTCTAAACAGGTTTTCCTATTGTATTATTTCTAAAACGTCTCCCAGAGTGAACTAGTCATCACCTCCACTGCTTCAGTTAGGCTCTGAACCACTGGAATCTGCCACTTAGGTTACTGCAACAACTTCTTAACTGGTCTCTGTTCTTGTCCCCGAAAGTTTATTTTTTATTCAGTAGCCAGAGTGATTATGTAATAAAATAGGAATAAAATCATACCACTACCATGTGGTTAAAATCCTCCCAGTGGTTCCCCAAAGCCATTCAAATGAAATGCAAACTCATTGCAATTAATCTACAAGGCACCATGCAATCTGACCTCTGCTTATTCCTAACTACTTTCTCCTGCTTCCACTTTGCCCCCCATCAGCCACTTAGGAGCAAGACACAAGCTCATTCCTCTTTAAAAGCTTTTGCAGGGACTGTTTGCCCTGCCTGAACTCCTCTCTTCCAGGTCTCCATGCGGTTTCCTCCTCTACCTCCTCATTTTAGTTTTGGCTCATCTGTCTTTTGCGACCATCATTGCGAAGGAATATGCCCCTCCCCCCCATTCCCTCTGATCACTTTTGTATTATATCGTATTGTATTGCCCCATTTGATTTTCATAGCACTTAAAGCTAACCGAAACATTTTATTCATGTCTTCACTGTCTGGCCACTTACATTAAAATATGTGTTCCTTGAAGCCAAAGGCCTTGTACTTTTGTTTAATGCTGTATGCCTAGAATAGTGCCTGTAACTGAGTCAGCAGTCATTAAATATTTTTTGAGTGAAATAATCATATTTAAAAGTAGGAGTATGTAATTACAGAGAAACATATTTTTGCCTTTATCATATCTGTTCGGTGCTATGATGCTGAGATTATTAGATAGTCTAGAATTTGGTAGTTTGCCTGAACTGTATGTATTCCATACTCATTTTGTGTCTTTTAAGTTTGTTTTTTATTTTTTTTCTTTTGATCTTTTCAGAATCTACTGGATGATGTGGAAGAGTTTCATGAACGTGCTCAGGAGGCCATGATGGATGAAACCCCAGATTCTTCCAAACTGCAGATGTTGATAGATATGGGCTCTGGTCTCTACGTGGAGCTACCTGAATTAGCCCGACTAAAACAAGAGCTACAGCAGGCTCGATGGTTGGACGAAGTACGACTGACCCTGTCAGATCCACAACAGGTCACTTTGGATGTCATGAAGAAATTGATAGACTCTGGGGTGGGGTTGGCGCCCCACCATGCGGTGGAGAAAGCGATGGCTGAGCTTCAGGAGCTCCTCACGGTCTCTGAGCGATGGGAGGAAAAGGCCAAGGTCTGCCTGCAGGCAAGGTGAACACATACGTTGGGGACTGTCACGTCTTTAATAACTAGATTAGAGAGTGGAAAGGGAGGAGGAACATGAGGGTCTTAATTAAATGTTTTGTGCCTTCCCTGACTGGTCACTAAGTTACCAGATTGGGCTGTATACAGACAGTTTCAAGTATTGTGTGCACACTGTGTGCAGAGTACTTGTTTTAATAAGAGCCCTTCCATTACTGATACTCTAGTTAGGAGCTAGGAAATATAAAGCTGTGTTGCAGTATGTTGTTAACTGAGAGATCCAGAAAAATCCTAGAGGGATTCAGAGGAGGAGAGGTCATTACTAGCCTAGGTGGTCAGAAGAGACGCTTGAGAGAAAGGTAAGAACTTACATAGAGCCTTGAAGAATGAGTGGGATTGAAGTGGAAGGGGAGGTAAGAGAAATATCCTAAGCTAAGCTTAAGGAATGTGTAGGATGTGCTTAGGTGACAAAAGTGAAGTGGTCTTCACATGAGTGGGGGATTCATGCAGGAAAGTAGAGGGAGATACGGCAATCAGGCAGGAGAGCGTGAGGGGTTAGCATCGGCACCCATTGGACTGGTGGGATTGAAGTACAGCGCCCATCAGTTTGACGGTAATGCTCTTTATGAAAGTGTTTTTTCAGCACTTAAGATTAGTGTGTGTGTAATTTCCTTTGTGAGGATGAGGAAGCCGGGACGCTTACAGAGATCACGTAGCTGTCAAATAACAGCACAAGCGTAAGCCTTTTCCACTTCACTCCAGCACTGCTTCGCCAGTCACGTAGTTTGCATGCATTTGATAGGCTTTCCCTCAGATGATTTGATCAACATGGTTCTGTTCAGCCAGGAGAAGGCTCCACATGTGCTGGATGCCAGATGCCACTGAGAATATATAATAAAGTTTATAGCTTTTCCTATCTGAAGCATTCAGATCACTCTATGTCTTCAGATTCATGGTGGTTCTAGGAGGTGGGAGCATATTAAATGGGAAAAGTTAAATAACTTTGGAGTGCAGACCATGATTTGGTACACCTGATACAACTGACAGTAGTCTGCTGAGTGAAATTTTATTGCCAGTAATACTTGAAAATTTTCTTTTTCCCATTTTCCTACATTTAACCAGTTTTAGTGATTTTTGCCTCCAGAATGCCTTTTGAATCTCTCTTCTTCAACTCCACTGTCACTGACCTAGTTACATAACTGTTACATTTTCCCTCGATCTTTGCAATTCAGTGAGTATTTATGGAGTACCTACTACACGCCAGGTGCTGTTTCTAAGTGGAGGCCACAGGGAAAAGACACAAGGTCCCTGCTCTAAAATAGAGCCGACGTAGTGGGGAGAGTCAGGTGAATAAGTGAATGAGTGTGTGAATTTCAGATAGTGTCGTGAAGGGAATAAAGTTGGTAAAGAGAGGACTGATGGGGTTGGTGGGGATAGTGGGAAGGTGAATCCTCCCTTTTCTAGCTCCTGTTGAGTTGTCTTTCTGAAACGCATACTTCGTATTCTTCATCTCTTAGCATTGGTTCACTGTCACCATTCCTTTCTGGCTATCTTCCTCCTTTGTCTTTGACCATCTATGTCTCTGTGCCTCTTTCAGAATGGCTTTCCTCAAGATTCTGGCCTAGACCACTTCTCACTCTTTACACCTCCTTGGAAATTTCATCTTAATTTCTTGTCTCCATTTACCACCTTTATACTGATTAATGTCAAATTCTCATCTGTAACATAGATTTTTTTTTATAGATACCGTCTGCCTGTTAGATAATTCCATAGGATGTCCCATCGGTACCTCAAATTCCCCATATTCAAAATTACCCTTGTTAACTCCTTCCCATGCTCTTTCCCTTTGTTCCTGTTTTCTTTGACTTATACCCTCTTTCACTCATTTGAACAAGCCAGAACTTTGGAAATTAACTTTGACCCCACCCTTCTGTTTCTTTGCCGTCAGACTCAGTTAGCTACCAAGTCATGCTGATGATATTTCCTCAGTGTTTTTCACTTTCATTCTTTTTCTCTGGACTGTTGTTACGGATGACTTGGATCACAGCACCAGGTTCTGTCTATGACCTCACCCCTCAGTAAGCCATTGTCCGCACTGAAACTAGTATTTTCCTAAAATACAGCTGTGACTGTTTGACTCCCTTGCTTAAAGCCCTTCACTGTTTCCCATTCCCCTTGGGATGAAGTTCACATTTCCTTAACCTGACTTATAAGGCCATCTGTAATCTAGCCCTTTGCTTAAATATCTACCCTCACCCCTTGCCATCCTCCCTCTTGCATTCTGTGTTCTAAACATAGTGATTCCTCCCCCTGGTTCTTCAGACCTGCCGTGTTCTGTCTTGTCTCTGAACCTTTGCACATGTTTATTTTATTCCCCTGTGGAACACTCTTGCCCTCTGCCCACCCACTGTGGCGCACCTCCACCACCCCTATCCAGTGTCTGGTCCCAGGTTTCCTGACTAGTTCCTATTCAGAAAGGGTAAGCGAGCTTAGAGGTCACTTCTGGGAATTCTTCCTTCACTGCCAAGTCAGTTAAGTTCCCGTACTGTATATTCTGATAGCATCCTTACTTTCCTTTAGGATTGCACTTACAGCGTATTGTAACTTTTTATTAATAATCACCTCCCCCCAGATGAAAGAGTTTCTGAGGCAAGGACTCTGTCAGTCTTGTGCGTTCATCATCTCTAGGACCTAGCACAATGCCCAGCACATAGCAGGATTCATGGATGGTCAGACTGTTTCCACACTCAGTAGCTTCCTGTTGCTCACATAGGAAAATTCTTGTCTCTCAAGACCTCTCAATCTGCGTCTTTCTTTCCTGCCAAGTTCCCCTGCTTCTTGCTTTTACTCCTGCCCCACCTCCCATTCTCACCATTCCCCATCTTAAACTTATTTTTAACTTATTTTTAAATTTTTCTCTATGTCTTTGTTCATTATATTCCTTTTGTTTTTCCTTTAACCCTTCACTTGACCAAATTGTACTTCTTCTTTAAGGCCTAATTCAAAACCCTTCTCAACTCCCCCAGGCAGAATTAATTACTGCTTCCGGTGGTAGTGAACCTATAGTAATTTGTTCTTAGTTCCCAGTACAAGTATCATTCTTACCTTGTATTTTGATGAGTTGAGGATAAGGTCTATGTTTTATTCATCTTTGTGTAACGAGGTGTTAATGAAAGTAGTTGAATTAAATATACTTGGTCAACGTTAATGGATTTCTAGACTACTGCTTTCTACATAGCTGTTTAATATGCATCTCTGACAATTTCAGATATTGTGAAGAACTAAAGTAGAAGTAATTTAGTATAGTGAAAAAAAGAGCATGGGATCTGAGATTCATTCTGAGTCAGTGTTTCATGTGTGCCATTTACTACTTTAAATGACTTTGGGGAAAATAATTGATCTACTTTGACTTAAACTTTTCTTGTCTGTAAAATAGAAATAGAGGTAATACCTGTTTTGCCTCCCTTATAGGATTATGGTAAGAATTAAGTGAAGTCATGTGTATGAAAGTTCATTACACATTCTAAAATGTTATTTAAGTGTTGGTAGTAGTATTTTGACTTTTCCTCATGCATCCACCCTATTTTTGTGTTTTTTAAGACCACGGCACAGTGTGGCAAGTTTAGAAAGCATCGTGAATGAAGCTAAGAATATTCCAGCCTTTCTACCCAATGTGTTGTCCCTGAAAGAAGCCTTACAAAAGGCTCGAGAATGGACAACTAAAGTGGAAGCTATTCAGGTAAAGAGCCTTTTGAATTGTCCTACCATTCAGGTAATGCTGTCTCATAGATGAATCCTTTAAGCCTTTACTTTTTTAGAATAGAATAACTGGACTAAAATAATTATGTACTTAAAATTCACTTGTTTTTCCATGTGATTTTTATTTCAAAATATATATTACCTGTTTAAACTTTACTTGTTTCTGTTGACTCCCTGCTATGAAAGATGACAGAATTAGCCATTTAGTTAGTGCTTAACAGTAGGAGTGTATTTCCTGCTGTGTTCTTTGACTTTTTTGCCATGTACACCAATTACTTTTTTCTTTAATTGTAGTATAGTTAATTTACAGCATTGTGCTAGTTTCAGGTGTACAGCAAAGTGATTCAGTTATACATATATTTGTATTCTTTCTCAGATTCTTTTCCATTATAGGTTAGTACAAGATATTGAGTATAGTTGCCTGTGCTATAGAGTAGGTCCTTGTTGTTTACTTATTTTATATATAGTAATGTGTATATGTTAATTCCAAACTCCTAATTTCTTCCCCCCACTCCGCCCTGCTGTCCCCCAAGTACTTTTTTTTTTTCCCCCAAGTACTTTTAAAATAAGTGGCAGAAAAAGAAACTGAAATCAACCTTTACTGAACCCCACAGTACTCTTGGTACTATACTGGTTGTTTGGGAGCAGAAACGTAGGGAAGGGTGTAAAGATAGAACCCTGGACCTCAACATTGTGTATTCTAGTTGGCGAGACATATATCATACATCTGTAGTTCAAGACAATGAGCTAAGCGTTAGATAGAGATGAAAGTGTGCTTGAATACATAATTTTTCTTCTGAATTACAAAACCGTTAAGCAGCATTTACCGTATTGAGTATGTAAATACTGTTTATCGTAGAACTACACTGAAAGAAAAAGGAAGCCACCTCTCCCCCTAAGCTGGTGCCCTTAGAAAGAGTATTCTAAGTGTCAAGTTCTAATGACTTCTCTGTTACTTTCTTTTCAGTTGACTTTTTCTGAGACCTGCTTAACTGCTACTCTTTCTGTTCTGTTTTCTAAAATTATCTATTTTCATCAGGACAGCTCCTCTGTTTGTTTCATCTTCGACCTATTTCAGGCAGTTGGTTGTTCGCAGATGACTGAGAATCCTTAGTTGGCTGCTTCTGATTGAAGGACCGAGCCTGCAGGTAGAGGTAGCTGTCATGGTTTTCCTGTGTGATTATAGAGGACTGTTCCTCACCAAACGCTTCCCTTCAGTGGGAGGACTGGCTTGTCAGCTCTAAGAGAGTGGACAGCTTCTGCTGCCCTTTAGGGTACGTCGCCTGGGAGAGGCTGTCTATGTCTGGGCTTAGCCAGAAGGTATTCTATAGTCAGATGGCTGTAGTTGGGCACGAAAGGGAGTAGCAGTAAATATATTTCTTGAGCCTGTCTGTATCTGAGCTTTCTTTTCTCTTTCAATTATTCTCTTCTTTGTCTATTCTTATCCTAGTACCATAGTGATTTAATGATACCATTATAATATCTCTTACGGCTAGAACCTTCTCATTCTTTTTAAAAATTGGACTGAAGTTTCTTGTCTTTCTGTTTCATTGTAACTTCTAAAATGGATATATAGGCAAATATGTCAGGTAATACGTGGGAAGTAACTATTGGAATGTCAGTTTAGCACGAAACACTATGCCTTTCCTTCATAGCTTCTGAGTAGTGATGAATGTTATGGGGATATACACAGTTTCTTATAGGAAAGGTTATGTGTTCTGTTTGCTGGGGGATTGATGCACTCTGAGGTGTCGCGCTGAATTATTGTCTACAGGCTGCCAACCTACTACTTCTGATATTCTTGCCGAGTCCCTGGAATGGATTACTTGTTAACTCTCACTTCCTGTAATGATTCAGTTATTTAGTAAATTTAAAGCCATATAAATTCGAAAAACAGTAGTTACTTCATTATGTGGAAATATTGAAACATTGTGACTTAGAAGGAAAATATCCATCTTGTTTGTGTTTGTAGGACATAAAATGGAGGTGGTTACCAGAACTAAAATACTGCTCTGTAGTAGTTGGAAAAATTGTGAAAGACTTTGAAACAGGCAGAAGAGATTACTTATGTCCTTTCTGTAGAACGGTGGATGTCATTTAGCGAACCATCCAGGATGATTTGATTCTAGGAGTGTATGCCTTAGACTTTCTTTGACCAAGCTATTTTACAACTCTCTCAGTTGTTTAAAAATGATAGTAATGTGAATGAATTAGTCTGTAGAAAAGTAATTAAATTTGTAAGGAACAAATGATTTTCCACACTGTAGAAAAGATGATTCCATTGATGGGTATGATATTAAATACCTGTTTCCATCTACTAGCAAATTCCTTTCCTCATTCCTAATTGCATTTATATATGTTTGTTTTTAGGTTGTCCTTTGAACTAGTTTTTACATCTCACTGGGTCCCTTGTTATTAATAAAACAAAAATCTTTGACAGTGTGAATTTATGCAAACTTTTTTTAAAGGACGTTGGAAGGCTCTGTTAATTCAAGAGATATTGATACAGTTAGGTTCAAAGAATAATATTTAATGAAAAAATTAACGCTAAAGTCTTTGTGAGGTCTACCAACAATATATTGCCAGACTTTCTAAGAGATTGCAAATTGTGTAAGGATGCCCTTTGTTCTCCAGAGTGGCAGCAATTATGCTTACTTGGAGCAGCTGGAAAGCTTATCTGCCAAAGGCCGCCCTCTCCCTGTGCGTCTTGATGCGTTGCCCCAGGTGGAGTCACAAGTGGCGGCAGCACGGGCCTGGAGAGAACGGACTGGGAGGACCTTTCTTAAGAAGAATTCCAGCCACACGTTGCTGCAGGTGAGGGGCGGTTTACTTTACGTGTGTGCACTTCAGCACCCTCATCAGAAGTTGCTGATGTAATACCTGAGGTGAGGGTTGTTTTCAGTTTATCTGGTCATGGTTACACAGGTGATTCCGTTTTGGGTAATATCAGATGTTGACCAGTAATCTGGAGCCTTGGGCAGACTTGTTTCCAGTTCATCTAATACTATGTCTAGAAAAAGAAGTCAGCCTGATCTTATCTCTGCTGTTATAATGGACTCTGTCACTGAAAGATCTTATTTCTCAGAGGCACAAATTTAAAAACAATCTTTTTTAATTGAAGTATAGTTGATTAACAGTGTTGTGTTAGTTTCTGGTGTATAGCAAAGTGATTCAGTTATACATATATATTCTAAATTTATTGATTGATTGATTGATTGATGGCTGCATTGGGTCTTCGTTGCTGTGCGTGGGCTTTTCTCTAGTTGTGGCGAGCAGGGGCTACTCTTCACTGTGGTGCACTGGCTTCTCATTGTGGTGGCTTCTCTTGTTGCGGAGCACAGGCTCTAGGCACGCAGGCTTCAGTAGTTGTGGCTCACAGGCTCAGTAGTTGTGGCTCGTGGGCTCTAGAGCGCAGGCTCAGTAGCTGTGGTGCATGAGCTTAGTTGCTCTGCAGCATGTGGGATCTTCCCGGACCAGGAATCAAACCTGTGTCCCCTGCATTGGCAGGCAGATTCTTAACCAGTGCGCCACCAGGGAAGTCCCACAAGTATATATTCTTTTTCAGATTCTTTTCCATTATAGGTTATTACAAGATGCTGAATATAGTTCCCTGTGCTATACAGTAGGACCTTGTTGTTTATCTATTTTATATATAGCTAGTATGTATCTGTTAATCCCAAGCTCCTAATTTATCCCTCCCCCCATCTTTTCCCTTTGGTAACCATAGGTTTGTTTTCTATGTTTGTGACTCTGTGTCTGTCTTGTAAATAAGTTCATTTGTATCATTTTTTTTAGATTCCACATAGAAGTGATATCATAATATTTGTCTTTCTCTGTTTTTCTTCACTTAGTATGATAATCTCTAGGTCCATCTGTGTTGCAGCAAATGGCATTATTTCATTCTTTTTTATGGCTGAGTAATATTCCATTGTATATATGTACCACATCTTCTTCACCCATTCCTGTTGATGGACACTTAGGTTGCTTCCATGTCTTGGCTATTGTGAATAGTGAGAAGCACAAATTTCAATACTCATTACCCTTTTCCTATTGAACAGTTGAACATAGTAGTTAAGAGCATAGACTTTGGAGTAAGATATTTTCATGTTTGAGGACTGGCTTCCTAGTGCTAACCCTGTGTCTGTGGGCAAGTTGTTGCCTTTCTGGTTTCCCTCGTTTGTACAGTGCCGATAATACCACCTACATCAGAGGCTTGTTGGCAGTTTTGAATTAGATAATGCATATGAGGTTCATAAGAACGTGTCTAAGACGTGTGAGTGGTCAGTAAATGGTTCATTTTATTTTCAGTTTGGAGATTTTTTTTTTTAAACCAGAGCTCCATATTTGGTTTTATTTTTGTAGGTGCTTAGTCCCCGAACTGACATTGGTATTTATGGGAGTGGAAAAAATAGAAGGAAAAAAGTAAAAGAACTAATAGAAAAAGAAAAAGAAAAGGATCTGGACCTTGAACCTCTGAGTGATCTGGAGGAGGGATTGGAGGAAACCAGAGATACAGCCACAGTGGTAAGAAATTATGTAGTGCATCTTGAATTTGCTTGGTGAATACAGAATTCTGTGAAGGTATTAGCAGAATCACTGTTTTTTATGTTCTTAACTATTTTTGTTTTTGTGTACTTTATCTTTGGCTTTATGGTTATACATATTTCACATCTTTTTTAATATTTGGAATCAAAGAATATAAAAAGTTTACTCTTCTCTCTCCCTAACATTGTCTTTTCCATCTCTCTTCTTTATTGTTATTTTAGTAGTCATCTAATATTCCATCAAATTATCCATAACTTGCTGAACACTTTTCTGATATTGACCATTTTTGTTGTTACTAGGAGTTCGCTGTTATGGATAATAGCAAAGTGAACTGCTTTGTATAGCCTTGTCCTTTCTTCACATCATTTTCCTGCACTTGACTCTTAGGAATGGGATTTACTGGGCTAGAATTTCAGAGCATTTGGTGCTTAGTGCTGTTGTGCTTTTCAAAGGACTTCTACCAGCTGACTGACAGCAGCTGCAATTTGCAGTGTCTCCCTCTTTTAGCAGCATTCAGTAGTATAGTGAGTGTGCAATAAGATGTTTGTAGCTAATTAAAATTATGGGTTTTATTGGAGAGTAGGAGGAATATGTTACAATTACAAGGAGACTGAGGAGGTAGAAAATAAAATGAGTTTGGGCAATATGTAGTAGTAGTGAAATCGCATATACTAAGTGAGTTCATATGGCTCTTTCTGCCTAAATGATCCTGTTTTGAGGCCGGTGGAAATAATTTCTTGTTAGAGAGCCTGCCCAATAAGTTAGTCTCGCCAGAAAAATAGCACTGGAAGTTATTTCAGAACTGCTTCAAAGCTACCGGCGTTTAAAAAGAAAATGCCCTGACAATATTCATAGTAATTAAATTTTGTTTTTATATACTTCTTTGAAATGAGTTACATAAAACCTTGTTATAATTAGTCATCGGGCTTTGTTATTCTTCTTCTACATAAGTTGGAAAGTCCTAGAAAGAAATAAAAATTGGTTTGTATCAAACTTTCCCCCAGAGAATGAATTACAAGGGGGTGAGGAGTCAGTATTGATTGAATGTTTATCTTGTGCCAGGCACCAAGTTAGGCACTTCCATACGTTATCTTATTTAATCCTTAAAACAGCAAAAAGAGGTTAGTAGTGTTCTCATTTTTCGGAAGACTGAGATTCAGAAAACTTGTAACCTGGATCAGGAGTCTGTTAAGTGCAAGAGCCAGGCCTCATACCAAGGCTGCTTGATTTCAAGGCATACCATCTTTCTACTGCACCCTATAGAAGAATTAAAAAGTACTCTACTGATGCGAATTGTGAGTACTTGTGAATTTTGCAGATGAGGAATGTTTGCACAGAAACTGTCATGCTGCCCCAAATTTTAAGAAATTACTGATTTTTTTTTTTTAAAGGACAATGCTTTGGACTTCCCTGGCAGTCCAGTGGTTAAGACTCTGTGTATCCAGTGCAGGGGGGCGGGTTCGATCCCTGGTCAGGGAACTAAGATCCCACATGCTGTGCGGTGTGGCCAAAAAAAAAGACAGTGCTCTGTCACCGTGAGGCTACAACATGGAGGTGATCCCTTAGCCTTGAAGATTTGGTACTTTTAGGGTATTTTGCAGTGACTCCCTTCACTTAAATGTTTTTTGTACACAGGTGGCAGTTTTCAAAGAACGGGAGCAAAAAGAGATTGAAGCCATGCATTCCCTCAGAGCAGCCAACCTTGCCAAGATGTCAATGGTAGACCGCATAGAAGAAGTAAAATTTTGCATTTGCCGCAAGACAGCGAGTGGGTTTATGCTCCAGTGTGAGCTCTGCAAAGACTGGTTTCATAACAGCTGTGTTCCTCTTCCTAAGTCAAGTTCCCAGAAGAAAGGGTCTAGCTGGCAGGCTAAAGAAGTAAAGTTCCTTTGCCCTCTCTGTATGCGGTCTCGAAGACCTAGGCTAGAGACCATTCTGTCCCTCCTGGTATCCCTTCAGAAGTTGCCTGTACGGCTGCCTGAAGGAGAGGCCCTTCAGTGTTTGACAGAACGTGCAATGAGTTGGCAGGACAGGGCCCGGCAAGCCCTGGCCACAGATGAGCTGTCCTCTGCCCTGGCCAAGCTCTCTGTGTTGAGCCAGCGGATGGTGGAGCAGGCAGCTCGGGAGAAAACTGAAAAGATCATCAGCGCAGAGCTCCAGAAAGCCGCTGCCAATCCAGACTTACAGGCAAGTTTAGAATTTTCTTTTTTTTCCTGTTTCATGGGGATAATATTTGTCAGTGTGTAAGTAGTAAATCAAATCTATCTTACCAGTAGATTAGGAAAATAACAGTAAGTTGCTAGCAACTATATTATGCATAATTTCCTCTTTGCACGTACGCCCATAGGATTTTCTTTGGGTATATACGTAAGGTCGTTTCAGTGAAGTATTACCTGGAAATATCATTCAGGTGGACCTTAGCGTTATAATCAGATAATTTGATCTGTACTAACTGTTGAATTCTGTTAACCAGTTTGCAGGTTTGTTAGGTTTTGGTGGTCTTAAGCATACATGAATTACGCATGTTTTTGTAGTGTGTCTCTCTACTCATCTTGGGATTGCTTGTTGTTTAGGGACACTTGCCTAGTTTCCAGCAGTCTGCTTTTAACCGGGTGGTGAGCAGTGTATCTTCTTCCCCTCGGCAAACGGTGGACTATGATGATGAAGAGACGGATTCTGATGAAGACATTCGGGAGACATATGGCTGTGACACGAAGGTAAGTACAGGGCAGGCCGTGTGGGCACATACCTGATCACTGAGTTTGTTCAAAAAAGCTGTTGAACACTGGTGTTTGAAGCCTGAAAGTGGAAGAGAAAGCTAGTCATCTCTCTATCCTAGTTGATGGTGATAGCATTTTTTCAGTGCTCCAAAAAATATATAGATTGATGAAACTTAATTTTTTTTTAAAGGATGGAATTTTTTAAAATCTGTATTTATTTTCCTCACCCTGAGGCTTAGAGGGACTAGAAAAATTATACATTTAAGTTATTGAAAACTTTCGTGGCTGATTTCATTGTTTTTTCCTTTGGGTTGTTAAAGTCTCTGTAGTTTTAAGAATCCCATTCTAGCTTTGCTTCGAGTCTTTTTCTCTGATCTCCTATCTGAATGGTGCTAGACAGCATGTCATATTCAGGGATGGGTTATACTTGGGCCCATGGTTCGAATTTGTGGAGTTACAGTCACAGTTAGAACAAAGTATTTGCCCCAATATGATTGTTTTCATAATGACACCACACTGGGATGAAGGGAAGGTTTTGGCAAGGTTTTGTGTTGGATCCTTTTGGCCTTTTATTGTTGTTTTGTGTCATGCCCAAGACCTTTGCCTTTTGTCTAGTAATAACATCATGATCTAGGCAGACACTCTGCCAGCTTACAGTTAATCTCTTGATCTGTTTTGTATTATTCTTTGTTGAGCTAATGTTTAGCATCTATGCCAGTAACCGGGGAGTTCGTACTCTGATGTATGAAAAAACTAGGGTGCCTTCTCTTCCCAGTCTGTTCAGTGTCTTTTCCTTTGTCTTTTCAGCATACTAGGTAAGCTCATTCTTAGAGCATGAATACCATCGGCATTAGAACTCCCAGGATATAAAGTTAAACCATCTATCATAGATGCTTGTAAATTACCCACTGGAAAATGTTTTTATCAAGATAAAAATGGATCAAGGGGATGTTTTAATGAGGGAATTTTTTAAAATTACATGAATTAAAGACGAGAAAAGTTGAAACTTGAATTAGCATTTAAAATAAGGTTCTAGGGCTTCCCTGGTGGCGCAGTGGTTGAGAGTCTGCCTTCCAATGCAGGGGACACGGGTTCGTGCCCCGGTCTGGGAAGATCCCACATGCCGCGGAGCGGCTGGGCCTGTGAGCCATGACCGCTGAGCCTGCACGTCCGGAGCGCATGCTCCGCAACGGGAGACACCACAACAGTGAGAGGCCCGCGTACCGCGAAAAAAAAAAAAAAAAAGGTTCTAAGTGACTTCCCTGGTGGCGCAGTGGTTAAGAATCCACCTGCCAGTGCAGGGGACACGGGTTCGAGCCCTGGTCTGGGAAGATCCCACATGCTGCAGAGCAACTAAGCCCGTGTGCCGGAACTACTGAGCCTGTGCTCTAGAGCCTGTGAGCCACAGCTACTGAGCCCACGTGCCACAATTACTGAAGCCTGTGCACTCCAGGGCCCGTGCTCTGCAACAGAGAGAAGCCACTGCAATGAGAAGCCTGCGCACGGCAAGAAAGGGTAGCCCCCGCTCGCAGCAACTAGAGAAAGCCCGTGCACAGCAACGAAGACCCAACGCAGCCGAAAATAAAATTAATTAATTAAAAGTATAATGATAAGGTTCCTAAGCACCTTGTTATCCTTGTGGTTAATGACCATCTTTATTTATAAAGTTGGTAGAATGACCAGGAGCAGCTGAAAGGGAATGCTGCCCACGCCACGTATAAGTTCGCCAGTACTAGAATTGCCTGTTTGCCGTGGCTTAGAGGCCCTCAGTACTTCGGTTATCTTTCTAGCACATTAGGTATCAACCAGCACTCTAGAATTGCTAAACAGGATGGATTTCGCTTGGAGGCAGATTGGTAACCTATGAAAGCAAAACATCCCAGGTATTACATGATTTCAGGGCTAGGGATCAGAGCAGCGGTTGATTCAGTTGTATGGAGTAGTCCTCTGTTTGCAAAATATATATGGGGGTCTTAGCTTACAGTCTGAGGAGAGGGTGTTTGCAGGGTAGAAAGATAAGATTATGGATTTTATAATGTTAGCAGTGTATTTGACAGCTTAGGACAGTGGAAGAATGGTGGCAAGACATGGTAATTCAAGGTCAAATTTACCTTGATGGCAGTATCTTTGCGCTAAAAAAATTATACTCTTGAGGATTTTCCTATAGCGCAAGCACCGATTGTGTAATGAAAATCTTGTTTGCCAGTTTATTTGCAGTTGGCTTGGTGATTTTTCCCTTTATATGATCTCCCCTGCTTGTGACCATGAAATCATCCTTAAAATAGTTCAAATTTAGTGTCTTTGCTAGGATGAAGAGCCCCTGCTGGTTTAGGAAGAAGAGTAGGTAATTATAAAGAAAAATAAAATCAGTCATTGATCCTAGTTATCGTAGCATTGAAATGTTTAAAACCGACAGTGTGTGCTTTGCATTGTTTGATGACTTCACTTTGCATGTGATACCCTGTGATCACTAAAATAATCGGAGCAAGCAATTCAAAAAACTCGTTAGTTAGGAAAATCTATATGAAACAAAGTCTGTCACAGATGTCTTGTGATTGTGTCTGGGATAACCTTTCAGATATTCATATGATTATTTCCTTTTAAGGCATAGTGTTTACCTTTACTGGAACTGTCTGTCCATATTACAGTTTATATTTTTCAAATGCATACGTGTACAATTACACACCAGAAAGGAGGGTATAAAATAGTAGTAGGTATTATCTCCCAGGAAGTTCTTTTTTTTATCCCGGTAATTTCTTAATTTACAGAAAGGCAAGTTAAGCAGTTGGATTCTTTCATTTTTTTTCTTCTCTATGCTTGTTAACACTTGGGTGGCTTGAGCTTTGGTGGAAATAAAGTCCGCTATGTATGAACCTTCAAGTTGCAAACTTTGAAAGATGTGAACGTGCATTTGCGTATCCAGTCACCTAAGTTTGTTCACGTGTCTGGCGTACATTGTCACGTGTGTGACAGCTAAGTCCGCGCATGGGCTTAGTTGCTCCGCGGCATGTGGGATCTACAAGTGGTTGTGCTTTTGTGTACTTTACTCTATAGTACTGTATAGAGTAAAGTAGTACAGTATCTTTATTTCAAGCCCAGCATGTCCAGAAGCAAGTGTAGAAGCTGGTACTACTGTACTTCTCAAGGTACTGTATTTTAAAAAGGTACTGTAAGATTAAAAATGTTTTTTTGTGTGTGTGTGTTTGTTTTTTATGTATCTGTGTGAAAAGTGTTATAAACCTATTACAGCACAGTACTGTATAGCCGATTGTGTTAGTTGGGTACCTAGGCTAACTTTGTTGGACTTAGGAAGGTGCTCTCGGAACAGAACTCATTCGTATGTAGGGGACTTACTGTAGAGTAGATTTTGTCTGAGACTTTAGTCCTGCTAATATCAGATAAGGTGGAGTGACAGATCTGTGTGTGAAACACATTTCTCACTGAGAAGCCATTCCTCCTTTCTTGCATATTTGCCATTAGTGCAACTGAACTGTAATTTTCCTTCTTAGGAAGAGTAATTTGTTTAAGCTTGCTGTTATCAGTTGTTTTACCTTCAGCCTATCTGTGTCTTTATATTTAAAATGTGTCTTTTGTAGACAGCACATGTGGTAGGGTTCTTTTTGGTGTGTCATTCTGCATATATATGCGTTTGTAGAATATATAGTTAAATCTTGGTTTTTAGGCAGTATTACAATCTCTGTCATTTAATTGGGGGTGTTCATTTACATTTAATGTAATTGTTGACATGGTTGGATTTAAGTTGACCATCTTTATTTTTCATTTTTTTCTGTTTTTGTTCCTCTGTTGCTTTTTCCTGCCTTCTTTTGGGTTGACAATTTTTTTAAGGTTTCATTTTATTTCCTTTATTGGTTTCTTACCTATACCCCTTTTTATTTTTTTCAGTGATTGCTCTGGGGCTAACACTGCCTCTTTAACTTACCAAAGTCAGTGAGTACTTCTTCATATTTCATACTTCACCCTGGGGAAGTAATTTTTTTTTAATTTATCTTTACCTATCTTTACTTTCCATCATTATTTTCTATGTATCTATCTATCTATTTATTTATGGCTGCCTTGGGTCTTCGTTGCTGCACGCGGACTTTATCTAGTTGCAGCGAGCAGGGGCTACTCTTCGTTGCAATGCATGGGCTTCTCATTGTGGTGGCTTCTCTTCGTTGTGGAGCATGGGCTCTAGGTGCACAGGCTTCAGTAGTTGTGGTGCACGGGCTCTAGAGTGCAGGCTGAGTACTTGTGGCTCACGGGCTTAGTTGCTCCGTGGCATGTGGGATCTTCCTGGACCAGGGCTCAAACCTGTGTCCCCTGCATTGGCAGACGGATTCTTAACCACTGCACCACCAGGGAAATCCTCAATCATTATTTTCTGATCACTTTCCTTCCTAGTTTGGAAGCTTAACAGAAAGTTTCCTGCATGAGTTACAATGAAATGAGTAGAGTCAAGGTTAGAAAAAAAAATTGCAGTCAGTGAGATGACACATCTGGGGACTGCAGTAGGCGAGTACTAAAGTACTCTCCTATCTGTTGCCTTTTAAGACTTAAATTCTTCAATAGGAAATAAGACTTACACGAACTGTGCTGTTCCTGAATTTTCAGTGAGTGACACTGTCTTCCAGAATCTTCTTATGAAACCTTTTAAGTATCCTGTTTAATTAAGGATAGGCTCGTGATAACAATAGACCTTCCTCTCATGCACCCTACAAAGAAAATCAGGTGTTGCATTAGTCATTGAGCTGTTGTCTCTCGTCTCCTAAGCTACTCATTTATACTCTGCTTGGTGATGCTAGGTCTGGGACTCTACACCAGGGCTTGGTAAACTTTTTCTGTAAAGTAATATATGTATATGTTAGCATACATTATATGTAGTGATATTCTCTAGGTATATTATGTAAAGTAAATATTTTGGGTTTTGCAAGCCATATTTGGTCTCTGTTACACCTTCTCCTCCTTCCTTTTTTTTTTTTTTAAATAACAACTCTTTAAAAATGTAAAAACTATTCTTAGCTCACGCTCCAAACAAAAAAATAGGCAGCCAGCTGGGTTTGGCCCGCAGACTGTGGTTTGCCAACCCCTGCTGTACACATTTATCCTTTGCCTGCTGCCCTCCCCCTCCCCCCGCCAGCACAGGGCATTAGAGAAAATTAAAAGGCCCGTGCAGTGAGAAGGGAGTTGATCCTTCCCCTGTTTTATTCTCCATTCCTGTCATCATTGAACTACAATTGTTTTTCGTTCTGGGGGGGCTTTTGTTTGATTTTTGTTTTTGTTTTTTTACCCTGGCAGTGGCAACTGGTTCCAATTTCTAGTTGATGTTTTTTTCACACTCCAGAAGTCAGCCACATTGTATTCTATTAGGGATAGCAGAACCAGCACTTCCTCCTCAGAGGTCTGGGTCCCAACTCTGCAGGCCCCTTCTCTGAGCTTCTTGGTTCGAATAACCCCACTTCTTTTCTCTGTTAACCTCAACCCTTAGGGATGGCAACTCTTTTCTTGCAGTTGTCTTAGTGTTACTTTGGTGTTTCTGTTTTGCCTTTTCAAGACTTTAATGTACATTTAACGAGTTCACTTTATTAAATTCTCCTTGTTGAACTTTTTGTGATTTCTGTCTCCCTGATTGCACTGTGACCGTTGAAGCTGTACTTGTGGGTTATTCTCCCCTAACTATAGGGGAGGATCGTCTGAGCCCTAATTAGACTTGTCACAGTTGTCTAGCTCGAATACTGTCAGGCTGTTTATTATATTAAGAGCAGTTGGTAAGCATCTAGATTTGAAAACCTTTAGAGAGGATTAAATAATTTGTGTCCTTAAGTTGTCACATCTAAACCTTTATTCCCCTCCTAAGTCCATTTTATTTTTCTTAAAGGGTCAAAGTTCCTTAACTTGTGACTACAGGAGTTTTTATGAGTTTCAGACTGTAGAAAGTTGATTACGTAATCGTAATTTTCTTGTAGGTTTATTATCTCTGAGGATTACTTTTTTTTTTTTTTTTTTTTTTTGCGGTATGCGGGCCTCTCACTGTTGTGGCCTCTCCCGCTGAGGAGCACAGGCTCCAGACTCGCAGGCCCAGCGGCCACGGCTCACGGGCCCAGCCGCTCCGCGGCATGTGGGATCTTCCTGGACCGGGGCATGAACTCATGTCCCCTGCATCGGCAGGCGGACTCCCAACCACTGTGCCACCAGGGAAGCCCTGAGGATTACTTTTGAGCTTTACTCTTTCCCTTCTGGCTTGAAACTCTGGTGATTTCTGTTTTTTTCCCCAATGGACATTTTCTGTCTTACTAAATACCATATATTTAATTTTAAGATCTTTTATTTATTTGTTTTTTTAATATATATACTGTGTTATATTAGAAACTTTAACCTGAAAGCCTGTATTTAGATTCTTGTCACGGGATAAGTTGTTTCCAATTCTCCATACCCGCTTCGTTTCTTCTACAGGACACAGCCAGTGTGAAATCCTCCAGCAGTCTGGAGCCCAGCCTATTTTGTGATGAAGAGATTCCCATCAAGTCCGAGGAGGTGGTCACGCACATGTGGACGGCACCGTCCTTCTGTGCTGAGCATGCTTATTCGTCTGCTTCTAAGAGCTGTTCTCAAGGTATTACGGCCCTTGGTAGCGGCATGGAGAAGAGAAGCCTGAAACCATACTGAATCTCTCTTTCAGTACAAACCCTGGCAGTGAAATGCGATAGAACCTGAAGAAATGCAACTTTGGAAAAGCCAGTCTCTGTTAGCATTTTTCTGTCATTAGGTCATAACCTGACAATTTCCATAGCATTATTGAATCTAATTAGAAGGACTTTAGAGGCCCTCTGGTCCCATTCTAGTCCCATTTTATTTTGATCAAATCCCCGATAGGTAGTTATTTATCCTCTATTTGTTTGTTACCGGTTGTTGAGGAACTTGCTGCTTTTTAAGAATATTCATTCTGGTTTTGGAAAGCTTTGTTAGTTTTTCATCCCTTGGTAAGTAAGTTCTCTGTTATGTTCACTTTCTTTGTCCCTAGTGAAAGTGAGTCCGACTGCTTTAGGTCACACCTCTGGAAAAGGGAGAGTATTTCTCTCTTCACAGTGAAATTCAGGATTTTATGGAGCAGCATATATCATTCATATGGGGCAGTTATATGCTTAGTCGTCTGGTATTCTCTGAAATGGAGAGAGCGCGGGGTAGGAGATTCTCTCCCATTCCCCTTCCCCTCCAGTCACAAGGTAAAGAATCAATAAGGAACCTGTTTTTTTTTTTTAACTCTAAACCAGTTCTTTAGAGCGGTCATTAGAATTCTAGGTCTTTCTGTTCTGTATTTTTAAAAATTTTATTTTCACTTTCATACTGATGCAGTGAACCCAAACTTCTAAATTAAATGTTGGAGGAGGAGGGACCATTCTTCTAAATATTTACTTTCAAAACATTACATTTTTTCAATCGTTTTCATTATTTTGTCTTATATTTTGGGGGCAAGGTTCTAGCACCACAAGGAAACAACCTCGGAAGAGCCCTCTGGTGCCCCGTAGTTTGGAGCCTCCGGTGCTAGAGTTATCGCCTGGAGCTAAAGCCCAGCTGGAAGAACTTATGATGATTGGAGATCTCCTGGAGGTGTCTCTGGATGAGACCCAACACATATGGCGGATTTTGCAGGCCACACACCCACCCTCTGAAGACAGATTCCTGCACATCATGGAGGTATGGATCTGAAGCTTACTTACAGTGGTTTTAAAACCACTTAGAACGTCCAGGTTCCTTGGAGGTACCACAGATTGCCACAAGGGGTGGCAGGGTGGGTAGGACTCTGATTGTCCTACTTTCTCATTACGCCAAAGTAGTTCTGCTTTTCTTTATTGAGATTTTATGTAATATTCAGTTTTTAAAAAGGCCATTTCTGCTGAAAAGAAAGGGAGGCACTGTAATTCACAAGTTGAGAACAACTTCCTTAGCCCAGACTCACACTGGTGAAAGGCCCAAAGTTAGGCAGGGGGCAATATAGTGGTTGAAAACAGGAAGCAAGGGAATGGTTAAATAGAAGTGGATTGGGTGGGAGGGGGAGTCCACATACATTTATACAATTTACACACTTGTATACAATTGTAAATCACACAGTTTCTTATTTATACAGTTTATACGTGTTGTTCTATCCATGATCTCATTCGTCCTCACCGTAGTCCTGAGGGGGAGGGAGAAAGGTTAGACATGGCGAGTATTTAGCTCATTCTGCCTGTGACGAAAGTAAGGGTCAGAGACATAGAAACGTGCCTGAGGTCACACGTGGAGTAAAAACAGAGACCTGGGTTCTCTCTCTGGCATTAGACTCCAGTATCCTTTTCATTATTCTTTTCCATGACTGTTTCCATGAGGCGGAAGGTACACTGTCAGCAGCAGTTGACACGGATACGCCTGGTACACTGTGGTTTGTCTTTGGTTTGGAAGTCAGATTGAGGGTGCCGGACTTAGATAGTATTTTCCAGTCGCAGAGCATTTTGTTCACATCCATTATCTCATTTGATCTTTATTTCACATATAAGGAAACACAAAGTGTTGAGAAGTTAAATATCTTATTCAAGATGTGATAGACTTAAGACACTTGTAACCCAGTGTTCTTTACGAATCTGTAGATTCTGAGGTTCCTGTCAAAGATATTCCAGTATCACATCTGTGGGAAAATAAATTCTCAAGTGTTATTTCTTAAGTAATTATCAAGCTTATGTTTTTCAGTATTTCTTTTTCTACCTTACCCCTTGTTCTTTCTGTTACTGGACACACTTTTACTATTAAAATCTTTAATGTTTACTACCTTGGCACATAAATAGCAACAATATTAGACAGTTGAGAAAAAAAAAGGCAAGTGTTTTTGCTTCGTGACAGCAACTGTTTTCTTGTGAAAGTCACTACATACCCTTTGTAATGAGATCATGGATAAAATTTTGTGTTTTGCTGACAGTTTTGATAACTTCTTAACCACCAAGGATTTATTGAGTTAATAAAGAACTTTAGTACTGGTAAATGGAGACCCAAAGAGTTATTACATAATTAGTTAGTATACATTTAGCTTTCTGTGTATGTTTTCATCTCAGTTACGTAGAGGTGCTACAGACTATACTAATATATGCAGACACTTTTTTTTGCCTTTTTTTTCCCTCTGATAAGCTAAAAATAAGTCAGATATTTTATTTAGGGCTTGTCATTATTTTCTGCTGTTATCTTCTTTGAATATTATATTTGCCTTCTTAAAATATCTTCAGAATATTTATTGTGGTATAATGTACACAACATAAAATTTATCATTTCAACTGTTTTAAGTATACAATTCAGTTGTTTTAATTACATTTATAATATTATACAACTATTACCACTATCCATTTCCAGAACTTTAAAATTATTCCTAACAGAAACTCTGTACCATTAAATAATCCCATTTCCCTCCCCCCAGCCCCAGTAACTCATATTCTATTTCCTGTCTCTATGAAATTGCCTATTCCTGATACCTCATGTAAGAGGATAAAACAGTTTTTAAATGTCTTGCTTTAAAATTGTTTCTAATTTTATACTTATGAAGGATGACAGCATGGAAGAGAAACCATTAAAAATAAAAGGAAAGGACTCTTCAGAGAAGAAACGGAAACGGAAGCTAGAAAAAGAACAGCTTTTTGGCGAAGGAAAACAGAAGTCCAAGGAGCTAAAGAAAATGGATAAACCTAAAAAGAAGAAATTAAAATTAAGTGCGGAAAAATCAAAAGAGCTGAACAAACTGGCCAAGAAACTAGCAAAAGAAGAAGAGAGGAAGAAAAAGAAGGAGAAGGCTGCTGCAGCCAAAGTTGAACTTGTGAAGGAGAGCTCGGAGAAGAAGAGAGAGAAGAAGGTGCTGGACATCCCCTCCAAATATGACTGGTCAGGAGCAGAGGAGTCTGACGACGAGAACGCTGTGTGTGCCGCGCAGAACTGCCAGAGGCCCTGCAAGGACAAGGTGAGTCTAGCTGTACCCGCCAAGTATGCGCGGGGACGTGGAGCAGCGGCCGGGCACACCTGGGTTTGAGGTAATGATGGTCTGTTTGGCCTTGTGACGTCACATGTTTAATTCAGTTTCTAGAAACATTTTCAGTTATGAGGCTCTTAGTAGAAGAAATGTTGTGTTTTAGAAATCGTATACGTGGTGATCGTCCTGACCGAGCAGAGAGAAGCTGTGTGGTACCAGGAGCGGTGTGTCTCGTGCGTGGGCACAGCAGGGCTCAGAGCAGTTGTGTCCCTTCCCTGCAGGGTGCCTCGGGGGACTAGACATCTTGTCAGTTAGCCACAGTGGCCCGAAAAGTCCTGGGCCGGTATCCTAAGAGCTGTGGCAAATTGCATTGAGATCAGTTCTGAAGACCTAAAACTAGGAGGTTAAATCTTCCCTTTTGGTCTGTGTCTTATCCACACCCAGCCCTATGTGTACTCTCCTAAATAGAATATGATTGTTTTCACATCTCTTGCAAAAAATAAAGACCTTTAAAGGTATTATTTTTGAAATGTCAGCCCTGAATTCTAAATATTAGCAAGGATATGATGGTCTTTCTTAGGGTAATAATTGATGTTATAAACTTCTGAGAAAGACGGATGGACTTCATGAAAAATCCTAGTTCATTAAATGGCTGAAGGTATCTATTATAGTGTTCCCATCAAGATTATTAGTAAATTCATGGTTTTAATTTTATTATCTCCATACACCACTTGATGTTTAGAATTTTAATAGCTCCTCAATTTGAATATATCAACAGAATAAACACAGCTGCATCACTATTCCCTTACTTTCCTCCTCAGTTAAATACTTGTTAGAGCTTGAAGAGGTCACCTTGTCCAGCCTCTTCATTTCACAAATGATGAAGCCAGGACTGAGTGAAGGTAAATGATGTGACCAAAGTCACAGAGCTCATTAGTGGCAAAACCGAAAGTAGAACCCTGGCTCCCAGACCAGGTCCTCTCCGCTAATATCCCCACCCCTCCGGTAACTGAGATGCAAGTACAAGAACACAGTGCAAAACTAAATGACACGTATTTAAATTATACTTATTAAAGGTTTTCTACTCACTTTTGGAAAATGAATATATAGTAAAATTTATATCCCATAGTCCAGCTTTCTGAGGACCACAGCTGTAAATATTTTAGTGTGTTCCCTTCCAATTATTTTCCTGTATAGTTTGTTTTATATCGTGTCATACTGTCCACTTTTGTATCTGCTTTATTAGTTTCGTAAGTATTTTTCTATATTATAAATATTTTAAAGCATTTTGGTAGATGCATTATATGTGCGTGTATTATTTTTATCTTTCATTTGAATTTATTCTCATCTGAATCTGTTTATTAAAGAGGCTGATGACAGGTTAGCAGTTTCTCCTTGGGTCTGAAGTATTAGCAGCTTAGTGTTGGCAGGACCTTCTCCCTTTTCTTCCTCCTTTAACTAATTGTATGGCAGTTGGAGGACTGGCAACAGGATATGTTTCTTTTTCAAGCTTTCCTATCATCCTTCCTACAGTGTTTATATCCATCATGAACCTTTCTCTTTTTTTCTCCTTTTCACTTAATAACCTCTCGCCTCTCCTCTGTTCAGCATTTAAAATACAGTTCAGTTCATCTACTATCCCTGTTCTTTTCCTGTAGCATATAAACGCTACAGGCAGTTTTTTTCTCAGCTGCCATAAAATTGTTAACACATGTCCTGCTTCCTCTCAGCGTGGTCAAGGAGTAAGGTGAGATCATTTGTATGTGAAAGCACTAGTTAACCAAAAATGCAACTTAGGTGTTAAGATGTGATCATTATTTTTAGATGAACCCTGGGATTTACTTCTAACATTATAGGTATTTAAAAAAAAAAATCTAGAAAGGGGAATCCCCTGGAAGTCCAGTGGTTAGGACTCCACAGCGCTTCCACTGCAGGGGCCCTGGGTTCAATCCCTGGTTGGGGAACTAAGATCCTGCATGCCACATGGCGTGGCCAAGAAAAAAAAAATCTGGAAAGTTATCATCTACATTTTGATGGAGCAAAAGTAGATTTAGCTGAATATTTAGAGAAAATGTCTATTGTTTAAAACGTACAAAGATTTGTACACATTAATTTGTTAAGATTAGTACAAAAATTGTCAGAATACATACACAGGTGAGCAGGTGTGCCTTAACCTGTCAGTAGCTACATGAAAGACACTTATATGAATGATGTATTTCTATAATGTGTTTAATTTTAAACAAATTATTTCAGATTATAAACATTTTGCCCATCATTTCTGTTTTGCAATTTTTATGGTTCTCCAAGTCTGTTTCTGACACCAGTTTTACTAAATGGAAGGTGTGTTTCTTTAGAAACTTGGTAAAGAATTTTACAACTTTCTCAATTTGAAGTATAGTGTTTCTCTAAGGAAAACAAATAAATGCATGGTACGTATCTTCAGAGCAAAAGGATGACAAGAAAAGAATGTTTTTTAAGGAAGTCTGTGTTCTTTAAATATCATGTAGCAAAAAACCCACACAACTTCTTGGGTTCATTTATATTTAGGTAAATGTATTCTAACTAGTAATTACTATTATTTTTACCTAAAAATGTGCAGATTGAGAAAACTTTGAAGGATTACTTAAATGTACCTAGCTTCAATTTCAAGATGTTTTAGAAAGAAAAAAGAAAAATATTATCAGAAAATGTAAAAGGTTTAAAAAAACCCCAAACTATCTCTTCCATCATTATCAAATTCAAGTTGAAATTAATTTTAAAAATAACAATGAAGAACTGTTTTCAAAAAATTAGTTTTAAGGTTCAGAATCTTTTTCTCCGTGAATTTTGCCACTTTCATTCAATCTTATTGGTACCAAGAGTAAAACGAGTTAATTTGAAGGAGCAAATTCTTTCAAGCTAATATTTAAGTAACATTTTTTCTGCATTAAAATAAATATTTAATCTTACTTATGAAAATAGATTTTTTTTCTCTTTACTTTTTTTTTAACCTTCTTACTATGGGCTTTTTCCTTACCCATTACTACCTCCCTAAGAAGTTTGGCACGATAAATAAAGAGAAACTATGTTTATAAACTTCTGTCTCTCACTTTTACTATTTGTTAGCCACTCTGATTTTTTAAAAAATAAATAAATTTTATTTATTTATTTTTGGCTGCATTGGGTGTTCGTTGCTGCGCACGGGCTTTCTCTAGTTGTGGCGAGCGGGGGCTGCTCTTCGTTGCGGTGCACGGGCTTCTCATTTCGGTGGCTTCTCGTTGCAGAGAGTGGGCTCTAGGCGCACGGGCTTCAGTAGTTGTGGCGCATGGGCTCTAGGCATGCAGGCTTCAGTAGTTGTGGTGCGTGGGCTCAGTAGTTGTGGCTCGTGGGCTCTAGGCGCGCGGGCTTCAGTAGTTGTGGTGCGTGGGCTCAGTAGTTGTGGCTCATGGGCTCTAGGTGTGCAGGCTTCAGTAGTTGTGGCGCACGGGCTTAGTAGTTGTAGCTCACGGGCTGTAGAGCGCAGGCTCAGTAGTTGTGGTACAAGGGCTTAGTTGCTCTGCGGCATGTGGGATCTTCCCGGACCAGGACTCGAACCCATGTCCCTTGCATTGGAAGGTGGATATTCTTAACCACTGCACCACCAGGGAAGTCCCAGCCGCTCTGATTTTAAAAGATTTTTGGGAGAGTTGTCTCAGCAAAAGTGTTTGCGTTATCAGTGGCTTTATCATTCATATCTCCTTTTGGCATAGGGTAATCAAAGGTTGGATTACCTGAATGAGAGACACACACAAACTGGTGATGTTATGATAGGGTAACCAACTGTCCCAACTTGCCTGCGACTTTCCTGGTTTTAGCACCACAATTCCTGTGTTTTGGGAAACCTGTTAATCTTAGGCAGACTGGGAGGGTTGGTTACTTACTGTTAAGATCACCAAAAAAACATACACAGGGATTGTGAACATATGTCATACTTGATTAAATTGTTTTAATTTTGAAATCTGGCTTTTGCAAGAAACTTCGGTGCAAAAGAGATTGAATGCCAAAATAAAAAGAGCTCAGGTGGGTAACTAAGCTAAGCCTGTCACTAAATCACGAGGCTTTCTTTTTTCCCAGTGCAGTAATATGCACTAAGAAATGAACAAAAAATGTAATGTGCCAAATATTTTTTCTTACGTGTAAATATGAAACCATATAGCAAAACATGAAATGCCAAACTAACATTATATTTCTCACTGAAGCACACATTTCCCCCAATCCAAACCCAGTAAGCTATTTTTACTATAGTTAAATGTCTTATCAGTTAATATCTGAACAGCTCATTGCTGTGAAGCTTTTCAGGAATTACTTTTTTTTGATTTGATAAGTATATCTCCCAGAAATACTGAAAGGGGAAATGACTATTAGAACTTACTATGCGGTTAGCCAAATTCTTTGTTCTTGAGTGTTCAGGCTACTGCATAGTCTGCAGGTTCAGTTGACATTCCAGACAAAAGTAGAACTGGATTTTGATTGTAAGTAGATGAACATGATAGGAAGATATTCGTAAAGAGGGCTATTTTTTAAAAATAATTTTATTTATTTATTTATTCAGTTTTGGCTGCGTTGGATCTTCGTTGCTGCGTGTGGGCTTTCTCTAGTTGTGGCGAGTGGGGGCTACTCTTCGTTGCGGTGTGTGGGCTTCTCATTGCGGTGGCTTCTCATGTTATGGAGCACGGGCTCTAGGCGCATGGGCTTCAGTAGTTGTGGCGCATGGGCTTCAGTAGTTGCGGCTCGTGGGCTCCAGAGCGCAGACTCAGTAGTTGTGGCGCACGGGCTTATTTGCTCCGCGGCACGTGGGATCTTCCCGGACCAGGGCTTGAACCCATGTCCCCTGCATTGACAGGCGGATTCTTAACCACTGCACCACCAGGGAAGTCCAAGAGGGCTATTTTTTCCCTGCTAGATTATTAGGGTAAATTGTTGTGTAACAGGTAGGCTGGGATAGCATCTCAAGAAAAGTTATATACTTTTTTGGGATGGTGGGAGAGCTGGGCTTAGGAATGGACCTCTAGCCAAAATCACAAAAGGAAATGTTGTCTTCCTTATTTGAAAGACAGCAATAGATATGATTTTGGGAGACCGGAAGCCAGGGCGTGTAGTGCACAATTAGATTCTAAAAGACATGGGGCCGCTTTTCTCGGCAGCAAATAGTGGTGAATTGGTAACCCTCTTACCCGGTGGGGGCTGGACTGGGTTAGATAACTGGAGGCAGGAGTAGTTACCTGTTGACTCAGGGTTGTCATAACCACGTTGGCACCTCCAGGCTGGGTGGCCCAGAGAAGCACAGCTCTCCCAGTTCCGCTGATCAGCTCCAAATAGCCGGACAGTTGGGCTGAGCTCACCCCCTGTCAGATTAGCACTTTATAAATCTTCACCTGCTGGTAGCATCTGTATTTTTGAGTCATTGTCTCCCTTTTCTGTCTCCAGGACAGTTTGCCACAGCAGGGACATTTAGATCAGTTGTTTTCTTCACTGCACAGACTTCAGAAGCTAAATATCACACAAACAATTGCAGAACAAAACCACAATTTATGTCAGGAGGTAATTAAGTCACTCCGAACTTACAGAAAGCAGGACCACGTAGTGCCAGCGATGGTCAAATTTAGAATATTTAAGAATTACCTGGGAGCTGGTCACAGTGCAGGATTCTGGTTTGTCCCCCAAGATATTCTGAGTCTGTGGGTTTGGGCTGGGTTTCAGCTACACGTTTAACAGACGCAACAGGTGATTCTGACGCAAGTAGTGCCGCAGGCAGTTACTTGAAGGTGCAGAATGTTTTGTGGAAGGTAGGACAGTGAGTAGAGCCAGGAGACTGTGATCTTAAAAAGTGCCTTCAGTGTCCCAGGCTGGGGACCAGGTGTCTTGCCAGACATTATTTTACCTGATCCTCTAAATAATCCTGTGAGCAAGAGTTGATCTCCATTTTACAGATGGAGAAATGGGGCCTTAGGGAGATTCAATGACTTGCCTCAAAGTTTACAAAAGAACTCTAGGAACGGCGAAAGCAAAAAGATTATTTTGACAGATGATTTCTCCCACCCTTTACTAAAAACCTGGAAACTACTAACCAGGAGTATCACACTTTTGATAAGTTTTATAGTATACGGACAGATTTTGAAAACTCCTCACTTTTCCTGAGACTCATTTCCCTACAGCCCAAACCTCCTTCCTCTGTTCTTTCCCATAAGCTGTACTGAAGTACTTAATTGATCCCTTCATACTCCATACTTTGCCCTGTTTTCTGGCAAAGCTCATTGTTGTAAGTGACTTCGTTGCTAGTGAAGTTATCAACTTCTGCACTGGGGCGAGAAGGGCAAGCAGCTCTTTGATCTTAAAGGTCCTAATCCGCAGTGGCGTAGCTGTAAAAACGACCCCAGTCAGCTGCCAAATAGGAAAGCCCCAGCTCACCTCACTGTTAACTGTGTGCCCCAGGCTTAAAGTCAGCAAACAGTAGTCCTTTTCTAGCCTCCTGTAATCACAGTGTTCTCTGGAGGGTCCGAGCTGCCACCGACCTGTCAGTCACCCAGACTTTAATTTGAAACCTCAGAGTGATCTGTTGACCTGTGTCTTTGACTGTTTTAATTGGCTAATTTGTAAGATTTGACCTCTGATATTTGCTAACTTTTTATAGGGAGTTGTATTTGTAACGGAAGAAGAGAAGAATAAAAAATATTAGTTTAAAAAGTGGCCTATGTGACTGCTTTTCTAAAAAGGTATTTAATGCTCTTAGTACTTTGGCTTATCTCTTTGAAATAAAGCTAATACACAGGATTGCCTTCACATTGTTGTACTCTTCTTGATTGATACTTGCATTGTCTTAGAGCCTAGAAATTGTTAATATTAGCTAAAACTACTTGGCTGCTCTATTAGAAGTTCCTTTTTTGTCAGATTTTCTCAAACATGTTTCTGCCTCACTAGGAGCCCCAGGTATTTATGAGGTAATGGAGTACCTAAGAGGCCTAATTTTGTGGACATATTATGGAAAAAATAATTTGGGGGTATTAACTTCCCAGCTTCTTTCTTTAAAAAATAACCCCGTAAGAAGTCATTGTCTATCTCTGGGCATCCCAATTATTTGCTATCATTTAAGCCAAGAAAGCTCTTTGGTTTGCTTGTATTCCAGGCTTAATGTGTATGTAACCTAAACATTCCCTGATCTTGTCTCCAACAGGTAGACTGGGTGCAGTGTGATGGTGGCTGTGATGAGTGGTTTCACCAAGTTTGTGTGGGTGTATCTCCAGAAATGGCTGAAAATGAAGATTACATCTGTACAAACTGTGCAAAGAAGCAGGGGCCAGATAGCCCAGGTCCAGCAGCACCTCCTTCTTTCATAATGAGCTACAAGCTACCAGTGGAGGACCTTAAAGAGACCAGTTAGCAGGTGCTGGGTTAGCTTGGGACATGGGGGAAAACGGACCACACAGAGACCGTAGTCAGTAGAGTGGTTTACATCCACTCAGAATGTTGCTTCCAAAGACGAATGGCCTTCTGAGCAAGTCCTCCCAGCCGACTTCCTCTTTGCATGGACGCGGGATCTGCGTTCTCTGTCAGCACATCTGTGCCGAGGGTGTCTGCTTTGGTCCAGCAGCCAGTGTTTCAGTTCGTGTCTCCTCTGAGATTGCTTGTCACATTAAGGCCAGACATTTGAGCGCTAGGGTGGCTGGTTGGCATTAATGCGTTGGTGTGCTGGCAGGGCATGTAGGCTGCGGCTTCTGGCCAGTTGGTACTAGTTAGAGGTTTGCAGCCAGCGCCACCCAGAGGTGCTGATCCCTTGGATCTCCTTAGTTAGGCCAGTGGGGGAGGAGTAGAGTAGCAGTTTCCTTCCACCTGCCCTGGCATTTGACGCCCTACACATCCAGCTAGGAGAGGGCCAGGGCTGAAGTTAGTCCTGTTAGAGGCCATGGGTGGTGAGTGGCACAGCCTGTAGACCTCAGCTCCATGTGCTTGTCTGTACCAAGAAGAAAACCCCAGCTGAGAGGCAGATCACCTCATCTTCCTAAGGAGGAGGATGGCATCTAGTTCAGAAGTCTGACTAGATTGGATTCTGGGAAGAAGAGATTTTATTTCAAGGCAAGGAGCCTTCTTTTGGCTTTGAGAAGTCTTGCTGCCTTGGGTCTGCATTTTAAAGAAGAGCAGGTACGTGGATCCAGGCTTCTGCGGTAGCAAAGAAGACAAGTCAGAATGTTTTACTGAGCCACAGCGGTGCCTGCTTTTCGGGGAACCCTTCATTCACAAGTGCACCAGGTGCCACCAGGCTTCAGGCATGGCCCCGAGCAAGACCAGCAAATAACAACTCTTGCCTTGCAGCCCGGCCCCCACTGGCTGTGGTTTCCAGGACTGGCCGTTTCTGACCGTGGCCCGCGGCAGATGCTGTCGCACAGCACGTGGCTTCATCAGAGGACGTGGGCTTAGAGTACCTCTGGGTGACAAAGTTGTTTTAGTAAATCCATTTTTTAAAAAAAGAAAAAAGGACTTGTTTTTACTTTTTTCTAAATGTCTCTGACTACTGACTGTTCTATAAATAGATTATTTTTCCTTTTTTAATATACATATATGAATATATATATATATATATATATATATACACACACACACACACACACACACACATACACTGTTACCAGCAGCTTATGACAGAGTTTCAGCATCAAAAATCCATTTGGGGGCTTGCTTTCTCATCTTGCTTTTTAATAAAGGAATCCCATTCCTTCCTTGTAGTACAAGGAGTTAGCACTTCCTTCTCCATCCTAGCCCGACCAGATCTTCCATCTTGGTTTTGTTCAAATTGGTAATTATATTTCGTTTGTGTGTTGGGACTTGTGTCCCTTTCTGTGGGGAAACCTGGTCATACTGTATCTGTGATGGTAGTTCTGTTTTGTACGTGAAAGTTTGGAACTACGGTGCTGTGTTCTCCTCCCTCCTGTTGTGTTCTGTGTCCTTGTGAAGGTGTTAGGTAAGCTGTATGGAAACTCTTATTAGAAGGGGACTAATTTTTTTTTTTTTTTAGGACAAAAAAACCCAAAAACCCACCAAACAAACTAAAAATGGTGTTTTGTCTTCACTATCCTGTGTCCCTTTATTTTGGTTTAAAGATCTGTGGTTTGACTTAAATTCATCAGTTTTCCTTTTAAAAGGGGGGAGCAGGGTGGGCCCAGAGAGCAGCTTTTAGTCTTGTCTTCCCTTTGTGCCCCGATCTCTTTTAAAGAAATGTCTTCTAGTAACTAGAAGTGAAATGTACTGTCCAGTCACAGTTTGCGTGGGTATGAGATTTAACTCAAAAGGCATCTTACTAAAAAAAGCAAAACCTTTCCTATAAAATCTAGTTTCTGGAAATGCTTTCTCTACGGTTCTACTACCTATTTTTTAGTCATTTCTTCCTTAATATCATATAACGTTTTGAGTGTCTTGGCCTGTTAAGAGGTTCATAAGTGTTGGTGTGCATGGGTCTTAAAATCTCATCTCAAGTGTGTGTATGATTTAAGATTTCAATGGAAAGTACAAGGTAACTAAGTAACCAGTTTCATAAGTTATCATTTTGCCAGTCTCTCAATACATAAAGATATTACTACTTAGTTAAGAATTTCATCTGGTTGATATTATAGAAGAAAGCACAATGTTTTTTGCCGTTTGGTCTTCTCTGTAAAAGTCTTCAAGTGCTTGTGGGTTAAAAATTGAATGCAGTCTTAAGTGATGGCTGCCCGGAATACATTTTAAAATATCTTGTTTTTCCTTCATTCCTCAGCTATCAGTGGAGGGGCATGAGGTGCTGAGAAAGACAGCTAAGGTGCTCTGCTGCTTGGAGTGTGGTGGATGGATAGAGGGCTGTTTAGGGAATAATTTATGTTCATAATAGGTATTTGCCTGCATATTTGACTGAGAGAAAAACGCAAGGCAGTCTCCAACCATGAATAGCTCCCTGTTTATCTTCTCCAACCATGAATAGCTCCCTGTTTATCTTCTGACATTTTGAAACTCAAATATATCATTTAATTGATACTGTGGGATTTTCTGTATTTATTTGAAAGTCACAGAGGATTTGGTCTGACTTTTGACCATTTAGACCAAAGGTTGAGAACAGATGAGAGACAGTTTAAAAGAAGAAAGAGAAAAGAAAAATATATAGAAATGTGTAATTTTGTAATTAGTGAACTAAGATTCATCTGTTAAAGAAATCACGATGTTTTTTCACTTAGAGGAAAGTACTTATTTTACAAAGTAACTCCATTCTGCGGTGTTTTAACATTTCATATTAAAACTTGATTTAAAATGTTTCTTTACCCTTCCTATCTCCTCAGAGTCGCAGTTCTGCACCACTCGTTCTTTAACTTATTCGTTAATTCTTTCAAAGGTATTTCTCACCACGTTCATTATAAACCATTTTGGCAAAGGTTATAGGAAGGAAGATGAAAACTGGTAGGTCAAGAGTAGGTCCTCGGAACCGCGCAAGAGCAACGACAGCTCTCTTGTGGTCCCTCCAGCCGGGGTTGGCCTCGCTGCCTGTAGTGACCCTGCAGAGAGATGTGTGGAGACGCAGGGCCAGGCTCCTTCCCGAGCTGCTGCCTCCCAGCTCTTCCTGACTCACACGTGGGCATCACGGAAGAACAGCTACTGCAAGTTACGCTTCAGATAATTGAAACGGCAGATGTGAAACCTGGGTCGCCCGCGATGTACTTGAATAATCAAAACCCCAGCGAGGGCTGGCCTGTGAGATGAGAACGATTTCACCTGTGCTTCACTTCTCTACTTTTGTCTTTGACACACGTCCAAGAAATGTCAGTTTGTTTGTTTCTCTTAATTTTTAGATTCTGATGCAATTCAGTGGGTATAAGAGAAACTCCCTACTTGGCAATATTTTAATTCTACAGTACATTTGTGTGAATATCAGCCAGTGCTTAAAGTAGGAGGGTGAAACGGAAAACTGAGAAAGCCCTTCTTTCAGAGGGAGGGATTATCCACTTTTTAAGGAGAAAGTGGCAATTTGAAGGGGAATTTGAAAATTGTGGGAAAATTAAGCAAAGACCCACACGTAAGCAGGTTCAGTAAAGGTATACATATGAACTAGCTTCATATGTGTGTAAAAAGTTGCTTTTGCAGTGCGTCCTTAAGTATAAATTTTTAAAAGCCGGCAATTGGTTTGCCTTTTACCTTTTGAAATCCCACTTTTTTGTTTGCTTTTAATTAAGGCATATCATTACTTTGGATGTGGATGTGCCATGGCATTTAGTATTTACAGCATGAGAAGGAAAGAATGGATATTAATATATTTTGGAATTCTAGTCTTCTCTTGGTCTGGATCGTATCCAGTCACCACTATGCAACGAATGATGTGCACTGGGAAAGGATGTGACGGGTTTTTAAAGATGTGTCCTGCTTATTCTTACTTTTGCAATACTCCAAGATGTCTAAACAGGAATGTCTTTTGTAAGCCTCAAGACCTATTGATTATTCTCTTACATGTTTAGTTACCTGTTAGTGAGACACTTCAATATAATATGGACTCTGATTTACCAGGGATTTTGGTGGTGCCTTATGAAAAGTATAACTTGATTTCTTGTTTTCTGAGCATGTTTTGCATTTCTTTTGTTTTCTGAAAGAATGTTAGGTATAGTTATTTGCATTACATCTAAAAAATTTTTTTAAATTGTGTGTGTGCTCAGGTCCCCCCTACCCTGTCATTCACATTGGTGGCAACTCTAAGTGGTAACCAAGTAAAGGTAGATTTTGGTAATTGATCTGAGAGCCACTTTTAACCTGTTGCAGAACAGTTTCTAATGTGCATTCGCTCTCTATAAAACAAAGAACTGGCCTCAAATAACTTCACCAGTGGTGTGATTAGCCTGTTACATTGCTGAGAATAGTGTTTGCAGAAAGCGTGAAGTAGGAGAAGTGATTCCTGCAGATTTCACGTTTCTCTGTTTTCAGCAAGAGTCCAGCGATGGCCAACAGACATTTTCCCCACCGTTGATTTCTTAAGCTGTTTGTCCCTTTGTAGCGAACCAGTGATAAAAGCAGGAAAGATGAAGAAATACTTCCTTTTTCCTTTGGCCTCCTAGTACTTAAAACTAGCTCAAACTGCACCTTACACTTCAGAGAAGTAAATGGCCCTTTTTGCTCATTGCCAAGGTTATCAGGTCATGCAGGCGAGGGACAGATCATTCCTGAAAATGTTAAGGTTCTGCCTGCAGTGAAATTGGCCTCAAACATGAAGTGTTTGATTGTGTATATATGTGTTAGGGAGGAGAATTAGTGGGAAGAAGGAGGAAGAAAAAACTGGTTATCTGAACTTGGAAAGGAATTTTCTTGCCAACAACAAAAAAAACAACCATGAAATTTCGTAAGATTGACAAATTCTTTTTTTTTTTTTTTTTTTTTTTGTGGTACGCGGGTCTCTCACCGCTGTGGCCTCTCCCGCCGCTCCGGACGCGCAGGCTCAGCGGCCATGGCTCACGGGCCCAGCCGCTCTGCGGCATGTGGGATCTTCCCGGACCGGGGCACGAACCCGTGTCCCCTGCATCGGCAGGCGGACTCTCAACCACTGCGCCACCAGGGAAGCCCAATTCTTTTCTTTTTAAAAGTTGTGTGGAATCCACCCAGTTTAGACCACGTATTTCTTGGGGCCTTGGCATTGTGGTTGATACCAGTACATTGAAGATCCAGAATCTCTTCATGGGAAGCTTAGCCTTGCATTGGGAAGTCTCAGATAACACGACGAGCGAACAATACAGAAGAACACACTCGAGGACTGTATGCTGTGACAATACAATTTGGAATTTCTTGACTCTTCTCACCTATTTGCTCTTTAAAGTGTGTTTCTGCCCTGCTTTTAGTAGGCAGAAAGATGATTTAATGTTTCCATGTGACGAAGTCCCATGAAATTTCTTTACTAGGCAAGGATTTTCTCTAAGCTCGTCTGTGGAGCCAGGATGTATCTTTGTTAATGCAAAATAAAGATGCCACAGACAGCCTTAAAGATGGTTTGGTGGTTCCAGCTGGTGAACCTTGTAGTAAGGAACTCTGATGAGTTGCCAGGGACGTAGCGGTGAGCTCAGAATCTAATGTAGTCCAAAAACAACACCCCCTCAAAACAAAAACTTCAGAAGCCCAGGTGAGGACTTCAGGGTTACATAAGAAAGAATGTTGGATTTAGGAATGCACTGATGTGGGTATTAGCTCTTTGTATGACGTTCTGTTGCTTACTTCCCTTTTTGGAATCTGTTTCCTACCGTGTGTGGGTTAGTTCTTGTGGCTACAAAGACATTTAAGTTACAGCCCTTCTCCTTGAAGGAGGATAAGGCAGACGTTTCTAAGGATGTTTCTTACAAAAACTTTGATGGAATTGAGAAGGGAGGATAGTAGAGAGGTTTTGGACATGTAGTCCAAATTCCCATTCCGTACTCCTGAGGAGGGAACGCGCAGGCTCTACTGAATATTCTGTTGTTAGAAAATGTAAGTCTCGGTCACTAACGTTCATATTAGAGCACACCCGTGGTCTCCACTTGGGTCTGAATTTTGCGGAGTTCATCAGGCAGTTTGACGTGTGCCCCAAGACCAGTATCTTGCTGTGCTATTCAGTAAGACGAGTGTATCAGACACTTTCCGACAGACCTAACTGTGCCCCTCCCTCCTCCTGAGTTGGTAGCTACCTGGTCTTAGTGAGAAATTCGCGCGCCCGCCCCCCACCCCCCCGCCCCCTGCCCGCCAAAGCATCGGCCCCTGCCCTCCTCATTCTGGGCCAATTTCTGCTGAGACCAGTAGGCCACCCGGGCCCTAGTGGCTTTAGTTTCCTGACTGAACCCTGCCATCCTTTCTACTTGGCACTAAGCTTTGTGGTCGGTTGTTTCTCCGTCACTCTGGCCCTGCAGGAGCTCATCCCCGGTCGGTTCCGCCATCCGATGTCGTCGCTGCTAAATACTGCCGAGTACATGCCCTTGATGGGTAGCTCTACAAACTGACTCAAGGAGGCCGGCTCTCAGAGCAGGGCAGCAGCCCTGAAGGTCCAGCAACCCCTTCCATTCTTTTTTTTTTTTGCGGTACGCGGGCCTCTCTCACTGTTGTGGCCTCTCCCGTTGTGGAGCACAGGCTCCGGAAGCGCAGGCTCAGCGGCCATGGCTCACGGGCCCAGCCGCTCCGCGGCCTGTGGGATCTTCCCGGACCGGGGCACGAACCCGTGTCCCCTGCATCGGCAGGCGGACTCCCTAACCCTTCCATTCTTAAAGACACTTCAGACCTTGGTCTCTTGTCCAGTCCCCATCCCACCACCTCTCTTCCCTCAGCAGAGGCCTCCCCTGTAACACGGAGGAAACTGAAGCCAGCAGGGGGGCTCGGCAGCCACATCTGTGTCAGAACAGGTGTCTGTCCTCCGGCCAACACAGACCGTAGGCAGACGGGCGAGCCGTGAGTCCCATCCCACGTCACCTCCGCAGAGACCTCGCCCCCTCCCTCAGCGCGTGAGCTCAGGTCTCTCCCGCTGACGTGCTCCTGACCTTGGCTCCCTCTCCTGCTCTCTTGGTCCTTCCTTCGTAGCCCAGCCCCGTTTGTCCCCACACCTCACTTTAAGGTCCCTCAATCTACGGTAACCTGGACCCTCCTCTCCACATTCCACTGAGGCTGCTCTCACGGAAGCCATAATTGACCACATGTTGCCAAGTCTAGTGGGCACTCCACTTCGTATATGACATCTGACACTTGTCCACTCCCTTGGTGAGAGACCTCCATTTTCTTGGCCACTACATTTTCCTAATTTTTCTTCTCTGCAGCTGCTCGTTAGTCTTCTTTTCTGTTTACCCTTCGGACAGTGTCATCAGAGGCTCATCCTGTATCTCCTCTTCGGGTGCCCTCGTTCCCCGCCCCCACCAGCTAACACTTTAAGTCAGCTGTTTCCCAAACCAAAATCACCTGCCCAGGCTGGCTTGCTCTGCTCTTCAATCAACTGGTAAACATTTCCACTTGTATTTGTTTTAATCACTCCAAACTCTTTGTGTCAAAACCTGAACTTACCACCTTCTCACCCCCAAACCAGTTCCTCTCTATACCCTAACCGAAAGCACAGCTAGGTGCCCAAGCCAAAATTCTGCAAGCCATCCTAAGTCCTTGCTGACCGCTCGCTTCCCGTGAGCAACGAGGTGGTCACTAAGTCCTTTAGGTTCACTCCCATCTTCATCTCCGTCTCTTCCGTTCCTGTTGTGATGCATCACTTCAAGTTCTCACCACTCTCGCCTGTTTTTTCGGACTAGTCTTTAGTCTGGTCGATCTCCAGTTGATCTTCCAAATTTCTACAGAATAAACCGTCTAAAGAGCCGGTATGTTCAGTGCGTTGTTCTACGGAATCTGCTCGTGTTTATCTTTCTACATGCATCTGCTTCCACACACTCTCAGCCGCTGTACTTCCGACACGTGGATTTTCATTTCCTAAACACGCCAGGCTTCTGTCTCATTTTTGAGGTGCGGGCTTAAATGCCACCTCTTCAGAGGCCCCGGTTCTCTCACAACAGCTTGTTCTGCTCCTTCATGGGACTTTGCAGCATGCGACATGATTGTTTATAAATTCCGTGAGAGCAGGGGCTTTGTTCCCTTTATCTCCATACCCAGCACCTAGAACAATACCCTGTGTAGAATAAACATCCAGTAAATAACTTGAGAGGCTGCTGGTTTGTGCCTGTGTTCCTCGCTGTACCTTCACTCTCGCTCACCCTGTACATTACTCTGTGCCTTCGTACTTTCTCTTTCTTCAAAGTTCAGCACACCCCAAACCTCTGCTGAGAAGTCTTTTTACATCACTCCTCTCCTCCCGATCTGGTTTAGATGCCCTTTCATGGAGCTCTGATAACATTTAGATTTACAGCTTCTCCAGGTGTGGTCCCCGGATCCGTAGCATCAGCATCACCTGGGAGTTTGTTAGAAATGCAGATTCTTGGACCTTACCCCAGACCTTCCGAGTCAGAAACTCCAGGGGCGGGGCCAACAACCTGCGTTTGAACAAGCCCTCCAGGTGACTGCAGTGCCTGCTGGCATTGGAGAACCACGCAGTCACTGCATTTGTATCTCCAGGATTAGCACAATGCCTAGAACAAGATTATTGTAAAGATCTTCCTTGCAGAGAACTGAAATCCATCCTCCTGTGGCCTTCGCGGCAATCCTGATTCTTTAGAGAATCTGAAAACTAGTTCACCCTGCCCTTGTTTGGTAGCCTTTCAGTGTTTAAGGATAGCCATTATTTCTACTTCCCGACCTTCATCCTCAATCGTCCCGTTTAATACTCTTTCTCATGTGCTGTGACTGAGTGCCTTCAAATTCAAACTCATTGGATTTATCTGAACAAACGCCAACGTACTTCATACCCACCTTAAGCATATATATTCAGAGCATCCTTTTAGCTTTCAAGCTACAGTTCTAAAAGTGGAGCCATATGTCTGTATAGTCACCCCAACACGGTGGCATTCACGATGACCATGACAAGGTTCCGTTGTAGAGTTGGGGATGGACAGTGGAAACCAAGGGTGGTCCAAAGCTCTGTATATGCTCCATCTCAGAGAACCTGGCCGTGGTGTCCTGCAAGTCATTTTGTAAAGTGGTTTCATATCACTGCATGGGTGGTTCTCAGCCGTGGTGGCACACTTGAATCGTCTGGAGAACTTTTAAAAACCATTCCTGCCACTCTCGCCCCAGACCAATTGAATCACAGTACCTCAGAGTAGAGCCCAAGCAAGAGTATGTTTTGGACCAGCTTTACTGAGGTATAGTACCATGAAACTGTCTTATGTACAAGTCAGGGATTTTCAGTAAATTTACAGAATTGTGCAACCGTCATGCCAGTCTAACTTTACAATGTTTCCCTTACCCCAAAAAGAAACTTCATGCCCATTCATATGGAAACCCTGTTTCCACTCCCCAACCCCAGGCAGCCACGAATCTACTTACGTTTCTATAGATTTACCTTTTCTAGACCCAAGCATTAGGATTTTTAAAAAAGCTTCCAGGTGATTTTAAAAATGCAGCCAGGGTTGAGAATCGCAGCACTAAATGCATGATAAGGAATCAGTGGTTTTTTCAGAACTGTGTGTAAGGAGGGTATTTCACACATTTTCACATTTTTGTCTCCCTCTTAGCCGGCACACGTAACCATTACTAGTATAAGATCATTAACTTGATAATGGGAGTTGATGGGCCATTCTATTATTTTCCCTTTATACCTTGTAGTATCAAATTCAAAATTGCCTCCCATGCTCTCCCCAGGCTATTTAAAAACATCTCTAGTCTGCTCTTTCCCCTTTGGTTCATGAATTAACAGCGACGGAAGTTCTCTTAGAGCATTCTCCCTGAGATGATGATGTCTCCAAAGATGACTGCGAAGTATCTGTGTCGATCCCATGCATAAAGTTACTTTCCTTTAAGAATCCTTCACATTGGTGTTTCTTTATCAGATGTTTTGCTGTCTGACTAACTTCTCTGCCAAATATAGATTTTTTTCTTTGTAAATACGCTAATATTTCTAAAAATTGGGGGGGAAATATATTTCTTGTTTTTTAAATAAACAGTACATGAACATTTGTTTCAGAAATATTAAAAAAAAAGAAGTAAATGAAAAGTCATCCTCCACCCAAAAATGACCACATTAAGATTTAAGCAAAGTTACTTTCAGACAGCTCCCTTTGTATATTTAGGTATGCGTATCTACAGATATGTACACCTTTACATGAATGTACCGCTTTGTAACTTGCTTCCTTTACTTAATGTCAACATTTGTATATGACAATAAATATAGATTTGTATTGTTTTTAATGGCTGTATAGTTTTGCATTCAATGGAATCTTAATGATTTTTAAGAGTTATGTATATTGAGGACATTATTTCTTTGTCTTGTGTTGCAAAATTTTGATCACCTTATTAGTCTTTTAACCTTATTTATATTTTTTCTTTATAGACGTTATTAAATCTCATGCTGTAAACTTAACCTCTTTAATTTTATAATTCCTAATTTTCCTGACATGCTTAGAATGACCTTCTCTTCTACAAGATAATAAAAATACCTCCACGATTTTGTTTAGTACTTTTTATAGTTTTATTGTCTACACTAAATTTTTGTTCCATCTTGAATTAATCGATGTGAGGAATGACACGTTTCTGTAGATTATTCCTCTCTTGGCTACGTTTCTCAGGTGTCTACAGCGTCTGCATTCACTCTTCAAAGTTTTTTGTTTTTTTTGTTTTTGTTTTTTTTTTGCAGTAGGCGGGCCTCTCACTGCTGTGGCCTCTCCCGTTGCGGAGCACAGGCTCTGGACGCGCAGGCTCAGCGGCCATGGCTCACGGGCCGAGCCGCTCCGCGGCATGTGGGATCTTCCCGGACCGGGGCACGAACCCGCGTCCCCTGCATCGGCAGGCGGACTCTCAACCACTGCACCACCAGGGAAGCCCCTCTTCAAAGTATTTGAGCACCTACCTAGCATGTCTCCGCGTGTGTAAATGTGGTCATCCCCCAACTTCTACCTGCTCTGTGTGTGTGTGTGTGTTTACACTCAACGTACCCACTGCGCTGGCTCTCTGTTGCTGTGTAACGATATTACCACAAACGTCTCAGCATAAAACAGCACAATTATTACCGCACAGTTTCTGTGGGTCGGGAGTCAGGGCTGGGCTCTGACCTCTGCTTCGGGGTCTCCCGGGCTGTCGTCAAGGTGCTGTTGGATGTTGGCTGGGGAGGGATGGCTTCCAAGCCCACGTGGTGGTTATCACATTTAGCTCCTTGTAGGCTGTCGGACTGAGGGCCTCCGTGTCCCGTGGGCTGCATCCTCAGCTCCTGGGCTCATGCGCTTCCCCAACGGGGCCACTTGTTTCCTCAATGCCAGCAAGGCAGGGGGTGACCAGCAAAATAGACGTCACAATCGTGTATAACACGGTCACATACACGCGATCACATACGGCCTGTCACCTGTGCCACATTCTCCTGGTTCGAAGTCACAGGCCCTGCCCACACTTCAGGGGAGGAGGTCCCAGAAGCCATGAACCCCAGGAGGCAGGGGTCCCCAGGATCTGTCTGCCTACCTCACACAGTCCCTGTGAGCCAGACGCTGCGTCAGATTCACACTGCAGTGCCCGAGAAAGGAAGCGCAACGAAGCTCACTCTGTTCACGTTAGATTGAAAAGGGAAAGTACGATGGCTTGCTTTCTCTCACGTTCATGAGAAGAAAAGCAGTAACTTTTTTCACTTGGGCTGAACGTTTATACGACCGCCGCAATTTGGGATAATTATAACTGCTCTTTGGCATTCACTAGAACAAACATTTTCTCCTCTTAGAGAAACAGAAACCTCCAGATCTCATCAAGTCTATTTCTAGTGTTCTGAGTTCCCTGATCTTACTGGTAGTTCTCTTCTGAACACACTCCAAATTGTTCATATCCCTTTTAATGTCTATGCAAAGTGTTCTTTTAATCTTTAAGTCACAATTCTGGATGAAGGAATCAGATTTCCTTGAATTTTTTAATTCATAAGACTCACAGTATGTGTAATTAAGAGACTTTGCAAATTTGTTTCCTCTCTGTACGTTTTTCTTTTTTCTTCTGTAGCCTCATGGTTTTGGAGGCTGTCAGCAAAAATTGTTCTATTTTCCATTCCCGAGCTCCATTCACAGGTACGGAAATGGGAGGATTCCCTCATCACGGAAATGACTCTTCTTATCTTTCCCGTTCATCCTGAGAGTTCCTATTTTTTAGTTCCTAGGGATGGGTAAGGCAGCTTAGTAAATTGATTTCTTGGTATGTGGTAAGAAAGGATAAGGCGAGAGAGGAGACTGGAAGCAGAATTCAGAGTCTGAAAGTATCTCATCCCAGGTTTGTAAACTAATAAGTAATAATTCCTTTCCAAGGTAATAGGACTGTCATCTCTGCTACTGACAGGCAATTCCTGTACATTCACTTGACTGGCAACTCTTCCCCTCAACAGAGAGTGTGTCAGGGCTAGCTGTGTGTGTTTGCTTTGCATTTCTTCTTTTTTCTAAATTTAATATTTATTTATGTATTTGGCCATGCCGGGTCTTAGTTGTGGCACGTGGGATCTTTGTTGACACGTGTGAGATCTTCATTGAGGCGTGCAGGATCTTTTAGTTGCGGCATGCAGGACCTTAGTTGTGGCATGCGGGATCTAGTTCCCTGACCAGGGATCGAACCCTGCGTCCCCTGCATTGGAAGGCAGATTCTTAACCACTGGACCACCAGGGAAGTCCCCTACTGTTCTAGGTTCTATGGATATCTAACTATCTATCTACCTGTCTATCTAGATCTAGATAGAGGTACTAAATCACGTCTTAGTATTATATAGTCTTAAGATTTCCAGGCATCCTCGTATCAGTTTTTCCATGCTTCTGCTGCCAGTAGGATAGGATTGGGTTAGCCAAAACGTTTGTTTGGGTTTTCCATAAGATGGTATGGAAAAACCCAAATGAACTTTGTGGCCAACCCAGTATCTAAATTATTCCTCAAAGATGGCTAATCTTTGTGTGAAAAATGTGTCTGGGAAATATGATGTGTGAATAGCTAAGTTCTCTCTCTCTCTTTCTAAGATTTTTCTGATTTATGAGATGGCTGCCATTGTGCAGGGGTATCAAGGCTATGGAGACAGTGAGTGGACGGGTGGGGGGAGAAGCAAGTGGTGTTCTGAGTTCACACAAAATCCCCAGTTTCCAAGGTATTTCTTTTCTAAGCTGTATTTTTCCAAAGTTGTATCTGCACTCTCTGGTTTGCAGAGAGGGGAGGAAAGAGGGAAAATCTGTTTTAATCTAAAGAAGAGGGATCTGATAACTAAGGTCTAGATGAAGGGAACCCTAGATAAAAAGTAGTGTTAAAATATTTTGATGGGGGGAGACTTCCCTGGTGGCACAGTGGTTAAGAATCCACCTGCCAATGCAGGGGACACGGGTTCGAGCCCTGGTCCAGGAAGATCCCACATGCTGTGGAGCAACTAAGCCCGTGCACCACAACTACTGAGCCTGTGCTCTAGAGCTCGCGAGCCACAACTGCTGAGCCCGCATGCTGCAACTACTGAAGCCCACTCGCCTAGAGCCCATGCTCTGCAACAAGTGAAGCCACCACAATGAGAAGTCCACGCACCACAGCGAAGAGTGGCCCCCGCGCGCCAACTAGAGAAAGCCTGCGCGCAGCAACGAAGACCCAACGCAGCCAAAAACAAGAACATTTTGATGGGGTTAGAGAAGAAGGTGGAATGAAATGTGAAAAATTCTGGGCCCATGTAACAGAAATTGAGGTATAGAATGCTTTCTCTTTTCTCCTCTTTTTTCAAGTCATTCCTTTCCAAGTGACTGACAGGCAGTGCCTTGATGGTTACTAAAAGCAGCTGAGGCTCAGTCCCCATCAGCCGCAGGCTCTGGTCCAAAGAGCAGACCGTGAGAACAAGGCGGCAGGAGGGGCAGAGCCGAGTCCTTAGCCCGGCTCTGGGGCAGAATAAGGGGGCTGTGAAAACCAGGGTGGAGAGCCCATGGGGTGAAACTCCTTCCAGCAGGCCTGCCCCAGGGAGACAGGAAGGAAACCCACAGCTGTCATGGGGGAAGCATCCCATGGGTACCAAGGAAGGGTGGGAAAAGAATGAGTAGTGAATGACCCACGTTCAAATGGTACAAGGGGAATTCTCTGTTGCTTCGTTAAAGTACCAGCATCGCTCACAGAGCAGAAAGCCAGCACGATTCTTCTTGAATTCATGTTTTAAAAATGCCCTCAGCCTGAAATTACTACACAAGATGGTGTTTTTGTGAACTCGGGAAGCTGCGTGCAGGGCTAGATCTAGGTTTTCTAGGACCTGAAGTTTAGTCAATTGTGGAGGCCCTCCATATGCAAAATGGTGCATAATTAAGAATTCAAAATTAGCCACGGGATTGGAAGGCACCCTATGCAAGGGAGGGGCCGTGAAGCTCAAGCTTTATTAACTTTACTAACTTTCGTTAACGGCGTATCTGCCTCTGCTGGGTGAAGCAGGAGGGTCTGCGCGAGACCTGAGCTCAAATCCTAACTGTGTATCTTAGTAGGTTTGGAACCTTGGGCAATTTGGTTCTCCTTTCGGAAGTTCGGTTTCTTACCTATAAATCAGGCATGACGCCAGTCCTCCTGGGTTGTCAATAAAGACTAAGGAAAAAGTATGTTGAAGTGCCCAGCAGTGGCCATCACTGCAATATGGATGGCTTTCTATGGTGCTGCGTTTCGGTGGGTATAGCTGTTGATGAAGAGGTGAACACTAATTACTGTAGTCATTATCTACAGCGCTAATTCTTGGAGACTGAGAAAAATATCTTCAGTTCATTCAAATGTTTCAAGTACCTGCTGAATGGCCTGAGTGCTCTGAGACTTTTCTGTGTCCGGGAGGGCGCAGTGTACTGTCTTACAGAAGCTCATTCTAGTGGTGCTAGGTCTGGACTTCACTCCCTGCTCCTCAGAACTGGGACAGTGATAACTGTTGGAATGACTGGAGTTACTGGGAGACAGACTTTGGGCAGGTCAGGGAGACGCGGAATGAGCAGACCGTCTCTTTTCTATCACAGCCTGAGCTCAGCTGTGGAAGATTCAGAGCTGAAGGGAAACCAAGAGATGACCCAGTCTCACTCTCTTATCCCACGTGTGAAAAACGGGGGGCCTGAGGGATGGAGTGGATGGCCCAAGGTCGTCAGACCCAGGACTGAATGGTGGCTTCTGCCTCTAGGATATCCACTGTTTTCATCACACCGAAATGTGCTCTTGCCTCATTTTCCATTTATGCCCTTTATTTCTGCCTTTCCCCCCACATTGGTCGCCTTGCAGAGCTCACTGCCCTGTTCCGATAGTCGCTTCTTCAGGCTTCTGCCTGGTAGTCCGCTGGTGTGTACAGAGGGTTCCTCAATTGCTGAAATCGTCATCGCTGGAAACCAAGAACTGAGTCAGCAACTCAGAGCCACCGCTGGAGCGAACACAGCCCAGCGCGTCAGCAGGACACGGCTTGGGGGAGTCAGGAGGACGTCCTGGATGCTGCAGCCTGACGGGGATGTTTAGCGCCTGGAGAGCGTCCAGAGAAGAGAGAAGGGAACAGTGGGTGGGGTAAGAAATAAGGCCTCTTAGGAAAGATGAAAGGGTTTGTGATTATTTATCTTGGAGAGGAAAAAGCTGAGAGTGGGTTTCAAAAAGAGTTTGAAATATAAGACCAGCTGTAGTACATCTTCCCTGAGGACAGAATGAGAAATAGGGAACAGCAGTCAGAGGATTTAGGCTACAGAGATTTCTGACTGTAGTTCCAACTCCACGCCCAGTGGAGTCATCCAGGGAGCCTTAAAAGACCTGTGTCCAAGCTACACCTCAGGCTCTGGCTCCCAGTCTTAAGGGTTGGGAGCCAGGCAGCAGTCACCTTTTCATGCTTCGCCGGTGATTACAGCGGGCAGCCACGGCTGCGAACATAGGCTAAGGGTGACGGTAAAACTCCTAACTGCTGAGGATCATGAGATTTGGGAGGGGGACATGGAGTGGGGTGTGTGATCTGACCTTCCTCCTTGCAAATGACGTCAGCGGATACTAGACTCTTAGCTCGTCTGAGAGCCAGGTTTCGACGTGGGAACTTCTTCAGATGCAGTAGCTCCAACCCTGGTTGTGCATTAACAGCACCTCGTGGGGCTCAGAAAGTACGAGGGATCTGGACCCCAACCTGGAGATACTGGCTCAGAAGCTCTCAGGCTGGGCCCAGGCTATACATTATACATAAGTTACGGACAGTATGTGTACGTAGCCAGCTAGCTAGACAGCTGTGTATAGGTAGTTACACTCAGCTCTCTATAAATTCTACAGCTCTACAGTGATTTTGCTGCAGTCCGTGCTGGGAATCACTTTCCAAGGAAGGATCACGTGCTCCTGGGTTAGCTGTCCCTTCCGTCGGCAGGCGCTCTGTGAAAGGCACTGCACGTGCGATAGCATGAGCTGCGTGATGCCTGGGGAGAAGTGCATGCTCACCCCCGCCTCCCCCTTCCTCAGTTTTCACATGCATATCCCACCCCGGGGTGGGAGCCTGACATGGATCAATCAGTAGGTGTGTCCAGCACCATGGTGTTCCTTGGAATAGAGAAAACTAAGCTTTCTCCCTTAAGGAGTTCACAAACTCCCGCAATGGAACCAGTTAGAGAGCAACACAGGAAGGACTAAGGGCTGAATTAAATGCACAGAAGGTTGGCTGAGAGGAAGGGCAGCTGAGAGCTGCGTGGAGGGTGTGGGGTGTGAGCTGGGTCTTGAAGCGCCAGGAGGGGGTTGGAGGAGGGAGGCCCGCGAGACAGGAGCAAACGGGGTACGTCGAGGAAAAGGGTGTTACTAGAGGGGGAACTGGGGTGGGTGGGACCAGATTACCTCGTGTGTGGCCATCAGCCATGATGTAAGGACCCTTAACAAAGCAGGTGACCCCTGGAGCAGGTGGGATGCTAGTGAAAAGGGGCGTCAGCAACGCCAAGGAGGCTGTCCTGTTACCGTCCTTCCCTCCTAGTTGATACAAGGCCACTAAAACCAGGCTCCACCAGACTACCCATCAGTGCTCTGCCACTTCCGATCCCGAAAAGCTTACATTTTAATCTTGTGGAAGAAGCAAGAGGAAAATGGCCCAGGGACGTCCATCTACTCTAAAAAAATTTTTTTAATGGAGGGTGTAGCAGTGTTACCGATCAGCGCGCGTTCCTGGCCTTCCCCAGTCAATAGAAATTGACAAGAGGCCAGACAAGAAATTCAGGCAAGGCTTTACTGGGGCCCCTGCTGCGGCAGAGAGAGTGAGACAGCAGGTTCCCTTGCTCACTCCCTGGGGGGTGTAGGGGCGAGGCGAGCTGGTTCCTTATATGGGGTGAGGGTAGGGGTGTGTCCAGGGGTCGGGCTGGACGGACGGCTTAGGTGTTTTGCCCACCCCCTTTCTGGTGTTGAGAGCAGGGGGCATGCCCAGTACCCTGCTTTTGCTCCCGCCCTTCAGAAGTGGCAGTTGGGTTTTTTTGGTCTTTTTGTATCGTGTTGTCCATAATTTGCCCCAGCTCTGCAGGCACGCAGGTATTTTTAGTCCCTCATAGTTTCTTTGTTGCTGGAGGAGACGTCTCTCCAGGTGCAAGCACTGCAGCAGATGGTCCCAGGTGCCAGGTCCCAGCGTGTCTCAGCAGCAGGCAATAATAAGAGTGAAGAAGGATGACACTGGGCTTAGTCTGAAGGCTGGAGGATACAGGAAGAGAGAAGAGAAGGCCGGTGGCCAAGGCCTTGAGCAGAAACGTGGGATCCCCCTCCCCCACGAGTCACCACCTCCCACCCGCTCAGCTCAGCCCTCTGAGTGCATGGCCGCTGTGGCTGAGGGAAGAAAAGGGGCCCCTGACAGCTGGAGATGGGCCGGGCCCTGCCAGCCAGGCCTTGGTGCTGCCAGAAGCTGGGCCTGGTTCCACGTCAGCACCAGACAAGGCCACGTGGTTGTGGTGGATCAAGAAAAAAAGAAGCCCAGTCAGTGATCAAAGATGGAACAAAGACAGAAACGTGAACGTGGTCCAAACCCCCAAAACGAACCGGCACCCCATGCTGGCTCACGTGGGTGACTGCTGCTTCCTTACCGATTCCAGGTTTTAGCTTCACTTCATTCCTCCTGCTTTTTAGACAAGATTCATTAAGAAATCCAATCATAAAATATCCCTGCTTCCAGGGACTTCCCTGGAGGTCCGGTGGTAAAGAATCCGTCTTCCAACGCAGAGGCCGTGGGTTCGATCCCTGGCTGGGGAGCTAAGATCCCACATGCCCCGCGGTGCAGCTTCCAGATAGCGTGCAAGTCCAGAGCCATGCTCTGCTCCCTGATCCCTCCTCACAGCCACCTGACACACTGATCTCACAATAGACCCTTCCTTAACGGCCCCTCACGGACACACGTGGTGGGCATCCTCCCTTCAGCTGTGACTAGTAAACCACAGGTGTGTTCCTGGTGGGCCTCGGCTGGAGGTTGCTGACACGGCACGTTTGAAGGGGCCCTGTGGTTTTTTTGTTCAGGGAAACCAGGACGGAGAGAGCTCTGTGGTCATGGCCCCCTTTGCCTCCCCTCTCTGGACTGAGAAGAGTCATCAGCAGGGAGAGACGAGAGACACCCATCAGCTAAGTGATCAGCCATCAACATATGTCTGGCCCATCGCGAACTCCTGCAGTGGTGTTTAAAAATGTTTAGGATAAAAGACCCCCAACTATTGATGTTTTCAAGCATGAATCTTAACATGCTGTCCCCTGGCCCTAATCCCTCACCAGAGCTCTGGGCTTGTAGACCCCATTTACCCTGATGGCCAACCGTTCATCAGACACAAGCTTCCTGCCGGGATTCGTGACATAAACGTTGCAAACTCTCCTCTCTCTGTGCTCTGAGAATCAGGCAAGAAATCAGGGTGACAGGATCAGAAGAAACTGGATACAATTGGAAAAGAACTACAATTAATTTTCTGGAGTTAAAGAGAAAAGGTATGATTTCCTTCCCTCGATAAGAGGGCGGAGTGGTGGGGGAAGATTGCAGAACACACTGGGATTGGAATGAGTCTTCTCATTAGATTTTAAGAATATTCTTCAGATCTGATGAAGTTTTCAGTGAAAACAACATTTTTCTTGTCATTTCATTATTCACTTCTATCCTAAGAAAGTACGTTTAATCCCAGGGGGCAGCCATAGGCCAAAAAAACACACTGCCGGAGCTGTTCTTCTTAACCTTTATTCTTATCTTTCTCCCCCTGGGGTTAAAGTGTAGCGTGGAGCATGGTAGGTAGAAGTAATGGACTTCAGAATCCTACAAGCCTGAGTGCAATTTCTGGCTCTACCGTTTTCTAAGTTGCGTGACCCTCGGCAAGTCATTTAATTCCCTCTAAGCCTATGTTTTCTCATCTTTAAGATGGCCATAGTGGCAATCCCTGTTTCACAGGCTTGTTCTGAGGATAAGATGGGATGGTGCGTGGATACGTAGCACTGGGCACAGTGCCTGGCACCTCGGAGGTGCTCAGGAGACATTAGTCATGGTGACGATTGATGTTATTAATGTTCGGTGTCATGAGTTTTATTTATGACTTGGGCTTATAGACTTTAGGCTAATTGTCCTATCTGGAATCAAACACAGCACAAGAGAACACATCACAGTAACAGCCATGGTTCCCGAGCGTGACATCAAAGCTTTTCACAGCAGAGGCAAGGACTTGGCACGACAACAGTCAGGACCACATCATCTTTTTTAACAAGTTTTCTTTTCAGTTAATTCCGGACTTACAGAAACGTTGCAAAAATAGTACAGAGAGTTTCCATACACCCACCACCCATCTTCCCCTCGTGTTAACAAGTCACGTAACTATTGCGTCGTTTGTCAGGATATGACCACCGGTAGAGTACGATTCAACTAGACGTAAGACCGCTTTACGTCGACATCCCCCTCTGTCTGGCATCCCATCCAGGACTCCACCCAGGACCCACGCTGCACTCAGCTGTAATTTCCCCTCAGTCCCCTGTCCTGAAGATTTCGTGGTCAGTTGTTTTGCCCAATGTCCCTCACTTTGGGTTTGTCTTATGTTTTCTCACGAGTGAAGTACATTTTTGGCAAGAATGCCGCAGAAACGTTGTGTCCTTCTTAGTCATCGTCTCACACGGTTCAGGATGTGGATACTGATGTCTTGTTACCTCGGTCACTCAGTTCAGGTGGCTTCTGCCACCGCTGCTGCATTCTGCTTGCTCTCCTGTGAAGTTCCTGTCTTCCCTTGTAGTTAATCAGTATCTTGGGGGAAATACTTTGGAACTGCGTAAACTCTGTCCCTCTCGAACTGTCACGCCCTGATTTTAGCATTCATGGTGGGTCTTGTCTACAACAGTTATCATGGTGATATTTGTCTAGGGCTGATTTTCAATCTCTCTCTTTCCTTCTGCATCTATTAGTTGGAATTCCACTGTACGGAAGGGCTGGCCTTCCTCCCCCATTTATTTATTTAATGGATTATTTAGTTAGTTAGTGTGAACTCGTGAATGTATTTTATTCTTTGGGGTTATAATTCAGGACCGTCGTCCTTCACTTTTTTGCTCAAATTGTTCCCGTTGTAGCAAACCATGATTTCTTGTTGTTTAGTCCATTCCACTTGCTCCTTTCTTCCTTTTTGGTGTGATCTTTGAAAAGAGATTCAAAAGGTCAACAGGGATCAGAAAGGTCCCTCACCCCTGTGGTTAAACGAAACTATGCCCATTAATTTACAGGATCTCCCGAGGAGAGGACCGCCCCCACAGGCCACTCCCTTGGCCAACCCATTCCAATATTGAAACCCGTGCTGCTCGGAAATATCCTTTCTGAAACGAATCAAGCTCCTTTGAAAATTTATTTGCTCTTGTTTCACTCCTAGCAGAGACCCCAAAAAATTGTTGGGAGACTAGATCATGGCATGTTGGCATCTAAAAAACCCAGGGTCGGGCTTCCCTGGTGGCGCAGTGGTTGAGAGTCCGCCTGCCGATGCAGGGGACGCGGGTTCGTACCCCGGTCCGGGAAGATCCCACATGCCACGGAGCGGCTGGGCCCGTGAGCCATGGCCGCTGAGCTCCGCAGCGGGAGAGGCCACAACAGTGAGAGGCCCGCGTACCGCAAAAAAAAAAAAAACCCAAACACACAAACAAAAACGAGAACAAAAACAACCCAGGGTCAATTTGATAGAAACCAAGGCCTCCTAGTCTGCTTCTCCAGGGTCTGCCTTGTTTCGTAGATACTGCTCGGGGAGGACAGACTCCAGTCACCCTCACTAACGATCTCAAGTGCGTCTTGAAACTTAGCAGCCTCTTGAGAAGGGAGCCTTGAACGCTGATTCTAGCACTGTCTCCAGTTCCCGGACCCTGCACCCAGGAGACCCAAAGATGCTAGTGACCCGGGGGAGACAAGGCTTGTCCTGCCGGACTTGTGCTCGACCCCAGACAGAGTTGTGAGGAGCTGTCGTGCGCGCTCATCTATCAGGGTCCTCACACTTCTTTAAACTTAGTCAGCCTAGGCAGGGCAAAAGACCTACCGCATCTCTCCTGCTTTATAGAGAAAAAGAAATTGGAGAGGAGTAAAGCTTTGGAGAGGAACGAAGTAGCAATCAACATGGTAACATGGCAGCAGTTATGCAAAAATAATAGGATCAACGAGAAAAACCAGACATTGCCTAGTACAGGAGCAGCAACTCAGAACTGACTCAGACTTACCCCACTGATCCTGGACGCTGGGATCCCAGAGGCTCCCCTGCGTCAGGACACAGGAGGGCTGAGAAGCATCGCCAACAGCTGCGCGGCATCCGGCTTCTCAGAAGACCTCGGCAAACCTCAGTTATCCGGTGACTTTAGATTACAAGTGCCAGGTCATCAGTAAGTACGGCCCGCTGATAAGTAAGGATGGAAGTTAATTGCTTTTGAAGATGGGCTTTTTTGCATGAGTTTGCAGCCTTTCTCAGGAAACCCTTGTTGTCTATTGCTTTACACACTTAAATTAGACGGATGGATGGTGGTGGGGAGAGGGAAGGGGCGGCAGAAACGTTAAGAATAATCATCTCCACGAGGCTCCTTGGGTGTTTTCAGGATGTGCTTCTGCGCCCTAGATGGGGGATGGGGGATGAGAGGGATAGAAACTGCCTTAGAGTCTCTGATTTACCCTCCTCACTGGCACATCTGTACGATCCCACTCAGTCACCCCTCATACCCCCTGACTCATTCCTTCTGTCTGGCAGGGGCCGGCTTTGCTCAGGGGTCTCTCAATCCCGTCCCCTTCAGGAAACTTCCTTGCTCACCGTGAATACTTTCTTAAGGGTAAATCAGGGCTTGCTGTGTGTTAGGCCCTTTACTCAGATCTCCTGAAACCTCCCACAACTTTGCAAGGTAAGGAATATTCCCCTCTTTCTTTTTTTTAAATTTTTATTTTTTATTGAAGTATAGTTGATTTACAATATTTCAGATATACAGCAAAGCAATTTGGCTATACATGCACATATGTATCTATTCTTTTTCAGATTCTTTTCCATTATAGGTTATTACAAGACATTGAGGGACTTCTCTTGTGGTGCAGTGGTTAAGACTCCATGCTCCCAATGCAGGGGTCCTGGGTTTGATCCCTGGTCAGGGAACTAGATCCCACATGCATGCCGCAACTAAGAGTTTGCATGCCATAACTAAGGAGCCCATGTGCCACAACTAAGGAGCCCTCTGCCACAACTAAGACCCGGCGCAACCTAATTAATTAATTAAAATTTTTAAAGAAGAACACTTAAAAAAAAGATATTGAGTATAGTTTCCTGTGCTATACAGTAGGTCCTTGTTGGTTATCTATTTTATATATAGTATGTATATCTGTTAATCCCAAACTCCTAATTTATCCCTCCCTCTCCCCTTTCCCCTTTGGTAACTGTAAGTTTGTTCTCTGTGTCTGTGAGTCTGTTTCTGTTTTGTAGGTAAGTTCATTTGTATCATATTTTAGATTTAGGATATAAGTGATATCCTATGGTACTTGTCTTTCTCTGTCTGACTTACTTCACTTAGTATGATCATCTCCAGGTCCATTCGCTTCTCCTCTTTCTATAGGTGAGAAAATAGGACTCTTGGAAGCTGGACACCTTGTTCACGGCCTCAGCCTGGGAAGGGGTAGGAGCAGGACCCAGACCCTGGACCACGGGGCCTTGGAGCCCGAGCAGCCTCCACGCACTCTGCACATCCGCCCTGGTGGGGCTGGGGCTCCGATGACTCCACCCTCCGCCGTCCTCTTCCCCATCTGTCAGCTCTTGTGCCCTGATGGGGGTAGGACTTTGCTTTGCTGTGAACCTTGACACTTCCTTTTCTGTGTTGGTGGAGACAATTATTTAAAAAATCAATTCTAGCACATTATTTAAAACTTCAAATAATACTAAAGCTTAAAAAGCTTTACTTCCTCTCCTGACCCCAACCCCACTCTCCAAATGTAGCCACTAATAACCGTTCAGCGAACACTTCTTCAGACTTTTCTATATGCAGGTAAGTGCAAGCGCGCTTGTGCACGTGTGTGCACGTGTGCGTGCGTGTGTGTGTCTGTCTATGTGTGTCTCTGTGTGTGTGTGTGTGTCTGAGTGTCTGTGCGGAGCGGAGCGGAGGGGGAGGGAGCAGGGGACGGAGGGCGGAATGTGGGCGGGGTCAAGTTTAGAATTACAAGTGCCCGAGGAGTGGGAGCCACACTTTAAATAGGCAGCACCTCCCTTTCCCCCTGGACAGCTCTTCTCCCCTCTGACAGGACCTCTGGTAGCAGCTGCGCTGAGGTTGGTGCTGTTTTCTTCTCTTTTGCTCCTGCTTCTGGGTCTCAGACTGTAGGTGGGTAGGATTCACGGGACCTACAGTCAAAGGGTTTTGGGATCCTCTCCTGGAAACTATGACATTTATGTGTGATGTGCAAAGACTACATGCTATTGTCTTGACTTTCTGGAACTTCAGTGGGCCGCTGATTTAAGGGCCAATGTGATTTGGAGAAAGAGACCAGACGGAGAGGAAAGACATTTGGGTTTACTTCTAAGAAAATCAAGGCTCTCTTTTCTGAGACAAGATTGAAAGTTGAAAGAACATAAAACTTTTGACAGGATTAAAAGAAAATAAAAATTTGAGTGCCTGTTATACTATGAAGTGCATATGTCTCTCTCTATATCTCCTCATTTAATCTTCATGGCTGTTATACTATGAAGTGCGTATCTCTCTCTATATCTCCTCATTTAATCTTCATGGCTCTTATACTATGAAGTGCATATCTCTCTCTATATCTTCTCATTTAATCTTCATGGCTGTTATACTATGAAGTGCATATCTCTCTATATCTCCTCATTTAATCTTCATGGCTGTTATACTATGAAGTGCATATCTCTCTATATCTCTCTCTATATCTCCTCATTTAATCTTCATGGCTCTTATACTATGAAGTGCATATATCTCTATATCTCTCTCTATATCTCCTCATTTAATCTTCATGGCTGTTATACTATGAAGTGCATATCTCTCTATATCTCTCTCTCTCTATCTCCTCATTTAATCTTCATGGCTGTTATACTATGAAGTGCATATATCTCTCTATATCTCCTCATTTAATCTTCATGGCTGTTATACTATGAAGTGCATATCTCTCTATATCTCTCTCTCTATATCTCCTCATTTAATCTTCATGGCTGTTATACTATGAAGTGCATATGTATATCTCTCTCTCTATCTCCTCATTTAATCTTCATGGCTGTTATACTATGAAGTGCGTATATCTCTATCTCCTCATTTAATCTTCATGGCTGTTATACTATGAAGTGCATATATCTCTCTCTATATCTCCTCATTTAATCTTCATGGCTGTTATACTATGAAGTGCGTATATCTCTCTATATCTCCTCATTTAATCTTCATGGCTGTTATACTATGAAGTGCGTATATCTCTCTATATCTCCTCATTTAATCTTCATGGCTGTTATACTATGAAGTGCATATATCTCTATATCTCTCTATATCTCCTATTTAATCTTCATGGCTAAGTGTATCCCGTCACCCTCGCTTTTACAGACGCACAAACTGAGGCTCAGAGTAATTAATTCACTTCCTTGAAGTCGTGTGGCCTCTGGTGCAGAGCTATGATTTGAACCCAGGCTTGTCCTTCAGTCGCACGATGCTGCTCTGAGGACTGGTACCCAGCGCGGCTAAGGGACCCAGGGGTCCCTAGGGGTCTGTTCTTCTAGGGTCTGGGGGAATGGAGAAGTGAGGGAGATGGTGCTTTATCATTGGAAGACATCCATCAGCCCCAGAACCTGCACAAGACGTGAGGAGACCTTCTCCAAAGGACTGGGGAAGCTTCTGGGGGCCAGCTGCTTGGGTTTCTCCTTCTGAACCCACAGTCCTTGAAGCCCATTCATTTATCAAATACGCAATATGTTCCTGACCTCCCTCTGACTTTCTGGATCCCTCGGGGAAGCCCCGCTGGGAAGGCAGAGCCACAGGAGAATCTGTGGCCAGTTGGGGCTCCTGTGAGAAAATTGTGTTCATGCGAACGTTCCTCGGGGAGTAGAAAGAAGTGCGTGTACCCACTTCTCCAGAGAGGGGGCCGCCGTATACAGTCGGGGATGCCACCAGCCAGTATGACTGCGGGAGGTAAGTGAACAAGCAAGGCAGCGTGGGCTCAGGTCCCGGCTGTGCCACACGGCTGCACCCGTGTCACCCAGCCTCTCTGAACTGCAGCTTCCTGCTTACAAAGCAGAGGGAATACTGCTCACGTCTCGGAGCTGTGTGGATTGAACGAAATAACTATGTAAAGCACTTAGTCTACAGTAGCTGTTCACTGAACGTGGGCCACATCCAGTCGCATCCTCAATCCCAGTACGAGTCTAGGAAAGGGCCAGGAAGGGTGTAGCACTACGGCTCTGTATTCATTTTATGTTGCCTTCTCTACTTAATAGAGTCGTGCACCGGCCACCACCAAAAAAGAACCCAGAGTTTGGGACTTCCCTGGTGGTCCAGTGCTCCCAGTCGGGGACGGGGGCACAGGTTCGATCCCTGGTCGTGGAACTGAGATCCCCCATGCCGTATGTGCGGCCAAAAGTTAGCTCATCTTACGCAGAGTGCTTGGTCCCGCTCAACCACTCTCACCCCCTTGCAGGGGTCCAAAAATACTGACATTTATTTTCCTATTACAAAATAAAACATGTTCTTCGATGAAAATGTAGAAAATATAGATAAGGAAAACATGCCTATAGCCCATCCACTGGTGGATATCCTAATCTTCATGAATACAAATGCTTCATAAGGTATTTTCCCAGCAAAATCATGTCATGTGTGCTATTTCCTAACTTTTCACTTCACACATTGTGAACAACTTTTCATTTCACTACACTTTCTTCTGCAACACATTTTTTCATGATTCTATAGTAGTCCATCGTGCATGCCTTAATTTATTAACCTATTTACCATTTCTGAACATTTATATACTTTCCAATATTTGGCTGTTATAAACAGTGAACTTCCTCAGTGCTGAATCTTTACCAACCATCACAATTATTTCTTTAGGGTAAATTCCCAAAAGGGAAATTGGTGACTTTGAGGATACATTCAACTCCTATCCTTGTGACTGTCCCCATACATGGAATGGAGAAACTGAGGCACATGCTAATGCAGACGAAGCTGGCTGTAGGGTGGAAGGGAGAACTCCGACAACCTGGGGCACATGAACACCCCGTGTCCACAAGCCCAACCCAAGGAACCTTCTAGGGGAGCAGTGTCTGTGGCTCAGGGTCAGCACTTTCTTCCTGACACATGAAAGGGATATATACTCTCAGCAGCTGTTACCCAGCCTTTACCAGCAAGAGATGCTAAGGAGGACGTGGATCTGCGGACAGGAGTAGGATTCATCTCTTCCAGGGCTCTATTCCCTAGGGAATTTCCTGGCGAAGGAAGGGGGCAGCTTTCCTTCCAGGCTTCCCAGCAGTAACGGAGCACCCTGCTTGTTTTCCAGGTGGAATGGATAGCAGGGTCTCGAGCACAACCAGTAATGGAGAGACAAAACCAGTGTGCCCAGGCATGGAAAAGGCGGAGGAGGCTGGCGGCCTGCAGCGGGGGCACTGGAACAACAAGATGGAGTTCGTGCTGTCCGTGGCCGGGGAGATCATCGGGCTGGGCAACGTCTGGAGGTTTCCCTACCTCTGCTACAAAAACGGGGGAGGTGAGAACCACTGTGTCACCCTCGCCCCCCACCCCCACCCCAAGGCTGTCTCCATCTCACGCACTTACTGCCCTCTGGGGAGTCCCATGGACGCAGAGGATACTGGAGTTGGAAAGACCCTCAGGGCACTGCAGGAGAGACACCTAGACAGAGGGGCGACTTCCTGGGGGGTCCCTATTGTGGCTTCAGAGAAACATGGGTATAGGCTGGGAACCAGACGGATGGGAGTTTGGGTTCTGCCTCTGCTACTTACGCCCTGTAATCTCAGGCAAGCCTTACCTTGGGAGCTCAGGTAAATGCTGTCAACGGAGATAGTTCTACCTGCCCTTCAAGGCTGTTGTAACGCGTAGAGGTCACGTGTGCAAAGGACCTAACGAACGGTAGCTATGCTGAAGAGGATGTCGGCACCCAACTGTCCCATGAGGTCTCGAGACTCCGTAGCCGTGACTTCCTGTCCTCCCCCTGCTCTGTGACATGTGTCCCCCCATGTGTCACCTTTGATACCAGTGGCTCTTCCTTTAAGATTTTCCCACTGAAATGTGTGTGGGGGGAGCATGAACTCTAATTCTTTGCTGCGTCTCTCCTGCCTCTCATTCTCCGCCATTCCAGGTGCTGCAGCCACTCCACTGCCCCTGTTGCTGGTCACTTTCCCACCGGGGACTCTCCTTCAGGCACTCCTGGGCCTCTGGGGAGCCCCAGAGGGATTTCCCAGGTGTGAAGTGCTCTGGCCGAGCAGTGGGCTCGGAAGGTCCCCTCGTTGGTGGGTAGAGCTTAGCGGGGCTGGGCTCCCAGGGCTGGTTTTATGGGAGGCTGCAGCCTGCGCTAGAGGAGGGGAAACGCCAAGGTGGGTCACGGGGACAGGCCGAGGGGGTGGGAGTTCTGTAGGCCACGAGGCCTGGAGGGAACCCTAATGCCACACCTACCCCTTTGTGGGGTGTGGGGGCCTCCGTGTGTGAGCCCAGTCTCAGTGGTTTTGAGGAGATAATGCGATGCGGGGTGGAAGAGGGAGCATGGGAAGGGGGTGACACACAGATGCTCTGAGCCCATAGTCTTACTTTCAGGATTGTGGCAACCGGGGATTGGCCGTGGGGTTGGAGGCTAACTTGTATTTTTCCAGAGGGGTGGGAATGGGCTGATGTGTTCCCTCTCCACAAGACTTCCTGGCCGGCAGCCTGAAGCCGCAGGACTTTGCTCGGCTGACATTGCGAGGGAAGGAGGGAGGTCCCGACCCAGCCCTGGACCCTCCGCCGGCTTGTTCAGACATTTAGGCCCGAGGGCGGAGGGACGGGGCTTGTCGTTCAGGGAGGAGAAGGAGTCTGGGGGCTAAGCCGGGCCTTGGGGCTCCGTGTCTGGAACGCGGTAACCAGCTTAGCTCCTCACGCGGCAGGAAGGTCGGGAGGTGAGCCGCTCTCCCCAAGCCTCTCAGGAATTGGGTGAGGGTGGCTGGGGAATTAGCAGGAGTGGCACGAAGAGGTGGGAGGGGGGTCCCAGGCTTGGTGCCAGCCACTGGGCTGAGCAGGGCCTGGGCAGGGCACACGGGGTCATCCTGTCGAGGGGAGGCCTACGTCTGAGCTCCGCCTCGGGGCTCTGTGTAGGCTTGTGCGGCCCAGGGAGGTGTGGCCGTGTCTCGGGGGAAAGGCAGGCCGGGAGCAAGCGTGTCCACGGCCCCTGGTTCCTCACGTGGGTGCTTCGGGGGGAGCAGAGGCAGGAGGGTGGCCACCTCGTGCCCGGGAAGAGCCTGCCCTCCAGCACGCCGGTCCCCACGAGCCGTTTCGGGGCTCACGGAACGGTCCGCGGAATCCTTAGGCCAGCACCCCGGTCTCTTCCCCGATAGGGCACAAGGCCTTGGGCTTCCTCTTCTCTCTCCTTGATGGACAACAGCAGCTGGAGGAAGTGCTCGGAGGGGCTCTGGGGCCGGGGCCGAGGCCGATGCCCGGGTTTGCTCTGAAGGGCATGAGTCAGCCAGGGCCACCGGGTGGACATGCGGGAGGCGCCCCTGCCAGTGTGAAGGGGACAAACCCGGGACCCGTGTGGCCTGTAGAGGGGCCCAGACAGGCCCGCTTTTCCGGGTTTTGGTGTTCCCAGAGGCTCAACCTTTCTGTCCCCTTTACCCCCTCGGCCCCTCCCCCCAGAGCACGGGTCCCACACTTCATCTCGTCACCTTCTCGTCTCTTTGTCGAGAGGGGACAGAGGCCTCCTTATGACAGGACCCTTCACTGCCGACATGGGGAAGGGGGTGGGGAGGACGGAGACCGTCTAGGTTGGTTTGACCCCATCCTCCTGCTTTAGTGATTTTATTTAAACCCGTGGTTCTCAGATTGGGGCTTGGAGTCCTGGGGGCGAGAGGGACGTTCTGAGCAGCTTCTGCAGGAGGGTGCTGGGGTCACGGGTGTCATCAGCCTGCTTTTTTCTGGGCCCTTTCTTGAACTTCATAGCTGTAAGTAGCCACTTTTGTGCTTGGCTGGGGGGATAAACTCGGGACTTTATTATCATTAATGTTTGTTTGGTGGGGAAGTCAGGGAGGAAAACGTCCCCAAAGCGTAATTTCAGTTCCAATCTAAAAATATAAGTGATATCTTCTGCGGTTCCTTCCAGCTTTAACGTTTGGTAGATCCTAATAGAAGTGAGTCCCAGAGCAGGGAAAAGGCTGAGGCAAGCATATGATAGAGGAACAGGGAAACGGTGAAACACTGTAGTCGAAAACCAGAGATGCTGAGAAAGTGGTACCAAGAAGCCTGTCTAAAATCCATCAGGAGACGGGTGCAGGGGGCGCCCGCCTCAGCCACCTCCTAGATAAGCGCCCTCCCTGCCGTCCAGGCCTTGTGGCCAGTCTACCCCGAGCACCTGCCCGCCCCCCTCCCCATGGCTTTCGACAGTCAGGCCAGCCAAGCCCGGACTGTGTCACCCAACGACAGTGACTTACTGTGGACCCACCACCTACCAGGAATTATTCCGAGTTGTTGTGATAATCTATAAACAGAACAGACCCCTTCCCTGTCCTTGTGGGGCTTACACTCCTATTGTTTATAAACAATAAACACAGTAAACAAGAAAATTGCATAGCATATCAGAAGTTCCTGAGTGCTACAGGAGGGGGGCTGCGGGCCGCCACACTGAGAACGTTAGAGTGAAGTCTTGCCGGTGAGTGAGAGCCGGCCACATGGATATTAGGGGGAAAGTGCTCCAGGCAGAGGAAACAGGTGTTAATGGCCCTAAAGCAGGAGGTTGGCTGGCGTGTTTGGGGAGCCACTGGAGGGGAGTCACTTTGGGGGGGCAGGTCACCCAGGGCTTGTCAGCCACTGTGAGACTCTGACTTTCCCTCCAGTGATGGGGAGGCGGGCCAGGGGTTTGAGCAGAGGGGCCAATCTTACACTTGTACACTGTCTGGCTGCTGTGTTGAGAACTGATTGCAGGGGACTAAGGGGGGAAGCAGACTGGTTACAAGGCTAAGAAGCTTGGAGTCTCCTTGATGTCCTTCTTTCTCACATAACTGGTGGCTCTGCCCAAATACCCAAGTCCTGGCTGCTTCGGAACCTGGGCCTTCAGCTGGAAGCCCTCCAGCTCCCTGGACACCGGCTACCGGCAGACTGAGTTGCCCAACACCCAGGCTGCCTGGGGCTGGAGACCCACGTGAGGCTACCGCAGAATGTACCACAGCTGGACCTCTCAAAGCCGGGATCTTAGAGGGAAGGGCCATAGCCAAGTAGAGCCCACCTCTGGATGTCAGGGAGAGGGAGCATGGGGACACCAATGTCAAGGGAATTAGATGGCCCCCGTTTGCCCTGAGGTTGTCCGTAGATATACTAAAGAACGAAGAGAAACAAGGAGCGTTTTTCTTCATGTAAGAGTCACGGTTATTTTATGAGTACGTGACAACTGGTCACCACTTTTAGTTAATGAAGCAATGCCAAGTATTGGTCCAGCAGTGTTGATTACAGCATGTAATAGTCGTGCATGTTCACTGCTGTGCTGCTCATGTGGCATATCGTCAGTTTGTCCTAAAAAAATGTCACCTGGAGCCTTACAGGTGACGCCACAGAATGTGTTCCTATCGAGAAGGGTGTCCAGCAGAATGATTCCTTTCCAGGATGGGCATATGGTCTCTCCCATCCCATGGGGAAAAATGCCAGGACATTTTAGAATTTGGGCAAGGAGACTAAACGGGGGATTTGGGGAGCAGATAACTGACTCCATCCTCCGTCTCCAGGAGTGGCTCCGTCTTTGAGTGGTGGTGACTGGGGCTTGGGTGGGGAAAGAGGCAGTGCCCCAGGACTGCCTGGTGGGCACCTGGGTCCCTCCTGGGCTCTGTCTCTTCCCTAGCTCCCTCCCCGGTTTGGGGCCAGTGACTCGGCCTGGCGGGTATGGACCTTGTCCCCTCTGGCCAGCTGCCCAGGAGCTCAAGGAGGCAGAGGGGGAGGGGCGCAGACTGACCACCGGACCCAGTGCGGTTAAACATTGGCTCGGTTCACTGGGGAAGAGCAGGTGGCACAAAGATGGGGATGAGGGCTTGAGCCAGGCTGAGAACTCTCTCCCCCGCCCCCTGTCTTCTCTCTCTCTCTCTCTGCGATGTTTCCAGCTCCCAGCAGGACTGTTCATATCAGCTACTGGGTTCTCTCTTCCCTAATTTCCCCTTCCTGCCCAGCAAGGCTTGGGCTGATTTATCTACTCACGGGCCTGAATTGTTTACCATCTTTCTTTGCCCTTGTGGTCACCAAGCGTTTCCTTCAGTGCCTGAATTACGGATGCGTGGACTCGAGGCAAAGAGCTGGAGAAGCCTATTCCCCACCAACTTTTGTTTTAGCAATTTTATGACGGTATAATTGGCTTACAACAACTTGCACACATTTGAAGTGTACAGTTGGATAAGTTTCGACACAGGTACACGCCCTTGAAACCATCACCACTATCAAGATAATGAAGGTATCCATCACTCTCCCAAATTTCCTCCTTCCCTCTCTCCCACCCCTGACCTCTGCTACCCCATCCCAATGCAACCAAAAACCTGTTTTGTTTTTTAAAAATATAACTATTTTCCAGCTTTATTGATATATTATGGATAGTAAGTTTAGGTGTAGAACATGATGATTTAATACATGTATGTATTGCAAAATGATTACCACAGTAAGGTTAGTTAACACCTTCATTCCTTCATATAATTACCTTTTTTTTTTGGTGGTGATAACACTTAAGATCTACTCTCTTAAGAACTTTCAACTATATAAGACAGTATAGTTCACTGCAACCACCATGCTGTATGTTGCATCTCCAGAAATTGTTTATCTTATAACGAAGTTTGACCAACATGTCCGCATTCCTCACACCCCCAGCCTCTGGTAATCACCATTCTGCTCTCTGCCTCTATGAATTCCACACATAGGAGAGGACGTGCAGTATGTACTTTCTCTCTGTGACTTATTTCACTTAGCATAATATCCTCGAGGTCCATCCATGTGGCTGCAAAACGCAGAATTTCTTCTTTTTTTATGGCTGGATAATATTCCATTACACATGTAGCATTTTCTTTATCCATGCATCTGTTGAGGGACACTTAGGTCGTTTCCAGGCCTAGTTTTCCAGGTTGTTTCCAAACTATATAGTAGTTTGCATTTCTTATGATTTTCTATAAATGGAATCATGCAGTATATACTTTACTTGGCTTCTATCCCTCAGCATAATTACTTTGAGATTCATCCATCTTTTTCATGTCTCAGTAGTTCCTTTCTTGTTATTACTGGGTAGTATTCCATTATGTGGACATACTACAATTTATCTCTTCGCCTGTTGATAGACATTTGGGTTGTTTCCAGGCTTTAGCTATTACAGATGAAACTGCTAAGAACTTTTGTGTACAAACCTTTGTATAAACATGTGCTTTCATCTCCTTTAAGGGAACACTGAAGTGTGGAATGGCGGGATTATATGATAGGGGCACCTTTAACTTTTTAAGAAACTGCGGAACACTTTTCCAACATGGTTGTACCATTTTTACCTTCCTGCCAGCAGCGTATCTGAGTGCCAGCTTTTCCACAACTTGACCGATACTTGGTCTGTCTTTTTAATTTTAACTTTTCTAATTGGTGTGAACATTACCTCATTGTCACTTAAATTTATATTGACTAATGATGTTGAACATCATTTCATGTGCTTATTTGTAGCCCACATATCTTTTTTGGTGAAAACCTGTTCAAATCTTTTGACCATTAAAAAAAATAGGGCTTCCCTGGTGGCGCAGTGGTTGAGAGTCCGCCTGCCGTTGCAGGGGACACGGGTTTGTGCCCCGGTCCGGGAAGATCCCACATGCCGTGGAGCGGCTGGGCCCGTGAGCCATGGCCGCTGGGCCTGCGCGTCCGGAGCCTGTGCTCCGCAGCGGGAGAGGCCATAAGAGTGAGAGGCCCGCGTACCGCAAAAAAAAAAAAAAAAAAAATAGGTCGTTTGTTTTCTTACTATTGAATTTTGCTACTTCTTTATATATTCTGGATACAAGTCCTTTATCAGATATGCATTTTGCAATTTTTTTTCTCATTCTGTCTTATATTTTTCCTTTGCTTAACAATGTCTTTTGAAAAGCAGAAGTTTCAAATTCTGATGAAGTGCAGTTTATGAATTTATTCTTTTATGACTCATGTTTTTGATGTCACATGAAAGAAATCTTTGCTTAACCCAAGGTCTCATATATTTTCTTCTAGAAGTTTTATAGTTTTAGGTTTCACACTTAGGTCTACCATCCATTTTGGGTTAATATTTGTATAAAATGAAGGTATGGATTGAAATTCATTTTTTGTGTGTATGTATATCTACTTGTTCTAGCATCATTTATTAAAAAGACTATCCTTTCTCCAATGAATTGCCTTTACACCTTTGTCAAAAATCAATTGTCCAAATGTGCATGGCCCTGTTGCTGGACTCTATTCTGTTCTGTCGATCTATTTGTTTATTTTGACACCAAAACCACACTGTTTTAATTACTGTATCTTTATAATAATATGAAAATAAGGGAGAGGTAAGCCTAAAACTTAGTTCTTCTTTTTCAAAGTTGTTTGGCTATTTTAGGTTCTTTGCATTTTCATATGAACTTTAGAATCCGTTTGTCAGTTTCTACAAAAAAGTCTGCTGGGATTTTGATTGGGATTACAGTGAATCTATTGATTAATTTGGGAAGAACTGACATCTTAATAATATTGAGTCTTCTGACCCATGAAAATGGTATGCCTCACCATTTATTTAGGTCTTCTTTAATTCCTCTCAGCAATGTTTTGCAGTTATGAGTGTACACGTCTTTTGTCAAATTTATTCCTAAATAGTTCATCTCTTTGATGCTGTTATAATGGTATTATTTGTTAAGTTGTAATTTATAATTGCTTGCGCTAGTAGAAGAAATGCAATTGATTTTTTATGCTGATCTTATATCTTGTAACCTCACTAAATTAACTTATTTATTCTAGCAGCTCTTTGGTACATTCCGAAGGATTTTCTTTCTTTTCTTTTTAAATACACTTTATTGAGGTATGACTAATGTACAAAAAGCTGTACACATTTAATGTATACCACTTGATGAGTTTGGAGGTAAACATATACTTGTGAAACCATCACCACAATCAATGTCATAAACATATCCATCACGTCCAAAAGTTTCCTTCTGTCCTCTTTTTTTCATTTTAATTTTTTGTGTGTGATAAGAACACAACATAAGATTTACCTTCTTAGCACAATTTTAAGAAAACAATTCAATATTGTTCACTGTGGGCACTATGGTTAAAGTGGATATCTAGGATTCATTCATTTTGCAAAACTGAAACTTTATACCCTTTGGCCAGCATCACCCTGTTTCCCCCTTCCTCAGACCCTGGTAATCACCATTCTACTTTCTGATTCTATGAGTTTGACTATTTTAAATTCCAACGGATTTTCTACATAGGCAATCATGTCATTTGCAAGTAAAGCAGTTTTATTTCTTCTTTTCTAATCTGAATAACTTTTTTTTGGAATAACTTCTAATTCCTTTTATTGCCTTCTTGCCTTGACTAGAATCAATATTGATGGAACCAATGTTGAATAGAAGTGGTAAATAGTAAGACTGGACACCCTTGTCTTACTCTCGACCTTAGGGGTTAAGCAGTCTTTCACCAATAAGTATGATGTTATCTGTAGGTGTTTTGTAGATGCCCTTTATTCCCTTCTATTCATCACTTGCTGAGAGTTTTTTTTTTTTTTTAATCAGAAATGGCTGTTAGATTTGGTCAAATACTTTTCTGCATTTATTGAAATGATTATATGGTTTTTCTTTTTAAATTTATTAATATGATCCACTGATTTTTTTTGAATGTTAAAACAACTTTGTATTCCAGCGATAAACTCCACTATGTATTACTTTTTTTATATATATTGTTGGATATCTAAAATTTTGTTTAGAATTTTGCATCTATGTTCATGAAAGTTTGATCTATAGTTTTCTTTTCTTGTCTTTATCTACTTTTGTTGTCAGAGTAATGCTAGCTTCGTAGAATGAGTTGGAAAGAATTGCTTCTAAATTTTCTGCAAGGGTTTGTATAGAATTGGTGTCATTTCTTCCTTAAGTCTTTGGAATGTCCCCAGCCTTGCGTGAGTACCACCAGGCTCTATCTTCTTGAGGGATTCTTTCCTCTCCTTGGGTAGTGTCCTCACACGCATGTGCTGACCAGCACTCAAGCTCATAGGGGACCCTCTGCAGGCACTTGGGTCTCTCTGTGCACATCTCTCCCCCTGGGACTCTCCTGTGAACTCCCCTGCCCAGTTGCCAGCAGATAGAGGTCTATGGTGGAGCAAATGCCAGCATTTCTGGCATCAGTAGACTTGTCTCAGGCAGTGACTGTGAAAACAGAAGCAGAAAGGATTACTAAGGGAAATCTGATTTCAGTCTGCTAAAAGCCCCTCTCTACCATCAAGAGCAATCATTTCCTTGACAAAAATTATAGACTGTGGGCTGTGGGAATGCTCCTGGATATCTGTGACTTGGTGAGCTTCTTCTATGGCCACAAGCTCTGTGTTATTTGGGCAGCAACTGAAGTTGATGGGGACCAAACCTTGGAAGGTATAGATGGAAACTTCAGAGTGAAGGAAGTGACTGGCTAGGTCCTAAGTAACTTGGTGACACCTGATCTCTGCCGTGGTTCCAGACATCTAGACAGATGTCCCCGCCATTTTGCGCAGTCCCCATCCCCGGGATTCTGACTGGAAGCATGGGGTGGTAATGGGGGGAGATGACCGTGGACCACAAGGAGGCTAGTGCCACATAATGGACAGCCTGTTTCCCACCCGCAGGTGCCTTTTTCATCCCCTACCTCATCTTCCTCTTTACCTGTGGCATTCCTGTCTTTCTCCTGGAGACAGCACTAGGCCAGTACACCAGCCAGGGGGGCATCACAGCCTGGAGGAAGATCTGCCCCATCTTTGAGGGTGAGTATCTCTGCACCCGACTCCAGCGTCTCTGCACTAGTTATAGTTATAACTAGTTATAGTTACAAACCTTGTTTGGAATAACTGGGTGGTGTATCAGCAGTGCTGATACAGATAAGACTCTGTATCTTTATGTTAAACCTTCCACCGTGGGCCCAAGACTGAATTACTGCCAGGGAGTTCCCTAAAAAGAGAATTTTAATGAGAAAAAAATAATAATTCTACCATCTTTGGAATTCTCTGGCAGTCCACTGGTTAGGACTCTGTGCTTTCGCTGTCAGGGGCCCAGGTTCAATCCCTGGTGGAGGAACTAAGATCCCACAAGCTGCGTGGCGTGGCCAAATAAATAAATAAATAGATAAAATGTTTACATAGCATGGGGAGATCAGCTCGGTGCTTTGTGACCACCTAGGGGGTGGGATAGGGAGGGTGGGAGGGAGACACAAGAGGGTGGAGATATGGGGATATATGTATACGTATAGCTGATTCAACTTGTTATAAAGCAGAAACTAACATACCATTGTCAAGCAATTATACTCCAATAAAGATGTTAAAAATTTTTTTTTAATTCTACCATCTTGACACAATAGCTATTTAAAACTTAGGATGTTTTATTTCAATATTTCTCTCTATATAGAATTTTCTTTAAGATTCCATTTTGAAACAATTATATGTTCACAGAAAGTTGCAAAAGTAGCCCAGAGAGGTCACGTGTACATTTCACCCAGGGACATTTTCATTTTCCTCAATGGTAAAAATCTTATAGAGAACAATATCAAAACCTGGGAATGGACATTGGTACAATCCGCAGACCTTACTCAGATCGCACCCGTTTCCATGCACTTGCTTGTGTGTGTGTGTGTGTGCGTATAATTCTGTGTAATTCTATCACTTGTGTTGATTCGTGCAAACACCCCCGCTGTTCCATGACCACGGAGATCTCCATCCTGCTGCCCCTTCATAGTCACACTAACCCTTCCCCTCCCCACCCCTATAACCTCTGACAGCCACTAACTTGCTCTCTATCTCTATAATTTTGTCGTTTGGGGAATGTTACATAAATGGAATCATACAGTGTGTGACCTTTTGAGACCGGCTTTTGCACTCGGCATGATGCCCTTGAGATCCGCCCAGCTTGCTCTTGTATCAGTAGTTCATTCCTTTTCATTACTGAGCAGTATTCCATGGTGTCGATGGTTGTCCTATGGTTTATTTAACCATTCACCCACTGAAGAACCTTTGGGTTGTTTCCAGTTTGGAGAGATTTACTTCATTATTTCTTTCTCTCTATATAAAGTTTACATATCTATTAATATGAAATATACACAGTTTCTGTCGTTTTTGTGTTTTTTTGGGCCACGCTGTGTGGCAAGTGGGATCTTAGTTCCCCGACCAGGGATTGAACCCTCCCCAGCACTGGGAGCGCAGAGTCTTAATCACTGGACAGCCAGGGAAGTCCCTCTGTTTTTTAGTTAGTGTTATTTTCCATTTTTTACACAACAATCATGTGATTGCATAAACTTCCGTCAAGGGGATATATCATAATTTGCTTAACAATTCTCTGTGCTGGGCTTTTTGCTTATTTTCAATCACTGATAAATGGATATTCTGCTATCATGTATCTTCGTAGAGGTAGCCTTTACCCCCCTTTTTTGGAGTTATTTCCTTGGGATAAATTCTCAGGATTAGGATCACTGGATCAAATGGACAACCAAGTTGATGTCCCTTGACCATGCTTATTAAGTTGTTCTATGGAAGTGTTATGCTGACGTACACATCACCAGACTTGAGTAAGCGTCTTTCCTCCGTATCTTTAACAGCTCTGAGTTATATCCCTGGTTCCCAAACTTGTCTGCACACTGGAATCACCCCAGGACCTTCCAAACATCCTGAGGCCTGTACCCCACCCCCAGAGATTGTTATTAAATTGGTCTGGGGTCTGGTCTGGGCTTTGGAATTTTTAAAATATTCCCAGGTAATTCTACTACTATGTGGACAAGTTTGGAAATCACTGAGTTATATCGTTTGTAAACATGTTCACTAGTGTTGCAGATGCAGAATGGTAGCTCATCATTTTTCATTTTGCACACCTACGATTATGAGGGAGGATGAGTGTGTTGTGAGGATGTTCATTGCCTGTGTGTGTGTGCTCCTCTGTGAACTGTCTCTTCCTGCTTTTAACGCGTGTTTTTTTTTTTTAGTTTTATTTTTTGGCTGCATTGGGTCTCCATTGCTGCGTGCGGGCTTTCTCTAGTTGCAGCGAGTGGGGACTACTCCTCGTTGCGGTGCACGGGCTTCTCATTGCAGTGGCTTCTCTTGTTGTGGAGCACGGGCTCTAGGCGCGTGGGCTTCAGTAGTTGTGGTTCGCAGGCTCAGTTGTGGTTCGCGGGCTCAGTTTTAGTTTGCGGGCTCTAGAGCGCAGGCTCAGTAGTTGTGGCGCATGGGCTTAGTTGCTCCACAGCATGTGGGATCTTCCCGGACCAGGGCTCACACCCGTGTCCCCTGCGTTGGCAGGCGGATTCTTAACCACTGTGCCACCAGGGAAGTCCCTTAACGCGTGTTTTTACATTTCAGAAATATATCAGACGAACGCCAGGGAACATTAGCTATTGGAATCTCGGAGTTAGCCTTGTACATTTGTAAGATAGCTTAGAATCAGTGAACTTGCAGCATACAGATGAGAGTGTACAGGCAGCGGGGCAGGGCAGCAGGAGACGGGAGGAAGCCCGGCCTGGCCTGGGGGTGCTGCACGACGGGAGGGGGCAGCGAGCCAGGAGCCCAGACCCCATACCCCGTGTCTCAGGACACTCACAGGGGAGCACAGACCCTCTCCTGAGCAGGGGTGGGCGGAGCCAGAAACCTGCCCCGTGTCCCCAGCCCCGTGTGCCTCCGCCCAGGTATCGGCTATGCCTCCCAGACCATTGTCATCCTTCTCAACATCTACTACATCATCGTCCTGGCCTGGGCCCTCTTCTACCTCTTCAGCAGCTTCACCATCGACCTGCCCTGGGGGAGCTGCCGCCACGACTGGAACACAGGTGAGGTCACCTCCACCTGCTCTGCTGCGGTGACCAGGAGAGGGATTGTCCCCATATCCTGGTCCCCAGGCCCCATCCTTCACCTGGGACATGCTAGAAATCTGCCAAGGAGGTGACAGAGGTCTTATGTCAAAGATAAGAGCGAGAGTCCACCAGCATCACAGGAAAAATATCACAGACTTTTTCGAAAAATTCATGTGTTGAATCAACGTTATTATGAAGATAGAACTGACTTCTTTTTGTGCAGTTTAGCCCTTTATGGATGTTGATTTGAAACGTGGTTAGTTTGATATATGGATATATTATTTTCTCATTTATTTATTCTTCATGTCTTCTTTCTGATACTATTTTAGGCCTTTCCAACTCCCAAGTCATGGGGATTTAACCAGGGATAAGCTGTTTTGTATGGCATCAATATAATTTACCATAGCAATTAATTTTCTCCCGTGATTTTCTTTTAAGACAAGAGCCTCTATGGCGATAGAGCTACTAAATCTAATGAATTGAAAGAAAATGTTAAATTAAAAATACAAATTAAAAATTTCTAGGGTAGTGCTTTCCAAAAGAACTGTCTGTGGTGATGAAATGTGCTTTGTACTCTCTGGCCACATGTGCTATCGAGTACTTGAAACATGGCTAGTGCGTGTGAGGACCTAAATTTTAAAGTTTTTATTTAAGTTAAGTTAATTTAATGTAAATAGCCACAGGTGGCTGGTCACTGCCCTGTTGGACCGCGCAGGTGGACACTGTCCTGCTCCCAATGTCCAGACACCTCTCGTGCCTGTCAGTGAGGCCCTACCTGTGCCGTGATGAACTTTTTCTTGTTCGGATAAGTTACTCAGTTCTGAGCTAGAGTATGAATCTTTTACTCACTTGCCAGGGAAGTGGTTTTGCACGTTTATCCTGGTGTTCAAGGCCCCCTCGCCCTCATATTTGATGCTGTCTCTCCAGGCTTTCATTCCCTTGTCACCACTTTGTCCCACTACTTGTCAAGTGAAAAGTCAAATCTTGGAGGTACCGCCCCTGACACCCCGAGATCTGCTAGGTTCTTCTCAAGTGTGTCTGCTAGTGCCTACACTGGCCCCGGCCCTTGACTGTGGCACTCACTCCGCTTTTCCTCTGTTTGTTGCAAGATCTTGAGGGCAAAAATGGTGTCTTCATCTCTACACCTTTTGCACTTAGCATCATGAGCTCTCAAAAAATATTCATGGAATGAATCAAGTTTTTAAAATCTGTTTTATTCTAATATTTTCTTTATCATGTGTTTTTTCTTCCTTCCCCCTTCTTTCCTTCCTCCCTTCCTTCCTTCTTCCCTCCCTCCCTCGTCTCTCTCTCTCTCTCTCTCTCTCTCTCTCTGCACTAAAATCCGCCCTGCCAGCTTCTCAGATGGGGATTTTATCCAGGTCTCAGTGCAGTTCCTCTTGTAGAAAGTTTCTGCCTTTCTGGTGCCCAGGGGCTTGGCCTCAGGCCATCATCAGGCCTGTGTGCTTCTGGCTGACTTGGCAGGGGGAGCATCTCTGAGGCAAACTCAATACCCAGGGCTTTGGCTCCATGACATTTTGGGCATTTCTCCTGGTGAGTCTGGAGTCCTCGGAGCCTAGCGTCTTGAGTAGTACAGGACATCCCATCCTGTCCAGAAGGAACAGCCCTTCTGGGTGTGCTGAGGCTTCAAGGAAAGTGACTCGGTTTGGAGGAGAGAGGGCTCTGCTAATATCCCGTGGTTCGGCAGGTGTGTGTGGAGCCCCGGCTCTACCCCAGGCTCTGTTCCAAGTACCGGGGACATGCAAGGTGCAGAAACAGAGCTCCTACCCTCGTGGCTTTCATTCTAGCGGCAGAAGACAGACCAGAAACAAAATCAGTGCATCCCATGTGTCATGCTAGAGGCACTGCTGTGCAGAAAACTAAACGGGGAGGAGAAACTGGGAATCTTAGGGGTGGGGTGTGATTTTAAATAGGGTCATCGGGGAAGGCATCTCTAAGAAGGTGACGCTGGGTCATGCTCTGAAGGAGGAGGGCGTGTGGAGGCAGACACTAGATAGGAGAAGCAGCAGTGCAGAAGTGGGGTGGCATCCAGGGGGCAGCAGGGCAGGTGTGGCCGGAGCAGGTGAGTGGGGGCGGGGCAGTAGGAGAGGGGTGGATGGAATGGGGCCTTGGAGGCGATGATGAGGTTTGGGCTTCTTTCTCTGAGTGTGATGGGAAACCCTTTGGAGGTTTCTGAACTGGGACATGACAGAGCCATGACATGACTGAAGTTTGAGCAAAGCCTCTCTGGCTGCTCTCTGGAGATTTGACTCTGGAGGCAAGAGCAGAAACGGCCCATCAGGGAGCCGGGAGCCGTGGTGACCTGCACCAGACTGGTGCTCATACCTGTAATGGGAAGAGTCAGATCCCAGATTTTCTGAAGGTGGAACATACACAATTTGCTGAGCTGGATCCCAGCCTTCACGTCATCACAGACAAGCGATGCCGGGCCATTTCTAAGAAGATCAGCTTTCGTGTGTGCACAGTGGGGAAACGCTCTCTGTCTTTATTGATATTTCCCAGGATTACTGTCCTAATAAAATGTAAAGAAGAGTGTGAACACTTTGTGAAAAGTCCATAGTCGTAGACGGGTAATTAAAAGCCACTCTTTATGGAGTGCCGGGCAGTCTCCGCTTATCAGTCCTACACTGGGATCTTCTCATGTACATTTATTCATTTAAATTTATTTATTTATTTTTGGCTACGTTGGGTTGTCATTTCAGTGCTCGGGCTTCTCATTGCGGTGGCTTCTCTTGTTGCAGAGCACAGGCTCTAGGTGCATGGGCTCAGTAGTTGTGGCTCGCGGGCTCCAGAGCACAGGCTCATTAGTTGTGGCGCACGGGCTTCGTTGCTCCACGGCATGTGGGATCTTCCCGGACCGGGGATCGCACCCACGTCCCCTGCATTGGCAGGCGGATTCCCAATCACTGCGCCACCAGGGAAGGCCCCTCGTGGACATTTAGAGACCACGGAAGTGAGTTAGAAAGCCACACAGCGAATAACCGGAGGGGGGCAGGGATTCAAGCCAGAGTCTTCTGATCTGTACCTGTGCTCTTAGCCCTCAGCTGCATCACTTCCCCAGAAGGCATCCTTATTGTTCCTCAAAGGCCACTCTCTACAGGACAGTGGCCCAGAAATGTTCGTATGTTTGAAGCTGATGGCGTGCAAAGCATCTTTCCTGAGGCCGCCTGATGGTGCTTTAATGAGAATGTGCTACACCCACCCACCCCCGCCCCGGCTCCACCCCGGAGAAGTGGGAGAGGGTGCGGTGGCTTTGTTGAGGTCATTATGTGTTTCGTTTTGTGTTTTATTATGAGGCTGTTTTGTTTAGGCACCTTCAGCCCAGATACCGTGCTTCCCAGTCTCCTGAAATTTCGCCCCACTTTCTGCTCATGTTACATACTGGCCAGTGATGTTTCTCTCGCTCCCCGCCCCACCCTGGACCCCCGGCAGAACACTGCGTGGAGTTCCAGAGGGCCAGCAGCTCCGTGAACGTGAGCTCTGAGAACGCCACCTCTCCCGTCATCGAGTTCTGGGAGTAAGTGAGGCCCCTGCGCCATCGCAGTGTGGGCGGCGTGTCCCATAGACGGGCGCGGGGCTGGGGACCCCACGGGCTGCAGGGGACGAGTTTCTGCCTCCTCCTTTGGTGGCGCCGTCACCCGAGTGGCGTTTTCCCACCGTGCCTGTATTTGTGGTTAGGGCAGGACTCTTCCCGAGGCTCTCCTCGCGCTGGGCCTGCGTCGCTCCCCGCCCCCACCCCCAACCCACCCCCACCCCCACCCCGCCCCGCCCCCACCCCCACCCCCACCCCGCCCGCCTTGTGGGTCCGCCCTCCCCTGCGGCTGCATGTGTGTTGCTTCTATTGCCCCTGCCCGAAATATTGGCGTTCACCGAAGACATGGTTCCTCATATCAAAGCATCCTAACCCTCCGGTTGAGAAAATACGTGTTCGCACCCCCTTCTCTGGGTTAAACTGGTCCTCAGCCTGCCAGAGCAAACCCGCCTGGGAACAGTTTGTCTTTGCCTCCTCTCTGTCTGCTCCCATCTCTGGGCTAAGCAGAGCCTCATGGATCAGGGTGAAGGAGCCGACAAGCCTTCGGACCAGAGCCGGAGGCCCGGCTCCGCTGCCCAAGCTGAGGCCGGCGGCACAGGTGCAGTCGCTCACCCTTCTCTCCCCAGGAGGCGAGTCCTGAAGATCTCGGACGGCATCCAGCACCTGGGGGCCCTGCGCTGGGAGCTGGCCCTGTGCCTCCTGCTTGCCTGGGTCATCTGCTACTTCTGCATCTGGAAGGGCGTCAAGTCCACGGGCAAGGTCTGTGTTCGAGGGCCCCAGGCCCTTCCCTGGGCCACCCTGCTCCCCCGGGGGGCTCAGCCACCCAGGGGTTCCCCAAGTTGTACCTAGTCGGGGATGGGAGGGAATGACCCCACGAAGAGTTCACATGTCTCTCTTCCTTGATTCTGTGCCTTTCCTGGATTCAGTGGTATGTCCTTCTGGTATTTGGGGAACTGGAATAGGGGAGAGAGAGAGAGGACAGAGAGAGAGAGGCAGGAGGGACACGTGGGGATGAATCTGATCTTGGAATGCACCATGCGTGTGGGCACACCGCACACTGAACACGGTTCACGGCTCCCCGTTTCATACAGCTGTTCTTTGGGAAAGCAATTCCGTCATGACTATTAATCTCAACATGACTGTCAGCCACCCCGAGACCCTGGGGAGACTCGTTGCCCTGGAGTGCATGAGGGCATCCCGAGTTCTCCTGGACTCCCGCCCTGGCGGCCTCTGACCAGGCTTCCCTCCTAAGCTGGCTGCCCGGTTGTGCTAAGCTTGTGAGCTCTGTGGGGACAGGGGTCATGTGTGACAGAGCTTCTTGTCCCTGACGACCCTTGCCACTGTTCTAAGCTTCTTGTTGGGAGCGTGCCTAAGTTCGCTCAGTCACTCAGCAGATATTTGCTGGGTGTGTGTCAGGGAGACAGAGGGAGGGGGGAGGGCTGAAGGCTGAGGGCTGAGCAGCTGCGGGGGGAGCGGGAGGGCGCAGAAGGGGTGACCTCTGCCGTGGGCTTGGCGGCTCCTCCCCCTGCCCCCTCCCCGTCCCCCCGCTGCTGGCTGCCCCAGTTCCTTACCTTCTCCTCTGCCCCTTGGCCAGGTGGTGTACTTCACAGCCACCTTCCCTTACCTCATGCTGGTGGTCCTGTTGATTCGAGGGGTGACGCTGCCTGGGGCCGCCCAAGGAATTCAGTTTTACCTGTACCCAAACCTCACGCGTCTGTGGGACCCCCAGGTAAGACGCACAGACGGGGCCGTCCCTGTGCTCAGCTGGGCATCTCTGCTCCTGGACAACCCCAGGCATCCACGCTGAGGGGGGTGTCTCCACGCATCTCCCCCTCCTGGGTTCACAGCTGCCAGGGAACCCAGGGGCCCTGAGGCCCTCGTGGTGTTTTGTAGTGTTTCTGGGGGGCTGTAAATGTGTCCTAACAGCCTTTCCCCCAGGCTCTCCCCTTCCACTACCTCCCATCCCCTCTGGGTGTCTCCTTTCATTTCGAGCAGCCTCTCTCTCTCCTGACCCTCCACCGGCCCCTCTGGCCCGCCCTCTGCCCACAAGGCCCGCTCCTGGCCACGGCCCCCAGCGCCTCCCAGGGCCAGCTGGCTGGTGGTGCTGAGTTTCCTGTGTGCTGTCCAGAGGCCCCCGGCCCTTCCTTCAGGGTCCACCCTCCGGGAGGGGGCTGTCTGCTGACGAGGGTCTGGACGGCAGGGCCTGCACTGAGAAGCCTCTGCCGGGGTCTCGTCTTCCCTTTGGCAGCCGTTCTGAAGGCCAGCAAAGCCAGGAGGGGGCCGGGGGTGGAGAGGCCGCGGGTGAGCACAGCCCAGAGCCCCGCCCGGCCCGGCTGTGGCCTGAGCCCGCTTCCCTGACAGAGGTCACCTCCCGGGGCCTCCTCCTGGGCTGGAAGGGCTGTGCCCCTGAAAGGGACGCCCAGCTCAGAGCAAACCAGAAATTGAACGGCTTTTCGTACGTTTCTATAGTAAGGCAGCGGCACTGTCACTGCTGAGAGGTGAGAGGGGGCAACAGAGGAGGGAACAGCCCCCCAGCTCCCTCCGAGGCGGGGACCGTTCCCACGAAGGCAGTGGCTCCCCTTGTGCGGAATTTGGGGTGGCTCTTCTCAAGCCTCCCAGCACCCCCGGATGAATTACGAGCTCTTCCATCCTGAGTCCTGCGGCTGCCAGGGCTCCCAGAAGCAGCAGACCGCTCGAGCCCGGAAGCCTCCCCAGCCTCGGCCCGGGCTCTTTCCCCACGACATCCGGTGGGATGGGAGCTCACCCTCCCGTCCCCGTTTCTGAGACAGATAGAGACACAGGGGCAGCCACCTCGTCTCCCCGTGGACCCAAGGGCTGCAGTCGGGCCTCGGAGCCAAACTGTAGGACCGCAGCTGCTGAAGCTAGAAAACCCCCAACGTCATCTCTGCAAACTTCTCGCTGCACAGATGAGCAGACAGGGCCCAAGGTCACGTGGAAGGAACGGCAGGCCGGGACCCAAAGTGCCGTGGTGGAAGGCAGGCAGCAAGCAGGAGGTTGCGGGGCAGCAGAGCTGGGCGAGGCCTCGGAGGCCGGGGGTGGGTTCAGCTTGGATCCCTCACGCAGGAGGGAGCCGCTGCGGTTCTGGGGCAGCGGTGTGAACCGGTGGCTGAGCCGCAAGCCGTCTTCTCCTGGAGATCAGGCTGGGAGACAGGCAGGTAGAATGAAAGAAGGAAGGGAGAGAGGGTCCAGCGTCTCTGGAACTGACCTATGGCTTCTGTGATCGACGCTCTGTTTGTCCTGACCAGCTTTTTAGCTAACAACTGCTGAGCGCCCGCTATGGCCCTGGCATCGTTAAGAGGGTCACATGCATTATTTCAGCTAATCCTCACCGCTGACCAATGAGGTATCCCCATCTTATAGACAGGAAATTAAGGCCTAGAGAGCTTAAAGAACTTTCCATCCGCACACCTGCACCTGGAATCCAGGTCTGCATGGTGACAAGTCCCACAGGTTTTACGGTCTCTAGAAGGCAACGTCCTGTCTGCTCGTCTTTGTTTCTCTCGCAGCTCATTCATTCAGCAAAGATTTATTGAGCGTCCATTTTGTGCCAGGTATGTTCTAGGTGTAACGTTTGCTACGTAATAGCTGCAGGCAAATATGAAGAAGGTGGACCAGAGCGCCTTCAACTCTGAGAGTTAAAAGGCCGTAATTCTGTGTCTGGGTTACTGCAGGGAATAAGACCTCTTTCAGGCTTCTCTCCAGGACACCATCCTTCCAACCTGGGCAGCTACAGGCTGTGCAGGCAGCGATGTCGTCAGAATCCTCTGAGCCCAGGGAGGGAGACGTTCCAAGAGCCAGGCTTGGTCCTGAGCTTCCGAGCAGACTTACTAACGGCTGGTCCTGGCCTCCTGCTGAAGCCCACCTTTCAGTCAGTGAGCAGAGCAGCCTCTGCAGGGCGGGATGCCCCCCACCAGAGCCCTAATGGGAAGTAGCTGGCGCTCCCCAGGAAGTGTGCCAATGCCAACCTGCATTTGCCTGGCACTTGAGAAAGCTGTAAACTTCCTGCAGCACAAAGACCAGAGCGCCTCTCTCGGCCAAGCTCTCGGTCTGGAGTGGAAGCCAGGCGGAGACACTGCTGAGTTTATCTCGTTGGCCAGGCTGCTGTGCGGTGGGGGATTGCTGCCTCTCCCGGCGCCCCCAGCGCCGTCTCCTTCCCACTGGGGAGCGGCCCCGGGAGACTCCGCTGGTGCAGCGTGTGCTGGGTCCTGGCGCTTTTTCTTTCCCTCACCCTGACCCTTTGTTCCACTGCACTTTGGTAGATCGATAAGGACAGGGGCTGGGGACGAGGTGTCCGGAGAGTCCTTGTTGAACACCTGAAACCTCTACCTTAAGCTCTCTAAGGAAGGGTTTATTTAGGGAAGGAGGTTGGAGCCATTGATTAGAACGAGTCTTTTCATTTTGATGTCGTGCATTGAAACCTATGGGACCTTATTATTACTGGAAGGTGAGTTGCTTCTTTAAAATAACAGCAATGACAAATAGGCCAATAGCTGACACGTGTATTATGTGCTTACTGTCTGCCAGGCCCTTCCCTAAGAGCACAAGACAGTTTAGTCCTCACACTAATCCCACGAGTTAGGTGTAGCCTCATTTTACAGATGAAGAAGTTGGAGCTTAGAAAAGTTAAGAAATTTGCCCCAAACTATGAAACAAGCATGGAGGGGGAGCTTGGGTTTCATCCCAAGTCGTCTTTTGGGGGTCTTCTGCCTTAATCACCATGATATACATTTCCCAAAGAATATGAATGATTAGTTTTAAGAGTTGATTTTTATTATTCTAGAATTAATTCTGAAGTGGGGTAGGGAACTAATATTTCTTTATGTGTTAGGCATTTTACATACATTATTTTTATTTGTTATTTTACCCATTCTATTTCTTAATATAACCATTTGTTATTTTACTTGTTATTATACCCATTTTCCTGATGAGAAAAGTGAGGTTCAGAGAGGTTAAGTGATTTGCCTAAGATCACACAGCTAGTTATTAACAGAGTTAGGAACTGAACTCAGTTCAGTTTGACTCCAAAACCCAGGCTTACATACGATTGCCTTCCTGAAAATAGAAAATGTAATAGTCCTTGGGGTTGGACTCAGGTTGAAAACATCTTTCCTGGACCTTCTAGAAATTCTCTCTTCCTCTGTCGGCCCTCCAAGACCTCTCTTTAGCCCACACTCCCTGAAGCGCTTTTCGCTTGTATTGTCGGGCAGTCTTCTGCGCCAGCCAACCACACCCTGGAGCTTTGCTCCCGAAACCAGGGCTCGCGGACAGGGCACGTGGCAGGTCGCCTGTGGGGGGTAGAGAATGGCTTGCCCTGCTGTCCTCCGGCCCTTCCCGCGGCCCCGCTGCTCTCCCGCCCCAGCAGGCTGGCCAGGAGCAGCTGCGAGGAGCCGGCTCGCCAGCCTCCAGCCAGTCTGAGCCCCGCACTCTGAGCTCTCAGGCCTCCTGCTGCCTTTTCTTCCGTTCTCCTCAACCTCTCCTCCCAACTCGGTCTTAGTCTCTCCCCCTCCGGGCGAGGTGACCTGCCAAATCACAGCTTTTCTTGTTTCTTCTTCCCAAGCCCAAGTCTGCAACACTTCCTAACCGTGGGATCTGCACGTGCGCAGCCACGGAACATCTCCGAGGAAACAGAGTTTCCTGCGTGGACGGCGGGTCAGGCTGTAGCCTGGGCCCCGCCAGGCACGGGGGGTAGGCCTCGGTGGCCCGAGGCTGGGCAGGTCCGGGGCTGCGTCCTGGATAACCGGCCTGGAGACACCTCCCCGGCCCTCCATCCCAGCCTGGTGGGATCCTTCCTGCACAACCTTAGAACCTCTTGCCACAGCAACCCGCACTTGGGGCTGTGATAATGAACAAAAAGGAACAGTGACCTTCAGACCAGAGGCCACTGGGTCTTCCTGGGAGGACTCTCCTCGCAGAGTCTGGGGCAGGTTTAGAAGAGGAAAGGATTTGAGACGTTGCAAAGGAACAACCAGGCTCCCCGAGGCACGTCCTCGGTCTGGGGTGTCCTCGGAGTTTTGTGGCCTGTCCTCGGCTTCTCTCCTTTCATTCCTGCCCTTTCTTTCTCCAGCTTCCGAGACCCCCTCTTCTTTCCCCATGATCATTTTTCCTGAGGTTTAAAGAAGCTCCCCTTGGTGTTTTCGACCTTGCCTATTTCCTTGCTGGCCCTGGCTCCTCCCTTGGGGTCTTCTTCTGTGCTTCCTGCCCCGGACACCCTGTCCCTGGTGGCAGCTCCCGCCTCCCTTATAGCCTGGGGATGGGGGTCCCCGTGGGCAGGAGGGGCAGAAGGTTAGAGACAGTCTCCCCGTGTCCTCACCCTCTTTCCCGCTCTGTCCCCATCCCTGCAGAAGTGGAGGGAGAGCAGGAGGAAAGAGTGCCCGGGTGGATGCCAGTTCTCAGGGGCTGGAAGGCAGGGATCCCCACATCTGACTGGTCATGAGGGTCGCCCAGGAAGCTTTGAAACAATACAGGTTTCCAGGTTCTCCTCTAGGCCTAGTTCAGGGTCTCACCCGGGGATGCTGGCTGAGGAGTCTGCGTTCTGATGCTGTCAGCTGGCACGGGTTCCCTCAGACGCACCGCAATGCCGAGGAGAGTGGGCATTTGGGGGGTGAGTGGTGAGAGAGGAGGGACGTTAGGGGTGGTCACGACGGTTAGGGATGTGGGGAGGGAACAGGTAGGGGCCGAGGAGCTGTACACAGAAGCAGCTGAGGCTTTGGTGCCCGTGGGCCCTGCAAGCCCGATTTTAGTGGAAGAACGGGGGCCTGTTTGGGGGCTAACGAGGAGGGCGGACATGAGACAAGAAACGCGGACCCAAAAGTGTTAGGACACCAGCCTGGCGATGTCCGCGGCCACGGTTTGGTGCTCAGGTCCCCTGAAGGCAGGAGGTGCCCGGGGAGGGTCTGTGGCCGCAGGACCCCACCTCCTGTGGGTCTGCAGCACCGCAGGTCCCGTTCTCCTTGATCTCCTTTCCCTTTGGGATGTTATTCTAGCTGTTAAATCTAAATCATAACATGCACAGGCTGGGCCAGCCAGCTGAGATAATAACAAGCACAGCCATACCCTATGTTTAGCTGGAGAGCTCTCTTCCCCCCAGGGAGTGCAAAGCTCTTCACAGATGACTTCTGTTCATCCTCTCGACGCCTCGTGACCTGGGGCTCGCTCTTCCTGTTTTGCAGAGGATGTTGAGGCGCAAGGGGCAAAGCTACGTGCCCGCGAAGGCGCTGACGCAAAGGACCCGCATCCCCGCAAAGCCCGTCGCTGGGATCCTTCCAATCTCGGCACACTGCCGGGGGACCTGGGGTGGGGGACGTGGAGGTAGAGCCCTGGGCTTTGCTTCCATTACAGAAAAGACGGGCCAGGCCTCACTCGCTTCTAGAGCACCAGCTCGTCGGCCTCCATCGTGGGTCCTGTAGCCTTTCTCCAATGCCTGATGCCCGTGCCATCCTGGGGGTGCGAGAAACTCCGTCTAGGGGCCCGGGAAGTCGAGCGCATCAGAATAGCATGGCCGCGGGGCTGCCTGCGCGGGCTGAGGGCAGGGGCCTGCCATCCTGTGCCTGGCTTGGCTGTAGGCCTGTGTGGTCCGTGGAGCCCAGACAGCCCGGCTCCCCTGAGGCACAGCTTTCTCGTCTTTTCCCTGCATAGGTGTGGATGGACGCAGGCACCCAGATCTTCTTCTCCTTCGCCATCTGCCTAGGGTGCCTGACGGCCCTGGGCAGCTACAACAAGTACCACAACAACTGCTACAGGTGAGCCGGGGGCTTTCCACGCCCCTGGAGGGATAGGCTGAGCGCCTGTCCCTCCAGGTGTGCTAGAGCAGGGGAGATTTGAGGGTGCACCAGCTCGTGGATTTCCCTACGCCCCACCTGCCTTCACGCCATTTTCCAACCCCCAGGGCTGCCAGGTGGTGAGAGGAGCCAGTGGCAGCACGGGCGAGGGATTGCTTCCCCCAGGACGGGACGGTGGTGGGTGGCCGGGAACCCCCAGCAGGGCCCAGCCTGGGGCTAATGTAGAGGGCAGTGGGCACAGGTGTGCAAGCAGCCCAGCTCGGGAGTGACGTCATACAGGGCCTGGTCCTGTGTGCTCTGTACCTGCGCCCCAGCAAACACTGAATCCCCTCCCTGTGGTTCCCTCGGGCCCACCTGGCTCACGTCAGAGAATTTAAGCCAATTTTAGTATTAGCTAAACAAAATCACATCATGCATTTCAAAATTGAATTTAGGTGAGTACAGAGCACCTGTTGCTTGGGTTCTCCGTGCCCCTCTGCTCTCCATTAACGTACCGGCATGCGTGGGGTCACAGGGGTAGTGTCCCAGGAGGCGCAGTGGCAGCGTGATGGGAAAGGGGAGCTGTGTGGCCATGGGTAATGTTTAGATTCTGTTACTTCCTTAGGGTCTCATTCTTGCAGGATGACCGTGGGTTTAGTCCAAGTCTGAGCCCATGGAGTTGGGGGGACAGAACCAGCCCCTTGGGTTCCCTCTGCCCCTGCCAGGCCGGCGGCGTCACCTGGGGTTCCTGCGTCCCGGCCTGAGGCGCTGGCTGCCCCTCTGACCCTCCTGTCCCCACCTCCCCGCCCCGCCTGCAGGGACTGCATCGCCCTCTGCTTCCTCAACAGCGGCACCAGCTTCGTGGCCGGGTTTGCCATCTTCTCCATCCTGGGCTTCATGTCCCAGGAGCAGGGGGTGCCCATCTCTGAGGTGGCCGAGTCAGGTGGGTGGTGTTTTGAGGGGTGCGGGGGGACTAAGACAGGGGACTCTGTGAGCTTTGTTTGAACCTTCACTAGTCCGCCTGGATCTGCAGGCATTCCTATTGTCACGTACACAGTGGCTGCGTCCCGGGGAGACCTGGGATGGACTTAAACAGCAATTCCAGCTTCAAAAGGCGAACGGGTGTGCAGAGAACACTGTCCCCTGCACCCTGGCCTCCAGCTCCTCACCCTGGAAGCAACCAGTGTTACCAGGTTCATGGTTTTACTTCCAGAAATAGTTTAGGCTTTTATGAGAAAAAGAATACACACACATCTGTACGTACACGTTCAAACACGCGTCCGTATTACTGTTTCTGTCTCTTACACCTCGTAACAACCAAGTGATAACGTGCTGTATACATTGTCATGCATCCTGCCGTGTCTCGTTCCCCTTAACGTGTGTCTCAGAGGTAAGTTAACTCCCGGCACGTGGAGTCTCCTCCTCTAAGTGCCTGCCTTCCCACCATGCGGTGCTGCTCTTGCTTTTAAATAAAATCACAGACGGATCCCCCATCTGGGTAAGCGGCCGGTGTTTGCCTTGCTCGCCCCCCACGCCTGTGGACCACCCACTTGCACCTGTAACAAGATGATTTTGATCGTGGGGTTCACAAGCTCCCCCCGTCACACCGGGTGCCGAGCAAGGGGAAGCTGACATCGCTGGTTCTTGTTAAGAACGATCGTGTTTCTCTTTGACGAAGCACAGCTCTGTGCCAGGCTCGGTGCCGTGTGGTCGCTGGTACGTGGGCGGGTCCCAGCAGCCGGGAGACGGGCGGAGGAGCTGACCACTGTCCCGGGTCCCTCGGTCATACCCTTCCTTTCAAACGAAGCTTCCTATCGAGGACCCGGCGCTGGCACGTGACCTGTTCCTGCCGTTTGAGCCAGCTGAGGGCAGCAGTGTGTTTGAGAGGATGTGTGTCGTGGGTATTCTGAAACTCACGCCAGCTCACGTGCTGTAGGGTGACAGAAAAGGCTCGGGGAGCAGCGGTGGCCAGCGGTGGCCCCAGACCCAGTCTAGTCTTGGAGGTATTTTCTTTGGGACTTTACGGAAACCACACAGCGCTTGCCTTAGGGGGCAGGACGGCTCCAGGTCCGCCGCTCCCTCCTTTTACACTGGGGCAGCTTCACAATCCGCGGCCTGCCTGGCCCCCAAGCTCTTTGTAAGTTTGAAAGCTCTGCTTTGGGGGCAATAGGTCTGGAGAGTGAGCCCTCAGGATGTGAGGTAGAACTTACAGAAATGCAGGTGACGGACCCCCGTCCTCTTCTCTTTGCAATATCCCGTAGCATGCTCACAGCCTTCAGGTTCTGTTGCTGCCAGTGAGGAAACGGTGGGCGATGCGCTGGAGACTGGGGACCGGGTCAGGGTTGGGTGGCTTCTCCTGGGTGGGGACGGTGCAGGGGGTAGCTCTGGGGCTTCCGCTGTCCCGTGTCCCACACTGGGAAGCCCACCTTGGGGTGGCACTGGGCCGTGTCCCTCTCTCCCCGCCGCAGGCCCTGGTCTGGCCTTCATCGCCTACCCCCGGGCTGTGGTGATGCTGCCTTTCTCGCCCCTCTGGGCCTGCTGCTTCTTCTTCATGGTCGTCCTCCTGGGACTGGATAGCCAGGTATCGAGAGGTGGCCGCTCAGAGCCCGAGGGACGGTGGTGTGTGTGGGCCGGGGGCTGGGCGAGTGTCAGGCGCGGATGCCCTGCCTGGGAACAAAGGGAGCTTGGAGGGGGGGTCCGCTCCGGGGCTGGCAGGAGGCTGGCAGGGCTGCCCCGGGAGCGAGGCGCCAGCTGGTTGACGGAGCCTCTCGTGAGGGCTCTTGTCCTCCAGTTCTTCGCCCTCTCGTCCAGTTCGTGTGCGTGGAAAGCCTGGTGACGGCGCTGGTGGACATGTACCCCGGTGTATTCCGCAAGAAGAACCGGAGGGAGGTCCTCATCCTGGGGGTGTCTGTCACCTCCTTCCTCGTCGGGCTCGTCATGCTCACAGAGGTGAGGGGCTGGGCGGCTCGCAGGTGGGGCCCGGCGAGGGGGAGAGCCCAGGTGGGTGACTGCCACCTGGCGGGGGGGGCAGGCTGCTGTAGTTACAGGTCACCGCCTTCTGGGCTTCGGGGCCCGGGGGCTCTGGCCCTTTCCCACCCCAGGAGGCACTGACCACCTGGCTCTGGGCGTGGCGGAGGGGTGCTTTGTCTCCACGGAAGCTGAGAGGTATAGACATGTTGGGCTGGGAAAAATCGCCTCTCCAGCAAGATCCCATGAGTTCCCAGGCAGCTGACCCACGTTCCAGGGACAGACTTCAAAGGCAGAAAGGGAGCCCTGGGGTGGGTGACATTCTGAGTGATGTCTCAGGGGAGGAGGGGGATGGAGCTCGTCAGCCTGATGACACCCGTGGCGGCCCCTATCCTGACCCTCTGTCCAAAATGCACGCTGTCCTGGACTTTTGGGCCCACCCCTGCGTGTTCTCAGGGATGAGCTAACAAGGGCTCTCTCATGCATCTTCCTTCCAAAAACAATAATCAAACATTATTATTGTCCCATGTCTGCCAAGTGCTTTACAGCTTACAAACTACACTGTCCCTTAGTCTCTGTCTCCTGTGACCCTCCCCACCTCTGCTCCGTGCCCCGAGGGTGCCTGTTTCCTCTGGCTAAAGTTCTGTCTCTCTCTCCTCCCGGGCAGGGCGGTATGTACGTGTTTCAGCTCTTTGACTACTACGCAGCCAGTGGCACGTGCCTCCTGTTCGTGGCCATCTTTGAGTCCCTCTGTGTGGCGTGGGCCTACGGTGAGTGACTCTTCCCGTGGTCCTGCCCAGGGCCCTCGGACAAAAGAGAGACCTCACTGCTCACACCCACCTTCTCCTCAGACTTCTCTCCCTCCCAACCTCAAACATCTCAAGAATCCTACCTACATTGCTACCATTGGAAAAGCCCTCCAGAGGCGGCCTTGTCCACCCTCCTGGTGCTGGCTGCTCCCGGGCCACCCAGGTGGGCCCGTGTCCCATCCTACCCAGAGCTTTTCAGCCTTTAACAACCTTGATCACCAGAAAGTTCCTGCCTTTGCCTAAGCCAGGTTCTTCCCACTGCTGTTTATGCCTACGAACTCCATCCAGGGAAGGCTCTGCTCCGAGCAGGGACTGGAGAAGACAGCCACGATGTCTTTTACAGACTGTCCTTGCCCTTCCTGGTTGGTGTGGTCCCCATCCTGATGCTTTGGATGCTAAAGGGTGTCCTTTCTCCCCCTTCCTTCTCTTCTTCGTGGCAGGTGCCGGGCGCTTCTATGACAACATTGAAGACATGATTGGGTACAGGCCGTGGCCCCTTATCAAATACTGTTGGCTCTTCCTCACACCGGCTGTGTGCACAGTAAGATAACCTCCGGGGGGGCTTCCCTGGTGGCGCACTGGTTGAGAGTCCGCCTGCCGATGCAGGGGACGCGGGTTCGTGCCCCGGTCCGGGAAGATCCCGCGTGCCGCAGAGCGGCTGGGCCTGTGAGCCGTGGCTGCTGAGCCTGCGCATCCGGAGCCTGTGCTCCGCAGCGGGAGAGGCCACAACAGTGAGAGGCCCGTGTACCGCAAAAAAAAAAAAAAAGAAAAAAAAACAAAAAAAACGATGACCTCCGGGAGGAAAGCCAGATGAAGGGAGAGAGATGGTAGAGCAGAAGGGTAGACGGGCCATAGCCCTAGAAGGTACTTATCTGTGGGCATTGAAAATCATTTAAAAGTTTCATTCATCCTCCTGTTGGGTTCTAGAAAATGCCAGCAGGATAGATTCTTCCTTTCCGTTTCACAGAAGGATAAACTGAGGGCCAGAGCTGTCAGACTCAACCCCACGGTGTGAGTCTAATGTGGCAGGTGCATCGGGCTACTGAGAACAATACCGATAAGCACCGAGATAACAGCAGCAGTTCCAGAGCACTTACTTCCTGCCGGGTACCAAATGCTTTATGCGTTTAACCCAGTCAATCCTCACAAGAACCCCACCAAGTAAGAATTACCATTATATTCACTTTTCAGGTGAAACGGAAGCCCCAGAGGTTAAGCAGTTCGCCCAAGCCGGAAGGTGGCCGAGAGCTGGGGCTCAAGCCCAGGCAGCTTGGCTCCGGAGTCTGGGCCTGAGCCACTAAGCGCTGCTGCTCTGGCTTTACCTGTGTCAGCAGCACCCACTGTGTGCCAAGTATGATGAGGCCGGGGCGACCCAGGCATGACCCCTGCCCTCCAGGTGCTCACGGCCAGGCACAGAGCCATGTCCCAGTTGAGGATGCCCAGGGGCACGGGGACCCTGGAGGGACAGGGTGGGTGCCCCGGAAGTACCTCCTGGGGGTGTGGATTTTGAGCAGATGTGGATGGAGTTCGGAGGCAGATTGGCCCAGCTGGTCGGGGGAACCCATGCTCCCCCAGCCGCGTCTCTTCTCCTCTCGCCCTCAGGCCACCTTCCTGTCCTCCCTGATCAAGTACACCCCACTGACCTACAACAAGAAGTACCTGTACCCCTGGTGGGGCGATGCCCTGGGTTGGCTCCTGGCTCTCTCCTCCATGATCTGCATTCCCGCCTGGAGCTGCTACAAACTCAGCACCCTCAAGGGCTCTTTCAGAGAGGTAGGGAGCTGGTGGGGAGGAAAGCAGTCAGAGGATGAGCTGGGGTCCCCTTGCTGGCAGGTGGCTGCCTGCCTGGGTAGAAGCTGGCACACAGGAGGGCCAGGGACCCTGGTGTGGGGTCAGAGGGACAGAGGGAGTGCTGAGCAGTCCCAGGAAGAGACAGGATGCCTGCAAGACACCGCTGTGGTTAGGGTGTTGGCACCTGGAGAGCAGGTTTGGCACCTCTGGGGAGGCAGCGAAGAGGGGCGCTGGCAGACTTGCCTCCTCTCCGGCTCATGACGGACCCCTCCACTCTGCTTGCAGAGAGTTCGCCAGCTCATGTGCCCAGCTGAGGACCTGCCCCAGTGGGCCCGAGTGGAACCCTCTGCCCCGGCCACGCCCAGGACGTCGGAACTGGAGTCTCACTGCTAGGGGGCAGGCCCTGGGACAAGGGGCCAGTGAGCCTGGCTGTGGGGACAGTTGCAGAAGGAAGGCACAGAAACAGCCCTGCTGTGCTTCTCTGCCCCGCACCACCCGGGGTAGACAAGATAAGAGGGGACATGCTGGAATCCACCTCTGAGCTGGGCATCTCCCACCCCAACTTCCCTGCTCCAGGGGTGGCTGGACAGGTGTGAAAGGCCAGGATCAAGAGCGTTCCCTTTGAGAGGGGCCTTGGGAGGTGGGGTGAGGCTGCAGGCGGGGGCGGGGCGGGAGAGCTCTGTTTGGCGCCCTTCATTCCATTAAATCCACGTTCTTCCCACCAGCTGCTAGCAGTTCCGCTTTGTTTCTGCCCCGCCCCACCCCCGCCTTGCTGCCTTGCCCACCTCCTCACTTTAAAGTGGGGCTTTTAGGGACTTCCCTGGTGGCGCACTGGTTAAGAGTCCGCCTGCCGATGCAGGGGACACGGCTTCGAGCCCTGGTCCGGGAAGATCCCACATGCCGCGGAGCAACTAAGCCCGTGCACCACAAATACTGAGCCTGCGCTCTAGAAACCGTGAGCCACAACTACTGAGCCCTCGTGCCACAGCTACTGAAGCCCGCGAGCCTAGAGCCTGTGCTCAGCAACAAGAGAAGCCACCGCAATGAGAAGCCCGTGCACCACAGCAAAGAGTAGCCCCCGCTCGCCACAACTAGAGAAAGCCCGTGCACAGCAACGAAGACCCAACGCAGCCAAAAATAAATAAATCAGTTAATTAAAAAAAAAAAAAGGCGATGGAGGGGAGAAGGAGGAGGCACCCGAGCCCCCGCTGGAGGAAGGAGGAGGAGAGCGGCTGGGCTTCTTCCTGCCCGATTTCCCCTACCGTCTCCTTGCCTTGACCTCGCCTGTGGAAACTGTGTGCGCCCGCCAGGGGCTTGGTGTCAGGGGTACGAGAGCGGGACAGCAGGGACCGCGGGCGGAGCAGGGCACTACCCGGCTCGGCCAGAAGAGGGAGCCGCTGCCTCGGGACCACCACGCTGCTCCGCTCGGAAGGAACATGAATAGATGCGGATGCGGCAGCCCTGGCGCGGCCACGATGGCGGCGCACCGCGGGGACCTCCGCTCGGCTGCGGGGCCTGAGCGCGCAGACGCGCCCAGAGAGGAGCCAGGTGGGAGGCAGAGCCTGTGCGACGTCGGGGTCAGCGGGTCTGGCCTTGGCGCCCCCGCCCCCCGCCCCCGGCTCCCACAGGCGTGCGCCGCAGCCTGGCTCTGGGCAGGTGCCTGGAGCTGGAGCGGGCGCGTGTGTCCGGGGCCCACGGGGGAGCGGGGACACACAGCAGCCCTTCCCCCCGCATGTCTTCCTGTGTCCCCACCTCTGTTCATGTAGCTCTTCTTCCCGAGCTGTTCCTGGGAGGTGCAGGGCATTTCCTGGGCGATTTTCTTACGAGTCAGTTAGTGGGAAAATGCACCGAAGTCTTCAGGTTTTGATTCTTCGCCGTTGGGAGAGTTTATTAAAATCGGTGACAGCAGCCCTGCTGTGTGTTGGCCTTGGTGGTTCCTTCCTGGACAGTGGCTGGGCACCCCCCAGTGTGCCAGTAGCAAGGCAGTCCTAAGATGGAAGAAATAAGTCTGCTAGAGAAATGTGTGGACCTCGAGGTCCCGCCCCTGGCGTCTCCACCCGTCTGAGGACATTTCCAGGACACCTACTGCATGGTGCTGTGCTTAGGACTCACGAGGAGCAAAAAATAGATACATCTCTTGAAGGACAAAGGATGACAAACGCTACGGAAGAGAAGCAAGGTCTCAGAATAAGTGGGCGTGGGAAGGATCCTGAGGGTCTAGGGTTGGGGGTCTGGGAAGGCTGTTCTGAGACTGAGGTATGTCTCTCTCTCCATCCTAGCAAAGTTGCAGGGATCTGCCAGGCCCAGGGAGGGGGGTGAGCAGTTCAGTCACGGTGGTTTGAACCCTATTTCGGAGCTTCGCTGACGGTGCGATACGGTGTGAAAGTAACCCGCCGGCACCGGGGTCAGGAGACACAGCTTCTAGTCGTCACCGGCCTCGGACCTGCTGTGTTTCTTGGTGGAATTCTGGTCTTCTTTTTTTGCAGATGGAGGTAATACTGGGCATCCCGCCCACACACGGGTTTGTTGTAGGGCTGGATGGGGTCATGGGTGTGAGAGCCCAACGGTGAGGTCATGAGACCAGTGGGGGGAGGGCTGATCCGGACCTGCTCTAAAAGCCAGGGGTCACGTCAGGGAACGGCAGCAGGAATACCCAGACGTGGCTTTGCCCCCTCGAAGGGGTAGTGGGGGCGGGGCCGCTTTCTGTCCCCTCTACTGGAGCTCTGCTTGGAAGGGCAGATTCAGATCCTGCAGGTCCCAGAGGAAGAAGACAGAAAAGGAAGGGGAGCCCTTTGTCTAGAGGCCACACCTGTCAGAGAAGAAGACCTTAGGACACATCATTTAGCTTCTATTCACCCGAATTTTCTCATCTGTAAAATGGGCTAACAACTCCTACACTTCAAGGTTCTTGTGAGGCAGGCATAGAGCCTCAGGTCAAGCGATAGCTGGAAGGAGAGAGGAGCGCAGCGGTACCCGGAGAGTTAGGACTGGAGCCCGTGGGGATTGGGGAGCCACGGAGGGGGCACTGAACCCGTCAGGCTGCCGTGGAGCCTCAGACCTCAGACCGTGTTCAGATCACACCCAGGTCTCAGATCCACACACGTGCGCACACACAGTGCTTCACTCTCCTCAGATGAATGTGCATAGACCCAGACACCACAGTCTGCCAGGCGTACCCCTTTACGGAGGCTGGCAGGCCTGGTTTAGGTCTATGTGCTCCGTGACCTTGGGCAAGTTCATCGCTCCGATCCTTAATTTGCTCCTCTATAAAATGGGAATAGTAGTATTTACATCATTGTGTTGTTAGAGTCCAGTGGAGGGTGTAGGGACAGCTGCCTTGGGGACATATTTCAAGCAAATCCATCCTATTTTCCATGATTCCACCCTCCCCCCACCTCTGCATTGGGCTGTCAATGAAACAGAAAAGCCCAGAAAGAGCTCAGTGACATCCTTGCTGCCCCCTGGACTCCCCAGCCACAGGCATCAGGTTGCATTAGGCCCCAGAAAGAAGGCTACACATTTATTAACTAAGCATTTTTGCCAGGAGGCAGGAGAGAGGCAGAGCTAAAGGAACCTGCATCCTGTGGCCTGAGAGCCTTGCTCAGCACCAGCAGTTTTGTCCAAGAAAAGCGAGACCTGAGTCCTTCCAAGCCCTAGTCTGTCCCCTGTTTCTGGGAGAGCAGCGCCCTTTCAGAAGAGGGAAGACTGAAATCAAAATTCCCCTCAAGTTGCATCCATCCATCCATCCATCCTTCCTTCCTTCCTTCCATCCATCCCTCCATCCCTCCATCCCTCCATCATCCATCCAAATGCCTACTCTGAGCCAGCACTATATTAAATGCTAGAGGCAGAAACAAAGAATTATGAAAAGTGACCCCTGCCCTCTAGATACTCCTGGTCTGGGAAACACTTTGCGGCAGCGGAGCAAGCAAAGATCTTTGGAGCCGAGAGGCCCAGCTTCAAATGCCGGCTCCCTCCCTCACCGCCAGTCAGTGAAGCCTTGGGGCACGCCATTTAGCCTCTAGTTGCCCCAGTTTTCTCATCTGTAAAATGGGCTAACAACTCCTGCACTTCAAGGTTCTTGTGAGGACAAAATGGGGCGACACGTAAAGCACCTAGGCTGAGTTAGGTGCTCAGGAGCTAGGTTCCTTCCACGCCAGGCCTTCTAAAAGTGTGCACGGGTTAGAAGATGACTGTGGTGAGGAGAACGTTCGACTGCAGGGTTTCACTGCAGCAAGATAACGGATTCATTATTGCATCTCGACTCTGGGCCCTCCCCCGTATGGAAACAGGCCTGTCTCAGGTAGGCTTTCCAGGTAACTTAGGGAGCCCTACCTGTTGTAAAATGGGGTCTCCTGCCCCCAAGAGTTCACCAGTTGTTCTGAATGCCCAGTGGGGGCTGAAGCTGCGGGGTTGGGTGGGCTTGAGTGAGGGAGTTCGGGTGTTAGAGGGAGGCGAGGTCAAACACGGCAGCTCTTCTCTCGTGAGGTGGAGGGGAGGCGACATGTGTATCCCCAGGTCCTCGCAGAAAAGCCCCAAATACTGTAGGCGTGAAGTAACATTTCTGACTGAATGACAGAGCTAGGAAATTCACCCTCTGCCCAGCCTGGTTTTCCTCCCTCTGGCGCCCCTTCCCGGAGAGGCTGGGTCTTCTGTTCTGAGTGGCTGCGGCCAGGTAATCACACGGACTTTGGTACCCCTCTGCAGCGAGCTGTACAGTTGACACACGGTGGGGACGGGGACAGGGCATTGCAGCAACTCGATCACTCCGTGCCCGCCGAGCACAGGGGAAACCGTGTGAATTCGGCCGGGCACAGCCCTTCTCCGCCCCAGCCCGCCTGGCTTGCTCTCCACAGGGAGCCTCAGGGAGATGCTGAGAGGGGCCTGAGACACTGAGCGGGGGGTGCTCGATGGAAAACTACAGACTGAGACTCGCGCTTCACACCCCAGCCCTGCGGGGAAGTTCTAGGACACACAGGGGAGGAACAGGCAAAGGGAAATTTCCCTTTCTCCTCACAGCTTCTCCTCCCCCCACCACCTGGGCCCGAAGAAGCGTCTTTATTATCCGGAAGGGGGCACCGTCTGTCCTGAGTGAATGGCCCCGGACGGTCCTGTACGAGCACCGCGAGGACATCTCAGAAGCAGCGATGAGGACCCCGTTCTGGAGAAGCTCACCGGGCACGTCGTGGGGACACAGATATTTATTCAACAAGTACCAGTTCACCACTGATGGCCGTCAGGCAATCAGACAAGTCCCAGCTGTGTGCTGAGTGCCCAGAGGTCCCCAGAGCGTCGTCACTGCTGCCTGGGACACTCCAGCATCCCAGCCCCTGCTTCCAGACGACCCTTCAGCAAACATCACCAAGTGCCCTGAAGCACCGACGACACGCTAAGCAGTCTCCCAGGTTGCCTTTCGCCCTCCCAGCAACTCTGTGAAGCAGGTGTTGTCACGCACCCTTGACGGGTCGGTAGACAGGGGCTCAGATGCTTGTCTGGCCGACAGACAAAGGAGGCGTCAACCCCAGGCCTGTCTACCTGCAAACCTGGGTCCTTTCTAGGTTCTTGAGGTGTGTTCTGGCACCTTCTCTAGGAAAATCCCAAGGAAGAGGGTTGTGGCTGTGAAGGTCCGGAGCCTTGCTCTGAAACCACAGAGGGCAGGTACTTGGTGGAAAAGTCCAGCAGTGAGTCACCTCCTCCCACCCCCTCGTCAGCGAGGCCGGTTCCCCTCCCGAGATCTCAGCTTCCAGCCTGGCTGTTGGTGGTGCCCATCCTACCGCCCCGGTGAGAGAGGGCTGTGCCCACCGGAGGAGAAGGAGCCAGCGCCAGAGGGGGCACGGTGAGATGGGGGGGAGGGACAAGGGGCAAAGGTGGGGAGACGAGGGGGGCATGAGTCTCCGAGCCCAGCTCTGGGGGGTCGTCTTGGGACAGCGCCCGCCCGTGGGGGAGCTCTGGCCGGGAGGGAGGTGGGGAAGAGCTGGGGACAGAGGACTTGACTTTCCGAGCTTGGGTGTTGTAATCCTGGCTCACAAACTTTTGGCCTCAGTCCCTCCTGCTGCTGTGGTATTTCTCTGCCCCTCCACTTCCCAGTACACCAGCTCACACTCGAGTGTGCGCGCACACACACACACACACACACACACACAGAGTCGCTTTCTGTCTGGGGGTCCCAGGACCACGACTGGATGGGATTCTGAGCTGGGAGGCAGAGAAGGAGCGAAGGTGGGGGACAGTTTCCCTTTCAGGTCGGGTCTCCTAGCGGCTTCCCTGGGACTCTGTTGGGGCCGCGAGGCTTGCGGGACCCGGGGAGCCAGACGGGAGGAGGTGAGCTCCTCGCAGAGGGTGCGGGGTGGGTGGGTGGGGCGACACCTGGGAGGGGGACTGGGTGGCAGTGTGTGTCCGTGCCGTGAGCGGGGCCAGAGGGAAGTCTGGTGTTGGGGAATCCTGGGACAAGGGGGTCACCCCAGCTCCTTTGCACCCTCTGCAGCATCTGAGCTGCTCAGGGACAAGCCTGGCTGGCAGAAAGTCCTGAGACGGGGAGGGGGCTGACTCCAGGGAGCGGGGGAGAGAGGAGCGACCCGGACCAGAGAGCGAGAGGAAGGGGAGACAGACGGCGCCCCGCAGCTGGGAAGGAAGCGGCCAGCAGAGGGGCCAGACCCGTCAGCCTCCCCGCGGGCTCCACACAGGGGTGCGGACAGCAGGGCGGCCTGTGCCCCGGGGGGCATCGGGGGTGCGGGCGGCCCACGGGGTGTGAAGGACTCAACGGGGGTCATGTTTTGGTGCTGTGCACACAGGTATGTGTGTGCAAGGGGACGTGACGGGAGCGGCAACAGCGTGTGTGCTGAACGGGGAGCTGGTATGTGGGTGTGGGCTGAAGTGGGGCTGGGACGTCCAGGGCCCGGGCCGCTGCCCCCAGGGGCTCGTGGAGGGCAGCAGCATTTCCACCTGTGTCCGCTCCTCCGCCTACCTGCCCAGACCCTGAAAACAGTGAATTTGGGGCTTGTCAGCCTCCTGAAGGTTTCCTCTGCTTCTGGAGAGCACTGGCGTGTGGTGAGGTCCAGGCTGCCCCACACCCTGCCCCAGCTTAGCAGAGCAGATGGGCAGCAGGGCAGCTGGTGCTAGGGGTTGGAGAGGTGAGAGAGCTGGCGTGAACCCTCGGGACGGTGGAGACTTCTGAAAGTCATCTTGACTGAGGATAACACTGTGTTTAAGTATTCCTGGCAAACGGGCCGGGGGTAGAAGGGCACAGTAGAGGGGGGCAGGAGGGTGGGGTGCTCTCCTTTGGCCTTTAACCCCCAAAAGGAGAGCTCAGTACAGCTTTTATGTCTAACGTCCTCCTGGAAAGTTCTTCCTTGAGTCTAACTTGAGTCCCGCTTGCTGTAAGGTAAGCCTGTTTCCCCTTGACTTGCCATGGCCCTGGGCCAGCTTCCCTTTTCACATGCTCTTGCTTTCATTCTGCCATTCCGGTTTTTCACTCTTACCCATAAATCATGCTCCTCTCAACAGACTTTTTGAAAAAGAACAAACTTGTCACGTGAAGGTCAGCTCATCTGCGTTCTCTTCTCCCAAATCCTGCGCCCACCCTGGGCTCTGGGCTTTGCTTCCTCAGCCTGTGTTCCCCTCTGGCTTTCCCTTCATTTACTCCTTTCCCAGGTGGGTCTCCCCCACCTCCAGCTGTTGAGGACAACTTGGCCCTGAAACAGCTGCCTCTGGTCTGGGGACAGTGAGGCTTGTCTCCTGGCCACCCCGTTGGTGACCCTATGCTCGGACCCCGAGCTGGGCTACGCGATGGCTTGGCGAGCAAAGGCAGTATCTCTCCTTGTCTTTTATGGATCTCATGCGTATACCCTGCCCTCCCAACACCACAGTTGAGTAGGGGTCATTCTGTCTTTCAGGGAGACTTAAAGCCCAGAGAGGAGGTGTGATTTGCCTAAGGTCACACAGCAACGTGGCCGCTCAGCTCCCCAGTTACTGTACTGGTAAGTTTGTTCAAAGCATTCAAAAATGGTTTACTGAGCACCTGGGGGTGTCAGGGCCTGTTCCCTAATCTCTCTGGGCTTCATTTCCTCATTTATAAAACAGAGTTAATAGTAATTCTTCAAATATTTTTATGAAGATGAAACTTAATAATGCATGTGAGGATGTGTATGTTTTCAGCACAGTGCTGACTCAAATGTCAACTTCTTTCTTTTTTTTAAGCCTTTTACTTCAAAGGACAGGGACACAGGGGCTGGTATGCTGTTTCAGTCCTCCCTTTTCTCTGATACCCCTCAATCTTGAGGGGAACAGGTGTTGGACAAGAAATGGAGTCAAGTTTTTTGTTGTTGTTGTTATTGTTATTGTTTGGGGTTTTTTGGCCGTGCTGTGCAGCACGCGGGATCTTAGTTCCCCAGCCAGGGATCGAACCCGTGCCCTCTGCAGTGGAAGCGCGGAGTCTTAACCTCTGGACCGCCAGGGAAGTCCCCCGTTAACTTCTACTATTACTAGCCAGGTCTGGATCAGACCTTGGGTCTCCTGTTGGATGCTTCTTCATCCATGTTTCTGAGTCCATTCATTCATCGGATAATGATTCAGGGGTCAGTCCTCAGAGTCCCCCAGCCGCAATTCTGTAGCAGTATCCACAGTTGGTTCAGGTGTCCCCAGGGGCCAACCCGCCCTGTTCTTTCCACCTGAGGCTCAGTTCTCAAAGCCCCTGGGGTGTGGCTGATCTCTCTGAACCTGGAGCTCTCTTTCCTTCCCTTCCTCCCCCGCCCCTTCCTTTATATCAGAAGGTGAGGCCTTTGATTCCACGGGGTGCCTCTCTCCGCGCCTGCCCTCCTGGGCTGACCTTGCCACGGAAGCCTCCGAGTAGGTCCCAGTACCAGAGTTTCACCCCGACATTCTTTCCCATTCCTGGGATAACCTGCACTCTGCAAGTCACCTTCAAAAATTTCCATGACCTCGGATGGCCCTGCCACACCTTTCTAACTGACTCGGGCTTGGGCTGTTGCCTGGGTTAAAAGGACCAACAAGTAAACACAGACTCTTCTTTTAATAAAAAGAATCCCTTGTGTTTCTCTAGAAACTTGGAGGAGCAGAGCCCTTGGTAGCTCCTGGTCACTTTGGTTCCCCACTGCCCCTTGGAGGCAGAAGCGGGGGGCCTGGGGGAGAGGACCCTTCAGCAGCCCGGCACGTCTTCCTGGCAGAAACAAGAGTGGAGGTGGCGGAGTGTGGGGAGGGAAGGCCCGCAAGGATTCTGGATAGAGCACGCATCGGTCTATCTCCTGGCAGCAGATAAACAGCCCGCGAGAGGGACAGGGTAGAGCAGAGGGTAGCTGCTCTTTAGGTGGGCAGGGAGTTGGGAAGGGCAGTGACCTGCCGTGGTGAGCAGTCACTTCTGGGTCTCCCCTGAGGGGACCGCTCGGATCCGGAGGTGAGCGCCCAAGTGAGGGTCCCTCTGGTGGCCACTTCTGCCACCAGAACCCCCGCCTGCTCTCAGGACAGAGGTTCAAGAACCAGGGTCCCCTCGAAGGCCGCTCCTGTCCCGACCTGGCCTTGTGCCCCACCCTCCTCTGCCCTCCCAATCAGATGCCCGGAGTTAGCGGGCTCCCATGTTTACCTAGAGGCAATCGATCACGCTGGCACAGCTACGAGCACACAGCTGGCCCAGGGAAGACCAGGCAGTTACCGGGCCACACCTGCCCTTTGACCTCCTGTTACCCCCGACAGCCTTTGATCCCTTCTGGCCTGGAGGCCGGAGGCTGGGCGGGTGACACCCACTGACACTGAGCAGCCGGGCAGAAGGGCCAGCGGGGACGGCAGCTGACTGTGAGGATCAGAAGAGACTTGGAATAAGAGTCCCCGAGCTTGGGTTTCGATCCCAATCTAGTCCTGAATGGTCTCAGGCAAGTCACTTCACCTTCAAGGCCTGGATTTTTCCATCTGCAAAATGGGCGAACTAAGAACAAACTGCTCCCTGTTTGTTCTCAGAGCTGTGAGAGCAAAGTGTAACTTTAGGTGTAAATATCAAGAATTTGGGAGGAAAATCAATAGTCTGACACTATACGACAGCATTCCAGCAATAATGAAAGGTTAGGATGGAGAGAGCGGGGGTGACGGGTGTCCTTGGGGCTGCCCAGCTCATTCCTTCTTGTCCCCGCAGGCCGCGCCTCTCCTGCCGTCCTGCCCACTCCCCTCTGTGTCCTCCCAGCCCGTCCATGGCTGCAGACGACAGAAAAGTGGCAGTTCCCAAGGATGGGCCTTCTGTGGTCTCCTGGGTCCCTGAGGAGGGAGAGAAGTTGGACCAGGAAGGCAAGGACCAGGTGAAGGATCGGGGCCAGTGGAGCAACAAGATGGAGTTCGTGCTGTCCGTGGCCGGGGAGATTATCGGGCTGGGCAACGTCTGGAGGTTTCCCTACCTCTGCTACAAAAACGGGGGAGGTGAGTTCACTCTGAGGTGCGGAGAGCAGTGCCCACCTGGGCACCTCCTGCCTGGGCAGTGGAGGGAGGCTGGCAGGGAGCTTGACTCCAGCATCCCCCCGCTGTGAAATGGGGACGCTTCCTCACGGTGAGCTCCTCGCAGCTCCCACTCTGGGCCACCCTTGCCAGGCACCGTGCTCGATACAAAGCACAACACACTCCGGGTTACACTCCAGCAAAGGGCAGCAGACCACAGACAGATACGTCCACTGTGGTCTGTCACATGGTGGGGAGCGACGGGCCAGAAGCAGAGCAGGGAGGAGGGGCGGGGAGGGGCGTGAGATGGGAAGCGAGGGGACCAGGAAAGGGTCCGTCCGGGAGGTGGCCTTTGAGCCCAGACTTGAAGGAGGTGAAGGAGCCAGTCTCAAGGATGCAGTTCAAGTGAAGAACATTCCAAACGCAGGGGACGGCAAGGGGACAATGACAGGCGTGAGAGGAGCCAGAGGTCAGGGCTCAGCCCCTCCGGGCCCTGCTCTGAGTGACATGGGAGCCACTGAGGAATGTTGATCAAAGAAATGACATTATCTTGTCTATGATTTTTTTTTTTTTTTTTTTTTTGCAATACGCGGGCCTCTCACTGTTGTGGCCTCTCCCGTCGCGGAGCACGGGCTCCGGACGTGCAGGCCCAGTGGCCAGGGCTCACGGGCCCAGCCGCTCCACGGCACGCGGGATCCCCCCGGACCGGGGCACGAACCCGTGTCCCCTGCATCGGCAGGCGGACTCTCAACCACTGCGCCACCAGGGAAGCCCTATGATTTTCTTTTTTAATTCAAGAAACAGTTTTATATTTTTCAGCGCTGGTAGTAAAAATGAGCAGGGGCACGGTGCGGAGGGATCAGAGTCACCTTTGTAAGTATACAATTAAGTGGTTTTAGTATGTTCACAGACTTGTGCAACCATTACCACGACTGAGTCTAGAAAATTTCCATCACCCCCCAGAGAAGCCCTGTACCTGTTAGAAGTCACCCCCGAGCCCTCTCTCCACCAGCCCTGGGCAACCACTCATCTACTTCCTGTGGCTGTGGATTTAACCTATTTGGAATATTTCACATAAATGGAAGAATTCATTTAGATGAGTTTATGTGTGACTGGCCAGATTCATTTTTGCCTTTTGAAAATAACTGTATTCCTCTTGTGGAAATGATATATGTGGATATTAGAAACATTCCAGAAAGGTAAAAAAGAAGGAACATTCCTGTTTAAAAATAACCAGTTTAGAAAATCCTTCTAAACACTGTTTCTATTTAATTTGACAAATATTTAGTGAACATCTACCACGTGTCTTGCTCTCTGTTTTATTTATTTATTTTAAAAAATTATTTATGTATTTTATTTTCGGCTGCGTTGGGTCTTCGTTGCTGTGCATGGGCTTTCTCTAGTTGCGGCGAGCAGGGATTACTCTTCGTTGTGGTGCGCGGGCTTCTCATTGCGGTGGCTTCTCTCGTTGCGGAGCACGGGCTCTAGGCGCGTGGGCTTCAGTAGTTGCAGCACGTGGGCTCAGTAGTTGTGGCTCGCGGGCCCTAGAGCACAGGTTCAGTAGTTGTGGTGCACATGGGCTTAGTTGCTCCGCGGCATGTGGGATCTTCCCGGACCAGGGCTCGAACCCGTGTCCCCTGCATTGGCAGGCGGATTCTTAACCACCGCGCCACCAGGGAAGCCCTTTTTATTCATTTATTTGATGTGGACCATTTTTTAAAAGTCTTTATTGAATTTGTTACAATATTGCTTCTTTTATTTTACGTTTTGTTTTTTTGGCCACATGTGGGATCTTAGTTCCCTGACCAGGGATCGAACCTGCACCCCCTGCATTGGAAGGCAAAGTGTTAACCACTGACTACCAGGGAAGTCCCTTGCTCTCTGTTTTAAAACTTATAGTTCTTGCTGCAAATTGCCTAAACTGATGACTCCAAAGAAATAGAAATGGGACTTCCCAGGCAGGCCAGGGCTGGGGTGAGAACTAATGCTGGGGGAGGATGAGGTGGCTTATTCTTGCCCCGGCCGCAGTGTCACGGACATAGAGGTGGCTATGACCAAAGATGATCTCGTCAGAGCCCTTGTTCCACAGAGGAGGACAGGGGCCCAGAGACCTCAACCACTTGCCTGGGACCACGGAGCTGGTTGGCAGCAGCAGGCCTGGGAAGACTCACCAATCCGTCTTTGCTCTCACGTGTTGCTATTGGGAGGGCAGACGGTACAAGAGTTTGGGAGGGCAATTTGGAAATGCCGGTCAAAGACCTTAAAAATGTTCACCCCTGGGACTTCCCTGGAGGTCCAGTGGTTAGGACTCTGTGGCGCTTCCACTGCCGTGGGCCCGGGTTCCATCCCTGGCCGGGGAACTAAGATCCCGCATGCCTCGTGGCATGGCCAAAAAAAAAAAAAAAGTTTATTCTGAAAAGGTGGAAACAACCCAAACGTCCATCAGTGGATGAATGGATAAACAAAATGTGACCTATAGTGACACTGGATAGTTATTTAGCCTTGGAAAGGAAGGAAATTCTGATACATGCTGCAACACGGATGAAACTTGAAGACATTATGCTAAATAAGTCAGTCACGAAAGAATAAATACTGTAGGATTCCATGAGGTGCCTAGAATGATCAAGTTTGTAGAGACAGAAAGAGGAAGGGTGGGTGCCGGGGCTGGGGGAGGGGGAGGGGAGTGAGTGTTGAAAGGGGACAGAGTTTCAGTTTGGGAGGATGAGAAAACTCTAGAGACGGACGGTGGTGATGGTTGCACAACAGCGTGAATGAACTGAAAGCTGCTGAGCTGTACACTTAAAAATGGTTAAAATAGTAAAAGTTATGTTACGTACATTTTATGACAGAAAAAGCAAAAAAAAAAAAAAAAAGGTCCATTTCCCTTGCCCTCTGACTCAGCAGTTCCTCTGCTGGAAGTTTAAACTAAGGAGCAGAGTAGACAAGTGCACGAGAATGTGGGCAACGGTCCTCACCGCAGCAGGCTAGCAGAGGAGCGGCCTTGTCTGCAGGGGGCCCAGTTCAGACCAGAGCCTGAGGGAGGGGAAATACCCTCTGAAAACGATTACAGGGAAAATCATTTTCCCAAGGTGTTTTTGTTTGTTTGTTTTTCTCGAAAACGTAACAAACTTGACGATTTAATAAGCATATCAAGTTATACAGAACACGTTTTTCGGTTCCAAAAAGAATAAATGGACTAGACTTGTGACGCACACTGAGAAAACACATAGGGCATATATTAGGGTCTCCATCTCCATTATCATTCATTTCCCTTCGAAGGTCTTTCCTATGCCGGGTGGGGCGCGGACTGGAAACTTTCCGCGGGGCCCTGCTCACAGACAGGAGGAAGCTGCTGTCTTGGGCCCCTGGGGGCTGCGGGGGGCGGCTGAGGGGTTGGCTGCCAGCTCAGCCCCCTTCCCCCTCCTCGGCAGGAGCCTTCTTCTTCCCCTACTTCATCTTCTTCTTCACCTGCGGCATCCCAGTGTTCTTTCTGGAAGTGGCGTTGGGCCAGTACACCAGCCAGGGCAGCGTCACAGCCTGGAGGAAGATCTGCCCCCTCCTCCAGGGTGAGTGCGTTCCAGCCACACACCCCCGGCCATCACCCTCCCTGCTTCCTTCATCCACCCCGTGCTGAGGGCTGCAGAGGAGCTAGGACGTGTCATCAGGCTTCCTGGGGCCCGAAGCTTCTAGAACCTGGGTGGAAGCAGTCTCCAGGAAGGACGATACAAAATTATAACTGGGCACAACATGAGGTGCAGAGTCTTGGGAGGAGTCCTTGCCAGTGAGGAACCCTGAAGCTGAGTCTTCACAGCTTCGCGGGAAATGTGCTCCTGAGCGCGTGGCCTGGTCCCAGACACGCCTCCGCGGGGTATAATCATGGTGATGTTGGTGATGATGTGCCAGGGCTCACGTCAGCACGTCACATGCGTTTGCGTCCTCACCTAACCCTCCAGGAGTGTCTGCGTTACCCTCGTAAGATGAGAAAATGAGGCCGTTCACTAACGCAGGTCTCCGTGGGTTTGTGCTGTGTCCTGTGTTAGGGACTAAGCTGGTCCCAGCCCCTGCCCTCCCTCTGGGGACCTGCTGGCACTGATGTGAGCAGTGGGGATGTCCTCTTCCACCCTCTGTTCGGCTGATGGCACCCTGGTGGCCAGTGGGAAACCCAGGGGCCTCCTGGTCCCTGCGCGCCTCCTTGCATGGTTGCGGGGGAGGCAGGACTCTGCCTCGGACGCCAGGCCCTAAGGGGCCGGGCCCAGGACAGGCCTGTCTGGGGGCCGCCAAGCCTCCGCTGGACGGCGTGGACGTGGTGGAACCACGCTGGCTCCTGAGCAGACGGGGAGCCTGACCGGGGGCTGGGCGGCGGGGCATGGCTCGTCTGGTGCTTACCCCTCTTGGGGCGTCAGATGGTTTTGTGGGGTCCTTGGGGGGGTCCCTGTGGGATCAGAATGGGGACCCTGTGGGGTCTCTGGGACGATTTCCTCGGATCCTTGCGGTCCGTGTGGGCTGTGTGTGGTCCACGTGGAGTCTGTCCTCGGCTTGCTCCCTGGGGTCCACAGCCCCACCGAGGCTGCCCGGGTCCTTGCCTGATGCCCACACACGCGTGGGTTCCCTCCACCCCCCAGAGGCTCGGATGCCTAGTGAGACCCGAACTCAGGAACCTCCTGCCTCTGGCCTCGTGCCTTGTTCCTCCTGTCCCTTGCAACTTCACAAGTGATGCTGATTGTCACAGAAAAACTAGAAAAACCAGAGAAAGAAAAGAACTTTTAAAAGTGAACTGAAATCTGTCACCCAGAGACCCACCTGTTAACCTCTGGACGATGCTCCTTCCGGAGATTCTCTCATGAAAAAACAAATGCGTTCAGATATACATCATAAAACTGGGAGAATGCCTAGGGTGGTGCTCTGTCACCTGCTTTTCTTACTTAGAAAGATAAGGAGTAAAGGGCCTCTCAGGCCCATGAATGAGCCCCGCGGAGTCTCTGTGGCCCCTGTCCTTCCAGCACGGTGGGCGGCCCCCAGGCTGACGCTGGTCTCTGGGACCCCCTTGTTACTCCCCCCCCCCCACAAGGCATTGGCCTGGCGTCTGTGGTCATCGAGGCCTATCTGAATGTCTACTACATCATCATCCTCTCCTGGGCCCTCTTCTACCTGTTCAGCTCCTTTACCTCCGAGCTGCCCTGGACTGCCTGCACCCACTCCTGGAACACAGGTACTTGTCGTGTCGGCCCTGGGACGGGGCAGCTGGGGCCGGGCGAACAGTGATGGAGCTCCCGGCAGAACAGCCCCCAAGCCGAGCTGGGCGGGCACAGGTGGCCACTCTGCTGGCCGACCCCGTGTGGGATCTCCAACCAGCCGCCAGGACAGCCGACAACCCGGTGGGACGGTGGGTGACAAGCGGCTGCCAGGCGCTAACACCCCCCAACGTCCACCCACCGAGCCAGTGTTCACTGCGGGCCTACTGTGTGCCAGACCTTCAAGACCCGGTGGTGGGCTCGGTTGATCCGGCCCAGCCCGCACCAGGGACAGTCAAGCGCTGGGAACAGACGAGCGGACAGAACAGTGGCAGATTTTGACGGGTGACCACGGAAGGACGGGAAGGGGCCTGCATGGGGACCACTCCCGGCGGGGCCGTCCCGCGAGCCCATCCCCCCACCGCTGGGGAGTGAGGTGCACACGTGGGCATGGGGGCCTGGCCTGAGGTCTGGACAGGGTCAGAGGTGGCTGGCAGCATGGCCAGAGGAGCAGCCAGCTTCACCAGGACGAGAGCAGTGTGAGGCGCCCAGGGACGGGGGCTGGTCACCCGAGCCACCCGAGCAGGGACTCCTGATGCTGGAAAGCGGGGGCTCCAGAGGAAGCTCTGGGGACCGGGAATGCGAGGCCAGAGGGGGGCGGACGGGGTGTGAGGGCGCCTCTGCCCGCCTGGCCCGCTGCTGACGCCCCTCTTGTCCCCTGCAGAGCACTGCATGGACTTCCTGAACCGCTCAGCAGCTGGCGCGGCGGCCCCGCCCGTGAACTTCACCTCCCCCGTCATGGAATTCTGGGAGTAGGTGCCCGGCCTGGAGGCCGCCTCCCGGGGGCCCCAGGCGGAGGGAATTTGGATGTCTGGGGCCCGGGACTGGGGGTGCAGGTGTACACCTCTCTGTGCATGCTTTCCAGCACTCACGTCACTAGGAGATGAGGGACCCTTCACACCTACCGTCCACACCCTCACGCTCGCCCCGCATCCGCCTGTGTCCACCTGGACTCACGCGCGCGTCCACGTGACTTGCATCGCACACATGCCTTCTTACAGTCACCCACCCGCACCCACACGCCCGCCTGCACATAGACGGCCACGGCCGACGGCCAGCGCGAGCTGGGAATCGTCTGCGCCAGCTCCGTGTGCCCTGATGTCCTGGTGGTGGCTTGAAATTGGCCGACGTGGGAGTATTTACACCACAGGAACTGGCAAATTTCTACACTCACGCCTGCACCCTCCACACAAGCACTTGCACCCCAGCGTCCACACGTGTCCACCCTTGCGCTTATACAAGTCTACCCGCCCTCACACTTACCTTGGCCCACAGGTACTCACCGACAGTCTCCCCGGGGCGCCCTCCCGGCATCCACGCCGCCCTCATGCCCACCGACCCCGGCACACACGTGTTCCCATCACCCGTCACTCTTCAGATGCTGACGCCCATCCAGCCCCTCTGTCTGCTTCCCGAGCACCTGCCCGTATGGGTCTCTGCTCCCCACGGGCTCCAGCTCGCTCGGACGCTTACTGCCCTCACTCTCTGTCTCTATCTCTCTGACAACAGAGAAAGCTGAATGAGTTAGACAGATATCTATGGGATTACGTGGCCGTCTAACGGCCAGGGGCTTAGAGACCACAGGTGGGAACGTGCTGGCCATGGGGCAGGGGAGGGGCGGGGGCAGGGAGGCGTGGACTCTGAGACCCGTGGGGTCAGCTCTGAGGATGAGGACACCTGATGGCGGAGGCCACTGTCCCCTCGGCCTCACCTGGTTGTGTGTCTCCCCGTCCGCAGGAGACGTGTTCTGGGCATCAGCTCCGGCATCCACGACCTGGGGTCCCTGCGCTGGGAGCTGGCCCTCTGCCTCCTGCTTGCCTGGGTCGTCTGCTACTTCTGCATCTGGAAGGGGGTCAAGTCCACGGGCAAGGTGAGGGGTCCTGGCTCCGGGACCACTCTCTGTGGCCCCCAGGGTCCACGGGGACACACATGGCATCCCTCTGGAGACCTGAAAGAGAAAGCCGTGAAAGGGAGAGGCCTGCTGAGAACAGGGGACGTCGCGGGAAGGCAGGGTTTAGCTCAACACAAGGGAAGGCTTTCTTTTTCGGTATGACTTTCAAAGGCCTGTTTACGTAAGTGACGTGCAGAGCAAAATAAGAACCATGAAAGTCCCGGTGTCAGAGCTGAGCCACCAGCGGGCTGGCGGGGTGTCTGCTCATCCCTGTCAGCGTTTTGCTGGTCGGCTTCTGGCTTCCTTTATACGCATGTGTGTGAGTGTGTTGTGTGAATATCGCACAATCAGGATCACACACTCGTACGACGTGCTTGTCTCGTTTAACAACACACCAAGACCACGTCTAGGATGAAGTGGCAAACAGAACAGTCTTTGAGGTGGTGGGTTTCCAACCTCTGAAGGCGCTCAGGCTGAGGGTGGACGCGTGGCCTGTTGTGTGTACAGAGTTCACACCGGAGCATCATTTCCAACCCAGGGAGTCTGGCATTGGTGCCCCGCGCTGCTACCGCCGGGAGCAGACAGGGCCCCACCTTCTCTGCTTAGCCCCTCCCAAGGCAGCCCCCCCTTCCGCGGATCGTTGTAATAACGATAACATAAAAATAGTAGTAATAACGACACGGACAGTGCCGCCCTCTCGGGGAAGGGGCAGAGTGGAGCCCCCGTGTGTCTCCCGTCCCCCAGAGCTCAGGCCAATGCTGCTCCCCCAGCCTTAAGCCTGGAAAAGCTCAGTCTAAATTTCCCCACTGATCACTGTACAAATCTGCTCACCTTCCCCCTGGGCGGGGGAGTCCCACCCTCTTCAAGGGGGCAAGGGGCTGGCGAACAGCCGGGATAAGGGATTAAGAGAGACCAGAATCTGGATTCAAAAAGAGTCCTTGAGGGCTTCCCTGGTGGCTCAGTGGTTGAGAGTCCGCCTGCTGATGCAGGGGACACGGGTTCGTGCCCCGGTCCGGGAAGGTCCCACATGCCGCGGAGCGGCTGGGCCCGTGAGCCATGGCCGCTGAGCCTGCGCGTCCGGAGCCTGTGCTCCACAACGGGAGAGGCCACAGCAGTGAGAGGCCCGCGTACAGCAAAAAAAAAAAAAAAAAAAAAAGATTTCTTGAAATGTTACGGGTGGAAACTCATACCCCTCCCTGTCCTTCCTCCTGTCCCTTTGCCTCGCTGATGTGTGTCTCATCCTCTGCTGGGGAGCCCCAGACACCCCAGAATGTGTAAAGGAAGGGGTGGGAAGTTTCCTGTGCTCACCCCTGCTCCGAGGCGGCTCGCGCTGCCTGGGGAAGGGTGACCTTGGTCTTCTCCCCTGCAGGTTGTCTACTTCACAGCCACGTTCCCCTACCTGATGCTGGTCATCCTACTGATCCGGGGCATCACCCTGCCCGGAGCCTACGAGGGCATCATCTACTATCTAAAACCAGATTTGCTTCGGCTCAAGGACCCCCAGGTAGGAACCTCACTGGGGACTGTTTCCCCAGGCATCTCCCGCCCCAAACCAGATCTGGAGTTTTGAAAACCTTTGATTGCTTTTCGCTGTTTAGAGGCAATCTGTGCCCACTGGAGGACAAAGTAGATAATAGAGAAGAAAATTATGAAAAAGGAACTAAAAACCTCTCGTAACCCCACCACTCAGCTATAACCTCTGTTAGCATTTTAGTATATTTCCTTCCAATATTTTTTTCTATCTGGTGTGTGTGTGTTTTCACGTAGTTGAGACAATTATTCGTGGAGATAAATATATTTTCACTTAAATTATAGTGTAAGCATCTTCCTTGTTATTAAACCCATTTGTAAATGTCATTTTATCATTTGCATAATGTTTCCTCCGTCCCCCATGCATCCGCTCACTCATCCAGCCAGGATGTACTGCGGTCCCATAAGTCCAGGTACCTCTCTAGAGCTGGTGTGGGCAGCGGGCGGACAGACCCGGACATATGACCTCTGGGCATCCACACCTAGGGCAGGTGTCGGCCTTTACTCAGTTCTTCCCTGTTCCTGCACATTTAGGTCATGTATTTTTTTTTTTTTTATGATTGTACAGACAACTGCAATGAACACCTTGTGTTTAAATCTTTGACCACATCTCTGATTATTTCCTGACAGTAGTCAGACGTAGAAGTGGGATTAAAGTCAGGGAGTACGCACCTTTTAAGGCTCTTGACGTGTGCTGTGGACTTTGACCGCCCGTGTTGGTGGGTACCCTTCCTTCTGTGGCCCATGAGAGATTGAAGTAGAATTAATTTTGACCTTTGATAGGTAAAAGTAGTAGCATGTTGCCATTTTCATTTTTTTTTTACTAGTGCGATGTTGGACATTTTGCCCCTCTGGACTTGTCTGAGCACATTCTTTGCCCCTCCCACTCCCCCCCCCCCCCCCCCCCCGTGGAGTCTTGGTGTCTTCTCTCTATATTTGAAGGCCGTGGCCTCTGCCCACATGGCTGCCTGGGGGCATCTGCAGGTTGAGGGCGGCCAGGTCCTCAGCTCCGCCCTGCAGACAGGCCTCCTTCTCTGGTTCACCATCTGTGGTGAACCAACTAGAAGTTACAGTCACGCGCGCCGACGTGGTGCGTGCTGAGTGCCCAGGGAAAGAGGATGCGTTAGTGGGCGTAGGCTGTAACGTGGGCTCTGCGGGGACGGAGGGGCCGCTGGTTGTGGAGGTGCGGGGCGGTCACTGCTCCAGGCCCTGGCGGGCTCCCCCCATCTTCCCACCGCTTCCTCGGGGTCTCCTGCAGGTGTGGATGGACGCGGGCACCCAGATCTTCTTCTCCTTCGCCATCTGCCAGGGGTGCCTGACGGCCCTGGGCAGCTACAACAAGTACCACAACAACTGCTACAGGTGAGCGGGGCGCAGGTCCTGGGAGGGGGCCTTCCTCCGTTGTGAGCAGGGGCCCGAAGCTGTGGTCCCCTTTCCAGACCTGGTCTTTCTCCCTCCCTTTCTTCTCTTCCCCTTCCGGTACCCGGTCTTGGGCTCCTTTCCCCCACTTCCTTTCCTCTGTCCTCTTTACCGCTCACCGTCTTTGGATGTCCCCCCCACGATGGGTTTCTTTCTCCCTTTTCCTTCCCATTTTCTGCAGGGACAGCATCGCCCTCTGCTTCCTGAACAGCGCCACCAGCTTCGTGGCCGGGTTTGTGGTCTTCTCCATCCTGGGCTTCATGTCCCAGGAGCAGGGGGTGCCCATCTCTGAGGTGGCCGAGTCAGGTGGGCGCTGCTTTGCTCCGTGGGGCCGGGGAGAAGGAGGGGCAGGGGACAGGAGGCCAGGGGTCCCAGAAGCTGGGTACTGTAGGAACCTTTCAACATCAGGCGGCCGTGCTAGGCACAGAGCAGAACCCCAAAACCAGGGGAGGGAGGAGGGAGGCAGGGACGGATGGAAGGACGGACGCACGAGTGGAAAGCGTGCTCCCCAGAGCAGTAGAAGAGCCAGCCGGCCCTGGGGAACCAGCGCACGCACGCACGCGGGCGCGCGCACGCGCGCGAACACAGGGGCGGGCCCCTGATGGCGTCTGTACCCGGCAGGCCCCGGTCTGGCCTTCATTGCCTTCCCCAAGGCTGTGAGCATGATGCCCCTGTCCCAGCTGTGGTCCTGCCTCTTCTTCATCATGCTCATCTTCCTCGGGCTGGACAGCCAGGTTCGCCCTCGCCCGCCCCCGCCCGCCCTGCGACCCCCTTACTAGCTTCTGCGTCCGCCGCCATAACCTCCCCGACCTCGCTGTCCCCCGCCCGGACTTCCCAGCCCTGGCCCCGGCATCCGGGGCCTGTCCTTGAGGCTGGTCGGGGGACGCCCGGCCTCCTCTTCCGGGAGGGGCCACCTGCTTTGCTCCCCCAGGCCCGACCCTTCCGCGCGCAGATGCGGACGCGCCCTCCCAAACCTTCGGGCCGCCCAGCCCCGCCCAGCCAACCCTCGCGGCTGGCACCTTCCGTGGTGGACACGAGGCTGAGGCAGGGTTGGCCTCACCCCGGTTCTGGGCCCCATGCACTTTGTGGGCCAGCGTGGGGTTGGGGAGCGAGGAGGCAGCGGCCCCTCTTACCAGCCCCCTCCGGCCCACAGTTTGTCTGTGTGGAGTGCCTGGTGACAGCCTCCGTGGACATGTTCCCCAGGCAGCTCCGGAAGAGCGGGCGGCGGGAGCTCCTGATCCTTGCCATCGTGGTCCTGTGCTACCTGATCGGGCTCTTCCTGGTCACCGAGGTGAGTGGCGGGGGCGGCCTGCAGGCTGGCGACCCCCTGACACCCTCAGAGCCACATTCCCTTCGCCTGCCCGGCCCTTCACTGCGAGGTTGGAGGGACCACATGGCGGAACCTTCCTGTGTTGGTTCCCTCTCCTTTGGTTTCAGATGACAGAAATCAAACAAGCTGGCTTAAGCAGGAAGGTGAATTTTTTTGGTTAGGAAACAGAAAAGTCTAGAGATGCTTCGGTTTCAGGCACGGTTGGATCCAGCAGCTCCAGTGGCATCCTCAGGGATGCTCCCCTCTATCTCCTGGCTTCCCTTTCCTCTGGTGATGTCATTCTTGAGCAGCTTTCCCTCCTGGGATGTTACAGACGGCTCTGGGCAGCTTCAGGGTCCCCTTCTGCCACCAGCCAACCCCTGGGGGGATAGGGCTCTTTCCCTGAGAATTGGCCATTGCTCTTCTTTAGGCCTGGAGCAGGGAGGGGCGCACACTCAGAGTGAGGTGGCCGCAACTCGGCAACTTCCGGAAGGTGGGATGCTGGATAGACAGCACGCTGTACGTGCACCACAGTCCCCGGGGTCCTCGCAGATGTCAGAGATGTCGCCAGATGAGGGCAGGGAGGCTGGGAGTCAGGGACAGGCGGGGCAAACTCTTTTTGCCTGCAAGGGATGAATTCCCTGGACCGGGCAGGGTGGCATCCCAGATGGGCTTCTGTCATCTCGTGTGGGCTGGGGCATGTCCCCTGCCCCCCGGCCGAGGTCTCACTCTGCCTCTTGCCCCACAGGGCGGGATGTACATCTTCCAGCTGTTTGATTATTACGCCTGCAGTGGCACGTGCCTGCTGTTCCTTTCCGTGTTTGAAGTGATCTGCATCGGCTGGGTGTACGGTAAGTGGGTGGGTGGGGGAGGCTTGGGGCCATGCGAAGGGCAGGATGTGCCCAGGGTGAGGACGGGCCCGCCGGTCTCTGCGGGTCTTTGTGCTGCTGTCCTGGTCCTTTTTACTTGAGGAGTTTAGCCGTTACTGGGAACCCAGGTGTTTCTCATTACGGCAGTGGAGCTGGGCTAATGACAACGGAGTTCTTTGAAGAGTGAGAATGATTATAAATAACTGTGCACAGCTTTCTGGGTGCAGAGGCTGTTGGAGGCCTTCTCCCATGGGAATCCTAGTCAAAAGGGACCTCCTGGGCCACTTAGTCTGATCCTTCAGAGATTCCCACATGCGCTTTCAAAGTCATCACCCAGGCTTTGCTTGAACACTTCCATGGACAGGAAGCTCATCCCCGTGTTTTTGACGTAGCCTTTTCTGTTGTGGTGGTCGTGCATTTCTTTCTGATACTTTGGTGAATTCTGGCTTCCACTGACTCCCACCGACAGCCCCGCCCCCTCGGCACCGAGGAAGTCAGCCAGCGGTGCTGACCACATGGTATCCAGGCTGTTATCGTTCCTGATGACGGCGGCGGCGGCCTGGGGTGAGGTTAGAGGAGAAGCTTTTATGTTCCGAGCACTGCACTGCTGAGTGCCGAGTGCTGTCTCGTAATCTGCACCACAGCCCTTCACAGGGGAAACCGAGGCTCAGAGAGGTTGGGTCCCTTGCCTGTGCTCACGCAGCAGGCAGGTGGAGGAGCCGTCATCATGCCGCAGGTCCCTCTGGCTCCACTGCACCAGCTGGGGGAACGGATTGTCAGTGTGCCAAAGCTCAGGGCAGAGAGGGTGCGTGGGTACCATGCAGCAGGGCCCCAGGACGAGCCGCGACTAGGAAGGGTTTTATCTTGCTACCCTAGGCCTTCCTCGTCGGCGTCCTTCCCACCCCACGTGTCTCCTACCTTTTCGCCCTGGTTTCCCCGCTGCTTTCCGACACTTGTTCTCAGAGAGGATCTGACAAACTCGATCACAGCGAGGTGTAAACGGCTGATGATATGTTACACCTACATACCTGCTTTTCACCTGGGGGGAGGTTAAGAAGCCAGAGGGATGACTGTCTAGCGTGGCATTTCGCAGTGTTCTTTTGTGGTGGTGAGGGGGTGGCTAGAGGGCTCCCAGGCCTTTCCCAGTCAGTGGCTCTTTACTTCTTAGAAGGTGGAGCAAATGTGGAAACCTAAGGACATTAAACCAAGTAAGGAGGCAGTGTTTCCATGGCCACAGCCCAGCCCCCTTCTGTGCTTCACTGGGAGCACAGAGGGGCCCCCTGGAGTCTGGGGTGCAGGTGCCGCCCCCGCCCCACAGGGCTCAGCGCTGGGCTCGAGCATCGGCCCCCTTGGTGTTTTGCTATTTTTACTTGAAGCCGAGTTCACCTCTGCAACGCAATAAGCATGTGTATAGCCGCTGAGCCCCGTTTGGGCTCACCCCCTCCTCTGTGTTAGGACTCGGGTCTTCATCCGCAGACCTGAGAGCAGAGAGACACTGGGAGGTTAGGGGCTCTCGGTTGGTGGCGGCCTCCCCGCCTCCAGTGTCACTCACGCGTCCAGATCCAGGTTCCCCACCACGGTGCGGGGAGGCGGGCGAAGCAGGTGAGTCCTTCCCCGAGCCCACCCGCCGTCCCTTTCCTGTCCTCACATTCTCCCCCCACCCACCTGGTCAGGGGCCGACCGTTTCTATGACAACGTGGAGGACATGATTGGCTACCGGCCGTGGCCCCTAGTGAAGATCTCCTGGCTCTTCCTGACCCCGGGCCTTTGCCTGGTATGTGCCCTCCAGCACCACCCCCCCCACCTCCTCCTGCCTCTAGCCATCTCGGGGCACGGGCAGAGTTCTGGGGCTCCTTCCCTCCTGCGCCTGCGCAGTCACCTGCAGGGGCTGCTTCGTGCCCTCTTATGTGCCGGTTCCCCGCCCCCCTTTTCTCACCCGTCTCTTTGCTTTACCAGCACTGCCATCTGCTCTAGTTCCTGCTCCATCCCTCCCTCCCTCGCACCTCCGTCTGTCTGTCTGCCTGCGTGATTTCCCAGCTGTCGGTCTCGCCTCCCTGCCTCTGAGCCCGCGGTCTGTGACGCACTTGTGGAGGGAGCCTCTGCTCTCCATCTCTAGAGGCGCCAGTGTGTTGGTGTTGAACTGCTCCGTCCGAGGAGAGGGTTTCCCGGGCCCCTCCCGCATCTGCGTCCTCCCGCCGTCTTTCTAGGCCACGTTCCTCTTCTCCTTGAGCAAGTACACACCTCTCAGATACAACAGCGTCTACGTGTACCCGGCCTGGGGCTACGTCGTCGGCTGGCTCCTGGCTGGCTCCTCCATGAGCTGCGTCCCACTCTTCATCGTCGTCGCCCTCCTGAAGACCCAGGGTTCCTTCAGGAAGGTAGGGGCTGGGGAGGTGGCGCATCAAAGGAGGGCACCGAAGGGGCTGGACTCTGGGCAGGACACCACGGCCGGGCCAGCTCTGAGTGCCGGGCTGCCCTTCGCTCTAAGGGAATCTTAAGGAGAAGGACCTTTGAAGAAGGGCTTCATTTTCAGAAATGTTCAAGAGTCCTAGAGTCCTAGACCTTCAGCATCTGACCTCCAGCAGATCATCTGGGCAGGTTGACCAAGGGCAGCTGTCAAGGGGTTAAGGGGGAAAGTAAGTCACAAATAAGAACACAAGGTGCCAGACGCAGAGGGTCATAGAGCACAGATTCCTGCTCTTGGAAACTGGGACCAGCAGCCATGGTTCATCCACACAGGCTCCCGGCTTCTCTCCTCCTCTCAGCCCTGCCTGCGAACCATATGCAAAAGGCTCCCTGTTTAGGGTTCGGGACATGTCTTCCTGGAAGGGATAGAGCCCGTGTCCCACAAAGACCTTACATTTGTGGAAATCTGTCTCGCCCACAAGTCACAGAAAACCCAACGTGCAATAAGCAAACGGGCTTGGTTTCTTCTTACATATGAAGAGGACTAGAGACGGGGGCTCCTGGCGTTTGGTCCAGCTGCTTAAAGAGGCCGTTAGGGACCAGACACTTCCTCTATTCCTGGACTTCCATCCTGGTCATGTTGTCTTTTCATCATCATGCTTATCACCGCATGGTCACAAGAAGGTTGTCCTGATTCCAGTCTTCACGTCTGCATTCAAAGCAAGAAGGAGGTGGCACCAGTAACAGCGGTAATCGTAGGACTGCTACTAGGAGGAACAATGATAGACACTTACTGAGCGTGTGATAATAGCAGCAGTAAGAACAGTAACAACAAGAACAAAATAGACGCTCGCTGATCACTTAACCCTGTGCCGGGCACTGTTGTCTGAGGTGTGTGCTGTCACCTTACAGACGAGTCGCAGTGTGGCTCAGTGGGGTGCCTACGACCGCGCAGGCGTCAGTAACAGAGCCAGGACGGGAGCCAGGCGGTTCGCACGCTCAGTCACACGTCACTGCCTCTTCTCACTTCTCGAGCCCTGTGCCCTTTCACTCACTCACGCTGAGCTGCGTGCTGGGCCCTGGGGACACAGGCACGAGGGCACGTCTTTGCCTCTCTGCCACCAGCACCACTGACTCCTCTTCTCCCCGCAGCGCCTGCGGCAGCTCGTCACCCCTGACCCCAGCCTGCCACAGCCCAAGCGACACCTGTGTCTGGACGGTGGCAGCAGCCAGGACTGCGGGCCCTCCCCAACGAAGGCGGGTCTCATGGCCGGGGAGAAGGAGACGCACTTGTAGGATGTGGCTGGAAACCAGGTGGCTACTGAGCCAGGAAGCTGGGTCAGGGCCCCCGTGCCCCCGGCGGACAGCCTTCACCTCTGCCCCCTCCTACAGCCCTGCCGAGACGCTCTGTGATGTCCGTGGGCATCCCCTCCCGGTGGGCTAGAGAGGGTGCCGCCGGAGCCTGCCTTGCCTGTTGGAACACCCCGTCTTATCTGTGAAGGAGGTGGTCTTTCCGGAGCCCACCGTCTGGTTAGAACAACTGCAGTGTGCAACAGCGGATCACCCACTGTCGGGAGGCTTCCTCTTAGCACTTAGGATCTCTGTGCCTGGGGAGGGTAGCGCCCGTAGAGATACATGCCACGTTGCATGTGACAACTGAACACCCCATGCTGCGTCCTGACGCTCCACTGGAGGGCTTCCTCACCTGGCTTAGTGTCCTGGACACTTTGGACACTTTGGACCCGTGAGTCCAAAGGCGGGAAGGAACCAGAGAAACGGCCACCGTTGTCTTGCATTTTCCCGGAGGCGGTGTCGCAAGGTGTCCCCAGCTCCAGCCCTAGTTCCACGCCCGCCTTGCAGTGGTGTCCTTAACACACAGAGCATTGGGGAGGTAGGGGCTCAGGATGGCCCCCACACTTGGCAAATAGGCACGACCGTGGGCCTGCCCCCAGGACAGACATGGCTAGTCGGCCGCATGTTCTGTCCCAGCTGATGCCCTCCAGAGACAGTGCCCCTGGCAGCTCCCGACCCCGACTTCATGGATGAGGAAACTGAGGAACCCAAGGGACAAAATGATATTTCAAGTTCAAGAAGCTCCTTGGGGCCAGAGACACGACTAAAGCCGGGTGTCCTGCTCTCCAGCGGGTGTCCCTCCCACTGCCCCCTCCTGCCTTGTTAACAAGCACCCGTGGGTCACCTGCCGTGTGTGCCAGCCTCCTTTCTGTTCATTGTGGTTCTTGGGGTTCTTGGGGAGGGAGAGAGTCCCCCTCAAGCAGCCCGCCCAGGTTGGCAGCCCTACCCTGGCAGCTCCTCCACTAGCCCATACCCCTCTGACCGGATTTCCTCCCTGGACTTTGGTCTTCGTCCCACTTTCCACTTCCCCTCCCCCAGGGTTTGCCTGGGCATCTGGGAGAGCCACCCCCTGGCTCCCACGGAGACAGGTGTGGGGTGCTTCTCTCCCCAGGCCCCTGCCAAACCGCGCCAGACCCTTCCCTGGCTGGGGAAGGCTTCCTGGAGGAGGCTCTGTGGTCTTGTGTTCCAACGACAGGGTGGGGGGGGGGGTCTGTGGGGGGTAGGCCACTTCTGGACAGTGTCCTGGGGAGAACCTGGGGTCTGGAAGAAGGGCCACTGCCTGCAGTGATGCGAAGGTAGGAAAAGTCACTGCCTGGTGACTGGAGGGAAAATCTGTGGTCCAGCCAGGGTGAGCTCCAGCCTGACAGCCCCAGGCATCCTCAGATCATCCGCCATCCTTCGCCCAGATCTGCAAGGGCTTCTCAGCTTGTGAGAATAGGGACGCTGGCACCCTGGGCACAAGCAGACGTCCAGACCCCTGGGTTCTGGACGTTCCCTTCTGCCTCGACTGCTCGCGCACTGGTACTCACTTTTTTTTTTTTAATTTGTTATTTACTTATTTGTTCATTTTTGGCTGCGTTGGGACTTCGTTGCTGCGTGCGGGCTTTCTCCAGTTGTGGTGAGCGGGGGCTACTCTTCGTTGCGGTGCACGGGCTTCTCACTGCGGTGGCTTCTCTTGTTGCAGAGCACAGGCTCTAGGCGCGCGGGCTTCAGTAGCTGTGGCGCGTGGGCTCAGTTGTTGTGGCTCGCAGGCTCAGTAGTTGTGGCACACGGGCTTAGTTGCTCCGCAGCATGTGGGATCTTCCCAGACCAGGGCTCGAACCCGTGTCCCCTGCATTGGCAGGCGGATTCTTAACCACCCCGCCACCAGGGAAGTCCCTGGTACTCACTTTTATTGGCGAGTCAGTGGGTAAAGAAGGAGGTCCAGCAGAAGGGGATGGAGAGGAAGTCTGCGCCAGCCAGATCGCCCTCATTTACCAAACTGGGGACCTGAGTGGGGCAGGCATGGTGCCCTCTGCTGCCGCCTAGTGGCATAAGGGAACAGTGCCGCCTCCCCAGCCCTGCCTCCCACCTCCTGAGCCCCTTCCCCAATGCCCTCACTGGACAGATGGACAGACTGAGCGTTTCCCCCTCCGCGTGCAAGCTGTCACCTCCAGAAATGAAAACTTCCTACACCCCCTCCCCGTGGCCCCGACGGGTGTGCCCAAGAGAGTCGGCTGCCTTTGGGGCAGCCCAGCTGCCAGGGACGCGGGCTGAGGGCCAGCAGGCTTCTCGGCCACCGGCCATCTGCCCCGAGTGCTGCGTGCGGAGCAGCCAGGGCGCCACATCGCCTGCTACAGGCAGTCGGGCAGCTCTGTGCGTGGGTGGCGCACAGGCTCTCTCCAGCTCGCTGGGCCCTGGGCCTCACGTCTCTGAACACTGTTCACAGCGCCCCCCCCCCCCCGCCATAATTCACCTGCTCTCTCAGCGGCCCTGATCCCCACTTTACACTCACAGCCTCTCTGCTCTGGCATGGGGACTGCTGAAGGCCTGTGTCTGTAACATCCCTCCCTCTGACTGCTTTCCTGTCCTGGCACTCAGTACAGCCTCTGACCCGTGAGTCCAAAGGCGTCAGGATGGGTGGGTGTGGGCTGGAGGGAACAGAGCAAGGGAAGGGACTTCAGGCCACTGCACAGCTCACGGGAACCCGCTCGTATCAGGTCCACGGCATGGGCAGGAGCAACTGTCTCAACTCTTTAAAGTGCCCAGAGCACTGATTCAGGGGTGTGCGTGCGTGTGCGCACGTGCGCGTGTACATGCTCGTGTGCATACGGAGCAAGTGCAGCTTATAACTTCGGGTGTTCCGTCCCATCTCTGGCGCTGAGTTTTAAACTGATGGCCTGAGCGGGCAGCTGTGATTTGTTTGGCCAGTGCGGCATTTTAAAAGAAATCTAAAGTACATGCCTCAGGCCCTCTCCGTTTCGCCACAGGCTCCACCACTCCCTATTACCCTTATCCAACCTTCTCGCACATTCATAACCCGTGCCCTGGTGGAACAACCCAGAAACCTTGCTTGAGCAGAAGCGGGAAGCACAAGCCAGCCGTCTCCGGAGCCCCGGTGCCTCGGAAGCAGGTAGTTGTCAGACAGCCACCAACCCCAGCTTGTTCACGTGTGGACTCCCATTCAGTAGACCCTTTCATGCTGTTTATTAATCCTGGGCCAATCCCCCTCCCACCAGGCCCTTCCCTTTCCCAAAGAAGGGTGCTGGCTAAGTTTATTTACAAACTAGGTCTGAAGTGTCAGGCCACAGAGCCCCACCCCCCACCCCGCGCCATGGCAGAGTGGACGCCAAAGCCCAGAAGGACTCGGCTGGACTTTCTGCAGATTGGGGTCACCTCTGTCTCCGACCCCATCAGTCCATCCAGACGTGCTCAGTAATCATCCCCCTTCTCCCTTATTTTAGGCAGGCGCATCTTTACCTGACAGGCGCTCCTCCTCTCTGTGTCCCCGCTTTCCTGGTGCCTGGAGCTCCTCCTGGGAATCCGCCACCACCCACATCCTCCCCAGGCTGGGCTTCCTGCCGAGCTGGCTCTCCAGGGCCACCGATGGTGTCCCCTGCGCTCACCTCGGTCCTCCCGTATGTCCGCCTTGCCGAGGCTGAGCCTTGGTGCTGGCTGGGCTTGGACTCTCCCCTCCTGTCTCATCTGAGAGCCCCTCCCTCTGTCCGGGTGCGGGTTGTGCTGTGCAGGAGTGAGCTCAGGTGTGCTCGGCCCCGCACCCCCTGCCCCCGGGCTGGGAGAGCTCTGGGAGCTGAGGAGGGCCTTGAGCCCTGCTGAGGCTGGGGCCCCTAACCCTTCATAAGTGCACTCTGCATTTGCAAGGTTGTGGTCTGTGTGTGTGAGGCCAGAAGGGCACCTGACCAGGGCAAATTGCCCCCCTACCAGCCTGCCATCGCCCTTTCACAGCTTTTCCCACCCACTCCACACAGAGCGCCACGAGAGAGGAATGGCCTGGGCTCCCCCTCCAGCTCCCCAAACCACCCTCCAGGTCCAGGCCACCTTGCGGCAGACCCTTAACTTCTGGTCGGGGCCTCATGCTGCTCTGCCCCCCTGGGACAGAAACATCAGCTGTGCCCTCCCGCTCTGTGTCCGTGCTGCCCAGGGATGCAGGCTCTTGGGCCTCAGGTCAGGACCTCCCCTCCCCCCAGTCAGGGAGGGAGAAGGCAGGCCGTTCAGCCTGTGAGCCTTGTAGGGCCTCAGCTGCCGAGGTGAGGGGACTGGGCTTGGGAATGGGATTGGGGGCAGGAGAAAGGAATGGGATCACGTCTCGGCGGGGCAGCGGGGAGGCAGCGTGACACAGACTAGGAGGCCTGGAGGAGAGAGGTGTGGGGAAATATAATCGCATAATCACAGGGCTAGAGCTCAGCTCCCTGGAAAGGCCTGCACCTCATCCTCCAGTGGCCAGGGGTGCAGAAGGAGCTCCCTGGGAAACGTTGCAGCCCCTCCACCTGCTGGCCCCTCAGGCCTGGTAGCCAGCCTCCAAGACGGCCCGGTGACCCTCAGGGATGTGGATGGACTGCAGGTGGGTGACTTCTGCAGTGGGTCTAGAAGCCACTGAGGCATCCACCTTGATCTCTCCAATCACTCACCCTGGGAAAAGCCAGTTGCCATGCTGTGTGGACACTCAAGCCGCCCAATAGAGAGGCCCCCATGGAGCCACCCCCGAGGATCCGCCAGTGAGTGAGCCATGTGGAAGTGGGTCCCGCAGCCCCAGCGAGCCCGCCGACGACTATGGGCCTGGCCGACAAAGGCTGCGACCTCATGAGGGGCCCCTGAGCCGGAAACGCCCTGCCAGGTGGGTCCTGAATTCCTGACCCAAGTGAGAGAGAGTGAACCGTATTGTTGTTTTAGCCACTGAGTTTTGGAGTAACTTGTTAGGCAGCTTCGATAGCTGATACAGCCTCCCGGCTTCCCCGGCTACATGAAGCACCCTCTTTGAGGGTCTGGGAAGGGGCAGCCTTGCTGCTGTTCTTCCTGCCTGAGTCCTTTGTCTTCCTCTACAACCTCACCACTCCTGAACCACACAGAGCCCTCCCTGACCCTGGCCTTGCCCTGTTCTGTCTGCTCTGGGGCCGGTGAGGGCCTGCTGCCCTCAGCCTCACATGCCCACTCCCTGACGACCCAGTGTGCCTGGCTTCCCTGCAGGGTTAGCAGCTCAGCGAAGTGACAAGAGCTGACTGGACCCGACAGGGGTGAAAAGCTTGTTAATCACCCATCAGGAAGACAGCGCGGCTGAGGCCGGCTGGTGCCCAGGCCCCGGGGCCCTGCATTCTAGTACTTTCTGCTTCCAGTCGGACCGCCAGCCAGCACGGCCAGGTCACTCGCTCTTGTGGTCTGAAGGGCCCTACTGTCATGCAAGGGGTCCAGGAGGTGAGCACAGAATTGCCAGGTGATGCCACAGAGAGAGAGGGGAGCCCTCGATGGCAGGGGTCCCTCCGCAGGGTCAGTGCCCAGCCCCACTGCTGTAGCAAGAATCCAGCCGAACTCCTGACGCAGCCGCATTCTGAGGCTTTGCTGCCCACACCATCTCACCGAAAGGGCCTGGCCCTGAGGCCAGAACTCCCACGATCCACGGTCACCAGCAGCGGACAAGCCCCTGCCAGCAAGACATAGACTCCCAGCTGCAGGCGTAAGTGCAGGTGGCCGGTCCAGCCTCAGCAGTGCATTTGGATCTGGGTCTGTCGTCCTGAGGAGGCTCCAGGAGGAGGGTGGGGACAGGGACAGAGGGTGGCTAGAGCAGGCCAGTGGGCCAGAGGAGGAAGGGCCCCTCACCAGCTGCAGGCTTTTCCTCTGAATTAATTCTAAATTTCCCCCTCTTGATGCTGTAGGGTTTTTACATAGATAATCAGACTGTCAGGAAATACTGATACTTTATTTCTCCGATCCTCACTGCTTTCATTTTTTTTTCTCGTCTTCCTTCACTTGGTAACTAGAAGTGGTGGTAGCAGGCGTCCTTGCCTCTTTCCCAGTTTGAAAGGAATTCTAACGTTGCACCATTGAGTAGGATCGTTGTTGTAGATTTTTGATAGATACTATTTATTTGGCTATGAAGTTTTCTTCCAAGGTTGCTGTTTTTTTTTAAAAAATCAAGAATAAGTGTTGATTTTTAGTGATTGCTTTTTCTACATCTTTTGAGAGGATCATATTGTTTTTATCCTTTAGTCTTTAATGTGGTGAATGATATTGATGGATTTTTAAAACATTTAACCATCTTTTAATTCCTGGGACAAACCTTAATTTGGTCATTGTGTATGGTAGTTTTGTAATTCAATGCTAGATTCAGTTTGTTAATATTTTGTTCAGAATTTGGCATTTATGCTCACAAGCAAGAGTGGCCTAGAGTTTTCCTTTCTCATATTGTCTTTGTCTGGTTTAGTTTTTGTTTTTAAGGTTACACTAGACTCATAAAAAGGCATTTGGGAATTTTCTTTTTCTCTTCTCTGAAAGAGTTAACAAGAGATCAGAACTGTCTGTTCCTTGAATGTATAGTAGAATTTTATAAAATCATCTGTCCTGGGGCTTCCCTGATGGCGCAGTGGTTAAGAATCCACCTGCCAATGCAGGGGATACGGGTTCGAGCCCTGGTCCGGGAAGATCCCACATGCTGCGGAGCAACTAAACCTGTGCACCACGACTACTGAGCCAGCGCTCTAGAGCCCACGAGCCACAGCTACTGAGCCCACGCGCCACAACTACTGAAGCCCGCGCACCTAGAGCTGGTGCTCCGCAACAAGAGAAGCCACCGCAATGGGATGCCCGCGCACTGCAACGAAGAGAAGCCCCCCACTCGCCACAACTAGAGAAAGCCCGCGCACAGCAACGAAGACCCAACACAGCCAAAAGTAAATAAATAAATAAATTTATTTAAAAAAATTATCTGGCCTGGTGCTGCTTTTTAGGGAGGATGGTAAATAGATTTTAAACTACATATTCAAATTTCTTTAAGGGTTATCCATCTCTGATGTTCTACTTGTTCCTGAACGAGTTTTGGTGAGATATTTTCTAGAATAATGTTCATTCTGTGAAGGTTTTCAAACTTACTGTCAGAGTTTATAGTTTATTTGTAGTATTGTCTCTATTCATAAGAAAATCTCTGCGGGACAACAGTCCCACTTCTTCACCCTCAAGTCTTTTCTCTGGGCCGACTCTCTCATGATCGTCTTACCAGAGGTTTGTCAATTTTATTAGTCATGACCTAGAACTAAATTTTGGCTTTGTTAAGCCTTTTTATCGTATATGTATTTTCTGTTTCATTATTTCTGCTCTTGTCTTTATTATTTCCTTCCTTCCTTTTGCTTACTTTGCGATTATCCTGTTGTCCTTTTTGTAACTTTTTTAAAATTAATTTTTTTATTGGAGTATAATTGCTTTATAATGGTATGTTAGTTTCTGGTGTACAGTGAAGCGAATCAACTATAGGTATACATATATCTCCTCCCTCTTGGAGCTCCCTCCCACCTCCCCCCCGCCCATCCCACCCATCTAGGTCACCACAGAGCACTAAGCTGAGCTACCGGAGCTATACAGCAGGTGCCCACTGTTTTACACATGGTAGTGTATTTACGTCAAACCTAATCTCCCAATTCGTCCCACCCTCCCCTTCCCCCACTGTGTCCATTCTCTACATCTGCGTCTCTATTCCTGCTCTACAAATAGGTTCATCTGTACCATTTTTCTAGATTCCACATATATGCGTTAATATACCGTATTTTTCCCTTTCTGACTTACTTCACTCTGTATGACAGTCTCTTGATCCATCTACATCTCTATAAATGACCCAATTTCGTTCTTTTTTATGGCTGAGTAATACTCCATTGTATATGTGGACCACATCTTCTTTATCCATTCATCTGTCGATGAACATTTATGTTGTTTCCATGACCTGGCTATTGTAAATAGTGCTGCAGTGAGCATTGGGGCGCATGTGTCTTTTCCTGTGTGGGGGGGTTCTTTTGGTTTTTTTTTTTTTTAGTACTGTGGGATTTTTAAAAATTTACTTATTTAATTTATTTTTGGCTGCGTTGGGTCTTCATTGCTGCGCACGGGCTTTCTCTAGTTGTGGCGAGCAGGGGCTACTCTTTGTTGCAGTGCGCAGACTTCTCATTGCAGTGGCTTCTCTTGTGGAGCAGGGGCTCTAGGCGTGCAGGCTTCAGTAGTTGTGGCTCACGGGCTCAGCAGTTGTGGCACATGGGCTCAGTAGTTGTGGCTCGCGGGCTCTAGAGCGCAGGCTCAGTAGTTGTGGTGCACGGGCTTAGTTGCTCCGCGGCATGTGGGATCTTCCCGGACCAGGGCTCTAACCTGTGTCCCCTGTATTGGGAGGCGGATTCTTCACCACTGCGCCACCAGGGAAGCCCTGCATGTGTCTTTTTGAATTATGGTTCCTAAACAGTCCCCTAATCCGTAAAAGGAAGCAGCTAGGTTGTTACGCCGACCTGGGTTCTTGGATTCTTTAATCAATAGAAATTGTTAAGAGGCCAGACAGCAAATTCAGGCAAGGCTTTATTGGGGCTCATGCTGCAGCAGCATGAGCTGAAAACAAGTGACAGATTCCCTCGGCGGGGGTAGGGGGAGTAGGGGAAGCTGGCCCCTTAACTGGGGGGAGGGTATGGATGGATGGGTGGATCCGCCGGAGGCGTGGCTTAGGGGGGTCTGCCCACCCCCCTGGTGGTGCTGTGTGCAGGGATCGTGGCAGGTGGGTTTTGGCCTTTTTGTATCTTATTGTTCATGATTTGCCCCAACTGTGCAGGCACCCAGTTAGTTTAGCTCCTTATAGTTTCTTTGTATTCTGTTGCTCGAAGAGAGCAGACGTGTGTCCAGGTGCAAGCACTGCAGTGAAGGGTCCCACGTCCCACATCCCAGCCTGTCTCATAACCTGTTTGCCTCCAGGTCTGACATTCGGGACTCTGTGACTCCCTGTGGGGGAGGGAGGCTGCTTCCTACCCAGCTGTCTCGGGAGGAAGAAGGACTGGGTGTTCCTGGGAGGGCAGCAGGTCTGTCCAGGGGCTTTGGGAATGTGGGAACATGAGCCAGCTCCCCTGGTGCTCTCCTTGCCTGTGGCCAGTTCCCACAGTTTTTCCAGAGTTTGCCCTGAGGTTTTAGGGTCATGGGAGCAGGAAGCACTGAGGTGCTAGGGGCTGGCTAGTGGGGTGAGGGCGCCTGGTTCTCTAGGGAAAGAAGCCACCAGACCTGCAGGGGGGGAGGGGAGGAGGGGGTGAGGAGAGAGTTCCCATCCCTCATTCTTTGGCCTCCTCCGGAATGGAATTTTCCTGGCGGGATGAATTCTGAATCCAGGCTGGGGCCTGGGGCTGATACTGGGCCCGGAGGCCTTCCTGGGAAGGGGAGGGGAGCAGATAAGAACGCAGCCTGCAATTCCAGGCCACTTGCCTCAGGAAGGGTCTCTCCCAAGGCCAGCAGTGCTGGCTGGGGCCTCTCCAGGCCAGGCCTTGCCCTGGGATAGGGGGCTCCCCTGGCGTCCCCGTCGGCATCTGGCCCAGTGGCCGTGTTCTTCTCAGTGGCTCGCTCTGGGGTCCAAGGAGATGGAGCAGGCGGGAGGTGAGGGGAGCAAGTGAGGGGACCCGCTGTCAGGCAGCGGCCGGGTTGCCAGGGCCATGCGGAGCCCTAAAAGGAAGCAGCCCGAGGGTCAGGGCGGTGGGGAGCCAGGGACAGAGCTGACGTCCCTGCAGAGCCGCATCCATGAGCGGTCAGAGAACGATGGGCCCGCGTGAGCGGCCCTGGGTGATTCCTCCAAGGGCCTCTCTCCCCGGAGTCTCAGCCCAGGCCTAGCCTGCACCTCCCGCTCTAAACCAGCCCCATCCAAATGCCTTCCCTCGAGGTGGGTCAGCGTTAATTCCATCCTGGGTGTCCACATACGGTGATTGGTGGTGACCCCTGGAAGGCAGTGATCAGTCAGCCGCGTCTGTGAAGGCGGGGAAAGGGGTGTGTCTGCCAGCCCTGCTGTAGGAGAGTCAACCTACGAAGGCCTCACCTAATTCATGCTGAGATGAGAAAGGCCGTCAACCCCAGGACCAGGTGCTGATAGGCCACGGGGTCCATCCTGTTATTTTTCTGGATGGCCAGCGGGAGTCTGTGAGTCCACTTGGGAATAGGTGGACAGCGTGGCCTGCAGGCCAAGCAGGCCGGGGCTGGGATCCTTCCAGCAGGAGCCGCTCTGGGCAGCCGCTGCTGGCTGCCGGGGCAGCTTTCCTTGCTGCTGGGCTGGTCTCCCGGGCCCTCCTACTGCCGCGGGCCCTTCGCGTTGCTGCCGCCACCCAGCCTGCTGGGGCCGCCCGACCGGGCCGCTCACCCTCCCTTCCTTTCCCGAGAGCCCGGTGACCGTCTGTCCTGGGTTTCCTAGGAGAGGCCCATTTTATCATTTCCTCAGTTAAGGTGGTTTTATTTATTTTTTTTTCAAGTTTTTTTTTGATGTGGACCATTTTTAAAGTCTTTATTGAATTTGTTACAATATTGCTTCTGTTTCATGTTTTTTGGTTTTTTGGCCACGAGGCATATGGGATCTTAGCTCCCCGACCAGGGACTGAACCCACACCCCCTGTACTGGAAGGCGAAGTCTCAACCACTGGACCACCAGGGAAGTCCAGGTGGTTTTAAAATGCATTTAAGATTTAGTAAGTAAGTATATTTTTGTATCAGGAAATATATGGCAGACTGTCCTGGTTTCTGCCGCATTCCACACCTAGAGGTGGTCTCTGAGCTGCTCACCTGCCCCCAGACCCAACCTTGACCTTGTTGAATTTGCTGCCTCACAGAGGCTTTCCTTGACTGTTTGCTCTAACCAGCCCCGCCCATCACCTCTATCGCACCACCATCCACTGTGTGAGAAGATTGGTCCATTTGTGTATTTTGGACGGCGCCACCCAACATGAACCCCTGGAGAGCAGGCACTTTGCTCAGCCCATCACCGCGCATCCCCCACCCCTGGACCAGTGCCGGGCGCACGCCAAGCACCAGGTGTCCCTAAGCTTGTTGGATTTTCCCTCTTCTAGCGCTGGCATCTTCTGACCCATTGCTCTCAGCCAGAAACCTGTGAAGCCTGGGCCCCCTTGTTGGAGGCATTCTAAGTCAGTGGCTGATGAGTCTGAGGTTCCCCCGTCTAAAGGGTCGCTACAAGAAAGAGGCACTGACCATAGCTGTCCATCCGTATGGCGGGTGGACCCAGAGGGCCTGGGGCACCAGAGGCTGTCTGCCTTTCTACCGGAGGGCTGGCCCCTCCTCCTAGATGGCCTCGAGGCCAGAAGACTTGGAGAACGGTGCCCCTTCCCATGTCCACGCCCCATGTCCCCACACAGACAGCAGCAGTCCCATTTGGCCCTAGGCCCTCTCCCAGGCTTGGGCTGAGCCGGGTCCCCTCAGGGGTGCTCTCGAGGGACCAGGCCTCAGCTTCCTGGGTCAGAAAGTTCTCAGGATGGGACAGGTCAAAGCCGGCTCCAGGCTTCTCCTGGAATTTCCCGTTTCTTGGAAGGAGGGTGAGGTCATGTTCCTTTTCACTTTAATGGGGTAATGGGGCCCAGCCTGGGGTGCTGTCTGGATTTCTGTTCAGAGGTCTGGTCACCAGGAGAGCTGGATGCCCTTTTTGCAGGTGGCCCCGGACCAGCCATCCCGCCCAGTTGATTCTCTCCCTCGGTGCCTCAGCTTTGCTGCAAGGCTTCTCCTCTCCCTGCTGCCAGGAGGCATGACTTTGGGGCAGGCCCCTGCCATGGAGCCTGATCTGCACCTTGCACGTGGTGTGAGTGCCGGCCAAGCACCCTGCGCCTCTCTCCAGCCCGGATTTCAGTCTTCTCTCGTGCATCACAGTCACCCTCGCCTCTGTAGGATCTTGGCATCCCTTCCAGCTCCAGCAGGGGACCCGGCACACCTCGGGCTCCATAAATGTTTGCTCCACTCCACTCTGTGGCTCTGTGACTTTTCCCAACAATGTTCTGCCAATCCTTTCACCTGGGCCTGTTCCCCTCCACTTTAGGGAGGGTATACCCTGGGGCTTCTCAAGCCAGACCGTGTGATTAGAAGGTCGGGCTTCAGAGCTGACATCTGGTGAAAATCACCCGAGGCTGATGACCAAATGTGGTCAGTAGGACCCTGCCACCCAGCATACCCAGCCGAGCGGGGCAGATGGAGTCCTAGCCCGCTGGACTCCCACTCTGCTGGGGTGCACGTTGGCCGTCGTGGTGCTTCCTCCCTCCAAAGCTGCCCTGGTCGCCACTGAAACCTTCTCTCTTACCAGGCTAGAAGGTGTGTGTGTGTGTGTGTGTGTGTGTGTGTGTGTGTGTGTGTGTGTGTGTGTGTGTGTGTGTGTGTGTGTGTGTCTGTGTGTCTGTGTGTGTGTGTGTCTGTGTGTGTGTCTGTGTGTGTGTCTGTGTGTCTGTGTGTGTGTCTGTGTGTGTGTCTGTGTTGGTGGGGGTCTCTCTCTGGCCTGCCCGCCCATCAGATGGCTCCTGGCACCTAGCCCCGTTTGTTTAGGAAGGGGTTCCCTAACCGTGTCACAGGGTAGCATGGAAGGGGTGGCACCCCTGTGGCCAGAGGAGGCGTAGCTGCTGCCCTGGGCCCTTGCGATGCCGCCAAGATGTGATCTGAGGTGGAGCCCCCTCTTGGAGAATGAAAGAAACAGAACCGACACAGTTTGCTCAAGTGACATATTTCAATATAATCTCTAAAACTCTATGAATTGAACAGATAAAATACCTCTGAGCTATTTTGTTACAAAATATTTGCCATTTGGATTAGTTGCTGGGTGCAGCCGCCCTGCCTTTCTTTCCCTAGAGAGGCTGCTCTCTGAAGGGGGGGGGGCGGGGGGGGCCGGGAAGGGTGTGTGCAGGGGGAGGGGTGCGGCAAGGATGTATGTACAGCAGGACACGGGGACAGACGGACCGACGGTTATCGGGGAAACCTATTGGCAAAGAGAGACGTCTGGCAGGCGGTTGGGGGGACAGGTGGGGCGGGGGCCAGGGGCCTGGGGCTGATCGCGTGGGTGCCTTTGCACGTAGGCAGCCAGGCTTCCAGGACATGCTCCAGCTCTGGAGTGGGCTGGCCCCAACACGGGTGGGAGAGCTAGTTTCACCTCCCGCTCCTGATTCTGGAGTTGGGGCTAAATGGATAAAACCAGAAGGGGGCCCGGTCCCCAAAGTAAGGCCTCGAGTGTCGATATCGCAGGGCTACCTTGGGGTCCTTGCGCGTGTGCCCAGGAGGCTGTGTCTGGGAGCCCAGTCAGCACCCCACGGCTCCCCTGGCCTAGGGGTGAGCGGGCGGCCTGAGAGCATTTCCAGCTGGGCCCTCCGGGAGGATGGAGGCCCTGACGTGGCCACAGCCACGGGGAGGACACGAGGCTTGTCACAGCTGTCTGGGGGCTCGGCTCTGGGGACAGGCACGCAGACGGGTCCCAACGTCAGCCTGCTGGCTGGTCAGGGGAGGGGAGTCACAGAGGCCGGGAACCCTTGCTTCCCCGACTGTGAGTCGGCCCCGCCGCACCCTGCCCCAGGCCTTCGGGCATTCAAGCCCCTCGCCTCTCAGAATTCGCTGCACACGCTGCTGACCGCAGGCTGGCGTGCTTCCTCGGCCAGGATGCCCAGTGCCGCCGGTGGGGCCCAAGGCAGCCACCGCAGCGACCGGGGCCGGCGGGGAGTCCCTACCCAGGGGAGGGCACAGAGATACCGGAGCATCTGGGCCCCCAGAGAGATGCTCCACGGACGTGCCAGCCCTGAGGCGCCTGCAGGTCCCAATTTGGAAAGTCTGGGCGTCAGCAGAGTGGGAGGGGGGCACCGGGTGAGCAGGTGACAAGGGGCCCGGGAGCTGGGACTGTACCCCCATGGCTCCCACCCCATAAACATATCCAGCCACTCGTAACTCCTCTTCTTCTGAACCCACACCCCTGCCGCCCAGGCCTCGGGCACCGGGTGTGTGAACCATGCGCCCCATCAGTCAGCCGCTCTGCCCTGAAAGGCTGTGATTGGAGCGACCGTGTGACAGAAAAGACACACGAGAGGGGCCGGGACAACAAGGACGGGGGCGGCGCGGGGGGGGAGGAGACAGCAAGCGGTCACACGTTATGGACACCCGGCTGACGAGACAGGGCCAGAATACACGCGCTAGGGGACAGCATAGTGACTCCTGGCGATCACACACAGACACACGCAACTAGGTCACCTAGGATCTCTGAGAGCAGGGGGAGTCCGGCCTCCTAGTGGCCCGGGGGCCCGCAGCTGGGCTGTGGGGTAGGGGTTAGGGAGAAGCAAATGCACGCTAGATCAGTATTCACCTCCACCTCTCGGGATGTCTTGGACCTGGGCTCCGAGAGGGAGGGGACCTTAACGAAGGACAGCAGTGAGCTGTCGGCTCAGGACCAGAGGAGGGTCTGGCCTGGCTCGGGACCGACAGTCCCTGGAAGGGTACCCACCCCGGGATCTTTGAGGCGGGGCTGCCTGAGCCCTGTGGGGCTGCACAGAAGTTGGCTCTGATCCTGCTGGGCTCTGGGTTGGGCCGCGAGCCCTCTTGGCTCTCCTTGGTGATTTTGAAGGTGTAGGGACTCTTCCCCGCTGCTGCAGGCGGGCCTGCTGCCTTCTGGGGTGTGGCGGGGGCGGGGCTTAAAGGGCTAGTTTGGGACGGCAGCAGGGGACATGCCAGGCCTCTGGAGCACCTGGCGCTCTCGCCCACTTCTGCGTCCACGTCCCTCGTGGAGGCCACGGAAGTCATTCAGGAGGGTGCCTGGCCCTGGGCCGGAATCCTGCCTCTGCTGGCTGCATTCACCCCTGGGCCCACCCCTGCCCCTCCCCGTTTCTGCTCCGATACCTGGATCTCCTATGTATGTGTTTATGCCCTGGGCGCACTGGCTGGGTATGACTTGGGGCTAGAGAACAAGAAACTCTTTAAAAGGTGCATTTTGTAGATACGTGACCTGATTCCCTGGCTCTGTTGAACGGACCGAGAGAGCTGAGATGGGTGCCCCCTCCCATCCCCCCCTTTCCCAGTGCTCTCCTGAAGTCTCGGCAGCCCTGAGCAGGCAGCGCCCCAGCCCCTGAGAAAGCAGGAGAGGCCCTGGGAGGAGGGGAGTCTGTGGCCAGGACAGCCAACATCCCTGGGCGCAGAGGAGTCACCTCTGCAACCTCTGCAAGACTGCCGGGCTTGGCGGGGCGGGGGGCAGCAGAGAAAGCCCCCTCCTCATGCCTCCCCCTGACCTGGCCGCTCCAGGGACCCAGGGCTGACTGTCCACCACCCAGCGTGGCACCCAGCGCTGGGGCGGTGAGCCAGACCACCTTCTAAGGCTTGGGTGCTGGCCACCCAGCCCTCACGCCTGGCAGACTTGGCCTGGAAGCCGGAGAGGCCCTCAGTCCCTGTTCCAAGTGGCCAGAGTAATGGTGCGGGGAGAGGAGGCCTGGCTGTGCCTGGCTGTGTTGGGCCCCAGGAGAGTGAGGGGGTGTCTGCAGATTTGGGGGGAGGGTCGCTCAACTGAGCAAGGGAAGCTTGGGCCAAGCAAACCAGGTGCCAGGGACTGGGATTCTCTCTCTGAAACGACAGTGGTGAGTGGCCAGGAAGGCAGCGCGCCGGGCGTGGGGAGCAGCGGGTGAAGGGGCAGCGGGGGCCCCGACGCAGCCCCCCGGGACAGCAGCGTAGGGGGGTTGCCGAGCCTACACCAGGCGCCGGTGCAGCAGGGAGCCAGGCGGGCAGAACTGGTGCGGGTGGTTGTAGGGGGGCGGGGCGGGGGGCAGGGGCGGCTGGTGGGCCGCCTTGACGGGGGAGCCCGGGCCGCCCAGGGCCGTGGAGGAGGACGCGGTGTAGCAGGATAGGGCCTGGCTCAGCAGGGGCTCCATGCGGGCCAAGCAGGGCTGGTCCAGGACGATGACCTTGACAATCTGCTGGCACTGCACCAGGGTCCCGGGGGCTGTGGGCGGCGGTGGTGGCAGCAGAGGGGCCTGCTCCCTCGAGGGGCTAGGCTGCAGGTCTGGCGCTGGCGCTCCCCTCGCGGCCCCCAGCCCGGAGTAGTGCTGGGACGTTTGAAGCCTGTTGTGAATTGACACCTAGTTTAGAAACAGCCAGAGAAGCGTGAAATGTTACAAGACTAAGTCCCAGCTGCTAGGACTGGCCACCCTGGGCCTCCCTTCCCCCCTTCCCCGGCCCCTGTGCCCACCAGGGGCTCGCAGCCCTCACCTCGGCCCGCTGCCCATCTCTCCGCCACCCAGAGGGCACCCAGCTGGCAGGCAGAGGCGCTGAGCCTGGGTGGAGTCCAGAGACGCTGTGCTCTACCCGGCCTGAGCGGCCTGGCTCCTTCTGTGGGATGGGCGGCTGGACCGATGGACTCAGGTCCTGCTGGGTGGCCCTGGGCCCCAGGTGGGCGCCCACCCGCCTTCCCACCGACCTCGAGCTGGGAAAGCAGGGGTATCTGCCTGCGCCCTGCCTCCCAGGGGTGTGCGGCGGACACAGGGACAGGGTCTGGAGTCAGGTGGCTTGGAGCTCTGCAAGCCCCTAACCCTCCCACCAGCTTTTTAAAGGGAGGCCTTCTCATCACTGTGAATCACAAAGGTGTCCAGACCCTGGAATGCCGGGGACCCCGAGGGGCGGTGTGGACCTGCCCCATCCTCCCAGACTCCCCAGGGCTGTGCCCACACATTCGAGAGCGGCCAAGGCCAGAGCCAGGTCCCCAGCTGCCCTTCTGGCCCAACCTGGGCCCTGGAGAAATCCGTCCCGCTGCAGGAGGGGGAACCCAGAAAGCGCTCTAATCTTTCCCCCTTGGGCGGGGCATGAGGGGGTGGCCCATGGAGGGCACTGGGAACCAGCCTGGCCTCCTCTTGCTAGCAGGGGAGGTGGAAGAAATAGGATGATTCTGGAAGGAGAGGGGTTTAATTCCTCATCCCTCCAGCTCACCAGCCTGTAGATACGACACACGATCCCACCTGGACCCTTCAGGGAGTGGCTGAGACCCTTCTCTCTGAGGATGCCCTTGGGTACCACGACCCAGGCCCGCTGCTCAGTGCACGGGGGGCGGAAACCGAGGCTGCAGGGGAGGGGATCCTATGGCCAGGTCTAGACCAGGAGGGCCCTGCCCTAAACCATCTCAGAGCCCTAAGCCTGACCCTATTTACTGGCAAAAGGTGCAGTTTCAGGAACGCCCCCTCCTGGGTCCGGGCACTGCTCTGCTGGGCTGCTCGGCTCTCCAGCCCCGTTCCTCGGCCCTTGGGTTTTCACAAGCGCCCACCGCCAAGCTCCGCAGGCTGCAGGCTCTACTCCCCATTCTCAGCCTCCAGCCTCAGCAGTGTGTTCTAAGCCTGAGCTTCCCCACCTCCCAGTCAATCAAAGGAGCCCCGGAGCCCCCTCAGTGCCCTGCCAAGCCCTGGGCTGGGCCGAGGGCAGGGCTGCGTCCACCTCCCTCTCGGGGAGCCCTCTGTGGTCCTCACTGGGACAGAGGCCTCTGTCCACTGCTGCTGGGGACGGGTGGGTGCGGCTCCATTCCCCACCTGCTTGTCTTCTGAGTTGTTCCCTGGGAGAAAGTGGCCTGAGACAGCGGGGCAGGCCTTCTGCTCTCCGCCCCCAGACCTTACAGCTGCCCTTCCCCAGGCAAACGCCTGGCCGCCCCAGTCCAGACCCTCCGAGCCCCGCTGTGGCCGCAGCCCTGGCCTCACCCTGCACCTCCTCTTCGCCTCCCCTTCCCCCCTCCCCCTCCACTGTCTGCACCTCCCTCCGGTCAGTAAGTGAAAAGCAGGAAGTGACAGCAAAACGTTCCCTCATTCTGACCCCCTTCCCACCTCCCTGCTGATGAAAGAAAGAAGAGAGAGTGGGAGAGAGAGGGAGAGAAGATGGAACATGGGTGGCAGGCCTGACAGCTCGGACAGGCTGGAGAAGGGCCTGCCGGGGGGCGGCCAGGCAAGGACAGAGCGGGTGGAGGACGCGGGAGCGCAGGGTCCAGCCGAGGCCGGCGGTGAGGCCGCATCTGTGCAGGGGAGCAGAGGCTGTCAGAGCCCCGGGACTAGCCGGGCTGGCAGCCTTGCAGATAGCCACGTGGGCCTCTGGGCCGGGGAGGAGGGGATAATGGTCCCCAGATCGCGGCCCTCCCTGGGCAGGCGGTGCTAAGCCACAGGCAGGGCTGGTAGAACAAACCGAAGGGAAGGGCTGGTAACCTCGTGTGTTTATCTGCAAGGCTGGAGAACGGGCAGCTGCAGCATGATGGGCAGAGGAGGGGCAGGGGATGGAATACCCACCCTGGGGGCTTGTCAGCTGCTGGGGCAGGAAGCTCCTCCGTGCGAAGGTGCCTCCTCCAGACACAGGTGTGGGGGGGGGGGAGGAGAAGCTGCGGTTTTCTGGGGTGTCCTGGGGCTTCCCCAGGCTTAGGCTGGGGGCAGGGCTCCTCCCTCAGAGCCCGAAGTTGGGGCTCCTCCAGCTTGGAGTGAGGGTCTGTGTGAGCAGTGAGGGTCCCTGGAGGCCTGGCAGAAAGGAGTGAGGGGCTCACCAGGGTCCGAGGGGAGCCAGTGGGGAGGGCTGGGGCCCAGCAGGCCTGCGGGGCAACTGCATGCCCCGTCCCGGGTGGCCGCCGGGGGCCTGGCGGGCACCAGCTGCTGCTGCTACTTCTCCAGTCCCCTCCCTCCAACGTGGACAGTCTTCAGATGCAGCAGCCGCCCGCCCCGCTCCAGGAGAAGCCCGAAGACAACCCCACCCCCACCTCGCCTCACCTCCTCCTGCACATCCCACCCCGTGGCCAGCTTTCCAGATGGACCAGCTGTCCTGGGAGGAAACTGTACCCTCCCAGCCGCCTCCACTTTCCCCAGAGGCATCCAGGAGGGCAGGGTCTGCCCCGCCGTGCTCACTCGGGCAACAGACCTAAGGGGTGATTCTCGAAGGGGCCAAGCTCCCTGCTACAGAGGCTGGCAAGATGTGGAGGAGGGAACCTTGGTCTCTGATACGGGAGCATCAGGACCACAGGCGTGTGCGGGGTGGCGGATTTGGGGGACTGCGGGAGGGGTGCGATGGGGGCATTCGGGGCTTTATCTGCACGCATTAGTGTGGGAGCTCAGCCTGGGGGGCTCGGCGGGGAGGGCGGGCTGGGGAATGGGAGGGGGCACTGTGGCTTGATTAGGTGCTGGAAGAGTGGTATTACCCATGCTAGCAGTAACTTTTAATTGTATCTCTTGAAATTGGTAAAATGGTGAGTCGGGCTGGGGAGGCATTGATTAAAACCTGAGAAGAGAAACAACAGAGACAGTGAGAGGAGGGCAGGGGGCACAGACTCACTCACCTGGGCAACCAGGCCTCCACTCACCTCCGCCGTGCTCTCCGCCGCCTTCTCTGCCGGTGCCGCTTCCCTTTTGGCTTTGAATGCAAAGAGCACAGGGCTCACTCTCCAGCTGGCCCCGTCCCCGCACAAAGCCCTGTCTCCGCCGCCCCGCAGCCCCCAGCCAAGCCTCCCTGCAATTCAGTGCGGCGGCCGGAGGCTCCAGGACCCCCACCGCTCCGGGGGCAGTGGACTGGGTGTCTTGAGCCCAGCTCTGCCACATACGAGCTGTGTGACCTTGGGCGAGATGCTACACCTCTCTGGGCCCTCATGGACTAGAAGGTCTCTGACATTTTTCCCTGCTGGGTATTGTGGAGTCTCCTTTACCCACAGTCAGAGCGCCCCATACGGACTGTGCAGGTTGGTTGTGAGGAGGCCTTGGTTCTTGGTTCCCAGAGCAAAAGGGGGCTCCTCTGTGTCTGTGGCACAGGCTCCGAGAGGGAGGGGCCCCGTTCCTTTCCTGTTCCTGCTCCTTAGCTGAGCGGTGAGGGTTCAACTGCACAAGCCACAGGGCAGGGCCTGGCACGAAGAGCTGCTAATGGCTCTGACTGCTACCAGGGCCTCCTGATGGGCCTGGCACAGCACCAGGGGCCCTGCAGACACCCGGGGACAGCGTGATGATTTTTTCTGGCTCAGTCACCCCTGACTCCCACCCCTACCCCCAGCAGGCACCCCAGAGCCCTCGGCCAGGGCCCCTCTGATTTCTCACACCCCTGGGGAGGGTGCTAGTTCCCTTGCTGTGCACATCCCTCTGCTTTCTGTAGCACAAGAGGAAGCTGGGGAAGGAACTGATGGACAAGGCCCTGGAGATACACATCAGGGCCTGGCCAGGGGCTGCAGCTTCCCAAAGAGGCAGGCTGGGCTGCAGAGAGTGGAGTGGGGCAGGGTGTCCGGGAATCAATCACAGCTGAGGTTTGACTCTATTACACAGCTGTGAAAACAAGAGCGTGTACTCTGACCTTGTAGAAATAAAGGGCCAGGACTTCCTTGGTGGCGCAGCGGTTAAGAATCCGCCTGCCAATGCAGGGGACACGGGTTCGAGCCCTGGTCCAGGAAGATCCCACATGCCACGGAGCAACTAAGCCCGTGTGCTACAACTACTGAAGCCTGTGCACCTAGAGCCCGTGCTCCACAACAAGAGAAGCCAGTGCAATGAGAAGCCCGCGCACTGCAGCAAAGAGTAGCCCCCGCTTGCTGCAACTAGAGAAAGCCCACATGCAGCAATGAAGACCCAACACACCCCAAAATAAATAAATAATATAAATTTATAAAGAAAGGAAGGAAGAAGGAAAGAAGGAAGGAAAGAAGGAAAGGAAGGAAGGAAGAAAGAAAGAAAGAAATGAAGGGCCAGCTGAAAACCAGGGCAGGTGGAGAATTATGAACACGTGGTGGCGGGTCAGACCCATACACCGAGGAGCCACCACAGCGAGGGTCTCCATGAGCTAAAAGAGCCCCGAGTCTTGCTTGGAAACAAATCTCCTCTCCCAGCTGGTGTGACCAGTCCTGTGATGCTGATACAGCATCTCGGCGCCACGGCCGTAACCGGGGGTTTGGAACCAGCATGGAGCCCACTGGAGTGTCTCAGCGCAAGCTGACGTCTTGCTGGGACCCTGGCTTTCCAGGGCTTAGCACGAGGCACACAGCAGGCACTCAGTAAGTGTTCATTAAATGTAGGAATAAACGACTGAATTAATTAGTGAACAGCTCTGGATGGTTCGCTGGGGTTTGCTGGGATGGGATTTAATTCTCATGCCACCTCTCCTAATTCTTTTCTGTTTGGGGCAGATGGAGCAGGGGTGGGGGGGTGAGGGGTGGAGACAACTCTTCCTGTCTCCCTGCAGGTTGGGGGGAGGGGGAAGGTAGGAGGGGGCAGTGGGAGCGGGTCTAGAGAACGTGGCCAAAGGTGATACAAAATCTGAAGCTGGCTTGACTTCTCTGGAGTGAAAATTCAACTTGAAGAAATCATTTGAGAAATTGGGTTTGAGGGTTCATCTGGGTTTTGGGGTGCTGACTCGGGCCTGGGATTAGAGAGTGATGTTGGCTCATTAGGGGAAGGTCTTGATGGGGCAGATCAAGATTTCCAGACCCTTCTGGCCACCTGCCTTCTCACCTGCTCCCAGCCACAGACACGGCACTTTTTCCTCACGTGGCTTCCCTTTCCCACAGCCCTAACCCCCGGTGTGCGGAGGGAACAGGTGGGCACTGGCGCCCTGAGCCTGATGCCTCCGGGGGAACAGTGACCTTTCTAAGTGGACACGTTTCTCTCTCACCTTCCCCCTCAGTCTCACTGCTAAAGACCCAGCAGATGAGGCCACGGAAACGAGCCTTTCCCTCACCCGAATCCCCAGGACCCCAAGGCCAGGGTCGCTGAGTGGCCTGCACGTGGACCAGGGCCGCAGGTCTGGAGCTCACCTGTGGGCGATCCCTGCTTCGACCGTGGCTCCCCCTGGGCTCCCCCAGCCTTGAACAAGAGGGTCTTCGTTCCTTGCTGCTTCTCCAGCTCCCCTGGGGAACGGAGAGGCGCGTGAATGGAGAGAAAGCCCGACCTCCAGCACAGAGGGGAGAGGAGACGTGAGACGAGGGCAGGAGGAGGCCGACCTCCAGCACACAGGGGGGAGGAGAAGTGAGACAAGGGCAGGAGGAAGACGAGGGGCTCCCAAACACGCGGCACCCACGCCACGTCAGCCTCAATGAAACCCCGACCTCCAGCACACAGAGGAGAGGAGAAGTGAGACAAGGGCAGGAGGAGGACGGGGGGCTCCCAAACACGTGGCACCCACGCCACGTCAGCCTCAATGAAACCCCGACCTCCAGCACACAGAGGGGAGGAGACGTGAGACAAGGGCAGGAGGAAGACGAGGGGCTCCCAAACACGCGGCAGCCACGCCACGTCAGCCTCAGTGCTGGGGCTGGCAGCGCCTGTCCTGGCAGCCAGAGAGGAGGTGCAAGAGGGAGGCAACAGCCGGGGTCTGCATCCTGGCTCTGATGCTGCCTGGCTGTGTGGCTTCAGGCAGGTTACTCATCCTCTCTGTGCCTCCCTTAAGGGGACTGCAGTGTCCACTTCAGAGTGTCATTAAGAGCATCACAGGAGGGGACTTCCCTGGTGGCACAGTGGTTAAGAATCCGCCTGCTGATGCAGGGGACACGGGTTCGAGCCCTGGTCCGGGAAGATCCCACATGCCACGGAGCAACTGAGCCCATGCACCACAACTACTGAGCCCGTATGCTGCAACTACTGAAGCCTGCATGCTGAGAGCCTGTGCTCCGCAATGAGAAGCTCGTGCGCCGCAACGAAGAGTAGCCCCCGCTCGCCGCAACTAGAGAAAGCCCATGCGCAGCAACGAAGACAAATAAATAAATGTATTAAAAAAAAAAAAAGAGGATCACAGGAGGAAAGACATTAAGGCACTCAGAACAAGGCCTGAATGCTGCAAGGGCTCAGTAGATATCAGCTCCTGTGACGACATCAAAGGCTCACGTGGTGTAGCAGCCTCAGCACCGCTGGTGCCGTCCAGCCAGCTGGCTGAGCTCCCCCGACGAGGAGGCCCCAGTCGCCCCGGGGGCCCTGGTCTGTCTGGCTACTCGGCTTTAACTCCTCTCTCTAGACCGTAAACCTGTTCCTTCTGTCTTTTCTCGGTGGTGCTGGAGAATGGCCAGTTACCCTCCTTGGAGATTTGACAGCCGTTATTAAATCTCTCCTCCGTTCCTCTTTTCCAGGAGACATCACTCAAGTTCCTTGTATTAAAGCTACTCTCTTGGGTCCCATTTTCTGCCTGTCTAGTCATCTGTAATCGGGGGGCACCGGCCTGCAAACCCCAAACCAGAACCATTTGTGCCGATTGCCCGAGTCACACCATCAAGCAATACTCAATATTTTTACTGAAGTGAGAGTGGCTCTCTCTCCCCAGAGGGGCCGTCTTGGCTTTGGAGAAGTTAGCGCTGTAATTACAAGCAGGGCATCCGAGGAACCTGGGTGCCAGTCTTGTCCTGTCAATGACTGCGTGAACTTGGACAACTTCCTTAAGTTCTGTTAGACTCAGTTTCCTTATCTGCAACATGAAGATAATAATTCTTACCTCCTGGAAAGATGTAGCAACAGTTCATACAGTAGGCTCGGCATTCAGCCCAGCGTGGGCATGTAGTAGGTGCTCGAGAAACGGGAGCTGTGGCTACTTTTTCCTGTTTTCTACTTCCTTTCTCCCTGCCTCTCTGAGCAGCCCTTCCTCTTTCCTCAGCTTTCTTCCCTTTCTCTCCAGACATGAGCCTGGTCCCTGCTCTCCTGCCCTCAGCACACGGATCTTGGCGACATCTCCTCCTTAGTACTTGGAGGGGCAGGACGTGCTGCTCCCAGGCTGATGGGGAAAGGGACTTCTGGCAGCCATGCTGGTGCCCACCCATGGGCTCTGTGCTCCGCGGCTGTGCGGACCCATCTAGGACATACTGACAAGAGGGTGTGTCTCTGAGAATGTTCTAGATCAACAGCAAAGGTGGCATTGAAAAGAGTCTGTCTGTTACACCCCTGAACTCACGTCGCCGACGGAGAGCAGAAGGGGAATTTACACCCTCCCTGTACCAGGTGATACTGAGTTAGTTTCACAGTCTGGTCTGGTGAGGTGTTTTTTTTTTAATTTAATTTATTTATTTTTGGCTGCATTGGGTCTTCGTTGCTGCGCGCAGGCTTCCTCTAGTTGCGGCGAATGGGGGCTACTCTTCGTTGCAGTGCACGGGCTTCTCATTGCTACTCTTGTTGCAGAGCACGGGCTCTAGGCGTGCGAGCTTCAGTAGTTGTGGCTCGCGGGCTCTAGAGTGCAGGCTCAGTAGTTGTGGCGCACAGGCTTAGTTGCTCCTCAGCATGTGGGATCTTTCCAGACCAGGGTTCGAACCCGTGTCCCCTGCATTGACAGGTGGATTCTCAACCACTGCGCCACCAGGGAAGTCCCTGGTGAGTTTTTGTTTTAACCTGATTTCGTTGTTTCTTTAGGAAATTATAACAGAAGCTGCCCTCTCATATTCAGGGTGGAAAGTACATGAACCTTAGAATCAGACGCCACTGCAACGGCCAGATCCTCCGCTTCTAACATGCACCTTAGACGCATCCCTTAACCGCTCTGAGTCCCATCCGTGAAGTGGGGGCCAACACCTGCCTTGTAGCCTCCCCATGAACACCTCAACAAACCACCTGGCACACAGTAGGTGCGCCAAAGATGCTGATGAACTAGCACCGCCCTGGCGCATCGGCCCGTGCTCAGAAACTCCCACCGCCTTTCCTCCTGCCCAAGGGCTTTATACCAATTTAGAAATACTTTTCAACTAAGGGCCATGTAAGGCAGACCTGGAGTCTGTCTTTATTTTCTGTTTTAGTTTCTGAATCCATTCTTACTTAATTTTCCTGTAAAGGCTTTTTGAAGCCCCTGCAATACTTCACCAGGAAAGCTTGCAGGTAGGCAGAGACCACAGGGCGTCACTGCTCTTTTCTTGAACCAAGAGGTGACTGGTAAACCACCGGGACAGATGAAGAGGCGCAGAGATTGTCTACAGTACCTGAACGGGAGCAATCGGGAACCGAGGCACTCCTTGGAGGCCAGAAAGACAACTCCAAGATGAAGGACAGTCAGAAAGCCAGACTGGACTCTTCAAGGAGATGACATTATGAAAAAATTAAGTGGGGGGCTATTCTAGGTTAGAAGAGATGAAAACCATGAAACAACCGGGTGTGACGTGTGAATCTGGACTGGGTCAGGGGAGGAGGCTGCCAGGGAGGTTGGGTGGGAAGAAGTGCTCCAGGCCCGGACCTCCTCGGTTTGCAAGCCCGCCTTTAGGGCCGGCTCGCTCGCTGGTCCTGGTCAAACCCAGCAGAGTTCTCCGTTCCGAGGGGCCCACACGCCGCCCCACGGCCTGGCTACATGTGCACACGCATGTGTACACGCTCAGGTACCTTGCCTTAGCTGTGAGGTGTCCATCAGCCATGATGGTGCCGTGGGGCTGAGGCAGGGAGGGCTCTGGAGGGCAGGAGGGGCCTGGCTCGCCCACACACCCTCCGCAGGGGTGCAGGGAGTGTCTGTCTGCAAGCGACCCTGCTCCCGCTGACCGGAGCCCGGCCGCATGGAGGCTCTGGGGTCACCGCGTCCTTACACTCTATCCGGATCTGCTCCAGCTCCGTCACCTCCGCGATGGACTCCTTCAGGTCCTCCACAAACTTCCGCATTTCGTCCAAGCCCAGGGCGCAGAAGTGCAGCACCTGCTTCTTCTCGGAGCCCGAGAGCGGGGTCACCAGTGTGATGCCGTGAGAGTAATCTGGAAACCAGACCCCAGGCCCCACAGGCCGTGAGCGGCTGCAGGTGAGGAGGGGGCCTCTGGAGCGCCTGCCCCTCCCCCTCCCCTGCACCCCCCGCCCTCTGCCACATCCACGGGTGACAGAGACTTACACTCGTTCTCAAAGAGGTGGAACTGCATGCCCAGGAGGCCCACGGACTTGCAGAAGGTGTACGTGGAGGAGCTCTTCTTCTTGGGGCAGAGTTTGAGAATCTGTCCAAGACAGGGGAACAGCCGTGCGCTGACAGGTGTGCATGTGTATAAACGTGCCTTACACGCCTGGATGAGTGAACACCCAGGGCTCCTGTGAACACAAGTAAACACCCAAACCCCTCACAGGGTGGGCAGGCCACCTGTGAGGTGGGGGGAGAGCATCTGCACTGAATGAGGAGAGGCAGGGGGCCGTGCAAGGTCTGGGGAGCTTTTCAAGCAGACGATGGCGCCACAAGATGAAGGCCTGAGACGGACGGAGCCGGGAGTTGGCCTGGGGAGGCAGCTGGTGGGGCAGGGGGCGGGCGGCAGAGGAGAGGCGTGGAGGGAGGTGAGGTCTGGGAGCTGGCGATGCTTACTCCGCGGAGGTGGACCTCAGGCGGGGAGCGTTGGATTTGGGACAATTTTCGAGGTAGTGCCAGTATGACTTGTGGATGGAGAAGGTATGGGGTTTGAGGAAAAGACAGAAGCCAGACCCTGTTCACTCTGCTTCCCAGCACTTAGAACACTGCCTGGGACATAGTTGGTACTCATTAAATATTTGTTGTATGGATACCTGTGTTCAAAGAGCAAAGGCCGAGCACCCCACAGACGTGTGCGCGCGCACATACACACACACACACACACACACACACACACATGCCCACACGCACACCAGCATCCCCCCTGGGCCCAGGGACAGTGTGGGCCCCCCTCAGGCCTCCTGCACTTCCCAGGCTGTGGGACGGACGTGCAGCCCTGTACCCTCCAGCCCCAGGTTCCCCACAATGGGGGGGATGCAGAGGCTCTGGGACCTAATCCATTCGCACCAGGACCCGGGAACCATGAACCTCTCTGTGCCTCGGCCTCATAACTAACAAAGTAGGAAGGATCATATCTGCCTGGGCTACCTCACACCCACACTGGAAAATCAGCCACTGGGTATGCAGCATCGTGGCATCCTGGGGGGCAGGGTGCCCTCGGGGCCTCCGGCCCTCTGGGGGTCCCCACTCACCACCAGCAGGTCGTTGAAGAGGAACACCTCCCTCTGGTGTGCGGCCTGCTTCTGCAGCTTGTTCACATCCGTCACCTCGAAGAGCCGGCTGCAGCAGACCAGGCGGCGATGGGGCTCTGACAGCACCTGGGCCGGGGCACAACGCTCACAGCCGGGGGAGCCGCCGAGGTCGCAGCCTTCCTGCCCCCAGCGCCCACTTTGCAGAAGAGCAGATGCAGGCCCAGGTTGGCCCTGACCCTCCCTCTTTCCTCCCCCGGGCTCTCTCCCCTTCCTCAGCCTCCTTAGGGAGCAGGGCTGGGCCAGAGGGCTTCACACTGCTGGACGCAGTGAGCAGATAAAAGGCAGGGAAAAGAAATCGAAAAGAGCCTTCGGGCTGTGCGCTCCGTCCCTCCGAGGCCTTCGGGCTGTGCCTCTCCTCTGCTGCACACCCAAGCACCAGTGTGCAAGAGGGAGGGGTCCCGGGGACACCGCGAATCTGCTCCTGTGTGTGAAACAGCCCCCTCAGGGGGCGTCCGCAAACCTGACAGAGGCTCTGACCTCAGCACAGCAGGCTCCAGCCAGAAAAGGCCGGCCCCGCGCGACTGGGCGGAAGCGTCCAGCACAGAACCTCAGACGAGGTCCCCAAACTGCTCCCTGAGCCAAGAATTTGGGGAGGTTAGGGTTAGGGCAATGGAGGCCAGGACCTTTATGTCTACGGTATACAGAGCCCCTGCTGACGTCTACAGAGGATGCTCCCTTAAAAATCATTGCAAACTTGGAAAACGCTGCAAACTGCCACACAGGCTACAACTCAGGGATTTGAGAACCCACATCTAGAGCCTGCTCTAGCCCATTTCCTGCCTCCTATTCAGTAGGACCATCCAGGGTGCCCAGCACCCACACCACCCCAAACCTCCCCATCTGGCCATCCAGATGCCTCGACCCTAGAGCACCCGGCAGCCTTTCTCAGTATTTCACTCCAATCTCTCCTGCCGCAGGAGCCGGTCGCAGGGAGCGATGAGGAAATCGGGCAGGTGGAAGGAAGAGGGTGCCCCACAGAGCACACGGAGGCACTGGATACAGTAACTACAAGTGAGCGAAGAAGGGGAACACATTTCTGAAAGATGCGGAGGGGATGCCAGGAAGAAGGAAAGGGAAGGAGATGGAGACAGGGCCTCTGCGGCCTGGGAGGGGAGATGATGCCCCGCAGGGAGCGCTGCTCTGTGGTGGGCACTTACTGTCTTCATGCCCACGATGGACTTCTCCACCTTGGTGACATACGTGACGTGGTCCTCATTTGACTTGAGCTCCTTCTGCTGAATCCTTTCGTAGATGCCGACCACCAGCTCCCTGGGGATGTCAGCCCCGTCATCCACACCTACGGCCATGGAACGGGGAAGGGGAGGGGTGTCAGGGGCCTGGAGCCAGAGAGGGGGCGCCCCCTACCTGACTGCCGCTCCCGAAGAATGGCCTTGATTTTGTCCTGCCCCCGCTCCGAAGCCTTCAGTGGCTGGCTCCCCATACCCGCTAAAGTGGGGATGAACTCCTTCGCCAGGCACCGGAGCTACTACACTAGGGCCCAGCACATGCCCCCAGCGCCCCCTCCTGCTGTTCCATAGCCAGAGCCTCCGCTGCCCCCTCCCAGGCCTCCTTCCCCATCTCTGAACGCGGCCTCCATGGTCCTGCCTTTGCTCCCCCGGTTCTCCCGTCCTAACAACCTCCACCCCAGCCCCGCCAGGAGCATCGCTGTGTCGGTCTTCAGGCCCTCCCCTCCCCTCCGGTAGGGAGCGTGGAGCTCAGCGATTAGTTGTTGAGTGGTGACAAGATTCTCCCCTCGCTGGGAGCACGGGGTGGCGGTGGTGGGTGGGTAGTGAGACATTAAGTGAAGGAGAGGAGGGAAGCCCCCGTGGTGGTGCTGTGAGGAGACCGCCACCCATTTCCCACTTCACAGTGACCTTCAGACTCTGGTAGCCAGAAATACCAGCAGGAAGTATACCAACACGAAAACAACTTTCCCCAGAAGGTAGAAACAGAGGCAATAAAAAAAAAAAGTCTTCTTTCTACTTTTTCTAAATCTTTCTTTAATGATTATACACTCCTTTGTTTTAAGAGGGAAAAATTAAAAATAAAACATCTTGAGCTTCCCTGGTGGCGCAGTGGTTGAGAGTCCGCCTGCTGATGCAGGGGACGCAGGTTCGTGCCCCGGTCTGGGAAGATCCCACATGCCGCGGAGCGGCTGGGCCCGTGAGCCATGGCCGCTGAGCCTGCGCGTCCGGAGCCTGTGCTCCGCAACGGGAGAGGCCACAGCGGTGAGAGGCCCGCGTACCGCAAAAAATAAATAAATAAAAATAAAATAAAACATCTTGGGCAAGGGCTCTCCAAGGAGTTTTCCTAAGTGCTGAGAGGACATTACACCTTCTGTGAGCGGCCCTCTGTATTGACTCTGTTTCTCCCACATCTGAGTTTGGTTCTGAAAGTCGGGCACCCAGGGGCCTGGAAGAAGCCAGGCTGGGGGCAAGAAAGAGCAGGCCAGGGACTGAGCACACGGGGCTCCCAGGTAAAGACGGCAGGTTGCACCCCCTCTGCTCCTTCTGAATGCCCTAGAAAAGGGAATTTTTTTTTTTTAAAGGCAGAGACGGGGGAAGAGGCAGTGGCACCAGGGGACCTGGAAGTGGGTGAATGAGTACATGGATCAGCAAACCTGGGAAAGAAGACACAGAAGCCCGCAGAGAGGTTAGGAGGCCCGGAAGCACCAAGCGCTCTGGAGTTGGTGCAGCCCCTGGAAGCGGAGGTGAAGTTGGGCTCGAAACAGGAAAGCCGGTTGAAAATCGGTTTAGAAGGCAGTTAGACATCCCCGCCCCTTCCTGCACCCCAGTCTTCTGATGGAGGCTTCATCCTCTGGAAGGGATGAACCAGGAACTCTGGGCTGGGGGACCCCAAGCCCAGCCAAGGGTGGGAGTCTGTGCTGAAAACTGGGGGATGGAGATGATATCTACGTATTAGGAGACCCTCTCAACCCACTTCCCACAAAGATCTCGGAATACTGGCAGACAGACTCATACCCTCTGCGCAACAGACTGGACATTATTTCTCTTTTGAAGAAGCAACCAGCACAAGAGAAAATATCTAAAGCATCTGCAGTCAGGCCTCCCAGTGAAACAGCTCAACTAAATCTTGCCGTGAGAATGCCCATCAGTCAGCAGCCCCGTACACGCTCAGCGTTCTAATCAGCCTTTCAGTGGCTCACTGTTAAATCTGGACGGACAACCAGGTTTCATCAGAAAAAACATCCTACCTTCAGAGATGAGTAAGAAGATACTGCATCTACAAAACAGGAACAAAATGCTGTAGGAGAGGAGCACTTAGCAAAAAAGAGTCATTGAAAGTGAAAAATAAGATAGCAGAAACGAAAACTTAGTAGGAGATTTGAGAGATAAAGCTGAGCGACATCCTCAAGAAAGTCAAACGAGAAGCCAAAGATGGCAGATAGAGAGCCCTAACGATCAGAGGCTCAAGCTGGGAGTTCTACCACCTGAATACTAGGAGTTCCAGAGGAGAGTATGGAAAATGGAGAGGGAAAATGATCAGATACAATATTTAAGAGGAGTTCCCACCTGAAGATAAATTCTAATTAGAGATATTGCATATTGGAGTATATGTACGCAGTTTTCCAAAATGATATAAGCGTACGCGAAGATGTCCGGGCAGTTGCCAGATGGGGCAGAACTTCTACACTTCACAGAATTTTTAACACTTTACCAGTAGGGACGCCAAGGAGTCTGTACAAATAATTTGATCTGCAATTACTATTTGAGGTTAAATATTTTGTGAATATTAAATTATCAGGTCTATCTGTGAGTTAACCAACAACTGGATACAGCTGAAAGTACCAACTGATTTTCTTTTCTGTTTCTTCCAGTTTTATTGCTATACAATTGATATACAGTACTGTGTAGGTTTAAGGTATACAGCTCAATGATTTGACTTACGGAGATGATGAAACTGTAAGCAGCTCCTTTGCCCCTCTTCTGTTTGTTCATCCCTGTATTCCTCAGACCTTCATCATAAAGATGAGATCACTAAGCCACATTCAACCTAGTCCCTGATTTCTGCTTTACTAAATGTACAAAATGCCTTGCTCTTAACCTGTTGATCCCTTTCCTGGATTAGAAGGAGTAAGAATGAAGGATTAAGCAGTTAAAGAAGGACTAACTCTCTACCCCTAGGTCCCCCTTAGTAAATTTGCAGGTGGACCCCGAGGGCACAGGCGGACCACGTGGGTCAAAGAATCCAATTGCAGACGGACCACCTGAGCCACACAGCGTCCCAAGGAAAATCTGGAGAAGTCAGCAGGTCTGCATGCGATGGAAAAATGACAAAGAATCTGACCTCCTGCCTTAATGATTAACTGAGATCGTTTCCCCTTTTTCCCTTTAAAAATTGTCATGGTCGAGCAGAATCTTCAGAGTTGGTCTCTGGACACAAGTCCACCTTCTCCCCAGATTGCCGGCTTTTCTGAATAAAGCATCTTTCCTTTCTATGAAAAAAAAAAGTTCCCACAATCAGAGGCATGTGTTTCTAGACTAAAAGGAAGAACGCAGCACCCAGCACAATGGATGAAAGGAGGACCATAACAGGGCACATCATGGTGAAAATTCAGAACACAAAAGACAAACAGAGGAACCTAAAAATGTTCAGGGAGAGTGAAAAAAACATAAGCAAGAGGTCAGGGATTGTAACAGTGGCAGCACTGACACCTAAAAATCAACGGAGCAATGCCTCCCAAATTCTGAGTTCAGTGTTTCCAACCGGGAATTCTGCTCCCAGCCAAAGTCTCAATCAAGACTGGGGATAGAAAAAGACACATCCAGACATGCAAACTCTTAAAAAGTTTGTCTCCAGTGTACCTTTTCCCTGGAAGTGAACTAAAAACGAGGAAGCGATGAAACCCAGGAAACCTGAATCCAACACACATCAGTTAGGAGACGACTTGGCTGGTAAACGCCATAAAGCTTATCTCAAGGCCCTGCTCGCGGCTCTTCTCTCCTAAGTCGTGGAGCACGAAAGGGCCAGTACCACCCAGACAGCAGCCGTGGTGCCTGGGGCCCAGAGGTCACCCAACGGACGACGTTCCACAGAGGGCAAGGGGCATCGCCCAGGGGCCCTTGCCGCTTGCCGCAGGACAGTGGCAGCAGCTCCTGGAAACTCCCCCAATGCCTGGCATGCTAGCAACTTCCCCAGGGCCGCTCGGCGAGACCGGGCCCAGAGAGCGGCATGCAGTGCCCTTGGCCACCGGGGTGACGACCTAGCATCGGGGCTGAGGCTCCCGGAACGACCCAGGCAGCGTCCCCGCTCCTCCCGCCGCCGCCCCTCTACCTCGCAGGTTTCGGATGAAGTCCTCCAGCATCATCTTCCGGTCGGGCTTAATGTTGGGGCTATACATGTCGGTGTTGAGGAGGATGACGGCGAAGGCCAGGATGAAGACGGTGTCCGGGTTGTGGAACTGCCGCACCACCTCGGGGTTGCACATGCAGTAGCGCTGGCTGTGCGGGGAGACACGTGAGGGTGCTGAGGGCCCACACCCTCCCTGAGCTCCAGCGACGGGGGGACCTGGGAACGTGTCCAGCCCTCCGAGGGCTTAAGCCCAGGGAGGCTCCCCCTCCTGCCGCTGACTGCCGTCTGCCCCGTACCTCGGTCCCCATCCCCTCCGAGGGGACGGGGCAGCTGTCACACACCCAGAGACCCCTGAAACCCCACTCCCGGCCCCGTTCCAGCTTCACACAGACGCTCAGGAAAGATGTGCTGGTCGATGGGGACGGTGAGGTGACTGCAGGGAGAGCCCGAGGAGTCTGTCCTGCATCTTTGCTTCCCTCCCGGCCCTCCAGGGACTCCTGGCCCCCAGGCTTACAGCCACTCTGCTTCCCCGCCCCCAAGTCCCGGGTGTGTGCGAGGGGAGTGGGGCTGGGGAAGGGTCCCACCTGAAGGTCTCTATGAGCCGTTCCACCTTCTGGGCCTCGCCCTGCACGCGGATGTGCGCCTGGAACTTGCGCAGGGCCTCGTCCAGCTCCATGGCAGAGAAGTCCATCTCGTCCACCACGCAGCTGAAGCCGGGAAGGGAGGGGGTCGTGAGGGGCGGGGGCCCCGAACCTCGCTCCACCCACCAGAGCTGGGAGGAGGGCTGGGCCACCCGCCGGCTGGAAGCCCCACCCTGGTGGGGAGGGGGGACTTGGTGTCTGTGACCAACAATGGGGGACTTACCCTACCCACCCCCAGGGTCTCCTTCCACCGCCCGCGAGGACGCTCGTTACACCTCCTCCCACCCGACGGCCCTGCGAGGGACCGCCTGAGGGCCTCCCTCCCACCTCCGGACCCTGGGGTCCGGGGCTGCAGCCAGCTGTCCGAGGCCCCAGGGCCAGGAGGCTGAGCCTGCTGCCTCCGAAAGCAGGTCCTTTCCTCTCAGCCCCAGGGTGCCCAGAGTCAGGGGTTCAAACGGTGAACAGTGCTTTCTCTTCTGTCCTCTCCAAGGCCTCTCGGGGCCTTTCTCCCTGGTTCCGCCCCGTTTGGGAACCTCCTCTTACACCAGCACCCTCCCAGGTCGGAGCGTCTGCAGACTCCTGGGCCTCCCTCCCGAGGCCCTCCCAGCCGCCGGCGTATCCACGCTTCCCCTCCCCGGGGAGCACCGCTTCCAGCGCCATGAGCAGCGGGCCCCGTGCCCCTGAGGGCCACAGGCCCCCCCGTGCAGCGGACATGTCGCCTTCTGCACCCACGCGCTGCACTGCGCTCCTCTGTCCTGGTCATCGTACACCTGCCCCACCCTGCCCTTTCTCTGTTCCCACAGCCCGTGGTGGACGCCACCAGCGTCACAGCCCTGGACACCACTGCCCACCTGTCCCACCCTGAGCAGGCCCCAACTCCTCCGTGATCAGCTCTGGGGCTGCCTGCGGCCTGGGAGACTTGGGGGCCCCGCTTGACCCTGGCTCTGCTGTCAGTTTTTAGGAGAAAGCAAGGAGCCCCCGTGGCGGCAGTCAGGGCCCTGGTGGTCGGCAGCCCCGCCTCCCCCCACTCCTCTTGGGGGAAACAAGGAGGAAGGGGCGTCCCAAGGCCACCCAGAAAGGGCAGGGCCGGGGGCTCTTTCCCCCAGGACAGGGCAGACGGCTGTCTGCAGGCTGGGAGCCACACTCAGCTTGGTAAAGCCCGGGCTTCTCTCAGGCTTGGCGGCCTTAGTAGAGGGTGGGGCAGGGACTGGGAGATGGGAGGCAAGGACTTGGCCCAAGGATGGGAATGGGCTGCGTCTCGGCACCTGAGACAGACAGCAGGTCCAGCAGGCGAGAGGGCAGCTCCTGTCACCTCTTCCCTGGGCCATCCCCAGGTGAGGGAAGGTGAACTCAGGGCAGCATCACAGGGTCCACAGCTGCGTGTCCCCCAGCCCAGCCCAGCCAGGCCAGGAGGGACGCATCGAGCATGACTGAGCCAGACAGGATGCCGGTCGGAGGGGGCGAACCGGTGCGGCAGGAGGGCCATGAGCGGGAGCCGGGGAGGGAGCCAGAGACACAGAGACAGCGAAAGATACGGGGGTAGAGACTCAAGTGAGAGAGACACGGAGGGAGAGACAGAGACAGAGAGCAAAAGAGAGACAAGAGGAGAAAGAGGGAACGCCAGCCAGAAGGGAGCAGGCAGGGCAGACGAGCGGGACGAGGCTCGGCCGGCGGGGCGGGGCAGGCCTGGTGTGCAGCAGCGGCAGCCACACTGCAGCCTCTTGCCCTCGGGCCCCGCCGACTCCTGCAAGGCCCAGGCCCAGGCAACGGGCCCCAGCCTGGCCACCCCTGACACACAGGCCGGCTGCCCGGAGGACCCAGAACGGCCCTGGTCCCCCCGGTCTGGGGTCCAGGACTTGCCCGTCAGTCCATCCATCCCACCCCCAACCTGGCCCCCCTGCACGACTCTGAACCCCACGGGCCCGGCACCCTGTGTCCCTCAGTGGTGTCCTTCCCAGAACCTCTGTCCATGGACTGTCCCCCATGCTCTGGACCGGGGCTGACCCCACGATGGGCACCGAGGGAAGCGGCGGGAGGTGGCCGCAGAGCAGCCGGGAGCTGGCGGACGTGCCCAGCCAAGCACGGCGGCCGGCTTTCCAGCCCTTCACTCAGGTGACTGCTGCTGGCCGCTCCAGTAACAAGCCGGAGAGTCAAGGACCAGGGCAGGAGACTCGGCCGGGTGGCAACGCCAGCCCGCAGAGCAGGCAGCAGCCTACACCACCCACGGCGCAGGCTGTGCAGGCCTCTGCGGGCGGACACCTGTGCCAGGGGCTGGGGAGGCTCTACAGCCCACCTCTTGCAGGACCCCATGGCACAGCCTTCAGGCAGCCGGTTAAAATGCAGGGCCCCGGCCCTACCCCGGATTTACCAACTAGACGATTGAGAGCAGTGCCTGGGAATCAGCATCCCTCAAACTCGCCAGCCGATTCTTAGAAACAGAAAACGAATGGCTGAGCCGAGCGCAAGGTCGGGGGGATGCTTTTAAAATGAGAGCCCGGGAGCTCACGGGAGCACGCGTGTCCTCTCGGCTCTCAGGGGCTGCTTTTGTGGTGGGGTGGTGAGGGAGGGAGCGTGGGAGGGAGAGACAGACAGCCCCACCCCTTCTGCACGGCACGTGCGCATACACACACGTATGCGCGCGCAGGCGCACACACGCACGTACACGCGCACGCGCGCGCGCGCAGGCGCACACACGCTGATTTCCTGCCTTGCTCCCTGCAGTTGCCACCGCGGGCATCGCTGTTTGATGGGCAGGTGGTCTGGGGTTGTCAGATCTTTGAGAAAAAATCTAGACGTTTTCTGCAAAACCCCCAGAAGCTGTCTTGAGAGGCGGAACGACACTACTGCCTGCAAATCGTTTCCTGTCTGTGGAGCTGGGGGTTGGGCCAGGTGACCCCTTGCCCCACCATGACATTCTCTGATGAGGACCCAGACCCAGAGCCGGCCCACAGGCAGTCTCTGGAGGCGCTGCAGATGCTTGCAGGCAGCAGGGGAGGGCAGCGTCGTTTCTGGCTGGCTTTGGAATACAGCTCACACGACTGGCTGCTTCTCCCCGCCTCCCAGGGAACCAGTGCCCTCCTGGGGCAGGTGGCCGGGCCGAGGCCATGCCCTGGTGGACCCTCACCTTGTAACGGGGGCTCCGTCATCCAGGAATCACTCCCCACCGTCCTCGCCCCTCTGCACAGCGTGGCTCTCCTTTCCCTCCCTAACGTGCCAGCCTGCACCTGACCTTGGCTCTCTCTCCTCTCCTCTCCCCGTCTCCCGTTCTTCCCGTGTTCTGCAGATCACTTGCACCTAAAACCTCCCCTCCTGTCCGTCTTCTTCTTCGTCACCCTGAAATCCTGCTGGGGGCAGGCTGCTGGCAGTGCTCCAGATCCTCTGCCACCTCCACCAGCACAGCCAACAGCCCTCTCCTCGCTGATCACCTTTAAGGTGAAAAAAACCACACGTTCCTGGGTGGTCGTTTCTGGTGTATAATCTCCCTATTTTACAGAAGGTAAAACTGAGACTGCAAAGGGGCTTGCTTGGTGTTCCCTCTGCTAGGGAGACCCTCCCCAATCTACGCCAGTGGGCAGCTCCCTCTGCACCTCCTTCACTGAGTATTTTTTTCAGTGCTTCACTAAGTGGGCAATGACTTCATCTCCTCAGTCCGGTGGGATATTAAGCATCATCCTGTTATTTTTTACTATATGAGGAAACCAAAGCTCACGAGAGAGCTGACCTTGCAGGGGGCACTGCACACATCGCACTCCTGGCATGTTCCCTCCCGGGGGCTGTTGCTAATGCATCTCTCGCTGGGGGCTGCTCTCTCACCCAGATGCCTGGTGGGACCTGTGAGGGCCCAAGGAGGGGCAGTTGGACACATCACAGAGTCACGGGTGAAGGCCACTCCACTGTCAGCAGTCACATGAGGCCATGTGGCCACCCTGCAGTTTCTGAGCTGGCCTGGTACACGGAGCCCACAGCAGCGGACCAAACCCCTGACCCCCTACCTTCTGCCTCCTGGGGCTTTCTCTGACCCCCAGTAGCTAAGTTGCCCTCCCCCTCCCTCCCCCACCCCCCGCATGCATTGAGCACCTCTGCATATGCAGCACTGTGCTAGGGACCTGGAATAAGTGGCAAACAACACAAACACAGATCCTGTCCCAGTGAGAGAGACAGGCATTAAGCGCAGAGTCAAAAATAATTATTTTGGGCTTCCCTGGTGGCACAGTGGTTGAGAATCCGCCTGCTAATGCAGGGGACACGGGTTCGAGCCCTGGTCTGGGAAGATCCCACATGCCGCGGAGCAACTAGGCCCGTGAGCCATGGCCGCTGAGCCTGCACGTCTGGAGCCTGTGCTACACAACGAGAGGCCGCGATAGTAAGAGGCCCGTGCACCGCGATGAAGAGCGGCCCCCACTTGCCACAACTAGAGGAAGCCCTCGCACAGAAACGAAGACGCAACACAGCAAAAATAAATTAATTAATTAATAAACTCCTACCAACATCTAAAAAACAATCTTATTAAAAAAATAAATTAATAATAATAATTATTTCATTATAATCGTGACAAGTTCTGTGTAGGGAAAGGACAGGGTTTTGTGAGGGGACAAAGGAGATGTACTTTTTATTGGTGTGTCCAGAAATGCCTCTTTGGGGATGTGACATTTGAGCAGAGACCTAAAAGATGAGTAGGATCTGATTAAGGGAGGGGGAGGGGTGGGGGAGACATGATAAGATCCAGTTTGTTTTAAGATGATTTCTCTGGTGTTGGGCGAGAATGAATGAAAAAGGAAGGGCAGGAGCAAGAGAGAAGCAGGGGGCCATCAGGATGCACCTACAGAGGTTCAGGCTAGAGACGACGAGCCTTGGCTAAGGTGGAACAAATTGAATGGACCTGAACAGACCTGAACGGACCAGGCCAGCTCAGAATCTGAGAGACATCCTGGAGGGAGAACTGATGGGACAAGGTGATGGAAGGAATGTGGGCGGTAGGGAAAAGGAGTCGGCGGTGAGTCTCAGAGCTCGGGCATGAACACCTGGGGGCCTGGTGGTACTAGTTTTTGAGATGGGTGGACATACATGCTGGAGAGATCGAGACTTCAGTTTTGGACACATGAAGTTGGAGATGTTCTTTCATATCAGTTTAGTATCTACTCAATCATCGTCATTAGCACCCAAAGTCTTGCCTTTTCTATTTTACAAATTAAAACCCAGCCTCAACCCTTCTTTGCTCTGTAGTCACTAATTCTTTTCTCTACGCCTCTTTTTTTAAATATTTATTTATTTATTTATTTATTTTTGGCTGTGTTGGGTCTTCGTTTCTGCGCACGGGCTTTCTCTAGTTGAGGCTAGCGGGGGCTACTCTTTGTTGCGGCGTACGGGCTTCTCATTGCAGTGGCTTCTCTTGTTACAGAGCACAGGCTCTAGGTGCGGGGACTTCAGTAGTTGCGGCACGCGGGCTCAGTAGTTGTGGCTCGTGGGCTCTAGAGCGCAGCCTCAGTAGTTGTGGCGCACGGGATTAGTTGCTCCGCGGCATGTGGGATCTTCCTGGACCAGGGCTTGAACCTGTGTCCCCTGCATTGGCAGGTGGATTCTCAGCCACTGCACCACTGGGGAAGTCCCTCTACTCCTCTTTGGAGCCAAACTTCTAGAAGTCATCCCTACTCTTGCTATTTCCACTTGCTCAATCCCATTCACTTTTCAACCCGCTCCAGCCAAGGATCTACCCCAGCATTCCATTAAAACTCTTGTCAAGGCCACCAATGGCCGCCATGTTGCCAAGTCCAGTGGCGCCAACGTCTGTCCTCATCACACCGGCCTCCTGGCAGAGTCAACGCAGTTAAAGACTCCCTCCTTGGAACACTCCTCTCTCTTGTTTCCATCCCATTGCCCTCCCCTAGGTTGACTCTCTCCTCTCCAGAGGCACCCCTCCTCCATCGCAGGCCCTCCTCCCCCTGGCCTCTAACTCAGGGCTGCCCACCAGGTCCCTTCCCCCACTTTACAACCTCTTCCTAGGGGCCTCACCCATTCCTATGGCTCTGAATGCCACCGCGCACTACAACTCTTAAGTGTAGCCGTGAGTTCACCCTTATTATTTTACCATTAGTCACTAACTAGTTAATTTTTGTTGTTGTTGTTGTTAATCTACAGTGTTCATAAGAGACCCCCTTAAGTAATGGTGCTACTAAGCGTGGATGAGGGCTGCTGAGTGCAAAGGTCAGTCCTTGGGCAATCTTCACAAGGCCACAGGTTGTGCTGGCATCTCTCGCAGGAAAGTCAGGGTGGACATATTTTATGTTTTACCAAGTATTTAATATTTTAACTTGCTCTGAGTAAATATTTGATAATGTCTAGTTTGAGGAATTCTTCAGATGAAATGTCACCACACCCAGCATCGCTCTCCCCTCAAAGCTAAAAATATATACGTGTTTATTTGGTATAATCTGTACAGATTACTCCGGCGGGCCTGCAGCGAAGACATATTCACACACAAAGATCTAGTGTTCCGAATCCTCAGCAGCCCAGGAGGCTGTTTGCTGTGACCGGCCACCTCTGTTCTCCGCCCACCCCAGTCACCAGACCCTGCTGCCTCTCGCTGCCTCTGGGCTCCACCCGCCTCTACCCTCCCTGCAGCCTCTGCTGAGGGTAAGGGCCTCATCATCTGGCCACAACCGGTCCTTCAATAGCCTCCGAACCAGCCTCCCTGCCTCCAAACCATCTTCCGGAACGACACTTCTAGGACGGCCATTTGGCCCCGTCACTCACTCCTCTGCTTATACTTTTTCGAGGTTTCCCACACCCCTCATATGAAGCCTGAGCTCCCCAGCAGAGCACGGCCCTGGCTGCTCCCGGACTCTCCTGCCCCTTCCGCGTTCTGACTCCAGCCCTGCAGCCTGGCTCTCCTGCGGCCCCAGGTTTGCACACACTGCTCTTCCTTCCTGCCGCCCACCCCCAACCTCCAGGTCTGCCTTCCATCTCTCTGGAATCTTCCTGGACCTCCGCGGTGCCTCTGCTGTGTCTCCCGTGTCACCCAAGCATCTGCCTGTCCTCCCACCGTGCCACGCGCTCCCCGACGCCTGGAGTCGGTCTCTGCATCCCTGGCGTATGTATAAACTCAGTAAACATTCCTGGGGTGGATGAATGAGTGAGTGACAGACCAAACTCAAGAATGAACGGGGCTGTGAGCACACGGTCAGCTGGGGAAGGAGCCCTGTGGCCGGCGCCTTTGGAAGCTCTGCCTGGTGGCCCTGATCGGCTGGACCTGACCCCTGGAAACGGCTGCCGAGGGAAGGGCCCCGTGGATTCCAGACCACGGGCAGCGAGGCGGCCTGGAGTGCACGTGCTTCCCATTTCCTTCAGCCAACGACGCGGGCCAGTTTGTGCTGAGAACCCGGCGACCTGGCCCTGAGAGGCAGCTCCTGACGTGCTGTCTGGACCTGCCTCGGAGGGGCCGCTGACTGGGGGTGATTGCGGAGGTGCTCTTGCTGGGGTGGGGGGCTTCTCCTTTCTGTGGGTTTCTGTGGCAAGTCCCTCCCAAGGGCTGGGGAAGCGTAAGCACAGCTGTTCCCTGCATCTGTATAAACAGGTACAACCTTGCAGGAAGTTGCTCGTTAACACATCCGCGTGTGGCGTCAGTCTGTGTTGCAGGGAGATGAAGCGGCGCACACAACTGTGATCAAAATGAATTTCGCCATCTCCACTATTTTCTTTTTTAACGATAGCAAGACAGTGTCTGGCAGACAAAGGAACTGGTTGGGAGCTGAAAATAGGTAGTGATAGCAGCAGGGATTTTTAATTGTCTGGAAGAGACAGCAAAGACCTGGAAGGTGAGGTACAGGCCAAGGCCAGGAAGAGGTGTGTGCGGTGCCCATGTGGGTCTCTGCTCCAGGCGGAGCCGGGGCCAGCTTTCAGGATTAGGATGGAAAACGAAGCTGCCCACCGCCACGAGCTGGAGGAACCCGGGTGTTACTTCTGCCGTTCTTGTCTCATCCGATTCAATTAAAAATGTCCCCACCCGCCAGGGAGTTATTTTTGTTAGTCGGAACTCATAACGAGCCAGACGAAGGTCGAGGCTTTCTGGAAGAGTGCAACGTGGCCAAGAAACTAGAGCAGGAGGACCTGCCAGAGTCCCTGGTGACAACACGGGGACAAAGAAAATCTTGTTTGAAGTCCTCAGAAGGGATGGCGGCTGGCGCACCTTGAAACCGCTCCCACAAATCGGAGTCCGTGTGGATGCGGAGGCTACTACCCTTTTGCTGGGCCCGGCAGCCCCCTGTTCGCCCGTGGTTCTCAAACCTGAGGGCGCACCAGAACCACCCAGCTGGCTGATCAACTGCACGGAGCTAGGCACCACCCCAGGGTTTCTGAATCCAGGCGTCTGGGCTGGAGTCCGAGGATCGACGTTGCTAACGAGCTCCTGGGCACTGCTTCTGTTCGGGGGACCAGGCTTTGAGACCCACGCTCTGTGCCAGTGACAGGGGTAGGACGGGAAGAAGTCAGGCCTTTGGTGTCAGGCACCCTTGGGTTTGAATCTTGTCTCCACCATATAGGTCTTCAGTTCAAGTCACTCAACCTCTCTGTGCCTCATTTTCCCCATCTCTAGAATGGAGCTAACACCTAAAACGTCCAGTGGGCGGGTGGGGCGGGGTGGTATGGGTTTTAGAAGAGACAATGTATGTAAAGCTCCCAGCTTGTAACAGAGCTTAAGGAATGAGGTTCTCCAGGGCTTCCCTGGTGGCGCAGTGGTTGAGAGTCCGTCCGCCTGCCGATGCAGGGGACACGGGTTCGTGCCGCGGTCTGGGAAGATCCCACATGCCGCGGAGCGGCTGGGCCCGTGAGCCATGGCCACTGAGCCTGCGCATCCGGAGCCTGTGCTCCATAACGGGAGAGGCCACAGCAGTGAGAGGCCCGCATACCGCAAAAAAAAAAAAAAAAAAAAAGAAAGAAATGAGGTTCTCCAGACTTGTGGTTGCCAAGGCGGGGGGAGGCAGGGGAGGGAGAGGGATGGTTTGGGAGTTTGAGGTTGGTAGATGCAAATTATTACATTGAGAATGGATAAACAAGGTCCTAATGCACCTTGCACAGGGAACTATACTCAATATCCTGCAACAAACCATAATGGAAAAGAATATTAAAAAAAGAATGTCTACATGTGTATAACTGAGTCACTGTGCTGTACCGCAGAGATTGGCACAATATTGTAAATCAACCATACTTCAATTAAAAAATATATATTAAGAAAAAAAGAAACGAGTGTTCTCATTAGGGACTGAACCGGAGCTGACGTGCCCCGTGAGTAAGTAGATCTGTACTTCCCTGTAGCGCAGGTGTGAAGACTCTTTCCTTCATCGCCAGTGAACTCGCCTGAAATTTCAACATCAGACCCGTCAACTGTTTAAAACATACATCCATCAGAGAGAGGAAACTGAGTTAGCTCAGATCAATGCAGATTTGTGGATCAGTTTCTCAGCTCTGTTTTCTTCCCAGATGAGAGGGTTGGGGCCCAGCAAATAAAGGTGAGTCAGGGATGGGATAGCATCTGATTCAGTTCAGTTACCCTGCCCCTGGCCTGGGCACTAGCCATTTCTTCTCTCTGGGCCTCAGTCCCTGGCCGGGTAGAATGAGAGAGCTGGACTAGCAGACCGTCTAGAGCATTTCTCAGCACCACGATTCACAGCTGGGCTCTGACAAGCACTGTAAAGGCATTCAGACCACGCATCTGTCGGGATGACGCACAAGGTAGGATGGTGTGGCGTTTAGGGCTCAGGTTATGGACCTCTCTGCCAGGCTTCAGGTCTCAGCCGCTGCTCAGCCCTGGGGCTGTGGCAAGCGCCCCACCCTCTCTGTCCCTCTGTTTCCTTTATTTGGTGCAGACTCCCAGCACTGGCCTCACAGCACTGCTGGCAAGATGGTATGCGGCTTTGCACGTAAGGTTCTTAGAACCGTTCCTGCTGGCACACGATACACGCTGGATGTGTGTGAGCTGCCTGCTCGCTCACAGATGGCCCTCCTGAGAAACCCGCGGGGAGTGACTCCCAGGAAGTCCCACGGCAAAGAGCGGCCAGTTTCAGCCACACCTGAACATCACACAGGGTCCAGAGAGACCTCTCCAGAGCCGGGCCCTGGGTACTCAGGAGGGGAATGGGTGGTGGGTACGTTCATTTTTGTGTAAAAGTCCAATTTCTATGCAGCTGTGACGAAGCCAAGAGAGTCTCAACTCTGGAGTTTTTCACCCCACTCTGGGGTTCCAAGATCTCCACATACAGGAGCGAATGATCCTTTTAAATGCCAGTGACTCTCTCCTGTTAAGTAGAATCTCTCATCTCTGTGGGTGTGAGCGCGCGTGTGTGTGTGTGCGCGCGCGCGGTGGTGGGGATAGGGGAAAGGGCACTGGAGAGGTGAGGAGTCAAGGTCATAAAACCCAAAGACACCACAGTTAGAAGAGACCCCCTCCTTCCATTCCTCTGAGTGGGCGGCAGCATCAAGTTTTCAGAACAGTGGAAACAGCCCCCAAAGTCTTCTATCCCTGCCTGCCTCAGCCTCTCTACAGACCCATCAGAGTGGGCCTGGGGCCCAGCCCGCTCTCCCTGCCCCGTGGATCTCCTCAGGAGCAAGGCAACCCTTCCGAGGCTACACACAGACGACACGCAGGACCTGCTCAAACCATTCCTTCCTAGCGAGGAGAGGCCAGAGCCTTCCAGCCTGCGGAGTTTGACAGACAATCTGTCTTCATTTCTCAATGTCCCCTAAGAAGAGCCAATCTGCTGCACTCTGGCCAGAACATTTCCATGGAAATGAAATGATGAAATCCGACGGAAACGTCAGACTCTAATATCTAACAAAGAACGGGGCAGACACAGTGAGAGAAGGAACGTCCGGGAAACTTTCTTCTGGCTACTCAACCCCAAAGCTGCCCTTCCTGCGTTTCCTTGGAAACGACAGATGCCCTCCGCGCCGGTGTGAAGATCACCCGGGCCGGGAAAGAGACTGCTCACAGCCAGCACACAACGTTTCCCCATCCGCTGGCCTTCAAACCTGCTGAAGCGCGCATTTCAGAAAGGAAATAGAGCAGAGGCAAATTTCCCAGCCACGTGAAAGCTGAGAGCGAGACGCTTGCAGCCCCAGAGAATCCTGATCTCCGCTGCCCTTTGTCTCCCACTGCCCTTCCCCCTCAGCACCAGGGGAGGACTTCCTCCAAGCTCCAGGTGGTCCCCTCCCTTCCCCGGAACTCTGTCTCAGACCAGCCCCGAGGAGTGGGAGGTTTCCCTGTGTTGGGGGAGGGAGCCGAGGGGAAGGGGAGGCGGGAGGGGTCTAATGCCCTGTGCTTTTAAGTGGGAGAAATAATAATAGAAATAGCTGACATTTTAAAGAATGTACCAAGCCTCAAGCACTGAGTTAAGCACTTTATATGCCCTTAAAAAAAGTTAATTCCTATGACTGGGTCTATTATCCCCATTTGACAAATGAGGAAATTGAGGCTGGTTTCTCCTAAAACAAACAAACGCCAACGACCAAAACACAACACCTTCCCAGGTCAGCACTGGAATGGACATGACCCTTTGAGCTCAGAATGCCTCATATTATTATTTGATAAAGCCTGGTTGGATACATTCTTCCTTGGAATGGGGCATCCATGGAACCAGGACACAAAGGGATGGAGAGGTCAGCTTCCCAGAGCACCGAGGGCCTGACCCCGGAGGCAAATGTCATCACCGCATCTGTGATGCTCAGAGGCGAATCAGTGGCTGGGACAGATTCTGCTTGGCCCAGTTCCTCCGCTCTTCCTGTGCCCCCAGGCCCAGGAGTGGGGGGAGGGCCCCATCCCTTCCCCTCCCAGAGACTTTCAGCCTCTCCCCTTCCCATCTGGCTGCATCATGGAGAGAGCGGTGGCTTGGGCTGTCTCGGTCTCCAAGGGGATGGGTGATTTATGTCTTTTATTCAGCAAACAGCTTTGTACAGAATGGATACGACAGGCTGAATGTCAACGGCGGAGGCGGGGGCGCGTGCAGAATCCCAGTGAAGCCTTCCCGGCCTGGACACACGGCACTGGGTGACTGTCACTGTGTGTTTTCTCTGGTGGGAGTTAGGAAGAGGCAGTGGATCCTGAAAGGTTCCGAGAGAGCTGGCTTGAGTGGCAGGGAGATACCAAAAACCCCAGCGTCTTGCTGCCCTGCCAGTGCCTGTCTCTTCCTGCTTCTTCATCCTCTCCAGGCACCTCGCAGCAGACAGACCAGGCCGTCGGCGCGCTGCAGACCTGGGGGAGGAGGGCTCCTTTCCGTGGAGCTGCCACGCGCAGGCCGTCTGCTGGGGCCTCAGAGCCCGGGGCGTGCACGGCTGCAGAACACAGCACGAGGGACTGAGGCGTTCACTGTGGCAGAATTAGGGCTCAGCTCTGTACTCGACGCCCCCTAAGCCCACAGTGCTCACTGGAGGCTCGAGGGCCCCTCGCTCTCTTTCCATGTTCCTCCTCGCATCTCTCCCCGTTGAGACCTGGGTCTATAACTTCCCTGAGGCCACGAGCCAGGCCTGTTCCTCTCCCCGCGCACCCCGCCCCGACACGTACACACGTGGCATGCCCAGTGCAGCCCTATTCCCAGCATACAGTAGGCACTCAATATTTGCTGAATGAGTGGTGAATGGCCATCTCGTTCCCCCGTGAACGCTGGCACCCCAGCCCCGTCCTGGAGCCTGAGGGCTGCTCTGGGCAGCTCTGGCAGGATGACAAAGCTTGTTCAGGGCAAATGATTTTGCATGACGCCAGGGTGCTACAAACGCACTAAGGATTAGGAAAGACGATACATTCACTGGCGCTGGAGGGACCTCTGAGATCACACAGCTCAACCCTCTCTCTTTGCAGATGAGGAAGCCTGGAGAAGTGACTTGCAAACGCTCCAGAGCGTGTCAGGAGCAGAGCAGGGGCCAGAGCCGGACTCTCGGGTCCAGCCACCTCTCCTGTCCGCACACTGCCTTCTCATCCAAGCCTGAGCCCGCTCAGCTGCAAGCCCTAGACCCCAGCCCACCTCCCCTCTCGGCATAGGCACAGGTGGCAGCGGCCGGTCTGCATCTCCAGCCCACACGATCGCCCAGGCAGGATGTGGAAATTGGTCTCCATTGTGCTGCTCAGCACACCCCGGGCTGCAGAAACACCGTGCGTTCCCAGAGCTACAGATCAACAGGGGCCTAGCAGGTCAGGATTCCGGGGCCAGGCCACATGGGGTCTGGAAAGGCAGAAGGGAACAGACAAGGCAGTCAGGGCCTGGGAGTGAAGCAGTCACCCCTGCCCCAGAGCAGACGGACAAAGCCGGGTCACCCAGGGGGTGTGGGGCAGCAGGAAGGAATGAAGCCATCGGGCGCAGCAACTCTACTCCTTCGCCAGTGGAAAGGGGACAAAGGCAAATGAAAAGTTCATGCCGGACGGATGAACCAGATAGAGGAAAACAGGAAAGGAAGGAGACGGAACACTTGATCTTTCTCCTCTTCTGCCATTTCCTCAAGGCATCCCCTCGGGGCACCCACACAGCAGGGGTGGTGGGATGGGGAAGGGGAGCCGGAGGGAGAGGGGGAAGGTAAAGAAATGCTGTCGGGGCTTCCCTGGTGGCGCAGTGGTTAAGAATCTGCCTGCCAATGCAGGGGCCACAGGTTCAAGCCCTGGTCCGGGAAGATCCCACATGCTGTGGAGCAACTAAGCTTCGCCACAACTACTGAGCCTGTGCTCTAGAGCCCTTGAACCAAACCTACTGCAGCCTGCACACGTAGAGCCCACGCTCTGCAACAAGAGAAGCCACCGCAATGAGAAGCCCGCGCACGGCAACCAAGAGTAGCCCCCGCTCGCCGCAACTAGAGAAAGCCTGTGCACAGCAACGAAGACCCAACACAGCCAAAAATGAAATAAAAATAAAATAAATAAATTAAAAAAAAAAAAAGAAATGCTGTCCATTTAGGGGTTTAGGCACTCAGAACACCAGCTCTGGGAGGAAGAGCTGATTGCCCAAAGCCACCGAGAGTCAGAGGCAGGAGCTGGCTTCTGTCAACTAAGGGCCATCAGGGATTTCACGGTCCCTTGAATGGGTCCAAGCCCCTCTCTTCTGACTGCACTCAGGTAACAGCTATCCCGTCATGAGTTTAGGAATGTGACAGGGATTCCCGAGCACAGCAGATCTCCCCTCCTAACCCAGCCCCTCCCACCTGCAGGCACGGAAATGCAGGCCCAGAGAGCAGACACAGCAGCGGGGCGGCTCCATAAAGAGAAGCCAGGTGTCTGAGTCCCACCCAGGGGACACTGACAGGGACTCCGCGCTTCTACGCCCTGAAGCAGGAGCCCCCAGCCCTCTGTAGCCCTGGCTGCTTCAAGAGCAAGTACGAAAGGACGAGGTTCTCCCAGGACTCCTGCAGACTGTACCCAAGGAGAAGGGGGTGGGGAGAGAAGTGCGGAGGGCTCCTTACAGAATGGTGACCTTCGAGAAGGAAGTGAGCTTGGGGCGGGGGCCCAGCAGAAGAGAGGAGGGGCATCGGGAGAGGCGTGGGGAGAGACGGTCAGGAGCAGACTTCACGGAGCCTCGCCCCCTCTCTGCCAGAGGAGAGGGGGCTCCAAGGCCCTGCCCCTCCACCCCAGGGAACGCTCCCCCTGCCCTGGGGCTCGCCTACCTAGCCACAGCACCACACCCACGAAGCAGGGCGCTATAGCAAAGGCGGCCCCCTCACCGCCAAATCCCCCACCTCCTGGACTTCAACCTTGGTGGTCAGTCTACCTTTATGGAATCATAGTACATTCTGGCTCTAAAACCCCTCAGTCTAACCCCTTCTTTTTCTGCCTCATGTTTCCCCAACGATATAAAGCGGACACTCAGGGGCTGGGGGCTGGACGGGTGGCAGGAGACGGTGCTGAAGGGCCGGTCCCCCAGGCGGAGATGGCCCCAGAGCTGACGGCCTTCTTTTTTCAGGTTCACTCTCATGCCTTTTGGTCTCCCTTGACCATTTCTGTGCCAGCCCCAGCCGCGCGCGTCCCCAGCGCCAGCCGCGTCCCCATCCACAGCGCCTACAAGGCCTACGCGGAGGAGCACCTTGGTTCAGTAAGCGGCAGAATGACTGGAGGGGAGGCAGGTGATTGGCTAAGGACCATGGGGATTCTGGCTCCTGGACCAATCAGGAAGCCACCAGGACCGGAGCCAGGACTTCCGGGAATCCACCCAGACTTTAGAGGTCCTGTCCTCCCCGCGGCCTTCCCCAGCTGAGGTCCCAGGCCGCCCAGGAGATCCGGGAGGGTGGGCCAGGAGGGCGGGGAGGAGCCCGAGGCGGGGCACTCACTCGAGCACGTCGCGGTTGAACTGCTTCTTGCTGTTGCCCAGGAACTCTCCGATCATCTGGCGGCTCAGGCCCTTACGCTGGAGCAGGAAATGGGCCACTCCGATGGGGGTGTCCGGGATGAAGCCTCGAGAGATCAGGAACTGGATGCCCTTGTCCGGGTTTCTGGGGGTGGGGTGGGGAGGGGAGGAGGGGTAGAGAGTGAGGCAAGTCTCCCCATGACGCCTTTCCTCCCTTTCTTCCTGCCTAGGGAACCCACAAAAGTGCCTGGAGGTCCTTGGGCAGCATTCCCAGGAAATGTCAGCATTCCTTCCACTGCAGAGGGGCTCCCCTTAAAAAGCCCCTCTCGCCACGTTCTCCTGAACCTCCCTGCACAGGAGCGAAGATGGTGCGGGACTGGGGAGGTCTGGCCAAGTAGATTCCAGAGCAGTTGGAGAGGTGTCCCTTCCGTCTTCCTGCCTCAGTCCCACTGGATCTGACCCTGAGGTCCCCAAGCCCTTCCTCCCACCTGTATCCTGCTGTCTACACTCAGGACCCACGCTCGAACCGGGAGGGCAGAGGAGACTGGGAAATGGAGGTGGGATCTCCTACCACACCCCTCTTCCCTGTGTGTGGCAGACACAAGAAAGACCCAGCTCTTCAGGGTTGACTTTCCCAGGCTTGAGTCTGTGTGTGGGTGTGGGTGTGAGTGCTGTGTCTTAAGGCACACGTGCTCCCAGCTTGGTCTGCAAATCCATGCTGCTCCCTGAGCTGAAGCTTACCGGTCCAGGAGAAGATAAGTACAGAAATAGAGGCTAAGCCTTTAGACCCTTTTATAGCACGTTGACATTTTCAGGACAACCAAGCATGTGACTGTTTTTCTAGCAACTCATTTTAATTGTATTTTACAGAAGTGTCAGCCCACAACATATCGGGTAAAAACCCAAACTGGTCCTTCACTATAGATAATTTGAGAACCACTGTCTTGTGGGATCCAGGTACGTGTGTGTGTGCAGAAGCGAGGGTAGGGCTGTGCTCACCAGGGTGGCAGCCTGAGGTACACGGAGCAGCGATGGGAGTCACACAGGTCTGACTTCACCCGGCTCTGCCGCTTACTAGCTGTTTCACAGGGCTCAGCTCACCTGTGTGAGCCTGTTTCCTGGTCTGTAAAATGGCGTAATGATGCTCTCTCTAGAACTTGTTAGGAAATCTGCAAATGTTTTATGTCAGGTGAGCTATGAACGGTAGCTATTCCCCCTAGAATAGAAGCTGCTTGAGACCGGGGGATGTGTCTTCCTCGTCTTTGTGGTTTCCGTGCCAAGCACTCCAAACATAACTTCTGAATGAGTAAATGAACACACAGGTGAATGGTTTCTGCTCAATCCTCATTGATTAGGCAGGAGGGACGCCGTGTTTCCCGGCTCAGGGCTATGAAGGAAGGGGTGAGTGGAGGGTGGAGACGAGTGCCTCATGTACTTGACATCTCCACAGGACGGGCAGGTGTGTTTCCTCTGCTTGCCACCAGCTGTATACCTCTTGGTTGCAAGGAAGTTCTGGCTGGGGGCTCTGAGCTATGGTGGTTGTTCATTTCTCCGCTCCCACGCCCCTGTTCTCTTCTGCTTCACCTCTGCTTGCTTGACACTCCCCTCCTATCCGCCCCCCGCACCCCCATTCCTTGCGCCAGGTCTCTGCTCCCCCGACCCTTTCCTCCTTTGGTCACTGCCTCTTCTCTCCGTGTCATCAACCCCATGAGACTGATATTCCCTGTTTTCTTAACTTCATGTCCTACCCGAATGCTTTCTGCCCAAGCCTTATACTACTTGTACTATTATTTACTTAATAGTGCATTTTCTCTGAAATTTTCTCACTTTTCAAAGCCTAGCTTCATCTAGCAGTACTAGTGGTTAAAGCATAGGTTTGAGGTGTTTTAACCCTAATCTTTAACATAAATTCTTACCAATTAAAAATAAAATGAGGGGCTTCCCTGGTGGCGCAGTGGTTGAGAGTCCGCCTGCTGATGCAGGGGACGCGGGTTCGTGCCCCGGTCCGGGAAGAGCCCACATGCCGCGGAGCGGCAGGGCCCGTGAGCCATGGCCGCTGGGCCTGCGCATCTGGAGCCTGTGCTCAACGGGAGAGGCCACAACAGTGAGAGGCCCGTGTACCGCAAAAATAAATAAATAAAAAAAAATAAAATGAGTATTCCCACACTATCTCAAGGATCAGGCGTGGCCCAGAGGCCACCTGGGAGGACACTGGGACGATTCGGTCCATTCCCGGGCCCGCTGCTCACCCGTAAGTGCAGCCCCTGCCCCGCATCTCCTGGAACTTACATGTTGAAGAGGTTGAGGCCGATGCGGTAGAGCCGCTTGCGCAGGGTGTCGGTGGAGAGCGTGGGAGACTTGCAGCTGGCCGGGTTCTCGCAGTGGTAGCGCGGCAGGCTCAGGATCATGGCCTGTAGGGCCTCCTTGGAGGCCGAGGCCGACGCTGCCGATTTGGTGGACGCGCTGCTGCTGCTCAGCTGCTCCGAGCTGTCGCCGGCCTCGGCCTCCGCCCCTTTCCCCGCCTCCTCGGCCTCCTCCTCTCCGTCTTCCTCCTCCTCCGCCGCCGGCACCGCGGCCCCCGGCGGGCTGGCGCGCAGGGCCTCGTCGGCTCCCGCCTCTGCGCTCGCGCCCTCGGCGGGCACGTCCTCCTGGCCGGCGCTGGGGGCCTCCAGGGCCTCCTGCCCGCCGGCCTCGTCCTGCTCGGCCTTGCCCGCCGCGGACTCTGCGGGGGCTGAGGCCGTCGGCGCGCCCAGGCAGTTGGCCACGGACAGAGCCGTGGAGGAGGAGACGGAGATGTTCCGGCTGGCGATCTGCACGGTGACGTCCCGGAAGGCCATCATGAGGGTGCTGCCGTGGCCCTGGGGCGGGCCGGCGGGCTCGGTGGGCTCGGCCCAGTCCCCCGAGTGGGCGCCCTCGGGCTCCCGCGCCTCGGTCTCCAGGCCCGGCGGCCCCGTGCCCGCGCGCAGGGCCCTGTGGACCTGGTAAGCGCCGCTCTCCTGCAGGGAGCACACGGTCTTGAGGCTCCAAGTGCTGAGGGCGTCGTCGATGGACTTGGCCAGGGACTGCACCTGCTCGGTGAAGGAGTCCTCCAGTTCGGTGAGTGTGCCCGCGATGGTGGGCGGCAGGGAGGGCGAGCGCGCCAGCGGCAGCCCCGAGAGGCCGCAGCCCTCCAGGAGCGCCCTCTCGGCCGCCAGGCTCTCGGCCGTGGGCGCGCGCGCCTTGCGCAGGGAGATGCGCCGCGGCAGGCGGCTCTCCAGGAGCGAGTTGCGGATCTTTTCGAAGTTCTTGCTGAGCTGGTACTGGCGGAAGGCTGTTTGGATGGTGCAAGCGGCGCGCCGGGACACCAGGTGGCCCCCGTACTTGTGTTCTAGCATTTCAATCTGCAGCGAAGACAAAGAGGCGCGAGCGCAGTTAGGAAAGGGGTGTGACAGTCCTTGAGAAAGACGGTGGCGGCGGCTGTCGACTGGGGCAGGGGGTTGAGCTGCTAAACTTTGGCGGGGGCGCGGGAAGGCACAGCTTCGGGGCACTGAGGGGCTCATGTCTGAAAACCCTAGCCCGCCATGGCCTGAGATGCCAGGGCTCCCAGAGGTGTGGGATGTAGGACTGGATTCCGGGATTGGTGATGCCAGGGGCAGGGGACGGACGAGGTGCGAATGGTAGGGGGCGGTTATTTCCAAATGTTCATATCAGAGATACATACGGTGGAGTTCATGGCTGAAATGCATGACATCCTGAATTTGTATTGAAATACTCCATCAAAAGAAGTGGGAGGGCTAGATGAAACAATATTAATAAAACTTGTTAGGGCTGGGTGGTGGTTAAATGGGAGTTTATTACACTATTCTTTCTACTTTTGTGTGTATTTTTTTTTTTTTTTTTTTTTTTTTTTTTTTTTTTTGCTGTACGCGGGGCTCTCACTGCCGTGGCCTCTCCCGCCGCGGAGCACAGGCTCCGGACGCGCAGGCCCAGCGGCCATGGCTCACAGGCCCAGCCGCTCCGCGGCATGTGGGATCCTCCCGGACCGGGGCACAAACCCATGTCCCCTGCATCGGCAGGCGGACCCTCAACCACTGCGCCACCAGGGAAGCCCTTGTGTGTATTTTTAAATAATAGAAAATTGAAAATTAAATAGAAAGGCTAAAAAACATCGCTGCTACTCCTGTACACCTGCTTTCTTTCTCAGCATTCGTGTCATGCATTGGGGTAGTTTCCTGTTCCTGGGAGCCTCATAAGGGTTGGGATTGGGGTTGGATCATCTCTGTGTTCCCAGCATCCAGCCCAAGGACTGGCACAGGGTAGAGCTCAATAATTGTGAATTTCATAAAAAGACAGATGGGTGATGGATGGATGTTTCAATAAGGGGAGTCCCTCCAGGCTACCCTGCTCCACAATTCCAGCCACCTCTGTTTCCAACAATGGGAGCTGTTACAACCAGGGCAGGGCTTGGTGGGGCTGGTTGGCAGGGCCCGGGCTGGGGACGGCCCTGCCTCATCTGGGCAGATGTGAACACAGGAAAACTTCTGGCACTGGCCAGTCTGCCTTCAAGGCCCTTCCTCCCCTCCTCTCAGCTCTGTCCCCCATCTGTGGTCTTTTCTCCTCCTTGGGTTGCTAAGCTCTCACTTTTTCTCTCTTATCAAAAACCTCTCAGGAAAGGACTAGAAAGACATTCCCCCGAGGTGTGAATGACCAGTAACAGTTAGCAGTGCTCCTTCCTAGAGATTTTTGCACTTAAATAACAGACAAAGCCTGTGTGAAGGGGATGGACAAAATGGTAGCACTGTGGTGGGTTCCATAGTCCTTAGGGAAGCCTGGGAAGTGAGAACGTATTCCTGGGCCCTGAAACTATGTATTCCCAGCCGTACACTCCACTTACACAGAGCAGCTTTCCTGAACTAAGAATCGGGACAGGCGGCTGAAATTAATAGCTCAAGGCAAGAACGACGTCACTCCTCCATCCTCCCCCAGGATCATGGGGGAGGGGTACAGACACAAAGGCCAAATTTCATCCCCCAATACCAGGAACACTTCACCGCGCTTCCCGCTCCCCCAGGGACTGCAGCTGGAGTGACTACTTCCCAACTACCCTGGCAGCCCCCTCTGTCCCTTCCCTGTGGGTGCCCCACAGCTGGACCAGCAGAGACACCCTCCTAGCCCAGGAGACCTCATAGATACAATCCCAATGCCCAGGGACAAGCCCAGGTAAACGGGACCTCCTCAGTGTGTGTCCTGGGCTCTTCCTGTCTCACCATCCAATGCCCTTTCCCATCCCCAAGCCTAGTGGCATTATGCTGCCTCTCTCCCCACATCCACTGCTTCTCTCTGAAGAGACTTGGAAAACGTATTCATATTAAGGTTTAGAAGGCCACTGAGTCTTCCTATAGGACTCCTCCCAGAAGCACTTGCAGTTCACAAGGTGCAAGGCCTTAAGCAGGAGGCAGGAAGCTCTCCTGGGACTCACGGCCCTGGTGTTGCAGGGACATCCAAGGCGCTCTTCTAAAGCATGCCAAGTGTGTTAGTTATCTCCTGCTGCAGAACAAATTACCACAAAGGTAGCCGCCTAAAACAACACCGTTTATTTCCTCGCAGTTCTGGAGGCCAGCAGTCTGGGCACAGCTCAGCTGGGATCTCACCAGGCTGAAATCAAGGTGTCAGCTAGGACTGCAGTCCCATCTGCGGGTCGGGGTCCTCTTTCAAGCTCACTCCTGTTGGCACATTTCAGCTCCTGGAGATTTAAGACTGAGGCCTCAATTACCAGAAGCTGCCTGCTGTTCTCTGCCACCTGGTCCCCTTCACAGCGTGGTCGTTTGCTCCTTCAAGGCCAACAAGAGAGCCTCTGTGTGAGGCCTCACTGCCTTTAAAGGGTCCACCTGATTCATTCAGGCCACCCGGGATGACCTCCCTTTTGACTAACTCAATGTCAACTGATTGGTAACTTAATCGTAGTAGTGACACCCATCATATTCACTAGTCCCGCCCACACTCCAGGGGAGGGGATTATATAGGCATGTCCACCGGGATCAGGCATCTCTGGGGCCCTCTTAGAATGCTGCCTGCCATACCAACTGGACAGTTGCCTGTGGGCTTTTATCTAGGCATGACCTCATGTACCCAGGGGCCCCAGAGAAACACAGGTATCTGCCTCTGATGCCTTCTCCTCCTGCTTCTGCAGAAATCACACCAGAAGGAAGAGAGCATGGTAGCTCCCGAGGCCCAGAATCGGCCTTGGCAGGAAAGTCCTCCAAGGGGAAGAGTAGAGAGGGAGGGGAACTGACTGCTCACCTGCCTCCTTCTTGCCAGTTCCACCTCCCATTTACCCCTCCCCAAGCACCATGAGCAGCTGACCCCAGACAGGAATTCACATCTCCTTCCTCCCTGGCCTGCTCATAGGTCTAGGGAAACCCCTGGCCCAAGAGCTTCTCTTCAGATTATGAGATGCTACTGGCAATAGAGGGAAGGTATGAAATCCCATTGCCTGAAGTGTTTCCAGAGTGGTGAAAGGTCCACCCCCTGGCATGGTGTCATCCCACCTAGAGGCACGGGCTGGCTGAGATAACTGAGGAGACTTCTTCTACCAGCCAGTGTCCGCGCTTCACCCAAGGAGAGAAGAAAAGCAGATTTTAAATTCCTGAGTCTGTTGCATCGGGTCCCCCACTGGACTGTGAGCCGCATGAAGGTGGCTTTGCCTGCCATGCTCACTGCCCTATCCCCAGTGCTTAGCGTCCATAGTAGACCTTCAGTGAATATTTACTGAATAACTTAAAACCTTCCTAATCTGACCGTAACTTTTCTCTCCCGGGCTGATGATTTCACCCTCTCTGGCCTCCTTTGTAAGTTTACTTCATCCCCTAGTCTCTCCTACTTGCATTTCCAGCCTCTACCCTGGTTTTGACTCCTTTCCACCAGCCTACAGACCCTCCTTAATGTCCCAGGCTGAAACAGGACCCTGCTTGACTCCCCTGCTCTGGGCCACTAGCCCAATCTCTGTATTTTTCCACCAAACCTATAGGAGGACCAGTCTGCCCGCTCTGCCTCAGTCCGTGAGCACGTGCCGAACCACTGGCCCGCCCCGTGTGCCCTGACTGCTTGCAGCTGCCTCCTGCTACCACCAGGCTAATGAAATGACTCTCAGAAAGGTACTGATGACCTTCAGTCACTAAATCCCATCCTCAGCCTTCCTCCCCATCCTTTCTGCAGCTTTGACACTTTATCACCTTGACACTTTGGCCTCCGCTCTCATGACCCAGTCTGTCTTGGATTTCCTGTCTCCATACAGCTCCTTGAGCCTATATTCTGACCACAAGGCCCCTAACCGTGCTAGTTACGAGTCATATGCGCGCTCTCTTCCGTTCTCCAGACACATTTTAATGATTTTCCTGTGCATTTCTGGACGTCTTCCTTGACTTCTATGTTGGAAGTCTTTAGAGCAGCCCCCTGGTAGCTGATAACTAACAGCTGATGAAATGAGAACTAGCTCATGCAGAGCCTTCGTGGCAACTCTAAAGGTGTCCCGCGGGCTAATGTCTTCTCACCTCTTGTCTGAGATCCTCGTCTTCCATTCACTCTGATAGGTGGATGAGCAAGCCCATAGGGGAAATACCCAGTCCCAGATCTGCCTCTTCCCTGATGGTTGACCTTGGGCAAGTTTCTTAACGTCTCTGAACCTCAGTTTTCTTATCTGTTAAATGAAGCTAATCCTGCTGACTCTGTAGCTTGTTGTGAGAATTAAATTATTTCCCGTAGCACCTGGCACACAGTAGGTGCTCAATAAGTGGTAGCAGTTTGATGTTGACAGTGATGATTCTGGGACTCTCAACTCTCCATCCCTGGACTCCATCCTAGACCTACATTTCCAAGAGCCCATCGTCTGCCCCGGCTCACCCAAACCAGCTCTGGATGACGTCCTTATTCACCTAACAGCACCCTGGCTACAAGGTCATCCAGTTTGGGGACCTCGCTTTTGTCCCTGGGTCGGCCTTTGCCTTATCCTCTGCATTTGTCAGGCTGAAAGTCCTATGGCGCCCCCCCCCCATGCCTTTTGCAATCATCCTGAACTTTCCACCAGACTGTCACCACGTGGGGCTCTCCTGGACCCCCCATTTGGACCACTCTGACAACCCCCCATCCACCTTGCACTATATTCCCCTGATCAGTATCCTCAGAGAGCGGGTGTAAACACAGGACTTCCGGCGCTTGAGACCATTGCCCTAAACAAGTGTAAACACCATCTCCTGGGGGTCTGGCGCTGAGCAGCCTGGCCCCGCCTACCCCCCAGCCCCTCCTACTACGCGGAGTCCACACTCACGCGCCAGCCCCGCCTCCTGCTCCCCCCCTCCCCCAACTAGGCTTTCCTGCTCCGTGGATCTCCCGCTCAGCCTCCCCGCAGCCGGCTTTGTCCTCTCCAGCCTCACCTCCCACTCTCATGCCCTTTCCCCTTTCTTCAAATGTGCCTCCTCCACGAAGCCTCCCAGTTCCCCCAACCAGAACGGGGTCTCCCTGCCCTGAACCACGCCCCCCCCAGAAGGTTGTTTCGTGCTTCTCTTTGACACTCAGTTTCCCCTGCTAATCTTGGTGGTATTCATCTAACTTAGGCTTCCCTCCCCTCTCCCCTCCCCAAGACCCCATTAAGCATAAGTTACTGGAGGCCCCGGATGTGGCCTTCGCATCGTCTGGTGCACGGACGGCCTCAGCCCAGAGCCTGGCCCGAAGCCACAGCTCAGGACGGTCTCTGAATTCAGCTGAGGGATCGTCACCGTTTGTCCCCATCGTCTAACACAGCTGGCTGCCACTCATCCTGGCCTCGTGCCTGCTGCCCCCAGTGTCCCCACCGCTTCCTTCGCATCTCAGCACCCCAGACGGTGCGTCACAGGCGGCACGGCGTAATCCGCCTCTGCATCCCCCGTGCCCAGCGCTGAGCCAGACCCGTGTTTGGGGCTTAATCAATGTTTGCGGTCGTGAACTAAACTGAACTCTCTCCTCTGCACCAGGGGAATTGCAGTCCAGGCTGTCTTCTGGGTCTGGGCTTGGAGCCAAAGGCTGTACCACCGGCCCCGCCCCCCATGTGCATTCCCCTCCCCCCATGGTCACAGGCCTTGGGGAATCGGTGGTTCCCCGGGTCAGCTCCATCCGCCCCGGCCAGGCCGCTCTCACCTCCCTGACCCTGTTCTTAGCAGGGCCAGGCCAGAGAGCTGAGGGACCAGCTCGTGGGAGGGAGGGGTCCCTGGGCCCACCGGCCAAGGAGCAGCTCCGCCCACTTCTCTCGAATACCCGTGAGTCCTGGGTAACTGTGGCCTCCCTCCTCCCAGGACAGCCATCCCTCGGCTCCTGCTGGGGAGGCAGTGGGCGGGGCTGGCGGCTGTCTCGCTAACGAGCCTTCAGTGTTCATCAGAACAGGCTCCCTCTTCCAAGCGGCTGCATGGCTGAGCCCGACGGGGCCTCTGAGGGACGTTGGGGCACCAGGCCCGGGTGAGGGGGCGGGGATGGGTCCCACGTGCGCCAGGATTGCTCAGTTGAGAAGATTAAAGCAGTACGTGGTGTGAGTCTGCAGACCTTGGCGAGGCGAACCTCACACCTCACCTGAGGCTCCTGGGCAGAGTCTGGGGAGGGGAGAGGAGCCCGCAGGACGGGTGGCCTGCACTGAGCAGGGTTGTTCTTCTCTGTGTGCCCACCTCCCTGCCCACCGTCCAAAACACAGAAAGTGTTCAGCATGGCAAGGGGCACAGAGGCCTGCTGGGGAGCAGGGCTGCCCTGGGACCCTCTCCCGATGCAGCCAGGTAGGGGCGCTGGGGAAGAGCCGCGGCTCAGCTGCTCCCTGAGCCAGATACTCCCTCGGGTGGGGCTGCTCCAGGAAGCCTGCTCTGAACCCTGGTCGGGCTACTTGCCCTGTGCCAGGATCCCGCAGTGCCCTGCACCCCGCCTCCGCAGAACCTACCCCTTCACCGCGGTGGCAGCAGATGGGGAGGGCTCTGGGTTAAAATCGTGGACTGTGGGTCTGTTCTGGTTGCACCGGGGTGCATACCTAGGAATGTGTCCTTAGGCAAGTCACTTAACATCACTAAGCCTCGGTCTTCTCATTCCTAAGATGGGGACAGTGAGAGTCTCAGGCCGCAGGGACATTGTGCAGATGAGGGGGGGGAGATGGCGCACAGAAAGTGCTGCAGTGCTGTTAGTGTCGCCTGTGCCGTCCTGTGTCAGCGCCCACCACTGGCACCGGAGCTCCCTGAGACCGGACTGCGTCTTGCGCATCGCGGTGCCCCCAGGCCTTGCACAGGGCCCAGCACAGCAGCTGTGCACCGCCGTCCCTGAACTGAGACCACGGAGCAGAGCAGCACCCTGGCGCATCTTGCCTTCACCGCCACCCTCGGCAGCCTGGTCCACTGGGGCCCTCACGCCCGCGGTAGCGCTCTCACCTTCAGAGCGGGACAGAGCCTCAGACACAAGTGAGCAAACTGAGGCCCAGAGAGGGACGGTGACCTGGAAACATGGCCACCACTTCTCGCCTTGAGAGGCACCCCATGGTGAGGCTGGACCCTGAGGCTTGGGGTCCAAGAGATCTGCTCTCCAGACAGAGAGCGGCTGCCACCCAGGACCCTGACTCAGGAGCAGGGCCTGGATGCTATGAACACAGCTCCACGGCCGCCGGGCTTGGACAACACAGAGACCTATGCAGTTTGGACATCCCAGATGGGCTCCAGTGGGTGCTACCCGACAGGTGCAGAGAACAGGACACAAACTCCCTAGAGAACTTGAACTTGGAAATCACACGCGTGCCCTCTGTATCTTTGCCATGGCCACTTCCTAAAGGAACCTCCCCGCAAGGGGTCCACATGCTCCTTCCCTCTAGGGTGGAGCCCCAAGGATCACCTTGAGGTGAAATGGGAGAGTTGAGGGCACAGCAAGCAAAGGAAGACAGTCTCCTCCCTGTGGGGCCTCGGGGAGGGGGCCCGTCGGCGCACGGTGCTCAGGGACAGAGAACAGGGAAGCCTGGGGGCCTCATTCGTTCATTGGCTCGTCCATCCCTGTGCTCCTCCAAGGCGCCAGGCTGTGCTGGGCGCAGGAACAACGGCGGGCATGGCCGGCAGTGCCCGGGGCTCACCCCCAGGCAGTGCTCACTCCTCCCCCGACAGTGACGGCACTCCAGAGGCATTCGGAGCACAATCTGCTCACTCTGCGACAGCCTGGGCATGATAGAGCCCCTGCCCTCACGAGGGGGATGCGGCCAGACGGCAGAGCCCGCCGTGGGCACTCAGGAACAGCACACTCCCCGGCTCGGGGGCTCTGAGCCCAGACTGAACTGTGAGTAGGGATCACTCAGGTGAGTGTGACCGGGGATGGGTGGGGAGTGTTCCCAGCAGAGGAAGCGAAGTACACGAGGGCTCAAAGGACAGCCAAGAGGCACAGCTGGAGCCCCGAGTGGGAGCAAGGCAGGATGTGGGGGCGGATCTGGGGGCGGCAGGGCCTGAAGTCCTTGTCCCCTAGAAAACAAGGGGCCGTAGGCGCCTCCGTGTGGGGTACCGTGACCGCTGTGATGCAGCTGCGGTGTGGGGACTGGGTCAAAGCAGAGGGTCTATAGGAGGCTTCCCCAGGGGCACACAGGCCTAGGGCCGGGGCGGGGGGGATGGCAGGAGAGGATGGGACTTGGGAAGTGGTTAAGAGTAGCATGGGGGGTGGGGGGCTGGATCAGACGCAGGGCAGAGAGAGGAGCCACGGAAAACACCTGGGAGTTTGGACTGGCCGATGGAGCGGGCCTGGCAGGTTGGTGAACTGGGGAGATAGTGATTTTGTCCCAGATCCCTTCCAGCCCAAGGACCACAGGATGTGGGTGACTCATGAGGGTCACAGGAGCAGAACACTAAATCCTAGATCTCTAAGAAACCTGAGATAGAGTCAGGACCTGGCCCAGGCTTCATGCCCATCCCCATCCCCTTCAGGTCACTGAACTGTTACTTTCCCCTCTTCATCCTTTGAGCATCTTCTCATGTCAGGCGCTGTGTCGGGCACCAGGGGTGTCATGATGGATGTCTTTGCCCTGCCTTAAAGGAGACGTCAAGTAAACAGGAATGGTGATCCTGGGCTGAAGGGCTATGTCAGGGAACGCCTGGGTGCTGTGGGACCACTGAGAAAGGGCATCCAACACAGCCTTGGGAGGGCGGGGAGAGCTGCCAGCGAGGAGGAAGGTGCGGGAGAGGAAGTCCTAAAGCAAGAGAAGGAGTGAGTGAGGCCAGTGCAGGAGTAGGAGGGGGGTAGGAATGGTAGCAGTAGAGGCAAAGGGCTGTATGAGGCAACTGAGGCCCAGAGAAGTTAAGCAACTTGCCTAAGGTCACACAGTTCATCTGCAGAAGAGAGAGTTGTGGAGCTCCATCTTTTGTAAACGTGTGCTGTGTTTTTAACCACTCTGCTCCCCTCAGTCCCTTTCTCCCCTCCCCTTCCCACCCCTAGCCTGTCTTGGCCTGGAGAGCTACAGGGGCCAGGGGAGGCGGGCTATTCCCCAGGGCACGAGGGCTCCACCACACCCGTACCAGCCCTCATCTTTCCTGCCCCACTGCTGCTGGCCTGACATGCAAACCCATCTACTAGAATTATGCCCACCATGAAAAAGGTCCACAGTGCCCGTCAGAACCCTGCACAACGCTCCCTATCCCACTAATCAGTTAGAATTAAACTAATTCCCTGCCCAAGCAGAAGCACCAGTTTCCTTTGGTGTTACTAACAGGATACTCCTTAAATTGAACTGTAATCTCTTTGGGGAGCAGGTAGGGACCATGTTTTTTTTCTTTTTGGTACCCCACTCCCTCATTGCTTTACGCATCGCAGTTATTCAAAAAATACTCACTCGCCAAGCTCTTCCTCTGCCCGAGGCACTCTGCTGGATGCCAGGGGATGGGATGAATAGGACACGGTCTCTGTCCTCAAGGGGCGGAGCCGAGTGGAACTGAGAGGACGTTCTCATCTGTGCCAGCTGACCGCCCACATCACAGCATGCGGTTCCAGATGGACTGCCTCCCAGCCCCGGCATGGGCCTTCTCTACCTCAGAAGCGGGACAGTCTACATTTTTAACAGCTCTAATTGTTAACGGAGCTAAAAACAAACCCCTTCCTCTCCTACAAGTTTCATGCATTAGTACCACTATTTTCACCTGGAATGATAGAAAATAGTCTAATCCAGCCAATTCACATTCAGCTCTTCCATGTCTAAAACTGGTTTTCATGTCTGCAGTTTCCCTGTATGACCCCAGCCAGTTGTTTTCTTTCTTAGAAGAACCTTAGAACCTCAAGATTCTCTTTTTCCCTCTTAAATGAAACCCCTAGAACCAGACGGCCTGACCAGTAACTAGTGTGGGGCTCCAGGCAGTTGCCCCCTTACACGGGGGGTTTTATCCACCCATCTGTGAAGGCTGCTGGACCCATATCATTGGCAACTGCTTCGTGGGCTATTGACGCATCTTGAGCTTATAGTCAACTGAATCCCGAAGGCCTCTCACCCGCGACCAAGCCTGCTCATCTTATAGTAGTGCTGTGGGATTTTCAAAGCTAAGAACAGAACTTTAGATTTTTCCCTCTTTCATCTGATTTTTTTCCACTTAAACAATATTTCCTAATGAGTTTTTTTCCTTTTTTCAAATCTGGGATTCTGTCATCAAGGTATTAGCTTTTCCCTTTCAGCTTTGCATCAGTCCTTTTTTGAAATGGTTGACCTGGGCAGGACCAAGGACAGTGCCCCACTCAATGACCCTGGCATTGGCACTGATAGAAAAATCAGTGTTTTTTGACAATTCTGTTTGAGAACGGCCCACCCGACTATATTGTCAACTAACCCACTTCCTATCCTGTCCACGTAGATATCACGGGAGATTTTGTCAAATACTTTACTGAAGCCTGGTGCACCGCCTGCAGCCCCTGACCTTGGATAATAGCTCGACAGCTACGCTGAAAGGAAAATAAGACTGGTTGGGCTTGACTCAGTCTTAGTGACTTTTCTATTAGCTTCGCTTCGAAAACTCACAGTCCGTTGGGTTAAAGAATGGTTCTTTAGAACCTACACCTTTTAGAGCTAGAAGGGACCTCAGAGATGATCCAAGATCTAATTCCCAATTTTGCTGATGAGGAAACCAAAGCCCAGAATGCTTAACTGGCATTTTCCCAAGTCACAGAGGAACTAGAATAAGAACAAGGATTGGATCCCACATCTGTGCTCCGTGCTCAATGCTCTTTCTTAGCAACATTAAGTCATAAATTCTTTCTCTAAATGCGTTCGCACACACACACAGATCTTCCTTCAGGTCTCTTAATTTCCCACCCGTACAAGCCATGCCGTTATCATTTTGGAGGGTGCAGCTGGGACCCAGTGACTGACTTCTTTCTCCTCCTGCTTCACAGAATGGAAGCTGGAGGCTCAGAACTCCTCAGTGCAATTTGTTCTCCAATAAGGGGGTCTTTGGACTCCCCCAGTCTGGGCTGATCTTGGGACTCCTCAGTCTACCTGGAGGAGACCACCGTCTTCAAACCTCCTGTGAGCCTGTGTGTGCTGAGCAGGGGGCTGGCCCCTTGGGTGGGCAGGTAAGCTGGGCCTTCTCTTCTGGGGTGGGAATTGTGTCAGCAGCTGGTCTTCCTGCAGTGGTAAGAGGGGCAGAGCCCTGAACACGCTGCCTGTGGGCCTGGCATTACAAGGGTGACCCCTGCCACGGAAGGCTGGTTGCCTGAGGAACTGGGCTGCAGGGAAGGGCAGTCACTTGGTCCAGTTTGGGAGAACTAGAGGCAAAGAGGTCTGCCTGCAGCAGAGGCGGCCTAGACAGGGGCATCCCTGGTACCCTGGACAGCGCCCGAGACAGGGCCCTCCACCACCCTTCCCACCCCCCTCGGAGGCCCTGGGTACCTGTTTATTCTTTAGGTCAAGGGAGAGTTCGTAATCGGAGGCGGCAGGGGCGCGGGCGCAGAGCGCAGCTGCCGGGACAGGCTGCTGCCTGCTGGGGGAGGCCGCACAGTGGAGGCCGGCCCGCGGGGAGGCGCCCCCCGCCCCCGGCCGCTTCTCCTCCTCCTGCAGCTCCTGGGCTTGAGCCTTCGGGGCGTGGGCACTGGGTCTGCTGGCCGCCGCCGCCGCCGCCGCCGCCACGGAGTCCTCCGTGCCCGCACCGGCCTGGGCGCAGGAGCCGTCACTGTGAACGAAAGGCAACTGTGCTCGGTTGGGGGTAGGGGCGGGGTGCATGTGAGTGCGGGGGAGGGGGGCTGGGGCCCTCTGGCAGCGACGTGCCTCACCCGCGGAGGGGCTGGTGGGGGCCTCCTGCGGTCCCCATTAGGGAAGGGCCCCAGCCCTGGAGGAGAGCCTGAACTTGTGGAGGGTCCCCGGGGGGCAGAGGGAGGGAGTGGCTAGCACTGGCCGCAGCTCAGGAACCTGCTTAGAAGCGGTAGAGCAGGTGCTTAAGGGTAGACTACCTGAGTTCCAGGCTGGGCCCTGCCTCTTATTGGCTCTGGGGCCCTGAGCAGGTTACGTAACCTCACGTTTCCTCTGTTTCCCCATCTATAAAGCAGGAATAATACTAGTGCCTACCTCATAAGGATGCTGGAAGGCTTAAGCTAGTTAAAGTTCTTAAAGCCGTGCCTGGCCCATGGTCCCTGCTCTATGTGTGTTAACTACCGTAATTACCCATGGCCTGGCCCCTGGTCCCTGCTCTATGTGTGTTAACTACCGTAATTACCAATGGCCTGGCTTTCTGGCCAGTGGCTGAAGTAGCTGGGAGGAAGCTGATCCTCGCTGAGCCAGCTCCCTCTGTAGACTGCCCAAAGGGGCTGGGGGAGGAGTGGTGCTTATAATCCTGGCTTGGGTTATGAAGTATCTGTTCTTCCCCAGCCCCTACTCTCTTCCTGTGGAGCCAGCAGCAGGCTGGCCATAGCTGCTGCCCACCCGCCTCCTCTAAGACGACACTCTGGCTGCCCGGGGGGCTGCTACACTCAGGTTGCTCCCCTCCCCGGCCAGCCTCTGAATGCTGCCCGTCCCCAAGGCCCAGTGCTGAGCCATCTCCTGCATGAAGACGTTCTGGTGTTGCCAGCTTTCAGTCTCCATCTGCTAGAACACCAGAGAGTCACCGCCTCCTTCACAGAGGAGAAGCATCTCGGCTCACGGTGGGGCTCCAGTGCAGCCCCGCTACTGTGTGGCTTTGGTCAAGCGGCTTTTTCCCTGACCCCTGGTTTCCTCATCAGTATAGAGGAGGCACTAGTACCTGCCCTACGGGCTCATGCAAGGCGTAAGGGAGTCAGCGTATGTGAGGTGTTTAGCACAGTGCCCGGCACAGACTGAATGCTCTGTAAACCTTAACTCTTATTTCCGCCATCTCCCTTCCCCGCCCCCACCAGAGCCCGGCGCTTGTATTCTATGCGAATCCCTTCTCCTCAGTTAGTGCTGAGCAAACAACGAAGGCTCCATAAAAACTTGTTGAAGGATGAATTGAAGAGAACCCAAGGCTACTGGCATGGCCTCCGCAGTGGACAGAGTCTCTAAGGTTATCTAGCTCATCCTTCCCATCTCCCTTTTTCGCATATGAGGAGTGGGGGCCCAGGGAGGTGGGCTGGCTCTGGTTGAGGGCCAGTCAACCTTAGGGCTTATTTCTTCCACGGCTTTGTCCCACGTAAGATGCCCCAAATCGTGCCAGAGAAGGGACCTCTTCAAGCTCTTGTTTCCACCCAAACTTTGGAGCCTCCTGGTGCTAGAATAAGCAAGGGTGGAGTGAAGAATCCTCTCTTCATTCAACTTCATCTGTCCCCCCCAGCACTCCCCTGCACCCCACCAAACATAGATAAAGAAGAGCTCACTGGCCAGCCCTAGCGACGAGCAGCCTCAAACTCCTTGCCACTGCATGATTCTTTGCTTGGTCATTTTTTCTGTGGCCATCAATCAAGCTGTAGAGTTGGATGAGCTCTAAGTACGTGGCTTTTTCACTAGTATCACCAGGAAGTTCTTTTTAAGATCTAACTTCAGCTCCTCTTGTGATAGGACATGGCCATTCTTCCCGCAGAGCCCATGGAAGTAGCCCTTTCCCACTCCCAGCACAGCTCGCCTCCTGGGGACAGCATTGGGTCTCACCCATCTCTGCTCTGCACTGTCCTTGGTACTGATGCCCAAGGCTTCTTAACCCTAAAAGGTTTTCAAGACTCTTTAGAGACCAAACACCTTTAAAGATAGCCCTCTGCTCCCTTTATGCTGCTGGAGGATGCTTGGCAGGAGGTTCTAAGGAGTTGGTGCCCCTCAGTAGCAGTGCTCCACCAATGGTAGTGGAGGCTGGTGGACAAATACCCCAGCGTCCTTGTCTCTGGGGCAGGACAGCTCTGAGACACATTTCACACCGTCTCCCAGACGTGCCCCATGGGGTTGAACCCCAGTTGCCCAAAGCAGTGACCTGATCATTAATGAACCTACATTGGCTTCCTTCTCTTTTGTGTCTCATTCGCCACTCTCCTGTTGACACTTCTTGGGGTCACCTGGTCCCAAAGACACTACTTACGTTAAAACAAAACACATTTTTAAAATAACCTCTTTCGTGGGCCACCACTCTGGATATGGACGACGGCTCCAAGGCCTTCTCACCTGAGCTCGTCTGTAGGGTCTGGGAGATAGGAGGCCCCCATTGTCATCTCCAGCATGTGCACGTGCACGTGCATGCACACTCACACACACATACACTCACACACACGCACAGCGTTCTAACTAGCGCTGTGGCGTCGGGTAGCTCGCGTCCTCCTGAGTCAGTGTCTTTACCTGCCACCTCGCAGGAGCTTACTCATCTCCAGGGACCCTCCAGCTTGGATGTTCTGGGAGCTTGGATTCCGTGCCGAGGCCAGACCACCAAGGCCCACCAGCCCCAAGGTTCCAGGCTCTCTGGCTGGTGGAACCAACTCTGTCTTTGCCCACCTATGTGCACAAGGACCTGAGAGACTGTGCCCCCCAAGGTATATGATGAAAAGTTTTGGAAAGGGGACCCCATCCTTGTCGTCCTTCCTTCTAATACTCCACAGACTTGTGTGGTAGGAGGTGGTGATGGAAACCCAAGACGACTGTCATCAATATGGCAAGGTTTAGGCTTGTCAGTGGAGGACAAAGAATATGGAAGGCAGACCTGGGTTAGAATCCTGGTTCTGCTACTTATGATGTGGCCTTGGGCAAATTACATAATCTCCTTGTGGCTCTATTTCTTCATCTGCAAAACCGGCATCCTTGTAATGCCTTTACAAAGTTGCTGTGAGGAATAAATACAGCTGGCACAGCCCCAGTACACTGCCTGGCACACGGTAGTTGATAGCAATGGTGGTTGTATTCTGAGCTGAAACCCTATAGCATGGAGTCCCACAAGAATGCCCAGAAAAATAGCACGGAGCATTCCTAAGTGGAAGAGGTTCTCAATATTTAGCCTTCCTGTCAACCTTCACAAAATTGAAATAATAGGGTTTTTCCTCGTGCCTCGTGGCCTTTCCCAGACCCCCGACTAACTCCCAGGGTCTTTAGGGAGAGGAGTGAAGATGGACTGGCTCCCACCACTGTTCCCCACCCACTGGAGAAAGAGCACAGTGAAGAACCTTGGTCTTGGGAGTTACCAAGTCATGGGATCCATGGCCTCTGAGGAACCTGTGTGTATTCACCCCCTGGTGGGACCCACCACGGTGTGGGGCGTGCCCTAGGTGGACGTCTGTCCAGTGCTGGTGGTATGGATTTGTGCTTTGGGCACAGGGAAGGAAGCTCAGATCTTCAGCCCAGGGTGTCATAGCTGGAAGGACCATCTCTCTCAATCCACAGTCTCTTACGGAACTGGAAGTCCATTGTTCCAGTGCCCAGAGCATCACTCCTCCCAAGACACTGGCTGCGTCCCTTAAGTTTCCAGAATTTGCCAGGCTGACCTCACATCATAAAGCCGGCATCCCTAGTGGGTCCAATTTCAGGCAGCCTGGCGCGTGGACAGGAATCGTGTGAATGGGATTAACTCTGTGACAAGCAGAGCTTCTTTTAAGCCCCTGGCTTGAGCTTCTGGAGAGGAATCCTGATGAACTTAGCTGTCCTGGGCTTCATGTCCAGCTGCAGAAACAGACTCCTTGAATGGCAGTCCACTAGCCTGGGGCAACTTAAGGTCGCTGCTGACATATGGGAGATGCTGGTCACAAGAGTCTTGCCTGGGTTGGGGCACCCACTTGAAAAGGGAAAAGTAGAATGTGGGTGTCGTCGGAATGAGAGGTTCTTAGAAGGCTTTGGTTACACCCACATGACATTAGGCTGATACACGTACAGGGGCCTAGGCCATCCACGGAGGTTATGCCACGCATGAGAACACAGGGCGTGAGTATGGGAAATGAAAGTCTTTGAGAACTTGGGGGAACAAGCAGTTTCTCAGAGGATACTACATGCACACAGGACCAGAATGATCTGTGTTGAAACTCAGCATCATCGGGGAGGGCCACTCATGTGGGACACTGGCTTGTGCGCAGTGCGGTTGCAGGAACCCACTGAGCAAGCCTGGTCCTGGCACATATAGGACTCCCCTGAGGCTCCAGTGACCACCCAGCCTGTCTCATCTCTGCTATCAGAATTGACTTCCTAAAATGCGATGTATTAACGCCAATCCTCTGCTCAAAACCCAGCAGTGACTTTCCAGTAATGCCGGATACAGTTCATTGTTCCACTCATGTCCGTGTGGTACTCAAGAGCGGTCATGATCTCACCCCAATCTCCTTTTCCAGCCTCATCTCCAGGAGTGACCTAGCCACTCTGTCCACGCTGAAACTCTCCCCAGATCTGCCACACAGCCTCAGACCACCATGCCTCTCCCGTGATTTCCTCCCGCCTGAAAGGCCTCATGCCCCTAACCCTCCCATCCATTCTTTCTCTGCCTTGTCAGCTCTTTCAGGACTCACTCATGGCCCCAGGAAGAGTCCACCCCACAATATGCTCCAGTAATCCTTGGCGCTTGCCTCTGTTTCAGCGATGACCACTTTGTGCCCTAATTATTCATTGATATGTCTCTGTCTTCCACCAGACGGTGCTATGTACACCTTTTTGTCACAGGTGCTTATCACAGTGGGCTGGCTTTTAGGTCATGTTTAATAAATGTTAAATGGATGGAGGGATGGGTGGGTGGATGGGTGGATGGGTGGAGGGAGGGAGGGAGGAATGGATGGGTGGATGGGTGAATGGATGGGTGGATGGATGGAGGGAGGGAGGGAGGAATGGATGGGTGGATGGGTGAATGGATGGGTGGATGGATGGAGGGAGGGAGGGAGGAATGGATGGGTGGATGGGTGAATGGATGGGTGGAGGGATGGAGGGAGGGAGGGAGGAATGGATGGGTGGATGGGTGAATGGATGGGTGGAGGGATGGAGGGAGGGAGGGAGGAATGGATGGGTGGATGGATGGAGGGATGGGTGGAGGGATGGAGGGAGGGAGGGAGGAATGGATGGGTGGATGGATGAATGGATGGGCGGATGGAGGGAGGGAGGGAGGGAGGAATGGATGGGTGGGTGGCGTTTGATCTTTTACACTTTCCCAAGGGCAGAGATACTGCGGTGAGCTTGGCGATGTACCACCCAGACCCTGCTTCAAGGACTGCTTGCCCAGCTCTGGAGGTGCTGTTGAAGATGGCCTTCATCTGTCAGCTGCCCCCCACCCCAGTTCCTTCAGGAACTGCAGTGAGCTACTGGGCCAAAGTCAAATCCTCCCCAGGGCTATCTGCATGCAACAGCTGACAAAGAGGGGACGTAAAGGCTCAGCCGTATGACCCAACATGGGTTGGCTAGGTCACTGTCCCTCCAGAGCCCCCGTGGGATTAGCTGAGGCTCCTGGTGGACCTGCAACACGGTTGACTTCTCTCTCTGCCGCATGCCGTGCTCCTGCCCTCCCTTCCATGGGTGTTGATCCCAAACACCCTCCAGCAAGCGTCCAGCACCCTGAACTCAGAATCTCCTTCCCAGAGGCACCAGTCAGCGATGGAGACCCAGCTTTTCTTTTTCCTTCCTTTTCCTTGTCAGCCAGGATTACCCTGGTCTCCCTGCCCCCAGACCTGCAAAGCCTTTCTGGGCTCCGGATGTCTTTGATAAAGACTCTGGACTCTCTTCCCAGAAAATGCACGTGATCTCATACACGCCAAGCTTTACCTCCACTTTCAGAGGCTTTACAGACTCCGCGGATCGGGCTGAAGACACTCTCCTGGAGGGATGATCATGGATTTTGTCCATATGCTGAGAGCTGCGCCAAGCGCTGCAGGTCTGGTCACACAGAGGAAACACGAGGGCTTTCAGACACCGGTCACTGCTCCCTCAAAACCGACGGATCCTCGCTCACGGGTAAGAGAGCTTGAGTGGAGGAAGCCCCTGGTCCTACGACTCACTAGTCAGGCGATTTCGAGCGAAACACTTCACTTTTCTGCACCTCGGTTTTCTCATTTGCAAAATGGGGGTGTGAATATCTCCTTTCCAAGAGAGTGAGGAAGACGAAGTGACCTCCTAGGCTGGTGTGCTGGCCACCGTGGAACATACGTCCCTAGGAAGGATGAGGGAGAAGGAAGGGCAGCTGTGCAGCCCCCGCCAGGGAGCTGGTCCCGGCAGAGGTGTCCTCCCCGGGCTCCCAGGCAGACCCTTCCCGGTGCCAGGAGCTGAGGGGACAGGAGCTACTGCAGAGCCTGTGAGGGCCAGGGAGGGGGCTGCTATGCCTGGGGAGGGGAAGACTTCAGGGGAGGGGGCCCCCAGGTCCTGGCACGAAGGCAGAGAAAGGCAGGAGGAGGAGCCTGGAGGCCCAGCCCCTGCGGCTGGTTGGTGTGGGTGATGGGCGGGGGGGCGGGGGGGGGGGCGGGGAGGCAGGGCCGCTTTCCCCTCCCTGCAAAGGCCGGAGCAGCAATTACCAGAGACGCAGCCAGGAGTGTTTTGAAGGCTGGAGGACTCCTTGGGCTAGAAGATTCCCCCAGAGGGCCTGACCAATTGCACTAGATTATCTCGGTCTCTGCCAGCCTTTCTTAAAGCTCTTCTGGGACAAAGAAACTAGGCATTTTCCAGACAAAAGCTAACAAAAAGCCTCACATCTCCAGATTTTTCAGCCTTTACTAAAACACTCCTGTCTCTCCCTCTCCTGAATCGATAAAGTGATCTCGGGTGGTCAGAATAAAGGCCAAGCAAGGGGAGTCAGGTGTCCTTGGGTGTCCCAGGTGGTACTGGGGAGAGGTTGCAGTGAACAGAGGGCTAGCGTCAGGAACAAATTCACTCGCCGCCCATTCCAAGCACAGGCTAGGAAATGCCGGCCGCCCTGCACCTTCCTGTTCACACCACACGCAGGGCCACAGCAGAATCCTCGCCGCCTCCCTGACCCCGCGTCATCCAAGCTGGACGCCACAGTTCACGGTAGGATGCCCTGGAGGAGGGCGGCCGTGTCTTCCCTGCTGTCCACTTGCGGAGGCCGCCCTGCCTTCATTGGCTGTGACACATCCCAAGGCCCCGAGAGAGTGAGTTACTGTCTGTCCCGGCGGCTCCTGGGAGACTCCAGGCTTTGACTGCACGGCTGCTCCAGCAGGTGCTGGCTGGGTTGCTTTGTCTGGGGGGGTTTCTTGTTGAAGTCGTCACACTCCTCCTCCGGGCCTGTGGCCCTCCCCAGACCCAGGCCCAGTCACGGTGGGGCCCCAGAGTCCAACGTGGAAGCGGCCCCTGCGTAGCCCACTCCTCGGCGGGACGCCAGCGCCAGGGAGGCCTCACCTAGAAGCTTCCTCAGGACGCCTCCCTCACAGACTCACAAGCTGGGCCACACGGACTAACGCCATCTCATTGCCCCTGGAAGCCTAATATTTTTGAGCGTTTGTTTTCCTCCCAGTAGACGTGGATCTGGAAGCAAAATCAGGCTGTAAGGACGCCCGCCCCGCTCGCTGCCTGACACACCGCACACAGCTCCCAAGCGCATGCCCCTCTGAGCCCCTGAATACACCTCGGGCTTTCTTACCTCTGTGTCTGCCCACATTCCCATCTCACCCACCCTGAGGCTGCAGCTGCAGAAGTATGGCCTGTACTCTGTCCCTGACACACCCCACGGTCACCTCACAGCTGCACTGAATGGTTACAGCCTAGTGAGCTCTGGCTTGTCGTCCACGTTTTCCTTTTATTATGAACTATCTGATGCATGCAAATACGAATAACGTGCACACGAGGTTCAGAGAAAAACCTTCGCTTGCACCCAGCTCAGGAAACAGCCCTTCCGTACTCGCGGGTTCCTCCTTCTCTCCTCGGAGGAGTGCCTGCCCTGGATCTGTGTTTATCGTCCCCAGCTTCTCCTTAGGGGCAAACCTCCTCCTTGTCATGTTGCATAAGCAGCACTGGCTGCTGGGCAGGGGCACTGCCAAGTGCGCCTCGTGCTGGCGGGGGCGGCTCGGGAGCTCTCAGGGTCTAGCAGAGCCCAGGAAGGGGCAGGAGGCCCTCCCGGGGGACGGCCCCCAGCCCCCAGCTCCAGTCCGGACTGGAAAGATGGCAGGGCTCTGACGCAGCCAGGCTGTGCCCGTTCCTGCAGCAAGGAGGGCTTTCGAGTGAGATAATGGACTTGCTCCCTAAGGAACCCTGCTTCTGGCCCCGTGTGGCCAGATGGGTAACGATTTCCGAAGGCACCGTGGGGACCGTCCGGAGCCATGCAGAAATAGCCCATGGAAATGCCAGGTGAGGCTGGCAGAGGTAGATTCGGGAGAAGCGTCAGCCTGTGAGCCGCTGGCAGCCAGGTCAAGGGTGTGAGTGCCTTTGGGGTCCCTGAGAGGAGGGAGCGCGCGAGGCGGTGTCAGCACAGCACGGCAGAAGTTACAAATGCAGACCCAGCGCCAGGCGGCCAGGGTCTGCCATGCACCTGCGTGTGGCCTTGGGCAAGTCTCCTAACCTCCTTGGGCCTTACTTTCCTCTCTAGGAAAGGATCGCAGTAGTATTGTATATGAGATGCACTCAGCCCTATATAGGTGGCAACCATCGTTTTCCTTTTCAGGATTTATAACATGTTATTTTGTCAAATAAGATAAAAAGCAAAAGCACCGGCTTCCCTGGTGGTGCAGTGGTTACGAATCCGCCTGCCAATGCGGGGGACACGGGTTCGAGCCCTGGCCTGGGAAGATCCCACATGCCGCGGAGCGACCAAGCCCGTGCGCCACAACTACTGAGCCTGCGCTCTAGAGCCTGCGAGCCACAACTACTGAGCCTGTGAGCCACAACTACTGAGCCCACGTGCTGCAACTACTGAAGCCCGCATGCCTACAGCCCATGCTCCGCAACAAGAGAAGCCACCGCAATGAGAAGCCCGCACGCCGCAATTAAGAGTAGCCCCAGCTCGATGCAACTAGAGAAAGCCCGTGCACAGCAACGAAGACCCAACACAGCCAAAAATAAATAAATAAATTTGTAATAATAATTTAATTTTTAATAATTAATTTATATAAAAAAATAAAAGAACCAGACAGACGGCTGTGGTTAAAATCCCACCTCTCACTAGCTGTGTGGAGCTGGGCTAGTTCCTTAACTCCGCTGAGCTCGTTTCGTCCCGTGTAAGGTGGGGATACCTATGTTGCTGGGAGAGTTAATAAAACAAAGACCATAAAGCCTCTGGCACCTATCTGATGCTCGGTAAATGCAGGTTTCCTCCCCTAATCTGGGCCTGTTGTGCTTCCCTGGCTTCTGGGCTGCTGTGCTCTCCCTGGAGAGCAAAGACCTCATCTGGTCCTTCTTGGATCCCTCCAACAGCCCTGTGACGGTGGCCCACACAAACCATGTGCGGACAGCCCATCCCAGAGGCGGGGCATGAGACCACGTCTCTCCATTTCCCTCCTCCAGGTCCACCCAAACCAGCCCTACCTCACCCAGCAGAGATGTTTCCTACGTTTCCTTGGTCCTGAGCCATTTTCAGGGAAGGCTATCCTCCCACCTCCTCGCATTCCACCCCACATTGGGGGAAAGGTCTCTGATGGCCTACAGGTGCCTGTGTCAGTCAGGTGTGTGCTTGCCAAAAACCAGGAGTCTTGGGACACAAGAGATGGAAATGGCAGAATCACCAGCCGGGTAGGACATTGCTCTAGACATCTGCCAGGTTACTATGGAGCAAGATTCCTTGCCTGTTTCTTTATGGTCACCTTCCTTATCTTCACCTTTCCTCCTGGAAGTCCTTCCTAACGTCTAGCTTCAACCTTTCTTGCTTCAGTAGAAACCACTCCAAGCTCACAGTATCAGAATGGCCAGGCAATTTCGTACATGCCTGTGGGTTTCACGGGTCATCTCCAAAAGTGTTTGGGAGGAAGGGCCAGCAATGCGGGACACAATGGCTTTGGGGAGAAGCTCCAGAGCTCCCAGCATGGGGAGCCACCCCCTTCCAGGTAGGGCAGTGGTCAGTGCCAGGCCATAAACCTTTCCCTGCGGGGGCTAAACTGTCTCCTCCTCTTAAGAGGAAGCCAAGCTGTCGTCTGGCTAGAAGATGTTCCTGATAAAATGTCTCTGCCCTTAATCGCATCCTCACTGCACTGTGACAGCCCAGTGCTGGGTTAAATGATTTCCTCCCCGGCCCTGACGTCTAGAAAATCTCCTCTCCAGGCCTGTTGGCCCTGCTTGACTGTCATTCATCGGGGCTCTTAGCTTCTTTGATCTCTTCCCCAAATTGGTCCCTCAGTTCTTGAGTCACCCCCCCACCCCGCCCTGCTTCTCTCTCTCGTTCTCTCTCCAGCCAACTCTGTGTGTCACAGGCTAGGCTTGAGTAGAAACATCTGAAAGCGGCCCCCTCCCCCATGCCATCGCCTGCTGTCCAAAGGAGGGACTGGACCCTCTCCCTGAAGGGCACAGCTCAACGACCCTGAGCAAGATGCAGGTAGTGGGTCCCCTCCTGCTTACCATACTAGGGGCTCCTGCTGGGACCCCATCCCCTGAAGGAGTCGGCCCACTCTTTCTAAGTATTTCTCAGTCACACCTGAGTTTCTAGACCCCTTCTCCTGGGGCTCCTGGATCTTAACTGATGTCTCCCTCTGTGCTCTTGAAAAATCCAGCTTTAAAACAGCTAGCATTTATTGAGTGCCTACTATATACCAGACACCTTTGCACACGTCATGTTGTTGAATCCTCCAATCAACCTAAGAGCTAAGTGCTACTGTTGTCCCCATTGGACAGATAAGAAAATCGTGGATTCCAAAGCTTCAGTAATTGCACCAAGGTCACAGAGTTTGTAAGCGGCCAAGCCAGAACTTGAACCTGGATGTGAGTTACTCTGTCCATGCTCTCAGCTGCGCTGCATCCTCGTGCTTCCTTGAAGGCTTCCTGAGCTCACCTTCCAGCCCAGGCACTCCTATCCCACCTCGTCACCCTCCTCCTTTCCGACCTAGAAGGGAATCCACAGAATCTGGTGCTCATCTCTCCGCCCTCAGAGAAGAAAGGGAATTCTCTGTATTCCCTTGTATTGTAGAGTTCTTCGTTGGTCAGTAATTAAGAATCTCCTGTTTACCAGAATCGTTTCTTGTTACGAATTAGTAAATTCATACTAATGTGATACATCAGTGTCTCATGAATTTGTTTCTGGTGAGTCAGTCCCCCTGGAATCCAAGAACCACAGGGATGCCTAATTGATTCTCCAAACCTGCAAGACTACAGCCTAGACTTAGAGCCCGGTGCCCACACCAGTTCCCGCCAGCCTGCGGGGGGTGGGGGGCAGGAGGAGGGGGCCCCAGGCCCATCAAACAGTGACAAGAAAGAGGCGCCCCGCCGCTCCTCTGTCTGCACGGGCTCTGTCTTCACCTCCAGAACCTGAGCAAGTTGCTGCCCTTCCCTGAGCATTTCCTCGGCTGCAAACTGGACGCAGGGATTCTCGCCCTCGTGACTTTGAAGGTTTGTGGGGAGGATCGGTGGAGTGGAGGGTGGGAAGGAGCCTGTCTCCTGGCAGACGCTGCACACAGTGAGCTGAGGCTGAGGCTGGCTCGCCACCCAACGCTTCCTGGTTGCCGGGGGCCCAGTCCAGCTCCCAGGCCGCGCCCTGGGGAGGCGACGGGGATGGAAACGAGACAGGTGGTCATGCGAGGGCAGTGGGATCGTGCTTGTGAGGTGAGGCTGGTCTCCTTTAAAACTGCCTTTTGTGTTTTCACAGTAAGTGAAATGGAGAAAGAAACCCCGTGGCCAGCCACCCTCCCAGCCCTCCTCTGACTCAGGTTCCATTGCTTCCTCCCCACGAGCCTCCGCCCAGGCGCTCCTGTTCAGGTCACAGCACTTTGCTTCATCCTGCTTTGCAAACGCTCCTGGTCCCTTGGCCAGATGTGGATGCCTCATCCAGCCAGGGCAGCTCCTTGCCGTCCTATAGAATCACTGGGGGGATTAGACCGGCCACCACCCATGTGATAGCTGAGGCCACTGAGGCCTAGAGCAGTGGGGGGGGGGGGCACCAGCACTGTCGGGTGGCCTGAGCCCTCCCTGTTCCGCGTGACCCCAGCATCACCAGCGGGAGACCTGGGGTGAGGCACTTCCTCTCCTGGGTCTCCTGTCTGGGCAGTAAAGGGCCAAGGCTTCCTGGTTCTCTGCCGCCTTGACGGCCTGTGGTTCCAAGTCCATGGACCCCTTCTCTGTGCTCCGCCACACTTCTCCTGGCTCCAGACAGAAAAACACGTCTTCCTTCACCAACAGCTGTCTTTCCTGTTTTGTTTTGTTTTTTAATCGTCACAAAAGTTATCTCTAAAAATCTCCTTTCTTAAACCATTCCAATGCCTCTCAAAGGCAGTAAATTCTTGAAGAATGCCTGATCTCATGCAATCCCTCCTGCGATAGACTATTTCCTCATTGGGGGTCTGAGGAAACGCATTTAAAACTCTTTCTGTCATCCATCAGAAATGCTTATTGGAATTATGTCATTTTCATAGTTGTGCTATCGGTTACAAGATAAATGAACAGGTAAAGGTGACCTTTCACAGGAGAAAACAAGACAGCACAGGAAACAGTGAGGTTAGAAGAATCTCTAGGCCTGCGAAGAGAGGCCACGCTTTCTGGGAATGAAACGAGCATATCCAAAAGATTCAAGCAAGAAGCTTTCAGCAAATGGAACGAGAACTTGTTTCCCCCCAAACTGGACAACACTCTGCGTTAATAAACACCAGTCCTTGTGATAGCTTTCATTTTGTTATTCTGGAAGCATTATCTTGGTTATGTTTATCTCTCTCTCTCTCTCTCTCTCTCTCTCGTGGGATCTCAGTTCCCCGACCAGGGACTGAACCCGGGCCACGGCAGTGAGAGCCCAGAATCCTAACCACTAAACCACCAGGGAACTCCCATGTTTATTTCTTTAAATAATGAAGCCTAGAGCTTTTCTCCTCTAAAAATATTCTCTTGGTCATTTCTCTGTTCCGTCCGGTTGTGCTGATGTAGTTACCTAAGGCTGCCTGAGTCTCCTGCTGGGAGGGGGGTGGCAGGGAAAGGCCCCGACTTCTCGGTCCCTGGACCAAGAGCCAGGTTCTCCAGGAGGGGCTGTGCAGGGTGGCGGCCACACTTCACTTCCTGCAGCAGCGAACCCCTCCCTTCTTTTGTCTCCAGTGATAGAAGCCGTAACAGACGCGGTTCAAGTCCCAGCTGTGCCGTTTTCCGGGTTTACGGCCCGTGGACAAGTCATTCATCACCTCTGAGCCCCAGCTTGCATGTGTGTAACATGGAATAACAACATTTTATGAGTTTTCAGTGAGAATTAAATAATACCCGTGCCTATGGCACACAGCAAGCGCTCAGCACGTGGCAGCTAGCATTCTCCTTCCCTTTGGTGGGTGCAGGGACACGTACTAGAAACACCGAGGGAGGAGGGATTCTCTAACCTGCTCCAAACACGCTGCTGACTGATGGGAAGCGGGCTGTCTGGAGGCGGGCCCAGCCTGGCCTGGCTCACATGGCGGCCCAGGCACCGCCCCCTGGGCAGGTGCGTTTCCTGAGTACCGCTGGTGACCACCTAGGTCCTGGGAGAGACCATCTCGGAGGATGGCCTGGCCTGGGAGGAAAGGCACACAGGAGAGCATTCCAGACATGAGTCCCACGTCCCACAGAGCAGAACGGCAGACAGCAGCTCAGGACAGAGCTTTCCTGCTGCCCGTTGAGTTAGGGGGACGTCCCCACCCGGACAGCATCTGTTTTGTCTTCTGTGTCTCCAGGGTCTGGCAGGGAAGACACAGGTGAGGCAAAGAGCACAGAGGGGTAAAGTGACAGGGGACAGACTTCCCTGGCTCCAGGACCAAATTCCTCTGCCACCTCCGTTGAGGTCACCCTCTGGTATGGAGCCAGCCGGGCTGGACTCTGCTGTGACGACACGGGGACCCTCAGAGGACAGGGGGCACATCTGCTCACAAAGCGCAAAGATGGAGGAGCAGCCCCTCCCCACGCCCGCTGCTCTGCGCTGAAGGCAGTTTGCTGCGCCCACCATGGACGGAGGTCCTCAACCCCCAGGGCTCCCTCCTGGGCTCCACTCCAGGGCAGCGCACTCTGGGGGTCTTCACAGCCCTGGCTCAGGGTGCAGGACCCCAACCCCTGCAAAGACCACTGGAAACGAATCTCTGGTCTCCTCGGAGACGGGACAGCTCCTTTCTGCTGCCCGTGGCCCTCCTGACGTGAAGATGCAAGGACCCCAGAGATTGGTGGCCGGGCAGGCTGGGTGGGCCTGCTTCCACCCCTGCGCTGCCTCCACCCAGGGCCACAAGGGAAGCTGAGGCCTTTCTGTGCTTCTCTGGGGAAGAGCATGCAGTTCTGCAGCCCCAGAATGACCCTCCCCACTTCCTCGGGGGGTGGGGCAGGGTTCCCAGCAGCCTTGGAGCCTGGATGCGACTAATGCAGCCGGAAAGGACTCAGTGGCCCCCGAGCCCAGCTGTTTGAAGCCTAAACTGTATCGATTTGAGAATTTAATTGCTCTGTGATCCCTGAGTAAACTCTGGCTGGTCCATTGATCAGGCCTCCGGCCGCTGTGGGGAGACAAGATGCGGTGGTTGCTGACGCAGGGCTCTCCCTGCAACACCGCTCCTGGCTGGGTGTCCCCTCCTCAGGGGTCCCAAGCAGGGCCCCCGGCCTGGCTGGTTGGCAGGTGATGAGGGCAGGGGCACCAGGAGGGACTGGTCAGGGCGGCAGGCTCTCCTTGGCTACGGTGCCCTGCGTGGGAAGGGCAGGCAATAAAATCGTTTTTTCTTTCCTGGGGGGAAAATGTAAAACCCAGCCTAGAAAAATAAACCCTGGCAGGTTGCACACTAATATATTAACGGTGGTTCATTCTATATGACTGCCTTCCATTTTTATTTTCTTCTTCATACTTCTGCATTTACCACATTTCCAACAACTAGCAGTATAACTTATAATCAGAGAAAATAGATGTTATTTAGGATCAAATGGAATGGCTGGAAGGATTCTTCCTATGCTCCTAAAGAAAATCCTAGCGGCAGCTCCGTGGAAAGCGGCTGCCTGTCGGAGTTCAGCCTGGGCTGACCTTCCGGCTCCAAAACTAGCTGGCAGGGGTCCCTCTGTCAAGACCCCAAACTCCTCTCCACCCTCCAGTCCTTATCTGCAAATGGCCACAGCACTGTCACACGGAATGAAGCGAGATAAAGTACTGAGTGCTTAGTGACACGGCCCTGGCATGTTCCATAATATTAGTGCCTCTTCCATCCTAGCGGAAGGACCCAACACGCAGCGTGCCCACCCAGACCCTCCCCCTCCCCAGGGCTGGGGGTGGTTCTGTTTCCTGTCCAGTGGCCCCCTCCTGACCCCTCCTCCCCCGCCACCTCCTGTCATTACTCTAACAGAAGCGAGCCTTCCTCTTCTCGGGCCCCACTGCCACCCACGGAGACAAATGGGCCACTATTTCTCTAGATACAGGACGCAGCGGCCAGCTCCAGGGTCATTGTTCCTGACGTCACTGAGAGCCCCAGAGGGAGGAGAGCCCATGGATGGAAAGCAGGGCTGTGATTACTGGCCTATTCAGTGGCCCGGAATAAAGCCCTGTCATTAGTGGCAGCGGGGGGTGGGGGGGAAGCATGGGTTGTGTGCCCGGGGCGATGCACGGGTGGTCCAGCCTCAGAGACCTCGCCAACCCCATAACCACGCCACTGCACCCCGTCCCCTGGCCCACTGTGCCCATCCCTCGCTCCCCCCAGGCTCCGTGTCCCAAGACAGAGTTTCTCCTGACCCCATCCCCCAGGGCTGCCCTTTGGGTAGCTGGGGAAGGCCGTCCTAGCCCCTCCCACACACACCCCCCCGAGGACTGGGGCTTTGGGAGGGGCAAGGGTCTCTCCTGGACCCCCAGGTCTCCCCTGGGCCGAGGGTTTTCCTCAGGCTGCAGCAGCTCGTCTCCGGGGATGAGGCCAGCGGCTCAGGAAGGGGACTCTCGCTCAGCCCCACAGCTTGGGTGGGGACAGGGAGGGCGTGGCACCTCAGGCTCTGCTGACCTGGGTCACTGTCGGCCAGGTACAGAGGAGGGAGGTGGCCAGCCCTGCTCTCACACACCAAAGACCCTGACCCTGAGCTCTGACTGATGGCATGGAGTCCTTACTGGGCCCCCTGTAGAGACCACCTGGCTTATCCCTGGAAACCCCAGAGGAGGCCATCTCGGCCGGGGCCCTGTTGAGCCGGTGGGAACCCAGGCTGAGCAGTGGGAGGGGCTGGCTTGTCTCAGAGCCCAGCCCAGGGTCTCCCCAGCGTGGCCCTGAGGGCCTGGCGATCCAGCCACCGAGTGCTCTCACAGCACACAAGGCCTCTGACCTGGGCACCTCCTTAGAGTGACTTGGGGGCAGGGTGGGGGGAGGGATTGGGTATGCTCTCTGGGGGCGGGGATGCCTGGTCAAAGGGAAGGGAGGGGCTGGGAAGGTCACGGATAAGGTTGGGAACAGGGATGTTGGGAGTCTGATGGGAGAAAACTTATCTGGGGGTGGAATCCCCCAGGAAGCCAAGAACAGACAGACTGACTGACACGCAGACTACTGGACGTCCGAAGGCACCCAGGGGGCTCCTCCCAGAGAAGCTGAGATGCTGACATCAGACAGACAGACAGACAAACAGACAGAAACACACTCCAGGAAACTACAGGCCAGACAGATGGGATGACTTGGGATAACTGGGAACAGAAGCAGACAGCGACCGAGGATCTGGACCGTGTAGACGGAGGGCAGCAGTGGGCAGTGTCACAGGCCCTCGGGGACCAAGAGAATCTCCCACCTCCCACCCTCCCTCCCAGCATCACTGCCCCACCATGGGAAACTGATAATAGATGTATAAGAAGCCTGCTCCCCTGGCGCCTGGCCCCCATGAAGGGGCAGCACCCCGCCCCGCCCCAGTACACCGCCTCTGTCTCCCGTACCAGGTCCTCCCACCGCCTCCGACCTTCGGGGTAGGAGGCCAGGCAGTTGGAGAAAAAGAGGGAGGGGTGAGCGGGAGAGAGAGGAAGGGACGTGGGAGACCCAAGGGAGGATTTCCGTCCCCAGCGCCTGCCGGGCACGAGCATCTTGGGGGCGCCCTGTTATCCACCCTCACCTGATGCTGGTGCTTGGGTGGCAGCAATGGAGGTGGACGGGACTGAGGTGGCCTGCTGGGCAGGAGACAGAGCAGACAGCTCCTCTCTTCTCCTCCCTGCCGAGGAGTACATTTCTAGGAAGAAGCCTCTCCTGTGTCTGAAAGTGACCGCCCAGGGGATGGGGCTAGGCCCTCCCACTCCTTGTTGTCCATCTCCCTCCTTGCTGTCCATTACCCTCCTTGCTGTCGGCCAGGTACAGAGGAGGGAGGTGGCCTTGCTGTCCATCACCCTCCTTGCTGTCCATCACCCTCCTTGCTGTCCATCACTCTGGGCCACTCACTCTCTGCCCCCTTTCCTTTCCTCTCCCACCATCTCTTTCTCCCGTTTCTCTTCTTCCTTCCAGTTTCCAGGAGGGCCATTTTCAACTTGGGGGCATCACATGCCCCCTGGATGGGGAGCCCCTCGAGATCCAGGTGGCCTCACTCTCCTTAGGTCCTGGGCACAGAGCTCGTCCCCGAGACCTCTGGGCATCGGCACAGCTCTGGCCTCCCCTCGCCTCTGTCCCCCGGTGTGGTCGTGCCTCCTGCAGTCCTGGATCCCCAGGGTGGGCCCCTTATTATGGCTCAACTCCCACCATTGCCTCCCCAGGGTCCTGCCTCTCCCAACCCGCTCGGACTCCCTTTGAGGGAAAACAAGCAGTAACACCTTTCGGGGGAGGTTTTCCATCACCAAGCCCACCGGCTGCCATCTCTGATGACTGCCCAGTTACTTCCCAAGGAATGAAGGGATCATGGAATCACTGAGGCTTCAACCTGGAGGCAGCCCTTAGTGCAGCAGGTCTGGGCCAGGGTGCTCGCGGCTCTGAACCTTCTGCTGCCCTCCCGTGAGACAGGTCCTAAAGCCTGTCCAGGCCCTGAGCAGCCCAGAAGCCTCGGTGAGATGAGAAGTCATGCTGTTCCCTACATAGACCAGCCCCTTCATCGTACAGACGGGGAAGGTGGGGTCCAGGGGAATCCAGGAACTTGCCCAGGTTCATTCCAACAAGAGGAGACTGCAGATGGGGTGCGTTTCAGGCTGGAATCCGAGTATCCTGACCCCCGGGGAAGTAAAAACAAGGAAAGAAAAGAGAAATGCACTGAACTGAGATGGAAAACTTGGGGGAAAGAGAAGAGGACAAAGTGTGACCAGTACAGAGGGGGCAGCTCCAGGTCGAGCCGGGGGGAGAGGACGCTGACACAGGGGAGGAGGAGAGGCGGAGGGTCAGAGGCGGTGGACGATGGAGGGGAGGGGAAGAACGAAAGCGATGGAGAGAGCCTGCGGGGAAAAGAGAGGGTGGGCGAACGATGCAGAGCAGGGCAGGGAAGAGAGCCTGGGACGGGACTCCAGACCTGACTTCTCAGTGGGCCCCCTCCCTTCCCAGGTGGTCGGCAAACCCAGCGCAGTATGATAAACCTTCAAATCAAAGTTACCTTGGCTCCTTTGTGGAAGGAGAAAGATTAGAGAGAAAAATGCAAATCTTGGATACGAGAGGCAGGATGGGTACTATTATTGGTGGGGCACCTTCGGGTGCCAGACAGCCCGCCACGTGAGACGTATAGATATAATCAAGCTAATTTCCCCTGACGTTTAAAAAGGTGAACTTTTTACAGGCTGGTTAGTGGGAAGGAGCGTAGGTTTGGGATTTGCACAGCAGGGTATCATGACCTAAAAATTGGGAACTGCTCATCTGGGGTCCAGAGGAAGGATGGAGAGGTGGAAATATGAGGGAGGAGCTAAAAACAAACAAAAATCCCACAAGACTCGGGAGGAAGAGGCCGAGTAGGGCCCTGGTGTGCGCTCTGCTTGGAGGGGGAAGGACAGTGGGGAAGGGGGGACCGTCCAGCAATTATTCCCACCTTTGGGAGGTCAGGTCAGAGCAGGCAGGCTTCTGCTCGGCGTCCGCGGCTGGGCAGCAGAACTGGTGCAGCACGGTCTCATTCCTGAGGGCAGAGCAGAGGAAGAAGGTCAGCGCCCTCCGACCCCAAGGTGCTCCTGCCTCAACACCTTGCCCCTGGGTAACACCAAGGTCCCAAACACTACCCAGGGGAGAACGTGCAGCACTGAGTCAACGCAAACACTGCCTCCTGTTTGCAGCCCCTGACCTCTTCTACTTCTGCGCCCCGATCCCTGCGGTAGGCTCCTCCATGTGACGTAACATTTATTTGACTGTATCTTTTGTCATGATCACGGTTAGCCCTCTATAACCCTTTCCCCCACTAAGGTCCGACCAGCGAGGCAGAACTAGGTCTATTCATCCAAGATGCACAGAATTGCATGCAGTGAACATTTGTAAGCTAGTCATATGCAAAACACTCGTAGAGGCCTTAGAGTTGACGGCTTGATGAGAGATTTGTCCGATGTGGATGAAGAAGCCGATCGGAAGGTGGAGATCCGGGTTCTGGGGCCACCGCGACAGGTGGCTCGGGTTGTGATACCTGGTTCACCTGTCCTGCATTTCAGCTTATTTACTAATGAACCACAGGAGCGGTTCCCAGCCCCAGCTGCTTGCTAATCTCTCCAGGAGATTTTTTAAATTACAGATTCACTTGGGCTGGCCTGGGTCAGGGGCAGCAGGACATTGTATAAGCTCCCAGGTGATTTTCTAAGGGCAGCCAGAATTGAGCGCCATTCCACTACACAATTTCCAAGGTCCTTCCGTTGCTGCGAGGCTGGGATTCTAATACCTGTCTTGAGCCACCTTGAGACTTAACACTGAAATTATTTTTGTTGTTGTTGTTTTGTTTTTGTTTTTTTGGCTGTGCTGTGCGACTCGTGGAATCTTAGTCCCCCACTCAGGGATTGAACCCGGGCCATGGCAGTGAGAGCACCGAGTCCTAACCACCGGACCGCCAGGGAACTCCCCTGAAATTACTTTTGGATAAAGTTATGCTGACCTCCTGCCTTCTCGCCTTTGGCAAGCAGTCACCATCATGAAGTCAGAGAAAGTCAGACCCGAAAGGGCTCTGTTCTGATCAATCTCCCAGGGCTGGGAGCTGCTCCCCTGAGCAGCATTGAGGCAGGTTCCACGTGGTCCTCCTAGGTCTCCAGACGCGGATGCATTGGCATGTGCAATGGGAGACATAAGCCTCCAAGTCCTTCCACACCTCAGGCTCGGGCTGGCAGTGTATTGGGGGTCGCAGCCTCTTTTGGGGTTCCTACTGATGGGGTCCCTAAGGACAGTCCAGCTGGGAGGAGGAGTTTGCCTTCAGCCCCTCCCCTGTTTCCTCTCTATCCACCTCCTGCCCATGGGCCTTCTCAGCCTGGGCCAGGGGCTTCCCAATAGACACCCCCTTCGGCACCTCCTTCTGGGATTAATTTCATGCTACCCACCTCTAACCACCCTGGCCCCCTGCCCTGCCCGAGGTCACCGTCCAAGTGCCTGATCTGGGCAGGTCTTAGCTTAAGTCAGCCCCAGACCTCCCTTCCCTCCACCTCAGAGGAGAACCCACACAGAGGAACCCCAAGAATTGATTCTCCTTAGAGACAAAATTGGAAGAAAAAAGTGGAGAAGAGATGGGAAGGCATGTCACCTCTGTGGTATCCTTCCCCCAAACCTATAACCCATTCCAAACGTGGGAGAGCGTCAGACAAACCCAAATCGAGGACATTCTACAAAATATCTGACCCGTCCTCCTCAAAACTGTCACGGTCTTGAAATCCACAAAGAGACGGAAACTGTCACAGACCAGAGAAAACTGAGACGTGATAACTAACCGCCATGTGGTGCCCTTGGTGGGATCCTGGGACAAAAAGAGGATGTTAGTGGGAAAGCTAGTAAAGTACAAGTAAGGGCTAGAGATGGATAGATAGAGATGGATGGATAGATAGATAAATATAGATGGAAGGATGGATGGCTAAATAGATACAGATAGATGGATGGCTAGATAGATAGAGATGGATGGATGGATGGATAGACGGATAAACAGACAGATGATAGATGACAAAATCGGGGCCGCAAAATACTAATAATCATATTTCAGCACTTCATAGTGTTTACTATGTGGCACGTACTGTTCTAAGCACTTTCCATGTGTTACTTTGTTAAAACTCGCAAAACAGCATCCGACAAAACTTCCTCCTCAGTCTCCAGATGAGGAAGCGGAGGCCGGGGGAGTCTGTGAACCACAGGTGAACTCTCAGGCGTTCAACACATGCCTCGTTTCTCATGACAACTCGTTATGGTCTGTGTTATCAGCCTCTTTTATACAAATGAGAAAACCAACGCTCAGAGGATGTAAGTGACTTGTCCAAGGTCACACAGCTAGTTAGTAGGAGAGCCTAAAGCCCAGGCAGGCAGGTTTCAAGGACTGTGTCCATTATTCTACTTTGTAAGGTTTATGGCCGGTGGACACTCACGTCCAGGCCCCACACCCTGGACGGGGGTCCCCGCTGCTTAGCCCAGTGCCGGGTACACACTGCTGGTACCCAGTGCATGAGCGTGCAAACGAGCATCCCACGCCTCAGGGAGTCCACCCGCCAAGAGCATCCACATCGACCAACGATGAAGTTCCTGTTTGATTGAAGCTGGAACTTTCTCCAGCCGTAATGAGAACACGGGCGGGGGATCGTCGCCTTGTTTGTCCATCGCTGCCCGAGTCCGAGGCCTGTCCTGCCACCGCACTTGAGCTGATCCCTGAGTCCCTGGCCTGCAGGTCACAGCCCCTCCTCTCTGCCTCCCTCTCTTCCCGCCTTCCCTGGGAGCACTGCCCCCATACCAGAGACACCAGACCACCGGGCACCAGAGGCTGAGAAGGGAAGTGGGGGACAGGAGGGACGAGACAGGGTCCCCGGGGCGGCACCACCCATCACAGCCTGTGCAGATGTGAGGCGGGGGGCCTGTCCACAGAACCCAGGACAGCTGGCCTGAGGCCTTGCCCCCAACCCAGCCCCAATAAGGTGCTGGGATGTGTGCTGGGTTCACCAGCCCTCCACAAGCGGATCACAACCCCTGTGTAGGTTCGTCAAGTCCTTTATCTCCCGAAGCCTCAGTTTTCTCACCAGTAGGATAACAGTAAATCCTTCACTTGGCAGGGTTTTTGGGCGAGCAGATACAACGGTGAATGTACAAACACATCATAAAGGTAAGGGTCATACGAGCGAACGTTTTATTCATTCACTTTTCTGACTCAGGCTTTAATTTCATCAGCTCAAATGCCAGAAAGAAAGGAAGAATTTTTCTTCCACGAAGGGTGCTCTCTGCATGCCTGAAGGCAGCAGGTGCTGCATTTTGTGAGCACCGAGAGGCAGAAAACGTGCCCTCCACGTAGCAAGAACTTGCTGCTCTCAGAACTTGCTTCTCAGACCTCTGCCCTTGGTACCTAATTCATCAAACAGGGCAGATGGCAAACTGCAACATCCCTGCATCCCCATTTCATTGTGGTGGAAACAGGCTCCGCAGGTGGAGCGAATCTCGAAGACGCTGGGCATTTAGGTGGAAGACCTAGAGGCAGGCCTGTCTCCCCTTGCTGCTGGGGAAGTAAAGGAAGGAGGAAAGCCAGTGCTCACAGGACTCAGTGCAACCGCTGCGCTTTGGGGTGAGGGGGACCCTTCAAGGTGCACCAGGAACCTTGGAATCCTACAGCCCCCAACCCGGCCCAGGGCAGGAGCCCAGGAGGGGCTTTCCCGGAGCTGCCACGCTGCACCATTCAGCTCGCAGTCTGTGCAGTTCGCAGCCCAAGGCGGTGGCCCTCGGAGATCTGGAACTGAGCGGCCCCAGCACGTTGGCAGTGGAAGGGGGCCCCTCTGAAAAAAAGAGCACAACCCATTCTGAGTCCTGGGTTCTTGGAATTCCAAAGGAGGGAGGCGTATGGTATCCAGGCTGAAAGCTTATTTCCCGGGTTCGTGATCCCAGGGCCCCTGACTTTAGGCAAAACTCAGTCCTCCCTGGCTTTAGCGACCCCAGGTGGCCCAAGTCGATGAGTGTTGATGGGGTGGCTGGATTGTGGGTGGCTGTGCTGACCCTAGAGCGGGGCTGTCCGGACCCAGAATGCCCCAGGTGGCCCAAGTCGATGAGTGTTGATGCGGTGGCTGGATTGTGGGTGGATGTGCTGACCCTAGAGCGGGGCAGTCCGGACCCAGAATGAGGGTTTCAGCGTGTGGCTTGTCCCTGGTCTTGCTGCCACGCTGGGCTGGGAAGGAGCATGGAGTTCTCAGGGGATGAGAGGAGTGGGCCATCGGGGCATTTCAGAGCATCACCCGAGCAAGATGGGGGTTAAGGGTCTTCCAAGGAGTCAGCGTGGACCTGAAGGAAGAGGAGGAGCTGGGGTTCCTCTGGAAGAGGACCCCGTTTCTTACTATGAAAGAGCCAGGAAGCGGAGAAGAGAGTGGTGGTGCTGCCTGGGGAAGGGCAGAGACCTCAGAGGCCAGCTGGCTGGAGGGGGAAGAGACACCAAGAGCTGCCAGGAGCTAATGAGGTTGTAGCCAGGCCAGGCTCCGAGCCACGGGAGGCTGTGCACCTACAATTTCCCGCGTCTCTAGTTTGAGACTCAGGATTCCACTGCTTGGCCATCCACACAGCCGAGTAGTTGAGAGGAACTGATGAGACGTGCGGTGATGCGGTGGGTGAAGTGGCGGAGGATGCGGGAGGGGACGCCCAGCAGGAGAACTGAGGAGGAAAAACCAGGACCCCTGTGGCACAGCTTTCAAGGAGGACCCCCTCCCCTTCACCAAGCTGAAGACAGCAGCTCTAACCCCCAGCCTCTGGAAGGAAACAGCCAGGGAACCTCTCCGACGGAGCTGTCTTGAGCTTCAGGAAAAGGGAGAAATCGTAAAGTAATTCCCAGCACCTTCCTCGCCCCGACCCGTCCTGGTGCCACCGTCACCAGTGCCGGTAGAGCCTGGAGACTGGGCTCCTCCCACCTCCCCCTTTTCTTAACTTTATCACCTCCTCCAGGAAGCCTTCTCTATCTAAACATGGTAATAGGAGGAAAAGATGACCTTATTTTCTCAGAAGTCACTCCTATTCATGGGGGGTGGGAGACGTTGAATGGTCACAACAACTCTGGGAAACAAGAACAAGTTATAGGACATACGCTGTGTGCTTTCAAGACTTGCCCACATGAAGAGAATTTGACGTTGGCATAAGGAGAGACATACAGATGGACTGAACTGAACAGAGACGCTGGAAATAGATTCAAATATCAGTTGATTCTTGGTAAACTGATTTGTGGTAAAAGTACCAAGATAATTCAATGAGGGATACTAATTTTTTTAACAGATGGCGCTGAAACAATTGAATATCCATAAGCAAAAAATGGACTTCAATTCATAACTTGCATCATATATAAAAATTAATACAAAATAGATCATAGACCTAAAGTAACAGACAAACGTATAAAACTTCTCCAAGAAAACATAGGAGAAAATCCGTGACTTAGAGGACACAGAGATTTCCTAGATATGACACAAAAACACAAACCATAAAAGAAAAAAGTTGATGAATTAGACTTCATCAAAATAAAAAGAAATTTTCTCTTTGAAAGATACTGTTAAGAAAAATGAACAATTCTTTCAACTCATAATTAAAAGATGAACAACTTTATAGGAAAATGCACAAAAGATTTGAACAGATACTTCACCAAAGAAAATATACTAGTGATATCACTAGTCACGTATAGGCACTTATTACAAAAAAATTAAAGATTCATGTTAAAAAAAAAACCCAGCACCTAAATACCCATGGATAAACAAGTTGTAGTATAGCCATACAGTGGAATGCCGCTCAGCAACGAAAAGGAACGGCTTACTCAGGTATGTACCAACGTGGATGGATTTCAAAAAAGCCTTATATTAAGTGAAGGATACGAAAGTCCGCACAATGTATGATCCCACTTGTAGAGACTCTAGAAAAGGCACAACAATAGTGCCAGACGGCAGATCAGTTTCAGTGATACGGGAGGGGAGACATTAAAGTGAAAAGGGAGCCAGGGGTCATCGGGGTGATGGAAATGTTCCATAGCTTGAGAAGTAGCTATACAACTATAGACATTTGACAAAAATCATCAAACTACACGCTTAAAATGGAAGAATTTTAGTGTGTAATTGCACCTTAATATGGCTGATTTTTTTTTTTTTTTTTTTTTTGCGGTACACAGACCTCTCACTGTTGTGGCCTCTCCCGTTGCGGAGCACAGGCTCCGGACGCGCAGGCTCAGCGGCCACGGCTCACGGGCCCAGCCGCTCCACGGCATGTGGGATCTTCCCGGACCGGGGCACGAACCCATGTCCCCTGCATCGGCAGGCGGACTCTCAACCACTGCGCCACCAGGGAAGCCCAATATGGCTGATTTTTGTAAGACCAAAATATTTTCTCCCCCTTCTCGCTTCTTGATACTTCATCAAGAGTCTTGAGAATAATTTCTAACTTCCCTCCTCCCATTGCCCCCGATCACCTAATTATTAACCCCCTCCAAGCAGCAGGAAAAAACACCAGCTTTTTCCTTTCCTTCCCTTCAACTGCTAGCTCGGATTTTCAGAGACCAGATGGCTCGTAACTGAGCCAAAGGAGTCCAGGGGGCCAGAAAGCAGGACAATGAGAAAGTTGGGGGTGGGGTGGGAGAGCTGGGGAAATGCTGGCCCCGGGCCTGGGGCTGAGGGTTCCGGGAAGGCAGTAGCAACAGTGTGGAGCTGGCATTGGAGACCCAGCCCCCTCTCCACGCCGCTGGCCCTGGGGAAGGTCAAGTCACTGTAAACAAGGCTCTTATCCATGTCCTATTTATCTCACTGAGTTATGGGGATTTGGTAAGACTTTGAATGTGAAACTGCCTTGGGAGAAACCTAATAAGCCCTGCACAGATGCACAATCTTATAATGACTATTACTGATATCGGTGTGAGCCAACGAGGGGCTCCGCAGCCCCAGCTCTGCTGCCATCAGAGACCTACCAGGCGCCATCCCCCCTCCCTCCTCCCGGCCCCCCACTCCTCCTGCAGGCCCCCGGGGCGCAGAGGAAGGGGTGGACTTCCTTTGCTCCTTGGTGCCGTGGGCAACTGCACAGTCCTCCTCAGAAAGCTTTGGAAAGGTCTTAATAAGGCAGGTGATGACGGATGTCCCAGCAGCCAGGGGAAAAAGCTACAGAAATGTCACCCTGGTCTGGTAGGCCCGCGGGCTCCAGTGCCCCGAGCAAGGCTGAAATCTCGCATGGGCCTCCCTCTCACCAGGCTTTGCTTCTCCTTCCTTCTCTGCTCAGTCTCCTCTGGGGGAGCTCTAAAGGTCATCTAGTCCACACCTCCGCCGCCAAGGAATAGGGGTCACAGAGTCTGGGAAATGAGCTGCCTGCCTCTCCTTTTCAGAGAGGTTTCCCCTGAAAACACGCTGCTGGCTCTTTGAACGTTCATATGAACAAGGCTGGTCTTGCGGAAACGCTGTGCTTCTCTCCTGTGCCCTGAGGAAACTCAGGGCACCCCCGGCTGCCCCAGGACCCCCCCTGAGGTCAGGAGGCAAGTGGAGAAGGCAGGGCATGGACCTTCCACTTCAACCAGGGCAGCTCTGATTTGGTCAGATTATGTGTTAGAGACGCCCATTGGGTTTGATTTGGGGGCTGGGGGAATAAGTTTCCTTGTTTTAAAGAACAACTGGGAGGGACTTCCCTGGTGGTGCAGTGGTTAAGAATCTGCCTGCCGATGCAGGGGACACGGGTTTGAGCCCTGGTCCGGGAAGATCCCACATGCCGTGGAGCAACTAAGCCCGCAAGCCACAACTACTGAGCCTGCAAGCCACAACTACTGAAGCCCATGCGCCTAGAGCCCAGGCTTAGCAACAACAGAAGCCACCGCGATGAGAAGCCCGCGCACCACAACAAAGAGTAGCCCCCGCTCACGGCAACTAGAGAAAGCCCACGCACGGCAACAAAGACCCAATGCAGCCAAAAATAAATAAATTTATAAAAAAAGCAACAACTGGGAAAGTATTCTTCTAAGCAAAAGCCCTCCTCCTGCGATTACTAAGCCTGCCCCATCTCTCCGATCAATTGCAGTGGTCTTGAGAGGAGCTGCTGGCCGCCCTCCCAGCGGTGGCCCACCCCGGCCCTCCTTTTCTCACTTCCTGGAGTAAGACTCCTTGCGTCATCCTGCCTAACTCCTCGGTACAGCCTTGCCTTGGTTTCCTCATCTATAAATGGGGTTAACAATAGAACTTCTCTAAAGCGTTTTGAGGGTGAAACGAGTTAAGACACGCAAAGCACTTACAATAGAACTTGGCACACAATAATTGCTTAATAAGTGTCAGCTGGTTTTTTTCCTTTTCTAAAAATATTTATGGGCTTCCCTGGTGGCACAGTGGTTGAGAGTCCGCCTGCCGATGCAGGGGACACGGGTTCGTGCCCCGGTCTGGGAAGATCCCACATGCCGTGGAGCGGCTGGGCCCGTGAACCATGGCCGCTGAGCCTGCGCATCCGGAGCCTGTGCTCCGCAATGGGAGAGGCCACAACAGTGAGAGGCCCGCGTACCGAAAAAAAAAAAAAATTTATTTATTTTGGTTGTGCCGGTTCTTAGCTGCGGCATGCAGGGTCCTTTTTGGTTGTGGCATGTGGACTCTTAGTTTCGGCATGCATTTGGGATCTAGTTCCCTGACCAGGGATCGAACCCAGGCCCCCTGCATTGGGAGTGAAGTCCCTGTGTCAGCTGTTATTAATGTCCCCCTTCTGCCACCCTTGCCTCTCTCCCTTCCATCTCAGGAGAGGGGTGCTCCCTCCTCTCCAAGCCCCGTCATCAGGCCCTCTCCTCCCCCGCTGGTCTTCAATGCTGTCATTGGCACAGGCTTTTGCTCATCAAATCTCTCATCATAGAAACATTATTTTTCCCTACAACTGCCTCCCCCCCATCTTCTACTGCCTCCCAGGAAGAGCTGTCTGCTTGCAGGTGCTTCCTTTCACCTTGATCTTCTGCCAACCAGCTGGGATGCGCTTCCTCCCCGGAGCCCTAGCAGAGCTTTCCCCAGGGAGCTCCCCAGGGAGTCCCCCAGAGATCTGGTTGCCAATCCAGCGGGACCTTCTCAGTTCCTCATTGACTCAACTTTTCCCAGCCCAACCTTCCTTCTTGAAACACCCCAGCCGCTGGCTTCCAGGGAAGTGGTCTGCCCGGTGGTTTTCGTGGTGATCGAAGGAACCCTGCGGGGAGGAATCCATGGAGAGGAACGGGGCCAGCGCCAACAGCAGCCGGCCAGGCAGTGCCCGTGAGCACCCTGCAAGTGAGCTTTCCGGGGCAGTCAGGCCCGGCCAACCACCGCCACGCGCAGGAGAGCCGCCCCGGCAAGAGATTTCTGCGCACACAGATGCTGCTGCTGCTTTCGGACCCGGGGTGGTTTTCAGGCACCAGGTCTTGGGCTGGTTCATAACAGCTCTCACCTGTGGACTGTGGGCTTTTCCCTCCTCACTAGACTGTAAGCCGCTTCAGGGAGAGACCAGTCTCTGAATCTGATTTCAGTGGAATGACTACAGCTTTTCCACACCCAGTACCCCTGCCAGGTGGACACTCTCACGGCCCTTACACGGCACAGATGAGGGGCCTCTGCGGAGAGAGAGGAAGCGGCTTGGACTCACTCCTGTGCGGGTTTTGCAAAGTTTCCACCCAATTCAAACTGCAAAGAGCAGCCCCATCTCCTTTTCACGCTTCCTGAAGAGGGCATCAAGGCATCCCATCCCCAACAGGAAAACCGTCTCCTCCGCACTCAGAGTCGCCATGGAGCCCAGAAGACAGCGGACACTCCACAACGGCCTGCCTGCCTGTCTACGCATCATGTCCACACTGCCTGCCAGGAACCCACGGCCACACACACAACACGACGGACTGGAGAGGCAGAGATGCTGCCCCCCATTTCACAGGTAAGGCAGAGGCCTGGGCCCAGCCCCAGGGTATACTGCTGCCACAGCAGAGGCTGGGGCATGCGGTGGACCGAACAGGAAGCCTGAGTGCCTTTAGAGTTAGCTAAAAGAGAAAATGTTCAGCTCACAGCCCACCGTCCTAGTAACTAGAGGTCGCTCCATTCTTGAACGAGATGCTCTATTTCCCAATCAAACGGCAAACTCCACATCTTGGGTATCTGCATCCCCATCCCATGCACCAGGCTGGCCACTGATTACTTGTTCAATGTTTGCTGGGCTGAGGGCAGAGTCTGCCTGGGTCTAGTGCAGTCTTCTTTTTTTTTTTTCAATTATGCAACACAACGTTATTAACTATGCCTTACATCGGCTCCTCAGACCTTATTCATCTCACAGCTGAAAGTTTGTACCCTTTCACCAGCCTCTCACTATTTCTCCCATCCCACTCCCCGTCCCTGGCAACCACTTTTCTACATTCTGTTTCTATGAGTTTGACTTTTTTTCTTTTTAAGAGTCACATACAAGTAATACCATGCAGTATTTGTCTTTCTCTGTCTGACTTATTTCGTTAGCATAATGCCCTCAAGTCTGGCCATGTTGTCACAAAAGGCAGGATTTCCTTCTTTCTCGTGGCTGAATAATATTCCACTGTGTGGAATATATATATATCTCACATCTTCTTTATCCATTCACCCATTGATGGACATTTAGGTTGTTTCCATAACTTGGCTATTGTAAACAGTGCTGCAATGAACATGGGAGGGCAGATATCTCTTCCAGATCCTGCTTTCGCTTCCTCTGACTAAATACTCCAAAGTGGAATTACTCAATCATATGGTAGCTGTATCTTTAATTTTCTGAGGAACCTCCGTACTGTTCTCCATAGTGGCTGCACCAGTTTACCTTCCCACCGACAGTGCAAGAGGGTTCCCTTTTCTCCACACCCTCACCAGCACTTATTTCTTGCCCTTTTGATGAAGGCCATTTTAACAGGTGTGAGGTGGCATCTCATTGTGGTTTTGATTTTCATTTCCCTGATGATCAGTGATGTTGGGCATCTTCTCATGTGTCTATTGGTCAGTCTGTCTTCTTTGGAAAAATGTCTATTCAGGTCTTCTGCCTTTTTTTTTTTTTCTTTTGGTGCGTCGGGTCTTAGTTGTGGCACCCTGGGTCTTCGTTGAGGCACGTGGGATCATTTTATCATTGTGGAGTGCGGGCTTCTCTCTAGTTGTGGCGCACGGGTTCCAAAGTACGTGGGCTCTGTAGTTTGCGGCACGCAGCCTCTCTAGTTGAGGCATGTGAGCTCAGTAGTTGTGTCAGGTGGGCTTAATTGCCCCGCAGCATGTGGGATCTTAGTTCGCCGACCAGGGGTCAAACCCGCATCCCCTGCACTGGAAGGCGAATTCTTTACCACTGGATCACCAGGGAAGTCCCTTCTGCCCATTTTTTTTTTTGCGGTACGCAGGCCTCTCACTGTTGTGGCCTCTCCCGTTGCGGAGCACAGGCTCCGGACACGCAGCCTCAGCGGCCATGGCTCACGGGCCCAGCCACTCCGCGGCATGTGGGATCTTCCTGGACCGGGGCACGAACCCGTGTCCCCTGCATCGGCAGGCGGACTCTCAACCACTGCGCCACCAGGGAAGCCCCCCTTCTGCCCATTTTTTAATCAGATTGTTTATTTTTTGCTATTGGGTTGTATGAGTTCTTTACATATTTTGAATATTAACCTCTTACCAGTATATGATTTGCAAATATTTTCTCTTCATTTTGTTGATGGTTTCCATGCTATACAGAAGGTTTTTAGTTTGATAGCCTCCCACTTGTTTCTTTTCGCTTTTGTGGCCAGTGTGTTCCTTATCACACTTGGCACCATGCTGGACACACGAGGCTGCCGTCTCTTCCCTTCCGTCCGCCACCTCACCGTTTATACAGCATCTTCTCACACATCTTTTAATCTTTGTACATGGGTCAGATCTAGTTATTCCCGTTTGCAGGTAAGAACAGAGAAGTGGTCTGGTTTTCCCAAGGTCACACAGCTGGTTAGGGGTGGACAGTAAGCCAAGTTCCTCTCATCCTAGGAGTGCGCCCCGCAGAGCAGCCAGGAAGCCACGGGTGCTCTGGGGCGGGGTCCACAAGGCCCCTTCTCCAACTGCAGGGGTAGCTCGCTTCCCGAAGAGCCCGCAAGCTGTAGGTTTGGGAACAGCGGCATTCGCCCCCTGCCTCCCCACTGGTGTGGCTGTGGACACCCCAAACCTATGCACGCACAATCCTGCACACACATGTGACGGAGGCACACGCACTCACTCTTCGCTGTGTAGACACACACACGCACATATACATATTTTCACATGCAACCCTGCAGGTGCAGATGCGCGCACGCACATGCACGCGCGTGCACAGGCACACACGCACACACATACACACACACATGGAGGACTGAGACCAGGAATGTTTCATCCCTTATGTGAACCCTCCTTGAATCCTCCTGACCACGTGGGCCATGGAGGGATACGATGTCCTATGGGGACTTGCAAATCATCCATCCATGGCTACACGTGGGTGACACTCTGCCTGTCCTCTAGCCCAGTCCTCACGGCAAGACAGAGGTGAGTGGGCCAAAGGCTAAGCTCAGCAGCATGAACAACTGTCGCATGGGTGTGTCACGTGGAGCCACCAGCCTCTGGGTCCCTGAGCACCGAGCCAAGTTCCCAATCAGGCCTTGACTTGGGAGGCACGTCCCCAACGCAGGGGACTCCCCTAGGGCGGGGATAGCTACGTCAGGGTGTACGAGGCTAAAGCTTGTGTGTGAATCTTGAAGACACCACTGTAGCTGTGTGACCTCGGTGGGTCACCTTCACCTTTCTGGGCCTCACTTATCACATCTGTGAAATGGGGATAATAATACCTTCCCATTAGGATTGTACGGAGAAAACGAGATTAGAAGACGTACATAAATGCCTAGCGCACGGCAGAAATTAGTACGTGGATGTTGAAAGAAAGACTGAATAAATGAGTGAAGATCAAATGGCTGCGGGTTGCGCTGTGGGGTTCTCTCTGCAAGCTGCTCTCCCTTTTCTGCCCCTTGAGCCCCCTGACTTTCCTGCAGGGGTGGATCACGTTGCTCCCTGCTCAAAACCGCCACCCAAACAACTTCCACCCCACAAACCCCTCCGGAGGACCCCGCCAACCCTCTCTCTCTCTCTCTTTCTCTCTCTCCACCTTTCCCTCCTGTTCTTTGAACATGTGTTTCTTCCAGCCCCAGGGCATTTGCACAGAATGTTTTTCCCTCAGGTCTTCCCATGACTCTGTCCTTCACTTTATTTCTCTGCTCAGATGTCACCGCCTAAGTGAGGTCTTGCCTATCAAGCGCCCTCCTCCCAGTCAGCCCCTTATTCTTCCTTAGAGTCCTTATGAGTGTATATATCCCTGAGTCACTTTTCTGGTTTACCATCTGTCTTCTTCTCTCGAATGTGAGCTCCATGATGGCCGAGTCTTTGACTCGTTCGCTGTGACTCCCCAGCACCTACAGCAGAGCCTGACATGCAGTAGGTGCTCAATAGCTACTTGTTAAATGGATGTACAGATAGGACTCAGCTCATCAGCTCGACACATTTTCATTATTTCCCCAGCCCCCAGCTGGCCGATTCAGGCTGATCTATTCTGATGGCTCTTGAGCGGGGAGCTGCATCGGAATCCTGAGAGCTTCCTTTAGAGTAGACTTGGCTGCCCTCCTTCCCCTAACCTCCTCCTGAATGACAGTCTCCAGGGCAAAGGCCGTTTGAATGCATGTTCCTGCAATCGTTCCTGCAATCGTCTGCAGGAGGAGAGAGGCTGAGAGCAATGACCCCAGAATCACACCCCTGGGTTTGAATCTGGACGCTGCCTCATGGTGGTTGCTTGAACGAGGTGGAGGGAGGCGGCAGTTCCTGACCCTCTTGTGCCTCACCCCCCAGGTGTAGAAGTTATTGAGACAGAGTGTCATACAGAGTGAAGTAAGTCAGAAAGAGAAAAACAAATATCGTATATTAACGCATGTATGTGGAATCTGAAAAACTGGTATAGACGATCTTATTTACAAAGCAGAAATAGAGACACAGACATAGAGAACAAACACATGGATACCAAGGGGGAAAGGGGCAGGGTGGGATGAACTGGGAGATTGGGATTGACATATAACTATTGATACTATGTATAAAACAGATAACTAATGAGAACCTACTGTAGAGCACAGGGAACTCTACTCAGTGCTCTGTGGTGACCTAAATGGGAAGGAAATCCGAAAAAGAGGGGATATATGTATACGTACAGCTGATTCACTTTGCTGTACAGTAGAAACTAACACAACATTGTAAAGCAACTCTACTCCAATAAAATTAAAAAAAAAAAAGAAGTTATTGAGACATATTGAGATAAAGTTTGTCAGGCACATAACACAGTGCCCAGGCCACAGTGAGTGCAAGATAAAAAGTTAGCTTTCATTAAATTAGTATTACTTTCCTCCAGGCAGTGAGGCCGTGTTCCTTAGTCTCCCTGCAGCGTCCAGTGTAGGGCCTTTCCTGTGGACGGCCAGTCCCCGCAGTCGGCTCAGACAAACATGCCACCATTGCTCCCACTTTCAAGAACAATCTTCTGTCTTGAACCCTCTTCCCCCTCCAGGAACCACCGCATTTCTTTACTCTTCTTTCTAGCAAAATTCACCGAAGAGTTTTCTATACTCACTTTCTGCAGCCCCTCCCATTCTGTCACCTTCTAAACTTCCGTTTACAGAAATTTCAAACATACATTTTTGCCAGTCTTCTACCCCCATCTTTTTTGCTGGAGTATTTTAAAGTGTACCCCAGAAACAATACCATTTCACCCAGCATGTATCTCTAAACAGGTAAGAACTTTGAAAAGATATCACAGTATCATTATTATAGCTAACTGAAGTAACAATACTTCCAATATCTGTGTTCAAATTTCCCCGATGGCCTTAAACATGTCTTTTTACAGTTGCTTCATTTGAATTAGGACCTAGTCAAGGTCCACACTTTACCCGGGGTTGATTTGTCTAGATCTCTTTTCCCTTCTCTCTTAAGCCCACACCAACCAAGCTTCCACCCTGCCCCTTGCTCTACCCAAGCTGTGCTTTTCAGGGTCACCGATGACCTCCGTGCTGCACGATGGACTCTCCTCCCTGCTCACCCTCTCCAGGAGGTGACTGCTGCACCGTCCTCACTGAGACCCCTCTTCGCTGCGACACCACGTGGTTCTCCAGCTGCCTGCTGCTCCCTCTGGACACTCTTTCTCAGCTCCCACCCCCACCTCTTGACACCGGCGTGCTCCAAGGCTCCGTACCAGCCCTCTGTGGTCTTCTCTCCTCACTCATTGGTGGTGTCATCCAGCCTTAAGGCTTTAAAAGCCCTCCCAAATTTTTATCTCCCGTCCATCCAAAGACCTGCCAGCCCTCTCCAGTGCGCATCTCACAACAGGCATCCCCAACTTAGCATGGCTAAAACGCTACCCCCTCAGATGTCCCCGTCTCATCCTTCCAGTAACTTCAGTCCAAACTCTTGGACTCATCCTCCACTCCTGTTCCTCTCATACCCACATTAACCCCGCAGGAAGTCCTGCTGGTTTCACTGCTTATCCCCACTTGCTACCACGGCCTCTCGTCCAAGCTACTTCCGTCTCGTACCTGGACTCCGCAACCACTTCCTACCTTATCTCCCTGCTGCCGGCTGGCTTTCTTCTTCCTCAAGTCTATTCTCAACCCAGCAGCCGAGGTCCCTTTGAAGCATTCTCTGCTTAAAACCGTCCACCGGCTTCTGGTTTTTCTTAATGTGGAAGCCAAACTCTTCACCATGGGTTCCAAGGCCCTATCAGTGCTTCTCAACAAGAAACGCTGGCATTGGGGCAGGAAGACTCTTCCTCGTGGGAATGGTCCTGAGCACTAGAGGGCGTTCGCTGTGGCCTTTGCCCACTAAGTGCCAGCAGAGCAATGCTTTGCCCCCCTTAACCCTGCCAGCCACTGCGACAGCTAAAACGTCCCCACGCGCTTCCAAACACTGCCCAGTGGATTTGGAAATACCAGGTGAGAACCTCTTGCAGGATCTGCTGCAGCCCTGCACGCTCCCAGCCTTCCTCCACCCCACCAAAGTCTCTGACTCACCTCAGACCACTCTCCCTGCGCTCCCTCTGCCCCTGTCTTACCTGAACAACTAGACAGGCTCCCTCACTCACCTCTGTGCTGCGCCCGCCTCGCCAGGAAAGGTCCTCCCCCAGATGGCACAGAACCCCTCCTCCAGGGCATCTCTCAGGCTCTCTCTTAGCTCTCCAGGAGGCCTGCCCAGGGCACCCTGTCTGAAATTGCAAATCCCTTTATTCCCAGGCCCCCTTGCTCTGCTTTATTTCTCCTCAGAGCACTTATCCCATCAGACGTACTCTGTTTTCATCCTTAATCCAGTTTATTTTTTGTCTATAAGCTTCCTGGAGGGATGGGGGGATTTTGCTCACTGCTGTTCCGTGGCACCTGGCACAGTAACTGCACACAGCAGACAATCGATAAATATTCGCTAAGTGAAAGAAAGAATACAGATGCCGTAAGCATATACTTATGGAGAGAAGAAAACAAGCACTTTTAAGCCACAGAAATGAAGAATTAACTTCATCGTTAGCAAGAACTGGAGTGTGCTCAGCCCAGGGTGGGAAGTAGGGGAAGAGGCGATGAGAAACTCTGTTTATTAGATCAGTTAAGGAAGACTTCCTGAAGGAGGTGGGGCTGTAGGACTCACTTTCAGCTCATTTTGAACCAGATTATAATATCCTGGGAGCTCCCCCAGCCCTGAGGACTGCAGACAACTCTTCCAAGCTGGAAGAGTGGTGAAGCGTTTTCAGGTAGGGAAGCCTGCTCCCTTAATCTTATTTCTACCGCAATTTACCAATGTCTGTAGGAGGCTCCAGCAGCAGGTCCGCAGCTGGAGGGCCAAGTTCAAATGGAGCCCCTGGGTAATGTCTGCCTACCCATCCACCACCCACCGCACCCTCAGAAAAGCCCACCCCAAATGATTACACAGAGGCAGGCTACCCAGAGCTTGCCTTCTACACGCTCAGCAGAAGAGAAGAAAGGACAGCCATACAATGGAATACTTTACAGCTATTGAAAGGAATGAGACAGCTCTTTTTATACTGAATATGGAAGGATCACCAGGATAGATTATTATTGGGGGGGGGGAAAAAAACACAAGATGCAGAGTGGCATATAGTATACTACCATTTGTGTAAAAAGAAACATACACATATCTAAACAAGTATATATATATATGTATACTTGCTTGAATATACATAGACTACCCCTGGAAGGATGCACAAGAAATTTCTAACAGTAGTTGCTGGGGACAGCGGATGGGGGTAGGGTTGTGGGTGAGTGGGTGGGAAACAAGGGCAGGGAGACACTTTTCACTGAAAACACTTGCATCTTTCAAATTTTGGACTATGTCGAAGTATTACCTGTTTGAAAAGAGTAAATTAACTTTTAAAAAGAACACAACCGGATTAACAAAATGAAAACAAACGGAGCCATGTGAAAAGTTCAGCTCTTTGGGTGTTAAAATGAAAGCCACTTGCAGAAGTACAGGTGGCCAGAAGCGGAAGACAGCAGAAAGAGCCCAGGGACTTTCACTGACCTCATTTGCCAGGTCCCATCTGTGTGGCCCGGGGCCGAGAAAGCCAGTGGGTTCCTAGGTGCCATCCAGAGCCAGGCAGGGTCCAGAACCTGCAACGCTGGGGGGAGGGGGAGGGGAGGGGAGGGGGAGGGGAAGGGGAGGGGAGGGGAGGGGGAGGGGAAAGGGGAGGGGAGGGGAGGGGGAGGGGAAAGGGGAGGGGAGGGGAGGGGGAGGGGAGGGGAGGGGGAGGGGAGGGGGAGGGGGAGGGGAGGGGGGAGGGGAGGGGAGGGGAAAGGGGAGGGGGTAGGGGAGGGGAGGGGGAGGGGAAAGGGGAGGGGGTAGGGGGAGGGGAGGGGAGGGGAAAGGGGAGGGGGGTAGGGGGAGGGGAGGGGAAAGGGGAGGGGGGTAGGGGGAGGGGAGGGGAGGGGAGGGGGAGGGGAGGGGAGGCGAGGGGAGGGGGGACTCTCCTTGCCCCCACACTGGCTGGGCCACACCTCCTGGGCCACAGGGCTGTCTCCAGCTGCTGTGTTCTGGGAGCTAGAAGCCAGTGACCAGGTGGGCAGAGACACCCCCAGACCCACGTGGAGCAGAAAGTGTAGGCGTCAGTGTGCTCACTGGAAAGTAAAGGAGAAAGAAAAGGAGGCGGCTGGAGGGAGCGGTCCAGGAGGCCAGGGAGGGGAAATGACTGTCTTCAAATATTTGAGAGGCTGTCAGGGAGGGAAGGAGGAGCCCTGTTCGGAGCCCTCGGGAAGCCTCCACCTTCAAAAATCACTTTCTGGCTCAGTTCCTGCCAGAGGGGTCCCCAAATAACTGCTGTCCTTCGAGTTCCCACTGCGCCTGGGTTGCTCGGTGCTGTATTGGCATCAACTGAATTTTCACAGCGGTTCTGGGAGGTTATCACTAATCCTACCCCCAGTTTACAGACAAGGAAGCCAAGGCTGTCATTGCTGAGGATCACAGTTAGTACATGACCGAGTCAGGGTTCAAACCCCAGGTCACCTTCTGAGCTACTATGGTTGTCACAGGCTGGGCCAGAACTCGAAGATTTGTACTTGTACAAAATACAAATATAGATATGGTAGGCTAAGACGGAGCTGGGATTCTCTGGCCAAGGTGACTCGGGTACAAGGAAGGCTAGGGAGGTGGACGCTCGGTAGAACTGGACCTCCGTGACACCACCCTGATCCCGAACCTCTTAGCCGCCCCCGCGGCTTCCCCCAGCAAGGCGATGGCCCTCCCCCCAGCCATCCAGGGAGGCCGGGACAGGAGCGCACGTCCCGCCCGCAGCGCCCGCACCCTCGGGCAGCGGCCCGGCCTGTCGGTTGTGGGGCGGGGTCGCAGCCCGGAAGCTCCTCCCCCGGGAGGCGCGCGGCTGGGATGCTCCCAGACGACGTGGGCGGGCGGCTCGCCAGGCTAGGGGGGAGGGCCGCGGGGGTGGGGGGAGGGGAGCAGCGGACCCGCGAGACGCGCCCCTCCCCACTCCCACGGGGCCCGGGCGCGCAGTGGGGGATGGGGGGCAGCGGCCGCGCTTCCCGGGCGCGTGACTCAGCAGCCGCCACGCCGGGATGGGCGCCGGGCGCGCGGCTTCCGGGCGCGGGGGTGGGGGCTCACTCTGCCGCCCCCGCTGGGAAGCGCCGAGGGGCGCGTGGGCGGGTAGATCCCGCGCCGCCCGCCCGCGGCTCGCCAGGCCGCCCACGCAGCCGCGAGCCTGGCTCGTTGGGTCCGCCCCCGCGGAGCCCATGGGATGCGCCGCCCGCGGAAGGGCTTCCCCAGGCTCCCGGCGAGTCGGGGGGAGGAGGGGGCTGCATCCTTTGCGCTCCCCTCCAGCTGTTGACGCGCCAATGTCCAGAGGGGGCCCCGTGGAAATTCCTGGGGGGCTGGAGCGGGAAGCCCCCGCAGAATTCACCCCGCCCTCCCCGACCTGCGGGGCCTGGCCGCCCTACACCCGGCCCCAGGGTCTGTCTCCTTTGTTTTCTCGAAATGGAGAGTGGATTCTGAGCTCCCTTCCTAAGGCTCTTACCATTTGGAAGTCACTTTGCCCATCTAAGGTAAGTGCTTTCTGCTGCAGCAGCCTCTGAACAGCCCTGCTTTGCCACAGACTCAGTGAACTGAGGGCAGAGAGGGGCCCAAAGGTGGGCAAAGACTGATTGTCCCCTTTGGGCAGAGGGGACACCAAGGTCCAGGGACGGGGGAGCGGTTTGCTGCAAGCTCACACTTGGGGTCTGTCAGGGTGGGCACAGCAATCGGAGCTCGGGAGTCCTGGCTTCTGGCCTCAGTCTAGCTTCTGGGCTCCCTCCCCACCCCGATCCAGTGCTGTGCAGCACGGTGCCTTCACCTGCCTCTGGAATTCCCTTTGGCCCTCACCCACGGGCTCTTATGAGTTGAGTAGCTCCAGGAATGTCCAAGATGCCCAACCAGCCGGTTTGGAAGCACCAGGGCATCTCCGTTTGTAAAGACCAGACTGTGCACTGGAAACGCTGAAACTAGACACAGGCAAGAGATTCCCAACTGCTCTGCAGAGTTCTGTTGCTGTTGCTGTTTTAAATAATCATTGTGTTGGATTGATGTGTTGAATGAAAATTGTGGTCGTTTGGAATCATTTATCACAGAAGAAATGGTGGAATTCCCTTGCCTCTCTGCTGGGATGGGGAGTGCATTCCTGACTGGAGGCAGGGGGACAGCTGGTTTGACCTGACTTGTCCAGCCCAGAGAGGTCATGGGCGCCAGTCCCTGGCCACAGCTAGGCCAAGTCGGGTGCAGGGAAGATCACGCTGCAGCTAGGCATGCATCTTGCTGCTGCTGGTACCTGACCTTCCAAACAAAATGCGTCACCAGACCCCCAGATGTCTCGTCCCTACGCCGCCCACCGTCCGGGCAGCCTTTTTCCCAGGAGCTCACAGCCTCCAGAGGCCAGGTCTCCTTCACGCTCGAGGCAGAGTGAGGGGTAGAAAACGGGGCATGGAGGCACTGTAGACTCGCCCCATTTTACAGACGGGAGGAACTGGCTGGCCAGAAGAGAGAAACAAGCACGCAGAGAAAAGGAGAAGGAACCCAGAGTCCTGACAGGGAGACGAGCCCCGGGGGTGGGGAGACAGGGAGAAGGCCTGTGCTGTGTGGTGGAATCCTCACCCCTTTCCCCCAGCCCAAGTCAGGAAAACGCTCACCCACACTCAGACGCACCCCCTCAGTCCCACAAACGCAGCCGCGCCGGACTCACATCTAGTTGCCTCCCGGCAGGGTCCTAACGTCTCCCTGACCAGAGCTGACGCCACTGCCTGGCAGAGAAAAAGGAGAGGCCTGGAGCCTGATGCTGCTTCCTGTTGCTTCTCCCAGGCCAGAGTGGGACCCCAGAATCCAGCTCTCCTTTGTCTCTTTCTACCTGGAGACATGGCCGTGATGCCGGCTTCCTCTCCCTCCCATCCTCATAGGTCCATTTTCCATTTCTGGTTCAACCTGCTGACAGGCCGTGTGTGTGGGTGTCTGAGGTGAAACACTCCAAGGGCTTTCTCATGCTTCATTCTTTTGTTTGGCCGTGGCGGGATCTTCGTTCCCCAGCCAGGGATCGAACCTGCACCTCCTGCAGTGGAAGTGTGGAGTCTTAACCACTGGACCGCCGGGGAGGTCCCTTATGCTTCATTCTTAATGCAGCTTCCCAGGCTAAAGACTGGACTGGGCAGAGGCTGGGGGCAGAGCGGTGCCCAATTCACCGGTAGAATTGAGGTGGGATCTGTTAGCTGCAATGGGCACCCAGGTCCCCCTCACTCCCCAGATGGCCTTAAGAGCTAAGCCTCTGATCCAGCATTTCCCAGGTGCTCCGCTGCAGAAACTGTGCTCGTGGGCCAGAGCACAGCCCACCCCCTGGTGGGACTCCCTCCAGCTGAGACCTTCTTCAGCCCTGACTCCATACCCGCTCCCTCCACTCAAGCGTGGATGGGCCTGCCTGTGCCCTACGCACTGAGAGTTTATTCCTCCCAGCGTTACTCATCACACACCTACTGGGTATTGAGTTGGCCTCCGTCCTCCATGCTGTTCATCCCCACCATGACAAACCCCAATAGAGCTGTGTGAAATGTTGCCACCCGAAAAATTATTTTAAGGGCTTCCCTGGTGGCGCAGTGGTTGAGAGTCCGCCTGCCGATGCAGGGGACGTGGGTTCGTGCCCCGGTCTGGGAAGATCCCACAGGCTGCAGAGCGGCTGGGCCCGTGAGTCATGGCCGCTGAGCCTGCGCGTCTGGAGCCTGTGCTCCGCAACGGGAGAGGCCACGACAGTGAGAGGCCCGCATACCACAAAAAAAAAAAAATTATTTTAAGAGCCTAGAAAGGATCAAAAGTGCTTACCAAGCACCAGGATGCTCCTTAAATCCCTGCGTTATGACTTTTACACATGAAGCTTTGGGGAAGTATTCCTTCTCCAGCCCAGATAATTACTTTTTCAAGACAAGCCAGTGTGGGAGTGAGTGCCCTGGGTCCCTGCCCTTTGCTTACCAGGCCCAGGCAAGGCAGTGCTAATTCTCTGCAAAATACAGTGGAGGTGAAGACCATTTAGACTCTCAACAGCGTCCCCCATGAGCCCTTCAATGCCTTATAAGCCTGCTGCCCCGGCCGCTAGGCATCCTCCTCCCTTATCAAACCCGCCCTTCAGAAACTGCTCAGATGAACTCTCTCATGCTGAAGTGCAACAGTCTAATAGTCTAATAATGTCTAATAAATCTAATAAATGTGTTGTTTTTTCTCCTGTCCTAGGAGAATTTGCATTTTAACAAGGGGGATAACCTTGAAGTACCCAAAGGAATCTCTACGTGTAGAATTGCTGGCATAGGCGAGATATTCTGGAAGGCAGCGAGACCCCCGTGGAATGCCTGAAGCCCCCATAACTCGCAGTAAGTTTGGCCACACACACCCACGGAGCAGTCCTGACTGGTCCTCTTGTTCCCCCACTATATTGACGAGAGTACTGGATGAAGAGTTTAGAGAAGCTGAGTTCTATACCTAGTTCGGCCACTAACCAGTTGGGAAGCACTAGTCACTTCTGTCTTGGGCCATAGTTTTCTCGTTTGCCAAATGAGCAGTTCGGTCCAAATGACCTACCAGGACCTTTCCAGCTCTGACATTCACCTGACTCCCCAGAGGGGCTGGGGGACCCTGGTCCAGCTCCTAAGGCCCTCCAGCCCCTGCAGCTGTGGCCCGGAGGAAATGACCTGCCACCGTACAGCGTGAGGGTGTGGGGCAGGGGGCCACATCTCTGGACTTGGACAGGCCTGCAGGCCCCCTGTCCACAGAGCCCGGGCCCCAGCTGGCAAGGAAAGGGAGCGCTCAGCACAGCCCAGGCATTAACATCACAGAGTTACATAACCCTCCAGATGGGATATTCCAAACAGCAACAGCACGACAGCCTTTGCCCCATGCCGTGTCTCAGCACGCGCGCACACACACACACACACACACACACAGCCACGACCACCTTGCCACCCTTTCTTTTCCGTTTGTTTTGTGTTTTCTAGAAGGTATTTCATCTAACAGAGCCCTTACGAGAAGAAACTCCTTTACTCTGGGCTTGACCAGGAAAATCAGAGTCCTCTTCCAGCCACCCTCCCCCCCAGCCTCCACCAGAACCCCGCGTCGGGTCAGGCCTCCCCTTTTCTCGGCCCCTCCCTGCTGTTCTGTCTCACTTTCTGACCTCAGAGTCCTGCAAAGTGCGGTTCTACCTTGTCCTTTCCATTCCCGGGATGGAAGAATTTGGAGCCATGGATTTAGCTCTCATTCCAGCAAATGGGAGGCAATCTCCTGGTTCAGACTCCAGTCCCCCACTCTCCACTTTTGTCCTTGTCACGTCTGCGTACTAGATGAGACTGTAGTTTCCCCATTTAGAAAATGGATGAGGTCATTCTCATCCCCACGGGGTGTTGGGTGGTAACTCAGATCCCTTCAGTGTCCTTAAGAGAAGTGCAAACAATCTGAAAATGCAACAGAAAAAATTTAGGTTGGGCTTAAGGAAGCATTTCCCAGCTCTACAGTTGTGAGACCTCATTCTAGATCACTAAGGGATGGCGATTTGTCCTGCCTAGCTGCATTTCAAGGCAAGCGCCCGTTCACGTATCTGGGATAGCTTGGGTGCACGCTGTCCAGAGGTAGGGGAGTGGTTGAGGAAAGGTCACTCTAGATAGGTGGCCTGGAAGAATTCCTGAAGGAATGCTGAACCTGTATTCTCCTCGATAGCTATGGTCTAACTCTGGCTGAGCCTTGGGCCCTGGTTTCTTTATCCATAGAAATGTTACAATATATTGAGCACTTACTTTGTGCCTGAAACAGTAAAAAAAAAAAAAAAAAGTATAAAACATCCCTTTAAAGTAGATATTATTCTTCATATCATAAATGAAAAAACCACAGCTCAAAGGTACACCATGAATGTAAGGTGTCCCAGCTGGTAGGTGGTAGAGCAGGATTCATACCCAGGTATGCCTACCTCCAAAGCCCATGTTCTGAACCACCTAGATCTTCAAAATTCTGTGATTCTATGGTTTCCTTAAGTTCCTCTTGGCCTGAACAGCCTAAGTTCTCCCTCGCTGTACTCCTGCCCCTTTCTGCTTGTTAATGCCCTCATTGCCTGAAATGGAGAGGGCCACTCCATTCCTGCGTGAAAACAAAAACCCTTAGCGGCCCGTGTGGGAACCCGCGCTTTGTGCTTTTCCAGAAGTAGAGGAGGAAGGCGCTGCAGTGGCCCAAGCCTCGGAGATCCTGCCAGATGGCCTTGCATTTGGGGATCTGCCAGATGCAATGAAAGCATCCCCAGGACCTCTTACTAAGAAACCCCTTACGTGGGATTTCAATCCAAGATCCAGGCCTCTTTCCAGACCAGGGTCCAGCTGCTTGTCCTGGCTCTCCCCACTTTTTCATGCCACCCTCCCTTACATTCACTCTCCCCCCACCAGACCTGACCCCCATCTGCCGTTTTTCATAAGTGATCTTTGAAACTCAGGCCGCATAGATATTTGCTGAATCAGCAGGACCAACTGCTGCTCCTCCCACTGGGTTTCAGGCCAAGAGGAAGACGCGCCAAATGCCTGTGCAAGGGCCTCTGGTGCTGCCTGTGTGGGCCCAGGAAGGGCTCCGGCTAGGAAGGAGATGGCTGGGGAGTAAGGCACACGGGCTGCTGAGCAGCAGGGAGGCCGTCGGGTTTTCCTGAGGCCGGGGTGACTGGTTTCTTTTTGGATGAGAGGGAGGGAAGAACGCTGGTCCAGGCCCTCGGAGAGGCAGGGGACAGCAGATCGCCACCAGTGCCTGCTCCGTACCAGCTGCTGAGTGAGCAAAAGACACCCACACCCTCCTCTCAGTGAGCCTTCATTCGGCCCCCTTTTCCAGGTGAGCAGCCCGAAGTTCTCTCCTCGCTGAGACAGGAAAGAGAAGGAGGACAGGCAGGCCAGGGAGCCAGGCAGTAGTAACGTTGCTTCCTCAGCAAGAAGGGCTTTTGGCCGCAAGGCAGAAAGGACCCCGGCACCAGATCTCCTTCCCACGTTGATGGGTTTAGCCTGGTCGGGGGCGGGGGGGGGGGGATGATGGGGGGAGGGGCTGTACGTCAGAGGGTGGGATGGTGAGCACGCGTAGCACAGACATCTCTGTGGATCAGCTCCTCCCGGCTCCGTCCCCCTTCCAGCTCTCCTTGGTTCTCGCTATTCTTGACATAAGCCCTTGACGCCAACCAAGGAAACCTTCTCTCTGGGCTCTGAACATGCTTTGTACGCTCACCCTCTTAACCCCATTCTGTTCTGATAGAGGATGGCTCTGGGCACCTGCAGTCTGCTTCCACTTATTTAGATGTTTCTAGATCTGTGTCTCGAGTGTGTTGAGCAAGGACTGTCGGCATCTTTCCTGTCTTTTTGCAGCACAGAGTGCAGGATTTTGAACGGACCAGACGCTTGATACAGTAGAGTTGACTGACAGACCGTCATACTCTCTTAATAGCTCCCAGGAGGGGCCAGTCTTGGCTGTCTGCCACCTCCAGGCAGACAACCCTGACTCAGTAGGAGCAGAGATGCCGGCTCCAATCAGCATCTCAGACAACAGGCTAAAAAGCACGTCCAGTGGTCTTCCAGCCGTGCCCCGGCCTCCAGGTACCATGAGACCGTGGTGCTCAAAAGATGACTCAAGATTCAGTTTATGCTTAGGATGGGAGCAGAGAGGAGGAGACCTCCCTACGCAGCTTAAATGGAAGCAAAGGATGGAAGGAAGAAAATACAGGAGAGGGAACATATTTGAGGGGAGGAAAGGAGGGTAAGAGCAAAGGAAGGAAAAGGAGAAGGGGGAAAGTAGGGAGGAAGAGGAAGGGTGTAAAGAAAGACAAGGGAGGAAGAGGAGAACACGGGAGCTATTCGGACTTCATGGTGCCTTGGAGGTAGGGAGCCCAGGGTAGGTGCTGAATTTGAATTATAAGGCAAGAATCTTTGCCACCCTCCAATAATCCTCTGCCTGTGGGCTTGTGGACTTGGGCAGACACTGGGATCCACTGGCTCTAATGCACGGCTGGGTGGGTGGACCAACATGTGCTCAGACAGAGAAGTTGTGGCCACACTGAAGCCAGGAGCTTCAGGTCAGGTCAGGTGCTTCCATGACGCGGAGGGGGTTTTTGCCAGGTCAAGCTGAGGCTCTGGCTCCAGCCAGGAAAGGGATCATCAATTCTGTAGATGCTGCGAGCCTTGATTGAAAAAATAAAGAGGAGGAAGCTAGATTGCTGCTCTCATTAAGAGGCAAAGGCAGTGGGGGCTGGAGTTTAGCGAGAGCCAGGAAGCAGCAGAGAAAGAATTTTAACCCCTCGGGTGTTGTTCTTCCGTGATGCCTTTGAGCTCACCCACACCCGTGTTGTTGCTCCCTTGGCCCGACCTCCAAGGCCATCACCTTCAGTAGCTCCCTCAGCTGAAGGAGGGAGAGAGGCCAGGTTGCCCGTTAATGCAGATCTGACGACAGCTAAACAATCTATTATTTCCCAGCCCCAGGGTCCCCAGGGCTCCTGCCTCTCCTGGATTTGGGGAGGAAGATGAGGTCTGGGGCTAAGAGATAAGCTGTGCAATGCATCTCACGCTGCCTGGCCCCTGGTAACCCTCACCCACCCCTCAGCAACCTCACCAGAGCTGCATTCTCAACCTGATGAGTCCAGAGAAGGGGAAGTAAGAAATGAGAACGGATTTCAGCAAAATTATGACCCAGGGACCCCCTCCGCTGGCTCTTCCTCCTACGTCAGCATGCCCAGTAGAGAACTGATTCATCAGGGAGATCCCCAGGAGAGGCCCCAGGGAGAGGGCTGCTGGCTCAGCTCTCCCTCTCCCCATGTCACCCGATCCATGGAGAGGTGCCCCTGCCGGCCGCCTGCATCTAGCCCTACACCACTGAGAGGCTGGGCAGAGGAGGACAAGACGTGCAAAATTGGGGTCGTGGGTGGAGAGCAGGGTGGGGCTAAACACATAGTCAGCAAAGATGATTCCTTCCTGAGATTCTGGGGGGAAAACTTGGACTGAAGTTAAGCAAAACAGTGGGAAGAAATGGGTGATCCAAAGGGCATTCAGTCCGCCTTGATGTTCATGATTTCCCATGCGAGTGGGGAGGGAGCTGCAGGAAGAGTGAGGAGGCATGCGTGTCTGAGCTCCCTAAGTCTCTGGGTGTCCGGGCTTGGGCAGCAGGGGGGAAAAGCTGGAGGATCTGGAGAAAGGAAGGAGTTACTGCTGGGTTTAACCTCTTGGTGCCTGGCACAACTTCCCGCATGAAAGATTTCCAAAACTTCCACTCTCTTCCACCATCTTAACTACTTATTTTTGTTCTGCTCCCTTGGGAAGCAAAAGCAGGACAAGGGAGAAGGAAAGATGAGGACATGACGGTTTCTCTCCAGTTTTGACATGTGAGGATGGGTAGGAATCCAGGTGATTCCTAAAATCCCTGGATTCCCAGCAAGAGCACCTGAGCAGGAGAGTTTGGGCTCTTTAAGCCACCTTGGGGGCCACAGCAAAGTCCTTATCCAAGAAAAATGATCTTTCCTCAACCGGTCTTGCCCACACAGTCCCCTGAAGGGATGCAAAGAATGTGGGGACGTGGTGGAGGAGGAGGGAGACACCAAAGGGCGTGAGGAGCGGAATCAGGTGAAGAAGCACAATTCCCACAAAGCCGTGGCTACCCCTGGGAAATGGAATGGAATAGCTGCCCATATTTGGGGAAAAAGCCACATAGTATCTTGGATTTTTTTTCCTTTTTTTTTTTTTTGCCTTTTGCCTCTTACTGAGCCATGGGCACTGAGGGAAAACTGACTTTCTGCTTTTTCTGCCAGATAAGGAAAGAAAACCATTAAACTGAAGGAAGGGCAAATGGGCCATTGAGGAAGGAAAACCACATCTTCTTGGGACTTGCATCAAATGCTGCGAGATCATCCTGGATCTTCTGCCTAAGGACCCGAAGTTCTGGTCAAATCTACCCTGTGTCCTGACCCAACTTGTCTAACTCTGCAGTAGATGCGAGGAGAAAATGAGTCCACATCAAATCTTCACAAGTAGCCCTAGACTAAAGCACGCCAAGGCTGCTGAAGATGATTCTTGGCTCTCCACCCTTCCCACCCCCTCCTCCAACTCCCTTAGCATCCCCATCGTCAGGGGCAGGCGCTGACTAGGTTCTGATTTCCCGTGAGGTGTTCTTCTATCACCTGTCTAATGAGAGAAAGGAAGCTGACTTGGTCACAGCCTTCCCAAGACAGAGGAGAGAATATTCCAATCCTCTTTCATCTCTTCTCCCCATATCTCTAGTTCATGGACATTGGGCATAAAGAAAGAGCTTGAAGTCCTAGAGTTTCTCATCAGGGGCTAATGAGCATATTTCTCTCTGGACCTAACATGGGATTCCAGTCATCACCAAATAACCAAGGGGAAGCAAGGTTTGCAGTCACCAGCCACAACAGAGATTTAAACAGGAATTCCACCCAAATACCATCTCCGCAAGCCAACTGTCTCTCTCATCATTATCCCCTTTCCACGATTGCTAACACCCAGCACAGAAATCCTCCTTGAGTCAGAGGAAAAAGCTGTAACCAGACTGAATCCTGACACTATAAAGGGACCCTCTATGGGCCTGGTGGGTTGTTACCTTGCACCCCTCTGGGTCTGTGGGCATTCAGAAGAAAGGTGCCCACTCAGGTCAGAGCAAAGTAAGCGTGTCCAAATGAGCCAGTCCTGGCTTGGACTCCCACTGCATCACTTAAAGAGCCACCTCGTTCCTCTGGGAAACGCTTTCTCCCACCCTTCCTCTTCCTCTGTCTCCAGCCCCCCGCCTTCTCACATCATCCTGCCTCTCAGCCTTGTGCTCTGCCTTCTGAATCCCCTCAGACCCCAGGTCTACTGTTCCTGGACCCTGCCCTTTTCAAAGCTCTCAACATGTCTCTTTGCCAAGCCTCTGGCTTTTTCATAGCTCACTCTCCATTCGAATAATTTTACTACCCGAACTCCCATCCAGATTTTTCCTAACTTGAAAAGATTCTTCAACTGTTCTCTTTCCTTCAGTTTAATCTGCCCCCCAGTCTTGTCCCCTTTAAAATCTGCCAGTTTCCAATAACCCTCATTTCTTTCCTCCTCTGCCCCCAGTGATGGTTGGGATACTCCCGTTTGCTCCAACACCTCCCAAGCCCTCTCAGACACTGATCTCATTCCCTCCTTTCCCCCAAGCCTCCTTGACACACTTCTCCCCGCAAGCACACTGAAGGCCCTAGTCCTTCAGTCTCGGGTGCACCCCATTTCCCCCGTGTCCCCTCCTGACGCCCGTTTGCTTCCCTTCCTCCCGGCACGTTGGTCCCCGTGCCGCCTTCCCCACTCACTCGGGTCTCCTGCTCAGGACGCCCTTGCCGAGGGCGGCGGGGGATTTGTGCTGAAGGAGGGTTCCAGCAGCGGCGCAACAGCTCGGGGGACGCTCCTTCTCCTTGTCGGCGACGGCCCCTGGCCCCGCCGGGTGGTGGTGGGGCGGCTGGGATGCGTGAGCCCTGCCGCTGGGGCCCGGCTGGGGCTGCGCCAGGAGCTGTCCGTGGTGCTGAAGCGGGGGCTTCTCGGGCGCGGTGGGCGGGAGCTGTCCGTGGTCCCGGAGCTGTTCCTGGGCCCCGGAGGCGGCGGTGGCCGGGGTGGCCGGCAGCGGGGCTGGTGACGGGGGGACGAGCCCGGGCGGAGGCACGGCTTGCAGCAGCTGCTGGTGCTCCCACAGGCTGCGGTTCTCGGCGCTTAGCTCGTCCAGCCGCCGCTCCAGCTCGTCGATGCGCTGGCGCTGCGTGTGGATGAGGCTCTGCTGGTTCTGCACGATGGCCGTGAGCTCCTTGAGGTAGAGCACGGCGCGCACCGGGTTCTCCAGCAAGCTCTCCATGCCGCCCGCCGCCGCCTGCGCCCTGCCTGCGCCTGGGCGGGCGGCGGGGAGCGCGAGGGCGCGCAGGAGCCGAGCAGCCCCGGCGATCCGCTCGCCTCGCTCTCCGCCGGCGCCGCGTCACCGCCACACAGACATTCACACACGCACGAGGGGCGGGACCGCGGCGCCAGGGCCCACCCCTCCCCCCCCAACCTCCCACCTCTAAGCTTCGTGAGGAGTCTCGGCTTCCTGCAGGGCTGGCAGAGGAGCAGGATAAACGAAGGGACCCGGGATGGATGAGCGGGAACTGGCGAGAAAGGGAAAGCGGCCAGGCGGAAGCAGCGGCACCGGGAGAGTGCGGTGGGACCGGTGGGAGAGCAGAAGCAGATGCGGAAAGAGGAGGAGGAGGAGAGCGGCTGGGAGAACGAGGAAGCGCAGAAAGGAAAGGTGGTGAAAGGAGAGAGAAGTGGTCTGAAAGGTCACGGGTTCTTTTTCCTATGTCCAGTTATCCCAGAGGACGAGGGTCCACCTTAAAGACCTTGTGAGGAGAGGCCACACGCTCGGCAGTCTGTTCTGCTGGGGGCTTCCCTGGATCGGGGGGGATCAGAGGACAGTAAGGGACCCCAGCGAACATCCGGTCCTACCCCTCCAGCCAAGGAGAAAGTTCGGGTGGGAAGGCTGTTTCCGCTGGATTTTGTCTGGGCATGAGACCTCAGGACAGTTTGGGCCACTCTAATGGGAACACAGACTAAATAAACCGGGCCCTCTGTGTCACAGGGCTAATGCTTCCAGAAACTTCTTAAGAGAGCATTCTGTTTGAAAAATATTTATGAAATGCATACTACACCGAACACTGTGCTAGGTGGTGGTAAGATAAGGATGACTAGGACGGACTCTTTGGCTTCTTGAAGCTTCTGATTAAGTAGGAGAAACAGGTAATAAATATTTAATTTCAATAGAAGGTGGTTGTTGTAAGTGATAAGATAGAGATTGCCCAGAGCGCTATAGGAGCCCAACAGCTTGGGGATTTGGGAAGGCTCCTTGGAGGGAATAACACTTGAAGTGGGAAGGATTTTCTAGAAAGGGGGAACAGCATAAGCAAAAGCTCAGAGATAGGAATCCGCATGGACTGAATCATTCATTACTTTCTACAATACACGTACATAAAACACACACTAAGTGCCAAGTAACGTACTAGGAACTATGTAGTTTAGCCCTAGCATGGACCGTAAGTTATAGTTTCTATAATCAAGATTACAGCCTAGTAGATACAGCACGCACATGAATATCTAAAATACCAATCAAAATTTCTGTAAGGGCTCTTCAAGCCAAGTGCCACAGGAGTTCGGGGGAGTGGGAAGTTGTGTTTGACTATGGTGATCTGATAAGGCGGAGGTGTTATTCAAGCTGGGCCTTGAGGGATGCGAAGTGTTTCAACAAGTAGAACAGAGGAAGACAGGGGAGATACGTCAGGCAGCAGGAAAAGACTAAGGAATGGAAATAGAGCACCTCCGTTCAATCCAATCTGGCAAAAAAATGACCCTTTCCTCTGGGCTATGAGTACCCTTAGCATATCTGTTGTACTGTTGTATCTTGCACCGAGGTGGGCCACCAGCCTCCCTATGGACCTGCTGTTCCCCCCCAGAGTAGGCATATCTGTTGGTACCACGTGTCCCGTGAGCTGGGCCAGCCAAGCCCGTCTGGTGCCAGACTTGAATGACATTATAGGAAAGGATCTGTGCTCTGCAAATAAATATATTGGTTTCTCTGCACTTGCGTTTTTACTGTGCTTTCCTCCCATCCATTTTCCTAGCAGACTTCCTTTTGTAAAGAATGTGTGAAGGGAGCTTAGCCACAGCTGAGCCAGCTTCCAGGCGGATGCTTTGGTAGTGACCAGTATTCCAGCTGAGGAATGGAGGTTGAGCGGTGGGATGAGGGCCCACAAAAACTCAAACACTTTTCTTCTGAATTTTCTTTGCTTGCCTAGTTGATTTGTTGTCTGAATACGAGTTGGGTGTTCATAGAAACCAATACCGTTTCTATAAGCAAAACAGCCTGCAGCATAATTCTCTATGGAGCTGGTTTAAAACGCAGATTTCTGGGCCCCGTATTAGTCCTGCTGTGTTGGAATCGCTTGGAATGGGGCCCAAGTGTTTTCATGTTTTTAACTTTTTTTGTTTCATTTGAAAAAAACTTTATTGGGTTACAACTCACATGTAATAATACGTACCCACTTTGAGTGCACGGTTCAATGAATTTTGACAAATATATACACCTTCTAATCAAAATTTCCATCACTGCAAAAAATGAGGTTACTACCTCATGCCCCTTTGCAGTCCGTTGCCGTCATCCTCATCCCCAGTCAACCACTGATCTGCTTCCTGTCAAGACAGATTAGTTTTGCCTGTTCTAGAATTTCATGTAAATGGCAATCATAGAGTATATACTCTTGTGTGTCTTCTTTTTTTTCCCACAGCATAATATTTTTGAGGTTCATCTATTCTCTTATAGGTATCAATAGTTTGTTCCTTTTTATTTCTGAGTAGTCTTCTATGGTATGGGTAAACCATAATTTTTCTACTCACCTATTAATGGGCATTTTAGTTGTTTCCAGGTTTTGGTTATCTTGAAAAAAGCTGCTATGATCATTAAAGGACAAGTCTTTGTGTAGACATATGCTTTCATATGTTTCATGTTTTATGTTACATGTGTCTTATCAGAAGGAAAAATCTAGAATTGGAGTTGCCAAGTCATATACTAAATATATATATATATATATATATATATATATATATATATATATATATATTTCACTTAATAAGAAACTGTCAGATTGTTTTCCAAAGTGGTTGTACAATTTTTTATTCTGACCAGCAGTATGTGAGAGGTTCAGATGTTTTGCATCCTTGCTAATGCTTGGTATTTTTAGCCTTTTTTTTTTTACTTTATCAATCAGGAGTATATTAATATGGCTTTAGTAAGTATTTCCCTATTGAGTAATGCTGTCGAGTATCTTCTCATGTGCTTTTGGCCATTTGGCCATTATCTTCCTCACCCACTGTTTCTAGTGAATTGTTTGCCTTATTTTTGAGTTGTAAGAGTTCTTTATTTATTATGGAAAGTAGTCTTGGCCAGATGTATGCACTGCAAATATTTTCTCCAGTCTGTGGCTTACCTTTTTTTTTCTTAACATTGTCTTTTGATGAGGTTTTTATTTTGATGAAGGAAAAATTTTTTACTTTCTTTTATAGTTCATGCTTTTTGTGTCCTATCAAAAATTCTTTGCCTGTCCCAAGGCCAAAAACATATTCTGTGTGTTCTTCTAGAAGTTTTATTGTTTATGCTTTTATGTTTAGGCCTATGATCCGTTTCAGGTTAATTTTTGTGTTTGGTATGATGAGTCAAATTCCATTTCTTCCTTAAATGTTTGACATAATTCACCACTGAAGCCATCCCAGCCTGGAGGCTTCTTTGTGGGAAGATCTTTAGTAGATATGGGGCTATTCAACATTCTCTCTCTTTGTGTATCCATTTTGGCCATTTGTATCTCTGGTAGGCAGAATGACCTCCCAGGATGCCTTTGTCTTAGTCGCCAAAACCTGTGACTATGTTAACTTATATGGCAAAAGCAACCTTAAGTATGCGGTAAAGTGAAGGATCTTGAATTGGGAAGATTATTCTGGATGATCTGATGGGTCCAGTGTAATCACAAGGGTCTTTGTAAGAGGGAAGCAAGAGTGTCAGAGAGGAGATGTGACAACAGAAGCAGAGGTCACAGTGAGGCAATTGCTGTCTGGAAGCCAGAGGGCAAGGAATGCAGAAGCTGGGAAAGGGAGGGAAACACATTCTCCTCCAGAGCCTCCAGAAGGAACGCAGTCCTGCCAATACCTTGGCTTTAGCGAGGTGAGATGCATTTTGGATTTCTGGCTTCCGGAACTCTAAGGTGGACAGTGAATTTGTGTTGTTTTAAATAGGGGAATTCCCTGGTGGTCTAGTGGTTAGCATTTGGCACTTTCACTGCTGTGGGCCTGGGTTCAGTCCCTGGGGAACTAAGATCCTGCAAGGCGTGTGGCGCGGCCAAAAATAAAAGTCATCATCTTTGTGGTAAACAGCAGCAATAGGAAGTAGATATAAGTGTCTTTTAAGAATGTGTCCATTTCATCTGAAGAGTCAAACTTATTGGCATGAAGTTGTTTATAATATTTTCCTATTAGCCTGTTTTAAAAATCTTTTTCAAATTTTATATATTTATTTATTTTTGGCTGTGTTGGGTCTTCATGGCTGCACACAGGCTTTCTCTAGTTGCCGCTAGAGGGAGCTACTCTTCGTTGTGGTGCATGGGCTTCTCACTGCAGTGGTTTCTCGTTGCGGAGCACGGGATCTAGGCGCGTGGGCTTCAGTAGTTGTGGCATGCGGGCTCAGTAGTTGTGGCGCACGGGCTTAGTTGCTCCGCGGCACGTGGGATCTTCCTGGACCAGGGCTCGAACCCGTGTCCCCTGCATTGGTGGGCGGATTCTTAACCACTGTGCCACCAGGGAAGTCCCAGAAGGTTTGATTATTGACTTTGGACCTTTCTTCTTTTTTAATATAAGCACTCAAAGCTCTAAAGTTCCCACCCAGCACTGTTTTGGCTGCATCCCACAAATTTTGTTTTCATTTTCACTCAGTGCAAAATATTTTGTAATTTCCCTTGTTACTTCCAAATCTTTCTATTCCCGATTTCTAACTTAATTCCTTTGTGGTCAGAGAGCATACTCTGTGTGAGTTCAATCTTTTTTACATTTATTGAAACTTCTGGGCCTTTTATATGGTCCAGTCTACAGCCTGTTTTGATGAACGTTTCACGTGCAAGTGTCTGGTAGCCACTCCAGCTTTCTCATTGTTAATGTTTGCATGTGTGATAGGCAGACTAATAGCTCCCCAAAATGTTCATATCCTACCCCTGGGAACCTATGAATATATTACCTGACATGGCAAAAGGGACTTTGCAGATGCCATTGAAATTAAGACCCTGAGGTGGGAAGATTGTCATGGATTATCCAGGTGTGCCAAATCTAACCACCTGATTCCTTAAAGGCAGAGAACCTTTCCTGGCTGTAGGCACATGGAGACATGACAACAGAAGAATGGTCAGGGTAGTGTGATGTGAGAAGAACTAGACCTACTTTATTTGCTTTGAAGATGGAGGAAGAGGCCATAAGCCAAGGAATGTGGGTCATCTCTAGAAAAGGCAGAGTAACTGATTTTCCCCTAGAGCTTTCAGAAAGGAACGCAGCCCTGCCGATGCCTTGATTTTAGCCCAGTGAGACCCATGTTGGATTTCTAACTTACAGAGCTGTAAGGTAATACATTTGAATGGCTTAAACCACAACATTTGTGATCATTTGTTATGGCAGCCCCAGAAAACTAATACAGCACGTTACATTTTTCCCATCCTTTAAATTTATCTGTGTCTTTAAATTTAAAGTCTTTTTTCTTATAGATAGCGTTTAGTGGTGAAAATACAGTATCTAAAATGAAAGTTTTACTGGATGGGATTAAAGCAGATAAACACTACAGAATTTTAAAAATCAATAAACTTAAAGAGATAGCAACAGAAACTATCCAAACCGATTGATATTATTCCACAAGTCACTGAGTCTCTATTTTTTTTTTCCCAGTCTTTCTTTCCCTCTGAGCTTTGTGAGGAGAGTTTTACCCCTAGAAGTGCCACTTAGTTCTTTTTTACATCTTACATTTCTCACCTCATTATGTTTATGTTTTTCTCCTAGTTTGGGTCTCACTTTCCTGCTTCTTCACATATCTAGTAATTGTTTTATGCTATGCTGGACATTGTGAATGTGACTTTGTCGAGTGCTGGATTTTGTTGTTTTCCTTTAAAGAGTGTTGCGCTTTGTTTTTGCAAGTAAAGTTACCTGTGGATCCACTTGGTCCTTTCAAGACTACTTTTCAGGCTTTTCTGAAGGCCCAGTCTAGAGTAATCATTATTCTAGGGCTTTTCTGAAGGCCCAGTCTAGAGTAATCATTATTCTAGGGCTAATCTATCCCTACTGCTATGGTGCGATCACTCTGTCATCTGATTGAACACCATCAAGGTCTCTTCAGTCTGGATGGTCAGAGCTCTAATCTCTTCCAGCCTGTGTGAGCCCTGAGAATTGTTCAGCTTAAACCCTGTCATTATTTGCTGAGTCTTGTAGAGTTTTACCCTGGATGTGTACAGTTCAGTGTTTAGCAACAGACTCAAGGGGGCTCTCTGCGGATTCCTGGAGCTCTTTCTTCATGTGACTCCTTCTTCTCTAACTCTGCCCTGTAAATTCCGGCCACCTGAGCCTCCCCAAGCTCCAGTGTCTGTGACCTCAACTCAGAGAGATTGTCGTGCTCTGCTGTGGTCCCGCTCCCTGCATAGCAATCTCCCAGGTGGCAAGCCAGGGTGATCAGGGCTCATGTAGTTTGCATTCCTTTTCTCAGGAACCATAGCCCTTGTGCAGCTAGTTTTCCAATGTCTGAATATTGGTTTTTAAATGTATGTGTATACTGGAATATAACAATTTTCTAGCCGTTGATAGAAGAAGGGCAAATGCAGTCCCAGTTCTTGGCTTCTGGCCAATTTTTTATGGCCGGAAGCCAAAAACTACATGTTTAACGAGCATCTCAGGTGATTCTGATGCACCTTAATGTGGAGAGCTCCTGGGCTGGAGAGCAATAAAGGGAATGCCTTTCCAGTTCACAAGACACCTTCATGTTCGTTATCATGTCATCCTCAATCCACCCTCTGAGGATGGCTGGGAAGAGATTACTATTCCACTTTCAGGACACTTTTTTTTTTTTTTTTTTTTTTTTGCCACACCATGCGGCTTGCAGGATCTTAGTTCCCCGACCAGGCATTGGAACCTGTTGGCAGTGAAAGCACGGACTCCTAACCACTGGACTGCCAGGGAAGTCCATCTTCCTGGTATTTTCTATTCTGTGTAAAGGGCTCTTCCTCACTCTGAATCCCTGCATGTCCAGATCCCATCCCATCAAGATCCAGTATAAAGACCCCTTACACCGTGAGCATCTTGCATCCTCTCTTCTTTCTTTGGATTCTCATAGCACCTTGACATCTCTCTCTCTCTGACCTTAACCACTCTCTCTGTTACCTGGTTATCCGTGTAGCTGTCTTCTCCTCCTAGACTGCAGACTCCTCCAGGGCAAGAATTAGCGCTTTATAAATCTGGGCACCCACCCCACACCCGATCTGCCCTCATCCCAGGGCCTTGGGCCAATATTACAGTGATACGTGTTCAATGGAAGAATCAGGTGGTGGTTGGGAGCGGTGAGAGAGAGGACAGTGCGCCGTTATGCTTAGTCGTAAGGAAGAATTCAGCCACAGGAAATGGCACTTTACCCCCTGAGCCTCCGATGTCTCTTTTGTTTTCTTACTGATTGATTGTTTTATTTTTTGGCCATGCCGTGCAGCATGTGGGATCTTAGCTTTCGGACCAAGGATCGAACCCACACCCCCTGCAGTGGAAGCGCAGAGTCTTAACCATGGACCTCCAGGGAAGTCCCTCCGATGTCTCTTTTAAAAATGACATGGTAGGGCACTTGGTTAAATTGTGTGTGTGTGGTGTGTGTATGTGCTTTTCTACATGTATGCATAATCAACAATAAAATGTTTCAGCATTGAGATCAGTTCAGGAAGACTTCCTGAAGGAGGTGGGGTTTTAAGACTTCCTTCTTAGCTATGACATATATGTTGGTAAAATTATAATTCTAGGGTAACTTGGTAAGAGCAGAAGGAATACTGATGAGGGCTTTGATGCCCAATGGACAGCAAGGGATTCAGTTTTTCTGGCCCAGGGTATGAATTTGTGCCTTTCTTCTCCCTCAACGACCTGACAAGATCAGAAGGTGCTGCCACCTCTGTCCACACGATGCCTCGCACGGTGGGGGATGAGTGGGGTGGGAATCTTCTCACTTCAGCACAGAAGACCCACAGATTTCACACATGGCTCTGACTGGACAGCTCGCCAGATGGGCAGGTGGGGCTGGGGAAGAAACGGTGGCGGTGTCTGCTCCGGCCCACGAGGTTCAATGGTTGCCAGACAACTAGGGGGGGCATTCGGGAGCATTTCGTCCAACCCTCTGCCTCTGGGCTCCATGCAAACCAGAACTCGGGCTCACACATGCTTCTCGTGTATTTTGTTGCCAGGACTGGAAATAAATCAGGCTATCAGCCTACAGGGAAGTAAAGCAAACACAGCTGCTTCCATTGACCTTTTGGGTCTGTTTTCACAGGTGTTTGACTTATTATATAATAACCGTGACGATAGTCCTAGCCAGAATTTGTATTTCACTCTCTGGGCCTGGGTTTTATTAACTGTAAAATGGGCATAATAACTGAATCCCCATCATAGGTTGTAAGAATATTGTAAGGATAAATAGTGCGTAAGATGTGCAGTCACACGTATTCATTTTATTTGATTCTCAGCGAGTGGTTAGCAAGACAAGTACATGTTTCAGATGTGGCAAGTGAGGCTCAGAGAGGATGAGTAGCTTTCCTGACGTTACACAGCCAATGACGGCAGAACCAGGACTGGAACCCAGGTCTCCTATTCTAAGCCCCTACTCCTTTTCCTCTGCACCACATACTCGGACATCCTGATAGGACGTAGAGAGAATACTTTAGGGGATGGTCAGCAATGACCTTATACTTGTATGTGTGCTTAAGTGAGGTGAAGCGTTAAAGCACTTAGAGCCATGCCTGGCACAGAGCACGTGTCCAATAAAATCAGCTTTATTTTAATAAAACTTATATAATACAGAAATAAATATAGTAATGCTATACCATGTACAAAGTACTTTCACAGATACACAGTGCCATTTAGTCCTCACAAAAAGCCCATGGAGTATCTGTACTAACCTGATTTTACAGAAAAGGGTGCAGGGGCACACGGGAATAATGTGGCTTTCCCAAGGCTAGTAGGTACCAGAGCCTGAGACCCCCCTCAGGCCGGGCTGCCCTGGGTCTCCTCAGACAGGGCTTCTTTCAAATGCAGCCCAGGAGGTGGCGTTTCTGTGTCTCACAGAGTGTAGTTCAGTTGAGGGTGTGCAGTTCATGGCATGGGCCTCAGAAGGAGCCTCCGAGGTCATCCTGCAGTCGGGGTTTGAGCTGGGGAAGCCCTAGTCACCCTAATCGCCCCCCGATGGATCAGGCCAGTCCTGCCAGGTTCCGGGCCATTCCGAAGGCATCCCAAGCTTTCTGGCTTGAAGAGAGCTGCACACCCATTCTTCCAAGATTTCCTTGGGGCTCCTTGGGGCCATTTCCTTGGGGCTCCTGTGGATTTAGGAATGAAAAAAGAACATGGATTCTGGAAAAGGCAGTTGTGGGTTTGAACCCTCACTCTGCCCTTTCCACCCATAAGACCTTAGGGAAATTACTCACGTTCTCTGAGTCTGCGTTCCTTCACCCGTACGGTGAACCTCATGCAGATGCTGTGGTTACACGGTACCTGCTGTAGAGTACACGCTGCCTGCTTCCGGAGTAGGAGCAGTACAGGTTTCCCCGGAGTCATGGTCGCTGTCTCTGCGCATCCCCACCTCCAATCTTGAAGGGGTCAGTAGCGGTATCCCCTGAGCTCACATCTGTGAATGTCCTGTGTGAACAGGCAAGTGGTGAATACGTTGTTTTAGGAGGAAGTTCAGATCCAAACAGAACCTGTGGGCCCAGCTGAGGGTGGGAACCCCCCTCCGCCATTGCCCCCCCATCTCCAGCCCCAACAAAAGGCCTGCCTTGAATTTGGAGAAGGTCATAAGCCTCCACGGCAGATGCATAGAGATGCTCCAGAAAGCCCTGGAGTGAGAAGGGCATGGAGAGAACTGTCCTCCTTCTTTGAGGGAGTGCTGTGCGGTGTCACTGAGAACATTTGAGAAGCTTCAGCTGGAGCCAGAGGTCTGAGAACCCTGGTTACTGGTTCAAATCCTTCCTCTTTGCCCCTGACAAGCCCGTGAGCTGGGGCCAAGGTCTGCTTTTCTCCAGACCTCAGGAGTCCCGCTGTGGAGTCGGGGTGGAGGTGGAATCACTGGATCCAGAAGAAAGAACGGCCTGGGCGCTCACCTACCTGGGGACACCCTCCCCCCAACATGCAAGCATCCCACTGTGTCGTCCCCAATCACCAGGCTCTGCCCCAGATTTCCCAGGACAAGCAAGTCCCTGCATCACAAGATGGTTGTCTAATTTCAGGATGACAGCATGGCTAGGAAGATCCTACTTACGTTGAGCTGTGATCTGCCTCCCTTGACCTTTCTCCCATGGGTCAAGTTCAGCCCTCTGAAGTCTCATTATACCAGCCAATCCCTTTTAACCCCTTGCAGCTCTGCCTTTCCAGGAATAGGGAGAGATGAGGGAGAGGGAGGAGGGAGGAAGCCACAGCGAAACTGCCTGACTTTCTCACATGGCATCGTCTCCACAGAAGCTGTGGGTGTAACATTTGACAAATTGTTTTGAAATATTCTCTTTTTCTGATTGCTGCCAACTTTTCCTCACCACCCCCCCGCCCCACCCACAGAAGCTGCTCTGAGAATGACCCAGGAAGTGGGAAGCAATCCTAGCACACCACCCCCTGGGGCTTCTCCATTTTGAATGACAATATTTAGTAGTTTTCACCTCTTTATCATTTTAAATAATTTTTCAGAAGAATCCTTCTTTATCCAATAGACTCTTGCATGGAAGTCGCATGGGTGGATGAATGGAGAGGCAGGTAGTTAGATGACGTGGGAATGGTGTGGTTACGTAGGTGTACTGTAGAGCCAGACTATGGAGAGGCAGGTAGTTAGATGACGTGGGAATGGTGTGGTTGCGTAGGTGTACTGTAGAGCCAGGCTACAAGGTTTAAGTCCTTGCTCCGCCACTTACTAGCTGTGCGACCCGGAGCGAGTCACTTAACTGTTCAGCTCCTCAGCTTCCTCATCTGAAGATGGGCGTAATGGTTAAAACCCATCTTATAGGAATATTGTGACTACTAAGTGAGTTACTGCATCTAAAGCCTTAAGATAACCCCTGGAGCAGTGAGTGTCTGCCATGATGATGGTGATGATGATGATATGGTGGTGATGGTGGTGGTGGTGGTGATGGTGGTGTTGATGGTGATGATGGTGGTGGTGATGATGATGGTGGTGGTGGTGATGATGATGGTGATAATGGTGGTGGTGGTGATGGTGGTGATGGTGGTGATGGTGGTGGTGGTGTTGATGATGGTGATGATGGTGGTGGTGGTGATGGTGGTGTTGATGGTGATGATGGTGGTGGTGGTGATGGTAATGATAATGGTGGTGGTGGTGGTGATGATGGTGATGATGGTGGTGATGATGATGGTGGTGGTGTTGGTGGTGATGATGATGGTGGTGTTGTTGATGGTGATGGTGGTGGTGGTTATGATAATGGTGGTGGTGGTGGTGATGGTGTTGACGATGGTGATGATGATCAATGACTGAAGGTGGGGAGACTCTCCCTTCCTCCAACCAGTGTAATTCTTGAGACATTGGAGGTTCTGGGAACACTGCTTGTAGACCACTTATCTAGTTCATTTTCTCAGTTGACAGAGACCTAGAGAAGGGTCACACGAGGGAGTGCTGTAGAACAAAGCCAGACCTTGAGCTGAGGTCTCCTGTCTCCTGGCCTTTGCAATGCTCAAATATCTTTCTGCACGAGCCGAGCTGTGGACCCAAGTCAAAGCCAGAGACAAGGAATCAGCATCACCCAGCAGCCAGCAGGTCTAACCTCGGCTGAGCTGCTCTGCTCCCCGTTCTCTCCAGCCTGGCTCCCAGAGGTCCTGTGCAGATGAAGTAGCAACTTTGGGTCTCTTGGAGTAAGGGTGGAGGCTGAAAGGTGGGGAGGAGGTGTGTGAAGGCAGTGAGCTGTGAAGCTTAATTCACACAGAGGCCAGGTCTTAAGAGCACAGGCTACAAGGTGTTACATGCTGTACGTGCAAAATGCAGTGATTAACTGACAGGCGAGTCTGGAGACCCATCAGCCTTTCTCCGCCCCCTCTCCCCTCCTCTCTCACTCTCACTCTGAAACATGAGAGGAAGCATCTCTCCCCAGACAGGCAATTCCAGGCAGGGGTGCCCCTCTGACATTTATGTTGCATCTCCAAGGTGATGAAGGGAGGTCTTTAGTTTTTATCAAAACCAAATGAACTGTTTCTCTTATATCAAGTGTCACCCCTCACTCATTCATTTAACACGTTTTTTGAGTGTCTACTATGTATGTTCTGAAGGGTCACCTTCATGAGCATGTGACCTGTGAAATGACACAGGGTCCTATGCTCAGAAGGACCCTGCATTTGGTTTAATGCTCTGCTGTCAACATCTTGAAATCGTTAATCATTTTACCTTGACGTTGTTGTTTTGTAAGGTTGTCAGGGAAGCCCAGTGCAGGGGAGCGCGCACACGGACAGGAGATGAGTCATGCGAGTGTGTCCTGTCCCTTCAGCCCACTCCCGTGCAGCCTTCTCGACACCCCATGAGCAGGGAGCTCCAGGGGACACACACCGTGGGGTCAGTGCAGGGAGACTCAAGTCAGCATAGGGGGGAGGGCTGTCAGGTCCACGACTGACAGGTGGGGCGCCCAAAGGCTGGAGAGGCCACACCACCCATCCAACGCAGAGCTGGCTCTGTGCGCAGAAAGAAGGCAGTGACATTCGAAGAGACACAAATGACCAAGGAACCTTATCACATCCTTTGCTGCTAATGTTATGTCCCTATTAACCAACGCTTAGGCTAAAAATGGTTACACGGAAGGAAAGGAAAAGACAGAGCAGCCGCCAGCTCCCTTTCCTTGCAGCCCTGCCTGAGTCATCAGTGACCCGAGGCAGAGTGTTGGGGTGGAATGGCGCATGTCAGGAGGGACAGAGAAACGTCCGAGTTCGTTCATGCAGCACGTCCATTGCTCCCGTAAGAATGAAATACATACACATGAACCCGCCGTGAACTGTGTGACTTTGGTGATTCCACACAGCAGCTAACGGCTCATATTTCCATTTAAAATTTGCAACATACAGTGTGAAGATGAATGAAAATTCGTGACGATAATTTGAATTTATTTTTTAACCTTTTAACTTAGGATAACATGAAAGAGCAAATAAAAGTACTATGACAAACTATACTTCAATAAAATATTTTTTAAAATAAACTATAATGGAAAAGAATCTTGAAAGAATATATCTAGATACATATAGATATATTCTTTTTAAGATTCTTTTCCATTAGATATATATAACTGAATCACTTTGTTATACACCAGAAACTAACACAACACTGTAAGGCAACTACAATCAAAAACAATTTTTTTTTTAAATACTATGACAAGTCGAGAGAGAAAGAGAAGACGGAAGAAAAGGAAAAGCTGTATATTTTACTACCTTTAATGACACTTCTTCCTACTTCTTGAACAGGGCCCTGCATTTTCATTTTACATGGGGCCCACACATTACATAGGGGCCCTGGGGTGAGGTACCAGGGACACGGGATCTACAAAATACAGTCTCTGTCCTCATAGAGCCTACTAGTCTAGTGAGAAAAACACAGGTTAACCTAATGATCCTGGAAATACATCATTATAAGCTGATCAGTGCTAAGTAAAAATATTATAGGGTTCCCTCAGGGCATGTAGTAGCAGGACCTAAACTAGCCTTGGGGTCAGGGGAGACTTCCCTGAGGAAGTGATGTGTGAACAGAAATGTGAAGAATAAGCAGGTGTTAGTGAAGTAAAGAACAAGGAATGACTGTTCCAGACAGAGGGGACAGCATGTGCAAAGGCCCTGAGGCAGGAGAGAGCCTGGCATCCCAGGAAAAGAAAGCCACCTGGCTGGAACATGGCCCAGTCTTATAAATCCCATTAGGAATTGATCTTTCTCCTAGAAGTTATGGAAAGCCATTAAGAATCTAAATAGGGGACTTCCCTGGCGGTCCAGTGGTTAAGACTCCGAGCTTCCACTGCGTGGAGGGCGAGTTTGATCCCTGGCCAGGGAACTGAGATTCTGCAGGCGGCATGGCATGGCCAAAAAATAAAAATTAAAAAACAAAAAATCTAAATAGAATTCCTCCCCCCCCCCACACACACACACAAAGTATTTAAATAGGAGAGTAAATGGGATCAAATCTGTTTTGTTTTGGGTTTTTTTAATAAATTTATTTATTTATTTGTTTATTTTTGGCTGCGTTGGGTTCTCGTTGCTGTGCGCGGGCTTTCTCTAGTTGCTGCAAGCAGGGGCTACTCTTTGTTGCGGTGCGCAGGCTTCTCATTGCAGTGGCTTCTCTTGTGGAGCACGGGCTCTAGGCACACGGGCTTCAGTAGCTGTGGCACACGGCTCAGTAGTTGTGGCTCGCAGGCTCTAGAGTGCAGGCTCAGTAGTTGTGGCGCACAGGCTTAGTTGCTCTGCGGCATGTAGGATCTTCCCGGCCCAGGGCTCGAACCCGTGTCCCCTGCATTGGCAGGCGGATTCTTAACCACTGCGCCACCGGGGAAACCCTCAAATCTGTTTTTGAAAAGTTCTTGCACTGTTACCGTGTGATGAAATAAAGCCCTGGCGGTCCAGTGGTTAGGATTCCGTGCGTCCACTGAAGAGGGTACAGGTTCGATCCCTGGTCAGGGAACTAAGATCCCACATGCCATGCGGCGCGGCCAAAAAAAAAAAAAAAAAAGATATTTTAAGGCAGGACAAGAAAAAACTAGGACAAGAAAAAACTAAACATAAAATTCTCTCTGTGGGTTTGTTTGGGCCTTCTCTCTCCTTCCCTCATGTGCAGTGTGCACCTGCATTACACATTAATCAAAACTTTTCAAAGATGGGAGCGCCTTCTTAGCTGTGGAGATCAATTTTTTTTCTTTCTTCTGATGCTAGCAATGTAACTTCTTAAAAGAAGAACGTTCTTTCCCAGCTCCGCAGGGGGTCATGGCGACTTGCTGCTCGCTTTGTATGCACTTACCTGGACTGTGTATCCTTGGTGCGCTTTATGTAGAACATCAGTGTGTCATTTTGATGTACAGCCTTTATCCCGAAAGCGTGCATGACGTGCCTTCCACTTCTAGCAGGCGGAGCAGTTCTCAGAGCTTTATGAGAATCTGCTTCCCAGGTTAGAATTCTCCGTTTGGGGAATTTCCTGGTGGTCCACTAGTTAGGACTTGGCACTTTCCCGGCTGTGGCCTGGCTTCAATCCCTGGTCGAGGAACTAAGATCCCACAAGCTGTGCAGTGCGACCAAAATGATAACAGTTAATAAGCCTCAGTTTGGCTCGAATAAAATTCCCTTTTTTTCTTCTTAACTTGATAATTGAATTTTCATCGACAAATGTTAGAACAGCCTGAAGGGAGAAAAACTAGTTAGAAAGGAGGCTATTGCAATAATCCAGGGGAGGGAGGATGGTGGCTTAGGCTACAGTGGGGAGAGAGGATTGAATGGATTTAAGAGGCAGGGAGGAGGAAAAGTGATGGCGTGGACGGAGGCGGGGAGAATAGAGGAGAGTGGGTACGGGGAATGACTCCTAGGCTTCTGGTCTGTGCCGCTGTGTGGGCGGTGAGGTCATTTACTAAGACGTGTATCGGCGATGGAGCGCGAGGTTGGAGAATGGAGGACGGGTGAGGGGGAAGGTTATGAGTTTACCTTTATGTTCAGTTAAGTTCCCTTTGAGGCGTCCCAGCAGGGTATCAAGAATGCCACTGGCATCTTCATCCAGGACCCAGAAGTAAGGTCTGGAGAACAGCTAATAAAAACTACAGCCATGCAAAGGGCTGGAATAGGCAGCTCACAAATTCTCTAAATGGCCAGTATGTACATAAAAAGAGCTCAACATCATTAGTCATTAAAGCAATGCAAAATTAAAACCGTGATGAGATACCGTTTCACTAGAATGGCAAAAATTTTTTAAGGCTGACAAAATTAAACGCTGGCCAGGATGTGGAGCAACCAGAACTTTCACCCATTACTGGTGGACGTGTGAAATTGTACAACCACTTTGGAAAACAGGCCGTTTCTTCAAAAGTTAAACATATACTTAGCGTACAACCTGGCAGTTGCACTTCTAGATATTTGTCCTACGGAAATAAAAACACTTGTCCACACAAAGACTTGCAAGTAATGTTCACTGCAGCATTATTCACAACACCCCCAAAATGAAACAAACCAAATGTGCTTCAGTTGTGAGTGGATGGACAAATTGTGGGTATCCACGCAACTGGAATCCATGCAATGGAATCCACGCAATGAAACACTACCTGTCAACAAAAAGAAACAAACTACAGCTACGTGTAACGAAATGGGTGAATCTCAGAAGCATTACACTTAGGGAAATAAATCAGATATAAAAGAGTACGTATGCGTAATTCAATTTGCATGACATGCAGAACAGGCGAAAGTAATCCTTAGTGATGGAAATGAGATCAGTGCAGCCTGGAGCACAGAGCGGGGGAGAACTGACTGCAGGAGGTGGGGGTGAGGGCATGGGCTTTGCGGGAGCGGTGGGACTGCTCTGTACCTTGATTGTGATGGTGATCACACAGCTATACGCATGTCAAAACTCTCAGAGCTGTACACGGAAATTGTGAATTTTACTGCATGGAACTTAAACCTTAAAAAAAAACAACCCACAATTTCTAAACTGAAGCCATGAGTATAGATAAGATTCACTAAGTGAAAAGGATAGAGTGAGAAGAAAAGAGAATGTGTGTGGCAGGATGGGTGGCTGCTAATCTTACCTACAGGCAACAGGTGTCATTACCGCCATCTTGCATGTGAGAAAAACGAGGCTCAGAGAAGTGGAGTGCCTTCCCTAAGATCACACAGTACTAAGGAGGAGAGCTGGGGCTTGAACCCAGAGCCATCAGCCAGGCCTGGGCCCATGGCTGAGCGGGGTCACCAAGCAAGGAGAAGCACCCCAACTCCTATTCTTTGAGGAAGAAAGGCAGTGACCTTGAGGGCTGGGCCCAGATCTGAAAAACCGTGTGCTGTTCTCTGCATATGAAAATGACGCTTCTCGCCCATCCCCCATCCCCGAGGGTCTGGGATCGCTGCGCTGGCTCCGCCCTGAACCAGCCGTATTGCCTCCACCAGCCCCCCTCCCCACGGTACCCAAGGGAGCCATCGCAAGATGACAGGCCAGGGTTGGGGGTTCCGCCTGGGCCTGTCAGACACCCAGAGAGCCACGGTGAGTTCTGCTGCGGCGGAAAATCTCCAGCTGCAAGGGGCCTGCTTCTCCGTGGTGGGAGCCTCTTGCCCTCCCTTCTGTGTGTCGACCCGGGGCCCCGAGCACCTGGCAAACAGCAGCTCCCTCATCTCTGCCTGGTCAGAAAGTGGCCGCGTTCCGCGCCTCTCCCAGCTGCAGCATATGCCCCAGGATATGTGACACTTCGGTGGCAGAGCTGGATTCGGACCTACAGCTGCCGCTTCCTACTCCAGGGACCGCGCTCCTAGGGAAACTTCCCGGGAGACACTTTCTCCAGCTGCGGAGTCCGGAGACCTCCTTTCTGATTCCTAGATCTGGAATGAAATACCTGAGTGACCCGGATTAAGTTCCTGGGTCACGTGAGAATCTGGGTGTCTCACAAGCATAACGAGGGTCTGACGAGGGGCACCTCCTTCACTACAGACCACTTACCAGGGGTAACGTTATGTCAGCCTCTTCACATACCTGGAGTAATTCGATGTATCCAGTCATTGCTATTTCATAGAGCTATTTTATGCAGTCCATTCCCCTCCTGCAGGATCCGTTTTTCTTTTTTTTTTGGCCGCACTGCGCTGCACTACTTGTGCGACCTTAGTTCCCCCGACCAGGGATGGAATCTCAGCCCTCGGCAATGAGAGTGCGGAGTCCTAACCACTGGACCGCCAGGGAATTCCCAGGATCATATTTTATATAACGAGGAGTGTTTCCAAGAAAAGCATGTCCGAAGTTGGAGTCTGCAGACATCTGACAGCCAGAAAATGCCCTCCAGCCTCCGTCTCTTCCTCTGTTATCTTAACTTTAACCTTATCCTTACTGCAGCCTCCACCAATCTCTCTGGTTCATTTAACTTCTCTGCTAGTATTTGATGAGCAGCTCCTATGATCTGGGGACACAACAGTAAAAAACAAACCGAAAACCAAGCAAAAATGATTTTTAAAAAGAATTGGAGAAAAATAAAGAAGAAAGAGGGGTAGGGAGTATGGGAGTTGGGGCAGAGGTGAGTTGCAATTTTTAAAAGGGTGCCCATGGAAGGCCTCACTGTGATGGCAAAACTTTAGCAATAATCTGAAGGGGGCAAGGGAGTGAGTCCTGCTTTCAAGTGCAGGAAGAGCATTCCAGGAACAGGGAACAGCAAATGCCACGGCTGGGAGGCAGATGCTTGCCTGGTGGTTTGGAGATCAGCAAGTGGGCCCTGTGGCTAGTGTGGAGTGAGCCAGGGGCACAGAGGCTGGAGATGAGGTCAGAGAGGTGCAGGTGAGGCTCAGACTGAGGACGGCTGGTAGACGGTGTCCGTTCTCTTCTGCTAGGAACAAATGATCGGAAGCTTAGCAGCTTCAAACAACACACATCAGCTCATAGTTTCTGAAGATCGGGAGCGTGGGCACAGCTTAACTGGGTCCCCCGTAAGACGGCAGTCACGCTGTGGGCCAGGGCTGGGTCCTCATCGAGGCGCAGCCTTCGTATCCTTGCCGACTGCTGGACGGAAGGCCTCAGTTCTTGCTGGACGTCAGCTGGACGTGTCTTCCAGCTGCTTGCTGTATGGCCCTCTCCATATGGCAGCTCGCAACACGGCAGCCTCCTTCAAAGCCAGCAAGGGAGTCAGTGCTCTAGCAAGACCAGTGTAACGATCATGGATGTTACATACTCTGCATGCATAATCACATATATACCGTCATCTTTGCTGCGCTTTATTGATTAGAAGCAAGGCACGGGCCCTGCCCACACCCTAGGGCGGGGGGGTTATACAATGGTGTGAGTACCAGGAGGTGGGATCATGCGGGTCACCTTAGAGTCTGTCCACGCTGTCCTCTGTCCCTCAGTGACTCATGTCCATTGCATCTGCAAAATACATTCACTTCCCTCCCAAGACACCCTAAAGCTCAGGGTCCAGCATCTCATCTAAATCAGGTTTAGGTGTAGGTGAGTTTCCGTTAGGTATTCCTCTTACCTGGTCTGTACAACTAAAGATGCAAGTTATCTGCCTGCCCACACACAGCACACCACGGCAGGACAACAGCTACAGACATTTCTGCTCAAAAAGTAACAGGGGAGGGTAACAGGAGAGGTACAGAGGAATCGCTGGTCCATAGAGGTTCTGAAATTCACTGAGCCAATGTTGGGTGTCCCCTGCTTAGGTTTTGTTTTGGTTTGTTTTAATTATTTATTTATTTCATTTTTGGCTGCGTTGCGTCTTCGTTAGACCCAGGATTGACACAGACATTGCTGCGGGAACCGACACAGACAAGGCTCCTGTCCATTTCCAAGGGACACCCCCTGCACTTCCCCAGGGATGAGGGGATGAGGACTCCCCTCCCCCAGCAGGCTGTAGCTGCTTCCCTTCACATCCTGCCCCTCGGGGGGCCTGTCCCCACACACACGTGTCAGCCCACTAAAGCAAACAGCATTTGGACTGCCGGTCCCTCTGTCGGCAAAACTTGCTAAGTTTCTTTATACATGATGTTGAGACTGAGAATACAAAGAGAAAGAAGACACGATCTGTGAGCTGGAGAAGCTTCCGGTCCAGTGATGGTTATACCACTGGAGGCGAGACCCACTCTGCTAGCACCTAAGGAAGACGGGGGAGAAGGGCACAGAGGGTACGGAGGGGTGCAGAGACACCTGAGCCTTATGATACACACAGCAGACACGGCCGGCCCCATGAAACGCATTCTCAGCATTGCCAGGTCGAGTTGTCTCTGCCCTCTTCCAGCCCCCACTCCCCTCCTACCCGCAACCTCCACCCCGGCATCAAGCTACCTTTGGCCCTGCCCCCAGAGAGCCTTCCACCCTGCCTTGCCACCTGAAGCCAGTTAGGTCTCTCTTAGCCTTTCCCTCTAGCGAAGACTTGTCCAACAGAAATACAATGTGAGCAACGTGCATGATTTTTAAATTTCTAGTAACCGTATTTTTTAAAGTAAAAAAAAAAAGTGCTTGCTTCCGCAGCACATATACTAAAATTGGAACGATACAGAGAAGATTAGCGTGACCCCCGCACAAGGAGGCCATGCAGATTTGTGAAGCGTTCCATATTTTTTGGCCTCTATGGGAAAAGAATCCAAAAAAGAGTGGATATATGTATATGTATAACTGATTCACTTTGCTGTACACCTGAAAGTAACACAATATTGTAAATCAACTAGACTCCAATAAAAAAACTTTTTTTAAACTTAAACAAGTTTTTAAAAAGTGAAATAATATATTTATTTAACTTGTATCTAAAATATTATCATTTCAACATGTAATCATGTACAAAATTACTGAGATCCTTGAAAAAAATTTTTTTTTCGTACTAAGTCCTGGAGGTGTACTGCGTAGTTTTACACTTACACCACATTTCAATTTGGATGCTACATTTTTATTGGAAATATGTGGCCTGTGTTCAGATTTCACAACGTTCACATTGAAAAGTAAGTTCACATACTCAAATTATCTCACCAATACTCATGTTTTCCAATAACTAAATGGAGAGAGTAACAACTTCTAAATTAATTTTTAGTGAAAATTAAGCACATTAGCAGTTCGGTTCCTCAGTTGCACACACAAGCTGCATTTCCAGTGCTCGGACATTCACTTGTGACTAGCGGCTACCAGAGTGTAAGCCTCTGCTGTCTGGGCCCCAGGTCCAGCACCCACCTCGGGCTCTCTCCAGTCACCCAGACTTACCCAGACCCTCTGTACGCACATCTCCATTCAAAAGGGGCTCCCCTTCCTACCCACACCCCAGCCTGTGGGAGCCACCCATGACTCATGCGTCCCTGCTCCCCTGGCACACTTTCACCTACCTGGTCCTCCTACAAAGATTCAGCCTCCACGTATAGACATCAGCATACCAGAAAGCCAATTTGCATAGGCAAATTCAGGATCTGGAGACATACTCCCCCCACAGACTGGGGGCCCAGGAAATCGGGCCTTGTCCTCCAGTCACCCCCTGGAGGAGGTGGGACTTTCAGAATTTGCTGGGTGAGTGAGACGGAAAGGAGGACGGGAAAAGCACCCAAGCCTGGGTGGTAGGATGGTGGAGAGAAGAGGGGCTCCTCGGGGTGTAGGTGAGGGGCTGGGGGGGAGGTACATTTTACATACGGTTCATTGTGTTGGAATGATTTGGTTGTGAAATAAGCACCTTAAGGGATTATTTTATATTTCATACTTTTAAATTTTTATAAATTAAATTCTTTCCCCCAGTCTGGGTTTTTTCAAGCTTCAGATCTCTGGCTGGAATTGATTTGCATAATCCCACCTCTGAGATTTAGCCCCGCCCCTTAGGACCCCCCCTTGCCTGGTCCAGTCTGGAAGCCTCTCTGCTGGGCATTCACCTCTCCCCGTCTTCCCACTGTGGGCAGCCCCCCTGCTCTGGCCTCCCCCTCCCTGGGAACCAACCCGGCCTCGCTGCTGCTGAGAGGCTGGGATAATCCTCCCTGAGTTATTTCAAGGATTAGTCCTGCTGCCCTGTGTCCAGCTCCCACACGGTGGGATTTCAGAGCGGTGGACACCGTGCCAGGAAGGGGGTGCGGCTCCCGAAATGCAGATCCACTCAGGGTGGTGAGCACCAGGCTGTGGGTTCCAGGTTCCTTAGAGCACGTCCTGGCGTGTGGAGTTTAGCAGGAAGAGGCAGGCAGCCTGCCAGGCTACGAGCTGGAGAGTCAGAGCCCGAAGCCCTAGGCCCTCAGTCTCTGCCTTGAAACACACACACACACACACACACACACACACACACACCCCAACCTCATGACAACTTTCATAGACCAGGTGGGTCCTTTTGCCTTCGTGGGGACCTTACTCCATAAAAAATCATATTTTCTATGTTGGTACACAGATGACTATATTAATATTATATATTAAAATATCTTCTTCAATCTGAAGTTCACTTTTCTTCTGATTTTAATGAAAATACGTTTGTGGTCCTCTGAAAGTACTGTGTTACTGTTGGCCCTGCCTGCGCCCCACCCTCTGTTCCCAGCCCTGGTCCTTCGAGGCTGCACAGGAGGCTGGGATTGGGGGTGGCAGGAGAGCCGTAAGGTCCGCAGGTGGGTCATTTTGGACTCAGGGAGGCATGGACTCTCCCTGCCCCCTTCCCTCTGAAAACGGAGAACTTCCTCAGCTGGGAGAGCCAGGTGCTGCCCCAGGAAGGACGAGTTCCTGGTTTCACGGAGTCCTTCCTGCCCCCCGCGCCCTCCCCGCCCCCGCCGATGCCACCGACGACAGGTAAGTCTGAGCAAATCTGAGGGAGTCCAATTTTAGCATCAGAAAGGGATGGCTTCTTCCGAGCCCATCGGCCATTAGACTCAAGTCCCAACTCCCTACTATGACACATGAGACCCTCTTTGGGAGGTGATATAATAGAATGAGTGAGAGTGTTTATTAACAGGTGGACCTGGCTGAACTTGGGACAAGTTCTTAAACCTCTCAAAGCCTCATTTTCCCCCCAATGTACATAGGAATGACGGGACTATTTTCCTCACCAAATTCTTATAAATATCGTATGCATACATGTGCTTTGCACACAGTGAAACTCTATATACTCGTTAGGAAATAGGATTGTTATACAAAGCAAATATACACAGGAGATCTCCCACCTCTTCTCCACAGGTCAGACACCCTATCATAACTGAGACTATAGATGTGAAGTACTAGGTGCATTGCCCGGCACAGAGCAGGAGCTCCAGAAACGGTACCCGGTATTGTGGTCTGGTTCCTACTACTTCTCTAATCTCAGCCCCACCTCCCCTCTGCCTTGAACTTCAGCGACACCAAACTGCTCATGGTCTTGTGTCACGTCCCACTCCACACCAGCTGCACATTTTCTCACCTCCTGATCACTGTAGCAGAAACTGGCTCCTCTATACATAGACTGTATTTCCCAGCCTCCCCTGCACTTAGATGTGGCCATTTGAACAAGGTCTTGCCAGTGGAAGAGGCACAAGAGTAATCCATGCTGCTGCCAGGCCTGTTGCATCAAAACTCCCACATGCTCTTCATGTTCTTTCCCTTCCCAACCCCAGAAGCCCCATGGTGAAGGCGGCAGAGCCATAGGTGGAAAGAACTCAGGTGCCTGAGTTAAAGCGTGAAGGAAAGCCATCCATGGACTTGGGTGTTCCATTAGTGAGAAGTGATGGAACTGTCTTCAGTTTGTTGCAGCAGCTAGCCTTACCTTAATGAATAGATTCCTGCTGTCTTGTGTTCATGGAATGCCTATAACCCCACCCTCCTTCCCTGGGGTAACTCCTACTCATCCTTTAAGCTTCATCTCTGGCATTCAGAAATCCTTCTCTGAGCAAACTTGAACAAAGGTTGGGTGTCTCCAGCAGACACTGCACAGTTGACTACCCTCCTTCTATCCTCTCCTTCCTAATAGAATCCCTATTTTGTTCAGGGAAGTAGTATCCCCAGTTACAAATACTCACGTCCCAAGACTCCTCTGTAGCTGGCTGCAGTCACGTGGTCCAGTCCTGGCCAATAAGATGTAGGAAGAAGTTGCTGGATGGAGATTGTTAGGGAATCTTTCCTAAAAAGAAGTAGATTGGGGGCTTCCCTGGTGGTGCAGTGGTTGAGAGTCCACCTGCCGATGCAGGGGACACGGGTTCGTGCCCCGGTCCGGGAAGATCCCACATGCCACGGAGTGGCTGGGCCCGTGGGCCCATGGGCCATGGCTGCTGAGCCTGCGCGTCTGGAGCCTGTGCTCCGCAACGGGAGAGGCCGTAACAGTGAGAGGCCCGCGTACCGCAAAAAAAAGAAGTAGATCGGGCCCACATCTGCATTTTACCATTTTGCTTTGTCCTTCCTTTCTTCCCACCTGGAAGTCAGATGTAGTGTACAGAATGGAGCACACATATTACAAGCATGAGGATGAAAGCCACGAGCTAAGGCACAGTAGAAAGAAGAGTCTAGGTTCCTAAAGGCACCACGGATCAGCCCCGTTCTGCTTACCTCCAGTTCTCCTGTAACGTGGAAAATGAAACTTCTTTTTTTTTTAAATTTTTAAAATTACTTTTTATTGGAGTATAGTTGCTTTACAATGTTGTGTTAGTTTCTGCTGTACAGCAAAGTGAATCAGTTATACGTATACATATATCCCCTCTTTTCTGGATTTCCTTCCCATTTAGGTCACCACAGAGCACTGAGTAGAGTTCTCTGTGCTATACAGTAGGTCCTCATTAGTTATTTATTTTATACATAGTAGTGTATATATGTCAATCCCAATCTCCCAATTCGTCCTACCCCCGCTTCCCCCTTGGTATCCATAAGTTTGTTCTCTACGTCTGTGTCTCTATTTCTGCTTTGCAAATAAGTTCATCTGTACCATTTTTCTAGATTCCACATAGGAGCAATATTATATGATATTTGTTTTTCTCTTTCTGACTTACTTCACTCTGTATGACAGTCTCTAGGTCCATCCACGGCTCTGCAAATGGCACAATTTCATTCCTTTTTATGGCTGAGTAATATTCCATATACACAGAGAAAGCCATAATTCAAAAAGATACTTGCACCCCAATGTTCCTTGCAGCACTATTTACAAGAGCCAGGACATGGAAGCCACCTAAGCGTCCATCAACAGAGGACTGGATAAAGACGGTGTGGTCCATATATGGAAAATGAAACTCCTAAGGCTTAGAGCCCTGCGGTGAAGTTCCTGTTTGGCACACTTGAACGCGCTCCTAAGTGAACGTGCGGGCCCCTGCCCCTGCTTCCCAGCGCCTGTGCTCCCACTCTGCTGCTCTCAAAACTCCATCACACGCTGGCCATCATCCACTCAAGGGGCTGTTTCTCTGACTTGTCTGAAGACACAGAGCAAGCACTCAATAAACGTGCTGAGAGAACAGTGACAATGTTGTGGCTTCCTCATCCTCCTCTGAAAAAAAAAAAAGGAATCCCTAGGGGACACACAGAAGAGGCCCTCGGCCAGTGGCCTCCCTGCCCCTTCCAGTGCAAGCTCCACACCAAGGAGAGTGCAGAAGTACAAGACGCAGGCTCAGCCCTCACGTGGGTGAGGTCGGGGAATGCAGGATACTCACAACTAGTACTTAGCGCTTCTTATGCCCCAGCGTCGTCCTGCTGCTTTGTTTTGTGCAGTGAGGTCAAAGCCACGTAAGACTGTTTAAAAGTGAACAATTCAGTGGCGTTTGGTGCATTCACAATGTCGCGCAGCCGCTCTTTCTGTGTAGCTCCAAAACCTTTCGTCACCCCCAAAATGAAACCTTATACCCGGGACTTCCCTGGCGTCCAGTGGTTAAGACCTCGTGCTTCCACTGCATGGGGCACGGGTTCGATCACTGATCAGGGAACTAAGATCCCCACATGCTGTGCAGTGTGGCCAAAAATTAAAAAATTAAACCTTATACCCGTTAAGCAGTCATTTCGCATTATCCCTTTCCCTCAGCTCTTGGAAACCACCAATCTGCATTCTCTGTGGATTTTCCTTTTCTGGGTGTTTCATATAAATAGCATCACATGCTGGGCTAGCAGAGGCAGGTGGGGCCCCAGTGTCCACATGTTAAGATGACACTTAGCTTTTCTTTATCCAGACTGATGTCAAAGGTTCCCACTGTAGCTCGAGTGGCTGAGGTTAAATGTCTTTGCAGTCCAGCTCCTAGGAAATCTTTATTTTATTATTATTTTTTAAAATTAATTAATTAGGTCGCGCTGGGTCTTAGTTGCAGCAGGTGGGCTCCTTAGTTGCGGCTCCAGGGCTCCTTAGTTGCGGCTCCAGGGCTCCTTAGTTGCAGCTCACCAGCTCCTTAGTTGCAGCAGGTGGGCTCCTTAGTTGTGACATGAGAACTCTTAGTTGCGGCATGCATGTGGGATCTAGCTCCCTGACCACAGGGATGGAACCCGGGTCCCCTGCATTGGGAGTGCAGAGTCTTATCCACTGCGCCACCAGGGAGGTCCCAGGAAATCTTTAAAATTAAGTCTGGGATGAGCCTGTCACCAGTAGATTTGGTAGAGATCTTTGATGAAGCGTGGGTGAACGGTCTGGAGGGTGAACTGGCTGCTCTGGACTGGGGGTGCTGTCTTGCCGCACTTTTGTGAGAAAACACAGCCAGGTTGGATGTGTGATGTGGGGTATGTGGGCACGTGTCTATGTACAGACAGACATCCTGGAGCCTTTTGTGTTCGAGTACACTTTACAGATCACAGAGCACTTAGATGCCCTTTATCTGCAGCTCTCTAAAGGAGGAAGGGCAAGCACTCTTAACTGCAGTTTATAAATGGGGCAGCTGAGGCCCCATCCGATGACTTGCCCAAGGTCGCACAGAGGACGAGGGGCGGAGCCCCAAGCCTGCGAGCTTTCTGTCCAGATACCTTAAGCTGCTTAGTCATTGCTCAGGTGGAGTGAGGGGGAAATGAGCTTGCAGGTTGTATTAGTCAGAAACAAAATACCATAGAGTGGCTTAAACAGCATAAATTTATTTTTCACGGTGCTGGAGGCTGGAAGGTCCAAGATTAAGGTGCCGGCTGATTTGGTTCCTGGAGAGAGCTCTCTTCCTGGCTTGTGATGGCTGCCTTTTCCCTGTGTCCTTAGTAGTGGAAAGAGAGTATCCCTTCTCATAAGGGCTGTCATCCCACCGTGGGTACCCCACCCTCATGACTTCATCTAACCCTAATTACCTCCCAAAGGCCCTGGCCCAAATACAGTCACACTGGGGGTTAGGGTGTTAACATATTAATTTGGGGCGGGGGGGGACACATTCAGTCTATAATACATGTGCAAACCCATCTCTTACCCATCATTGGTGGGAACCATGTGCTACAGTCTGCAAGTCATTGGGGTGTTCTCATCAAAGGAGACAATTCAACCTAACTCTCTCCCAGGGACGGACGCGAGAGGCGGGGCAGGGAAGGAGGACAAAATTCGGAAAGTATTAGGAAGAGAGTAGGGTTGCCAGACTTAGCAAATAAAAATATAAACACTTAATTCTGAATTTCAAATAAACGAGGAATGATTTTTTTAGTGTAAATGTGTCCCATACTTCGTTTGGGACATACTTATACTAAAAAAAAATAGAAAACAATTTGTTTTTTTTCATCTGAAATTCAAATGACCTTGGTGTCCTGTATTTTTATCCGGCAACCCTAAAAGAGAGGGGCCAAGAATTTTGAGGCAGGCCAGTGGGCCCCACGAAGGACTATCACAGGGTCTCTGGACAGACTCTTGCTTTATATATTTAACTTTTTAAAAGTCTTTTTAAAAACCATTGAGCTTTTCTTTTCTTGGCGTAACAACAACGTAACATAAAATTTACCATTTTGACCACTTCTAAATGTACAGTTCAGTGGCATTACGTACATTCACATCGTGGTGCAACCATCACCACTACCAATCTCCAGAACTCTGTCATCATCACAAACTGACAGGTCAAAGAAAACCAGAGCCGCACAGTCATTAAAGGGGTGAAAGCAGATTTTATTCAGGACTTTGCAACCGGAGAAAAGAGAGGTCAGTACAGAACAGGGGTCAATTCCAAATACAGCGTGGACAAGTGGGGAGGGACTTTTAGCCAAGGAGCCGGATTGGGGGGGATGGAAAATTTCTAAGAGGGTTGGGTAATTCTTGGCTAGGATTCTTGCTGCACGCAGGCAGGTGAGGGATGGGACGTCACCTGGGGACGGGGGAGGGAGGCATTTGGTCAGATAAGAGGGCGGGGTGGGGTGGGGGGAGGTTCTGGCTAAAACGAGTAACAGGATTCTCGCTGAAACTGGGCGACGCAAGTGGAGGCCTAGTTGGAAGAGGATTCAAAGGAGCCCGACTAAAGTGTGGTCCAGGAGAAAACCGTCACGAGCTCTGTACCCTCTAAACAATAACGCCCCCTTCGTAACCGCCGTTCTGGCTCTGTTTGGATCTGACGGCTCTGAACACCTCGCACAGCGTGGACTCGTACAGCTTTTGTCCTTCTGTGTCCGGCATTTATTTTTACTTTTTAAGGCGGGGCGGGCACCGGGCGGACTCTGCGGGGAGCTCGGCCCGCAGATCCCAATCCCAGAAAATCCGGGCTGAAAGAGAAGGGGCAGTCAGTCAATTACGCCTCCGAGCCTGTGGGTGGAGGGGGCGCGGAGGGAGGGGAGGGGCTGCGCGAGGAGGGGCGGGGCTGCGCGGGGAGGGGCGGGGCTGCGCGGGGAGAAGGGGCAGAGGGCGCCGGGGTCGTGCCCGGTGGCGGGGCGAGGAGCCGCTGAGGGGCTGGGGGCGAGCTGAGGCCTGAGGGATCGAGGCGCGGGCGGCTAGGGCCCCTGAGCCGCGGCGCCGAGCGAGCGGAACTGGCGGCTGGAGGCGGGGCCAGAGCTCGGGGCCGGGAGCGCCGGGGAGGCGGAGCGGGCGGCGGCGGGGCCCGGCCGGCGGAGCGGAAGCGGCGGGCGTCGCGCAGGTGAGGGCGCGGGCCTGGCCGGGACGCGCGGGGCGGGGGTGGGGCCGGTCGCGGAGGGGACGGAAGGAGGCGGGAGCGGCTCCGGGGGACGCCGCCGGGCCGGGAGCCGAGGCGGGAGGCCCGGGCCCGGTGACTTCCGCCTCGGCCGCCGGCTGGCTGGCGGACCCGCGGGGCGGCCTGGGCCTCGGTAGGAGGGTCGGCGCCCCCCGCCCCTGTCGGTTCGCGGGGAGGGCGCGGCTCTCGGAACGAGCTGCAGTGGATGCTCAGACCCTCCGTTTGCGGCCCCCCCTCCCGGCCCCTGGGTGACCCCACACCGCTTTAACTCTGCTTGGGTCCCCGTTGCCTGCCTCCGAGCTGGGTGTCGGGCGTGGGTCGCGGGAGGGATCCCGAGCACTTCGAAATTTATCAACAGCTTTGTGAGAGCGGGTTTGCTCTATGTTCACTTTTCTGGGGGAATCCACAGTTTTTACCAGATTCTCTAAGGTAGCGCCGTCCCATAGAAATATTATGCGAGCCACATATGTGACTTTAAAAGTAAAAGGAAACGGCGAAATTAACTTAGTGATGTGTTTTATTTAGCCCACTGTATTTAAAATATGGTCATTTCAACATGTAATCAATATTTAAAATTTTAATGAGATACTTTACATTGCTTTTTTACTAGGAAGTTTGAAATTTGGTGTATAGTTTACACGTAGACTACATTTCAGGTGCTCAATAGCGCATGTAGCTAGTGGCTCCTGTATTGGACGACAGGTCTGAGGTTTTCATTCCGGGCCTGCAGTCTCGAGTCCACACTCCTTGCCGTGGTATTCAGTGTTTTTCACAGTCTGGCCTCTTTCTTTTTTGCTACTTAGCCAAGGATGGTTTCCTCCTCATTGCCCAAACCACTTGCCCTTCCCCTACACACCTTTGTTCAACTGTCCCTTCTGCCTGGGGTGCTCGCCCTGCCCTGTCTCCCTGGGTCTGGCAGGGAGGTACAGCTTCTGCTAAGAGCTATTCCTGACTCCCCTGACCCCAGAAGGGGTTTGTCATTCACTCCTTCCTCAGTGTCCCCTAGCACTGGTTTCATGGCTGGATTAGAGCACTTATCACCTGCTGTCTAATTGCTTTCCAGGCTGTCTTCACAGCTAGTATAGCGTCCTCTTCATCTTGGTTGTGATCATGGCCAGCACCTGACAGTCGATGAGCACCTGTCAGCAGACAGAATGAGTAAAGTGCTGAACGAAGCTGTAGCGTTTCTTAATCCCTGAACAGACCTGCTCCTTCCTCGCTTAGGAGCTTTGTGTCTGTTGTACCCCGTCGTGCATGGACACACACACACAGGGTGTGGTGACTGACCATGAGGAATACGTCACAAGATGAGCGCAGAAAGTTCCTTCTTTTTGCCTTTTACTCCCTCTCTGTCTTACAGATGGGAAAACTGAGGTACAGAGCTAAGTTAGGACTCCAGGCAGATTTGCATCAGTGTAAATGCAAAGAGGGATGGGGGTGGGGTTTTTGAAAGGCATGCGAGCTCCCAGAGGGTCAGGTTCCTCAGGTGGTTTGGGATCAGCTGGCTCCACTTTGGTCATTTGATGGGCGGGGAGAGAAGCGGGGAGGTGAGTTATTCCTGGGCCCTGATGAGGATTCTCTGCAGGTTCAGGTCTAGGAAGCTGAGGAGCTCACTGCTGGAGAAAAACTTGGAGAGCAGAATGGTCATCTCGGACCAGGAGAAGTGCTGGCCTAGGAAGGGTAGGCGAGAACAAGTTGGGTGGAAGGAAGGGCAGGGGAGGCCAACAGAGGATAAGCTCCAGCTTGCTGAGGAGATTGGCGTGAAACATTGAGAATAACCACTGCCCATTGAGAAGGGCAGTGCCATTCTCAGTCTGTAGGATGAGAAATGGAAAGAAACAGATTCAGAGAAGGCAAACAACTTACCCCAGGTCACACAGCACTTGAAACTCAAATGAAGCCTCCTAAACCCTCCATGTCACACTTACCCAGCCCCACCCACACCTCTGTTGCAACCAGGGACCCCAGCATGGTGCCTAGAAGAGCATGTCTGGGGCACAGTGCCAGGCTTGCTTAGCGTCTTCCTCACTCTTCTGCCGAGGGGCTGCGACTAGGCCTGTTTATAGGGGCTTGGTGCCTTGATATTCTGCCCGGTACCTCTCGCCAATCAAATCAGTGCCGTCTGCAGTGTGATTGCTGCTTTGGTGGCAGCAGGGTGCGGAGTTAATTAAACCCAGTATAAATAGGCTGACTGCCCCCCTGTCCCCTGCCCCCATGTGCCCCGCCTTCCTCCTGGCCCCCCTTAGCTCTGGCCTGGGAGAGCAGAGCCCGGACATCCTTAGCCCTGGAGTCTGCAGCCACTGCCTGTCCTGTCTTGGGAGCAGGACGCTCGAGTCCACGTTGTCTGTGCTTCCCAGACCCGGGTTCCGTTTGGGAGTTGACACAGGCAACTTCCCCCCCAAACCCTTCCCTCTTTTTCACTCTGCAGCCAGGGTTTCTTTCTTGTTCATCCAGGCTTTGGAGGTTGAAGTGAGATGAGGTGGGGAAGGGGTGCCTAGCTGGGTTCCAAGTGCCTCCCGGCAGCCAGTCAGCGTTGCACCTCCTCTGAATGCTTCGTGTCAGTCTCTGGCCCTTAGCAACTTCCCTCCCTCGTTCACCCAGCAAGCTTCAGCAGAACACCAGCTCCTGTGAGCGCCCAGCCTCCCACCCAGTGCTGTGTCCCCCCGCGCCACCCCGTGCAGACTGCTGGGCGGGGGGCTGTGCGCCCGTCACCTCGCCCCGTGGCAGGTGGGTGTGCGGGTAGTCCTGATGCTCAGTTCCCACCCCCAGGCACCATGACCCCCACGGGGACCCAGAGTCCGTTGGCCGATCAGACCTACGCAGTGCCCCTCATACAGCCAGACCTGCGGCGAGAGGAGGCCATCCAGCAGGTGGCGGATGCCCTGCAGCACCTACAGAAGGTCTCCGGAGACATCTTCAGCAGGTGGGTGCTGCTGCCACCCTCACCTGATCGGGGGCTGCTCCCCGCCCTGGGCAGTCATCTCTCCAATCCCAGAATGCACCCTCTCAGAGCACCCCTTTTGGTGATTCTTGGTCCTGAGGGGGACCCAGCTGGCTTTCTTGTGCCCAAGGGGCCAAGCTGGGTGCCCAGCTTCAAATTTTATCATAAGAGCTCACTACCTCCTGTCCCTCTTAGCCCCTGGGTTCCTTGTGCATCCACCCAGTGGTGGTACAGCTCTCCCAGCTCATGCTCTTCCCCCCCACTGGGGGGCCCTGTTCCTTCGCTTATTCCCGAAGTCAGCGAATATTCGCCCAACACTTCTTGTGTGCAGGACTCTGTGCTACTCTCTTTAGTTCCAGCAACGACTAAGGCAGCATCTCTGCCCAGCCAGAGGATATACTCCAGCAGCAGAGACAGACTCTAATTGATTAATTGCATGTTAGTTAATTAAAATTGTGGCAAAAGCTATTTTTAATATTTTTGTAACAACTAATATTTGCATCACGTTAACTGTGTGCCACCACTGACCTGAGTGTATTCACTCATTCAGCCCTTTGTCCTGTACGAGTCCTATCTTTCTCTGGCCATGAGCAAGCTGAGAGGGGCATAGAGCTTCTCCTTCCTGGGTGCCCACACCGTGCCCCCTGAAGGCTGGAGTATTTGACTGCCTGACTCAGGTCCCTCTGCTGGTCAGGTCTCCCACACCGTCCCCTGCTTGTACCCCAGACCAGGAACGCCGACGCTGCAGCATGCAGTCTCCTCCCCCACCAACTGGAATTCCACCTCTTCCCAGAAGCCTTCCCCAATGGGGGCAGACAGTGGAGTCATTGTCTGTAGCTGGACACAGTCCAAACATTAGAGCCACCTGACTCTTTTGCCTCTGGGCTGCCCACTAATGCACCTGCCTGCCTCATGCCTATCCCGGATGTAAATGTACCTGAGGGCGGTGCCCCGAAGTAGTTAAGGGGGTTGGCTCTGGAGCAGACTTCCTGGGCTCCAGTCTGGCCTCCCCATTTGCTTGCTCTGTAACCTCGGGCAAGTTACTTAACCTCGCTAAGTCTCAGTGTTCCTGTCTATAACTTGGCAGTAATAATGGTACCTTCCTCGGAGGATTGTTGTTAAGATGAAATGAGTTGAGGAGGAAGGACTTGAAGTGCCAGCATATAGTAAGCATTCAGGACATGTTCCTTCCTCTTATCTGGTGACATCATCTCTGCTCATTTGCTGCCTATTCTGGCCCTCCGTTAACCTGCTATCAGTAGTTATAGGAAGTGTTAGGTGCCCCTTCTGTGCTAATTTTTGTGCTAAATATGCCCAAGGAACACGTAAGCCAGAGGACACAGGCCTTTAAGAGCCATTGGTCCCAGATGATGGCCACCCCATACCTCGTGATTGAAACGGATGCTAGAAACGATCCCTCAGAAATACTTGTGTTTCCTCACCAAGACTGTGACTGCGCGCTTGCCTTTCTGCAAGGGGAGCATTGGATTTTCAGCATACTTTCCTTTCCCTTCCTGGTGTTTGGCACCAGTGGACATTTTCACGTTCCTCTGCCCCTGGATGGGGTGAGCAGAGGGCAGGAAGGCCATCTCATGGGGAGGGAGTGGCGAGTTGGTTGAACATAGGCTCGGCATGGCCTAGGGATGGTAGGATGCTCCCAGGAGCCTGGCACCTGCATCCACGCTTCCCTCACCGCTGGGTTCCAGGTCCCCCCATTGACCCCCCACCACGTGCCCAGCATTCAGGTCAGAGGGGTACTAATGGTGTGTGGCATGGGGTTCCCGTCCTCAGGGACGTCATGGTCTAGGATGGGAAAACAGTCATCTGAGCTGATTCTGAGCCGCGTAGCATGAACTGTGTGAGCTCCTAGGGGCCTAGAGGAGAGAGAGACAAGAACTGGCAGCGCATTTATCAGTCAGACTCCCCAGACCAATAAGCAGAAGTAACCTATGCATAGAGCAGGCTTTGGAGCTGCAGGGCTAAATGCTGTCATCAGGGCCTGGTTTTGCTCTCATCCCATCCCTGCTCGCTACTTCTGGGTTGGCCCCATTCCCAGACAGGCCTCGCTCTTGCAAGGTAACCAGTGGGCCCAGGGTTCATACTCAGGCTCAGGTCCAGCAGGAAAGAATGTCTTCCTCTGCAGCAGTTCCCTCGGAAGTCCCGCCCTCCCACTGGCCTGGCCTGGTTCTCATGGCCATCCCAGAGCCAGTGGCTGGGGCCGGGCTGGCGGGGAGGGTGACACAGCAGCTGGCTCAGACCTCGGTCACATGCCCTACCCCCAGGCCCTGGGTTTAGCCCCACCCAAAGTGCAGGACCGAGCCTGTGGGAGCGATGGCGCCCCCATAGGAAGCAGGCTGTTACGGAACGAGGAGGGAGCAGATGTTAGAGAGGAAAACCAGCGCCTGCTCCCCCAGGTCAGGGAAGGCCTCCTGAAGGAGGGGTGCGAATGGGGCCACGCGGATGGGTTCTGGCGAGGCCGGGTGGGGAACGCCGCCTGAGGGCCCTCCGCTGGGGCCCGGAAATGAGTGCCAAAGGCTTGAGGCCTGACTGGAGGGCGGTGTGCCCCAGGCCGCGGGGCCCTGAGTACCTGAGTGCCGCCTGTCCCAACGGTCCACTCCTTCGCTCAGGACGGGGCTGAAAGTCAGCCCTCCGTGTGTCTGTGCCCTTGGGAGCCCTCCTCCCGCTGCTTTACGTCCCTACGACGCTGGGGACGGTCCCTGGTGGAAGGAGCGGGCAAGAGAATGTGGCTGAGGGGAGAGCTGGGACATGTGAGTCAGGGCCGTGGGGCTTCGCCCAGCTGCATGGGGCTTTGAGCTTGAGCCCAGGGTTTTGGGTGCCCGGATAGGTTCTTGAGCCAGAAGTGATGGGACAGAAGCATTTGGGGAAGGTTCATCAGGCAGCCGTCCCAGGGGAGCCGCGCTGTGGGCAGGGAGAGGCTGCGGTCGGGGTGCAGGGGGGTGGGGGGGGCTGCAGGTAGGGAGGCGGATAGGAGACACTGCAAATGGAATAACGACAGGACCAGATGACAGATTGGGAACAGGATGAAGGGGAGGGAGGGGTCGGGGACGACAGGGAGTGGGGAGTGCCAAGCCCCGCCCCCCATTCTGCAGCAGGGGCTCCTCTGTTCTCGCGGGCTTTTGCTGAGAGATGTGACCCCAGCTTGGAACCTCTCCCCTTGAACGTGCTCCTCTCCTTTGCTTTTGCTGAGAGATGTGACCCCAGCTTGGAACCTCTCCCCTTGAACGTGCTCCTCTCGCAAAGGAGAGGCGGCGGGTGGAGAAGAAATGCTTTATGTCTCTGCTCCCCACCTCTCCCCCCAGCTAAGGCGCAGGCCCAGCCCCTCAGCCCCACCCGGAGCCTGGGCCCCCAGGCTGGTGAGCGTGTGGAAGGTCGGTGTCCCCAGCCGGCTCCTTCCTCCCGCTCCTTGCAGCCCCTCCCTGGCTTGTCCTCCTGCCTAGCAGACCTGCCCTCACCTGCCCATCATCACCTGGGAGAAGCCAGCCCCAGGGTACCCGCCCAGAGATGTCCCCTGCTGCACAGGACTTCCATGAGGGCAGAGGGGCAGCAGTGGGGGCAGGGCAGACTAGGACTGTGTGTGGGCTTGCCCTCCCCAGTGGCCCCAGCCCGGCCACTTGGCCTTTGCAAGGCTCCTTCCCTTCCTCTCCTCTTCCTTTCCTCCTCCTTTCTCCCCTCTTCCCCCCTTCCTCCCTTTTCACCTCCCCACTCTTCCTCCTCACTTCCTGCTTCCTCTCCTTGGGCCCTTCCTCCCATCTCCCCGCTCCCCCCCGCCCCCCCTTCTCCCTGCTGATCCGCACCTGGTGCCTTCCAAGGTTAGGAGGCCTCAATCAGCTGCCTGCGTAATTAGCAGATCATTCTTAATTACCCCAGTGAGTGGAGAAAATAAAGGGGAGAGCAAGAGCTGTTCAGGGGACCGGCTGGGGGGTGCGCGGGGTAGGGCTGGCGAGGGGAGAAGCAGCAGCAGTTAGGGCCAGGGGAGTGGCCCTGTCACAGCAGCTGACTGGTGTGATGATTGGAGGGTGTGGCAGCCCTGCAGGGGCCACAGGCCTGCGGCTTCCTAGGAAACCCTCCCATACGGCCATGGGGGTCAGCTTTGGAGGTGGTGGGGACACGGAGCCCAGGCACTGTCCTGGCCCCCTAGGTGTGTCATTGACCTTGACCACTTCACACCCCAGGCCCCAGCCAGAAGAGCCCTCTGTGCTCCACTCTCTGTGGTGCTCCCTTGCAGAGTGCTGTTTCCTCATCTGGAACTTTTTTCTCCGTGTCTGCTCAGCACTGCCTGGAGCCCCTCACCCCTCCTAGTCTGTGGGTGGTAAAGGTAAATGTTGACCAAGTTCTTGGGACATGTCGGCTTGTACAGCTCATGAGACATCCAGTCTCTCACTTTGACCTTTACAGCAATTCCACGATGGAGAAGTTACAATTCCTGTTTTTCAGCTGAAGAAGGTGAGACATAGATCAGTTAAGTGACTGGCTGAAGGCCACACTGCTGCTGTCCCCAGGTCTTTGGGACATTGTAGTTGTTTATCTCCTTGAGAGCAGATATGTGTTATCTGAAATGCATCTCTGTCCCAGACTCTCAGCAGACTGACTGAGCCAGTTCCTTCCCTGCTGGTGTCCTGGTGACATGCTATAGGGACGTGGCTCCAGTGATGAGCCTGGAAGCTGACCTGCCTGAAGCCAGCCACCAAGCCAGGGGCTCTAGATAAGGAGTGGTGGGTGTTGCTAATCAGTCCTGGCTCTTGGTCCCAGGCCCCATGTGGCCCAGCAGGCCATCCTAACACTGCCTTCCAGGCTGTTGTCGCTGCCAGTCGGTAGAGATGACACACAAATTGAAACCTCCTTCTCACCCTTGGCCTGATATTGGGCTGCCTGGGGACTTTGTCAACAAGCAAGGCGTTACTTAGCCATCCTAGGCTCTTGGATAAGAAAAGAACCCTGGAAATCCCATCTTCCATTCCCCCTGTCCCACACAGGAATCTCCCCTGGAGCATCCCTGACAGGTGGGCATCCAGCTGGAATCTGATTGCTTTGCAAAGCCATGCAGCTGTTTACAAGAAAGTTCTCCTTATGCAGAACTGAGAGGTCTGTTGCCATGTAACTCCTCCCACCGGCTGTAATGCAGCTCACTCTCTGGGGTGACAGAAAGTCTAATTGCTTTTCCGCCTGACAGCACTTGTGATCTTTCTGATATCTGAAGGGGATTTTCATATTCTCGAAGTCATCTCATCTTCAGCCAGAACATCCTTCAGTTATCTTGTGTGATGTGAGCTTCCCACCATCACCCGCCTCATCACCCTCCTCATCACCCTCCTCTGGCTGTTCGTTAGCTTGTCATTTTGCATTCAGCCAGTATGTTACATGTCAGGCGTTGTCCCAGGTGCTAGAGATGCAGCTGTGAATCAGACAGACCCTGTGGTCTAGAAGGGACTTCAGAGTCCTCTTAACATGTGGAACCAGTTTGAAGGGGACACGGCTGTGGACGAGGAGGGCGCCTGGCGTAGATGAGCTCTGTTTTCTCTGTAGTGCCTCCAGGAGAGTGGACGTTCCCTATTTATTGAAAGAAGGTGGGAAAGATCTCAGGAGCTGTGTGCTCTGAGATCTCACCTCCTTTCCAAGCTGCTTAACGTGCTTTTAGCTCATAGGTAACCGAAACCTCCTGCTAGACCTCCATCCTCTGTGTTTGTACCCTTGACCTTTTAAACCTGAATGCTGAGCTTCACATTCATTCCTTATCAGTTTCATCTTTTCTGGCCTCCTGGCCTTTCAGGATCCTGTGAGTCTGGATCCCATCGTGCAGACCGTTTCGGGGCCTCCCCATTTGATGCCCCCGGCTTACTAATCAAGTGCCGCAGGAGTGTGCGGCGCCCTGCCAGGGGCCTCCGTGCAAGGCTGGATCAGTCCATTCTTCAGCCGCGCCTTTGGGGCGCTGTTGTTCCCTGGCTGATTTTTCTTAAATGTGCTCCCCTCCGGCCCGCATAGCTCCATCTTGTCCACGGGATTTTGTGAGAAGCCGTCAGAATCCTTGCTGACTCAAGCTGCACTGTGTGTTAAGGTTTTCCCGATACGCCAGCCGAATAACCTTGTCAGAAAAGAAATGCTACGAATTTAGAACAGTGCTGGCCCCGGGGACCCGCTCTTCCATTTCAAATTGCTTACGACCCTCTATTTAATAACCCATTCCGGAAATTTGCCAGGATCCATTGTTAAGCTTGATGTTTGTAACTTGGAGAAATCAGATGGAAGACCCAGACAGAGCCGGCTGTGTCTGGCTCCAGTTCCGACGTCACTCCCACCCTCCGTGGCACCTTTGAGTGGAGCGGTTACATAACTGTGAGGTTGCTTCAGCCCCGGGCAGCGTAGGGCTGAGCCTGGAGCCACAGGAACTGGCCTGTGTGCAAGCAGGGAGACCGGTCTCCCTGCCGGAGAGCTGGGGCTCGGACAGGGTGCTGGTTCTGCGTCTCTCCCGGAAGGAAACCGTGCCTCTTGTTCTGTCTGCCTTGCTGCCCCACTCAGACCAGCCTGTCAAGGAAAACTAAGCTGGTTTGGGTCCCTGCTCGTAGGCCAGCCCCTGCATCCCCGAGCCCTTGCACACGAGGGGCCAGGAGTAACCAAGGAGATTTCATCAGGGGTGGAGACCCCTGGGTTGTGAAGCTGGCCGATCAGGTGTGTTCTCTGGGGGCTAAAACATTCTAAAGTTGGTGAGGGTGGTTTAAGAAGGTTGGGCCAGAGTCTTGACTGTTCACTTCAACCCGTTAAAGGAATCCTAGAGTTCCCTGGCCGCGTGGTCTCTGACCCCAGGGACTGCGGCACTCCTCGGCCATCCACTCACTGTGTCCTTTGGCCGTTCCCCGGGAGCTGAGCTTGCAACTCTGCCTCGTCTCTCGTGCCTCGCTGTGTGCACTCCTGCCCGGTGAACGTGGAGATGTGACCACCGCTGTGGATGTGGAACACGGTGGCCGCGGGCAGGTGTCCCTGGAGGTAGGGGAGCGCTCAGGCGCAGGACGCCCTGGCAGGGGAGCCGGAGTCCCCGTGCAGTGAGAGGTACCTCGTGTTGCTGAATAACGCAAGCGAGGCTCGTGTGCGTTTACCTTTGGGGCACATGGTGTTAGCCATTCAGTAACTGCAGAGGGACCCCTGCAGGTGCCAGGCGCTGTTCCAGGCTCTGGGAACACAGCGGGGAACAAAGCCCTTAGCCTAGGAGTGCACAGGAGATGTGTGGTGACAGGTGGCTCTGTGTAATGGAAGAACTGGCTGGGGGTTGGAAAGTGACAGGTGCAGCTTTAGGTTCCGTGGTCGGGGAGGCTTCAGCGAGGGGCTCAGTGAAGTGAGGGACCAGCCGTGTGGGTATCCGAGGAGACGGCAGAGGCCACGTGACAAGGCGGTGTGTGGCATGTTCAGGGAGTGTAGCAGGGCGCCGTAATCCGGGGAGAGGGCAGTGGCAGCCCCTAGGCAGCCCGACCACAACCATGAGAACCACGGTGGGGACTTGGATTTACCAAAAGCTGCCTCTTATGTGCTGGGCAGTTCCTTGTGGACAGCTCCAGGACTTGAATTCAGGCCGTCTTGCCTGTCACACAGCCCTGCTGAGCTCTGGTTTCCTCCACGTAAGTCATGACAATTCTGCCTCTGCTCACGTGGGCCTGAGGCTGAGAACCCCAGCAGGCAGGAACCACGTCCCTTCAGGTGGCACGTACAGGTGCCAACTTGGGGCCAAGGTGATTGCCCATCCCTACCCAGAGCTCCAAGGAACTTAATACAGTCTGTTCCTAGACGCTTCAGGTTGGATGGTCCTGGTAGAGGTCACCTGGGCAGTTCTAAGATCGGGCCTGACAGCAGGTATTGCTGTGTTTTAAGAGCCCTTACCCGAGGACCTCCGTGGTGGTCCAGTGGTTAGGACTCTGCGCTCCCACTGCAGGGGATGCGGGTTCGATCCCTGGTCGGGAAACTAAGATCCCGCATGCCTTGTTTTGGAGCACTGCCAAAACAAACACATGCAAACACAAACAAAAATTTAGGCAAGAGCCCTTACCCGAGCCCCTGGCTTCGCAGGTTTGCCGTTAAAAGCAGAAGGGGTACAGGAGGCTGCAGGGGCTTAGGGAACAGCCTTCAGCCCCTGTGACTTTTTTTTTCCGGTGGCAGGATCTCCCAGCGAGTAGAGCTCAGCCGGAGCCAGCTGCAGGCCATTGGGGAGAGGGTCTCCTTGGCCCAGGCCAAGATTGAGAAGATCAAGGGCAGCAAGAAAGCCATCAAGGTAGCGTGTGTGGCCCTGTCCCTCTGGCTGGTCGGCAGTCCCAGAAATCCCCTTCCCTCCCCTCTCCCCATGCCTCTGAGGCTGCCAGCTCCCTGCTTCAGCCACACGGCAAGCTTTCCTCCTGCCCAGGCTGTCTGGAGCTTCTCAGGCCCCCTGAGGAAGTGCTCAGACTCCCCGTGTACACAGGTGTTCTCCAGTGCCAAGTACCCTGCCCCGGAGCGCCTGCAGGAGTACAGCTCCATCTTCACGGGGGCCCAGGACCCTGGCCTGCAGAGACGTGCCCGCCACAGGGTGCAGAGCAAGCACCGTCCCCTGGACGAGCAGGCCCTGCAGGTCTGACGGGGTGACCTGGGTACTGGGGAGGAACTGAGGCCCACCCCAGGGTTCTGTCCCCTGAGGACTGACTGCAGTGGGGCAGGCCACTCTGGCCTGGTGCTGAAACCCACCATCCCTCGGTCATTTCCCGTCACCCCACTGCAGGAGAAGCTGAAATACTTCCCCGTGTGTGTGAGCACTAAGCCAGAGCCTGAAGATGAAGCCGAGGAGGGGCTGGGGGGTCTCCCCAGCAACATCAGCTCTGTCAGCTCCTTGCTGCTCTTCAACACCACGGAGAACCTGTAAGGGCGGGGGAGGGGGGCGCGGGGGGGGTGGCCTGGCTTAGTGGGGGGCCAGGGGCACCAGACTTGGTGCCGCAGAAGTCTGCACCGCGGGAGCCAGGAGGCTCCTGACCAGTTGGTTTTGCCTGGTAAGGCCTGGGAGGCCGTGGTACACACTAATGGTGGCCCCGATGAGGTAGGAAAGGTGGTCCAGACCACGGGCCTAGAACAGATGCCGGATCGCCTGACCTCCTGACCTCCACCCCTCCTCTGTAGGTACAAAAAGTATGTCTTCCTGGACCCCCTGGCTGGTGCCGTAACAAAGACCCATGTGATGCTGGGTGCGGAGACGGAGGAGAAGCTGTTCGATGCCCCATTGTCCATCAGCAAGAGAGAACAGCTGGAGCAGCAGGTGGAGAGGGACGATGCTTGGGTGGGGGAGGGGACGTGGTCCTGCCATGAGGTCTTGGCCAGGGGTCTGCTGAGCCCCTCACCCCGGCCGGCTGTGGCGGGGATGGGCGAGGCCGCTGGCTGCCCGAGGCCCGCCACATCCCCCGGTCCCACAGGTCCCAGAGAACTACTTCTACGTGCCCGACCTGGGCCAAGTGCCTGAGATCGATGTGCCGTCCTACCTGCCCGACCTGCCGGGCGTGGCTGACGACCTCATGTACAGTGCAGATCTAGGCCCCGGCATTGCCCCGTCGGCCCCTGGCACCATTCCAGAGCTGCCTGCCTTCCACACGGAGGTGGCTGAGCCTTTCAAGCCCGGTGAGCCGAGAGTTGGGAACGGACTTGGGCGGGAGCACCCCTGCTTGGCCACTTGCTTGCGCAAGCACCTTCTCACACTTTTCCCACCTAGAAGATGGGGTGCTGGCAGTACCCCCGCCGCCACCGCCGCCGCCACCAGCTCCGGCCCTGCTGGTCAGCGCTCTCCCACCTCCGCCCCCAGCCCAGACCGTGGCCCCGCTGGGACAGCCAGCCAGGGAGGATGACAGCGGTGGCGCATCTCCTTCAGGTAGCAGCGGCATAGGGCACGCAGGGCAGGGAGGGGTGCTTTCTCTGAGGGTGCCCCTCATTTCTGGCTCCCTGAAGGATTTTCTGTAGCTTAAGTGGTCATATATGCTAGATTTTCAGAGTAGTTCTAATTACAAAATCTTGTTCTACTGGGTTCAGAACAGCAGTTTCAAACCATGTCTGTGGAGCCTGGACAGGGGCAGCCGTGGGCCCCCCATTCCCCCTTAAACCAACGGGGAAAAGGGGGCAACTAATAGACATGGAAAACTACAGCAACAAAGTATCCACGTGGCCCTTAAGTTGTAGGGTTTCGGTTTTACTCCTGTATCTCCCAGTCCATCTCCAGCACCCAGAAGTGGCACAGAAATCCCGTTGGCTCCTGTGTTAAGTTCAGACACTCAACACACTGGTGATTCCCAGGGTCCACCTGTGCAGCGTGGCACCTAAAGCAGGTGGGGCTGGAGAGGGACCGGCCAAGCCTGGGCAGATGCAGGCAGCGTCCAGGCCCCGAGTCTCCTCGCCGAGGAAGAGCCCTTCCTCAGATACTGCCCAGGGCCGCCTCTGGGCCGCACGGCCGGGCCCTGCCTGAGCAGCCTCTTGCACCCTTCCCACCCCAGTCCAGGGAGCGCCCAAGGAAGTGGTTGACCCCTCCGGTGGCCGGGCCACTCTGCTGGAGTCCATCCGCCAGGCTGGGGGCATTGGCAAGGCCAAGCTGCGCAGCGTCAAGGAGCGTAAGCTGGAGAAGAAGAAGCAGAAGGAGCAGAAGCAAGGTGCGGCCAGACCCACGCACGAGGGCTCCTTCCTGCTCCTGGAGCCTGCTCAGTGGAGCTGTCCTCTCTACGCCCGCAGGGGACAGAGCCTCGGCCACTCAAACTGCAAGAGCCTTCTTAGACTCTGCCAGTTGTCCAGGAAATGGGCAGGGACCTGGGATGTTTTTAGGGGCGGAGACCTGGCTAAGTCCTGCTTCTCTAGGCCTCTGAGACTCTGGATTACGTCAGCTGTGAATCCCCATGGCTGACATAAATACCACACCTGGTCCTAAAGCAGCAATGCCCTGGGAGTCCAGTCCTGAGTTTTGAGTCCCAGCTCTGCTTCTGAGCTTTGCACTGTGACCCCAAGCAAATTGCCTAATTTCTCTGGGCCAGATTCCTCATCTGTCCAGCGAGGCTGCTCGTCTGTGCCCTTGTCTCACAGGGTAGCTGTGACTGTTGTTACTCAGAGGTTACCTGTGTTCTTATGAGCACTGACCAGAGCTCCGAGAGCTGTGGTGACACATGGCCGTGGAGGGGCCGGCTGTGAGCCGTGGCGGCCTCGTGGCCACAGAGGGGCCAGGTGCGTTGAGAGCACAGAGGACACTGATGGAGCCCTCAGGGTGTTAGGCAGGCTGGATCTGCTCCACCCCTGGCCCCTTCATCTTCTCCCCATGGCTTTCCTGTTGCAGTGAGAGCCACCAGCCAAGGTGGAGACCTGATGTCGGATCTCTTCAACAAGCTGGCCATGAGGCGCAAAGGTAGGAAGCAGGACGCTGGCTGCCTCCCTGGCTGAGGTCGTCCACATCCTTTTTTCTCACTGTTTCAAGTCTCTAGAGCCCGGGTGGACTGGTGCCCCAAACCAGCCCCCCTCACCTTCCACCTTTGCCCTCCCAGGTATCTCCGGGAAAGGACCCGGGCCGGGGGCCAGCGAGGGGCCGGGAGGAGCCTTTGCCCGAATGTCGGACTCCATCCCGCCCCTGCCTCCCCTGCAGCCAGCCCTGGGAGAGGAGGACGAGGATGACTGGGAATCCTAGGGGCTCGCTCGCTCCGCCTTCCCCAAGCCCCCGACTTCATCACGGACAGGCTCCCGGGAGGGAAGGGGGTCACGGAGGACCGGCCAGCTCTGTTGCCTGGAGCCGCTTCAGGGGCTGCGCTCTGCCTGTGCCTCACCCAACCCCTCGGCCGGCGCGCGTGCCTTTCCCCTAGAGACGCTTTGCGGCCAAACAGTACGTGAGTCAATAAAGAAGTACGACGCCAGTACCGAGCATAACCCAACAGCGCCCTCTTAATTAAGAGACCACAGCTGCACAAGACGCAGGTGATGTCCCTCCAGGCCGGGTCTCAGGTAGTGGGGGCAGGGAGAGGTGCGGTCAGCAGGGGGAGGGACATTTCCACGCAGGAAGATATGTCTCAGTGACAGACACAGGGTCGCTAAAAATAGCCTCGCTGAGAGCCTGATGGCCCTCAGCATAATTGCTGATGTCAGGCGAAGAGGAGTCTCCGCGTGGGCTCCAGTGCTGGTGCTGGTGGGGAGGGAGGGAGGGAGGGTCCCCTGCCTGGGAGGACCTAGAGCCAAGCCGGGAAGCTGATCCTGCTGCAGGGCCAGGAGCGGGCCTGCAGGAAGACCAGCGGGCAGGAGTGGGGAGCAGTTCTTAGCAACTCAGAGCAAGAAGGTGGTTAGGGTGAGCAGAAGCCCCCAGAGAGGGTGAAAGGCCTAGAACAGCTACTTTTAGTGAGAAAGGAGAGGGCGGGCGGGCCCCACCTCACCTCACCTCACCTCTAAGAATGGATACTGAGAAGCAAGCAAGGGCAGAGGTGCTGTGGCCTCCACAGTCGCTCACAAAGGCCGCCGGGAATCAGGTCAGGGAGCTGGACTCCGGGCCGTGCCGAGTGGAAGACAGGCTCAATTCCAGGGAGGGCCCCTGCCCTGGGACGGGCCCAGGAATGGCGGGGCACTGTTCCTTCAGGATCAGCCTCATTTTCTCCTGTTGGCTTCTCCACCTATTCCTAGGTCCCAGCAGCCCACTGATTCCAAAAGGGGGCTACCGCGCTCGCCACCTGGGCTTCACAACTTCTTAGGCAGGATCGCTGCAGACCAGGCCCAAGACAACATTTCTAGTGGGCGGGGTGAAAGGAGGGCCTGGTGACCAGGCAGTGGTGCAGCCATCTGTCAGGAAGAGCCAGACTTCTCTCTATGAAACTGCGGAGAGAGGGAAAGACAGGGAGACGCCGGCTGGGGGCGGGGCGGGGTGGGGCTGGGGGGGGTGGGAGGTTCTGGGGACGAGAGAGAAAGGCAGGACTGACCTTCCGCAGAGCAGCAAAGGCAGGGCCAAAGGTGGCTTTGACCTGCACGCGATCCCGGATCCAGGCCGGCAGCTTTGCCAGGATAGGAGGGCGGGCGTACCGCTGGTCCAGAAGCACGATGCTGGCAAAATCCTTCTGATGCCTGATGGCCCTGCCTGGATGGGGACAGAGGTTGGGGGTCTGAGTTAAACCTGCCTCCCCCCACAGTGCGTTTCTACTGTGTCCCCTTCCCCTTGCTCAGCGCTCGGGCTGGAGAGATGGCAGGTGAAATCCCTCCTTCCTGTCGCCTCACTCTCCAGCCATCTTGCCAGCAGCGTCAGCCCAGGCTCACCTATGGATTGGTTGACAGCCTTCATACACAGGTTCTCCACCAACGCCTTCCCAGGGGGCACCTGGCCTGGGGCTCGGGGCTGGGAAGGGCAAAGGAGGTGACCCGTCAGAGCGGACTCTTGCCTCCTCCTAGTGTTCTCAGTGACAGTGACACAGCCGGGCTCTGGAGCGGGACCCGTGGGCCTCGTGGGCACAGCAGCCGGCATGATAGGTGATGGCATAGAGAAGCTCAGGGGCTGTGGAGGGGGCGTCCCATCGCTCTGGAGCAAACGGGACACACACGTCCCAGGGCAAGGGGGAGTCACAGCCGTGGGGTGCCCCCTCCCTTCGTCCTCCGAGGCACTGGCGGTACTCACAAGGGTCTGGTCCAGGTAAGCCATCTTCTCCTGCAGCTCTGCAGACCTGATGCTGGGGAAGGGCATGCCCACCATGACCACACACCTAGGGCGGAGGCACACGCGAGTCACGGCAGCTGCACGGTGCCCAGGACAAGGGGCCCGTCCTCACCCACACCTCCACTCCACTTCCTTCCGCCTCTCCCTCCCCTCGTCCCTACCACCTGGAGAGGGTTTTCTCAGCGGAGATATCCGGTCTAGACCAAGGAACTGAGTCCTGATCAAGTTAGGGGCTGCCTGATTTTCCACCTGGCCCCAAAGGGCCAAGTCCAGAGTTGTTGCATCCGTGCGCCCCGCGGGTGACGGGCCTGAGCAGTCAGCCCGGGTGTGGACTCCGAAGGTGCCAGATGGGTGGGTGTCAGAGCCGCGGGAGATGGGAAGCCCACCCCTTACCGGCCAAGGTTGTCAGAGAAGTTGATGCCTTCACTCATCTTCCCTCCGACCACGGAGAACATCAGGGCCCCTGTCACCATGCCCCCTGCCTGGCCACAGTGCTGCAGGAAACACCCAGCCCAGAGCTGCAGAGCCAGGGCGTGGATGCCAGCCATGGTACTTTCAGCTGCCAGCGCCACGTGCCCTTTGGACCCAAGGCCTCAGAACCACACCTCTTACCTGAATGCACCTGGAATACTCCAGCAGCACCTGCTCCACCTGGTTCACTCTCTGGGGCTCCTGAAATATCTGAAGGTAAACATATAATGTCTCCCAGAAAAGGGTTTCAGAATGCCTGGGTCTTGGGTGGCTCTTGGCCTTATGTTTTCCAGACTGGGGACTGGAGAAGCCCACAGGGCCAGGGCCCTTGGTTATCAGGGATTGGAAGCGGGGGTAAGGAACTAGCGGAAGCCCCCGCACACAAGAAATCCAAGGAGGAGCTCTGGGTGCCAGCGTCCTCTCGAGTGCGAAGTCCAGCGGAGCAGCCACTCACCTTCTTCCTGACAGCCAGGCGGGCCAGCAGGCCACTCTTGTCCCAGTGGGCGTGGACCTGGCGTTGGTACGCATAGGAGGGGAAGAAACAGACCACCCCTCCCGGCACCACGTTGCACAGGTTACAGAGGATGCGACCCGTCTCATCCATCTAGGGAGGGAAGACAAGGAACCTGCCACGGAGCCATTCCTGAAGCCCCCCAAAAAGGCTCAAAGCCAAGTACAGCGACCCACGGGTGACTGCGGGGGAGCACGGCCAGGTGGCTCCCCGGGGCGGAATGTGCCACCCTCCCTACCACACGCCCGATGATGCTTCTGGCGCCTGGTAGCATCTGTGACACACCACGTGCTGGCACACCAGAGCCAAACCCACTGTGGGATGCCGCTCAGTCCACTGTTCTCCAACTCCCAACATCCTGCTGGGGATTAAGCCCCGTCTGTGACAAATCAGGCACTGAAAACCCCAGGCATGCCACTAGAGGTGTGCCCCCAACACCCGCATTCCTGCCCAGGCGGAGCCCACAAAGCCAGACGGCAAGAGAACCAAAGGCACTGAGCAGCCTGCTCGTGAGCTTCGTTTAAAGAAAACGTCCTCAGCAGCCGAAGGCATGAGGCTGGAGATGGCTCAGACCTTCCGTGGTCAACTTCTAGATCCTGCCCACCCTGTGCCAGCTGTGATGGGAGAGCCCAGCGCCTGAATGCTCGGCCCGGGGCAGGGTGCCCCCAGCCCGAAGTCTGCCTCCTGCCCCCGCAAAGGCCGTGGGAAGGCAGGCTGCCTGGTACGGACCATCTGAGGCAGCTCTCTCTTCTGGTACGTGAATTCCAGCTGCTGGTTGGAGGGCCCGCTGCAGATGACGAGGGGCAGGATGTTGTCTGCAGGGATCACGTGACCTGGCGAGACCCAGTGAGGCTGAACTGGAGTCGACTGTCCCGCAAGGCAGAGTCCAGGAAGAGCTTCCCCCGACCCTGTCTTCCAGGCTAGGAAGAGCAATTCACAGCCCCCGCACCCCACCCTGTTTCCACACGGGACCGACCCGGCGATGCCCAGGCCTCTCCGTGCAGACACAGGGGACGCAGAGCAGGAGAGCCCGGAGATGGGGAGCTCGCGAGGAAGCTGCCCTCTTGTGGCCTCAGCCCCCGGGCCTGATAACAGCACACGGCTGAACAGTGACACGAGGCCCAGCCCCGAAACCCTGGGCATGGGTCCTCACCACAGGAGAACTCCACCACGCGCTCAGCTTCCACCCCGGCACATGCCAGCAGCTGCTCCCGGAAGTCGGACACCTGCAGACCACAAAGCCAGCTCTGTCATCTCCCAGGGGCCTGGGCCAGGAGGCGACAAGTACGTAAGAACAGAAAAAAGAGGCAAAAGGAAAGGCTGGTAACAGATTCGTTAAAAGAAAAAAAATAAATAATGATACCCAGTGTTGGCAGCCTCATTTAAACCACTTGTGGGAACAGCAAGAGAAATTCAGCAATTTGAAACAGTGGTTCTAAACCCTGGCTATGCCACAAAATCACCACTCGGAATTTAAAACATATATATATGGTCAGGGCCCAGCCCAAACTACTGAATAAGAATCTCTAGTGGGAAGACATACGCATTTGTATTTTTAAAGAGCTCCGGGTTTTCACCTATCAAACTGGCAAAAATCCCAAAGTCTGACTGCTCTCTGGAGAACCAGGCATTCTTATATGTTGCCTGTGGGCAGGCAACAGGATAGCACGACTCCTGTGGAAGGGGAATTTGACACTATTTAACAAAGTAGACACATGTTTACTTTTAACCCACAATCCCCTATCTAGGCATCTCCCCTGAACTACAGCTCCACAAACCAAACATATGTGCAAGGACAGTCCTTGTGAGGTTATCCGTAACATTCTGCATTTCAAGAGAGACTGGCCGAAGGAGCTACCCTATCTCCCCCAGCAGTCGACCATGCAGCTAACAGAAGGAACGCAGACCACCCTGTGCACTGCTAACGTGTGATCGCCAGAGCATGCTGGGAAGTTAAAGCTGACTGAGCTCCCCTTAATGTAAGAAAGGAAAGGGAGGGCTTCCCTGGTGGCGCAGTGGTTGGGAGTCCGCCTGCCGATGCAGGGGACACGGGTTTGTGCCCTGGTCCGGGAAGATCCCACATGCCGTGGAGCGGCTGGGCTCGTGAGCCATGGCCTGTGAGCCTGCGCGTCAGGAGCCTGTGCTCTGCAACGGGAGAGGCCACAACAGTGAGAGGCCCGTGTACCGCAAAAAAAAAAAAAATTAAAAAGGAAAAAAGTTTGCTCATCTTTGCAAAAAAAAAAATTAGAACGAAACACTGGAGGAATAGACCAGTAGCTAATAAAAATGATTACCTTTGGGAATGGGGAACGGTTTGAAGAGGGACAGAGATGAGACTCTCTGAATACGTCTTGCTATATAGTTTCGACTTTTGAACCATACAGATGTGGACATTTTTAAGAACATAAAGTAAAAAGGCAAACTAAAATTGAAAACAAAAACTGAAAGCCTACCTCCCTATCAAACTCAGAATATAGCCACACAGAGAAAAGCTTGACTTCAAGTGACTTTGTATCACTAATGACCACATATCCTTAGTGGGGTACTTTAAAGGCAAAAAATAAATGCATGTAAATGAATTCAATCAGTAGTTTCGTGTTAGAATACTGGTATAATTTTTTTGTGTGTGGGGGGGCACACTGTGCTGCATGTGGGATCCTAGCTCCCCGACCAGGGATCGAACCTGTTCCCCCTACACTGAGTGTGCAGAGTCTTAACCACTGGACCGCCAGGGAAGTCCCAGAATACTGGTATAATTTTGAAACTATTTTAAGTATATTTGAGATAGAGCAAATAAGTAATTATGTTAATGTGATAAGAAATCAAACTGCAGCGTAACAGATACTACGTAAGGTCAAGTAAAATGACTGATTTTGATACAGAAATGTCACTGTGGACTCACAATGTCTGAAAACTATTCCCTAGGTCTGTCCCCTGAAATGGCCTATAAACGGTGACGACCCAGGAGCACTATGAACGCCCTAGCTCCCAGATGTTGGTTTCTAAGTACCAATCCCCCTTTGAAGAAACCAGGGCACCCTGGACAAATGAATGATTCCAGGTCTGGGGCAAGGAAAGTGTTAAGGTGAGCCCGGGACATTTTTTGTGCTGAAAGCAGGGAAGCATCCCAAGACTAAGGGGGCCATGTCAAAGGGACCAGAGCAGTATGAGGGGTTCCCACAAGCCAAGTCTCAGAAAATCTGAGCATCAAAAACAGCGACTGTGGACTTCCCTGGTGGCGCAGTGGTTAAGAATCCACCTGCCAATGCAGGGGACACGGGTTCGAACCCTGGTCCAGGAAGATCCCACATGCCACGGAGCCCGTGTGCCACAAGTACAGAGCGTGAGCGCCACAACTACTGAGCCCGCAAGCCACAACTTGAGCCCACGTGCCTAGAGCCCGTGCTCCGCAACAAGAGAAGCCACCGCAGTGAGAAGCCTACGCACCGCAACGAATAGTAGCCCCCTCTCGCAGCAACTAGAGAAAGCCTGTGCACAGCAATGAAGACCCAACGCAGCCAAAAATAATTAAAAGACAACAGCAACAAAAAACAGCAACTATAAATGATTCTAATACACCAGTGAATAAAAGTCTACTTCTATACACAAGAAAGAAAAATGGAAAAATAATACAGCTACAGGGGTGACTCTAACAGGAAGCTGAGGTTGGGAGCTGACGGCTTGAGGAGGTTGAAGAGCCTTTGCCTTTCAGCCAGTAAGTCTTGGTTCTAAGACACATCCTAAGAAAGTGACCGCTGTGCAGAGACGCAATTGTATCTCCCCCTCTACCATTTAAAACAGAAGAACCGCAAATCGCCTAGATACCTGACAAAAGAAGGGTGGTCGTATGTAACATATTCACATACGGAATGAAGTGCAGCCAGAGTCGGGCAGGATAAATGCGTATTCGCTGACAAGGAAAAATGCTGAAGATGCTTTGCTGCTGAATGAGAAAAGCAAATTATAGCAGCAGCATGTGGAGATACCATTTTTGTTTTTGTTTTTTAAATATGTATGTGTATTTGTAAAAACTATGAGTACAGAGACTATTGGAACGATATACACCAAAATGAATTTTTGCTGGTGGAATTATGATCTATTTCCTGTTTTTGCTTGTCTCTGCTCCCTACAATGAAAATATAACAGTTTCCTAAATATGTACACTAAAACTTAAATTTATAAAAGAAAGAGAAGGTTGTATCTATGGTGGGTACAGGAATGGAAAGGCACTCCATTCTGGGTCTGAAGCTCCAGAATGGCTTTCTCTGCTGAAGTGGCTACAGAAACACCAGGGCAGGACAGTGCCCACCCCACCCCAGACCCAGCCACGAGACAGAACAGCAACGCCACCTGGTGGACACTGCGTGGCTGGCTCAAGCTAACCCCCTTCTGGCTGGGGGACTCACAGGATGGGAAGAGGCCTGATGCTACATCCTCCCCATCCCAGCAGCTGGGCGCGAGAGGCTGGGCCATGTCCTTACCGGTTGCATGGTGCCCCCTGCGAGGACCACCGCCCGGCATTCCTTTACCACCTGGGCAAAGTGCACGGCTGGATTCAGGAGCAGGAATTTGAGGCTGCTCTGACTGAGGCTGCCTAAAGAAAAAGACAGCTACATGGAGAAGGGCAGGTGCAGGCCCAACAGAGACCTCCATCTGCCTGAGACAAAGGGGATGTCCAGTCGGGTCCATGTAGAAGCCATAAGAGATACAACTTTCTCTTTAAATTAGACCCATCTCATCTCCAGGACAACCCTGAGGTAGATGGCAGGACTGTCTCCCTTTTCACATGAAGAACTGAGATTTAGGGAGAAACTGGTCCAAGTCATGCAGCTCATAGGTGATGGAGCCACGACTCCAACAAAGCCCACCTGACCTTCACACTGGGCTACGCGGAGTCTCTGGCAACCTCGCCCGAGACCAGCCAGCAGCCCAGCACCTCTTCATCCCTCCTCACCCCGTCAACTACTGGCGTGGGTCACAGGTGGCCAGTTTTCACCCATTTCTGCGTCCCAAGCTGGTGGGGTACCAGATGGACGTAAAGCAGCCTGGCTCCAGGCTGGCTCCTCCCGGGGTTACCTTGACGGCTCAGGATGACCCTGCCATCCTGGTTGGCAGTGGTGAGAGCTGCGAGGAAGCCTTCGATGTGCATCAGCGGGGAAGCGGGCCGCGGTGCCCTGTCCTCCCCCTCCTCCGCGGGGGCTGCAGGAGCTGCACAGAGCAGAGGAAGGAGGAGGGTCTGGGAGTCCGGACAGCAGGGGGCTCCCTGCACCTGGGCTAAAGCCATCCTCCGGGAAGACCATGCGTGAGTTAAGGCTAACTCTTGCCCAGGCTCCCCCTCTGACTCACCCGCAGTCATCCCCGGCTGCAGGCTCTGCAGGAAGTGCTGGAACCCGGACAGTTTGGGTTGCTCCCTGGAGGGCGCCAGGACCGCCCCGTACCTCTCTGTGAAGCCGAAGAGCTGGGACAGGGATGAGAGCAGTGGTTGTGAGAGGGAGCCGGACGGGCCCTTCCCCGCCCCCGGCGAGCTGCCGCATGGTGAGCACGGAGACAGGGCGTTCGGAGGTTCGGCAGGCCAGGAGAAGAGACGCACGGAGGACAGCGACGGGGGCCCGCGCAAAGGGACACGTACCTTTCTGCTGACCATGCTCTTTTCACAGTAGCGCTTCACCTGCGAAAGCAAACCCAGCCAGAGGCGCCGGGAAAACAAATCCAGCTGGAGAAAGCCACCTTCCAAACGACAGGAGCAGGCCCACGCCACCCCCAGGTGCCCAAAGCGCCTCTTGTGGTCGCATCACCCTCCTGCCTGAGGCCTCCCCTCTGCCACTGTCCCCCCCCGCTGCGTGCGCATGCGCGCACACACGCATACACACACGCACACACACGCGCGCACACGGTGCCCTGCCACAGAAGGGACTCGGCAGCACAGCACAGCCTCTCCTCTCTGAAGGTGCTTGGCGATGGCCACGTCCCCTCTGCTCTCCTGCACCATGACAGCAAAGCTGGACCTTGAGGATTAAGAGGTAGTTTTTTAAAAATCCTATGAGCAAAAGCACAACACAAAAGGGAGAGCTGGGGCTTCCCTGGTGGCGCAGTGGTTGAGAGTCCGCCTGCCGATGCAGGGGACGTGGGTTCGTGCCCCGGTCCGGGAAGATCCCACGTGCCGCGGAGCGGCTGGGCCCGTGAGCCATGGCCACTGAGCCTGCGCGTCCGGAGCCTGTGCTCCGCAACGGGAGAGGCCACAACAGTGAGAGGCCCGTGTAACGCAAAAAAAAAAAAAAGGGAGAGCTGGGCTAGGTCAGGGGCGTGTGGAGGAGCATGGTTGTGAGCACAATGTGCAAGATGAGGGGTGTGGACCCCCTGAAGGTCTCTGAAAAGGGGCCATCTTCCATTAAGATTCACTGGGGATGAGAAAACCATAATTCAGAAAGAGTCATGTACCACAATGTTCCTTGCAGCACTATCTACTATAGCCAGGACATGGAAGCAACCTAAGTGTCCATCGACAGATGAATGGATAAAGAAGATGTGGCACAAATATACAATGGAATATTACTCAGCCATAAAAAGAAACGAAATTGCGTTATATGTGTAGTGAGGTGGATGGACGTAGAGTCTGTCATACAGAGTGAAGTAAGTCACAAAGAGAAAAACAATACCACATGCTAACACATATATATGGAATTTAAAAAAAATGGTACTGGGACTTCCCTGGTGGCGCAGTGGTTAAGAATCCACCTGCCAATGCAGGGGACATGGCTTCAAGCCCTGGTCCGGGAAGATCCCACATGCTGTGGAGCAACTAAGCCTGTGCGCCACAACTACTGAGCCTGTGCCCTAGAGCCCATGAGTCACAACTACCGAAGCCCGCGCGCCTAGAGCCCATGCTCTGCAAGAAGAGAAGCCACCGCAACAAGGAGCCTGTGCACTGGAACAAAGAGTAGCCCACGCTCGCTGCAACTAGAGAAAGCCTGTGTGCAGCCATGAAGACCCAACACAGCCAAAAAATAAGTAAATGAATAAATTTAAATAAATAACTGTACTGATGAACCTAGGGGCTGGGCAGGAATAAAGATGCACACAGACGTAGAGAACACACTTGAGGACACAGTGGGGAAGGGTAAGCTGGGATGAAGTGAGAGAGTGGCATGGACTTATATATACTACCAAGTGTAAAACAGATAGCTAGCGGGAAGCAGCCGCATAGCACAGGGAGATCAGCTCGGTGCTCTGTGACCACCTAGAGGGGTGGGATACGGAGGGGATATGGAGATATGTGTTACGTATAGCAGAAACGAACACACCATTGTAAAGTAATTATACTCCAATGAAGATGTTAAAAAAAGAAGATTCACTGGGGAACTCCCTGGTGGTCCAGTGGTTAGGACCCCGCGCTTTCACTGTCGAGGGTGCAGGTTTGATTCCTGGTCAGGGAACTAAAGACCCTGCAAGTTGCGTGGTGTGGCCAAAGAGAAAAAAGAAAAAACGTCACCGGACTGTAGTCTGTAAAAGAGACACGAGGCAGAGAACAGGACCAGAGACCAGAAAGGAGCGAGGAGGGCAACCGCCTGCTCTGGGGCAGCAGCTGTGGGATGAGAGCACGGGGTCAGGGCCTGGCAGCGTGTGGATGCGAGGCGAGGGGGAAAGGAGTCCAAGGCCATTCGGCCTGCCGCCCGCCTGGCGGGGGATGGCAGCGACCAGGCCAGGGGGCAGCTGGTGTGAAGGGGAAGGGGGAGCGGGGCCTTGAGCCCACACAGCCGGGTCGCCCTGTGCTCCGCCGAGCACCACCAGCACCCCTCGTGTGTGCGGCGTGCTGTCCTCCTCAGCTGGGGAGCCTGAATGACGTGGTGCCCCTCCCTTGGAGTCACGGGACCCACGCGCTGCCCTGGACACGGTGCTCTGTGTCGTCAGCAAACCAGACTCACTAAGGTGGTCCGTCAAGCGACAGAGCCTGTGCCCCATCTGGAGGGAGCAAAGGTTGAGGCTGGGCCCAACCCAGGCCAAGCACCCCAGCCGCGCTCTCAGGCACCTCAGCCCGACAGCTGGATCGCAAAGTCATTCGTGCTCTGCCCAGCGCCCGGGAAGACTGTGCCCGAAGACAGGTGGAGGGGAGGCACCTGCGAGCGTCCGCTTATTACACAGAGAGGAAGGCACGGCTCCCCGTGACCCTCCGCCCCAGGCTGAAGACTCTGCCCTCCTGCGACATGAGCTGTGTGTGAGGGTCAGGTACAGTAACTCTACAGACCCTCGGACCTCGAGGCTGCTCAAGGACAGAAGGAATTTACTTTCTATTCCTTCCACCATCTTAACGCTGTTCCGCCCACGGGGGGTGGGCAGAAAAGGAACCTGGATGTGCCACACAAAGGTGAAAACCTACCTTGAACAGGTTGATGTTGTCGATCTGGCTCTCAAAGAGGAAGTCGCTGACGGTCTTCAGCTCCGTCCCTAAGGGCAAACAAGCGAAGGGCCCTGAAGCCCTCGCTCTGAGGACCGTGGCCTCCGCGCCCCAGAGGGCAGCTCAGAAACGGCTCCCACCTGCTCTTACCTGCCTGAGACAGGCTCTGGGTATTGGGGCTTTGCTTAACGTTCCCTACAAAAGAGAATCAAACAGGTCAGGACGGTGGGCCTCTGGCCCCCATCTTCCCCCTCTGCTCTGTAGTTATCGAGTAAGAACGCTCCTATCTGAAGGGGTCTTCTGCCATTTACAGCACCCAAAGGCCCCACGAAGGGGGCAGGGGGGCCTCAAGGTCTGACCCACGTGCACACGCAGCCCGAGCCTGGCGATGTCATCCTTTCCCACATCCTCCGAGGAGGCGGGGATAGGGACACCCCACTCCACACGGGCGCCAGCAGGAGACGCCCAGGCTGCACGGCAGAGACCCAGTGAAGAGCATCAACGTGAGACAGATGCCCCCGAAAAGCCCTGCTGCCTTTCTGCCCTTCAGCTTCTATAAAAGCTTGCACAGGAACTGCCAGAGGGAAGTCGTGTGGCTCCGAACGATGCCAAGAAGTGTGGGCCCGGAGCCAGAAGACTCCAGTCCCTCTCACCGGGCTCACGAACCACAGGCCGGTCACCTCTGCTCCGGGCTTCAGTTTACTGGCCTGAGGGTTACCGTGCCTGCGCTGCCTTCCTCACAGGAGCACCCGAGTCCTGAGTCCCATCACTGTGACGTAAAGTGTCATACACACATTTATATCACAATATATTATTATTACTGCCACCTGTGGGGTCGGGCCTGGACTCAGAACAGGGGCAAATCAACCAGGGCTCTAAACAAAGGTCTAAGGCCGGACAAATAAGAATTCTCTAAGTCAATGGCCAAGGCGATTCCTGAGAGACAGAAACCCCAGGGGTCCTGGCTGGCATCCGGGGAACGGAGCCCAGCAGGCTCGGCAGCTGGCCGCGGGGCGGGGATGCTCCTTACCGCCCAGCACTGTCACGAACTTCTCCAGCACGTACAGGATCTGCTTGATGTACATCAGGTTCTTGGCCTTCAAGCGCTTCCTGGGGAGAAGCCAGTGGACATTGGCGGGAGGACCCCGACTTCCCCTCCCGGTGCCTGAGCTGAGGCCCTCCTGTCTGCTGTCTTCCCAACTGGGTCACGAGCTACACACACTCTCCCAGAAGGGCGGCTCACTGTGGCCCAGGGCCTGCACGGCCTCCTGGGGTGCACGCCTAACGAACAGGAGGCGAAAGCACGCTGGCCCCCATCATGCTGGGCCCGGCCAGATGCTACCCCGGTGCCTCCTCTCGCAGGCTGGCTTTGGGGTGCCGAGGCTGAGCGGGGCCTTCCCAACCCCTCGGGGGGCAACGTCTCACCCATATCGTTCCATGTACTGGAGCAGCTGGGAGTGGGCCTGGCAGAGCTGGGGGGAGAACAGAGAGCGATGTGATGGCAGAGCAGGCCCTAGACCAGCAGCCTGGGGCCGTGCCAGAGATGCCCTCGACGATGCCTGGACAACGCCAGCCCAGGACACTTGGGGGGCAGTCGAGGTGAAGGGGCACTGGTGCAGCGGCATCCGCTGAGGGTCAGGGAAAGGGGAAGACGATGACTCGCAGATAACGAACGTCCCTGCTAGTGCTTCCTGGGGTGGGAAAGACATGCTGTCTGCTGGGAGAGCCGGTTCCAGGCAACCATCGCGGCTCAGTCCAGGCCAGCCGGCACTGGGCAGTCCAGGGGGTGGGTGTCACGTGGGCTTGAGGGTCAGAAACCGCTGGTCAAATCCCAGGCTGACCTCAGGGGCAGCGCTTAACCCTCTCTCAGCCTCCGAGTCTCTACGTAAAACAGCCACCAGCCCGACGCAGAGTCAGCGTGAAGACGTGGTGCAGGGCACATAATGGGCGATGAACAGCGGCTTTCAGAAACCTTGAGCATCCCTCAAAGCCGTATCAACAGTAACAACCAGCTGCACAAGGACCCCTGCTTCCCATCCCACCGTCCGGCTCACGGAGACCACTAAGTTAGCAGCACCCTGGCCCGGAGGACTCTGGGCGACACAGGCTGGAGAGAAGCAAGCGAAGCGCCCGCTGCCTGGGCTGGGTCCCGTCCTCAGTCACGCTGGGGGCCCCCGGCCTCGGCTCAGCGCGCCCGCTGCCCCCCGCGGCAGGCCTTGGCCTGGGAAGGCAGAGGCCGACCCACCTGGGAACCGCTGACCTCCACGCTGTGGATGCCGGTGATGGTGTCGATCAGGTTGTGGGCCTCGTCGATGACCACGACCTGGCCCTGCAGCCGGATCCCCGCCGCCTGCCGGGCGGCCGCGTGCAGCAGTATCTGGTAGGGCAGCACCACCAGCTGGAGGGGGAGAGGCGGCCTGAGGTGGGAGCAGGACCCCTCCCACGGTGGGCGGGCCCAGCCCCCGGAACACGCGTAGGCGGGCACTCCTCCGGAGAGAAAGCTAGAGCAGCGCACTGTGCTTTGAGCTGGAGAACCTTCCCCGGAAAGTCTTATGTGGAACGTCAGCTACAGAAGAGATAAAACTGGAGCCGACTGCACTTCCGAGTGGACCAAGGGCGGAAGGGCGGAGGGGCCTGGAGCCCCTGCTGCAGAGCCCCTTCTGCGCCCCCAACGCACCAAGGTCCCTCAACACGCTGTGACAGCACTGGGCCCAGAAAGCAGCCCCGGGTTCTGGCCCTGGGGCCGCCACTTCCCAGCTGTCTGACTCTGGGACAGTCAACCTTTCTGAGCCTCGGTTTCCTCGTCTGCAAAACGGGCTTGAGGAAGTCTATCTCAAATGAGGGTTAAGGGCGGGGGAGGCGGGGTAACAAAAATGAAAGCACTCTGTCAATTTCTTAGGTGCCGTGTTGTTATGACGATTTTCCAGTTAAAAGGATACCGATAAAGTGAAAATCCAAAAAACTGGAAACTGAAGGCCCAGGTTTTAACACTGGCTCCGCTACTCATTTGCTGTGAGAAAACAGATCCATCACTTAACCCTTCTGGGCCCCGGGGGTCCTCACGTGTAGAATACGAATAATACCTGCCTGAGCTATTTCAGTGCGCTACTATAAACAAAACGACGTGCAAAGTGCCTTAAAAAGTCGAGATCATAAGAGTTTCAGGATATCTCACTATATTGGCACCCAAGTGTGTCCAGACCCCAGGAGGGCTGAGACCACCGTGAGGCTGGGTGGGCTCCCCAGTTTCTTGGTGACCCTCACACTCAGTTCCGGGCAGCACACTGACAAGCGTCTAACTGCCAGGTAATGTTATTACTAACACAGTTCCCTGCATCTTTAAAGATCAATGGAAGTCTTTTCTTGATTATATGAAATTCTCCATAAATGATACACTATTTCCAAAAGTCATTCAAATTAAGGGAGTAGAAAGAAAACAGTTAAATCATACCACCAAATAACAATGATATCATTTTTGACTCCATACAGCAAGTCTAGGGAAGGGTCTCCACCTGTGCTGCAGGCAGGTGCGCGAGGCGGGACGACCACGCACCCAAAGGGCACCTGGAAAGACCTTTGTGTCCCGTAGCTCCCCACGGCGCTCTAGTTTCTGCCCTGGCGCTAATGCGCCATCCCCCAGGATGCCAACTGTCCCTGCAGCCCAGAGCCACCTAGGCACCTGGGGCCTCCTCCAACCCTATGTACCAGGAGAGAGTGGGTGACATGTCCTCAGTGGGCGGTGTGTCGGGCAGACAACCACAGCCAGTGACACCCTCCTGAACCAAAAGAGGAGTGAGAACTCCCTCCTGGGCCCCCGCTCAGAGCCGAGAGCCACCGCCCAGCCTCTGGGGTCTTCACCTGGGCTGCTGGAATGGCGAACCGGCTCCCGTAGTAGGGACAGGCCCGAGCCTCCTTCCCCAGGGCCACCAGCTGCTCGATGTCCTTCACCTCCAACAGGACCTCGTCCCGGAGGAGCTGCAGCTGCTTATGGTTGTAGAAGGGGCAGGTGGCCCGCGGCTCCAGCCTCCTGCTCCGCCCGGGCTTCTCCTCCTCGACGACGCTCTTCTTCTCTGAGGGGCGCAGGCACAGGGGCAAAGGCAGAAAGAACCTCAGCTGAGGTTCTGACCGCGGGGCCAGAAGGGGTCTGTACCACGGGGCGGGGCCGCTAAACCCTTCCGGAACTGCTGCTTACGGACTCTTCGAAACATCCCAGCATCTTACCTCGTCTTCTCTAGAAGAGGCCTATGATATCGCCTCCTAGCCAGGGTACTGGACTAGATCCAGACTAAAAAGCAAAAAGACCTTTTTCCCCACGTGAGGCTCTTTAGGAAGGAAGCCCAGCCCGGTCTGCTCTGCCCTCGTTCCCGCTGTTTCCCCCGTCCCAGGGCTGCACACGGTCCCAGAGGCCCTCCCTACAGCCTCGGGGCGCTGGAGGCTACCGTGTTTGCTTCTCTGCAGCTCCACACAGCGGTCGTTGATGAGCTGCACAGAACCTAGCTTTCTCACATCTTCATTGACACAAAGATTCTACAAGACAGAGGAGAGGATAAAGGACACGGGGCTGGCTAAGCGACACAGAGCAAGCCACCGGGCCTGCCCGCCTTCCAGGAGCAGGTCCTTGCTTCCAAGGAGCAGCAAGGCACAGGGGCCGGTCCCGCCCGCCCTGCTCGCCCGCCCGGCCCCGCCTGCACTCACCTGCCGAGAGCCCAGGGACACAAGCCGAGTGTCCTTGCCAAAGGGGCTCTTCTGCACCTCGTGCACAAACTGGGCCAGCTGCGAGTGCGTCCGACTGCAGTAGTAAATCTGCTCGGGGTAGCGGGGTTCAGGGCAGACTGTCAGCCCCAAACGTTCTCGGCACAGCAAGGAGGGCTGGGGCCTGAGAGGCCGAGGGAATGGACAGGGCACCCAGGACACAGACCTAAGGAAGGCGACCGCCCCCGGGCAGACCTCTGCGAGCCCTCAGGCCAGGGCGTCCCCCTCCCCTGGGTCATGCTGGGCCCCTGTTCCTGCCCCTCTGGGAGGCTCCGTCATCTCAGGAAAGGGAGTTTCCTCACAGTGGTGGCTCCTGACGCAGGGAGGACTCCGAGAGTCCGGGGCGTAGGGGGAAGCGGGGCGGGCGGGTCCCCATGCACCTCCCAGGGCTTGGGGGGCGAAGCAGGAGGAGGCTGAGCTCACCTCTCTGTGCGCCCCTCCAAGATTTAGGAGAGCCGGGGAGGAAGAGAGGAAAAGGGGGGTGGGGGGGTATCTAACGTCAACAGAGAAAACCCGAAGTCCCACACACACGAAGCCTGAGCAGCGTCAGAACCACACAGCTCCCAGCACCCCAGGCAAATGCAAATTCAGACCAGAGGACAGGGGACGAGCCACTGAGAGCCAGGGGCAGAGCACCCGTCCCCCACCTCCTGCCACCCCCAGTGGAAAGGCTGCCCCTCGACGCCCTGGGGCGCAGGCGTCTCCCGGGGACCCAGCCCCCCTGCCAAGCACCTGGAGACTCGGGGGCTTCCACCTCCTCCCTGGACCCAGGTCAGTCACAGGAGACCCAGGATCTGGTGTCTCACCTTAGTTACATGTTCTTCCTCCAGGTCATCCTCATCCGCGTCTACTCTGAGAGAGGAAAAAACACACAGCACGGAAAAAGTCTTCTCGGACTTTCGTGTTTTGTTTTTATTCACCTGGAAATTCAATTTTTAATGGCAGAAATGTGCATTGTCTAGGGCTCTCAGAGAGGAGTTATCAACAAGGTCGGCCTCCTGGTCAACAGAGGATCGTTCAGGCAGCTCTGTGTGAAAAGCCGGGATTTAAATCACATGCCACGTGGGGACAAAATCGGCAGGACCCCATGAGGGGCTGCGTGTAGGAGGGAGTGAAGAACATCTTGTGTTCAGAACCAGGTGGGTGTGTCCTCGGAGGCTGCTGTCCCCCGAACCCAGGGCGTCGGAAGCCAAGCTGCAGGACTGGCGGCCCTGGCCTGGACCCTAGCGAGTACTTTTTCCTTGAATATTCGCAAACTCCACTAAAGTTTTTTACCTCGTCCCCTGGGGAGGAACAGAAGAGCAGGAAAGGCCACAGGGCACTGGCTGCTCCTGTCCCCCGCCAGAGAGAGATGGGGGACGCGTAGAGAAGTTAGCATCTCAGCCCTGGGCGGGATCACAAGTGTTAGCTCTAATTCAGGCCCTGGAACCGGTGCCTCAGGGCAGGACTCTGAGCACCAACGTGGAAAAGCCCAGGACCAAATGGTTTCACCGGTGAATTCTACCAAATAATTAAAGAAGGGCTTCCCTGGTGGCGCAGTGGTTGGGGGTCCGCCTGCCGATGCAGGGGACGCGGGTTCGTGCCCCGGTCCGGGAAGATCCCACGTGCCGCGGAGCAGCTGGGCCCGTGGGCCATGGCCGCTGAGCCTGCGTGTCCGGAGCCTGTGCTCCGCAACGGGAGAGGCTACGGCAGTGAGAGGCCCACGTAACGCAAAAAAAAAAAAAAAAAAAAAAAAAAATTAAAGAAATAATGCCAATCCTTCTCAAATGCTTCCAGAAAACCGAAGAGCAGGGAATATTCCCAAACTCATTTCATGAGGCCAGCGTTACTCTGATACCAAAGTCGATAAGGGTACCAGAAGAAAAGAAAACTACAGGACAGTATCCCTGCTGAATATAGATGCAAAAACTCTCAACCAAAGCACATCAAATTCAACAGCACGTTAAAAAGATCATATTTCGGTCTTCCCTGGTGGCGCAGTGGTTGAGAGTCCGCCTGCAGATGCAGGGGACATGGGTTCGTGCCCCGGTCTGGGAGGATCCCACATGCCGTGGAGTGGCTGGGCCTGTGAGCCATGGCCGCTGAGGCTGCGCGTCCGGAGCCTGTGCTCCGCAATAGGAAAGGCCACAACAGTGAGAGGCCCGCGTACCGCAAAAAAAAAAAAAAAAAAAAAAAAAAAAGATCATATTTCACGATCAAGGAGGATCTATCCCTGGGACGCAAGGATGTTTCAACATAAGCAAATCAATAAATGTGATACATCACATTAACGAAATGAAAGACAGAAAATCGTATGATCATCTCAACAGATGCAGAAAAAGCATCTGACAAAATTCAACATCCTCTCATGATAAATATTCTCAACAAATTGAAGAGAAGGAACATACCTTAACACAATGAGGCCATATGTGACAAGCCTGCAGCTAACATGACGCTCAGTGGTAAAAGGCTGAATGCTTATCCTCTAAGATCAGGGACAAGGGTGCCCATTCTTATCACTCATCCTCTACATAGTACTAAAGTCCTAGCCAGAGCAATCAGGCAAGAAAAAGAAATAAAATGCATCCAAATTGAAAAGGAAAAAGTAAAATTGTCTGTTTGAAGATAACATGATTTTATATGTAGAAAACCCTAAAGATTTGACCAAAAAACTGTTAGAACTAATAAACAAGTTCAGTAAAGTTGCAGGATTCAAAAATCAACATACAGAAGTCAGTTGCATTTCTATAGACTAACAACAAACTATCTGAAAAAGAAATAAAGAAAACAATCTCATTTACAATGGCATTAAAAAAAATAAAATACTTAAGAATAACTTCATCCAAGGAGCTGAAAAATCTGTATGCTGAAAACTACAAGATTTTGATAAAAGAAATTGATGAAGACACAAACAAATGGAAAGATAGCCCATTTATGAATCAGAAGAATTAATGCTACTAAAATGCCCATACTACCCAAAGCCATCTATAGATTCAACTCAACCGCCACCAAGATTCCAATGGCATTTTTTACAGAAATAGAGAAAACAACCCTAAAAATCATACAGAACCAGGAAAGATAGCCAAAGCAATCTTGAGAAAGAAGATCAAAGCTGGAGGTATCAACACTTCCTGATACCAAACTATATTACAAAACTATAGTAATCAAAACAGTACAGTACTGGCATAAAAGCAGACACATAGACCAACAGAACAGAATTGAGGGCCCAGAAATAAACCCCTGTGTATACAGTCAACTAATTTGAAAAGGAGGCCAAGAATACCCAATGGAGAAAAGACAGTCTCTTCAACAAATGGTGCTGGGAAAACTGGATATTCATATGAAAAAGAATGAAACTAGACACCTATCTTACACCACTCACAAATTAACTCAAAATTGATTAAAGACTTAAATGTAAGGAACCTGAAACCATAAAACTCCTAGAAGAAAACATAGGGAAAAAGCTCCTTGACATTGGTGTTGGCAATGATTTTTGGGGTACAACACCAAAAGTACAAGCAACAAAGCAAAAATAAATAAGTGGGACTACTTCAAACTAAAAAGTTTCTGAACAAAAGAAACCATTAACAAAATGAAAAGGCGACCTATGGAATGGGAGAAAATATTTGAAAACCATATAGCTGATAAGGGGTTAATATCCAAAATATGTAAGGAACTCGTACAAGTCAATAGCAAAAAAAACAAAAAAAACGCCAAAAGCCACACACAATCCAATTTCAAAATGGGCAGGGGAACTGAATAGGCATTTTTCCAAAGAAACATACAAATAGCAAACAGGTATAGGTACACGAAAAGGTGCTCAACATCACTAATCATCAGGGAAATGCAAATCAAAACCACAGTGAGATATTACCTCACACTTGTTAGAATGGCTATGATCAGAAAGACGAGATAAATGCTAGTGAGGAGGTAGAGAAAAAGGGAAACCTTAGTGCACTGTTGGTGGGAACGTAAATCGGTATAGTCACTATGGAAAACAGTAAGGAGGCTCCTCAAAACATAAAAGTACCGTCTGACCCAGCAATCCCACTTCTGGGTGTTTATACAGTGGAAATGAAGTCACCATCAAAGAGGTATCTGAATCCTCACGTTCACTGCAATGTTATTTACAAAACCAAGACATGGAAGCAACCTAAGCATCCCTTGACAGATGAATGAGTAAAGAAAATATGGTGTGTTTTACATACACACACACACACAAAACGGAATATTATTCAGCCACTAAAAAAAGAAGGAAATCCTGCCACTTGCAATAATATGTATGAACCTTGAGGGCATGCTAAGTGAACTGTGTCAGAGAAAGACAAATTCTGTACGATCTCATGTACGGAATCTAAAAAAACCAAATTCATAGAAACAAAGTAGACTGGTGATTTGCTAGGGACTCGGAGGGGGGGGGTGGAGAAATGGGTGAAGGTGGTCAAACGGTACAAACTTCATTATAAGATGTACAAATCCTGGGCATGTAATGCATGGTGACTATGGTTAATGATACTGTATTGTAAACCTGAAAGCTGCTAAGACAGCAGATCCCAAACGTTCTAACCACACAAAAGAATGTTAAGTATGTGAGGTGATGGACACGTTAAACCTTACGGTGGTAATCATTTCACAGCATATACATATACTGAATCATCACTTAGGCATATCACACGTCGAGTACAGGCAGGCCTCATTTTATTGCTCATTGCTTTACTGCTTTTTTTTTACAAATTGAAAGTCTGTGGTGGCAACCCTGCATCAAGCACGTCCATCGGTGCCCTTTTTCCAACAGCATTTGCTCACTTCGTGTCTCTGTGGCACATTTTGGTAATTCTCGCAATATTTCAAACTTTCGTTATTATTATATTTGTTATGGTGATCTGTGATCAGTGACCCTTGACGCTACTATTGTAACTGTCTTGGGTGCCCCGAACCACGCCCATACAAGATGACAAACATAACTGTTGAATGTTGTGTGTGTTCTGACTGCTCCACTGACCAGCCGTTCCCCCATCTCTCTCCCTCTCCTTGGCCCTCCTCATTCCCTGAGACACAGTCTTGAAATTGGGCCAGTTAATAACCCTACAATGGCCTCTAAGTGTTCAAGTGATAGGAAGGGTCACATGTCTTTCACTTTAAATCAAAAGCTAGAAATGGGGCTTCCCTGGTGGCGCAGTGGTTGAGAGTCCGCCTGCCGATGCAGGGGACACGGGTTCGTGCCCTGGTCCGGGAGGATCCCACATGCCGCGGAGCGGCTGGGCCCGTGGGCCATGGCCGCTGGGCCTGCGCGTCCGGAGCCTCTGCTCCGCGGCGGGAGAGGCCACAAAAAAAAAGCTAGAAATGAATTAAGCTTAGTGAGGAAGGCATATTGAAAGCTGACAGGCCAAAAGCTTGGCTTCTTACGCCAAAGAGTTAGCCAAGCTGTGAGTGCAAAGGAAAAGTTCTTGAAGGAAATTAAAAGCGCTGCCCCAGTGAACACAGGAATAATAAGTAAAACGGTGTTATTGCTGATATGGAGAAAGTCTGAGTGGTCTGGATAGAAGAGCAAACCAGCCACAACATCCCTGTAATCAAAGCCTAATCCAGAGAAAGGCCCTAACGCTCTTTACTTCTATGAAGGCTGAGAGGTGAGGGAGCTGCAGAAGAAAAGTCTGAAGCTGGCAGAGGGTGACTCGTGAGGTTTCAGGAAAGAAGCCGCCCGCACAACATTGAAGTGCAGAGTGAAGCAGCGAGTGCTGAGGGAGAAGCTGCAGCAAGTTACCCGGAAGATGCGGCCAAAGTGGCTACACCCAACAACGGATTTTCAGTGGAGACGAAACGGCCTCATATTGGAAGAAGATGCCATCTCTGACTTTCATAGAGAGAAGTCAGTGCCTGGCTTTCAAAACTTCAAAGGACAGGCTGACTCTCTCGCTGGGGTTAATGCAGCTGGTGACTTTAAGGTGAAGCCAATGCTCATTTACCGTCCGAAAATCCTAGAGCCCCGAAGAATTATGCTAAATCTACCCCGCCTGTGCTCTGCAAATGAAACAGCAAAGCCTGGATAATAGCATATCTGCTTATGACACAGTTTATGGAATATTTTAAGCACACTGTTGAGACCTACTGCTCTGGAAAAAAAGGTTGCTTTCCAAATATTAATACTCACTGATGACGCACCTGGTCACCCAAGAGCTCTGATGGAGACGGACAGTGAGATGAACGCTGGTCTCATGCCTGCTAACACAACATCCACTCTGCAGCCCACGGTTCAAGGAGTAACTTTGACTTTCAAGTCCTATTACTTCAGATATACATTTGTAAGGCTTTAGCTACAGATGGACCTGGGCAAAGTCAACTGAAAACCTTCTGGAAAGGATTCACCCTTCTAGATGTTATTAAGAACATGTGTGATTCACAGGAAGAGGTCAAAATATCAACATGAACACGAGTTTGGAAGAAACTGATTCCAGCCCTCATGGATGACTTTGAGGGGTTCAAGACTTCAGTGGAGGAAGTCACTGCACATGTGGTGAAAACAGCAAGAGAACTAGAATTAGAAGTGGAGACTGCAGATGGGACTGAACTGCTGCAACCCCATGACGAACTTTAACGGATGAGCAGTGGCGTCTTATGGATGAACAAAGAAAGCGGTTTCTTGAGATGGAATCTAATCCTGGTCAGGATGCTGTGAAGGCTCTTGAAATGGCAACAAAGGATTTAGAAAATTACATAAACTTAGTTGACAAAGCAGCAGCAGGGTGTGAGAGGACTGACTCCAATTTTGAAAGAAACTCTACTGTAGGTAAAATGCAAACAGCGTCGCTGCTACAGAGAAACTGTTTGTAAAAGGGGCAGTCAATCGATGGGGCAAACATCACTGTCACCGTATTTCAAGAACCTGCCGTGGCCCCCCCAGCCCTCAGCAACCATCACCCTCATCAGTCAGCTGCCACCAACACCGAGGCAGGACGCGCCATGCCGACAGCAGAGGCTCAAAGGGCATTTGTGAAATTAAAGCACGAATGACGGGGAGGATTTCACGGGGACGGCGTGGCCTAGAAACGGCCCAGGTGTTACCTTCAGCGTTTCTAGTTCACCCAGGAAGTTACAGCTCACAAACTAGAAACCTATGAACCTAGACCAAGCCAAGCCTTAGGTGAAAAGAAAAACACGGGCTGAGGACACCTCGAGGGCTTACGTCACAGGCCTCACACGGCCCAGTTTGGTATTAAGAGCCTGAGACTCAGAGCCGGGCCAGCGGAGGTTCAGGTCGCCGGCTGGGGGCCTCGGCCAAGGCACAGCATCCTGCTGGGCTCGGTGTCCTGGGTGCAGAGTGGAGACAAGAATACCACAGAGGGTACGGAGGTGACACCTGCCTGAGCTGGCAGGGAAAGGGCCCCTGTCGTCATCCTTTGTGCCCCGAGGAGGGGCCTCGCCGGGGGAAGAGGGCAGGCAGCCGGGTTTCCGCCCCGTCGGTGCCCCACGAGTGACCAAGAAGCCGGGCCCGAGAGGAAGGAGCCCCGCGCAGCCACCCCAGGGCAGGGGATGCAGGGGACGTGCTCTCACCCGCTGGCTGAGCCTTTCTCCTCGTCACTCTCGTACTCAGCGAGGACCAGCTCGTCCTCCCCCCAGGCCAGCTGCTCGGGCCCCGTGCCTGCTGCCAGCATCTCCCTGCTCAGGCGGAGGAGACGCTCAGTTTCTTCATCTTCCTGTCTCTGCGGAGGAGCGTGGCCAGTGGGGAAAGAGAAAGAAACCTCAGCGCCAGAGCCCACCCCCTGGCGAGGCAGCCTCTGGGGGCCAGGCCAAGGGCAGCGACACACACGCCATCGACACGGGCCTCACCCGACGGGTGTCAAGGCCCCAGGATGAGTCCCTCAGCGCAGGCTGCCCTGCTACCGGACGAGGAGCACGTAGCCAGAGGGCACCGGGAGGGGCTGAGGTCCCGGCGCCCGCCCGCATCCGCTGCACCGTGAGGGCCCATGCAGGGGGACGCCACGCTGACACGGGCCACCACTCACCATGCGCTTGGCTGCGAACTTGAGCGACGCGTTGTGACGGATCTGCCGAAGGCGCTCCTCTCGCTTCTTCCTCCTGACCTGCCTCTCCTAGAGGGGAGGGAGCCAGAAAGGAGACCCCTGCAGGAAGCCCCAGCCTCCCACGGCCCCCGCGCACCTCCCTGCCTTGCCAGCCTCCTGTCGGCCAAGCTGTCGAGCTCGCTGCTGCGGGAAGTGTGCGCCTCCCTCCCGAAGCCCCACGCTCTCCATCCAGTGCAGCCCGTAAGCGAGTCTGCAGCCAGGGAAGCCTGTGGCCAATGGCAACGGTGCGGTTCCTTTCCTGGGAAAGAACGGGAACCGCCAACCTAGGGAAGGCCTGGTGACATCGGCTTTCTACTGACAGCGAGGGCGCAGCACCCTCCACCAGGGCGGTGGCCGGGGGGCTGAGGGGCACCGTGAGGACACGAGCTGTCCTGCTTCAGGATCCACCCGAAATCCTCCCGGAGGTCCCGTTTCCGGATCACCCCACCTCTCGTAACCCGATCTCACCTTTAGTCGGTCCACCAGGTCCCTTTCTTCTTTCTTCTGCACAAACTGAGTGACCCAGTCGGGCTCTCCAGCGGCCCTCGGGGAGCCTGGGCTCTGCTGGCAGGAGGGTGGGGGACACGGGGCCTGGCCCTTCCCATCGTTTAAGGGGTCGGCTCCGGCCTCAAGGAGATGCTCCTCCTCTTCCTGTTTCTTCTGTTCAAAGTCGCGGAGCCAGGAGAGGGCCCCACAAATGAGACTTAAGGATTTTCCCTACGGGAAGAAAAACGTTCTCAGAAATAGAGGATGAGAAACGAAGCTTCCCTAATGACCTTTCCTGTTTTGTTTTTTTAAAGCTTTTTTAAAAATTTTATTTTATTTTATTTATTTTTGGCTGCGTTGGTTCTTCGTTGCTGCACGCGGGTTTTCTCTAGTTGTGGCGAGCAGGGGCTACTCTTCGTTGCGGTGCGCGGACTTCTCATTGCGGTGGCTTCTCTTGTTGTGGAGCACGGGCTCTAGGCTGCGGGCTTCAGTAGTTATGGCACGCGGGCTCAGTAGTTGTGGCTCACTGGCTCTAGAGCGCAGGCTCAGTAGTTACGGCGCACGGGCTTAGTTGCTCCGCGGCATGTGGAATCCTCCCAGACCAGGGCTCGAACCTGTGTCCCCTGCCTTGGCAGATGGATTCTTAACCACTGCACCACCAGGGAAGCCCACCTTTCCCGTTTTAATAAAGCCTTCGAGGGAGGTCTGACTTTAAATATCAGAGGGTGCTCTAAGGCCAGCCTCGGAAAGGAAGGAAAAAGAAGGGGACTGGCAAGAGAACGGCTGGGGGAAAAAAATAGGAAAACGGGAGAAATAAAAGTGAAATTCTTTACTTATATGGCTCACTGGTCCTCAGAGAATGAAAGTGACTTATCAAGTTGTATATAAGTACTGCAGGCCATCATAATCAGAAGAATGGGAGAAACTGAATCAACAGCCCAGAAAATAAAGCCAAAAGAACGCACAGCCTGGAATCCCGGATACGACTTGCTGGCGGGGAGCTGCAGCCAACGTGCGGACAGAAGGTGACCAGCCCCATGAGTCCCAGTGTCAGGAAACGTTAAAGCAACCAACTGCTCTGGGAGCACAACTGTTGGCTTAAAGACCAGAATTCTCCCCGCAGGTCCTTGATATGGGGTGAATTGTGTCCCCTCAAATTCACATGTTCAAGTCCTAACCCCCAGTGTCTCAGAATGGGACCCTACTTGACAGTAGGGTCATAGCAGATGTACTGAGTTAAGAGGAGGGTGGCCCTGACCCAGTAAGACCGGTACCCTTGTAAAAAGGGGAAATGTGGACACAAAGGCAAGGAAGGCAGACGATGGGAAGAGCCGTGGAGAAGCCCGCCGTCCACACGCGGAGGAGGGGGCCTGGACAGCCCTGCTGACACCTCATTCGGGACCTCCGGCCTCCAGACTGTGAGACGATAAATTCCCGCCATTGTGCCCACTCCATCTGTGGTGTTTTGTGATGGCAGCCCGGGCAGAGGAAGGTAATAATTTTATGATGAAGTGTGATACTGAGAGACCACTGGATGCTGTGAGCGGAACAGGCATAAGTACCTTAAAAACTACACAAACCTTTAAAAGACAACTATCGACTCTTAAAAAAGAAACAAAAGATTATTCAAGAAAAAAAAAGAGACTAAAAATAGGTAACCACACCAGGGAGGAAGCTCACCTTATCTACTACCACAGGAAGGTCCCAACGACTAAGATCAATAAGGCGAGAAACAGCGGCATAAGCTTGTAATTTCAACATATTCTATCCAAGTGTATTTCTGTTATTCTTTTATTTTTTTTTTTTGCAGTACGCGGGCCTCTCTCACTGCTGTGGCCTCTCCCGTTGTGGAGCACAGGCTCCGGACGCGCAGGCTCAGCGGCCATGGCTCACGGGCCCAGCCACTCCGCGGCATGTGGGATCTTCCCGGACCGGGGCACGAACCCGTGTCCCCTGCATCGGCAGGCGGACTCCCAACCACTGTGCCACCAGGGAAGCCCCCAAGTATATTTCTTAAGAAACAGTTAAAAGACTTAAAAGCACCTGCCCAAGGAACAACGTTTGATAAATGTGACTTTTTAAATGATAGGCACTGTTCTTTGATTCAGTGTTTCACGTGACTTTCAAGAGAGGAAGATGAGATGCTTAACAATGTCAGATGTGGCAGGTGGTCGGATGGGGACCTGAGCTCCTCAGATCTAATTACAGGAGGTCGCTCCTGACCCCAACCAGTCTTCCGGGGGGGGGGTCAGGAGGGGAGAAGTCCCAGGCACTGGGCTTATTTATTTATTTTTGGCTGCACTGCACAGCACGCGGGATCTTAGTTCCCCAAGCAGAGATCGAACCCACAGCCCGTGCAGTGCAAGCGCAGAGTGGACCACCAGTGAAGTCCCCACGTGCACTGGGTGTAAATGGAAGGTCGGATGCTGGTAGAAAGATGCTACTTTAAAAACCCCTCGGGCTTCCCTGGTGGCACAACGGTTAAGAATTCGTCTGCCAAGGCAGGGGACACGGGTTCGAGCCCTGGTCCGGGAAGATCCCACATGCTGTGGAGCAACTAAGCCCGTGCGCCACAACTACTGAGCCTGCACTCTTGAGCCTGTGCGCCACAACTACTGAATCCCACGCGCCTAGAGCCCGTGCTCCGCAACAAGAGAAGCCACCGCAATAGGAAGCCTACGCACCACAACGAAGAGTAGCCCCCGCTCGCCACAACTAGAGAAAAGCCCGCGCGCAGCAACAAAGACCCACCGCAACCAAAAAAAACAAAAAACCCTCACTCTGCACAGTATCTTCATGACCCATGTTGTGTGAACTGGCGGAACGGAGCCTCTCCCACTCGCTGTATCTGAAGGAACAAAACGGAACAAGAGAGCGGCCCATCCGCCCTCTTCCTGCCCCAGGAGATCGTGTCATCCCAGGAGAGAGTGACACACTCCCGTCAGTGGATGAGAAGGAATAAGTCGCTTTCCTTCGTTCATTCATTACACACACACAGCTTAAGAGCCCCGAGGCCGACCGTGCCAAGCTCCCCGCAGATGACGGGGACACAGAGGAGAGGACCTCAAGGTCCTCGTCCTCCAGGAGGTCACAGCAGCACCCACACAGGCAGCTAGCTCTCACGCGGCACTTGCTCTAGAAGGTAATAAAGGGCAAGAGAGAAGTGGGAACGTAACAGTCCTCCGCGGCCAGCCTCTAACAAACCCCCTCCTCCCAGGCCAGGAAGGAAAACTGAGGGGCTCTGGACTGGACCCCTCCGGCCCTCAGTAACCCAGTTCCTGGAGAGTAAACCAATATGTCGGATCTGTGGATAAGTCAGAGTAATTTCCACGTTTCTCAGCATCAAAGCGGTCATGCGCCCAGAAAAATCCGGAAGGTTTCAGTGGTTTCCATGCCATTAAAATTCTCATTTGCCTTTAGCCTAATTTTTCTCAGACCCCGGGCCTGTGTTTAACGGCTTAACAGACAGAAACGGCCGCTACTCAGAAAGAACGACTTTGCTCAACCTCAAACCACGACTCTCTGCACATGCAGACAAGCACGCTGGCTCTGACCTGTCATCAGAGTCTCCCTAGACCCTCTTCAGGCCCCAAATACTTACGGTGCCAGTTGGACTCTCAAATATCCCAATCTTGCCAGCCTCCAACACCTGGTACAGCGCTGCCATGAAGTCTTTCTGGATGGCATAGGGTGTGAAGGGAAAAGGGAAGTGGACGCCACCAGCCTCTTCCGTTTTATCAGCCATGGTCCTGGGGGGTAAAGAGAAAATCTAGTAGCTCTCTGACGGGCCAGGCAGTACTGGCCCGAGATCCTGAACGGTTCCTAGGAGGGGCCTCAACACTAGTCATGGACCTCCTCCCCAGGTGGGACATGTTCTGCAAGCAGAGGCTATGCTCCTTCCCTCACGTGCCTCCCCATGAGGCCTGGCCACAGTCGCTGTCCATCCAGGAACGTTCATCACAGCGGGATACAGGGGGACGCGGCCCAGGAAGCCCTGCCGGAAACCCCTGCCATTCTGCCCGCGTGCACACCTTTCTAAGGGCCTGGAGATTTCTTTTGGAGAGCCCGTAATTACTTCTGCAGTCATTAATTTCTCTTCTCCCACATCTCCCAGCCATGTCTCCCAACATCGCAGGACAAAACTGCTTCTCCTGCCCCTGCTGTGAAGACCTAAGAGGTCGTGACCCACAGGCGGAGAAACCCGAGGATAGCTTTTCTGCATGTCACACACCCATCCTTACCCAACAGGCATCTTCCGTTTGCATCTAATTCATCCCAGCCGCCATTTCCAGTACAAACCAGAGCCGCCCCCTAAGAGCCTTCCCTGGGGCCCCAGCCTGGAGGGCCCTCTGCACGGCGGCTGAGCCCTGGCTGGAAGGGCTTCCCAGAACCGAGGCCTCGGCACTTGTCTGCCCCTGCAGGCCCAGGTCTAAGAAAAACATCTCTGCTCCACACTTATTCCACGTTTTCCCTCCTCTTCTGACCCTGATCTCTCTGAGACAGCTTTGACACACCCCTTCTTCCTTCAGTCACCGTTTTCCATCCGGGCCCCACTCTGTCTTTGGAAGTCACTGCTCTGAGCTATTGAAGCAGGCCCAGCTCACCTCAGTACAAATATGAATAAATCTAAATCCCATTTATGCCTTTGCTACGTAACTGGCCTCAGGAAGACCAGTGACCACGTCAATTCATTTAACAGAGAAGGGAGCTGCGTGATGTTCTTCCAGTTAAGAGTTTAGGGGCAGTTAAAACGAGGACCGAGGGGGAGGGATGACGATAAGAAGGATGACTTAAAACCAGGACAATTCAATCCAAGAGGGAAGTGTGTAATCAGAAACCCAGTAAAACGTGAAGGGAAAGGAGAACGGCCCTAACAAACTCTGAGCACCTGCCCTGTGTTAAACGCTCTGCAGGCCCTTCCACTTCTGGGGTCTCGTTTAATCTGTACAACACTGTAAGCAGATGGTCTTTGGATCCTGACGCTTACAGAAATTAAGTAACTCTTCAAAGACTCAGCTCAGAAAGGAAACCCAGGGATCCAAACCCAGGTCCACATGGCTCTGTTTGAGTCCAACTCACGTGTCTGCAACAGAGAACTAGCATAAATAAAAGGGAGATTTACTGAAAAGATACATATTGAGAGACTGAGAATACAGAAGACCTGGAGAAACCAAGCGCAGAAGCCACGGACAGGGTGGGACTCCCTGCAGACGAGAACTGCAAAGTGGTTCAGGTTCCAAGATGGATCCAGGAAGCCCACCAACGGCAAACACCCGCGGATGCCCCGCGGATTCCCATTCTCCTGCTCCGTCGTCGCGGGCCAGGTGGAGCCTGCCCGGGCTCCTCTGCTCGCCTGGCAGCTTCTGCTTTACCCCAAAGTCAGCCTGCACGCCACCTCTGCCTGCAGCCCCCTCGACCTCTGGCTTCAGCTCCCACTGCCAAGCGAAGTCTTTTCTTGTTTCGTAGTTCTAAATCCCAAGAGAAAAATCTGACCCGTCCCTCCTCTCCTTGTAAGACAGATCACTGGGCAGCCTAGAGACGGCTGGGTGAGGACCCCACCCTGATCCAATCAGCCTGCGTCTCGCACCTGCCTCTCGCACCTGCCGTCCCCGCCTGCTTGGAGTCCTCAATGTTTAGGACTCAGCTCAGCTCCTCAGAGAGGCCTCTCCCTGTATGTGGCACCCTCCAGTGGTCAAATACCCCCCTCCAAACACACAGACACACACACAGACACAGACAGACAGACAGACAGACACACACACACCCTCCACTCGGCTGAAGTCACTTTTTTATCTCACTTATCTGAAGTACTCTTGCTTTTGTTCATAGGTCTTAGCACTATGCGAATTTATTTACTGTCCTCCCCCATATTCATAGAATATGAATAGCATAAAAGGAGGAGCCTTGTCGGTCTTGTTCTTCCCCCAGCATTCAGAACAGGTGCTTCGGCACTCAGCAGGCATTCAGGAACAATTTGATGAATGAATGGCCAGCTTGAGGTGGGAGCCGTGGGCGGGTTTCTGCTCCTCGGAGGGGTGGGGAGAGGAAGTCTGTGACTTAAATATTTAGGCCGAGGGCCAGTTCTTCAATGGTTTCAAACTGCTTCCATATAACCTCACAACCCTATGTGGCCAAGATTTTTATTAGCTCTATTTTACAGCTGAAATAACTGAACCTCAGAAAGGTTAAGTGACTTGCCCACAGTCACTCAGCAAGGGCTTGAGTCCAAGATTTGAAAGCACATCTGCCTCCAAGCTGTAGATTTCTGATCTTCCTCCCACCAGGGTAAGTAGGGTGGAAAGACTCAGTTACCAAACTTTAGAATGACAACACGAAACAATACAGAACAAAAGTAATTATTATTCCACTTCTCCGTGGGTGGTAATTACGGATCTCATTATTCCAGGAGCAGCACAAGCTAAACCATAAGTTGAAAGAAGGGTTTAGCTAAATCCATGAATAATGGATATACTAAGAGCTATTAAGGATGTTTGGTGGAACTTTTCCCGACCTCTTCAGGCTGGCTGCGTGGACACGAGCTCCCCCCCAAGTTCTCCCTAGAACTCCCCACCAATGCGAAGGCAAATCTCATGCTCATTAAATGGGCGAAGATACGTGAGAGCATCTCGGGGCATGTTAGTCCTGAAAGTGCTCATTTTCTTCAGTCTTCGATGATCACTTATTTGCCTGGGTACAAACTATTGCTACAGACTGAATCGTGTCCCCCTCCCCGCCCCGCCTCCAAATTCATGCGTTAAAGCCCTAACCCCCAATGTGAGGCTGTATCTGCAGAGAGAGCTTTTAGGGAGTAATGAACATGAAATGAAGGAGGTAATCAGGGTTAAATGAAGTCCTAAGAGTGGGGTCCTAAACTCTTATAAGGACTGTGGCCTTGAATTCCCAGCCTCTAGACCTGGGAGAGAGAAGTTTCTATTGTTTAAGCCACCCAGTCTATGGCGTTTTGTTATGGCAGCCTGAGCCGATGAGACATCCATGTCCAGGTACCATCCTACTGTCCCCCTCCTAAAGTGCTTTAACGTCACACACCTGGGAGACGACCCGGCTCCAGCGCACCTGCTGGGAATCCGGAGCTGGCCCCAACCCCATATTCGCATCTTGCTTCTGTCCCCCTCCCAGCTCCGCCCGCAGAGCTCTCACACTGGGCTAACATTTCTCTCCACTTTTCTCGGCACTGCCTCCCACACGCTGGTCCATTCCAGCCATCGCACTTCTCCTGCTCCACCTTGGTCCCCCGGGCGGCAGGAGGGCTCTGGGGTCAGACTGCCCAATGTGGGATCCCGGCTGTATCCGTGCTAAAGTCCACATCCCTGAGCCTGTTTCCTCACCTGCGGGGGACAGGTAACAGCACATTCGGTAGCGCTGCAGGGACCAGCAGGCACTACAACGTAAGGAACTCACGCTTCGCACGGCCGGCGGATCCGCCCCGCGGCCGGCGGCTCACGGCCAGGTCCCGCCCCGCGGCCTCCCCAGCCCTTGGATTGGTGTCTGGCCTGTCAATCACATGTCAAGCCCGCCCCAGCTCGGGGACGTTTTCCCGCCGCCGGCCCGGCCCGCCCCCTTGCATTTCTCCCGGAGCCTGCCTTTTCTCCTTTTGCTCCGCGTCCTCGGCACCGCGCTCACCTTCCTCGGCGGGAGGGCTGCTCCGCCGAAACCCGGCCGGCGAGGAGTCCGAGCGGACGCCACTGAACCTGAAACCCCGGCTCGCCGGTGTCGGCGTCCCCCACGGAAGCCCGTCGCGATGCACGCCCCGCGCCAGTGCGCGTGCGCACTCCGGGGCTCGGCGGGGGCCGGTTGCCTGTTGTGCCACTGCGCTTGCGCGGCGGGCTCGTCCAGGCCTCGGTCTGCGTTACCCGGAAGACCGACCTGCGTTGCACAGCCCATTTCGCTGCGCGTGCGCACTCCGTGTCTTGCTGGGGCTGGACCTCCCCTTTTTGCGTCACTGCGCTTTCGCGGCTGGCTCGCGGGAGGGAGGGGCCGTCGGAGGCTGTGGTCGCGACAGGGTGTTCTTCCTACCCGTGCCGCGCGCCAGCTGTGGAATGTTCGCGCCTCCGCTAGCTGGCGCCCATAATCCTGGGAGCTCAGCAGTCGCTTGACTTCAGTTGGCCGTGTTTATCAAACACCTGAGGGGCCAGGTGCTGTAGCTGACTCAGGAAGCCTGTATTCTGGTCCTGAAACTGAGCCCCTGTAAAACCAGTTTCCTCTGCTCAGTTCATGATTAACCTCTCTGTCCAAAACTTTATTCCCTTTCTTATTCCGTGCCTGTTCCCCTCAGGATTGAGAAGTATCAACAAAAAGAAAAATGGGGCAATTGGAACTGAGCAGGGCCCTCCCGCCCAAAAGCCACCCTATGTCCTCCGTTTCTTGTTCGTAGAAAAAGACTTTAGGGGCTTCCCTGGTGGCGCAGTGGTCAAGAATCTGCCTGCCAATGCAGGGGATATGGGTTCGAGCCCTGGGCCGGGAAGATCCCACATGCCTTGGAGCAACTAAGCTCCTGCACCACAACTACTGAGCCTGCGCTCTAGAGCCCGCGAGCCACAACTACTGAGCCCGTGTGCCGAGAGCCTGTGCTCCACAACGAAAAGCCACCGCAATGAGAAGCCCGCGCATCGCAACAAAGAGTAGCCCCCGCTCCCCACAACTAGAGAAAGCCCGCGCACAGCAACGAAGACCCAACGCAGCCAAAAATAAATAAATTTTAAAAAAGAAATTAGAATTTCTTTAAAAAAAAGAAAAAGACTTTAGCTTCCGACGGTTCCCTAAGTTCCAAGGGACGGCACAGGTAGTTACTAATGAGGGAAATGAGGCAATGCAGAAACAAAGGAAAGCAGTTAACCAAGAGAAGTAAGAACAATAGTTCAGGGATAAACTCTTATGTATATGCCTCCTCAAGGCATATACCTAACAATCTGACACTTACCTTTGAGTTTTTCTGCAGAAACTAAGACACCTCCCCCAGGTGGAGGATGGTGACTACACGCTGAGCACAAGCATGTGGACTCCAGACGGTTAGGAACCAGAAGGTTGCCGATTAAGATTCCTGAAACACCACCCTGCTACCTCACCACTGACCAGTCAGAAGCGCTCACCCCAAAGGTTGCCTTTAAAAACACTTCCCTGAAAGCCATGGGGAGTTCAGGTCTTGTGAGCCTGAGCCTGAGCTGTGCTCCTCTCTTGGCCCTGCAGTAAACGCTGTACTTTCTTTCACCACAGCCCAGTGTCAGGAAATTCACTTTGCTGTGTGTAGTTCGGTCTGGTTAATAGTCCTCGCTCCTGCCAGACCTTAATATATTGGTTATTTTACCTCTATAATGGACAGTACCTGCCCTGCCCACCTCTGCAGGGTTGAGACCAGGTGAGGGAAAGCACTCTGGAAGCCAAGTTTAGGATTGTTGCTCCTGGGCGCCAGCCCTGCTTGGAGGAGCACACCTGGTCGGTGTCAAAGCACATCACCTTCACCTCCCTGGACGTGGGTTCTCCTTTGTCCAGCAGGGGATAGCACTGCATGATCCCTGTGAGCTTTTCTGAAGGCATATCCAGTGTGTGTTTTCCAACACCACCCAGTAACCCGATTCTGACACTATCTATGTGGAGGTAACTGGGATCCCACACGTTAGGAGCTCAGTCCCACATGACTGCGACGTGAGACACCAGTCACTAGGTTGTCACCTGTGCTGCTCACCTACTGGCTGTAAGTCAAGAGGTTCCCACGGCCTCCTCCTTGGGTTTGATTAATTTGCTAGAGTAGCTGACGGAATTGCCAGCTACAAATTGGCCCTTGCCATCTACCTCTACGAGGATTAAATCACGAGCCGCTGCAGCTGCTGACCTTCAACGCCCCCTGAAAGGAGTTCAGGGCAGAGGTCAGGAATGAGGCCCTCTGTGCTCTGGGAAAAACTGGCAGAACAGGTCTTTAGATAGAAATTTTCAGGAGAAGATTTTATGAGCCCAATTCTTGCATCTCCTCATATCCAGAAAAGCACTAAAGTCATCAACGGGGACATCGCCTCCTCCTGACTAGCAGCCAGGCTCTGCCAACATGTGTGCTTGACTGCACGTCCCCCCTTCACTAAAATCATACAGAACACTCACCTTCCCCCCCCCCGCCCCGCCCCGCCCCTCTCTGGAGCAGTTCCTCAGAGCTATCCGAAATGCTGTTTCCCAGGCCATAGTCCTCATTTTCCCCCAATAAAACTTAACGCACAACTCTCACACTGCACTTTTTTTCTTCAGTCGACAGAACTGAGGAAAGCATTTTACTTACTAGATCACCAGTTTATGTAAAAGGATATAACTCAGGAGCAGCAGGATGAAGAGATGCACAGGACAAGGGTGTGGCAGGGGGCACAGAGCTTCCACTCCCCCGCTCCTCCGCACGCCCACCAACCCGGAAGCTCTCCAAACCTCACCCTTCCGCGTATTTAATGGAGGCTTCATTACACAGGCAAAGGTTGATTCAATCATCGGTCATTGGTGACTGAATTCAGTCTCCAGCCCTTCTCCCCTCCAATCACTCAGTTGGTTCCCCTGGCAACCAGCCCCCATCCTTAGGCTGGTTACCTAGGGGCTTTCCAATAATCACATCATTAACATAACAAGAGACACCTCTATCGCTTTCCTCACTTAGGAAGTTTCTAGGGTTTTAGGAGCTCTGCTAGGATCGGGGACTAAGACCAAAAATATAATTATTATCACAATATCACAGGATGGGTCTATGAAATCACAACTGGGGTCATTTTATGCTAAGTGCTCCCTGGGAATGACCTTGGTAATTGGCGTGACTTCCCAGAAGGATCAAGAAACATTCTGGACAGTTTCTGGGGCTTAAAGGAAAGGCCTTCCAGGAAAGGCGCCAGTGTTACAAACTGTGTGAAAACTTGGGGGTGGGAATTTACAAAAGGATGGTTCCAGAGTCGGTATTTTTGTCAGTACTTCCAACTATCGGTGACTGGGGTAGTTTGAAAAGGGCAAAGAACTAACACCCTTCAGGGTCTTGGAAGGTGGCCCACCAAAATCCTGAAAAGGTCTCTGATGCCTCAGTTTTAAGTTCATGTAAATGTTGCATTTACTATACAAACACTGTTTGTTTTAGCATTTAAAAAGCTGTTTTAAAGTAATTGTCGGGCTTCCCTGGTGGCGCAGTGGTTGAGAGTCCGCCTGCCGATGCAGGGGACGCGGGTTCGTGCCCTGGTCCGGGAAGATCCCACATGCCGCGGAGCGGCTGGGCCCGTGAGCCATGGCCGCTGAGCCTGCGCGTCCGGAGCCTGTGCTCCGCAACGGGAGAGGCCAGCGAACCGCCAAAAAAAAAAAAAAAAAAGTAATTGTCATCTGGTAAACTTGACACTTCAAGAAGATGCATTGGACTTGGGTCTATTTCTTCAGAGTTCCTCCTCCCCGCTCTCCACACACACACACTCCTAGGGTATGAAATCCCTAATTTAAGACGCACCATTAGAGGAATAGAAGGTGATAAGACTTGAAGTCTGGATGTAGAAGACTTTAAACAGTAAGCTAATACGTTTAGACTTTATCTTATAAGCAATTTGCACATCACTGAAATGGCTTTTGAACAGACGAGTGAAATGGCAAAATCAATGCCTTGGAAATAACAAGCCAGAAGCAGTGTGAAGAATGTTGGCCCGGGAGAGACCAGAAGCAAGTGAACAAGTCAGGTTATGCAGTAAACCAGACAATGCCAGGGACTTGGACCTCTAGAGTAGCGATGGGAATGGGGGATGGATGTGGTTAAACCAGGATGTAAACCCAGACTATGTCCCTCTATCCTCCCCTCATCCCTCATCCTCACCCCAAGGGTTTATTTAGAGAACGATGCTTCTAACTTAAGGCCTTGGGCTTTGTCCCAAAGGTAAAATCAGAAGTTTGCCCCATGTGGACCACCTCTCCATTTCTTGCTAATGGCATTCATTGAATGAACTCAAACACCTTAACAAACTCCTCTCAGAACTCAAGGCCAGGGAGAAAAGTTTTTCTACTTACGTACGAATATGCTTTCTATAACTTGGCCGTGAGAGCTCTTTAAACTCATTATGTATTCCTCTTTGCCTTCGCCGCTAGTAATCTCAGCTACATGTTGTGCATTGTTTTAGCATTGCAGTGGAAAGCATTTTTTGATACTTTCTTTTTTTCTGTTCTCATTGCTTCTTGCTAATTCTAAGTACAGGCCCTAGTAAAATCAGACCACCTGGATTCAGATCCCGGCTCCACCGTTAACCGGCTGGGTGGCCTTGTCAGGTTGTTTTAACTCTCTGAGCCTCAGTTTTCTCACTTAGGAAATGGAGATAATAACAGGACCCACCTTATAGGATTCTTGTGAAAGAAACGAGATCATCTGGGTAACATAAAGGGCTCAGCCCCATGCGTGCCACATTATAAAAGCTCAACGAAAGTGAGCTATTACTAATATTTTGGTTTGTTTGATTTTTACTTTATATTGGAGTATAGTTGATTTACAATGTGTTAGTTTCAGGGGTACAGCAAAGCGATTCAGTTATACATATACATACATCTATTATTTTTCAGATTCTTTTCCCATTTAGGTTACTACAGAGTATGAAGTAGGGTTCCCTGTGCTATACAGTAGGTCCTTGTTGATGATCTGTTTTATATATAGTAGTGTGTTTATGTTAATCCCAATCTCCTAATTTATCCCTCCCCCCCAAACTGTTACTAATATTGATTGGGTTTAGTTTTAGTGTCTATGCTTTTATTATATTTCCTTAGATCCCCTTTAGAAAGAGTTGTGATATAAACCTAACAATAAATAAATAAAATCTAATAAAATAAAAGTAAAGTTGGGTCCTGACTAACTGTGTAAACTTTTACATTTTGGCCTTTGGCAATTGGAAGAGCAGAAATAAGGAGGCCAGGAGTGATATGTTGAGAAGGAGCACGAATATTCAGTTTCTGAGATATTTAAAGTTATGCAGTTTGATGGGGCACACCGTAGTGTGTTTGTTTGTGTCGGGGGGGGGGAGGGAAGGGGTCATCCATGTACAGGCAGGACCAGGACCTCTCAAAGGCATCTTAATCCAGGGTATAGCCTGGCCTTGGCATTCATTCATTCAATAAATATTAACTGAGCATCAGTCCCGAAGCTGAATTATCTTAGTAAGCTCAGAAAGTATCAGGCTCATTACAAACGCAGGATCACAACATTTACCTTCACACTAATTCATTTATAAAGGAGTCATTTCCGGTGAGCATAAGCTAATTTTTCTCTTCCTATTTGGGAAGCCAATGTGAACTGCAAGATTGCTTGGTGACCATTAAGTCAAAAAAAGGAAAACATATGAATTTGAGTGAGATGCATTACCTATGCACTGGGCAAGTCCCACGAACTGTGCCTGTCCTATAAGAGAAAACGCTTTTCTAGAGACCAGCTTGTTCCCATTCTCAGACCCCATGTGCCTCTCCCTGGAATAGTGCCAGATGCACCCTAATCATACTTGTTTCTCTGAATCCTAGTTTCTTTGATAACTATGTTCAGTATATATCTAGCTAGATTAATTTTGCTCATTAAGCCACATTCTAGTGGGTGTGGGATACAGTCTGTTTCCTCACATAATAGGTTGAACTAATTTGTCAAACTTAATTTTCAAGGGCCCCACTTTCACTGTCTCGATGAGGTATTCAGTGGTGTTTGAAAATGGGGGACTAGAGTTCAGACAGAAGTAGGAGCTGGATATATGGATTTGATCACCCCTAAAGCTATAGTAAGTAGTAGTATTTCTGAAGGAATGAATAGTTAAAAAAAAGAAAAAAAAACAGGCAGCATCCACATGCAAAAGAATGAAGTTGGACCCTAACCATACACCACACATAAAAATTAACTCAAAATGATTTAAACTTAACAGCTAAACTATAAAAGTCTTAGAAGGAAAAATATGGGAAGAACTTCATGACATTGGATTTGGCAATGATTTCTTGGATGACATCAAACGCAAAGGCAGCAAAAGTAAAAATAAGTTGGACTACAACAAAATTTAAAACTTCTGCGCATCAAGAGACACAATCAACAGAGTGAAAAGACAATCTACAGAATAGGAGAAAATATTTGCAAATCATGTATCTGACAAAAGGCTAATATCTAGTACATATAAAGTACTTCTACAACCGATCAACAAAAAAGAAGACAACCCAATTTAAAAATGGGCAAAAGACCTGAACAGGTATTTCACCAAGAAAGATATACAAATGGTCAACAAGCACATGAAAAGATGCTCAACATCATTAATCATTAGGGAAATGCAAATCAAAACCACAGTGAGCAACCATTTCACACCCATTAGGATGGATGCTATTAAAAAAACAGAAAACAACAAGTGTTGGCAAGTCTGTGGAGAAAAGGAAACTCTTGTGCACTGTTGGTGGCAAAGTAAATTGGTGCAGCCACTATGGAAACAGTATGGAGGTTCCTCAAAAAATTAAAAATAGAATTACCACATCCAGCAATTTTACTTCCAGGTATATACCCAAAAGAAGTGAAAGCAGGGACTCAAACAGATATTTGTACACCCATGTCCATAGCCACATTATTCGCAGTAGCCAGAAGGTGGAAACCACCCAAGTGTCCATCAACAAATGAATGGGTAAACAAAATGTGGTATCTCCCTGAGGTGGAATATTATTCAGCCTTAAAATAGAGGGAGATTCTGACACATGCTACAGCACAGATGAACCTTGAAGGCATTATATGTATTAGTCAGGGTTCTCCAAAGACACAGAACCAACAGGATGTATCTATAGAGATATTTATTTTAAGGAATTGGCTCATACAATTATGGAAGCTTGGTAAGTCCAAAATCTGAAGGAGACTGGCACCAGAGCTGGCACCCTGGAGACTCAGAGAACAACCGCAGTTCAAGTACAAAGGTTATCTACTAGCAGAATCTCTTCTTGCCCTGGGGATATCAGTCTTCGTTCTATTAAGGCCTTCACCTGATTAGAAGAGGCTCACCCACATTACGAAGAGTAATCTGCTCTACTCAAAGTCCACTGGTGTAAATGTCAACCTCATCTAAAAAACACCTTCACAGAAATATCCTGATTAATGTTTGACCAACTATTTGGGCACCATAAAAATAACCATCACATTATGTTAAGTGAAATAAGCCTGTCACAGTATGATTCCAATATATGAGTTACTTAGATTCATAGACAGAAAGTAGAATGGTGGTTGCCAGGGCCTGATTCAAGGGGGAAATTGGGAGCTGTTTTTGTTTTTTAAATTTATTTTTTTTAATTAATTAATTTATTTATTATTTTTTTTTATTTTTGGCTGTGTTGGGTCTTCGTTTCTGTGCGAGGGCTTTCTCTAGTTGCGGCAAGCGGGGGCCACTCTTCATCACGGTGCGCGGGCCTCTCACTCTCGTGGCCTTTCTTGTTGCGGGTTGCGGAGCACAGGCTCCAGACGCGCAGGCTCAGTAGTTGTGGCTCACGGGCCTAGTTGCTCCGCGGCATGTGGGATCTTCCCAGACCAGGGCTCGAACCTGTGTCCCCTGCATTGGCAGGCAGATTCTCAACCACTGCGCCACCAGAGAAGCCCGGGAGCTGTTTTTTGATGGGTATAGAGTTTTAGTTTTGTAAAAGGAAGAGAGTTCTGGAGGTTGTTTCCACAACTACACGAATGTACTTAATGCTACTCAACTGTACACTTAAAAATGGCTAATATGGTAAATTGTATGTTGTGTGAATTTTACAATTAAAAAATTTTTTTAATATTTATTTATTTATATTTATTTTTGGCTGCATTGGGTCTTCGTAGCTGCGTGCAGGCTTTCTCTAGTTGCAGCGAGTGGGGGCTACTCTTTGTTGTGGTGTACAGGCTTCTCATTGTGGTGGCTCCTCTTGTTGCGGAGCACAGGCTCTAGGCACGTGGGCTTCAGTAGTTGTGGCACGCGGGCTCAGTAGTTGTGGCTCGGGGGCTCTAGAGCGCAGGCTCAGTGGTTGTGGCACACAGGCTTAGTTGCTCCGCGGCATGTGGGATCTTCCCGGACCAGGGCTTGAACCCATGACTCCTGCATTGGCAGGTGGATTATTAACTACTGCTCCACCAGGGAAGTCCCTGCTCAGCACTTTTATGTTCATTATCTCTTTTATCCTGCAGCAATGTTGAAAGACTAAGTAAATCCATCAGGTTTGGGTTTGCCTGTGTCAGAAAACTCAAATAACATTGGTTAAAATAGATGAAATTTTACTTCTACCCCCCTTCCCCCAACAGACAGAGTCTGAAGGTAGGTTATCCAAGCTGGTGAGCAGCTCTGCTATCATAACTGACCTGGGTTCTTTCCATCTTTTTGCTCAGCCATCATCAATATGCCACTTCCTCCTGACAGTCCAGGACCTGCTTAGTTCCAGCACCATGTCCACATTCTAGCCACCAGGAAGCCAGGCTGGACAAAGTGGGTGCACGTGTCCTACTAGAGCACTTCTCAGAAAGTCAGACAGGCCACCTTCCCTTATGCCCACTTGGTCCGAACATGGTTATGTGGCCACGCCAGCGGCGGGGAGGATGGGAAACATTGCCTTTACTCTAGGCATCCAAATGCACAGTTAAAAAAAGTAAGAGGGGCTGGGACTTCCCTGGAGGTGCAGTGGTTAGGGCTCCGCGCTTCCATTGCAGGGGGCACGGGTTCGACCCCTCGTCATGTGGCCAAAAGATAAATTGACCCCTCGTCATGTGGCCAAAAGATAAATAAATAAAATAGGAGGGGGGGAGAATGGGTGTTGGGGGACAGCAATACCACAGAAGTTATCATAAAGGCCATTCGGTAGATGAGAAACCAGCCACAGGGAAGGGAAGCAAGGCACTTGCATGTAGCACGAAAGAACCAGATGGTGGGAAACATTATGTGCAGCAAGGATTCAGATCCAAGTTTTAGAATGTTTTTCTGAAACTAAATTAGAATGGACCCCAAGTTATCCCAACAGCATGTCCCCTACTTCCTTGAGGGAGCGGTAGGGCTGGAGTTGCTGCTGCTGCACCGTGTACAATCCACAGCTCTGACCTGCAATCTCAACAGACGCAGGCAAGCGCATCAGGCCCACGGGTCTCACCCGACTTGAGGACACAGAAAAGAAAGACTGAATGCCAGGTGCCGTGAGTCTGCCCCCTCCCGCCCCTCCCCCCACCGAGTCCTCCCTGTTGTCACATGAAACTACCTGAAGGTCGAAGGACACACTTCCAGAGTTGTTCCTGTCACTTGGGTTTATCCCCAGTCCCCAGAAATTAGGATGGAAGCCGTTTGTCTTAGGATGAGAAACTAAGTTTTATTGACAAATGTATACGCTGACAGCCAACAATCCCCTAGGGAGATAAAGGACAGGAAACACTGTATCTGCTAAGATCAAAACTGTCTCCTTGGGCTACCCTGGTGGTGCAGTGATTAAGAATCCGCCTGCCGATGCAGGGGACATGGGTTTGAGCCCTGGTCCGGGAAGATCCCACATGCCACGGAGCAACTAAGCCCACGTGCCACAACTACTGAGCCTGCGCTCTAGAGCCCGTGAGCCACAACTACTGAGCCCGTGTGCCACAACTACTGAGCCTGCGCTCCAGAGCCTGAGAGCCACAACTACTGAGCCCATGTGCCAAAACTACTGAGCCTGCATGCCTAGAGCCCGTGCTCCACAACAAGAGAAGCCACCGCAGTCAGAAGCCCGAACACTGCCATGAAGAGTAGCCCCCACTCGCCGCAACTAGAGGAAGCCAGCGCACAGCAATGAAGACCCAATGAGGCCAAAAATAAATAAATAAAATGAATTTTTAAAAAAAAATTATAAAAATATGGTTTCTCAGACTCCACTCCAGATGTGCTATTCGGGGTCCTCACTCCCCAAGCAAACTGCATTCTCAGAGGGCAGAGTTAGTATCTTTCAGAGAGAGCTCCATGTCTCCACAGGACACCACAGTGCTGCCCACAGAAAAGGCTCTGAAAATAGGTAGAAGCCACCTGTCTGCTTTGCAAACCGATCTCAGGCTTTGAAGAGCCTGAATGTAATGGATGGGCAGCGGTCTGAGGCCACAGCTGCCTTTGTAAGGATGCCTTACCCCTCTCTTCATCCCCAGCCCCCTCCCCCTCTCCATTTTATATGACCTCAAGGTCTCGGGAAAGCCCTCCCAGCACAAACACTCAGCCTTCCTGCTCACTGGTTTGAGATCCTCCTGGATCAGGATAATAACTGTGCATATAAATATATATATATATATATATATATACATATATCCCCATATCCCCTCCCTCTTGAGCCTCCCTCCCCGCCCTCCCTATCCTGCTCTTCTAGGTCATCACAAAGCTGATCTCCCTGTGCTATGCAGCAGCTTCCCACTAGCCATCCAGTTTACATTTGGTAGTGTATATATGTCAATGCTACTCTCTCACTTCGTCCCAGCTTCCCCTTCCCCCTCCCCGTGTCCTCAGGTCCGTTCTCTACGTCTGCGTCTTTATTCCTGCCCTGCCACTAGTAGAACTTTGATAGTTTCAGGGTTTACATTTAAGTATGATTCATTCTGAGTTAATTTTTGTACATGGTGTGAGGTATGGATTGAAGTGCATCCTTTCATGTGTAGACATCCAAATGTTCCAGCACCATTTGTTGAAAGAGACTAACCTTTCTCCGAAGAACTGTCTTTCCACCTTTGCCAAAAATCAGTTGACAGTACATGTGTAGCTACATCTATCTCTGGATTCTCTATTCAGTTCCATTGATCCATTTGTCTTTCTTGATGCCAATATCACACTGTCTTCATTGTTGTAGTTTTATGTCTTTCTTCTTTTTCTAAACTGTTTTGGGTATGTTGGGTCTTTTGCATTTCCATTTCCATATGAATTCTAGAATCAGCTTGTTAATTCCTATATTTAAAAAAAAATCCCGCTGGAATTTTGATTAGGATTGCATTGAATCTATAGATCAACTTTGGAAGAACTGATATCTTATCCATATTGGATCTTCTGATCCACGAATACTACATGTATTTCCATTTATTTAGGTCTTCTTTAATTTATCTCAGCAATGATTGGTAGTCACCAAGGTACATGTGTCTCCTATCTTCTCTTCAGATTTGTTCCTAAGTATTTCATATTTTACACAGATGATCATGTTGCCTGTGAATAAAGACAATAATTATACTTCTTTTCTGATGTGTATGCCTGTTATGTCAAGTTGTTTGATATGTTCAACTCTTACTGATCACCTACTTTTACTTACTAATCATCTACTTGTTCTATCAATAATTGAAAGAGGGGTGCTGAAATCTCTGATTGTAATTATGGATTTGTCTCTTTCTCCTTATAGTTCTATTGATTTTTGCTTTATATATTTTGAAGCTCTGTTATTAGGTACATAAACATTGTCATGTGCTCTTAATGCATTGACCACTTTACCATTATAAAATAACATTCTTTATACTAGATGATATTCTTTGCTCTGAAATCTACTTTGTCTGATATTAATATAGCCAAAACAGCCATTTTGTTGAAAGGGTTAACATGGTATATCCTTTTTTTTTTTAACCTTTTTATTTGTAACCTATTTGTATCTTTATCTTTGAAGTGTATTTTCTGTAGGTAGTATATAGGTGGGTCTTGCTTTTTTTTTTTTTTTTTGGCGATATGCGGGCCTCTCACTGTTGTGGCTTCTCCCATTGCGGAGCACAGGCTCCGGACGCGCAGGCTCAGCGGCCATGGCTCACGGGCCCAGCCGCTCCGCGGCATGTGGGATCTTCCCGGACCAGGGCACGAACCTGTGTCCCCTGCATCAGCAGGCAGACTCTCAACCACTGCGTCACCAGGGAAGCCCCTTGCTTTTTTATCCATCTGACAATCTCTGGTTTTTAATTGTGGTATTTAAACCATTTACATCTAATGTAATTATGTATGGTTAGGCTTAAATCTATCATCTTGCTATTTGTTTTCTATTGGTACCAATTCTTTGTTCCCCTTTCCTTCTCTTTCTGCCTTCTTTTGAATTCACTGGGTATTTTTTATAATTCTGTTATAGCCTTTGTTGGCTTGTTAGCTATAACTCTGTTATTTTAGTGGCTGCTGTAGGTTGCTAAAGATAGTAAATATCTTTAACGTGAGAGTCCAAGATGATGGCATAGGTGGATCCTGAACTCATTTCCTCCCACAGACACACCAAACCTACAGCTACACATGGATCATTTCCCTGTGAAAACTAGATGAACTGCTCTCCACAACAAAGGCTTAAAAAGGCCACATTGAGACAGGTAGGAGAGGCAGAGACACAGTCCCACAAAAAAACCCATTCCTGACACAGGGACACACAAAGGAGAGGGATCTCCCCAGAGAGGTGCTTCTCCTGAAGGAGCGAGGGGTTGGTTCCCCACATCAGGCACCACAACCTCTGGGATCTGCACCAGAGAGAAGAGCCCCCAAAATGTCTGGCTTAGAAAACCAACAAGGCCAATGTCCAAAGGACCCAAAGTGCTGTTGGAAACTAAGATACCCCTCCTAAAGGTCCTCCCTTGTCCCAAAACCCAGCAAAAAAGACAGTTTAAAAAGCACCTAGACCATGTATGAAGGAGATTCATTTGCTAATCTACAAACACTGGCTGGAGGGACAGTCAAAATGCTCCCTGAAAACAGAGCCATTACTGCATCCTCAACCTACCTGCTGGCCCAGGCATGTGAGCTCGGACACCACACCCTCCCCCACCTTTCTGAGATGCGGGGGGTGGCAGGGTGAGTGTTTGCAGCCCTATCCTGCTGCCTTGCTGAAGCTGGACAGTGCAGATGGTGGCAGCACTACCCTGCCCCCGGCTGGGGCTGGTGAACACAGGCACACAGGCAAGGTGCTCTCCTGCTGCCTTGCTGAAGCCCCCGGGCACCTGCAGAAGTCATCTTCCTGCTGCCTTGCTGAAGCCAATGAGTGTGCCTCACCCGTTTCACCCTGCAGCTACCTTGCTAAAGCCAGTGGGCATGTGCAATCCACACAGGGGAGGTCCTTTGATCACCTGGCTTGGTGGCCAAGAGGGCTGGCATTCCTGAGCTTCATGGGCGTGTAACAGTTAGAAAGACAGCTCAGGCCAGGCGTCCACTCCCAGGGCACTGCACAGACAGCAGACTAAAACACAAGCCCAGTCTTCCTGTGAAAAAGTCTTCCTGTGAAAAAAAGATTTACTTAGCCTGGAGCTTAGCCTGAGGGACAGGCTTCATATTTCTCACACATCTAGAGGCTAAGGAGTCAATCCCAGGGAACGTAAGCAGGGAGACGCCATCCTTGCACAATCCCTTGGCCTTGCTACAGCTCAACAAGACCTCCTGGAAAGGAGCTTATATACTATTTTTGCAACTGTCGCCCAAGGAACACCTCTAGATCTCCTGGCATCCAAGCAGCCTGAAACTAGGTGCTAAGTGAGATTCCCCTTGGATTACGGACAGATCTTGGCACACCGTCAACAATAGGGGCGTATAATAAATCAGGCGGTTTGCATAATCACAAAGGTTCCAGAGACAACAAAGAGAGAGGGCTGAGTTGAACAAAAAGGGTCATCACATACACAAGTCCACTCCTTTAAGACAGAGAGGTAGCTGCAACCCCTAATACCTAGAAACAAACACAGAGAATCAAGCAAAATGAGTAAACAGAAATATGTTCCAAACCAAAGAACAAGACAAAACCTCAGAAAAAGCCCTTAGTGATACAGAGGTAAGCAATCTATCTAACGAAGAATTCAAAGTAATGGTCATAAAGATACTCACCAGACTCAGAGGAATGAGTGAACATAGTGAGAACGTCAACAGAGATAGAAAACATAAGAAAGTACCAAACAGGAATCACAGAGCCGAAGCATACAATAACTGAACTGCAAAATACACGAGAGGGGTTCACAGCAGACTGGATGAAATAGAACGGCTCCGCAAGCTGGGAGATAAAGCCATGGAACTCACCTAGACAGAGCAGCAAAGAGAAAAAAGAATTTTAAAAAATGAAGACAACATAAGGGACCTCTAAGTGGAATAAGATTCACACTATTGGGGTCGCAGATGGAGGAGAGAGAGAGAAAGAGCAGAAATGTTAGTTGAAGAAATAATGGCTGAAGACGTCCCTAACCTAGGGAAGGAAACGGACATCCAGGTACAGGAGGCCCAGAGACTCCCCAATATGATGAACCCAAAGAGAGCCACACCAACACACATTATTAGGAAAACATCTTTAACTTATCCCAGGCAACTGTAATATTATAATACTTTATGTACAGCAAGTAAAAGTGTACTTACACTACACCATGTACTATTTTTGTCATACATTTTATTTCTACATGTTATAAACTCCACAGAATTTGTTTAGCCAGTTTTTTGTTTTCGTTTTTGTTTTGCGGTACGCGGGCCTCTCACTGTTGCGGCCACTCCCGTTGCGGAGCACAGGCTCCGGACGCGCAGGCTCAGCGGCCATGGCTCACGGGCCCAGCCGCTCCGCGGCATGTGGGATCTTCCCGGACCGGGGCTCGAACCCATGTCCCCTGCATCGGCAAGCGGACTCTCAACCACTGCGCCACCAGGGAAGCCCTCCCCACCACTCTTGAATGGGGGGGCTTCTATTCCGCCTTCTCTCTCCATCTCTGTCTCCAAGTCTTCTCCCCAGCCTCACAGTCTCCCATGCCCTAATATGCCCTACTGAGCCATTCCTGGTCTCCTGGGTTCCCATCAGCCCACAGGGATCCTGGCTTGCCCCCCTCCCCCAAACACGCCCACGACTGAGCTTAGTGGAGATGTCCAGTGAGAGCTGGGAGGATGAAGCTAGTCCAGAGTCCACACAGCGCCCCCTGCTGCCCCGTCCTCTTCTCCCACCAACCCTGGCCGAGGCTCAGTTTCCCCACGGCGACCAGGAGGCTCCTTGGGGGCAGGTCGTGCAGATGCAATCTGTCCCACAGCTTGACAATGACATTCCTGGAGACTGGGACCCCAGTGCCATTAGGACTGAAGTACACATCCCCTCCAAGTCTCCCTCTGGCTTCTGTAAAAAGAAAGACTGACTATTCCAAGGCTAATCCCCAAGAGGAACTCCCCAGCTTCTGATAACCAGCTTTGGTCAATAAGTGATTCTCTTCTATCCAGAGGGCAAGAATTCACCTACCTCATCCTACCACCCCATCCAACACATACCTTCAAATGATGGTGGGCAAGAGCCTCCTAGAGCGTGCAAGAGGACAGGCAGACAAGAAGTGTGCAAAGTCACTGCCGTGTGTGCTGGGGTGGGAGCGGGGATTAGGGTTTCCAGGGCACAGAGCTTCCTCTGCAGCAGGAGGTGAACCATCAGGAAGGTGGGTAGGTTGTAGAAGCAACTTTGCAAAGTCCCTGGTAGATCAGGGGTCTTGATCAGAAGTCAGGCATGCCGAGGAAGGCCGGGAAACTGGAAGAAAGACACTTCCTAGGTAGGCAGTTAACCAAGAAAACAAGACACCAGATGAACCCAGTGTCAGAAAAGCAAGTACAAAAGCATGTGGATAGGCAGGTGGATGTCATGAATGTTTAGTCTAAAGGTGTACTATCAGACAGGTGGGTGGATTCGTAAATAGATCGAGACAATTCGTTGGGTTGCAACAACAAAGGTGACGAAGGTGACTGCCTAAAACATCCCAGGAGGAGGGTTTGGACACAGTCTGAGGACCAGGTAAACTCTGAGGGCCAATACCCCAAATCCTTCCCCGCTTTCCATCTCATTCCTCCCGCCTCACCCCTTCACTTCATTCCTGTATCTTCAACTCTGCCTACATCACAGCTCCTGAGAGATGCTCCGGGTACAAGACACGAGCTCTAGAAAACTGTTTAGAAACTTGAGATACTCATATCCCAGGTCCCACCTAGCTATCAGACGTCATCATCCACCGGAGAGGAACTCCAGGGCTGGGGTTCTTTCTTCCCCCACAGCTCCCAACCCAGAGGCACGAGCTCGTCACCATCGATGGCTGTCACCTTCTGGCATAATGGAGGTGCCGTCTCGTCACTTAGGATTTTGACTTCCAGCAACTTGAGGGCTCGTAAGATATTGTCTGCTGACAACTATAGGAGAGAGGGGGCTCGGGAAGGAAAGGAAGTTGAAGAATGGAGATGATGCAGAGAAAAACGATCCCTGGTAGAGAAGGGAAGAGGAGCAGTGAATCTAGGGAGAGGACTGAAGCTGGACTGGGGGTGCGGGGGGGAAGGAACAGCTCAGATTAGGGACACGGGAGCCAGACCTGGAGCTGTGAATGGACGGTACCACGTAGTGCTCTGCTGACTGGAAATTCTTCCCGCCCTCCTGGCACAAGGGGACCGCGCCCAACCAGCTACCTCCATGGAGGTGGTCCTACCCGGCTGGAAGCCAGGAAGATGTCTGAGGTGTCCTCACCTGACCAGCAACCTGGAGCGCCTCCATAACGTTCTTTCCTGAGACATCACATTTCATGTCCCTTTCAGCGGGCTCTGAGGAACCTACCATAACTATAAATATCTCTGCAAGGTATAAGCTCCTGATTCAGACCGTGCCCTCCCTAGCAATTTATCCTTAGGCGATTCACTTCCCTCCTGGAGACTCTATTTCTGCATATGTAAAATAAGCATAATAAAAATTAACATGAGAACCAAAAGAGACCAGATAGATCCTATTAGGTATCAACTTGCAAGATCTCATCCTGCCCTTTGGATCACATCTTTCCCCTTGAGATCATAAAGTGCCTTCTATGCGGGAGAGCTGGAGAGAGAGTTGGGGGCCGGGGTGTGGTGAGGGGGGTGCAGTGCTCGTCCGTAAGATTATGAAAATCTCTTTCTGGCTTACTTCACTCTGACACAGGGCTGGGAAGGGGAGGGTGGGATGAACTGGGCAATGAGGATTGACATACATACACTACCAGGCGTGAAATAGGTAGCTAGTGAGAACACGCTGTAAGGCAGAGGAAGCTCTGCTCCGGTGCTCTGTGACAACCTAGATGGGTGGGATGGGGAGGGAGGTCCGAGAGGGAGGGGATATAGGTATACGTATAGCTGATTCACTTCATTGTACAGTAGACACTAACACAACGTTGTAAAGCAATTATACTCCAATTTTTTAAAAAAGTGATTTAAGCCAGAAAAAAAAAAAGATTATGAGAAACTGCTCACTATAAACTATAGTTACCTATACCCATAGCCTTGGTTAATAGTGATAGGAAAAACAGAAAACAAAAAAATGGAAAGTTGATTTAGTCTGGGCTCAGTTTACTACCAGCACAGATTGTTTAGTTATTTATTTAGATATTCTGGTTTATCTTCACTGAAGACACGCCTTATTACTACTCGCCTGTATAATGATTATCACTGTACTCACAGCAGCAGCAGCAGTAGAAGCTCCCTCATAGGGTCGTTAGGAGCATTACATGAGACAATAGATATAGAACATTGCCTGGCATATAGTAAGAGCTCAATAAATATTGATCTTTTTTTTTTGGCCACACCACGCAGCATGCGGGATCTTAGTTCCCCGACCAGGAATCAAACCCGAGCCCCCTGCAGTGGAAGAGCAGAGTCCTAACCATTGGACCTCCAGGGAAGTCCCTCATCAATAATTTCTACTAAACATTTAAAGAAAACATAATGCCAATTATACACAAATTCTTCCATTAAATAAAAAAAGAGGGCTTCCCTGGTGGTGCAGCGGTTGAGAGTCCGTTTGCTGATGCAGGGGACACGGGTTCGTGCCCCGGTCCGGGAGGATCCCACATGCTGTGGAGCGGCTGGGCCCATGAGCCATGGCTGCTGAGCCTGCGTGTCCAGAGCCTGTGCTCCACAACGGGATAGGCCACAACAGTGAGAGGCCCACGTACCGCAAAAAAAAAAAAAGAACATTCCTCAACACATTTTTATGAGATTAGCATAATCTTAATACTGAAGCTTAAAAAAGATTGTACAAGAAAGGAAAATTAAGGCCAATCTTTCTCATGACTATAGATGTGAAAATCTTTTCTAAAAATAGAAAACTAAGTCCAGCAACAATATATAAAAATGATAGCAGATCACAAGGTCTGCATGAAGAAAGAAAAGCAATTTAAACCACACCCAGGGTGCTAAGTGCCCAAGCAGGATGTTTGCCTGCAACAGGAGTTCGGGTGGGTGAACACTGCCTGAGATTTCCGACACCAGCTTTAGTGACCCCAGAGAGAGGCTTGGCCGCCCTCCGCCTCCCCAGGGGACCCTCCAAGACCAGCAGGAAGAGTTTACTCAGATAAATACTCCCCGATATGTCCGCCACCAGCTTTTATGACCCCAGAGAGAGCCACAGCTGTCCCCCCCCACTGCCCCAGGAGACCCTCCGAGGTCAGCAATATATGGAAATAGTACCTATACCAAAAATAAATTATTTATTTTTTTAATAATTTATTTTTAAAATGAGTAAAGCAGAAGCAGAGCCAGAGGACTTCATAAGTGAGATTGAAAAGGAACAGTCAGCCAGGGTAGGGTAGAAACAATATGAAATGCAGCTGTGGATCCAAAAGAATTTGGAGGAAGAAAATGTGATCATTTCAAATAGGTCAAATAAGCTAATACTTGAAATGTTTCTTTTTATCTTTATAATTGCAAATAATGTCTAATAATGCAAAACGGTTTTAAAACAAATCACATATAAGAACAAAGTAGCAGAGAAGAAGTAGCAGTACCAATGCCACACTATGGATTCACTTTCATTAGGCAAGAACACATCACCACCAACTGTCCATCTTGACAGTGCAACCACTGACAATACATAAATGAAGCAGCTCGGCTGTGCTCTCAGAATACAGGACTCGGCCTTCCGGGCTGTAGTTTACCAACTGCTGCCCTGGAGCTTGGAGCCTCTTCCTAGAGCCTCAGTGACCGACCGATCCAGACACAGACCAGCTCCAGCTCCTTCCAGAAACCCAAGCCTCACCTGTCAAAGACTAAGAAGGCTCCTCCAAACGTACAGCCCCTCCAGGCCAGAGGGTCCATCCACCCACTGGAGGCCTGGTGGACTGAGTCCCTGCCTTACCTTGTGAGCGGTGAATCCATCTGGCCCCCAGCCACTGTCCTTGCTTGCCACCCTCCAGGCATCCACACTTCCCCACACCCTCTTGCCTTTGCTCTGACTGTGTCCTCTCCCGAGCGGGGTGCTCACCTCCCGGTCAGCTCACATGTCAATGTCACCTCTTGAGAGGTTTACCCTGGTCCCCGACAATCTATTACATTCTTCTGTTTTCCCTTCTGCGTAGCACTTATCGCTGTTTGAAATGATCGTATTTGTTTACTGTATGTCTCCTCCCACTCCTCCCAGGACTTCCCTGGCGGTCCAGTGGTTAGGACTCTGCGCTTTCACTGCCGTGGGCCCGGGTTCAATCCCTGGTCAGGGAACTAAGATCCCAGAAGCTTGGCAGCAAGGCCAAAAAAAACGTTAAGTCCCCTGAGCTCAGGAGGCTTGCCCATCTTGGTCACTGCTGTACTGCTGGCCTGGAGCAGGTTCTCAGTCCATATTCATTAAATGGAACGAATGAATGAATGAGTGGTCTCCCTGCTCTGTGCCTCCTCTCCCTGACCTACCCCTCCACCTCCACCCCTCTCAAACCCTCCACCAGGGCTTTGGAAGGCCTCCCCACTATGCCAGCTTCCCTCCATCCTCAACCCTTCCCCACAGGCACTTTTATCTCTTTTTTTTTTTTAGCCTGGAGTCTTAACCACTAGGCCACCAGGGAAGTCCCAAGAGTGGACTTTTCAAAAGTGCTTATCTGATTGTGTTACTTTCCTGGTTAAAGCCCTGTGACGGCTTCCTGTTTCCGCCACGACTCTGGCCCAGGCTCCTCGGCACGGCAGCCAGGGACCCCTCCATGGTCCGAGTTACCGAGTCTTCCTGACCCTCCCCAGCACCCTCTGTTCCAGCTAAGCTGGCCATATAGGGTCAGGTTCACCTGGTTCGGAAACACGAGGGAAGGGGGCAGGGCACAACCTTTAAAAGAATGACACAGCCATTGAGGTGACGACATAAACTGGTTAGAACCGATTAGGCCCAAGACGGCAGAAGATTAGACTTCCAGTGGACCTCGAGCCTCATTATACGCGCATTGTAACACATTGGCAACTAAATGACATGCACGCCAGCACCATGACAGTTCTGAGGCCGACCATAAATGGCCAAAAAGTGGGCGGTGGCCCAACTCCTGGAAATCCCCGCCCCTTCCCCAAAATAGTTGGAATGATCCTCCCACTCTTAGCCTATGAAATTACCCAGCCCATAAAAACTAGCCACCCCATACTTCAGGGTCTCTTGCCTTCTGAGGTGGCCCACACTCTGTAGACTGTGTTTTTCCCAGGGCCAGTCTTGCCTTTTGAGATGGACCACACTCTGTCTATGGAATGTGTATCTCTCTAAATAAATCCACTTCTTACCTACCACTTTGTCCCTCACTGAATTCTTTCTGCCGTGAGAACCTGAGCTTTGTTAAGTCCTGAGACCAGGTATGCGATTTCAATTAAAAGACAGTGGATTCAAGTCCCAGTCTGAGTCTTGGCTGGGTTGGAGTCCCGGCCCATGGGTTGAAATCCCATCTGAGTCCTGCGGTTTCAGTTCCGCTTCCTGGGATGCCCTTCCTGGAGGCCGTGTACCCTGCAAAAAAACTACCCTCTTGCAACACTCCATTCAAGCATCTTCTCCTATGAGGCTTCTCCTGGGGCCCCTTCTCTCCCCACCCCTCCTTGGGAGTCTGGAGTTCCCGGGGGAGCCTTCTGCCTGAGCGCCTCACCCCACTGTTCGGCACTTCGTGTGTTTCTGTGGCTGACTCACTCTTTTAGACCACGGATTCCTCCAGAGAGGGGAGTCAGCTTGGCATCCCCAGCGCCCAGCGCAGAGCCTGGCACCTAGTGGGCACTCAGTGGCCTTTGGAAAAGTGACGCAATCCTAGATCGAGCTGAGGGTGCACCTGTGGGAAGGGGAGGTGACTGCTGCCCTCTCCTGGCAATGAGAGGCACTGTCTGGACCACAGACACCTTCCCTCCCCTCCCCCCCCACCCCGCCCGAAAAAAAAGGAGGAAGGGGAGGCAGAAAAATGAGTTGGAGACTGGGGGTGCTGCTGAGCTGTCTAAAGAGACAAATTGGGCTGACGTGTTGGTGGGACACCTGTGGGCTCCTACTGTCCCCATGTCCGTGCAAGCCAGGGTGCAGAACCGGGGCGGTGCCTCAAAAGGAGGTCCATCTCTTCGACAAGTGCTGCTGGGAAGCTGGACGGCTGTCTGTAAATCAATGAAGTTACAACACACCCTCACACCATGCACAGAAATAAACCCAAATGGCTTACAGACTTAAACATAAGACAGGACACCATAAAACTCCTAGAAGAAAGCATAGGCAAAACATTCTCTGACATAAATCGTACCAATGTGCTCTTAGGTCAGTCCCCCAAGGCAATAGAAATAAAAACAAAAATAAACAAATGGGACCTAATCAAACTTACAAGCTTTTGCACAACAAAGGAAACCACAAAAAAATAAAAAGAAAAGAAAAGACAACCAATGGAATGGAAAAAAATATTTGCAAATGATGTGACTGACATGGGCTTAATCTCCAAAATATACAAACAGCTCATACAGCTCAACAACAACAGAACAACCAACCCAATCAAAAAACGGGCAGAAGATCTTAATAGACATTTCTCCAAAGAAGACATACAGATGGCCAGTAGGCACATGAAAATATGCTCAACGTCACTAATTATTAGAGAAATGCAAATCAAAACCACAATGAGGTACCACCTCACACCGGTCAGAATGGCCATCATCAAAAGGTCTAAAAAAAAAAAAAAAGTCTACAAATAACAAATGCTGGAGAGGGTGTGGAGAAAATGGAACCCTCCTGCACTGTTGGAGGGAATGTTAGTTGGTGCAGCCACTACGGAAAACAGTATGGAGGTTCCTCAGAAAACTAAAAATAGAGCTAGCATGTGACCCGGCAATCCCACTCATGGGCATATGCCCAGACAAAATCGTAATTCAAAAAGATACATGCATCCTTATGTTCATAGCAGCACTATTCACAATAGCCAAGGCATGGAAACAACCTAAATGTCCGTCGGCAGATGAACGGATAAAGAAGATGTGGTACGTATATACAATGGAATACTACTCAGCCATAAAAATGAATGAAATAATGCCATTTGCAGCAACATGGGTGGGCCTAGAGATTATCATACTAAGTGAAGTAAGTCAGAAAGAGAAAGACAAATACCATATGATATAACTTATCTGTGGAATCTAAAAATGGCACAAATGAACCTATCTACAAAAGAGAAATAGACTCACAGGCACAGAGATCAGACTCGTGGTTGCCAAGGGGGAGAGGTGGGAGAGAGGGATGGACTGGGAGTTTGGGGTTAGTAGGTGCAAACTATTATATTTAGAATGGATATAAAACAAGGTCCTACCGTAGAGCACAGGGAACTATATCCAATCGCCTGGGATAAACCATAATGGAAAAGAGTATTTTTTAAAAAGCATGTATATATGTGTATAACTGAGTCACTTTTCTGTACAGCAGAGATTAGCACAACACTGTAAATCAACTATACTTCAATTTAAAAAAAAAGAAAAAACTGGCAGAACACAGATATACCTCAATAAAAACATTTCATGTCATCACACACACAAAAAAAGAGGTCAATTCTTTAGGGTGGGCTGGCCTCCCCCCACTAAACTGCAAACTCTTTGGATTGTATCATATTTGTTTCTCGGTCTGTCCTGTTGCCGTTGTTGTTGTTTTTACTATTACTGCTGCTTTCATTTATTTTAGTAGGTGGCCACTAATTTTTTCCTCCATTGTTGTAAAACATGTATTTGGTTCTTGTGTATAAAAGAGACTGAGGGCTTCCCTGGTGGTTGAGAGTGGTTGAGAGTCCGCCTGCCGATGCAGGGAACACGGGTTCGTGCCCCGGTCCGGGAAGATCCCACATGCCGCGGAGCGGCTGGGCCCGTGAGCCAGGGCCGCTGAGCCTGCGCGTCCGGAGCCTGTGCTCCGCAATGGGAGAGGCCACAGCAGTGAGAGGCCCGCGTACCGCAAAAAAAAAAAAAAAAAAAGAGACTGAATTTGACCACTAGCCTCTTCTGATTTTAACTCAGCTTCCTACTGGTAGCAAGTCGGCTTTGATGTCTTGGGTTCCTCAGCTTTCTGCCAAAATCCAAAAGCCAGTTGGGATTCCCCCCCAACCCCTCCCCCGCCCCCGTCCCCACCTTCCACGAGTCATGGGACATCTTGTGGCCCCTCCTGGCAAGGAAAAGCACGACCTCAGCTCCCCTTGGGGCTGCAGGTCTGATTGTGTATATTTTCATACACGGAAAAGGGTCTAACACCCACATAAGAAATGGATTTGGAGAAGGAGCTTGGGACTGGGGAGACAGAGGCTTGCGAGTGACAAGCTCTGAGACAGGTGGCCACCTGCGGAGAAACGCCACCTATTGTTCATCTTGAGGTCCTGCACGTTTATCACACAAGGTACTCAGCAAACATATGACATCCATTGACATATTGAGATGAGAGGAAACCAAGAAAGCAAAAGGGACTAAGGAGCTAAGGCGCATCTTTTTAGAGTGTAAAAAATTTGAGCTTCCTGATAGGTTTGCCCTAAATTTAGGAATCCACCCCACTGGAAAGGACATGCCTTTTCCAACTAACAAAGGATCTCTCCTGGGCTTCCAAAGACGTGCTCCTTGTCTCCCATTCAGCTCCAGTCCACTCATTCCTTCCCTGAAGAGTGTACTGTCTTCCAGTGGTCTACAATATGTTTAGTGAGACACGACACAACTGAAGAAAGATTGCTCTCTGTCCTCAAGAGGTCTGTAATCTCACTGGAAGACAAGGCATCCATCTGCACTTGTGTTTTTTTTTTTTGCCACGTGGCTTTTGGGATTTTAGTTCCCCGACCAGGGATTGAACCCAGGGCCTTGGCAGTGAGAGCATGAAGTCCTAACCACTGGACCGTCAGGGAATTCCTGACACACCTGCTGCTCCAGAATGATGAGAGAACCAGGGACTGAATAATGAAACGGTAAATTGACAATCACTGGGCCCTGAAAATGTGCAGTTTAGAAAATAAGGGTTCTCGGGGAAGGCGTCCTGGAGGGGGTTGGGTTTGAACTGCCCTAGGCTAGGTGGGAGTAGGGAAGAGAAGAAAATTCCTTGTCCAGGGGTCTGGAGGCATCCTGAGTCCCAGGGATGGGGATCTCGGTCACAGCTCCAGAGGTGGGGAGACATGGGCGTGAAGCAGACAGACAGCCCACCTGCCCACTGTTGAGAGCTGGGCCAGGGCAGGGGCAGCGAGGAACACAGCCACGTACCTTACCTTTCCAGCTCCCAGACACCAGTATGCTTTCCCCCCTTTGCAAAAGGCCCCCCTCCAACGAACCCCTTGCCTTTTCATGCCAACAAATCCCATGCCTGTGCAGAGGGATACAGTAAAGGGCTGACCAGGACACCTCAAAATGCTATCAGTGAGTCCAGCGCCAGTTTGGAGATTGAGGGGTAGGACACGCTGAGCCAGAGGGTCTCTAAGGGATGAGGTGGCCTTGACCTCCCAGATTCCCCACCCCTTATTAACAGAATCAGCCTTGCTTGAAGAACTGTAGAACGCTGCTCTAAACTAACAAGCAGCATGCCAGGTTGGTCTTCCCATCAGAACTCAGTGAAAGGGCTGGAGAGAGCTGTTTTCCCCAAGGCTCGTTTCCTACCTGTCCAGCCACCCCTGCTGTGACTCACAAACAGCCTCCCTGCTCCAACACCTAAGTGGTTTCTTACCGTCTCAAGCCTAAGTTCCTCTGCTTCCAAAATCTAGTGCTCTCCACTAAATAATCTCCTCTCCCATTCCTCCAGCCCGCTCTACTCCACCTAAGACTCCTCTGCTTCTGTACCGAGACGCCCATGTCCACCTTGGGCAGCTTCTCGTGTTGCTCCCACCACCTGAAGCACCCTGCCCCCCCCCCGCCACTCAGAACAATATGGCAGAAACAAGCAACACTGGACTTAGCGGCAGAAAAGCTAGCTTCAAACCACTCAATGAACACTGAGTGTCTGTATACTGCTGCCGCTGCTATAACAAACTGTCACGAAGTTGGAGGCTGAAAACAAAACGAATCAGTTTTCTTACAGTTATGGAGGCCAGAAGTCCAAAGTCAGCCTCACCTGGGCTCACATGAAGGTATCAGCAGAGCTGTGCTCCGTCTGGAGGCTCCAGGGAGAATTCGCTTCCTTGCTTTTCCCAGCTTCTAGAGGTTGCCCACGCTCCTTGGCTTGTGGGCCCACAGCACACACTCCTGCTTCCGCTGTCACATCTCCAGCTCTGGTGCCGACTCTCCTGCCTCCATCTCAGAAAGACACTTGTGGTTACACTGGATCCACCAGGGTAATTTCCCCAACTCAAGGTCCAAGCTACCGTATTCATAGCTTCTGCTGATTAGGGCATGAACATCTTTGGAGGGCCATTATTCAGTATAGCACAGTGCCATACACACACACACACCTCTTACATATCGATAAGAAAACAATCTGATTTTTTTATATAGGTAAAAGAGATGAACACCAAAGAAGATATACAAAATAGCAAATTAGGACACAAAAACGTGCTCAGCATCATTACCCATTAGGAAAATGCACATTAAAACCACAATGAGAGAAAGTATTTGCAAATGATGTGACACACAAGGGCTTAATCTCCAAAATATGCAAACAGCTCATACAACTCAACAACACAAAAACAAACAGCCCAATCGAAAAATGGGCAGAAGATCTTAATAGACATTTCTCCAAAGAAGACATACAGGTGGCCAGTAGGCACCTGAAAAGATGCTCAACATCACTAATTATTAGAGAAATGCAAATCAAAACTATCGTGAGGAACCACCTCACACCGGTCAGAATGGCCATCATTAAAAAGTCTACAAATAACAAATGCTGGAGAGGGTGTGGATAAAAGGGAACACTTCTACACTGGGGGTGGGCATGTAAGTTACGGCAACCACTATGGAAAACAGTGTGGAGGTTCCTCAGAAAACTAAAAATAGAATTACCATATGATCCAGCAACCCCACTCCTGGACATATACCTGGACAAAACTATAATTCAAAAGGATACATGCACCCCTATATTCATAGCAGCACTATTTACAATAGCCAGAACATGGAAACAACCTAAACGTCCATCAACAGAGGGGTAGATAAAGAAGATGTGGTACATATATGCAATGGAATATTACTAAGCCATAAAAAGGAATGAAACTGGGTCATTTGTAGAGACGTGGATGGACCTAGAGACTGTCGTACAGAGTGAAGTAAGTCAGAAAGAGAAAAACAAATATGGTATTTTAATGCATATATGTGGAATCTGAAAAAATTGGTATAGATGATCTTATTTACAAAGCAGAAATAGAGACACAGATGTACAGAACAAACATATGGACACCAAGAGGGAAGGGGGGGTGTGAGATTGGGATTGACCTATATACACTATTGACACTATGTATAAAATAGATAACTAATGAGAACCTACTGTACAGCACAGGGAACTCTACTCAGTGCTCTGTGGTGACCTAAATGGGAAGGAAATCCGAAAAAGAGGGGATATATGTATAAGTAGAGCTGATTCACTTTGTTGTACAGTAGAAACTAACACAATATTGTAAAGCGACTATACTTCAAAAAAATTTTTTTAAAAAAGAATGGATAAAGAAAATGTCATACATATATACAATGGAATACTACTCAGCCATAAAAAAGAATGAAATCATGCCATTTGCAGCAACATGGATGCAGCTGGAGATTATCATACTAAGGGAAGTAAGTCAGAAAGAGAAAGACAAATAACATGATATCACTCATATGTGAAAACTAAAATATGGCACAAATGAACCTATCTATGAAACAGAAACAGACTCACAGACATAGAGATCAGACTTGTGGCTGCCAAGGGGGGAGAGGGTGGGGGAGGGAAGGACTGGGAGTTTCGGATGAGCAGATGTAAACTATTATATGTAGGATGGATAAACAACAAGGCCCTACTGTATAGCACAGGGAACGATAGTCAATATCCTGTGATAAACCAGAATGGAAAAGAATATTAAAAAAAGAATATATGTGTATGACTGAGTCACTTTGCTGTACAGCAGAGATTGGCACAATATTGTAAATCAACTATACTTCAATTAAAAATTAAATTAGGAGGTTTCCCTGGTGGCGCAGTGGTTGAGAGTCCGCCTGCCGATGCAGGGGACACGGGTTCGTGCCCCGGTCCGGGAAGATCCCACATGCCGCGGAGCGGCTGGGCCCGTGAGCCATGGCCGCCGGGCCTGCGCGTCCGGAGCCTGTCCTCTGCGACAGGAGAGGCCACAGCAGTGAGAGGCCCGCGTACCGCAAAAAAAAAAAAAAAAAAATTAAATTAAAAAAAAAAAAAAAACCACAATGATATTTTACTGCATAACCCCTAGAATGGTTAAAAGACCAGTCAGTGTTGGCAGGGATGCAGGGCAAATGGAACTCTCATCCATTGCTGGTGGAAGTACAAAAGGGTACAACCAACTTAGAAAACAGCTTAGCAGTTCTTTATGAAGTCAAACATATAGTTACCATGGGACCTAGCAGTCCTGCTCCTAGGTATACACACAATAAGAAAACATATCTCCAAAAAAAGATTTGTACAAGAATGTGCTAGCAGCTTTGTTCCTAGTAGCCACAAACTGGAAACAACCCAAAACCTCACCTGGTGAATAGATCATCAAACTGTGGTACATCCACACAACGTAATACTGTTCAGTAATAAACAAAGAGCAAATTCCCAATGCAGACGACAACATACACACCACAACGTAGGTACAACTCAGAAGCATTATGCTAAGTGAAAGAAGCCAGACACAGAAGAGACATCCTGTATAATTCTTTCACATGACATCCTAGAAAAGGCAAAACTATAAAAAGAGACGGATTAGTGGGTGCCAGGGCCCAGGGAGGAAGGCTGCTAGGGATTAACTGTGAAGGTGCGTAAGTGAACTTTGGGGGATAAATTTAGGAAATGTTCTACATCCTGATTGTTGTCGTGGTTGCATGGCTATGGGCGTTTGTCAAAACTCATTGAACTATCCGCTTAAAAGTGGTGGACTTAGCACATGTAAATTATACCTCAGTAGTGCTGATTTTAAAAATCACTTGCATGAGAGAAAGAAAAATTGGAGAATAGAAACGGGGAAAGGTAGGTGTTTTCAAGCAGCAGCTGAATGACCCAGGGAAAGGCACACCACAGAGAAGGACATGCGATGGGGCTGGAAGACGCCACCGACAGGAGAAGCAGCTTTGTTCGCCTTGAGGTCCTGAGAGGGAGAGTGGCGGGTGTCACATATACACCTCTTTCTTTCATGAGTAAGAAACAGAACAGAAGAAAGAAAAAGAGCTAAAAAGCAGGCAGATCAACAAAACAATACTAGTGTCTAAAAGACCAATGGAAGTCCAGGAGCAGGTAAGATGTCTGCAGGAATTCTGAAAGCTTTACTCATGCCTAGAGATGAAGCTCTAGCCATTCTTTCAAACTCTTAAATACCTGTGAGCTAAGAAGGGGGTAAACCTACTGTACAGCACAGGGAACTCTACTCAATACTCTGTAATGACCTATATGGGAAAAGAGTCTAAAAAGGAGCAGATATATGTATATGTATAATTGACTCACTTCGCTGTACACCTGAAACTAACACAACATTGTAAGTCAACTACAGTCCAATAAAAATTAAGTCTAAAAAAGTGCGGTGGGGGATAGATGGGCAGAAAGTGGATTCGTGGTCGCCAAGGGCTGGGCGCTGAGGATGGTTGGGAGATGATAGCTAAAAGGTACAAGATTTCTTTACGGGGTGACGAAGATGTTCTACAATGGATTGTAGTGGTGGCTGCACAATTCTGTGAATATATGAAAAGCCACTGAATTGTACACTTTTGTCTGCACTGTGTGGCTTGCGGGATCTTAGTTCCCCAACCAGAGATCGAACCCAGACCTTAGCAGTGAAAGGGCTGAGTCCTAACCACTGGACCACCAGGGAATTCCCTGAATTCTACACTTTAAATGGGTGAATTATACGGTGTCTGAGTTCTATCTCAGTAAGGCTGTTACCAAAAAGAAATCAATTGAATGTTTGTACAACAACTTGAATGTACTTAGTACCCCTGAATTATACACCTAAAAATGGTTAAAATGATAAATTTTATGTTATGTCTATTTTACCACAATTAAAATAAATAAAAACAAATAAATCAAGTGCATTCTATACGCTGGCAATAAACAGTTAGAAAATAAACTTTCGGAAATAGCATTTATAAGAGCACCCAAACTGAGACACAGATGTAGAGAACAAATGTATGGATACCAAGCGGGGAAAACCGTGGTGGGGTGGGGATGGTGGTGTGCTGAATCGGGCGACTGGGATTGACATGTATACACTGATGTGTATAACATTGATGACTAATAAGAACCTGCAGTATAGAAAAAAAAAAAAGAGCACCCAAACTAAAAAATACCTAGGAATGAATCTAATAAAAGATGCACAAGGCCTCTACACTGAAAAATATAAAACATAAAACATTGTGGAAAAAAATGAAAGAATACCAATAAAAATGGAAGAATAGATCATGTTCATGGACTGGAAGTCTCCATATTTTGAGATGTCAAATCTCCCTAATTTGATGTGGGTTCATGTCAGAATCCTAGATTTCTTTAACGACATTTACAAGGTGATTCTAAAATGTATACAGAACCTAGAAGAGTCAAGGCAATCTTGAAACAGAAGGACAAAACTGGATTTCAAAACTTATTTTAAAGCTACAGCAACTAAGATGTCAAGTTATTGGCACAAGGATAATTAACAGACCAATGGAACAGAGGAGTCCACAACAGGGGCTTCCCTGATGGTGCAGTGGTTAAGAATCCACCTGTCAATGCAGGGGACACAGGTTTGATCCCTGGTCCGGGAAGATCCCAAATGCCGCAGAGCAACTAAGCCCATGTGCCACAACTAGTGAGCCCATGTGCCACAACTACTGAAGCCCGCACGCCTAGAGACCGTGCTCCACAATAAGAGAAGCCACTGCAATGAGAAGCCCGCACACTACAATAAAGAGTAGCCCCCGCTCTCCGCAACTAGAGAAAGCCCGCACGCAACAACGAAGACCCAACGCAGCCAAAAAAATTAAATAAATTTTTTTAAAAAACATTTAAAAAAAAAGAGTCCACAACAGGCATAAATATATGGTCACACATGATAGACGACAAAGGAGCCATCACAGTTCAGTGGGGAAAGGATAGTCTTTCAATAAATGGTACTGGGTCAATGTACATCCGTACGAAAAAAAATAAACCTCAATCCTCGCTCTATATGTAAATTTTAATCTGAGATGGATCATAGACCTAAATGTGAAAGCAAAACAAAAAAGCGTCCATTTTGAAAAGTAAAAACAAAAAAGAGAATATCTTCATGACCATGGAATAAGCAAAGATTTTTTTAAACAAGACACACATGAAAAATCACTAACCCAAGACTGAGAAGAAAGAAATAAAACTCTTTGTTCACAGATGACAGGATCACCTATGTAGAAAATCCAAAAGCAAAATGAAATACTTAGGTATAGATCTAACAAAATATGTACAAGGATCTATATGAGGAAAACTACAGAACTTTGACGGAGGAAATCAAAGAACTAAATAAACGGAGAGATATTTCACGTTCATAGATATGAAGACTCAAAACTGTCAAGATGTCAGTTCTTCCAAACTTGGTGTATAGATTCAATACAATCCCAATCAAAATCCCAGCAAGTTATTTTGTTGATATTGACAAACTTCTAAAGTTTATCTGAAGAGGCAGAAGACCCAGAATAGCCAACACAATATTGAAGGAGAGGAACAAAGCTGGAGGATTAACCCTACCTGACTTTAAGACTTAGTATAAAGTGGCAGTAATCAAGACAACAGAATAGAAAAATAGGTCATTGGAACAGAAAAGAGAGGCCAGAAACAGACCCCCATAAATATAGTCAACTGATTTTTGACAAAGACAATACAGTGGAGCCAAGCTACTCTTTTCAACAAATGGTGCTGGAACTACCTGGACATCCACATGCAAAAACATGAATCTAGACAGATCTTACACTTTTCACAAAAATTAACTCAAAATAGATCACAGACCTAAATGTAAAATCCCGAACTATAAAACTCCTAGAAGATAACATAGGAGAAAATCTAGATGAACTTGAATTTGGCAATGATATTTTAGATACAACACCAAAGGCACAATCCATGAAAAAATGGATTGATAAGCTAGACTTCATTAAAATTAAAGATGTCGGAGACTTCCCTGGTGGTCTAGTGGTGAAGACTTCACCTTCCAATTCAGGGGGTGTGCGTTTGATCCCTGGTCAGGGAGCTAAGATCCTACATGCCTCACCACCAAAACACCAAAACGTAAAAAACAGAAGCAATATTGTAACAAATTCAATAAAGACTTTAAAAAAAAAAGTCTGCTCTACAAGAGACAGTGTCAAGAAAGTAAAAAGATAAGCCAAAGACTGGGGGAAAATATTTGCAAAAGACACATCAGATAAAGGGCTGTTATCCAAAATATACAAAGAACACTTAAGACCCAACAGTAGGGGCTTCCCTGGTGGCACAGTGGTTGAGAATCTGCCTGCCAATGCAGGGGACACGGGTTCAATCCCTGGTCTGGGAAGATCCCACATGCCGTGGTGCAAATAAGCCCATGTGCCACAACTACTGAGCCCGTGAGCCACAACTACTGAGCCCATAAGCCACAGCTACTGAGCCCGTGCGCCACAACTACTGAAGCCTACACACCTACAGCCCGAGCTCCGCAACAAGAGAAGCCACCACAATGAAAAGCCCGTGCACTGCAACGAAGAGTAGCCCCTGCTCTCCACAGCTAGGGAAGGCCCGTGCGCAGCAACGAAGACCCAACACAGCCAAAAAAAATAAAATAAAATGAATAAATTTATAAACATAGGGGCTTCCCTGGTGGTGCAGTGGTTGAGAGTCCGCCTGCCGATACAGGGGACGCGGGTTCGTGCCCCGGTCTGGGAAGATCCCACATGCCGCGGAGCGGCTGGGCCCGTGAGCCACAGCCGCTGAGCCTGCGCGTCCGGAGCCTGTGCTCCGCAACGGGAGAGGCCGCAACAGAGAGAGGCCCGCGTACCGAAAAAAAAAAAAAAAATTATAAACATAAATAAATAAATTTATTTTTTAAAAAGACAGAACAGTAAAAAAGCAAACAATCTCATCAAAAAAATGGGACAAAGATCTTGACACCTTGGGACGTCCCTGGTGGTCCAGTGAGTAAGACTCCGCGCTCCCAATGCAGGGAGCCGGGGTTCAATCCCTGGTCGGGGAACTAGGTCCCACATGCATGCCGCAACTAAGACCCAGTGAGGCCAAAATAAATAAAGAAAGAAATATATTTTAAAAAAAATATCTTGACACCTCACCGAGAAGATATACAGGTGACAAATAAGCATATGAAAAGATGCTCCACATCATATGTCATCGGGGAAAACCAAATGAAAACAGCAATGAGATACCACTACACACCCATTAGAATGGCCAAAATCCAGAACACTGACAACACCAAATGCTGACGAGGATGTGGAGCAACAGGAAGGAGATTTCCTATTTGTTGCTGGTGGGAAAATGCAAGACGAACACTTTGCAAGACAGCTCGGCAGTTTCTTACAAAACTAAACATATACTCATCATACAATCCAGCAATTATACTCCTTGGTATTTACCCAAAGGAGTCAAAAACTATGTCCACACGAAAACCTGCACACAGCTGTTTAAAACAGCTTTATTCATAATTTCCAAACTTGGAAGCAACCAAAATGTTCCGTAGTGAATGTATAAACTGTGGTACATCCAGACAACGTAATATTATTTAGCACTAAAAAGAAATGAGCTATCAAGCCGTGAGAAGACATGGAGGAACTTAAATGCATATTACTAAGTGAAAGAAGCCAGTCTGAAAAGGCTACGTACTGTATGAGTCCAGCTACATGACATTCTGGAAAAGGCAAAACTATAGACAGTAAAAAGATCAGGGGTTTCCCAGGGTTAGCGGGGAGGAGAGGGATGAATAGGCAGAACACAGAGGATTTTTAGGACAGTAAAACTACTCTGCATGATACTATAATGATAGATACACATCATTATAAATTTGTACAAATCCACAGAAAGTACCACACCAACAGTGAACCCTAATATAAACTATGGACCTTGGGTGCCCTTGATGTGTGGAAGGAGATTCATTGATTGTAACATTGTACCACTCTGATGAGGGATGTTGTTAATGGCGTGGGGGGCGATCTATGCATGCGCAGGGGCAGGGGGTATGTGGGAAATCTCTGTGCCTCTGCTCAGTTTTGCTTTGAACCTAAAACTGCTCTAAAAAATAAAGTCTATTAAAGAAAATCTCTAACCATAAAAAATAGATTAATAAATTGAACTCCATTAAAATTAAAATGTTCATCAAGAAATACCATTATGTGAATGGAAAAGAATATGAAAAAGAATGTACATATATGCATAACTGAATCACTCTGCTATACAGCAGTAATTAACACAATATTGTAAATCAACTATACTTCAATTTAAAAAACATTAAAAAAAATACCATTATGTGAGTGAAAAGCCATGCCACAGACCAGAAGATTATTGCAATGTATCTGTCAAAGCAAATCTTATCTATAATATATAAAGAAATTCCACAAATTAATAACAAAAAGATAGACAATACAATTGTTTTAATAGGCCGAAAGACTTGAGTAAGTACTTCACAAATGAGGCTATATCCAGATAGCCAATAAGTATATAAAAATGTGTTCATTAACTATCAACGAATATAAATTACATAACACTACAACCCCCTGATGGGATAAAATTAAAAGTACTGACAATACCATGTTTTGGTAAGAATGTCCAGCAACTTGGAATTCATACACTCTTGGTGGGAGTGTAACTTGACACCCTGATTCTGGAAAACTGGCAGTATCTGCTAAAGCTAAATATAAGAAAAACCCTGTGACCCAGCAGTTCCATTTACTAGGTATATACCAAACTGAAATGAGCATTTATGTCCACGGAAAGTCAGGTACAAGAATGTGCATAAGAAGCTTTATTCGTAATAGCCCAAAACTGGAAACAACCCCAATATCATCAACAGAATGGACACGTAAACTGTGGTATATTCACACAATCGAGTATTATATAGCAAGGGAAGGTAATGAACTACTCCTATATGCAAGACAGTGGATGAATTTCACAGACGTCATGTGGAATGAAGGAAGCCGGTCACAGAAAGTGTATACTGCATGATTCCTTCTGAATGATGTTCAAAAACAGACAAAACTAATCTATTGGGAGAGGTCAGAATAGCAGTTACTCTTGGGGATGGTTACTGCCCGGGAGGGGCCATGCAGGAGCCTGTTGGGGTGCTGACGAGTTCTGTTTCTTGATCTGGTAGTTAGGGGGGTACATACCTATGTAAAACTTTATCAAGCTATACATTTATTGTTTTTTTTTTTTTTTTTTTTTTTTTTGCGGTACGCGGGCCTCTCACCGCTGTGGCCTCTCATGTTGCGGAGCACAGGCTCCGGACGTGCAGGCTCAGCGGCCGTGGCTCACGGGCCCAGCCGCTCCGCGGCATGTGGGATCTTCCCAGACCGGGGCACGAACCCGTGTCCCCTGCATCGGCAGGCGGACTCTCAACCACTGCGTCACCAGGGAAGCCCGTTATATCTTTTAAAATTTTTTATTTAAAAAAATTTTTTTACTGGAGTATAGGTGATTTACCATGTTGTATTAGTTTCAGGGGTACAGCAAAGTGATTCGTTAGATGTATGTGTATATATATATATATATATATTCTTTTTCCGATTCTTTTCCATTATAGGTTATTACACGATATTGAGGATAGTTCCCTGTGCTATACAATAGGTTCTTTTTGGTTATCTATATAGTAGTGTGTAGCTGTTAATCCCAAACTCTTAATTTATCCCTCCCACCCCCTTTCCCCTTTGGTAACCTTAAATTTGTTTTGCATGTCTGTGAGTTTATTTCTATTTTGTAGATAAGTTCATCTGTATCATTTTTTTAGATTCCACATATGTGATATCATATGTCTCTGTCTGACTTACCTCACTTACTATGATAATCTCTAGGTCCATCCATGTTGCTGCAAGTGACATTATTTCACTCGTGACGTTATATCTTTTTAAAAAATAAACAAATAAGATATTATCCATTTTCAAGAGCTTCCTCAAGCTCTGGGTCTCTGTGAGGCCTTCCCAGAACACTTTCCCCGCCACACACCCGACCGCCCTGCACTTTGAAGCAGACCGACAGCCGCAGTCTCTCCTTTGCTCTCACTTCTTCGTGTCTATGCCATAAGGGGCTACGACAGCCTCACAGACGACGCACCCACAGTCCCTCGGGCTGACCCCGCGCCCTCGCAGGTGCTCAATCAATATGTCTCTTCTTCTTAGATAAAAATGAACCCGGTACGTTTGATCAAGCTCGGTCTTAACCAAAATCGCGGTTCAAACATCAGGTCACGTGCCCATACGCCGGATTCCAGGGGGCGGAGAAGGCGAGAAGCGGGGAGGGGGTGGGAGGGGACGGGGGGTGAAGACCGAGAGCAGTACGTATAAAAGCTCCCAAAGAGCCGGCCGCTGATATTATCCCAATGACACAGGTACAAGCAAAAACTAAGGTGCAAAGAGTTGGGCGGAAAAGCAGGCCCTGCTGCCGAGAACCGGGTGTGCGCCTGGCTGCGCGTCCCCCGCGGGCGCGCGCTCTCCCCGCCGGCCGGGAAGGTGTCCTGCGCTCGGGGCGGGTGACCCGGTCACACGAGTTCTCCGAAGACCGGCCGCCGGGGAGCGGGTCTCGCTGGCCACCTCGCCGGGGCGGGGCCTTGGGCGGGCCACTGTCCTTCCGGAATTGTCCTCTTCCCGAGTCTACTGAGCCCCTCTCGCGTGCCAGGCAGCCGCTCCGGGGCCCCCAGAGGGCACCAGCGGGCACGGAGGCCGGGGCGCGCACAACGCCCTCGGCGACCCAGCCCCGAGCCCCCAGAGAAGCCTCAGGCGCAGGCCCCGCTCCGGCTGATGAGACCAAGCTCCGTCCCTGAGTCCCTCCGTCCCTGAGTCCCCCGTCCCTCCGTCCAGGGCCGAGAGCCGCCTGCGGCCGCGTCCCTGGGGCAGGAGTTCAGGGCAGCCGCGCCCACAGCCCGGGCCTGAGCCCGGCGACCCTCGCCAGCGCGCAGGCGGCCTTGCCCACTCAACTCAGCACCTGCTCTGGGAACAAATCCGAAGCCACAGGGAGGGCTGTCACCGAGGGCAAGTGCAGTACTGCCCTACAGTCCTGAGTTCAGTACCCAGCGCGGGTGCGCTCCCGACTCTCGGCCCCAGGACCCCAAGGGACCGAGAGCCTGCGGTCAAAGCACGTCGGCCCATGCCCTATGGCCCCAGCAGCCGCCACCCACTCCGTGGCTCAAAGCCTCCCGACCCACTCAATAAACAGCTTTGCACCAACTGGCCACTTATAGGAAGTAATGGCGACAAGCATCAGTGGGCGCACATCTTGAGGACAGGGGCTGAGGGCTGTTCTCCACGGGAAAGGAAGGGGATAGCTGGGAGGTCAAGTGCTTGACCAGTGAAGCCCGTGGCAAATCCAGAGCCCCTTTAAGAAAAATAGACACCCCTTACTCCTCCACGAAGGTGTGTGAGACTCTCTCTGTCTGGTCTGTGCAGGAATCTGGATGAGTACTCCCACCCTGGCTAGGGCTTCCAGAAACCCAGGAGGAAATTAAAGTTGAGGCAGTCAGCCCAAGGAAATACCAGAATAGTTCCCCTGGAGGAGGCTGATCCGGAGAGAAGGGCTGCTGAGCAACCCACCTGCAGGGCCCACGGGAAGGGGTAAACTCAGAGGTGCTCTGAGTACACATTTTGGCTAAATGCTGAAACGGTAAATATTAAAGTCAATATTTGACTAAAGCTTGATGTTACCAACTCAGAAGGGACTTCTGGGATACAAGAGTAAATCTGAACTTTCATACAAGTTTTTTTTTATTATTATTACAATTTAATCGTTTACAAATATTAGCAGACCACTTAACAGAAGTTTGATATTATACTGAAGGAACAATAATTTCTTAATGTCTCAGTAGTAAGAGCTGCTGGGTTGTTCCTGAGGTCACTGCAGAGCACGATTTATTTACCATATTAAACACACATTTACTCTCCACTGAGGATGATGCAGGGCAAGATTTTTCCCAAAAGGCAATCCTACTTCTAGTTATGCTAATTAGATATGATGACCCGGACAAACATGGGATCTTTGATCACACACAAGTCTGGGGAGGCTGAAAACAACACTGAAATAGGCAATTGGCTACTGGACCCTCCCACGATGAGGCCAAATCCGAATTTCAGTTCATCCACAAGCGCAGAAGGATGAAGACTGGGGCTACTTTTTATTGCCCCGAGGAGCAAAACAAAAATATATATTAGTCTGAAGCAGGAAATTAGACTTTATTTTTTAAAAGAAGGGAAAAACGACTTTCTTTCAGCAGGACAACCACCAAATATCCCAACCTCCTCACCCCACGGAGCTCAGATAACAGTGGAGCCCAAGGAAGTATTAAGACCAATCTTTACCTTCACAAGGCTCCCAGACTTGCTGGAATGACAAGATATCAAAGCTAGTATATTAGATAGTCAGGTTCATCATTGAGTGTTAAAGAGAAAAAAACACAGATGTGATTTAACATCAGGAAGAAGCACTACTCTGGAAACAATGGCTCAAACCCCTGTCCAGACCACTCAGTAGCTTGCAACCTGAGCGCTGGGAACTGTGGGGTCTTCCATTTCCATACTCCAGCAATCAACAGGCTGAACAAATAAAACACGGCACACACACTCATTACCGCCCATCTGCTTGCTATGTGCCATGCACTGCGTTAAGTACTTCACACATAATAATTTATCATTTAATCCTGTGACATAGACACTATCATGATTCCCATCTCAGAGGTGAGGAGAACTCACCCGGTGACCCATGGTGTGTTCAGTGATGAAGCTTCAGGTCTCCACTATGTGTAGACCCCACATAGCGGTCTACTGTTTTTCAAATGCATGAAAATGGAGCTGTAATCTCTAAAATAAATAAGTAAATAAATGTTTTATGAAACGTGTAGTAGCTGTTTTGGTCAGTAGTATAGTTTGTTTTCTCAGTCCACAGACACCAAAAGTAGCAAGAAATGATGAGTGTCCTTAACATTTCTGGTATTACATTTTTACACCCATCATATTGGTGATGTTCTAATTCTTAGGTTGGGTGGTATATTCCCAAAGTTCATTATGCTGCTATGTTACATAACATGTGTATGTGCATGTATATACACACATACATACTCATCTCACATTCTCTTGAATTATTTGAGTATTACATAATTATTTTAATGTTTAAGAAGATTGTCAGTCTAAGAAGGTCAAAACAGCACCTTTAAAAACAAGGGGTTTAAAACCAAGGGTCCTGGGAACGTCCCTGGTGGCACAGAAGTTAAGAATCCGCCTGCCAATGCAGGGTACATGGGTTCGATCCCTGGTCCAGGAAGATCCCATGTGCCTTGGGACAACTAAGCCCATGCGCCACACCTACTGAGCCTGCGCTCTAGAGCCCGCGAGCCACAACTACTGAGCCTGCGTGCTGCAACAAGAGAAGCCACAGCAATGAGAAGCCTGTGCACCACAACGAAAAGTAGTCCCTGCTCACCGCAACTAGAGAAAGCCCACGTGCAGCAACAGAGACCCAATACAGCCAAAAATAAAAAAAAAGGGTCTTCGTGTCTGAGGGATGGGCCTGGCGTTAGGGAGAGGTACCACGTGAGTTCCCGCAGGCTCATTCTGGCAATAACAAAACTAACCACAGCACGGGTCATCTACAGAGTAAGGTGGATGATGGGGGGTGCTGTCTTCCTCTAGCAAAGGGGGAGTTCCGGGAGGATTGTGAATGACTGATGATACCACTGAAAAGAATTACAGTAAGGCCCCTACACACGAGCCTTCAATCTGTGAAGGTGCGGTCCACCAACGTCAGCCAGCCGTGAGTGAAACTGCAGCTTCCTCCGTCTCCTGTTGCTGGCGACCCTTCAGCTCTACCATCTCCCACCTCCTCTCCCTCCTCCAGTCAGTAACTCTTCCTGCCTGTTCACTCAGTGCCAGCCCGTGTGCCAGCTGTCGTGCTGGACTACTGTACTTTTCAAGGTACTGTACCGTAAGATTAAAAATGTTTTATTTTTTTGTGTTTGTTTTTTATGTATTGTGTGAAAAGTATTATAAACCGATTACAGTACAGTATTATATAGCCGATTGTGTTAGTTGGGTACCTAGGCTAACTTTGTTGGACTTACGAACAAACTGGACTTACAAATGTGCTCTCAGAACAGAACTCGTTCGTATGTAGGGGGCTTACTGTACGTTGTTAAACATCTTTAATGGGAACACTAATTTAAACGGGCTGGGAAAGGCAGGAGGAAGAGGAGGGAAAGAACAAAACACCTGTGTATACTTTCTATATTGACCGTAAGTTTTACAATCTGAAAAATATAATGTAAATAACTAGAAAAAATTCTAGAAACAATAAGGTCCTGCTCTAGGATCCAAGAACCCAGTGCCTACTGCCCCCTCCCCACCCCCTTCCATCTCCCAGCCCCTCAAACTCATTGACTGAATGAGCACAGCACTTCCTCCCTGGAAACCTTTCCCTCTGGTCCTTCCCCTTTCCCCTCCACAGGGTTTTCCCCTCTTACAGACCTCTGTATTCTTAGCACTTTGTCCTTATCTCACCATACACACTCATCGCATTAGAATAATGACCATTATTTACCAACCACCCGTTTGAAGGTGGGCACTGGCCTAGATACCTGACATACATTCCCTCTTTGTAACCATCACAACTACCCTCATTGATAGATGTTACCATCCCCATAACCTGCCCCAAATCGGTTACCATGTGGGCGACCCAATTCCTTGCTTACTCTGAAGCATATGCTCTTTCTACTGTCAGCATGCGTTCGTGCAAAAGCAGGCACACCTTCAGTGCTCAATTAATATGTGCTGACAGACTGGAAGACATACCTACACTGTTTGCTTCCGACGAAGAAAAAGACGCCGAAAAGCATTACTCCAAAGGGAACTTTCCTTTCCTATCCCAACTTGTTCTGTCAGATAATACCCAATGGCCCCAGCATCAAAAGAAACCAGCACACACACAGAGACCAGCCAAACGCAGGTGCAGGAGCCAACAGCAACATAACTGCCAAGGCAACAAGCCAGCACCTTACCCACCATCCCTGTCCCCCGGCGTTTTGGAAGGCCTTGGCACTGTTACTTTTCACCCTACTAAGGACGGTGTAGAAGAGAAATAGACAGCCTCTAGTGAGTCAACCCCCCATGTCCTCTGAGGGTATCCCCAGTCAGCCAACGAGACTTAGTCAAGGGTAAACACATTTGCTGTAAATCACTGGAAGAAACAGTTTTCTCCTGCATCCCTTTCCAGCCGAGTTCCAACAGAAAAGACTACGATGAAATTCCCAGTTACGTTATGGTATTAAAATTTCATCTGCAATAGCCCTTTTGGTTGCCTACCTAAACAGGACAGTTTGCATAGCACACAGCACGGCGCCAAGCACAGAGCGAGGGCTCCAAAAAAAGTTCCTATTATTATTGGAATACAAATTCACGCAGCCGCTAACTCTTTGATACCACGCCTCAGGAGCTATGCCATGATGGGGTTAAGCGCCAAAGCAAAATCAAGACCCTCCCTACACGGACCTTTTTGTCAAAAGGCTATTGTTTGGGTATCTAGGCGCTGCGGTGCGTTGGCCCACCGCGCAGACGCGCTTGCCACAGGAAGTCCAGAATCACCTGGAACCCAGTATTAAGAAAATATTTCTTCCCATGGGCTTTCAGTAAGGTGGAATGGCTTCCTTCGTGAGCTGAAACAGTTTTTAGGTTTTCAGTTTTATTATTGTCGGGGAAGGCCCCTTTACCACGCGGGCCATTTCCTGCAAACGGGCAGCTCGCAGCACTTCGCCGAGCCCCAGGCGCACGCCGGCCCCGCTCCGGGGACACCCGGTCGCCTCCCCGGCCCTGCGCGCCCGGGTAACGCTCTCCGCTCGCTCTGCGTTCAGCTCGCGCGCCCAGCCAGGCGGGGAGGCCGGCCGCCCGCGTCTCGGGCCGGGGAGACGCACGCGCGGCGCCCACGTCCGGCGGCGCGGCGTCGGACGCTGCGGAGGATCGAGAAGGATCTGGAAGAATCCGGTTAGACCGGGGGGACGGTGCGGGGCGGGGGGAGGCCGGGAGAGCGCGCCGCGGGAGCGAGGGCTGGCCCGGGAGTCCGAGGGTCCCAGGACCGGGGCGGGGCCAGGCGGCCGGCGGGAGGAACGAACCAGAAACCACCTTTCGCAGGAGCGCCCTGAACGCCAGAGCCCGAACCGGCCGCCGTCTCTAGAAAGTTCTCCCCCCACGTCCTTCGCGGCCGCCCGGCTCCTCCCAGCCCCTCCCTCCGCGGCGGTGGGACCAATCGCTCCCCCGGCCGCCCACGACCCACCTCCTGCGCCCGCCCGCGCCGGAGCAGAGGTGCGCGAGCCACGGCCGGCCGCCCGCACAGCCGCGCACTGACCGGCGCCCGCTGCCCGAGGGACGGCACGATGACCGCAGAGGAGACGAAGGCTGCAGAGAGCGGAGCGCAGTCGGCGCCGCTGCCCCTCGAGGGGGTGGACATCAGTCCCAAGCAGGATGAGGGAGTGCTTAAGGTAAGGGGCGGGGGCGCCCCGGGGCGGCGGGGAGCGCCGAGAGCCCGTCGCCGCCGCGCTCCAGTAGCCGGCCGGGACTCGGGGCTCGGACGGCCGCCTCTGCAGCCTCCCGGCCGGCCGTTGACCGCGGCGTGCAGCCGTGGCCGGGCGCACCGCCTTGCTGGTCGGGCCGCCGGTTCGGGGCGGGAGGGCGGCCACACGCTCGGAAGGAGGAGGTCTGGGCTGAGTGCTCCCCAGTCCCCCAGGCCCGGGAGCGCAGCGCCTGCTCCGGCCGCCGCGTGCGCGGGGAGGGGCGCGCCGGGGGGGCGGGCGCGTGAGCTGCGGGGGGCCGGGCGGCGTGCATCACCCCTCTCTGCGACCCGGGACCTCGCGGCCGGCTCCTTCCCTGCCGCCACCGCCGCCGGGGAGCCCCCCCGGCCGCCTGCGCCTCGGGGGTGCGGAGCTCGCCGACCCTGGCAGTTAAACATTAGCCAGGACGCGAAGCGGGTCCCAGGAGTTATTTCCTGGCCTGCCGGCCTTTGTGCGACTTGGCGCGCGGACCCGGCGCCCTCCGCCTTCTCGTCACCCCTTTTCTAAAGGCTGGGACCCGGCTAGGTCACCCGCTCGGCCATGCTGTCCCCCTCCCCCCCGCCCCGCTGCATGCCGGGACCTGTAGTTCACCCCCCCCTCCCCGGGCCTTCCTGAGCGCGGGGTGCGGGGCTGGGAGGAGGTGCTTTGCTTGGGCGCCCGAAACCGTGTTACCGCCCAAGGAGCCAGGGGAGGGGTCTGGGACCCAGGCAGCGGGGCATCTTGACCCACGTCAGGACAGCTGGCCGCGGTTCGGAGCTGCTTCTGCGCTGTCCAGGATAGCGAAATCCTAGCCCGGATTCGTGCCGAGTCCTCAGCCAGCGTCTCCCCTCCTGGCTTCCCACTGCTCAGCCCCACGTGCGCGTGTGCCCTGGGCGAGCTCGAGACCTCGGGGCGCTCTTAGCTGGTGCAGAACGCACCTGGCTGCTCTCCCAGTGGGGACGCGGCTTTCCGGGAGACTCTTTCTCTTTGATTCTCCGTTCCTTTCCCTTTCCTTTTCTATTGCTATTTAAGTCCACATCCATTCCATCGTGGAAGCTTTCCCTTAGAGGGTGACCACACACGTACCAGGGAGCCCACAGAGCCACCAAATTTTATAAATGGTAAAGAAGAGAAGCAAGAGTCTTGGAAGCTCCTGGGAAATGCTCTAGCCCTGAAACCAAGGACTTCAGTAGCCTGCCAGTCACGAACGCTCAGTTCCCAAGGCAGAGCTTAGGGCCTGGTTGCGCGCCCGGGCTCCCCTGTGGCCTGCTGATTGCTTTTGCCTTTCCGGGACTGCTCCTGTTCTTTTCGTTATTCATATTCCTCTTTTCTCTCTAAACTAGATCCTGAGCTGATGACTGATGTTGAGGAAGAATGAGGAAACGTAGCATAAGTACTTTTCCCTTTGTTGCTGATAATTATTCAGTCTTTCACCGGTTTAGTCCTCTAACAACTCTGATACGGATTACGATTACTACTTTACAAATAAGGTCTGGAGAGTGAAAGTGACTTGTACAAGAGCATACGGCAAAAACTTGAACTCAGGTGTTGTTCTGTCTCCAGTGTTTCACACCGAGTCACCTCGTAGTGGAAGACAGGGAGGTCAGTTGGTTCTAAGCAAGCTCCACAGCAGTCATTTGATGACAGGCTCGTCGAGTTACTTACAAGGAGGCAGGAGAGTCTGTTTACGTTCTGGTCAGAGGCGTGCGGGTAGTCGTGGTGCCTCTGCGTCCATGCCCAGGTGCTCACCTTCTCCCCTTCCTCCAGGTCATCAAGCGAGAGGGCACAGGCACGGAGATGCCCATGATCGGGGACCGAGTCTCTGTCCACTACACGGGCTGGCTGATGGATGGCACCAAGTTTGACTCCAGCCTGGACCGCGAGGACAGATTCTCCTTCGACCTGGGGAAAGGTGGGCATGGTTAGTGGGCTGGTGGGATCGGGGTGTGTGAGCTGTCACCAGCAGAAACGGTATTCTCAGGAGTTCAGAAAGTTCAAAAAGGAAGGCTTTGTTACAATCTTAATTTTTTCTTTTTTTTTGTTTCCACTGTCCTGAATCCATGTTGATTTTTTAAAATTTTTATTTATTTCCTTGTTGCGTCAGATCTTAGTTGTGGCAGGCAGACTTCTTAGTTGCAGCTCACCGGCTCCTTAGTTGTGGCATGCGAACTCTTAGTTGCAACATGCATATGGGATCTAGTTCAAGGACCAGGGATCGAACCCAGGCCCCCTGAATTGGGACCGCCGAGTCTTAACCACTGCGCCACCAGGGAGGTCCTGGAACTGTATTGATTTTTATCTCTCATTCCCCTGATCACCTCTGAACGCCTTGCTTCCTCTTCAAGGATGGACTGCCTTGTTTTCTTGAACCCCTTTGTTCAGAGTTGAGTGGGTTTTTTTTTTTTTTTTTTAAAGTGGTCTGCAAGCAGGTTTTCTACCTTCCTGGTCCCATTTCTAAAGAGTGTCCAGCTTCCCCTTGGGCATGAGACAGTAAGTCTCTGAGGCCACTGTTTGAACTCAGAGTCAGATCCCTGCCAAGGAGAACCTGTTTGTTTTCTTTTCTTTCTTCCTTTTTTTTTTTTTTTTTAATAAATTTATTTATTTATTTTTCACTGTGTTGGGATTTTGTTGCTGCGCACGGGCTTTCTCTAGTTGCAGCGAGCGGGGGCTACTCTTCGTTGTGGTGCGTGTGCTTCTCGTTGTGGTGGCTTCTCTTGTTGCAAAGCACAGGCTTCAGTAGTTGTGGCATGTGGGCTCAGTAGTTGTGTCTCGTGGGCTCTAGAGCGCGGGCTCAGTAATTGTGGTACACGGGCTTAGTTGCTCCACGACATGTGGGATCTTCCTGGACCAGGGCTTGAACCCGTGTCTCCTGCATTGGCAGGCGGATTCTTAATCACTACGCCACCAGAGAAGTCTCGATCTATTTGTTTTCTGTACCTACAGGGGAGGTCATCAAGGCTTGGGATATTGCTGTAGCGACCATGAAGGTGGGGGAAGTGTGCCACATCACCTGCAAGCCAGAATACGCCTATGGTTCGGCGGGCAGCCCTCCCAAGATCCCTCCCAACGCCACGCTTGTGTTCGAGGTGAGTGGCCACAGAGAGCAAGGCAAAGAGCCAGCCTTGTCTCAGCCCAGGACCTGGCTGCCCTCCAGCGCTTCCTGCCTCTCGGAGACAATGTAGCGAAGGCTGAGGGCCTGCCCTCGGGGGAAGGGGAGGAATGGAGAGAGCGGCTAGCTTTGCCATGCATGTAACCTGCTGCTGCCAGAAAGTGGTCAGTGATGAGGGCTCAGGTGGGAAGAGTAGCCACGCACCCCTTTTCAGACTTGAAGCAGCAGGGTGAGGGCTTGAGGCCTGTTTATCTCTGGGGCGGTGCCCAGAGGCGATGGGTCCTAACTGAAAGGAATCAGGAGGTCATTATCTACATAGAGTGGTGACTGACAACAGAGAATATCGGAGCTCCGGAGATGAAAGGAGGGGAGAGATGCCCGCCGCGTGGGTCGGGAGATGATAGGAGGGGAGAGATGCCCGCTGCGTGGGGCGGGAGACGATAGGAGGGGAGAGACGCCTGCTGCGTGGGTCGGGAGATGATAGGAGGGGAGAGATGCCCGCTGCGTGGGTCAGGAGACTATAGGAGGGGAGAGATGCCCGCTGTGTGGGTCGGGGGATGATAGGAGGGGAGAGATGCCCGCTGCGTGGGTCGGGGGATGATAGGAGGGGAGAGAGGCCCGCCGCGTGGGGCGGGGGCGGGGAGGAGAGATGCCCGCCGCGTGGGTCGGGGGACGATAGGAGGGGAGAGACTCCCGCCGCGTGGGTCCGGAGACGATAGGAGGGGAGAGACGCCCGCCGCGTGGGTCGGGGGACGATAGGAGGGGAGAGACGCCCGCCGCGTGGGGCGGGGGACGATAGGAGGGGAGAGACGCCCGCCGCGTGGGGCGGGGGACGATAGGAGGGGAGAGACGCCCGCCGCGTGGGGCGGGGGACGATAGGAGGGGAGAGATGCCCGCCGCGTGGGGCGGGGGACGATAGGAGGGGAGAGATGCCCGCCGCGTGGGGCGGGGGACGATAGGAGGGGAGAGATGCCCGCTGCGTGGGGCGGGGGCGGGGAGGAGAACCTTTGCCGAGGAGCTAGAACGTGACAGTGTTCAGACTTGAAGGTGGTTGAGCCCCACCGAGTGGATGCCGGGAGAACGTTGGGAAGGCTGGTGAGAGGTGTTGGGCGGCTGCTGACGCCCGTCGGGCCGAGCTTGTCCAGTAGCTGGGTTGGGGCTGTCTGGAGGGCACACTGTTATGGGAGTAGCGAGCGCACAGTGATCTCCTGAGGTGAAGTGAAGCCCTGCGGCCTGCCCGCGTCTGCCCAAGCTGAACCAGGGCGGCTCCCGGGAACCTCGCAGAACTGCCACTTGGGCCACTCCCGCTGTCGCTGCCCTCGCGGTCAGACCTGCTCTGGCATTTACTAGGGACTCTTCCGAGCGAGAGAGGAGCTGTGACCCCTTGCACCTTGTCCCACAGGTGGAGTTGTTTGAGTTCAAGGGAGAGGACCTGACGGACGAAGAAGACGGCGGGATCATCAGGAGAATCCGGGCTCGGGGGGAAGGCCACGCCAAGCCCAACGACGGCGCCCTCGTGGAGGGTGAGGCGGGGCGGGGGGGTTTCGGTCGGGTTCTGGTGTGCGCGCCCCGGGTCGCCTGTCCTTGTAGTACCCTCCTCTGTGAAGCGAGGGGCTGAACCACATCCTCCTGACACTCCTGCACGCGTGAGAACGCCGAAGGGCGTTTGGGGAGCAGGAAGTGACGAGGCAATGGGGGCGGCCGTGGCGGCATCCTTCCTCAGTCTCCTGCCTGCTTTCACGCCAGTTGCGCTGGAAGGGTACTACAAGGACCAGATCTTTGACCGCCGGGAGCTCCGCTTTGAGGTGGGCGAGGGGGAGAGCGTGGACCTGCCTTGTGGGCTGGAGAAAGCCATTCAGCGCATGGAAAAAGGAGAACATTCCATCGTGTATCTCAAGCCCAGGTGAGGTACACTTTGGCCCAGGTGTGGCAGTCTGTAGAACAGGTGGGTGGGCCAAGGTCAGATCTACTCGTCCACACTGAGTTGTGTAACCGGTCCTTTGTACGCCTCCCCTGCGTGCGGTCACTGTGCTCTGGGCACCCTGCATGCACGCCATCACGATCTCCTTGAATCCAAACCTGATGTTTTCAGTCGTGCTGCTACAGCTTCCCTTTTCTAGTGACATCAAGATTTTCATCTTCTGTTCATTCAGTCATTAACTGTATTTATTGAAACACACCTACTGTGTGCCGGACACAGTGCTGAAAATCCTTAGTTATTCAGAGACACTGTTGCCACCTTCTAGTGACTCATTGCTCTGTGGGCTACCATTTAAATTAGTAATCGTGCCTGTGTGTAATGTGAGTTATTAGAAAGATTTGTAACATGCTAAGTGAGAGCCCAAGGAATTGTGTGAAGGGGTCAGGGAAGGTTTTGCCAAGCAGGAAACATCTGAACCAAGACCGAAGCGATGAGGAGGTACTTTGCAGGAAACAGGAAGCCCTTTCAGTGTGGAGCAGGTTAAGTGCTGCTGAGATGACCTAGCGTTTTCCTGCCCCACAGCTATGCTTTTGGCAGTGTTGGGAAGGAAAAGTTCCAGATCCCACCAAATGCTGAGCTGAAGTATGAAGTACAGCTCAAGAGTTTTGAGAAGGTGGGTTTGTTCAAGGTCTTCCCTACCCTGAAGTCAGGTCCCACCCTGGACGTGACTCCCTGGGGTGGCTGACAACTTTGTTTCTCCCTTGGGGTACGGCAGGCCAAGGAGTCCTGGGAGATGAGTTCAGAGGAGAAGCTGGAGCAGAGCACTATAGTGAAGGAGCGGGGCACCATGTACTTCAAGGTGAGCCTGCCGCGTGGCCCTGAGCACGCTCCCGAGGAGCGGACGTCACCAAGTGGACCCGAGCTGCCTGGTCAGGCCGGGGTAGGGGTTGGGCGGGGCGGGACTTTCGCATGCCTGTGGGCCACCGGTGTCCACAGGGTACGACAGCTGGGGGCCACCGAAGCTGTGCCGGGTGCCTGAGCCTCCCTCCCGTTCCAGGAAGGCAAGTACAAGCAGGCTCTGCTGCAGTACAAGAAGATTGTGTCCTGGCTGGAATTCGAGTCGAGTTTCTCTAACGAGGACGCACAGAAGGCGCAGGCCCTTCGGCTGGCCTCCCACCTCAACCTGGCCATGTGTCACCTGAAGCTGCAAGCCTTCTCAGCTGCCATTGAGAACTGCAATAAGGTGAGAGGGCGAGGGCAGTGTTCACGGGCAGGCTTGGGCGAGCTGCCGGCGTGTCTGGAACTTGCCCGCAGTGACTAGGGCAGAGGTAGCAGGACGGAGCCGTGGGGCTCTCAGGCGCTGGGCCCAGAGGCAGGGCTGTGGGAAGCAAGTGGTTTGGCCTTAGTGGTCGGAGGCAGTGGCGCAGCGGTGGGCAGAAACACTGGATGGAAGGACTGGCTCCGTGTTCTCTCCTCCCCGGCTCTTTGCCTCTCCCTCCTATGCACCCACTTTAGTCTAAAGAGATGGACTTCCCTGGCGGTCCAGTGGTTAAGACTGTGCTTCCACTGCAGGGGGCACAGGTTCCATCCCTGATCGGGGAACTAAGCCACATGGCACGGCCAAAAAAATAAAAGAGCGTGGAAATGTCACAGGTTCTTCTCTTTCATCTAAAGACCCGTCTTCCCTGTCTGTCTCTTGGACTAAATGAGGTGCCTTCCTAGCCCTTGGTCCTTTCCGTGTGGTGCCCAAGGCTCGTTCTTCCTGGGGTGGGGCCTCATCCCGCTGAGGGCTGCCTCGGGAACCCAGTGCTGGCCAGAGAAGCTGCAGGATCTGAGGTCTTGCTGCTGCGTGCTCCCTGTGTCTCAGGCCCTGGAACTGGACAGCAACAACGAGAAGGGCCTTTTCCGCCGGGGAGAGGCCCACCTGGCGGTGAACGACTTTGACTTGGCACGGGCTGATTTCCAGAAGCTCCTGCAGCTCTACCCCAGCAATAAAGCGGCCAAGGCCCAGCTGGCTGTCTGCCAGCAGCGGATCCGCAAGCAGCTCGAGCGGGAGAAGAAGCTCTACGCCAACATGTTTGAGAGGCTGGCTGGGGAGGAGAGCAAGGTGAGGCTGGGGACGGGAGCGGTTAGGGGGGACAGGGGCAGAGGCATCCCTTCGTCCCCAGCACAGCCCGGGCGGGCCCTTTGGGCCTGTGCCCATCTGTGCCGACCCTGGAAGCCTGGAGCAGCAGCCCGGGTCTCCCCACCCCTACCCCGTCTGGCCCCCTGTGTCAGGAGTTGGCTGCTCTGATGGTCTTTCCAGCCTACGTTCTCTGCCTGTTTAAAGCTCAGGTTTCAGAAACTGAGGTTTAAATAGGTAACGCACGTACATGGTTAAATTCAAACGGCACAGGTGTAGTGGAAAGGCTCCCTCCCCCACCCAGTGTGCCGGCGGGACAGACAGTGATCCCTGGCGACAGGCAGCGGGCCCTACTGCTTTGTGCGTCGTGCTCTCTTCATACCTGGAAGCTTATTTTACATCAGCGTGTGAAGGAGCTTTACGTTCGCTCTTAGGCTCACGCAGTCTTCCACTGTGCGGATGCACCGTATCTTCCTTACCCAGGTCCCTAGCTCTTAGTCTCCCAGTGTTCTAAACCTGCACTAATAGAAATAGAATGCAAATTATATTTGGAATTTTAAATTTTCTAATAGCTGTGTTTTAAAAAAAATAAAATAGGTGAAATTAATTTTAATATTTCATTCACCCAAGGTATCTAAATATTGCAACGTGTAATTTTTTTAATTGCATTTTTTTCAGATTAAGCCTTCAAAATCCAATGTGTATTTTATACTTAAATTGTTTTGAACTATCTGTATTTAAAGTGTTCAGTAGGCACATATGGTAGTAGCTGCTGTGGACAAGTAGACTTTTATACAGTGTTGCCATCAAGTGAATTCATTAATTTTGTACATGAGCAGGTGTATCTTTAAGTCGTACATGGAAAGGGAATTGCTGTGTCCCTATAATTCTGTTAGCAGTTAGTATTTTTTTATTAACTTGGGCACGAGTATTTCTGGGTACAGACGACACCTGGTGTCAGTGTGTGCTAGGCGATCACTTGGGTGCAGGCAGGTGAGAGTGGGGATGTGGGTAAGAGTCACCTTTACTGTCAGGGGGTAGATGAGAACTGGAATTCACCCCCTTCCCCCTCTCCCTTCTCGCAGGCCAAGGCCACGGCTGCGGGAAACCAGCCCGCTGACACGGAGATGAAGGACGAGCAGAAGAACGATGTGGCAGGGGGCCAGCCTCAGGTGCAGGCGGAAGCTTAGCCCCGCCCAGCCCTGCTCCCGGCTGCCTGCCCCCTCCTCCCTACCCTCCTCCACCCTGTTAGTTTTGTAAAAACTGAAGAACTTTGAGTGAATTAGACCTTTATTTTTCTATCGGGTTCGATGGTGGCTTTGGGGGAAGGGGGAAAGGAGCAGGCTGGGGGATTGAGGTCGGGGGGGGTCATTTTAGGTGGTGTCACCCCCTTCCCTTCCCCCATTCCACGTGAACGAATGTCCCTCCACACGCACACTCACGAGAACGTTATTTATTTTGCTTCCTCTGTCTTCTCTGTCCGTCTTTCAGGTGGTAGAAGGGGGCATGCGGTAGGGATGTGAGGTCTGATGAGAAGGCGGGGTGGAGGGGGGACCCCTGGACAGCCCCTTCCCCCCCAGTTCCCCCTCGCGGACGTGGGTGCTAGGGGCATGGGAAGCACTGCTGTGCCCGTTACTCTCTCCTTTCCTCGCCCCAGGTGGTGTAGCTGGTGTGGTGACCACCCCTGTGCCCCCTCCCGTCAGTGTCCCTCCTCAGCCAGGCGTGTCCCACCCCCTCAGCCTCTTCCCTGCACTTGCTGAAGGTACAGGCTCGCCTCAAGTTCTGTGCTTGAGCAATAAAGTGGAAACAATAAAACCTGGGTGTTGGGCAGCCCTTTGTGTTTGGCCTCGGAGTGGGGGGCGTGGGCGGCTACACCAGGGGGCAGAACTAAGAGAGTCGCCCACCCCAAGCAGGGCCTCCTGCACACCACACGGGCCGTAGCGGGGCCTGCGCTCAAAGCCTGCCCGTGGGTCTCCCACACTCCACCCCCCAGCAGCCTGGCAGGTTTTTAGTAGCTCTGGTTTTTCTTCCCTGACACTTGGGAAGAGGAAAATATATAAACATCTAAACTACATTGGGACCAAGCGACTGAGTTTGCTTTGAGGTTAGATTTGTCTACTTCTGCCCAACTGATCCAGTGGAAAGTTCAAGCTGTCTTGGTTTCCTAACAAAGTGAAACCCCTGGTGTGACCCACGCCTGTCGCCCTTTACACAAGGGAAGAGGGAAGAACAGTCGTCAAGCCCGGCAGCACCGGCAGCCCCGCAGGCCCACTGTCCAGCTTGCGCCTTGGCCTTAGTGGGGACAAGCTTATGCTTTTTCCTCACCGCGCTTTGACCCCTGGCTTCTGTAGCATTCTGGGGCCCTGGGAGAGAAGCCAAGGGGCGTGAGTGAATCACGCTGAGCCTCGGATGGTCTTGACTGCAGGCCAGAGCCTGTGTCTGTGCCCTTCTCCCTCGTCTGTGGGGGCTGTCTAGTCCTTTCTGCTCGGTGATATGGTTAGCCTGCCCACCACATGCCTGTACAGTTCCTTCCAGAAGAAATTTCTCTATACTTTCACGGTGGAAGATGAATTTCTGTGAAAAAGTTCAAGTCGTACAGCACGGCTGGTGCTAGAGCCAGAACTAAAATGTGGGTGTTCTTTTCTCCCAGTGCCACTGCTTGCTCTCTGCTGGGTTCACATCATAGCCCTGGGCTTAGGGTTTGTGTCTGGGTCTCTTTGGTATTTCAGGATTAGACTTGCCCCTGCAGCCCATGATAATAGCTAACCCTCACTGAGCACTTTTGATGTAAGCCCAGCCTCACACAGATTAACTTAATCTTAATCTTGTAACTATCCTACAAAAAAGGTATTGCCCCATATTACAGATGAGGAAACCAAGGGTCAGAACTTAAATGGAAAGATGATCTGCCTGGAATGTGAGATGACCTCTTGAACAAATCCAAACTGCCCTGAGGTTCATGTGACCTTAGGCAAGTTGAGCCTCTTTGCTCATCTGCAAAAATGGAGACAGACAGAAAGCATGCCTGAGATTCCCTCCCCTCTGGATGCTTCTGTAGGATTCCAAGAATTTGAAACATAGCGGAAAAAAAACCCCAAACCATAACTGCACATCTGTAGAACCCTGGAAACTGGACAAGCCTTGGTTTATGTACCATTAAAACTGTCTTCTGGGCTTCCCTGGTGGCACAGTGGTTGAGAATCTGCCTGCTAGTGCAGGGGACACGGGTTCGAGCCCTGGTCTGGGAGGATCCCACGTGCCGCGGAGCAACTAGGCCCGTGAGCCACAACTACTGAGCCTGCGCATCTGGAGCCTGTGCTCCACAACAAGAGAGGCCCGTGTGCCGCGATGAAGAGTGGCCCCCGCTTGCCACAACTAGAGAAAGCCCTCGCACAGAAACGAAGACACAATACAGCAAAAATTAAGAGTTAGGACTTCAACATACTCATTTAAAAAAAAAAAAGTTTTAGTACAGTGGCCAGAAGTCTTTAAGGTTAAAAATAAATGCACTACCTACTCCACTCTGCTCTGGGTCGGGTGCAAGTCCATTTCCCAGTCAGTCACACCCTCCTCACCAACCCTTAAATCTTTCCATATGCAGAGAATGTGTGGAGTAAAGAGAACCAGTGGCAACCAGAACTGAGCTGTTCCTGCAGACTACCACGTGGTCTCTGCAAGATCTTAAATGGGGTTTATCTTGTCCTAGTGCTGGTCCAAACGTCAAGTTCTATAGATTTTTATCTCCCGGGAATTTGCAGTCCCTGTTCCAGCAGCCCTTTCCCAGCATCCCCACGTGCCCCGACCCCGTCCGCCTGTCCTGTGAAAGGCTCCCCCGCATTCCCGTGTGCGCCCCTGCGGGTCACCGTGTGCTGCGTCCCAGTCGAATCCCTCCGACCGCTTAAGCGCTGACTGCGCCTTCCCAGCCCGTTTGGGCTGCAGGTCACACCCCGCGGGCCTGGGCCAGCCTGCCGTCCCAGCATCGGTGCACTGGACTCCACCAGCCACACCAGTCTGAGTGAGAGGGTGAACTGTGACTCTCATTTCAGTTGGAGAAATAACACGTGGAAGACATTTTAGCCAGGACTAGTACCAGGTAGTCCCTTTTTAGGAAACTATTGCTTGGAAATAGAGAAACAGTGGAAACTTCGATGCCTTATTCCTTCTGTCTTAAAGACCAACCTTCCCGGTCCCAAACCAGCACTCCTCAAAGCCTTGTAACCCTTAGGTTGAAAGGACAGTGGGCTTAGGGCAGTGCTGAAAAAAAGCCAATGCAAGCGTGAGAAGACATTCTTGTCCTCTTTCTGGAAATCGTTATTGCTGACTTTACGGCTGCAGTTCCCCAGCTGCTCGCCAACCTCGGATAACTCAGACGCACCAACTATCCTTAATTATAAAACACAACAAAACCTTATTTAGCACGTAATGAACACTCAATATACCACTTCGGGGGGCAAAGTGAGAACGTGAAAGACTCACAAAGTGGTTCTAGGGACGAATGATCAAGAAAAAGCAGTGCCTTAGTGAACTGAGAGTTCCTTGACTAGAAGAGAGGACCAGCCATACCCTGTCCCCCAACCGAAGACTAGCACGTTCCCTTCAGATCTCCAGTCTCCGGTTCCACGGTTAGAAGTGCCTCACACATAAAATGGTTACGTTTGTATTTTTTTTTTTTTATTGAGGTGAAATTCACATGGTTTTAACCATTTAAAGCGAACAATTCCGTGGCCTTTAGTCCGATTACAATGTTGCACAAGCACCACCTCTAGCCGCTCCTGAAACATTTTCACCGCCCTTTGCGCTTCAAGCCCATGTCCTGATGTTTGGGCTTCGGTGACAAGAACGACTGTCCATGCTTCAGTTAATGGCCAGTAGAGTCCTGAACAGGCAACAGCTCTGACGGGTTCTGATGGGGGCGGGCGGGGGAAACGCCACGCAAGTGCAGTGGGCTCTGAATGACCATCTTGCTCAGAGCAGGGCCCACACTGCTGTTCTGCCTAACGGCTGGGTCAGGCAAGTGTGAGGACAGCTTTCTGCGCCTCGCGACCTCTAGAACCTTCAGCATGCTAAGGTGCACTGTGAACCACACTTGTGGAAGTCTCACTCTGAGCCCACTGGAAGCTCTGGCCCCACCCTCAGGATGGTGAGTGGCTCTGGGCCTCACATGCAGAAAGAGATTCATTTCAAGGTCCTGTCTCTCCCCTGGGCACCCTAGGCCGACACCCTGAACAGGCCCACCCTGTCTACTCGTGCAGAAAGAGGGGGACGAAGAACCTCCCTAGAAACGCCTTCTGCTTAATACACCTCCCCTTCCCCTGCCGTTCACACGTTTCTACTGAAGCTATTGTTCGGCTACGCCCACACAAACACCTGTATCCAAGTCATCTAACCAGGAAGACCGCCTGGTTAGGCAGTGCTGGGGAGGAAGCCAAAATCCACGCTGAGAGAGCGCTTGGCCTAAATGAGACAGCTCTAGATAGTGCCGCTGGAGACCCGCCAACCATCTCACTAAAAAGGGCCAACAACAGGGGTCTCCTTGCGGAGCCAGGGCTCTGTCTGCGTGGCTCTGCCATGCCTGGGCCTGTGTTCCACTCACTGGGACGGTAACGCTCACTGCAGTTAAAGTAACTGGCGCAGCGGGGAGAGGCATGGGGCAGGGAGGCTTGATTCTCGCCATGTTTCTCAGAGACCTATCTTTCCTTCCTTTCTAACTTTGTTTGGCCCTCTTGACAAAAGCCAAAAGGCACTGTATCCAAGTTGCAATCATAATGACATGACCTTCATGAAATGACAAACACAGAGCAAACAAAAACAGGCACCCTGGCACAGGAAGGTCAAGAACAAGAAGCCCAAGTTATGAGGAGGATAAACCAAGGCATGGTGGGCGCCGGGTCAGGGTCCCATTTCAGAGAGCTGGGGCAGGCCAGGGCCCTGGGAGACAGGAGCAAGGTGATCCTCATCTATTTTGTCCTGGATTATTAATTATTTTATTTTACTATTTCATTCACAGGGCTGGGAAAAGAGAAAACAATGGAGTCATACATACAGTGAAAAGAAACAATTCAGAACTAAGTAAGTTTACACTTATTAGAGGGAAACATTATTTTAAAATTGACGTTTTTCCACCCCTTAACCCTAGTATGAAGCTTAGGGTTTGAGCCAGGATGAGAGAACAGAGCTGTGGTAGTGCGGTACAAAGCAGCATGCAACTCCTCCGTAAGCAGATGGATTTAAAGCACCAGGTACACACATGTGACCCAGAGCCTTGGAATGGACCTGGCCAGCCCCACAATACACCACAAGAAACAGAAACCTAAGGGTACCTACAGTCCCCAGCGTCTGTCCAGACTATTCCTCTTTGCCGTTCTGACCTACTGCTTCCTGTTCCCATCTTATCTGGCCATAAGAGCCACAGGATCTCTAGGGGCCATCCCCTCCCTAGCTATCACTTGTAAAGCATGTTGCACGTATATTATTTCATGCAATTAGTGCAACCACTCTGTGACCTTGTCTCCTTATTCCAGTTTTTTGGATGAATAAATGGGTTCGGCAAGATAAAGCAACAAGGCAGAAAATGATGGAGGTGGGGCTCAGACCAGAATTGTTCGAGCTAAAACCCCACGTCCTTTCTGTCATTGACTGCCAGAGCTCCTAGCAAAGTCCTCAGGCTAGAAATCACGGTCCCCTCCCCGGCCCCAGACAAAAAGGTCCTGCCCTCCAGGGCCTTCTCCCACTATGTTCAGATGTAGAAAGTAGGCCAGCCCTGATCCAACATCCCCAGGTGAGGTAGACGTCCTTATTTTTACAATGTTGACCCCTGAAAGACCAACGTGTAGATCAGTCTGGGCCTGCAAACCTAAACCTAAAAATATACCGAACACCTGTAGAATCTCACAAATAATACTTTTGATATCCTGACTGATGAGGCCCAAAGCAAGGCTGCACTGGATTCAACATGGAAGGTTTCCCCGAGGCCAGCCTTGATGGCGATGTCCCATTTACGCTACGGAGGGGGGCCCCCGAGGGAGGGAAGCAAGAGTTTTGTGCTGGGGGGGGCCAGAGCAGACCCAGAATCCCAGCGACCCCGATTTCTAGCCTGAGGACTTTGCTAGGAGCTCTGGCAGTCAATGACAGAAAGGACGTGGGGTTTTGGCTCGAACAATTCTGGTCTGAGCCCCACCTCCATCACTTTCTGCCTTGTTGCTTTATCTTGCTGAACCCGTTTATTCATCCAAAAAACTGGAATAAGGAGACAAGGTCACAGGGTGGTTGCACTATTTACATGAAACAATAATTGTGCAATGTGCTTTACAAGTGAGTTTCAAACTTTTACCCACAGGGCACACCCACCGTGGGACAAAAAAAATATTTTTTTGATAAGCCGGTATATACACGTATAAATATATACAATTGAAACAAAGGTTTCACAAAAATAATACTTACCTTAACTACTCGAGATTACTTGGCATTTTCACTCTCTTTTTTTTTTTTTTTTTTTTTTTTGCCGTACGCGGGCCTCTCACTGCTGTGGCCTCTCCCGTTGCGGAGCACAGGCTCCGGACGCGCAGGCTCAGCGGCCATGGCTCACGGGCCCAGCCTCTCCGAGGCATGTGGGATCCTCGCGGATCGGGGCACGAACCCGTGTCCCCTGCATTGGCACGCGGACTCTCAACCACTGCGCCACTAGGGAAGCCCTGCATTTATTCTATTTCGGTTTTTAAAAAGCTGGTCCGATTCACTACCCTCATTTCAAGACTCATAATGGGGAGCTACGCAGTTTTTTTTTAAACACTGTTGGAAACCACACACTCATCGGTTATTACGATTATTATGATTCTCAGGTATGGTCTGACGGCTGGGAATCTTCACTGCCAGGGCAACAAAGGACAAGGTCAAGGTTATTAGGTCAAGGCAGCGAAAACCCTGTTGCCAAGGAAACGGCTCGGCCAGGCCAGCGTCGGCGGACCTGGGCGCGCAGAGACTGCGGAGAAGAGGAATGGCCCGAGGCCCTGTCACTCAGCCCCGCCCCCACGCCAGGCGCGCCCGGAAGGCCCGCCTCCTCTCAGGTTAAGCGAGGAAGGCAGCGATTGGAGGCGCAGGGGGTGACGTAAGCTCCCGCTGTGGGTGGGTTTCCGCTCGGGCGGCCGTCGGGAGGGGCTCGGGGAACACTTAGCGGGGCTCCCCGGTCCCTGAGCCCTGGGAACTGCGATGAGGTCGGTTAGCTACGTACAGCGCGTGGCCCTGGAGTTCAGCGGAAGCCTCTTCCCACACGCCATCTGCCTCGGAGACGTCGATAACGACACGGTCAGTGCATGCGCACTGGAGAGACGCAGCCCGTCTGCGACCGCGGGGTGGGGCGGGGTGGGGCGGGGTGGGGCGGAGCGGCGGAGGCCGCCCGCGGCGGCGTGTGCGTGCTGCGAGTGCGTACGGTGTGGGCGTGGACGGCGTGCGTTGCACAGCGGGCGGTGCGGGCACGGCGCTGAGAGCTGGATCGGGAAGGGCTGTGTGGGCGGCTGGGGTACCCGGCATCCTGGCTGGATTGGTCCGGAGCCCTGCTCCAGTGTCCTTCTAGGGACTCGCGTACTGGGTGCACTGCCTGGTCAGTCACTTGTTCCCAAGAGGAGTCTGTGAACTGTGGTGGCCGAGTTCCCAGCTCCTCCGGGGCCGCCTTCCCTTTCAGAGCGTCGGAAGTAGGCTAAGAGCGCGCGTGCGGCTCCTGCGGGAGCACCTTCCGCACCGCCCGGCTCGGCCCGGCCCACCGGACTGCTCTCGGCGCTTGGCCGGGGCGTCTCCGCCCGGCGGGCCCACCTCGGTTGAGTTACTGGCTCAGTGTCCATGTCCCTTTCCTCCCCCAGCGGTCCTTCCTTTTCCCGTCGGTTAAGTGACTTAATACAGGTAGAGCAGGTGGAACTGTGTCTGGCATTCGGTTAACGCTCAGGACGCGTTAGCGTCGTCGGTAGCGTTTGATTATGGGCCGAGGGCTCTGCTGCGTTCTGGGAATTCAAAAGTCCCAGCCCGCAGGTAGCTCATCGTGGGGCGGGGGAAGGGTGATAGAAGAATAGGGAAATGTAGTGAGGCCCATTGATTACAAGATGTAGAGGGTTCTGGGGTGAAGCATCCAAGGGAACGGTGGCCGTTGATGGTGTGGGACACTTTTTTCCATAATCTCAGTTTCATATGAAAAGCTGACAGAGAAAGGAAGTGCGCTTTCCGTGCCCTGCGTCCGCCTTCTAGAGACTGTCTCCCCGCTGGTGTCGCCAGGCTTCCGTGGGGTCCTCGAGGGTGTGTATGCAAAGCACATGGTTGCTCTCCTCTCCTACCCTCTGACCCCGTCGCTTCTCTGCCTCCCTCACATCTCATCCTCACCTCCCTAACTTGTCTGTGCTCTCTTCCCAGGGAAAAAAATTCGGGCTAAAACGTCCCCATCACTCACCCCCAACCCCGCCCCCAGCCTCCTTTGCGCTGTGATGGAAAAAGTATTTTATGAGGCCTCTTGGCTCTATCCTGTCTAGGGAGGAAAAAGTTATTCCCATAAATTTGTGTTATGTTTTCTGGGCGCTCTCGTTTCTTCATATGCTCAGCAGTATAATTTTATGAGACAATCAAGGGAGGCATTTTAAAATAGTACACTAACAAAGTGACTTTAGATGTGCATTATTTTCTATTTTACCTGATTGTTTAAAAGGGCACACGTGCCTTTTTTTCCTAGCTTCACAGTGTCAGCTTTTTTTGGCAGTTGTACTTTTCTAAGTGAATTGCACACTCAGTTCTGCAATATTAGGTATATCACACTACTTTTTTGGGGGGGGGAGGGGAGGCGTGGGTGTGCCGTGCAGCTTGTGGGATCTTAGCTCCCCGACCAGGGATTGAACCTGGGCCTCGGCAGTGAGAGCGTGGACTCCTAACCACTGGACCGCCAGGGAATTCCCTACCTCTTTTTTTTTTAAACCTTAGCTGTAAGCATTGTAAGCTCTGTAAGGATAGGAATTTTTAAAACTTTTTTTCACTGCTGTATTCCCAATATTTAGAATAGTGCCTGGGACATAGTAGGCACTCAGTAAGTGTTTGTTGAATAAATGAGGGTTGTTATTAAAGGCAAATGTCATTATGTATCTCAAAGCAGTTTGAAGGGTTTTGCCTCTTATTAATAAATATAATTGAAAGAAGGGCAAGTAGGTGAGGTAGTTGGCTACTAATCAGGTGTGGTACACTCAGCCTGCATGAGTATGGATAGGAATTTGGTACTGATTCTCCAGGCCAGCCTTTGGAGATTTGGGGCAGGAAAAATACTTATTTCATCCCATTAAACCAGTAACCTAAAGTTATTTGCGAGTAATTTATTTCCTGCTAAGTCAGAGGGAGAAGCCAGGGATAGAATACACACCCTCGAGAGCCCCACAGAACCAGTGGGGAGATGGTGTCTAGAAGGGGGACGCAGGTCACAGAAAGAGCACACTGCCTTTCTCTGGTAGCATTTCTGACTGAAGGTGTTCTTTAGTGTCACTGAGTAACCTCCAGAGGCCAGAGCCAGGATGGACCACAGAGGAGCAGAAGTGCTGGGGAGCAGATGGGCGACCCCGGAATTGTGCTCCTCCAGGTCGCCTACTGAGTTGTATCTACTCACTCACCGCACTCACCACACTGTTGTACAGTTTTATTCCTTCGTCTGTGCCCGTGTTAAACTGAGGTCCTTCTCAGCAGCTGTACAACTGTGGACCTGTGGCATTTGTCTTTGGGCCCCTAACGGGTTGTTCAGCTTTCCCTGAAAACTCAAGGGTTGACTGGGCATTCTCTTTCATTCTGATTTTTCTTTGTTAAAAAAAAAATCTTTAATTTATCATTAAGTAAACATTTATCGAGGGCCTACCATGGACTGTGGCATTTATTGAATGAATGTATAGAAAAAGAGTGAATTGTGTGAAAGATGCTAAGATCCCCAAGCCTTGGAGGCATTTAACTGGAAGCTGAAACCCCCTGTTATTCTTGCTATTTGTCAGTCACCTTTCTAGATGCTTCCCTCCATTAGCTCGGTTCTCACGGCAACCTTATGAGGTGGATAGTCTTGTGATCCTCGTTTTATAGATGAAAAGATTCAGGCATAGAGGGCTGGATTCAAATTCAGGCAGCTGCGCTCGGAGGCTCTGCGCTATTCAGCCTTTCTCCTGTGTGTCTGCAGAAGTCCTCCAGGGTGCAGAGGGTTTGATGTAAATAGATAAACTTGTTTTATGCTTCTATTATCTAATGTCCCCACCAGAAACTGCCATAACTATTAAAATATAATAAATGTAAGCTTCAAATCATTATTAATAAACCCCAATTTGTTTCTCATTTTTTCTTACTGTTGATCTGTTATGTTTTTGTTGCCTTTAAAATTAAATCTCTTGAGAATCTAATATTCACTCTGAGGACAGGAAAGGGTGTTAGATGTCCCCCCAAGAAGGAATCATGAAAGTATTTCTGGAAATGGCATTTGGAGCCAGCTGGCTATCATCGTTATCCCCTTGAAAGGGCGGCCAGCCTTTGAGGAACCACTGGGAAATGGGGAGCCCACATGTAAACGGCGATGAGGCTCCAGACCCTCCTGGGAGCTTAGCCACCACTAGGGGGCACCAGAGGCCCAGAGCTGGGATGCTGCCCCTCCGGCACCTCCACCAACTGTGTTCACTCAGACGCACCAACGTCGAAAGGCCTTGCCAGGGGAGGGAGGACCCCAGAGCTGACGTTGTCTTTATTTGGTCCCTGATTAAATATGAGCTCTGAAGTTAAATTCTCCAAAGGTTACGTATTTGGGGTCATTTTCCTAACGTATCCCATGCGTAAGGACAAATTAGAAGTGCCGAAAGCAGGCGTGTGGGGCATTGAGCTGTTCAGCTGTCAGACTTTTCTGAGACGGAGCTCAGATTCTGTATTGGCCCGTCTCTAACCTGCCCTGCCCTCAACACACACATACCCCTAACTGGAGATAAAGAAGCTGGGAGACTGTGACTGTGTTGGTCTCGAAATCTTGCTAATAAAGTTGATGAAGATGCAGGTTGAGGTCTTGTGACTTCCGCGGAGTGGGCCCAGTCGAGAAGGGCGTGAGTGGCTCAGCAGGACCCCAGCCTAACCCTCTCTTCTCTCTCCATTTGAAGTTAAATGAACTGGTGGTGGGAGACACCAGTGGAAAGCTGTCCGTGTATAAGAACGATGACAGCCGGCCGTGGCTCACCTGCTCCTGCCAGGGAATGGTCAGTATTCAGCTCCCTGGGTCTCCAGGGGGAAGGGACCCCTCCTGCCCAGGGACTGTCGAGGCTGGGCCGTATGCATGAGCTCCCCAGCGTGTCCGAGGTCGCCAGCTACTGGTTAAGGGTTCATTTGAATCGGAGGGAAGCCCCCAGGCTTCCCAGATGTCATGCGCACACACAGCCGGGCTGGTTTTCATTTTATGTGGTGCAATGACTCTCTTAGTTCTTCGTGGATCTGCTGAGGTTGTCTGATCATACGAAGTGTAGTAGAAAATGGGGGCAGTCATTTGAATATGTCTAGAAGTATGATAGTCCGGCTCTAATTGATGTAGTTTTTGTTTTGTTTAAGCCCAACTTGTCTTCACTACCCCAGGTCCTTACACTGCTGTCTGGTGAACTGGACCCAGAGCACAGTAACGGGATTAGCCCGGCCTCTCGATGTGGGGCGTGCGCAGGAGTTTTCAGTGAATGACGGTGATGAGAAGCCCGCTCCATGCTTCACAGAGGTTAGGGAGCACTGGGGACCCTTAGTGTGTCCCCCTGAGCCCCTCTCTCTTCTTTTGCAGCTCACGTGCGTCGGGGTTGGAGATGTGTGTAATAAAGGAAAGGTAGGAAGCCCAGGGTGCTGCGGGTTTCCCTCGGCCCATCCCCGACTCCTGTGCTCTGACGACCAGCCCCCTCCTCTACCTCTGTCTCTCCCAGAACCTGGTGGTGGCCGTGAGTGCCGAGGGCTGGTTTCACTTGTGTGACCTTACGCCCACTAAGGCCCCGGATGCTTCTGGGCACCACGAGACCCTCGGCGGGGAGGAGCAGCGCCCAGTCTTCAAGCAGCACATCCCCGCCAACACCAAGGTCATGCTGATCAGCGACATCGGTGGGCATGGCTGTCTTGCAGGCAGCCAGGGAATAGGAGTCAAGGGGCAACAGAGCAGATCTCGAGGGAGCCAGGGGTCACGTCAGTGTTTGGGCAGTTGTCGTGCATTTAACGCCAGGCTGCTGAACTCCCGTTATAAACCAGGCATCGTTCCAGGCACTGGGATTGCAATAGTGAATAAGACAGACAAAAGTGACTGCCCTCTTGGACCTTTACTAGGAAGGGACAGAAAATAAACATTAGCAATGTGGTAAGAAAATTAAATAGTATATTCGAAAGTGCCGTGGAGGAGATCGCCCACAGAAAGGGGCTGGAGGGCGTTGAGGTCGAGTTGGCTGTTCTAAGTGGAGTTGTCGGGGAGTCCCTGCCGAGAAGGAGACAGCTGATCAACAGCTCCAGGTTGCAAGAGTGAGCCGCTTGGATACGGGGCTGGTACTTGGGCCAGAGGCTGTCTCAAAGGTGCTGGTAGGGATATGGGTGCCCCAGGGCACTCAAGTCGTGTACCCGGGGGAAGAAGCGACAGGCCCTGCGAGGCAGCTGTGTGGCTCTGGGTGCAAGAGCAGGCAGGGGAGCGGGTGCCTGGCTCAAGGGGTGACGTGGCAGATCGGCAGGTGGGCCTGAGGTCGAACCTGATAACAAGTGCCAGTGGCGGTGGTGCTAGAGGGGCGGGGAGGAGGGCGTCCTTGTAGGACTGCAGCTGGCGAAGACAGGTTTGGCTCCAAACTCGTCTCATTTTCTGGATCCACAGATGGCGATGGCTGTTGCGAGCTGGTGGTGGGTTACACAGACCGCGTAGTCCGGGCTTTCCGCTGGGAGGACCTGGGTGATGGTACCGAGCATCTGACAGGGCAGCTGGTGTCACTCAAGAAGTGGATGCTGGAGGGTCAGGTGAGAGGCTGAGCATGGGGGCCACAGCCCAGGAGCAGGACGGGCCTCCCTCCTGGAGGGGGCTTGTGGGAGAACAGGCAGGGGCTGGGGCTCAGGGTGGGAAGGAGGGAAAACCATCTTGTTGACAGAGACCCAGAGGAGATCACTTCGAATCAGGGTCTTAGGGGAGATGGCCAGTAACAGGCCGACAGGAAGGAACATTGCGCTAAGAATTAGGGATGTGATGGTGGCTGTGTCGCGTCGGGATCCGCGCTGCGGGAGTGCAGGTGCTCCCTGTGGAGAGGGTGGCACCAGGAGGAGCCCCGTGGACGCTGCACGTCCCCCTGCTGCTGCCCTGGAAGGCTGAGGACATGTCCCAGGGCCCCTGCCCACCCCCGTCCTCTGCAGGCTTTCCCCTTTCTCTCGCCAGCAGTTCCCTTAAGCCCCCATTCTCTGGTGCAGGTGGACAGTCTCTCGGTGACTCCAGGGCCCATGGGTCTTCCTGAGCTAATGGTATCTCAGCCAGGCTGTGCTTACGCGATTCTGCTGTGTACCTGGAACACAGACCCTGGGCCGCCTCCCACCTCTGAGGGGCCCGAGGAGGGTACTAGGTAAGGGGGGCGGGCCTGTGGATGGTGGGGTGCCTGGCAGCGAGGTGGGCGCCCACAGCCGTGGATGGGTCTGTGGCTGGAGCAGCTTCAGCTGGGTCCCGGCACAAGCACCTCTGCCCCATGAAGGAAGATTATTTCGGGACCCAGGGAATCCTGACCCTGACGCAGCAACTGGAAGAGGTTCTGAGATTCCAGCCTGGCAGCTCCGTCCCTCTCTCTCGACTTGCCCACTGGCCCAGGTTGGGTGGGCGATAGGCCTCCCAGCTGATTCACGTCCTGGAAACTCGCACAGAGACGGGGCCCACGCGGGTCCGGAGAGCCAAGCTCTGTTGGGCTCCCACTTAGCCGCCGTCCCCCACCACAGGGAGACCCCCGCTGCCCGAGATGTTGTGCTGCACCAGACGTCCGGCCGCATCCACAACAAGAACGTCTCCACTCACCTCATCGGCAACATCAAGCGAGGTGGGGCGGGGCGGGGCGGGGCGGGGTGGGGGGGGCGCGGGTGAAGGGGGAGGGGAGGCGCAGCCTTGCCTTTGCGTTTCCTTCTTCCGGGCCTTCTACCGCCCCTCCCTCTGCGTCCGCAGGCCGCAACCCCAAGAGCGGCGCCTCGGGCCTCTTTGCCCTCTGCACCCTGGATGGTGAGTCCCTCGGGTCAGCCATGGCCGTGCAGGGTGGGCAGTGGTGTGCCCGGGGTCTGCGCAGGGTTCTGCCCCCAGCCTGGCCGCCTCTCCCCGCAGGGACGCTGAAGCTCACGGAGGAGGCGGACAAGCTGCTGTGGTCGGTGCAGGTGGACCACCAGCTCTTCGCCCTCGAGAAACTGGACGTCACGGTGAGTGGGGGCCCTTGGGCGCCGTTCTCCCTTCTCCGCCGACTCCGCCTTTCCCTCAAGGCCCCCTAGACAGGCCTGGCCCCCGAGCGCCCCTCACTCCACGGGCTCAGCGCTGTTCTCTGTGCCGCTGGGGAAGCTCCCATTTCAGCAGAGCCGATGGCTCCAAAGAGAAGCAACTTGTTCTTAGGGTCCAGAACTGAGTTGCTCGCCCATCTGCAGATGTCCGCACACGAGTGTGTGTTCACCAGAGCTGTGGCCCCTGGGTCGGCAGGTGGGGCTGCGCTGATGCGGCCGTTGTGTCTGCTTGAGGGTCTAGGAGAAGAGGCGTGAGGCTCTGAGGTCAGGTCAGGACAGGCCCGGCTCTGAGTCCCAGTTCTGCCACCTCCCGGCCGGGTGGCCTTGGGTGAGTGAGTTTGTTTCTGTAAGCTGGCGCTTCCTCAATATAAAATGGGAGTGGCGTCACTTCCTCAATATAAAATGGGAGTGGCGTCGCCTCTACTACTTAGGGTTGTCGCGAGCACTCTCGGGGGGGGCGGCTCATTCAGCAGCCCTGGTGCCAGGTGCCGGGACATGTTCGGTGAGAAACGCAGGGAGTTTGCCTTCCCAGCTGTTTGTCACCCGGAGCCGAGTCCACAGCTCCCGTAATTTCATTCACCTGGTCAGGAAGCCTTTCTAAAACAGCTCCTGGGGACTTCCCTGGTGGCGCAGTGGTTAGAAATCCGCCTGCCAAAGCCGGCGACACAGGTTCGAGCCCTGGTCTGGGAAGATCCCATGTGCTGTGGAGCAGCTAAGCCCATGCGCCACAGCTACTGAGCCTGCGCTTTAGAGCGCGCGAGCCACAGCTACTTAAGCCCGCGCGCCTAGAGCCTGTGCTCCACAATAAGAGAAGCCACCGCAATGAGAAGCCCGCGCATCGCAATGAAGAGTAGCCCCCGCTCGCCGCAACTAGAGAGAAAGCACGCGCGCAGCAACAAAAACACAACGCAGCGAAAAATAAATAAATTGAAAAAATAAAAATAAAATAAAACGGCTTCTGGCCACCCCTGCATCCCTGTCTCTGGCCTTTTTCAGGGCAATGGGCACGAGGAGGTGGTCGCCTGTGCCTGGGATGGACAGACGTACATCATTGATCACAACCGCACCGTCGTGCGCTTCCAGGTGGACGAGAATGTCCGCGCCTTCTGTGCAGGTGGGACCCTGCCCTGCGCCCCTTGCTAAGCACACCTGTCCCCCTTGCTTCCACTCTCACTGCAGCCCCTGACACAAGTCTTCGTAAACAAACGAGTTCTTCAGCTCTTCTGTTAGAGGGTGTGAGTGGGTACCAGATTGCCATCTTTACAGTTTTAACTAAGAGGAGATAAAAGACAGTGAGGTGTCTATCTTTGGATATTTTAAAGGATCAGATATGGGGGGTGGGTTCAGAAAAAGAAAGAGTCGGATGAGTTCTTGTCTGCCTGCTGTGTGGAGATATGGGAAAGTTCCTCCCCATCTGAACATGTCAGGACTCTGAAGACTGTTCTCCAAGTTCCATTCTCTTAGTTCCAAATTGGGGACCTTGGGAAGCAGCGTTAACTCCTTTGGGGGTGTCTCTGGTCACTGAAATGGTAACACTTGAACGACGTGCTGGTGCCACATTGCAGTGACCTGGGAAGAGGGATCACCACCCAGGAGAAGCCGCCCCGCATTACCCTGGGGCTGTCACTGAGATGGGAAACCAGCACGTGTCACCTCCTAGGACACTGTCCTGCCTGGGCTTTGTTACTGTGGTTCTCCGTATCTGGAATGGGCCAGATATTTTACGTTTTACCTGCTTTACTGAGTTCCCAGCAAGGAAGAAATAGAAAGAGGGCCTTTAGTTTTCTGCTTGGCGTCCACGGGTGGGTAGAAACTGCTGACACGAATGCCGCCCGCGCCGGGCATAAACCTCCCCGACCTTTTTCTCCTACCCCCGCCACCCCTCCCCCAGGCCTCTACGCCTGCAAAGGGGGCTGCAACAGCCCCTGCCTCGTGTACGTCACCTTCAATCAGAAGATCTACGTGTACTGGGAGGTGCAGCTGGAGCGGATGGAGTCCACCAACCTGCTCAAAGTGCTAGAGGCTGAGCCGGAGTTCTGCGGCCTGCTGCGGGAGCTGGGGGTGGGTGAGTCCTGGGGGCGGGGCTGCTGCGGGAGCTGGGGTGGGGGAGTCCTGGGGGCGGGGCTGCTGCGGGAGCTGGGGTGGGGGAGTCCTGGGGGCGGGGCTGCTGCGGGAGGCCAGGTCCCAGCAGACCCCCCAGCCCCTCTTGCCCGCAGACCCTGACGACCTCCCCGCCGCCCGGGCCCTGCTTCACCAAACCCTCTACCATCCCGATGGGCCACCACAGCGTGCCTCCCCAGGCCTCCGCGATGCCTCCTAGCTGGACCGCCGTCTTGGCTAAATGGGACCCTTCCGAACGTCCCCACCCCGCAAGCTGTCCACGGTGTTTGCAGGACAGGGAGCGCACATTATAGAGGACGGATGGCAGCAACCCTAGGGGGACTGGGAACTGTAGACCTCATGGTCTTTCTGGTGAAGGAGGAGACGAGTTGCTCCTCTGCCCCTTTCCTCGTGTGCCTGGCCCATCACACCGGTAGGCACTGCCCCCTCCCCAGAGCTCCCCACTCTTGTTGTGTGGGAAACAGACTTGTTTGTGAGGAGGGACTACAGATCTCTCGCTGCTCCCCAGCCAGACTTTGGGGCCAGTGGCGCGACGGCAGTGAGGACCCACCCCCAAGTTCCACCTTTTGTGGCACGGCTCCAGGTCACTGATGTCAGTGATTGTTACACGAATGGCGAACCACAGATCTTTGACTTATGATGGGTTTCACCCTCATAAATCCATCGTAAGTTGAAAATATTGTAAACTGAAAATGCATTTCCCACACCTCACCTACTGAACGTCACAGCTTAGCCTACCCTGTGATAAATGTGCTCAGAACACTTACATCAGCCTCTAGCTGGGCAAGGTCACCTAACGCGAAGCCTGCTTTATAGTAAAGCGAGGGATATCTCACGTAATAAACTGAACACTGCACTGGAAGTGAGAAACAGGATGGTTGTCAGTGTATTGGTTGTTCACCCTCATGATGTTAAAGTCTGATGCGGGTTTACAGTCCAGGCAGGCCACGATCAGAACGATACCCTGGGCCACTTATATCCCTTCTTCTCTTGCTTCCTGTGCTCTGAATCAGTGGTCTTCGAATTGTAGGTTGCGATCCTTTGTTGAGTTGTGGTCGGCAATTTTTTTAAATAAATGAGATAGAGTAGACTAAGTAGGACAAAAAATATGGGAGTATGTCGCTCACGTGTAGGGAAGGGTTGTTTTGTTATACTTGTGTGTGTCCGTGCACGTGTGTGTAGTGAGTGCAACGTAGAATACACTTCCTGCTGAGTTGTGTTCAGAGGAGTTGGAAAGCCACTGCTGTCAGTTATAGTGACCCCAGCCAGAGGGGTCAGCCCGAGGGAATGTCCCCCTTCACATTTCCTTCTGTAAGGGAACAAGGGCAGAGTGATCATTCAGTGTCTGAGAAGCAGAGGAGGACACTCGCTAGGACAAACAGGTGTTTATTCAAATGGAGAAGCCACTGAGCTGAGGGCCTCCTTGGGCCTGGGTCTGCGATTGCAGAAGCAAAGGAGGCAGAAGGGAGAGGGGACAGGGAGAGGCCCGGGAGAGCAGGGGTCGAGGAGCAGGGCCAGAGGGGCCAGCGCACTCTCACACCTGTGCCAGTGAGCCCCTCTCCTCTCCTCTGGGTGCAGAGGACTCAGCTGAGAAAGGTATGGCCAGGGCTCACTGCAGATCCTGGTTCTGCTCAGATCTAATCTACTCCAGGCTCAGGGTTTTGACTCCGAGCTGAGTGGCCTAGTCCCCTGGTCGGGTTAGTTACACCACTGTCTTCCTCTCCCCTAATCCAACATATGTGAGACTCAAACCAGCCAGAGGGGCACCTGGGGGCCTGGCCCTTTGAGGTTTGGGCTCGTCACAGGGAAGGTAGCAAAGCCTCCTTGTGTCTTTGCTGGACTCAGGGCCGGGGTGGGGGGGTTGGGTAGACACTGATGCCAGAAAAAACCAGCTCAAGCTCAGGAGGCCAGAGATGAGGGGTGGGAAGAAGGTCTAATGAAGTGGATAGTTCTATAAATAAGAAGGAATATTGGTCAGGTTAAGTCTGGATCCTGGCAACGTCACCATTCCTGTCTGCCTTGGGGGGCAGTTCCCCACAGGCCTGTCCACACATGCCCAGTGGGTGAGGAAGCAGGTGGAGGGTACGTATCTGGAGTAAAGAGTAGAGGTTTACCCAAGGTTTGCGCAGGGCATCAACTAATAACTGGCTTCAGACATTGGCAGCCCCAGAAGAGGCAGCCGATGAAGGAACCCCCGGCCCTCATGGGCTAGGCATTCCTCTACTGTTGTGGTGACCATTTCTCTCCCGCTCAGCTGTGCGCAGATCAGAGAAGTGGACACAGCAGGGCCAGGGGCCCGGGCCGGGGAGGGGGGCAGGCTAGTTGTGAGGTGAGCCACGCGGAGTCAAGGCCTCGACGGTGTGCGGGGTGGACGGGGCAGGCAGGGGCCAGCAGCAGGCTGTAGCCTTGGACTCGGGCCACCCCATGCTGTGCCAGGGGCCCAGTCAGGACCCCGCTCTGCTGATGTCCTTTTCTGCAGTCCTGACTTAGCTCCGCTCTTCTTGGGACGGCGGGGATGAGAGAGGACGGGGAAACCAGAACCCTGAGATCGCGGGCCCTCTCCAGGGAACATTCCTCCTGGGGGATGGGGCAGGTGCTGAGAAGCAGAGGAGTGTGGCCGACTGGGAAATGGGAAAGGGGCCAGGGTGGTGACAAGAGGGACAGACCCAGCTGTCCCAGCTACCTGGCTCTAGTCATGCACCATCCCCCCATGGCTCTTCCCTTCAGGCAAGGAGCTTTCCCCTGGGGACCATCTGGGGCAGCGGTCACTGGTCCGGCTCTTGGTGCAAAGGCAGGAAGGGCAGCTCAGGGAAGGGGGCTTTCAGCCGCAGCACGTGATGCTCCAGGTCAATGCAGCACTGTGGGGTTGGGGGACAGTGAGCTCACCTGGGCAGGTAACCCCTCTCCCAGCCACGCTGCTTTGTTCCCCTCCGCCTTCCCACAGCACCCTGCTCTCTTCTCCTCCCTGTTTCTATTCACCTGGACCGCTATCATGGAGGGACCCAGTTCTCCATATTTTTCACAAATAAGGAACCTCTAAGCATGGAGGGTGAAATTCCACATCTCCAAGTCCGTCTCATCGGAGCCTGGCCCATGCTTCCACACCCGTGCCCCCTACTTCTTTTTCCCAGCCCTCGGGGTCAGGCCCTGGGTGTGGGTGTCAGCACGAGCATCCTCCTTACCTTGAGAGAGAGCAGAGTCTGCAGGCCAAGGCAGAGTTCAGGACTCTCCACATCTGCGGGAACCGTTTGAGAATGCTGCTGTCCTGTCAGCACTCGCCCCTTCTCTGCTCCCCCCACCACCCCAGGCCAGAGAACCTTGGGGATAATCAGAGCATCTTTGGGGGTACCTTGTGTGTGCTGGCAGGAGCTGACAGGCTCTGCCTTCGCCCCGCCCAGGAGGGAGAGCTGCAAGAGCAGAGACGCGGGGATGCTGACGGAGAGGGGACTTACCTACCACCTGGGCCGAGCACGCCACGGTTGCCTGGCCCAGCTGTAGTTCCAGCTGCTCCACCTGGGCTGGGGGCCCAGGCGCCAGGTCCCCAGATGGGGCTTTTAGGACCCTCTTCCCTAACCTGTGGTTGGGAAGCAAGGCTTATGGCCACCACAGCCCCCCATGCCGCTAGTCTGCTAGTGTCCCTCCCCGCCACGCTTTGGGTTCTCAGCCAACCCTGGACCCACGTGGGGTCTAAATCCTGTCTTCTCTGCCAGAGCCCCTGTCACCTCTTTTCAAAAAAGTAACAGCTTGGGACTTCCCTGGTGGTGCAGTGATTAAGAATCCACGTGCCAATGCAGGGGACATGGGTTCAAGCCCTGGTCTGGGAGGATCCCACATGCCGTGGAGCAACTAAGCCCGTGTGCCACAACTACTGAGCCTCGCTCTAGAGCCCACGAGCCACAACTACTGAGCCCATGAGCCACAACTACTGAAGCCCACGTGCCTAGAGCCTGTGTTCTGCAACAAAAGAAGCCATCGCAATGAGAAGCCCGCACACGGCAACGAAGAGTAGCCCCTGCTCGCCGCAACTAGAGAAAGCCTGTGCGCAGCAACAAAGACCCAACACAGCCAAAAATAAATAAATTAAAATAAATAATTTTTTTAGAAAAAGTAACAGCTTTATTGAGATACAGTTCATATACTGTGAAAGACACCCTTTTTCTTCTTTTTTTGTCTGTGCCACGTGGCCTGTGGGATCTCAGTTCCTGGACCAGGGATTGAACCCAGGACACGGCAGTAAACGCTCTGAATCCTAACCACTAGACCAGCAGGGAACTCCCAAAAGTCATCCTTTTAAAGTAGACAACAGAGGGACTTCCCTGGTGGCGCAGAGGTTAAGAATCCGCCTGCCAATGCAGGGGACATGGGTTTGAGCCCTGGACCGGGAAGATCCCACACGCCGCGGAGCAACTAAGCCCGTGCGCCACAACTACTGAGCCTGCGCTCTAGCGCCCACAAGCCACAGCTACTGAGCCCACGTGCCACAACTACTGAAGCCCGCACGCCTACAACCCGTGCTCTGCAACAAGAGACGCCACCGCAATGAGAAGCCCATGCACCACAACAAAGAGTAGCCCCCGCAACTAGAAACAGCCCACACGCAGCAACAAAGACCCAACACAGCCAAAACTAAATAAATAAAAATAAAGTAGACAACAGAGTTCTGCAACCATCACTAATTTCAGAATATTTTCATCACCCCAAAAAGAAGCCCCCTCCCTACCCATTCTTTTGGGCCCCCGTCTTACCCCAGGCGGCTGAGGCATCCAGCGGAGATCTGATTGTAGTGGGTGCCCGTGTCCACAGCCACCTGAAGAACCTGGTCCTGGCACTGAGAAAAGGGGGAGGGGAGGGGACTCCGTGAGTCCCCAGGGGGTAGGGGGGAGAAAGAGTTGGGACTGGCTCTGTCACCTTTCCCAGCCCCTGATGGGTCCCCTTCAGAAATGAGTGAAGGGCTGGGAATTCCCTGGCGGTCCAGTGGTTAGGACTCCACGCTTTCACTGCCAAGGGCACGGGTTCAATCCCTGGTCGGGGAACTGACATCCCACAAGCCGCTGAGTGCGGCCTCCGGCCCACAAAAAGTGAGTTAAGGGTGTTTTTTATGGGACTCACACAGTTGAGCAGAAATGGGTCAGATACGGAATCAAGAAAGGAAGTAAAGCCGCAGGCGGTGAGAGTGTACTTTGGGGAGGATTCGCCCCGAAGTGTAGGTCTGTGCCTGTGCTTGTTGACAGTGGTGCCGAGGGCCTCCTGTTAGAGGAATCGGGGGTGGGCATGAGGAGGGATACCTGGTTAGGAAATTAGATGTGGGGAACAGATTCGCCACCGCAGGCGAAGGAAGACAAGGTTGCTTCCTTTTAGATAAAAACAGACGTTTGGGTTTGCACTTGGATACCGCAAAACACATTGTTTTCTCCTTCCACGCTGTTTGCTGAGGTCTGCTGTGCGTGGGCACGTGGAAGGGGCAGCAGGGGAGGCCGCTCCCCAGGATGCAGGGGAGCGGAGGGGCACCAGTGCACGGAGAGTGTTAAGGCTGTGGGTTATGAGTCTAGAGCCTTAGATGTTGAGCCGGAGGAAAGGCTCTTCCATCGGGAAAGTCAGGGGAGCTTTCCCGGAGGCAGTGACAGCTGAGGCTGGAAGGATCGGAGAACGTGGACCTAGGATGACAGGCAGAGGAAGCATGGAGCAAGGATGGGCGGAAGGGAGGGCTCGGCTCGGCGTCGGCTCTGGGGATGACAAGGCTGTGATCCGGAGCACGTGAGCTTTCGCGGGAGGGCTGCGTTACCCACACGTGCGCACCGTGTGTGTGTGGAGCACACTCACGTTTAAAGATGATACTTTGCTCAAGGAAAGGGAGTCGTGCACACCTCGGAAAGACGGGGCGGCGAGGGGCGGGAAGCAAAGGACACGGAGGATCCCAGTCTATGGCCCAGCCTGGGGAGAGGGCTCCCCCATCCCTCCCTCACCACTGGGGCAGAAGGGAGAGTGGGTGAGGGGAGCAGGCCCGGGAGGGGGGATCTCACCTTGCAGTTGACCAGAAGAGCTGGCCTCTCTGTCTTGCTGGTCTTCCTCCTGGTCTCCTGGCCGTGGATCGCGGCCTGCACCCCCTGAGGCCGGCTCGGGTTCCCCTCCACGAGACGCCTCTGGATCACGTTGTGCGGTTGCTGCTTCCATCACAAAACGTGCAGATGCTCAGTTCCCTCACTTTACAAATCCCAGGCCGTTCTCCCCAGCCCCGCCCCGCTCCTGAGTCTCCTGGGAGTAAGAAGGGGGAGAGCTTCCCCAAGGATCCCAGCAGTCAGATCATTAGAGCAGAGCTAGTCCCAGTATCAAATCATGCCGTTTTCCAGGACCCCAATGTATTGCTCGGTAATGGAGAGATGGGGAGGGGGGAAGGGTCTCTCCTCGGTTAGACAGACGGGACATTTCAGGCACTCGCGTGATGCTGGGGGGGAATTCTGTCTCAAGTCTACAACACATATTCTTGGGGACATTTTTTCTTTTTTTCTTCCTCTGACCTCATCCTCTGTGGGAGGCAGATCCCAGAGTTGATGGTGTGATGAAAGGAAGTCAAAGTAACAGGAACAAACAAAAAAGAAAAAAAGTCCAAATCTAAACTAGGAAGCTGGGGGAGTTCCCTGGTGGTCCAGTGGTTGAGACTTGGTGCTCTCACTGCCGGGGCCCAGGTCCCATCCCTGGTCAGTGATCTAAGATCCTGCAAGCTGTGAGTTAGGGCCAAACAAACAGCCTAGGAAGCTGGGCGTCATCCTCACCGTCCTTCACCTGAAGCCACCCCGCCACGCCCAGTCACGTCTAAATTCTGCCAGCTTCGCCTCCTGTATTTACGTCCACCTCTCTTTCTGTTACTGCTTCGCTCACACCTCAGCACAGCTCTCCTGAGTCCCTGGGGCGCCTGCCTAAGTCCATAAGGACGCGTCGCTCAAACCCGCCTGCCCAAAGCCTGGGAGCCCCTGAAACTCTTGCTCCTCCAAGTGCCGTCCTCAGACCAGCAGCGTTGCCACCACTAGAAAGCTCCTAGAAGTGCAGAATCGGGACCTACTGAACTGGAGCCTTGTTTCAACAAGATGCCCAGAGGACCTGTGTGCACAGTAAAGTCTGAGAAGCACAAAGCGACATGTCAAACTAAGCCTGTCACTCCCCTGCCTAAAATCCATCAGAGCCCCCCCCTCCCCACCGTGCTTACATAGAGGTGACAGCCCAGGTGACCCGGCCACTGCCTCATCTCCCCCACCCCCCACCCTCGCTGTGCTCATCGGCCCCAGCGCCCCCTCTGGCCACCTGGACCAGGCTGCCCGTCACCTCCATGCCTTTGCTCCTGCACGCCCCTCCTTCTGAAACTCCTCTTCTCACCCTTCTCTAGGCCAGACTGGGCCACTGGCTCAGGAACTACTCTTTATTTGGACAGAGGCTTTTATTTTATGTCTGGGGTTCCAAGTGCATGCTGTAATTCACGCAGGGTCCACCTCCTCCAAGAAGCCCTGTCTGACTTCTTCCCACTCTTCCCTCCACACACCAGGCGGGGACAGCGTCCTGTCCCATGGCCCCCTTTGTCACGCGTCTCAAAGCTGTTATCTGCCCTTGAGGTCAGGTCTGTATCTCATTCCTCTTTGCATCACAGGGCTCAGCTCAGCATACAGCAGGCATTCCATAAATGCTCACCGAGGAATGACTGTGTCCCTCCAGGCTCCACACATGCTTCCCCACCTGCCCTCTCTCCTTGGGAGCCTGGGATTGTTTTCCTACCCTTGCCTTAATGAGGCCCTTGAGGCTGCTCCCGCCAACAGGCTGCCAGCAGGAGACCTAGCTCTGGGAAAAGGGCAGCAGCGAGCTCTGGGAGCGGCTGGGAAGGGCAGCTCTGTGGCTTCCAGCTCTCCTCCCACCTGTCCCACGAGGGATGCAGGCTCAGGCCCCCAAATGCTGTGTCTTCACTCCCAAAGCCATGCAAGGTAACTGCTCCGTGTCGGTCCGGGAGGTCCTGAGGGCAGAAGGCTGGACCTGCCACGCTGGGGTGGCAGTGTCAATAGAGCCTCTTCGCCAGGGCCGAGCAGATGAGGGATGGGCCGCAGAGGGCAGAGGCTGTGATTTCCTAGCCACTGAGAGCCGAAGAGCCTGCTTCCCTGCTCCCTCTGTTTCTCAGCTCTGCTGGCTCTTTGCAAGGAGGTTCTCTGAATTGAAGTCTCAGTCTGGTCGCCTTTCCCCTTGCGGCGCTGCTGGGCCGGGCTCCTGGAGGGTGAACATTTGGCTGGGAGGAATGTGGAAAGGTAGGGCTCTTTCAGGAAATGCAGTGAGGGGCTGCATCTGGCTCCAGGTTTCCGGGGAGAAGGGGCTGCCAGAGTAGCCTGGAAATGGCCCCATACACCTCACGTTGCAGGAGTCCCTCCTCTCAGACTCCCTGCCCGAGAGGTGAGAGAGGACAGAGTACCGCAGCCTTTCTACAGAAGCCCTCTCGTCCTCTGTGAGCCGGAGGCCGGAGCCATGGCATCTTCTCCGGACCTTGTGGGTCTTACTTTCTCTCTCAGGCTAAATGGAATAGTAAGAGTAGCTGGAGGGACAACAGCCTTTAGACAGAGCTCCCAATTATCCAGGCACTCTGCTAAGTCCTTTACAGGTTTAGCTCATGTAACTCTTACATCCCTGTGAGGTACATCCTGTTAATTTGATCCTCACGTAACACATGAAGAAACTGAGGCTCAGAGACATAAAGAGACTTGGCTGAGTTGATAAGTGCCAGAACCAGGATCTGAGCCCAAGCATCCCGGCTCCGAGGAAGGCCACTCTCGCAGCCCCTCCCTCTGTCAGAGGGGAGTGAGTATATGCAGCTGTCCCCTGACTCACCCACCCCTCGGTGTCGCTCCCTGACCCCGTTCCCTCGGGAGGCCACGCTGCTGCAGGGGGGTGGAAGGAAAGGAGGCTGGAAGGGCCACTGCACCTGCAGGGAGCAAGGGGGCCCTCAGGAGCCCGACGCCCTGGCAAAAGCCGTGGGAAGCCCTGGTGTTCTGGCGAGGATGGGGCGGGGGGGCACCGAAGGTCCAGTCCCAGTGTGAGGGGACCTGTGGCGTAGGCAGAGGAGGGGATCGCGACCTTGAACCCGCCGGGCCCAGCGGTAAATGACTGCTCCAGGGGCTCCCGGGCCCCACAAACCTCTGCTCTAACAAGTGCTCCTCTCTGCCCCCCTAAGACAAGCCTGGGGCTCTTTGGGGAAGCTGAGCAATAGATAGGGTCCCCCAGAGCCACCAAGCCGTGGGAACACCCCAGTGAAGAGCCGGGCACGGTCAAGGTGAACCCACAGGTCAGGGCTGCCTCTCCCCTCCCTGCGGGCAGGGAGGGGCAGCTGGAGGCTGGGGTCTGCACCCTCCGGCAGAGGAGAGAAGGGACCCCGGCCCCCCGGGGGTGGGGAGGGGGGAGGGCAGCCTCACCCAGTCTTTGGAGGTGCCGAGCCTCTTGAGGCCGTCCAGGGGGAGCAGGTCGGCCGAGTCCTTGTGCAGGAACCGGGTGGCCTGTCTGTGCTGGCGCTGCCGGCTGCTGGCTCGGCCCCGCAGCTCTGCCTCCTGTCCCCTGTCCCCGGCATCTCCCTCCTCCCTCGGGGCGTCCGGCCGGACGCTCATGACCCCCGCGGGCAGGCCGGGGGCTCCTGAGCAGTCTTGCCCACCGTCCTCTCTGCTTCCTCCACCCAGCAGCTTTCTGCCTGCAGCTCTCCCAACCGGAGGGCCTCAGCAGAGGGAAGAAAAGAGGAAGTAAATAAATAACGTGCAGGAGCGGCGACGTCAGACACCAATTTCCAGAGCTTGCAGTAGAGGGAGCGGGGCTCCGGCTGGAAAAACCCAGCCCTGGAGGAGAGGGGGCGCTGGCAGGGCTGCAGCTGGTAGGCTCTGCAGCCTCGCCAGCTCCTGGGTCCTGACCGGAGTGGGCGGCCGCGGAGTGCTTGTGTGTGTGTGTGTGTGTGCGTGTGCGTGTGCGTGTGTGTGTGTGTGTGTGTGTGTGTGTGTGTGTGTGTGGCTGAGAGGGTGGGTGTATCTGTGCTGTAAACTGTCAAGGTGTCCGTGCCAGGTTGTTAGAGAGGGAGTGTGTGTCAGTGTGCGGAGGTGGCAGCCCGCGTGCTCGGGGCGTGTGTGGGATGCAGGGCGCGCATCTCTGTGCGCGTGTCTCCTGGGCTGCCCCGCCGTGCTCTCCACCTGGGGTTCTCCGCAGCCCCGGGGCTGGGACACAGGCCAACACTAGGTTCAGAACAGAGAGGGGCAGCATCACAGTGTCCCCGCTCCTCTCCTCCCTCTCAGCAGGAGCCTCCCGCCTTCCTGGGCCTCAACCTTTTAGCATCCTTTGCTGGTTTACGCTGGGTTCTGGGTTCCAGGGCTGGCTAAGAACAGCTGTGAATCTCCCCGCAATTAGGGCCCCAGCTTCCTCCTCTCCTTTATGTAAGGCTCATTGAGCCCTGGCTCCTTTTTAAAAAGTTATAATTCAAGCATGCAGAAAGTTATAACTTTTTTTTTTCTCTTTTTATTAGAAAAGAAAAAACAAAACTGCTACAAATATAACTGAAGCTCCTTGTGGACCCCTCCTCCCCAGCTAACACCCCCTCCTGAATCTGGTATTTCTCACATCTTTTTCTTTTTTTTTTTCTTTCTTTTTGGCCTCACCGCTTGGCTTGTGTGATTTCAGTTCCCCAGCCAGGGATGGACCCCGCGCCCTCAGCAGTGAGAGTTCAGAGTCCTAACCACTGGACCGCCAGAGAATTCCCTCATACCTCTCTTTATGCACATACATATGTGTGTATTCTATGCAGTGTGTCGTTCCGTCTTGCATGCCCCATTGTAGAGGTTCTCCTGCAATTTGCTCTTTTTTGCTCAATATTTTGTTAGTGAGATTCACCCGTGAGCTACGCACAGCTCGAGTGAGTTCACTTTGATGCAATATAGTATTCCTCCAGTGAATACAACACATTTAGGAAATTTGGGTTATTTTTCATGCTTTGTTCTTACAGACAATGCTGCTGTGAACATTTTGGCACCCATCTCCTGGGGCGCACGTGTAAGCATTCCTCTAGAGTGTATACCTAGGAGTGGGATTGCTGGGGCATCGGGTATGCACCTTCTTCCTGTGAACACAACTTGCCCTGTGAAGTGTTTGTACTAACGTGCACTCCAGCAGCAGCGTCCAGGGGTCCTCAGCCCCATGTCCTCGCCAACACTCGGTATCAGATTTTCATAGCCCTGGCGTGTCTGCCATCAGATTTTCCACTCCAGCCTTTCGTCTTCACCGTCATCAGCGAGCACTGGCCACGGTTCTGCGGACATGTGTTGGACACTCACAGGGTGAGTCCTGGCCTGGGCCCTGCTCCCCGGGGCGCGGTCTGATCCAGGAGGCTCGGAGGCCCCTGCACATTCAGTCAGACAAGGCAGACATCCACTGGCCTCCTGCGGACCCCATGCCTTCTTGAGGCATTTTACAACCACTGCAACTGTATTATGATCCCCATTTACAGAAGAGGAAACTAGCTAAGTGGTAGGGGTTCAGTTGTGTTCCCCCCAAATTCATATGTTAACGTCCCAACCACCAGGACCTCAGAATATGACCTTATCTGGACATGGGGTCTTTACAGAGATAATCAAGTTAAGATGAGGTCATCAGGGTAGCCCTACTCCAGCACGACTGTGTCCCTATTAAAAGGGGAAATCTGGACCCAGAGAGAGATGCACGCAGGAAGAGTAGCATGTGGGCATGAAAGCTGAAGATGGGGCCGTGCCTCTCAAGACAAGGAAGGTCAGAGGTCACCAGCAAACCACCAGCAGCCGGGAGAGAGGCCTGGAACAGATCCTGCCTCACAGCCCTCACCGTGATCTTGGGCTTCCAGCTTCTGGAGCTGTGAGACAACACATTTGTCTTGTTTAAGCAGCCAAGGTTGCGGTGCCTTCTTACAGCAGCCCCAGGAAGCGAATACACCAAGACTTAGAAAACTCGCCCCAGGTTCAGGTATCGGGTGGCAGAGCTAGGAATCAAAGCCTCCGGTTCTGTCTCCCGAGTCCTGCTCGGTCTCCGTTATGCCGAAGCGAGAGCACGACGTAGAAGGTAAACGTGGACTGAAAACCAAACACTAGTGTGATTCCACTGACCGAGCTCAGCACCCCCTGGTCCTGGCTTCCTTGAGAGTCAGTTTCAGTGGAATATTCCAGCTCCCTTCCACCCCTGTGCCTTGACACCTATTACCTGCATATTTGCCTGGGATAGAGGTCGAAGAGGACCCACTGCCATGTACTGGGTTCCCTGGTTGTTTCAGTAGGATTAACCACGTGTGTGGACCGATCAGCCAGTGCCCTGCGTACCAGGATGCTGGGCAGGCCCCATGCCAAAAGGCATCTCCTCCAACCTTATTCTCAGCCAGCCATTCCTTAAGTTTGAAAAGTCTTCAAGATCTTCAAGAGTCCTTTATTAATGCACTCTCTGGAGGAGTGCCGCTGTCGGTGAACAAGAATGAGGCAACTCTTGGGCCCTTAGCCATGTTGCCTCGGACCGGGCTGACCGCCTGGATGGGTGTCCCAGCACGTGGACTGCACCCAAGGGGAGGCCAGGTGCTCCTGCGGTGTAGAAGGGAGACCTGGGTGTTTGCGGTTTGGATGGGGTGAGCTTGGGGACATCACCTCTTTTCCAGTGGGTTTGAGAAGGCCTGGGAACCAGCCGTGCTCAGGAAATGCCATCCTCTGGAACGCAGCTGCAGAAGAGGCCCAGCTGGTCCCCGTGTCTGTGACTCAGACTAATATTGTCTCGCTTGCTGTCTCATCATCCCACACGCTCAGGGGTAAGGAGACTCTTGCTTTTTGTGTTCCTTGGCTGCTTCCTTTGTTAATCTGTGCTTTCCCCCAGGTTGCAGGGAGCTCTTGCGAGGGGAACGTTCTGGCAATACAGAGCTCTGACCTCTTCTTTGTCAGAATGCCGGGGAATGTTTTGTGGCCCATTTATATCCTCGGCTGGACTGTCTGTGTCTTTGCCAATAACTCACCTCTCTTCCTTCCCCTCATCGTTTTCTAACCTAACTGTTGTGTAGTTCAACAAACCGATTCGTTCACAAGGAATAACTACACTGAGCTCTAATCGTGAGACGTAGGGAGAAAACTCCCCAGGACAGTATTCAGGAAGATTAAACCACCTGCATTCTTAGGACGAGAAGGACTGGAGGTTTTCCTTTCCGAGACGCTTGGGAAATATCTGTAACTTTTCTCATTTATTTCATCTCGCGGTTCACGTCGATGTTGAAGAGAATGGATCCAAAGTGAGAAATTTTGTGAGAAAAAAATGGAAGTGTGAGATACGGCTCCCTCACTGCTTTGGTCCTCCTCTGAATTATAACAAGTTTTCCTTTCACTCAGTCAAAAAATATTTTTGGAGCCCCTACTGTGTGTGTCAGGCACTGAGCGAGGCCCTGGGGGTACAGTGGGGAGTCGGACGGAGCCCCTGCCCCCATGGAGTTCACATCCAAAACAGAAAGGCAGACTCTAGACCATTTATGATGTTGGGTAGTGCTGAGCGCCGGGGGACAGAGCAGGGGAGAGCAGTGTCGGGGGAGGGGACAGATGACATCGTGCAGGATGAGAACAAGGTGAGGTGGAGGGCCATGCTGGTACCTGGAGGAGATGCCGTGGACGGGGGCAAGATGGGCTAGCCTGGGCCTGGGCTGACGTTCCCACACTGCACCCCAGACGGGGCAGATCTCCATCCCCCCTGTCCGGCCCGGCTCCCCCCTACCCCATGACTAGTCATTCACACCAGCAAGACGTGGAAAGAGCAGAGCTACTCACCCACCCAGGACGGAACCCTTTTCCTTGCTCTCCCGGATAGCGTTAACTCACTGGGGTTAACAAGTCACCAAACCCTGCATCTGACAGGGGGTCAGGGTCTCCTCTACTGAAAGGGAACCCAGAGCCCTGCCTAGTGGGTTCTCGGAACTGTCAGAGGGTGATGGGTCTTTGTGTTTCCAGCAACGAGGAAGGCTGAGAGGGCTCCAGGAGATACCGCTTTCTTGGCCTTCACCCTCATAGGCCCTCAGGTCTTCTGGAGAACCTTCTGCCTGGAGGTAAAACCAGACTACACCTCATATCTGCCATGGGGTGTCAGTCATTAGTGATTCCTGATGTGCTGACTGATGCCATGGCTACTGGCCACACATGGTTATTGAGCAGTGGACATGTGGCCGGTCTGAACTGAGATGTCCTATAGGTGTAAAATACGGACTGGATTTTGAAAACGATACCAAAAGCAACGTGAAATATCTCATTAATTATTTTTATGTTGATTACATTATTTATATTGATAATATTTTGGATCTGTTGGGTTCAGTAAAACGTGCTTTTTGTTTTGTTTGGTTCTTTGCTTGTTTTGTTTGTGTTTTTTGTTTTGGCCATGCCGTGTGGCAGTGACATGCAGGATCTTAGCTCCCTGACCAGGGATCGAACCCGTGCCCTCCACATTGGTGGCGCAGAGTCCTTCTTAACCACTGGACCACCAGGGAAGTCCCTTTTTCTTTTTTTTTGGGAAAATGTGTTATAAAAATTAACATCACCTGTTTAATTTTACTTTCTTAATATGGCAACTAAAAAATTTAAACTTGCATGCATGGCTCCATTATATTTCTCTTGGACAGCACTGGTCTAAATAGATTCATAGCTTGCTCCCTGGAACCTGGCATAAGCTATTCCAGCATCCCTCCACCTCATCAGGAAGTTCTTCTTTATGTCTAATCTAAACCCCTGTCGCTGTATTCAAAATCCCTGCCCTCTTGTCCAAACCTCAGTACAGATGGAGATGAACTGGTTCCCACCTTCCTTGTAATAACCTTCCATGCCTTTAAATATCTTTCACATTTTCTTTTTAAGAAGAAAGTGAAATTGTGCCATTTCTTGTTACTGATATTAGGGGCGGAGAGGAGAGTTCATCTGATGTAGTGAAATCATCCAGCCCTACCACATAAGGAAATTCCCAGGATATTCCCCATAGAGTGGATTATTCAGAGCTAGACAAGCAGCACCCTTGATCCCACGGAGGGTGAGGCCAGCCAGCTCTATTTCAGGCTTTCTCCTCTGGCCTTGTCAGATCTGCTGAAGACAGGAATGAAGCTGTTTTCCACAATTCTCCAGCAAGGGTCCTAGAAGGCCAGGGCCAGTTTTGAAATTTTTCACCCTACCTCCACCCCAAAGAGGTAGATCTTCCAAAGACTGCCAGGCTAGGATCACTTTTTTTTTTTTTTTTTTTTTTTTTTTTTGTGGTACGCGGGCCTCTCACTGTTGTGGCCCCTCCCGTTGCGGAGCACAGGCTTCAGAAGCGCAGGCTCAGCGGCCATGGCTCACGGGCCCAGCCGCTCCGCGGCATGTGGGATCTTCCCCGACCGGGGCACGAACCCGTGTCCCCTGCATCGGCAGGCAGACTCCCAACCACTGCGCCACCAGGGAAGCCCTGGGCTAGGACCACTTTTTACATTTGAGACTAGGATGCTTTGCTCCTATTTCACGGGTGGCTAAACCAAGGCACAGGGAGTTCTCTGGTGGCTTAGTGGTTAGGATCCCGGGCTTTCACTGCCGTAACCCGGGTTCAATCCCTGGTCAGGGAACGGAGATCCCTTAAGCCGCGTGGCGTGACCAGAAAACAGAACAATACAAAACACCAAGACACAGAAAGGTGGAGGAGCACTTGTCTCTATTGATGAAAGCAGACCAGGCACAGGATGTTGAATTCGCACAAGCTTGGTCACGTTTCCCAGCTCACTTACTAGCTGGGAGACTTTGGGTGGAGTGCTTAATCGTTTGGAATCCACTTTCTCATCTGTAAAACTGAAATAACGTGTCATCTGCAGAATCTCTGTGAAGTATGAATGAGAAGCCCAACAGCGAACTGGTTAAGAGCTCTGGGGGCCTTAGTTGACTCGTCTCTAAAATGGAGAGCACGTGGGGCCTCATCGTGTTGGGAGGATTGGGCGGGCTGGTTCATGAAGAGCTTGCAACCCCTTGCCCAGCACACAGTGAGTCCCGGGTACCTGCCTGCTGTTATCTGGGAGCTGACATTCATGTACACAGGAGTGTTCTTGCGTGAGTGTGTGCACACACGCGCACACACACACACACACACACACACACACAGGCTCTGACCTAGCTGCCTCTCCCCTCTGCTCTCATAGTACAACCGGGTCAGGCACCTCTTACCTTACTTCTCACACGATTTAAAATTGTTTACTTGTCCATCTTCCCACCTGATCTTTCCAGGATCCGGCTGGCGGCATAGGCGGTCACTCCAGATCCCTTTCTACTCCTCCCCTTTCCCTGGTACCCATGGGACTCATTTGCCAGCCCCCACCCCTGGGCCACGCACCCAAATCTTGATCCTCGGGACTCTGGCAAAGCTGCCCACCTGCTTCCAGACATCCTGAACGTCGAGTGCCAGTGGGGATCCTGCTTCGCCCTCCCTCTGGCGTCAGCAGTTCTCTCCCCCCGTCTTGTGTTTAGCGACTTTCTTTCCTGCTTCCATTTACCTCCGTTTCCCTTTCCTCCTGGCCTAAGCTCCGGGCCTGCCCTGGGCACCCCTGGCCCCGCTTTCTAGTGATACTCCTGCTAAAGAAGCCACCGACTGTTGTCCGGGAAGCCTGTCATGCTGTCTCATGCCAGTGCTCAGTGACCGTCCAGTGGAAACCATGGTGGCCTAGGGGAAGCCACACATCCAAACCCTGCCTTGGAATTTGAACAATGCCAGGATGCAGCAGCTGTATCTTCCAGGTGGGCCTTTGGGAGGTTCTGCCCTGGGACCCACAGACAGTGTGTTGGCTTGAGACTAACATGAGATGGGCAACTCCGTGAAGAGCCACAGGAACCACTAAATATAACGATAAACCGGCAACAGCAATTATGTATACTGTGTAATGAAAAGAGTAAGTGACGTGGCTCAGGGGACAGCACGACCAGCAGAAGCTCAGCGGTGGAAGAGACGCAACAAGGCAAAGGGCTTGAGCAGGTGGGTCAGCGCGGGGTGGAAACAAAAGGCCAGTGTGTCCCGGGGAGGCCAGAGGTGGGTCTGGGCGGCCTGGGCAGGGAATCATGCTCTGACTTGTCATCGCAGAGCAGCGGCGGGACTCCCTTCCTTCCTTCCTCCCTCCCTCCCTCCCTTCCTTCCTTCCTATTTATTCGGCTGTGCCGGGTCTTCGGTTGCGGCATGCAGGATCTTTAGTTGCGGCATGCGGGCCTTTAGTTGCAGCACGCGGGATCTAGTTCTCCCACCAGGGATCAGACCCGGCTCCCCTGCACTGGGAGCACAGATTCTTAACTGCTGGACCACCAGGGAAGCCCCCAGTGGCAGGGCTTTCTGAGGCACGGCAATTAGATGGGACAGCCTTGCAGTCGGGCAGGTGAGATGGAGACTGGCTGGCTCTGCCTCTCCCCCAGCCCCCCAGCTTCCCGCCTTATGGGCCCCAGCCCTTCCTGAAGCCCTAGTGGCTCAGCAACCTGACCTGGTCTCAGTTGCCCACTCAGCTGGAGCCCGGCTGAGGGAGAGGCAGGCTGCGGAGGGAAGGGGAGGACCCAGAAGCAGCTCTGAAACCTCTGTGCTGGGATCAATTCGCGTCCTGAAGCTGGCGTCATTCAGCAGAGCACGGGGTGCCCTGGGGAGGGGTGCGAGGTATGGGGCAACGGGCTCCAGCCCTGCTTCCCTCTCAGATCTGCTTGAGAAAGCTGCAGTGAGAGAGTAGGTCCTGAAGGTGGGCCCAGGCTGCAGGGGTCCCCCAGCCCCCCGCAGAGGCTTCCGAGGACTCCATATCTGAGCAGATGGGGGAGGGTGGGGGAGGGGTGATACCCATGGCTGCGGGCAGGCTGGGCTGAGCATTGCCTTGAAGAGTCCCCAGGCCCAGGAGGACCTACGGAGGCTGTTGTCCCCAGAGCTCCATGGCCTGGTGGAGTTCAGGAATTCCAGGAATCCTGCTTCTGCATCTCTGGCTGGCAATGGACAAGGGAGCCCCTGGCAGTGCTGCCAGCAGGAAGGAGGCCACCACCCAGAGAGCAGAGCTGGAGGGTGGAGGCGGGGGTGGAAGTCCCTCGTGAGGCCGGCAGCCTGGGGGAGGGGGTCTGGGTCTGCGAGGCGGCGTCTGTGGAAGCGCAGCTCACCCCTCTACCCTCCCTCCCAGCTCCGGGCTGGAGAGTGGGAGGCTTTCTCCTCCGTCTCACTCCCCAGAACTTCCTATTAACCCTCTAACTGTACCCTGGGCTTCTCTTGCTGGAGGTGACGAAACCCAGGCATGATGGGCACGTAGGCTGAGAAGCAGGATGACAGCACAGGCCCCGGAGCCCTGGCTGTACCAGGAGGGCAAGGACGACCTGGCTGTGTGGCCCGGAGCAAATCGCTTCGGCCTTGGGCCTCGGTTTACCATCCAAACGCTTGTTTCCCAGAGGCCTTCCCCGCTCTGACATGCCAGGATCTGAGGCAAGGGACCTCCTCCTTTCCACCGTCACTCCTGATCCAGAGCGGGGAGAACGCCCATTCCCCGAGCCTCACCCTCCCCTGGAGAGCTCGGGAAACTCTCCTTCCTCCCTTGGCTTTGGGCCACCCCACCACAGGGAGAGGCGGCCAGGAGAAGGACCATGGTGGAATTGTAGATTTGGAACTAGAAGGAATTTTGGAAACTCTCTATACATACCCTATTTATATAATTTTTTTTTTTTTTTTTTTTTGCGATACGCGGGCCTCTCACTGCTGTGGCCTCTCCCGTTGCGGAGCACAGGCTCCGGACACGCAGGCTCAGCGGCCATGGCTCATGGGCCCAGCTGCTCCGCGGCATGTGGGATCTTCCCGGACAGGGACACGAACCCTTGTCCCCTGCATCGGCAGGCGGAGTCTCAACCACTGCGCCACCAGGGAAGTCCTATATAATTATTTTTAATCACGATGAAATTCACATAACATTTACCATCTTTTTACCTTCTAAAAATATTTATTCATTTATGTTTGGCTACGTTGGGTCTTAGTTGTGGCAACGTGGGGTCCTTTGTTGCAGTGCACAGGCTTCTCTCTAGTTGTGGCCCATGGGCTTAGTTGCCCTGGGGCACGTGGGATCTTAGTTGCCTGACCAGGGATCGAACCCGCGTCCTCTGCATTGGAAGCATGGCGTCTTAACCGCTGGACCGCCAGGGAAGTCCAGCATTTACCATGTTAAATTGTACAATCCAGTGGCATCGTGTTCACTCATGATGCTGTGCAAGCAGCACTTCTATCTAGTTCCAAAATATTTTCATCCGCCCCAAGAGAAAACCCTGTACCTATGAAGCACTCAGCCCCCATCCCCCTCCCCAGCGCCTGGCCACCACCGATTCACCTTCTGTCTCTAGGGATTCGCCTCCTCTGGACTCTTCCTAGAAATGCAATCGTACGATATGCACCCTTTTGTGTGTGGAGTCGTCCACTCATGTTTTCGAGGTTCTTCCACATTTTTGCGTGTGTCAGTGCTTCACTCCTCCATAAGGCTGAATCGTGTCCCACCCACTTATTACTTTTATTCTACAGGTAATGATTGACAGCTGCAGGTACAGAGGGCCAACGCTGTGCCAGGCACTTTGCAGGTGCGTCACTTGTTTCTTTTATTTATTCCATTTATTTTTGCCCTAGTGGTCCCGCTGTGCAGAGGAGGAAGCTGAGAGCTTGAGGGGAAAAAGGACCCTCCCAAAGGGCACACAGCTGGTTAGTGGTTATGCCAGGGCTGGAACCCCAGTGGTGTTTGATTCCCAGGTGCTGACAGCTTGAGGAAAGTGGGCAAAGAGGGCAGTGAGCAGAAGCCAAGAGCAGCCCCGATGGGGAAGGTCACCGACATGGCGTGGGCCAGGGGCCAGGGGAGGTGAGGTGGGCCCCACCTGCAGCTTCTCCCTCTCTGGCCACTCCCCGCTGCCCCTCCCCCTCCACTCTCTGCCCCAGCCGGCCAGCACCCTGCGGACCCACGCGCTTTACCTGCCTCCACTTGAGGCCACGTGTCTCTGCCGCTACCCCCCAGTGCAAAAGCTGTGGCACGAGGGGTCAGCAGCACGGGCCCAGGCCCAAGGTGATGCTCTGGGGTGACTGCTCCCACCGTTACCTTGAGTCTCCACTTTGCTCCTGTCCCTCCACCGAGGCCTGGTCAGCCTTCCTCAGACCTGACTCTCCATCCTCCAGCACAGCCTTGGCCTGACCTCTGCTCCCCCAAACCCTGTGTGGGACCTGCAGCCCAGCAGACTTGCTTCTGAGATTTGTCCAGACGTCAAGTTGTCCAGGGAGAAGCTTTCTGTATCCTGACCAATCCCAGTCTTATTCCAAATGGGTTACGAGAGCCACATGTCTTACAGCGCCTCTCCCCCTCCACACCTACTCACGCACGCACGCACACACACACACACACACACACACACACACCCCTTCTCCCTCCCCACTCCTCGGCAGTCTGCAGGAACTGGATCCCCCTCTGCTCTCCCCACCACACCCGTGCTCCTACCTGCCGCGAGGGGTCCTCCAAGGGTGACAGAACAAATTAGAATTTCAGTAGAATCTTCAGGAGCCTGGGGTACAGATGAAGTTGGGAGGATGGTGCAGGGGCTCGGTTCTGCAGAAGCCTGCACCTTCAGCCACCCAAGCCTTCTTGCTGAAGGTACATTGGTTGAGAACACAAGGGCTTGGGGGTCCGTATGCCCACTGCAGTCTCCACCCATCTGGAGGCTCTTCTAGATGTGTCCAGGTCTTCTCCTTCTCGCTAAGGTTTTGCCAGGATGGGCCCTGGAGAGATAATGGAGGGGCAAGACCACCCGGTCCACTAGCAGGGTCTGGTGACTCCTCACCAGATCCTGACTCAGAGGCGCCCTGGGCAGCAAGGCCAACTTGACCGTCTTCTCCCGGTAATGAGGCAGCGGGTTTGGGCAGGGCCAGCTCCTGGCGAAATCACTGGGAAGTGGGTTGGGCATGAGCTGGAGGCCTCCAGGCTCACACCTTCCACCAGCTGAGATGTGCCGGTACCTGTCGGGGGGGAAGGGGTGTGGAGAGGACAGAGGTCAAAGGAGAGACCTGGGCACGATGGAGGGGGCAGAAGGGGAGGAGATGCTGCCTTCCGCCAGCTGTCAGCCATCAGACTGTGGAGGCCCCTTCCAGCTCTCTCCCCACCTGGATACTGACCTGTGCCCAACGGCCTGCACCCTGTGTGTGCGTTTTGGCGTTAGGCTGGTGAAATCATGTTATCTGGTGGGTCAATCTTCCATCCTTCGGACACGTAGCCTGTAAGGGGGTCGTCCAGATTCCAGCTGTCCTCCAAGCCCCACCTTCTCCACAAACGCAGTCCAGGAGCCCTTCCCACTCTGCCCTGCTGCCCTGCGACACCGGTCTCACGGCTCACTCTCCTGCAGACCTGCGGTATTTGGTTCAACACTGGGAAGTCCACTTTTTGTACAACAGGGTTGAATATTGGCAAATCGTTCAACGTGCTTTGCCCTGGCCCAGCAGGTATCCTCCCATTTGCTGATCAGAGGTTCGCAGGCTTGGCTGCCTGTTAGAATCACCCTGGGGAGCTTTTTAGAAACACCGGTGCCTGGACTCTCCCCCAGGCCAAGCAAGTTAGACTCTCCCGGGTGGGGCTCAAACCTCAACATTTTTCTGAAGTGGGCCCGGTGATTCTAACGTACTGTCGGACTGGAGGGAGGCGGGGTTTGCAGGTAAATGTCCTGCTTCCCCATGATCATGGGCGTCTGGAAGCCTTGCGTGGTCCTCTTGCTCAGAATGTGCTGTCTCATCTCCTAGACGGGGTTCATCTGAAGCCCCTCCAGAGCTGCTCCGCAGGGGCCACAAGACTGGGCGGGCCTCCCCTCTCTCTCTTGCTGCCACCTGGTGGACTTCACATGCCCTTCAAGGTGCAGCTCCAATGCCACCTCCTCCTTTATTCCTGCTCCAGGGGCGGGCTACAGCAGCAAGCCTGCGAAACCAGGACCCTTCTCGCACAGAGATGATTTATTGAGCCCCTTCTCCCTGCCAGACACCATACCCCGAGAGGTACCAGGTACATCTCCAATACACACCTGGGGAAAGTGAAGCTCAAGGAATTTAAGAATGTTGAAGTTGTGTCGCAAGTTTGCGATGGTAGATTCCAGCCTAGTTCTGTTCGACTCCCAGGGCCTGGCCGCTTCTGCCAGCATACACACATATTCCCTGTGCACCGAGCACTGGGCCGAGCTCCCTGTGGATGATACTGTATTTCTCTCCTGCTACCTTTATAGAGCATTATGTTGGTTGTGAACTTGTCTGATTCCTGGGTCCGACAGGAGGGGAGGTGAAGCGTGGTGGTTAAGAATGAAGCCCTGGATCCCAGGTGGCGCAGTGGTTGGGAGTCCACCTGCCGATACAGGGGACGCGGGTTCGTGCCCCGGTCCGGGAAGATCCCACATGCCACGGAGCGGCTGGGCCCGTGAGCCATGGCCGCTGAGCCTGCGTGTCCGGAGCCTGTGCTCCGCAACGGGAGAGGTCACAGCAGTGAGAGGCCCGCGTACCGCAAAAAAAAAAAAAAAGAAAAAAAGAATGAAGCCCCGGAGCTGTGCTCCCTGGGTTCAAATCCCAGCTCTGCTCTTACTGGCTGTGCAAACTTGGGCAAGATACTTGACCTCTCTGTGTTTCAGATGCCCCATCTGTAAAAGGGGGTTGATAATAGTAGTTTCTATTCAGGGAGTAGTGGGAGGATTAAGTAATATAGTAAAGTGATTAGAACCATTTGGCTGTGAGGTGTTTGAGCAGCGATCTGAGTCTTCCCCACGTCCGTGTGTCCAGAGTTAGTACGGAGTAGCCGTCAGTGGTCAGCGTTGCGAGACAGCAGAGAGAAGTCGAGGTCCTAGTAATCGTCTCTCAAAATCACCAACTGTTGGCTTTTTCTTTTAAAGATTAAACACCTCCGCAGCCTCCCACTCCAGTCCCTTGGGGCTTCTGTCGATGGGATTGGAGTTTGAGACACGCTTTGCATTCCTCTCCCTGTTTCCTGCCACCCACGCCCAGAGCCTAGAGGGCAGTGGAGTGGAGACGCCCCGTGCATGCCCACGATGGGCAGGGAGGGAGAGTCCCTCCCCACTCCTGCCTCTGCTCACACCAGCCACCCCTCCTCTCCACGCGTCCGAAGCCTTCCTCCCCTCCCAGCCTCTACCCCTCTAGCCCGCCTCACGAAGCCTTCCTGGGGCGGTGCTCCAGACGACACCCCCCGCTTCTGAATTTCTGTAATAACGTCTGTGTTTGCTATGGTGACTTTATGTGTCCGTTCAGCCACTTTATCTTCACGCAGTGAGGTGGGCACGGCACTCACCACTCCCCCCTTCCCCACCCATCTTTCAGCAACCGTGGAACTGAGTCTGGAAGAACTAAGCCATTTGCCAAAGTGACACAGTCTGGAGTTTAATCCAAGCTTCTGCCTCGGGCTCTCGGCTCTTTCTATTAATAATTGACGTCCTCACAACACCCGTTGTCTGTCTCACGCTTTGGGTACTTGGCACACGTGGGCTGGTGTTGAGAGCTGTCTTTCCATGCACGTGTGTTGGTACCTGCCTTTCAGAAGCTCCTTGAGGGCAGGGACTGAATGACATTTCTCTGTATCCCAGGGGCCTGGCAGGCATCAAGTATCAATACACCGCTCTCTCCCCTACATTTTCCTTAAGTAACCAAGCCCTGCCCCTGGCTGTCATTCCCTGGCCTCCACCCGGTCCCTCCAGCTACGTCTGGACAGAGTTGAGTTTTCAGGTGACCAGAGGAGGGACGGTAAGACGTCAGAAACAGGAATCGGAAAGAGGGAGGGGTCCCCTGGGCATGGGTGTGTTGGGTGGGCTCCCCGAGGAGGGAGCTCCTCTTACTTTTTTTTTTTTTTTTTTTTTTTGCAGTACACGGGCCTCTCCCGTTGCGGGGCACAGGCTCCGGACGCGCAGGCTCAGCGGCCATGGCTCACAGGCCCAGCCGCTCTGCGGCATGTGGGATCTTCCGAGACCGGGGCACGAACCCGCGTCCCCTGCATTGGCAGGCGGACTCTCAACCACTGCGCCACCAGGGAAGCCCTCCTCTTACTTCTTGAAGTTCTTCGGGGGCAGGACATCGCCGTTGGCATCGAGCAGGGGTGCCCTGACCTCACTCCTCAGCGTGAGCTTCCCCACCTCTCTCAGCTCCTTCACTGTCCTGAGAATCACCTGCTGCCTCCTCTGTGCGTCCAGAAAGAGATGAGCACAGGAGATGAAGGTCAGAAAGCTGTTTTGACCCATCCAGGATGGAGGGGGCACCGGGGGCTCTGCCGGGGGTGGCGGTGAGCCCTGGAATCCATCAACCAGTGCCAGACGTTGCTGTCATAGGGCCTGTCAGGCCTGGCGGGGAAGGTGGCCGGCAGACGTCCCACATGCAGCCACGTGTGGAAGCCCCAGGTGTGCTGGGCCACATCCTTCCAGGGGCAGGCCAGTCGATGACGCACCTTGGCCTTCATTTCCACGCAGGGTGGCAGCTTCAGGGCCAGCTGGTGGTAGGCTTGCCGGGTGAGGCCGGGCAGCTCTGAGGACTCCCTGGGGAGGACGAACTCGCGTTGAGCCCACGTGTGGGGCGTCGGGAGGGTCTCGTGGGCGTGGACCATCTAGGGAGAGACAAGGGAGCCTGGGAGCCCTCTGCCTCTCCTTGGCTGGAGCGGACGAGCTGCCCGTGGCCTCCAGACCCAGATTCTCATCGGGACCGGGTGGCCGGGGGCGGGGGGCTGGGGCAGGACGGGACCTTTTCTCGGTTCTTGCCCAGAGCGCGTGGCCGCTTGGTATGATTTGCACGCGTCCTCATAGACTGTCCTCTGTCCATCTATCAGGTTGTGTTTTCCCAGGCTCTTTCCTCAGCTGACATTTTCTCTTTCCTCACTCTGCCTTCACCATCCCCCCATCCTGGGGCCCCCGTTCCTGCCTGGGGTCTGGCGCTCCTCTCCAGGCACACTGGACCTGAGGTGGTGTGAGGGAAAACGCCCCTTCCAAGCAGAGTGCAGAAGGGAAACCATTCTCCAGGGAATGGGGCTGGAGCTTTTCTGCCCCGCCCCTCCCGTCCCCCGCTGCTCTGTCATTGGTGCATCCCCCTCGTGTAGGAAGCATCCAGATGTGGGTTCCTTTCCTTTCTGGCGCCCCTCCACCCCCTGTGAAATCAACAGTGGCAGATATATACTTGACACTGCGAAATACTTATCCTCATCTCATTTAACCCTCACACCTTGCGAGTAAGTGTTCTTGTTGCATCTCAAAGATGCAAGAAGCAAGGCACGTGAGGGTGAATAACTTGCCCACGGCACAGAGTGAGGGCAGCAGAGCCGGCACTGAGTCTGTGCCACTCAGGACACCAGGCTCCTCCAAATGCCTCTGCGTCCCACTAGGACTTTTCTTTTCCTTTCTTTTTTTTTTTTTTTTTGTGGTACGCGGGCCTCCCACTGTTGTGGCCTCTCCCGTTGCGGAGCACAGGCTCCGGACGCGCAGGCTCAGCGGCCATGGCTCACAGGCCCAGCCGCTCCGCGGCACGTGGGATCTTCCCGGACCGGGACACGAACCCATGTCCCCTGCATCGGCAGGCGGACTCCCAACCACTGCGCCACCAGGGAAGCCGCTAGGACTTTTCTGATCCCCAAAACTCACCTGTTGCTTGGGCCCAGTCCCCTTAGTCATGTCTACACGCACACCGCAGGGGTGGGTCTGGATGTCATAACCAGACATTTCCTCTCCTCTGCCCTGAGCTCCGTGTTCACAGGGTCATAGGACAAGGGTTCACGGGCCCGGAGGGGAGAAAGCAAGGCCCACCCCAGGGCGGGCAGGGGGCAGGCAGGGGGTGGGGCTGGGGACAGCCCCTCACCCAGTGTGGTACAGAAAGGCAGCTGCAGAGATGCGGCCCCGCCCACCGCCTTCAGGAAAGGTTCTCTGATGCGGGCGGGTCACGCTGCCCCCTGGGCGATCTCTGCCGGTTGCTGGCCATTTTCCTGGGCTTCCCTGCAGGAGGGGCAGCTTTGTAGGGAAGACCTTCTTGCCAGCATTGTTTGCTGCTGGGGTTGCTATGGTGATGCTTCCTGGGTGGAGACGCAGGGAGGAGGCCCTTACCTCTCCCTGGGAGGGCTCACCAGTCCCTCGGGCCCTGGCTGCCTTTCAGGTGAGGCAGATGGGGAATAGAGCTCTTAACAGGAGCTGCTTCGAGGTGGGGGGCAGAAAAGCAGTGTGGGCTGGCTCCCAGGCCTCCGTTTGGGGGTGGAGGTGGTCATGAGGCGCCTGTAACTGGGCCCATCCTTCCCTAATGTTGGTGGGCGCGTGCCCCTGGGTAGGCCTTTCTTCAGGGAGCCCTGGAAGGCCTAAGTGACCCAGCAGGTTCAGAGGTCCCCAAAAGAGGCTGGCTGTGCAGGCCCGGCACTGGGAAAACTGCCAATTGACTGCTGAGCTGGGAGGACGTGCCAGGGAGGAGGAGGGAGGTGACCGGGCCACAGCCCTTTGCACTCTCCTTCCAGGGCTCCGTGTTGGCTTCAAGCCTTGCATCTTCCCTGTCACAACCATTTTCATCGTCACCCACTTTCCTTCCCAAGCCCCCTCACACCGTAGGGACCAGATACCAGCGCGCCACAGACCAGCATGTGCCCCTGGGCTTTATTGAGTAGGTAGTTACAGTAGTGTTTTGGAGCTGGGGGCTGTGCACGCGGTCAGCTGGGGCCCAGGGCGGCTCTCTGCAAAGCTGGGTTCTCTGCAAAGCTGCGGCACCAGCACAGACAGGCAGGCAGACAGGCCAGCCGGCCTCCACCTCCTAACTCGTCTCTCGGGCACATCTGGGCACCCACTCTGCTCCAGGTGCCTCCCTGCCCCCGCCCCACTCTGGACCCATAATTAGAGACCCTTTCACCAGGATTTCTTCTTGCAGGAAAGCTGACTTGGAAACGTGGGCAGGTGGGAGGCAGTGGCAGTAGGAGGGATCCTGGCAGGCTGACTCGCGTATCGGGGCACCTACAGTGAGGAACCCTTGAGGGAGGGACCTGGGAGGAACTGTGCACTGCAGCCCTTCCTACTGCAGGAACCAAAAGCAAGTAACAGAAGCGAACTGAACCTCCTGGTTATCGTGACCCCCTTCTGGCAGTCTCTAGATAATGATCTAAGGAGATAGGTTTACGTTTATAATTAGAGGATAATTAGGAACATATACACCATTTACAAGGGCCACCCTGCCCGCAGCAGGGAAGGTGGGGGGTGGCTGGGCACAGGCACAAACAGTCGGGGGCGGGGGGGGCTCCTCATCTCTTTTCACCCTTGTTTTTGCTGTTCCCACCCACAGCTCCTAGTAGGGAGGGAGGAATCAGATTCTCTTGGGGAGTGGGTGGCACGGAGACTGGTCACCAGGACCTCGCGGCTTGCAGAAGGCCCAGTGGCGGCTCTGGCGTGACGCCTGCCTTGGCGTCACCAGGCCAGGTGGGCTGGAGGAGCAGACGGCCCCCGCCTGCTGTCCTGGCGCAGAGCGCCCGGAGAGCCGCCGGCTTGAGCGGTGCGGTCCTGTCTCTACCGCAGCTCGGGGATGAACTGAGCCCAGCCGACGTCGTCGGAGCCCAGCAGGTCCTCCTCCAGGCCGGGGAAGCTGATGTCCAGCAGTATCTTGCTGAGGCTGTCATTCATCGTGTCCAGGACCAAGCCTTCTGTTAGAGAACGGTTGGCCGAGAGGCCGGCAACCTGCGGCTCGGAGGAGCCTGGCTTGGGGACCTCCATATCTGAGGAGGGACAGCCGCTGAAGGGGTCAGCAGTGATGTCAAAGGGCTCGGAATTGAGGAGCTCTCGGGGGGAGTCAAAGAGGGGGACGCTTTTCAGCGGGGTGGCGCTGAGATCCGCCAGCTCCAGCGAGTCCGGCAGGGGCCCAAAGGCACCCTGGGGGGTTCGTACGGGGCTGAAATCGAGCCCCCCAACTTTGGCCGGGGGCGTGAGCCTCCAGGATTCGGGGGTCACGGGGAGGGCAGATTTGCTCGGGGTGGAGGAGATGGGCAGCATCTCCTTGATGGGTGTCTTGAAAGGCCCGCCCTCCTCCTGGGAGGAGCCAAGCTGGGAGGCAGGCCGCAAGGACCCTGCTGTGGCTCGACGGGAAGTCCCGGGGCCCTCGGAGAAGAGCAGCTCCGGCTCGTCCAGACAGGGGGGCAGGAGGTGCTGTTTCCTTCGAGACCGGCTCATCTCCCTCCTCTCCCTGCGTTTGATGACAAGCAGGTCAGAGACGCAGCGGGCTGGGGACTTGGGCCCGCTGTAGGACTTCTTGGGCCTGGGGATGGGGGAGTGGGACGAATCCTCCCAGGAGGGGGACGATTCCTCCTTGACAGATGGGCAGGGCGAGGGCCACTCTTCCAGGGGCGGGCTCTCGACTTTGATGGGTCTCCCTAAGTGTGGCGTTTCCTCCCCAGGCTGCACTTCTTCCTCCTTGATGGACTGGACTGGAAGCAGAGGAGACAGCCCTTCTCCAAGGAGGAGCTTCTCCTCTTTCACTGGTCCTGCCGTGGGCAGAGGGGCGACGCCCTCGTCCGCGAGCAGCACCTGGAAGGGAAGCAGGTTAAGGTGAAAGCCAGGTCTGGAGATTCAACCAGGCAGCAGGTGGGACACAAGTTCATGACTAAGACAAGTGACATGCGGGTACTGATCCTCTTTTGTCTTTCTAAAGTCTTCAAGACTATTAGACATGAGACTAGATGATGAAGGTGGTAGTTCAATTCTGGGGGTAAAAGACAGAGCGTTTCCTGGGCTTCCCTGGTGGCGCAGTGGTTAAGAATCCGCCTGCCAATGCAGAGAACACGGGTTCGAGCCCTGGTCCGGGAAGATCCCACATGCCGCGGAGCAACTAAGCCCGTGCGCCAGAACTCCTGAAGCCCTGGCGCCTAGAGCCCGTGCTCTGCAACAAGAGAAGCCACCACAATGAGAGGCCTGCGCACCGCAGTGAAGAGTAGCCCCCGCTCGCCGCAACTAGAGAAGGCCCGCCCACAGCAGCAAAGACCTAATGCAGCCAAAAATAAATAAGTTAAATAAATAATAATAAAATTTAAAAAAAAAAGACAGAGCGTTTCCTATGGTGCTGGCATACTTAGTATCCATCTGAGAGAAAATAAATGGCTGTTTCATACCATATACAAAGACTTAAACAGAAGAATTAAAACCACACAAATCCTGAACGAGAATCTAGGAAACTACATGTACAATCTGAGGGGCGGGGGGTGAACTTCTTAACCAAGACTGGAAACCCAGAGGCTGTAAAAGAGAAGAGAGACATACTTGACTCCATAAAAATGTAAAATCGGGGCTTCCCCGGTGGCGCAGTGGTTGAGAGTCCGCCTGCCGATGCAGGGGACGTGGGTTTGTGCCCCGGTCCGGGAAGATCCCACATGCCGCGGAGCGGCTGGGCCCGTGAGCCATGGCCGCTGAGCCTGCGCGTCCGGAGCCTGTGCTCCACAACGGGAGAGGCCACAACGGTGAGAGGCCCGCGTACAGAAAAAAAAAAAAAATCTTAAAAGACAGGTTAATATTTTAATAACAAAGAAATCACAAATTATTAGCAAAACCCTATAGGAAGATGGGCCATGTCCATAAATAATCGTCTCACAGTGAAAAATTCCCAGTGACCAAACGCAGTGAGCAGGTGCTGACTTACCGATAAGCAAAGGATGATAGAATGAAACAAGGAGCTGTCCTTCATACACCACAGAGGGGCAAATATTAAGAAGACTGATAACACCCATGGCTGGCAAACATAGGTCTTGTTGGTGGATGTGTGAATTATCACAGATTTTTCTGGAAGCCAATCTTGCAATATTTAATAAACTTTAAAATAACTGTTCACTCAGCAATCTCATGTCTGGTTCTCCCACAGAAATAAAAACACTAGTAAGAAAGATACTTGCAAAGATATTTATTGCAATGTTCGCCATAGGGCAAAAAGACCTAGAAACATAATGTGCCCGTGAAAGTGGAATGGTTGGAAAACGTACGGCAGAGCCACACCATGGAATATTATGTAGCCATTAAAAAACAATGCAGGGCTTCCCTGGTGGTGCAGTGGTTAAGAATCCGCCTGACAATGCAGGGGACGTGGGTTCAAGCCCTGGTCTGGGAAGATCCCACATGCCGCGGAACAACTAAGTCCATGCGCCACAACTACTGAGCCTGCAAGCCACAACTACTGAGCCGGTGTACTACAACTACTGAAGCCCACGCACCTAGAGCCCGAGCTCTGCAACAAGAGAAGCCACCACTATGAGAAGCCCACGCACCGCAACGAAGAGTAGCCCCTGCTCGCCGCAACTAGAGAAAGCCCGCGTGCAGCAAGAAAGACCTAATGCAGCCAAAAATAAATAAATTAAATAAATAAATTAAAAAAAAATGCATTAGGGAGTTCCCTGGTGGTCCAGTGGTTGAGACTCTGCGCTTCCACTGCAGGGGGCACGGGTTCTATCCCTGGTTGGGGAACTGAGATCCCACATGCTGCCTGCCATGGCCAAAAAATAAAATTAAAAAACAAAAAAAACCCTCAAAAAAGTAAAAAACAAAAAACAATAAATTAAAGTGATGCCAAGTGACTTGGGAGAATTTCCCTGGGGCAGAAAGTGTGTGTAGGGCCTCCCTGGTGGCATAGTGGTTAAGAATCCGCCTGACAATGCAGGGGACATAGGTTCGAGCCCTGGTCCGGGAAGATCCCACATGCCGCGGAGCAACTAAGCCTGTGAGCCACAACTACTGAGTCTGAGCTCTAGAGCCCGCGAGCCACAACTACTGAAGCCCGCGCGCCTAGAGCCCGTGCTCTGCAACAAGAGAAGCCACTGCAATGAGAAGCCCGCGCACCACAACGAAGAGTAGCCCCCGCTCGCCGCAATTAGAGAAAGCCTGCACACAGCAGCAAAGACCCAACACAGCCAAAAATAAATTAAAAAAAAAAAAAAAGTGTAATACGATCCCATTTTCAACGCTGTGTGTGGTGTGTGCGTGTACAACATGGCTGTGGCGATCGGCGTATGCAGAGTATACTAAGAGCATGAACAAGTGGGAGAAAGCATGCTAAACTGTCAACATGGCTCATCACGGGGAGCAGGGGCGACACGGGTGAAGGTGAGGCAAGGGGAAGCAAAAAGAAGAAAAGGAGATGTAAAAGACTGCATTGAAACGAAAACAGTGTACATGCTACAACCACAGGAATGCATTTATGTAAAATTATCTATGCTGGTAGGTATACTTTTATGTATATTAAAATGATATATATATATATTTTTTGCGTTATGCGGGCCTCTCACTGTTGTGGCCTCTCCTGGTGCGGAGCACAGGCTCCAGACGCGCAGGCTCAGTGGCCATGGCTCACGGGCCCAGCCGCTCCGCGGCATGTGGGATCTTCCCGGACCGGGGCACGAACCTGTGTCCCAGGCACCGGCAGGCGGACTCTCAACCACTGCGCCACTAAGGAAGCCCTAAAATGATATTTTTTAAATTAAAAAAACAAAAGCAAAAACAGGGACTTCCCTGGCGGTCTAGTGGTTAAGGCTCCGTGCTTCCACTGCAGGGGGCATGCGTCTGATCCCTGGTCTGGCAACTAAGATCCCGCATGCTGTGTGGTACGGCCAAAAAAACCCCAAAACCCAAAAAACCAAAAACAACAGAACAAAACGAAAACAAAAACCAAAAGCAAACCCAAGGCTCTTTATCTGGAGCCCCCGCTACTTCCATCTCAGAGAAAGGGGCACAGGGGCCCTTCCTGTACTTGTTACAGGCCAGCTCCTGCTCGCAAATCCTTCTCTGCGTCACGGCACGGTCCTAACTCACTGTCCTCAGCCCTCGAGGCTAGACCACTGATGCCCAACCAGGAGCAACTACCCCCAGGGGACATCTGACAACACCTGGAGACATTTTAATTGTCACACCAGGCGGTGCCCCCGACATCTAGTGGGGAGAGACTAGGGATGCTGCTAACACCCTTCAGTGCACAGGGCAGCACCCCTCCACCCCCAGCAAAGAATTATCCAGCCCTAAATGTCAGCTGTATGGAGGCTGAGAAACCCAGAGCTAGACTGGCCCATCACTATACCATTGTTACTGGGGGCCTCCAGGGCATGCCCATTACAAAGCCCTCTCCAGGGACCTCCCTGGCAGTCCAGTGGTTGAGTCTTCGCACTTCCAGCTTCCAGTGCAGCGGGTGAGGGTTCGATCCCTGGTCGGGGAGCTAAGATCCCTCAGGCTGCGCGGTGCAGCCAAAAATAAATAAATAAAAATTTAAAAAAGAAAAAAAAAAGGCCCTCTCCACACCTGCTTGCTGCCCAAATCTACTTTATAAAACCTCCTTCCCTGTGAACTCCTCCTGAACCGTCCCAGCCCATCTGTTATAATCACCCTTGTCTGAGCTCTTGTAAACTCATCAGGCATGGGTGGGCCCTCCAACATCCCTTACGTCCTATGGAAGGTTCCTTGTTAGCTCTTGTGATGCTGTTGCATTTCCCTATGCACCGGTGCCTTGTCTACCAACTAGACGTGTAAGCTTCTCAAGGCACACTTGGCAGAATCTCTAATTGACTGGACTCTCTGCTCAGAGAGAACCCGAGGCACTGACCTTGGGGGCGATGCGGACTCGCTTGCTGTGGCGGGCGAGCTCTGAGCTCATGAGTGAGGCTGCCAGGGGCAACGGCACCTTGACCGAGGGCTGCAGCACCAGGGACTGGTTCACTGGGAACTGGATGGGCACCAGGTACGAGCTGACCCGCGGCAGCAGAGGCTTCATCTTCCGCCCTGGGGGGGACCGGGAGGGGTCAGGAGCAGGACCCAGGGACAGGCCCCTTCCAGGCTATGGGATCTTTGCTCTCCTTCCCTGGGCTGGGACCCCCGAGTCTGCTCCCTACAGGTGCGCCCCCCGGGACCAGGCTCCCCCATACTAACGTGCGCCCAGGGGGAGCTCGGTTTTGATGGCCACGTTCCGGCGGAGCTCAGGGTTGGGTCGTTTCTGCTGCTGTTTGGGGCAGAGAGGGGGAGAAAGAGACCGGGTCAGAGACGCATGGGGACGAGGCAGGCAACCCCACCAGCTGCTCCGGTACCGGGCATGGAGCGAACCGACCGCCTGGCCCTGGGCAGGTGGTGGCACAGACACACGGCAGTGGGCGGTCCTACCACCTCATCCAGGTGTCCTCACCCCCGGGATGCAAAGCACGGAGCTCTATGAGGGGCAGAGAAAAGCCAGGTAGAGAAGTGAGAGCAAAGACGGCCGCCCTCCAGGCCCGTGCCATGCACCGTAGTCACCATCTTGCAGGGAGACTATGGCGGGTTCTCCTGCCACGCGCCGCGCTGCTTGGGGCACCGTGATGAGCCCATGGGAGCAGGAGGAGGTGGAGGTCACGTGTCCTGAACACCCAGCAGCTCAGGTGCTCTGCGTTCAGGGCTGGCAGGTACCCAGCCACAGGCTCCCTTTCCTGCTAATGTCTTGTCCCTGTCACCGAAGCCATGCTGAGCGTGGAAAGGAGGCAAGGCCGAGCCCCGAGCGGGAGGGAAAGAATCTTACTGATTCCAAGTGCTCGGGCGATTGTGGAGACCCTGGGTCCAGTGGCTGGTGGTGTCAGGCATCGTGGGAGAGAAATGAGACGGAGTTACCACCAGTGCAGTCAAGCTGACCAGACCGGGCAAACCTATTCCTGATGGACGCCGAGGGCCACCCTCAACAACGGTCCCTCCCGGGAGGACGAGGGCAGCTAGCGGCGCCCTTGTGGGCGCTCTGAAACTCCAAAGCAGTCGCTTCTGACGAGAGATTCAGGGGGCTTCGTTTCTGCTCTCCGGCCTAAAGAAGGGCTTTTTAAAAACCAGGTTTCCCAGACTTCCTCTGTAAGAATCACCTGAGATTCTTGCTAAAAACACATATTCCTGGGCCCATCCCAGGCCTACTGAGTCAGAAGCCCCAAGAGAGGGGCCCAGAGGCTGTATTTTAACAAGTGTTCCAGGCAGTTCTTATCACAGGGCAACACTGCCCCAGGAGGTCCCGTGTTTGGATCAGAGAGTCCTCTCTGCGGCCTGGTCTAGCAGAGAAGTGTACCATCCCTTACGGGCTGGCTGGCCTTTAACTCTACCCTGACCGGACGAGCTCGTCCCAAGAGGACTTCTTTCCTTTCGCGATGGATCTCATGACCTCCAACACTGGCCTATTCGGATGCTTACCTTAAACACCTGGTCCAGCGTCAAGTAGCGATTGGCACTGGGGTGGATGGTCCAGAAGGAGACCTTGCCGTTGGCTGACGTCTCGCGGACAAACATGTCGTGGAGGGAGAGGTTGTGGCGGATGGAATTCTGAAAGTAGAGGATGCCACTCATCAGCTGCTTTGGCTTTGCAAACACCACCGCCGACGTCCCCCAAGGAAATCAGGCCCAGGCCTTGTGTCCTCGTAACCTTGCCTATTGGCAGCTCCTGTGACACTCCGCGTGGCGGAGCTGGCAACCTGAGCCATCAACCCGTCTGCCCAGTAGGGACAGAGACTGGGGCCATTCCTGAGGTGGCGATAAAGCAGAGACCTGGACAGCTGTCAGGGGCTGGGAAAGAGGAGTGAGGCTGTGGGTGGCAACCAGTAGCCAGAGAGGCGAGTGAAGAAATTACGATGCCAGGGAGCTCCCTGGTGGCCTAGTGGTTAGGATTCTGGGCTTTCACTACTGTGGCCCAGGTTCAACCCCTGGTCGGGGAAGTGAGATCCCACAAGCCACGTGGCATGGCCAAAAAGAAAAAAAAAAAATTATGCTGCTGGGAATTCAGTTGAGGTGAATGTGAGGTTGATTGTCCTGCTGTGGGGAGAACAATACAAAGGCCCGCTGGCCTGGGACAGAGCATCTGCTGGGGCGCCTGCACTGTGGCTCTGAGTCCCGCGTGAGCTATGGCTCCCAGGCATCTGTGTTCCCGTGAGCGGGAGGAAAAGATCCCCGCCTTCTGGAGAAGAAATGTGACTTTATAGAAGGTGAGTCTTTGGATCGTGAGGCCTACAGGTTTTTTTTTTCATTAATATCTTTTCACAAAGCTACTTAGTCACTCCAGCTGCTGTTCAGTGTAGCACAGAAGTGGGCTCTGTGCTGTACTGGAGTCTCCATCAACCCAGGGTAGCGACAGGTGAAGTGGTTACAGGGCTGTTAGTGATGCTTTTGTCTGGATTCGGCAGGATCGAGTCCCAATCCAAAAGATATGGTTGTTGAAGGTTCTAGCATCCTTGGCACTTAACTGCTCCCTCTGCACCTGACACAGACCACTGCCCTTCCGTGTAGACAAACTGTTGGGCCGGACTGACCTTGACTGTGGCTGTTACAGGACACGGTACCTTCCAGCCTGGCTTGGCGATGTGCTTGAAGTAGGGGAAGTGGTCCTCGATCCAAGTGTAGATGTCTTTCAGGGTCATGCGCTTCCTCTCCGTACTGTTGATGGCAAACTGTATCATGGCCATGTAAGAGTAGGGTGGCCGCTCAGACACGGAGTCCGGCCAGGTTGCCGATGCTCCCAGGGGCCCCTCAACCTGAGCGTTCTGAGAAGCCAAAGGGAAAGAGAAAAGGCGATGACACGGAGAGTTCACAAGACCTCGCCCGCCCCACCCCACCCCAAAGAACATCCCCTAGAGAAACATTTTATCCCATAGAATTGTACTGGAAACAAATCACCTGAGACCACTATTCCATGGAATAAAATTTTAGAGTTAGGGAGAATCTTAGAGGTGATCTAATCCAGTCTCCAAACATAGAACCACTTCTCTGTCGTCAGTCATTTTTTTGAAGATATTGCCCAATAATAATTAGAAGTCCAGTCTTTGTCAGTTGAAACCTCTCAGGAAAGTCTGGGTACATGTTATGACTCTTAAAGCATCAACTGTATGTTAAAACTACACCCATTTTTCAGACCTGAGCGTCGAGGGACTTAGGTCTTAGTCTGATTTCTACTCCTGATGTGCTGTGAATAAACCCACCTCCTTTCAATGTTTGTACAAGAGAAATATTCCCAAGGGTATGGGACAGACAAATGTCAGCAGGGCACACATCTGGCTAAGTCGCAGGCAAAGATCTGATCATCCATGTTTTAGAAAATTGAGCTATAACTTTGCAAAGTACACAAGTTCTAAGTGAACAGTTCAGTTTTCACCTATGCACACATCCACGTAAATCTTCCCTTTTAAAAACTGTTGAGTGAAGTAAGTCAGAAAGAGAAGAATAAATACCGTATGCTAACACATATATATGGAATCTAAAAAAAAAAAGGGTTCTGAAGAACCTAGGGGCAGGACAGGAATAAAGACGCAGACATAGAGAATGGACTTGAGGACACGGGGAGGGGGAAGGGGAAGCTGGGATGAAGTGAGAGAGTGGCGTGGACATATATACACTACCAAACGTAAAACAGATAGCTAGTGGGAAGCAGCCGTGTAGCACAGGGAGATCAGCTCAGTGCTTTGTGACCCCCTAGAGGGGTGGGATAGGGAGGGTGGGAGGGAGGGAGACGCAAGAAGGAGGAGATATGGGGATATACGTATATGTATAGCTGATTCACTTTGTTATAAAGCAGAAACTAACACATCATTGTAAAGCAACTGTACTCCAATAAAGATGTTAAAAAAATAAAAATTATTTAAGGAAAAAATAAAAAGATAAAAAAATAAATATTGTTGAATGATGGATTAAAGGGTATATACAAAGGGCAACCATGAAGAACAAACCCAGGCTACACAAATGGGTCAAATCAATTTTGATTGCTGGAGAGGTATTTAAAATTCACAACTAACTCATTTTATTTGCTATTAAGTTATCTTCTAATAAAACAATCTTGTTAAAAATGCTGTATTCCTTTCATACTGTTGGGATATCTCTTTAAAGTTCAAGTGGCTTTCCAAACTGAGACCTCTTCATTATTTCCTGAATACTTACTCAATACCTACTAAGGGCACAGTACTAAACCCAGTGCTGAGGGGGTACAGAGCGAGCCACAGGAGTCTGCCCTCAAGGAAATTTCACAGGTAGGAGCGAGGGAGGTGCGGGGGCGGGGGGGGGGGGGGGGGGAAGATCCCAGGTAGAAAGGGAGCTCCAAATTATATAGAGTCACACTAAGTGAGTGCTAATACCAGAACTTGGAAATTCTACTCCACAGGCCGCTTGATTTCCCTTCTTAGAAATTCCCTGCACCAGCTCTGACTGCCCTAGTGAGTGACGGGACAGCGCACCTTAGCCTGACTCCGCTCCAGGTGACGATTCTCCTTCTCCTCCGCCTCTTGCTTGATGCTGCAGGAGCCCAGCCCATCGGAGGTCATCTTTCCAAGCCACTGGATGTTTGTCAAGCTGTTGTCTAGCGTGCAGCCGGCTGCCTCGCCGCCAGCTACGGGGGAAACAACCCAAGACGCCGCTTAGCTGCCTGATCCCGAGCCCAGCAGGCCCGGTGAAGGTGGCAGTTAGGGATCACCTCTGCCCTGAGGGACAGGGAACACAGCCCGGGTACTCCGCCCCATTAGGATGTCGGGAGAAATTCAGGAGCACGGTTCAAGTTGCATTTCAGTCTGAGCCACACTGAGCCTTAGAGCTCAGTCAAGGCGACCTCATAAAAGCATGACTGAGCATCTCAACAAGGAAAGTCACTTTTCCTCCTTATGCTTTCTCCTTCATTAAGATGGAGAAAGATTCCTATTTCCGTATGTGGTCAATGCAGGGGATAACTAGAAACGATAAACAAATCCTTTTCCAATGTAAAGAAGGGAGTAGAAATGCTAAATTACATTGCAACCCCTTTGACAGTGCCCAAAGGATCCGGGTCAAGGTTTTAGGATGAAGAAAGGCAAGACTTTCCCCCGGTTCGGGCAGACGCCTGTGTGTCCTAAGCGTCAATGTGGCGGACTGCAGTCCTCACCACCAGAGAGGGAAGGCTAGCTCCCCAGCCCTTTGCCTTACAGACCACATACCACAGTTCTCCCATCTCTGCCCGGGAAGGGCTCCAGCTGGTCTAGGAAGATTCACGTCCTTGGATGCAGACTTTGGTCCCAGGGCCTCGGTGATCACTTCGGTCCTCTTGGGATCATTGCTGGCTTGGCCCTGAGGCTGGGGTCCTGGAGGGCGAGTGGGGGCTCCGCCGCAGCTAATGAGGATGAATTTATTGGGCCCGCTGCTGCCACTCTCCTTTCCTTTGGCAGTCAGCGCTGTGATGATGCTCTGGACATTGGCATTCTTGGGCACGGCCACCACTTGCGTGTTGGGCATGGTCGGGTGGTTAATCATCTTGATCCCGGCTGGAAACTTGCAGGGGTTGGACTCGGCCACCTCCTTGGAGGCCTGCGGTTGAGCAGGCTCTTGTTGGGCAGGGGGCCTCTTAGGCTCCTCTTCTGATGTGTCACCTGGGGCATTCTGAACAGGAAGGGGCAGCTTCCGTCTTTTGAGAATCAATGGCCGACGGGGGCTGGTTTTCATTATGAATCTGTGCTTTCACTCTCCATTGAGAATGACAAGCATGGACCCTGGAAAGCACAAGGGGCAGCAGGAGGTCAGAGGTTTATTAGGCTGAGAAGGAGGTTCTGTTAGGGAGGGGTCTTCCTCATCACATGACCAGGAGCATAAGCCCACAGGCCCAGGTGAATACTCCTTGGGGCTCTGTAAAGACCACAGACAATAAGGAGATGAGTTCTACTGACAAAAGTTAAAACTGAAGCAAACAGAGGAAATTCAAAGGGGGAAAGTGGGATTAGGTTGGCTGTAGGTCAACATAGTCAAAGCTCTAGGAGCTTAAGAATGTTTTGGGAATTCCCTGGCAGTCCAGTGGTTAGGACTTGGTGCTTTCACTGCCGAGGGTGAGGGTTCAATCCCTGGTCAGGGAACTAAGATGCCACATGCCACATGGCACGCGGTGTGGCCAAAAAAGAATGTTTAGCTACAGAAATAAATAGGGAAGCTACAAAAATGTGGAAATGTCTCTTATTTCCTACTGTAACACAGATCCCTTGCAGTGACTATTGGGACGGGAATGATGGAATAGGACATCCTGACAAGACTCTGATCCCATAATCCATTCTAGCGTGGACCACATATTTTTTATACCAACTTACTTTATAAATTAAAGGATCTGAGCCCACAAAATCAGAGGAAAAAGGCAGATTGTACCATTATTGTCACACCACTGAAGAAATCATCTTCCAGCTCACAAGACCTCAGATAAGGGGGAAACTGCTCTACTCAAGGCCCAGGGTAACGCTAAGGGGTGACATCACTTCACAGGCTATTATCCTTGCCTTTCTTAAAAAAAAAAATACATTTTTCTTTTACAGTTTGCAAACTATTTATATAGTGACATTTTAGTACTTGCATGTGCTTATTCATATTTTGACTTTCTAAGCATGTGACTGTATCGCTTAATTTCTCTTCCAGAACCAAGACTGTTATCCCTGTCTTCTGACTAACAGACTGTGCTATCTTCAGTGTGCTAAGGTGGTTTTGTAGTGTTAAGGAAAACTGTTTTATCTTTAAAAGTTGTGTTTTTTGATTTTAACAGATCTGTGGAATACTCTACCATTGTGTAAAGTTGTGAAATTCTAGTGAGAGGTACTCTGAGCGACAGAGGAATGGGCTGTCCCTTTTTTAGGATATCTGCGTTCTCCCTAAACTGACTGTCACACTCGCCTGACATTTGCCATCTGCTTAGAATCCACAGACCCTCTCCACTCTGCCTCCTTTTCCTGTATATCTAGGTTTCCTCTACCTTCAAATCTCAGTTTTACTTCCACCTCCTATCTCTTCCGGCCTCCCTCCCTCCACCCATCAACCAGTAGATACTAGTAGTCGCTCCCCACCCGCAAAAGATAACTTCCTGGTCTAAAGCTTAATTTTCCCTTCTACTCTGACCAGCCTCTTGCTACCACTGCCAACACTTTCTAGCCCGGAGACTTCCGGAGCGGCTCCCGGGACTCACCCACATCCAGACCAGGGCTAGGCTGCGAGGGTCTCCGGAACCCGGAGGAGGGTCCTGGGAAAGGGCGGAGTGGAGGCCTAGAGGTGAGAGCAACGGGGTTCAGGGGAGTGTGCGAGCAGGTCGGCCTCGGCTCCCAGCGCAGTAAGCTCAGAGGGACCCCAGCCGCCGTCTGCCGGAGCAAGCGGGCCGCCCCTCCTCCCGGGGGAAGGCCGGGGGCGCTCAGCGGGAGAGGTGAGGAGGGCCGGGAGGCTGGATGCAGCAGCGCCGCGCACCGTCGCCAGCCCCGTCCGGAGCCAGCCCTCCGCGTACTCCCGGCCCCGGCCTCTCGCACGCCGCCCACTCACCTCGCTTGCACCGCCGGACACGCCGGCTCCGGGCGGCTCCGCGCTGCTCCCACCGGCAGGCCGGGTAGCGACCCCGGCTGCGGGGCGGGGAATCCCGGGATCCCGGGAGGGAGGGGGGGGGTCCCGGGCCGGGGCCGGGGCCGGGGGTGGGGTCCCGCTCTGAGGCTTTCAGTTTGTTCCGCTGTTTGAAATTGGCGCCGGCGGAGCGTTGAGGTCACGTGACGGGCGTGGCCAATCAGCGCCGGCCCTGTCTCCGCGTTCAGCCGGGACGCCGGCGGCGGCGGCGGCGGCGGCGGCGGCGGGCGGGTGGGCCCTGCCTGGCTGTTGAGGCGGGCGGGGCGGTGGCGGGAAGGGCAGGTGAGACAGCCCGACCGGGCGATTGAGGCGGACGGAACGGCTGGCGAGGCAGCCCAGCCGGGCGGGTGAGGCGGGCGGAACGGCGGCCTCGTTGGGCGGGTGAGGCGGGCGGAGCAGCGTGCGAGCCGGGCGGGCTGGTCTGCGGCGGGTGAGGCAGACAGAGCGGCGTGCGGGCCTGGCGGGCGGGCGGGCGGATCGGCGGCGGGTGAGGCGGACGAGGCGGGCGGCTCGTGGGGAGAGCGCAGGAGGGCGGCGGGGCGCGGGGGACCCCAGGGACAGTGGGGACCCCGGGCCGCCCCGCCCGGCTGCGCTGCGCCCGCCGCCCCGGGCTTTTCCCCCCTCGCTGGGGGCACTGTCCTCCGTTGACCTCCGACCAGCGACCGTCGCGGGCCCGCGGGCCCCCGAGCGGCCTGAGGGCTCCTGGAGCGCAGTTACGACCTCGTTCAGGTTCCCTCCTGAAAAATTATTCGCACACGGTGAACCCCGCCTCCACCCTGAATCTTCGAGTTTTGATCTCCTCCCGTCCCCCGCAGTCTTCTCTTTGTAGTAAAGGACTTTATCTACTAACTTAGTTAACACGTTTAGTTGAGCACCCACCGAGTGCCAGGCCGCGCTGAGATGCAGTGGAAGACGGGGTCTTTCTTCTGCTCTTACGGTCTGATGGGAGCAGAGAGGAGCTCAGACAGCGAATTGCTTATTTAATCAAGTGGAGAATTACAGCTGCGAAGTGATAACTTAGAGCTCAGGGATAACTTTTTAGTATGTAAATAAGGGGATCTTGCCTTATGGTAGGTGAGAAAGGCATTTCATTAATCTGGCTGCGTTGGGGCATTTTCTCTAGCTGGGGCGAGCAAGGGCTACAGAGTCTCCGGTTCGGTGCGGTGGCTTCTCTCTTGCTGCGGAGCGCGGGCTCTAGGCGCATGGGCTCAGTAGTAGTGGCTTGCGGTCTCTAGAGCCAGGCTCGGTAGTTGTGGCACAGGGGCTTATAGCTGCTCCGCGGCATGCGGACTCTTCCTGGACCAGGGCTTGAACCCGTGTTCCCTGCATTGGCAGACGGATTCTTAACCACTGCGCCACCAGGGAAGTCCCAAGAGAAAGGCATTTCTGATGAACTAAAGCTTCCTCTGAGATCTGAGGCCTTTAGGCAAACACGGGAGGGAGACCCTCCAAGCCAAGGGAATAAGGTGTGCAGGGCCAAGCCGCAGGAGGAAGCGTGGGCGGCACAAAGGCTGAAGAATATCTGAAGGGTTTGAGCTAAGAGACCTGCACTGGAGTGTGTATGAGATGAAGCTGGAACCAGAGCCACAGGACCTCAGCCACCACTAGGAGTTTGGTCCCTACCCAAAACTCAAAAATTTTAAGCAGGAGTGTGACTCAAGATCAGATTTGCAATTTAAAAAGGTCCCCCTGCAGGGGGTGCCAGAGGTTAGGGTAGACCAGTTAGGCTATTGCATTACCCCTGGGTCAGAACTGTTGGGACTTGAAGGGTGGTGGAGAGAGAGGAAAATAGGGGTAGGGTAAGATGATTATTTTTCACAAAGGAGGAATGCTTTTATCAAATTTTGAGTTGAATAAGTCTCAAAAATTGCCACTGATTCTGATCCCACATTTGATACTGAACTGTCACTAAAACCCACAAATCTGTTTTTTTCCCCAAAGTATAATTGACATAACACATTATGTTAGTATCAGATGTACAACATAATGATTACCTATTTACACCTCAAAATGATCACAGTAATTCTAGTTACCATCTGTCACCATTTTGTCACAGAGTGACAAAAAACGTTTTTTTCTTGTGATGAGAACTTTTAAGATTCTCTTGGCAACTTTCAAATTTGAAATACAACATTGACTATAGTGACCACACTGTACATTACATCCCATGACGTATTTATTTCACAACTGGAAGTTTGTACCTCTTGACTCCCTTCATCCATTTTGCGACCTCCCCCCAACTGCCCTCCTCGAGAGAGGGGTATTTTTTTTTTTTTTTTTTTTGCCGTACGCGGGCCTCTCACTGTTGTGGCCTCTCCCATTGCGGAGCACAGGCTCCGGACGCGCAGGCTCAGCGGCCATGGCTCACGGGCCCAGCCACTACACGGCATGTGGGATCTTCCCAGACTGGGGCACGAACCCGTGTCCCCTGCATCGGCAGGCGACTCTCAACCACTGCGCCACCAGGGAAGCCCGAGAGAGGGGTATTTTTGAAGACACGTTTAAGAGGTAGGATTGACAGGGCTTGATGTTGGGTTGGATGGTAGAGGGAAAAGGTAAATGTCAAGGTTTTTGGTGGCATAGCTGGATGAATGATGATACCATTCCCTGAGCAAGGGCCCTGGAAGATGATCACTTTTGCGGAGGGGGGTGCAGGGGAAACGAGCATGAATTCGGGTGTAAATGCTTTGAGTTTGAGGTGCATTTGAGACATCTAGTTGCTATCGCGTAGGCAGTGGAATGTTTGGGTCCTGAGTGTGGAGAATTCTAAGCCAAATATAGAAATGCTTGACTCGTGTACTTCCAGGTGGTTATTGACATGTCAGCAGACGATTGCCTGGGAAAGGCGTGTGGAGTGAGGAAGGCTCCAAAGCCCAGCCAGAGGGAGAGGCCACAGTAGCAAAAGGGACTGACCTCTAGTTACAGCAGAAAGGAAGAGGATGGATGCAGATGTACTGAGGTTTGTGAGCTCGCCTTCTGGAAGATGAGAGTGTTTCCTTTGATGCCTCCTGTGTTCTTTGTGAAGTAGGAAGTAAGGCGGTTGGTTTGGAGAGAAGAAGAGTTCCGAAGTTTTAAGACAGTGGGAAAGTTTTAAGATAACCTTTGTGGAAAATGAGTTGATCAAGGACACAGTAGGACTGCTGAACAATGTGGTGTCCCCAAGAGGCTGGGGACTTTGAGCAAGGCGTGAACTTCGGCACTTCTCCCTGGAGCGGTTGTTACCACTGTCATCTCCCCGCTGGGCTCCTGCAAGAGCCTTCCCCCTCGCTTCTCTGCCTCCTTTCTCTGTCCCCCCTCTTCCCAACCCACCTTTCCTACAAAGCACCTAGAGCTATCTTTGAAAAGTATAAATCGGACTGTGTTACTTCCCTGTCCAGAGCCCTGCGGTGACTTCCTCTTGCACCTAGCATAATTCAGCCCAGTCCTTACCCTTGCCTTAACCCTGTGTCACGTGAACTGGCTTCACCTCCTGCCACTCTCTAGTTCAGCCATGCTGACCCTACTGCTTCTTGAACAAGTCAGACACATTCCCATCTTGTGGTCTTTGCACTTAACTGTTCTCTCAGTCTGGAACATTCTTTCTCACATCTTTCTCTTGTCTGCTTGTTCTCCTTTCTTCATTCAGGTCTTTGCTCAAATATCATTTTTCAGATAGGCCTTCCCCGACGACCCTGTCTGAAGTAGCACTGGGTCAGCTCAACCCCTTACACTGCTTCACTTTTCTCTGTACCTCTAATCACTTCCCAACTAGACGTAAGCGCCATGAGGTCAGGGATTTAATTTTGTAATCTGCTATATATTTCTAGCACCCGTAATGGTGCCCAAAACACAGTGGGCACGCAGTAAATATTTGCTGAATGAATGAATGAACAAATGGATGTATTCATTACCTGTGTTCTCCCTAAAATGTTTGTTCCTTGAGGGTAGAGACCTCGTCCTGATTTCTCTTTACATGTATCTCCACTGCCCAGTGACATAAACCAGAGTATGTTGCTTTGCTGCTGTTGACTGAATGAAGGAATCACGCTGTATAACGGAACCAGTCAGCCCTGCTGTGCCTCTCCCTCCAGCATGCCGGCACCACCCGTTCACCTCTCGACTCAAACTTCCGTCCCACCAACCCACTGACAGAACCCTTATTAAAACTGATCTGGGGGCTAGACCCACTGGACGCGTTCTCAGACTTGTTATTCCTTTGTGGGTCCTGTTGGCCCTGCCTCTGCCTCCCGCCTCCCACCTCTGCTGACACTGCCCAGGTTCCGGCTTCATCGGTTCTCAGGCAACACAGTTACCTTCTCACTGGTCCCCCTGCTTCCGGGGCACTTGATCTCGCCTTTCACACTGTTGCCTGGATGACCTGTCTAAAAGACAAAAGCAAACAAAAACCAAGCATGGCACCTAGGAGATAACTGAAAATTTCAACCCTGAATATTTGATATTTACTATTTAAGGAATTTACACATATAAATATATATTAATGTATATTATATAAATATGTATATTTATATGTGTTAGTTGTGTTACTAGGAATGATATCATGACTGGGAACATAGTATTTTCAAAATAATAAAGGGGTAGGGGAAGTGGATGGGGTGTGGATGGGATGTGATCGGTCGTGGGTTGATGGTTTTAGCTGGGTGATGGGCACGTGGGAGCTCATTATATTATTAACTATTTTTTTGTATGTTCGAAATTATCTGGGGTAAAAGTTAAAAAAAAAAATCCAAGTGTGGTCATATCCGTCCGCTGGAAAATCTTCAGTGACTACTTAGGCCAAAGTCCAAACTCAGATGGTCCGCCTGGTTTTCTGCCCTGAGCCTGATACCACATCGCTCCTCAGGTCTTGCCTTTTGTCTTTTCATGCCTGTGTCCAGCTCCGTGGAGGCTGAGTGCCTGGATTCGCAGTGCTCCTTCCTGTCTCTGCCCTGGTGTGTGCTGCTGCTCAGCCTGGAACGCCCCCCCCACTCCCCATTCTTTGGCTTTTCCTAGCCCTTCTATACCTAGATCAGGTCACCCTCTCCAGAAGGCCTCCCCTGGGGGGAGTGCAAGGGAGCACTGCTCTCATTATTGTAATTGTCCGTCTCCCTCTGTTAGCCTCTCAGCTCTTTGAAGACAGGGGCAGTCTGTGTCTCTACAAGTGCTTGGCACCCAGTAAACGATCATGGGATAAGTGGTTGGTTATTCATCTTTAAACTCCCAACACCCAGCATGGTGCTTAACACGTGCTCGATAAGTGTTCATTGAACGAACGTTGTTGAGTGTGAAACTACTGTGTATTGCCTTGGTGGTGTAGGTGTAGGAAGCTGGTGTAGGTGTACCACCCCACAGTCTTGGGGTAGGGCTGCTGGCTGCTAGCAGAATCGGCTGGCAGAGTGTGAGGAAGAGCTGGGGAATCAGCAGATTGTTTTCTCCCAGCTTTTGTTTCTTCTCCACAGGCATGGGTTGGAGGTGGAGTCTCTCCCTGGACCTGACCACAACCAGCACCATGCAGTTACTAACTGCTCTACCCTCACCTATTGATGCCTCCCAGGAAAAAACGCCGCCAAATTTCCCAGAAACCCCAGCTGCTATTCTGCCAACAACCACTGGAGGGCCCCAAACACTGCTATGGGTCTCCCCAGCTTCCTATCACCCACACTAGACAGGTGCCCAGCAAGCCCCTTGACGACAGCACCATCACTTCCTGGGTAGGCCATGGGATTCTTGCCTTGACTTTTCCTCTGCCAGGCTTCTCACGCTGCCATGTGGAGACTCGTGGGCGCAGGGACAAGGAGGTGGTGTACTCCTTCTGTCTGTCCTCAGCCTTGTTCTCTGGTTTATCTTTTTTCCTGAGTTCAGACTGAGGCGTGGGTTGATTGGAATTGGAGTCTTTCCCGCGCCCCACTTTCCTCTGTGAGAGTTCAGTATAAAAGTTTCACTATCCAGTAGCTGGGTGAGAAAGCCAGAGAAATGTCAGAACGAGTAAAAAATGAGATTGTTCCCTGAGCTTCCCGTGAGACGTGGAGTTTTTAGCTAAGTACTCTATTTACTGTTTAAATGACCAAACGTTGAAGAAGAATCCTCAGAAATGGCATATGTTCTATTTTGACAGTTTAAAATCCCTGGGAAGAGAACACAGCTACCGCATGTCAGGGAAGTAGTGTAGCAAAAGAGCCAGACAAAAGCCTAAGAGAGCTTAGTAAGTGTGCTTTGCCCACGATTGCTGGGGAGAACCAGAGCCCTGGCTTCAGGACTGGGGAAGAAACATACATGTTAGAACCCTGTTGATGAGGAGGAATGAACATGTGAACATGTATCGAGTCCTCACTGTGTGCCACGCCCCCTGCTATTTGCTTTCCGTGCCTGATCTCACTCCCCGTTCTTCAGCCCTTCGTCCTTCACTGGGGCCTTCTTGGTGCCAGGTGCTCTGCTAGGGCTGGGGATCCATGGTGAATAAGACTGCTGGGCCCGCTCTCAGAGTTGAAACATAGACAGTTAAGCGTGTTGCAGCCGTATGGTATGATGAAGCGAAAGAGGCATTGTCCCCGTTCGTGCACAGGAGGGAACTGAAAGCCAGGGAGATTGAGTAACTTGCCCAAAGCCCGTATCCCTTGGATACTGTTATCCAAATAGACAGCTGCTTTTGTTTTGTGTCCATTGCTGTTATGGGCCCCCATTTAGGATTCTGGTCATGGGATGCAGTTTCCTTAGGTTTGTATTTGGTAGTTGGCGCTCTTCACTTTCTTTTTTTCCTTTTGTAATCCTTAGGTATCACCTCAGTTTGATACAACAGCAGAAGGCTGGTTCCCGGTCAACAGGAAACGTCATTGCCGAGACCAGGCAAGGCGTTCAGGTCGACAGTCTACCAGCTCCAGGTTTCCACACCTAACATTTGAGAGTCCACAGTCTTCTGCCAGTTCAGCCAGACCTGGGATCCCCCTAATCAGGGACTGTCCCGGTCAACCAGAAAAGGACATTTCTGGAAGGCCCTTGGTTCCCATGCTCAGCCCCCAAAGCTGCGGGGAGCTGTCAGCACATGCACTTCAGAACTTCCCTTATGTGTTCATTCCACCGGATATCCAGAGCCCAGAGTCCTCAGGGCAGGGAGGGCCCATTCCCTCGGTGCAGAGGGAAAACAGCCTTCCCAGCTGCTCCCTTCACACAAGCACGCCCAAGAGCCCAGAGCCCGGGCCTGTTCTGGTTAAAGACACTCCTGAGGAGAAGTACGGGATAAAGGTCACATGGAGGAGGCGACGACACCTGTTCACTTACCTCAGGGAGAGGGGGAAGCTGAGCAGAAACCAGTTCCTTGTGAAAAACTGACTGGGTTTCTCGGACATCCGTGGTCTCAAGAAATTGATTGCTGGAGTCAAAAGGGAATTGAATTCCCAGATTTGCTTTTTAAAATATCTTGTGTCATAAACAGTTCACTTTGTATTTTCCTTGTATTAGCTGTTTAAAAATTTTAAATATCTTGTAACTGTTTAAAAAGTCTGTAAATAAATGGCTGCAGAAAGTTTTTAGGGAACCCTGCTTCTGTCACTAATGCAGCAGTACTGCCCCCTCTACAAATGGTCTTTCTTAATTGTTCCCTTTAACCACTGCTTATTCATCCTTTTAAACACTTCATTCAAACTAATTCATTCCACATGTCTGAGTACCGACTCAGTGACCGCTTCCTCTGTGACCAGATGCACGGAAAAACTCGAAGCAAACTGTGACTTTTTGTAGTTGAGCTGCTGTCTCTGCAATCTTGGCTCATCTGCTGAGAGGGCTGGATGAAGAAAGGGCAGCAAGCCTGTTTTAATGAGTCAGTGGGACCAAGGGAGATAAAGGGGACATAGGTTACTTAGGGTTACTATGTTTTGAATTTTTGTTTCCAACTGTAGTAATCTGTAAATATTAAATAGGGTGGGAAAACGATTTCTTGTAACTGTTTAAAATGTATGTAAATAAATATATAATCTTTTCAAATACTACTTTTTATTGGAATTCATGTAGAAGGACTGCCTGGTCAACAAAATATCTCAATTTTCCTTCCACCCATACAAGTAGCATCTCATTCAACTCCATTCCGTCAGCCTTCAGAACCTAGTCTGTGTCAGGTCCAGCCCGAGCTAGACAAGCAGGGATTATTTTAAAGATGGGGATTTGAAACACAGATAACCGTGTTCGGGGTCACGCAGTGAGTGGAGGCTGACCAGAGAAAGCAGTGCTCGGCTCTCCTAGCTTGTGCCAAATTTTCTGCCTTTTAGAGGCTCAAAACCAGTGTGGGGACAACTTTGGCCTCGGAATGGAACGCCGCAAAGTCAACACGCGATGAGTTTTGACGGGCTGTTCTGTAGGGACTGTAATGCTGCATATAAGTTGGGGACAAGATTTACTGGATCCGACAGCGGATCTCTTTATGGGATACTGATGCTCGAAGACGGCCGGTAGGCTGCCGAGGGCGGTAGACGGAAAAGATCGTCAGGCGGGTGTGCAGGACAGGTCCGGGGACGCCCTAAAAGCTTGGGCTGGACTAGGGGAGGGGGCGCAGACGCACTTGGTTGGGAAGGGCTGCCGGGCGAGCAAGTGTGGTTCCGGGAAGTCCTCGGGGTCGGGAGGGGGCGGCCTCCATGAAGCGCCCTGGGAGGCCTCCGGGTATGGACCGCTGGGTGAGGGCAGCCTGGGCGCGCGGCGGTTACTGGGGGCTGGGCAGCTCCTCCAACCCAGCTGCGCGTAGCAAGCAGCACGCAGCAACCCGTCCGTAGCAACCCTCCCGCGGCGCCGCCACCGCCCCTAGCAACCCACCCGCGGGGGCGGTGGGGAGCAGCGGGCGCGCGGACCAATGGATGCGGAGCGGCGGGAGCGCGATGGCCAATGGGCGGCGGCGACAGTGCGAAGTGCTGTTGCGGGGCTGGGCCGCTGCGCCAGGGTAGCCCCCAGCGGCCGCCGCGCGGGTGTGGACAAGGTCGCTGCTCTCGGGGCAGCGGGATGGAGGCGTCGCGCCGCCGCCCGGCGCCCTGCGGGGACAGGTCAGGAGCGGTGGCGACGAGCGGAGGCTGAAGGGGGCCGTGGCGGTCCGGGCTGGGAGCCGAGGGGAGTGCGGGCGGCTGGGCGGCGGGAGACGAGTGGGGGCGGCGTGCGGGCAGGCGGCCGCCCGCGTCGAGGGCCGGCTCGTGTCCGGTCGCGCCGGCACCCGCGGGGTGGGTCCGGCCTCGTCAGAACGTGTCCGTCAGGGGCTGCTCCGCCTGGGCCGGGGGTGCAGGGTGGTTCCGGGGGCCAGCGGAGCGGCCGTGGTGATGGCGGCATCCCGCCCCACGGCCGGTGCTCCGGAGGGGTGAGCGCGGGCCGGGCCGGGCCGGGCCTGTAGGTTCGGCCAGGATCCCGAAGCGTGGATGCGGGCGGGTGGGGTGGAATCACGGCTTCGCCTGGACCCGAGCCCGTACACGCCGCCCACGCCCGCCTGCTGCCCGGTACCGCCTGGTCGCGGGTCAGCAGCTGAAAACCACTCTAAAGCTTGTTGCCCAGGTGGCCTTGCCGCGGACAAGACCCGTTTTTCTCTTTCATCGGGTTTTATTTACGTGAGAGCAGCGCTCTGTGAAGTTGGTTTACTGCTTTTTTTTTTTTTTCTTTTCCCTGAAGTCAAGAGAAGAAGAATCTGCGTTTCCAGGTATAAATATGGAAGCGCCAGGAGGAGATCCCGTTAAAATTCAGCATCCTCGTTGAATTCGGATGGTGCTCGCTCACTTGTGGGCATTCGGTCAGTCTTAAGTGAGTGAATTTAAGGCAGTAAATTTCCCGGCTACCAGATGTATGGTGTGACTCATGATTTTTGGAAGGAAAAATGGAATTGACTTTGAAATTGAGACCAGGAGGCAAAGAGGATTTTAAGTTTTTGGACCTGAAGTTTCAATGGATAATTTTAAAGTTTGTCCCTCTTTTTCTTCCCAAAGAAACCTGCTCTTTAATTTTAAAATGGACCTCAAAGGGGAATGTGTGAGTCACCAAGTGTTTCTTCTGCTGTAGGTTCAGTCACTGGTTAACTGACTTGTTGCCGAGAGGGAGTGGAATTAATGTCTCTGACTTTTTTGGTTTCCGGTTGTGTGTTTAGGACGTTTTTGATGAAATACATGGATAGAGTTTTTGGTATTAGTACCTTTCAGTGTGAAGGATAACATCTGACTTTCAAGTTTCCCGTGACTTTTTTTTTTTTCTTCTTTGAATGATGAGACCATTTTCCCATGAGGCAGAGTTATTTTCAACAAAGTAGAAAAATTATGAACAAACACTACTTCAGACCTGTATCTGAAATATTTAGTGGAAATTGGAGATGGAATTTGAAACAGCACTCTCAGATGCCTGGCTGAGGTTAGGTGCTTGCATTGTAGATTCCCCTGGAGGTGACAGTGGTCAGCTAGTTGCCGGAACTTGAGCCTCTCTGGCCTTCTGTTCCTGATACAGGATTGAAGATGTGATGAGAGAGACTTCTCCGCGTGTTGTGACCTTGTGACCCAGGGTTGACTGAGAAAGTCCTAGTGCATGGTTTGTCCATATGCTATGATTTTTCTTCAGAAATACAAACAGCAGTGATGGCTGGAGGTTATGTCTTGGCCAGGCTTGTTATCCTCTCTCAAGTTCTCTCTTTTTCAAAGGCTTCATCAGATGAACTAATTGTTGGCAGACAGACTTACCCAGTGCTTAAAAATACTTAGATTAACTAATACGTGACTACAGTATGTTTGGCAGATATCAAAAGCTACAGTAAAAGACTAATAACGTCTAACATGCATGTATTTCTTCAAATACGAAGGCTACATAGAGACCCAGGAAGGAAAGAAGAATCCCTGTAATAAATTTCCTTTCCATGCAGACAGACTCAGACGTTTTTGGAATACTTTTCATTTCTGGCTTCTCTTATTCTTTCCTATGGAAATGCTGCTGTTTTCCCTGCCTTTGTGCCCACTGAAAGAAGAAGTTAACATTTCTTCTTACCAAGAGGAAAAGTATGCTTGAGTTACTCAGAAGAGGAGCTGAAGCTGCCTTGCTTCTCCATGTTTGAGGATTTTAGGACTGGAAGGGGCCTTGATAATCCTTAGTTCTATTCAAGAGTAGTTCTCAGTGGAATTGTTAGGGCTTCTTTCCAACTAAAACTTCCTGTGGTCTGCTTTTACTTCCTCTGAGGCAGTTCACTAGGAAGAAGCTCTTTGTACTAAATCTGTGCTGCCTCATCAGACTTTCTTACAGTTAGTAAAGGCTGCACCGTTTTCCTGTCCCGGTTAGAGCTTGAATCTGCTGATGCCTGAGAAGAGACACACTGTCCACATTGCGATGGCTGTGCTGTCTTTATTAACTCTTAGTACTTGTTATGAGTCTTGGTAATGAGGATTGGCATCTCTGACCCTTTGCTGTAGAACTTCTGTGACAACGTTAATGCTTATAGGTGTATCATAGAAGTCGCGAGGACCCCTGGGAGGCCACAGTTCTGAAGGGGATTGCATTAGTACTTGAGTTGCTTATCAGATCCCTTGCTGTTTTACCACAAGGCATTGTGGCGAGGGGGAAGCGCTGGAGGCTTCCGCTGGGTTCCTGAGCTCTCGTCCCAGCTTTTCCACTGTCCAGCAGTGCGATGTTGAAGCACTCATCTACTTCTTTGGCTTCAGTTTTCTCCTCTGGAATAATAGGGCTTCTTCAGATTCCCTCCATGATTTATACTGAATTAATAAAATAACATATTTTTAACTGCACGTAGCTCAGATGTCAAAAGGTACAAAATGATATTCAGTGGAAAGTATGTCTTTTCTCATTGTCTTTGTGTCACTTAGTTCGTTCATTGGCAGGTTTCTTAGGGGGAATCTTCCAAAGGTATTCTGTATATTAAGTAATCTCTTCATTTTCCTTTCCTCTTCTTAAAACATGATGATTCTGAGGGCTTCCCTGGTGGCGCAGTGGTTGAGAGTCCGCCTGCCGATGCAGGGGACACGGGTTCGTGCCCTGGTCCGGGAAGATCCCACATGCCGCGGAGCGGCTGGGCCTGTGAGCCGTGGCCGCTGAGCCTGCGCTCCGCAATGGGAGAGGCCACAACAGTGAGAGGCCCGCGTACCGGGGGAAAAAAAAAGTGATGATTTTGAGTTTTAGGGTAGAATACGATAATCTAAACTCTGATATCTGCATTCGTCATGGGCAAGATATATTTTTAGACTGTGAACTATAGTTCCTTCAGGTTTTTTTTTCTGTGATAATTAATGTGTAGAAAATAAGGCTTGTAGGAAGAAAACAAGAATTATTTTTCAGCCAACCTTCCTGAAAACTAAATCATTGCTTCTTAAATTTGCTGGAAGAAATGTCAGTAAATATATAGTTTGCCTTTGATTTTAGGTTTTAGAATGAAGCAAGTTTATAGAGGGTTGACTTGTTTTCCAATTGAACTTCAGTGTAATTTTGTTACGGCAATTTGATATGTCATATAAGCCAGGGGCAAAGTAGAAGGAGATGTTTTGACTGAGTGCAGTTGGCAAGCTGTGCTTTTAAAAAGGGAGCTCTGTCAAGATGAAACGATCAATAATTATGGCTTACATTTGTGTATCCTTTGCAGTGTCCTTAGAGCTTTCGTGTACATGATCTCTTTTGAGCTTCACAACTCTGAAGAGAGCACGGCCCCTGTCATTATCTTTGTTTTATAGATAGGGAAATTAAGGCTCGGAAAGGGTGTGATATAGCTAAGTTACAAGACAAGTAAATGATGTAATCAAAACTAAAATCTAGAAGTAAAACTGGGCTTTTGACTTCTAGTCTCCTCTCTTCTTTTTCTCAATTATGATCAAAATATGTTCCAGATATTTCTGGATGCCATTTGTACACATAAATGATAACAACTGATACTGATTACATCCTAGTAATTATTTTTAGGGCAAACAGTTGAAGAAATTGGACATTTTAGCAAAGTACAAATGAGTATTAATTTCATCCAATGGAATGGGAGTGGAAATATTTATTTGGTGTTGTTAGGCAAAAAAGTGTACTTTCATCTTTACACAAGAGAGAAGGGAAATAAGTAACATTACTGGAGAGAAACTATAACCCCTGAGGAAAGGAGAATCCAGCAAAAGGTGGAGTGCACTGTGATTCTGAGTAATGTCCTTTTTTAAATCTATAAAGAATAAATGGGGGGACTTCCCTGGTGGTTCGGTGGTTAAAAATCCACCTGCTAATGCAGGGAACATGGGTTTGAGCCCTGGTCCGGGAAGATCCCACATGCCGCGGAGCAACTAAGCCCGTGTGCCACAACTACTGAGCCCACGTGCCACAACTACTGAGCCCGCACGCCTAGAGCCTGCAATGAGAGGCCACCACCGTGAGAAGCCTGCGCACTGCAACGAAGAGTAGCCCTCACTCGCTGCAACTAGAGAAAGCCCACGCGCAGCAACGAAGACCCAACACAGCCAAAAAGAAAAAAAAAAAGAATAAATGGGTTCTTGAACTTCTGGATCAAGTCATTCATTTTAAATAACCTTTCTGTTTGGCTCGCTTAAAAGAATGCTTTTTGTTTTTGCTCCATGGGACATGCAAAATGGAGAGGGCTTCATGTAAAGCAGTTTTCCTTGCTGCATTCTCTGGGGCCAAATGAATCATCTGATCGGTTGCCAAGTTTTCCTTCTTATTGCCTCTCTCTCCCCAAGCAATTCTCCCTTCTCTCCGATTGTCTCTACTAAATGGGCTTCTTCGGAAATGGGTCTTCATTCTCTAGCTTCAATTAAGTTAGCTCCAGATTGTGGCAGTCATTCAAGTAGAAGACAGCTGAGCCTAGAATATTAACAATTCTCTGCTGATGCGGGAGGTTAGATTTCTAAGGAGTCTTTCTGGCAGTTCTAATTGATCTTTATGTGCCTTTTCCCAGAAGCAATGTTTTGTTCCAGCCAGATGTGCTCTTAGGTCTCAGTGCATGTGAAAATATGGCCTCCTATATTGACATTTGGGATTTGGACAAGGTGAATCTATTTGTCAGTTGACTTAGAGAAAATTCCTTTATTAATAGCTATTGACCCAACTACCTGACGCTGTAATCAGTTCAGACACAATGAAATCTGATGACTCTTTCCCAATAGTATTTATACCGTAATCAACTGCTCCCAAGGGCTTCTTCAAAATCCATTCACTAGCTTCGAAATTCTGCTGCCTAAAAATACCAGTGTGTGTGTGGGGGAATACCAGTGAACTGGCATTTTGACTGAAAAGATTCTTGGGAGACTTACTGAAATACCATAATAATGAAATCCCGGACTCTTTGCTGACCATTTGAATATTTGTGGTCCAGAGGTGCAGGTCTGCAGGCTGAGGCGGGTGGTACTGGGACTTGTGGTTGAATTCTAGCTCTTCCCCTCATCTGCTGTCTGACCTTGAGCAGGTAGCTTCCACTCTGAGTTTGATACCTGTGAAATGGGATTGTAGGTTTATTGTGAGAATTAGATGAGACGGTATGTAGAATTTTTAATGTAGTTTCTGGCACGCAGTAGTTCTTTACTAAATGGAACTGTACTGCACCTGGCAATGTGACAACGTATTAATGTTTCAATATCAATAAAAATTCAAAATTTTGAAGATTTATTTAATACAAGGAGAAATCTAGAAATGTTTAGGTTTCCAGCATTAGAAAGGCTATGAAGAAGTTTTAAAAAGGTGGTAATATCATGGTGAAATTATTTTAAGTCCTGTCAGTGAAGACAAGATTAAGGTAATACATTTGTTTGTAGGCTTAAAAAAGTTGTAATGTAGGGACTTCCCTGGTGGTGCAGTGGTTAAGACTCTGCGCTTTCACAGCAGGGGACACGGGTTGGATCCCTGGTCAGGGAACTAAGATCCTGCATGCCATGCGGTGTGGCTAAAAAAAAAAAAAAAAAAAAAGTTGTAGAGCAAAAATCTTATATGATAGCAGTCGTTGCATTTATTGAGTGCGTATATGGGCTAAATCTCATTTAATCTTCACAGTAACTTTCTGATTTAGTGCTCAGTTATTCTCATTTTGTAGATGAGGTTAAGTTGTGTTAGAAACCACTCTAACCACAGACCCGTGCTTCCCTAAATGGGGAATTTGACCCTTTTGTTTGGCTGCGCCAGGGGTCAGCAGACCTATCCTGTAAGGAACCAAATGATAAATATTTTGTATTTTGTGGGCCATACGGTCTCTGTCCCAGCTACTCAGCTTTGCTGTTCTAGGGTAAAAGCAGCTGTAGGGGATACATGAAGGAATGTGCAGTAAATGAAAGGGTGTGGCTGTTTCAGTAAGGCTTTAGCTATAGACAGTAAAATTGAATTTGATATAACTTGTTCATGTCATAAGATATTATTATTATGATTTTTTTTTAACCTTTTAAAAATGAAAAAAATATTCTTAGCTTACGGGCAATACGGACATAAGCAGTGGGCCGAATTTGGCCCAGAGGCTGTAGTTTGCAGACCCCTGTGCTGAGTCACAAGATAAGGATGTTTCTTCCTGGACAGTCATATTTATTCATATTATGAATATTATTATAAGACAGAAGTGGGGTTTTTGTTAAAATAGAGCCAGTAATAATGTAATGTAGAATGCAAAGTTAAATTAATTTTCAGGGTAAAACTTGAGGTTCTAAAGATAGAGTATTGTAGATGGTTTCTTTGGGCTATACTTCCCTTCCTTTCCCTATGAAATCACTCTCTTCGGCTGTTAGAGGCACTTTGATGGAAATATTGCCTGAACAAACCGACATAAACATCAGTGTGCCAATAATAGATTATTAGATATAAAATTAGACTTTAAAGACTATTTATATGTCCATAAGTTGGAGGGAAGTAATGACTAGTGACTGGTTCTGTGAAATCACAAAAGTAAAACATGGGGTATGGAAAGCTTTCCTGTTTCACTACTCTTGTCTCTGATTACAGCTGCTGTTGTAATTACTAATTATAATTATAAATGTATAATTACTCATACTCTTTTACTCAAAAATGTCTGGTTTGGAAAAGAAGGTTTTTTTGATACCCTGCCTTTGAGGCGACTTGTTGACAGTTTGTGTATATCCTGGAGTTCTGTGCCTGTGGACATCACACACATCTTTTTTTTTTTTTCCCCCACTTGGAAAAATATAATCTTTATATACTGAAAATACAGTATATATAACTGTACCTTATTTTTAATAGCTATATTGAGGTATAATTTACATACTGAAAAATACACCCATTTTAAGTATGCAATTCAGTAGTTCTTAGCGTATTTGCAGAGTTTTGCAACTATTACCAAAATCTAATCTTAGAACATTCCCATCATACACACCCCCCCACCAAAGAAACCTGCCCATTTACAGTCATTCCCTTGTCCCCTCCCCTACTCCTAGCCCAAGACGGCCACTAATCTACTTTCTGCCTCTACGGATTTGCCTCCTTTGGACATTTCATCTAAGTGGAATTGTACGATACGTGGTATTTTGTGACTGGATCCTGTGACTGTGACTTAGCAAAATGTTTCTGCAGTTCATTCATGTTATCATGTGCTGCATATATCAGTACTTCATTCCCTTTTATTGCTGAATAATATTCTCTTGTATGGCTACGCCACGTTTTGTTTATCCATTCAGTTAATTGATGGGCATTTGAGTTGTTTCCACTTTTTGGCTATACCGAGTAATACCGCTATATGACCACTCGTGTCCAGGTCTTTGTGAGAACATGTATTCTCACTTCTCTTGCGTATACATCCAAGTGGGGCTGTCGGGTCATGTGGTGACTGTTGTACAGCTTGAGGAACTATCAGACTGCTTTCCAGAATGGCTGCGGCAGTTTATGGGACTGCCAACAAGTTTCTCTGCATCCTCACCAATGCTTGTTATTGTTTGTCTTTTTCATTATTGTTGTCCTGGTGGATGTGAAATAGCATCTCATTGTGGTTTTGATTTGTTTCCCTAACGATGAATAATATGAAGGTTTTTTTTTATTATTTATTTATTTATTTTTGTTGCATTGGGTCTTCGTGGCTGCGCAGGCTTTCTCGTTGCGGCGAGTGGAGGCTACTCTTCCTTGCTGTGCGCGGGCTTCTCATTGCGGTGGCTTCTCCTGCTGCAGGGCTTGGGCTCTAGGCGTGCGGGCCGCCATAGTTGTGGCAGGCGGGCTCAGTAGTGGCTCGCGGGCTCTAGAGCGCAGGCTCAGTAGTTGTTGCACACGGGCTCCGTGGCTTGTGGGATCTTCCCAGACCAGGGCTCGAACCCGTGTCCCCTGCATTGTCAGGCGGATTCTTAACCACTGCACCACCAGGGAAGTCCCTATGAAGCATTTTTTTCATGTGTTTATTGGTCACTCCTGTATCTTTAGAGAAATGTTTATTCATTTACTTCACCCAGTTTTAATTGGGTTGTCTTTTTATTACTTAATTGTAAGAGTTCTATATATATTCTGGATGCAAGTGCCTATCAGATAAACGTTTTGCAAATATTATCTCATCTATAGATAGTATTTTCAATTGCTGATAGTGTCATTTGACATGTGGATATTTTTTATTTTGATGTACATGTAGTCCAATTAGTTAATTTTTCTCTTTATTCCTTTTGCTTTTGGTGTCGTGTCTAAGAAGTCAGTGCCTAGCCCAAGCCTACAAAGATTTACTCCTGTGTTCTAAGGGTTTCAAAGTTGTAGCTCTTATATTTAGGTCTTTGATCCATTTTGAGTTAATTTTTATGTATGCTGTGAGGTAGAGGTCCAGATTCATCCTTCTGCATGTGGATATCCAGTTGCCCTAGGACCGTTTGTTGAAAAACTGTTGAGCCTTTTTTTTTTAGTAAACATTTTTTATTCATTTTAATTAGATTTTAAGCTGCTTCTCTCTTTGGAGGCTTTTAAAAAGAAAACCAAATTATGTCCACTTCAATGTCCACCGATTTTCTTTTATGAAACTTGTATGATGCCAGCAGGTCATATCTTAGCTCCGCAATAATATCTATCTTGATTTTTTGTTCTGCAGCTTTCTTTTGAATATGTTCTCTAGTGAGGATTTGTGTAAAGAATATACTGCTGTTCTTGCCATTTCCAGAGCAGTCTTCAGAAAGGCCATATCTGTCCCTTTATTATTTTTGGTCCCAAAGGGAGGATTCATAATTACTGTATCAAATGACTTGGACATTCTGTTAGATAATGAGCACACATCACACTGAACCATGTCAACATTTGTTAACTCAGGCTCTTCTACATTCCTATTAAATATTTCCAGTGCATCTTCATCTATGTCAAATCCAACACACAACCCTGCTCCCAGCATTGCAGTTCCGATGCTGAGCACTCCACAGCCACATCCTAGATCTGCAACCACTTTATTTTCAATGTCATCATGTGTGTTATGAATTGTATAGAGCATACATGCTGCAGTGTGCGGCCTGGTTGGATGCTGTTCTAGAAGGAGCGTGGACTTTTCGAATCCATCCACTTGTTGCAGGTGACTGTCTAGTTCCCTAAGCCTTAATTTCTTCATGTTTTAAAAAGTGTGCGTTGGCAGGGTTTAACAGCGCTGGATCTGCAGAGGAACCTACTTCACCTGGATCTCCCCGCCAACTCTGATCCCCTGCCCCTTTTTCAGCGCTGCGGGCTGAGGGCCAGCCTGGGAACGCAGGGCGCGAAAAGTACACCCGGCTCAGGCGGTTCTCGCTTTCCTCCCCGCAAGCCTTTTTTTTTTTTCTTTCGGTACACGGGCCTCTCACTGTTGTGGCCTCTCCCGTTGCGGAGCACAGGCTCCAGACGCGCAGGCTCAGCGGCCGTGGCTCACGGGCCCAGCCGCTCCGCGGCATGTGGGATCTTCCCGGACCGGGGCATGAACCCGCGTCCCCGGCATTGGCAGGTGGACTCCCAACCACTGCGCCACCAGGGAAGCCCTGCCTGAGCCTATTTTTTAAACCAAAGTGTCATAGATTGCTTTACAACTCAGTACTTTAGATTCACCTTATTCTTTTTAATGACCACAAAGTATCATTTTTCATAAATGTATCTTATTAATTGCTCACCTGTTGACAGACATGAATATTATGTTCAGTTTTTTCCTTTTGAAAACAGACAGTAATGCTTGTTATATGTATCTTTGTTGTTACATGTATCTTGGTATGTTTGGCCGAGTATTTTGTAAATTTAGTATGTTTGGAGATGCAGAGTTTAAATTTTGGTTAAGGCTGCTAAATTTCCCTCCGAAAAGGTTATCAAGTTTTTCTTTAACAGATTATGAATGCCCATTTTGAAGTGGGGCAATTGTCCATTCTTGTTGCTCAGTCCCTTGTATGTACAAAATTAGTGCACAGTAGGCGCCTAGTAAATATTTACAGGTGATAAAGATGAGTGTGAAACAGAGGGACTATTTGCAATTTGGATCAGAGTCAATTTAAGCTGATCAGGTAAGGCAAGAATATACAGTTGACCCTTGAACAACATGGGTTTGAACTGAGTGGGTCCACTTACTTGCAGATTTTTTTTCAATAAATATGTACTGCAGTACTACACGATCTGTGGTTGGCTGGCAGTTGAATCCTAGGATGGGGAACCTCAGATACAGAGGGCCGGCTGTAAGGTTGTATTCAGATTTGGGACTGATTTTTGACTTGAGGAGGTTCGACACCCCTAACCCTCATATCCTTCAAGGGTCAAAGCAGTGTTCAACAGCTAACAGCAAATTGATGTACCAAAGTAGGAACAATGGTAGCCAAGATTATGTAGCAAACAGAGCATCATTCTTTGTAGATGAGACAAAGCTTATTGTTTGTTGAGTCCAAGATTTTCTGGCAATTGTAATAGGGAGTTGCCACAAAAACTTTATCAGAAGTATATAATAAAATAAATTTTGATTGACAAGTGCAAGAGATCTGGTTAGAAAAATATAGTTGAATGCGTAATGGGACGATATGCCACCTTGGAGGTGCTACAATTATTAATCATTTGGCTCTCAAATGCATTTTGCTAAAAAAATGAACAGTGCAGTGAGTTCAGATTTGAGAATGTGTTTAAAAGTCATTGCTGCCAGCTTTTGTCATATAGAATAATGATCTCAGACTGACTATTTCTGGCCAGCAAACAGACTAAAGGTCTGTTATATGATATAACCAATACTACAGTATAGTTGGAAACTTTGTCCCAATGAAACACATAACTGACAGAGGAAAATAAATGAGAAAACAAAAGAACAGAGCAGAAGGCTCTGTCATCCCAGCAACTGGACTGATTGTGCCTCTAAGAGATTTACCTTTCTGATAGTAGACTACGGTATGTGTTCAGCCAGTAGTGTGGGTTCTATTTTATTAAATCTGTGAAAGGTTCATTTGAGGCTTAAAACTAAAAAACAGTAACAGTTTTTTCCTTTAAAAAAGTCATTTTAGGCTCACAGTAACCACTGTTGAAATTATTTCTCATAATTAGGCAAGGTGACGGGTTATCCTTTAAAATTTTATTAATTATTTTCCATAGTCATACAGCTATAAAATGGGGATGATAATATCTTTTACCTACTTCAAAGTCAAATCAAGGGATGATTAATTAGAGTATTTCATTAAGTCATAAGTAAGAGGAATGTTTTTCATGTACCTTTAAAATTCATTCATCACGGGACTTCTCTGGTGATGCAGTGGTTAAGAATCTGCCTGCCAGTGCTGGGAACACGGGTTTGAGCCCTGGTCCAGGAAGATCTCACATGCCATGGAGCAACTAAGCCCGTGCGCCACAACTACTGAGCCTGCGCTCTAGAGCCCGCGAGCCACAACTGCTGAGCCCGTGTGCCACAACTACTGAAGCCTGTGCACCTAGAGCCTGTGCTCCACAACAGGAGAAGCCACCACAATGAGAAGCCCACGCACTGCAATGCAGAGTAGCCCCCGCTCGCCGCAGCTTGAGAAAGCACGCGCGCAGCAACGAAGACCCAATGCAGCCAAAAATAAATAATAAATAATTTATAAAGTTCATTCATCAGACATTTATTTTACGTCCTCCATATTCTAGGCACCACACGCCCTTAGTAATGTTGGTGACATTAGAAAGTGCTGAGGTTTGTAAGTTTCTTTGGTAATTTTGCTTTTCTTTTGAGTATTAGAAGTGTTTTAATATTTATTTATTTGGCTGCACCGGGTCTAAGTTGCAGCACGTGGGATCTTTAGTTGCAGCACGTGGGATCTAGTTCCCTGACCAGGGATCGAACCCAGGCCCCCTGCATTGGGAGCGCAGAGTCTTAGCTACTGGACCATCAGGGAAGTTCTTGTAACTAGTTTCTGAGACTGAAAAGTATCATTTGTCATGTTGTGAAGCAATATTATAGTCAGCGAAGGAAGTGTTCACTCAAGCTGCTGTTAGGAAAGCCATGGGCTGCGCACAGCCTTCATCTGGCAAGTCTTTTCCTGCTGCACTCCTGGCAGGATTAGTGTTGACTTCCTGCAGAACCACAGAAGAAGCCTGTTCAGCTCCCCGCATCAGGGGCCAGATTGCAGCTAGGTGCTGGTTACAGCATCCCTATTATCTGGCACAGTGTAGGATACAGCAAGAAGTACTCCTTGACTGTAGAGCAGCAATGAATGTTGTTATTGGCAGCTAGAAAAATTTATTTATTTTTTGCAGGCTCAGAGAATTTGACAGGAATGTTAGAAGTGTAGAATAATCGTGGAATCTAGCAGGTCACTGATACATTACTAAATGCTTCAAATTGTTTGGCAGCATGGTCTGTTAGGTACAGCTGTGGACCAGCAATCGAATGAGTAATGTTTTAAGGTAGGCTTTAAGTTTCTCACATATTTGATCTTGGGCACATTTCTTTATTGTTTCATATCATCCGCCTTCCTTAGAAATACTGCATATGTAATTTAGGTGCTAGAATAAAGGACGTGTGGATTTTAAGTGTACTCAGTACATGACTGTGAAATAGACGTCTAGCAAAATGTCTGTTTTCTTTTTTTCCTCTAATTTCTTATTTTGAAAAAATTTAAATACACTGGAAAGTTGCAAGAAAAGTACAGTTGATAACCTGTGCCCTTCACGTAGATTCATTGCCTTTTTAAAAAATTAATTATTAATTTATTAATTTTTGGCTGCATTAGGTCTTCGTTGCTGTGCACAGGCTTTCTCTAGTTGTGGTGAGCAGGGGCTACTCTTCGTTGCGGTGCGCAGGCTTCTCATTGTGATGGCTTCTCTTGTTGCGGTGCACGGGCTCTAGGCGCGCGGGCTTCAGTAGTTGTGGCACGTGGGCTCAGTAGTTGTGGTGCACGGGCTTAGTTGCTCCGTGGCATGTGGGATCTTCCCGGACCAGGGCTTGAACCCGTATCCCCTGCATTGGCAGGCGGATTCTTAACCACTGCGCCACCAGAGAAGCCCCTGCAGTTTCTTAATCTGCCTTAATTTGCCTTTATTGACTTTGACAATTTTGAAGAGTAGACTGTTCCTCACTGTGAGTTTGTCTGGTGTTTCCTCATGATTAAATCAAGACTATGCATTTTTGGCAAGAATCCTTGGAACTTCCCTGGTGGTCCAGTGGTTAAGACTCTGCACTTCCACTCGGCTGTCAAAAAAAAAAAAAAAAAGAATCCCGCAGACCTGATGCTGTGCCCTTCTCAGTGCGTCATATCAGGAGGAACATCATGTTGTTATCTTGCTATTGGTGATGCTAATCTTAATCACTTAGTTAAGATGCTGTCTCCCAGATTTCTCCACTATAAAGGTACTATTTTCCCATTGTAATTAGTAATTATCTTGTGGGAAGATACTTTTTTTTTAACATCTTTATTGGAGTATAATTGCTTTACAATGGTGTTGGGAAGATATTTTGACACTATGCAAATATCCTCTTTCTCATCATACTTTCACCTACCAGCTTTAGAATCCATTGATGGTTCTTGCCTGCAGCAGTTATTACTGTAGTATTTCCTAATGGTGATTTTTGATTTCTATCATTCTTTTTATCTTTATTCTCTGGATTTTTTTTTTCTTTTTGTAAGGAAGAGCTGTCCCTTTTCCCCCATTTATTCATTCATTTATTTATTCATTCATATCATTGTGGACTCATGGATACTCAGAGAAGTGTGGCTCCCTCATACTTACTGCCCTATTCCCGTTCTTTCATTATTTCTACCCTGTTCCCACCCAGAAGGGCATTCTCCTGCATGACCACAGTGCTGTTATCGCACACAGGACACTTCCCATTCCTGTTCTTTCCTGATGTGGAGCTCATAGTCTGATATCTTCAGTGCACCAGTGATAGTCTTTACTGTGTGTATGTTGTGGTCCAGAATTCAAGGGCTATGTGTTATGTCTGGTTTCCAGAAATCTCTTAAATTTCCTCTACTTTAACCTAGAACAGTTCTCCAGCCTTTTGCGACGGGGGAGGATCTCTCTTGATATTGATGTTTTTGAAGAGTCCTGACAGTTGTCTTGCAGAATTTCCCTCCATTGGGTTTGATTCCTCCTGAATCCATTTAGGTTAAACATTGTTGGCAGGAATATTACACATATTGTATTGTATTCTTCTCAGTACGTCACATCAGGGGATACCTGATATCAGTCTGTCATATCATAGTTGCTGTATCCCATCACTTGGTTAAGGCGATGTCTGTCAGATTTCTTCATTGTAAAATTACCTTTTCCTCTTTGTTAATTAATGTACTCTGTGGGGAGATACTTGAGATTGTGATGAACATCCTATTTCGCTCAGTGCTTATAGCATCCATCGATGTTTCTTGCAAAAGTCGTTTATTAAATGGTGGTTATAAAATGGTCATATTCTACTTCTGTCATTGATTCTATATTTATTAGTTGACATTAGTCTGGAAAGAAGATCTTTGTTCTGACCTTTGTTTATTTACTTAGAGTCAGTATGGATTCTTGGTTTCTGTTTTGAATAACTTTATGGTATAACTCATACAGTTCACCCATTTCAAGTATACACACTTCTTATGGTTATTAGTATATTTACAAAGATGTGCAGCCATCACCACAATCAATTTTAGGACATTTTCATCATCTCAAACAGCTACTCCATGCCCTGTAGGTATTACCCCCCAACTCCCATCCCCCATCCCTAAACAATCACTAATTTACATTGTCCCTAAATTTGCCAATTTCATAAAAACGGAATCATAATATGTGGTCTTTTGTGACTGGTTTCTTTCACTTAGCATAATGTTTTCATGGTTCTCCCATGTTTCAGTACTTATTCCTTTTTATGGCTGAATGATATTCTATTGTATAGATGGATGTACCAGGTCCATTCATCAGCTGATGGACATTTGGGCTGTGTCTACCTTTTGGCTGTTGTGAATAACGCTGCCATAAAAATTGTTATACACAGAACAATGTAAACATACTTAACACTACTGAACTATACACTTAAAAATGGTTGAGACATTAAATTTTATCATGTGTTTTTTACCACAATAAAAAAAGAAAACAAATTTAAGAAATGTCTGTATGATAGAATATTATATTAATATTTTTAATACTTTTATAATAATAAAAAGATGCTTATGGTATAATCTTAAGTTAAAAAGATGCAAAAGTCATAAATATTTCAAATATGTAAATGTAAATAAATTTATAGAAACATTTAGAAAGATGTTTGCTGCAGTTAGTAGTGATCATCTCAAGATGATAGAATTATGAAAAAACGTTTCTTTTTCTTTATAAATTTTAATAAGATTTATGAAATGGGTATGTATTATTTTTATAATCGATGTAGAACACATATACTATTTCAGAATTCCTTTCTATTAAAGAGATAATATGCTGTAAAGAAAAAAATGTGTATAAGTTTTGGTGTGGGTATATGTCTTTTCATTTCTCTTGGCTATATGCCTAGGAGTAGAATTTCTGAGTCATATGGTAACTTTATGTTTAAACATTTTAAGAATTGCCAGACTGTTTTCCCAAGTGTCTGCACCATTTTACATTCCCACCAGCAGTAAATGAGGATTCTGATTTCTCTGTAGCCTCACCAACACTTGTTATTATCTGTCTTTTATCATAGCCATCCTGGTGGGTATGAAGTGGTATCTCATTGTGTTTTTTTGTTTTAATTTATTTTTTATTTTTGGCTTCGTTGTGTCTTTGTTGCTGCGCGCGGCTTTCTCTAGTTGTGGCGAGCGGGGGCTACTCTTTGTTGCGGTGCACGGGCTTCTCATTGCGGTGGCTTCTCTTGTTGCAGAGCATGGGCTCTAGGTGTGTGGGCTTCAGTAGTTGTGGCACACTGGCTCAGTAGTTGTGTCTCTTGGGCTCTAGAGCACAGGCTCAGTAGTTGTGGCGCACAGGCTTAGTTGCTCCACGGCATGTGGGATCTTCCTGGACCAGGACTCGAACCCGTGTCCCCTGCCTTGGCAGGCGGATTCTTAACCACTGTGCTACCAGGGAAGCCCCGTCTCATTGCGGTTTTGATTTACATTTCTTGATGACTAATCTTGTTAGGAATCTTTTCATGTGCTTATTGGCCATTTGTGTATCTACTTTGGAGAAACGTCTGTTCAGATCCTTTGCACATTTTAAAAATTAGGTTGTCTTTTGGTGGTTGAGTTGTAAGAGTTCTTTATATATTCTGAATACTAGACCCTTATCAGATATATGATTTGCAAATATTCTCTCCCATTTTGTGGTTGTCTTTTCACCTTCTTGATAATGTCCTTCGATGACCAGAGTTTTAAATTTTGATGAAGTCCAATTTAACTGTCTTTTGTTACACATACTTTTGGTGTCATCTAAGAATCAATTTTCAGATTCAGTGTCATGAAGATTTTTTTTTTAATTAATTAATTTATTTTTGGCTGCATTGGGTCTTCGTTGCTGTGCACGGGCTTTCTCTAGTTGAGGCGAGCGGGAGCTACTCTTTGTTGTGGTGCGCGGGCTTCTTATTGCGGTGGCTTCTCTTCGTTGCATTGCACGGGCTCTAGGCGCACGGGCTCAGTAGTTGTGGCTCGCGGGCTCTAGAGCGCAGGCTCAGTAGTTGTGGCGTACGGGCTTAATTGCTCTTCGGCATGTGGGGTCTTCCTGGACCAGGGCTCGAACCCGTGTCCCCTGCATTGGCAGGCAGATCCTTAACCACTGCACCACCAGGGAAGTCCCATGAAGACTTATTCTTATGTTTTCTTCTAAGTTTTATAGTTGTAGCTCTTACATTTTGGTCTTTGATCCATTTTGAGATTGGTGCCCATAAACAGAGTTGGGTAGGTCGAGCACGTTCTCAGAAAATTCTCTGTGTGTATTCTGCAGTAGAGCCTTGTGGGTATCTTCAGTTTAGATTGTGGCTAATCAGTAACTGGAGAGCAGTCCAAGAGAATGGTGTTCTGTGGGCATTCCCATGGGCCACACGTGTGTTATAGATCTGTGTTCCTCAAAGATACATGTTTAAGGTTTTTCCTATACCAATTAAATAGGAAATTTTCCATGAGAAAAGTGGGAGGAAAAACAGTAATTTCATTTCTGTTACTCTATAGGACTGCTTTTTGTTTTGTGTGGATTTACTAACCAGGCTTGTTTAGGCTTGCTATTCAACAACTTCGTTTCAAATGAAGGAAAGACACTATTAGAGGAAAAAATGCAAGTTTAGTAAGACCATATTCCAGTCTGACTAGAAATGCTAGTTCAGATTTATTGTAAGTACATAAAATATCTTTATTATTTCTGCTAAGTTATAATTTAAAACTAGAGCACAGAGAAAGTGTAACTTTTGATCTAGAGGAGGTATCTAAGTGCAACAGTTATATAGCATCTTTTTAGTGCCTCTTCTGTTCCGGTCAGATGCTTTGATTGTACCACCCTGTTTATGTAAACTGTTCATCTTGCCCAGGCTTGATGAAAGGAATTAGTGGTGTCAGGATAAGGCATTAAAGACACACCTGTTTTCTTCACTGTTAGAGGTCTTAAGAGAAATGTTTGAGGACTTCAGTTGTGTTTCAGATTTTAGAGTTATTGAAGAGGTTTTAGCATGTTAAGGGGGGATAGAATGATTTTTTTTTTCCATGCTAGAGGGTCTCACAGTTCTGGTTTAGTGAAGAGGACCAAGTGAGTTGGAGGAAAAGCAGATTCACAGCAGTAGCTGTTGAAAATACTAATCCATTACAGGGAGTTTACGTTTTGTCTTAGTTATTTTATGTAGGACTTTTTCAAGTGTATACTAATGTTCACTGGATACTAATAATCTATCACTGTATACATAAAGCTTGGTTTAAAAATACGTGAATGAGGATTAAAAACAGTAAGTAAATCCGGAGCATATCTAGATAGGGGCCCACAAAGTCGTGGTGAAACATAACATATCTGATATTTTTGTCTATTTGTCACTCTTTTAAATTAGGGAGAAAAACGAGAAGATTTATTTAACACTCAATGTTGTTGTTGCTATTCTTTTTTAAAAAAATTTATTATTTATTTTACTTTTGGCTGCGTTGGGTCTTTGTTGCTGCACGTGAGCTTTTCTCTAGTTGTGGCAAGTGGGGGCTACTCTTCATTGCGGTGCGTGGGCTTCTCATTGCGGTGGCTTCTCTTGTTGAGGAGCATGGGCTGTAGGCATGCAGGCTTCAGTAGTTGTGAAACGCGGGCTCAGTAGTTGTGGCTCATGGGCTCTAGAGCGCAGCCTCAGTAGTTGTGGCGCATGGGCTTAGTTGCTCTGTGACATGTGGGATCTTCCTGGACCAGGGCTTGAACCCGTGTCCCCTGCATTGGCTGGCGGATTCTTAACCACTGTGCCACCAGGGAAGCCCATGTTGTTGTTATTCTAAAACGTAAAGGTTATAAAGGAATTAATAGAGGGGACTGTCAGAGAATCAGAATGCACCTCCACATCTATATCTAAGGGGTTATTAAATCTGCTTACACGTTAGTAGTCAGGAAGAGCCTTGGACGTCGTATACAAATTCCAGGTTGCAATGCATTATTAAAATGCATAAAACCTCTAAAATGTAGGAATGTGGTGGTTAACCGTTAAACGAAAGTGCTTTGGGGTGTTTACCACAAATGCTGGAAAGCCATTCTTCCCTTTATAGCCATGGAATTTGTCTTATTAAATAAGATTTTGTATTTATAGTTTTTTTCTGGCAATCAACTCCTAGTAAAAATTTATAGTACAAATAATTGAGAACCACTTCTGCCTTGTTTTATACTTTACTGTTTCTAAGAATGAAGAGTCACAAAATCTTAAATTAGGAAATTGTCAGAAATAGAAAAGACTTTAGAGAGAGCTTAAAGACATTCAGAAGGGTTTGGTTTATCAGTTGAAGACAGTCATTTGATTCCATTTTTGTGGACTTCCGTCAGTCAAGCAAATCTGTCTCCTGATGGTATTAAATCTTGTCTGTTCATCTGTACTTGCAGTCTACTGTGATGACTGGCATAGAGTTTTGTACTGTTTTGTTTTGTTTTTGGCTGGGCCACGCAGCTTGCGGGATCTTAGTTCCCCAACCAGGGATCGAACACGGCCCCCCCCCGCCCCCCCATCAGTGGAAGTGTGGAGTCCTAACCATTGGACCACCAGGGAATTCCCTGGCATAGTGTTTTATTAATTCTTTTATTGAAGAGGAAGTTAAATGACTTGCTAGATCTAAAGGAAGTCAGTGGCCTTAGTAAGATGCTATAGACTATCTAACTTTCTGTCTCCTAGAGCTAGCTTCAAAAAAGAAGTAGAATATATTTGATTTTTAGGTGTAATTTAGACTTTGCAAAGGGACCAGGATTAGTGTCTGTTTCTGCATGGCTCTCCAGGTCTGTTTCTTTATCTTCAAAGTGTGAAAGATAATAGTACCTAATTCACAGGACTGTTTTGAGGAATAAATAAAATAATACATTAAAAATACTTAGCACTGGGACTTCCCTGGTGGCACAGTGGATAAGAATCCACCTGCCAATGCAGGGGACATGGGTTTGACCCCTGGTCTGGGAAGATCCCACATGCCACGGAGCAACTAAGCCCGTGTGCCACAACTACTGAAGCCCGCGTGCCTAGAGCCCGTGCTCTGCAACAAGAGAAGCCACTGCAATGAGAAGCCTGCGCACTACAATGAAGAGTAGCCCGTGCTCGCCGCAGCTAGAGAAAGCCCGTGCACAGCAACAAAGACCCAACGCAGCCAAAAATAAATAAATAAATAAATTTATTTAAAAAAAAAACATATACTGAAAACTCATTATATTCCAGACACAGTGCTAAGTATTTTTTTTTTTTTTAATCAGTGATAATTCTGTCTTACCTTTGGTCAAACCATATAACCTCCCTGGACTAACTACTAGTCCTTACCTATGAAATGAAAGATTGAGGCTAGATAGTGCTGAATTCCCTTCAGCATTATTTCTGAAAATGCAAGACTTTAGTATAGTCCCTATTTAACTACACTTTATTAAGTAATTAATAAATATGAAAAATTGTTTAAACTCACTATATTAAGTAATTAATAAACATGAAAAATTATTTAGAAATTGTTTAAAGTCATCAAAACCATAAATTAAATCAAGAGGCCAATTTACCTATCAAATTAGCAAATGTTTTTAACTTTTAATATTCCTTTTTTATTGAATTATAGTTGGTTTACAATATTATATTAGTTATTACAAGATAATGGCTATAATTCCCTGTGCTATACAATATATCCTTGTTGCTTATATCTTTTTTAAATAATTTATTTATTTATGCAGCAGGTTCTTATTAGTCATCAGTTTTATACACATCAGTGTATATATGTCAATCCCAATCGCCCGATTCAGCACACCACCATCCCCACCCCCCCGCTGCTTTCCCACCTTGGTGTCCATATGTTTGTTCTCTACATCTGTGTCTCAACTTCTGCCATGCAGACCGGTTCATCTGTACTATTTTTCTAGGTTCCACATACATGCGTTAATATATGATATTTGCTTTTCTCTTTCTGACTTCACTCTGTATGACAGTCTCTAGATCCATCTACCTCACTACAAATAACTCAATTTCGTTCCTTTTTATGGCTGAGTAATATTCCATTGTGTATATGTGCCACATCTTCTTTATCCATTCATCTGTCGATGAACACTTAGGTTGTTTCCATGTCCTGGCTATTGTAAATAGAGCTGCAATGAACATTGTGGTACATGACTCTTTGAATTATGGTTTTCTCTGGGTATATACCCAGTAGTGGGATTGCTGGGTCATATGGTAATTCTATTTTTAGTTTTTTAAGGAACCTCCATACTGTTCTCCATAGTGGCTGTATCAATTTACATTCCCACCAACAGTGCAAGAGGGTTCCCTTTTCTCCATACCCTCTCCAGCATTTGTTGTTTATAGATTATTCATTTATTTATTTTTTGGTCACATTGGGTCTTCATTGCTGCACACGGGCTTTCTCTAGTTGCGGCGAGTGGGGGCTACTCTTCCTTGCAGTGCACGGGCTTCTCATTGTGGTGGCTTCTCTTGTTGTGGAGCATGGGTTCTAGGCATGCGGGCCTCAGTAGTTGTGGCTCGCGGGCTCTAGAGCTCAGGCTCAGTAGTTGTGGCAAGTCCCCAGTATATGGTTTTAAAGAGAAAAAAAGAAATCTCCGCATGCATGGGGGTCTGTGCTCTGCCTTTTTCTTATCCTTTGGGTATTTCAGTCTCCTCAGGTCCTCTGTGGACTACGTGTGGCATTAAGGATGGCATGTCCTCCCGCAGTCAGTGTGGGCAGCATCTAGAAACCTGTGCTTTCCCTAAGGTAGAATTAATTGGTTCCAAATAGCCCAAAGGACTAGATACATGGAAAAGATGAGATTGACATGGTTTTATAAGGATTTTCTCTTTACATGCTTTTTTTTCATGTTTTTTTTAACAGTGCCTTTGAGGATGAGACCATGAAGCTTCGGCAGCTGAAACTGGATAATCAGGTGAGCAGAGTCTCCTCTCTTGAAAGGCGTGGACAGCTGTACTGACCATGAAGCTGATGGTCTGGACTTCGGGCTCTGGCCAGACCCACATGCCTTGAGGACATCAGCATTAAAACTGGCCTTGGATTTACAATCACTGAAGCTCCCTTGGCAGCTGTCATAAGAATTAGGGCAATGTTAATGTTGTATTTCTGTGTAGTTAATTTGGTCCTGCTGCCTTAAACACCTCTCTGCACTGTAATTTCATGTAGCTGCAAGACCTTTTCCTTACCTTAAAGTGCAAATCTGAAAATGGTACTGTGCTGCTTAAAAGCCTCTGTTGTCTACAGAATACTTTTCTTCACAGCACTGGTCCCACTTTTCACTTACGCATTATTATTATCTTTTTTTTGCACTGATTTGACTTATGTTCATTTCCTCCATTAGACTAAGCTCCATGAGAACAGGAACTGAGTCTGTTAATGATGACCATTATATCAGAAGTTCCTGGCCTAGGGCTGGGCCCATAGTAATCCTTCATTAAATGTTTGAATGAAGGAAGGAATAAACAAACACTTTTGTATTGTTACATGATGTGATCATAATGATTAGTCAGTTTAAAACCTACACCCAACATATATTACTTCCATATGAATGTTTTCTAGTTCAGGAAATTCCGTAGGTCCAGGCTGTGGTGTAGGATCCTTAACAGTCAGTGTCTAGAGTGGTAGGTGACTAAAAATACCTCCAAAGTTTTGTCTTGCTTTTTTGTGTTGCTGTTGGACCTCGTAACAGGACTTGGAGTGTAGTAAATTACTTTAAAGGTGGAATCACTACAAACTAGTTATGAGGTGTCCATGGGGACGCGCCTGGGACCATCTGGCCTCCAGGGCCCGTCCCAAGCCCTTGGTGTCCATGGTGCCTCTGTGGGGCCTGTCACCAAGTCCACCGCCTCTCAGGCCACCACCTGGGAGGCCTTCTCATGTGCGCCTGGAACGGAGCGTGGCCCAGTGGTCTTTAGGGACCCTCCGCTTCAAGGTGACGGCAGTCGCCTTGGTGGTCAGCACCACTCATCCTGCTCTGCCCACTGCCCTCCTCCCTGGCTGGGCTCGGCCTCCCGGGCCTGCATCATGGCCTCAGCCTCACCGCCTCTGGACGAGGCTCGGTGATGGTGCGGACCGTTCGCCCTGCCCACCTCCAGTGTCCTGGCCCAGGGAGCCCGGCAGTAGCAGCTTCACGGACAGGCAGGCTTCCTCACAACCACTGCTGGCATCCTTTAAGGAGACCGGGGCACATTTTAAGCAAATCTGGCGTTGCACAGCAGGGTAGGAAGCGGCCACAAACGTCTCAGCAGTTGCAGGAGGCTGCCTGCATCTCCCTGTGCAGGGCGTGTGGCCTCTAAGCAGAGGAGCCAGCCCGGGTTGTGCACCTGATTGTGTAAAACTGCTGCCGAGCCTGTGAAACAAATAGTTCTTCCTAGTACTGAGAAAACAGATAAACACAGGAAGGAAATGAATCTGGGGTCATGAGGGAGATCCTGATTAGATATAGATTTATCAGCGGGGGGGGGGGGGGGGGCGCCCCTGCCTGAGAGCAGAATGATTTCGATGAGCCCTTTGTCTTTTACATTCCATTGCATGGCAGACTGTATTTAGGGAGACACACCGCAGACTTTAGATTTTGTTTAGATCTTTGATTTAGTTTTATAAGGCTCGGGTGCATCCCTGACTAACATGAAATGAACTCTATGGTCATCTACCAAGTAATGAAATTAGACATAAGATTTAAATTTTGTGTAGTTTTTGAGTTTTGTGTATAGGTATATTTTCTGGATTTTTAAAAAGACGGCCCAACTCTTTTGTAATTTTTATTCTTTTCAGTGAGAATGCTACCTGTGGTGTGGTATGTGTGTGGTATTTTGGCATTTGGGGATTTTGTAAGCCTTTCTGTAGTACACACATTTTTAAATTATGGTTTTACATAGTTAATAAAAGCATATGAAGGACTTTCCTGGCAATCCAGTGGTTAGGACTCAGTGCTTCCACTGCAGGGGGCACAGGTTCTACCCCTGGTCGGGGAACTAGGATCCCGCCTGCCGCATGGCCAAAAAAATAAAAAAATAATAAAATAATAAGAATTCAAATAATACAAAAAAGGTATTTGGTGAAAAGTCTTTCTCCCTCTACTTGACTAGTTCTTTACCAGAGATAGTCAGTGAATATAAAGACATAAAATTTTATGGGAATTTTTAAAGATTCAAAGCAATTTCTTTGGACCTGATGTATACATTTTGTTGCTAAATAGTGTATGAGAATCCTATGTGAGCCCTGAAATGCTGCCATGAACAGAAGAGCAGGGGGTCAGGGACTTCACCGTCAGACAGCCCATAGCAGGAAAGGCAGCGCCACATACTGAATACAGCGCTGGGCCCAGAAGCAGACTTTGGTTCCCGTTCTAGCTGTGCCTTTAATTAGCTGTGTGATTTTAAGGAAGGTCCTCAAACTCTGTGAACCCCAGTTATTTCGTGTGTGGAGCGAGGTCAGACTAGGTAGAATAACAGGTTGTTGGGGAGGATCTTAGAGTGTGGGAGTTAGGGCTGGGATGGCGGTGCCTTGAGGAGGGCTCGGTAGCTCTCACTGTGGCCTCCAGGCTGGCAGCCTCTTGGTGGGAGGCTCACAGTCCAGGGCATGCCAGTCCCCACCCCCCACCCCCCCACCTCTGAGGGGTACGGGGCATTCCCATCCGTGACAGTGAGTGTCAGTGGAGTTGGGAGGGGCTGGGGACCCCCCCTCTCCCCACCGCGCCTGCGGTGTGGGAATTCTGCTGTGGGAATGTCCCTGTGGTTGAGAGTTACTGGTCTGAGTTTGAGAAGTAGTTTGCTGAGAGCAACCAGAGTTAATCAGTCTCGTGAGGATTGGTTCATACTAACCAGTATCATAAGCAGTGAATCTAAGTCGGGATTAATTTATTAATTGCTAGTGAACCATATACCAGAATCATCAGGTCATCGGTTTCCCATTAGAAGAGTCTGGTGAGTTCGAAATCAGAGCAAGTGGAGTTTGTAAAATGAGCTTTATTGTAAATATCATTGTGTGATGGTGTAATTAATTCACCTCTACTAAAGGGATGTATCTGCCCAGAATGAGATACATGATATCTGGCCAGGGCACTCCCTGCCTTGGATCATTCGTACTAGAGACTCAGGGTGAATCCTGTTCTTCAGTTCTACTTACCTTATTTCCACAGAGACCATTTCCCTTCTCTCAGTGTATTCTTTTATCATCCACTACAGTGTTATTGAATTGATTAAATTCACTTCATTCATATCTATGCTGTTTTTCTGATAGTTCATCTTAGAATTGAATGTTTAAAAACCCTAGACTTTCAGATAATTTACACATGGCTGTTTTTGTCCTATACAGATTTTTGAACAGATTTATTGAAATGTAATTCACATATTATTAATGCTCAGTTACAGTGTACAAATGATTTTTAAATCTTGTGTAAGTGGAACCATACAATATACAGTCTTTTGTGCCTGGCTTCTTTGGCTTAGCAAAAGGCTCACCCATGTTGTAGCATGTATCAGGAATTCATTCCTTTTTACTATTGAATACGTTCTGTTTTGTGGACAGACCATGTTTCTCCATTCATCAGTTGATGGACATTTGGGATGTTTCCACATTACAAATTATGCTTCTCTGAGCATCTGTGTACAAGTTTTTGTGTGGAAGTGTTTTCATTTCTCTTGGGTGATCTACCCAAGTATAGGTATACCAAGATATACCTAATATGCCTTGGGTAACAGGAGTGGCTTTGCAGGTCATATGGTAACTCTGTGTTGAACATTTCAAGGGACTGCCAGACTGTTTTCCACAGTCACTGACCATTTTACACTCCCACCAGCAGTGTGTAAGGCTTCCAGTTTCCCCACTTTCCTGCCAGTACTTATTGTTGTCTGTCTTTGATTAGAGCCATTTTAGTGAGTCTGAAGTAGAGTCTCATTATAGTCTTGATTTGCGTTTCCCTAATGACTAGTGATGTTGAGCATTCTTAGTGGCCATCTGTATGTTCTCTTTGGAGAAATGTCCATCCAGATCCTTTGCCCGTTTTTAAACTGGGTTACTTTCTTTTTGGTTTTGAGTTGTAAGAGTTCTTTATATAGTGTAGACCCAAGTTCTTTATCAGAAATATTATTTGTAAACATTTTCTCCAATTCTGAGGGTTGTCTTTTTACTTTTTTGATGGTATCATCTTCAGCCCAAAAGTTTTATCTATTTTTTCTTTTGTCACTTGCACTTGGAGTGTCATCTAAGAAACCATTGCCTAAACGAGGTTACAAAGACTTGCTCCTGTGTTGTTTTCTAAGAGTTTTACACTTGCCAAGATCTGTTTTGAGTTAATCTTTTTATATGGTATGAGGCAGGGTCCAAAATCACTCTTTTGCACGTGGATATCCAGTAGTCCCACCACCATTTATTCCCACTGAGTATATTTTGCTTTTATTTTTACTACTGTCACTAGATGCTCATATTTTCGGGCTATGTGACACCTTAGCTAGCTCCAGAGTGTAAAGAGTTTCAGATTGTTTCAGCGATGTTACTCAGACAGGAGTGCACATTAGGTGGAGAATGTTTATGCCGTCTGGCAGTCAATGGATTAGAGTATAGCACGGTCCCTTTGGGCTGGGTCCCCATCTATGGATAGTACCCTTCGAAGGGAGGCAGCCATCAGTGCGTCAAATCGGTACTTGAAGAAGTCTGATTCAGGGACTCCTGGCGGTCCGGGGGTTAGGACTCGGCTCTTCCACTGCAGTGGCCCGGGTTCCACCCCTGGTCAGGGAACTAGGATCCCCAGAGCCGTTTGGTGTGGCCAAAAAAAAAGTCAGATTTTGGGCTTCCCTGGTGGCGCACTGGTTGGGAGTCTGCCTGCCGATGCGGGGGATGCGGGTTTGTGCCCCGGTCCAGGAGGATCCCACATGCCACGGAGTGGCTGGGCCCGTGGGCAATGGCCGCTGAGCCTGCGCGTCCGGGGCCTGTGCTCCGCAACAGGAAAAAAAAAAAAAAGTCCAATTTTAAACTTTTAGTTTCATCCTCCCATGATCTCTCTTTGTGTGCCAGGAAGGTTGATTATTTTTAGCCAAACCGATAGACCTCTGGCAACCATTGTGATCTTGGTGGTTGTACCTGCGGTTACGCAGTCCGTTCCAAGAATGTCATAAAGTAACCAACCCATTATCTCTAGGAGTCCTTAGAAAATTGAGAATCAGTGGAGTCTCAAGCTGTCATTAATTTGAGGCTTGCATGGGATTTATTATTTTATTGGATAGAGTCCTTTGATGGAACCCCCTCCCCGAATATAATCCCCTTTATTTCCTCATTTATTTTGGTATTACCATTCAATATTTTGCTTCAGGGAATGATAGTAGGACCTACCACCAGATTCTGGAGAAGATGGATTCTTTGAGTTACTGCTCAGTTTCCAGGGAGCTGGGAAATTTAAAGGTTTAGTTTATGTGATACTTAAAAGTCCTGAAGTCAACATTTTTCATTGTATCTAGGCATCAAACAGTCCCCTTTGGCTCTTTTTCTGACTGCCCTGACCTTCCCCTTACAAAGGTAGGGAGTCCTTTGTTTACATAGCCTCATCTAAAGCACTCTTAGCTTTTCAGGGAGGGTAAAGCATAAATAAGTTGACACCATTACATTGAAGCTCAACCACATCTCTCCTCCTCCGTCCGAATTATGTGAGGCTGATTAGAATGCTAAGTGAGGTGACAGCCTTGACCAAGATGGCAGTTGGCCCTTTTGTGGGGTTTTTTCTTATTTACAAACTTGGACAATAGGAGGGTGTGTTCAGTGCAGTAATATAGCAGCTGTGTCCCTGAGGTTCACAGTTTGAATCTAGAGTTGTTTTTTCTTAAGTTGTTGATCTGAATGGGTGTGACTAGCGTTGACATGGATAGAGAAGGGCTTCACCAGACACCTTAATAGGATCACTGTGGCCATAGATCTAGTCTACCCTTTGCAGGTCTCAGAACTTGGTTTTGTCAGTGAGCCCAGATGTAACATCTAGCTCTTTGGTTCCCCTTTTCTAGACCACAGGCAGCATTGTCCTCTGGAACAGATGCACACCAGTCAAACTTACAACACTCAGTCATGAAGCCAGATGCCAGTTTACTGATTTACAGTGAGGACTCTGTACTCGTGCAGTGTGTATTCATTGCTACTGTTTATGATGCTCTGTTCTTGGGAAGAACAAGAAGTTAGACTGAAAGTGAGAAGGCTGATTGGTAAGCAAGGAGTCAGAGGAAAGAGAAGGAGATAGTCCTGAGGGCTCGCTCAACAAGACCATGAAGAAGCCTTGGATAGTCTCCTGTCCTCAGAGAGAGGGAGCTTTCCCAGTAGATGGGGTGCGCTTGTCTGCCAGAGTCGGTATCTCTCTTTCTCGGACACAATGGACATATCCTCTCAGATTCTTGCTCTTTGGCTGCTTTTTTCTAGACCATAAGCAGAATGCTCCTTTTCTGTACCACAGTTTTTTCTTTACATATGTTAATAAAATGGATTCGCTGTAGCTCGTGTTCTTGTTTCATCAGTTGTTTCACAGTTCTTTTATTTCACTTTTTTGGCCGTACCACGCGGCATACAGGATCTTAGTTTCTGGACCAGGGATCAAACCTGTGCCCCTGCAGTGGGAGAGCGGAGTGTTAACCACTGGACCGCCAGGGAAGTCCCAGTTGTTTCACAGTTATGAGACTATTTGAGACTAAATAGCTGTGGCCACATGGATAATATGCGACAGTTTGTCATGTCTTTATACTTCATGTTTACCATCTCTTTGAGGCAGTTAGTTTACTTCTTATCCATTATACAGACTTCTTAGTTGCTATAAGAATCTTATCAGCAAGTTCCAGGGGGAGAACCTCGTTATAACCTCCTGTGTATTTAGTGTTCCTGGGACATTAAGGTCCACCTGTGCGTATTAATTTATGGATCTCAAAATAACCTCAAAAACCCCAATTATTCTTTCCCAACTTGCTCTAAGCTCTCTTTTCATTCTTGACAGTATAGTCCCTTTGGCATATTATTTTAGCATCCCTAGTGTTTTTCCTTATGCACAAGGTTGGGTAAAAAAGAATAGGTATATTTCTTCTGTCTTCTGAATTTATCTGCAAGCTTTTATCAGGCCAGTTCTGGAAAAAAATGGTTCCTTTCCTACTAATAGTCTCACCCCTTAGATTAACTCTTCTTCCTAGTGGCACTTTTTAAAAGCAGTATCAATGAAAGAGTAAACAGTTGGCTTTTTGCCTGAGAAACAGTAAAGTAGGTTATATATCTTTGCTTTTAAATCATGGCTTAATTTTTTAGCTTGGGGCTTGACACTCTCCTGTTCTGAGACGTCCCAGATCCATAGTTAATTTCTATGTATTATAAGCTCTTATTTGCCAAGGCTTAAAAATAATATATATGCTGGTACCTTCCTTTTCATCTCATTGGATTTTTTTCTGATAGTCTCTCATGCTTTTTTCCTGACTTCCTGCTACCCTACTCTTCTTTCTTGCTTTTATCCATAGAGTTGATTGTTTTTTAATTGGAATTTTCCAACTGCTATTTTTTTCCCATCTTTTCCTTGGCGCTAATTTTTTGGATTATTAATTATGTAAAAATGAGCAAGAAAGCAAAACTTACTGCTTTTTAGCTGATTAAAACATGAAAATAGGGCTTCCCTGGTGGCACAGTGGTTGAGAGTCTGCCTGCCGATGCAGGGCACATGGGTTCGTGCCTCGGTCCAGGAAGATCCCACATGCCGCGGAGCGGCTAGGCCCGTGAGCCATGGCCGCTGAGCCTGCGCGTCCGGAGCCTGTGCTCTGCAACGGGAGAGGCCACAGCAGTGAGAGGCCCCGCGTACCGCAAAGAAAACAAAAACAAAAACATGAAAATAGTTTGGGGTTTAGAGGATAATAAGTTTTTTAAAATTTTATATTGGAGTATAGTCAATTAATAATGTTGTGTTAGTTTAAGGTGTACAGCAAAATTATTAAGTTATACATATACATGTGTCTATTCTTTTTCAAATTCTTTTCCCATTTAGGTTATAACAGAATATTGAGCAGAGTTCCCTGTGCTATACAGTAGGTCCTTGTTGGTTATCTATTTTAAATATGAGTAGTGTGTATATGTCAATCCCAAACTCCCATTCTATCCTTCCCCCCAACCCCAGTCCTTCCCCTTTGGTAACCACAAGTTCATTCTCTGTGAGTCTATTTCTGTTTTGTAAATGAGTTCATTTGTATCATTGTTTTTTAGATTCCACATACAAGCTATATCATATGATGCTTGTCTTGCTCTGACTTCACTTAGTATGATAATCTCTAGGTCCATCCATGTTGCTGTAAATGGCATTATTTCATTCTTTTTTATGGCTGAGTAATATTCCACTGTATATATGCACCACATCTTCTTTACCCATTCATCTGTCGATGGACATTTAGGATGCTTCCATGTCTTAGCTATTGTGAACAGCGCTGCAATGAACATTGAGGTGCATGTATTCTTTCGAGGCACGTTTTTCTCCAAATATATGCCCAGGAGTGGGATTGCAGGATCATATGGTAGTTCTATTTTTAATTTTTTAAGGAACCTCCGTACTGTTCTCCATAGTGGCTGCACCAATTTACATTCCCATCAACGGTGCAGGAGGGTTCCCTTTTCTCGACACCCGGTGGATAACAAGTTTTTTTTTGTTTTTGATAACAAGTTTTATCTTTTTCTTCCAGTTACAAAAGTAAGAAAATTTAGAAAACTAGGAAAAGGAAAAATAATCATCCATATTCTACCACCCAGAGAAATCACCATTCCTTCATCTTTTCTCCTATTCATATGTGTTCATATATTTTAAACTTGATTGTGCTTTGATCATAATATGTTAATTACTATATCTTTTTAATATACTTAGATCATGGTCTCAGCTTTGCTAGAAATACATTTGTATAATTTTAGATCTTTTATAGGTGTTTAGTAAATATTTATTAAATGAAGTGAATGAATCCTTACCTCTCTCTGTGTCTCAATTTTCCCATTTCTTAAGTGGGAAAATTTAATTTACAAGAGGTTTTGTAAGGATCCATGAAAGACTGTATATGTTGAAGTAGCTAGATCTCATCATCACTCTCCTGGCTGTACTATCACAATTTTCCCCAGAGAGCGCTGCTGGAGAAGAAGCAGAGAAAGAAGCGCCTGGAGCCACTCATGGTGCAGCCGAACCCAGAAGCCCGGCCCCGTCGGTCAAAGCCGAGGGGAAGCGAGGAGCGCGCTCCGCTGGTGGAGCCTCAGGCCCCGCGCAGCGGCGTCATCCTGCACGGTGTGTACTCAGGCAGCATCTCTGCCTGCTGCTGCGTGGTTTTCACAAACCTGGGGGAGGCAGGAGGACTCTCAGGTGGACCAAAGGGACAATATTAGCATCGTTACCAGGTACCTTCGTTTATCTTTATAATCCCATTCAGGGCCTTTGAGTTGGAATAAAAGCAGTGGTCTGATCAGTGGAGGATACCTTAAAGTTCACAGCCGTCCTGGAACTGTTGTTTTAGATGCAAAATGAAAGTGTCCGGAACTGCCCATTTGAGGAGCTTCCAGGCTCGACTGTTGCCTCCTGGCAGAGTTAACCATGAAGCCAGGAGCAGGTAGAGAGCACGCATTCTTCCAGTAGCCGGACTCAGAGGGACACCTGAGTCAGCGACGGGGTGAAGGAGGAACCAGGTTAAACAACTCTAAAGCTAGCCCCCTCGGCTCCTGGTTTGGACGAGATCTGCATGAACTTCGGAGGGCCTACTTGGCTTTCAGTCTCATTCTTAAGTTTCTAAAGCACGGCATCAGGCACATTTACTTCAGTGGCAGTCAGGGTGTGTTGATAAAATGAACACCAGATCATAGAATGGATTCCGCTGTTAACACATGTCCTCGTGGATGTTAAAGAAGGAGGAGTGAAACGGTTTGGCGCTTCTTAGATCACATACACCAAAACCATCCGGCCAAATAGTGGACAATGCTTTCTTCTTTCTTCTTTCTGTTGGGCCCCTAGGCATTGACGGTCCCGCTGCCTTCCTGAAGCCAGATGCTCAGGACGTGGAGACCAGACCTCACATCGTCTCAGTAGGATCTCCTGCCGCGGAGGAGGATGCTGAAGGAGGTGCTGATGGAGATGGCACCTGGGACCCTGCATCCAAGCCAGATCTCCAGGAGATTCTCCAGAAACATGGTGAGCATTGCTGACAGTTTTCAGGCAGTGAGTTAGTTACATAAAATATAAAACAGGGAATTCTCTGGCGGTCCAGTGGTTAGGACTCTGCGCTTTCACTGCCAAGGGCCCAGGTTTGATCCCTGGTCGGGGAGCTAAGATCCCACAAGCTGCACGATGCAGCCAAAATACATATATAAATGTGTGTGTGTGTGTGTGTGTGTGTGTGTGTGTGTGTGTGTGTGTGTGTGTGTGTGTGTGTGTGTGTAATGTTAGCTACTATTACGGCTATTTCCTTCCTTTTGACATTTTATTTTTGTCATCCCCACGCTGTTCCTTTGAGTTGCCCCTCAGCACCCTACCCTGCCTCTGTTTCACGGTTTATATTCCTCTAGTGATAAGGGAGAGATAAATAGCCAGCTTAGTGGAAACACAAATTGGATCAGAATATCCTTAAACTAATAATACTTTTTCCATGAGAGCCTGCTTTCTGCCAGTTGGAGTTATTCTCATAAATATTCCTGTACGTTTCAGAGGTCCTCTGTAGTCTTCTCCTTCTTAGAAAACTAATTTTATAGCGAGAAGGAATTAAGCATCCCCTTTTCAGATGAGAAGACTGACGGCCAGTAATGCCTGGATGTTTGCTGGGTACCTGCTTTGTCATAGGCATTGCTGGGTACTGGGATATGTGAGTCAGGAGGTTCTACCACAGACTGGCAGGATAGATGCACATTCAAATGGATTCGTATATTCATTCATTTAGAAAACATGATTGAGGATACGCTATATATCAGGCCTTGTTCTAGGCACTTAGGATGCAATTGTGAACGAGGTTCCTGCCCTCATGGAGCATTTATTCTGATTGAGGCTTCGTGCACCTAAATTGAGGCTTCATGGACCTAAATAGCCAAGGGAGTGTGGAGAGGGGTGCCCAACCAGAGTTGATCCGGAGGTGACATCTAAGCCAGAGTGTGATGCGGGAAGACGAGCCGGCAGCTCAGAAGGGCTGGAGTGCGGAGCGCGAGGTGACAGGTGGGAAGGGGCCTGGAGAGACGTGGGCTGGAGGGGTGGGCGGGCTCCGATTACATTGGGTGTTACAGGCCGAGCTAGGGTGTGGACTTCCTGTGAAGAGTAACAGGAACCTACGTGGGATTTTAAGGTGGAGTTATAGCAGATTTGGGCTGTAGAAAAATTAATCTGCACTATGAAGGATGAATTGGAGTGGGCAGGTCAGGGAGCAGGAAGGCCAATGAGACGGCTTGGCTGATGGCCTGGTCTCGAGCTGTATTTTGGTGTATAGAGTAGAAAGCAGGAGAAATACAACTCCACTGCGGGGCAGTGAGAGGGACAAGAGCCACATGGAAGGAGGTGGCGACTAAGCTGAGGCGTGAGGGGTGCGTGTGCTCCTGTGCACAGCTGTCAGCCCGGGAGTGGCTGGAGACTTACACTGTGAATGTCTTTTGCTTGTCAGGCACTTGACATACCTTATCTCAGTATTTGTGACAGTACTGTGAGGGGTTACACGTGTCAGCCTCTCCTTTTCACATGTAAGAAAATTGGCTCTCAGAAAGGCTAAGTAATTCGTTCTAGATCACACCGCTAGTTGGTTAGGTGGCAAACTTGGGCAGAAGAAATGACGTTAGCAGAGGCATCAGATGTATAGAGCATGATGTATTTGTGGAAACTGGGGCAGGGTGTGGCGTGCTTTAGAGCTCAGCTCTGGGGCCAGCCAGCGTGGTTTGGAGTCTCAGCTCTGCCACCTCTGGCTGGTAAAGGGGAAAGCAGCACAACTTTTCTCTGCCTCAGTTTCCCTGTCTGTAACATGAATGTGGCCGTGGTACTTCTGTTACTTTCCTATCGTTATTATAACAAGAGACAGTGAAAGATGTGGAGGAGCCAGAGCAAGGAGAACTCTCAGTTTAACTAAAAGCTAGATTACTTACCCCAGGTCATCGAGCTGAATAGCGGCAGACCTAGATTTTCTGAGTCTTAGTCTAGCTCTTGATCCCTTACTGTAAATACCAAGCTGTCCCTTGTACTCTGCCCTGTTAAATGACCGCTGTGTTCTTTCTCAGAATTGGCCTTTCAGGACCAGATGGGTTAATGCCTTTTTGAGTCTGAACAAGTTGCATCTGGACCATAGAAGCCATGAAGTGCTCTCTTGACTAAGACTTAAGAAGTGTCAGTTTGGAAGATAACGTTCGTCAAGTGGGGATCCAGTTTGCTTGTCTTACAAGTTTGGGAGAAATCCTTGATCTCCATCTTAAAACATGTATTCACATAAACTGAGTTCTTGGTACAAATATGGCATTTGAAAGCATAGTACTAACATTGTAAATCACCTATACTTCAATATAAAAAAAAAAGAAGAAAACGTAGGACTGAGTGAAGATATCCATATGAGAGTGAGATCCCTAGAGTTTTATGCGTTTTGCTACCCGTCCCCAAAAGTTAACGTTTTAGGAAAGAAAAAAGAAAGAAAGAAATATCCTTCACAAACCAAAGAATTTTTAAAATAATAGCTTTATTGAGATATAATTCACATACCATACAATTCACCTATGTAAAGTGAACAATTGGTTGGTTCGTTAGTATATTCACAGAGGTCTGCAGCCATCAGCACAATCAATTTTAGAATGTTGTCTGACGCCAGAGAAACTTCATACCTGTTAGCAGTCACTTCCCATTTCCCTCCAACTCCCCATCCCTGGGCAGCCGCCAGTCTACTTTCTGTCTCTGCAGATTTGCCTGTTCTGGTGTTTCATATAAACAGAATCAGTCATACACTGTGTGGCCCTTTATGCCTGGCTTTCACTTAGCATCATGTTTTCAGAGTCCATCCACGTTGTAGCCTGTGTCAGTGCTTCGTTCTTTTCTGTCGCTGGATCACAGTCTGTTGTATGGATAAGCCACGTTTTGTTCCTCCCTTTATCAGTTGATGGGCATTTGGGTTGTTCCCACTCTGGCTATTATGAATAATGCTGCTATAAATAGTTACGCATAAGTTTTTGTATGGACATATGTTTTCACTTGAGATTAATTTTTTAACTGGCCTTAGTCTTATCCTTGGGTGTCCTTGGGAAAAACTTGATACCATTTATTTTGTGAACTATGTAAAACAGACCATCATTGTCCCTCCTCTGAGGTGGATGAATGGGCAGCACTGCTTGTTGTTCAGTCTCCTTGTCATGTGTGACTTGGGGGCTCTTCCAGCTATTGTATGAGGGGTGGCTTTACCTTGTAGACCACAGAGAACAGCGAGGTGGGCCTCGCCCATAGCTCTGCCCCTTTCTCCTGGGCAGAAGTGCTTCTCCTGGAGCATCACCCTCGCACGTGTAAATCTGCGTGTCGTGCTTCTTTTATAACACACAGCACACTTTGTGTCCCATAAACAAGCAAGAGACAAAACAAAAAATAAGACTTGCCAGTCCCTCCTCCTCAAACTCATATAAATGTGAGGATAAAATGAAAAAATAGTTTTTAATCAGATAGTTTGAAGTTTTCTGTAAAAGGTCCAAGGTAGTAGTACCTCAGACATTCCCAACTCGGGGGCTTCCCTGGTGGCGCAATGGTTGAGCGTCCGCCTGCCGATGCAGGGGACACGGGTTCGTGCCCCGGTCCGGGAAGATCCCACGTGCCGCGGAGCGGCTGGGCCCGTGAGCCATGGCCGCTGAGCCTGCGCGTCCGGAGCCTGTGCTCCGCAACGGGAGAGGCCACAACAGTGAGAGGCCCGCATACCGCAAAAAAAAAAAAAAAAAAAAAAAAACAACATTCCCAACTCAAATTAGTTCACAAGACTAACCATGAAAAAAATGTAGGAAAACAAAGAAGTAACTGATAGAGACATCTATTGCGGGAAAATGTGTGTAGCGTTTACCATTTTAACCGTTCGTAAGTGCACAGCTCAGTGGCATTAGGTACATTCACGTTGTTGTGCAGCCATCACCACCGTCATCTCCAGAACCTTCTCATCTTCCCAGACTGAGACTCTGTCCCCATCAAACACCAACTCCCCATCCCCCGCCCCACCCCCAGCTCCTGGCAACCTCTGTTATACTTTCTGTCTCCATGAATTTGACTATTCTAGGCCTCATAAAAGTAGAATCATAAGGTATTTGTCCTTTTTGTGTCTAGCTTATTTCACTTAGCATAATGTCTTTAAGATTCATTCATGTTGTAGCCTGTGTCGGAATTGCATTCCTTTTTAAGGCTGAATAACATTCTATTTATGTATATACAACAGTTTGTTTATTCATCAGTTGGTGGGTATTTGGGTTGTTTCCACCTTTTGAAAACTGTGAATAATGCTGCTGTGAACATTGGTTGTTCAAGTATCTGTCTGAGTCTCTGCTTTCAGTTCTTTTGGGTATACACCCAGAAGTGGAGTTCCTGGATTATACGGTAATTCTGTATATATATTTTTAGGAACCACTATGTTGTTTTCTACAGTGGCTGCATAATTTTGCATTTGCCACCAGCAGTTTCTCCACATCCTCACCAACACTTACTTTCTGTTTTTTGGATTTTGTTTTTTATAATAATCATCCCAGTGATTGTCAGGTGGTTTCTCACTGTGATTTGATTTGCATTTCCCTAATGACTAGTGATGTTGAGCATCTTTTCATGTGCTTATTGGCCATTTATGTATCTTCTTGGGAGAAATGTCTGTTCAAGTCCTTTACCCATTTTTTTAAAAAAATTATTTATTTTTATTTATTTATTTTTGGCTGCGTTGGGTCTTCGTTGCCGTGCACAGGCTTTCTCTAGTTGTGGCAAGCGGGGCCCACTCTTCGCTGTGGTGTGCCGGCTTCTCACTGTGGTGGCTTCTCTTGTTGCGGAGCGCGGGCTTCAGTAGTTATGGCATGCAGGCTCAGTAGCGGTTTGCGGGCTCTAGCGCGCAGGCTCAGTAGTTGTGGCACTCAGGCTTAGTTGCTCCGCGGCATGTGGGATCTTCCCGGACTAGGGCTCGAACCCGTGTCCCCTGCACTGGCAGGCGGATTCTTAACCACTGTGCCACCAGGGAAGCGCTCTTCCCCCATCTTTGAATTGGGTTTGTTTTTGTTGCTGTTGAGTTATATATTCTGGATATTAATCGTTTATCAGATATATGATTTGCAGAAGAGGATAAATTAGGGAAGGGAACAGCAGGAAGGGAAAACAAGGGATGGATCTAGGTGAGAATATGAAGGAAGAATTGTCAAAATTTGGATTAAATAGCCATGTTTTAAGTCAGAACAGCTTGGAATTTTTAAGCAAGGAAGTAAAAATTATATTTGGCTCAAAGGTCTCTGGCCCTTTTTGACAGTTTCTCCCTTTCTTCCAGGGATCTCAGGGAGTTTGAACTTTGATGAGGAGGAGACTGATGGGGAGGAAGGAGAAGGGAAAAAACTAAGATCTCATTCATCCTCTTCAGAGGCAGAGAGACCCAGTTCTGCATCCAGCCAGAAGCCAGCCACAGTATGTAGCTCTGACACTTCCTCCTCTGAGCTAATTTCACTGCTTCCTAAACATCTCCGGTGTTTAAATGCCATTACTGGATGAGGGCTGCTTCAAAGAGTTAAGCTGGAATTTACACTTAAAGTACACGACTCCCTAATTTCTTGTGTCTTGAACCAGCTTCTGTGAAGCCGTATCCCATTTTCATACTTTGCTGCTTCATTACTCCCAATGTTCATACACCTATTTAACTTCTCAGAGTTTTTCCCTACCTTGTCAGAAGACTGAGACATATGGGTGAATCAGGAAGCTATTTTGTCCTTTAAGTGTTTCTCAAAGAGAATATGAGGTTTCCTGACCCAGCCGCCTACTGCTCACATGTGGCTGTTCTTTCAGGATACAGGAGCTTCCGGAACTGCAGCCCAGCACACTGATAATCAGCTGGGAGAAATAGAGAATTTAGAGGGCTTCGCATACAGTCCTGCCCCTCGAGGTGTCACAGTGAAGTGTCGGATAACTCGGGATAAAAAAGGAATGGATCGGGGGCTTTTCCCTACCTACTATATGCACTTGGAAAAGGACGAAAATCGGAAGGTATGAGAAGTGGGTCTTTTTTTTTTTTTTTTTTTTTTCCCGGCTGTGTCAGGTCTTAGTTGTGGCACGTGGGCTCCAGGGTGTGTGGGCTCAGTAGTTGAGGCACTGGGCTTAGTTGCCCCGAGGCATGTGGGATCTTAGTTCCCCGACCAGGGATCGAACCTGCGTCCCCTGCATTGGAAGGTGGATTCGCAACCACTGGACCACCAGGGAAGTCCTGAGAAGTGGTTCTTAAGACAGATCTTGAGATGGAGGGAAGAGTGCTGTGGGCTGGGTCATTGATGGTCTTACGATGGGGGGTGGGGATGGGAGAGCACCGGTATTCGACAGGAACTAGGTTGTACTTACTAGTTCCCAAGTGCTGTGTTCTCACTGTCTTCAAAGAGGTCATAGTCTAATAGTCAAAACCTACCCACCCCGCAAAGAGAAAGTTTTATCCAGAAGGTAAGAAGATGGAAGAGACTATTTGAATGTAATTATTTTTACCTCCATCCCTTTTTTGGGGTGGGGGAGTTTCCAGTGTGCTCTTTGATTTTGATTTTGATTTTGATTATGACAGTGTGGAAGAAAGAAGGGTTTAGGGAATAGGAGGAATTGGAAAAACAGAAAACATGCAAGTGGAATGTCTTGTTTTTCATCCTAGAAATTCTAATTTACTTTATACATAAATTTGAGGCAGTTAATACTTGCTAATGAACAATGTATTTTATAATACCAGGTCTAAGTGGATGATTTTAAGAGCCTAGAAATGTGGGCTTCCCTGGTGGCGCAGTGGTTGAGAGTCCACCTGCCAATGGAGGGGACACGGGTTCGTGCCCCGGTCCGGGAAGATCCCACATGCCGCGGAGCGGCTGGGCCCGTGAGCCATGGCCGCTGAGCCTGCGCGTCCGGAGCCTGTGCTCCGCAACGGGAGAGGCCACAACAGTGAGAGGCCCGCCTACCGCGAAAAAAAAAAAAAAAAAAGCCTAGAAATGAGATGATAGTAGTAGATATTAATGTTGTTATAACCACTATCTACTGAGTGTTTACAATTACCAGGTGTGTGCTAAATGCTTTATGTATATTATTACCTACAACCCTTATGACAACGCTGTAAGATCGGATTTCTTATCCCAGCTTAGGGAATGCCCCAGAACACACTAAGAAGTGGCAGAGCCAGATTGAAACCTGTATCTGTTTGATTCCAAAGTGCCCCCTCCCCGTAGTTACTGCCCTCTCCTGCTTCCTTATTATTGTCCAAGTCTAGGAGTGTCTGGGAAGGATGCATAAATACGACAGTACTCATATCACGGAAGTCACAGGAGTTTAGAACAACAACATACAAAATGCAGCAAGAAGCATCAGGAAAGCCGTTGCAGGGAGGATGGGAAGCACAGGGTCCAGGGTCCTGCCTCTTCCAAAGGCGGAAAGACTCTTACTCATGAAATTGGATAAAGCTTTTTAAAAAAGTCACTGGAGGCTTTAGGGATAAAGTTGTAAATAATGATATGGAGAATCAAACTAGTGAATTTAGAAAAATTGTGCAGTAGGGAAACCTTGATAGTGAATTCTGAGAAGCATTATGAGGATTAGAAAAAGTGATGAGGACCCAGAGATTGGTCTTCTCCCAGAGAACCCCAAATGGCAGGTACACTGGTGCTACGATAGGGCATGGAGGCCCCTCAGGGGCCCGAGGCCACAGAGCTTGCGGGGTCAGGGCCGGGGGCAAGGATTGGCTACCCCTCACCCATCTGGGCCACCTGGTCAGGGCCTGGAGGAGACCCTTCTCTTCTCATCCATCCGGGAATCCGAGATGATTGACTCTTCCTTGGAAGCATCCCTCCTTCAAGGATGAGGTTTTGACAATGATGCGAGCATAACCCGTTCTGCCCTGCGGCCCAGGGTCAAGGCGTTTGTTGCTATTGGGGATTGCAGTGGACAGATGCTGGTCTGGGTGTTCAGTGCTTCAAGGAGATCACCACTGCCATCATGAGGCCATCGTTCTGGCCAAGTTCTCTGTAGTCCTCATGTGGTGAGGCTACTGGGGGAACAGGATCGGCCAGCCCCAGACCATCCCTGCAGGCTGACCGGCCACTGTGGCTCTGGGCCGGTGCCTCTCATCCTGCCCTTGGACACTGGCGTCATCCCAGCCGCTGTGCCCGAGAAGCTGGTGCTGGCCGGCGTGGACGATGCTGCACCTTGGCCAGGGGTTGCACCGCTGCCCTGGGCAGCTTTGCCAAGGCCACCTCTGTGCTGTCTCCAAGACCTGGGCTGCCTCACCCCCAAGCTCTGGAGGGAGACCATGTTCACTGACTGTCCCTGTCACGGGTTCACTGAGCATCCTGTAATGACCCACACCAAGTCTGCACGCGGGAGACCCAGGCTCCAGCTGTGGCCACCACATCGTTTTTCTGCAAGAAAAGTCAAAGTGAATTAAACCTGTTTTTTTAAAAAACAAGACCCAGAGATGGACTGCTTGGTACATGATAGGCAGTTGCTAAATATTTGCTAACTAAATAGGTAGGACAAACATGGCAGTTCTCTTGAGTGCATTTTTTACTGAAAATTTTTTTCCTTTTCTAGATATTTCTTCTTGCAGGTAGAAAGCGGAAAAAGAGCAAAACATCCAACTACCTCATCTCCACTGACCCAACAGATCTATCTCGTGAGGGAGAAAGTTATGTTGGCAAACTCAGGTGAGAGCAGCCTTGCATCCTGTCCTGCTCCTCTGATGGTTTGACTCCTGTAGTTTCAGAACAGTCCATATCGGTTTTACAATGAGCCGGTCGATGTCATCTAAAAAAATAAAGTTAATAGAAAGTCTAAGGCCCTTCCTTGTTTTAAGGCTAGATCTTTGAGAAAGCGATGATGACCCCTTGACCTTTGGAGAGTGGGCCGAGAGGCTGTCCCATACCTCTCCTGGCTTGTGTTTGTAAGGGAGAAAAATACAGATCATTGTGGTGGCTTTTTCTCTTGATTCTAGGTCCAACCTCATGGGGACCAAGTTTACAGTTTATGACCATGGTGTCAGCCCGGCCAAGGCCCAGGGTCTGGTAGAAAAGGCCTGTATGCGGCAGGAGCTGGCCGCCATCTGCTACGTGAGTGCCGCCTCCCGTTTCCTCAGCCTCCTGGCGTCCCAGCCCTGGGCTTGCAGTCCCCCTCCCAAGCTTGTTTCTGTATACTCGAGTTATTTACGAATTGCCAAGTTTAGCTGTATTTACTGTTTCAGCCGGCCCTCACTCATCTCCTCTTCTCTTTTCCCAATGCCGCCACGTTAACGCAGGCCTTTGTTACCCCTTACCCGTTGGCTCGCGGTTACCGTAAATTGGAAGCCGGTCTCTGCTTTCTGCCCTCTCGACCTGGTTCATCCTGTACCGCCGCTGCTGAGCGGTCCAGCTCCAGCTCGTGCTGCTCTTGTCCTGCTCCAAATCCTCTCAGGCTGCCCCTTGAGTCCAGAATCAAGCCTGGACACTGCACCTTTCCCTTCCGGCTCCCCGGGGGCACGCTCCCTGTGCGTTCCCGTCATTCTAGCGGCTCCTCTCGTCCCTGCGCCCCACCTGAGAGCCTGCCCTGCCCCTCCTTGCCTCTGCCTGTCCACCAGCGTCAGCAGAGGGGTCTCTCCCGACACTAGATGTGCTTGATGCTCCCCTCGGTTCCCCGCGCTTTCTCTAGTGCCCCAGACTGCTGCTTCAGCACCATCCTTCTCTACCAGTTCGTAAAGTCCCATTCACTGCTGTTTCCACGTGAACATGGACCTGGCGCGTAGTGGGCATGTGAAGTTGTGGAGTCAAAGCAGCAAGAAGGAATTAACCCGACTCAGTTGTTACTTTGATCCCAAAGTCTCAGCTTTCCATCGGTTGGAATTAATCTCATCACTTGATTCCCATGAGATTTTATCTAAGTGACTGAGAATCATTTGACTTAACACTTTATAATGTATAGATGTTTTCTCTTAGCTTCAGAATCAATTAAATATTTTACCTATGCATGACTTTGTGTGTATGTATATGAATACACATATATCCATGTATTTAATGTAGTTATTTTATTCATATATAATCTGCCTGGTTTGACGGGCATTTGATTTTTTTTACCTCCAGATACAGGTCCTATTTAATTTAAACTGTAATTCTCACTCTATATCATATAGTGCCGTGTCCTCACTGGGAAATATATATTTATTGAAGATGACAAAATTGGACAGTTTGCTCATAATTGTCTGAAATTTCACTTAAAGCTAAAGAGTAAGAGTAGGGTTTCAAGCCTAGAGAGTGTTTTAAATTCAAATGTTTAAATCAGGTTTAAAAAGAGGAAACAGTCTTATTTTCCTGGGCTTGATTCTCCGTCTCTCTTTGTTTAACTACAGTGAAGTAATAGAATAGTGTTTAGTGCTCTCCATATTGTCCCCGTTTTACATGCCCAGGAGGGCCTTGCGTTAAGAATGAGGTCTTGTGTGCTTCCCTGATGGCATAGTGGTTAAGAATCCGCCTGCCAATGCAGGGGACACGGGTTCGAGCCCTGGTCCGGGAAGATCCCACATGCCACGGAGCAACTAAGCCCATGCGCCACAACTACTGAGCCTGTGCTCTAGAGCCTGCGAGCCACAACTACTGAGCCCATGCGCTGCAACTACTGAGCCTGCACTGTAGAGCCTGCGAGCCACAACTGCTGAGCCCTTGTGCCACAACTACTGAAGCCCGTGTGCCTACAGCCTGTGCTCCACGACAAGAGAAGCCACCGCCATGAGAAGCCTGCACACCACGACAAAGAGTAGCCCCCACTAGCCGCAACTAGAGAAAGCCACGCACAGCAACGAAGACCCAGTGCAGCCATAAATAAATAGATAGATAGATAGACAGATAGATAGATGCAGCCATAAATAGATAGATAGGTAGATCGATAGAAAGGAAATGCATGGTATTAAGAAAAAAAGAATGAGGCCTCGTCTTCATTTCTGTTTCAAGTTCCTGTTTATTTCCCTCTCTTCCAGGAAACAAATGTACTCGGATTTAAAGGCCCGAGGAAAATGTCTGTGATCATCCCAGGGATGAATATGAATCATGAACGAATCCCATTTCAGCCACGAAATGTAAGTAAGAGCATATTTCATCAACAGAGGACTCTAACAACAAGACTGCGACACAGGCAAGATGAATAGAAAACAGTGTTGCTTCCTCCCGAGCCCAGCCTGGAGTGGCCACTCTTCCTCAGGAGAGCCAGCCCTCCAGACCTCGGGGTAGGTGCTGTTGCTGACGTGGTTGATTTGCAACCACTGGGTCTGCAAAGAGAAACGCTAGTTATTCTATAAGAATCCAACAAAGCCGGCTTAGTTTGGGCTCTGTTTCTGTTTTACTTGCTGAAACGGAGGAAATAGGCCCCTGCTCTGCTTCCCGCCTCAGCAGCCTTGAGGGTGAGCGCTTTGCGATGGTCCTCAGCACACACCCCTCTCCTACAGGACCGCGAGAGTCTGCTTTCAAAGTGGCAGGACAAAGCCATGGAGAACTTGATCGAGCTGCACAACAAGTCCCCCGTCTGGAATGATGACACCCAGTCCTACGTCCTGAACTTCCACGGCCGGGTCACTCAGGCCTCTGTGAAGAACTTCCAGATAGTCCACGAAAATGACCGTAAGCCCCAGGAAGAGAGGTGTTCTGACAGGATTCGGAAATGAGCATTGCCCTTCATTGGTAGGAAGTTATACTCAGGAGAGCATGATTTAAGGAAGAAATGACCTCCTCGGAAAGACAGAGCTACAGTCTCGCAGTCAGCCGTCTGAGCCGCTGAGTTGAGGGCAGGAGCGTGTGAGGTCTCTTGTGGCAACCGGAGGAGTCCTGGGGGTGCTGCTCGGGGGGCAGAGGCAGAGGCCCTTCCTCAGGAAAGGTTCATGCCCTTCCGGCCCCCCACCCGAGTTTGCGCTGCCCCCCCTTGCCCTTCCGGCTCCCCCGAGCTTGTGCTGCCCCCCCTGCCCTTCCGCCCCCCCCCCCCCCCCCGCGAGCTTGCGCTGCCCCCCAACTTGTCCTTTCCTGCTGGTCCGTGCAGGGAGCCGAGTGGAGTCGCAGTAGAGCCTTGGTCGTGCTTGGTAGGCACTCTCGGTCAGGCCTTTTTCCATCTTTCTAAGGGTTTCCCATTTTAAAGAGACCTATTTGGAGGATGTCTTCCTTACCTCCTGACGTCCCGATCTCTCTCTGCCTCTAGCTGACTACATAGTCATGCAGTTTGGACGTGTGGCCGACGACGTGTTCACCCTGGACTACAGCTACCCGCTGTGCGCGCTCCAGGCCTTTGCCATCGGGCTCTCCAGCTTCGACAGCAAGCTGGCCTGTGAATGACGGCCGAGCAGACGCTGGGCCTTCTCTCTGCAGAGCTTCTGGAGCACGTAGCCGCCGCTCTTGCGCTTGCCCAGGACACGGAGAGTGACAGGCCCCCCTTTTGGAATGGTCCCTGAGAGTATGTATGTACACGTGCACGGATGCACATACGTGTGTGTACACATATCTGTACACACACACCCTTCTCGGGGTCTCACGGCCCTGGTTGGGGTCACAGCTTGACTCGGGTGAGAGCCTGTCCAGAGCTCACGGTGACTGTGAAGGCGCCGCCCAGCGGTCAGAATCCCGTGCCTGGAGACTTGCAGCCAGAGGCAGCTTCTCACACTTCAGTACTTGGGTTGCTTTTTTTGCAGAACTTTTCAGAGAGGGACGTTTCCTGAATTACCTTTAGTCTCCAGGTGTGCAGAGTTTTTCTGTAAGTGGGCGGCAGGCCGGTCCCGGCTGTAGGGTATCTCTGCCCACTGTGGGCTTGGCCGTCTTCCAGAACGGCCGTGCCATGAGAGCACCTGAGTGGGGACGGTGCCTCCAGGAAGTGCAGGCCTGCAGGTCGGATCTGAAGCGGCACCCGGCCTCATGCGCTGTGACGTAGCCTTGTCTTTGCTTTGGCCACGGTGGTTTCCAGAGTGTCATTTACCGTTGGTGATCATTCCTCACCCATGGTGGGGGGGGCCCTGGGAGAAGCGCTCCTCTCTGCCGTCTCTGTGGGGGAGTGTGGTGCCCGTTCCCCAGAGCCAGCCACTGTCCCTCAGCTCGGGAGGCACCGTGTCATGGTCCCCCTTCCCTGAGGGCCGGCTGGCTGGCTGCAGTCTCAGAGTGGCTCTGGCCCAGGTGGTGATCAGTGATGCGAGCAATTTACGTACTTGTCTTAATCGCAGGGTGGGCTGCAAGCATAACCTCTAGAGGTGGCCTAGTCTGCTTACGACTGAGAGGGATTTGACAGAGGCCTTCACCACCTTCAGCCCAGGAGTGCGTCCCCGCTGGGTTACTGTGGAGCCGTTAGTACAGACTCACCTGCAGCCCGCGTGGGAGGGGAGAGAACAGTGTGTGTGCAGCTTGCCATTGTCACTGCCCAGAGCAGTGAGGACCCGGCCTGGCTGGCAGAGCTTGGGCCTCTCCTCTTGGCTTAAGTGTCATCAGCCCCTGAGGCCTGGTTCATCCTTGGCGGATCACGTCCTGTCACTTTTCCTCACAGATTGTAAGAGTTTTGCTAAGTCGTTCCGATTGTTAGCCTCTCCCCACAAATCACACGGCTCTGCTGCTAGTTCCCGGCCTCTGCGTGCATCCGAGTCCTGAGGATCCAGGGACACCGTGAGCTCTGCCTTGGCGTCGGTCACCTCCCAGGCCTCGTGCGCCAGCCAAGCTGTCTGCCAGCCTGGGGCCAGGCATCGGCGGCTTGCGCTTCGGCCCGTCCCTTCTGTGGACTTCCTTTCTGTCCCTGCTTCCTATCCCTGCTCCACATCAAATAGCAGCGGGAAGGAGAGAGACCCGGGGGATGAGCAGACCCGCAGCTCACCCCACGGGTAAGTCCCACCCGCTCTGCCCTGACACGGCTGCTTCCCCTCAAGTGCCTCACTCATCAGGTGCCCGCCAGGCACGCGGGACCACCGGCCTGACACTGAAAATGGAAGGCTGTTCACTCGTCTCCTGTTGGAGAATATGCAGTGTCTGGGGAAGGGCCGGGGAGGACTGGATCTGGCCCTGCTTCCTCCTGCCCGCTCTGGTGCAGACACACACCCTGGCTTCACATCCTTCTTGCTTGATCGTGCAGGTGACCGGTTTCACATGAATCATATTTATACCTTTTGTACGCTACAGAAATAAAAGGGATTTATATAAAAACATGAGTGTTGCCATTCTTCTTTCAGACTCCTGTCCCTCGCATGCCTCCTACCATCATGTTCTGTCACAGTAATTCCATCGCTTGGCAGCAGCGAACCAGTCAGTTCTTTGAAGCCAAGTGGGTGTCACCGAAGTTTTCATCCAGGTAAGCAGGGTCTGCAGACTCAGGGATCTGCGTCCTGGAGACTGCAGACTCACCGTGTGCGACGCTGAGAGTGTCCTGGGCAGGTGACGGAGCTGAGGCTGAGCAGGGGTGCCAGAGGGCAGCCTCCTGCACCGGTCAGCCTCCTGGGTCAGCTGCATTGGTGTTGCTTCCTGATTCAGCCGCAGAGCAAATTAAATACCTGATAGTGACAGAGACCCCACGTCTTACCTCTAAGTGTTCACATTTAAAGCTTCCCTATACGGACAAGTCGAGAAAAGTGTGTTCACAAGTCTTGCTGAGGCCTTCCTGCTCTCGGTGTCACGGGGATGGACGAGTGGCGTGGAAGGAAGCGGGAAGAGCCCAAAGGGCAGGACGAGAGCCGGAGTCGGTCTCATTTCTGTGGCTTGGCTTCTCTTCCACGTGATTCTTTATGGCCAAACAGGTTATTTGCAACACAGTTTTATACACTTTTCAGTGGCCAGGAATATCAATGGTCGTTGATATGAAAGACACCAGCAAGTGGTGTTTCAACGTCTAAGCAACAGGACTGCAAAAAGCTCTTTTTGATTAGAAGGTTAGTAGGTGAGAAAAAGGAATGAATGAGAATCAATTCCCTTCCTTTCTGTTTCTTTCTCTTTTTTGGCTTGTGGGATGTTAATTCCCCAGTCAGGGATCGAACCCATGCCCCCTGCATTGGGAGTGCGGGGCCCTAATCACTGGACCGCCAGGGAATTTCTAATATCCCTTCCTTTAGACAGCAGCACGGGTGCAGAAATAAAGTGACGGTTCAACTCAGAGTCCCTGGGTTCTGGCCCTTTTCCTGCCAGTGATTTGCCAACGTGCGCCCTCTGTAGATGGAGAGGTTTTGAGTTACCTGATCTCCTGTTCCTGAGTGATAAGAGTGCTGGCAGCCACCCGGAATTCCCGAGTGTGTTGTTTTTTTTTTTGTTTGTTTGTTTTTTGCGGTACATGGGCCTCTCACTGTTGTGGCCTCTCCCGTTGCGGAGCACAGGCTCCGGACGCGCAGGCTCAGCGGCCGTGGCTCACGGGCCCAGCCGCTCCGCGGCACGTGGGATCTTCCCGAACCGGGGCACGAACCCGTGTCCCCTGCATCGGCAGGCGGACTCCCAACCACTGCACCACCAGAGAAGCCCCTCGAGTGTGTTTTGAATCGAGGTCTCTGCTTCTCTCCTGGACAGCTACGTGCTGTTCGTAGCTGGAGAGGCCTGGGGAGGAGCCCCTGGAGGCTGGAGCCAAGGGCCTAGAGAGGGGAGACTGGAATGGCGGGAGCGCGCCCCGGGGGAGGGCGTGGCCGCGCTGAGGAAGCCGCCCCTCCCAACCGCAGGCTGCACCTTGCTCCACAGAGAAAACTTGGGGGCATTGCGAGCTGCCCCCCTCCGCAGAGTGGCTCCTGCCTGTGTGCTCGCGGCACGTGTGCCATGCCTCCAGCCCCTGGTCCTCCTAAACTTCCTCACGTAGATCCCCGCCGGGGGCTCGCCCAGGACTGGTTAGATTCTGCCCCGCCCCTCACACATTTCTTGGCCAGGTGCATGTGGGCTAGTTTTGCCCCCTCTCCCCGCTTCGGTCTCCTAGCTATTGTAGTCAGTGTGTACCCTTCACAGGTCCTACAACTCTTCCCTCTCCAAAAACCGGGGTGCGGGCATGGGGATGCCGCGGTCAGTGCGGTTTTCAGGCAAGCTCTCCCGAAACCGCGGGCAGCTCCCTGGCACCACCTACTGACCCAGGGGGCACATTACAAGTGCATTAACACGATGAGCGCAGGTTATGCAACCCAGATGAGGCGACTTCACAGTGGCCCCTGTTGTCATGACTCTCTTGAAGGTCTGGGAACAGTAGTATTTGTGGAGTGTAGAAAGTGGAGGAATTCCAGGCAGAACGCGTGGGCTCTGGCCGCAAATGCCTAGGCATTTGGTGTAGGAGAGGGGCAAATATCAATATTATTTTTATTAATGTTTTAAGATGGGATAATGCATTTCGGTTGACTTTTTTAGCCATGCAGTTACGCAGAATGGTTTATAAATGCTCATAAAGCAATTTAAGGTGGTTTTCCAGGGACTCTGGTGAGAGGAAAGAAGAACAGCATGGCTTTACTGGGTAACTAAACATACCCTGCGTTCTGGTCTCAGGCCTGAGCCTACCTCACCTTCCTTACTTTGTACCCATCTCTCCTTTCCTACTTGAAGGGACAACCTAGGCAAAACAAACAAACAAAGCAAAACAAGAAAAGTAGCCCTGATGTTAATGGAAGTTTCTGAAATATTCCAAATATGAAAGGGGCCTCCATGCTTTTCTCCGGCTCTGCCAGGTCCTTTGGTCCATCAGGCCCAAGCTCCTCTGCACAGGGCAAGGCTGAGACCCGGGAGGCCGGGTGCAATAAGAGTGTGCCACGTAGACGGTAGAGCTGGTGGGCCAGGGTGGCAGTGGGACTTTTCCTGGTCTGTTCCAACCTTTTATTACACATTTTGGTATAATATAGTGCTTCTCAAGCCTCAGGGTTTTAGCATCTGGTTAAGCACTATCTACCCAGATTCCGTCCCTTGTGATTTTCAAGGCCTCCAAGAATAATCAGTAGTTCTCTCTCTGCCATAGTCTGGGGGCAGGAAGGTCAGGAAGGAAGGACGGTCTGAGACGAAAGGAGGTTGACAGGCAGAGGGAGGCTGGCAGTTAGATCAAGATTTTAAGAGTGGGTTTAAATGCAATTTTTAGGGTACTGATGCATGCTCAGGACAGACTCCATCAGGGTAAGATAGAAGGATGTCCCTAAAAATACGTCCTGATTTTGCCTTTGGTCAGTCTCCTGTGATTCTGTATCAGAGAGAGAGAGAGATACAGATTTTAAATAGTAATAATTTCATATTATTTAAAACACTTTTTAAGATTATACAATTAAAGCCTCGTCCTGTATCTGTCCCCTTCTTGTTTCCCTTGCCCTGTACTCTTAGAGTTGACCACTTTTCGTTTCCAATGTATCTTTCCAGTATCTCTTTATGCAAAAATGTATTTCTAATTTCCCACTCTTTGTGCACAAAAAGTAGCATACTATATACTTGGTTCAGTAGCTTGCTTTTTTTTTTTGTTCCTTTGGCCGTGCCATGTGGCACGTGGGATCTTGGTTCCCCGACCAGGGATGAAGCCCCCACCCCTGCAGTGGAAGCACGAGTCTTAACCACTGGACCGCCAGGGAATGCCCACACCTTTACGCTTGGTGTCTCCACAGTCCTCAGTTCGCCCCTTCGCAGGTGTTATCTACCTGCCTGCCAAGCATCTCCTTTTGGATGGTCGACAGCTGTGCTCTCCAACGCCGTCGCCACTAGTCACATGAACTATCAATTAAAATTCAGTCAACTAGCTGCATTTCAAGGTCTCAGAAGCCATATGTGGCTCATGCCTACCATACTGGACAGCACGGATAAAGAACACTTCATCATTCCAGAATGTTCTGTCAGAGAATGTGGGTCCACAGAAATCTCAACTTTGGGTTCCAAAAATGTAACCGTCTTCTCACCAGGTGTCATTCCCTGGGGAAGTTGTGCTTGTCCCACTTCCCCATCAGAATGTCAGTAGCTTGGGGGCAGGGCTGTGACGTTTCTGTTCATCCCTAGTGCCTACCTACCTGGTGCAGTGCCAAGGACATCACACATGTTCAGTCAACGTGGGATGGAAACATGAGTGATAGGAGACTGAGGCCCAGACTCTAAGGGTCCCCAAGGTCATAATTAGTATCGGCTGAGCTGTTGTTTGAACCTGGGTTAGTTTAATTCCCCAGTAAGGACATAATATGTGACTTTTGTTAACTTTCATTTTCAAAATTTTGTATCAGAGTCACTGAAAATGAAACTTTTAACGATTAGACTGGAGGAAGCCTTTCCCCCCTTTTGATTTTTCCAGGAAGCTCCTGGATATCCAGACCCTAAAGACCCCCTGGGACCCTCAGAGAAATTCTGAGAACTGTACGGAGAAGCCTTCACCCTCTGGGCTCCAGAAACCAAGAGTTTTGTGTCAGTCTGGAAATACACTGAATTAGTTTGCTTGGGCTGCCATAACAAAGTACCACGGACTGGGTGGCTTGAACAGAAATTTATTTCTCACAGTTCTGGAGGCTAGAAGTCCAAGATCAAGGTGTAGGCAGGTTTGGTTTCTCCTGAGGCCTCTCTCCGTGGCCTACAGATGGCCATCCTCTCCCTGTGTCATCTGTGAGAAGTCTGTGTCCTAATCTCTCTTATAAGGAGGATTAGGGTGGACCCTAATCTAGGCAGATTGGATTAGGGCCCATCCTAAAGGCCTCAGTTTAACTTAATCACCTCTTTAATACATCTGCAGATCCTGTCACATTCTGAGGTACTGGGGATTAGGGCTTCAACATAAGGCATTGGGGGGTGGGGTGAGGAGGACAGGTCAGCCCCAGCACACACTGCCCCCTAGAGGGTAGACCTGGAGTCTATTCTTGTCCACATTTCTCTGGGATGAAGAGACAACAATTAATATGATGCTTTTCAAATCACAGACTGCTTTTATTCTATAGATGAAAATGAAAGACTCCAGCTTTGATAAAGGTTGGTCTGTGTTGTCGTTCAAAACACAAGATGCAGTTCAGATGGTATGGAGTGAAGAGTCTTCTTAAGGAAAAAAAAGCAAATAGAGGGAATTCCGTGGCAGTCCAGTTCTTAGGACTGCGCTTTCACTGCCCAGGACGTGGGTTCAATCCCTGGTCAGCAAGCCGTGTGGCACAGCCGGAAAAAGAAAGAAAGAAGGAAAGAAGTACAGTGCCTGCCAACACAGGGGACACGGTTTCGAGCCCTGGTCCGGGAAGATCCCACATGCCGCGGAGCAACTAAGCCCGTGCGCCACAGCTACTGAGCCTGCGCTCTAGAGCCCGTGAGCTACAACTACTGAGCCCGCGTGCCACAACTAATGAAGCCCGGACGCCTAGAGCCCGTGCTCCGCAACAAGAGAAGCCACCGCAATGAGAAGCCCGCGCACTGCAACGAATAGTAGCCCCCTCTCGCAGCAACTAGAGAAAGCCTGTGCGCAGCAACGAAGACCCAACACAGCCAAAAATAAATAAATTTAATTAATTTTGTAAAATTAATTTTTAAAAAATGAGAAAGAAGGCCCCTTAATCTTCAACCTGTCAGAGATACTCACTGTAAGATTCTTTTCCATTTATTTTTCAAAAGCAGGACACAGCATTGTAAATCAGCTATACTATAATATAAAATAAAAATTAAAAAAAAAACAAACAAACAGGATTGGGACTTCCCTAGCCGTTCCGTGGTTAGAACTCCGTGCTTCCACTGCAGGGGGCATGGGTTCGGTCCCCGGTGGGGGAACTAAGATCCCACATGCCGCACGGTGTGGCCTAAATAAATAAATAAACAGGATCATCCTGTATACATTTTTTATTTTTATTTATTTATATTTATTTATTTATTTTTGCGGTACGCGGGCCTCTCACTGCTGTGGCCTCTCCCGTTGCGGAGCACAGGCTCCGGACGCGCAGGCTCAGCGGCCACGGCTCACGGGCACAGCCGCTCCGCAGCATGTGGGATCGTCCCGGACCGGGGCACGAACCCGTGTCCCCTGCATCGGCAGGCGGACTCTCAACCACTGCGCCACCAGGGAAGCCCTACACTGTTTTTAAAATCTGCTTTTCCACTTACTATATCATGCACACTTGTCTGATTTATTTTTTAAAATCTTAGTAATCACTCTAAAGAATTCTATCACGTGGATGTGGCTGAATTTGTTTAATAGGGCATCATATGGATAATTTAACTATGATGATGTGGGTTGAAAAAAATTTATTAAAGGAATGGAAATAATACCAAACGACACATGATAAACGTAATTAATATGATTTTTGACTTTGATTTTGGAGAATAAACAACACAAATAGCTTCCACGCATCAAACCCAGCTCTGACCACACCTGTGCCGTCTTCTTTCTGCACAACTTTCGTGAAGCTCGACCAGGATCCATTTGTGGGTCCGGGTAAAGTGGCTGGGATCACGAGGAAGTGAGGTGAGGTGAGGTGTGGTTTTTATGGTGTAATTTGAGGAGAGCCATGTGCATCTCTCTAGCTCTATCCAGACATGAAATATTTCCACCAAGAGATTCATTCCTGAAGGTCAACAAATGAGTCCTGTCTCTTGAGAAATGTAAATATCCCTGAAAGGGCAGGCACGTGTGTAAGATCACTGTCTGTCTTTCACCTTCGGGACTTCTAAGAAGTTTCCTTTATCCAGAGTGACCTCAACAGCTTGGGAACGGGAGATACCTAAAGGCACAGAGCTCTCTAGAAGCCTGTGGGAGGCTGAGGTTCTGATCCTTTATGGTCTTTGATAGTTAGGGTCTGGAGGGAATAAGCCGGTCTGATCTCCAGATACCCTCTCAGCAGTGTGTGCTGAGCGGGCCGCCCGAAGGCTGCTTTCCTGTCTCCAAGGGACTCCGTCCTACCTTCCTCCCACCCCTCTGAGCCCAGCTGGACTGACCCTCCAATCCAACATAGTCCTGTCTTTCTTTGAGTTCTTATCTTTGCTAATGGTACCACCAATCGTTCAGCTGTCAAAGTTCTGTGATTTTTGTCTCCTCTCTCACCTCACAGCCAACTTAGTCACCATTTCTGTTGACTTTGCTTCTGGACTATTTCCTGGACCCCTTCCCTCATCCTCAGCCTCAGGACCACTACCCTGACTCTCCAATCCAGCCCTAACACCTGCAGTCCAGTCGAGGGGGGTCTTTCTGATGGAGGTGCCGATTTTGTCACACTTGTGTCCCAAGGGCCCTTTGGATGCCCCCTCTTCAGCACGGGATACAGTGATCTTCACAACTGGCACTGCTGCTGTAATCCATCCTCCCCGCCTCCTGTTCTCCAGCCACACCAGCTTACTAGACTTTTCCTAAACTCCCCTAGTGTACAGGCTACCAGCCTTAGTGAGTCTTCCAGACTCAATTCAGCGAACTCTCATTTATCCTTCAAGAGCTAGAGTACGTCGCCTCTGCAACCTGGATTTCACTGTGCATTTCCTGGGGTTCCCCTATGGTGCTCAAAGCTCACGGACACAACAAATGGTTGTTACACTAAGTAGCCAGTGCTTACCGTTTGTGTGTCATTCGGTGCCTGCACACTGTCCTGCGCTGCAGACTTTTCATGTGGAGGAGGTGTGACCAAGCCCTGACGAGACCCATCATTTAACAAGCAGACCAGAATTTATATCCAAATGAGACCTGCTTCCTTCAGTCTTCACCTTAAGAGATTGGATACTTTGTCCAGTGATGCTGTGATCACTCAAAACACCTTTGGAACACCTCTTGGAAACAACTTCAGCACTTATAGCACTTCAAGATCCTCTGTGGTAGTAGGTTTCTGTTTTTTTTTTTTTTTTTTTTTTTTGGTTTTAACTTAACATTTATTACGCATTTATCTATCCCAGGCACCAAGCTGGAGCTGGGTGAAAGATAAGATAAATTGGACATTTACTGTGTCTCCAAGGAAGTTTCTGTTTGGTAAGGGAGATAAGATCTGGACCCCAGGACAATACAGGGTTAAGTGATAAGGCTGAGGTTGGATCTGATTTTTGGAAAAGGGCAGAAGTCCTTTGGTTTCAACTTCCCAACAAGGTGGATGACAGAGGTATGTGATTACACCCTGCATTAAGCCAGTGTGTTCTGAAGACTTCCAAACAGAAGCCCAGTGATACAGCCCAAATGCGATACAGTGACCTCCACAACTGGCACCGCTGTTGTAATCCATCACGAGACTAAACCCACCTGGCGTGTTTAAGACCCGGACTCCCCACTTTCTGGCGATGCTCCTCCACAGACCGAGTTTTCCCAGCTAAATGGAAAGCTCTGGAAGGGCAGGTGCTGAGGTCTTCTCCTTCACTATTTTCACAGTGTCTGGTGGGCGCATAACAGATGTGGGATAAGTGTTAGACGCGTCTCCTGCCGTGCCACACGCCCGTCACTTCGGGCATCCTCTCCCCACGTGCGCCGCTCTCCGCGGTGACAGCGTCGCAGGTCCGCGCGGGGCGGAAGGGAACGGCTGAAAGGAACGTGCGGGGAGGGCACGCATGTGTGCGCGGAGCTCCTGCGTCCTGGGCCCGGGAGCGGGGTCCCCGGTGGGCACCGCGGGGAAGGGAGCAGCTGCCCGCGCGCCGGACGTCCGCCCTCGACCGTCCTTTTGGGGCCGGCGCGGAGGGAGAGGCGTGCTGGCGGCCGGGCGCGAGGCCAGAGGCCGGCGCGCGGGTCAGGGGGAAGGGTTCCGGCCTCGGCCGAGAGCGGGGGGCTGGCCAGGACCGGCGGGAAGCCGGGCCAGGGGAGGAGGAAGAGAGTCTGGGCCGAGATCAAAGGGGAAGCACGTGTGCGGGGCGGTGGCCGAAGCTGGAGCAGGACGCCGAGGTCGCAGCCTAGTCCCCGCGGCCGCCCCCCGCCGGCGCCGCCCGCCCCGCGCCCGCGGCCCCTCCCCGCGTCCCAGTCTCCTCCCCGAGGGCTCGGGGCCGGGCCGCCACTCCCTCCAGCTCCCGCCCTCGGCCGCGCGCATCTCATTCCAACCCTCATTCCTCACATTCCAGGCTTCCTCCTTTCAAACCCCAGGCCGGGGGCGGGGAGGGCCCGCAGCTCCCGGCTCCGCCGTGCGGCCGCGTCCCCCAGGTGAGTGGCCCCGGCGCCGCGCCCCTCTGCCGCTCCCCTGGCGCTCTCTTCTTCCGGCCTTGGACCTGCGCTCCGGGCCCGCCTTGCCCCCCCTCCGACTTCCCTCCCTTCCGCCCTCCTGCGCGCGCTCGGTTCCCCCGGCTCCCTTCCTCTCCCGTTGACTCACCCCGCCAGGAATAGGGATCGCCCGTGCTTTCCCGTCAGTCCCCTTCTGGGAAAACTCCTCCCTCCGCGAGCCCCGCTCCGCCCGGCTCCGCGCACCGGCCACCGCGCGCCGGACCCCGCGCACCGACTACCGTGCACCGGGCACCGCGCACCGAGTACCGCGCGCCGGCGCGGCGACCTGGGCTCGGGGCGGCGCGGGGTCGGCTCCGTCCCGCGACCCGCCTTCCTCCCCGTCCAGCCGATCGGCCCCGGTTCCGGAGCCCGGGTCTCCGGTCGCTGACCCCCCGTTGTCCCTGCAGCGCCCTCGCCGGCCTCCCGGGACCTCAGCGGAGCCGCGGCTGGAAGAGCGGCGCCGGGGCGGACTCCGCGGGACTGGCCCCGCGCGCCCGCCCACCTCCCCGCACCCTGGGACCGGTAAGGCGGCGGCGCGGGAGGAGCTCTCACCCGGGACCGGACTAGGTGGCGAGTCGGGCACGTGGAGGCGCGCGGACCGCAGGGCCGTGGTGGGCGAGAGGGCCGGGGGGCGGGGAAGGGGAGCGCGCGGAGCCGAAAGGACCGGAGGCGGAGCCGAGGACGCCGGCGGCAGGAGAGACCCGGCACCCGCGCCTCTTTTCTGCTGGGCGCCTCTCGGGCTCGGAAGAAGAGCCCTGGAGGTGGGTGCCTTGGCGGTTTGCAGTGCCGAGGCTTTGCGACAGCGGAGGGGACCTCGGCAAAAGGTCCCCGCTCCCCAGCGCTTGAGGAGCCTGGTGCGTTCTACGCTGGGGACCAGCGAGTCTGGGGAGCAGAGCTCCCGGACCCCGAAGCGGATATTTCCCCGGCGGGTGGGCCGACCCGGGACTCGCGCCTCCGTGTACTCGTGTGTCAGGGGGTTCGGGCCAGACCCGGAGGGTAAGTGTGGCGTCTGGCTGTCCTGCCTCCTTAGCTTCGAGTGTATGTGAGGGTGACACCGGCTCACAGATGACTCACCTGGCTTCCAGGAGGCGGATTTGTTTGTGTTGAACGGGAGCGCGTTTCCACTCGAGAAGAGTGCTGTTTGTCTGAGAGCTGAGTGTTTCTGAGCACTTGCGAGATGCCACGTCTCCCAGCGTGCGTTTTCCCCGCGAGGATGCTGTTCCTGGGCGAGACTGTCCTTGCTCCCTGCCGAAGCGGGGGCAGGAGACAGTGTCGCTGGTGGTGTGTGTACGGGAGTAGTTGGCTGTGGGAGTGTGTGGCCCCCAGGCTCCACTCGCCCTGGACCCGCGGAGCTGGAAGGAAGCTGTCCACACCTGCCTCTTCCAGGCAGCTGTCTTTCTAGGGAGGTCGGTTTTGTTCCGCCTGGGCAGAAAGTTAAGGGAAGTTGAGATTCTTGCCTTTCGTGACGGTAGTGAGATTTGGGGCTGTTTGTGGGGTTGGACCCCCCAGAAAGAGACCATTTCGAATCTTGAGATTTGTGTAAACGGGGCTTTACTTTACTTATTTATTTTTAACTTTTAAAAAATGTTATGCAGTTTTTAGAGGTAACTTTCCATTTCCAGTTACAACAAAATATGGGCTCTACTCCCTGTGTTGTACAACACATCCTTGTAGCCTGTGGTACGCTCAATAGTTTGTACCTCCCCTCCCCCGCCCCTAAATTGCCCCGCCCCCCCCCCACTGGCAACCACCAGTTTGCTCATATCTGTATCTGTGAGTCCTCTTCTTTGTTATATTCACTAGTCTGTTGTTTAAGTTCCACACGTAAGTGACATCACACAGTATTTGTCTAGACAGTGCTTTTAAATTTGGCCCCAAGAACGAGGAGGAATCGAACTACTCTCTCCTGGTCCAGCTCTCCTTAGAGCTGCCGGGGCAGTCAAAAGGAAGAATCCCCCTCCCTGGAGACTTGCTAGACCAGGAGGCACTGTCCTGAGCATTGCAGAGACGCTTTCGTGCCAGCCTGGGAGGGAAGGCTGCCTCTGATTTGCCGGTTGACCTGTGAGGAGAACCTTGTGGGGTATCTCTGTTTCCCCATCTCTTCCTTTCTGCTTTGCTTTCAGTTTTATCTCCATTGGGGTTTCACCATGTGAAACATTTTAGAGGAGGGAGCTGGGTAGGGCGAGAGCCACAATGCCCAGGAGATTGGCCGCAGTGTGAGATTGACAGCGCGTGGTGGGGATGGGCGGGGTGAACGCAGGCCGACCCCTTATCGAGTTCTTTCTTCATTCTCACAGCCACATGCTGTGGGCATAATGTTTATGGCTTCTTGAAAGGAAGGGACCAGACACTGCCAGGGGGTGGGGACTCGCCGCCCCTCCTCCACGCACCCTGAGGACACAGGTGTGCTGCTGGGGGCCACCTACCCCCTCACCGGCTCAGGCCATGTGTGGGTGGGGCTTCGAGGGCGTCTGGTCTAAAGATGGAGTAGAGCGGGTTCAGGTTTGGGGTCACACGTACCAGGGTATAAATCCTGACAGTTACTCGCTACCTTTAAGGCTTCAGGCTTGGTTTCCTGATGAGTAATATGGGAGGAGTTCATTAGTATCTATCGGAAAAGTTGGTGGTGAAAATTCAGTGTTTGCAGAGCACCTCGCACCGTGCCTGGCACAGCCAGAGGCGCAGCAGCCAGTGTTTCCTAAGCCTGTTTCAGCCTAGAACCCCTTTTTTCCTGGGAACTTCTCTGAACACCCTTTGCTAAACCCTGCCCTGCCATTCATGTTTATTTAGCCAAATGGCTTGAGCGTTTGCTGTACGCCAGGCCCTACAGGCTTCTTCCCTCAGACTTAGGAACCAGGGTCGCTAGTGGCCCAGGTGGAGGTGGGAGCCTGGCTTTGTCACCGCAGAGCACAGGGTCTCCAACTCCTATGTTCTAATTACCGTTTTGCCTTGACCCCAGGGTGAACTCGCTGAACATTAGTGAACTCTAATGTCAGCACCTAACTCGCTCATTTTATTTTTATTTATCTATTATTTTTTTCCGGTACGCGGGCCTCTCACTGCTGTGGCCTCACCCATTGTGGAGCACAGGCTCCGGACGCGCAGGCTCAGCGGCCATGGCTTACGGGCCCAGCCGCTCCGCGGCATGTGGGATCCTCCCGGACCGGGGCACGAACCCGTGTCCCCTGCATCGGCAGGTGGACTCCCAACTACTGTGCCACCAGGGAAGCCCACTCGCTCATTTTAGAGGTGAGGGGCAGCCACTACAGAGAACAGCATGGAGCTTCCTTAAAAAACTAAAAATATATGGTCCAGCAATCCCATTCCTGGCATATATCCAGAGAAAACTGTAATTCGAAATGATACATGTACCCCAGTGTTCATAGCAGCACTATTTACAATAGCCAAGACATGGAAGCAGCTTAAATGTCCATTGACAGATGAATGTGTAAAGAAGATGTGGTACATATATACAGTGGAATACTACTCAGCCATGAAAAAGAATGAAATAATGCCATTTGCAGCAACATGGGTGGACCTAGAGATTATCATGCTAAGTGAAGTAAGTCAGACAGAGAAAGACAAATACCATATGATATCACTTATATGTGGAATCTAAAAAATGGTACAAAAGAACTTATTTACAAAACAGGAATAGACTCACAGACATAGAAAACAAACTTACGCTTACCAAAGGGGAAGGGGGTGGGGGAGGGATAAATTAGGAGTTTGGGATTAGCAGATATACACTGCTCTATATAAAATAGATAAACAACAGGACCTACTGTATAGCACAGGGAACTATATTCAGTATCTTGGAGTAACCTATAATGGAAAAGAATCTAAAAAAGAATATATATACATACACACACAAAATAACTGAATCACTTTGCTGTACACCTGAAACTAATACAATGTTGTAAGTCAACAATATTTCAATAAAAATGTTAAAAATAATAAAAATAAAGATGGGAAACTGAAGCCCTAGTGGGACAGTAGCTTGCTTAAGGTCACACAGCTGGTGAGTGGACAGCTGGGACTGGAGTCCACCCTGGTCCATTCTGGTCCACTCTGTCTCCTGCACCGTCTCCTGCTCTGTGGGTCCCAATGCCCAGACTCCTGGCCACCTTCGTCTAACAGGCGTGGAGGCTGGCGCACTGTGCCTCCTGCCTTCCTTTGCCCCCTGTGACCCTTTGCTGGCAGGAGTTGGGACCACAGCTCCCTTTAAGGCTCTGAAACTGTAGCTGAACAGCTGCTGTCTGGGGGGGCCCCCCCTTCCCCCTAGGGTGTGGCCAGTTCAGGGGCCCAGGTGGAGATGGGGCAGGGCTGTGTAGCCAGGCGTAGTCTCCAGCTCCTAGGCTCTCATTCCAGCTTTGCCTTGACGGCTTCTGAAGTGACAGTTCTTCGCACGCTTTTGGTTTTTCCATGTAGATATTAGGGATATGGGCTTGGAGCCCTCAGCTGTAGCGACTGGCCCTTTGGGAGCATTTCCACCAGAATCCCAGCCCCCAAGGGCCTTGCCCAACATCCTCCAGCCTTCAATACATCAGGATGGGCCCGGCTCCCTGCAGTGCGGACTGCGGAGGGTGGGCGGGCCCCCATGGGTGGGGACTCGGCTTCCTTTGACCCAAACTTCACTCGAACAATAGACTTCAGAGGAGTCACCAGGGGCAGGAAATGGGAGCTGTGCGGAGGCTGGGTGACCCTCGTGGGGGAGGGGATGCATATCCGGCCTGAAGGAAAGGCAGGGTGTTGGGGGCAGTGCGAAGGGCACTGGGGAGGAGCCGGTGACACACAGGGTGGGCCTCTCCTCTGCAGGGGCCCTGTTGACTCAGAGAAGCCTGAGCTGCTGAAGCCCATGCTCTGGCTGAACCCTCTGCTTTGCCTTCTCAGCCGAGGTGTCTAGTGTCTGCTGGCCTGGCCCACCCCTGCCAGAGCTGCGCTGCGTTCCCTCAAGCCCCCGAGATGTTTGCGTGCATTGTCCCGCGAACCCCCCAGGATAAAAGACCGCTCGTGTTCCTCCCCGGCTGATGGCCATCTTGGCGTTGAGCGTTGAGTAATAGTTGACTGGGCCGTGGGCAGAGCTCCAGGTGGGGAAGCAGCCGGCCTGGGTCAGCTGGACAACAGAAAGGGATTTTTCTGAGCTACAGTCAGAACAGGAGGACAACGGGGGCAGGCTGGGGGGCAGGTGACGGAATGCTCTCCCAGGTGAAGCGCCCTTACCACGCCCTCATCTTTGTCAGAGTAGAGCAGACCTGTGAGAGGGGCGAAGGCCAACCTTGGACGAGTGCGTTGGACCACACTTGAGTCGCGTTTCCTGAGCTCAGGTGGCCAGATTCTCACAGATCGCGTTTTGGGGACCTGAGAGAAGCTTCTGGGATCTGGGAGGAGGTGAGGACGGCAGGATAGCAAATGCTGTCCTGGTTCATCTCTTCAAGGGGGCAAGACCGGGGTCCTGAAATGGCCGGCTGGTAAGCTTCTTATCCATCCCTGGCCAAATTCCAGGTCAGATATTTGAACATACAGTCTGTGGGGACATCAGAAATGAAGTTGAGGTAACTAGTGGCCAACATGGGCTCACTCTACCAAGTCGTGGGAAGATAACCTAATTTGGGTTCAGGAGAATTGAGTGTGTTCTGGCTGATGGCAGCCGTTAAGATGGATTTGTGACCGGTTGAAAGACCACCCTGGGTACTGAGCTCACGTCACCCTGGGGCGAGGTCTCTAGTGATGTATGTCACATCTTTTTTGGCTTTGCCCTCTATCAGTTCTGTGCATGTTTAGGATAACAAACCTATTGGATGACAGAACCAGGATTCAAAATCCTTTCAATTGACTAAAATGCTGAGATTAAGCAGAACCCTGAAATTAAAATAAATTTTCAGTTAAGATTAATACATGCTCATTATAGAACACCAGGAAAATAAAGAAATATATAAAGGAGAACATAAAATGGTACATAGTGCCACAACTCAGGGATGAGTACCGTTAATATTTTGGTATATGTTCCTCCAAACTTGTGTTCATGCAAGTCTATATATTTTAACATAATTGCAATTATACTCTATTCTGTTTTTTTTAACTACTCTATACTATAGAGTGAGTATATAAATTATTGAAAACCGTAATTTTAAGGATCTGAATAATATTACATCATATGACAATACCTTATTTAACTGTGCTGTACTGGACTTTTAAAAAAATTGTTTTCAATTTTTAGCCATTCAAAATAACTTGACATCTAGCGATATTAAACATGTCTTCATATCTCAAGATGAAACCTAAAAAGTTTATGTGTAAAATCCTGCATTTAAGTTTGGAATATCAATTATATAGAATAGGAACTTACTGTCCATTCTTGTGGGGAAAAAAAAAAACTTGGGGTTTTTGGTTGATGAAGGAAGGGGAAGGGAAATGAGCATTTATTAAGTGCCTACTGGATGCCAGGTGTTATTCTAAACATCTCTCTCGACATCTCTCTTTTAATCTTCACAGCAGCCCTGCGAGATGGGGTTTGTTATTATTTTTTGAACCTCTCCTTTACAGAGGAGGAAGAAGCTACACAGAGATTAATGCGGGGTTTAAGTTTGTACCCGGGTCCATCACGCACTTCCCTTTGGGCCCTGTGGTGTGCGGAGCCTGCGTCAGAAAGGCTTGAGTCCAGTGCAGTGCTCCGGCCACACTGGGAGCCTCCTCTGGTTTTGGAGGTTGGACACACCGGACCTAGGAAGCACTGAGCTTCGAGCATCTCAGCCGAGTTTGGAGCGGGGGTGGGTGTTGGCATTTCTCTCCCAGGAGGCAGCCCTCCTTGCAGGGACAGCAGATCCATCCGTGGTTTCAGGAGGCAGGACCAGGTGGAACTACACAGAATTTCTGTTTCTGTGCAGAACTGGTTAGGGATGCTTCGCCGGACATCTCTGCGCTGGATGGGAGGTGGGATCAGATGACCTCTGGGGCCTCTGCCTCCCCCTTATGGCCCTGGCCTCAGTTTCTCCACATGTGGCAGGTGGGGACCCCACTAGGCGAGGAGGGAGGTGTTTTCCCACTTTGGCCCTCGGGGAGATCCATCCTGCCGGAGGCGAGGTTGAGAGATGTGGGGGAAGGAGCAGTGTCCCAGCGGGTGGAGGATGCAGCACGGGGAGGTGTGGGTGGCATTGCCTGGCCCGTGTCACCCTTGTGCAAGCTGAGTGGACGGGCGTCAGGGTCAGGGGAAGATGCCCCAGCGTCGGGTAGCGGCTGCGAGCACAGACTCCGGAGTGGTGCTATCCGCTGGGAATGTGAAATTGTATGTGAGCTGGGAGCCACATTTAAGAGGCGCAAAGAAGCTAGTCAAATGAATTTTTTTGTTAACTTTTTATTTTACATTGGAGTAGAGTTGATTAACAATGTTGTGATAGTTTCAGGTGTACAGCACAGTGATTCAGTTATACATTTTCCCATTAGGTTGTTAATATAATAGTGAGCAGAGTTCCCTGTGCTATACAGTAGGTCCTTGTTGGTTATCCATTTTAAATATAGCTGTGTGTACGTGTCGATCCCAAACTCCCTAACTGTCCCTTCCCCCACCCTTCCCTAGTGAAATGAATTTTAATAATATTTTCTATTAAACTACAGTGTCTAAAATATTATCGCTTAACGTGTAATCAATAGTAAAACAATATTAATGAGATAGTTGACATTGTTTTTCGTAAAAAGGGTTGGGATCCAGCCCGTGTTTTACACTCAACGGCACGTCTCTATTGCACCGGCCACGCTTCAAGTGCCCACTAGCCGTGGCCAGTGTTTGGACAGTAAAGCTTCACAGCCAGCCAGCCTGCCTGCCTGGGTTTGAAGCCCCTACCTGCTGCTCTTCAGCTATGTGGCCTTGGGCAAGTTTCCAGGCTGCAGTGTGTCTTATTCCCCCCCACACACTTTTTTTTTTTTTTTGCCCAGCCACGTGGTTTGCGGGATCTTAGTTCCGACCAGGGATCCAACCCGTGCCCCCTGCAGTGGAAGCGTGGAGTCCTAACCACTGGACCGCCAGGGAAGTCCCTTATTTTCCCCGCTTATTAATGGGGGCAATACTAATAACAGTGCCACCCCCATACGGTTGATGTGAAGGTTAAATTAGGCAATATCCATAAAGCGCTTGGTTTCTTTGCCGGGCACATATTAAACACTGTATAAGTGTTTATCAGGTAAATGACCTATAACTGGTCCTTAACCCCTGGAGAGGCAGTGCTGTGCTTGGGAAAGCCCAGCCATAGAGGGGCCCCGTGGTCCCTGCCGGTGCCCATAGTTCTACAGAGTGAAATGGATTCAGATCAGATGGGCTGGTCGGTTGTTGCTGCACAGAGGGCCACCTCCTGGGAGAGAAATGCCAGCCCCCGATGATGGCACAGGGTCCCGTCCCTCAACAGGTGTGTCCTGAGCCTCTGTCTCCTCGGGGCTCGGAGCTGTGCTTCGTGGCAAGGAGGAAGAAAAGCGTCCTGGAAAATCGCGTGACCTCGTGTCGACTTGGAGGTTTGAGTGCTTCCGACACCCCCCGCGGAGCTCCGCCAGCCGCAGCAGCGCCAGCTCTCCTTGGCATCAGCCTCCTCCGCTGCACCTGCCCTCAGTGGTCACAGAGCACCCACGGTGTGCCCGGCCTGTGCCAGGTGCAGCGGGGGCACGTGGCAGGTGCTCAAGGAGCGTGCGATCCAGCAGGGGAGACGGACTGAGTAACGAATGCTGAGAGCCTGCGGGGTGCTTGAAGGGCCAATGAGAAGCACAGACAAGGGACTTCCCTGGCGGTCCAGGGGTTAGGGCTCCGCACTTCCACTGCAGGGGGCACGGGATCCATCCCTGGTTGGGGAACTAAGATCCCGCGTGCTGCATGGTGCGGCCAAGAAAGAAAGAAAGAAAGAAGGAAAGCAGCAGCAGCAGAGCAAGTGCAGAGGGGATGCCTGGTAAAGAGGATTCATCCTGAAGGGGCTGGGAGCAGTCAGGGAAGGCTTCATGGAAGAGGAGCCACTTGCGCTGGCTTTGAAGGATGGGTAGGTTTTTGACAGCTGAGTGTGTACATGTGTAAAAGGGACAGAGAGAAGGAGAGAGGGAGGAAGGAAGAGGGCAGGAGAAATATCTGTGAGAAGACAGAAAAAGTAGTGATTTCAGGGCTGTGGGCATGAAATGACTAGAGGAGGGACTTTATGAACACGGTCCATTTTCCGGGTACTCTGGGTAGAATAAGGAGGACTTGTTAAAAGTTTCGTTTTTAATTTACATGCAGCCGAGTTTACTCCTTGTGATGTGTAGTCCTATGAGCTTTGACATATGCACGGAGTTGGGCGGTCGCCACCGCGGTCAGGGTCCACAACCGACCGTCTCCCCAGACGGCTCCTCAACGCTGCAGCCCCTTCGCCCCATGCCCACTCTGCCCTCCCGGATCTGTTCTCACTGCTGTGGTCTTGCCTTTTCTAGAACGTCAGGTGGAATCATACAGAGCGTCAGCTCTGCTGACGTCACTCAGCTGGATGCCCCCTTCGACCAGGTGGTGTGTGGGTCAGAAGTTAGTTCCCTTTCATTGCTGAGTCACAAGGACCCGTCATAGGGAATTTTATGGCGGTCCGGTGGTTAGGACTCCGAGCTTCCACTTCATGGGGCACAGGTTCGATTCCTGGTCGGGGAACTGAGATCCTGCATGCCATGTGATGTGGCCCCAAAACAAAAAATACAAAACAAAGGACCCCGTTATAGGGCGCCTCACTCTGTGCTTGGCCGTTTGCTGGTTGAAGGACTTTGGCCTGGTTTCCAGACTTTGACAATTTTGTAAAGCTGCTGTCGTCGCTGGTGTGCAGGTTTTTGTGCCAACACAGGTCTCCATTTCTCTTGGATAAATCCCTAGGAGTGGGATTGCTGGGTCACGCGATGCATGTATGTTTTAAGCTTTAAGGAACCGCCGAGCCGTTCTCCCACGCGCACGGTTCGGCCCTCCTCCCAGCAGAGCGTCAGGGCTCCATCACTCGGCGTCTTCAGCAGCGCTGGTGCTGTCAGGTTCCTTTCCGTCCTGTCTGTGCCATCCGCGTAGGTGTGGAGTAGAATCTCCTTGAGGTTTTAATGTGCATTTCCTTGAATGGCTACCACGTGGAACGTCCTTTCGGGTGCTATTTGCCATTCGTACAACTTCTCTGGTGAGATGTATGTCCAAATCCTTTGCCTGTTTTTTTCGTTCGATTGTTCTGTTATGAGAGTTCTTTAATATTCTGGATACAAGTCCCCTGTCAGACGTGTGATTTACAAATTTGGGGGAAGTTCACTTAAGGAGAAAATCTCCAAAAGAAGATGCTAGGTGTGGGCTAAGAGTTTGGTGTCTTAAGCCTTGGCCTTTCTTCAGGGCAAAGGTGGGACCGGGTTGAGGTGGGACATGGGGGTCCCCTAGAGAAAGACCTACGGAAGAGATGAAGGGACCGGGTCTTCCGTGAGGTCCCACTCCTGGCGCAGCAGCTGCTTCAGAACAGGAGGCCGCGGTGGTGTCTCGCTGGCCAGGCTGGCCGGGCCCATCAGAACAGGGAACGCTTGTGCACAGCCTGTGTGTCAGCCGCTTCCGTGGCCTTGTTTCCAAACTGGGCGAGCGTGCGTTCTGGAATTGGAGGCGGGGACTTGGCCGGGTGGCTGGAGTAAGGGCTGGGCGGGGGTGTGGCTGGTGCAGAGCGGAATCGGTGGGCTGGGTTTCTGGGTCAGGGTGGGTCTTCGCTGGTGTGACCTCAGCCTGGGGCCTGAGGGCCCTGCGCCATTGGAACTTCTACCCCGGTGCAGGCAGGGTGGCTCTGAGACAGAAGGACATTCCTATGAAAATGACCCAGGGTGGGGTGGGTGCTGCCTCTCTGTTAACCTCCGTCCAGCCTGGCCCTCGCCTGTGTCCTGGGGGCCATGGTGCTGCCAGATGCAGGGGTCTTCATTCTCTCCTGGGCAGGCCTTGCCCAGAGGTGATTAGAGAGCGGGCAGAGCTGAGGATGGGGCTTGCGTGCTGCTCCCTGGGGCTCCCCTGAGCCCTCGCCCCGCAGTGGCTCCCTGATGCCCTGGGCCAGGGCGGGGGCGGGGGGGGAGCTGAGCTGCAGGGGCACCGGTGCGGGCACAGCCCCAGTCCTGGCACGTGGGCACGGTCCTGCCCTCTGTGGGTGCAGCGGTGTAGGGGAGGCCCAGCTTGCTCAGGCCGTGCCTGGGGATTCGCCTTGTGAGGAGTTTCCAAGGCTCCAGGTCCTTGATGTCTTGTGAGATCTGGATTCCACAGGACAGGCCTGCCCAGAGGGAGCCCAGCGGGTTGGTGCGGTCCCTTGGCCTCCAGTACTTTTGTGACTTTTGTTTTATTTTAGAATCCTGGGAAGGGCCCAGAGGAGAAATAAATGCAAGGCTTACTCCTCCCATCTTTTTTTTTTTCTTCCAGCTTCCCCAAATGCATATTTATCTTTATTTATTTATTTTTGGCCGCCCTGTGCAGCTTGTGGGGTCTTAGTTCCCCGACTAGGGATTGAACCCGGGCCCTTGGCAGTGAGAGCGCCAAGTCCTAACCACTGGACTGCCAGGGAACTGCCTACTTTATTATTATTTTTTAAATGTATTTTATTGGAGTAGAGTTGATTTACAATGTTGTGTTACTTTCTGCTGTACAGCGAAGTGATTCAGTTATACATATATACAGTCTTTTCCACCTTTTTTTTAAAGTCAGTTTGTTGTTATTATTACTTTGAGCGGTTTTGGATTTACATAAAAGTTGAGCAGAAATTACACAGAATACCCTCCCTCCTCCCCGCTTTCTCCTTGCCCTGTGTGGCATATTTGTTACCTTGCTGGGCCAGGATTGATATGTTATTAACTAAAGTCCACAGTTTATGTTAGGGTCCGCTGTGTGAGTGGTGTGTTCTGTGGGTTTGGACACATGTCTCGTCACATGTCATGGTGGCATTTCAGCCCCAGGCGGAGTGGCTTCACTGCCCTGGGACTCCTGTGTCCCACCTGCTCATGCCTCCACTGATCTTCTGTTGTCCCCATGGTGTCACCTTCTCCGAATGCCGTGTGGTCTTTGTCATACAGTCTGCAGCCTTTCCACGTGCGGCTTCAGATGGGCTTCACTTAGGGATATGCCTCTAAGTTTCCTTCAAGTTTTCCCCTGACTTGAGAGCTCATTTCTTTTTCATCGTGAATGAGCTTCCCCTTTCCCCGCCTTTTCTCTTTGTAAGTGGGGACACCGAGGTCCAGAGAGGGAAAGTGTCCCCCACGAATCACGGCAAGGCTGAACGTGGGACCTGATTTCTTCTCCTTGTGAGATCAGAGGGGCTTCTGTGGCCCCAGTGGGTGGGGCAGAGGTGGAGGGCCTTGGACAGGCACTTCCTGGATGCCTTAGGGCTAGGCCCACAGACACCCACAGCCCTGGCTGCTGGGAGTGGGAGGACGGCTGGCGGTCCGCAGAGCTGAGGGGGGTGGGGCGCTGGAGCCCCACCCTCATTAACCCCCGCCCCTCTGGGGTGGGTGTCTGAGGGATGGGCTGGGGGCCTGTATCTCCTCAGAAATCTTATCTCCCCCTCCTTCTCTGAGGCTGCTCTGCCCCTCCCTGTTGACCCGTCCCTCTGGCCTGCTTCCCTCTTCACCGATTTCCTCCTTTCTGTGCCCCTCACTCTTCCTGCTGTTCACCTCCCCACTGTCCAGGGGAGGATGCTTCACACTGTCCTTGTCCCCCTCCCTCATCCCTCCATCACCCCTCTGTCATCCCTCCATCACCCCGCAAGGAGCCGCCTCTGTGCCATCCAGGATTGATCCTGATGCTCAAGATAGCCCCGTGAGGAGGAGGGACCTTATCCCCTCTGCGGTGTGTCTTCAAGGACACAGCCCCAGAGAGCGGAATGGCCCGGCCGGTGTGAGGCCCAGCCAGGCCTCTGGCGCCGGGCTGCACAGCGCCACCCTCCCGGCTGCCCCGGCTCCCTGTGGCTTTGGTTCCCACAGGCGCTCACACTGGGAAGGACTGTGGGTCCCCTCCTTTTGCCTTCTTCGCTTTCACCCCCTCCCCATCCTGTCCTGTCGAGAGGTATGATCAACGTTCCCCACTGAAAGGGGAGGGAGGGACGCGCTGCTGCCCTCCAGGGCTTTGCCTGTTTCATCACACTGGTCCTCCATCATCGCTCCGCAAAGGGTGTCTGCTCCCAGTTTGAGGTATGAGGAAACAGGAGCTTCGGGAGGTGAATGTGTAGCTGCTCAGAGGCAGACGTTAACCCAGGTCCTGGGACTTCCCTGGCGGTCCAGTGGTTAAGACTCCACGCTCCCAGTGCAGGGGGCCTGGGTTCGATCCCTGGTCAGGGAAGTCGATCCCGAATGCCGCAACTAAAGATCCCACGTGCCGCAACTACTGAGCCCACGTGCTGCAACGAAGACCCGGCGCAGCCAAATAAATAAATATTTAAACAAACAAACAACAAAACCCAGGTCATGTGACCCTGAACTTCTTCACAATAGACCAGACAGCCTGACGCCCAGCTTTCCCAGAGCTGTGTGCCTTCGGAGAGGAAGGGGCGCTGCCCGGCGCGAAGGGCGGTGGGGCGTTTGGGCCTCATGACCTCAGGTTCTGGGTGGTTTCGTTATTTGGCCTCTAGCAAGCCCCGGCTGGCCTTCTGAGTCACACGGAGGCCAGCTTTCTCCAGCTGGCTGCCGGGCCCTGCCCAGCCCATCCACTACCTGTGGGTTGTTTCTAACCTTCCCCTCCTTCCTTCCATCCTGGGGCTTTGCCCGCCTTCTCTCTCTGCATTTCTGGTTATACGTAGGCCACCTTCCTTTCTCTCCTGTATGCTGGGCTCCAGACTCCTGGAGTGACCCCCTCTCCCACCTCCATCCATTTCTTTTTCCCTTCTATCTCCTGGTGACCCTTTTTAAAAAACTTTGGTAGAACATGCACAACATAAAATGTACCTTTTTTTTTTTTTTTTTTTTGCGGTACGCGGGCCTCTCACTGTTGTGGCCTCTCCCGTTGCGGGGCACAGGCTCCAGACGCGCAGGCTCAGCGGCCATGGCTCACGGGCCATGGCCCGTGGGATCTACCCGGACCGGGGCACGAACCCGTGTCCCCCGCATCGGCAGGTGGACTCTCAACCACTGCGCCACCAGGGAAGCCCTCCCCCATTCCTTTTTAAAGCTGAGTAATAGTTCACTGTATGGATAGATGACCTTTTGTTTATTCCTTAGTCTGTTGAAGGACATTTGGGTTGTCTCCACCTTTTGGCTGCCTTGGGGCATGTCTTTCTCCACCAGGTGTGATTTTCCCAGGGTCTTGAGCTCAGTGTCTATTGAAATCCTCCCCCTCCCCCCAAGATGTTTACCTGTAATGGTTTAACGTGTTACTCTCCCTGGTGCACTGGATTCTTGTCATTCCTGATTCCTATAAAGTCACTGAGAACGTGAATTAGCAGGTACTGAACCAGTGTTCTGAGGGCAGACACGGGTTAGGTTCCTGTGAGCCTCTGGTCGCTACATTTTTGTCATCCATTTAATTCGTAATCTTGCTTTATGCGTGTTTCTGTTCAGAGACACCTAATTTAAATAGATTGTTGATTCATTACCATTGAACTCACGACCAACAGCACCGTCACTCCAGCCTGGACAAGGCTTATCTAACGCGTGTATTTTCTCCATAAGGCACATCACGACCTCCTTGCACTTGGGGACACCAGGCAGCCCCCCAGCACTGCACTTGGGGGCCATTTTAAACAGTGAGATCAACAACAAAAAGACAAAAATGGGAAAAGCATGGCACTAAATAGACCGGGAAAAGGACGGACGCTTGTTTGGGGTCTGAGCTGAAACTGGAAGGCAGGGTGGGCTGGCTTGACCTCAGGTGGACCACGGGTGATGGCCGCTCAGCGCAGGGACACGTCCGAGTGACCGGGAAGCACCGCCAGTGTCAGTTTGGGTTACGGATTCTAGTGAGTGAACGAATTTGCAAACACGGAATCTGTGACGGTTTTGTGGATAATAAGGGGTAGACTGTACTTGCATCGTTGCAGGGACCTCTGGACCCATAGACTGAAGTATGTTGAGGGCAGAACCGTGTCCTAGTGACCTCATACCCCGAGCCTGGCATATAGTAGGTAATTTCAGCTTTCCTGAGGCGTAACTGACATCTAGAACTATAAGATACTTCAAGGGTCTGGTGATTTGACGTGCGTATACATTGTGAAAGGGTCCCCTCCATCTAGTTAATTAGCACATCTCTCATCTCACATGTTTTTCTTTTGTGTGTGTGTGGGAGAACATTCAGCAACTGTAGTCACCATGTGAGACATTAGACCTCAGACCCTTCTTTCTCTCTCTCTCTCTCTCTCCGCCCCCCCCCCCCCCGTCTCCCTCTCTCCCCCTCCCTCTCCCTCTCCCTCTCTCTCTCTCCCTCTCTTCCTCCCTCCCTCCCTCCCTCCCAGCGTGGCACGTGGGATCTTAGTTCCTGACCAGGGATCGAACATGTGCCCCCTGCAGCGGAAGCGTGGAGTCCCAACCACTGGGCCGCCAGGGAGGTCCTCAGACCTTATTCTTAGAGCTGAACTTTTTTGTTCCCTTTTACGGACCTCTTCCATTTCCCTCCGCCCTCCGTAGATGTTTGTGGTTGGACTGGTGTCGGGAATTAAGTACAGAGGCCTGGCCTCAGCCGGAAAACAATGTGCGTGAACTCAGAGGCTGGAGGGAAGAGGGGGACGGGGCTGGAGGGAGGCTGGGGCCCACTGTTCCTGATCTCCCTTCCTGTTCTTGTCTAAGGAATGAGGTCCGGCCAGCGAAGGCTCAGAGATGACTGCCCCTGCCCTCCCCACCCTGGCACCCCAGAGGTCTCTGTCTGCTTCAGTGTGTGCAGTATTTTGTGGTCCTCGTAGAGCTGATCCAATCTCCAGAGTCTGGTCCGGTGAGACTAGCCAGGGTAATGATGGGAGAGCCATTTTTGTCCCAGCTCTGAAGTCTGTTGGATGAGGAAAATCCACACTGTCCAGTGCAGTGCTCTGTGGGTTCTGTAACAGCTGAGTCAGATTGGGCGAAGCACCTGGGGTTCAGAAACTAGACCCCACCTGCCCTGATAACCGGACCTCATAGATGAGTCCTGCAGCCTGAAGAAGGATCCCCGTTCTGGGGTTGAGGAGGAAGGGGACCCACTCCCTTCCTCCCAGATTACTTAGTCTCCACGCCCCGCCCCCCCAACCATACCCCATATCCCACATCTTCATGTATCTGGAAGATTGGGACGGGTTCCTGGAAGGAAACCCCAAGTTTTCTTTCCTTACAGCTTCTCAGTTATAGGGGTTGTTGGGATGAAGAAGGTGGTTCTTCCAAAGGCCTCCAGGAGAGGACCCTCAGCGTTAAGAGCTGAGGCCTCTGTGGGCAGGACGTGAGAACCCCATCCCAAGGGTCCTGTGTGGCTGGAACCTTTAACCTGGATGCCCGAGCTCTTGATCTTGTAACTGGGCGGGAGCCTCAGGCCCCGTCCTCATTGTCCCTCCCTAACTTTCTGGATGACGCCAGGCAAGTCCCATAAACTTCCCTAGCTCCTTCCAGTCTCCATCACTTCCAGTCTTGGGGGCAGGGCCATGGGGAGGAGGTTATAACATGTGTTGACGCCCAACGAGTCAGAGATGTTGTGATAAAACGGAAACGAGTAGTAGATTTGTCCTTGACCGAGGAAAGGAGATCAGTGGAAGAATTGACTCCTTAATTAAGGATGCCGTGTGCTGCTGAGTCCCCAACTTGGAGCCAGGAGTGGTGGGGGACACAGATGTAGGAGAAAATCACGTCCTCAAGTAGCTCACAGCCAGCAGGGGAAACAGGTGGGCACAGGTGCCATCACTTTTCCAGGACCAGGCGTTGCCGCGTTCTGAGTGGCATGTTGGGGGCTCCAGGCGTTAGGGGGAGTTGGGGGGGCTGAGTGATCACCGATGGCCGTGGAGGGCTACTGAAAGGGGTGGGCTTTGAGAGCAGGAGACAAGTCTTGAGGACACCACAGTGGACCAGGCAGGGGACTAGATCTGAGGTCACTCTCTCAGGGTGAGATACTGGTCCTCCTTGAGACTTGGGTTCTCCGTTTATAACCTGGGGATCACAGTTCCCTTCCTGTCCTGAAGGTGTTTTTTTTTTTTTTTTTGCCTCTCCCGTTGGGGAGCACAGGCTCCGGATGCGCAGGCTCAGCGGCCATGGCTCACGGGCCCAGCCGCTCCGTGGCATGTGGGATCTTCCCAGACCGGGGCACGAACCCGTGTCCCCTGCATCGGCAGGCGGACTCTCAACCACTGCGCCACCAGGGAAGCCCCTGAAGGTGTTTTTGAGAAGCGTATTATTCTCATTATTAGAAAGATCTTGATAAAAGCCAGGGTAAGTTCCCAATTCTTTGGAAAAGTCCTGAGTAACTGGCATCAGCGGTCCCTAGGATGGAGCTGAGTGTTGTGTGGCCTTGGGTGGGCTTTTAGGTGGGGTGGGGCAGAGCAGGAGGCCTCCAGGGCAAGCCCTGGAGCCAAGTCAGGGATTATTTTTGTTCCTCTGCTCGTGGCACCTGGCCCGGGCTCAGCGATGCCATCTGTCCCCTCCAGCCCCTCCTGGCAGGGCCCCCGAGGGTCGCTGGGGGACCAGGAGGAGGCGCAGAGGGACCCTTCACTGGGCTGCTGTTGGCTTACCCAACCCGCCATCCCTTCTAGCCGCGGGCAGAGGCCGCGTGCGTGGGAGCTTTGCCTGGGGAGGGAAGCACCTGCCAGGCCCGGCTGTGGGCAGGCGGGGGTGGCGGAGGGGGGGTTGTGGACAGGACAGGCGGGCAGGGTTGTGGGCTGGGAATGGCAGGCCACACGGAGCTGGGAGCAGCTCCATTTCGGTAATGGATCCCATGGCCCAGGGCCTCGGGTGACCCTCTGCCCAGCTCTCCTCCGGGCGGACCTAGTGCGGGGGCCTCAGCAAACGTGCCTCCTGGGGCAGGGTCTGGGCCTGGCTTCCCCCTGCCCATGAAGCCCAGCTCGCAGCCCAGCCCACCTCCCAGCCCAGCCCACCTCCCAGCCCAGCCCAGCTACCAGCCCAGCCCCCAGCCCAGCCCACCCCCCAGCCCATCTCCCAGCCCAGCTCAGCTCCCAGCCCAGCTCCCAGCTCAGCTCCCAGACCAGCCCAGCTCAGCCCAGCTCAGCCCAGCTCAGCCCAGCTCCCAGCTCAGCTCCCAGCCCAGCCTAGCTCCCAGCCCAGCCCAATTCCCAGCTCAGCCCAGCTCAGCCCAGCTCCCAGCTCAGCCCAGCTCCCAGCCCAGCCCAGCTCCCAGCCCAGCCCAATTCCCAGCTCAGCCCAGCTCCCAGCTCAGCCCAGCTCCCAGCTCAGCTCCCAGCCCAGCTCAGCCCAGCTCCCAGCCCAGCCCAATTCCCAGCTCAGCCCAGCTCCCAGCCCAGCCCAGCTCCCAGCTCAGCCCAGCTCCCAGCTCAGCTCCCAGCCCAGCTCAGCCCAGCTCCCAGCCCAGCCCAATTCCCAGCTCAGCCCAGCTCCCAGCCCAGCCCAGCTCCCAGCTCAGCCCAGCTCCCAGCCCAACCCAGCCCAGCTCCCAGCTCCCAGCCCAGCTCCCAGCTCCCAGCCCAGCTCCCAGCTCAGCCCAGCTCCCAGCCCAGCCCAGCCCAGCTCCCAGCCCAGCCCTCAGCCCAGCCCAGCCCAGCCCAGCCCCCAGCCCAGCCCAGCTCTCAGCTCAGCCCAGCTCCCAGCTCAGTTCCCAGCCCAGCTCCCAGCCCAGCTCCCAGCCCAGCTCCCAGCCCAGCTCTCAGCTCAGCTCAGCCCAGCCCCCAGCCCAGCCCAGCTCTCAGCTCAGCCCAGCTCGCAGCTCAGTCCAGCTCCCAGCTCGGGGGAAGGAAGGGCCCAGGGAGCACAGGCCCTGCTCTCCGAGGGGCCCACGTGGAGTCAGGGAAGTTGGGGCACCCTCCTTTTCATCTCCTAACTTTCTGGCCTCTGGGGCACCTTCTGTGTTTAGTGTCAGATCCCAGAAGAAAATCTAGGTGAAGCCAGGAGACACGACACCGTAGGTATTCATATTATTAACTAGCTAGTATTAATTATTATTAGGCTTTAGGGTTTAAGGTGTATGTATCTAACTGGTCTGTTTAGGGCTCTAGGCTTTACGTGCAGCTTAGTAATAGTGAGGGTGACGTGACTAGCTCTTCCCGAGCACGGGCTCTGGGTCAGGCCCCGTGCAGTTGACATCTGGTCCTACCGACCATCGACCATCGCATGGACGCCTCTCCAAGGCAGATCGGTTTCCAGCCTCCCCTGAGCAAAGCCGCAGGCGAGAGTCCGCAAGGTATGTTTAGAGGCCGCTTGGGAGAGTAGGGGGTTGGGCTGCGAGCCGCAGGCACTGCCAGGGCAGGAGGGACCTGCCAGGGACAGAATTCACAGGTGATCTGGCTGAGGCCCAGAGAAACGGAGGGACTCGTCCATGGTCACAGTGGCTTGTAGAACTGGAGCCAGAAACGGCGTCTTGATTCCCAGACGTCACCTTCTCATTTACCAGCGTCCAGAATAAACCCCGAAGGGATTTACATACAACTCAAGCTCTCCCTCTGGTGTGCCCAAGTCCAGACATTTACTGAGATTTCCTTCTGTTTCTAACACTAAACACAGAACAGTGCATACTCCCCACAGAGAAATCATTACTTCACAGACGCACACCAAATAGCCATTGATTTGTTCACCCTTCTGTCCCCAGCGTGTGCAGCGTGCGGAGGATTTAGTTGAGAAAGACGGCCAGCCCTGCCCTCGTGGGGTCTGCAGTGTGCTAAGGGGGACCAGTCACCCTGAGAGCTGGCGCTGAGGTGCCCAAAGCACGGGGACCTGCCGGAGCGCGGAGGGCGCCTCACCCAGACTGAGCTTGGGGTCATCCTCCCAGGGGAAGGGGGATTTTAGCTGAAACAGCTGTACCCCTGAAACGAACACAGTATTGTAAATCAGCTATTCAATTAAAAAAAAAAAAAGAAAAAAAAGATTTTGGCTGGACCTTAAGGATGGGTAGGAGTTGGCCGGGGGAAGGGGGTTGGGGAGGAAGGTCACTGGCAGCTCTGCCCTGTGCGGGGGAAGAGCTTGGCATTTTGGGGTATCATTTGGGCAACTGAGTTTGGGGCTTGGGAGGGGGGTGCAAAGAAGAGGGAGGAGAGAGAGTGGTGCAGACGGATGGAAGGTATGGATGGAGAGCCGCAATCAGCGGATAAAGGGCCCTGTAAAATCCCATTATTTAAGAGCCCTGGGAAGATTTTAAGGGGAAGGATCGTGCGCTGTTGAAGCATCGCTGGCTGCAGTGAAGAGATTCTGGAGTCTGGACGGGGCTTGGCCGGTCGTCCAGGTGAGCCCTGGGGAAGCTCTGGGTTAGGGCTCCAAGAGAGAAAGACGGGGTGTGGTCGTGAATCGCTGATGGGAGAGGAGAGGGAGAAGTCAAAACGCACTCCTCGGGTTTTTTGGCTTCTGGGTGGATGGCTGTGTCTGTTCCTGAGAGACGGGGCAGGAGGAAGATTCAGCCACAAGTGGAAGGACGGGACTTTGGCCGTGTTGAGTCGGAAGAGCTTTGGAGACGTCTGGTGATCGGTGACTGGTTGCTGTGCAGTCCAAACCCAGGGAAGATTCAGGTTTGGGGATCATAGTGAGGGGTAAGCCATGGGTGAGGACCTCCCCCCGCCCCCACCCAAGGGGTGTGTTCAGGGTTTAAAGAGGAGAGGTCAGGTCGGAACCATGGGGAGACATGTATGGGAAGGGTCTGACCCAAGGTGAAGGAGCTCAGTTAGATGACTTGACAACCGTCTTGGGCTTCCGTGTGTTTCGAGAATCAGTGTTAAGTTTTGTGGAAAACCTTGTGAGATTTTTATTCCTGATTTCATTGAATTTATGCTTTATCTGGAGAGGTTCAACCTCTTGGTGATGGGTTTTCCCATGCACAAACACAGTTTCCTTTCCATTTATGTAGGGATTGTACGTCTTTCAAAGAAATTACCATTTTCTCTGTAAAGTGACAAATCTTTGTGATCACTACTAGATAAATTACGGCTTTGGTTTCCAAATGGGGTATTTGGAATACAAAAAATTATGTTGTCTAATACCTTATTTCTGGCATAAAAGAATGGAAATGGTTTTGACATGTTGGTCTTGCTGAACTTTTTAATGATTTGTCCGTAGCATCTTTTCAATCTTCTATCATCCTTCCTTAGCGTAATGACACTTTTACTTCCTTTCCAATCTTCACAGTTCTTTTTCTGTTCTACTGTGTTGGCTAGGACTTCTATTACAGTGTGAGTGTTCAGTGTTGAAACTCAGCATTCTTTATCTTATTCCTGACTTTAAATGTAATGCTTTTAGTGTTTAATCATTAAAAGTTTTTGGTCACCAATTTCAACCTGTGCATGGGTTTTTTTTCCCTCACCAACCAGCTGGGTGTCCTACAATTCAACTCAGTTCTAACATTTATCTACCGGGAGGTAGCGTGAGATCCCACAGGTTAAGGGCTCAGTCCCAGAAGACTGAACCCCTGCAAGTTCAGGTTATCACCGACTATACATTGGAGGTTCCAATAAATCCCTCCCTTGGGTTCAGTTAACTTGCTTGAGTGGTTTACAGAACTCAGAGAAACATTTTACTTACCACACTACCAGTTTACTGTAAAAGGATGTAACTCAGGAACAGCCTGATGGAAGAGATGCATATGGCGTAGGGAAAGGGCGTGGAACTTCCATGCCCTTCCTGTTGGCAGTCACTCTCCCCACATCTGCACATGGTCACCAACTCAGAATCTCTCAGAACCTTCTCCTTTGGTGTTTTTATGGAGGCTTCACTGTTGAGGTATGGTTGATTACATCGTTGGCTGTTGGTGATTAATTCAACTCTTGCCTCTCTCCCCTCCCCAGAGGTCGGGTGGGTGGGGCTGAAATTCCACCCTCTAATCACTTGGGTGGTTCTCCTGGCCACCAGCCCCCATCCTCAGGTGCACCTCATTCCCGTAACAAAAGATACCTTTATGGCTCTCAGCACTTAGGAAATTTCAAGGATTTTGGGGGTTCTGTGTCAGAAACAGGACAAAGACCAAATGTGTACTTCTTCTTATAAATCAAAATATCACAATAGGTTTTGGGAAGAAATCTGTTGTTAGATTAAGGAAGTTCCTTTTGTTTCTACAGTTTGCTAAGAGTTTTTACTGTGAATGGGTCTTGTATCAAATGCGGCTTCTGAGCTTATGGTTCAGAAATATGGTTTTTCTGCATTCGCATGTGTGTATGTATTGTGTGGCCAAACTTAGTGATCCTCAGTGTTGTTATTGTTTTTTTTTTTTGCGGTACGCGGGCCTCTCACCGTTGTGGCCCCTCCTGTTGCACGCGCAGGCTCAGCGGCCATGGCTCACGGGCCCAGCCGCTCCGCGGCATGTGGGATCTTCCCAGACCGGGGCACGAACCTGTGTCCCCTGCATCGGCAGGTGGACTCTCAACCACTGCGCCACCAGGGAAGCCCCTGTTGTTATTGTTTTTATGTAGTTAGTACGGTTTAGATTCACTCATTTTTACCAGTCACCTTGCTCACTATTCTTCCATGTATGTAATATCTTTTCATACCAGTTCCTTTTTTTTTTTTTTTTTTTTAAAGATACCTCTTAAAGGAAACAAAACTGTTGGTTTTTTGTTTTTTTCCAGTGAGGGTCTATTACTACTAAATTCTCTCCATCTTTGTCTGAAAATGCTTTTATTTAATGTTCATTCTTTTCATTTCTTTTCTTTTTTAAAATTAATTTATTTTTGGCTACATTGGGTCTTTGTTGCTGTGGGCAGGCTTTCTCTAGCTACAGCGAGGGGGGGCTACTCTTCGTTGTGGTGCTCGGGCTTCTCATTGCGGTGGCTTCTCCTGTTGCAGAGCACGGGCTCTAGGCACGCAGACTTCAGTAGTTGTGGCATGCGGACTCAGTAGTTGTGGTGCACAGGCTTTGTTGCTTCGCAGCATGTGGGATCTTCCTGGACCAGGGCTCGAACCCGCGTCCCCTGCATTGGCAGGCAGATTCTCAACCACTGCGCCACCAGGGAAGCCCTAATGTTCATTCTTGAATGATATTTAGGTTGGGTTTCTAATTCTAGGTTGACAGTTATTTTTCTCTCCATAATTTGGAGATGTTATCATGGGTTTTCCAGTTGACAAGTTCACTATCAATATATACAATCAGTATGATGATCTTTCCCTTGTAGGTAATCTGCCCCTTCACTCTGGATGCTTTTAAGATCTACTCTTTGTTTTTGGCATTCTTCAGTGTCTCTATAATATCTGTTCATTTTATTTGAATTTATCCTGGTTAGGATTTAGTATGGTTCCTGAATTGGAGGATTCATGTATTTCATTAATCCTGGAAAATTCCTTGCCATTATATTTTCAAATGTTGTTCTATTTCATTTTCTATGCTCTTTCTCAAATGTTAATTGAAGGTATGTTGAACTGCCTTATTGCGTTCTTCTTGCTCTTTATCTTCATTCTTTTTAACGCATTCATGAATAATGTCCTCAGATATGTCTTCCAGGTTGTTAATTCTTTCTCTAGCTGTGTCTGATTTGCTGTTACTCTCAGTCGTTGAGTTTTTAACTTCAGTGGCTAAAATGTTTATTTCTAAATATTCTATTTGGTTCTTTTCCCAGTCTGCTTTGTACTTTTTGATAGTGTCTAATTCTCATCTTTCCAATTCCTTAAGTCAATAATCACTTTAAATACAATTATATAATAGTTTTATCTGATTGTTCAATTATCTATAGTTCTTGGGGGATCTAATCCCATCAAATCTTGATCATGGTGGACTGTTTCCTCTTATAATTTGTAATTTTGGATTTTGAGATTCTTGAGCGAGTCTTTGGATCTCTGCAGTCTGAGTTAAGATTGTCTTCTCAGAGATTTTCAGCCTGGGATCACTATTTATTTTTGTGAATTGGCTGGGGGTTCCTGCGTAATATAAAATACAAATCTCAAATCCACTTAAAGGCAGGCCCTTGGCTACAAATTCTTAGGAAAGAAAATTCTTTTTTATACCTAGGGCGTAGGCCGAGACAGGCAATCTTCCTAGTCTATTTTGTGAATAGTCTAGCTTTTCTCTGAGGATTGAGGTATTGTTCGCAGTTCCAACCTCCCTGTATCTCTCAGGTGTAAGGTCTCTGGGTGGCCGCTAAAACCCAGTGTCTTCATGACTGAGATCAGCTTCATCCTCTGCTTCCTGGGGTTGTAGTAACAGCTCATTTGCCTATTGTTATAGGTTTGAGTTGTCTCATTTGGGGCCTCTTTACTTTCTTCTGAAGTCAGCTATGTATTTAAAAGTGTATTTCTTTTTTTTTTTTTTTTAATTAATTATTTATTTATTTATTTTTGGCTGTGTTGGGTCTTCGTTTCTGTGCATGGGCTTTCTCTAGTTGCGGCGAGCGGGGGCCACCCTTCATCGCGGTACGCGGGCCTCTCACTGTTGCGGCCTCTCTTGTTGTGGAGCACAGGCTCCGGACGTGCAGGCTCAGCGGCCATGGCTCACGGGCCCAGGTGCTCCGCGGCATGTGGGATCTTCCCCGACCAGGGCTCGAACCCGTGTCCCCTGCATTGGCAGGCAGATTCTCAACCACTGCACCACCAGGGAAGCCCTAAAAGTGTATTTCTTATGTTTTATCGTTTCTAGATTTCTTTTACAGAGTGAGTTTTAAAAGCCATCTTATCTACCGTATTGCCAGAAATTAAAGTTAGGAACTCTTTAAAGAAGTTTGTTTTGGAAGGTACAGAAAGATGTTTCAACATTCACAATAGGACCAAGACCAGAATTTCTGGTAGAGAATAAGCTAGTTTCTTCCAGATCAAGTGACCCCCTCAGACACACTTCAGGAAAAACTTATTTTAACTGGCCACAGAGAGGAAGTTGACATTTGTTATGCTAAAAGACCTGGGACCCTGGAGGGCGCAGATCCAGACCCAGCTACACTACTGATTTGCTGCATTACCTCGGGCACGTCCCTAGGCCTTTCTGGTCTCAGTGTCCCCATCCTCAAGCTGAGAGGATTCATACTTTGCATTTCAGTGGTTCTAACCTCCTTCCGACTGCATGTCTGTGCCAGCAGCCAGGACAAGCTTCTTGGAACCTCCAACCCCTCCCAGGACGTGCTGCCCCCCACTCAGCTCCTCCATGTGAACTTGACCATGCTCACCCTCATACCCACCCATCTGTGAACAATGTGTACCTCTGACAGGCCTGGGGAAGGGAGAGAAAGTGAGGGGTGCTCTGGGGAGGTCTTATCTCAGAGGGTCCTGGAGGCAAGTGGGTGGGAGCTCGTGTTTCAACTCCTGGCCCTGGGTTTGGGCTGCTGGACCACACTGCTCCTCATGGCTAATGGGGGAGGGGGTGACATGTGTGATGGGGAGGGGGTCCTCCTTTGCAGATGCGCTTGGTGGCTGGGAGAGGAGGGATGCTGGGACCTTGGGAGGGCTTTGGGAGGCAAATGGTACCCACCTGGTACTCATAATCCAAAAGCTGCCTTAAGAGTACTCGTATGTACTGCTTCTTCCCAAACTCCTGAGAATCATGTCCAGAAATCCACAGCTTGGACAGTTGGAGCCAAGAGATCACTGGGTTTGTCTCATGCTAGTGACTAGAATAAGGTTGTGTTGTCACCTTCTGGAGGTACCAGCCATTCAACCTTGCCATATCCCCAACATGTGAGAATCTGCCAGGGCTAGAATCTTCCTCTGAAAAGAGCCTGAGCTGGGATGGAGTAAGAGAATGGTGACCTGAATTTTACTTTGCATGTTTCATATTTTAATTATGGTTGAAATTAAACCATAATTTTATGGTGCAAAATTTATCATCTTAACCATTTAAAAAATAATAAAATTATTTATTATTTATTTTTGGCTGCGTTGGTCTTCGTTGCTGCGCTCAGGCTTTCTCTAGTTGCAGCAAGCGGCGGCTACTCTTTGTTGTGGTGCGCGGGCTTCTTATTGCGGTGGCTTCTCTTGTTGCGGAGCAGGGGCTCTAGGCGCGTGGGCTTCAGTAGTTGTGGCGCGTGAGCTCAGTAGTTGTGGTTTGTGGTCTCTAGAGTGTAGGTTCAGCAGTTGTGGCACTCAGGTTTAGTTGCTCCACGGCATGTGGGATCTTCCCAGACCAGGGCTCGAACCTGTGTCGCCTGCATTGGCAGGCGGATTCTTAACCACTGTGCCACCAGGGAAGCCCCCTCTTAACCATTTTAAAGTGTATAGTTCAGTAATGTTAAAAGTATATTCACAAGTGGATATATGTATATGTATAACTAATCACATTGCTATACACCTGAAACTAACACAACATTGTAAATCAACTATACTTCCATAAAAATTAAAATAAAACATAAAAAGTCAACTTAAAACAGAAAAAAAAAAGTATATCCACGTTGCTGTGCAACACATCTCCGGAACTTTTTCATCTTGCAAAACCGAAACCCTGTACCCCTTAAACAGCAACTCCCCACCTCCTCCTCCCCCAGCCCGGGGTAACCACCATTCTACTTTCTGCCTCTATGACTTTGAGTACCCTAAGGATGTCATATAAGTGGAATCACACAGTATTTGTCTTTTGTGACTGGCTTATGTCACTTAGGATAATGTCCTCAAAGTCCATGCATGTTATAACATGTCCAACCATGTTATTCAACCTTCCTTTTTAAGGTTGAATAATACTCCACTGTATATAGATACTGCATTTGGTTTATGCTTTCATTCATCCGTGGACACTTGGGTTGCTTCTGTCTCTTGGCTATTGTGAATAGTGCTGCTGTGAACATGGGTGTATAAATAATCTCTTTGAGACCCTGCTTTTGGTTCTTCTGGGTGTATACGCAGAAGTGGAATTGCTGGATCATATGGTAGCTCTTATTTGGAATTTTTTGAGGGACCTCCATACTGTTTTCCCTAGCGGTTGCCCCATTTTCTGTTCCCACCAACGGTGCACAGTATTTTGCATCCTTTTGCCCCTTTTTGACTTAATGTAGAGCATCCCTGGCACTTGGTCCTCGTCTCCAACTTCTCAGCTCCGTCTGGGTTCTTAGAGCCACGATCAGAGGTAGCCTGGTCATCGAGCTCCTTTGACAGGGCAGGAAGCTGAGGTCTATGGATGGGAGATAACCTGCCCTTGACCCCCCAAATCTTCCACCTCACTCTTCGTTCCCTGGGATCCCCGGCCTTTCCCTTTGAGGTCCTGTGCCCTGATCGCCAGGAAAGGAGAAGCACCTAGTTTGGGGGTGGTGCTGCCTGGGTTCCCCCCCCCCCGACCCTGGTCCACACATTCACCCACCAATGCCGTGGTTTCTGCCCAAACAGGTCCAACGGGCGCTCCTCCAAGCGGAGCCTTGGAGGGCACGGCCGGCACCATTACCTCCAACGAGTGGAGCTCTCCCAACTCCCCCGAGGGGAGCAACGTCTCTGGGGGCAGCCAGGCCTTGGACAAGCCCATCGACAATGACGCGGAGGGCGTGTGGAGCCCCGACATCGAGCAGAGCTTCCAGGAGGCCCTGGCCATCTACCCGCCCTGCGGTCGGCGCAAGATCATCCTCTCAGACGAAGGCAAGATGTATGGTAAGGAGGCCGTCGGGCCTGGCCAGCAGCGCCCCCCAGCTCACGGTCCAGGCCTGGCAACAGCCTCAGCACAGCAACCACGCTCCTGCCAAGTGACGGAGCGGGGTGGCTTCTTGGGGCTCCTCCCAGGTGGACGCTGCTTTACTCTGTCCTGGGCTCCCAAGGGATGGGAGACGCCTTTGGGTGGATGTGGAGGATGGTGAGAATGTGATACTGGAAGACTGGTAGAACATCCCCCTGGGGCAGGCTGGGTAAGTCCCTCCAGCCATCAGCCAGGCAAATGCCTCATCTTCTCCCAGCTTCCCACCTTGGCTGTGTAGGCAGTTAGGAAGGCTGTCCTGGCTCACTCCCTCCCTCCCTTCCCCATGCAGGAGCCTACTGTGTGTCAGGCAGGGTGGGGCAGATCTAGACCCTGCTCACAGCTCGGTGAGGGTGAGCACACATGTAACTGTACACAAGGCAGACAGGCATGTCCCCGGAGAGGCTGAGGACCCTTCCCTCAGGGACGGTCCTCTCCAGCCGAGAGCCATCAGGTAAGGCGAAGTCTTCCTGAGCCACTGAGGATGGGAACATACAGAGACACAATGTCCAGCAGCCCCGTGGGAAGGACTGAGCGGTCTGCCCGGGGCTGTGTTGACTTTTGGATGGAAGAGAGGGTATCTGGGGGAGCAAAACGAACACTGAACGGCTGTTGAGAGGCTCAGGTCAGCCCCCATTGACACTGGACAGCCCGCCAGGACCCTCAGCTTGAAACGTGGGTCTTGGGCAGCTGAGGGGGTCTCTGACTGGCTGAAGCCCCTGACAGCAGAGGGTCTCGCCCTGCCCCCCCATGAGATGGCTCCAGGCCAGGCGACCACCCGTTCACGGGTGCCCCTCCCCCAGCGCAGATGCTTTGTCAGCTGTGTGGGGGGCCCATGGGGGTTGACCCAGCTCATCTCCGAGGGCTGCTGTAAGAGTTGCCACAAATTTAAGGGGTGCCTTGGACAACAGAAATGTATCCTCGTGGGTCAGGAGGCCGGAAGTCTGAACTCAGGGGGTCCCTGGGGTTGGTTCCTCGTGGAGGATGTGTTCCGTGCCTCCGTCCTGGCTTCTGGTGGCGGATGGCAGCCCTTGGTGTCCATGGCTCGTAGCTGTGTCACCCCCATCTCCGACCCTGTTGTCACATGGCCATCCTCTCTGTGTCTCTGTGTGTCCTCCTCTCACACGACACCTGTAAGAGGTTACCAGTCATTGGATTTAGGGCCCACCTTAATCCAGTATGACCTCATCTTAACTCATTACGTCTGTGAAGACCCTGTTTCCAGATAAGGCCACGTTGTGAGGTTCTGGGTGGACATGAATGTTGGGGGGACAGCAACACAATTCAATGGACCAAACTCAAATCTGCTTAGTTACTGGTCTAGGGAGTCGGTGGAGCTGCACAGCCCTGCCCACTTCATCCTTTACCTACGCCTTCCCCGCAGGGCCAAGGGATTCCTTCTCTCCTGCTTGTTGGGGAAGCAGGGTCCTCTCGAGCTAGACCCTGGGTCTGCTCCTTGGTCAGCAGTTAAAGCTCTCATCCTTCCTTACCAGCCCCTCTGCTGTGGCTCTGCTGGGGCCCCACTTCTGTGGGCCTCCACGCCCCGGCTCGGGCCCCCCAGGCCTCGCTGCTTAACTACTTCCTGCTCTAATGTTTGCTTCTTACTTTTGGTCCCTACGGAAGCTTCGTGGAGGAGAGAGCCGCCGTGTACGGAGCACCTGTGTGTCTGGGGTGGGGCTGCTGATGGAGCTGGGCAGGCGGGGGCTCTGGTATCCTGGGCTCTTCCCGCCGCCTTGGTGGGGAGTGGGGTGCGTGCTGGTCAGGAGCTGAGGTGTGAGGGGGAGGGGTGTGTAGGGCGGGTCCCGGGTGTGGCTGGAGAGCTGTCCTGTCCCTGGGTGGGGCGGTGATCAGTGGCTAGGCGCCTCTTAGGGTTCCTCTTCCTGCTTTAAGGGGACAAATGGTCTGGCAAACACAGGTGGGCAAGAGGCGCTCAGCATAGGGAGAAAGCCGAGGGTGCTGCCGTGTGGGGAAGGCCCAGGAGGCGCTGACCGTGGAGAGCCCGCAGACAGTGTTTGAGTGACGCCGTGGGCCAGCTGTTTCTTTGTGTGTGGTGGTAAAACATACCGTTGTAACCATTTTTCAGTGGCATTAAGTACATTCACGTTGTTGTGAGACCATCACCATCCGTTTCTAGAATTTTCTCATCCTCCCGAACTGAAACTCTGTCCCCATTAAACCCTCACTCCCCCCCTCCCCAGCCCCTGGTACCCACCATCCACTTTCTGTCTCTATGGCTGTGATACCTCTAGGGACCTCACGTAAGTGGAGTCACACAGTGTTTGTCCTTCTGTGTCCAGCTTGTTTCACTGAGCATCACGTCCTCAAGGTTCCTCCGTGTCGTAGCAGGTGTCAGAAGTCCTTCCTTTTTTTTTTTGGTTTTTTTTTTTGCGGTGTGCAGGCCTCTCACTGTTGTGGCCTCTCCCGTTGCGGAGCACAGGCTCCGGACGCGCAGGCTCAGCGGCCATGGCTCACGGGCCCAGCCGCTCCGCGGCACGTGGGATCTTCCCGGACCGGGGCAGGAACCCGTGTCCCCTGCATCGCCAGGCGGACTCTCAACCACTGTGCCACCAGGGAAGCCCAGAAGTCCTTCCTTTTGAAGACTGAGTCACATTCCGTCATATGATGGACGCCATGGTGTTCATCGGTTCACCCAGTTGATGGACATCTGGGTGGCTTTGCTTGTTTTAGTCGTTAAGGGTGGATACTTCTCTCCGTATTCACATAGGAGGGTAGAGGAGTTAAGAGACTTGATCTTCGGGCCCCTGGCGATTGTGACTGAAGCAGGGTTTGGGACAGGCAAGGCTGTGCACTTCCAGCAGGCCTTGGGGTGGAACTGTGCTTGGCAGGAGGGGAGCCGTTGAGTGAGGGAAGCAAGATGAAAACAGTGTTTGGCAAACTGTCCTGGCCTTGCCGGCGTCCTTTGCGGCTCTCCTTCCCTGTGCTGAGAGACGGGGGAGGGGCCGAGGCCAGGAGCCTCTTAGTGACGGGGGAGGGGTGACAGCCTGTGCAGATGCAGAGAGAGAAGCTCAGAGAAGCCAAGAGCTTCTCCCAGAGTCGCTCAGGTAGTAAGTGGGAGTAGGGGCCGGGTGGGGCAGTGGTCAACGCTCCCCATTACCCCGAGTGGCCCTGGTGAGCTTTGCGAAGCCAGCCTGCCTCCTGCTTGGCCCCAGCTCAGGTGGGTCAGGATCTGGACAGGGGGACCGGGGGGCGCCCCGCAGAGTCTGGCGACCGACCCAGCCCCCATGGCACCTGTCCTCTGTGAGTACACGTCCCGCTGGGGTCCAGACGCTGGCTTAGCCCCGTCTCGTCTTACCGGCTCAGGGGCAGAGCCAAGGCAGGGCCTTGCCGGAGTGGACGGGGGCTCGGCGGAGCGGAGCAGCCCTGCTGGGGGGTATATATAGCTCTGAGCTCAGCCCGGGTGTGGGACGGGCGGGGGAGGGGCGGTCGAGGGACCAGCCGCCAAGCTGGCTCAGACTCGGTCTCCCTCAGGCTGCTTGCCACCCCTCCTTCTCTCGGGGACCCACCCTTGCCATCCTCTGTGCCCTGAGAGCCCTGGTCCTTACCCTCCCCTGCGCCCCACATCCAGAGGCCTCAGCTGGTTTCCAGGTGGGCAGCTGGCCTCAGGCAGGAAGAGCAAACTGCCCAGAGGAGGATTTGAGCCCCGGAGTCTCTGAGGACAAGGGGTCAGTCCTGCCCCCAGCTCGGCCCCCACACACCCAGAGCAGGGTCACCCACCAGGGCCAAGCAGACATGCAGGTGACACGCAGGCGCAGGACAGATCCGCACTGAGCCTCCCCACCCGCGGACCGGCTCCCGGGCCAAGGCTGCCCCTTCCCCGGCTCATGGCAGCCTTCCGTTTTGCCCCGTCACGGTGTGACCCTCGCCCTGGCACTGCCGGTCTCTCTGACCTCGTCGCCCAGCCTGGCTCTGTCCCCATGGCAGGTGGCGGGAGGTGAGCGTGGCTCCCGTCTGGCCCGGGCGGCCTGGCTCCCCCTCCGGCTGCCCGCGGCCCGGGGCTGGCTCTGTCTTGCTCTGGACGTTCCTCCCCTCTGCCCGCCAGGGCCCTGGCTCTCCTGGAGGTTGCTCTGGATCTCCTAACTCTCTGCCCTCTCCTTTCCCCCTTGTCTCCCTGGCGCCTCGTTTCCTGTTAGCCGTTGGGCGGTTCTCATCGAGGGCCCCACCGCTCTGGACCAGGCCGGGCTGGGGCCGTGGTCTCTGCTCCCTGTGGCTGCGTGGTTGAAGGAGAGACAGGAGGAACATCTTTGGAAAGTAAACTGAGGGCCCTTAAGTTGTATGGAGCCAGTCAGCGGAGGGCTGGCTTATTTTGGAAGTTTTCTGGGAGGAAGTGGAGCTTGGCCAGGCAGAGGAAGGCGGGGGGGACTGAGCCTTGGTCCAGAGGCAGGGCTTTGCCTGCTGGGTTTGGGGGTCCCCGTGGGGATCTGGGCAAATGTTGTGATAAGGGACCATCAGAGGTGAGTCACTAGCTAACGAGAGGCTGAGCAGGGGCTGGACCAGGTCGGGCTTTGGTCACTGAGGCGATGCGACAGGTCACGGAGCCTCATCCGAGCTTCTGCTGCCCCTTCCTCACCGTGGTCCTCGGCCCTCCGCCGCCCTGTGCTTTGTGTCCCTCTCTTCTGGCCTGGAGCCCTGGCGTCCTGCTTCTGGAGGCCTGACGATGGGCGCCTCTGTTCACATCCACTCTGTCCAGTGGCCAGTTGGGCAGGTTGTTTACCTCTTCTCAGCTTCAATGTCCCCATTTGAAAAATGGGGATAATAATGATACTACCTTTTGTGGGGTTTTGGTTTTATTTATTTATTACTTATATATATATTTTTTTAAAATAAATTTATTTATTTATTTTTGGCTGTGTTGGGTCTTTGCTGCTGCACGCGGGCTTTCTCTAGTTGCGGTGAGCGGGGGCTACTCTTCATTGAAGTGCACGGGCTTCTCATTGCAGGGACTCCTCTTCTTGTGGAGCACGGGCTCTAGGCACATGGGCTTCAGTAGTTGTGGCACGTGGGCTCGGTAGTTGTGGTTCGCGGGCTCTAGAGCGCAGGCTCAGTAGTTGTGGCGCACTGGCTTAGTTGCTCCTCAGCATATGGGATCTTCCTGGACCAGGGCTCGAACCCATGTCCCCCTGCATTGGCAGGCAGATTCGTAACCACTGCGCCAGCAGGGAAGCCCAACTTATATATTTTGTGGGAAAATATGAAGAACTTAAAATGCACCATGTGACCCTTTGTAAGTGCACAGCTCAGCGGCATTAAGTACACTTACACTGCTGTGCAGCCGTCACCACCGTCATCTCCAGAACTTTCTCGTTCTTCCCAACAGAAACTGTACCCATTAAACAATAACTCCCCGTTCCCCCTTCCCCGCAGGCCCTGGTAGCCTCTGATCTACTTTCTGTAGATCATGAATTTGCCTGTTCTGGGTACATCACAGTAGTGGAATCATACAGTACTTGCCCTTCTGCGTCTAGATTATTTCTGTTGGGACAATGTCTTCAAGGCTCATCCATGTTGTAGCCTCTGTCAGAACTTCATTCTTCTTTTCAGTCGCTGGATGATATTCCATTGTGTGGATGGACCACGTTTTGTTGATCCATTTATCTGTTGATGTATATGTGGGTGTTTCCATCTTTTGGCTGTTGTGAACAACGCTGCTATGAACCTGGGTATACAACTATCTCTTTGAGGCCCTGCTTTCAGTTGTTTGGGGTATATACCTAGAGGTGGAATTGCTGGATCATATGGTGATTCTGTTTAACTTTTTGAGGAACTACCAGACTACCTCCCACAAGTGGCTGCACCATTTTACATTCTGCGAGCAACATACAAGTGTTTTCATTTCTTCACATCCTCACCAACGCTTGTTATTTATTTATTTTTTTCAGTAGACATTCCAGCGGGTGTGAGGTGGTATCTCATGGTTTGATTTGCATTTCCCTAAGGTTAGTGATGTCGAGCATCTTTTCATGTACTAATTGAAAGAAGACACCATCTTTAGTGTAGCTGCTGGGACGAGCGGTACCAGTGAACAGCGTGGGGCTGCAGAGCTGGAGGGGACCTCTTCCTGCCCTTAAGGAGTTCAAATGACTTGAGCCCAGGGAGGCACAGACCCTGTGCACCAGGACTGGAGGCAGGAGTGGCCTTGAAGATGGTGTAGGATTTCACCAGAAGCCTCAGAGCCCTCCAGGGACAATGGTGGTAACAGCTCGGGTGTCAGGCCTGCAAAGTTTCTTCTCCACAAATAGCCTTCTCCTCCAGCTGCAGGTGTTTATAGCTTCAGTTGATCCCTAGCCAGGGCGCCCCCAGGCCAGGCCGTGGGCATTGGTGGGGGCTGGCCTCCTCCCCAGCCCTGCCTGCAGGGGTGAGATGTCAGCTGCTGTAAAGGCACCCTGCGAGGCCTCTGCTGAAGCGAAGATCTGTCTACCTGCGGGAAGCTCATGCCCTTTTCAACTTTGAAAACTAATAGCTTTAGTTTAATAGGACCTTATCAACAATATTAGCAAAAGAACTGTCTTTGATGACCCTTCTTAAAGGGCATAAACCCTGAATATGTTTACGGCCCTGGGGTAGGGCTGGTACAGGGAGGAAATGAGACACAGAAGAGGCCTGTCCCAGACAGGATTTAGCAGATTTTCATGCTCCTGTGTGACTGAGGAAGAAAGAGCCTGGGGTGGCTGGCAGGACACGTGTGACCCTGGGTGTGGGGTTTGGAGAAGGGTGGTCGTCACTCTGTGTAGACCCTGCATTGGGAGTGCCCCGCCTTCAGCCCATGGTGGGTGGGGCTGTGGGTGTGAGCTGGGGGCTTTGGACACATGTCCTCTGACAGATGGGCCACAGTCTGGTGGGGTGTCCTTTCCAGTCCCACCCAGGCCCTCTCTGGGGTTGGCCAAGGCCGCCTGCCACACTGCAATGCCCAGCTGGCCTCCACGTGGTCCAGGTTGGCCTCCTGCCCCGGTCCGGGATCTCGACCTCCAGAGGCTGGGAGGCCCGGGGTTACGCAGCTGGTGGCAGAGGTGGGACGAGGATGCAGCTCTTGCCTTCCCACCAGCTCACCTGGATTTTCTACTCGTTTCCTCCTGCTGTTGCTCTTTTTCTTTTTGGCCACGCCGTGTGGCTTGCGGGATCTCCATTCCCTGATCAGGGATTGAACCTGGGCCATGGCAGTGAAAGCCCGGAATCCTAACCACTGGGCCACCAGGGAGCTCCCCTGCCATTGCTCTTTGCTGGCTTCACTGTGGCTTTACGGCTCTGCACACTCCTTACATCTCTCTGCTTCTCCCCCAGCTCTGGGAGCCTCCTGGCGTCTCAGTCATCCAGGGCACTTTGGCTCCTACGGCTCTGAGTACCGCTGTCCAGGAGACAGTGAAAACACATGGGCATTGGGACTTCCCTGGCGGTCCAGTGAGTAAGACTCCGCGCTCCCAATGTAGGGGGCCTGGGTTCGATCCCTGGTCGGGGAACTAGATCCCGCATGCATGCTACAACTAAGACCTGGTGCAGCCTAAATAAATAAATAGATAGATAGATAGATGCAGCCTAAATAAATAAATAGATAGACAGATAGATAGATAGATAAATTAAAAAAATATTAAAACAAAAACAGGTGGACCGGCTCTTGGTCCAAATAGTTGGCTCTCCCTGCAGGACCTGGGCCAGGGCCAGGTCAGGGCCAGGAGCAGTGAGACATCACTAAGGACTTACTTCACGCAGAGACCCAGGGAATTGGCCAGGGGTGGGAGGGGTGTGGATGGTCCAGAGAGGCGGAGCAGAATGGTCTCTGGCAGAAGAAACTCCCAGCCCAGCCAGGGGAGACATCCGTGGGGAAAAAGCAGCCATTGTGAAGCCCTGGGTGTGGCCTTAGAAACGGATGTTCCTGTGGCCTCGGGACAGTAATAAACCATGTGACTTTGAATAAATCACTTTCCCTCTCTGGGCCTTAGTTTCTTCTCGCTTAGGCTAGCTAGGACCCCTGGTGCCCCCTGGTCCATCCCCTCCATCCTGTGTTAAAGAGAAGTTAGGAGATAGACTCTAGGACCACACTGCGGATAGACTGAAGATGAGAGACTGCACGAGCTGTCGTGAGGACGCACGTGTGCGCACACGTGAAGCCTACCGTGTTCACTCTGTGTTTGTACGGGTGCCTGTACGTGCTCCACAGACGGTCATTATTGTTACTGTTATCACGAGAGTGGAAGAAACTACAGCAGTTCCCTGTGTCTGGATAAGGCCTGGATTAGAGGCCAGCTGGTTTGCAGGCAGTTGAATGGCCGGGTCGACCTCGGGAGGACCTCAGGGGGCAGGAAGGGAGCTGTTTGCCCCCCTTTACTGCAGACACGCAGAGAAACCCAGGGCTCCACTCCCACCCAGGGGATCCTCCACTGCTGAGCAGCAGGCCGGGCCTGGCTGGAATACGGTCCGAGGGGCCTGCAAGGGAGAGGAGGAGGCCTCTCCCGAGAGGAGAGAAGCACAACTTGCAACGTACAAAGACAGCCGAGCTAGCCTGGGACCCTGGGTCTGGCTCCTGTGACCCCACTGCTGGCCTCGTGCCTAGGGCCCGGGCCGTGCCTAGGGCCTGTCTGTAGGCAGAGCTCCTGGACCCTGTGGCAGAGGCAGAGGTGGTGCCGGGGCTGGGCGGGGGCTCCGTCCTCATGACATGGGGGTCATCTGTGACATGTGGAGTAAGGGTCTCAGCCGGGGCTGGGCGGGGGCCTCCCAGCTGCTGTTTAATGGGTGCTACAGAGGACACGCCACTGCGTCCAGCCAGGAGGCCCGCCCGGACTGGGAGTGGACTTCCTGCGGACCGATCACCTTTTCCGCCAGGCCCTGTGCCACTTCCAAGTGGCTGGGCCAGGACTCAGACCCGGGTGTTAGCCCTAGGTCTGCCGGTGGCCCATCCGAGTGGGATTTTCTGGGCTCAGTTTCTCCACCTGCCTGCCCTTCTGTGGGGGAGGTCGGATTTCCTGTGACGTCAGTGAGGCTCACACTTCGGGGCCCCTCACCTGCGTGGGCCCCTTCCAGGCGCCTAAACTTTTTCTTTTATATTTTTTTAAACTCTTATTTATTTATTCAGCTGCACCACATGCCTTGTGGGATCTTAGTTCCCTGACCAGGGATCGAACCCAGGCCCTAGTAGTGAAAGCGCTGAGTCCTAACCACTGGACTGCCAGGGAATTCCCAAAACTGTTTGTTTATTTTTAATTAATTAATTTATTTTTGGCTGTGTTGGGTCTTCGTTTCTGTGCGAGGGCTTTCTTTAGTTGTGGCGAGTGGGGACAAGTCATCGTTGTGGTGCGCAGGCTTCTCATTGCAGTGGTTTCTCTTGTTGCGGAGCACAGGCTCTAGGCACGCAGGCTTCAGTAGTTGTGGCTCGCAGGCTCTAGAGTGCAGGCTCAGCAGTTGTGGCACACGGGCTTAGTTGCTCCGCAGCATGTGGGATCTTCATGGACCAGGCAAGAACCCGTGTCCCCTGCATTGGCAGGTGGATTCTTAACCACTGTGCTACCAGGGAAGCCCCTCGATCTCCTCTTTTATAGCTGTTACCATTTGCCTTACATATTGAGGTGCTCCTATGTTGGGTGCATAAATATTTAAAATTGTTATATCTTCTTCTTGGATTGATCCCTTAATCATTATGTAGTGTCCTTCCTTGTCTCTTATAACATTATTTTAAAGTCTATTTTATCTGATATGAGTATTGCTACTCCAGCTTTCTTTTGATTTCCATTTGCATGGAATATCTTTTTCCATCCCCTCACTTTCAGTCTGTATGTGTCCCTAGGTCTGAAGTGGGTCTCTTGTAGACAGCATATATACGGGCCTTGTTTTTGTATCCATTCAGTGAGCCTGTGTATTTTGGTTGGAGCATTTAATCCATTCACATTTAAGGTAATTATCAATATGTGTGTTCCTATTACCATTATCTTAATTGTTTTGGGTTTGTTTTTGTAGGTCCTTTTCTTCTCTTGTGTTTCCCACTTAGAGAAGTTCCTTTAGCATTTATTGTAGAGCTGGTTTGGTGGTGCTGAGTTCTCTTAGCTTTTGCTTGTCTGTAAAGCTTTTGATTTCTCCATCGAATCTGAATGAGATCCTTGCCCAGTGGAGTAATCTTGGTTGTAGGTTCTTCCCTTTCATCTCTTTAAGTGTATCATGCCAGTCCCTTCTGGCTTGCAGAGTTTCTGCTGAGAAATCAGCTGTTAACCTTATGGGAGTTCCCTTGTATGTTATTTGTCATTTTTCCCTTGTTGCTTTTAATAATTTTTCTTTCTCTTTAATTTTTGTCAATTTGATAACTGTGTGTCTCGGTGTGTTTCTCCTTGGGTTTCTCCTGCCTGGGACTCTCTGCGCTTCCTGGACTTGGGTGGCTATTTCCTTTCCCATGTTAGGGAGGTTTTCAACTATAATCTCTTCAAATATCTTCTTGGGTCCTTTCTCTCTCTCTTCTCCTTCTGGGACCCCTATAATGCGACTGTTGGTGCATTTAATGTTGTCCCAGACATCCCTTAGGGTGTCTTCATTTCTTTTCATTCTTTTTTCTTTATTTTGTTCCACAGCAGTGAATTCCACCATTCTATCTTCCAGGTCACTTATCTGTTCTTCTGCCTCAGTTATTCTGCTATTGATTCCTTCTAGTGTATTTTTCATTTCAGTTATTGTATTGTTCATCTCTCTTTGTTTGTTCTTTTATTCTTCTAGGTCTTTGTTAAACATTTCTTGCATCTTCTCGATCTTTGCCTCCATTCTTTTTCCGAGCTCCTGGATCATCTTCATTATCGTTATTCTGGATTCTTTTTCTGAGCTCCTGGATCATCTTCACTATCGTTATTCTGGATTCTTTTTCTGAGCTCCTGAATCATCTTCACTATCGTTATTCTGGATTCTTTTTTGGAAGGTTGCCTATCTCCACTTCATTTAGTTGTTTTTCTGGGGGGTTATCTTGTTCCTTCATCTGGTACATAGCCCTCTGCCTTTTCATCTTGTCTGTCTTTCTGTGAATGTGGTTTTCCTTCCACAGGCTGCAGGATTGTAGCTCTTCTTGTTTCTGCTGTCTGCCCTCTGGTGGATGAGGCTATCTAAGAGGCTTGTATAACCTTCCTGATGGGAGGGACTAGTGGTGGGTAGAGCTGGGTTGCTCTGGTGGGCAGAGCCCAGTAAAACTTTAGTCCACTTGTCTGCTGATGGGTGGGGCTGGGTTCCCTCCCAATTGGTTGTTTGGCCTGAGGTGACCCAGCACTGGAGGCTACAGGCTCTTTGGTGGGGCTAATGGCGGATTCTGGGAGGACTCATGCCAAGGAGTACTTCCCAGAACTTCTGCTGCCAGTGTCCTTGTCCTCAAGGTGAGACACAGCCACTCCCCATCTCTGCAGGAGACCCTCCAACACTAGCAGGCACGTCTGGTTCAGTCTCCTATGGGGTCACTGCTCCTTCCCCCGGGTCCTGATGTGCACACTGCTTTGTGTGTGTCCTCCAAGAGTGGAGTCTCTGCTTCCCCCGTCCTGTCGAAGTCCTGCAGTCAAACCCTGCTAGCCTTCAAAGTCTGATTCTCTGGGATTTCCTCTACCTGTTGCCAGACCCCTAGGTTGGGAAGCCTGATGTGGGCTCAGAACCTTCACTCTTCACTCCAGTGGGTGGACTTCTATGGTGTAAGTGTTCTCCGGTCTGTGAGTCACCCACCCAGCGGTTGTGGGATTTGATTTTATTGTGATTGCGCCCCTCCTACCGTCTCACTGAGGCTTCTCCTTTGTCTTTGGATGTGGGGTATCTTTTTTGGTGAGTTCCAGTGTCTTCCTGTCGATGATGGTTCAGCAGTTCGTTGTGATTCCGGTGCTCTCGCAAGAGGGAGTGAGCGCACGTCCTTCTGCTCCGCCATCTTGAACCAGGATTTCTGAGGGTGGCCTCTTGATTCAGCCTTGGCAGTGGGGAGAGGTCAGCTGGGGGCCCCATGTGGCCTTGGCCGTGCTCTCTGGTTACAGCCCAGGTGGCTGACAGCCCACTTGTCTCGCCTCTTCCCTGCATCAGCAGCTCCCTCACTCCCACTGCTGCGGCCCTCTGGGCTCAGCCATGCCCAGCAGGACAGGGCAGTTCCTGGAGGTGGAAAGAGGAGGTAATAACTCCCGCTCAAACCCTCTCGCTCTGCCTCTCCCCGCCAGCGCCCTCGTTATGGTCTAATCCTACCCGTGGTCAATGCAGCTCAAGGCTTCTCTGAGCACGTGGCATGGTCCCGTAGGACACGGGCGCAGGGCCATCATGTGGGCACACTTCTCTCCTCCACCGGGGGGTGAGCTCTGGAAAGCAGAGAACCCCGTGTCCTGATCTCATTTACGGTAAGGGAGAACACGGGGCCTGGTCGTCCTGGGGGATCTTGCAGCATCACCTCTAGGAGGCTGGGCCCACAGCAAGCACTCGTGTGACCCGTTGACGGTCTAGCTGGAGCCGTGGAGCTGTGCTTGGCTGGGTTCCCTGTGTCCGGGTTAGGGCCACGGGTTCCTCTCTGGAGACACTCTGTGTCTTGGCACCTGCGTCCCCCGTCCCCCTTGCTGCCCACAGACAGGGCAGACATCCTGTCAGGTCCTGCTCATTGATGGAGGTGGTGGGGACCGTGGGAGCTGCCCGGGGGACGGGCCAAGGAGGAGGCTGCCAGGCTGCGGCGGGGGAGGCTCTGAGGGGGCTTTCCGAGCTGTGCGCCCACCGGCCAGAGATCCACAGCCCTGTCACCCTGCTCTCAGGTTAGCAGTCCCCCAGCGAGGCCTCGGCCTCCTCTTGCTGCTGGGAGATCCCTGGGCTCTCAGGAGGGCGGGAGGGGCCCCGCAGAATCCTCACCCCAAGTGCCGCTCAGGTTGGGGAGGGCCGGTGAGGGGCCCTTGAGCTCGCCTGTCTTTGTCCTGGTCCTCCCGCTGAGTGGATGTTGGCGTCTCTGCAGGTCGGAATGAGCTGATCGCCCGCTACATCAAGCTGCGGACAGGGAAGACCCGCACCAGGAAGCAGGTGGGCCCTGGGGCAGGTACCCTGGCACTGGTCGGCTCCCAGGGTGGGCCCGGCCCTCCGCAGGACTGGGTGTGGACTCTGGGGGCCAGCTTGGGAGGGGTCCTCTGCTGGGTGTGCCACAGATGGTCAGTTTCCCTGGGGTCCCTTCTGCCATCGCCTGGGAGGAGACCCCTCCCCATCCGACTGCACTTGTATTTAACTGGGAGAGGTGGGACCGAGGTCCCATCAGTGACTGGGCCTTTCATTCATTCGTTCGTCCATTCAGTCTGTGATGGGATGGGGGGCTGTGGAGGGCCGAGGATCAGGGGAGCCGGCTGTTGGGGAGACAGGAACCCCTCTTCCCGCCACAGGTGTCCAGCCACATCCAGGTTCTGGCTCGGCGCAAAGCCCGCGAGATCCAGGCCAAGCTGAAGGTAAGGCCAGGGCCGCAGCGGGAGGGCTCGGGTGGGCCAGCCTCCTGGGGCTGGGGCTCTTCTCCCAGGAGGAAAAGTCTTCCCTTGGGTGTGGGGGCTGACTGCTTACGTGTGGAGCCAGTGAGCTTCTCAGTGCTGAGGAAAGTGGGGTTCAGCCTGTCACCTCTCTCCCACCTGCACAGAGGACGTTGACTGGGGGCCGTGTCTATGTGTCTGTGTGTGAATGGCCGGGCTCACAGCATCCTGGGAGATACAGGCCGGTCTCCTGCTGTGCTCCCTGCCCCCTGCAGCCCAGAGGAACCGGGCACACCCTGAGTCCCATGGTTAGAGCAGCAGGACTGCCCTTCAGACCCCGTTTCTTGCGGACCGTGTGGCCCCCTACTGCCGTCACCCAGATCCCGTGGGTGGCAGGCCTGCAGGGTGGGGTCCATGCTGGGGGAAGGGCTGGTGGGGCTCCCTGGATCAGCCCCACCTTGCAGGCCTGTCTGCCAACAGGCGACTGCTACACGGGGGGCCAGCGCTGGTGGGAGTCCCCTCGCCGCGGGACTCGGGCCTCCTGGACCCTGGACCCGGGGCCCTTGGCTGGACCCTGGGAGGGAGCAGGCCACCCATCACGGTGGGTGTAACACAAGAGTCTATGGCTGCTTGGGGAGGAGCCAGCACTCGGGGCTGAGACCAGTAAATCACAGGCATTTTCATTTTAATTCTATTTTTATGTTTTGGCCGCACTATGCGGCTTGAGGGATCTCAGTTCCCCGACCAGGGATTGAACCCGGGCCCTCGGCAGTCAAAGCGCGGAGTCCTAACTGCTGGACCGCCAGGGAATTCCCCACAAACATTTTTTAAAGCAGTGGAAGCCCTTTCGTTTTTCTCCCAAATTAAATATCACCCCGATCCGTTATCAGAGGAGCTACTCTGGTCAAAGCTAGGTTGGCGAGAAGCAGGGTAGGGACCCTTCGTGCTAGTCACCTCTCAGCCCCCATGACTCTCGAACCCGAAAGCATCCCAGAACCCAGTTTAAAAGCCCCTGGACTAGAGGACCATGGAGGCCCCTTCTGGCCCCGTTGTCCGTGACCCTGACACTGGAGGCTCTGATGGCGTGGGTGGGAACTCCCAGGAGGTTCCATTCCTCCTGCAGCAGCCCAGCTGTCCCCCGCCCCTCACAGCTGTGGCCCAGCCCTCGCTCCTTTGTCCCCGGGACAGCTGGCTGGGCCGCAGCTGCTGGTCTCTCCCTCTCAGGCCAGCACATGTGTGCCCGGACATCCCCGGCCCTGCAGCCCACTTGCCCCTCACTCCCCGCTCTGGTCAGCCTGTGACTCGCCAGGGCCTGGTAGGGGACCGGGTGGAGAGCCGAATGTCCAGGGTTCTGTTTAGAGCCATCGAGGGGAGCTTTGCATCCCCGTGGGGGCCGGCTGTACGGCTCATGTGTGCTCGAGGAACGGAACCTGTCCCTGTCCACAGGCTCTAACGTGGGGCTGGGAACAGCCTCTGGACCGCCGGACAGGCTTCGAGGGGAGCCACGGACCCTTCAGTAACCTGCACGTTTTCATGTATGTGCGTTTCTCGGAGAAGATGGGTCTGAGGATTTTGTCATATTCTCCAGAGGGTCTGGGGCCCAATGTAGTTAAGCTCCCCGGTGGATGGCAAGGCTAGGTAGAAGTCTGGTCTGGCCTGGCTCCGCCCTGGGCCGTGGGCCCTCTGCCATGTCACCCACCTGCCTCGAGCTCCATCCAGCTTCCTCGCCTGTAAAATGACAGGGTTGAGCAAGGTGGTATCTGAGGTCCCCTCCAGCCGCAAAATTCAGTAGCCTGGTCACTGCTGTCACCCCGCACTCCCACCTGATTCCTGTCCCACTCGCTGGTCCCTGGCCATCGGGAGGAAGGGACTCAGGCTGCCGACACAGGGCTGGAGCTCTCTGCCCTCCCACCACTGCAGTTGTTAACAGAGGTTTGTGGGCCTCCTGGGGCGTGGCCTGCCACCCCATTCGTGTCCTGGAGGGAGCGGGCCTGGGCATGTATGGCATCTCCCTCCTGACATCAGCAGAGCCCTTGGGGAGAGACGGCCTGATGCTTTGGTTGTCAGAGACAGCCTCAGAGCAAGGCCCGAGTTTGGCCCCAAAAGGACAGTGGGCTGGGGAGTCCCACCACCCAGCGCGACCTCCCGGGCCCTCTGTGCTGAGGATGGGTGCCCGCAGATCCTGACGTGCCCCCTCCTTGGTTCGCTCAGCCCCCCAGGCCTGCAGAGCTCAGAGGTCATGGATGCGCTGTCCCGGACGGACCTTAAGGGCCTACTGTCACGTGACCCCTGTCAACACCCAAGCCCCTAAGTCCTCTGAGCCTCAGTTTCTTCATCTTAGAATGGGGAGCCTACGAGTCCTGCCAGCCTCACGGGGGTGCTGAGATGTTCAGAACCAAAGTGAGACAGCGTTCTTTGCCTTCCGGGGGCCGTCCCGTGTGTGCCCCATGAGCGTAAGGGGTCCCTGAGAAGCCGAGTGGAAGGGCCTGGCCCCAGACCTCATCGCGCAGGATGCCGGGCGCACCACCTGGACCTTCGGGCCTGACGCCGTGGTGATGCTACCCACCGGGCGAGTGAAGTCATATGCAAAACCAGCTGTGGGCTGAAAGGACCTCCCTCAGCAATTAGCTTGCTTATTACTCAGGACAGATTTGGGTCCACCAATCTGATTATTAAATAAAGGGCCCACTTATTTTTCCCTTTTAAAAAGTGATTCATCATAAAGATACAGAATTTCTAATCAGAGCTCCGAGTTGACATAAACCAACCTTTTGTTTCCAATAATGCTACCCGTGCTGAATAATACTTGCTGTTCAGTCTGTATGGTCTTCTTTTGGACCCACTAGGCTTTCTGACATACAGTATGTTGTCTTATTGGTTTTGAAGACCTTTGGGATTGGAGAGCTCAGGATGGGGGACCACTGGCTAATACAAGTAGTAACCAAGTATTATTACTATTATTATTATGAGCAGGTCATACTGCTGATTTGTTCAGATCCTCTGCAGGCTGAACCATTTTGGAGGGGGTCTTTGGACCATAGAGGGGACCCACAGAGGGCAGATGGTTGGTATTCGCATCCTGACACATAAAAGGTTCGGGAGCCAGGGTGCCCGTGGTACAGTAGAGATCCACAGGCCAGGGCTAAGACGGGGGCCACAGGAGACCATCCCTTGTCACCGTCCATGTGACCGAGGATGACCCCTGCCCAACAGATATTCATGCACCATCTCCCAAGGGCCAGGTGAGGCCCCAGCCACCCCTGGTTAGCAAGACCTGGGTGGCCCCTGTGTCCCTGAGCTTGGTAACAGGAGCGCCGTGGTCTGGCAGGTGGCCTCCAAGTCTCTTTAAACCCTGATGAGACTGGCAGGGCGAGTGATGTGCCCCTTGGACGGATGAGGAGGGTGATCAGAGCCACCGAGTGACTTCCTCAAGTCACAGGACCGGTTCCCAGCCCTGCAGGAACGTGAGCCTTGTCCCCAGGGCCGAGTCCAGGGTCTGACTTCCCTGTCACCAGCTGGACCCGCCTCTCCCGACCTGCCACGGTGCCCACACTGAGGCCTCCCTCGATGTCTCCCCAGGATCAGGCAGCTAAGGACAAGGCCCTGCAGAGCATGGCTGCCATGTCGTCCGCCCAGATCATCTCTGCCACAGCCTTCCACAGTAAAATGGCCCTCACCCGGGGCCCAGGCTACCCGGCGGTCTCAGGGGTAAGTGGGGCTGCCTGGAGTCGGAGGCTGGACTGCCCCGTCCTTCTCACTCCTCCCCCTTCCAAGGCACTGGCCACACCAGAGTCCTCACTTGAGTCCTCTCGGGCCAGGAGAGCCGGGGAAGGAGAGACCAAGGACCGAGGGGCCATGCAGTCGCTGGGACCGCCCTCCTGGGGGCCTCGGCAGTGACGAGGGTGCAGCCGCCCCGTCACACGGCCACCTGGGGGCTCTGCAGAGTTGGCCCCGTTTACAGAAGAGGAGGCTGAGGCCGGGCTTTGGGGCGGCGCCGGCATGTTCTGAGGAGCCGCTCTGCCCCGCCCCCAGCTCAGCCTCGTCCCCCCTCCGCCCTCAGGGGCTCCTTCCAGGTAAAGGGCTGATGTCCAGGAACAAAGTCCTCTCGAATTTTAAACTGAGAATGGGTCTCTTGGCCGTGGCCACGTGGGTCCCACTCTAAGAACAGTCCAGAGAGGCCCCTCCTCCCCGGGGCTGAGTCCTCCCAGGGTGTTGTAGGCTGTTGGGACTGACGCACCGCCCCAGGCCCTGTGTCTGGGGAGGCTCTCGTCCAGCATTTTTCCGAGTGTGTCCAGAGGCCGCTAGTCCGGAAGGGCGTTGAGTGGACAGGACGACGGGACAAACGAGTGCACACGTGACTGGGGCACTCAAGTCTCAATAGGGTGCCTGACTCCAGATCTCTCGAGAGTCCTGCGTGCCACTGTCACCAGGCATCTGTCCCCGAGGAAGGGGACGAGTGCCGTGTTTGCAAGCCTGGGGGCTTCTCTTGGGAGCCCCTTATCGGCAGGCGTTCCAGAGGCTGGAGGTCCTTGCAGCGCTCGCGGGGACGCCGTGCTGCCTGGCTGTAGGCAGGCACCCTTCCCAGGCCCAGGCCCTGGCCTCGCCCTCCAGCTGAGCCCCTGCCCGGCCTCTCTCGACGCCGCTGGCCACGCGCGCTGGGCTCTGCTGACTCTGCTTTTGTCTCCTCAGTTTTGGCAAGGAGCTTTGCCGGGCCACGCCGGAACGCCCCACGAGTGAGTATGGCCACCGTGCTGCCCCGGTGCCCCCTGGGCTGTGCTTGAGCCCGTGAACTCGTGCCGCTGACCCAGGCCTGAGTGTGGGAGAGCCGCAGTCTGGGGTCAGCCTTTCCGGATGGCCCTGCGCTTACGGATGAGGCTCTCCTGCTCTCGGGCACCCCGGGGTGGCGTTTGCTGAAGCCCCAGTCTATCCGGGGCGTAGCAGAACCCGAGCTCAGGACCCCGAGGGGGGCAGGCTAGGAACCAGCCCTGTGGCTGGCCTGGGAGGGAGGGAGGAGGGGTGGGTTTTCCAAACAGACCCGCTGCTTCTGTGGGTCGGCCAGAATCCCGAGGGAGCGGGAGGCCAGAATCCTGAGGGAGTGGGATTCCAGAGCCACTGACCACCCGGGCCTGCCTCACTGAAGACAGCGTTGGAGCCTGACCGAGGCTCTAGGCTGCCACCTGCCCCCAGGCCCACGCGTCCTCTCTCGTCTCCCACAGTGTGAAACCTTTCTCTCAGCAAACCTACACTGTCCAGCCGTCACTGCCTCTGCCAGGTGGGTCAGCAGCTCTGCCTCCCTCATGCATCACACCCCTGTGGCTCCTGCTCCGGGTCCCAGGCCCTGACTGCTAGACGCCCCTAGCAGTCCCCTTAGATGCTGCCCTGGCACGTGCTCGCACCGTGCACCCCAGCTCCCAGCTCCACCTCGATCCTCTTCCAGGAGCGAAGCCCCCTGCGCCCCCAGGGCTGCCCGTCCTCCCCAAGCCCCTCCCCAGCGAGGCTCAAGGCTGGCAGGGTGCGCACAGCTCAAGGGGCAGTGCCTGCGCCCCGGGGTGGCCACTCCACCTGCATGTGCGCCCTGTCCTGCTTGGCTTCTGGGATGGCTTCCCTCTGTGACACTGTAATCCTCTCCTTCAAGGCGGGGGTCCAGCAGAGCATGGCTTTCCAGCCCGGAGCCCCTGGTTAGCAGAGGGAAGGCTCCTGGCATGAGGCAGATGGAGGTCCAGTTGGGCAGCACGGAGCTCCCGCCTTCCCCGCTCACGTGACCTGCTCTGTCCCTGCCTCTTTCTCAGGAAGGTCCCTCCACCTTCCGCTCTGCAGGGCGAGATAGGATCCTCGCCCTCACCCTCCTTTCCTGGCTTGGGAATGGCTCCTGCCTGCCCGGTGGCCTGGCTTTTCCTGCTCTGAGAGCGGGCCCTGCCACCCTCCTTAGGTTCCTGACGGTTGCTTGGGGGCCTCCCACCCCCTCTAGTCCGTGCTCTCCCCTCACGGCTCCCCCACCCCGTCTGCAGTCACATCCCCACTCTTACCCTCTGTAACTCACCTGTCATCTTTTTTTTTTTTTAATATTTATTTATTCGACTGCGTCGGGTCTTAGTTGTGGTGCGTGGGCTTAGTTGCCCCGCGGCGTGTGGGATCTTAGTTCCCCGACCAGGGATCGAACCCGCGTCCCCTGCATTGGAAGGTGGATTCTTAACCACTGGACCGCCAGGGAAGTCCATCCATCATCTTTTTAAAGCATCAATCTCACCGTGCTGCTTCCAGCTTAGAATGTGTTAGTGGCTCCCTGGTGCCCTCAGGACACAATCTAAGCTTAACTGTCACTCTGTGTGCCCTGGGCAGCGTCTGGGGCTGGTGTCTGTGTCTGTCTTCTGTGCGTCGGGTCACATCCGGTGTGCACGCCACACTTGAACAAATGAACGAGTGATTCGGCTCACCCGTCAAATGCCCGCTGGTGTGCCCAGCATGGTCCTCCGCCCGCCCCCCGCCGTCCCTTGTCTCTTTCCTCCCCGGGCTTCTGACGTACCTGCCTCACTGCCCTCGTCCCGTCCGCCACCAAGCCCCGGGGTCTTGCTCCCTCCGTGTCCCTCCTGTGTCCCCTTCTCTTCACTCCACTGCCCTCTTCATTTTCCCACTTGGGAAGAACCCACAAGGCCTGCGCCTCTTGTCCACCTTGCCCCTGCCCAGTCCTTCCCCCACTCGGAACAGGATCTTCAGAAATGCACAGCCGGTCGCTCCTCGGCCCCGCCTAAAATCCTCCCATTGCCCTCCTGAGCTCAGGCTGAATCCTGGACCCCTTACCTAGCAGCCAGGGCCCGTCTCTTCAGCCTCGTTTCCAGCCCCGGCACAAACCCGCCCTCCCCGTCACGTCTGCCAGACGGAGCCTCCGAGCTCATGGTGCATCTCGCGGCCCCGTGCCTTCTGCCTGGAGCCCCCTTCCCTCTGCCTGGAGCCCCTTCCCCTGTCTGCACCTGCTGCCTCCCACTCTTACCCCGCAACCTTTTTCAGCATCACCTTCGGGTGGCCTTTTCTGACGCTCTTCAAGGTGGACCAGGGGGCCCGCTCCCCTGCTGTGCTGGGCGCCTTCCTGTCTGTTTTCCTCACGTTCATTGCTTCGTTTACTCGCCAGCCAGCAGCCAGTGCTTATTCTGGGCCGGGCGCTGTCCCAGGGGCTGGACAGCGGACACTCATGTCATTGTGATAGTTGGTCCGGTCGTCTCCCTGGCTGGACCAGGAGTTCCTCCAGGGCAAGAACCAAGCGGAGGCTGCCCTGGAAGCCCGGGTCCAGCAGCCATCCCACCCCCCAACCCCAGCCAGCATCCAGTCCCCCTTGAACGCAGTTCCGTGCAGGGGCCCGAGGTGGCTGAGCTGTTCCAGGCTGAGCTCCCTGCCAGGGCTGCCCCTGGACCGCTGGCCAGTGCTCTGCCTGCCCACCCCCCCGGCTGGGAGACCCCGGTAAGGCAGACAGTCCGGGGGCCTGGCGGAGGGTGCGGCAGGGAGGCCCTGTGGACCGGCTCCCATGTGCCTTCCACTGTGTGCAGGGTTCGAGTCTCCCGCAGGAGCCTCCCCGTCGCCCTCCGCGCCCCCAGCACCCCCGTGGCAGGGCCGCAGCGTGGCCAGCCCCAAGCTCTGGATGCTGGAGTTCTCTGCCTTCCTGGAGCGGCAGCAAGACCCCGAAACGGTAGGTCCTGGCCTCCCTCTGGCCGCTCTCCCGCCCGGTGCTCACTCCTGGGGCGGCGGCTCCCCTGCTTCCCCCAGCTCCTCTTCCTCTGGCTCTGGCTTTCTCGCCCTGCTCTCTGCCCCGCTCCACCTTGGGGCCGAGCTTAGGGTCCTTGTTGCTTTCCATCCCCCCTTATCCTTCCATCCTCTCCCTCCCCGCTTCCTTCTCACTGGACCTTCCCTCTGTCCCTGGCTCTGTTTCTGCTCCCCACCCCAAGCCCTCTCTCGGTTCCTGTGTACCATCCAGGTGCCCCGAGGCTCTGTCCCTTCCCTGCTCCTACCACGTCCGCCTTCTTCCCGGTCCGGCCACCTCTCCGTCTGAAGGCACTGGTCCCAGTCCTGCCCGCAGGCCCTGTGGCTCTGAGGAGTCTCCTGTCTGCCCCGTGTCCTCGGGGACGCCAGCAGGAGCAGCAGCCCACCCCCATCCCGCCCCCTTCAGTGTCTCCGTCCTGGGTGACCGGCGTCACCTGCAAAGTTCAGAGGAGCACCTGGCCAGGTGGACAGGATGCCAGAGTCGTGGGGACTTCACTGACCATTTCACTTTGACATGTTCAAGCTTATGGTTTAGATGAGGAACCCAGCGTGGACCACGAAAGAAGCGGCTCTTCTTTAGCTGCAGCGAGGGACCACAGCCGCCGCCTCCGGCGGGGAGCAACCCTCGTATGGGCCGCTGGTCTTCCATCACAGACGAGATCACGGGGGTCCAGAGATAGAAAATGAGTCACCTAAGGGTGTTGGCGACAGAGTCAAGACTCAGTACAAATAGCGACCAGAAAGTGCCAGGCGCCTGCGGGGGTCACCCTACCCCAGGTGCTGGGCACCTGCCGACTCTGCTGTACACTCAGCCCCTCTACCGGCTCCGTGTTACCAGAGGGGAAACAGGCCCCCGCCGTGGCGTCCCTGCTCTGGGCCACTGGCCGGGCTCCGAGCCCCGGTCTGTCTGGTCTGTCTGCCCCGCCGCCCCCATGGCCCCTCAGACCAGTTCTTCTCTGTCCACAGTACAATAAGCACCTGTTTGTGCACATCGGCCAGTCGAGCCCCAGCTACAGCGACCCCTACCTCGAAGCCGTGGACATCCGCCAGATTTACGACAAGTTCCCCGAGAGGAAGGGTGGTCTCAAGGAGCTCTTTGAACGGGGACCCTCCAACGCCTTTTTCCTCGTGAAGTTCTGGGTAAGCCTTGGATGACCTCCTCCTTCCCACCCCAGCACGTCTGACCACGGGGAGAAAGGAGGAGGGGTGGGCCTTGGCGGCGGCGGGACCTGGGACACGCAGGACAAGAGTGAGGGGCCAGCACAGAGCGGCCCTCTGGTGCCGGGAGCTCAGACCAGATGGGGCCATTGGTGCCGCAGAGCAAAGCCCCCTCCTGATGGCGGGTGATGGTCACACCCGGGCAGAAGTGCGGCCTCAAGGGATCTGTAGTACCAGAGAGGACCTACAGGAGACCTGAGGGGTAGTCACCCAAGGCTTTCAATGCCAAGGTTTCCGGGCCCGCAGCGGGGCAGCTATTGGGCTGGGTGGGGCTTGGAGAAGTGGACGGTAGGCTTAGGCTGGGTCATCCCCAAAGAAACACCGAGCTTCTCCAAGAGCTCAGCCTCCGCCGCCCTCCCCAGCTCACCCCTGCATGGGTGCTGTGTGGGTAGAGCCTCCTTCTTTCGAAACCTCCTCCAAGACCAGGAGGCATAGGACCTCTTCCAGGGGCCCAGCACCCACAGAAAAGGGATGCCGGGAAGAGGGACAGGGAGGAGAAGCCAGCGGGAGGAAGTGCAGGAAATCCTTCTGGCTGGTGATCAGAGCCTCCGAACTGTCTCAGAGCCCGGAAGCTGGGCCTTTGTTTGGTCTCGGACCACTTTGATAACCTGAAAGCTGTGCTTTTCCTAGAAGTGGGCATATTCACACGAAAGTGTACATGCAGTTCCAGGTGGCTTACTGGTCCCTGGCTAGGAGCTCTTAGCCTAGCCCTCACCCGCAACTGAATCTGTGGGGCTGGCTGTCTACAGAAAAGGCAGGAACGGAGACCCAGGGCCCGGATCCCGACGAGGCTCCGTGTTTGCCCTTGCAGGACAGCTTGCTCTGCGAGCCGAAGGAGGTTGGCCCTGGGCCTTCAGGGATGGGCAGAGTTAGGCGGAAAAGGGGAAGGGCCTCCAGGGGGGCTAGTCATGGGTGAACGTGTAAGAGAGGGAACCGCAGAAAGTAAAACGGGAGAGGTGAGTCTGATCCTGGAAGGTCCTGATCCTACAAAGGTCTGGATTTGACTCTATGCTGGGATGAAAAATAGGTAATAGTTTCTTTTACTTTATCTTATTTTTAAATCAGTGCACGTTCATTGTTATTAATACCAAAAGGCTTATAAATGAAAACCGTCAGGTTGTCGTCCGCCTCCTCCCAACCCCAAGCCCAATCCCGAGAGGCAGTCACTGTAAATGTCACTGTTTATTCTGGGTTTTATCTCCTTAGTTCTAAATATCTGCTTATATTTGCTACACTTTGATATCACGACTATGTGTTGTGTATTTATGGTAGAAAAACACTGGCTATATTATAGCACTTTTCCCCTCATCATCCCAGTAAGTTATGTAATTTAGTCAACGCAATAAAGTGTTTAGATTTTGTGACAACGTAGATTGACCACCAGAGTGTGTGATGATTACATGTCATTTCTTGTGCAACTTTTTGTTTTTTCCTAAAAATAAATGGCTCTTTCGCTTGCACATTTCTAAAAAACCTACTATTAAAATTTTACAAATTGTTCTATCATAGCCAACATATAAAATTTAAAAAACTTGTTTTTCACGCAGTGCTCAGGCCTCTCAGAGAATTTATCCTTTGTCCCTTTCTCCTTCTGGATGCCTCTGTTCTGCTCCAGTTTGAACCGGTTTTCCTTCAGGCCTGCTCAGCAGCTGTCCCGAGACCTCTGTTTACTGCTCCTCTGTTTTGAATCTACAGTTTCCTAGATCTCCTATTTCTCTCTTTTTTGGTGTTCCCCCCTCATTTTGCTGGAATGCATTCTCTAGTCCCTTCCTAAGAAAAGGTGCATGGTAGATAAATGTTCTAAGTCTACCTGTTTGAAATGTCATTTCTTTTCAGTACTTGATTCATGGTTTGGGTACAGAGTCTCCATCGTAAGTGATTTTCCCTAGAAGTGGTTTTCAAGAACCATTGTTTGGTTGCTCCAGTGTCTTGCGAGAGTAGCCCGGCAGTATTCTAATTCTCTGTTCTTTGTTATGTAACTCGGTTGTTTTTAGCCTCTAGGAGTTTTGCGTTTCCTCTCTGTTCCCTACGTTCAATTTCACATTGATGGCCTTTGGGATCTGTGTTGTTTCTCTTCCTATTTTTGAGCCAGGTACTTGGTAGGCAGTGAGATGAGAGTCTCTCAATTCGGTAACTTTACTTATATTATTTCTTTTTCTTTGTTTTCTCTGTGTTCTTTTCCAGGAACCCCTGTTAGTCTGATGTTGGATATCCCGGACCTATCCTCTCTGATTTTTACCATTTATTTTCCAATTCATTTTCTTAGAGACTTTCTTAACTTTATCTTCTAATTTAAGAGTGAATCTGAGTGAATATTCCATGAAACCCAAAGTAACATTGGCATGAATGAATAGTTCTTCTTTCATGTAAAGTAAGTCTGGAGATAGAGTGTCCACGTCTGGTCCAGCAGCTCCGTGAAATTACCAGAGACCCTACTCTTCTCTATCTGCCATCCTCAGTGTGTGGCTTCTGTCCTTAAGGTCAAGGCTGCTGGGGTTCCAGCCATCACATCCATTTTTCAGGCATCGGGAAGGGGGAAAGCCAACTTAGTTCCCTTTAAGGAGCCTTCCTGGAAGTCCCACACAATTCTCAATTAGTTGTTTGTTTACAGGTGGCTGCAAAGGAGCCAGGGAAATGTACTCTTTTAGTTGAGTAAGTTGCCATTCTGAATAAAATCAGGGTTCTCTTACTACAGAAAATGAACAACTCTTTCAATTGTTGATGTGTCGTAGTTTAACTGATGGCATTTTTTTCTTAATTGTTTGTAAAATCTTGGTGCATTGTACATTTAGTGGTGAAATAGATTAACGGAATATGGTGGCATTCTCTGCCCACCCCCACCCCGCCCCTTGTATCGAATATTTAATTTTGACCATGACATTTTTAATTTTTAAGAGCTCCTTCTTCTTCTTTGATTGTATCCTGATCTTGTTTCATGTCTATTTTTTAACTTTTCTTCTGCTCCCTTTGTTTCCTTTTCATCCCATTTTCTGTCTGGGTCTTTGTCTTTCAAGTTGGAGGATTTTCTCAAATGTCTATAATTCTTGGCCAGATTTTTTGGTCATTTTTTTGACAGCTTTATTGCTATGTAATTCACTTACCATATAATTCACCTACTTAAAGTGTACAATTCAGTATTTTTAGTATATTCACAGAGTTGTGCAACCAGTTAATTTTAGAACATTTTCATCACCCCCAAATAAACCCCAAACCCATTAGTTATCACCTCCACCCCCAGCCTTAGGCAACCCTAATCTGCTTTCTGTCTTTATAGCGTTTTTAGATATTTCACATAAATGGAATCTTACAATATATAGTCTTTTGTGACTGGCTTCTTTCACTTAATGTTAAGTTTTTAAGGTTTAGTCACATTATAGCACATATCAGGACTTCATTCCTTTTTATGGTTGGGTAATATCCCACTGTCTGGATAGACCACATTTTGTTTATCCATTCATCCGTCAGTGATGGGCATTTGGGTTGTTTCCACCTTTGGGCCATTGTGAATAATGCTGCTATGAACTTAATATACAAGTCTTTGTGTGGACATAGCTTTTCATCTCTCTTGGGTAGATACTGAGGCATGGAATTGCCGGATCATATGCACTATGTATTTATTTATTTATTTTTGGCTGTGTTGGGTCTTCGTTGCTGTGTGGGCTTTCTCTAGTTGCGGCGAGCGGGGGCTACTCTTTGTGGTATGTGGGCTCCTCATTGCGGTGGCTTCTCTTGTTGCAAAGCACAGGCTCTAAGCACGTGAACTTCAGTAGTTGTGGCTCGCGGGCTCTAGAGCGCAGGCTCAGTAGCTGTGGTGCACGGGCTTAATTGCTCTGCGGCATGTGGGATCTTCCCGGACCAGGGCTTGAACCTGTGCCCCCGGCATTGGCAGGCGGATTCTTAACCGCTGAGCCACAAGGCAAGTCCCCTCTTTTTGCATTCTTGACAGTGTCCTTTGAAGCACAACCTTTTCCATTTTGGTGAAGTCCAGTGTATCCTTCCTTTTGTTGTTCGGGCCTTTTGTCCATGTCCAGTGACTGGGAACTCTGTGGACAAGGTGTGGGCCTTGTTACCTGCTGGGCTTCTCTTTCAGGTGGTCAGGGTTGGGGAACCAGCTGCTTTATCGAGGACACTAGTAAATGTCAGCATATTTACTGGACCTTTTCCTTTCCTGAAGTGGTTCAGTTTCTCCAAAGAAGACTCCTACTGTTCCCCCACCCCTTGGCAGGGACAAACGAACATTCTAGCAGTGGGGCAGGGTGAGGGCTAGGGGAGCCGACCGTTTCTTAGGCAGCGTTCACCTCATGCCCTGGCTCCCACCCCCTCTCCTGACATGCCTGGGGGCCCGAAGACGCCCTCCTGTTTAATTTCTTCTCCTGATGTGTGAAGAGTGGGGGCCCGGAGGCCTGACCACCCGGTGTACAGCCTTTCAGCCGGTTCCTTGTGTCATATCCTGCGCCCCCCTGGCCATCACTGTCCGGGCCCCTGTCGTCCCGAGGGTGGCGCTGACTCCCATCCGGCACCCCTCTGAGGCACTTTCAGGCTGTAACTCTTCTTGCGTCCGTTTCCCCGCTGAAGCCATCCTAGCTCAGATCAGCTGTCAGTCCCCTGGAATTTGTTGAATTCTCCTGTCCGTTTGGTCTTCCTCCGTTTCTTCGTGTGTGTGGTACAACGCATTAAAAAAGGTCTTTGCGCTCATCCTGCTGGCTCTCTGGATGGGGAAATGTGAACTTGTACGGTCAGTCTCCGTTTTTTTTTTTTTTATGCGGTACGCGGGCCTCTCACTGCTGTGGCCTCTCCTGTTGCGGAGCTCAGGCTCCGGACGTGCAGGCTCAGCGGCCATGGCTCACGGGCCCAGCCACTCCGCGGCACATGGGATCTTCCCGGACAGGGGCACGAACCCGTGTCCCCTGCATCAGCAGGCGGACTCTCAACCACTGCGCCACCAGGGAAGCCCCAGTCTCCCATTTTAACCAGAGGTCCACGAGGGCCACTGCTAATGGATCAGTAGCAGTTGTTTGGAGCGCTGGGTTGAGGAAGATCTGGAGGGAGCCCTTCCTGGATTGACTGGTAATGTCTGCCATGGGTGCGGCAGGGGAGGGTAGTGTGCATTTCCTTCATGTTTACCATCCCGTTGTTTAGGTGATGAGGAGTCCTTGAAGGTTGTTGAACGGGGCATGGCCAGAGCTGTGCTTGGTTACATGCATTAGCCATCCAGACTGACAGCTGCAATACAGGCCGAGAAGGAGACCTCAGCCTCCTCAGGGCCTCGGTGGAGAGGCTGGCTTTAGAGTCTGATGTGCGAGGCAGATGCCAGGCTCCTTTTCTCAGGAAGCCTTAAACCAGCTCACTTCCCTTTTCCTTCTCCCTCTTCTCCCTTCCAGCCCTGAGCGTGGGAGTTGGAACCACAGCAGCCAACTAGCTCGGGCACCATCCGGCCAGCGGTGGCGACTCCCACAGCCTGCGTGTGTCCAGGGAGGTTCCTGGCCTTTCCTTAGGAGAGCCTCCGCCCTCTGCCGCCCACTCCTTCCCCCACCCCCCGAGCCTGTCCAGGCTCAGGCTTGACTTGCAAGTACGACCCTGGCTCAGCTACCCGAGGGTTCAATTTAAGGCGACCCCTGACCAGGGAGGCCTGGCTGGCAGGAGGCGTGTGGGGACACCACCCTGGTCGTGGCAGATAGCATACTGGGGTGACAGTATTCTGTATTCTTCTAGCCACCATCCAGATGAGAGCCATCCCAGGCCCCCATTTCACAGATGGGGAGACTGAGGCATGGAGTAAGCAAGGGTCTGGCTCTGAGACCCCCAGCCTGGGCAAGCCATGCTCCTGTAGTCCTTCTTGTGATGCACACGCCGAGGCAGATCAAGGCAGTCGGCGGCAGGTCACCCCAGGCACTGTTCACAGCCTGACTTGTACTAGCACGTTTCATCCTTGCCACACCCCTGAAGGGAGGTACAGCTGACAGCCTCGTTCCGTACAGGGGAAGGTGAGGCACAGAGAGGTGAAAGAATGCCGGGCAGCCCAGTTCGCAGTGACAGAAGCAGGATCAGTGCCAGCCAGCCCCGCTCTGGGAGTGTGCTCGGAACCGTCACCCCACACCATCCTGCCTTGCCGGGTGGCTGGGGTCCCCCGTGCGGCCCCGTGCTCCCCCTGCTTCTGGGGGAGAAGGCTCTGGGTAGCCTAAAAAGGGCCCTGCGCCCCCGAGGAAGGGCAGCTAGTGGGGGCAGGGAGAGAGCAGTCTCAGCCGTGCGTTCAGTGTCGAGCCGGGCACTGGGGCTTCTGGAGCCCAGGCTTCCCTTCCAGGAGATGGGCAGGGCTGTCCTGCCTGGTGGAAAGGAGGACCAGAGGATCCTTCTCCTACCTGGCTCGCGGCCCTCGTCCTCTCCTTCCTCCTGAGTCTGGGGAGGCTGGAGGTGGGGGTGAGGGGAGGAGAGAAGGTGGAGACGGTGGTGCTGGGCAGTGTGATTGGGGAGGTTCCACGCCGGGCCGCTGTGCTCCGTCCACAGGCTGCGCACACAGCCCGTGCCGTGCGGACCCGATAGGAGCTTGCGTTCCGAGTGGGAGAATCAGAGCAGGTCTCGCCTGCTCTGTGTGGGAGGGGGTGGGCTGCCAGTGAGCCCTCCCAGCGTGTCAGGAGAGCGAGGCAGGCAGCAGAGGGCCCAGCTGGAGAGCTGTGTCCCGAGGGAGTCTCGGCTCCTGTGGGCCCTGTTTCTCCACCTGAAAAGTCAGTACTTTGTTCCGGAGGGCCTGCGAGGGGCTTGTGTCCGAGGACCCTGATGAGTGGGGTCGGCTGGGGGTGGGAGGGTGGGCACGTGGGCGGCCAGGGCACCTTGGCTGTCATCCGGTCCCTCTCCTCCTGCGTGGGGAAGGTAGAGGCGCCAGGGAAGGACAGACCTGGGATGTGGGAGAGGAAGGTCTCCTGTGTGCTAACCACGGGACTTGGGGTCCTCCCAGGCAGTCCCGGCGCCCTAGCCGTCTGGAACCCTCCTCTCCTGCGCCCTGGCCTGTAGCTGGTATGAGACTGACCACACAATTAGGAAGGGATGCTGCCAGGAGAGGACAGTGTCGCCACACACACCCCTCGCCCCGCCCCAAAGCCTGGCGGTTTTCTCGTCCAGCCCCAGGCCCCGGGCACGCAGGCTGCGGAGTGGGTCAGAGCCCGCTTGGAGTGGGAGGAGGACTTTGATGTCCCAGCTCGGCCTCCTGTCTCCCTCCTGCTGATGGTACTGTTCTCTTTGGTGGGGATGGGTAGTAAGTGGCCGGCTCGTGGGCCGCCGGGACTCATCGGTTCCAGCTGGCGGTGGCATTGGGGGCAGGAGGGGTTGGGTGTCAGGCTGTGCTCCGTGGATGTGAGATGCAGGGGCTGAGAAGCTCCCAACTCCCCCAGGACATGTGGGACCAGCAGAGACCACCTCTGTCCTTAGGCAGTGGGAGAGGGGACTCTTACACACTGATGGCTGTGAACTCCAGTCTGCAGATTGAAAATGCCGGGCAGAGCTGGGCCGAGGCTGGGCAGGGAGGACAGTACCCCAGACCTTCCTCCGTCGAAGGGCCCTGACGTTTCTCCCAGGCACATACCAGCCCATAACAATGAATCCGAGCCCCCTGGCCCCCAGGCCCGGCTGTCCCGGCTCATCTGTCAGCCACCCGATCCGCTGCACCTGTTCCAGGCCCAGCCTGTGAGCTGCCACCGCACCGTAGCTATGAATAGGGTGGAGGGCAGGGGGCCGCGGGGGCACTCTCAGGGTAACGTGGGGGGCAGCTTTGCTCTCAGGCTGAGAAGGCAGAGACGCTGAGCGTGTGCGGGGAGGTTCTCAGATTGGGGGGTACGCGGTGGGGCTGCAGGAGGTGCTGGGTCATAATTAGGACGGCACCGAGGGTGGTGAGGTGCTGTGGGGTGCGCGCTTCTCGCTGGCCGGGGTCCCCCGGGACCGAGCAGTGGGACCATAGTGTCGGTTCTGGGGCAGACATTGGACCGCCAACGTCTGAGACAGATGAGGCGTCTGAGACTTTCATCTCCGCCCCATCTCCTTCTCTCTCTCTCTCTCTCTCTCTCAAGCACCAGCTCACCTGTTCTACCTGCTCCCCCAAAAGTCACACACTCCATGAGAGCAGAGACAACACTGCAGCCTCTTTGGGCCCCCCCTGTCCCGGCCATGCTGGGCCGGGCAGGATAAACGGGCGACGGAGCGACTGGAAGGACCAGGCGAGTGGGAGGCGATGCCAGAAGCCCCTGGAGTGTCTTTGAGCCGGGGTGGGGCTCCGAGGACTGGCAGGGGTGCAGGGGGTGGAGGTCCCCCTTGTGAGCACAGGACCGCTTCACACCCAGAGCCGCCGACAGGGGAGAGTTCCAACAGCCCCGTGTCACTCTGGAAGGCACACCGTGTGCCACCCTGTGGAAGGCACACCGTGTGCCACCCTGTGGAAGGCACACCGCGTGCCGGGCCCGAGCCCTGGGAGAGCTTGGTTCCCGCCTCGAGTGTGCTTACCGTCTGGAAGGGGCAAGGCCAGGCCCTGCCAGCACAGGGTGGTGACGGGCACGTCCCATCCCCGCGGGGCGCTGGGGAGAGCCTGGAGGGGCCATGCCAGCCCTGCCCAAGCCCGGTGCACAGTGCACGGATTCACATTTCCTCATTCACAGTTAGGTGATTGTTTTCAGGTCTATTAGGAGAAACAGAATCCCTGATGTCACGGATATGACTGCTTAGAATAAGAATGAGTTGATTTGAAAGAAACCGTTAGGGGCGGAGTGGGGCGTGTGGAGAGTGGGACGTGAATAGCATCTATCAGGGGGAGGACGGCAGTGGCTGCATCCGGGAGACATCAGTTCACGTCCTGGCCTCGCCCCCTCGTCCGGGCGCCTGCCCTCCCCAGGAGCCGGGCTCCCTGCCAGCTCTTCTCCAGGCACGGTCCACGTTCCTGCCCTGCGCTCATGTGTCTCAAGCACACACGAACTGTCCCCCAGGCCTTTTTGAGGACGTCCGACGAACCGGGTCTCCGAGGAGAAGCGTGTGACTCAGTAGAGAGAACAGGAGGCAGAGAGCTGGTGCTGTCCCCGGGGCCAGGTTTAACTGCACAGCTCGTCACAGCAGCAATTAATTCCCAGCCCACCGCAGGCCTGGCCCACCTCTGCAGGCCCCTGGGCGCCCCCTGCCCCGCTCCACGCCCACCACAGGTGCGGGACACTGCTGCTCATTTTGGAGTTTGGTTTTTCTCCTTTTCTTTCTTTTGGCCACGCCGTGCAGCTTGCGGGATCTTTGTTCCCCAACCAGGGATTGAACCCAGGCCCCCAGCAGTGCCAGTGCAGAGTCCTAACCCCTGGGCGGCCAGGGAAGTCCCTGTAATTCATTTTCTTCTTTCTTCCTAACGGCCCCATGAAAGCCCTTGCTGGGCACACTGAAATGTATGCCATCTAGGTCAACACGGAAACAGCCTTTATTTTCATCATAAAGGTAACACATCCTCGGGGCTGCCCTGGTGGCGCAGTGGTTGAGAGTCCGCCTGCCGATGCAGGGGACGCGGGTTCGTGCCCTGGCCCGGGAAGATCCCACATGCCCCGGAGCGGCTGGGCCCGTGAGCCGTGGCCGCTGAGCCTGCGCGTCCAGAGCCTGTGCTCCACAACGGGAGAGGCCGCGGCAGTGAGAGGCCCGCGTACCGCAAAAAAACAAAAAAAAGTGACACATCCTCGTCTGCTTTATGACCTGCTTTTTTCTTTCTTTCTGCTCAACATCATGTTGTAGTCAGTTCACAGTAGTAAATACAGGCCCCTGTCGACACGGTGTGTGGCTCTATGATAATTCTGCTGCGCCCAAGACAGTTGCCCCCCTGCCAGTCTAGAAGGCCTTCTTGCTCTTGGAAAACTTCTTTCCCCAAAGGAGAGAAAAGTAACGACTTTGATGGCCAGGGGCAGAACAGCCCGGGGCCCGGCTCTGAATCCTGCTGGAAACTTCCCAGGGTTCTGGGGCTCCCTGTAACTTTGTGCAGAAGAGTCCTTGGGGTCAGAATCCTTATCGCGGTCAGGAGCTCCCCTGCGTTTGTGGGGCTGCACTCTGGGTCCCGCTGGGCAGTGATCTGGGACGAGTTGTGTGGATGGGAGGAGAGGCTTCCCCCTAAGAATAAGCCTTTTGTGATGTTTGCACACTGCTTCTGAGTCTGAAGCCGCTCTGTTAGCACCTCAAACGGGGTGATTGGCTGTGGAGCCCAGGTTCCGGAATGGGGACCCCTCAGTGGTTGGGGGCTTCGCCGAGGCACCGAACAGCCTCACCCAGCGTCTCTCGTCTGGGCGGGAGAAGCAGCAGAGCCGGAGCCTGAGGACCCAGGGCCCGTGACTCATCCGCTCTGTGGCCTTGGGCAAGGCCTGCGGTCGGGGAGCCTGAGATCGAACTGAGGCCCCCGTCCTGCCTTGTCCCCCTCGCAGGGAGTGGGTGTGAAGTCATGAGTCTTATTACCCACCTTTCCTTGGGGGGGCAACTTCAAATCGCCCCAACACGCAGCAGGAGGCGTCCTGGACCCTGCCTTCAGGCGCGAAGCTGATCAGAGGCCCGGGGGCTCCCACGCCAGGCTGGGGAGGGGTTCCCTTTGGCAAACGGGCTCGATGAGAGGGTGCTAACCAGACTTCTGTCGGGCACAGAGCTCTCAGAGCAATTGCAGAGGAGCCCAGCGGAAGGAGGCCGGTGTTGGGGAGATTGGTCCGGAGGCAGAACAGAGATGCAGAAGGTCAAGGGTGGCCAGGCTCGCGGTGTCCCAGAGATGGCGGGAGGCCAGGCCCCCAGAGCCACTGCTGAAGGGACACTGGCAGGGCCCTAATGTTCTAAAGACCGATTTGGGGCCCCGCCTGCTGGGCTGTTGGTACCTGGTGGGCAGCAGGGCCGGGAGCTGATGCAGGCCCAGGTTCTTGCCATTGTTCGGGGCACACGGCCTGACTTTACACCAGGCCTGCGTGTGGATGGACGAGGGAGCTTTCCGAGGTCCTGCGTCCACGTGTTTTCTGAGCCCCCTGATGGCGTCCTGGCCCTGGGGCCTGGGCTGTGGCCCCAGAGGCCTCCTCGGCGCCGCCCCCAGCAGGGCCCCTCTGAGTTACCGCCCCTCCTTGGTCTCCCCTTGTCTCCCTCCAGGCAGACCTCAACACCAACATCGAGGATGAAGGCAGCTCCTTCTACGGGGTGTCCAGCCAGTACGAGAGTCCAGAGAACATGACCATCACCTGCTCCACCAAGGTCTGCTCCTTTGGCAAGCAGGTGGTGGAGAAACTGGAGGTGAGCACGCGCCGCTGCTCGCCCGCCTGGGCGCCAGACCGTCGCGCCCCTGCGGCCCGGGCTTCTCACCTCTGTGCCCAGATATGTCTGAACGAATGCAGTCTGACCCTTGCCGTGCTTCTTCATTGACAACCCACCTCCCGTCCAACACAAGCAGAGCACCTGCCGCCTCTCCCCATCCTGGTGGGCCTCACCTGTTGCCCGTCAGGTCACGGGGAGCCGTTCCAGCACCCCAGAGCTGAGCTCCCCTACAGCTCTTAACCCACGACCCCTCAGGTGGTTGCGGGCAGCAGCGGTCTCTGAGAAGCTCTTTGAGTTAGTTATTTCTAGTGAAATTTTAATTTTGAGATTGCTGTGGCTCCACGTTTAATGGTAATCCCTTCCCTAGTTGCCCCATGGCCGCATCTTACATACCTAGAGTGGACCATTAGTAACCTGGCTGTTGACACCGACGTAGCCCACCAACCCGAGTCAGATTCCGTCCGTTTACACGCACTCACTTGTGTGCATGCCTGTGTGTGTGCGCCCAGATGTGTAGCTACACACACGTGACGATTCCGTGGCCACAAGGTCCCTGTGGCCCGTCCCCCATGTGCGGCCGGGATTGAGCTGTCATTCCGTCTTTGTCTCCACATCTTGAAGCTCCTTCCTCCGATACCCGGCGTCTGGGTCACAGGGGGTGGGGGGTGCTCTGTCTCGAAGGCTCCCTGGGCTCTGCCCGTCCTTCCCACTTAAGGCCGGGCGGGTTGTAGAGCTTCCTCACGGGGCCGGCCAGGCTGGCCGTGGGCGGCGGCCTCCTAAGCCCCACTGTCCCCGGGCCCCGCAGACTGAGTACGCGCGCTACGAGAACGGCCACTACTCCTACCGCATCCACCGCTCGCCGCTCTGCGAGTACATGATCAACTTCATTCATAAGCTGAAGCACCTGCCCGAGAAGTACATGATGAACAGCGTGCTGGAGAACTTCACCATCCTGCAGGTGTGCGCGCAGGGGTGGGCGCAGGGGTGGGTGCAGGGGTGCGCGCAGGGGTGGGCGCAGGTGTGCGCGCAGGGGTGTGCGCAGGGGTGGGGGTGAGAGCGGGCGGTGGGCAGGGAAGGTGGCATGCTGTCTCCTGGGCCCCAACCCCCTCCTCCCCTCACCCCTGCAGGTGGTCACCAACAGAGACACGCAGGAGACGCTGCTGTGCGTCGCGTACGTCTTCGAGGTGTCGGCCAGCGAGCACGGGGCTCAGCACCACATCTACCGGCTGGTGAAGGAATAAGAGACCGGGGAGCAGGGAGGGGGGCAAGACATCGTGTGCGCAGGGACGCGGGGTGGGGACCCGCGGGGGCAGCCCCCCCACGGCGCCAGGAGAGTGGAGGTCATGACTCTTCTACCAGGAACGTGAACCCGCAGTGCCTAAGCCCAATAAACGTAAGACCTGGGCACCTTCAGAGGCCCCGTCTGGCTGTGTGAGCCCCGGGAGGGGCTGAGGGAGCAGGCGGCTGGCTGGGAAACGGGTGGAAGCGGCCCCGGGGTGCCGTCCTGAAGCCAAGGCCCCAGTGGACTCGGCCAGGAACGTCCGGACGCTGAAGCTCAAGATGGGTCAGCCCCTGCGCTGCACTGGAGCCGCTGCCGGCCACGCTGGGAGGCCTGCGGGGGGCGTGGGTCCTCGGCCACCTGGGAGCGACGGATGCATCCGCCCTGGCCACCTCTGCTGCTGCTGCCCCAGGACAACCGGCAGGGAGGCGCGGCCCAGTCCCGGGGGGGTGGGTTTCAGGTGTGGAGGTGACTGAACTCTCGGGAGGTTGGAAGTGGACGCAGTCAGAGCTCTTTAGGTAGTTTTCATCCGTCTCCAGGCATGGGCTCCGTGGCCACGCTGGCTGCCCGGGGTGGGGTGGGTCTCAGGTCAGGGGAGCCCGAGACAGCGAGTGTGGGAGTGCAGTGGTGCAGCCAGCTTTTGAGTGTGGGCGGTGAGGCCGGAGGCACGCGGCCTTCTCTGTGGTGGGAAGGCCAAGACAGTTGGTCAGAGGTCTGCGGTGGACCGGTGGTTTCTGAGACCACGCAGTCTGCATGGTCTGTGAGTCTCACCGCAAACCTCTCCCAGCCAAGAAGCCTGCCGGGTGCCGCCTTGGAGCAGCCCAGGCCGTCCACGCCCTCCGTAAGTCCACTCCCTACCCAAAGGTCAGGTTCTGTGCCCCGCTCCCCGCTGCGCCTGGAGGGGACCCGCGGAGGGATTTCCCTGGTCTGTTTCTCCTGGAAACTGGCCTCGGTCCTCGTGTTCCCTGCTGCCCGAGCTGTCTCAGCGTGAGTGTCCTTCCTCCCTGTAAAGGGGGATGGGCGCAGTGAGGAGGAAAGATCATGTCGGTAAAGGGCCTGGTGCAAGATGCACCAGATACAGTAAACATTATTATCATCCCCTTATCCCTGCCCTCGGGGCTCTCGGGGCCCGGCTCTTTGCTGCCACCTAGCGGCCATTTGGTATCAACTTCTCTAGTGGGGAACCACAATTCCGGGAGCCTGGGGCCGAAGGGGAACAAGATTCAACCTGCAGGTGGTGTGTGTGCCCAGCACTCAGGGAGATGTATGGGGATAAGAAGCGAGTAAGACGACGTTGAGGAGGTGTTACGGAGCAGTTAGTTAGGAGCAAGGGCTCTGGAGTCAGGCTGCTAGGATTGGAATCCTGGTGCTCCGCTACAGACTAGTTGTGTGGCCTTGGGGCAAGCTACCTAATTTCACTGTGCCTCAGTTTCCCCGTCTGTAAAATGGGTATAACAACAGTACCTACCTCGTGTATGCAGAGTGCCTAGCACGGTGCCGAGCACACAAGCGTGTTCGATACATATGCGTTATTATTCGTAGCATCTGACTCCTTGCAATCTGAGAAGTCAACCTGGAAAACTCTTTAAGTGGGGTGAGCGGTCCTCAGAGCAGCTGGAGTTCAGAGGTGGGAGGGGGCAGGGCGTGGAAGGTTCGGGGATGAGGGGGAAATTGAGAGGGGCTGCCCCTTGAAAGAGGGGCAACGTCTAGGTAAGCAGCCTGTGGACGGCTGCTAGGCTCCATGCCAAGTTGTGTGACCCTCGTGCGTGTGGGGACCCAGCTCTCCTTGTGGATGATGTGATGTGGAGCGGGCCTTCCCTGAGAAGCACTCACACGTCCTCCTCTGGTTAGTGTCTGCTAAGGCTCTCCCGCCCTCCACCCTCCCAGCCCCTGTTTCCGGGGCTGTCAGAATAAGGGGAGCTCGTGACGCCTGCCCTCCCAGCACGACTGAACCTTCCAGCAAGGGCTTGAGAAGCGTGTGTGAGCAGCCTCTGGGCCCTGGGACGGATGCACACACTAGGTCCCTCGTTTTGTATTGTGGGTGAGGGCTGCCAGTGCAGCTGTCGGGTCCACGTGTTGGCTGTGAGTCTTCCCTTCTCTTTAGGAACTGACCTCAGTAGCCTAAGGGACACTAACCTACTTAGAGCTGGAAAGTCCAAACCGGTCACAGCCACGGAGAACACAGGTGCAGGCGCCTCTCCCCGCGGTGTCGTGCAGACCGCGGCCCTCGGGCCCGCAAATGGGAGACCCGACCCGGCCCCGCCTCTCCTGCAGCCTCATTTGACACCCCCCTGCGCCCCTCCCCGCCTTTCGGCTCTGGCCCTGGAGAACTGTCACTCATTCTTCAAGAGCCAGCATGGAGCCACGTCTTCTCCCGCAGAAGGGCCGGTTGCTCCTGTCCTGGCGTGGAGAAAGCGTTCCATTCGCAACCCGTCAGAGCACCTGCCACGCGTCCCTGGACAGAGGGCCTGTGTCACCTCTTCCATCCTCACCCGGGGGTGCTGTGCTCTCCCCATTTTAAAGATGAGGAAGGTGGGGTCTGGAGAGGCTGGCTAACTTGCTTGAGGCTGAATGCATTTATTCACTCGCTTAACACACGTTTATTTAACTTCTGCTTCGTGCCAGGCGCGGGACGTACTGATGGCCGAGACAGACGGGGTCCCTGGGAGCTTGCGTTTTACTGAGGAGGGAAGACAAAGTGAGCGGGTGAAGGACGTGCAGACTGACGGGTGCTGACAGGAGAGGGCGCCGAGGCCGCGGCCTGGGGGGCGGGCGTGACGCGTGTCCCGGGACAGCAGGGAAGCCACGTCAGGAACCCAGAGATGCAGGCCCAGATCCCGCCCAGGCCCTGCCCCGCGCTCGGGAAGGGCTTCGGCTTTTCCTGCGTGCGATGGGAGGTCCTGGAAGTGTTTTAAGCAAGGGAGTGAGACTGTCGGGTGTGATTTTTGGGAAGCAGCACTGGTGGCCGTGGACCACAGAGCAGTGCGCGTCCTTGTTTCCCAGTCAGCCTCGCCCCCGGGACTCAGCGTCTGGCTGGGGAGACCGTAGCTGCCCTGCTCTGTCACTTTCTGTAACCTGAACCCACGTCTGGAACACAGCAGGTGCCTGATGAACGTTTGAAGGGTGCCCGTGTGCAAGGTGTGTGACCCGTGCCTTTTGGGCCTGGGAGGGGTGATGGGTGGGTGTCCCCGAGCCTGCGGGATAGGACTCTGCTGACATCATCAGGAGTCAGCAGGTGGGGATGTGGAAACAGGATGGGTGCCTGACCCATGGGGTCCGATGGCCCAGCAGACAGCGCCCCAGTGACCACCAATGACCTTCCATAGGGTGGGTGACCTGCATGCGACAGGAGTTTGGGAGGCGCGTGTGACGCGGCCCCGCCCTTCTGGGACCGGAGCCAGGCTGAGGAGCGCGGGGCTGTGTGTACCAGCTTGGGGCCCCTGCTCTCTGGCCCGCCCACGGGGCTCGGAGGGCAGTGGGGTGGAGCAGGGCCCGGGTGTCCCTTGTTAGCAGGGGTGGCGACAGCAGGGAGCCCCACAGGGACCGGGCCACCAGTGCACACCTGGGCTGCACCTGCCTGGAGGAGGGGCTCGAGCTGGAGCGGGGGCGGGCTTGATTTTCCCCCTCATCCCAGAGGCCACTGCGTTTGACCCCTTCTGACATTACTGCCCAAGACAGGAAACGAGAAGGTAACTCCGGATAAGTTGTTCTTGAGAACCGAAGCCCCGGAGCCAGGCTGCTCCAGGACTGAGTTGGCTTCTTACAAGTCGTGTGACCTTGGGCGAGTGACTTACCCTCCAGGAACCTTTGTAACCTCGTGTGTGAAATGGGAATAAAGTGAGCTGACTGTGGGGAGGAAGAAGGTGACCGGCACCTGTGAGGGGGCAGGTCCACACCTGTGAGGGGCGGGCCCACACCTGTGAGGGGCGGGCCCACACCTGTGAGGGGAGAGGTCCACACCTGTGAGGGGGCGGGCCCACACCTGGCCCGCGGGGCGCAGCGGGGCAGCGAGTCGGGCGAAGAGGACCGTCCCACCCTGGCCACGGACGCTCATGTGTTCACACAGCACTCACACACGCTGAATACACACACACACACTTAGGCGCACACACACACTCCTACACACTATATACACACTATATACACACCTACACACACTCATACCCTCACCACATACCTACTCACTGTATACACACATATATACACACATGCACCACACATACCTACACACACAGTGTATACACACACGCTTACACACATTCATACACTCATCACGTACACACATGCGTATACCACACACCTACACACACACCACATAGACGTACACACACACACACACACACACACGCTCAAAAGCTCTGCTCCGATGCCCCTCGAAAGGCAGAGAGGAGGCCTCGGGGCTCCGGGTCGGGCAGACTTTCCTCCTCACTTTGGGGGGGCAGAAACAGGGGAGCAGGTGTTCTTCATTGAGAAAATAACTCTCGAAAGGGAGGGCCAAGCCACTCCGAATAAGAAACTGTCCCGAATTTGGTTTTTGTGTTACTTCCTGAGACAGGACGGGTGTGGTGGGCCGCACCTTCGCGGAAGGCTGGAGCCCAGCGGGAGAAAACCGTGTCTCTGAGCTCGTGGATGTCTGATTCAACTTTAAGTTTTTTGTATTCTGCTCTGTAAACCCCCTTTGTCTCCACATCTTCAGTAAAGTCTGCTCCACACACCAAGGCCTTTGTGCGAGTGATTTCTTTGTGTGGAAATGAAGGAGTCCCAGGGCTGTTGGTAGAGCACAAGGCAGCCGCTGCAGAGCCGTCCAGTCTGGACCAGGCCGGGGTGGCGGGGGGGGCAGCGTCTCAGAGCCGTCCACCAGCTGACGGCCCCTCCCGAGAGGACGGGAGAAGGGGCCACGCGCGGGGTGACGTCCCAGCCAGTCCGCGCCCTTGGAAGGATGTGCCTTGGCTGTCAGCCGAGCCAGTCAGTCGCCTCCCAGCTCCTGCGAGGCTCCGGGTTCTGTGAGCGCCGCAGTTTCAGACGCAGAGTGTTAGGTGCTTAATAAGCAACAACTGGACTCAACCCCCTGGATTTGAAGAGCCACCAAAGCAGGAGGTCCGAGCCGCACCTGGCAGGGTGTGGTCCCTACTCTGGCCTCCTAGGAACGTGATTTTAGCCCTTGACCCGGGAGTGAGTGGGCCCACGGCACTGGCTAGCCAGAATCAGAACCGCGAGTTGCAGCGGGCTGATGGGCCCAAACCCACTTTACCAGTTCGCCTGAGCAGCGCTGCCCCCGGGACCCGGGACCCAGGGCACGTGTGTCAGCACCTGCCCTCCTCCTGGGGGCCCTTCCTCTCCAGGAAGCCAGGTCACCCGCAGACGGTGGCTGGTGAGTCTGTGCAAGCGGGCACGTGAGTGACCTCGAAGGACCGAGTGCCAGCAGTGGTGAGAGTGTGAGGCCCTGTCTGCACCTTGGGCGCCTGAATCCTCCCATCCGAGGATCGACGAGTCCTCTTCTCTGGGTGAGAGGTGGCCCCTCTTCCGTCACCACGAGTCCCAGCACGTGGTGCTGAGAAGCTGTGATGCCTGTGAGCATTCGGCCAGTGGGACCCCTCAGACCCTAACGAGCACTTCCGTTCATCCTTACTGGTTGTGGGTTCATAGGGGATCGTTGTGCATCCCTGTTGAGCCTGGAGCAAATCCCCCCAGCTCTCTCCCTCTGAGTGGTGCCCACGGGGGCCTTGCTCTACCAGTCTCATCCCAAAGGTGGCGGCTGCCAGCCACCTGACACTACGCCCTCCCCTCAGGCCAGGGAGCTGTAGGGACAGCGCTGACCGTGGGCTTTTCGTGGCGCTCAGGTTCGTGGGTAGCCCTGGCATCACCGAGGGGCTTAGGGTGTGGGATGGAGAGAGGGAAGGACTGGGAAAGGAGGGGGTGAGGGGCGAGCCGGGCTGGGAGTGCCTGGCTGTCCCCCAGAGCTTGTCCCACGGGTGCGGGGCGGCTGGTGTGGCCCACGGCGAGCATTTATTGAGCACAGACTGTATGCCAGGCACGGCTCTGGGTGTGAGCATGGCAGGTGGGACCAGGGGTGTGCAGGGGTCTTTGCTCGCACGGAATTTCCGTTCTGGTCCGAGAGACTGATGAACAGTAAGCAACAAGAAAAAGGAAGTGAGCAGGAAGCAGTTAGCGCTTTGATGAAGGGAGAACAGGAGGATGTCTTAGAACAGGGTTTGGCCATAGCGGGCCTGCTTTTGTAGAGTCTGGGAGCTAAGAATGCTTTTTATGTTTTTAAATGGTTGAAAAAAAAAATCCAAAGGAGACTAGCACTGTGACCTGTGACAGTGGTCTGCGGTTCCAGTCGCAGTGTCGGTAAATCGAGTGTCACTGGAGCAGGTCATGGTCACTGTGACCCGGGGTCCGTGGCAGCTTTCGAGCTACGATGTAGGGCTGGGAGGTGGCAGCGGAAACCATACTTGGCTCATGGTGGCCCTTTCCAGGAAAAGCTCCCGGACTCCTGGGTCAGGGAGTGACGGGGGGGGCGGGGGGCTTCCTCGGAGCGGGTGGCCATCGAAGGCCTCTCCGAGGTGACAGCAAGAGTAGCCACGAGACGACCCTGGGAAGCGAGCCTCCACTTTGAGGGCGCTGAGGTGGGAATAGGGGCAGGAGGGACCGGGGTGCAGCTGGGGTAACGTCCCATCCCTATCTCATGGGCCACATCTTCATTGCTTGGCCTGCGGGTAGCAGTGGTTTCGGGGACGTGGCTCTCCTCCCAACCCGATCTGTTTCCTCTGGGTCTGTTTTGGCCTTTGTCGTTTGCACCAGAGCCTTTGCTCAGAAGGTCACCGTCGGTCGTCCGTCTCTGCTTAAGACCGGCACTGACGCTCATGGGAGACTCAGAGCAGGTGGGCAGGTTTGGGAGGCCGGCTGCCTCCATGGCCACCTGGCAGGGCTCTCGTGTTAGAATGCAGATTTCTTTAGGGCAGGGCTTCCTGGCCGGGTCAGATTCCATGGAAAGGGCTCCCCCAGTTTCTTGCTGTGGAGAACAATCCGGCCACCAGCATCCTGGGAACCAAGTGGGAGAAGAGTGCTGCCCCCCCACCCCCAGTGTTCAGTACGGACCCCCTGTTCTGCACGGGGCTCCTGTGTTCCCCTGGACCTGGTGTCCCCCACCCTGGGGACACTCTGTATCATCCTCTCCAAGGGAAAGAACTCTCAGCTTCTGCCTGCGTAGGGAGGGGCACCCCCCAGCTGCGTGTGGAGTCAGGAGAGGATTCAGAGCGTCACCTCTTTCGGAGCCGCCCTCCCGTCCCCACCTCCGCTTCCAGAGACGCCCAGTGCTGTCAGCTCTTGACTCTTGGCGAGTTCGTTGGTAGAAACTATGTTTCTTTCTGGCTGTCCCTGGGGTAAGGTTCAGCTCTCTTGGTCTGCTAAGTCAGCTGGCACCCATCCTTCTGTTTTCCGAATTTTTGTTCCTATCCTCCTGTTCTCTTTGTCCTTTAGGATTTATAGCTTTAAAAAACTCCTTATGTGGTCATCTTAGAAGGGTTTCAAGAGGGATCAAAATAGATGTATGTGTTGAATCCACCACCTTTGTCCTGACTCACTTATTTGAAATGTCGCTCTGGCTGTGATGGAAAAGAGGAGGGGCAGGGGTGAGTGGCAGCAGGGAGACCCAGTTAGGAGGTCACTGCAAAGTCAAGGAGGGAGGCGACGTGCCCTGGACACGGGTTAGTGATGGAGAGGAAAGGAAGCCAGTGACCTTGAGATGTGTTTTGAAGATTGTCACTATGACTTCCTGAGGCTTTTGGGTGCAGGGAGGGCAGGAAGGTGGGGAAGCAAGATTAACTCCATGTTTCCTGGCTCAAGTCACATGTTTACTGTGGCGGGAGAGGCTTGGGGAGGAGCAAGTGTGTGGGTGGAGATCAGAGCTGAGTTGAGATCCCTGTTAGAGCTCTGAGTGGAGGCTTCCGTAGCAGCTGCCTGTGTGATTCTGGAATGAAGGGGAGAGGTCAGGGCTCGGTCTAGGATTCACGGGCGCCTGGATTGGTATTTTAAGTCTTGAGACTAGATGAGAGCACTTAGGAGGAGAGGAGGTGTCCCCAGGACTGCCCTGAGTCCCTCCAACGTTGAAGGGGAGAGGAGAGGAGAGGAGAGGGGAAACCAGGAGAGAGTGGTTTTCTTCTCAGTAGTGGAGAAGAAAGCATTTCCAGGGCAGCGGTGAAATGCTACTGGCGCGTAGATTAAGGTGAAGACAGAGAAATTACCACTTGTGACAGATACGCCCTGGTTTCCCCTTCTTCCTGAGTAATAGGATCCCCCATTTTTAGCTGGGCACATGGTCATTCAGAATAAAAGCCATATTTCCTAGTCTCCCTTGCAGCTAGACGTGGCTTTGTGACTAAGTTTGACCAATGGAGATAAACAGAGCTGCAGTTTCCAGAAGTGTCCTAATAGGGAGAGGGCACGCTCTTCTTCACCTCTCCTTCTTTTCAGTTGACTGGGGTGTGATGTGATGGCTGGATTTCCTGCAGCCATTTTGGACTCTGAGACGACCTTAAGAATGGAAGTTACCCGTGGTAACGCAACGAGATAAAAGGCTCTTGGGTCTTTGATTCCACGGACCACCATTGCAGCTCTGGACAGATTTTATATGAGAGAGAAATAAACTATCTTCTTTAAGTCACTTGTATTTTGTGGGTTTTTTTGGTAATTCGCAGCCAAACTTATTTCTCATCGATACACCCTGGGATCTGGTGATAAACACAGAGGCAGAGTGTCTGAAGCATGAACAGCTGTAACAACAACAACAGGAATAATCCCACCCCTGACTCTTTATAGCACTTTTCAGTTTCCAGAGCACTTTCAAACCCGCTGTCTTGCTTGATGTTTGCAGCTGCTCTGTGATGCTGTAGACATTTTCTTCCGAGATGAAGGAACTGAGGCGCAGAGAAATCACTCGTGTCGCCTGGTTACTACATCGCAGGTCATGTACTTCGACCTAGATTCTCTGGTCCCTCATCGGTGCTGGTGACCGTAGGTGGACAGTGGGTTGTGAATGTGTAGGAGGTTCTGCCCCAGAGCTTGCCTGGTGCTGGGCAGAGAGCTGGGAGCTGGCCGCGAAGGCCCCGGGAGACACTGGCCTTCAAGGGCAGCAATGAAAGCTTTCTCACTTCTCAGGGAAAATGTGTCTATTTCCACAGGGGTGGAGACTGTGCTGGATGATTAGAGAAGTAAAGATCAGACAGTCACCAACACTGGAGGGAAATGTGTTTGCCAGCTGGCAGGCGAGCGATCCCATTTTGGAAGTACTTGGGTAGCAGTCAGACGTTCAGACAAAGAGTCTGCGGAGCGTCCTCTGACTGTGGAAATGTTTTCTCGGTATCAAAGGGGATCTGCTTCTCTTTGCAGCCTCCCTTCCAGAGGCCGAGCCCAGCACTTTTGAAGTTGGGCACGCTTCTCTCCTTCTGCTTTTCCTCTTCGGTCATTACTTTGCTGACTTCTTTCCAATTTCTCTCTCTAAATCCCCACTGATCCTGATGTAGACCCTTTGTGGCGGGTGTATGCCTCTGATCACTTGGCGATTGTTGGGGAGATACGGACTTTAAGCTGATTATGGGTTGCACCTTCCTAAGGGTTTGCGAAGTTGAGACGACTTTGAGTGACTTGCTTGAGGTTATGTAGGGAAGTGCAAGCTGGAACTTGAAGCCAGCCTTGGGACTTGTAAGACCACACACTGCCTCCTAGAAAACCAAGAGCCCCCGGGAACTGCCGTTCTGTGCATCCCACACAGGGCCCCCTTTAACCTTTTTTTTTAAATTTATTTATTTTACTTATTGAATTTTTTGGCTGCGTTGGGTCTTGGTTGCTACGCATGGGCTTTCTCTAGTTGCGGCGAGTGGGGGCTACTCTTCATTGCGGTGTGCGGGCTTCTCACTGCAGTGGCTTCTCTTGTTGCAGAGCACAGGCTCTAGGCGCGCGGGCTTCAGTAGTTGTGGCGCGTGGGCTCAGTAGTTGTGGCCCGTGGGCTCTAGAGCGCAGGCTCAGTAGTTGTGGCACGTGGGCTCAGTAGTTGTGGCGCGTGGGCTCAGTAGTTGTGGCTCGTGGGCTCTAGAGCGCAGGCTCAGTAGTTGTGGCGCACGGGCTTAGCTGCTCCGCGACATGTGGGATCTCCCCAGACCAGGGCTCGAACCCGTGTCCCCTGCATTGGCAGGCGGGTTCTTAACCACTGCGCCACCAGGGAAGCCCAGCCCCACTGCTGGAGGCACATTAAAGCGAGCCTCACATGCCTGCTCCAGGGAACGGCCCGGCCCCTCCCCACGTACCACAGGCCCACTTGCCCTTCCCCTTCGTCTCACTGAATCTTGGATTCCTGGCCGTGGTCCCTGGCTTTGATATTTGCTGCTGCTGCCTCAGACTTGGCAACTCATCACATTCCCCTTGTAGCTTTTTGGGCCTCGGGTTTTCTCGTTCACCCTGTGCCCTGTTCCTGCCTCTGGTCTGTGTCCTCTCTCGGTCTTGAGTGAGGCGCGCCCTGCCCCCGGCCTGGGCCGGAGATGGAAGCGGCCTTCAGATAGCACTGTGGCCAGGGGCCTAAGAAGACCCAGATCCTTCTCTCGGTCACAGTTCTTCCCCCTCGAGGGAGAGAGATGCCTGCAAGAGGCTCAGCCAGGCACGTACCACTGTGTTTATCAGGTGAGACTCGGACCCCAGTGTCGAATTCTAGAAGGGTTGCCTGAACGCCTACTACCCAAACAGGCCTCATTTATCCCATAAATAATTGCTGAGCACCTAGGATGTGTCCGGCACGGTTCTGGCTCCTGGAGATGCAGCAGTGAATAGAATCAAAGTCCACGTCCTGGGAGAGCTTACACAGTAGTGGGGGAATCACACGACAGATAAACAAAACTGCGCCAGGCCTCCTGTTCTGCTTATCCCCTCTTCCACCACAGCCGTACCCAGACAGTCTAGGGTACGATCTCTGTGAATCGGGGAGTGCGAGAGTCAAGGGCAACGGAGGGCATTTGCCTCCATGTCTCCTTAGAGGAGACAGTGGCTCCCCTCTCCCGCTACCGTATGACAGCAAGACCGCCTGTCCCATCCACAGAGAGATAGACGTGGCCCATCCGGCTGAGGGAGCGGCGTTGGCCTTTGGTAACTGGGACCCCGGAAAAGAGCCATGTCCACATGTGCTCACATGGAGAAAGCATGCCCTCCTGGCTCAAAGTGTGGTTCCCTTGCATCCCCGGAACCCAGGGGCTCTCACCCCACACACCCGTCCTACTGGAATCAAAATCTGCAGGTGACTCCTATGCACAGCAAAGTGTGAGAAGCAACAGGCTAGGCTTTTTGACCAGGTGCAGAGAAAAGCTGCGCCCCCCCAAACTGGGACCAATCTGTGATCATTCCTCCTCCTTGGAGGTGGAGCAGGTGATGGGCTTCCTCCCCTGGCAAAGGTATGCATTTGGGCAACACACTCATCATTGTTTGATTTAGTTACTATAAATAAAATAATATCAATAAAAATAGAACTTAAAAATTAACTTCAAAAAAGGGTGCTTCCTTTTCATTTGACGTAATATTTTCAACTGTCAAAATTTCAACAAATAAATATCATTCTATACCTTTGTATTAGTTTATAAACTACTAAGTCACTATCAATGGAGTTTTTAATGTCTGAGGGGAACTTTTATGCATGGAAAAGAATACTTCATGTTATTTGTGTATTTTAAGTTCTTTTTAATTGATTAAAGTTGTACAATTTAAAGCCTGATCTTATTAAGTTCAATTTGTAAATCTTGCCGTTTGGTTCAGAAGGCTAGTCATTTTTTTGTTAAATATCTTTTTCTTTCATTAATGTTCGGTTACCTCACAAATTCTCTAAACATTTACTCTCACAAACTGGATTAATTAAATTAGCTTAGACTATTTAAACTATAATTAAGTGCTTCAAATATCTAACAAGGCGACTTATAAATCTAACAAAATCTTAGCCACTAAGCATTTAATACTAAGAACTTAAACACTGTTCACGAAACGTACCAAGTCTCAACTTAAGATCTAATCAGATTTATTTAGGTGTTTAACCTTCACACTTAATCCACCTCCGTATTAAACTAGCATCGCAAGTCGAATATATCACAAACTTCTATACTTTTCCAACACTGTAAACAGCAGGTAAAAATTGTTCACTTTAAAATGGTTAATGGTTAATTTCATGTTATGTGAATTTTTTAAAAGAATTTAAATTTTAAATTATATTTTTAGGGAATTCCCTGGTGCTCCAGTGGTTAAGGCTCCGTGCTTTCACTGCCGAGGGCGTGGGTTCAGCCCCCGGCTGGGGAACTAAGATCCCACAGCCAACCAACCGCAACAAAAAATAAATTATATTTTTCAACTTACTCTCCAAACCCAGATAAAATATAAATTAAATTACCCTAATGGTTGCAGTAATTAACTGTTACACACATCCTTAAACCTATCACAAAGTTTTAATATATATTTGTGTCACATTTATATTTATTGTCAAGCCTCTATCTAAACAAGACAAGAATCAGCCTCACAGGTGTGCTGAGGTGACTACAGTGAAGGGTTAGGACTCGGATACACTTTACACTTCGGGGATATCAGCTCCGTGTTTGGAGCTGCCATGCTGTTACAGATACGGAGACTCGCCCACCTGGAGACTGGGTGAGGCTGGGAGAGGGGTCTGGACGTCACCCAGCCTGGCAGTTATCTGTGGGAGTGGCTTCTTGCAGTCAAATTTTGCCTGCCGCAATAACAAAATTCCTAAAACCCTCACCTTAAAAAAAAAAAAGACACCCCCATGCCTCCTTCATCCCTGGGTGTCTCACTGCCTGGATAACAGCACAAGAAATTCACAGCTTAATTATTAACCAGCACTTGGCTATGGTGTGCACATTGCTGGAATAGTTGACATTTTTGGGAACTCACATACACCTTTTTTTAGTGCAGTCTGTATTCAGTATCATTAGGGACTCGGGCTTTTTGTAAGTTTTGATTCCTTTCTGATACTCAGATCGTCTGCTTTGCCTTGTTTTGCTGTGTCCCTTTTCCTTTTCACACGACCTCACGTGTCCTTTGAAATGCTGTGCTCTGGCCTCATCTAGCAGACTTAGGCCTGCTTTGACCTTTCTGCCCCGAGGCGTGGAACCTGCTGCTCTCCGGGGAGGCCTGGTTTCTTTAAGTGGTGAATGTTATAAGTGACCAATATCTGGGCACTCGTGGTGCAGATCGCGTTATCCGTGTGAGAACAGAGGACTCCCCATTCCCAGTCCACTCCAGTGAGAGAGCCGGAAAGTGAGTTCACATGGATGTGTCCAATAACCTCCAACCTTGCTCTGTCCTTTAGAAAATATACTTGAAATGTGAGAGCTTCTCATTTGATCCCCCCCTTTAAATTACAGCTTTTAGCGACCAGCTGCTGCTTCTTTACTGTCATGCTATACATATTTTAATTCTAATATAATGAATTTTTTCATGTCACATATGGACGGACATCAGCTTGGATCCTGGACGTCCTGGCTAGGGCCCCCTTCACTTTTACGATCCTCCTGTCTTATCAACCGCCGTCCTCTGGGCATTTTATTGACAGTCACACAATTTCATCTCTTGCAACCTTATGGAATTCACTAGGCTGGGTTCCAATTTCAAAGCATCAGCTGGGACGCTCTCCTTTCTCCTTTGCCTTCTGGCTCTCCTCGGCCTTTTATGCTGGAGATGGGCTGTCATTTTCTTGCTCCCTGTTATCTTCAAGACTCCTCTCTCAGGTTGTCTCAATGTGTGCGCCTCAACCATCTGCTTTTTAAGGAGGTCAGCCTTTGGGAGGAAATAAAAATCAATACATACTTAACAAAGTTAACCTGTTTGACACAACATATTTTTGTAGGTAAGCAGATTTCTTCTTCGTAGTGCGTATGACGGAAGAAGGCAGAGAACACAATTTCCATCAAAGTCTAAGCCCCTCTCCCCGACACCCCATCCATCCCCAGCCAGACCCTTGCCCTCCAGTGCTCGCCACTTTGCCTTCACCCAGCAGCCACCTCCATCCAGCACACTGCACCGCAGTGCCCAGCCAACGCCCCGAATCCCCTTCCCTTCTGGGAGGACAGACCCCAACGTGTCCCCCAATCCCTGACTGCTGGTGTTTATGCCTCCCCTTGAGCGCACGCACCTGTGACTTGCTTCTAATGAAGAGACCAAGTGTCTATACTTCACTTCTATAATTCCTTCCCTCCTTCTATGGACACATCTACTAGTTGTGGTCTCTTATCTTTCCCATAGATTCAAGCTCTTTGTCTCAACTGAATCCCCCCCGTAAGCTTTTTTTAAAAACTTTTAAATTTATTTATCTATCTATTTATTTATTTTTGGCTGAGTTGGATCTTTTGTTGCTGCGCGCGGGCTTTTCTCTAGTTGCGGTGAGCGGGGGCTACTCTTCATTGCGGTGCACGGGCTTCCCACTGCGGTGGCTTCTCTTGTTGCAGAGCACGGGCTCTAGGCGCATGGGCTTCAGTAGTTGTGGCACGTGGGCTCAGTAGTTGTGGCGCACGGGCTTTGTTGCTCTGCAGCATGTGGGATCTTCCCAGAGCTGGGCTCGAACTTGTGTCCCCTGCATTGTCAGGTGGATTCTTAACCACTGCGCCACCAGGGAAGCCCACCCCCATAAGCTTTTAAATATATATGTATATGTATTTTCTGTCCCATTTTCCCTTTCTTCTCCTTCGGGGACTCCAATTACCCATATATTAGACATTTTGATATTATCCCACAGATTCCTGTCACTCTATCATCTTTTTCCTTTCTGATTTTTTCCCCTTTCTTTCAGATTCATTACTTTCTATTGATCTATCTTCTAGTTCATGTTCTCTTTCCCCTGGATCTTCATTTAGCCATTAAGCCCACGCAATGAATTATTTTTATTCCAGGTATTTAGTTCTAAAATTTCCATTTGGTTCCCTTTTATATTTTCTACTTTGGTTTTCGCTGTGGTTTCCTATCTGTTCTTTTATTATAAATGCATTTTTCTTTATACCCTTGAACACAGTTGTAATAGCTACTTTAAAATCCTTGTCTAATAATTCCAGCATCTGAGTTATCTTGGGATTGGCCTCTGTTTGTTTTCCCCTTGAGAATGGGTTACATTTCCCTGGTTCTTTGTATGCCGAGAATTTTGGGTTAAATTTTGAAGGTTATTTTGAGGAGGCCCTGGATTCTATTTTATCCCTTAGAAAAGCATTGCTGTTTTCCTTTGACAGGTAATTAACTTGGGTATTGTCAACTACAAACATTGTCTTCCTTGTAGCAGGCAACTACTCAAGTCTCAGTTTGGTTCTCTTATCTTTGCCGGGATTCCTTTCGCTTTTCCTGCTCAGATGTGGTTCAGGCATGAGTCGGGAGACTTGGGCAGAGTTTGTTATACAGGGAATTCTGGATTCCTCTTCTCTGGCTCTCTCCTTCCCAGGACTCACCCCTCACTCTTCAACAACCTTAATTGCTCTGGGCTCCATCCTCCGGTTCCTCCTGCCAGAAAGACAGTGGGTTTTCTGTTGCAACTTTATCCATCTTATGCTGCAGAGTGACTGTGGCCAGCACAGGTAGAAAAATTTATTTTACTGAGAAACCACCTCATGCCAGTTGCTTCATCCGCGTTTGAATCCCCTCCAAAATCTCCCTGCTTGGGTTCCCTTTCCAGAGCCTTCAGGTAGTTGGGTTTGGGGGCGGTGGGTGTTGTTTGGGTTTTGTTTGTTGCGTTTTTTGTGGGGTTTTTTGGCTTTGTTTTTTTTGTATGTTGTCCAGGGTGTATAGGTATTACTTGTGGGAGGTTTGCTCTATTAGGACCTGATTCTTTTACATCAGAAGTAGGACTCTTCCCGCAAGGTTTTACAGAGGCTCCATTCTCCCATTAAATTCCCCAAACCCTCCCAAGCTCTACAACCTCCTTCAGTCACCTGCCCTGTGTCTCTTCCCTGTGGGAAGAAGCCTATTTTGGGAAGAGTTGTCTCACTATCTCCCTCTCTCAGCCTCCATCCCATTCTCAACTCTCCCCAGCACAGCTTCTGCCTCGTTATTGCAAAGAAATGGCTTTTGCCAAGACCCCCAGGGACCTTAAACTCACTATAGCTGATGGGTATTTTTTGGGGTTTTTTTGGCTGCATCACACAGTGTGTGAGATCTTTGTTCCCCGACTAGGGATCGGACTAGGGATCGAACCCGGGCCGTGGCAGTGAAAGCGCCAAGTACTAACCACTGGACCGCCAGGGAAGCCCCTGATGGATGCTTGTTAACCCTCATCTTCCTTGAACTCACCGTCTGCCCCGTCAGTCTAGTCCTCTTCCCCTCTTGCCCATCTCCGTGATGGCTCCGCCAACCGTCCTGTGAGGCTGGCCAGAAACCTGACAGTCATTCTCGACAGCTTCCCCCCCGCCCGCCCCCAGTCCTTCAGATCCACTCTGTGCATGTCGCTTTCTGCCTCTCTCAAGGTCTCTCTCAAGTCTCTCCACATCCCCCTTTGTTACCACCACCGACTGGACCAAGCTAACTTCACCTCGTGCCTAGACCACTGCTAAAGCCTCTTGCTCCCCTCCAGCCAGAGGGAAAGCCTCACAATGCAAATCGGATCCTGTCTGAAAGGCTCCAATGATGACTTACTTATCTTCGGACATACCTGCACGTCAAAATCCTTCGCGTGACCCAGCATAGTCTGCTGCCTGTGTGATGCTTTGCCCTAACCCTACTGTGACCTCCACAACTGCCTTGTCCCAGACACATTACGTTTCCTGTGCTGTGGCCAATTCCCGTTTGGGTTTAATGCTTTTAGCTGGACAGTCCTTTCACATGTGATTGTGGTCTGCAGGGCAGAATTTCAAGTGTGGTTTTAAATCGTGGAATTGTCCTTGGAAAGCATACGGAACTATTCGAAGAGCATTAAGAAAGTTGATACAAATGCGGCCATACAAATGTATGGCTACTACTGTTACATTTATTGATTCCAACAAACCAGCAAATTCCTCAGGTGCTCCTCACACTGTTCAGATAGCTGGTGTCCATGTGGCACGTGTGCACACACACACACACACACACACACACACACACTGGCGGACAGTTACCATGTGCTTCTCAGTGCGCCACATCAGGTGGGCAAATGCAAAGGGCTTTAGCTCACCTGAAGGCCTTCCGCAGGGGCGATCTGCGTTTCTTGGCCTCTGTGCCTTCTGTCAGATTTCACAGTGTTGCCTGTGCCTTTCTGTCTTTACAGAGTGCGTGCTGACCACCAGGAATTCCAGCAGAGAAGCTGCACTTCTTCACACAGGGGCTGACCGAGACTTCGCAGAACCTAGGCAGCTCCAGACCAACCCTGCTCTAGAAGTGCATGCTTTCTGCAGGCACCGACCCACCTTGGCTCACACGTGCCCGTGTGCACACCCACTCCGAGTTATGTGTCTATTTTACGCTAGTGATTTTGGTCAGTCTCTTTTAGTTTTTCATGCCTCAGAACTCGGATACAAGCCACGCTCGCCCCTACAACACATCTGAAGGTAGCCCGGAGTCTGAAGGCCCTAATTTGGTCCAAGGGTTGGCAAACTATGGCCTGATGCCTGTTTTTGTAAATAAAGCTTTAGGGGGACACTAAATGCTCGCTCACTCTGTCTTGTCGACGGCTGCGTTTCGTACTACGGTGGAAGAGTTGGGTACTTGCAGCAGAGACCGTATGGCCTGCAAAGCCTAAATATTTAGTAGCTGGCCCTTTACAGAAGAAGTGCGCAGACCTCTGACTGTCTATGTCTTCTAACTGCTTCAGCAACAATCAATAACAAAGTAGAGTTGCCAGATTCAGCCGTTAAAAATACAGGACACTCAGATCAACAACGAAATTTCAGATAAGTGATGAATATTTCATTTAGAATAAGCATGTCCCAAATATCACCTGGCAACCTTCTAACAAAGGCTTGTACAAGACGCCTGTGGTCTAAGGCTCCCTCAGCCCTGCCGCCCCTACCTCACCTTAGCTTGGGAAGAGAAAGAAGTTTCAAGGAAGGAGGTGCCCTGGGGATGATCTGCGTCCTTTACAAGAGAGAGCGTGAAAAGGAAGCAGAAGAAAGTCGTGGGTCACTTCTTCCTTCCTCACTGTAAGAACTTTGGGAGGTTTGGGTTTGGGTCCCCTGGGGGCAGCTGGCAGGCTGCAGTGACCAGTAACCACTCTTCACATTTCATGAGCAAATGTTGTTGAAGGGGATGGGGAGGGATGGAGCTGTTTCATTTTTCATGCTGGAAAGTGTTTCTTTAAATGAGCAGCTCCACTGTGCATTTAATGGATGGTTTATACATTTTCTTGTTGTCCGGTTTAATGCCCTGATTTTAATCCCTGGTAGATGCAGAAACTACCACTCTTTCCTGGTAGATGTGGAAATAGACCTCCTGGTACACTCTGCCTCTTTTTTTTTTTTTTTTTTAAAGTCTTTATTGAATTTTTTACAATGTTGCTTCTGTTTTATGTTTTGGTTTTTTGGCCTCGAGGCATGTGGGATCTTAGCTCCCTGACCAGGGATCGAACCCGCACCCCCTGCATTGGAAGGCGAAGTCTTAACCACTGACTGCCAGGGAAATCCCTGCACTCTGCCTCTTACTGTCCCTTTGTATCATCTCCATGTCAGAGGGATGGTTGAAGTCATCTTAGATGGGAGATGCCTCTGAATTAGCATCTAGCTGATGGAAACTGGATGAGGAGACAGTCCTGTGCCCATTTCCTAGCTAAATGACCTGGAAGACATTACCTAACCCTTCTGAGCCTCACTTTCCTCCTCTGTAAAGTGGAAGGATGATGGCAGCCCCTACATCATGGAGCTGTTATGAGGATTCAACGAATCAGAACACGTGAAGGACTTAGAACCGTGCCCGGCACACAGTACTTGGCGAATGTTAGCTGTTGTTCTTTGCTTTACCAGCTGACTTGAAGAGACCAACGGCCAAACATGGAGTGTCCCCCAAACCCAGCCAGCAGCAGTGTGAAGTCTCCCCACTAGGGGTCGCAATTCAGCAGGTCCTGCCTGTCCCTTAGCTTGACTTTTTGCTTATTATCATTTTTGATTTGATTTGGTGATTTCAAGGGGATATAAACTAACACATTATCTCTTGAAGTATCTGGGGATCCAGAAATTCCAGAAGAATTGCTGACGTCCAGGGCTGGAAGAAGCTCTTTGGAGTGCTGCTCTTGTCCAGAGTTAATGTGACACGTAATTTATTGTCCAAACCAAGGTATTTTGAGAGTGAAAGGGGGGCCATTAATAACGGTGCCAGGACAAGAGGAGTATATGGGATGTACCCCAAGATCCTGGACATGGACACCCCATCTATGGGGGGTTTTCCTCATCATTTTCAGAATCCTCAGGACAGAAACTCCTAAGGAGCCCAGTACAGTAAACTGTGACATTGTGCTTAGGGGGGTGTCTTAACTCCCACAGGTGTCTTTCTGCCCTAAGAGTGTCCTGCCTCCTTGTCAGGTCATTTGTTTGAGTTTGTCCTCGGTGGACACGGTGGGAGAGTGTCTGCCCCACAGACCTCGAGGCACCTTGCCCTCCTCTATGTTGAATATTTCCTTATCCTCTATGGCTTTTCTCCCAGCTGTAAACCCCTTCAGAGGCACAAGCCCTCCATCTCTGGATGTGTCGAAGGAGGGTGAGCTGTGTGGCCACTCTCTGGGTTATTGCTGAGGGGATTCTTCTTCTTTTTTAAAAAATTTTCTTGAAATATAGTTAATTTACAGTGTTGTGTTAGTTTCAGTTCTACAGCAAAGTGATTCAGTTATACATTTACATATATCCACTCTGTTTTAGATTCTTTCCCATATAGGTCATTACAGAGTACTGAGTAGAGTTCCCTGTGCTATACGGTAGGTCCTTGTTGATTATCTATTTTATATATAGTAGTGTGTATATGTCAGTCCCAATCTCCCAATTTATCCCTCTCCCCCCACCTTTTCCCCTGGTAACCATAAGTTTGTTTTCTACATCTGTGGCTCTATTGAGGGGATTCTTTTAAGGTTTCTTCCAACCCTAAGGCTCCATTGTCCTATTATTTCAGATTTGCTTATCTCCCATTAAAGGGCAGAGAGAGGCTAATGTTTGCACCCACCATGCATCAAATGTGCCTTTGCCTCAGTCATCTTGGCCAACCCATCAACCCTGTGGGATTCGTATTATGAAACCCCATTTCACAGATGAGGAAACTGAGGCCTAGAGAGGTCACAGCCCATAAGAGGCAGAGCCAGAGTTCAGTCCCGGGTCTGGCTGGCTCCAAAGCCCTGTCCTACCACGTGAGGCTGCCTCCCAGTGTTTTTACAGTAAGATGACTCCCACAGCGGACATCACAGGCAAATCCCTTCGCCTCTCTGGGTCTCACTTTCCTCTTCTGCAAGCTGGGCAGGGTTAGTTGCATGTGGTAATGGCTCCACAGTGACTGGAGAGAATGGGGCTTAGGGGTCAGCCTGGGAAGACTTTATGGGGGGCATTGAACAAGGGTTGGAAGGAAAGAAAGAGGAGTCAGGGGGGTGGATTATTGGGTTAAGTCTAATAGACAAAAACAAGATTGTGTGTGTATGAGAGGAGGGGGCCCAAGAGATGAGCAGAAAGTGCCATCCAGCTAGGAAAGGCCAAGGGGACCCTGGTGATTAGTCAGGTTAAAAACCTTTGTCTCAAATCACACTTAGTGCAGGATGGTGCAGGTGGGAAGCACAGAACACATTTGCATGACAGTAATGAAGCAGAGGAGAGGTGGCTGTGCAGTGGTCACTTTGGAAGGGAGTCCAGGCCCAGAAAGGAAGGCCTATAGGAAGCCCTGGGCGGGAGACGCGTAACCTGAGTTTGTCCCACTGCAGTTCAGGTCCTCCGGACGCACGGTGCCCTTTACCAGCACTTGGAGGCTGTTACTCCTGGGGAGGTGGACAGCGGGTCCTCCAATAGCCTCTCCGGGAGGCGGTCCCTAATACACAGCCAGGGAAGGCCTGCCTAGGTGTGCGGGCAGTCGGGAGGCCACAGAGGCAAGGCTGCGACCCTGGCCGGGACCGGACGGCTTTGGGCCGGTGTCTGGTCGCCGAGAGCAGAGGCGCTAACTCCCAGGCCCTGACCACCCCAGACACTCTGGTCCTGCTGCGGCTCTAGCCCCTGGGGCAGGGGCAGGGGTCGTACCAGCGCCCGGGAGGAGCGGCCGATCCAGGCGGCGGGGAGGAAGGAAGACTCCCGGAGGGCAGCCACATCTGGCCCGGGACGCCCGCGCCCAGCACGGCCCTGTCCTGCCCATGGGTCCCTCCAGCTCCAACGCTGGGGATCCGGCCAGGGGTTGCTGGAGGCCCCCGGCCCCAGTCCCCGTGCTCAGCCTCGCACACCCCTTCCGTACCCGCTGTCCCGCCCGCAGTGCCCACGCCAGCTCCCGGCTTTAGTCCCCGCCCCCACCCCTCGCGCGGCGGATCGGGCCCCCACGGCCTTCCAGTTCCCGGGCCGGCCCCGCCCCCTCGTCCGGCCCCGCCCCGCGGCCTCGCCCCGCCCCGCGGCCTCGCGGTCCAGGGTAGGCCCCGCCCCCTGTTTCCGCTGGCTGCTGCTGTGGCGGCGGCGACGCGCGAGCGCGAGAGAGCTGGACCCCGCATTCCTGGGAGCTCGGTGAGTGCGGCCCGGGGCGGGTGGGGCGGCGGGCCGCGAGCCGGAGGCTCGGGATCGTGCCGGGTTACGGGCCCCGGCCGGCTGGAGGCGGGCCCACAAGCCCCCGACCCGGTCCCCGGAGGGGCGAGCGGCCCGGGGCGCCCCTGGGAGGGGTGTCGGGGGGCGGCAGTGGGCGAGCTGAGGGAGGGGTGGGGTCAGCGCCCTGTGAGGGGGCGGGAGGCCCGAAGGGGACGGTGTGCGCGGCTCCCGGTAGCTAGGCGAAGAGGAGCCTGCAAGGGGAGAGGTTTCGAGGAAGACCTTTTGGAAATGCGGCTGCGGGAGTGGACGGCGGAATCCCAGGCGAAGGGATGGGGGTCTGTAGGATGCAGCAGAAAGGGGGAGCCCCGGAGCTGTCAAGGGTTTCTGACTGTGTGACCCAGTGGACCGGCTGGGGGAGGTCCATACAGCGCCCCCAGGCAGGGCCGGGGGCTCGGGCAGGGCTGGGATACTAACTGCAGCCCCCCGGCACCCCGACCACTCCTTGCGCCACCGCTGGCAGATCGGTACTCAGAGTGACAGGGCTTTGGCACGCCCCGAGGTCCGAGATGTAGTCCATCTGTGCGTCCAAGTTTGGGACTTTAAAAAACTTTGTTGTGGTAAAAAAAAAAAGAAAAAGTCCAAACAAGAAACTGGCTTCTTACTGAGAGCAGTATTTGTACTCGTGTATTTCAGAACTGGAGTCTTGGATCGCCTGTTTTTGAAAAAGATACTGGTCCCTTCTCAACCTCTTTCCCAAATGCCTGTAGTGTCTGGCGAGGTTTGAAGCACTGGGGTAGTATGGGGTCCCCTGGGCTGGGTAGATCTTTTCTCCCCATCCCCCAAACAAGGATAAGACCGCAGCAGTTCACCTTTCTTTGGTTCCGAGAACCAAACTCACTATGTGAGGATGCCCTTCTGACAGGCAGCTGTCCCCTTCCCTGGGGTGACTCAGGTATCCTCCTCCAGGAAGCTTTCCTGGACTAGTGGAGAAAACTGAGGACTCATGCTCTGATCCCTGTATACCAGCCAGCTTCCCTCTCTTTACTGAAAATAGCCATAGAGAATGTTTTGTATGTATGTTCTGCTATAAAGATGTGCAGTCAGCTTGTCACCCTAAGTAATGGGAAGGGGAGGAGAGGTATTATGGACAATTTCAAATGATGGACTGGACAAATCATTTATATTTAGCTAAGGAATGCAGCCAGGGAGGCAGAGGTTCACACTGGCTTCCTACCCTCCGCCTGGTCCTGGCAGGGCTGTTGCAGCTGAGCTGTGGGTTGTCGGGTGAGGGAAGGAAGAGGGTTGAGGTGGGTAAAACTTGAAGGGTAATTCAGTCCTACACTCACTCATTGAAGACTTGCTGTGTGCAAGGCCTGGAACGGCTGAGAGTGGACCAGAATGGAGAGGGAGTTTTTTTTGGTCTGACTTATTCAGATTTTAATCTTTCAATCTATAAAGTGATAGTTAATATGAATAACAGTAACTAGTGTTTATAAAGTAATTTGTAGGGGATCTCCCGGTGGTCCAGTGGTTATGACTGCGTGCTTTCATTGCTGAGGGCGTGGGTTGGATCCCTGGAGGGGGAACTAAGGTCCCACAAGCTGTGCTGTGCAGCCAAAGAGAATAAATAAATAAAGTAATTTGTAGTTGGCCAAGTGCTTTCTCTGCACATTAGCTGTATATAATTTTCTTTGATTCGCACATAATGTTGTAACGCATGTGTTATTTTTAATTGTCTCCGTATAGTTTAGGAAAGTGAGGCTAAGAAAGGGTAAATGACTTCCCTGAGGTCACAGAACTCATAAGTGGAAGAAGCAGAACTTGGGCTTCCCTGGTGGCGCAGTGGTTGAGAGTCCGCCTGCCGATGCAGGGGACACGGGTTCGTGCCCCGGTCCGGGAAGATCCCACATGCCGCGGAGCGGCTGGGCCCGTGAGCCATGGCCGCTGAGCCTGCGCGTCCGGAGCCTGTGCTCCACGACGGGAGAGGCCACAACAGTGAGAGGCCCACGTACCACAAAAAAAAGAAGCAGAACTTGAACCCATGGCTTCTGACCTCTTATGCTGTGTTTTCTACTACGCCCAGCTGCCTCTGCCATTCTTTACTGCTGAGCCTGGGAGACCTAGGCTCCGAACTTAGTCCTAACATCACCTAACCCTGGGCAAGTTACCTCCCCTCACCAGCTCTCTGTTTTGGAGGGTTATTGGGTTATAATATTTCTAGGGGCTTCCCTGGTGGCACAGTGGTTGAGAGTCTGCCTGCCGATGCAGGGGACGCGGGTTCGTGCCCTGGTCTGGGAAGATCCCACTTGCCGCGGAGCGGCTGGGCCCGTGAGCCATGGCCGCTGAGCCTGCACGTCCAGAGCCTGTGCTCCGCAACGGGAGAGGCCACAACAGTGAGAGGCCTGCGTACCGCAAAAAAAAAAAAAAAAATTTCTAGAGTCTCTTTCAGCATTGGATATCTTAACAGTGTACAATGCTATCAGCAGCCAATCAGTCAGTTAATAAGTGTGCTTTATTTATTTGTTATTTTTTAAAAATAAATTTATCTATTTATTTATTTTTTGCTGCATTAGGTCTTCGTTGCTGTGCGTGGGCGTTCTCTAGTTGCGGCGGGCAGGGGCTACTCTTCATTGTGGGGTGCGGGCTTCTCACTGTGGTGGCTTCTCTTGTTGCAGAGCATGGACTCTAGGTGCACAGGTTTCAGTAGTTGTGGCACGCGGGCTCAGTAGTTGTGGCTCATGGACTCTAGAGCGCAGGCTCAGTAGTTGTGGTGCATGGGCTTAGTTGCTCTGCGGCATATGGGATCTTCCCGGACCAGGGCTCGAACCCGTGTCCCCTGCATTGGCAGGTGGATTCTTAACCACTGCGCTACAGGGAATTCCTATTTGTTATTTTTAATTGTGGCAAAGGAACACATGACACAAATGACCATCGTAACCATTTTTAAATGTACAGTTCCGTTGCATGAAGTATATTCACATTGTTCTGCAACAGATCTCCAGAATTTTTTCGTCTGCGAAACTGAAACTGTACACCTATTAAACAACTCCCCATTTCTCCCTCCCCCCAGCCCCTGGCAACCTCCATTCTACTTAGTGTGCTTTATTAAGCTCCTACTATGTCCTTAATTAATGTTGCCCTTGAGGAGTGAGTAAGGCGAGTCTGGGTAGCTGACGAGAGTGCCAGTCGTCATCTCTGTGAATGTAACTCCGGCACGGGCCCTCTAGCACCGGCCGTATTGTTCAGTAAAAGAGTGAGCAGGTGAGACTAGGCAGTGGTCATGAGTTGCAAACAGCAGGATGCTTTCCTTTAGATTCTGATCTCACCATTTATTAGACGATGGCTTTGGTTAAGTTACTTAACTTCTCTACATCTCAATTTCCCCAACTGTAAAATGTACATATTGTGGTACATACTTTATAGAGAGATAAAGATTAAATTGGTTAGTATATGCAAGAAACTAACCATGGATTTTAGAAGATAATAAATGCTAATTAAAGTTTTTATTACTTAAAAAACAAAAAGAGTGAGCAGCTGAGGCCTGGGCAAGGGCCTTCACCTCTTTGAGCTTTCGCTTCCTGCTTGCAAAACAAGGATAACAATACTGCGCTCTCAAGGCTGTTGGAAGAAGCAGTGAGATAATGTATGTGAAGCACGTAGCTTAGGGCCTCAGACACAGCAGGTGTTCAGTCAACGGTGCCTGTTATTTATAACCTAGCTGAGGAGGCTAGACTAACAAGAGAGGATAGGACTCCTTCTACCATCAAGGCCCAGGCCTGCTGCGGTGGGCATCCCACGGACTGAGGGAATGGATCCCATCCAGGTGCCTTAGCCTGGCACTGCACATCCTCCCTACCCATCCCGGCCGGCCTGTCTAGCCTTACCTCCCACTCCCCTTCCCCCAGGGACCCCCGGTGCCAGCCAGACTCATCTCCGAGCATGCTTCGCTCGTTTCCTTCCTTGTCCCTTAGTTCATACTGTTCCACCTTCCTGAAATGCTCCTCCCCACTCCCTCCTTCCCCTCTTTTGAAGATCCTGCTCATGTCTGAGCTCCTTCTTGGAGCCTTCCCTGGCCACCCATCCCCAAAGAACCTCCTTTTCCTTGGAACCCCTTTGGCATTTTATGACTTCATCTCTCCTGGCTTTTCTACACTGCCTGGGGTCCAGATCCTTTAGTATGTATATCTTAGTACAAGAGTCTGCGCTGAGTTCTGATGACGCAAAAATGAAAATGGTAAATGTCCTTGTCTTCATGGGGCATAAAACGCAGTAAAGGGTTAAGAAAGGGCTTCAAAAAATGACATTTCAGGGACTTCCCTGGTGGTCCACTGGTTAAGAATCTGCACTTCCACTGCAAGGCACACGGGTTTGCTCCCTGGTCAGGGAACTAAGATCCCGCGTGCCACGTGGTGTGGCCCCCCCCCAAAAAAAAGACAATTAAAAATATAAGGTGAATAGCTTATGAGAGTAGAATGTGGTTTCAAACAGGGGGATAAATCACCCTGATGCTAGAGGACCACCTCGTGCAGCAGGTGGGGTTGGATGCGAACTTTGGAGTGTGGCTTGCACTTCTACAGAAGGGGAGCAAGGTCAGCCTGAGGGACGGCGTTAAGAGGGCGCTGGGGTTTGGAATAGCTCGGTCGGGCCAATGAGTGGGTTGTGTGGGAGGAACCAGAGAGACAAAGGGCTGGGCAGGTAGACAGTGACCATATTATGGGTGGCTTCAAATGTCCAGCCAAGGAATTTCCTCCATCCATGCACTGAAATTAAGTGTCTCCCATGCGCTGCCTGCTGGTGCTGGGGGGACTGCAGTTAACCTTGGGGGGCCTGGGAACCTTGCCGGTTTTTGAGTAGGGGCCGCAGAAGCAGGGCTAGGCCTGTGGAGGGCGAGTATGGGGTCTGTGAAGAGAGGAAATCATGGTGGGGAGAGTGGCTGGGCAGCTGTGAGGAACAAACCTGAGACATTTTGGAAGTAGGATTGAGACCGTCAATGGATTGACGGGATGGGGTGGAGAGGAAACGATGCAGGGGGACTGGAGGGGATTCTGGGCTGGGTGATGGTGAGGATGCAGGGCCATTTGCTCTTTTCAGGGCGGCATCGTCGCTCCTCCAACTAGATTGGAAGCCCCTCAGGGCATAGATTCTCTTTGCCCCTGTGTTCTCCTCGGCCCCTCACTCACCTCCGAGGGGCACAGAATAGGCTCAGCGTGGACCCGGATGTTCTCAAGAAACGCATCTTTTTTTTTTTTTAGTTGACAATTTATTTTATTTTTAAAATTTATTTATTTTATTTATTTATTTTTGGCTGTGTTGGGTCTTTGTTGCTGCACGGGCTTCTCATTGCGGTGGCTTCTCTTGTTGTGGAGCATGGGCTCTAGGTGCGTGGGCTTCAGTAGTTGTGGCACGTGAGCTCAGTAGTTGTGGCTCGTGGGCTCTAGAGTGCAGGCTCAGTAGCTGCGGTGCACAGGCTTAGTTGCTCCGCAGCATGTGGGATCTTCCCGGACCAGGGCTCGAGCCTGTGTCCCCTGCATTGGCAGGCGGATTCTCAACCACTGCGCCACCAGGGAAGCCCGCAAGAAACGCATCTTGTCATGGGGACGTAACATACAGCGTGGTGACTGGAGTTAACAATCAGACTGTGTTATAAATTGAAAGCTGCTGAGGCCTTCCCCGGTGGCGCAGTGGTTAAGAATCTACCTGCCAATGCAGGGGACACGGGTTCGAGCCCTGGTCCGGGAAGATCCCGCATGCAGTGGAACAACTAAGCCCGCAAGCCACAACTACTGAGCCTGCGCTCTAGAGCCTGCGAGCCACAACTACTGAAGCCTGCGTGCCTAGAGCCTGTGCTCTGCAACAAGAGAAGACTCCGCATGAGAAGCCGGCGCACTGCGATGAAGAGCAGCCCCCACTCGCTGCAACTAGAGGAAGCCCGTGCACAGCAACAAAGACCCAATGCAGCCAAAAATAAATATATTAAAAAAAAAGTTGCTGAGATAGTCAGATTGTAAGAGTTCTCCTCACAAGAAAGACATTTTATAACTGTGTGGTGATGGATGTTAACTAGACTTGTGATCATTTTGCAATATGTACAAATATCCAATCCTTATGTTGAAACTAATATGTGATATGCCAGTTATATCACAATTTAAAAAGTGCCCATTTGCCCCCCCCCAAAAAAAAACACAACTGAATCTTGCACCTTCTAGAATCCCAAGTTTGCATCCACGGCAGTATTTGTACACTGGCCTGGCTGTCTCTGGAGTCATGTTTCCGCAGAGAGCCAAATGTTTCCTGTATATATCTTCACACCCCAAATTAACTACCCTTTCAACTTCTGCTACAATTTTATCTCTCACTTGATGGCCATTTCCCACCAAGTTTTTATTGCTCCTCAAGAGTAACTTTCGATGTGGCAGAGATGGAAACAAGAGAGTTGTCTATTCCTTTACCTCAGCCTCAGTTGTCTATTCCTTTGATTTGTGTGAATCAAACTCACATCTCAGTAAAGTTACACACTTTTCAATATCTTGAAACTTTGTCTCACTTGTGAGTGGTCAAAATTACAAATGTTAAATCCCTGGATGCCAAGGGGCTACCCCAGAGATGGCAAATACCTGGCACGGATACACTTACTGTTAGAATGACCCGTAGCAGACATCACTAGTCGATCATGGCTGTCTTTCCCATCGAGCCAGGGCTTGGTCTCTGTCATCATGCTTTAGCACCCACCACCAGCTGAGTGGACTGGCACAGCAGCTGGAATCCGTTTGCCCTTTCTGCCTTCTCCAGCTGTTGAATGATTGGGTTCTCGATGGGAGACTGCAGCCCAAAGAGTGGCCATTGCTGGACAGAATTCACCCTGGAGTGGCTTCACAGCGAAATGATGACCTAATGTTTCATTTATTTTCCTGCAGGAATATCCTGGGATCTTCTCTGATCTTTCAGCAGCCAAGGTGTTCGCAGGAAATTCAAGGAAAACAGGTCAGTGCTGGTCTGGGTCCTCTGTGTGCTGGGACCTCTGAAAGTCCAAGTGTTATAAACTGTCTAAAGCCAGAGTCTCTCTTGCCCTTTCACTGTGGCTTGGGGAGGGAGGATAGAGTGGGATGTTGACATCTTCTAGCTGTCTCTCTGCCCCAGCCCTCGACGTTGAATTGATGAGCTCCTTAAATGGGGCTTTGGGAGCCGGGAGAGATTTCCCTCCTCCCCACTGTTTCTGAATGGTGGCCGGCAGTATTCTTAATTTCTTTCTTGACCACCCTTATTGTAGGGAGGGAGCCTAGGGAAGCAGGAGAGGCCTGTAACTTCCTGCTTCCTGTCTCCTCCCACCAGTCGGCCAGAAAAGAATCTGTGGGAATCAGACCAATCCCACCTGTGTGTGTTCCTCTATCCTGGCTGCTGCAGGAATGCCCCTGGCCCTCCGGTGGTGGGCACCCTCTGCCAGGATGCTCACTGGGGGTCCTCATCTCTGCTCCTGCAGGCTCCAGGGGTCTTGCTGGTAGCTTCCTCGTTCCTAGCCCCTTTGCGTCGAGGCCCCTGCGGAGCTGGAGCTGGGCAGGAGCTACCCAGGTCGCTGGTGTGGATGGCGCTGATTCAGGTTCCGGGGGTGCTGCGTACAGACCTGGGTCTTTTTAAATTTATTTATTTATTTTTGGCTGTGTTGGGTCTTCGTTTCTGTGCGAGGGCTTTCTCCAGTTGCGGCGAGCAGGGGCCACTCTTCATCACGGTGTGCGGACCTCTCACTGTCACGGCTCCCGTTGTGGAGCACAGGCTCTAGAGCACAGGCTCAGTAGTTGTGGCTCATGGGCCCAGTTGCTCCACGGCAAGTGGGATCTTCCCAGACCAGGGCTCGAACCCCTGTCCCCTGCATTGGCAGGCAGATTCTTAACCACTGCACCACCAGGGAAGCCCAGACCTGGGTCTTTTAATGTTTTAATTGATGTGTGTATTATCCTGTGGCTTCCTCCTGGGGGGTGATCTGTAAACCTCTTACCTTCCAAGAACCCCGCCGTGTGGTGGTGGGGTGGTGTGGTGAGAAGGAGGGTGCTGGCTGGTAGCTTTTCTTGCCAAAGATTCCCTCCTCTTTGAGTCCCAGCGGAGATTAATTGGAGTCCCGGGAGTGGCTGCGGACCTGTGGCTGGCCTGCCCGTGCCTTGCACACGATACTCAGATGCCGGGATTCATATTTGTCATTGTCATCATTGGCCACAGTTTCAGACTCTTTACATATGTCCACAACTAATTTAATTTAAATCGTATTAAATCTTAATTTAACTCTCATTTAGCTTTCATGAGAGTCCTGTGAGGTAGCTATCATTTCCCCCTGTTTCACAGTGGCAGCGGCTGAGGTGGAGTGCAGGTCAGAGACTTGCCTAAGACCACGTCTTTAGTGCCAGGAGAGCAGCGGCTCACACCCAGGCCATCTGATTCCCGCTGCCCCTGCCCTTCGCAGCAGACCTGCGGCAAGGAATCTGCTTCCCATCCCTCCTGGAGTCTGGAGTCTGCTGCAGCTGGGATGCAGGGCTCCCATTTTAAGTCTTCGCCCCTCCCCCCGGGGCTTGGGGGGTGTCTGCTTTCAATCTTGCTGCCCTGGGATTTGGGGCACCGCCTACGGGAGGACTGGCTGTGCAGCCAGGCGCGAGGCCAGGACGAGGGAAACCAGTCTGCTGAGAATCAGGTGGCAGGGAGGAGGGACTTGAGGACAAGTGGGTGAGGGTCCTCGCGGCTCAGGGCACGTCCCACCCCGTCACAGAGACCCACGGGGCCCGCCCTGGGGGGCCTCAAGGGAGGAGACAGATGGGCCTGCGTCACCAGCCCTTTCTAGCCAGACGACTGTCCTCCTGTGTGTCTGTTTGAAGGCGAAGTGAGGGAGACCTGCGTGGAGGCCTTTCTGGACAGGAAGTTTATCCTCTCCGAAGGCCTTGGCCTTCACAGCCTTTGGTTTGGCCGTTTCTTGTCCTGCGCTTGCGCCTGTGGGATGGTGACCAGCTCCCGGTGGAGCTTCTCGTCCCACCTCTCCTGGTTAGGTCCCCTGTGACGGGCTGGTTGGTTCTTCAGGCCAGTCTCCTCCCCGCCTTCGCTCAGATGCCTTCTCGCGCTGGTGAACATGGTTTCTGAGTGGACGAAGGCCTGCCTGGGTCTCCGCTTCCAGTCTGGGGGCCTCCCCACCGCCCTCCTCTCACAAGAACCTCCTCTGCCCCTGGCCTCGAGGTGCACGGAGGAGGGAGGGGTGAGGTTCATGAGTGAACAGGCGATCTGGGTCCTGATGGAAGCCGGGCGGGGGCGCGGAGATTGTCCACAGAGATGCGCGCCGGTCTGGTTAGCGGCAGGGTCTCTGCCGCCCCTTTCATTTTGCCTGCCTCCTGCCCCAGCCCCACGCACTTGGGAGCGAGAGGCCCCATCGCTGGACCCGAGCCCAACGAGTTCATAATTTCAGCTTCCGTCAGAGCCCCAGCCTGGTGAAATGAGAATATCTGCCTAGTGGAGGCCAGCTTCCACCCGCCCTCCCCTCGAACCAAAAAACACAACCCAAACTCAGCCCGCAGTGGCCGGGCTCCCGGAAGGGGCGGCCGGAAGGAACACGTCTGGGGGGGCTCACCGGTCAGCGCGGCACTTTGGGCCCCACTCGGCAGCCACGTGTAGATGGTTTTTGAGTGTCTGTTGTTTAATACTACCTGTGCTTTTGAGTTTACCACCCACTCCCCGCTCTGCCTTCCTCCCCACGCCCCTTCCAGTGCCTGGAAATTTATTGCACTTTGAATACTTGCTTACTTTCCAAGAGCCTCGTGATCATTTCTACACCCAGCGTCAGCATTTGTTAAAATATCTGACCTTGTGCTGGAAACAGGAAAGGATGGGGGTGGAGGACCATCCAGGGCGCCTGGAGAGTCAGGCAGCGCAGCCAGTCTCCTGGAACCTCCCCCTTGTTGGGGAGGCTTGGCTGTCACTGCAGGGAGGCTGAGGGTCCTGCAGCCTCCTGTGTAGGATCTTGGCGTGTTCCTGGCCTTGGCCTTGGCAGCTCAGGGCCGCTGCCAACCCTCACAGCACCTTTGTGCGGAGTCCAAAAATGCCCTTCCTCAGGTGAACAAGAAAAATTAGAGCGAGCAAATTATTGTAAAGCCTGAACAACGTCCCACTCCGTCTGGGCCGGCCTTCTAGAGCCCTGGCGGGCGGCGGCCCAGTACCTGTGCTGCATCCCAGAACATCCTGTGCTCCTCTCACCCCCAGGGAGGAAAGGGTGTCAGGTTCAGAGTCAGGGAGAGGGCCAGGGGTAGGAACGGGCCTCTGAGAACAGTGGACGGACAGATGAGGGGAGCGGTCTCGGGGATGCTCAGAGCGAGGTTGGGACAGGGTGTGGCCATGCACTAGTGCGTGTGTGTGGTGGTGAGTGTGTGTGTGCTTGTCCTAGCAAGTTTGTGTGGGGGGGAGTTCTCCCACATTGTTCTCTCAGCTAAGAGGCCCACCCGAGCCCTTTCAACGGGTCAGTATATACCTGTGTCGTGAATGCCCCTCCTTGGAGGGGAGTGTGAAACGCGCACAGAACCTGGCCGCCTGCCCCAGTGCAGAGGCTGAGGCTTCGGCCCAACGCTCTCCAGCAAGCCCCGGGGGCGTGCGGGGCAGAGAGGGTACATCCTGCCCCAGCGAGTCCCCACCCTGTAGAAGGGCTCAGAGGAGCAGCGTGCGGCTGGGTGGGAGTGGGGGGATGGGCACACGTAGAATGGGTGGGAATGGGGGGCTGGGCACGCGTAGAATGACACATGTTGCTTTAGAGAAAGTGAGGTGAGGTCTGGGCTTGCAATTTCCCACTCGTCCCATCCTGGAAGATTCTAAACAGCTTCGTTTACAATCCGGACACGCAGATGGCAGAGTCCTGCATGAGGAAGAGCGTTGGGTCCCCCAGGAAGGCAGGTCGGTTTGAAGCCAGAGTTCAGCTCTGGATGCAGCACGTGGGACCGGAGCGGGGGGAGGGGAATCTCTCGGAGCATCCCCAGGCCAGAGTCACTCTGCATTAGCAGCCATGGCAAAGGGGCTCCACTTGCTTGCCGCTGAGATGGGCCGGGTGGGGAGGAAGTGCCGGTTCAAGGCCACCCCCCACCGTGCAGGCTGTGGACAGCAGAGAGGGAGTCGGGGTGGAACCACCGTCTCGGCTCTGCCCCCCGCCTACTGCAGACTGAGAAGCTGGAGCTGGCGGTGGCTGGCTGGCCTGTGTCCGTGAATGTCTTCTATGAGGGGCAGTCATTCCCCACAGTGCAGGGAGACTAATACAGGACACTGGCCCATCAAGGACAGGGTTGGGTGGACCGCTCTCTGAGGACCGGCGGAGGAACGCAGGGGAGATGGGGCTGGGCCTTGAGGGACGGGGATGCAGGGGTGGATGGCAAGCTGGGCGTGGCCCGGTGATTGGGCTGGAAGGGGGAGGAGCAAGCTGTCAAGGCGGGGCCTCTTCACTCTGGGGTACCTGAAATGTCCCCCAGAGGAGACTGACCTCAGCAGACTAGCAGTGGGGAGCTGGTGTTGGTCCCCGGACAGGGGAATGACAGGATGAAAACAGATTTTTCGGAAAAATAAGCTTGTCACGGAATCCAATTTGTGTGTGTGTGTGTGTGTGTGTGTTACGCGGGCCTCTCACTGTTGTGGCCTCTCCCGTTGCGGAGCACAGGCTCCGGACGCGCAGGCTCAGCGGCCATGGCTCAGGGGCCCAGCCGCTCCGCGGCATGTGGGATCTTCCCGGACCGGGGCACGAACCCGTGTCCCCTGCATCGGCAGGCGGACTCCCAACCACTGTACCACCAGGGAAGCCCCAAGGTGAATTTTTTTAAAGTACTTTTTTGTTGTTGTTGTTGCAAAAATAATACAAACTCCTTATAACCGTCAAGCGTTCCAGAACTGGTAGAAGAGGAGAGCTTCCTGTAATCCTGCCCCTCAGGGACAATCGCTGTTAGCACTTTGACTTATATTCCTTGTAGGTATTTTAATGATAGACTAGTATCCAGCTGTCTACCTATTATCTTATCAATTTCCGTAAAAGCATTGTGTTACACTAACTGGAAACTTCTTTAGCCGTCCTCCCGCAGCCGTGCCCATAGCACTGGGCGGGGCTCAGCTGGTCCCATCACCTGAGCTTGTGAACGCGGTGGCAGCCACCTGGTGGCTCTGCAGGGCCTGGATGGTCCAGGAGCCCCTTGGGCACGTGTTGGGCTGGCGTTGGCTCTTGGCTGGGCCTCTCTGCCCCACGTGATTTCTCATTCTCAAGGGAACTGGCCTTTTAAGTGAAAACAGAATCTCCAAGACCCCTTGAGATGCAGGCTCTGAGGTCGCACAATGTATATCCACCTGCTGCTTGGTCAGAGCAAGTCACCGCACCCACTGGAACTCCAGGGCTGGGGCAAAGACGCCACCTCTTGATGGGAGGACTGGCAAAGGCACGTCAAGGGCGAGTGTGTGCAGCGGTGGGAGGGCAGGGGTGTGCAGCCCCTGCACGGGCCCAGAAGCAGGAGGATTAGAATGTTGGGGGCTAGACGCCACAGACCTTTGGAAGACAGCCCAGGCTCGGTCCCTTCTCAGCCCCCTCTGACCGGATGGGTCACCCAGGGAAACTGGCAAGGCGGGATGCTTCATCCTCCTGCTGGCTTAGAGGTGTCGTTCCAGGTGGATTCTGTGTGGATGTGTGTGAGGGGCTTGTCTGGCCGGAGGTGAGAGTGAGCTAGAGCACGGGCCTCATAATGGACGGCTTCTCCGGCCCGCGGGCTGTGGAAGCAGAGCGGGAGCCTGCCTGCCCTCTGGAAGCTGCTGGCAGCTCCGCTGCTCGGTACCTGCTGCTAATTTTCATGGCATCTCCGAAGAATGTGCGTCAGTGAGTGAAGCCAGCCAGTCACTCTAGACTCAGGCCTCTGCTGGGAACTCATTCATTCATTTGCCCAGCAAACAGGGCACCTCCTGTGCTCCAGCCTTTCTCCCCATCCCCTCCTACCCTCAGAGGTGGAGTGAGAAGACCCAGCCTGCAGGATCAGACTTCACTTCCCAGACAACTCACAATGGACTTAACATTCTGACTCCCTGTGACGTATTCGTTTGTATAGTTTTCTCATCACCTGCCATGCGTGGTAGCTCTTCTTTCCTGGGAAATGCCTCAAATGACAGAGACAGGAGGAAACACTGGGGCGGGGAGAGCCACCTCCGGGTCATTAAGGAGTGCCACTTCCAGTTTCAAGGAGGATGCTTCCACGGAGCCGCTGGGGGAGAAGTCCTCCCTGGGACTCACATCCATCAAACTCCCCTCTCCCTGGAGCCCCCAGGCTGGCCTTGATGAACTGCGCTTTCCTCACACGCCCGCCCCGTGTTCTTTTGCCTGTCAACTGCCTGGTGGTTTGTGCATTCATCAAACTAGAACAAAAGCTGAGAGGGCTTTCGCATTTGAAAACCCCTTGGTGTTTTATTTTCTCTCTGCCCCTCTTGGAAAAGAAATGTTTTGTGGCCGAAAGGTTCACTGTGAAACAGTCCACGCTGCACAGCTCAGCCTCTTGGCCATTCTCCTCCTTGGCTGTGCCGGGAGAGAATGGACCCGGCTCAGCGACAGCGCTTGGTGGGGACTGGAGGATGGGAGGCAGCCAGCAGCTGCAGCTGCCCTGATGCTTCCCTGGGTGCCGGGGGCGCTGGCGTCATGCTACCGTGGCAGGGTGCATGATATCTGATCAGCTCACGGGCTTAATGTATCCCGGTGCTCAGTGTTGAGGAGAACGTGCAGAGCTGACGCTGCAGACCTCGGAGAAGTCTGGCATCACAAGCAAGACAAGAAACCTCAGCCGCTCCTTTTGGCCAAGGAATTGGAAAAACTAAACGGAGGTCCTCAGCCTGTGCCAGCTGAGCGTTTGCTGCTTTGAGGCGGATGGTAGGTAAACTGTCCATCAGCGGAGACCCAAGAGGCCTGTCTCTGACTCCTGACTTCCCTGCCCATGCCTCCACCCCCCAGTTCTGGTTCCCTGTGGCTGCGAGGATAATTCTTACTTCCATATCATCAAGAGTTATAATATCACTTCATCAGCAAGTGAATGACCACTTCGTTTTATGTCTAACTCCTTGGGCGAGAAACACAGTCTAGGAAAGGAACAGGAGATTTTTTCTTTTTTCTTTTTTGGCATGCGGGATCTTAGTTCCTCGACCAGGAATCGAACCCATGCCCCCTGCAGTGGAAGCGCGGAGTCTTTTTTTTCTTTTTTTGTATAAATTTATTTATTTTATTTATGTATTTTTGGCTGTGTTGGGTCTTCATTGCTGCATGCAGGCTTTCTCTAGTTGTGGTGAGCGGGGGCTATTCTTCGTTGCGGTGTGAGGGCTTCTCATTGCAGTGGCTTCTCTTTGTTGTGGAGCACGGGCTCTAGGCATCCGGGCTTCAGTAGTTGTGACACACAGGCTCAGTAGTTGTGGCTCGTGGGCTGTAGAGCTCAGGCTCAGTAGTTGTGGCACACGGGCTTCGTTGCTCTGCGGCATGTGGGATCTTCCCAGACCAGCGCTCGAACTCGCGTCCCCTGCATTGGCAGGCAGATTCTTAACCACTGCGCCACCAGGGAAGCCTGGAAGTGTGGAGTCTTAACCACTGGACCGCCAGGGAAGTCCCACTGCTGGCCACTCTGACTCTGCGAGGGTCCGAGGCATCTTTGAGCCCTGGTGCTCTGTGTGGTAAGAGCTTCAGCCAATGTTGGCTTAGGTGAGTCCCACACCTTTTCTGTTCTAAGCTACCAAAGGCCTTCTCGATTTCATCGTGTTCTCCCATTTCCCCCTGAGGTTCGGCCCCGCAGCGTCCGTGGCACCCGGGCATGGGCTCTGGAGGCCGAGTAGGAAGGGATGGGATTGCTGTAGCCAGAGCCCTCAATGTAGGGCTTGGAAGAGAAGCCAGCCTGACCAGCTGAAGCCTCATGCCTGACAGTCACACCTCATCTGGAATGAAAAGCGATGTTACCTCTGTTTCATCATCCACTTTCATCACTGCTTATCCAGATGGTTGATGGTGCCGTGCCTGTGAGCGAAGTGGGGGGACCTGACGCTCTGTCTGTGGGCCGGGGTGAGGGAGGATGCTAGGCTGGGGAGGTGAGCCCCACCCTGACTCTGGGGCAAAGGGGAGGTGATTCCTTAGACTGTGGGCCCTTTCTCCTTGGGACCCCCACCAGAGAGTGCTAAATCTTCAGTTTGCCAAAAATTACATTTTCATTGCCGAAACGTCCTCAAGGGCATTCACTGGAGGGGCGGTGCAGCTTTGAAGAAATACCTAAGAGGGTATATCTATCTTATGATGGTGGTGGTTTTAAACCAAGTCTCTTTAACATTCCTGATTCATGTCAGGAACTAAAGCATTCGGTGCTGCACATCCTAAACCCGGCGGTGCAGGGGACCGGGGGCCGGTCTCCACCGACCCCGGTGTTTCTGAGACCCTGCAGCCTCCCCCTCCGCCAGCCCTGCAGTGTGAGCAGTGCAGTGTTCGTGCAGCCAGAGGACTCAGATGACTCAGGACTCGCGCAGCCTCTGGGCATTGGTTCTCTGCCAGGCAGGGGCACTTCTGACCACTCGCCTCAATCTCTGTCTCTACTTCTGCTGAAGAGCAGAGGCCTGGATTTTCCCCTCCACTGATGCTCTGCCTGTTTTCTCATTGTCCAACACTTGGTGGGCACGCCGATCGCTTTTGAATGCATGAATACTGCATTTGCGACGTGAGAAGAAACGTGTCCCCCATCCTACCCATTTCCCTGGACACTTGGAGCACTTGCCTGATGTATAACCGCCCCATCTTCCCAGTTGCAGGGGTGGGAGATGTCTCTGGGGAGGGCGCAGGACTCTCAAACCAGGAGCTTCTTATTAAGGAGTCTGCAGCTCAGGGAGGGGGCCTTATCGCTGCCTTTCCCGAAGGGGCGGACAGGAAGTCTTGGGCAAGAGGAGGCCGCTGCTTGGAGGTTTCACGATGAGGAAACTGAGGCTGGCTTCCCCAGGAGCTCCAGGCAGTTGAGTGGAGGAGGCTGGAGCCAGCCTTTGCAGATCCCAAGCCTGGATTCTGCCTCTCTTATCCCCCGCCGCTTCCCTCCCCGGCTCCCACCTTCCTCAGCTCCCCCAGGGGTGCCTCAGAGGTAACCTCACAGGGCCAGGGGGGCAGCTTTGTAGGAAAACATGCACCCAAAATGGCCAAATCCCTGAGGACTTGAGAGAGGCACGTGTGGGGTTATTTTGGGTTTGGTGGGCCGGGCTCGGAGCTCTCTGGCATTCCTGGCCGTTGGCCTCTCAGAATTGACCAGAATGGAAGGATGATAAAAATCGAGGCCCCAGGAATAGCTCAAGAATTTGCTCATTCGTGACCCCTGTAAAGAGGTGCCGCTCAGCCCAGAGCCCACAGCAAGGCTGGGGCTGAAGGAGGTGCTGGAAAGGGTAGGGGAAGAGGAGGAAGGTTTCAGACAGTCTCCTCTTCCGGGCAGGAGCAGGTGGGAGCTCAGGGCTGGTTCGGGGCCAGTCTGATAAGGAGCCAGAGGAGTGTCCCTCCCACACCAGCTCATCCCTGCCTCTCGGGGGTCGCGTGGTAACACCCACTGGCCAGGTCAGTGCAGCCCTCTCTCTGCTCTGTTTCTCTGTCCCCCTCGGACCTAGGCAGCTCGGGGCAGCTCTGGCCTTGCACCCTGGGGAGCCTCATCTCTCCCTCCCTTCCCCAGAGTCAGGCCCAGAGACCCTTTTGCTCAGTGCGCGTGAAGGGGGCGTGTACTGAGCACCCATCCGGTAGCAGGTCAGGAGCACAGTGATGCCAGGCATCTGCCTCTGCCCTGGAGGAGCCGGCATGGGTGTGTAGAGACCCATGTAGATGTGCGCTGACCCATGATGCCATCTGGAGCCGTCCGTGGTGCTGGAAGGGCGGTGGGGATCATAGCAGGTGAGTGGTCAGTGGAAAGAGCAGCCCCGGGGAGTCAGGACACCTGGCTGGCCCTGGATCAGTCACGTCACTTCTCTGGGTTTTTCGTGTGTAAAGTGAGGAGTCTGTGATCCCTACGTCCCTTCTGGCTTGAGAGTTACCTGGTTCCAGGAGTCGTGGGGAGGAAGACCCTTCTCAGACGGGTGGGATGTTTTTGTTGCCTCCGCTCTTTGTTCCAAAGGGGTGGTCCAAGGGTGGACATCTCAGCTGAGTCATCCCCATGGGGACAGGCTGAGGGCTCAGATGTCACAGCTGGACCTCAAACCTCTCTTCTGTTCTCTGGACCCTCCTGCTTGTGCAAAGTCAGACTTTAGGTTTAAGAAAATAGTTGCCCTTGTCCAGGTTGAGGTGGTTGCCCCTTGGCCTACAAGATGAGGTCCGAGGGGCTGAGTGAGGCTTGCAGAGTCTGCAGTGACCTGGAGCAGTGTCCAGCCTAACTGCTCCCCACTTGGGGCCACTATGTCCCGTTTGTTTGTGTAACGCCCTCCACACGGGTTCTCATTTCCCATTGTCCTTGTCATTGTCTGCCTGGCCTGGAACTCACCTCCTATCCTGCATGGTTTTTTCTCTTATGAGCATTGTTTTACCAAATCTGAAAACTCAGTCAGCCATGATTTCTTCAAGATTTTTCTTTTTTTTGGGCCGTGCTGCACGGCTTGCGGGATCTTAGTTCCCCAACCAGGGATCTAACCTGGGCCCCTGGGTGGAAGCCCAGAGTCCTAACCACTGGACTGCCAGGGAATTCCCTCTTCAAGTATTTTTCTGTTCCCCCTTCTCTCTCCTCTCTTTCTAGAACTTCCACTATGTGTATATTAGACTGTTTGATATTGTCCTGTAGGTTGCTGAAGCTCCATTCATTTTTTTCCATCTTTTTTCTTTCTGTGCTTCGTCTTGGATAGTTTCTAGAGTTAATATCTTCAAGTACAATTATCTTTTCTTCCACAGTATCTAATCCAGTGTTACTAAGTCCCATCCAGTGTATTTTTCATTTCAGATATTGGGCTTTTCATCTCTGGAAGTTCCATTCGAGTCTTTTTTTATATCTTTCATTTCTCTTCACACCAAGCTTATGTTTTCCTCTGCATTCTTGTGCTTATGGAACATACAATTCCTGTTTCTTTTCACCCTTGTTTACTGGTTTCATCATCTGTCATGTTTGCGTCTCTCCCATTGACTGCTTTTCCTCCTGGTTATGGCTCATAGTTTTCGACTTCTGTGAATGCCTGCTAAGTTTTGATTGGATGCCAGACGTTGTCAATGGAGCGTTGCTGGATTTTGTTACATTCCTTCAAATAGTATTGGCCTTTATTCTGGCATGCATCTTCACTGCTTGGGATTGGTTTAATATGTCCGAGCCTTGCTCGTAAGCTTTGTTAGGGTGCGTCCAGCCTTCAGGCTAGGGCTAGTGTAGCTTCACTACTGAGGCACCACCCTCTGAGGACTCTACCCAGTGCCTTGTGTGTCGTGAGCTCTTCTGCTCTCGTTGGTGGGAATGTGGCCCTGAGTGAGCCCCGCAGATTGGCTGGCCCGTTGCTTTCTGTTGGTTCTGTTCCCAGGCTTGTGGTGTTTTACCCTACACTTGTGTAGGTCAGCTGGAGATGCCAGGGGACTCTTCTCCGGAGCACCCTCTCTGTGCAGTCCCCTTCTCTCCAAAGTTCTGCCCTAAAAATTCTATCTCTGTGAACTCCAATTTCTGTCTCTTCAACTCGCTGGGACCACTGGACCCCGTGTGGATTCCTTGTCCTCAGCTGCTGTGTGGATGCTGCCTCCGGGCAGTAAGCTTGGCCATCATGGGACTCCCTCTTGTGTTTCCTTCTCTCACGGATTACAGTCTAGTGCTGCCTGCTGTCCAGTGTCTGAAGCAGCTGTTTCGTGCCTTCTGTCCGGCTTTTTAGTCGTTTAAGGGGCAAGGGTGAAGCCAGTCCCTGTCACTTCACCGTGGCTGTAATCTGAGGCTGGCATTACTGGAACACTCACCTTGGGCATCGTTACCCTCTGGGGCAGGTGTCTCTAGTCAGCCTTCCTATGGGAAAAACCCCATTAGCTGTGTGTTCTTTCCCCCGTGTTTCATCTGGTTTGTTTTTTTTATCTCTCCACACAGGCTGTCTCCCTGAGCACAAAGGTGATACGGTATTTCCCTTAACATCCTTTGTACCTAGCCCAGTGCCTGGCACATAGGAGACAGCTCCTGTTTGTGGACCAAATGAATAAATCGGAAGAAACTATAAGCTAATTGTGCCGTGTGGTTGCTAAGAAAAACAATGCTGCCCTGGGTATGAGGTTTACACTTTGTGCTCTGTGCAGCTTACAGCACATCTGCATCTGGGTTTTGTTAATTCTGGTTGGGATACTGGCAACTCTGAATTCATCCAGAGGAGGGTGACTAAGATGGTGGAAACTACACCACATGGGGACTGGGTGAAGGGTTTGGGAATGTTCCTTTTGTCTGGAAGTTATTTTTATGGAGTGTTATGGGAAGGGAGGGGATGCACAGTAATGGCCTCCTGACGTGGGCAGGATTGATGTGGACAGGAGGGTGTAAACATGTCCTGTGGCTTCAAAGCCTAAATACCCAGGTGCCTAGGACCCATGGGGGAGGGGATTCAGGGAGGTCAGACGTGGGCCCAGTTCCAGGAAGAACTTCCTAACAGCTGGAGCCATCCGGCAGAGGAGGAATGGGCTACCTTGGGAGGTAGTGAGCTCCCCATCACTGCTGGGGTTTAAGCAAAGACTGATAGTGACCCGGGATTTTGTTTGGGATGAAGAGTAGGTACAGTGTTACACGAGATACTCTCTAAGATACTTTTCTACTCAATGAGTTAAATGTTACTCCTCCTTTTGAGAGCCTGATTCATCCGCCCTCGCAACTCTGCATCCCATGCACACACACACGCACGCACGCATGTATGCACCTGTGCATGCGTGTTCAGAAAACACACCTGAAACATGCTCCTTACTACTCTTGTGAAACTCCTTGCAGCCTCCATCGCCGGGCCTCGTCTGGGGCCCCTGCAGAAGTGGCCTCCCGCTGCCGGTGCTGGGCCCCGTCATCCCCCTTCAGCCTGCCTGGCACCGCATTGATCCGGGCTGGCCCTGTGTCAGCGCCTCGTCCCATTGTCTCCTGTGTCTGGACACACAGTGCCTTTGAGGCAGGGTGACTGTGAGCCTCCCGCACAGTGAAGCCTGGCGGCCTTGCTGCAGCCCTTCCCGTGCTGGTGAACGTGGCTCTGCACAGGCACCTCCGCTCTTGCCTGCTCGTTGGCTTGTTGCTCTGGGTCTTGGGTCTCTTCCTCCGTGGGGCCTCTCCTCCCTGGACTGCAAGTGCCCGGGAGGTTTCACCCCCAGGTTGAAGATGCTGGGGAGGCCTGTTTAACGGTGGTCCCGGCAGATTCTCAAGGGAATCCTCAAGCACCCGCCTTTTCCCCTTTCTAAGGATGCAGCCCAGGAAGGACGGGCGGGGCTGCGGCTCGGTGGCTTTGGGGGAGGGGAGGGGGACAGCTCAGAAGGGGTCCTAAGCCAAGGGCCTGTCTCCTGCTTCCCCGAGGCTGTTGTCCCACCTCTGCACGGAAGGAGCCCGGTCAGGTCGCTTGTAAGCGGTCACAGCTGGGCAGGCTCTGGGGCAAGGGCTTTGCAGAAAGAGAGTTCTTAAGAGAAAGAAAGAGAGATCTTCCTGGCAGCCGAGTGCTGGGCTGTGCCCCGAGTGAGAGGCCTGAGCTCCGGGAGCCTCTCTCCTGGTGCACTGCTCCCTTCCCCCACCGGGCGAGCCAGGCACCACCATGGGCATAAGGAGCGCTCTTGAACTGGGGACTTTCTGGCCCTCTTAGCCTTGGCCTCCAGACCAGTTTGACCTGCAGGAGGCTCCGTTTCTTACTTTGCGAGATGGGAGGAACAGTGGCTCTCCGGGGAGCTGGAGGATGGCCCGTTTGCAGGACTTTCTTTCGTGTCCGAGGCTGCCGGGTCCCCAGAGCAGCTTTCACCAACCCGAGCAGTGTGGGCTTGGCCTCCTCCTCAGCCAGTGCTCAGAACCCTTTGTGAATGAGCATCCTTTCTCCCTTAACGGAGAGGGAATGGTCTTTGGAGACCGGTGTACCCGGAGGGCTGGCACCTGCCTGCGTTCGGGCTCACAAAGCCCGCGCGCCCTGCAAAGGGGACCCGGGGAGAGGAGGTGCATCACTCTGTGTGCGTTCTGTCTGTCCAGTGCCCAGACGGCGTCTGGCACAAAGCAGGCACTCAGGAGCCCTTGATGACCGAATGGAGTCGGCCCTTCATCCCCGTGGCTGGGCCGCGCTGCAGTCCAGAGGTGCTTCAGCGGGAAGCGGTGTGCCTGGGCCTCTCACTGTTTGATGGGAAACCTGAGTGTTCTGTCTCGTTTCCTGCTTGTTCCATTGGAGGGTGCCAAGACCATAATAAAAGCAATGGTATATAAAAAACAAAAAACAAGCAATGGCATAATCACAGCTAATATGGATGGAGCGCATTCTGTCATGATCTGCAGGATTTTGGCCTAATTCTTGAAATGCACTCACTAGAAAGAAGTTCCCTGAACTTGTTCTCCATTCCCCGTGGCTTTTTGCATCAATTCCTGACTTCTGCCTTGGAACACATTTGCCTCTGCTGTGAAGATAACAAAAATGTATTCAATATTTCTGTCAGTTTTATCTGTGGTAGCTGTTGTCTACGTGCTGCTTTAGGTCAACAGATATTTTACTGAGGATTTCTGTGTGGGTGATCTTTCTATTCTCTGTGTGGTTATCCATGTGGGACTTTCTCATTTATGCTCTGCCAGGCATTTACTGGGCACCTGCCGTGTGCAAGGGATTCTGTGGTGAACAGCACCATGCGTGCCCGCGGGTCCGAGGGCCTCAGACTGGTCCTTGGAGGCAAGGACTGTCTGTGTAAACCCCTCTCTGTGGTGTCCTGTTAGCACTCAGGGTCCGCACCCCGGGACTGAATAAGTAATTATTCAGTTGGTGCTGGATAAATAATTTTGGGGTCTTCCATTTTTATAGGGCGCCCCACTGTGAAAGCACCAAAGAATATTCCCAGAAATCATCTTAACCTGTCGTTTCCTCCTGACAACGACCTTGAGAAGTGGCTAGAACGAGCATGTTTTTTTTCTAGAGGAGGCCACTAAGCCTTAAAGGACTGGCAACCCCCAAGTGGGGCTGTCCTAAATGTTCTGAGACTCATTCATCCCACAAATGTTTGGGGGCCAGCACTGTTTAGGCTCTGGGGATGCAGGAGTGAAGAAAAATCCATGACCACAAGAGCTTATGTTTTGGAGGGGGAGACAAACAATAAACAAATAACTAAAATCTATAGTGACAAATGTTATGGGTCAGAGTGAGATAGGGAAGGGGGTGGGAGGAAGGGGCGGGGGGCAGGTATTATGGGTTAAACAGTGTCCTTAGGAAAGGCGTTCCTGGGGAGGTGACATTTCATCAGAGAGGGAAGAAGAGGTGGGTGAGTCCTGGAGATATCTGGGGGAGGTGCATCCCAGGGCCGAGAGAACAGGAGGTGCAAAGGCCCTGCGGCAGGAGCGTGTGAGGCTTGTTGGAGCCCAGTACAGCTGAGTGAAGGGAGCAAGGGCAAGGTCACAGGACTCAGACCCTACAGGGGCTTGGGGGCCATTCTGAGGGCTGTCGCTTTTATAGTGGGCAAGGTGGACGCCTTTGGAGGAATTAGATCAAGGAGACGGACCTGCGTTTCATTTCGGAAGGACCGTGGTGGCTGTTGTGTAGTCAGCTGAGTGTGCAGCAGAAGGAACAGCAGTAACTGTTGTCTATCAAGTGCGTGTTGTGGGCTGGGCACCAGGCAGACCCCGGGCGTGCACGTCCCGTTGGATCCTTCCGACGACCGACGTTACCTGCATCTTCCTTAGAAGGAAACCAAGAGCCGGCTGCTGGAGCAGCTGCCAGCTGGGGACAGCCTGATTCCAAAGCTTGTGCTCTCGACTGTTGTCCGCTTTTCAGGGGTGAAGGGACAGATTGCTTAGGAGGACGGCACAAGCGTCTGGGGTCAGGGTCAGGCTGCCCTGTGCCTGTTCTCTGGCCTCTCTCAGCTGTTCAGCTGGCCAGCCAGCAGGGGTGTGGGGCAGGCTCTCCCCTTTACCTCAGTGTTTGCTGGAGGGTGGGACAGATTGCTTCTAGATGAGGGAAGGCAGCTTGGGGAGTGGCGTCTGTGCCCCGACTCTAGACAGCAGCCTCTCTGGGCCCGCAGGGACCCCGTGTCTTGTGTTTGGCATGTTAGATAAGCCCTGTGACTTAGAGGCCTGGGCTTTCTGCTACCGATCAGGGCTCAGCCCGAGGCTGGCGGGCGGCCACTGCAGATGGTCCCCCCTCCCTGGAGGCAGACCCTCCCTCTCTTTCTGAGTGAATCTGGGCCAAAATGGCCTGTATTTTATCCATCTCTTGTCTTCTGAGTAGTTCAGATCACTTTCAGAATGTCACTTCCGTAATCCTCTAATTTATTGCTCCTGAAGGAAGCGAGGGGGATTTTTCCTTGTTTTTTAAAAAAATATGCTGCAGGGTGGAAAATCGGGGTCAGAGAGTAAAGCTGGTGTGGGAGCAGAAGAGGGAACCCAGAGGCCCAGGCCGGGTGCAGCTGGCCTCGAGGAGGGGCGAGGGCATAGGTGAGCTGGTGGGAAACGGGGGCTTCTGGACTGGGGGAAGGCCGCTCCTTTTGCGTTTACCCTGCACTTCGGTGTCTGAACCTGGGGGAGGGGGGCTGGGGTGGGACGCCCTGCCCTTACCTAGCGGTGCCTCGGGGACTCGGGGCCCGCTCTCTGCACAGGTCCCCGTGCACGCACGTCTCCTGTTCTCACACACTCACTGTCTGCACCCTCCCCCGCATGCACACTCACACGGAGCATGCACGCGCACGCTTGCATACGGCTTACTCACGTGCTGGTTCACACTCGTGCTCTGTACGCACCTGCATGCCTGCTCACATGCTTGCCCGCAGCGCACGTCAGCGGCTGGACCCCAGCTGCAGGTGATCTGGCAGGAGAGTTTGTGACAGCAGCGGGTCCTCACAGCCCCAGCCCTTCGCCTTCTCCACTCGTGCCTCGAGTTCACCTTGGAGAGACAGAGGGGACGCCTCAGCTGGGAGGTGCTGTGTCTGTGATGAGTAACAGGCCCTGTAGAACCAGCCAGGAGGGGACTGGCCGTGGGAAGAGGAGAGACTCTGGAAGGGGAGGAGACGGCCCCTCCGCCGGGCCCCCTGCACGCACCCCCCAGTCCCCCACCTTGAACGTACGCCTTTGGCAGAGCCAGACCTCGGTGGGGCTGGGAGGAGGGCGCCCTGTTCAGCGCCCTTTCGGGGCCGGGGCTGTTTCAGGAAGGAAAGGCTCCTTGTTGGCTGCTCAGATCCCAGCGGGTTACCAGCCTCAGAAGCCAAGCAGGCAGGCCCCTGACTTTATTTCTATTTCAGAGCCGCCACTGCTGCAGAGGAGGAAATCGTCAAGGGGCCGTGGGAATCCACTGAGGCTCCGGCGCCTCCTTCGGGGCGGGCATGGGGGAGGGGGCCTCTCCCAAAAGCCGCCTGGAGCAGGTGCCAGGCTGCGGCTCCTCCATGGCGGCTTCTTCCCACCTAGAAATCCAGCAAGGGAACATCCTCGTGAGAACCTGCGCTTGGCCAGGCGGGACTGAAGGGGTGGGAGGGGCCTGGAGACGGGGCTTGGATTCCCAGCTGGCTGGGCAGACCAGCCAGGTGGCCGGGCCTCCGTTCCCAGTCTCTGGGCCTGGATGTTTCTGCGCCTCCGAGCTCTGGCTCTCACGGTCAGGGGTGAGGAGAGAGGGCCTCCTTGGCCCAGGGCAGCCCCCAGGCCCGGGTGCCCTCCCTCCGGGGCTTCCGTGTGCTTGTTGTAAGGTCCAGCTTCCCCTTTGTGTTTCAGACACTGGTGTCCTGGTGGCCTGTGCCCTGTGGGGCTGCCAGACTGCTCCAGGGACCCTTAGGTCACACCCGGAGCCAGGCTTCTGCCTCACTGTCCCCGTTCTTCATGCTCAGATTGGTTGTATCTCATCGACTCATATATCACCTTGTTCCAGAAAAGCTGATTAAAACAAACCCAGAAACCTGGTAACATCACCAGCGCTACTTGCGCGTGGATTTGTTCATTCCTGGCTTGAGTTTCACCTGCCAGCTAGAACTCTTGTCTGTGGCCAGCAAGTTGATGGGTTGTGACGGGTCCCCAGCCCCGGCTTGTGTTCTTGCTGCCTGGACCGCATGGTGCTGTGGGTCCTTATCCCCGAGGATTCTGTTTAGGGTCACTCCCCTTCGCTAAGTGCCCCCCACCTCCCCCTTTCTTGGGTAACCCCATAACATCTTGTGCTGAGGCTATGGGGAGGAATAAGACACAGCCTCTGGGCTCTAGTCTAGGGGATGGGCCGGTGGTAATCCAGTGTGTGCGCCGCAGGGTAAATGCATGCGCTGCACAGGAGGTGCTCTGTGAACCTTCGTCGGCCTCACGGATCTGAGAAAATATTCCTTCCACGCTTGCGTGTTACTGATCCTGTGGCTTGCTATAGGGTTCTAGGCTAGGGATCTTTCTTGTGTGCAAAGCATTGCTTAAGTTCCAAGGTTACTGTCTAATGTTCCAGTTTTAATCTTTGGCAGGTGACACAGTTTTTCTCTCTGGAATCTCTAGTGTTCTGCGTGTAAAAGTCTCCGCTTTGGCTGCTGTTCTGAAACTTCAGAAGTAACATGACTCAGTGTGGATATGTTTCCATCCAGGGCTCCCTGGAACCTGTCAGTCTTGAAACACCCATTATTTAGTGCTGAGAAATTTTCTTGAATGACTTCATTGATTTGCTCCTTTCGTTTTCTCTCTTCTTTCCTCTGGAGCTCCTAGAATTTGGATATTGAATCTCCTGGATTAGTCTTACAATTTTATTGTCGTTCTCTTTCTCCTTACATGCACTCCCCCCAACCCCTGCAAAATCTGGGAGATTGCTTTTTTTGCTTTTTGGCTGCATTGTATCTTTGTTGCTGCACGTGGGCTTTCTCTAGTTGCGGCGAGCGGGGGCTACTCTTCGTTACAAGAGTATGCGTGGGCTTCTCATTGTGGTGGCTTCTTTTGCTGCGGAGCATGGGCTCTAGGCATGTGGGCTTCAGTAGCTGTGGCACGTGGGCTCAGTAGTTGTAGCCCATGGGCATTGTTGCTCCATGGCTTGTGGGATCTTCCCAGACCAGGGATCGAACCCGTGTCCCCTGCCTTGGCAGGTGGATTCTTAACCACTGCACCACCAGGGAAGTCTGGGAGATTTCTTCAGCTTTATCTTCTAGGCTTCTGTTGAGGGTTTCATGTTAATTAGTATATTTTTAATGTCTAAGAGTTCTTATGTTTTCTAAATATACATTTTTTGTTTTTATAGCATCTTCTTTTGTTTTCATGGTTGCAGCATCGCCTCTTACTTCTCTGAGGCTATTAATGATACTTTTATTCATTAAAACGAAATGGGAGGGCTTCCCTGGTGGTGTAGTGGTTGAGAGTCCGCCTGCCGATGCAGGGGACGCGGGTTCGTGCCCAGGTCCGGGAAGATCCCACATGCCGCGGAGCGGCTGGGCCCGTGAGCCATGGCCGCTGAGCCTGCGTGTCCGGAGCTGTGCTCCGCAACGGGAGAGGCCACAGCAGTGAGAGGCCCGCGTACCGCAAAAAAAAAAAAAAAAAGACTAAATGGGAGGGTTCTTCCTCACCATTTCTTATAAAGTGTGTGTGTGCTTTTTCTCTGTCTTTCCTGTGACAGGCTTTCTCCTGAAGTCTGGTGATCCTTGTAGTCTGGTTACATGTGTGTGGGGCATTAAGGTGTGTGTGTGTGTGTGTGTGTGTATGTGTGTGTATGTATGTCTATGCGTACCTCAATGGGGCATTAAGGTGTGCATGCGTGTGTGTGCGCACACGTGTATGTGTATCTATGTGTGCACGCATGTGTATGTATGCGTGCATCTGTGCGCACGCACGTGTGTGCGTGTATATACGTGTGCATACATGTGTGTATGTATGCGTGTGTGTGCGTGTGTGCGTGCACATCTGTGTGTATGTGTTTGTTTGTGTCTGTGTGTGTGTCTGTGTGTGTGTCTGTGGCAGGAGCATCCTGTGGACTCTGGGCCTCACGTAGGGTAACCTGGTTGGCCTGTTTCATTTAGGAACCCAATAAGTTAACATCTTCAGTATTTTCTCCTGAGCTGTTAGATTCCCTAGAGTAGAATCTTCTAACCTACCTGGGAACTAATGGAAAGAGGGCAGGGATCTCGGCCTTCTGTGCTTCAGCTGAATCCCCTGTTTTCAACGTAATGCCTTGTGCTGGGTGTCCCCAGTCCACAGACCTTCTGCCTTTGCCCCTGCAAAGAATACCCCCCCGGGGTGGGGCGGCACGGCCACGGTCACCTGCCAGATGGTGTGGGAGAGGAGATCTGGGCGGGGGGAGCTCTTTCTAAAGCAGACTTTTTTTTTGGCCATGTTGCGCGGCTTGTGGGATCTTAGTTCCCTGACCAGGGATCGAGCCCGTGCCCCCTGCAGTAGAAGCGCGAAGTCCTAACCACTGGACTGCCAGGGAGGTCTCCTAAAGCAGACTTTTAATCAGGCCTCCTGGTTTGTTTGTTTGTTTGTTTATTTTTTGTTGCATTGGGTCTTTGTTGCTGCGCGTGGGCTTTCTCTAGTTGCGGCAAGCGGGAGCTACTCTTCCTTGCGGTGCGTGGGCTTCTCACTGCAGTGGCTTCTCTTGTTGCAGAGCATGGGCTTTAGACGCATGGGCTTCAGTAGTTGTGGCACGCGGGCTCAGTAGTCGTGGCTCGCGGGCTCTAGAGCGCAGGCTCAGTAGTTGTGGTGCACGGGCCTAGCTGCTCTGTGGCATGTGGGATCTTCCCAGATCAGGGCTTGAACCCGTGTCCCCTACATTGGCAGGCGGATTCTTAACCACTGCGCCACCAGGGAAGTCCCGCCCCCACTTGTTTTTAACAAACCAATGTCTTCAGCCTTCGTGGGGAAGGAATGAAAGATTATTTTATCGTGTGTGTCCATTGCAGAATCCCAGTAACTGGAACTGGGCCGGGTCTGTGTGAGACCCTCAGTAATCGCCGGCTGAGTGAATGAGTGAGCAAATGGACGAACTGCAGGCAGACTTGGTAACAGAAATGGAAACAGAAGCACAGTTCACGCAGGTTCCCTTCTGTTCTGAGATGCGAGCTGATCCCTGTGACCCTGAGCCTGTTGGATGTGAAACTGACATAGCTGTGGCTGGTGGTGGGGACACAGGGAACACTTTTCTTGTTTGGAGTGTTTCTCCGGCTGTAGTGAGCGTGTACTCCTGTGATTTTTGAAGGGAAGGAGACGAGTAGGAATAAGGATGAAGTGTCAGCGTGGGCACAGCTTTCACAGCGTCCCCAACTCACCACGCCTTTGTTTCTCATTCTGTGAAACAAGCGGTCCGACCAGATGCATCTAAGGTTTCACCCAAGTGCCAGCCCTGTGAGGCCACCATTGTCCTCTCCTGTTTGTATTACGACAGTGGACAGTGTACGCTTCTTGTCGAAAAGAACTGCCCCCACCGCCTTTTCTGTTTTTTGACCTAGAATGACTTTCACCCACTCTTCTGCTCATGTGCGTCCTTTTAGTCCTTCAGAACAGGGTGCTTCCTTCATGAGGGCTCCCCAGCTGTTCCAGGACATGCCGGCTCCCTTTCCCCAGCCTCCTCGGGCATTTTCACTTTGCACCTGGATATAGAGGAAGGGGCATAGCCCTGGAAGCCCGATGGTGCTAGTTTGAATATTAATTCTGTGGCTTACTGTGTGACCTTGGACCGCTGACCTAGTCTCTTAGAGCTTTAGTTTCCTCATCTGTCCAGAGGGAATTTGTAATAGAAGTTATCTCATGGGGCTTATATGAGAATTAAATGAGATAGGTTTTAAAAACTGCCCCTTTAACGTGTGACACAAAATAGACAAGTAACACAAGAGGACGATAATAACAGTAATAATCAACATTTATGTGCATTACCTTATTTACCGTGAAGTAGATACCTTTATTATTTTTATTTTACAGATCAGGAGACCGAGCCATAAAGAAATAGCTTGCCCAGGGTTGCAAATCAAGGACATTTAGCCCTTAGATTTTCTTTAAGTGTTTTGTGTTTGCATTTATTCTGCAAATATTTATGTGAGAGCCGACTCTAGGTCAGGTCATGGTGCTGGAAATACAGCAGTGAAAAAAAAACAACAAAGTTCCTGTCCTCATAAAGCTCGGATTCTAGTGTAAGAACTGGTGGGTGAACAAGCAAATGCATGCGTAGCAGGTAGAGTTAAGTGCCACGGAGAAAGCTAAGCCAGGTAACGGCTTAGGGAATGCCTGGGGCGCGAGGTGGCAAGGAGGGGGAGAAAGGAAGAGGCGCCAGAGGGAGAGAGGGGAGAGGAGGAGCGGGGAGGGGAGAAGGGGCGGGAGGAGGTGGACCTCGTGGAGCACAGACTCTGGTGCTGCCTGCAGGCCCTGCCCTCCACTCGGCGCCCAGCCTTAGCGGCCTTCGTCTGGACCCTCAGTGGGCTGCGTGCCCCTGCCCCAGGGCCTTGCACACGCCACTTCTCCTGCTCCTCTTGGTCTCAGAGGCCAGTCCTTCCCAGGAAAGCCTGCCTGCAGCAGGCCTGGTCGGCCCCCTTGTTCTGTGCTCACCGCACACACTCAGTGTGTGGTCCTCAGAGCCCGGCTGTCTGGCTGTTGGGGCCATGGACAGACAAGAACAGAGGCCCTGACCGTGACTGCTCCTCTCTTCTCTCCCCTACATCTCCAGCTTCTAGCGCAGGGGCTGGTAAATATTGTCTGTAAAGGACCTGGTTGTAAATACTTTAGGCTCTGCAGACCATCCTGTCTTTGCTGCAGCTGCTTACCTCTGCCCTTCAGCTCTGAAGTGGCCAGAGACTACACGAACACCAGTGAGAGGGGCTGCGTTCCAATAAAATTTATTTATGGGCACTGAAATTTGAATTTCACATAATTTGTACACGTTGGGAAATATTATCTGGCGTTTGATTTTTTTCCAACCTCATAAAAATGCTATAGTTGTTCTTGGTTTGCAGGCTGTAGAAAAACAGGCGAAGGCTGGATTCAGCCTGTGGGCTGCAGTTTATTGACCTCCGATGTAGCCTGATGCATGGCGTATAGTAGGTTCTCGATAGATGTTTGTTCAATGACTGACTGATAGATGTTTGTTGAATGACTGAATGAAATCTTGGCCGTGGGCAAGAGGTAGTGAGATTACGAGCTGTGGCCTTCCGTCAGTTAACGTCATGATCTCTACCCCTTATCAGATTCCTTGTAATCTGTTAAAATTAAGGAAGATAGGCAACTGGTTCTTTCTTTTTAAAAGAACAGCTTTAGGGACTTCCCTGGTGGTCCAGTGGGTAAGACTCCACGCTCCCAGTGCAGGAGGCTCGGGTCCGATCTCTGGTCAGGGAACTAGATCCCTCATGCCGCAACTAAAAGATCCCACATGCCAGAACTAAAGATCCCGCGTGCCACAGCTAAGACCCAGTGCAGCGAAACAAATAAATAAATATTTTAAAACCCCAGCTTTATTGACACATAATTCACTACCATAAAATTCACCCATTTAAAGTGTACAGTTCAGTGGCTTTCAGCAGATTCTCAATCGTGTGACCATCATCACCATCAATCTTAGAACATTTTAACACTCCCAGAATAAACTCTGTACCCATTAGCATCTCTCCTCTTCCCCCCAGTTTCTACCCGCTCCCCAGCCCTAGACAATCATTAATGTACTTTTTGTCTCTATAGAGTTGCCTATTCTGGACATTTCATAGAAATGGAATCGTACTCTATGTGGTCTTTTGTAACTAGCTCCTTTCACTTAGCGTGGTATTTTCAAGGTTCATCCACGTGATGGCAGGTATCAGAATTTCATTCCTTTTTAAGGCCGAATCATATTCTGCTGCACGGACATACCACATTTTGATTGTCCTTATCTGTTCATCAGTTGACAGACATTTGGGTTGTTTCCACTTCTGATAGTTATGAATAATGCTGCTATGAACATGCATATACAATTTTGTGTGTGTGTGGACATGTGTGTTCATTTCTCTTGGGGAAACACCTAGGAGTAGAATTGCTGGATCACATGGTGACTGAATGCTGAACGTCTTAAGGAACCACAAGACTGTTTTCCAAAGCAGCTGCACCAATTCACACTCCCACCAGCCATGTGCGGGCGTTCCAGTTTCCCCCGTCCTCACAGACAGCTCCCACCAGCCATGTGCGGGCGTTCCAATTTCCCCCGTCCTCACAGACAACTCCCACCAGCCATGTGCGGGCGTTCCAATTTCCCCCGTCCTCACAGACAACTCTATTTGCATTTTTTGAACATTTTTTTAACTTTCTTTTTGACTGGCCAACTAGTTCTTAAATGGACACACCACCTGTGGTTGTGAGATTGTGGGCTGAACAGGAACATTTTGATAAGTTTTGTTATTTTCTTTTGTAAAAGCAATGCATGCTTATTAGAGCGTATTTGGAAAACAAAACCCGATGCCTCTTAGTGATGCACTTGTCACATTTGGTCACAGCTACCAACTCTTTAAGGGTCTCTGAAGACCGAGGCAGGGGCCGCAGGGAACAGTGCAGTGGCTCAGGATGCAGACCCTGGGGGCTCAGCCAGGCTTCACTGACAGCTCTGCTGCTGCCCGGCTGCTGGACCCTTGACAAGATGCTTATCCTCTTTAGGCTCCAGTTTTCTCGTTGGGGAAAAGGATTCACTCATTCATCATTCATTCAGTAGATATTTACTGGGCACCTACTGTGTGGCAGGCATAGCATCTGTCTTCAGGGTTATGGTGGAGATTAAACAGGGCGACGCACGTGCAGTGCAGAGCATGATCCCAGGCACTTAATAAATGGTAATAATAAAACCCGGGAAACAGAACCTGCCCTTCCTGAGGCCACGCAGCTCCTCAGGGTGCACGGTTGTTGCCAGGTAACCACAGGGACACTCAGAGGAGGGGGGGTCCTCACATGTCATCCTCCCCACTCACGCCTTGCACTGGGCTCCGGTCTGGTGGATTCCAGCCTCTGCTGGGACAGGGATGAGTACCCCTCACCCCAGCCCACAGCTGGACAGTATGGTCTTCATCCCTGCCTTTCTGGAGCCGTGCTATGGCCATGCCTCTGCCGGCAGAGCCGAGGACGAGCCTGCCGCCTCGTCCTCATGGCAACGCGGGAGCATTGGACGACAGCTACCCTCCGTCCCCTCTCCAGTTCTACCAGCTGTCCCGCCGATAACTCCATCCCTAGACCCCACCGCCCCGTGGCCGCCTTTGGCCGCATCCCAGCCGTTTGTTGTTTCCTGGCCTGGCCCGAGCCTTCCCAGTTGGAGATCCACACACTCAGTGCCAGAATGAATTGTAAGCCTAGAGGGTGACAGATCTTCACCTTTCCCGCGAGGACGGTTTTATGGGAGGAAGTGCTCGAGCGGGAAAGATAACTTCATTCTAAATTATGGAAAAAAACAAAATTCCAGCCAAAGCCTGCCCGGTCTCCCCATCCCGCTTTCCAAGCTCCGTCCAGGAAGGCAGCCCTGGCCACCTACAGCATCTGGCTCCCTGATGGGTGTCACAGGGCAGCTCGCTCTGCCCAAAGGGTTTGTGATTGGGGAGTTTGAGTTTTCCCCACTGTCGCCTCTCCTGTCACCACGTCTGTCCTAACGGGGCAGAGCCATTGATACACTTCTTGGGCTTGGTTTTGTAAGCTGCTGGAGGGAGATGGTGATCAAAGCCCAATGATAAAAGCAATTCAGCAAAAACAACGCGGGAAGGGAGAGGAATCAGCGCTCCATCATTTGTCCGTCTGATTTTTGTATTCTAAGGCGTCTCTCTTCTCTTGGTGGGAGGAACCCACATGTGTCCATCAGTCCCTCTGCTGCTGCCCATGGGGTACAGACCTTGCAGTTCTGTAATCAGCGGCGTCTGGAAACCCACAAGTGGCCCAGCTCTGCCCTGGGCGGCAGCAATGAGGCAGCATTTCCCACTCCCCAGGCCTGGTTGTTTGAAAGCCCATCCCTAACATGTTCCTGGCTGAATGACATAACTGTATTCTTCTGTGGTTAGTTACTCATTCAGAAATTCCCCTGTCTGTCTGTTCTCCTGGGATTCTGAGTCAGTGGGAACAGAATATCCGGGTAGCATCCTGGCCCCTGGCTTCTCCTGGGTCTCATCCCTGCCTGGAAGCAGAGGCAGCAGGGGAGCCCATGCTGCAGATATGAGTCCCGGCTCCTGCCGCTGGAGGGAGCAGCCTGGGGGCAGCTGCTGCAGGTACAGGAACCCCGGGGCCTGCAGGCCGGCTGCCAGTGGGGCAGCTCAGGGCTTGGGCGGTTAGTGGGGTGGGCCTGTGTGCTGAGAGGTACCACAGGAGACGGTTAGGGCTGTGTGCATCCTGGTTCACACCCTGGCCGCCCCTCCGCAGTTGTGCGACCTTGGGCAGGCTCTTTAAGACCTTTTCTCTTCTGTAAAATGGGATAATAAAGGACCTGCTTCACAAGGTTATTATAAATATTAAGTGAGTTAACACAGGTCAAGCGTCTAGAACCTGCCAGGCGGATGGAAAGCACTGCAGCTGTTAGTGGCGGCGATGAGGATGCTCGCCGACCTTTCCTATGGTATTACCTGATCCCTCTTTTCTTTTCTTTCTTTTTTTTATAGAACAGGGCCCATCATCTGTATTTATTGACAAATATGGGAAAACTTTGGCCTCAGCTCAACCCCACCGCGTTTGCCCTCAGGTTCCTTAGTGCCCACTCACTCCCCCCTCCTGCCATCGCGGTGAGAGCCAGCCTTGGCCCGATTGCCAGGTGGCAGCAGACAGTCTGGTTTCCTTGCCCCCGTTTCCTCATCTGTAGCCTGTGGGAAGACGTTCACCCCTCCCTTTCCTTGTGCCAGCGCCTCCACGGTGTGAACGGTATCAGGTGGCATTTAGTAAGCGAGGCAAGCGGTTAGGAGGACAGAATCTTGGTTGACGGTGTGGGAGAGCTGGGGGCCCAGGGCCGAGCCTCGGGGGTCCGCGTGGTCTGGAAGTGGAGCTGAGCGCCCTCTGTGCGGTGCTGGGAGCAGACTCGGTGGTCTCGTCCACACTGGAGCAGATGAGATGTCGTTGAGAAGGTTGGTCACGGACGAATGTTCTCAGCGAGCACAAAGGTGCTCATTCTCTGACCCCAGACCGGACTATGCTTTTTGCCCTCAGGATGCTTACAAAGGGGCGGAGGAGGGTTTACCGTCAGGAGGAGGCTCGCTGCTTTCCCTTCGTGCACCAGGCAGCTGCTGTGTGAAATGAGGAGAACAAGGCCCCCAGGGGCTCGTGAGCCTCCCCCACCCCGAGGTCACACGGTGGAATATGCCCGAGAAGGGATTTAAATGCCCATCTGGGGGATTCCAAAGTCTGTGTCCTTTCCAGGTGGGGAAAGCCAGAGGTGGAGTTCCCAAATCTCTCTGACTTTCTGGACCGTCGTTGTGAAATCTCTCAACACGTGATGTTTGTGTGCTCTCTTTTCTGCCGCCCCTCCCACCCCTCACCTCGCTGGCTGGTGTTTAACCACAAGTCCCCTGCCTCCCCGCCCTCGCCCCTGAGACTTGGAGAGAAGAGGGAGCCGCAGCAGGTGAGAGAGACTGAGCTGCAAGGTGCGGATGACCTTGGGCCTTGTTATGATTTTCCGGGACCCTTGGGGAGGTGAATGTGGGGTTCCCAGCTGGGAAGATGCAGGGAGTCGGGGAGCCTCCAAAGGGCACGGCGTGGTGCTGGCTGCCACGTGAGGCGTCTGTCCCGGGTGGCCCCTCAGCTCCCCTCAGCCCTCCCAGTTCCCCTCTTTGGAACCTCTGTTAGGAAGCCCGGAGCCCAGGCCCCTCCGCTCTCCTTCCCCACTGCCTCTTTAAGGCTAAGGTGTGCTTCTCTGCTGCTGATGGTTGGAAAGCTCCCGTGTGTGCCGTGGAGACGGTCCAGGACCATTCCCCTGGACATCAGGGCCGGGAAGTTTTCAACTTCAGACAGGGTACCCCCAGGGCCCGGGGACAGGATGCAACCCTGGTTCACCTCAGCGAACACAGCAAGTGCTTTGGGACCCGGCTAGTTAAAGCTGGCTGGTTACAAGCTGCCCAGTTAGTGCCCTGGTGTGGCAGAAACCCAGCTGGTCCAGAGCCCAGGCACCCGCTCCTTCCACTTGTCCTCCTCCTCCCATTGCCCCGGCCCCAGCTCTGGCCCCGGGCACGCTCCTGGCCTCTGGCCTGCCTTCCTCTGTGCTTACGCCTCACCTGAGCCTCAGCCTTTCTACCTGCTGACGGCACCCCATCCTTTGGTGCCCTCCTCCCTTACCCCCCAGCTCGGGCTGGGGTGGGTCAGGGGCAGCGCCTGGCGCGGGGCCAGCCCGCGGAGCCCACTCAGTGTGAGCGGGAGTGCAGGGGAGGGGAAGCAGCATGGCCACCGGTCACCTGGTCGGGGCACAGTGACCGGGCCCCTGACCTGCGTGAGGCTGAGCACACAGTGTGCTTACCTGGGGGGAGCTGCCCATCACAGCTGGTGAGGCCACACCCGTGAGGGACAGTTATGGAGACACCTGGGACAAACCGAGTGGAGCCGGGAGAGGCTGCTGGGGTCTGTGGGACGTAGGCGAGAGCCCGAGCGTCGGGGCCAGCCCGGCTCTTGCCGCTGGTGTGTTTGTGGATCTTGGCTCGGCCCCAGGGCCTCTGGAGGTTTCCTCTTTAGGAGACGGAGCAGATTGGGGTGGTTCTTCCTGAAGGCCTTTCCAGCTCTGGCTGCTGGACAACTGCTATTTGTCAGGTGCTTTTTGGGGGTCACGGGGCAGGGGTCAGGCCTAACCCCATCTGGTCCTCCCCACGCCGGGCTCTTGCCTCCACTTTACACATGCTAACGTTGGAGCCAAGGTTACAGTCTGGCGCCTGGGTCACATCCGGGCCGCAGATGTATTTTGTTTGCCCCGTTGATGTTGTTGTTTGTTAGAGCCAACGTTTAAACAGTGAAGAGATTTCACAATCTTAGAGATTTCTGGCTTATTAGAGATTAGAGGAGGACTAGTTGCCTGGAGCCCACACCAGCCAGGGGGCAACCCCTGGCTGCTTGAGTGTCAGGCATCACCTTTGGGTGGGACCTGTGCATTCCTGAGCCCTCCCTCCCTCCCCCCCCGCCGCCCCCCAGTCTTGACACAGCGGGGGACGTGCCTGTGTGTCTGGCCAGAGCTGCTCATTTACACGTCCTACCTGCCTCTGCAGGTTTAAGTTTGCAAACCTTGCTTTAAGGACGTGCTGTAACTCACACCTTAGGTCAACAGCTATGCAGTGTGAGGGGCAGGATGTAGGCTTGGCTCTCTGACTGTCAACCCTGAACCACCCAGCTGCTTTTCCCAGCTATTTCCAAACCCGGCAGGGATTCTGGGCTCCTCTGCTGGAGCCTGGAAGCCCCCCGGTCAGGCCTCTAGATGAGGAAGTTGGCAAGAATTCCCCTTTGCTGGGACATTTGTCCCCAGCCGTGTCCTGGGCTGTGTAGTGAGCTGGTGTCCGCTTGCTCACATTCGGTCCGGAGAGGAGCCATCTCCCTGCCGCAAGGTGTGTCCTTGTCAGATTCGCCTGATTGTTTGTCTACTGCCTGTCTGCCTGCACCTTGCCTTCTGTTTACTGGCAGGTGGAACCTGGGAGACCCACCTCCCCGCTCGCCCCCCCGCCCCCCCACAAGTGTTGCCAAAATGCCACACGAAGAGCTTGTATTTTGCCCCAGGCAAGGGGGGTCAGGAAATAGAGATGTCTGCTCAGGCTGTGGGTGCATGAGGATTGGCCAGGGGTCCCTGGGGTTGGGGGGGGACAGGCAGGCAGGATGCTGGGCCTCCCAAGCAGGGCGGGGCCCCCAAGGGGAGCCCTGGTGGAGGTGGAGGTTTCCTGCACTTGGTGTCGGTCTGTCCAGCTGTTTCCTCCTGATAGAGCGGTCGGACAATGCTGTGGTGACTCAACTCCCACCGCCCTCAATGGACAATAGCAGATTTGTCAGGGTCAGCTAGGGAGCGGCCCTGTGCCGGTCGCCGGCTTCCAGGCTCCGACGTGGGAGGGAACCGTTGCCCTGCTGGGTCTTGGTGTCCCAGGGTCCTGTCCGGCTTGGGGTGGGCTTAGGCTGTTGCCCTTTGGTTTCCCGGTAGCTTGTCCTCCCTTCCTCTTTGTGCACAGCTGGTGCAGAGCTTCTGTGGCTCCGTGCTGACCAGCTGCCCGCCTGCCTTTCCAAGTCCAGCTTTGCCAGACCTCCTTCACCCTTGGTTTGAGGTTCTGTGGGTTTGGTGTAGTCCCTGGGGTCCTGAGTCTCTACCCAGGCATCCAGGACCTGGATGAGCTTCAGATGAGAAAGACAGCTGTGGGATTCTTTAATCTCCTCCAGTGGGTAGAGGATTAAGCAATTTTTTGGTGGGTTTGTTATTGTGTCTTATGATTTTTTTTAAAACAAAAGCTACCGTTTTTTTGAGTGTTTTTTAGGTTCCTGTCATGCTTGCTTAGTAGCACTTTTCATGACTTATCCAACTTAATCCTTCCAGTGACTCTCTGAGGGAGGTATCATTCCCCCCGTTTTACAAATGGGGCATCCGAGGCACCAGAGGGCAAGGGGCTTGCCCAAGACCTCAGATCCTCCTCACATGAAAGTGCTGTGACGTATGACTTCCTAGGGAGGGATGTGAAAGAACAGCCTGAGAACCATTGATAGAACATTGGAAGGGAGCTCTGCAGGGAGGATGCAAAGGTGGTGACACTTCCCTGGCGGTCCAGTGGTTAGGACTTGGCACTTTCACTGCCAAGGGTGTGGGTTCAGCCCCTGGTCGGGGAACTAAGATCCTGCAAGTCGCGAGGCGCGGCCCCCCGAAAAATTCAGAGGTGAGCAGGGCCCCGTTCCTGGAGTTTACAGCAGAGGGGAGGAGCAGACATGTCAGCACCCAGTTCGGAAGCGAGACACAGTGTGATTGGTGCTAGCGGTGGGGCTGCCAGAGTGGTCTGGCACCACATTTGAGCCGGCATATGAGCAAGTAGCAGATGAGACACTCCAAACCCGAGGTGGGACGTTCCTGGCCCATAGGACTGACTCAGCTGCCCGCGCGATGGGAACTGGTCCACGCAGAAAACACTGAGATGTAAGTGCCATTTATGTCTAGAGGTGCAAAAAGGCAGTGTTGCTTAGAATTATTTTCAGTAGTCATTTGTAAATTGGTATCAGTAGCCTGAGAAATATTCATTCTCTCTGACTCAGTAGTTCTGTTCCTTAGAATTTTTTTAAATATAAATTTATCTATCTATCTATCTATCTATTTATTTTTGGCTACGTTGGGTCTTCACTGCTGCGAGCGGACTTTCTCCAGTTGCGGCGAGTGGGGACTACTCTTCGTTGCAGCGCACGGGCTTTTCATTGCGGTGGCTTCTCTTGTTGCGGAGCACGGGCTCTAGGCATGTGGGCTTCAGTAGTTGTGGCTCCCGGGCTCTAGAGTGCAGGCTCAGTAGTTGTGGCGCACGGGCTTAGTTGCTCCGCGGCATGTGGGATCTTCCCGGACCAGGGTTCGAACCCATGTCCCCTGCATTGGCAGGTGGATTCTTAACCACTGCGCCACCAGGGAAGTCCCTGTTCCTTAGAATTTATACTAAGGAACTAGTCATATATATGTATATATGTACAGACATAGATACATATGTGTATATACATATATATCTTCACTGTAACATTACTTACAATAGTTAAAAATTGGAAACATACCAAATGCCCAACACTAGATGATTAGTTATGTAAATTTTGATACGGTTATAGGACAGCAAACTGTATAGCCTTTAAAAAATCATGTCTTCAAAAATTATATATAATGATTCTAGATCATGTTTATGGAAAAATATCAAGCAAATACTGTAAGATGTAAAAGTGTATATATTCTAAATTCCAATTTTTTTGCAGTGTGAAGAAAAAAGACACGAGGAAATATACCCCAAATGCTAATAATGGTAGTGATTATTAGTGATTTTTATTTTCTGTTTTATGTTCTTCTGTGATTTCTAAAATTTCTTTAGTGACCAACAGTAACAACAATAAAAAAGTCTTGAGTGTCTGGGGACTGTGGGGTGCGTATTGCATGGATAGGACTCGCCTGCCCTGGGACCCAAGATCTCCAGCACTTTCCTGAGGACAGCGATGGGCCCCAAGGGCGGGGCCTCTACCCTGGGTCCCTCTTCCTTCCTTCTCGGTCACACTCTGCCCCTCCAGTTTTCTCCCTTAATTGGCTATAAATTTATAACTGAAGAATGATTTTAAAAATATGTATTATTCCTATCAGTCGCATTTCCTGAGCACCCTGACAAGGAGGCATTTTCTACTTCTCCCTCTAAATTAAAAGAAAACCCTAATTGAAGTTCCTTTCCACTCAGGCGATCCGAATTGATTTTTCTTCTCTGTAGTTTAGATGGGCTTTGTCAGATAGATGAATTTTCTGCTCCTGCCTTAAATGGCCTCTGAAAGCCCAATGTAAAATGATGCTGCATTGCCATGGCCTGTTAGGTAGTAGCGGCCCAGCCCCGTTGCACACAGGAGTTGAGAGGGCGAAGCTTGCAGTTCTGACAGCGTTTTGTGGTGGATGATATGATTGACATTGACCCCCATGCGAGCCCAGAGAACACCTGTGACACCTGTGATCCTGACTCAGAGCAACCTTTGTGTTTGTGTCACGTGGCACTTAAGGCCCCACCCATGTTGTTTGGATAAATACTGGCCTTCACGGCAACATTTGCTCTCAACAGTGCGACTTCCTGTGAACTTGTATTCAGGTGTACAAAGAGGACGGTCTCCTGTAGCAGTTAAGAAAGTGGATTTTGGATCAGAGAGATTCAGATCCTGGCCCACCAGCATGGTGACTTATGTCTATATATGACATATATATTTATTTATTACGAGTAGTTGGTTCACGTGATTATGGGGGCTCAGAGGTCCCACCATCTGCCATCTGCAAGCTGGAGACCCAGGTGGTGAAATTCGGTCCGAGTCCAAAGGCCTGAGAACCAAGGAAGCCGGTGGTGTAAATCCTACTCCAAGGACGGGAGAAGATGAGATGGGATGGCCCAGCTCAAATATTGAGGCAAAAAAAGAGGGGCGAATCCCTCCTTCCTCCGCATTTTGTCCTATTCAGACCCTCAGTGGGTTGGGTGACGCCCATCCACATCGGGGAGGACCGTCTGCTTTACCGAGTCCACCAGTTCACCTGATAATCTCATTCAAGACACCCTCATGCAGAAATAGGGTTTAATCAGGGCACCTCACGGCCAATCAAGTTGACCCATAAAATTTACCTTCACCGGTGGCATTTAGTACCTCCACATTCTTGTGCAACCTTCACCACTAGCCATTTCTAGAACTTTCTCATCATTCGAAACTGGAGCTCTGTACCCCTTAAACACTAACTCCCCCTCCAGTCCCGCTGTGGATTGGAGTCCCAAGGGTCAGAGGGGGAAGCCGTGCAGAACAGGGCAGAGTGGGAGCCCGCTTACTGCTGGTCCCTAACTGTCCCCTGCGTTCGGGAGGTCCCTGGTCTTCTTGGATGCCTTCCCTGCATCCCTCCCCCCAGCCCCTGGTAGCACCTTTCCACTTTCTGTTTCTATGGCGTGACTCCTCTAGGAACCTCACATAAGTGGAATCATTGTATTTGTCCTTTTGTGACTGGCTTTGTCACTTAGCATCATGTCCTCAAGGTTCATCCTTGTCTTAGTGTGTGTCAGAACTTCCTTTGCTTTTGTGGCTGAATAATATATTCTGTTGTCTGGATAGACCACATTTTGTGTATCCAGTTAATCTGCTGATGGACATTTGGGTTGTTTCCACCTTTTGGTTACTGTGCATCATCATATTTTAACATTAACTTCCCACCATCCTCCTTCCCAGTCATTCCAGTGGTTCTCCAGTGCATGTGCATGCAGGCTCACACATGCTCACACACACACCTGCTCACACACACATGCTCACGCACACACACATGCTCACACATGCACACAGGGTACCGTTGAAATGATGGGTGCACATATAGTCACAGGTCATTTTCCTGTGCATTGGATCCGTTTATCCTTTTCCCTCGTCAGCCTGGACACGCTCTGAGGCCGGGAACTAGGTTGAATGGGCCTGGGAGTCTGATTTAGGAAGTGGTAGAGGCCTCGTGGTTTAGAGTGTGGGCTCTGAGGTCAGACAGCGTGGCTGCATCCTGATTCCAGCCTCACTGATATGTCACTTTACCCTTCAGCACGCAGCTTGTCCACGCTGAAGTGGTGACGATGGGGTATCTGCCTCGCAGGGCCGTTAGGAAAGTTAACGAGATAATCCATGTTGAGGGCTTAGCACCATCTCTGATGCGTTCTAAGCCCTGAAATGTTAGCTTAAGAAAACACTGTGATCTCAACACCCCTTTCAGAATTTGCCTCTTTCATCTTCAGTTTCCTCGAGAGGTGGCTTTAGGCTGAGATGGATGGGTCCCCTGCTGTGGACCGGCATCCCAAAGGTTGGAGGGGGGGACCGTGCAGAACCAGGTAGAGCGGGAGCCCGCTTTCTGCGGGTCCCTAACTGTCTCCCCACACCCGCCTCCTCCTCCACTCAGGTGGTCCCTGGTCGTCTTGGATACCTTCCCCTCAGCCTCTTTCCTGAGGGGCCGCTGGTCCTAGGGGTGGACTCAGACATGAGGGGAAGCCTTGGGCACCACACCAACTCTTGGGCTCCTGCAGGATGTGCTGCTGTGGTGGCCGGAGGCTCACTTCCCCAGGCCGCCGAGGAGCACGTCAGCTGTGGGCCTGTGGCCCGCCTGGGAAGCCTGAGTCCTGCTGGGCACCCACGGGGGCTGCTGAGCGCTCGGCAGCCATGTGATTCAGCCTGTGTTCTCCTAAAGCTGATGGAGCTGGTGAAAACAGAAGTTCCTCTTTTCATTTTTCCTCTACTTAACAAAAATGTCTTAAATATTTACAGCCTCCTCTCACAATTTCTTCTTACATCAGCTTCTGGCTTCAGCTTTCTGGCCGTGGGGAGGCGGGGAGAAGGTTCTGGGCTCCTTGCTGATTTTCGACTCTGGAGGACTTCTGCTTGAAAGCAGAGGGCGGGAGCCGGCACGTGGCGTCCAAAGGCGGTCACCCCTCCGGTCAGGTGACGGGCCTCTCTGGCCCGGCTCTCAGGACTGGCCCATGGCTCGGCGGCACCTGTGTGACCTTGAGCACGCTTCTTGACCCGAGCATCAGCTTCCTCATCAGTGAGACGAGATAATAAGAGCGTCTGCCTGCAGAGATGTGGGGCCTCAGTGAGACAATCTGCGTGAAACGCTTAGCGTAGCGTCTGGCACACGTGCGGGTGCTCTGAAAGAGTAAGTTACTGCTATTTTTTTTTTTTTTTTTTTTTTGCGGTACGCGGGCCTCTCACTGTTGTGGCCCCTCCCGTTGCGGAGCACAGGCTCCCGACGCGCAGGCTCAGCGGCCATGGCTCACGGGCCCAGCCGCTCCGCGGCATGTGGGATCTTCCCGGACCGGGGCACGAACCCGTGTCCCCTGCATCGGCAGGCTGACTCTCAACCACTGCGCCACCAGGGAAGCCCCAGTTACTGCTATTTTCATTGGCAAACTTTATTTTTGCTGTTCCCAGCCATTCGTTTCTCTCCACCTTTTCTTTTTGGGGCAGCCCCGATCCCCCCAAGATCCCTGCGTCCTTGAATTGTCCCCTTCTGTCCTCTGGCGGAGCCCATTCTGGGGAGGGTCTCACACTGTAGCCCTGCCAGGGTTCAGGGGTGGAAGCTTCAAGGGCATCTGGGCCCGTCCCCGTCTGATACGTGTCCTGGCTGAGTGGCACCTTTGCTTTTCCTCACCTCCTCTGACCCAGAGCTCTCTCCCTGCTGACATAGTTCCCTCTATCTTTGTAATTTTTTCCACTTTGGGGGGAAAAAGGAGCTCAATTGTATGGAGTCCCCTGTGCCAGGAGCCGCCAGGCACATTCCTGGTCTCACTTCCTCGACCCAACAGGCTTGGAGCCTGGTGATGGTGTTATGCCAGTTTTCACAGGGCAGGAAACTGAGGCACAGGCAGGCTGAGTAAATGGCCAAAGGTCACACACGAGAAGGGGACAGTGGTGCTTGATTAAGGCTGGACTCTGTGAAGCTACAGTACACTCTCTGCGTTGGTGGCCAACAGCACAGATGCCCCGCTCCCCACTCACTGTGAGGCTGGGGGCCTCAGTTTGTCCACCTGGAAATGGGGATGACAGTAACGTCGGGTGCTGGTGAAGCCGTGGGCCTGGTGTGTGGTGAATGTGCAGGGAATGAGAGCCCCTGTCGGAGGTGGACGTCCTGAGGGGCCTGACTCTGGGAACCCACAGAGCAAGCCTTATGACCACTTCTGCACGGGCCCTTGGGTATTTGATATCAGGTATCCTGTCCCTCCCAAAGTCCTCTCCATCTTTTAAACCTTTTTTAAAAAATTGCAGTAAAATACACATAACATAAAATTTGCCATTTTAACCGTTTTGAAGTGTACAGTTCACTGGCATTAAGGACATGCACATCATCGTGCAGCCATCACCCCTACCTAGTCCCTCGACTTTTTCATTGCCCTCCAGTAGACACCCTGTACCCCTTAGGCGTCACCGCCTGTCCCCCCAAAACCCAACCCCTGGCAACCACTAATCTGATTTCTGTCTGTGGATTTGCCCATTCTGGACGTTTTGTATAAATAAAATCATATAGTATATGGCCTTTTGTGTCTGGCTTATTTCAGTACTTAGCACAATATTTTCAAGGTTCATCCACGTGGTAGCGTGTATCAGTATTTCATTCCTTTTTATGGCTTAAATAATATTCCGTGGTATGTATATACCATATTTTGTTTATCCGTTCATCTGTTGATGGACGTTTGGGTTGTTTCCACCTTTTGACTATTGTGAATAGAGCTGCTATGAACATACATGCACAGTTTTTGTTTGGACACCTGCTTTCCATTCCTTTGGGTATATACCTAGGAGTGGAATTGCTGGATCATCTGGTAATTCTATGTTTAACATTTTGAGGAACTGCCAAACTCTATTCCATAGAGGCTGCACCGTTTTATATCCCCACCAGCAATGTATGAGGGCTCCAATTTCTCCACATCCTTGCCAACACCTGTTATTTTACATTAAAAAAAAAAAAATTCTGACCGTCCTAGTGGATGCGAGGCGGTAGTTCGTTGCGCTTTCGATTTGCATTTTCCTGATGACAAGTGACATCGAACTTTCTCCTTTGGTTTTAACAGTCCCACTTTCTCTTGACCCAGTTCTCAGGTCTTCCACCATTCTATTCATGGTTTTCGAAACGTGGCCTCATTTGTCTAGGCCCTGTTCAAAATGCTTAGATCCCAGGGCGGGCCTCCAGCTGGGCTGGGACGCACCTGGTGTGGTGAGCCCACTTCACTCTTTCCAGATCCGCTGCTTTCTCTCCCTGGTGTCCTCTGGACGGCGCCATCCTTTGCTCTGGCTCCTGGGGCTCCTCAGATTCCGACCCTTTCCTCCCAGGCGGTCACAGCTGTTTCAGCCTTGTGCTTCCCACTCCTGGCCCGCTGGCTCTCTCTTCCCGCCTGGTCAGGGTGAGGACAGGCGGGCCCAGAAATGCTCCGTTTCACCTGTGGGCAGCGACTAATCACCTCCAGCCTCAGTGTCCCCGTCTCGTCCGCAGGACTATTCTGAGAGCCTCGTCAGAGAGCCTTGCTTCCTCAAGTCCGGTAACCTCGCTCCCTCCAAGTGTGACTTGAAGGCGCCGTTTTGCGTCTCCGGGGTGGGTTTACGGTTTCAGGCCTATTTCTGACCGAGGAATCAAAGACTGCTCCTCAGGGATGGAATTTCAGGCATGAATGAGCAGATGGATAGGGTATTTTGGGGGGCAGAGGGTTCGTCTCTGTGCTCCAGAAACCACTCCAGCATCTGCCTCTGAGTGAGAGACCCCACCCATCCTGGAAAAAGACTGGGCTCATTTCCTGCTCCCGGGCCCCGGCTGGTGAGACCCGGCCTGCCTCGCCAGGCACTTTTCTCGCAAGGGCAGGGTGTGGTCGTATGCAATGGATCTGTCCGCGTACGGTGTTTACTTTAAAATGATGACTCGATTATTATATGAAAATTAGGTTGCTGCAGAAAATAAAATAACATCAGAGTAATAGAGTAAATGTGAGAGACCCCGCCTCCATACCCCTCCCCTCCCCCAGTGCCCTTCCCGGGGGAAACTGCAGGTAAAACTTGCTATGGGTCTGGATCCTTCCAGGCCTTTCATCCCGGTGCATCCATTTTTCTCATCTAAGGGCAGCTCCAAAATAAATAACACCATTAGGCTGAGTGTATCAAACAAAATGGGTTCGGATGTTCTCTGGAATGATGCTGCTTCTTTTTTTTTTTTTTTTGCGGTACGCGGGCCTCTCACTGCTGCGGCCCCTCCCGTTGTGGAGCACAGGCTCTGAACGTACAGGCTCAGCGGCCGTGGCTCGCGGGCCCAGCCGCTCCGCGGCACGTGGGATCTTCCCGGAACGGGGCACGAACCCGTGTCCCCTGCATCGGCAGGCGGACTCTCAACCACTGCGCCGCCAGGGAGGCCCCTAGAATGATGCTTCTTAAGAGGTGGACAGCAGGTGGATTTTTCCTCCCCAGGTGGGACTTGAATGAGGATAAGAGGGAAGGAAAACCTTGCGTGAGGAGGTGGAGGATGTTGGGAGGCAGACACCCTGAAAATAGATGGACCGAGGGCAGGACAGGGACCTGCCACATATGTCGGCCACTGGTGCAGAGAGTCAGAGCCAGACAGCTGCCTGGGGCCCGTCCTGGCTCCACACTTACTGCCTGTGTCCCTTTGGGCGAGTGTAGGTTACTGAACCTCCTCGAGCCCCAGTTTCACCAATTATAAAACAGTCAACTCCTAGCTTGTAGTGAGGGGTGAGTCCTGAAACGGGGCCTGCGTAAGGTGCGGTGGGAGGGTTTGGCTGTCGGTCCCGCTGTGTGTCAGGCTCGGGGACCGCTTTCCTTCCTCCGCTTTGCCTGTGTCAGCTCAGGATCGGCCCTTGACCTCCCTCCTCGGCCTTTCTGCCTGTGGCCAGAGCAGAGCTAAGCAGGTCGCAGAGCTAAAAATAGTGATCCCAGCACCAGTGCATGGGCGGCGGTCACGTATGAATGAATGGGTGACAGGCTGAGGCATCCCCCTCTCAGGGTGAGGGTCTCGTGGGAACAGTCACACAGTTAGCTGTTACTGGTCATTGACACATTAGTGTGAATTAGTGTCATAGAGTTTTTTGACCTGAAAGGGACCCAAGAACTGATCCTTCATGATACAGATGGGGAAGGAAGAAGCTTGCCAGGAGCATCATGCAGCCAGTTAGGGGCCAGTTGAGGCTGGGGCCCAGGTCTCCTGATTCTGTCTGGTGCTCTGCCCATCCGACGGGAACACCCAGCCCGGTATGTGGGAGGGCCTGCCCGCCTCTGTTCAGGGTTGCTGCTTCGTGGTGGAGGGTCCCCTGTGGCAGGAGGCTCATGGACAGGCCAGCAGACAGATGGGCCTTTTGGAGGGTTGGAGGGAGATTTAGGGATAGTGGCCCTGGGGCTTGGCCTGGCAGGTTTGGGGCCCTGCGTCTTCCAAGAGGGAAGGCGAGAAGCATTTGGGGCTCTGAGATGTGGTTTGGCCATGCAGCTCTGTAGATGCGACCAATAGCTGGATGAGTGAACCCTACTCCTTCCCCAGTCCTTTCTGCTAGGTTCTGCCTCACATAGCTGGTCGCTCACTCTGGTCCAGGCAGGCAAGGCTGACCACTGGTCACCGAGGCCTGCTGGAGGCCTTCTAGCTCGTTGCCTGCTCTTATTTGTGTCGGCCACTAGATGGCAGCAGGAAACTTGTCAGTTTCTCTTCCGCGTGGATTTTAGGTCAAGCCCTTTGCTCTGGGCTGGATCGACGCTTCTTGGATGGCACAGGGACTCTCAAATTCCAGGTCTCACTGGTTCCGGGATGGGTGTGAGGAAAGGCTGGGATGAAGCCTAGCGTCCGACTCTCCCGCAAACGTCCTTGAGAAGTGACTGCATCAGCTTGGACAGTCCTGTGCTCAGAGGAGGCTTTTCAGGAGCCCTCAGTGTGACCCAGGCTCTTTCAGCACTGCTCCTGCTACTGAGAAGGTCTTACCCTATGTCCCAGGCTGAGGGTTAGTGCCTTAGAGGGACCAGAAACTGAGACCCAGTGTCCCTGAGGACGTCCACCTGCTCCTGGCGGGGTTCCCGGCGTGGCACCTGTGCTCACATGGATGGATGCGGTGGTGGTGATGGTGGGGACACAGCACAGGCCAGGACATGTGCCACATGAACAGTGGTCCCTACAAAGCGCTCCTGGAGCGGGGATTGCTCCCCTTCTCCCGGCCAGAACCCTTTCCTCCCAGGCGGCTGGCAGTGTGCGGGCGTTTGGGCCAGACCGTGACTCCGAGGCTGGCTCTGGTGTGAGTCACACGCCACTGATGGTGGCCATCCACCTTGCACATGGCTCAACAGTACGCCCTGCAGTTTACGGGTTCTTCTGCTCTCCCATGGCCCCCCTCGGTCTTCCCAGTGACGCTGTGTTGGGGACGGCCCCCTTTCACAGGCGAGAGGCTGAGGCCCAGAGAAAGGAAAGGTGTGTCCCACACTTCAGGGGCAGGATACTGGCCCCGCACAGTAGCTTCCAAGGCCGGGGGCTTTTTCTGTTTCTGCCCACACCGTGTTGCCTCTCTCTTGGGAGTGAAGCAGTTTGTATGCTGGTGGTGGTGGGAGGTTGGTGGGGTTGGGAGAAGCACCTGCTCCGTCCGGGATCAGGGTGACTGTTAGAACCCCTGTGCCGGCACCCCTCTGAGAGGGAAGGGTGTGCAGGTGCCTTGGCAGCCCAGCCTCTAAAGGAACAGGGACCGGAGGAGGGAGAGGGCAGATGAGATGGGGCGGTGGCTGCCTGGCCGCTGTGCCCTGCCCCCTCCTCCCAGCATCCCCCCATCGTGTACCCCGAGCAGGAGGGCAGGCTGGTCTGGGACGCTGCCCCAACTCCCACTTTGCACTGTGGAGCTGCCGGAACCTCAACTGGCCGTCGTGCCATGAAGGCCTGGGCCAGGTGGGGGTGTTCTTGCGCTGGAATCGGCTTCCGGTTGGCCTTGCGAGCTATCGGCATTGCTCTGAGCTCATCTGAAGCCGGGGGCCTTGCTGGGACCCCCTTTCCAGTCGGACCCTCTCTGGTGCAGCACCTGCCGAGCTCGGGGCCGCAGTGGGGGGGCCACTCCTGGGCTCCTCGTCTTTTCCCGTCTCCAGGTTGGGTCTTCTCGCCATCCTGGTCCTCAGCCTCTCCGGGTGCGGGTGCGGGTGCAGGGCCCGTTATGGCCAGGTCGGCTTTGTCAGAACGGCAGCAGCTGAGTGATGGGCGCGGATGGGGAGATAGGCCCCTGCCCCGGGCTGCCGGGGGCCCCACCGCTCCTCCCGGGAGGACCTGAGGCGCTGTCCCGAATGTCCCTCTCTCCAGAGCTCTGCCTCCCCCCTCCCACCTGGCTTCACACCCAGCGGGTTCTGCCAGGAGACACAGCTCCCTTGATGCCTGGATTTGGGCCCCGAGGGAGCACTGCCCCCCAGATTGCCAGACCAGAGGCTTCTGCTTCCCAGCCAGCCGCCCGCCGAGGACCGTGTCTTGGGCTCCAGCATCCTGCTCGGCATGACCTCTCCGGGCCCCCGGCGCCAGCTGCAGCCTCCCTGTTGTGCTGCTGGCAGCGGCTTGCTGGGGTGGGTGGCGCTCGCCTCTGCACATCATGTCAGCTTCCCGCCAAGTACCCCTGGGGTCTGCTAAGGGAGGGCCTTGTATTAATTTTTTCCAGGGGAAGTAACTCCACCCCTGTCACACGGATTTCTGCATCCAGTTCTCTAGGGGCTTGATCTGCCCCTTGCTTCCCACCCCACCCCCTTGATGCTCTAGAGACAGGGCCGACTGGTTTCCTTGAGCTGGGGCCCAGAGGAAGGCAGTGCTGGGAGTGGGGAGAGCGTGCAGCTGGGCGTCAGGTGTCTGGGGCCTGGCTTCCCCCACTGCTGTGTGACGTGGGTTCGGCCCTCCCCCTCTCTGGGTACACCTGCCATCTGCAGCGGTGCGGGGGGCAGTGCCCGCCCTTCCCCCTCTGGAGTGCAGACTCTGTCCTGAGCGCGCAGGCTCGATAGAGTGAATTTCCCGTACTGCTGCCGCCCCGGGCCGCCCCTTCCACCTGGGGCGCGTGGGCTGGTGCGGCAGGAGCCTGGGAGGCTGGCACCCCTGTCAGGGTCGAGGAAGACCAGGCCCTGCCCCGGGGCGGAGGTGCAGGGCCGAGAAGGGAAGGCAGCTTTGATCCGTGGCTGGTTCCCACTCAGCGCCTCCTGCAGTCTCGGGGCTTAGAGGCAGGAGCCAGTCTAGGGGTGGATGGGCTGGAAGGCAGAGCCCGCGGCTTATAGCCTGCGCTGCGCTCCCGTGGGCCCCTCCTTGGGTTCGCCCCTCCTTGGGTTCACCCCTCCTGGCTTCTCCTTCGGCTTTGCTCCGTCTGCCTCCTTCCCTTTGCTTTGCGTTGCCCTCGGCTGCTGGCCCCGGATCCACCAGCCCTGCAGGCCCTCAGCCCTCCCTGGGGCCTCTGCGCCCCTCCCCCATGCACACGTGCATTTGGGCCCCGCCCTCCCTGGGGCCCATCGCCTCCTGCTGCCCCTTGGCATCTGCTCGGGTTTCAGCTCCACGAGTCCCTTTCTTGGGGCTCAGGGCAGAGGAGGCTCGTCTGGTCCTTCCCTCCCTACGCTGGCAGTGGAGAGACTCTCGGGCCGTGTTGTTGTCAGGGATCCTTCCATCCAAGTCTTGGTTTCTGGCAGGTGTCTGGGCAGGAACCAGTTGTAATTAGATTTCCCTTCTCTGTTCACACCTTCCCTCCTCTGCTCAGCCATCCTGCTGAGGAGGGGCTTCCTCCCCAGGGGCCTGGCTTTGGTAGTGGGACAACCTGGGGACAGTGGGACTCTCTCTGGCCTGCCCCCCTTGGCATCCTCGACAGGGTCTGCAGCCTCGGGGGCCCTGGCACAACCCCAGGTGGATTTGCTCTCCATCTGCAGGGGGTGAACCTCCAGCCTCGCCGCCGACCCCCTGGGGCTCAGACCGTTCTGCCCACATCCCCCAGAAGCAAGGGGACAGTAGCTTCTAGCTGGTCCCGTGGGCATCTGCACCACCTGCCCCTCTTGGTTATCCGTACCTGGGGAAGTGACTTGTGGGGCCACGGAAGGGCATCTCAGGGCAGTCACTGGACAGTCTAAGAGGGTTTAGGCTAGTGCTACTTAAAGTGTGGCCCGTGGGCCAGCGCTCATGATGACCAGGCGGGTACAGAAATGGAAAGTCAGCATTTAGCAATGTTCGCAGTGATTTGACTGGCCGTGACGCCTCAGGGTAGTGTGGTGTTTCCTAGGGAAGCGCGAGGTGAGTCTTGGATTCTCGTGGCTGGAAGCATGCAAACTCTTTGGGACTTTTCGTTGAAGCTGAAGGACTTGTCTCTTTGAACAGGGTGTCGGCCAGTTGGGACGCTGCTCGAATCTCCAGGCAGTTCACCCGGGGTGAAAGGCAGAATCGTCCCCCAGAGCAGGACCACCCGTGGGCCCAGGATGGACTGGAAATCAAAGGCCTGGCACTTGTCACCACCAAAGAATCCCGAGAAGGAAACTTCGGGGATTTCTTGGGAGAAGCTGCAGATTTAGACTTGGTATGGGAAGTTGAGAAAAGTTTGGGGTTTGATGATGACGACTCAAGGGAAGTTCAGGATTTCTGGGGGGAATTTGAACGAGGAAGGTTGTAGGCATGGGAAGTTAGCGGGTAGTGTGGGGTTTGCACTGGGAGGATGTGGGGATAGTTTGGGGTCGGGGTGGGTGAGAGGGAGGATGACCGCCTTGAGGTTTCATGGGTGACGACAGAAGAAAATACTGGGTTCCTGGAAAGGACAGAGAGAGCAATGGGTTTAGTCGTGTGGGCCTGTGGAAGTTCGGAGGTGCTTCGTGGAAGAGCGGAAGAGAAATCTGGGGTTTTATTCAGGAGACAAGAAGGAAATTTGGATGTGTGTTGGTAAGGACTGAGGGAGTTTCAGGCTGGAGAAGGCCAAAGGGAAGCGCTGGGGAGAGGGCCCTGGGGGTGTCGGGCTTCATAGGAGAGGCCGGGGGGTTTGGGATGCTGTGCGGGAGGCCGAGGGGGGCCATGCGACTCCGTTGATGGGGACCAAGGGGTCCTGGGTTCCTTGCCAAAGGCGACATCTGGGTTTTGTGTTACACGGGATGGCCCAGGCTTCCCCAGGCTCCGGCAGCTCACAAGTATCCTGTGTCATGAGAAAGTTTTGAAACTCTCTCGACGTGTCCCCTGAAAACTTGCTTCTTGGTGCCAAAAGCTTCCCTGGCCCAGCTTCTCCAGCTCTCTCAACGCAAAGGCAGCCGTGCCCATGCCGAGGGGGCTCACAGGGGGGCTTAGCTCAGAGCACCCGCCCTGGCCCTTTTCAAATGGCTTTCCCAGCCCACCGGGCCCTCCACCACGGCGGTGAGGATGCCCTGCCTGCCCGGGGAGCGTGCTGTGCCTGTTCTGGTGTCTGTGCCAGTCTCCCCTTCTCCTGCCCCGTCTCGACTCCTTGGGGTCCCACACATCTTTCAGGGTCCAACAGGAGCCCTGCTTCTTCGAGGAAGCCTTTGTGACCTCGCCCTCCCCAGGTGCCCGTGGCGTTTCCTCCGGTCCCCTCTCCTGCCCTTGGCCTGCCCGGCAGATGTTCTGACCTGACTTTCCCGTGTGTGCGTGTTTTAGGTGCTTGGGAGACACAGGCCCCCGGTCTGAAGGTGTCTCTCTGAGTTGGGGGCCCACCCCTCACACGCCCCTCTTCCTCTCCAGCCTGGCCCAGGCCTGCTCTGCGGACCTTACGGGGCAGCTCTCGGAGGGACAGCCCTGCACGCGAACAAGCCACCTGCCCAGCAGCTCGGACCCAGGGGCCCCGCCCCTGCTGCTCCGCGGGGCTTGAGACAGTCAGCCACTTGGGGGACTCATGGCCTCTCTCCTTGGGACCAGCGGTTCCCCGCGTATTTCCCACCACGCCTGACGCCCACTTTCTCCATCTGGCCCTTGCTCTGGCCCTGGCCACGTGGCTGGCAGGTGAATAGCAAGATGCGGTGTCAGAGGTCATGCTGAGTGCTTAACGCGGGTGGCTGCTTCCAGGATCCCGTCATAGACGTGCTTCGCGGATGAGGGCGTGCCCGACGGCACACGCATCCTGGAGGCTGAGGGCTGGTGACCGCTCCGCCCCCTGCCCCTGGGTTGACACTGCTCGGCCGCGTGCCCTTCTCGGGAGCCTGCCACCTGCTGCTCTGTCCCTTGCCCACCCTTTCATGGAGCATCCCACCCGCCCTCCCGCCCACACCGTCCTCTCCTCTTAACAGCTGAGTTTCCCTTCTTCTCTGACGGGGGTCCCGACCCCCCGTTTCTTGGAAGCCAGGTGGGGTTCAGGTTGGGCTCCTCTGGGTGGGCTGGCCCCCTCCCCCACTTCTCCCTTCCCCCCTTCCCTGGGCAGGGCTGAGTGGGTCCCCAGGCTGGTCCTTGCCTAGGAGAGGGCTGCAGGGTGAGAGGTGATATATACGTGTGAGGCGATGATTATTTGTTTGACAGGGACAGCTGCCTGCAGTAAAGAATGTAATCTAGTAATCCTTTTGTGTGAATCAGACCCCATGCTCAGCACGGTGCCTCAAACAGCAGGAGCCTGTTTCGCCTCCCTCCCCCTCCCTCCCCTCCCCCCACCCCTGCACACTTGCTGGCACTCCTGCACCCGTGTGCCCTATGCACACACCAACACTCTTTTTCTTTTGGTTTTTTTGGGTTGTTGTAAACATCTTATGTAACCATAGTGTACTGTGGAAACCGAGAAATTCAGATTGGTATGGTGTTATTAACTCAGCTGCAGGCTTTCTTTGGATTTTCCCACTAGCGTCCTTTTTCTGTTCCAAGCCCCCACCTTGCATTTAGTTGTCCTGTCTCTTTAGGTTCCTCCAACCTGTGAAGATTCCCTGGTTTTTCTTTGCCTTTTGTGGCCTTGACGGTGCTGAGGAGGACAAATCAGTCACTTTGTAGGATGCCAGCATTTCTTTGTGATTGGGGTGGAGTTATGCATTTTTGGCAAGGATGCCACAGATATGGTGCTGCGTCCTCGGCGCTTGTGTCACGGCGTAAATGGCATCAGTATGTCAGCCTCAGTGCTTGGAGAAGGTGATGCTGGCCGGGTATCTCCTCTATGAAGTTACTCTTTTTCTCTTGGTAATGAATAGATGTCTTGTGGGGGGGGCGGTACTCTGAGACTATACAAATATCCTGTTTTCCTTCAAACTTTTTTTTCTTTTTAAAATAAATTTATTTATTTTTTCGGCTGCGTTGGGTCTTCACTGCTGTGCACGGGCTTTCTCTAGTTGTGGTGAGCGGGGGCTACTCTTCGTTGCGGTGTACGCGGTGGCTTCTCTTTGTTGCAGAGCACAGGCTCTAGGCGTGCAGGCTGCAGTAGTTGTGGCTCGCGGGCTCAAGAGTGCAGGCTCAGTAGTTGTGGCGCACGGGCTTAGTGGCTCCGCGGCATGTGGGATCTTCCTGGACCAGGGCTCGAACCCGTGTTCCCTGCATTGGCAGGCGGATTCTTAACCACTGCGCCACCAGGGAAGTCCCCCTCAAACATTTACTCACTAATTTTAGCATCCATCAGTGGTTTTTTCCTGCAGTAGTTATTATTGTGGTGTTTGCCTAATGGTCATTTTCTGTTTCCCTCATTTCCTCTACATTTGTTAACTGGAAATCTCTTGGAAGGAAGAGCTGGCCCTTCTCCTTCCTTCATTCCTTCCTTCCTTCCTTCCTTCCTTCCTTCCTTTATTTGCTTACTTACTTAGTAATTTTTATCATTGGAGTCACAAATTTTATTTTATAAAATATATACTATATAATAAATGCATGGATATGTGTTATATAATAGAGGTCACGGTGTGTATTCTATCCTGTGGATTAGAGTTATAATTTGACACCATTGTTTTGTTGCTGAAACTGCTCCTCTGGAAGCTCTTGCAGGTTGGCTCCTGTGCCCTTTTGCGAGGCCCTCCTCTTTGTTTTTTGAGCACTTTCTTACTTTCCGGCACCACAAGATACTCCAGACTCATGTTATATTTTTCCTGTCTCAGCCCTGGACAGGAATCAATCACTTGTCTCAGGAGCTCTGGGTCCCTTGCTGGAGAATGGTGTTTAGAGACCAGGATCTAGGCACTGAGTGTGTTTGTTGCTAGTGGAGTATCACTGCTTCTAAGTCCTTAGAGAGGGCGTAGCTGGGAAATCTATGTACATACATAACTAGGTTTATTTGTGTCTGATTTTAAAAATCATGAGTTTGTATGGATTTTCATTTGCTTTTAACTTGGCAGTTTGGGGGCTGGAAGGAACCTGGGGAATCACATCCAAATTCTCCCCTCGAGGACAGAGTCTTTGAGAGGGTTGGCATTCCCGCTGAGATGACCTGCCTAGTCAGAGGTGGATTTGGGGTTAGAACTCAAGACTGTTAAGTAATGTCTCCAGGTAATGCCTCTCCACTGCGACAAGCATCTCTGTTGATTAGCACCTCCCCCCAAATGCGTGTCTACCCTAACCTGTGAACGTGACCTTGTTCAGAAATAGGGTCTTTGCACGTGTAATCGTGTTTTGATGAGGTCATGTTGGATTAGGGTGAGCCCCAGTCTGATGATGATATCCTTATAAGAAGGATAAGAAAGAAGGATAAGAAGAGGGAAATTTGGATATAGAAATATAGGGAGAGCACCACGTGACAACGGGATAGGAGTGAGGCTGCCGCGCGCTCAGGAGCTGAGGGCTGCCCGCAGCCGCTGGGCACGGAAGGATGCTCCCCAGAGCCCTCAGAGGGATCACAGCCCTGCTCGTGCCTTGATTCAGACTTCCAGCCTCCAGGATGTGAGTCGATACACGTCTGATGTTTGAAGCCACCAGTTCGTGGTGCTTGGTTGTACCAGCCTCGGGCACTCATGCAGCGGCATTTCCGGTGGGTGTTGCTTTCCAGCGTCTGCTGAGATGTGGATGGCTCCTTGCTTGGTCCTCCTCTCCCACCCCTGGGTGGCCCCTGTCACCCAGGTAAAAAGCGCAGGTTTCATCAGCACGTCAGCCACAGTCAGGGCGCCCTCTTCAGTGAAGTTTGTGTTTTGGCTACATTAAGACCCAAAGCGTTTGGATTTTGAACAATATCTGGTGATGGTACTTGTCCTTTCCCCCTGTACCCAGAGCATTTATGTTACAAGGAGAGTCTGACTGTCAAATTGTGTTTCTTAGCGTCTAATTTGACCTAAAGTCTGTCTTGTCTTCCTTTGCTTCCTCATGTAGCTCAAGGTCACGTCCCGGGAAATGTTCCTCCTTGTTTCCTCACGTCAAGTTCATCCCGAAGGCGCCTTTACTCCCCGTCCCCGGCGTGGGCGCAGTGCACGGCAGTGGCCCTGGGCTGCCGGGGCGGATGGCGTGTGTGTTCACTGCGTGGACAGCAAGGACCTGCAGGACGGACCCCGCTCACACTGGGCTCAGCAACCCCTGTCTCTTGCTTGAGGTCACCCCCATCTTTCAGTCGTGCCGTGTCTCCCCTAACCGTGCCCTTGCCCTGGGGCCTTCACCTGTCAGTGTCTCATTTGGGAACTTACCTTTTTACGTGAACTTCTTTTGACTCACTGGTCTTGACTGAGAGCGAACGCAGCCGGAACGTGCCCGACTCGGGTTTGTCTTGGATTTTCTCCTTCTTTACGTCTGGGGGTAGGGGAACTCCCATCTCAACACATCCTGCTGAGGTTGGGGCTGAAGATTCCCCACTGCTTATGGGGAAACTGAGTCCCGGGAAAAGAGAACCACGCCCACCACCCCGCAGCCCCAGGGCACGTGTATAGCGAGGTTAGGAAGGGTAGGGACCAGGTGTCTTTAGCTTCCCATCTGTCCTCTCTGCCAAGATCATCCTGTCCTGCTCTTTCCTCATTGTTGTGTCCAGATGGCTGGGGGGAGGCATGGCTGGCACCAGCCAAAGTGATGTATGACCACATGGGGCTCAGAGCAGAGAGGGCTCGGACATTAGGGGTGTCAGGCTGGGCAATCGGAAATTAAAGGCCTGGTGCTACGGCCAGCAACACCTCCCCATGGTGCAATGTTCTGAAGTCACCTGCGGTAGGTGTCATCCACACTGGCACAAGGGGAAGGAAGGCCTCTTGGCAGGCTGGAGAGACAGATGGGCCGCAGGCACCAGGCCTGGCCCCGCAGGGGAGCTGCAGGCCCTCGGGGCTTAGCGTGAGCTTCTGTTATCAAGCTCCTGCTGGCATGGGCACGAGGAACTTTCTCTACTTAGAAGCTGTGCCCCCGGGCAGGACAGTTCCCCTGCTTGGGTCTCAGTCTCTTCATCCGTAACGTGGGAACAGTGGACCAGATGATCTTTGAGGTCTCTGCGCCCAGAGAGTGGTGACGGGGTTGGGGCTGATGCAGAGGGGCGGACACAGCCCAGGATAGAGGAGGACAGCTCCTCCCCACCCGAAGTCTCAGCCCTCAGAGCTGAGCTGGCCCGGCAGTCAGGAGGACTTCTTGGAGGAAGTGGCCTCTGAAAAGGCAGAAAAGAGGACTTTTCTCTCTCTGTAGTCCCTGGACATTCTGTTTATCATTCCATCCACCCATCTGTCTTTCCTGCAGGTACTTATTGAGCACCTACTGTGTGCCAGGCTCTGTGCTAGTGCTGGGAATACAGCTGTGAACAAGGTGAGGCCATTGCTCTCAGGACCTGAGGTCTAACTGAGGAAGATAGTCATTAGACAAACAGTCACAGAAATAGTGACACTGGGAATAATTTCAGATGCCTCTATATGCCCTGCCTCTCTTCCTGACTTTACTTTTCTGTTCCCTCCACTCTCCTCCTTCCCCTTCCTTGTCCTGCTCTATGGCTTTCTTCATCTCTCCAAAGCCAAGACCTTCCAGAGATTCTGGGCTCTCTCAGGCCAGAAACTCAAGAAACCCTAGGTCTTGACCTTCGTGCTTATGTGTCCGGGGACTTCCCTGGGGGAGGAGAGTGGCGGGGCCCCCTCCTCCTGCATCTGTTGTCATGGACCCCATAACCTCTGAAGGGTAATAGCTCATAGGCTTTGGAGTCAGACATTCTGGGTTTGTGTTCAGACTGTGACCCTTACAAACTCGCATGAGTTGCTTACCTTCTCTGAGTCTCAGCTTCCTCATCTGGAAGATGGGTTTACCAGCGATTACCTTGCAGCAGTTTTGGGGGATCAAATGGGAAAATGCAAGGGAAAGTATCTCGGTGGCACCTTGGGTATAGTAGGTGCTTGATTAAAACTAGCTTTCGCCCCTTCCTTCTCCTCCGTTTGGGTTTGCAGCCAGATATTTTTGAGTCTGGGGTGGAAGCAGAGGGGCCCCAGTCCTCTGCAGGCCATTCTTCAGCTGAAGCTGGGCAGCAGGACGATGGCAGGAGGGTGCCTCTGCTCTGGGACAAGGTGCAGATCTTGAGCTAGGAAGGCCAGGAGTCCGCCAGGGCCTGGAGAGAATGACAGGCGTCCCGTGCATCTCCCAAATGAAGCGTGGGTAACAGCTGCCTATTGCCGGGTGCCGGGGCCAGGGAGACCCTTGCCGAGTTGGTGGGTCTGTTGCAACCCCATCCTGGTGGTGTCTCCAGCCGAAGCAGTGGGAAACGGCCCCTCTCCCTCTAGGCTTGCCCTCCCTCGCGCTCCCTGTTTCCTTCAGGTTCAGTCTGAGCCACCTGGGGCCTGTTCTGCCCGGGAGGGGAGAACATCTTCTAGAGCAGTGCTTTGCCCAGGGCACACTCACCGGGTACACGCGGCTGCTGAGCATTTGAAATGTGGCTGGTGCACCTGAGGAACTGAATTTTTACATTTATTTAGTTTTCAGTAGCTGAAATTTAAATTCAAGTGGCCACCATGTTGGACAGGACGATGCTACACTGACAGTTTCCACTTGCAGTGTTGCCCCCCCCGGGGGGTCGCCTTTGGTGTGTGAGGTGTGCTGTGAGTGGGCGATGTGCTCTTGGTAAGAAGCTCCCGAGCTGTGTGGGTGGTCTATACGTGTGGGGGGCACAGCTTGGCAGGTGAAGGGTGGCCCTGGGGAGTTTGATGTGGATACCTGTGGAGATGGAGTTGTAGGGTCTGAAGGGGGGCTTGGAGGGGAACCATCTCAAAGGCCCCATTTATCTGGGAGGCACAGGAGGACTAGGGAAGGTATTCTGAGCAGCCGTTCTCTTTAGAGGAAAGGGACGAAGGAGATGCCTCCCAGGGTTATTGGGCAAAGGGCTGAGTGGGTTTCATAGGAGCTGGAGGAGACCCATAGACCATCGAGTCTACCTTGCTCCTTTCGCCCATGTGGAAAGTGAGGCCCAGCATATATCAGGTGCCTGTCATGGGCCACGATATGGTTCCTTTCCATCTAAGGACTACCCTACAGAGTAGATAGTATCATCCTCATTTTGCAGACAGACGACCAGGAATCAGAGTCACGAAGGTTTTTGGTGGAACCGAGATGGACCCCAAGTCTGTCAGGAGTCACATGCTTCGTTTATGACAGAACCCCCGTCCACTGATTGTCAGACCAGCCCTCCGTGCCCCGGGTCATCGTGTCGCCCTCCCGTGTGCTGGGTGGGGTAGGACCCGGGCGTCTTCCTGCGGCACGGTGGCCTGTGGGGTAGCCAGTGGAGGTGGGGCCTCATGTCCCACGCGGGTGGGGCGTGCGGTAGGTTTGTAGGGAGCACGGCTGGGGCAGCGTGGGCCGCCTGACCCAGGGCCCCAGGTGTGCGACCCCACTGCTGAGCTCTGCTCCTGGGGGATCTGGGAACAGCTACCCACCTGAATGGTGGGGGAGGGTTCACGGTGGGAGGGGGCCGAAGGCCCTCGTTCTGCTCCTGGACGAGGCCCGTCTCTCTCCTCGCTCTCCAGCTCCGGCTGGACTCTGCCCAGGCGGGGGGGAGGGCCCTCCCTCTGTCCAGCTGCTGTTCCCCCCTGCCCGCCGCACTGCTGCAGCTGCTTCAGCTCCATCAGTCTCATCCAGGGCTGGGGGCAGAGGGGGCCTCTTGGGCGTGTCCGGCCGAGGCGACTCTGCCCCTGCCTCTGAGCAGTGTCTCCAGCTGCTGAGGGAGGGACGGAGGGACCTGGGAGCGTATCCCCCCCCCCCCCGCCCGCCCACTCCACTCCTGGGTAAGCTGCGGGCTGTGGGTGGTTCAGCTTTCGTCCCTCCAGCAGGGCCGCTCTTTAATTGAAAAGAAGAGGAAAAGTTAATTCTCGCTTCACGCCCATGGGGACTCGAGCCTTCCTAGCTCTCCTGCTGTGCTCAGCACTGCTTACTTTGCTGTCATTTTCATGAATGAATCAGTGAATGACCCCCATCACCTCCAGGACGGGGAGATGGGTGCACGCCTGACATGAAGGGGGCAGGTCTCCTTCCTTCTGGCCTGACGGTTTGACGTTGGTGGGACTCTGTGTTTGGGGTGTGTGAGCCATCAAGAAACAAGTGTGCTTTGTCCTCCGAGTGTGGGCAGGAGGAGGAGAGGTGTCATGCCTGACATCAGCACCTCCTGCAGCAGCCAAACACGTGCCTGGCCTTGGTCTCTCTCTTTTTTTTTTTTTTGCAGTACGCGGGCCTCTCATTGTTGTGGCCTCTCCCGTTGTGGAGCACAGCCTCCGGACGTGCAGGCTCATGAGCGGCCATGGCTCACAGGCCCAACCGCCCCGCAGCATGTGGGATCTTCCCGGATCGGGGCACGAACCTGTGTCCCCTGCATCAGCAGGCGGACTCTCAACCGGTGCGCCACCAGGGAAGCCCTCTCTTTTTTATGAAATTTAGCTGAGTCCCTAATACCCTAATATAGGTCTAATACCCTGCCTTCTTCAGGAGCTAAAGGCAGCGGTGAAAAGCAGAATTAGTACTCTTTCTTGGGCAGACCTCAGTTTGCCAACCTACAGAATGGGGAGAAGAATTGCCACCCTGTTTCATTCCAACAGGTAACAGCATCTTGGCATAAAACGATTTGAGCTCTTTGGAAAAAAGGCTCTAGGAGAGAGTCACTTATTTTGTTTTGATTTCTTACCTTCCTCTGGTCCCAGCACAGGACCGAACGGGTGTTAGCCAAGTAATATACGTCAGTGATTCTAGACCTGGCCTTGAGTTAGAGACATCTGGGGACCTTTTGAATAATTCAGACTCCTGGGCCCCCAGCCCAGAGCTTCTGGGTCTGACACTCGTCAGTGGGGCAGGAATCTGTATTTTGACAAGCTTTCCAGATGATCTCAATGCAAAGTGAGGTTTGGGAAGGTCCAACTCTTCCGCCTTTGGGGAGAAGTCTGGTGAACAGATAGTCCCAGTGCTTCCTTCCGAAGCGGGCCTGACTTTCAGGACACTTCTTCATGCGTCCATTCACGGAGCCATCCGCTCGGCCCGCCGACACTGCCCCAGTGTCTGCCGGGTGCCAGAGGCTCTGGGCAGAGAGATGCAGCAGAATCCGATGGAGCTCCCTTAGTCTGGTTGGGTTCCTGGCCAGAGTTAGAGGCTTACCCACCCTTCCTGCACCTATTGAACAGGAAGGGACCTCGGTCGCCCCTGTTCTGAGGCCCCCAGGGACCAAGGGGCTTGACTGAGGCCGCCCAGTGAGCTCGCTTACACGCTGGTTGTTGAAGGTGGCGTCTGGAGTGGGCCAGGTTTCCTTTAGGAGAAACTGCATTGTGCAGCCCCAGGTGGACTGTGGTCTCTCTGAACCCTGGAGATGCATGCAGACGAGGCGTCGGGCTTGGTTCCAGCCACGCGCCGAGGGTCCATCTCCAGGACTCCCAGGTTCTTGCCTGTAGTATGAGAATGACGTACCCACCTACTGCAGGTTCTTAGACCTAGAGGGGCCGTGTGCTTGGTCCATGCCAGGGGCTCAGGAGATGCTGGGGTTTCTTCTCCACCATTTTATTTGGTCTCTTGAGTGAGGACACTGTATTTTTTTGGCCTCAGTTTTCTGAGCCCTCCTTCCAGTGGGGGGGTGGCCTGGAGCAAGTTTCCACTGCAGGGCGGGGTTCAGGGTGCCAAGTTCAGGCACTGCAGGGGAGCACCTGCCACCCCTTCCTCGCCCTGGGCCTGGCCCTGCCCAGGGGAGTCCAGCCCCCGGCCCGGGCCTTTGAACCCAATACTCCCTGCACAGCCCCGTGCAAATTGCTGGAGCGCTCGGTGCTCGTTTCTCAGGAAGGCTCCTGCATCCAAGCCTTTGTCCTTCCGCTCACATTAAACTCGGTCAACATTTTTTCCCAATGAAGTTCTTCCTGCCTGTGCACAGTCTCAGTCTCCAGTCGGCTCCTCTGGCCAGGAACACAGTTGGATTGCAATTGCTAGCATTTCCTGGAGCTCAGGTCCCCGAGGAGCTATAAGCGTCCAGGAGTGTTTCTGGCCCCTCTCGGCGTGGCCCGCGTTTCCCTCCGGGACGCCCTCAGCTGGCGTTGCCTGTGTCCCTGGTCTCTGCTGCCAGTTGGAGTTTCTGAAACGGATTTGCTGATTACAGGCGCTGGGGGCCCCCTCTGTACGTCATGGGCTCGAAGCCAAGGAGGGTGGATTTGGGTAACGGCTGGGCTGCATTCCTCCCATTCTTTTCTCACAGGAAAAAGTGCCTGGAAATAACCCCGTGGGGGATTGCTTACAGAAGGGGCGGGCCGCCTGCCACCAGCCTCGCATTTGGTCCTCTGGGCCTCTCCAGTCCATCCTTACCACCTCCCCTCCGGGCAGATGCCACCAGCTGGGCAGGCACCAGGGTTGCCAGTGCCCGTCCGTGGGCTCAATGACCTGACCAGCTGGCTGCCCTTTTCCCACCCTCGCTTGTCGGGACTGTGGCCCCATCCCTGGGGACTTGCCCTGCCAACCCCAGGTGCTGGACAGAATAGGGCGGCAGTGAGGGAAGTCTCCTTCCGCCCCTCCCTCCTCCCTTCCCTCCTCCCTTCCTTCCTTCTTTCCTTTACTTTTTTTTTTTTTCTTTTTTGTAATTTAAATGAAGCCAGTCTCAGGAATTGAGAAGCAGAAGCCCGACAGTCGAGTTTCAGTGAATTTCCCTGCACGTGGGACGCCCTGCTGGATGTGGGTGTGATTTGGGGCCCGGCTCAGCTGAGGAGGCTTTTTCCTTCTCCGGCTCTCAGTCCCATGGGGAATTCAGAGCAGGAAATCTCTCCCTGGGGAGTGTGATCGTTTGGACCGTGCATGTAAGGAAATGTCTCTGTTTCCCGAGGCCCCGGCTCTCTGTCACAGTTAACAAACAATGAAGCAGCTGCCACTCCAGCCCGCAGCACCCGCCCCCCGGGCCAGCTCTTCTGGTGTCCACGCGGCTGGACCCTCAGCCCTGCCCTCGCCTGGCGGCTCCCCGGGGTGTCTGGCCTGTTGCCATGTTAGCCCCACCTTCTAGAAGGTGCTTGGGTGTCTCCCGTCCTCTGACAAGCAGCCCCCTCCCTAGACCTGGTTCCTGAGTCTCCAGAGAGGGACACGATGAAATGTGTATTGGAAAGAAAAGAGCGACTGACGGACAGGTCGGTGGCATGGCCACGTCCTGCCTGGAGGCCCCAGGGCTTCTCCTTTCCTCATGTGGCATCAGAGACAGACCCTGAAGCCACTGACCAGATGACAGAGCAGCAGAGGGCCAGCCACACAAAGGGCGGGCCCCGAGGTGTCTGCTGGGCCAGGAGAGCTGAACTCCCCTTTACAGTGCGTAGGGGGGGTCGGGGGGAGCCTCCTTTGAAGCCCCCAGCTATGCGCACCTGGACCTGGTACCTGACCGCCCCCCCCGAGGGACTCGCGGGCTAAGGAGCCGTGCCTGCCTGACCTCATCGCTGTCTGGTTGAGTTGCATGCACTTAATTTGGGGACAGGACCGTGCTGGGTATTAAAAAAATACTTACGGAAATAATGCTGTGCAGGAAGAAAGAGTATGAATCAAAGGAATAGCGAAAAAAAGGGCCTCACAGACCCGCCACCACGACAAATCAACTTTCCATTTTCCACGATGCCCTCAGTCTGTACTTCCTTGCAAACATAATTTTTACGTGGTTATAGTCATAATGCAGGTAGACTTTTTTTTTTTTTTTTTTTTTGTGGTACACGGGCCTCTCACTGCTGTGGCCTCTCCCGTTGCGGGGCACAGGCTCCGGACGCGCAGGCTCAGCGGCCATGACTCACGGGCCCAGCCGCTCCGCGGCACGTGGGATCTTCCCGGACCGGGGCACGAACCCGCGTCCCCTGCATCGGCAGGCAGACTCTCAACCACTGCGCCACCAGGGCAGCCCCTGCAGGTAGACTTTTGCATTCTGTTTGCTTTAATATTCTCCCACAAGCTACATAATCATCACAATTAGACTTTTAAATGGCTACATAGTAGTCATTGAGTTTTTATCAATTTTTCCATTGTTGGAAATTTAGTTTGTTCAGGTTTTAACAGATCTAAATAATAATGCATTAATACTACTTCTGAATAAAACTGCATTAATATGCATAGGTATGTTAATATTGTATGAGTGTCTATGTGTGTGTGTGTCTGTCCTTCCTTTCTCTCTGTCTTTCTTCTCTCTGTCGCTCCTTTCCTTCTCCCCCTTTTGTATTATTTTCTCAGGACGAGTCACGCAGCCAGGTACTCTTTCCTAGAGTAGTGGGGGAGCTCGTTCTGGGTTGTGAAGTGCCGACCCGAAGTCAGGTGCCCGAGGGCAGCCACAGGACTCAGATCTTCGTCTAAGTGTGTGGCCTTGGGCAGTGAGTTAGGAGGCAGAGTCCCTGTTTTAAAGGCTTGTTGTTGGAGCCACTGGCCAGGGTGCATAGGTTTCCACTGTGTGTGTTTAACTGTTTGAGCGATCCGTAAGGGCACTGCCTCACCTGACCCCATTCACAGCAAGAGAAGTAGATCCAGGGCTCACCCTCAGGGAGCTCACGGTCTGAAGCGAGCACAGTGCACCTTCGATTACGTCAACCGAACTGGACACAGAGCTGCGACTCAGGTGCGTGAGACAGGCCACGCCCCGTTTGAGATGCACCTGCTGTTCAGGGCCTGCCGACTGCTGCCACACCAGAAATAGCCTGGTGTTGCTAGAGCCTCCATTCTCCTGATTTGGGGGTAAAACCTCCTGAGCTTTATCTGTTGGCAACTAGTTTAAAATATTTAAAACATGATGCAGACGGAACGGAATGTATCTGCGGTTAGGGTGCTGGTTTGTGGTCCCTGCTTTCTGTGTTGTGTCTGGGCCGTTTGTTACACTGGGCACCTTGCAGGGGTACCAGGAGCATAAAGCTATAACGTGACCACAAATCATGGGGAGGGCAGCAACTTGCACACAGAACACAACACAGGAAGCATCTTGTGATCGGTGACATGCGTGAGACAGAGACACGCCGTTCTGAAAGTGCCCGGCGGGGACGACAGTCCTGTCCTGAGGGGGTAGGCGGTCGTCCTGAGGAGGCCGCTCCTGGGGTTAGAACTAACCGAGCTGTCTTGAAGGACGTATTCTCTGTACACTGTCTGGTGTGTGATGAGACGGAGATGTCTGTCTGTCTGTCTGTCTGTCTTGAGCAAGAGACCACATCTTCGCTTTCAGGCCCCTGGTTGGCCGCAGAGTGGGCACTGGGGATCGGACCAGGTGGATTCTGGGTGACCCCCCACCCCTGCATTTCCCAGCTGGGCAGGGAGCACTTGTCAGCGGGTGTTCTCTGCAGGCAGATTGCTGGCCCCCGCCCCGCTGAGAGCCTCAGGGACCACAGAGGGGGTTCTGCGTGAGGTGCTTTGAACTCCTCAGGAAGGAGAAGGGCTTGAAGACGCCGCATCGTCCCTGCTTTCCCCAGATGACAGCCCTGACGTACGAGCCTAGTGATACTTAAGAAATACGACTTGCTGGGGAAATAAACACCCTGTGTTATTCATCATTTATTGAAAAACAAAGCTTCCCTCAGCTGGGAGGTTTCAGATCACTGACAGTGTCAGGTCCAGTTTTCCTGTATTAATAGCAGGTCGGTGTCCTTCCCACTGTGTCGGGAGCTCTCGATGTGTCTGGGTGCTCCTCTGTTGGGGGTGACCCCCAGGAGGACGAGAGTCAGGCTGTGGAGTTGGTGGCTGGGCCCAGAGCCTGCTGTGGACCCAGTGCTTGGCACTGTGCCGGGACTCTGCACCCTCTCACATGATGCCCCCCAGGACGGGGTCGGGGACAGTGGTCAGGAATGGGTGCTGATGGAGACGCCCGCCATCTCCGGAGAGGACAGACTCCTGGAGTTTGGAATCGGGGTGAGATGGGCTTTGCTTCTAAGAGTCCCGTGGAATCCAGGGACCAAGAGCATGACGGGGACGTGACCGTGGGTCAGCAGTGGAGCGAGGGCTGGACCAGCTGGGAGAGCTTTCTGGAGCCCCAGTTGAGGGGGGGTGTAGCTGATTGATGGGTTCCAGGGGATGGGTTCCAGGACCCCCAGAGATACCAAAATCTGCAGATGCTCGAGTCCCTCATACAGAATGGCGTAGTATTTGCATATAACCTATGCACATCTTCCCGTATATTTTTTCTCCCCACATACTTTAAATCAGCTCTAGGTTACTTATAATGCTTGATACAATGTCAATGTTATGTAAATCATTGCCGGCGTACGGCAAATTCAAGTTTTGCTTTTTGGAACTTTCTGGAATTCTTTCTTGAATATTTTTGGCTCGCAGTTGACTGAATCCTGCAGATACTGAAGGCCGATGGTGTTGATAAAGGCTATACGCTGCAGTATTGGTGCGAGTTCTCCCCACTGAGCCTCACAGCAAGCAGGTGAGGGAGGGGAGAGCAGGGTTATTTCCACTCAATTCACATTAGTGTGGTATAGTTTAAGAATGTGGGTTTTGAAGCTGGTCGACTAGTTTTCTGACCTTGATTAACGATTTAACCTCTGGACCTCCGTTTCTCCATCTGTGAAATGAGGAGACTAATACTTCCCTCATAGGGTGCTTTGTAGAGGCTAAACAGCTACACTCGTCCCTGGCACAGAGTAGACTCTGAATAACTAATAGTAGTTGCAGATGTCATTGGTGTGGACCAAGAAGTGGAGACCTGGAGAGGTCTTGTCTTCTCAAGGTTGCAGAGCTGGTGAGGGAGCAGCCAGGACTTGAACCAAGGTCTTCCGATCTCTTACGCCGTGTCCTCCGGTTCTCTGAGTCCCCGGCCCTTCCTTCCCCATCCCTGATGACATGGAGGCTTGGTAGACGTCGGCAGGCAGGCCCCGCGCCGTCCAGGCTGCCTTAATGCCTGAATTGTAAGTTACGGGCTGCGTCCCTCCTTGGCTCTGATTATAGGGTGCTGATAGAGCAGCGCACCCGGATGAAAACGTTGAACAGAAACGTACCGGGGCTTTTGTTCACCAAGCAACTCCATTGTGTCTCTCTCCCCTTCCCCTCCCCTCCCTTTACCTCCTAAAAAAATAAAAGAAATGGAAAAGATGAAGGGCTGTCAGCACCGGATCACAACACAGGCTCCAGGAGTTGGCGGCTTTTCAGTGCCTGCAGAGAGTCCCCTCAACTTCTCGCTTTTCTGAGTTTAATTAAGATGAATCTGAGAGTGCCCCTAGAAGCAGGAGCGTCCCGGTTCTGGCTCCCCTTGGGTCTTTCCTTCGGCTCTCTTCGAACCCTCCTCCCCCATCCTGTGAATGCCTCATGCAAGGGCTAGTGAGGCGGGCCCCAGCCGTCCTCTGGCCGTGGGTGAGCCCCCTTCCCCTAGCCCGGCTCAGGTGATGTCCCACCCCTGCCCCAGAACCTTCCGCAGCTCTGTCACCAGCTCAGGTCTGTGCTTCTGAGCATAGCGTGCAGGGCTGTCCGGAAGCTGACCTCAGCATACCTTTGCTGGGTGTCCCCGCTGCTCCTGGTACAAAGCACACGCTTCCACCGCTCTGCAGTTGGCTGTTTCCTGAGCAGGTCTGGAAATTACCTGCCTTTGGTCACGCAGTTCCTTTGGCTGGTAAAGCCCTCAGCCCCGTGGAATCAGGGCCATGTTTCAAGGATTAGCTGATGTGCCAACTCTTCTGGAAACGACCTCTTTCTCAGGAACATGCCCCTGTTTCACCTGGCACACAACAGACGTGGAATGAATGTCGAACTCACTCATGGCCTCCGCAGGTCTCTTCCAGGGCCTCCTCGGAGACTTGCTGTCTGTCCCCTTTTCCCACAAGCCGTGGCCGTGTTTACTCCTTGACGGCACATGATCTAACTTCTTGGGCATTTTTCTTTTTAAGTTTAAAGTTTTCGTACTTTCCCCATCGTTGTTCAGTTTACGAGTCCCGGAGGCTAGGACGGCAGGAGGGTTTGGTGGAACGAGCCCCAGACTTGGGGCAGGAGCCGTGTGTTCTGTTGCCCGCTCGGCCTCTGACCAGCTGGGACTCAGGGCAAGTAGCCCCCCTTCTCTGGGGCCCAGTCCCCCATTTGTAAGACAAGGGGTTGGATTAGCCGGTCTCTAGGCTTTGTGGTGGGATTTTTTTTTTTTTTTTTTTTTTTGCGGTACGCGGGCCTCTCACTGTTGTGGCCTCTCCCGCTGCGGAGCACAGGCTCTGGACGCGCAGGCCCAGCGGCCATGGCTCACCGGCCCAGCCGCTCCGCGGCATGTGGGATCCTCCCGGACTGGGGCACGAACCCGTGTCCCCTGCATCGGCAGGCGGAATCTCAACCACTGCGCCACCAGGGAGGCCCGTGGTGGGATTTTTAAAGATACTTCTATTGAGATACAATTCACGTACCATAAAATTCTCCCGTTGTTTTGGACTGCGCTGTGGCCCTTCCAAGTTCTTATGTCAAAGTCCTAACCTCTTGGACCTCAAAATGTGACTGTATTTGGAAATAGGATCTTTAAAGAGGTAACTAAGTTTAAGGAGGTCATGAGCCAGTACAGCTGGCGTCCTTTGAAAGGCGATCGGGACACAGACACACACAGAGAAAGGACCATGTGAAGACAGGGAGAAGACGGCCATCTACAAGCCAAGGAGAGGGGCCTCAGAATGAACCCGAACCTGCCACCACCTTGGTCTTGGATTTCTAGGCTCCAGAATCAGGAGAAAACACATTTCTGTTGTTTAAGCCACCCAGCCTGTAGTACTTGGTTATTGCTGCACGAACAAAGTAATCCAGCCGTTTCACGTACAGCTCAGTGGTTTAGTATGTTCACAGTTGTTTAACCATGACCACTATCTATTTTTGAGCATTTTATCACCGCCTAAAGAGCGCCCATACCCACCAGTGGTCACTCCTCATTTCTCCCCAGCCCTTACTCCACCCCCAGCCCTGGGTGACCACTAATCGGTGTTCTATCTCTATGGACTTGTCTATTCTGGACATTTCTTATAAGTGGGGTCTTTTGTGACTGGCTTCTTTTGCTTAGCATGATGGTTCAGGGTTCATCCACGTTGCAGCGTGTAGCGGTGCTCCATTCCTCTGTATTGCTCGACAGAGTTTCATGGTATGGGTATGCCACGTTTCGTTTATCCATTCGTCACTTGATGGATGTTTGCGTCATTCCATGTTTTTGGCTGTTATGAATAATGCCACAGTGAACATTTGTGTGCGAGCTCCTGTGAGGACATGTTATCATTTCTCGTGGTTATGTACCTTGGAGAGGAATTGCTGGGTCACGTGGTAACTCTAGGTCTAACTTTTTTGCGGAACCACCATACTGTTATCCACAGTGGCTGCACCATTTTACATTCCCACCAGCAGCACACAGAGGATTCTAGTTTCTCCACACCGTTGTCAACACTTGTTATTGTCTTTTTGTAGCCCCCCCAGTGGGTGTGAAATGGTATCTCATTGTGGTTTTGGTTTGCATTTCTCTGAGGACTAATAATGTTGAGCATCTGTTCAGGTACTTATTCGCCATTTGTATAGAAACATCTATTAATATACTGTCTATTTTTAAAATGAGTTGTCTTTTAATTACTGAGTTGTAGGAGTCCTTTATATATATCCCCTTATCAGATATATGATCTGCAAATATTTCCTCATATTCTAAGCGTTGTCTTTTCATTTTCATTTTCTGGGTGGTGTCATCTGCAGCATAAAAGTTTATAACATTGATGAAGCCTAGGTTATCTAATTGTTCTTGTATTACTTTTGCTTTTGGTGTCATATCTAAGAAACCATTGCCTAACCCAAGGTTTACTCCTGTGTTTTCTTCTAAGAGTTTTATGGTTTTAGCTCTTCCATGTATAGCCATGATGCCTTTTGAGTTAGCTTTTGTGTGTGGTGTGAGGTAGGGGGTCCAGCTTCATTGTGTGTGTGTGGGTTTGTGGATGTCCAACACAGTTTGTTGAAATGGATGGGATCTTAAGGTTCATTTGGGGCAGCCTGCCATCTGGGGAGTGTGGAGACCGGCCCAGGGAAAATGCTCTGGGCACCAGCACCCACATGCAGCCTCCAGCCCCTGCTGGACAATCTTTTTTTTTGGCTGTGCTGTGTGGCATGCAGGATCCTAGTTCCCCGACCAGGGATTGAACCCGCGCCCCCTGCATTGGAAGCACAGAGTCTTAACCACTGGACCGCCGGGAAAGTCCTGGACAGTCTTTTGTGTTGAGATTTTATCATTCTTTGTGTGTTTAACTTGCTCTTAACAACTTCCAGAATAGTGTTGTGCGCAGCTGGGTGCTAAATCATTGATTCTGTGATGGTGGAGGCTGGGGGCTGCCATCATAGCAAGGTTGTCCTTGCCTCATGAGACCCACTGGAACCAACAGCCGAGGAGTCATCAGCTTGCTTCTACCAGAGTCCAGGTGATGGGACCCTGGCAGGCCCGTCCTCAAGCTGGGGAGGAGATGACAGTGACAACTGAGACCAGAGGTGATGGATGTTTGGTGAAAAAAAGAAAGAGGGCATTTTCAGCTCTTTGGCTCCTTTAATCCAACTCTGCATTCAGGCCAGGCAAGGGCCATTTTCTTCCCCCTCAACACTTGTTTCAGCAGCTCTAATAGGTCCCCCGGGTGGATTTAAGGGGAGTTAGTGAGACAAGTTGTGGTTATACCAGACTCTAGGCTATGCGTCCCCCTTTTCTCCCCAGGCCTCCTGGGCCAAGGCTCAAAGCTCCATCTCCCCCACCATGAGAGCTGGGTCAGACGGCCAGGTACTGGGCAGCCTGCTGGGTGGAGGGCAGTGGGGCCCTCAGAGGGCTCAGGGCTTCCCCTTCCTCCCACTGTTGACAGACTGGGACGGGGAGGCGAATCTCTCCAGCAGACCCCCAACTGTCTTTCCCAGGCTCTTCCCGTCCTCTTCCATGGACCCTGCTGGGGTCACGCAGACCCCTCCCGGGCTCGTCTGTCCTGCTCACCTCGCGCCTGCGGCACGGCGAGCTGCCTGGTGCTACAGACAGTTGTTGGATGAGCAGATGGGTGAACGCGTGCTTTTCCACCTGGATCGCAAGCTGTCCTCTCCCTCCTTCCCCATCGCCCTTTGGCGTCTCTGTTGAGAGTGCGGGGTAAAGACCTTGTCCATAAAGCCCTGCCACCCCTTCTTGCCCCCTTGTTGGATATGATGATCTCTTCCCTTCCGAGCCTTCCCTTCTTTATGTTTCTACCTCTGTTTCGCCACTTGCCACACTCTGTCCTGTGCTGAAATATTTGCGTGTACGTCTTCACCCCGGAAGTGGAACGCAGGGCGTGGCGTGGGGGCCGTCCTTTCTCATTCTGTATTTTCCCGCGTGTCCGCTCGTTCCCTCTCCGCCACACCCAGCGCGGGGCTTTGCAGAGTTTGCCACTCAACAGTCTGCTCAAGTCACCGTCTCTGGGCCTCGGGTTACTGGGGCTGGGCCTTGCCCCCCAGGCTCCTGTCCTGCCTGCGGATTCATGCTGCCCCGAGGATTTTCCCGGGCCTCACATCCTGGAGGAGGAAGGATTTGCGGGAGACAGACGGCGGCATGCGTGCGTGCGTCGTGCCCGCCGTCCGTTGTGTGTAATTTACATATCTCTGTGTGGAGACCATCCGGGCGGCCGCATTACTGCGGTATTATACTTGACTCCTGGCAGGAAGAATTGGAGCAGATAACACATCAGTGATAATCCTTGCTCTGCCTTGGAGGAGACAGAAAATCTCTGAGTGAGCTGCTGCCTTGGATGTTAGGAACGTACCTGCTGCTGCAGGCCTCCTCCCTCCCGTCCATGGGGCTGCCCTCTCTGTTCTCTCCTCTTTGTGGGAACCCCGCCTCCCCCCACAGTCCTCACCTGGAAGGTGGGGTGAGTGGGGCAAGAGGCCGCAGCAGGGATGGAGAAGCCCCTTGGGGCGCTGAGCTGAGGAGGGCCTTAGGGACGCCGGGCTGGATGGGCACCTTGTCCCTAAGAGAGAAAAGGGAGGGAGGGAGCAATCTGACCATCGGTGCTGACGGGCTTTCTGTTTCCTAAGGGACGTCCTTTCACGTGGATTTCCAGGTTTGAGTCTCACAGCAATCCTGGGAGCTGTTCTTAGCTCTGTCTTCAGGCCCAGGTCTGCAGAGAGAAGGGGTAGTGGCAGGGTCAGGCGGGCTCCCATGCCTGGGATGTCAGTTGGGTAGGAAGCCACACCGTTCCTTGCACACAGTGGGTGTTTCACGCACGTTTGTCCCATAGACAAATAGTGGGCACTCGGTCATGAAGAGTCGATTTGACACACAAGCAGAGTTTTCTGGATTTGGAACACAGCGATGCCTCAGGTCCCTGAAACGCTAGTATTCCGCGGTTCCCTTGCCTGGGGAGGGGGCCCTCGTCACCACGCGGCCTGGCCGTGGAGGGGTCGGATTAACCTCCGGGGTCAGCAGGCTTGCAGAGCTCAGGAAATGCCTCTCTGTGATCCGAATTTGGTCCAGAGACAGGTGGTGGAGCCCAGAGGAGGGGGAGTTCGCCGGCCGCTCCAGGGCCGGGGGAAGGGAGCCCCAGCCCAGCTGCCCTTCCTTCTGATGGACTGAAGGTCTTCAGGCCGGGTCCTCAGTGTGGTTAGATGTTGGCAGAGGAGCTGAACCCCGTGAGTTAAGTACTTGGCCCCCATCCCGTGGTTCACCCTTGGCTGGTGGGGAAGGAGAGCTGACCGTGGTGCGTTGGCTGGGGGTCCAGGTCCACCCGCCCTCTGTTCAGGGGACTTCCTTCAGGTGTAATTCCCTGGGCAGACCTGCCCTTCTGAGTCTCATCGTGGCCCCAGGAAGTGACTTCTTTTGAGCTGTGTTCCCCCTGCTCCCTTGGGTGCTGAGGGAGCCCAGAAACATTCCAAGCGCATCAGTTCTTGTGTCTGCAAAGCAGGGCGAGGGGCACAGAGCGGGTGCCCCCCGTCGTGCGGAGGGAGACACCGAGGCCCTGGGGGGAGGGACCTGCAATGCTGTGGTTGTGCAGGCGGCGGAGGTGGGCAGGAGCCTCGGGCGGAAGCTCTCGAGGCTGTGGACCTTCGTGGATCTGTTCGTGTACTTGCGAGGTGCCCGAGAGATTGGCCACCGTGCAGAGGTTTTATTTATGAGGACGCCTCGAGTCCCCGTCCTGCTGCCTGCGTGAATCTGTGACCATCACTGGTGCTGTCCAGCTCCCGGGGGCGTCTTAAGTCTCCCAAGTAATCCGTGTTTGAAGGCAGCCTGATGCAGAGGACGGTCCTCAAGGAGGGGGTCAGCTCGGGGCTCAGACCGGGCTTGGCTTCTCCCAGGTGCGGGAGGGTCTCACGCCAGGAAGCGAAGGGCTGGGCTTGGGAGTCAGTGATGTCTGCACCTGTGTTACCCTCAGGACGCTCTGATTTGGTCACTTGTCTTACAGCAGATGCAGTCATTTGGCATTCATGCCTCCTCTCGATTAAAATGGTTGAAATAAGGATCTCACGTGAGCAAGACACAGAATTTTAATAGTATTCAAGTAGTGTTAAGTCTAATGTATATTGCCATTTTTTTCATTAACTTCAATTTAGTGGACATTTACATTTTAATTTGTAATATGCTTAGTTCTTGAAAGCAGTCACCCTGTCGTCTTTAAACAAATGCTGCATATTTTTTACTTTTCATTAATTTGAGAATGATTTCTTATTACTGATTAATGAGGTTTTTTTTTTACTAAGAATAGGATCAAAGCATCATACTGTCTAGAGCTGGAGGGTTCCTTAGAGATCATCTCGCAGCCTCCATTTTGGAGACGGAAACACACTAGGTTATTACATGTGCTCGCACGCGGTCAGCGACTCCTCTTCCATGAGCAGCTTTGTCCTCCCAGTATGAAAGGGCTGCAGGGCTGCATAAGTGGAGAGAAATGGGAAAATTCCTAACTTCTTATTGAAGTATAACTTACATATACAAAGAGGTAGCATTCAGAGGACCTTTATAAAGTGACCAGAGCCCAGATCAAGAAACCGAACATTACTAGCCCTCCCGAGCCCCTTTCTGCCCCTCCAGCCGCTACCCTGGTCGGGGTAACCGCTGTCCTGACATCTGATAGCACAGAATAGTTTTGAACTTGGCATCGCTGGGATCGTACAGTATGTGCTCCTTTGTGTCTGACTCCTTTTCGTCAACATTTTCCCTCCGGATTTTGGTTATTTTTAAGTCGTACTTCTATGCATTTTCTTTTCATCGAAACCCATTTCTATTGGTTTATAGCAAAGATCGGAACTGCTGGGACGTGGAATATGGGTAAATTCCAATTCTGTAGACGTGACCACTTTTCCAAAGTGGTGGTTTCGACCTTTGCTCCCAGCAGCGGTGTGTGAGGGTTCTGAGGGCCCGTGTCTGTGCCAGTGTGTGATGTTCTCTGTTGTTTTTGTTTTAGCCTTCTGGGGGGTGTGTAGTGGTATCTCACTGAGGCTTTTATTTGATTTCTCTGATGACCGGTGACACTGAGCCCTAGAAATGGGGTTTTGAGCACAAACTGGGGTTTTTAGCTCTTCCATCATCAAGGAAGTTACTCTCTGCCAGCCAAGGAGGACCCAGAGAGAAGAAGACATATTTCAGGGATGATAAGTAAACATGGAGCTCCAAGTTTAGAATAGAAACGGCTGCAAGTGCCTTGAGGCTAGGGCTGTGGCTTGTGTCCTTTGGCACCTGCCTCCCCTTTGGTGGTGAGGATAATGCTCGGTGAAGACAGGGGACGGCAGAGACTCAAGGTTCAGCTGGAGAGGCACGATGGGGGGTGCTGCGGGGGTGTGGGTTACGGAGCCCAGGTTGGGCTGGATTCAAGGTGTGTACAGGCCTCTCAGATGTGGCTCTTGCTCTGCCAGCTGCTGGCTAAGCACTGTGAGCACAGCCCCCCGTGGACCCTCTGCAAGCTTGGGATGGCAGGAGCTGGGAGCTGTGGGCGACAGATGTGGACCTTCACCTGGAATGCAGGGGCCAAGGCGGTGGGTCTCCTCCAGGGTCCTTGGCCGGCACAGGGGCTGGGAGTACCTTACGCTGGACCTGCAGAGTCCCTGTCTGGGGCAGTGTGCTTGCTGGGCCCATCCTCTGGCTCCTTTGGGAGCTCTAGGCCTGATTCTGCAGGGTCAGGCTGTGGGCAGATGCCCTGGGAGGGAGTAAAGTCGGAATCGGCTGCAGGTCTTTGTTGATGAAGGCGCGGCCGGGGTGATTCCCCGTGTAGGGCCCTGGGCAGCCCCCAGGCTACAGGGGAAGAGCAGCCCCGGGGCAGCCATCTGTCAGAAATAATGCACCAGAACTTACTGTAGAAGCTCAGATGCCGCACACCTTTTAGCTCAGCTCCCTGCGAGGGGCCCTGCAACTGTCCTCAGCAAAAACTGTCCTCTCTTCTTTATCATCAGAAAAATCTCATCTTTCTCTGCTACACCAACTCCTTCCACATGCTTCAAACCTTCTGGTTGATAAGGCCTTCGTGAACTTGCCTCTCTGGCCCCTCTTCTTTATGCCTCCTTCACTTCAAAACCAAGAGGGGGGGGCAGCACGCGTGTGTCCCCAGTGCATGCGCGCCAGGTGCTCTGGGGGTGCCAAGTGCTCGGGGGTGCTGGGTGGGCAAACCCCCGACCCCCCCCCCGAAGTTGCCCAGCGTGTAGCATGAAGAGCAGGGTATGTGGACACTAGTAATGCGTGCGGGACCGGGTGTGAGAGTAACGAGGACTGGGGGGGGGGTCCCGGCAGAGGCGTGTACTCGCTTCCTGCCTCTTCCCCACCCCCGCCCATACCCCTGCCTCCCGGTCTCTTTCCGTCTGGGAAGCATTATTACTCACTCATGACGCCTGCATCCCGTCTCTCTGCGGACAGATGTCTCCAGAGAGGTTGGAGGGATCGGGGAAGAACAGGGTGTGGGTGGGGAGGATTGGGTGAATCTCAGCTCCTCTCCCAGGCCCCCCGTCCCTCGGGAAGCCAAGGCAACCTCCCCCCACCGCCCCCGCCATCAGCAAAGCACCCGAGGAGCAAATGACTGGATGGGAGGTGGTGCGTGGCCACCCGCCCGCCCCCTCTCTGGCTGGCACCGGACTGGCGTGCGGATGTATAAGCTCAGGTTTGGACCTGACTCAGGAGGAAGGTAGGAGAAATTCAAGGGGGTGATCTCATGTGGCATTAAATGGAGCCAGGAACACGAGGGGTGGGTACCTGCGTCTTCCGTCATTCCCTCCTCGGCCCAGATCCGGTGACAGTACTCTCCACGGAGGCTAGTCAGCGGACGCCGGCTGCCCTGTCACCCACTCATGGGTCTCATGCCCGTTGGAGCATCAGACAGGGGCGCAGGCCCTTCACCCGCGCTGCGTTCTCTCTGTAAAGCGCTCTGCCCTCCCCATAGGGAGCAGAAGGCGCTCCGTCTGTTCCGGGGGTTTGGGATGGGCTGTCGGGAAGGCTTATTGGCCCTGGGGCTCTCTGAGGACGTGGTGGAGGCACGAGGAGGACTCAACTCCAAGGCGTCGGGGCAGAGAGAGGGAGTGCGTAGGGTCTGGCCGAAAGACCTCTGGCCTCGAAATGAGCAGCTCTGATTTCTAGATCTGGTTCAGATATTAATTAGTTTGGTGTCCTTGGAAAGGTCCCCTGGCCCCTACGTTTTAGTTTCCGCACACGTCAAATGATGATATGCATGCCTGCCCTCCTACCGCCCAGGGTCGTGAGAAGGACCATGTGTGTTAGCCATGGGACCGCCTGGGGGAAGTGCGGTGCAGAAGTCCTGTGACGTCACTGCTGATAACAAGTGCTGTTGTCGTTACACTCAGGCCGCAGGTGTCTAGGTATTGATGGGGTCGTGAGCAGTTGCAGCTGGAAGGGCTGTGGATCCTCGGGCCGAGGTCAGGCAGTTCAGAGCTGGGTGTTGGTGAGGTCCTCCCAAGTCCCCGAGCTCATTGGAGGGGCTGGAGCACGGCGGTGAGCCTGGAGCCCTTGACAAAGGGGCAGCTTTGAACAGTATTTGGAGGAGGGAAGAAGACTGGGTCAGGCATCACGGTGGCCGACGTAACGGTCCTGCAAGATGCCACCTGGGGGTGGAGGAGGTGAAGAATGCAGGGAGCCCAGACCCCGGCTCCCCGAGTCAGACGGAGCCATCCCCTTGGGCCTGCGCGGGGGCCCTTCTGCCCTCCTTTTGGGGAGCTGTGTAGCAGTGGGAGGGCTCTGATTTAGGAGAGTGTCGTGGGGGGGGGCGAGGCGTCCCAAATCCCCCGTCTGTCATTTTCTGGCTGCTGTGACCTTGAGCCTGTCCCTTACCTGTCTACGTTCCGCTTCCTTCATCTGGGAATCATCATACCTGTCTTACAGGGTGGCTGTGAGGATTGAGTGAAGCCATAGAACAGCCTGGAAATAGAAGGTGCTCAATAAATGTCACTTAAATCTGAATTTCTCTCCCATCCATCTCGTCTGTGGCATTTGCTGAGAATATTCCAGAGCCTTTTGACACATGCACACCAGTCCAGGCCAGGGCTCAGTATTTTCCTTCCTTTCTGTGGAGACAGACATTGCAACTGTGCCAATGTCATACCAATAACCTATATTCTTGTGTCAGACCTGCCTGTCTGTGTCCAGTTCGCCTCCAGATATCAGGGAGCGTGGATTTTGCATGTAATGTATGTTCATAGGAAAGAAATCAGAATTCAAAAGCAACTTTATGAGAAAACCTCTAGAAGCAGAGGTCTTTCCCTTGTCATCAAAATCACATACCTGGAAACAAAATCTAGTTTGTGGATGTGGGCGGCATAGAGAAGGGCGCACCCAGGCGGCCTCTGCTGCCAGCGGGGGTGGCCTCGGCCCCATCACTTGTCTCTACCAGCCTCAGAGTAGCTCACCTGTAGAATGAGGCGGGTGCAGAGACCAGGCCTCTCCGGTGAGCCAAGCAGCAATGCTGGGGATGCTGACATGGACCCCAGAGTGGAGCAGAGGGGCCAGCATGGCCACGGCCCCTGCTGGGAGGGCTGCAGGGGAGGCTTCCTGGGCCACCAGCACGTCACTACCTGTTGGGCGAGGACTCTCAGATTGTCCTCTGTGAAGTGTCTCCTGTTTCTAAAGTTCTCCGGCTCGTAAAGTTGTGGGTTCGCCTCTCTGCTTAGGTGACTGATAGACATCTTAATGTGTTGACAGCCCCCTTGGCTTCCCTACCCTATTTCCTCCTTACAGCACCAGGATCCAGCTTTCCTTACTCCCTCCACTGCTATGGCCCTGATCTGAGCCAACATCCATCATCTCTTGCTTGGATTTTGATAAAACTTCCCAAGGTGTCTCCCTACCGCTGCCCTTGCTCAAAGGTACCACGGAGACCTTCCCTGATCATTATTTATAATAGCTGCCCACCCGCACCCCGTATATGCATGGTCTCCCCCATCCCTCTTTATTTTCTACTTAGCTTATCAGACACGTATTTTTTAGTTCTTTCTTAATTGTCTTTCTTTGTCACCCCCTTGCCCTCAAATCAGAATGTAAGCCATATGAGGGCAGGGATTTTTGGTGTTTCTTTCCTTCTGGTTTTGTGCAATGCCATAAACCTAGTAACCAGATTGCACGGCTAATCTGTGATCTTTAGAAGCTGCTGTCAGTTTGGAAATTACCGTCCACCCTCTTGTCATGTTTTCCTTGATGCCAGCGCCAATCCCTGAGGGTCCCTGGCCCTGGACATTCTGGCCTCCCTGCTGTCCTGTCCCCTCCCCCTGGCAGACGCCTGTCTTTCCTGAATGGTTAGTTATCCGGCCCTGTGTTCGTGTGGGTAGATCTGGTAGGTAAGATGATTGAGGACCTGGTCTTATACCCCAGCCCCTTTGCCCAACACAGCCCTAGTGTGTAATAGAAGAGGCTCAATAAATTCATTTTCCATTCCTTTTTTTTAAAAAGAAATTATTTATTTTTGGCTGCATTGGTCTTTGCCGCTGCATGCGGGCTTTCTCTAGTTGCGGCAAGCGGGTGCATGGGCTTCTCATTGCAGTGGCCTCTCCTGCCGCGGAGCACGGACTCCAGGTGCGCGGGCTTCAGTAGTTGTGGCTTGTGGGCTCCAGAGCGCAGGCTCAGTAGCTGTGATGCACGGGCTTAGTTGCTCTGCGGCATGTGGGATCTCCCCAGACCAGGGCTCGAACCCGTGTCCCCTGCAGTGGCAGGAGGATTCCCAACCACTGTGCCACCAGGGAAGCCCCCATTTTTCATTCCTTTACTGGCAAATGTTTTAATGAATTGCTGTTGACAGATGATTAAAATTCAACCCTGGAGATGATCTGGGCTTTTAGAAGGTGTGCCTTACGGGCTGGACAAGGGGCAGTGGCAGAGGGTGGTCTGCACTGGTTGGTGGGATGTGGAGGGGCGTGGATGGTGCAGCGCTGGGAGAGGTGGCTGAGGGACAGGGCTCCTGTGTCTGCTTTGAGAATGGCCACAGTCCCCAGAGGGTGAGGAGTGCATCTATTCCTTTAAACTTCCATGGAGAGTAGAAGCTGCTCCTTGAGATTTTAAAATATGCTTCACGGTCCCGATGGTGTCAGGTAGCTAGTTTACAGGTCTGTCCTGGTTGTGATAACTCAGGCTAAGCTGGATAATAAATGAAAGTGGGACAGAGCCTCTGGATAAATATTGCTACAGAACATCTTGGCCGGCACAAATCACAGGGAAAAAATCTCCGGGCTGCTTTTCATTTCTCCTCTTCCTCCCTGGCTCTCTGGCAGCAGCCGGCAAAGCAGGACCCCATCCATCACAGCTCCCCCATCCCCACCTGCTCTCAGCACACTGCTGTGGAAGGAGGGATGCAGACTGGTCCTGGGATGCAGGTGCTGCAGCTCTGCCTTCCTGCCCAGCTCTGCGGGTGGCCCTGGGAAGCCAGCACAGATGGGACCATGGCCGTTCTCTATTCAAAGCCGTGCACCACTGCTTAGCTCTGCAGGCCTGCTTATCTCTAAAACGAGGGGGTTAATAATTGGTGGTTCTTAGTCTGGAGCAAGCGTCTGCGTCACCTGGGAATTTAAAAGCAGCTCGTGAGTCCCGCCCTAGCGCACAGTCAGCATTGCAGGGGGCTAGTCTTGGGTGTTTCCTCTCACCTTCCTGGGCCCCTGCTGGGGCGCTCCTGGTCAGGACCATCGACGGGACACATGAAGAGTGAGATGGGTGATGGGTTAGGTGGTGGGATGGGCCGCTTTGTGTGACCCTCTCTGGCACTAGATCCATGAGCACTGTCACTTAGCCTGGATTCCATCATCTTCGGAGTCGCGCTTGCCTTGTAATCAACGTCTGCCTGCAGGTATTGATTGCGGCCATTGGGAGCACAGAGCTGCCGTAGGCGTGTAGGTACCAGAGGTGACTAACCAAAGGCAGGGGAGTCTATCAGCGGAGAAGGATAGTCTCCTGCAGGGCGGCCCTGCCCACCCCACCTCCCCTGCTAGTCGTTTGGGAGTCTTTCTCAGTTTTTCTCCCGACCCCTGCATCCACATTCTGTGATCTCCTTCCTCACTCTGTCTCTCCATCCCCCTGTCCCAGTGCAGATGCTCAGGGGCTCCTGCCTGAACCCTAGAGTAGCTTCCTATCCAGCCCCCCTCAAGCCGTCTTCACCGAGCTCCGGGGCGGCCGTGCCCGCGGGCCTCGGTGCCTGTGCCTGCCGCCGGGGGAATGTGCACCGTGCCCGGGTGGATTCACTGCAGTGGCCGCCGGTCATCCTGGGGGCAGAGCCGGGCTCTGCGCGGCCTCGCGGGCCCTGAGTGGGGCTGCAGCCCTGCCCTCGAGGCTCCCACAGGCTGCAGCCCTGCCCTCCTGCTCTTCTTGTCCCGCCGTGATCCCGTCACCTTTGTCCAGCCTCTGGGTCTCGCCCGTGCCGTCAGCTCCCCCTGGGACGGGGGTGCCCTTCCTCCCCCTCTGCTAGGCCGGCAGGTGCGACTCACCGCTGGGTCGGCCCAGGTGTCCCTGGCAGAGAGGCCTGACCATGGAGTCGAGAGCCCTGGGGTTTGTGTTGCTTCTGTTACTGCCTTGCTGGGTGACTCTGGATTCATTCATTCTTCCCTCTGGAAGCTCATTTTTTTTCCGGTGTAAAGAGGGCACACACCTGAGTGATTTCTAGGTCGCCTTCCAGTTCTAACCTCCCTAGTTTTGTGTTAGAGACGCAGAGCGTGTGTCTTGCGTGCCTCGACAAGGGCCTTCCCCAGGTGCCTGGTGACAGGCCCAGCGCACAGTGCTGTGCGGCCGTGTTGTCAACCTGAGCGGGACCTCAGGAGCCTCCTGATTTGGGGGTGCGCACACTGCCGGGTCTCGAGCGTCCCCCGCCCGGCCCCTCATCTTTCCTTATTTGCTGAGCAGGCCAGGAGTGCTCACAAGGCCCTGCTCGCAGCTTTGTGCCCCGTGTGATGTGCGGTGTGGGACCAGCCTCTGACTTCTCGAGGGCTCTGTGGGTGCACCCTGCCGAGTGGAGGGTGTCCTCTGTGATGTGCTGGTCCTGAGGGACTTAGGAGCCAGGCGCTGGGCCCCGGGGAGCAGGACAGTCCTCAGCCTGAAGCTGGAGTGGGCGGGAGACGCCCCGAGGCCGGCGTCGGGCGCTCCTCCTTGGCCTTGAGCATGAAGGCCTCGGGTGTCCAGGCCCCTGGAGGTGTCGGGCCTGGAGAGACAGACAAGGAACCAGGAGGCCGCCCCTTGAGCTGCAGCGTGGCCGCCCCGGGGAAGGTGTGTGATGGGGTGCAGCGAGTTCAGCAGCCTGGACTCAGGAACCCAGGCTCCCGTGCTCATGTCCCCTTGGGCTGTGTCCCCAGCGCTCAGAGAACTCACTCTGGAAGGCCCGGCCTACCTGGCAGTGGTCGTGGAGGCCCCAGGGAAGGGCAGCGCCTTCCAGCTGGTGAGGGGCTTGGGGTCGGGGGAGCCTTTCTCGGGCTGGAACCCGCAGGGCATTCCCGGCGTCTTGTTCTTAGGCCTCAGTTTCTCCTTCGGCCCAGGTTGCCCCACCCTGTGGCCGCTGTGGGACCGGCATTGCGCCGCTCTGGGGAGTCGCTTTATAAATAGAAAGATACTTAGCACCCGAGCCTGGAATCAGGCAGGGAGGGTGGCTCCAGGCAGCGGTGTTTTAAAAATGAGCATTGACTTCTGGGACTCTGCACCCTGCATCTTAACCAGACCCACGCTGGCGCCCGGCACTCTGCTTGGCCCCGCGCCTGCCCCCTGCCTGCTTGGAACCCCCGCTGCCTAGAGCCCCGCCCCCCAGGGCTTTGCATCTGTCTACCCCACCTCTGTGGACCTTGTCTGCCGGCCGTGCGTCTGTTCGATGGGTCGTTCATGCATTCGTTCGCTCATTTTCCCCTGTTAGGGGCCGAGCGCTGTGCTACGTTCTGGGATCCCGGGATGGACAGGAGCCCTCCCTGCTGCCCCTCCTCCCCGTCTGAGCACTGAGACTCGCAGGGTGGCAGGCAGAGCGAGCCCTAGTCCAGGGCTCCGGGTGCAGAAGAGAAGGTCTGGTTTTGCCTGGGATCGGGGAGGCGGGCTTCACGGAGAAAGCCGAGCGTGGCCAAGGGAGGGCGTGCGTGTAAGCGTGGCCAGTGGACAGCCCCAACCAGGCAACGCTCCACTCCTCCCTGCTAGCCCCCCACGGGTCAGAGGATGCTCTGTCAGTGTCTGCTGCTTGACTAAAGTATTTTGTCCCTTGGCCTGGTCACAATTGAAAAGTTAGTTAAAGGGAGACTAAGCCGTTGACTAGACAGCTTCACCGCCACTAGGGCTTCCTTCCTTTTCATCCAGTGACTTGGACCCCTTTCTGGGGCCTGGTCACAGGCGAGAGGGTGTCAGGTCACTGTCAGGGAAAATCCCAAGGAAAATGTACCCCAGGTCCCATCTTTTCATCACACCCCGGCCCACCCTCCCCTACTTGGCCATGAATTGTGCGTGTTTTAGGTCCTACTGAGTCCTGTCCAGTCTGCCCCAAGGTACCCACCAGGGCTGTCCTTCAAACACGCCTTAAAATCGTAGCCATTGAAGTGTTTCAGCAGGTGAGTGAAATGAGCGGGCCTGAGCGTTAGGACGATGCCCGGCCGCCTCCCAGAGAGGGCTCTGGGGAGGAGGGGCACGCGAGGCTGGGAGGGACCGAGGAGGTGCACCCCACTCTGGCCAGCACCGGACGGCCTTGCTTAACCGGATGCATATGTTTTACTAACCTGGGGGGGTGAACGACAATAGCTTGGCTGTTTTAATTTGTATTTCCGTGACTTTTCGCGTTCCAAGTGTTTCTTACAGCCAAGAAACAAAGTAGTGAAATTCCTCATGGCAGAAGTTATTCACACAGAACCCACCTCACCGGTTGGTTACGTGGTTGGTGGGAAGGATGGTGCGGGTGCTGCCTGGGGTGTGGGGCTCTGCGAGCTCTGCCCCGGGAAGGGGTCTGGCCCGCTGACTGGCCTCCCGTCAGATGGCGGGCTCCTCGTGGGCCGCAAGCAAGTCTCGCGTCGTGCTTGACCTCTGCGAGCAGGTTAAGACAGCGGGGTCTTCACCTCGTGCCCCAGGTCACAGGGCAGTGTCATCCTCTCCCCACGGCAGACTCCATCGTTCTTTGTTTCTGCCCGTTTCCCCTCCTCCCCTCCTTTCCTCTTCCCTCCCTGCAGTGCTCAGCGTAATATTTCTTGTGGTCTTTTCCCTCCATTTGCATTTCCGTCTCCATCTGGTGACCCATAGGGATCGGGAGGTTTCTCACCCGAGTGCTAAACCCAGTGCCCGAGAGTGAGGCTTTTGGAACAATCAGCAATCGTCTTCCCTTCTCCGAGGGTTTCGTTGCAGTTTTCACAAAGAGCCGGGGAGATAGGTGGTGTAGAGACACGGACACTTCAGAGGCAGCATGTCTGGACCGAGGAGACAGGTGGGGCCCGGGCTGCTCACAGCTGCTCTTGGCTGCTGTGACTGGAGTGGGTTAGGCCCGCGGGCAGGGGCTCTGTGGGAAGGGGCTCCGTGGCAGGGACTCCGTGACAGGGGCTCCGTGGCAGGGACTCCATGACAGGGGCTCTGTGGTCTGGGGCTCCGAGGTCAGGGGCTCTGTGGGAAGGGGCTCCGTGGTCAGGGGCTCCGAGGCAGGGGCTGTGTGGTCAGGGGCTCTGGCAGGTGCTCTGTTGGAAGGGGAGGGTGAGCTTTCTGGGCAGGTCTGCCCCCGCTGCCGGGGAGCTGATGGGCAGGGGACACCCTGTGGCCGTCTCCCTTTGTTCCCATCACACACAGGGATCTGGTTGCTTGTCCTCTGATGTGGTTTCTCCTGGGAGGTGGAGGAATGAGAGTTATTCAGTAGCTTTTTAAGCAGAGGAATGTGTGATTTGAACAATGCTGGGCCCGGGATGCCCTGGATTCCTCAGTTGATGTTGGCATTAGACAGGAACCATCGGGGGCTGGAAATAGGCCGTGGGGCCCAGGCGGAGGGCCCATTGTTGGTGGCAACGCCATGGTCACCATCGCTTCTCATCCTGGAACCAGGGATGCCGCAGACAGGAAGGCACCTCCCAAAGTCATCTAGGAAGGAAGGGACGGGGCTGATCCCATGCCGGGTGCATTGCATTACATGCCCGACACGACGTGGCCCAGCCGGGCTCCAGGTGGGGTGGGGTTCAGCCTGCCCAGGGTGGTGGTGAGCACCTGCTCCGGTCACCTGTCCCTGTCCTTAACAGCTCTCTTCTGGAGGCTTCCCCTTGTGTTTCAAGACCATTCCTCGCATCCTGCCTTAAGTGAAACAAGACCCTAGCCCACTGTCCTCAGCAAAGAGCCTTCGGATGCACGAGGGCCGATGTTCTCCCTCTGTTTTGGGGAACCAGCGGGAGGTGGTGTTTCCTTCAGCCACATGAGGCAGACAGCTGAGTAGATTTTGTAGCGGATAAAATATTGGCTCGGTTCAGAATTGGTTTTCTCTAGTTTAATGGGTTAGGAAGGTATAATTCTCTGCTGAGCTAACTTCATGCATTTTTTAAACCAACTTTGATTTGTTTCAGCAATCAAAGAGGAATACGCGAATAGAGTCCATGTTATCCATGGTCCGTTTGAGGTTTTGCTTCACTGTGACGTGGGCACTGATCTCCTGTTTTGCAGGCCAGCATCCTGCGTCCACTTTCCCAGCCAGGGTTCTGTCCAGCAGATGATGTTGCTGGATCCCATGACTCAGGGACGCATTTTCCCTAGGATAAGACTGTCTTCTCACGGTACATGTAACTTGTTGGCATCCTTTTTAAGCACATTTCCATCTCGGAGGGTGAATCCAAGTGTACTTCCCGCAGTTGGGGTGGCCCCCTGCAGAAAGTAACTCGCTCTGAATTTCGTGCCTAGAAAGTACATATTCTCATGGGCAGCTGGCCCATGTTCTGAGACTCTCGTGGGCCACACATGTCACCTTGAAAGACCCAGGGCTGTGTTTCTCAAACTTTATGACTCAGTGTGTGCATGTGTGTGTGTATATATACATGCATGCTCACCCTGAAAAAAATGTTTCGCAAAACTGCTGTGTGAGATACATTCTGGTATTTTCTGTGTTGTTTTAATTTTTAAAAAATACTCTTCCTGACCCACTAAACTGATTTTATAACCCACGAATGAGAAATGACCCACCCACAGTATGAAAAGCGCTAATCTGGGAGTTCCTACAGATGACAGCAAATGGAAACAATTAGCAAATTAATTCATTTGGGTCATAGTCACACATTTATTATACCTGTTGTAGCTCAGATTCTTTATTTCTCAAAATTGGATTTTTCTACTCTTTATTGTCACTGATGCCTCCAGAGTGAGTGCCTGACAGCCAGGAAGCTTGAATTCCGTGCATTTTTACAAGGACCCTTGTCAGTCAGTATTTTAACATCATGTTTCTGAAATAAATTTGATCTTAACTCAAGACACAGGTTTTTATTGAACAGAAGATTATTTTTTATAATAAAATTATAAACAGAGCCCTGCTTTATGAATTTGCTAGTTTACTCAACCATTTTCATTGAGCGTTTTCAAGGTGGAGTAAATTAGCAAATGAGTAAATGAGCATATCCGTGAGTTGGAGCTGGGGATTCAGAAATGCCACCTTCCTGCCCTCAAGGAGCTCACCTTCAAAAGAGAGGGGAGAGACCTGCTGAGGAAACACAGTGAAGAGCAGAGGCATTCACGGAGGCTGAGTCATAACGACTGACTTAGGGAGGTAGGGAGGGCAGGGGCCAGACGAGGAGCAGACGGGGTTTGAGTTGGGTCTTGCAGGATGCATAGGAGTTCAAGTGGAAGGTCTGCCAGGTTGTGCTGAAGGAGCTGGTCTGCTCTTCAAAGAAATTTGGAATAGAACCAGCCAAGTTTTTAAGTTGGGGCAATGAAAGATCAGCTTATTTTAGAAAGATGATTGTGAGGACAAACGTGAAAAGTGCTCAGGAGATGGAGATGGGGAGAGAGAAACCAGGCAGAGGTGTTGGTGATAGTCTCGTGTAGGTTTCGGAAGGAGGATGAGGTTGAGGAGCCTTGCCAAGGGGATGAAGGAGAGGAAGATGGATGGGTTCGAGGCCCTGGGAGCTGGCTTGCATCTGTGGGGTGAAGAGGTAAAGTAATAGAGTCTGAGGAATCTCTCTCTCGGTTTCTAGTTTAAGTGACCACATTGGTGGTGATGCTATTAACAGTAGAAAATACCAAGGGAGGAACAGGTAGGTGTTGGAGAGAGAAGATAACGAATTTAGATTTAGATCTGTGGGTTCGCGTTTCTGTCGGACGTCTGGCTGGAGGTGCTCCGATGCTCAGTGACCTTGGGAGGCGGGGGCGGGTGGGGGGCGCATCTGGAGTAAGATGGAGCAGCCTCTCTTCCTTCTTTGGCCACGTGCTCTGGTCTGTGTGGTCCAGGACCTGAGCTCTCTCATCCGTCAAATGGGGAAGCAGTGTTTATCTTGCAGGGTCGTAACGAGGATTGGAGAAAACAGATATTAACATCCTGGCACAAGGCAAGCACTCCAAAGTGCTATAGCATCACTCTTAGTGATGGGGGCTGAGAGGAAGGATCCAGGGCTCACATCTCAGTTTTGCCACAAAATTACAGGTGTCCTCGGACGAGTTACATCACTTTTCTGGGCCTCAGTTTCCTCATGTGGATATGGAAGGCATTGAATTTGACCATCTCTTACGTGCATTCTAGGGCAAAAATTCTGTGATCTTCTGAACGTTGAGAGAATTTACCAATATACTGGATGTTAGAACTGGGGCTTTAAATCACTGGTGTCTGTAAGGATGGAGAAAAACTAACAAGATGAAGGATAGTGGGCAGATGTTTACAGTTGCCCCTGTAGCTCAAGTCCTTACTTGGGTTACTTAGATGTGGAAGAGGCAGGAATTTTGATCGGGGAGCTTTGGTTTGAAGCGCTTGAGGTCAGACAGCGGGCAGGCCCCGGTGCCGCTCACGGCTCTGTCTCCGATGGTCACAGTGTGAAGGGAGGTGGTACCAGGCTGCACTGGTGGGGATGGAGCGTCCACAGCCAGCCAGCCTGTTGCCACTTGCAATGTTCAGATTCCATGGAGCAGAGTGTCCAGCTCATTCATCCAGTGCTTGGTCACCAAACGATTCCATGCCCCTACTATGTGCCAGGGGCTCAGACGTAGCAGTTCAGGGCACTGCGTTTCAGGGAGGGCAGGAAGGCGAGTTGGGCCGGGTGGCAAAGCCCTGCAGGCTGCTGAGAAGGGGGTGTGTTGTTGCTTGGAGAGGGAGGCTCGAGCGACTTGACACTGTCTCCCTACGTGTGACAGGCTGGCACCTGGGAGAGGAATTCGGCCTCCGCTTTACCGCTCCAGAGGGGAGAACTAAATCTTTTAGCCAGGGTAATGATGATGATGCTAATGAAAAGAAATATCATCTACTCTTTATTAAGTGCAGCACGTGCTGGGCACTAAAGCAGGCACGGTGTGTACGTCACGCATGGGCTCCGTGCACGTACTCGTGATTCATGGAGCAGTGGGTGACATGTGAAGGGGCAGAGCTCCTGTCACCAGGCTGATTCCATGGCCAAGCCGCCCAGGTAGAAGTTAGAGGTGGGCAGGTGGGGCTCAATTAGGGAACAGCTGCCTGGTGACAGTGTTCAAGCAGCGGGTGAAGGCTGTCTGTGCGGGGGGGTGGGGGGTCTCCCCAGGGGGTTTCTGCAGAGGGGAGGAGATTGGAGGCAAGCGAGTAACTCTTCTGGGCTCCCTGGATCCTCAGGAAGCCGTCGGGGGAGGTAGGCTCTATGTCCATTTTGCAGACAGGCAGACTGCAGGCACCTCAAGGCGTTAAGTGGCTCGCCCAGAGTCACACAGGCCCTGAGAGACGGGACTCAAGCCTGGGTCATCTGATCCCCCCACCCTGTGTGCCCTTCCTGCCGCCCGCTCTGCCCCTCCAAACCCGCCCCGCAGTCCTGCCTTCTGGGCTTCCTTGCGCCTGTTCTCCCCTGCTCCTTTCTGGACCCCACAGACTCCCAGGCTCCACACGGAGGCCACGGCCAGCACCCTGGCTGGTGGAGAGGTTACCACAGCCAGTGTGTGTGCACGCGTGTGCGTGTCGTGGAGGCCCTGCGGGCGGTGAAGTCTTGGGGCTGTGTGTGATGTGGCGTGGGCAGGCTGGAGTTCCTGGCACTGCGGGGCTCTTGAAGGGCAGGTGCTCTGCCCTGCCCCCTGCAGGCCCCTGCGCTGCCGCTGCCGTCCTTTCTGAAAGGTGGGCCCCGAGGCAGCAGATTAGGGAACTTAATTGCTCAGTTAATTCACCCAGATCAGACAGGCTCTCTGCTTGGGAGATGCCCTGCGGATGGAAGGAGGAAGCTGCTAATTGGCCAGTTCTGGTTCCTGACGGGGCCCTGGGGGGTTGGGGAGTGTCTGAGTGCCTGCTAAGCTCCCTGGGCCTGTGGCCGCCCCCGCCCCCACACACCCCGAGCGATGGCCTTGGTCTTGGCCTGTAGGCGAGCTCTCCTCTTTCCTTTCCTTTTCTCTCTCTCCCTGGGCTTTTCTTCCCTCTCCTCCCCCATTTTTCTGTTGACACGAGATGCCACCAGGAGAGCCAGCTGGGCCAGGTTTCCAGACATCGTTCATTCATTCGACAAGTGCTCATGGGATCCCTGGCTCGGGACTGGGACATGGTGGAAGCTCTGAGGGGACATGGAGAGAATCCGACTGTGCTCTGCTCTCCCGAGGCCAAGAGTCCGCTGGCCAAGACGTGATCTGACCACGCGGCTGCTGGGCTGAGTCAGTGAGACCACGTGACGGGGGCGGCGGGGCGGGGGGGCCTTGAGAAGGGGGATTGTAACTGGGCCATAGGCCCGAGGAGCCCCCAGGCTGGAGGGGGGAGGCCAACGGAAGCCTGGAACTGGGGCAGCTGGAGAGAGCTGAGCCAGGCCCGCAGGCCTCCCCGAGGCTGGGACAGGGTGGTGGGTTCAGGGTCAGGGTGGGTGGAGGGCGGATCGAAAGCCATCTCTAGGGGGGTGCAGGGAGCCCTGGGTGTCTGTGCTGTGCAGCTGTGTCGGGGTGAGGGCCTGTCTGAGGGTGAACAAAGGCAGAACCCGTAGCATTGACTCTACAGCACGAGGGGGAGGGGCAGCCCTGCAGTGACTTCATCCTATTGTTCTGTCCCCCCCCCCATCCCCCTGCATTAGGCACGTCTGTGAGGATGGGCTCCGGCTGACTGAGTGGTTTTGGCAGATCTGTCCCTGCTGGAGGGGGAGATTTTGGCCAGGGTGCCTCCCCAGCTGGTGTGACTTCAGATTACGGACTGAAATGTCTCAGCGCCACTTTGGTGATCGTGTGCAGATGTCTCTTCAGGAGACGCACCAAACAGGGCGGGGGGCGGGGGTCTCATACCCCCCAGATCCTCTGGTTTTGGAAGATTTCCTAGAGGTGGTGGGACTTGAGTTGCTGCTTGGGTAGTGGATCCAGTGAACCACTTTCTCAAGGCGGGGAGGGGGGTCAGTAACAGAGGAGGTCATCGTAGCCCTGGCTTCAGAAATTCTGACTTTGGTACCCGACGCCTGAGGACTCCGAAGTGGGGGCCTGGGCGGCTCGCTGCGGGAGCGTGGGACTGGGTGGCGGTGTGAAGGCCTTGGTGCAGGTCATCTCATTTTCCATACGATGCTCTCTGCACCTACTTTGGGGAGAGTCACTTGTGTGAAATCCCTTTCAACAATGTACCTTTTTTTTTTTTCCCTGTAAACGCAGGCTGCTGTCATTGCTTTTACAGTTATAATAGAAATGTTCAGCAGAGTCTGGAATGATGGAAGCCAGGGGAGGGGAAGGGAGGAGAGTGGTCTGAATGGTCTCTGAAGACCCTCAGCTTCTGGGATCTTCCTCCAACAGGGAAATTCAAGGAATTTCCCGCTTCCTCCCCCAATGCAGGTGGTGAGTCTGTTTCTTTAAGGTGTGGGTGGCAGGTTCCCTCTCGAGGTAGATGGGGAGCGAGGGGAGCGAGGGGGTAGGTCGCAGAGCTCCCTAATTACAGCACCTTCTGGATCTCCCTCCCTCTTCCCCGGGGTGCTGATGGTGCTTAAACGGAGCAATTAGAGCCAGAGGATGTGGCTGGGAGCCTCAGGCATGTGTGACCTGTCTGCCCTGGGCTTGCTGATGTCCTGCGGCAGGAGGCTGGCGGTGGGAATAGCTCACACCCAGGGTTTCTGTTCTGTGCGTTGCTTCTCCAGGCAGCTCCTGGTTGCTGGAGGTCCTACGGAGGAGGGTGGGTTGGAGCAGGGTGTCCGCGTCGCACGACTTCAGGGAACCGTCTTCCCGGAGAACACAGTGTAACCGTCCCCCCGGAGTTGGGGGTGGCAGCCCTCCCGGAAAGGGCTGCAGCTTGGGGCGCCCTTGTTTTGTCACTGAACTCTCTTGATTCCTTGGTTCTATGGTCTCTATCCTCAGGTCTGGTGCCCAGTGGGGTCGGCAGAAATGTCCGTAGTAGTGTTGATACTGACAACAGCCCTTGAGACTGAGTTGTCCCTCTACCGCTTCCGTCACATGTGGTTCAGAACACATTTAGAACAACCATTTGGTCAACAAGGGTTTGTTGAGCGTAGCTGTGAGCCAGCACTGTGCACAGTCGCTGGGGAGACCGAGAGGGGAAAAGGCTGGGGGCCCAGTGAGTGAGCCGTTCCCAGGTCTTTTGTCCACATCGTGGTCTGTCTCGAGTTGTCAGGCCCCGGAGGGTGGGTGCAGTGGGAGCTCCAGCGTGGTTGGAATGTCTGGGGGTAGGCAGGGCGGGACCAGGACTCATTCTGATGTGGAAACTCAGGGGTCACATTCAGCAGTGGAATCTGGGCGTGCCAGGGCAGCCCTTGACTCACTTTCCCACGGCTGGTGGATCTGAGGGCGTGGACGGGAGTTTCCGGTCCCTCCTAGGAGTGCTGCGGTCACAGAGGATGACCGGCCCCCTTCGGAGCTCCCCAGGTCAGTGCTCCTCTGTGAGCTGGCTGCTCCTGCCTGCACCCTGGGCCACCAGCCCGCTGTGGTGACGAGCTGCAGCTGGGCCCGCAGGGCTTAAAATAGCTGGGTGAGCTGGCCGCTTTGCATGTGGGGCGCCCGCGGGGCGTGATGGGCAGCTGCCTGGAGTTGGGGCGCCAGTGGCCCTGACCCGGGGTGGACAGTGCTCTTTGGGAGTTTCTCCCGATCTCAGGGCTGGGGGACAGGGGGCGGTGTGGCTGGGGGCTCAGGTGTGGCTGATGCAGAGGGGACGCGAAGAGCTTGTCTTTCCCAAGACCTTTTAAGGGAAGGCCTCGAACCTGACCTTGGGGCCTCCTGCTGTAGAGTCAGAGGGCTTCAGACCCGGCATCCTTTAGCCATGTAGGGTCCCGTACAGCCTAAATGAGAAGAAAAAATGAGACGCAGAGGTGGGGTGCCAGGTCACGGGCACCTGGAGTCCCAGCCGGGCGGGCACTGACCACTGGGCCCCTCGCTCCCCAGCTGCCTCCTGTTGGCTTGGGCAGAAGCCTCCTCTGGGCTTTCCTTCACTCAACAAGTATTTCCTGACTAATGACCACGTGTAGAGCTGTTCTTGGCTACGGAAACACAGCCAAAACGCTGCCCTCATGAAGCTTAGTTCTGGTGAAGAAGAGAGCTCCTAAACAATCAATGAATAAAAAAGCAAGTTACACCGTCCACTGGGGTTAAGTGCTGTGGAAAGAGCGGAGCTGGCTGACACTGGGCGCACTGGGGGAGGTGCAGAGTTCAGTGCGGCAGCCCTTGAGGAGGTGGCTTTGGGTGGGGCTGTGAAGGAGTGAGAGCCGGCAGAGCAGACACCTGGGGCAGGGGCGACCCAGAGGAGGGAGAAGCCGGCGTAAAGGCTCCCACGTGAGAAACGGCAGGAAGGACTGAGTGGCCGGAGTGGAGGGATGAGTGGGGTGGGCGTGTGTGTGTCAACGGTGACCATGCTGCGAGAGCTTTGTCTCTTACTCTGGGAGAGATGAGGGCCGTTAGAGGGTTTGGTTTTTTATTTTTTGGCCGCGCAGCATGTGGGATCTTAGTTCCCCGACCAGGGATCAAACCCGTGCCCCCTGCAATGGAAGCGTGGGATCCTAACCACGGGACCGCCAGGAAGTCCCCCGCTCGAGGGTTTTGAGAAGAGCAGGGACCTGGCCTGACTTACATTGTACGGGAGCTGATGTCAGCGGTCTTTCTCTGGTTATTAGGCCACCTGTGGGGGACCCCGGGAGACCCTCCCCATGACGTGTGCAGCCTCCATTCCTGTCCCCACCCCCAACGTGCGACTTCTCCTGGGAGGACGAGCAGGGTGCTGGGTTCTTCTCCTTGCCGTGGAGTTTCTCCTGGACCGAGGGAGCTGGGCCGTGGCAGTGGTTGGCCGGAGGCTGCTCGTGCTGGCGGTCAAGAGCCTGTTAGTAGAGAATCGGGAGATTTGCCATCAGGAGTAGAAACTGGCCGCGGTGGGAGTATCTGCACCGTGGAAAGTGGCGCGCACGAGTCACGGCTTTTCCCCGGAGAGCTGGCTGGTAAACGTGGACAGCCCACCCCCGGTTGTCATCCCCACTCTCCCTGGGCCGGGGTTTCGGGGGGCGGGGCCTCCGCCTGCTTTCATTGGCACCCACACCAGCGTTCAGGCTCTACGAGGTCGGAGTGCAGCGGACGTGTTGGCTGGGGGGTGACGTGGGGTGGTGCTGGCGTGTTCCCTCGGATTTCCGAAGCACGCCCATGGGCCGGTGACGGGGTGCTTCTCTTTTGTTCCTGGACGCGCGGTCCTGAGGGCCCTCACACCCCACTTCTTTCCTTCCCTTTGCTCCCTCTGCGTGTGTGGGACGGCTTTGTGCCTCTGTGCATAAGAGCAGCGTCCAGCACCAGGCCCGGGCAGAACCTAGGCCTAAGGAGAGGGCTCTGTTCAGAGTGAGGAGCCCCAGCTCCGCCACTAACTAGCTTCGAAGAGCCCTCTGCTCGTCGGGCCTAGTCTCCTCGTGTATGACTGGGATGACTGCCCTGCTTGTGTATCACACACGCGTGCGGTGAGAACCAGCTGAGTCCCCGTGATCACGCCTTTGCACTCGACGTGCAGCACCTGGGGCCCCTCCTCCACCCGCCTCCAGTGGGGGTGACAGCCCAACACGCTCCCACTTCCTCCAGGAAGCCTTCCTGGATAGGCCAGGCCTCCCTGCCCTTGGTTCACACCACCCACTCTGGCTCGTGCTCGAGCTGCCTTTTCAGTTTTCGAGTCTTCCCCTGCGTGGACGCAAGCTCCTCGGTCACAGCCACAGCAGCGAGCCCAGGGCGGCCCACAATGGGTACTTGGGGAGTCTTATTGACTGGTAATGATTGTCTGTGTCCTTGGTCTCTGTATGGAGCCCTTGAATATGCTGGCTGGTTGTGTGTGTGTAGATGGAAGGTTCTGAGGTGTAGACGGCCCACCTGGTAAAGCCCTTTCCCAGCAGTGCCTCTCTGCTCCCCGGAGTCCTCCCTAACCGCACTCTGCAGACGAGGAAATGGAAACAGCTCACTCCTTTGTTCATTCATTCAAAAAACGTGCACGCTGCTCCGAGAGCTGTGTGTCTCTGGTCCGGGTCACACAGGTGGCAAGTGTCAGAGCTGGGCCTGGGCCTGATTCCCTGCAGTCTGAGCGTGTGCCCTGTGCTGCCGTTAGGACGAGCGGGCACCCACGGAGGGATGCCGGGTGAGATGAGGAGGGGCGGCGCCGGTGGTCAGGGCCTGATCCCGCTGTGTCGTCCCGCCCGGCCGAGGCTGGCATTTCCTCCGGCCACGGTGTGGGGGAGGGGGAGAGCAGGTGTGCCCTGGCGCCCAGCCCGAATGGGATATGGAAGCACCCCCTGGGGCCGGAGCTTGGGGGATGAGTGACACGCAGTCACCCAGATGCGTCAGGCCTCGCGGAGCCCAGCCACATTCTCTGAGCTCCAGGCTGGACATCTGAGCCCCCCAGGGTTCAGGAGGGGACCGAGGCTGGCCGGTGACCCTAGAGGGGGCCTCCAGGGCGAGGACAAATCGTGGTGATCTGGCAAGATGCGCGCCCATCGGCAAGGCTGAGGGCGGTGTTGGGGGGCGTCCAGTGCATGGGCCGAGGTGAGTACACACAGGGGAGGCAGGGAGGCTTGGGGGCCGTGTGCACTGCGTGAGGTGAGTACACACAGGGGAGGCAGGGAGGCTTGGGGGCCGTGTGCACTGCGTGAGGTGAGTACACACAGGGGAGGCAGGGAGGCTTGGGGGCTGTGCACCGCGTGAGGTGAGTACACACAGGGGAGGCAGGGAGGCTTGGGGGCCGTGTGCACTGCGTGAGGTGAGTACACACAGGGAAGGCAGGGAGGCTTGGGGGCTGTGCACTGCGTGAGGTGAGTACACACAGGGGAGGCAGGGAGGCTTGGGGGCTGTGTGCACTGCGTGAGGTGAGTACACACAGGGGAGGCAGGGAGGCTTGGGGGCCGTGTGCACTGTGTGAGGTGAGTACACACAGGGAAGGCAGGGAGGCTTGGGGGCCGTGTGCACTGCGTGAGGTGAGTACACACAGGGAAGGCAGGGAGGCATGGGGGCCGTGTGCACTGCGTGAGGGTTCAGTTAATGGCCCTTCAGATTTTTTATGTGTTCACCACGGATCCTGCGAGAGGAAACTCGGTGGGTTCATCCCCTCAGGGGCTTCCCGTAGGAAGACATGCAAACAACCTTGATACAGGGCAGAGTGAAATCAGCGCCCCGAAGAGAGGTGGGTTAGGGACAAGAAGAGGGTCTCTCAGTTCGGGGGGTCCTTCGTAGAGGACATGGCATCTGAGACGCGCCTCAAAGCATCCACTGAAGGGAGAGGTGGCTGGGTGGCGGCGGTGGAGGGCGGCACGGAGCCCCAGACGGAGACAGAGAAGTGGGGAGCTCCGCGTGGTGGGAGCTAGGGCACAGGTCAGGACTGACAGAGCACAGCGCCGGAGGTCACGACCCCACGCTCGAGTACTTGTGTCAGATCCCTGGGGAGCCCGGGAAGGTTTTCAGCTGGCGAGAGGGGCAGCGTGGCACCCCCAGGGCTCTGTCTCAGAATAGTTATGTGGTAGCCGGTGGCAAGGTTAATTGTGGAGGGGACTGGAAGCAGGGACCCCGGGAGGGAGAACTGGGCCAGCAGGAGCCTCTGCTTTCAGGGTTGTGTGTGCCGCCTGCATCCTGGGAGGTTTTGAGCAAGGCTGGGTCCCCATCGTGTGTGAGCGGGTTCCACCAGCAACGACCCTCTGCTAGAGCAACCGGAGAGACACTGTGGAAAGAACTTGCCTAAGAGTTTCGGTACCAACAGCAGACTACCTTCAGGTCTGGGGTGGCCCAGACGCTCCTCTGAGGCCCCTCAGTAGGAGGCAGCCTGAATGGCAGCCTCCTGGACGCGGGGCAGCCTGAGTGGGCACAGGGGAGGGAGCCTCACTTTACAGAGTGGCCAGTGCTTCAGAGACCACAAGGCTTCATGCACTGAGACCGCCGAGTCCTCAGACAGCCCAGTTCTACCCAACAGAGATGCGCCCACCACTCATCCCCACGCCTCTCGTTCTCTTCTGCTGGGGGGCGGGGGAGCCGTGTGCAGCCTCCCCTCCCCCATGGCTTCAGAGCAGACGGGGTCCCGGCCACTGTTCTTCTCCGTCTTCTTTGGAGCATCTACAAATGCTGTGTGCCTGCTGTTCTCCCTGCAGTGGTTCCAGCCTCAGTGAAGAGGCAGGAAGAGGCAGCAGCTCCTGAATCGGCGGGAGGGCCCCAGCCGCATGGGCTGCTCGCACAGGCTGGCCACTGTGTCAGAGCGCGCTGTCCCAGCCGGTGGTCAGTGCCCTCCATGGACTGGCTGAGGAATACTAGATTTGCTGGGTCAGGAAATTCCACTGGTGCATGACCGTTACCTTCGGGCTTCATTACACTTCCCTGGGCCCACTGCCGGGCCTTATCTCATTCTCCGCAAGCTGCCTGCCCTCCTTGATAAGCGCTAATCACGGTGCCTCATTGCTCCTGGGCATCCGGGAGCTGATGGCGTGGATGGCACACAGCAGGCCCTTCTGGGGCATCTGACAGGGAGGCTGATTGGGCTTGGGGTGAAAGGTGGGGCTCGTTTGGGTCTTGCCTGGAAAAAAGGGCCTGTGAGCCCAGGGGGTGCCGCTCCCTGGGTGGGCCCCCAGCCTGCGCCCTGCATCCTGTAAACCTGCTCAAATAGGAGGCGTGGCAGCCCTCACTCGCCTCCCAAAGGCAAGACCCATTCTCCTGAAGAGTGGCTGTCACCTTGCTCGAGGCTCCCATGAGGCCCGCTGTCTGCACGCGTGTGTTCGGTGGTGATCTCACAGCTCCTGTGCTCTGGGCACTGGCTCTGAGCCAAGCGCTGGGATACAAAGATGACGGACGCAGCCCTCGCCCTGAAGGGGCTCACAGTCTGGGGCCAGGATGTTGGCGAGCAGGTAGCTCCGTGGTGGGATGGACTCAGGTGCGTTGGCGCTCCAAGCAGAGGCCTGAGCCCGGCTGTGGACACTGGCATTCAGGGTGCGGGGAGGGAGGTCCAGGCAGAGGAAGCAGCAAGTGCTACGGCTGGGGGCGAGGCAGACGTGGGAGGTCTGTTCTGGTGGGAGGTTAGCCAGGTAAGGGCGGGGGTGGGAGAGCACCTGGCGTCCAGGGTCATGTGTGCTTCACCCCCGCCTCCCTTCCCAGTCCCCTTGCCGCGAAACCTCACTTTGGCTGGGTGTGTGGACGTGTCCTCCCCAGACGTCCTGGGCACTCGTCTCCCTCTGGCTTCGCCCAGCCTTTTCCCACCAGCATGCTCTTCCTTCTGCTGCCCTGATCGGCCCTGCCCATCTCCCAAGAAACAAGGTAGGTCCCATTTCACTGGGTGGGAATTTCAGGGCTGGAAGGGGCCTTAGAGAAGCAACCAGTAGAAACTTCCTGTTCTGTAGTCGAGGAGGTGGAGGTAATCGGCGTCCTGAGGCTTCGTCCCTCAGGCGACCCAGGAAGCCCTTCATTGGCGGTGCTGCCATCCCAGCCCCCGTGTCCCCCCTCCTTTGAGCCCCTCCTCTCTTGTTCACCCAGCATTCTCTGGTCCCGCTGCTGGTCACGCATTGTCCTGGGTTCAGCCCCTGCTGCCCTGGGGTTTATGGTCCGGTAGGAGAGCCAGACAGCAAACTGTCACTCAAGTAAGCATGTGCTTCCAAACGGACAAGTGCTGCAGGAGAAGTGGAGCTCTGAGAATTTAGGCTTTAATTTAGACGGGGTGGGAGGGGAGCCACAAAACCAGAAGAGACTGTTGTGAAGCACTCACAAGAACTCAGGGGTGAGAAGAAGTACGTCAGGTGGTGGGTCGAGGAAGAGCATTCCAGGCAGAGGGAACAGCATGGGCAAAGGCTCCGAGGAGGGCAAGCTCCGCAGGTTCACTGGTTGGAGCACAGTGGGCTGGAGAGGTGGTCAGGGGCCAGTCCTTCCAGACCTCCAGGGTGGCTTAAGGAATTTGGATTGTAATAGAAAAGTAGAACAGCAAATACCACACACACACACACACACACACACACACACACGCATGCACGCACGCACGCACACAGACACACACATACACATGACCATAATCTCAGCAGAATGGAAGCCACTGAGGGCGGTAAGAGAGCAGTGTGAGTGAGAAGATGGGCCTCAGGCGGGGGCGGGAAGGAGAGCCCTGGCCGAGATGCTGCAGGAGCTGGACCAGGGCCGTGGCCGTGAGCCGGTGAGGAGAAGGAAGCTCATTGGGTGGGATTTGTGTTTGAGAGGAGGTGGGGGCCCGTGACCACGGGGAGTCAGGATGAATCTTGGGTCTCTGGCATGAGCAATGGGGTGGGTGTTTAGGCCGTTTATTGAGGAGGGGGTCGCTGCCAGGGGAGCAGGGCACGGGCAAGGTCAGTCCCTCTGGGGCACAGGAAACGGGAGCTGCTGCGAGGCAACCACGTGGGGATGCCAAGCAGGGGCTGGGTGTGCGTGCCTGGGGCTCAGAAGACAGGTCAGGCGCAGGTAAACCTCTAGGTGTCGTCAGCATGTGGACGGCCCTGGAACAGATAGGGTGGCGAATGCAGGAGTGTTGGCAGAGGGGAGGAGGGCCCCCGAAGGAGGACCTGCCAGCACTTGCCCTCAGAATTTGAGCCACGGGACATTTTGCATCAATTATGTGTTGTCTTGTATCTTTCTCTGTTCAATCACCCTGTGATTAGATGGGCACTGGGACCATATTTACTATAATAACGCCTGTTGGTGGTGATGACCGTGCCTCAATTCACTGAACACTCTGTGTCCAACACTGTGCTTTGTGCATCACATTCCTAACCTCCAGTCTCTGTCTTTCTGCACACTGCTCGGGAGGTGTGTGTTATCATCTCCATCTCACAGTTGGGGAAACTGAGATACAGAGCAGGCAGGGGGTCATTCCAGGTTACCCGGCACGTGGGTAGCTCACTGCAGGTGGGATCTGGACACAGATCCGTCCAGTCCCAAAGCCCGGAGTTTGCAGGACATTGTTCTCTGTGGTCGGGGCGGGTCGTGGGTACGGACGGCAGTCACTGCAGGCGTCTGAGCATATGCTGTCCTTTCTCCCAGACCTGGGCCCCTCTGGCCCACAGTTAGGGGAGTGTGCCGAGTGGGTTGGCTTTGGGATGGACCCTCCTCACCTCACCTGGTTCCTCGATCCAGAAGCCTCCCTGAGAGCGGGTCAGGAGTGGTATGGCTGGTCTGGAGCTGTGACTGCGATTCCTTGGAGCTAAGCTAAGCGTCCGCAGTATCAGCAGCTCGTGCTCTGACGTGCGCGCCCACCCGTCCCTCAGGGGTGTGGACACAAAGCTGAGGTCTCTTCACGGGCGTGCTCCCTCCGTAGGCAGGAGTGGCCACCACCTCTTGGGCCTGGAGATGTGATGGAATGAGGGAGTCTGCATGGGCCCACCGGGGACTCGGGGCTGGACGTGGGTGTCTCCACCAGGTTGGCTGCCCAGGGCGGGGAGGGCCTGGAGGGGTTCTGTCCTCTCCTTTTCCCACCTCCTACCTTTTCCGACTCTTCCTCTCTGCTCAGTAAGTTTGTGTGTTTACCTGTCTCTCCGTTTGTCCATCCGTCTCAGGCTGGACCACATGCTGGGGACGTGGCTGTGAGTGGCAGCTGACCACGTGGTCCTCACACCAGGTCCCGATGCCCTCGATAGCCTGCTTCCCAGGAGTGGCCCCATACACGTCTGGTTTGGGTCCCTCCCTCTGGTTAGTGAACCTGGGCCCCTGGGTGATCTGTGGGGAGAACTCAGGGCCTAGGCCTGGTGGGCTTCCTGGCCCTCCACCTGCCCTGACTGAGGTGGTCACAGGGGCAGGCACTGGGGCTGAGGAAATGGTTAAGACACAGCCCCTGCCTCCTTTGAGAAGCCCAGTGACTAGAGCAGAGGCAGGTGGACAAACTAATATGTGTGGACGAAGATCTGGGGGCCTGAAGGAGGAGGGGCAAACCTCTTCCCAGGGAAGGAGGTGCCGCCCTGGGTAGAAGGTCCTGAGCAACACATCCCTCCTTCTAAGGGCGCCCCTCCCACTGCAGCCTAACCCAGTTCTTTGTTTGTTTTCCTTACTGGTCTCAGAAACTAAACAAATAACAAACACAATGACCTTTAGTTCCTTTCTACCCCAGCCCTTTTACTATCATCACCGTCCTTCGTGAATCCTGGCCAAGTCTGGTGACTCGTGGCCCTGGAGCTGTTTAATTTCCACGGCAAATTGGAGGCCCACCCCTGCCCCCTGCCCCAGACCCTCCTCATCTCCCCCTGCAGAGTGAACCTTCATGCCAACATCCTGGGGTGTGGCCCGTTAGGCACCGCTCCATCCTTCTCCCCCTGCCCTCTTTCTTTTTAAAATGTATCGAGGTGACATTGGTCTATAACATCATGTACGTCTCACGTGTACAACATCGTATCTTGACTTTTGTATACTCTGCAGCATGCTCCCCACCAAGGGTGTGGTTTCCAGCCCCCACCCTCCAGCTGCCTCCCTCCCCTCTGATAACCACCGCTCTGTTCTCTGTATCCACGGATTCGGTTTGGTTTGCTTTGGCTTGTTTATGTATTTAATATCTGACACATGAGTGAAATCATACGGTATTTGCCTTTCTCTGTCTGACTTATTTCACTTAACCCGTGAGGTCCATGCATGTTGTCACTAATGGCAGGGTTTTGTCTATTTCGTGGCTGAGTCGTGTTCCATCATATATACACCACGTCGTCTTTATCTATATTCATCCATCGTCCATCCTGGTTCCCTTTTGGCACCATCGGTAAATGGTTTGCTTAGCAATCAAAGCATTTTCTATATTGCTGAAGAGGATCCCAATTTGGGAGTTTAAGAATTGAGCTGAGGCGAATAAGGCTCCCTTCTGCAATGGTGGCCCCTCTGGATGGCGAGGGCCCCTCTGTCTCACCTGAATTCTGGTGGGGCCGCCCTGCCTGAGCCTCGGAGGTCCAGGATGCCTCACGAGCTACACACGTTGTCAGATACAGAGATACTCGGTGTGGGACCGGAAGGGGATCTGTGTGGCCTGTCACCTGTGTGCAGGTTAGCGAGAGCCCAAAGGCCTGAGAGACGCAGGGAGAGGCCAAGAGCTTGGCATTACTCTGAAGCTGCAACATGCAGCATCTCCCCAGCTGCCAGGCAGCAGAGATGCTGCATATCGATTTCACGGATTCGCATCTCCTCCTCCCCTCTGGGAATTCTGTACCTGCTTACTTTTTTTGCTGTCTAAAGAAAAAAAAAGGAAAGAAAAAGGCAGCTCTGCCTTGTTCACATGCTCTGAGATCCTCAAGGGCAGTCTGTACCTTCCGGCTCCCCTGAGCCCGGCGAGTAGATGAGGACCATCACGGGGGAGAGATGGTGTCTCACATCACCTTCTCTCTCTGATGGTTCCTTCTGCGCCCAAAGTCTAAGACATTGAGGCAGCACAGCAGCTGACCTTGCCTCTCCACCCTGCTGCCAGGCCTGGCTTCCTAGGGCCCCGCTTCTGTCACGTGCCCCACTGCTTGGGAAGCCCCGGGATGAAGCTCAGACTCCCAGTGTCACTCGAGGCCTCACAGGTGGCTCACTGTGGCCCCCCAGGCCCCGTCTCCTCACTGCCCCCGAAGTTCCCCTAGCCGTGCTCTCCCCCCTCCTCTGTCCCTGCCACGCCCGCTCCAGCCAGCCCTTCTCCAAGGGGAGGCCAAACTCCAGCTCCGTGCCGTCCTGTCGTGGCACGTGTGCGCTCTGTCATTCTGCTGTGGGCTTCTCCAGGGATGGTCTGTTCACTGCATCTCGAGCCCCTTGGGGCCACGGCCGTGTCTCACTCACCTTTGTCTCCCCCGGGGCCCCCGCTCACTGTCCCGCCGCGATGAACTGTCTGTGGCGCATGAGTGGTCTCTTCATGGTGGCAGCGGAGGACGGCGTTCTGGCTGAAGCCGCGTGCCCCTGGCGGTCTCCTGGCTTTGCCTGAGCCTGAGCTGCCTCCTGTCGGGGGCTCAGTTCCTGTCTTGCAAACTACCTTCTCCCCTCACCCTTCCTTCTTCCAGCCCGCTGTACGATAATGTGGGGCCATCTCCTGGGGGACTCCCCTTTGCTGACCACAGGTCCAGCGGCACTGCCCTGACCACCCCTCTCCCCTTTGCCCCTTACTCAGCTCCTTCTGCTAATGACCTCATCAGGCTCCCTGTTGTGCTTTTAGATTCTGTCTGTTAGACTGGCAGATTCCCAAGGGCAGGAACTAGGTTTAGAGCCCAAGAGAGTAAAGAACATGGGTTTTGAAATCACAGTTTCCTTATCTGTAAAATGGGAATAAGAACCATACCCATCTTGTGGGGCTGCCCTGAGGATTCTGTGAGTTACTGCGGGTGATGCTTGGTGCCTGGGATACACTGGGGACTTGCAAATAGGAGTTGCTCTTATGCTTCTGATCATCGACTAAGCTGGGAGCGAGCCCTCACGGGAGTGGGACCTCAGTGCCCTTTTGATGAGCGTGGCCAGGAGGGAGCAGAGCAGAGCGCTTACACTGGGCGGCCCCTCTTCCTCTCCTACCTGCCTGTTGTCCTGCACCCCCGGCCCCCCAGGGCTTCAGCTGCTGAGGAAATAGCTATTGGCACAAATCCACGTGTAGTCAGAAATGAGGGTGGAACGATCGAGGACAGTGGGGAGGCTGTTCTCATGGAACAAGGTGTGAGCTGGCGAGAAGAGAGAGATGAAAAGAAAGGAGAAGGCGGGGTGGGGAGTGGGGGCCAGCCTGGGAGGTGCTGGCTGACTCCAAGTCCACGTCGGAGACTAGTAGTGACAGCCCCTGGGACTGGCTCAGCTCTTAGGGGCCTCAGACGGTTCTCACACAGGCCGACTCCTCTGGGGCTGGGCTCTGTGAACCCCATTTTAAAGAGGAGGAGATAGCACCTCACAAAGGCGGACCACCTAGCCCTGATCACAGACCTCAGATCAAGCTCAGAGTGAAAAACAGGTCTCCTGACTCTCAGTCCAGCTGGTATGATCTCTCCCGCATCAGAGAAGTGATGTGGCAGCCGCGAGCCCTCAGGAGCCGGTCCAGGCTGAAGAGGACAAGAGGCATTCCAGTCGGGTGGCCGTGGGATCTGCCAGGAGCCAGCCGGACATCTGCCCCTCATGTGTGCACAGCACCCACGGGACCGCTGTGCCCAACCAGGAGACAGCAAGGTGCCGTGTCTGTGACACACACTGGCTTTCGTTGCTGGGCTGCCATCTGAGTGGGGGAGGGGCTCAGAATAGTAGCGCCGCTGTTGGTCCTTTTAAAGAAGCTGGGCTGCCCTCAGAAAGAGCGCCCGCACCCCTGGAATGCAGGCCTGCCTCCGGCCCCGAGGTGCAGACTCAGCAGCTTAGGGCCCCGCAGAAGATCTGTGACAAGGGTCTGGTCGGAATGAGTGTCCCCCTCGGCCAGAGTGGATGTGGTAGCTCTGTTCCTGCCCATGGCCTTGGTGATTAATGTCCTTCTGTCTTCCTGGCTAGATCTTGTGTATCTGAATCTGAAGGGCAGGGAGCAGCACACCTCATACCTTGTTTCCCCAGGTCCTGGTGCACTCAGCACAGAGCAGGTGTGGAGTAAACGTCTGATGGGATCCCGGGAGGACATTTTCACACTCACACCATCCAGCCGCCCTGCCCAGCGCCTCCCGGCGGCCGAGCGCGCTGTTAGGTGTGGGATGCAGGGCCAGGGGAGACGTGGCGCTGCTCTGGGGCTCTCAGCACCCTCTTGCTGGTGGCAGAGGTGCCGCCCCCCACCTGTCTTCTGGTCTTCTTTATTTGCCAACTGGGCAGCGCAGACCTCTGCACAAGCCCGGGACGCAGGTGGTGTTTCATGGTAGGATGAAGGGCTCCTTCTGGATGCCCCCAAGCTCCTAGCGAGAGCATTCTTGGTGCTGTGCCCTGACCAGCCCTGCCGGAGCGCCGGTATCCCAGCGCGCTCCGACACCACCCTTGGCAAGGCAGGATTCGCGGGGGCAAGGCAGGACCTTACCTGGGCCACCTACTCTTCTCAGCCGGGTGGGGGGGTCCCGACCGGAACGCAGGTCAGGAGTTGGGGGGGGGGGGCTTGCGCAGCTGCAGGAGCCTCCGGAGCCGCGTGCGCGCGTGCGCGGAGGGGGCGGGGCGGGCGGCGCGGGTCGCGAGGGCCTTTCCCACACCTCGCGCTTCCCCTGCGGTGCCAGCTCCCCGTGCGCCCTAGCCTGACCCACGTGTGCAGACACGCGCGCCTGTGTGTGTGTAGCCGGCAGACCTTGTGCCCGGGTCGGACAGGCCCCGTGGGCACAGGGGGCGGCGGCCAGCTGGACAGCGGCCGCGCTTCTTTCCCCTCCAGTCTTCCCCAGCACTTTCCTCTGGGGAGGTTTCCTTGGGTCGTGGTACCTCCAGCCATTCCCCTCCCCTCCCGCCCCCTTCTCTCCCCGGAAAGAGGCCAGCACCTTGCGATGAAGGTTCTGGTTCACCCCGGCTCCGGAGCCCTTGACATTTAGCGAGGCTCGCGGCGCACTGGTGTAGGCACCAGGCAGAACGCTAATCCCATTAAAGCTGTGGTGTCATCGGGAGGGAGGCTGCCCCCCGCAGTCCTCGCGTTCATTGGCCGAATGCAAACCAGGGGGCGGGGCCGAGGGCCGGGGAGGGGGCTCCGGAGATTTCGGAGTCGGGAGTCGGGCCGGGATTTCGCAGGGGTAGCCCAGCGGTTGAAGCTGCGGCGGATCCCTCGGCACTGCCCGCCGCGCGGCCGGGCAGCCCAGGGCCGGGGGCAGCTCCGCAAAGTCGCGGGGCGAGAGGAGGCGGGCGCCCGCAAAGTGGCCGGGCCGGGCCGGGCTGGGACGGGGAGAGGGGTGCCGGGGAGCCCGGAGCCGGGCGCCCGGGTGCCTCGCGTGGAGCTGCGGTGCGCCCGGGAGGCGAGCCGCCGCTCGGGAGCGAGCAAGCAAATCGCTGCCTCCCTAAGGACTCTAAGTTACGCAGGCCAGCCGGTTCCCGGGGAGCGCGCGTGGAGCCGCGCCGCGCCGCGCCGCAGAGCCCTCCCGGGCCGGCCGGCGAGAAGCGGGGCGCCGGCACCCCCAGCGCGGGGTCCGGCCGGCAGTGCGCCCCGGGACTGAGCGACGGCGTGCGAGCCTCCTCCGACCCTCCCGCAGCCCGCGCCCGACTCGGGCGCCCCCTCCGTGCCACTCCGGGAGCGATGCCCCCCGCCCCCCGCGCCCCCCGGGAGCGACGCGAGCATGGAGAAGTCGAGTAGCGAGGATTCTTCGATCCACCGGAGTCCATCTTTGGACAGCAAGGACTCGGACTTTGCCAAGCCGTCCACCTCGGGCCGCCCGTTCGGCCGCGGCTTCACGGCCGGCGCCTTCTACGGCACCGCGGGCTCCCGCGGCCAGAGCCGCGCCGAGGCTGGCGTGAAGACCGACAAGTACAATGCGCCCAAAGGCAGCAAGTACGTGGTGTTTTACCTGGACCTGTCCTTTGTTCTCCTCCTAGAATTTAAGAAGTGCAACATGGCCAGAGGCTGCCTCTGCTGCTTGAAGTACACGATGTTCCTCTTCAATCTGATATTCTGGGTAAGTCCTTCCCAGTATCTCTCCTTGGTCTCCTCTCTTCTTTGCTTAAGCACGATACCCTCTTCCCCTTCAGAGCTGCATTGCTCTGCTCTCTGCACAGCGGTAAGTGGGTTTTAAAAAACGGTTCCCCCGGCCCCCGCCCCCCCGCCCCCGCTTTCATTCATCTTTCTCTTCCCTTCTCTCTCCTTGGTGGCTGAGTGGAGGCTGCAACTTGCCTGTCTTCCAGGAGAGACTCGTTCTACTCCTGGGAGGCTGCTGAAGTTTGCCGCCACCTTCTCCCCCTGTAAGAAACCCGTGCCCCCAACTGGGTAATGTGTAGAAATAGGTGTGGTGTCGGAATTTTTAGCAGCTGTGACCTTGAGTTGAATTCAAGCAGAAGTGCGGACGGTTTTCCGAGTTTCTTCTTGTATTCCTCCTGAACATGCACGAACACAGTCTGTGGCACTTTATGGGCGTGAGATGGGGGAGTGGTAGAGGTCACGCCCTCCTGATCCTTTCAGTGAATCCCAGGAAAAGGAGAAGGAGCCCCTATCCCAGGCCGAGGGGCCCACTCGCTGGCCTGCAGCTCTGCCCCCGAGTTAGGGCTTGTGTGGAGAGGGGGGTGTGGGAGGGATGCTGCCATCGGGTGGCCGCAGCTGCTTTTGAGGGATTGCAGTGGACTGGGCAGGGAGCGGGCCGGCCATGTGCTCCCGCCATGGGACCCAGAGCCTGGAAGGGACAAAGGGAGTGCCCCATCCTTGGTGAGAGAGGAGGTTCTAGAGAAGGTGCCAGTGTGTGGGGCAGCTCGGAACTGTGCTCAGTCCCCTGTTATTCTGCCCCCGTGTGCCCCTGCGCACGAGAAATACTAGGCGAATTTGAAAACTTCTTAAATGCGCATCTAACTCTTCCGTCATCCCAACTTCTGCCTCTGCCTTTCTTCTCTGGAGCCCAGACGCAGTCGGCACAGATGTCTGGCCCTGCCCCAGGGCTGTCCTCCCCCCTTGTGGAGGCTGTCCACTGCCCATGGTCCAGGAGGAGCATGGGGCAGGAGAGTCACCCAGTGCGGGGGGCTGCGTGCGGCGTGCTTTGGTGTTCAGGGCTTATGTGGACTGACCCACTTTAACTGAGAAACGTTCACGGGTGTGTATGGGTGGGTGAGTTTTCCCTGGGAAGGGGAGAGCTCAGGCCTGGGCTGAGGGAGACGGGGCTCTGGCCTTGGCTCCGCATCAGCTCTTTGTGTGACCTTGGGCAAATCACTTTATCCCTAAGGACTGGGTTTCCTTTCCAGTCCAATGTGGGGGGCGGTCGTGATGGTCCCCCTCACAGCCTCGCCTCCTGAGTTATGGGACGTCCTGCCTCCTTACCTTCTCTCTGGGGAGGGAGCCCCCTTCCCTTTTCTTCCGAGGAGCCTGGTCTGAGATCTTTTGAGTAGATTTCCCCAGGTCTGGGTCTGGGCCACTGCTGGTAAGATGTTACCTGTCCTGTGGTGAGGGTTTTGTGGAAATTGGGGCAGATCCACTGGAATGTCAGGAATGATCTTGTGGCTGCCTCTGGGCAAGTCCTCCTGGCCCTCTGGCTCGTTTGCTAGCATCCGTGTCAGCCAAGCACTGGTGTGTGTTTGTCTGGGGCCTGCGGATTTCCATGAATGCTGCCCATTCATTGTGCACAGCTTCCCTCTCTGTCCTTGTTCACAGTCTCCGCCTACCTTTCTGCCTTTCTGCCTCGCCCCACTCTTACTAGACAGACCCTCCTGGGATGCTCGGTGCCCTGGCCAGTACCTCCCACTCAGACGCGCTCCTCCCCGCCCCCCACCCCGCCACCTGCTGGCCAGAGTAGGTATAACTGCATGTGCCGCCTCTTTTTTTCTCCGGGCGTTTGGGGACCTCCCCACGCGCTAGCTGGTGCTGTGGTCTGTGCCCTGCACATGGAAGGCACTGGTTGTGTGTTTGTGAGTGAATGAAGGGAGGGTCAGCGCAGTAAACCCACACATGTGGTAGGGATTCCCAATCCCACCTGACAGGAAAGAGAAGTTAGTTCTCAAACTTGCCGCCGATGAAGGCTGTCCTGGCGCCTTAGCTGTGGGATGACGAGCGACATTCTCTCTTCCGGTGGCTAATGAGCCGGTCAGTGGAATGGCCTTCCGTTTTGGTTATAGTGAGAGAACTTACTCTTCCTAATAAGAAAGTACCTACCCCCTCTCTCCTACCCGGCAAGGACTCGATTTCTTCTAGCCTCTGACTTTGCTGGCTGCGTAATATTTTCAGAATTCCCACAACATGCTATGAGCTGGGAAAAATTCTGAGTCTCAAAGACCCAGTTCTTTCATGCTTGTAGCATATGGGATGATGAAATGAGGCCTAGACCTTAGGAGAGATGGAAAATTCAGCAGAAGAGAGACGGATGCGTGTGTGTGTGCGAGTGTTGGCCACTGCGTTTCTTGGCAGGTAGACGAGCAGGTGTAGCCAGGACTTGGGCTTGCGCGTCCCTGTACCCCAGTCCAGCAAAGGCTTCCTGCGGGAGGTGCTTGGGCCTGAAATAGAAGGAGCAGTGGAGGGAAGAGCCAACTCGGAAGAGAAGGAGCGAAGGCGGTGGTGGTGTTGCTGAGGCAGGACCTCTGGAGACCGCTGCTGCTCCCCAGGGCACCAGGGAGGCAAGGACAGACGTGAGTGAGAGGGTGGGTGCGAGGAGGGTCAGCGCCAAGCCCTCTGGGACCCAGAGCAGTTGTTAGGAATTGTGTAGCCATGACTTTCTAGTGTCATGGCTCAGAGCCCAAAAGGAGGCTTTTCTGAGGCATTAGAGCTGAACCTGCGGCCTGTAATCCATAGGTTGAGATCTCCCCATAGATCCTGGCGCCTACCTGGTCGTTCTCCAAACCCACCGCTGCGGCCACACCGCCTGCCTCCCGGGAGCCCGCTGGGAGGAGTCCCGCTGCCAGGAGAGGTGCAGCTGTCTCACGCTGCAGCCCCTCGCAGGCCTGAGCGGGCCTGGCTCCTTGCCACTGGGTGGAGCTTCCAGGGTATTGGTGTTGGCGGGGGCCCGGGTGACATCACCGGGGGCAGGATGGAGGCGGAGCTGTGCGCTGGCCCCCCCCCCCACCCCCTTCCGAAGGAAAGGGCAGGTGCCTTGCAGGCTGCTGGGCGCCTAACTGTGGGGGGGAGGGGACGGCGTCCAGGTCTGCCCCTGGCACTGCTGCCTAGAGCCAGCTGGTGCTAGCCAGGTTGGCGCCCAGGGCAGCGTTTCTGAGGGCCTGACATAGACGGTGGGGTAGAGGTCAGCCTGCCTGAATGAGCCCCACCTCCTCTGTGCCCGTGCACGCCCCACCCGGCTCCTCAAAGAGAATGCTGGCTTTCCAGGTGGGTGCGAAATGAGCTGGCGCAGAAGTTTCCCCATGCTGAGGGGCCTGTCCACCAGCAATCCAGCCGCCCCAGCTATCTCTCCTCGTCTCAGCCCCATCTCTCAGTCCTCCCAGGACCATCTGGTGGAATACTCCAGGCAGAGATTAAGCGAAGCTAAGCCCCTCAAGGAGGGCACAGAAGGCTCAGAGCTTTCAACTCTGAGTATCGGGGCGAGCTCTGAGTGCTGGGGGCCTTTGTCCCTTTCTCGCGACGGCAAATCGTGATCCCATCCCACCTCCTCCCAACCCAAATTGGGCTCCTATCTGATGGGGGCAGTGGTGGGAGTAGGGCTGGCGTGGCTAGTGTAATTGCCACTCAGAATAATGGTCACTTTGCATGTTCACCAGCAGAGCTGTCCCATCACTTTAAATCATGGCTGGCAGAGCAGTGACATTCTGGCCTCACCTGGAAGTCTATTCCTTGTGGATTGGTCTCTTAAGAAAGGCCAATTAGCCAAGGAGGCAGCGTTCAGGGTGCCTGCTGGGGCAGGAGAAGGGCTGGCGCAGGGCTGCGTGTGCCGGGTGTCGGGCGGGCACCCTGATTAACTTCTCCTACGTGGGGGCAGGCATTCGCGGCCTGGCCCCTCTCAGGCCGCTCACTCTGCCTCTGGGTGCGGGCAGCGTGGTCACGGCTCTCCAGCCACCTTGGAGGCACGCGTTTGGTACTGGCTTGGCCGCCAGTGGATGCCGTAGCCGCCCTGTGTCCGTGAAGCCCAGGATAGGGTCTGGTACAATCCGGGCTGGGCGGCCTGGGGTGTCCTGAGTCTGTGGGCTGCCTTCTGTCTGGGAAGGGAAGTCGTGAGTGGGCTGAGGGGTCAGAACAGAGTCCCAACAGGAGATACAGGCCAGGCTGGGCAGCAAGAGGCACGTACGTAGAGGCTTCCCAAAGGCTCCGGCCGGCTCCCAGAGGGCGGCTACACGTGGGGCCTGATCCTTGGGGTGGGTCAGGCCTGGCTCTGCTCGGGGAGGGGGGCTAACGCCCCGAGACCCGGGAATGTGGCCGTGAGGGAATGCCGGCTCTGTGTTCGCTTCCTTTCCAAAGCATTAAAAATTAAACTTCCTTGTCTTGAAATCTATTTTTAAATCATGTCAGAGCCAGCATTGGTGTCAGTCAAGAGGGGGTGGGGAGGAGGAGGGCAGGGAAGAGAGAGTTCTGCTGAAACGGGGGGGGGGGAGTGCTGTCACCCCTGTGGGGAAGGGGCCGCAGGCCTGCCCCCCCTCCCGCTGTCCTGAGGAGCACAGAAAAAGCCCCAGGCCTCCTCCCCCGGCCTCCGCGGAGGATGGGGCCTCGCCCTCCCCTGCCTCCGTGTGCCTGGCTGCCCTTGGTCGAACTTGGCGGCGGGCTGTGGGCCTCACTGGGCTGCAGGGTCCCAATCGAGCCGCTTCACTCATGCCACAAGTATTTCCTGAATGCCCGCTGCGTGCGCAGGAGCCTGCAGCGCTGAGGACCGGCTGACTGGGCTCGCACAGGGCAGATCAGCTTTCCCGGGCCAGGAAGTTGTGGATGGGGAGGTCACCTGGCCCGTCCTCCCCCAGGCACCAGAACACGGAGCCCCCCTCCCCCTCCGCAGCACCCTGGGCCGGGGCAGCGGCAGGCCTGGACTCAGCGTCCGTCCTGGGGCCCTGACTTGACCTGTCCTTCCCTTCCCCCATGCCGTGTGATGGCTGTCTCGGTCCCTCTAAAATGTTTGCGTCCATCAGAAATAAAGGGGAGGAAAAACAGCCTGTTTCTTTTAGGAGCATCTGAGTTTGGAAAAAAGAATTCGTGAGTTGTGTCTTTTCTGTTTCTTCTTACGGAAAGGGCTGAGTGGGCGCTCTGTGGCTAGTGTGCGCTAGGTGCATTTATCGAGCACCTGCTGTTAGCCAGGTCCCTGGGAGCAGTCAGGTGCATAAACAGATAATGACACTTCCGGGCAGTAAGTGCTCAGTCGAGCTAAGTAGAGTAATTAATACTGCTTAATAGAGACAAGATACAGAGATGACAGTGACAGCTGGACTTGGAAGGATGGATAGGAGTTTGCTGGATAGATGCGGATGGGGTTCCGGGCCGGGGAGAAGGGTGATCCAGACTGAGCCTCCGGCATGTGTGCAGTGAGCTGAACATAGGGAACAAAGGGCGGTGTGAGCCTGGTGGTGCCAGCCGAGGGCGGCTTCCTGGTGAGTTCGGCCTGTGTTCCGAGGACGAGGTGCTGGGGCTGCCGCTAGGTTTGTCACCGGGGCTCTGCAGAACGGGATGCTTTGCTTTTCGGGCGGTGACCCCCGAGACAGGTCTTGCGGTGCCGCTCGGGCTGCAAGCTGTCGCTGTCGCTGATGCAGCTTACGGAGACGCCCGGCCGCTCCCCTTCGGCTGCCATGTACCTGCGTCCGTGGTTCCAGTTAGCAAGCTCTGAGGCTGAGGCAAACCCGTTGGGCAGAGTTAAGTCTTCTGAGCCAGCTTTGTCGCTGCTCGCGTGTGAAAGCTAGTCTGCCAGCAGGAGTCGGGGTGGGGGGGAGGGGGGCATTGGGGCAGGGACATTACAAGTGGCATGGCAGCTCGGGATGGAGAAGGGGCTCTCACCCCCCACCCCTCGCTCTTCCTCCCCCAGCCCCAGGACCTCAGGGGGCCTGAAATCTCTTTTAACGTGGTCGGTCCGTGCTTCCATTTGGATGGGTTCTGCCGTCTCCTCCCTCGGGCCCTGGCAGGCCTGCTGAGAGGCTGTAGGAAGGCCCTGGAAGGGAAGGCCACAGGGTTTCAAATCCTCTTCCGAGTGTGGGCAGCTCAGTACCACCCAGGAGGCCGGGTTAGGTGGCTGGTGCGGGGGTGACTGCCTTCAGGGAGCTTCCCATCCATTCCGGGGCTCTTCCCTAGGGTGTAGGTTCGAATCACCCAGGCAGCTGTGTACACGGGCAGAGGCCACCGTGCCCCTTGACCTACGACCTACTGACTCGGAGCGCGCAGGAATGAGGCCTGCGTTGTGAAGCGTTCCTACCCCTCCTGGTGCCTGGGCTTCCTCACGTGTGACAGTATCACCTGTCCTGCAGGGCTGTTGCCAGGGGCCCAGGTGAGGCGGTGTGTGCATGACACAGGTCCGCTTCTTAGCGGGATGCTGGCACGCCGGACTCAGTGACCAGTGGTTGCAGGTGTTGTCACCGCCCTCCTGCAGTGACAGCATGGACCCCCAGGGAGCTCCCCACAGTGAGTCAGGTGCCCAGGGCTGGCGTGACAGTGCTGGGCGGGGCTTTGGAGCCAGGACGGAGCTCCAGATGTCTTGTTAGGCTGGGGTGAGTACCATGTCCTCTGGTCTCAGGGATACGTGGTAGAAATGGGGAGGCGGCTCTGTGGGAACGGAGGATAGGGTGGAAGGCAGTGAGGGAGGGCCGGGGTCTCGGACGGTGGGGCCTGCAGCTGCCCTGCCACACTGCACTCTTCTCGGTTGGGCCACGCCCTCCCCTGCCCCCCTTTGTTCCTGGTGCCATGAATCGGGCCGGCTGGGCCTGTGGTCACATGGCAGGGTCCCATGGTCCTCTGCCCTGGGCGCTCCAAGGGCAGGTCACGGCGCACACTCCGGGTTAGGCTCTGCTGGGCAGCTTGGCTCTGACCTGAGCTGACAAAAGACAGGCAACTAGGGCCTCCAGGTCACTTTACTAACCAGAAAAATGGTCGCTTAAAACTGTTTTCAAATAGCAGAATACATCATATTTAAATTCATAGAAAGATGTATATAACGAACATGTGCCCACCATGTAGTTTAAGGAATGAAACGCCATCTGCACCTGCGAAGCCTCTGTGTGGTCCTCCCTGGTCCCGCCCCCGCATCCTGCCTGGAGAGGACCATTCTCCTTACATCTTGTGTTCAGTGTGTTTCTTTACGGTTTTCCCGCATGTGTGCATCCTTAAACTCCACATCGTTTGGCTTGGCTTGTTTTTAAGCTTTCGGTAGTTGGAAGCATTCTGAATCTTTAAAATTCAGCGTTACGTTTATTGATTCATCCGTGTTGATATGTGTGATGATGGTGCGTTTATTTTTGCTGCTCCATGGGATTCCGTTATGTGTGTGTGCAGCAGTGTATTCTTCTGGTGATGACATTTGGGTTATTTCCTTCTTTGCAAACATGCTTCTGGAGACGTTCTTGAATAAGCCTCCTGGTGCACATATGCCAGAGCGTCTCTAGGGCCTCGCTTCTGAACGTGTCTCTGGAGGAGCAGCTCTTTCCTTCCAGTCTTTGGACAGGGCTCTGCTGTGCGTGACTGGTACCCAGCTCCAGCCAGAGGTGACCCCACTGCATCCCCGAGCTTGTTGATCGTGCACTTGAATGTTCTGGCCATGTCAAATTGCTATAAAGTTCCTCAGCGTTGAGCCAGTCCGTGGGCCACACGTGGAGAGCTGCTTTAGGAAACAGCAAGGACTGGCATTGATGAGTTTCAGAATACTTGCATTTCCACTTTATTGGAGAATGACAGATTATTTTCCAGACTGGAAACATCAGTTGACACTTCCCCCAGTGGAATGGCAATTGAAAATGGAAAGTTTGGGGCATTCTCCAATACGGTGGGTGTAAAATGCTGTGTTGTGTTTTAAATTTGCATTTCTCTGATTATTAGTCAACCTCTTTTCATAGGTTTATCAGCCATTCTTTTCTCTTCTGTGAATGCCGCTTGATGTTTTCGTCCATTTTCCTGTAGAGTTGTTTGCTTTTTCTTCCTAATTTTTAGGAGTTTTATCTCTGTTCTGGACACTCATCCGTTGTCCGCTAAGTGTACCACAAACACCCTTGACAGCTTCCGGTTTGTAGCTTGTCTTTTCACTTTCTTCAGAGGTCTTTTGATAAACAACTTCTTTAAATGAATGTAGTCAAACTTATCAGTCTCTTTTCTTTGTGAGATGGTACTTTTTATGTATTATTTGACATAAGATCTGAGGGACATCTTTATGTCCCTGGTAATAGGACAGTGCTTTTGTCACAGCATAATAGACGCTCATATTCATGAGGGTCTGAATGAATGAATGCATGATCGAAGACGAGTCCCTGTATTTATTTCTGAAGGCTTTACTTTTCATATTTAAGTGCTTCGTAGCTCTGGGATGTATATCTGCGTGCGATGTGAGCAGGGCCCCGACTCCTCTCTCCCCTTGTCACAGCAGCTGCCTGAGCCCCCCCAGCTGGCCAGGCCCCTTCTCCCCCACTGGTGGGTACCTTGCACCTTTCCCTGTGCTACACTGTCTGAATTACGACCACTTTATAACAAGTCTCCAGAAGTGGTAAGGCAAGTCCGTTCATCTCATGCTTTTCAAGAATGCTTGGGCTATTCTCGGCCCTTTGTTCTTTTGTGTAAGTTTTGGAATCAGTTTGTCTAGTTTCACCAAAAATCAATCCATCAACCCCACCCCCCAGCCCTGGTGGTATTTTGATTGTCCTTTCATTGAATCTCTTGATCAACTTGGGGAGAATCGCCATCTTTGTGTTTGCATTCATGAATCTAAATTGTATCCTCAACGTGCATTTCTGTTCACGGACGTGGTTTACTCCACGTATTAGGCCTCTAATGTTCTCCGTGAGGGTCTTACGCGTTTTCCACCGAGTGCAGACTTTTGATCCTTCATCCTTTGCCACGGGTGGCTCTGGTGTGAGGGATGACAGGGCGGCGGCTCTGAAAGGAACAGTGAAAGAGGGAAGGTAGGGTTAGAGTCTCCTCTGGGAGAAAAGGAGCTGGGGGAACCCCAAAACCAAACACCACTCGGTCCCTGGTGCCTGTCCAGGGGCTCCACGTGGCCCGTGCTTGAGTCAGGCGGGGGTGTGCGTGTCTCCCTCCAGCTGCTGTCCTCCCCCCGGGCAGGGAGGCCCTTTCAGAAGTCTCAGAGAGCAGGACCCTGTGGTCCAGAGTAGAAGCAGAAGGGGTGGGGGCAGGGGGCAGCCGGTGTGTGTGTGTGTCTCTGTGTGAAGATGCTGTGATAGCACAGAGGGCGGGGCAAGTTCCTGAGAGTTTTTACAATGGCCCCACTGCATGGCATGCGGTTCCCCGGGCAGGGATCGAACCCACGCCCCCGGCAGTGGAAGCGTGGAGTCTTAACCACCGGACCGCCAGGGAGGTTCCCCTGAGGGTTGTTAAAATGTCCTCGTGTTCCACTGGACTGGTTCTGCGCTTGCATCTTCCCCAAGGTACCCAAATTGTAGGTTCTCAGAGCTTCCGCCCATACGCACACATACACAGTTATGTATGCATGTATGTGCGCACGTGTGTATACAAACCTAATGCGGTATTTATGTACAAACGTGTGCGTATGCCGCGTGACTATGTAAGCAGGCAAAACACATTGGCAGTGTAAGTATGTGCGTATATATTTATACATACGTGAACATGTGTATTTAGAGAGATTCCCTCCAAGTGTGTGTGACCTTGGCTATAAGCTGGCATCTTCATCTAAGCATCTCACGTTCTAGATGGATTCTGTGCAAGCTGAGGCTCCCAGATTGCAAGCACCACACACCAGGCAGGGCTAACTCAGAAGCACAGACTGTATCTCCCCGTCCATCTCTCTGTCTGTGAGCCGTTCCCAGCAGTGTCAGTGGCATCTGGGGGCAAATCACTTGAGCAGACGTCTCTTCCTTTTGCCGGCCCAGCTTTCTTTTCCCTTCTCTGGGTACCCGCACCCCTGTTTTTCTCTCTGTGGGTCTTTCAGTATCTATGAAGGATACCAGGTGAGCTCACAGGCTAGGAGGGAAGGCTGAGCCGCAGGCCACACATGGGCCAGGGACCAGGGTGCTCCGGGGGTCCGGTGCCAGGACGATGGTGAGCTTGACCCCGTGGACTCCGTCAGGGTGCGTCAGCTCCTGCCGCTTTGGCCCGTGGATCTCACTCGTCGAGATCCAAGAGACTCAAGATCTGGGAGGGAGTCTGGCTGGTCACGAGCCCAGCCCTTGGGCAGGGGCGAGCAGAGCACCCTGCTTGACGGGACAGGGCCATCTGCACTGGGGAGGAGGAGAATATCCTCAAGAAAAAAGGGTGCTGGTACCAAACGAAGGGGAGGGCAAAATGGTGGATGAGGTGTTTGCCCCCGTGTCAGCTGCTGCTGCTGGGACTTGCTCACCCCCTGAGGTGTACCTGCCCCACTTCCTGGAGAGAGAGGGCGGGAGCAGGTGGGGAAGCGAGACCCAGGGCGGTGGGGCAGCTGCTGCCCCGTCCAGCGGCCCTGGTTCTGTTCACATGGCCACGCCAACTGCCTCTGCTGGTGGGATGGGCAGCCTGGGTGCTCCTCTGTGTGCCCAGCGCCTGGCTGTGCCACCCAGGTGTGTGTGAGTTGCTCAGGGGTAGGTGTTCTGGGTTCCCCAGAGGCGGGCCACTCTTCGGGGCATCTCCCAGCAAAGCACACTCCTGGATCCTAGCCAGTCAGCCCCTTTCCACACCCCTCCCCGGTGACCACCACCGGGCAGAGGCCCGGCCAGCCGATGCTCTGCGGTGTGCCTGCCGGGCCGTGCTGTTCCTTTAGCCCTGCCCTGGGTTGTCCTGCCCTTCCTTGGTGCTGAGTCCCTGGATTCCCCAAAATGTGTCCTCAGTGATGGGCCCTGGTTTGCTAACCCTCAGGCTGGCCTGGACGAGGGGGAGGCACGTGAGAAGGGGGGCCCGAGCCAGCAGGGTGCAAACCTGGAGCAGGACCCGGGGAAGGAGGGGAGCATGGAGGAGGAGGAGGTCCTCCACAGGGTGCCTGCCTGCGGGCACCCCTCGTTGGGGAGGGGACCCTGCGTTGAGTGCTTGCCGTGTCTGGGGACGGAGCTGGGTGCTCTCCTGACCCTGGTGGGTGGTGTCAGCGTGTCCGTGTCCAGCCCCTGCCGTCTGTCTTCTGAGCACAGCAGCTTGACGGAGAAAGCAGGTCTCAGGGAGTAGATGAGGGCCAGAAAGGACAGAGCTCCAGGACCCGGAGGATGGGAGGTGTACTGCTGGGGAGAAGGCAGGGCAGGAGGACAGTCATGAGACGGTTCTAGGTAAGAGGGGGCAGGGGGAGCATGGAGGACGAGGGGGCAGGAAAAAGAAGGTGGTATGGGGCTTCCCTGGTGGCGCAGTGGTTGAGAGTCCGTCTGCCGATGCAGGGGACACGGGTTCGTGCCCCGGTCCGGGAAGATCCCACATGCCGCGGAGCGGCTGGGCCCGTGAGCCATGGCCGCTGAGCCTGCGCGTCCGGAGCCTGTGCTCCGCAACGGGAGAGGCCACGGCAGTGAGAGGCTCGTGTACTGCAAAAAAGAAAAAAAAAAAAAGAAGGTGGTATGGAAGACGGAGAAGAGGCGAATGCACAGGGCTTGAAGCAGAGCGTGCTGGGCAAGGACTTGCTCCCTGGCACCGTCCATGGTAGCCAGCGGACGGCAGAGACTGCAGGTGGCAGGCTTGGAGAACAGGTGAATGTGGCCTGGCCCACAGACTCCAACGCCCCTTTGCAGGGGGCTCTAAGGAAAGGGCGGCCGCTGGCAGGACCTTCCCGAGCCTTCTGTGCTGGAGCAGCGGCCCCAGGGTTCTCTCTGGGGGCAGCCATGTGTGTTCCCAGGCCCAACTGTGCTCCCCGCCTGTGGGCAAGAGCGAGTGACAGCTTGTCAGGCCGATGAGCCTGGGCCCTGGGCGAGAGATCTTTGATGTCTGAGTCATTTAGGACACGAGTCCTGACTGGGCCCTGAGGCCTGGGGACCCTCGGGGGGCCGGGGGAAGGAACGTGGATGCAGTCAGAAGAGCTGAGCGCACAAGGTGCTTGATTCGTTACCATTTATGGCAGCCGAAGAGAGCGGTGCAGGCCCGCCCCCTCCCCTCCGCCTCGAGCCCCCCTCTGCCTGCCCCTTTCTCAGCCTGCCTGATGGGAGGAGGGGCGTCTGTGTGGAAAGCGCACGCGGAGCTGAGAGTGGGAGGACCGGCAGGATCCTCGCCTCCCTCGTGGGTGGAGGCGCCTCACATCTTACTGCGGCTGGGTGGGCGGGGGGGGGCAGCCCCTCCAGCAGCCTGCGGGATCCTAGTGGGCCCGGCCACCAAGCCTGCGTTTCCTCCCCGTTCCACAACAGAAGCGCCGAGTTCCGCTTCTCATGGAAGACGTGCACCAGTTAGCTCTTCATGTTGCACCTGGGGTCCAGGTGGGAGCGTGGGAAAGAGCAGCGCGTGGTCACAGAGCCCTGGGTTCTAGCCCCAGCAGTTGCTAACTGGCTGTGTGACCCTCTCTGGGCCTGAGTTTCCACATCTGCACGATGGTAGGCTTGGACCAGCTCACCTGGGAGCCCCTTTCGGGCTGTGACATCTGTGGTTTTTCTTCCTTTCTTTTGCTCCCTTTGTGTTTTCAGAGAGCTGGTGATTCTTCAGATGCTCTATCTTCCTCTTCCTCTTGGGTGGAGCGAGGGACCAGGGATGGAGTTCTTTACAGCTCACAAGTGGGGACACTGAGGCCACAGTGAGGGAGGACCCATCAGGCAGGACTGGGTGTGTCCTCCCTGTGCTGGAACTTGCTCTCCGAGTCTCATCAAACTGCCCCAGGTTCTGCTCCGCCTCGGGTCTCCCGGCCGCGAGCTGGGCCCAGGCACAGGGGCTCTGGCTTCCATGGCCCACCCGAGGGCAGGAAGAGATGGGAGTCTGGCTGGGCATTCAGCCACAGCAGCCCCCGCTTCCCTGCCTGGGAGGGCTGTCCCCACCAAGCAGGTAACGAGGGGCGGGCTGCTTTATTCAGCGCCCCCAGTCCCGCGTTTGACACCCAGCGCGCTGTGCGGCTCCCTTCCTGTTGTTAGAAAGACTGCACCCGCCAGCACTAGGAAGGGCTTTCTTTTCCCTCGTGCTTCCCCAGCCCCTGCTCCTCCAGGCCTCCGCCTCCAGCCTCCGTCTCTCCCTCTGCCCGCTTCCATAGCCCCGGCACCTCCCCGTCCAGCTGTACTTGCAGCCGCTGCCTTTGAGAAAACAAACATCCCCCCCCCCCCCCAGCCCACGGCTCCAGGCTGTGATGCTGTCCCTTCCTTGTGAGCACAGGGACTGTCCCGCTCCCCCACTGGAAAGGACACATGCAGTTTCACTTCCCGCCGTCCACCACCGCTGGCGGCGGCTCCCCTTCCTCTCAGCCCCTCCTCTGTCCTTCCGACTTTGTCGTGAGGGCTGCGGGCTCGCGTGGAAAGAGGCTTGACGGGAGTGCGGGTTCCCCTCGCAGCCCTGCCTTGGCTTTCCTGCGGGGACTTCAGCTTCTCATCTGCAAGATGGGGATAAACCTTGACTCTTGGCTGGCCAGCCGGGGAGAGTTGTCCGGAGGACACACTGAGGTGTTTGGGAAGGTCTCTGAAGTCTGTAAAGGGAGATGCTGGTGTAAACTGGGATGACTGTCGTGTTCTTTCTGTAACTTCCCGTGGTGCTGTGTCCGTGTTTCCATTTCAGGGTGGGCCCGAAGGCCTGCAGTGGGTGTTCCCTGAGGCATTTCACCCTCCAGGCAGCCTCACTGTGTGGTCCTGGTTCCCGCAGGCCGCCTGCCCAGGTGCCCACGGAGGCTGACACCTCAGCAGAGCCCGCTCGAGGCTACCCGCGAAGTGACCTCCCCGAGGCTCTGCGCTGGGTCAGAGGGGAGAAGGTGGGCCGGACCGGGAGCAGCTGCAAGCGCCGGAGAGAGCTGCTCTGTCACGCTGGTTCAGGCTCCTGGCTGCTGTCAGGGGTCCTAAGAGCACAGTGGGATACCCTGTGTGTCCCAGGATCACAGAGCATGGACCCTGTGACCTAGGGCTGCTGGAGGAGCCTCCCGGGCAGGCCCTTTTCTGGCGGCCCTGAGTCTGCACTGGGACTGGCGGGAGTTTGGGTGCATTTGCTCCTTGGCTTTAACTGCCCCTTGGGGATGTCCTCTGCTGGACAGAGCCACTGGCTTGTGCTTCAACCGTGGGTAGTGGAGGTGGGTTTCGGGGGCAGGATGCTCGCCCACATCGCTGTGGACCCACACGAGGGGACCAGGACCCTTTCCCTCCCACCCCGGGCACTCACACCAGGGCAGGTGGGTCTGGGGGCGGGGCGGGGCGGGGGGCAGCTTCTCCAAGCTCGTCCTCCCCGTTTTGTAGTGTCTTGGAGGCACCCGAAGCACGTCTTCCCCTTAGAGCATCGAAGGCCTTAGTTTGCTTTTAGGGAGGCTGAGTCGTAGGGGAGGTGTCATGTCAGGGGTCCAGGCCACACCAGGAATAAATGAAGCCCGCCTGGCTGCGCTGGAGCCACTGGCACCACACCCGAGTAGGCACGGAACCCGAGTGTATTAGGTGGGTCAGGAGGTGGCCTGGCTTCCAGGGTGGGTGGGTCCCTGAGGGGTCAGCTGCTGCCCCTTGCCTGCTTCCACTGGGCCGGTCTCTCCAGGGAGCTGCGGCCGTCCTGGGGGAACGTGGACCTCCTTTGCCGAGGCCCTGACCTCCAGCCTTTAGACAGACACCCATGGCCCCTTGCTTCAGGGCGCTCTGAGGATCATTCTGGATCCTTGTGAAATTCCAGGCCAGGCCGCTACCCCAGGGGCCCACTGTCCTGGGGGGTGGCTAGGCTGCCAGAATGCGCCTCTGAACCAGGGTTGGAGGAAGGGCTAGGGAGGAAGGGGAAGGGGCAGAGGGCATCCTCTTGCCTTGCCGCTTAACTTGCTGGAGTTATTTTTCTGTGTCTTTCTCTGTCTGGTGTTGCCAAACTTCTATTCGTGCCTTTCTCCCTCTGGGTTTTTTTTTTTTTTTTTTGCGGTACGCGGGCCTCTCACTGCTGTGGCCTCTCCCGTCGCGGAGCACAGGCTCCGGACGCGCAGGCTCAGCGGCCATGGCTCACGGGCCCAGCCGCTCCGCGGCATGTGGGATCTTCCTGGACCGGGGCATGAACCCGTGTGCCCTGCATCGGCAGGCGGACTCTCAACCACTGCGCCACCAGGGAAGCCCTCCCTCTGGGTTCTTATCACCTGGATGTTAGGAGGTATTGGGAGGTGAGCCTCCACGCTCCCCTGGTGCCACCCCTGAGCTGGAATTCCGGGACCGAGATGAAGGCAGACCTGGAGCCTTCTGGGAAGGCATCTTGGGTCCCCTGATGGAGATGCCCACTGCCCAGCTTGGGGACGACTTAGGTCTTGCATTCCCGGTGATGGAGAAGGCAGTGACCCCACCACATCCAGCGCCCATTTCTCTGGTGTCTCCCGCATCACCGAGGCAGCGGTGAGGAGCCCCATTTGGGTGGGTGGCCTGGTCTTTGGGACGGGTGAAGGGTGACCGCCGCTCCAGACCTCACACGCCCATGCAGACACTTTTCTCTCCCTTTCCCTTGCCCCAGGGAATTGGGGGTGGGGAGAAAAAAGTCAGAACACACAGAGGGGGACTTGTTCTGGCCTCAGCTGTCTCCTGCCCGCATCCCTGTGCCCACCCTTCTCGCCTGCCGCCGACACCCACTTATCCCCCTCCCCTCCTTCCAGGCCTCCCTAGCTGCCCAGGTGGAGGTAAAAGGTACCATGGTGGGAAGGGCACTGGCTTCAGAGACACACAGGTGGGTTTGATTCCTGGCATCACCGCCACCTGTTTATACGAACCTGACCTCCTCATCTGTCAAATGGCTCGGGAGTAACCGAAACACTGTCTGAAGAGTGCTCAGCCCGTTGTCCCGCACACGATGGGCGTGTTGGGTCCAGGTGGGGTGTGTGTGGGCAGCTGGCCGACGTGGGGAGCGTATGTTCAGAACTGGTTTGGGGGGCCCGGTCGCTGTTCTCGGCCACCTTCCCCAGCTGGGCCCTCCTTAACTCTAGGCTTTGCTTTGGCGCTCTCTCCAGCTGCATGAGGGGCGTCATTCTGTGCCTCCCACCCCTCCCCCAGCTCCTTCAGGGCGGGAGGACGAGGCCAGGTGAGGAGTGAGTCCAGCCGCCCAGGGCTCTGAGAGGTGGAGGAAATCGAAGGTGGGGTTCTGGGCTTTTAGGATGCTCTCCAGGGACTCAGTGTTTAAACTGGAGTTGAAACCTCTCTGAGCTCTTGAGAGGGGGGCCGGGAGGAGGCCCTGGGGCCTGCATCAGCCGGAGCAGCTGCGACCTGGGTGGGCAGGGGAGGGTCTGGGATGGGCAGCGGCTTGCCCACCTGGCCTTGACGGCGGGGCTGAAGCCTGCCTGTGGGGAGACTGGGCGCCCCACTGAGGGTCTCAGCAGAGACCGAGCGAAAGAGGAGAGCAGGGCCTGGGAAGGGAGAAGAAGGAGAGGAAAGGGAAGAAGGGCAGGACGGAGCAGGCCCGGGCCAGCCAGGGTGGGGCGGGGGAGGGGGCTGGTGGGAGGGGCCACCCGGTGGGCGGGGCCTGCGGGCGGGCCGGGCGGGGCAGACGCGGGCCAAGCCCGCAGGTAGGATCGCCGGGGGCCATGTCTGCTGCCCCTTCTTCTGCGCGGTGGTGAACACGTCTTAGTCATCAGCTAGCTGCCTGTGCTCAGCGGCGCTCGCTCTCCGCTGCCAGTAACAAACGCGGGTGGCTGGATCTGGGTCATCAAAAAAACAACCTGGCCTTCCTTGTCTTCCTTTACCTCGGGCAGCCCGTGCGCTGGAGTGGAGGTGGGACCCCAAGGAGGGGCCGGAGACACCGGCGCCACGGTGGACGTGTTGGCTGTCAGGGCCACTCAGCCAGCCTGGCAGCCGCTGTGCTGACTGTCCGAGTTGTGTGGTTGTGAAGCGAAGGCCCCAAACGGAGAGGGATGTGCTGGAGATGAGGGGTTTCCCCTCCCACTGGCGGCCGTGGTGGCGGCCGCGAGCGTGGGCTCAGGGTCAGACGCTGTGATCCAGCGAGGCGGCTCGGCCTCACTGGGCTGACGCTGTTCCTCTGTGGACGAGGGCAGTGCTGCTCGGCCGACTCGGGGGCTGTCGGCTGGGTCTGCAGGGGGTGTCTTGGCACCGCACGAGGAACGGAGCTGCTGCGTGGTTGGTTGTCGCTATTTTGTTGTCTCTGATGAGGAGCCGCTCTGTTTGCTCAGCCTCAGGCCCTGAGCTGGGCTGAGCGCTTGACCAGGACTGAGCTCCCGGAGGCGGGCGTCGGGAGAGACGTCCTGACTTCTGCCGGGCGGGAGCAAAGGAGCAGCCAGGCCGGCAGCCTCTTAAACGGAGACCCCTCTTAAGGCTATAGAGGCTGGTTAGTACATCTCGCTCTGGGATCTAGGATTACAGCCCAGAAGGGGGAGGTGGCAGGGACGAATTCGAGGTACCCACAGCAGCTGTCACTTCTGGGAGCTCCCACCACGCTGGACCCTGGTCTGAGCACCCACCTGTGTTGAACCTTGTCTGGCTGATTCCAGAGCCTTCCATGCTCCTGACCACTGTGTTGCCCTTTACTGTCCCAGGCTGGTGACGGACCAGGGCATGTGACTTAGCGTGAAGCTCTCAGCGCTGGCAAGACCCTGGGCCTCTTCCCGGATCCCCTCCAGGGGTCTGGGTGGGCGGGCGGCCCCTGGCCGACAGGCGGCAAGTCCCACCGCTGCATACCTTCCTGGTGGGCGCTCAGGGGCTGGGCCTGGCGGCCTGTGCACGGCACAGAGCAGCTCAGCAGATGTGGGCAGAGGTGCCTCTTTGGAGCAGGCAGAGGTGGTCAGGCTGAACCTGGCCGTTTGCTGGGAGTGGGGAGTGTGGGGGGGCAGTCTGTGGAGGAATCTGATGCTGGTGTTTTCCTGGGACTGACATAGCCCCGCTGTCCTGGCCTGTGGGGTCACTGCCTCCCTGTGATGTGGGACCACTCCCTACCCCCTGGGGACGAGCACACCAGGCTGCTGGCGGAGGGGCCCAGGTGGGAAGGGTTTTGTCCCTCAGAGGACAGGCTGTGCTCATCATAGATCTTGGATAAGGAACATGCTGGCCTCTGCCCGTGGCTCCTGACTCTGGAGCCATCCTTCACCTGTTGCTTTTTTCCTAAGATGCAGAGAGAGATTTCAAGTTGCCTTTTATGGCTCTGGGACAGGAGAGCCCTGGGACTGGTCAGCGGGCTGACCTTTTGCAAGTTTGCTGGCTGTTGGTGGGAGGAGGGGAGACAACACGGGTCATGGGGCTGCTTCACTGCGAGCACAGGTGGGGCTTCCCAGGGCTCCCTGGTGGCAGGCCTTGGGGTCGGGGGAAGGCCTCTCATCAGGACCACTCGCTAGGTCTCTCACCCCATCCATTACTCCTCCTTCCCTCGTTCATTCGTTCATTCACGCCTTCATTCAAACACCTACTTATGCAGGGATGAGACACAGACCTTGTCTCGTCATGACCAGACTGCCTTGACACCCGGAGACATTGTTTTGTATTAAAGGGAAATATTAAAGAAGGCTGAGCAACTGATCGAAGCTTTCCCTTTTTCTTTTAGTTTTTTAAAAAATATTTATTTATTTGGCTGCGCCGGGCCTTAGTTACAGCAGGCGGGTTCCTTAGTTGTGGCATGCAGGTGGGATCTAGTTCCCTGACCAGGGATTGAACCCAGACCCCCTGCATTGGGAGCACGGAGTCTTAACCACTGTGCCACCAGGGACGTCCCGTTTTTTTTAGTTTTGATAAAACTTAATTTAATAACATTATCACTAGGCCATTCAATGCACTTATTATTACATTTCCTTTGAAATTTTTATTGGAGTATAGTTGCTTTACCATGTTGTGTTCGTTTCTGTTGTACAGCAAATGAATCAGCTATAGGTATACGTATATCCCCTCTTTTTTGGATTTCCTTCCCATTTAGGTCACCACAGAACATTGAGTAGAGTTCCCTGTGCTATGCAGTCGGTTCTCATTAGTTATCTATTTTATATATAGTATCAATAGTATATATATGTCGATCCCAATCTCCCAATTCATCCCACTCCCCCACTTTCCCCCCTTGGTGTCCATACATTTGTTCTCTACGTCTCTGTCTCTATTTCTGCTTTGCAAATAGGTTCATCTGTACAATTTTTCTACATTCCACATATAAGCGATATTAAACGATATTTGTTTTTCTCTTTCTGACTTACTTCACTCTGTATGACAGTCTCCAGGTCCATCCATGTCTCTACAAATAACCCAATTTCGTTCCTTTTTACGGTTGAGTAATATTCCATTGTATACATGTACCACATCTTTATCCATTCATTCCTCTGTCGATGGACATTTAGACATTGTTTAGAGCAGTTTTAGGTTCGCAGCAAAACTGAGTAGAAGGTTAAAGACAGTTCTCACATACCTTCTGCCCCCAACCCTATGAAGTCTCCCGCACTATCAGTGTCCCAGAGCAGTACACTTATTACAATCAATGAACTTATTTTGACACACCTTTATCACCCAAAGTCCATCATTTACATTGGAGTTCACCCTTGTTGTACATTCTGTAGGTCTGACAGCTGTACCATGAAAGGTATCCACTGTTACAGTATGATACAGAATAGCTTCACTGCCCTAAAACTCCCCTGTGTTCTACCTATACACGCGAAGCTTTCCTTCAGACGTGGTAAAACGCGTTGTTTAAGGACATCACACACCGAATGAGAGTGTGTTGGAAAGAAAGCAGCAGCGTCTCCGGTGCTGTTTCCTTAGAGCTGCCCAGGGCCCTTTGCCATCTTCTCCTGACAGTTCTTCCAATAAACGGCTATCGAACTTCTAGGCTGCCCCAGACACAGCCCTGGGAAGAGGAGGTGCGAACGGGATCCCCACTTCCTGCACACAGGGTGCTGGCTCCGGCCCAGGTGAAGCTTGCTTGGCCTTGGGCGGAACTGGTACTTCCAGAGTCAGGAATGGCCGCAGCTGGCGGGCTCGGGGGCCCTGCTGGGTTGGCCTGTGACGGTAGCAGAGGGAAGGGAGCCAGGTCCAGCACACGCCTACCGGCCCAGGCCTTGCCCTTGCCAGGTGAAGAGGCCCTCCCAGCACCGTGGAGCCACGTCTGGATGAGTCACAGGGGTCTTGGCTCTTGGCAGTCCTTCCCGAGCCTGATGCCGCCCAGAGGTGATCCTAGTCAGCTCGTGTGGGGCCTCGTTTGCTTTATGGCTCACTTCGTGTTCTGGCTCTGTCACCCATGTTCCTGCCAAGAGCGTGCCGAGTCCAGGGCCCTTTCTCCGGTGGGCCTCAGGAAATAGTAATTGGCAATTGAGGACCAGAGACTCTGGTTCACCGGTGCTGGCCTCCGGGTCCTTGTTCTCCCACGATTTATAGCTCTCTTCTTTTTTGTTTTTAAATGTATTTATTTTATTTATTTATTTTTGGCTGCGTTGGTTCTTCGTTGCTGCGCGCGGGCTTTCTCTAGTTGCGGTGAGCCGGGGCTACTCTTCATTGTGGTGTGCGGGCTTCTCATTGTGGTGGCTTCTCTTGTTGCGGAGCACGGGCTCTAGGTGCACGGGCTTCAGTAGCTGTGGCTCGTGGGCTGTAGAGCGCAGGCTCAGTAGTTGTGGCGCACGGGCTTAGTTGCTTCGCAGCTTGTGGGATTTTCCTGGACCGTGGCTCGAACCCGTGTCCCCTGCATCGGCAGGCGGATTCTTAACCACTATGCCACCAGGGAAGCCCTATAGCTCTCTTCTTAAATCATCCCCCAGGCCTCATGCGGGACCTCTCCTCCTCACTGCGGGTTTTGTCCTACACTGTGGGTTTCATCACAGCTCTGACCATCCAGATTCGGAGAACCGCCACCGGAAATGCACGTGGAGGCCAACATGGACAGATGGGTGGAGCGTGGGCAGGGAGGCCTGGCCCCGGGGGTGGGGGGGGTTGGCCCTTCCCGGCCCGTCTATTAACTCTGCATTAGCATGCGCTGTGGCGTTATCTCTAACAGTTTGATATATGCCACCTCGGTTTTGCTTACAAATTAGAAGCCGCTATTGTGCTAAATCGGCTTTAAAATCAGTGTGGAGTAATTGCAGTACACGGGTAGCTGGATGACATTAACATGAGAAATGTGCCGTAGTCATCATCCTTGGAACAAACACGACCAATTACAGTGAAATTGCACGCCCTTTCCCCGGCTAATTGGAACACAGCTCTCCACCAAGGCCTCCCTGGCACGGCCAGCCCTGAACAGAGATGTGTCTCAAATGGATTTGTCAGGAGTTGGGCTAGGAACCATCACGTTGACGTCCCTTGGAGGTGTCGGGCCAGACCGAGTTTGTTTCACTGCCTGTTCCAGACCCCTGGCTTTTGAAGTGTGGTTTGCTGTCGCGGACACTTTGGGCCTGGTGTGACGGCCCTGAGAGCCTCAGAGTGTGGTGCTCTGTGTGAGTGCCCGTGTGTGCGTGTCTGTGTGCACACCCACGTGTGTGTGTCCCTCTTGCCTTAGAGTAAAAACAGTACCCCTGAGGCCAGGCCATCCTCGTGCGTCCTGCCCTTCCCCAGCAGTTCCTGGCGTCAGCTCCCCCGTTTCCTCGCTGCTCACCCTCTGGTGTAAGTGCTGGGCAGGGCACGGGAGTCCAGGTGTCTGGACGCTGGAGCGTGAACCGGAGGCAGCAGCAGCAGGAGACTGTTAGGAGAGCGATCAGCCCAGGGCTGACAGGCGGCCAGGCAGCAGGACAGCTGTCACTCTTCTCTGCACAGTGGGGTCGCAGTAGATTTAAGACAAAATCCTGATGCTGGGCTCCATCCTTCGAAATCCTGCTTTAATTGGTCTGGGGTGTGTCCTGGGCATCTGGATGTTAAAAGCCCCCTGCCTGCCCCCCTGGGCCAGGGATTCACATACACGTGTTATCAGGGCTAAGAACTGCCATCTGGTCCATTTCTCTGACTTCAGATGGGTCTGTGCTTCTCTAGGTGGGACCCATACTAACTGATGTTAAAGATCTCTGAAAAAAAAAAAAGGCGGGACCTGATAGGCCTCCATCTAACCAGACTCCCTGCTGCTTCAAATCCTCCCCTGGCTGGATGTGAGTGGCTGGCCCCGTCTCTCTGTATGGAAGGTGGCAGGCAGCATGTCATCACTGGGAGCACGGAGGCCTTGCCGACTCATAAACGGGACTGTAAGGCTTTCGTTGGAGAGCAGTGCAGCCCCCCAGGGATTGTGCTACGTGCTGCACGGCCTGCCGGCACCTTCCCCGGCCGCTGCAGTGGAGTTGAGGGCCCTCGGGGATCTGCAGGTTGTTGGGGGGAGGGGCACAAGGGGTCCGGCCCTCTCTTTTTATATAGGAGGGACCCTCTCTTTATACAGGAGGGACCCCACGTAGGAGAGGACTCTGCCAGCAAATCACAGTGATTTGGTGGCAGAGGTCAGGCTGGAAGGCCAGGCCTGCTCCCATCAGGGCCGTTAACCACACGTGGCAGCCCCAGCTGGGAGAAGTAGGCCCTGGACCCCGTCTCTGGCGAGGCTGAGCCCGGGGGCAGGACCCCCGCGAGCGAGGACCCTGAGCCGCCCGCGTCTCGGCGAGGCTCCCAGACGCACGCATTGCGCCAGGCTGGCAGCCTGCCGGGCTGGGGGAACGACAGCTGTCAGGTCTGCTTTGACACCAGTGCAGGCCCCTGACAGATCCCCCAGTTCTGTCAGCTCGGCTGCCGCAGCTGCGTACTTCTTGCTGGGGGAAAGCAGGTCAGCCTCAGATGGATCAGCCCCCTGGGGAGGGGGAGCAGAGCGAGGGTCGGGGTGACCAGGCGGCCATGGGGGCCGGTGCCCGTCCCCATGCGGTGGTCAGACCATCACTCAGCCACTGCACCGGGAGCGTTACCTTTGACCTGGCTCTGGGCGGGGCACAGAGGGGCTCTGGTGGGGCACAGGCCCCTGCTCGGAGAGCTCCGTTCTGGTGAAGAGATGGGCTCCATGTCATCCCGGCACGCTAAGAGCTGTGGTGGGGTGAACACAGAAGCTGTGTGCACGCCTGAAGCCAGGGCCTGGGGAAGGCTTTCTTCTGCACCCACAGTGAGCGGAGGTGAGGGGCTTCAGGCCAGGCAGGGCTTTGCCTCCTGGTGTCCTTCCGCCTGCCCCCAGCCTGCAGGCCTGTCCACCAGGAGCCCAGCAGTGAGGCCGGTAACAGTTTCTGCACCTCCCGCGGAAGGGGGCACGGTGGTGGGGAGGCTTCATGCCCAGGGCCGGGTGGGAGGCGCAGGGCTCTTGGGGGGGGCGGGTGTCCGAGCACAGCAGGAGCCACGTGCACGCTGGTGCTACTCGGGGGCAGTTCGCAGGCAGCTGCAAGCAGGCAGGTCCCCGTGGGATGCTGGCCCGCTGTCGCATCCTCACGGGAAGATGAGCAATGCATCCCTGCACACTGCCTGACTCATGCCTGCTTCCGGAGCCTAGGAAGGTGGGAAGGCAGCTCGCCCGCCACACTGACAGGAGGAAGGGGCAGAGTCATTGGCTTAATCTGGGGAGCAGAAGGGATTCTTTCCAAATAGATCATGCTCATCGGAGGGGCATGACCTGGCCACCCCGTAGCCCCGAGCCTCCAGGCTGATTCCCAAGAAAGCTGGACGGGGTCTTTCTTAGTTGGAAGAACGGGCTTGTGCCAGGAGGACCCAGAGGGACCGTTCTTTTGCGCTCACTCTGCCTGCTGGGCCAAGCTGGGACCCACTTGGAGACCGTTTTGCCTTTCTTCTGACCACAGTCGAGCTCACAGGGCCCATCAACGTCCCAGGCCTGGCACAAGGTGGGAGAGGAGTCAGGGCCACTGTTCTGCCGTCTCTCCCACCGGTCAGGATTGCGGGGGGACAGAGTGCCCAGGCCTGACACGAGGTGGGAGAGGGGTCAGGGCCACTGTTCTGCCGTCTCTCCCACCGGTCAGGATTGCGGGGGGACAGAGTGGAGACTGGGGGGATGGAGGCCCGGGAGGTTGCCCTGGCTGAGCGCTGGAGCTGGGGAGTGCGTGTGTGATGAGGGGAGCAGGGGAGGGGGAGAGCAGGGCTGAAAAGGAAGGTTATTTCTTTCTTTTTTTTTTTTTTAATGTTGAGCCTTCTTTTTATTTATTTTTATTTTTGGCTGTGTTGGGTCTTCATTTCTGTGCGTGGGCTTTCTCTAGTTATGGCAAGTGGGGGCCACTCTTCATTGCAGTGCGCGGGCCTCTCACTGTCGTGGCCTCTCTTGTTGCGGAGCACAGGCTCCAGACACGCAGGCTCAGTAGTTGTGGCTCACGGGCCTAGTTGCTCTGCGGCGTGTGTGATCTTCCCGGACCAGGGCTCGAACCCGTGTCCCCTGCATTAGCAGGCGGATTCTCAACCACTGTGCCACCAGGGAAGCCCGGAAGGTTATTTCTTATTCTCAGAATTGCACATAGCGGGAGAAGCTTCTTTCAAGACCAGATAACCTTCCATTCTTGGTTTTGGGGCTTTGAAAGGAGAAACATTCCTAATTAGCCCACAAGTTCAAGAAGACTGGCTGGAATATCTCCTAGGGGATGTTCAGCTCCGGAAGGGCCAGATGACATCTCAGCAGCCTTAAGAGGGCCCGTCCCCAAATCCTCCGGCCGTGAGGATCCTAGGGGCCGTCTGGTCTCTTTCCCTCTGTCTGGGTGGAACGCTAACTCTGTTCCTAGGGATGGAGAGTCCAGGCCTCCCCAGGGGTGTTCAGATTTCAGGGCTCCCTCCTCACACATGACCCGAGTCCTTTCCATGCAGTAGCCTTGACGGCAGAGAGGGCCCGAGCCCATTGCTTAGTGAGATACTGAGGTGCAGACGGGAGACCCAAGTGCTTACCAGGCATGTCTGGAGGGGGGCGCGGAGGCCAGAATGGAGCCCTTGTCCCCATGCCTCTGCCTGTGGATGCACCGAGTCCTGTAGCATCTTCTGTCCATGCACCAGTGACAAGCATCTCAGTGGGCAAATCCAGACAAGTGTTTAGTGGTGAAGAATTAAATGCAAGAGCTGAAGCCAGCAGTCATTTCAACCAGCGCAGGGAGGCCGAGAGCCCCAGAGCAGCCTTGGGAGCTGTCTGCCCCACATGTGCCCAGTTTTCTCGGGGCCTGAGTGTGTCCCCCAGGGTTGTGCTGCTGGCACAGGCTTCAGAGAGCTGCTGTGGCCTCCTAACGAGGGCTGGCCTCTGTGGGGAGCTCTGGGCAGCCCATCTTGTGGGTGGTTCCGTGGCCTGTACACCCCTGGACTCCATCAGCCACCAAGGTCAGATGCCCGGAGGGACAGAGCTGTTTCTGGTGGGCAGGGAGGAAGGGTGTGGTGAGAGACTGTGCAACTACCCCAGGTCCCCTCCTCGCCCCCTCGCACGGCTGCTCTGATCGCTCCTTTGCTCCGCTGGGCAGGGCCCTCCCTGCCCAGACCTGTGTGAGGCGGGGGGCCTGGTGCCCTTGGGGGCCTTGTAAGGGGAGGTGGGGAGATGCTTCAAAAACAGGGGTGATCGGTCCCCCTCACGTGGGCTGGGATGACGAAAATCTTGACTTCTGTGAGTTATAATGACTAAGGACCACTGACACCTGTGTGATGCCGCACTGTTTAGCCAGTGCCTTTATAAACATTTCTAGTCTGCTCCCCATGGCCCCGTTCAAGGACGTAACAACAGCAGCTAATATTTGTTGAGCAATTACTATGTGCCAGGCACTGCACTAAATGCTTTATGTGTGTTTAAAAATTTTTCTCCTAAAGGGAACTCTCCTACACTGTTGGTGGGAAAGTAGGTTGGTGCAGCCACTATGGAGAACAGTATGGAGGTTCCTTAAAAAATGAAAAATAGAATTACCATATGACCCAGCAATCCCACTCCTGGACGTATGTCTGGAGAAAACCATACTTTGAAAAGATACGTGCACCCCAATGTTCATTGCGTCTCTGTTTACAATAGCCAGGACGTGGAAACAACCTAAGTGTCCATCAACAGATGAATGGGTAAAGCAGATGTGGTGCATATATACAATGGAATGTTACTCAGCCATAAAAAAATGAACAGCAGAAACAGACTCCCAGACTTAGAAAACAAACTTATGGTCACCAAAGGGGAAAGGTGCGGGGGAGTGATAAATTAGGAGGTTGGGATTAACATGAACACACTACTATATATAAAATAGGTAACCAACAAGGACCTGCTGTATAGCACAGGGAATACTCAGTATTCTGAAATAGTCTATATGGGAAGAGAGTCTGAAAAATAATAGATACATGTATATGTATAACTGAATCACCGTGCTGTACACGTGAAACTAACACAATATTGTAAATCAGCTAGACGCCAGGATAAGATAAAAATTAGAAAAAGAATTCTCTCCTCACCGTCACCTTGGGACACAGTACCAACGTGGTCTCATTTTACCCATCATGAGACTGCAGCTCGGAGAGGTTGGCTAGCAAGGTCACAAAGGTGCTGCCCAAGCAGATGGGTTCCAGAGGCCAAGCTCTCACCCCAGCCCTCCAGGCCCCCCATCGGCAGCAGGCCCAGAAGGGTGCGGCTCTGCCCCAGCACCAGCTCTGGCTGTCAGCAGAGCAACGCCCCGTCCCCAGCCCGGGGCACGAGCTGATGCCCAAGCGGGTTTCTCGGTGGAGGTTCGCTGCAGCTCACTTCCAGGCTGTTTCGTGTCCAGTGGCTGCTGTAACATATCACCATGAATTTGGTGGCTTAAATAACAGGAATGTATTCTCCATAGTTGGCGGTCAGAAGTCCAACACCAGGGTGTCGGCAGGGCCGTGATCCTTCCTGCCTCTTCCAGATCCCGGTGGCTGCCAGTGCTCCTCGGCTGCTGGCCCCTTCACTCCCATCTCTGCATCCACCTTCGGTCACACTCTGCTCTGTGTGTCTGCCTCTCTCTTATAAGGACACTCGTCATGGCATTTAGGGGTAATCCAAGAGACCCTTAACTTAATCACGCACGCATATAAGGTCACACTCACAGGTTCCAGGGATTAGGGTGTGGGTGGGCACGTCAGCCCACGACGCCAGGCGTCCTCTTCAGGCGGCAGGAGTCGGTCCCAGTTCAGACCCAGGGGGCGGTGGGGGCCAGGGATGTGTGCCAGCCCTCCCAGCAAGGGGCAGCCGGCGGAACCAGCATGGTGACGCCCTGCTTTGGGCCTTTCTCCCCTCTCCTCTGTCTGTAGACTCTGAGCCTCGGGACGGGGAGGCACCTTGCGTTGTTTTGCTCTTCTCTTGGCCTCCTGCCTCGCCTTCTCCCGACAAATCCCCCGGGCGCCCCCTGCTTCCTCTCTGCTGATCATACACTTTCTCCTGACTTCTGACCACAGTGCCTCTGCAGCGTTCCCGCCTGGAGCTTGCTGGCAAGGGCCTCTCACCAGGACCTGTCTACGCAGGGAGGGCTGCTGCCAGCCCGAAAGCCCGGTGCGCTGTGCTGGATGGGGGTGGGCGCTTCGGGGGATTGCCCAGAGGTGGAGCTGTGGGCTGTCTCCCTGCTGGGTTTTGCTGAACTCGAGAGAGAGGGGAAGTGGGCCTGTGCTGGCATCGCTGTCCTGCCACGTACCACCTGGGCTGAATGCAGATGGAGCCCCTTGCGGCCTCACAGGTCCGGCCGGCAGCCTCCTCCCTGGCGGGCGGGCGGGCACTGCTGCCCCAGCCTCTATTGCGAAGACATTTCAGGAGCCTGCTGCTGTGTGGGCTGCACGAGCGGGAGACAAGGGTCTCCTGTCCTTTCAGCTCATTCCCCACATTTCCCACCCCTCCCACACATCCCAGCACTGCCCTTGGGGCCCTGCATCCCCTTACAGAAGCCACCCCACCTGCCCCCCACATTGCCCGAGCCTCCCTGGGCTGTGCTTGGAGCTGCCTGGGACCTGGGCAGAGGTGGTGGGCATCATGGATTATCCGAGGGGATGAAGGGTCGTGAAGGTCAGGAGGCAGGGTCGGTTCCAGAAGACATCTGCTTCAGGTGGGAAAGCAAATGTCTTCCCTGGTGCCTGGTCCTGGGCCCCAGCTTTTTTCTCCCCATCCTTGTCTCACCATCTCCCCCCATCCCCACCCCGAGCCCTTGTCCCTCCACCGACCAGGTGGTCTCCTCTGCTGCAGAGCAGTGCCCACCGGGGACTTGCCCTCCCTGCCCTGGGACTGAGCATTTCCAGAGATGAGTAAAGCACTCACTTTGCACCCACCTCTGCAAACAGGTGGCGCCTACTGAATGTTCTTCAACACTGTGGGGCATAGCCTTCTAAAATAAGGGTGGAACAGAGGTTTCTCAGCCCTTGGACACTGCCTCACACCCCAGGGGTTTTCCCGGCTCCTTTGGGGACCGGCAGGGGCATGTCCTCCTGGCTGTTCCCGACTCTCCCCCCGTGTCCCGAGCTCCCCGGTCAGCCGCTGCCCCTGGTCCTCTGCTCCCTGAGGAAGTGCCGATTTGTTGGAGGCTTGTCCAATCCTCAGTCACCCTGGAGACCCCTTAAGGATGCCACGGGGCTTCCCTGACCCCCGTCTGGAGCCCCAGCCAGTAGGATCTCTGTGCAGCCCTCCTCACCTGGAGTGATGGGGTGGGCAGGGGGCCTGGCTGCTCTCAGGGCCCACCATGACCTACATTAGCCTGCTGCCCGGGAGGGAAGGATGCCGCACACTGGGGACAGTGCTTGGTCAAGAGACTGCGCGCCTGGGTGTACAAGGATTGTGGGCTTTTAAAAGTGATTTTAACTTCTTGCCAAGAATGCCACACATTCTTTCTCTCTCTGCCCTCTTACGCTGCAGGAGGCAGGGGGATAGCAGGTGCAGCCATGAGAGGGCAGGCGGGGGTAGAGGAGCAGGAGTGTCCCAGGTCCCCCGGCTCCTTGACCAGGGCCGGGCACCTCCCCCATCTGGACCTTAGGATTCCTGTCGGCGCACTGACCCTCCGGGTCCCTTCAGGTGGAAGATCCCGGTTCTGCTGCCCCGACCGCGGACACCAGCGGGCTCTGAGATGCGGACACAGGATGGCGCTCCCAGGCCGGGCCTCGCGCTGGCCTCGGCTGGGACTAGGACCCTGGCCTCGCCCCGCTTCCCCAGGGAGAGGTGCTGTGGGCAAGGGCTTGGGGGGAGCTCTCTAGATCCACGCATGACGACCTGCCCTGCCTGTGCCCGTGCTAGGCCCACCCTAAGGAGGTCAGCAAAGAGTGGAGCTGGCAGGGGCGGGGCGGGTGGAAATTCACGTGGAATTGGCCGGCCTGGGTGCCAGGGCAACACATGTTGGCTTTGGAGCCTGGATGGGGTTTGCTCCAGGCCGTGGGCGGGCGGCAGCTTCAGATGAGCTCCCGGGTCGGGTTTCTCGTTGGCTCTGGGCAGGGCCTTTCACTTTCCTCCCATGTTTTCACCTGCTCTCGCAGGCGGGCCCAGCCAGTGTCGGCCGCTCCGCCCGGTGCTGCGAGCTCCCTGAGCCCGGGGCTGGCTCTCCGACGGCCGGGTCGGCCAGGGTAGCTTCTCCCCTCTCCCTGGGAGCATCTTGCGCGTCTCGGGTGCAGCCGCCAAGTTGCACGCGCCCCTGCAGGGAACCGGGAGCCTGCAGGACCTCAGCCCCTGCTTCTCCCGAAGTCGCTTCTGTCCTGTCGTGGGGTGCACCCCTGGATCTTCTTTTTGGTACAATTGTTATGGGACAGAGGAAGGTGAGCCTTGGAAGTGAGGCGGGCACAGGCTTCCCAGCTACCAGGGTTCCCTGTGTCAACAGGTACGGCCCCGCCACGGCACACGTGACAGCAAATCAAATCCTGGGAAATGCGTGCAGTCTCCTCCCAGAACATTTTCTCTCCCGAGTTCCAGCTTCCTTGGTCAGCTCGCTTCTCTTTTTACTGTGAGCTTTACTTATTTATTTACTTTTAAATCCTTACGATAAGCAGAGGATGTGAAGCCACTTTAAGTTTTTTTCAATAAGAGATGAGGGAGAGGAAGTGGGGTGAGAACTTGGCTAACAGGATCTAGGCTGGGTCTTCAGAGCCCTGGGAACCTGAAGCCCGTCCCCTGCCCTCATGTGTTCCCTCTCGCACCTCCTCTCCCTGCCTTTGGTGCCCGGAATCTTGAACTCAGAGAACACTCAGAGGACATTAAATCTGGCGGCTTGAGCCTGGCTGTGCATCAAAGTCACTGGGAAGCTTGTAGTTCCCACCCCGGGGCAGGAGCGGGGATTGGGGTTCGGTTTGGTTAATAAGCGCCCGGGTGATGCCGACACGTCCAGCCCCTGCGCCCCCCGTCCTGTGGCTGGTGTTCGGTCCACGTGCCCTAGTGTGGCGCCGGCCTCTCCCCTCTCAGCTGAGGCCGCCGAGCTCCTGCTTCTCCAGGTGGCCATCTGAAGTGGCTACTCACGCATCCTGGGCTGCCCGCTCCGCTGGGGGTGCTTAACTGTGGGAAGTTCCTTCTCGTGGGCCCTTGTCTGTCCCCCGGAGCTGTACAGAAGGCTTGTGCTTGCCCTTCTCCGGGGTCCCGCCCGTCCTGTCCTCCCCGGTCTACGCACCCCTGCCCCTTCTCAGGCTTGTTAGCTGCCTTCCCCTTGCTGCAGAGCATGAGGGGGGCAGGGGGGAGGGGCCAGGAGTGGGGCGGGGCACCCCAAGCTCGCTGGCTGGGCCAGGGGTGAGCTCTTCCCCCGACGGCACCACCGCCTCATCCCTTTCAGTCTCTTCCAGTAACCCTCAGCAGATGGTCCTCATGGAGTGCTTCAGCGCCCTCAGCCATGCCTAATTACTGATTATTAATAATTCATTTAGCAAGCACCTTAAATTGTTTCATTCAGTAGTATTTGATAGGTACGGAAGATAACATGCAAGGTATCAAGGATAATAGAAGGGACCCCGCTGAACCCACGGCCCCCCCTGAGGCTGGGCCCTCCCCAGCACGTTGCCTGTGGCCATCCCTGTGCACCCCGGCCTCCTCCGGCAGAGGGGCCCCCCTCCTGGTTGTGTTCTGTCCCTCTTTCCCCTTGGTTTTGCGAGGCTGCCGCTCATACGTGGCCCTCAACTGCGTGCTCTGGAGCTGTGCCTGCTTTGAGCCACATGCGGTGGCGTGTGCTCTGTGTAGCTTTCCGTAGTTTGCATTTCTCTGGCGTTCATCCCTGTCGTGTTTGTAGCTGTGGCTCACCCATCTTCCCTACTTTATGATCTTTCATTGTGTGAGTACAGTGCACACATCTGCCCTTTGTTGCCCATTTTTGCCTGTCCTGGACAAATCCTCTGTGGGCGTCTGGACCATCTCGTCCCTCCAGGGCATTTCCCAGGGTGGAATTGCTGGGCCGTGGGGCAAGGGCGGTTTCATCTTTTGAGAAATACATCAGATCTCAGAGCGAGAAGAGCCGTGCTCCTGGCCCGGCCGGGGCCGGTGTGTGGTTTCCTCTGACTGGCCCGGGGAGCAGCCAGGTCTCTGCAGGGGGAGGTTCTCAAGCTGAGCGGCAGCCCCAGGCCTGAGCCCACGCGGGCTGTGGAGAGCGGCGGGGCCACCTCACGGCAGAGGCGGGATGAGTGGAGGGTGTGAGCATGCATCTGGGGCTGAGATGCGCTCACAGATCTAATTTACTGCCCTGCTTTTCCGTCCTGGAGCCTCTGCCGTGTGCCTATAAAAAAGATGAATATTTAGCTAAGATCAGGGAAGAAAGGACCAAAAGGCAGGCTTTTGTGTTAGCCGTGGTCCCCGTCCCGGATTTAAGCCTGGCCACATCTGCCCCACTTCCCACAGTCGGGATGAGATCTCTCCTCCCCGGAGCAGTTACCTTGCCTTCCTCTGAGTTTCTCGGCAGCATTTAGGGTCTGTGCGGTAGCCGAGACGCGGTGCTTCCTGCCTGCCCGAGACAGTTCTCTTTCCAGATGTGTCTCTTCCCCTCAACCAGACCGTCAGCCCCTTGAGGGCAGGGCCTGTGTTCGTCCTCCACAGGGCCCCCTGCGGCCCCAGGCCTGGTAGAGGCCACTCAGTCAGTACTGTCGTTAACTGACTACCTAATTGGCTGGGTCCACGCCAGCCACGTGCCCCTGCATGTGAGCTGGGGGACAGGCTGCTTTGTCCTTCCCATTCCTAACCGCGTGTCCCCTCCAAAAAGAACATTCCCAGAACCGTATTCCTGGGCGGTTCAGACGTTTTCTACGAGGATTTTAGCTTCATTGTGCAGTGGAGGGGCAATTCTAGGCCAGGGCTGCATTCCGGGCAGGAGTGTGGCATGGGCTGTGCTCTGGGATCTGCTGCTGGTCACCGTGTCCACTCTGCTGGGAGGGCCTGGAGAGGTGCTCTCCCGGCAGTTCTGCAGGAAAGAAAAATGCCATCCTGGTCTCCCAGGCTTTCTCGGGCAGCAGGAGGCAAGCGACCCAGAGGGCGGTGAACTATAGCTGTTTAGGAAAAAAATGTAGTGAGCGAATGAAGGGATGAGTGGAGGGTGAATGAATGAGAGGGCAAACAGCCAGTGGCTGCACCAGAGAGAACCCTGGCCGGGAGCCCCAAGGCGTGGGGTTTGCAGCGAACATTTTCCTATTTGTATGACGTTGGAAAAATTGCCTAATGTTTTCTTAGGTCCCTCATCTGTAAAATGGGGCAGAAGCATGTCCTTCCCCAGGGTGGCCAAGGAGACCAAAGGAGATGACGTTTGGGAAGGTGCCTGCTCCCCTCACGTCTGATGTAACCGATCTCAGTGGATGGAAGACTGGCTGTGATGGGCACGTGTGTGTTTCCCCGTCGAGTGGGTTATGATTTGCAAAGTGCCCACGGATCCTCTCTGCCAGCCTTGGTGACTGCTGGCTATTTGCCGATGGAGAAGGCGGTTCCCCTGCAAGCCGGGTTTGAACTGCAGCCAGAACGTCGCAAATGGTTGCTTTCCCATCGCGCTAGAGCGTGTGAGGCCTGCCGGCTGCTTCCAGCCAGTGGCACCTTCCTGGTCTGCCTGCGCGGGGAGAGCAGGTGCCAGTCCGATTAGCTTTGGGGGCGGGGGTTGCCTCGCTGCTGCAACAGCACTTAATTTGGGGACACCAGCCAGTCCTCTCAGACAGAGCCTTGCTAAGGCCATGCCTCATCTTCCAGATTCCCGGGGAGCTGCTGACGTCGAGGAGGGGGGCAGTCATCTGACCCAGGGTCCCACAGCTCCTTGGTCCTCGTGACTTGAGGCTTCCCCAGGGTTGAGGGCACACCCTGCTGCCTCTATCCTTTTATGTCCTCTGCAAGCCCCTGTTGCAAGAACAGTGCCCCTAAGGTCAGAAGACCTGGGCTCCAATCCCCATCTCTGTCTCCTTAGCAGCAGCTGTGTGACTCTGAACCAGTTGCCTGACGTCTCTGAGCTTCACCTCCTGCGTGGTAGCGAGAAGACAGTGATACTTACCTTGAGGGCTTGATGCAGTCATGTGACACTAATGACCGTTTACTGAGTGCTTTCCAAGAGTGTCAACACATTACAGATATCATTTCAGCAACACCCCCGAGAAAGAGGTGGTGTGGACCTCCGTTTTATGGAGGGGCAGCTGCAGATCAGAGAGGTTAGGTAACTTGCCCAGGTCGCACAGCTGGTGGTCGCAGGGCCGGTTGGCACCCGGTGGGCGCCTGTGCTCTCCACCACCGCCGTGCTGCTCCTCTTGGTAAATGAGATGACACGTGAAGAGCATCTGGCACGCGGTTGGCTGGATCCGAGTCTGACGCGGCCTGTGGTATTCCTGAGAGATTAGCTGGGGCTTTCTGGGGACCGGAGAGAATGGGGGTGGGGGTAGGGACTGGTAAGCTGGGTCTGTGCTCCCCACCTTCGTCGCAAGCACTCTGAGAGCGCAGGCGTTGTCGTATTTTTGGTGGCAGCCTGATGACTGTCCTCCGAGCTCAGCAGGAGGCGTGGGGCGGGTCATGATGCAGGGGACTCAGCTCGTTCCGCGGGTTTGTGGAAGTTCTGCGGGCCCAGGCCCAGTCGTGGACGTCGTCTTGGGGTGCCCTCTGCGTCCCTGGGACGGCGGGGGACACCTGAGAACTGTCATGCAGATGGGCCTGCCCCGAGGGAGCACCTGGCCATCCCGCAGCCTCAGGGCACACACGGGGGTGTGGGTGTAACGGGAGCAGCCGCTGAGGCACGTGCGCTGCGCTGCGGAGGGGCTGCTCCCTCAGATGTGATGTGATGGGGGTGACTCAGCAGGGGGGCTTCCTGGAGCGGAGGGGCTGCTGAAGCAGGGGCAGAGTGTGGCCAGGAGGGGGAAGGGCATCTTGACCTGGGGCCAGGAGCTCGCTGTATTATCCTGATCAGTGTTGTCCCCTTCGTCGCGTTATCAGAGCATCCTATGTGGGCTGCCCTGCTGGGAGCTGATGACACGCCCGGTCCTGGACCTGTCTCCTGGCGGCTCGCTGGCAAAGGCAGGCGGGCCGATGCCACTTGGGTGAACGTGACCTACAGGCTGTGCGGGGCCGTGAGCGGCAGAGAAGGCTCCAGTCCCTGCGTTTCCCACCTCGTCTCCTCATACCAGGGAGAGACCTCAGATCTGCTGACTCTTTCTCCTCCCTCACCAAGGACACTCCAGGGCTGGTCCCCCACAAGGCAGGCTCAGCCCACTCCTCTCTCGCTGGGTCTGGCCTGCCCTCCTGGTGGGGCTGAAATCGAAAACCTGATCGATTTGATGTCTCTGGAACGAATGGCTGTTTTATGGCTCAGGGTCTCCCTGTCCCCAGTCGCAGAGAGGGCAGGTCGGCATGGCCCTCGGGCTCCCCTGCAGCGGCCCTGAGTCCACACGGCCAGCTGTTCCTGCTGTGGAGGGCACCACCGCCAGCATCTGTAGCTCATCCCACTGTAGGAATTTTGCAAACAGCCTTCTTCATCATGTTTATGAGCTCGGCGTACGTTGGCTGCAGGTCAGCGTTCCTGTGATGATGGAGGGCTTGCCTGGAAAGCCAGCAGGTTGCATTTCAGAATCTCAGCCTCTTTGGGGATGCTCCCTCCTACCTCTTCTGCCTTCCCACCTCCCGTCCCCTCCCTCCCCTCTCGTCCTCCAGAGGAAGACTAGAATGTTCCCTCGTTTCTGCGTGCTGCTTGCAGGTCACACAGCACTTTACCTCTCCTGTAGAGAAGATGCGTTATTCGCACTTTACAGGTGAGGAATGGAGGGTCAGAGAGACCCAGGCCAGAGGTTGATGGTTCCAGGCCGCTGAGCTGAGCCCTGGTCCCTAGTCCTGACTCTGTGTCCTTTGCTGTTCTCAACTGGCTTTGCTCCCTCGATCTGGCTGGCGTGACACCTGCCTTCCCTGGGCCCCGAGCAGAGTCCCCGCCGGCCCCACTGGGGATGTGGGGTTGAGCAGAGTCTGAAGCTGCCAGGGGCCAGCCTGCCTTGTGCTGAATGTGGTTTGTGGCTTTTGTTTGTTCCCACGGTGCCCTTCGTGAATGTCATTGAGTTACGACGGGGCTGGCCTCTTCTGAGCTGGCAGCAAAGCCCAACTCCCCGAAGTCCTCTTCCCCAGAAAACTGTGTCAACCCTGCCATGTCTCGTGGGAGGGCCCTGGCTGGGAGGGGGACTCCTGGGTCTATTAGACCCCAAAGACAGCTGTCCCTTCCCCCTGCTCTGGGCCAAGTCGAATGCCCTCATTTGCCCGCTCAGGAGATGGGGCGAAGATTGCTACCGCTTCAAACCCCCGTCCCTAGTGGAGCACTGGGTGGACCAGTTAGTGTTCAGCTGCTGGCCAGCTTGGGCCACTGACGGCCACTGGCCCTGGGCGTGCGGGCTGCCCTGTGCCAGGGGCACTTTCATCCCCAGGGAGTTTCCTGCTGCGTTTTCTCCTGGTTCCCCAGAGAGGGTTAGGTAGCCGCTGCTGTGCCCTGAGTGGCGGTTTCTCCACGGTCACTGCAGGGTAGGGCAGGGCTGGAGTCAGACGGGGGCTCAACGATTCGTCCCTGGATCTTAGGAGCCCACTGCCAGCCCTTCGAGAAGGGAAGGGAGAGGCCGTGTTTTGGGGTTTCTTTGATGATTTTCTCTCTCAGCAGCTGTGGCTGGAGCCAGCCCCGGCCTCCACCACAGCCCTGGCCTTTCCCCTGGCGGGCGGTTGAGGCCCCCCTCCCCAGGCATGTCTCCTGCCTGCTGCTCTGTCCCAGAGGACTGAACCCTCCACACCGGGGCTGGAACCCCCTCGGCAGGAGAGAGCTTACCTGTTTCACGTCCTGCCGCCTTTTGAAGCTTATGGTGACTCTGAGCTCTTTTCTTGTCTCCTGGGGAGGAAAGCCAGGGTCGTGGAGTCCGTTCCCAAGATGATGTCATAGCAATGCAGTCCCCCTCCTTCCTCCCACCTCTCAGGACCGGGGCTTTGCCTAGCAGCCGTTTGGTAGCATCTGTGTGGTCATTGTTGCTTCTTGTTGAGCTCCACAGGGGTGTGGCCCTACACTGAGTGCCTCACCTGGTTCTCATGGGGGCCCTGCAATGTAGTTACTGTCGTTCCATTTTATAATTAATTCCACGGCAGGTGAAACTGAGGCTGAGAGAGGTTAAGTAACTTCCCCACCGACACACAGCTGATACGTGAGGGTGTAAGCCCAGGGCTGCCAGGATTCAAACCTGGTGCTCCTCACAATACCCCATGCCAAAGCGCTGTGCTGCTGTGTTAAACACGAGCATACTATTAACTCCTGTGGGTTCACGTGTATTCGACATATTATAACAGTAACACTATAATGGCACAGACGTTTGAGAGTTGTGGCTTGCCAGCTGTTGTGGTAACTAGATTTGTGTAAGAAGAAATATCAGTGATCAGTAAACATGAGAAGGAATGCATAACATTGCTAGTAATAAAAGTAACCCAAGTTGTGATGATAATGGTGTGCTGTCTTCTAGCCTCACAATGTGCACAGATTTTTAAGCTGTTAATTGCCAAGACGATGGAGTCCTCTGATACAGCTCTGGGGGGGGGAAGGAAACAGTGTCACAACCTTCGCACTAAACAACTTTGCACAGGGTATTGAGAGCCCTAAAAACGGGGCGGCCCTTGCAAGAATCCATCCTGAGAAAATAACCTGAAATGCTGTCCAGTGTGTTATCTGTCAGGGTGCTCACCAAAGAGCAGTTTGTAACAGAGGAGAATTAAGAACAACTTGCATGTCCTCCAGGAGGGGAAGCGTTAAATAACGTGCGATACGTCTGTGGGTGAGTGAGTTTGGGAAATTATTACATGACGTGGGGGAAAATGTTGGCAGTAGAGTCTACTTTACATACAAGAGTAAAATTTACTCTTTTTGCTGTGCAGTTCTGACTTTTGACAAATACAGGCAGTCACATAACTACCACTACCGTATGATTTTAAGAGAGAAAAAATAGTTTACCGCGGTGTGTACGCAGTCAGTTCCTAAATTTAAAACATATGTATGCATACGCGTATGACTGCGTATGACAGGAGGGACATCCCAAAAAGGCGAACCAAGGAAGTGGCTCAGGAGAAATGGGCTGCGTGAGTTCTGAACAATTTTTTTTTTTAATTTTTTATGTTTGGCTGTGTTGGGTCTTCGTTGCAGTGAACAGGCTTCTCACTGCGGTGGCTGCTCTTGTTGCGGAGCATGGGCTCTAGGCGTGCAGGCTTCAGTAGTTGTGGCACGCGGGCTCAGCAGTTGTGGCTCGTGGACTCTAGAGCGCAGGCTCAGTAGTTGCGGCGCACGGGCTTAGTTGCTCCGCACGGGCTTAGTTGCTCCGCAGCGTGTGGGATCTTCCTGGACCAGGGCTCGAACCTGTGTCCCCTGCATTGGCAGGCGGATTCTTAACCACTGCGCCATCAGGGCCTGGGTTTCTTCCTTGTAGCTGGGAGGCCGGGCGCCGGGGCTCTGACCTTACACCAGTGATCTCACCCGGTCCTGGCCCGCGTGGAAGGGCTGGCCCGGCCAGTGTGCTCAGCAGGGCTGGGAGGCAGTTGGCACTGCCAGCCTGGGGCCCTGCTGTGTCACTCACTCAGGATAGAATGGAATGCTGCTGGCCGGGCTGTGGAGGGCAGAGTCCCGTCCCCTGCCCCCTCCTCACCGTGGCCACCGCGCAGCTGCTGAGTCGGGGCCCTGGCAGGCTGGGGGCTGTGCCTGGGGCAGGAGGGGCTCTCCATTCTAGACCCGGACACCTCCCTCTTCCTCTGGGCAGGGAGTAGCCCTGATCCAGGGAGAGAGCGTTTTGCTGTCCTGCCCTCTTGCCTCCCTGCCCCTGTGGTGTCCCCAGGCCAGCTTCAGGGGTCTCCCTCTCAGGCCTCCTTGGTCCCCTGGGGATGGGACCGCTTGGGAGCAGGCAGGGAGGGGCCCCATCAAGAGCCCCTCTTACCCAGCCCTGAGCCAGGGTTGGGGGCAGCCTGGGAGGGGCTCTTCCCCGTGGCCTGGTTGGGGTGGGTGTGGCTGAGGCCCGAGGCCTGGGTGTGCCTCCTGCCTGGTGGCCTGGCACTCCGGGCTTGCCGGCCCCCCTGCCCCTCTGCGCTGAGCCCCCTGCCCACCCCCCGCACCGTGCATTCCCAGCCCCCAGAACGGGGACATGGCTGCTCGGCTCCCACGGTCAGCTCTGGGCGGAGCCTGGACGGCCAGGTGTCTTCTCCTCCTTTGCCCACCAGGTCCCAAGGACGGGGCTGTCCCTGCCCTTCTCTGTGCTCAGCTGAGGGCACAGGACAAACAAGGGGCTCTAGTGGTCAGCAGGGTTGAGGGGCAGGCTGTGGCGGGGGTGCCCTGGTCACCCTGAAGGTGCCGCAAGGGCACGGGGGCCCTCGTTGAGTGTACGTGTGATCTTCTGCGCTGGTCCTTTGCGCTGCTTCTTCCCTCCCGGAATATCCAGCAGCACTGACAGCTGGGCATCCCGTGTCCCTCCGCGGTGGCTGCTCCCTGAACCCTGCCCGCGTTCCTGGGGCAGTGGGAGGGTGTCCTTAGAGGCGGGACCATGGCGGGAGCAGTGCAGGGGGCAGAGAGTCCCTGGGCTCCGGGCCCCACCTCCGAGTCAGCCAGAGGGCGCTGGGCTGTGGGTGGACCGGTGTGCCGGGGGATGAGGGCTCAGGATGGGCCTTAAACCCAAAGTAGAGAAGATCACCCAATACAGAGTCATCCCTCAAGCCTGTCCTAGGGATGCTCTAGTTTTCCGTGAGTTTTTCCACCTTTTTCCTGCCTACGTTACTGCCTAGTGGCTGAGCTCTGCACCTCGTTTTCTGCTGGTCTAACCCGCGGTGCTTCTACGCCACTGTCACGGGCCCCTGCGTGGAGGTCTCCTGTGGGCCAGGCATGGAGCTGGCCTCGCTCCTATGGCCCCACCGAATCCCCGTCACCACCAGGAGGCAGGGCTGCCCTCGTCCTTCTTTAGGAGGATCAGGGGAGCTGAGGGACCAGCTTGGCTTCACTGATGGCCGCACCGGCTCTGTCTGGCTGAGGCCGCCCTGCTCCCGCATCCCTAGACGCCAGTCCTGAGCTGAGGAGATGGGGCCCTCGGCTAAGCCGCTTAGCGCCGCACTGGGTCACAGCCAGCCGGGGCTGGGGGGCACGGCAGTGAGGGGAGCAGCAGGCTTCAGGCCCTGCCTCTGCCACCCTCCTCCACTCCCTCCCCTTGGCCACCTTGCCCAGGCCTGGCTGAGGAGGGACACGAAGGCCCCACTGATTTCCTGTCTCCTCTGATAGAGGCTCTCAGGCCCCGTGGCCTCTAAGGGGCGGTAGGGCGGCAGGAGGTGACTGAGCTCAAGACCGCTGCCTCTGGGAAGCCCTCTGTGATTGAGCTACCCTCGTCGGCTGTCCTGGGGCCCCGCTGTCCCCGCATGCCCTCTGGTTCTGCCCTCCTGGGAGCCGAAGCCTTGCTGGCCAGGCCTGGCTGGTCGGTCGTAAGCACCTGGCGACGTCCACTTTGGGAGACCCTGCTCTCGTGCCGCGCCAGCCCTGCTGTCCCCGGTGCAGCAGGCACACAGCATCGGTCCCACCAGATGGTGAGCCCCCAGCTGCTCCCTGAAGGGGACCGTCTGGCTGATGGGCTCTTTAGTCATGGGTGTGAGAGCTTGGGTAATGGAGGGGAAAGGGGTAGCAGGAGCCAAATCTTGCGGTTGGACAGCAGAGAAGGCTCTGGAACCTTCTCCCTGTGCATGTGGCTGGGCTCTTCCTCCCTTCCCCCTCCTGAGGTCAGCCGACCCAGCTCTGTCTCTCGGCATCCGGCCACACTCCTGGGGCCAGGCCTCCCCCTCCCTGGGCTTCACTTCCCAACTGCATGGGCATCCAGTCTTTCCAGGCTTCTGGAGAAGACAGGTCTGTGCACAGCAGCCCGGCTCACCTGGGTGTGAGTTCCTGGGATGGAGGGAGAACAGACCTCCCCGAGTCCCCCTCCAGCCGGGCAGGCTCTGCTCCTCTGCCTTTCGCTGGCAGCGCCCGGTTCTGGAACTCGGCACCGCTCTGACCGGACCATCCCGGGGCGGCCAAGCCAGCGAGCAGGTGCCTGGACCAAGGCACGTTTCTCGCACCTGCCAGCCAGCGGGGCAGCCCCGGAAGGTGCCAGGCCCGTTTCTCGTTCTCGGGACACTGCCAGAGGGAGGCGCCCAGAGGTGCAGCAAAGACAGACGGATGTTCTCAAAGCTGCCCCACCCTGAAAACGGGGAGGCAAGGTGGACTCTTGCCAAGAGAGAGAAACGCTTTCCAGTTTTCTTTCTCTCAAACCTCTTTTGAATGTCCCTAAGGAGGGAAGCACGTAGAGCGGGAGCCTAGCTGTGTGGGAGGCGAAGGGAGTAAGGTGAGGCCCGGTGACCGTGGACCACCTGTAACCGGGAAGGAAGGGCTGGCTGTCGCCTGTCCTCTCCACGTTTCTTCCTTGCGCTGTGTTGGTGGAACCCGCGCTCCTGGAACAGTCATAAGGGGTGATGGGGGCCTAGGCTGCTTCTCCCAACCCCCAGACATCCTTTGCTCGCGGTGCAGGGGATGGGACCGTGGCGTGCAGCCGGCACGGGCAGTTCTGTGTCTGTGGGTGCACTCCTGTGATGGGGGGAGGTCACCCGGGTCGTGGGCTGCAGTCCCTGCTGGGCAGACCTGGGCAGTCTCCTCAAAGTCCAGGGAGGACCAGGGCTGCTCACCCTGCCCTGACGTCCCCTCCTTCTGCCAGCTCCAGTGCCTCCCTCCCTAGGGCCCTTGGGGCAGGGGGACTGCAGCTCTTCTGGCAGAAGGGCTTGAGCCCCGTTTACTCCGAGGATGCGCCCTGCAGGGGAGACGAAAGGCAGATGGACATCTGGCAGAACTTCCCACCTGAGAAGTTTGGGGTTCCAAGCCCGTGCCTTTCTCGGCACCAGGGAACAGTAGCCCAATTGTTCCAGACCCATGTTATCTTGGTCACGGCACCCGCCTACTTCTGGACCGCCACCCTCCAATTCCTGGGCCTAATAATGGCCTTGTTCCGGGCAGGGTTGAGCAAAGCCCTGTTGGTGGCTGTTCAGAGCAGCCCCGGCGACGCTCCCAGCTCCCCCTCCGTGTGCCGCCCGGCCGTCCTGGCAGCCCAGCCCTCAGGGAGGCTCACAAAGGTGGCGCTGGGCTGGCGGTGAGTGGGGCTCTGCTCCTAGGGGCACAGGGAGGCTGAGCACGGTCAGTGGGCAGTGGAGGCCTGGGTGAAGTGCGGGCAGTCTCCAGTCTGTGGTGTGTTTATAGCTCCTGGACTGAGGGTAGAGCGCGGTCCCAGGTGGATGGAAGGAAGGGGTGGGTGGACAGGCTGTGGGTTTGTCCAGGGCAGAGAGGAGGAGTGTCTTGCATGCTGGACTCATGGAAGTTGATTGTAAACGTACCGTGTTGAAACCGTGAGGTCGTAGGGAAAGTGTCTTGGGACGCCCGTGAGCCTCTCCGAGGCCTGGCAGGAGCGATCCAAGTTACAGCAGAAGTGACTTGACAGAGACCCGTGAAATGTGCTCGGGGCAGGGTCGGAGAGGAGGTTTGCTGACTCTGGCTACGGCTGATGGAATTTGCTGGCCTGGAAAAAACAGAGTTGTGGTCGCCAGGCGTCTGTGATGCCGGAGTGTGGCCCGCGTGGAGCCGGGGGACGGCACGGAAGCCCTTGGCAGGCCTTCCTGCTTCGGTGTCTCTGTCTGCAGAGCAGGACAAAAGCACAGGAAGGCCTGAGAGGTGTCAGGCCAAGATGACAGCGCGGTCTGGGAGCCTCCCCAGGGCAGGCAGGCTGGGGAAGACCCCGGGGGGCTGCGTGTTCCGCCCACAGAGAGACACCCCAGAGGGCACCCGCTGAGCGGCCGTGGCCAGCTCCCGCCTCTACCCCACTGTGCTGGTGTCTGCCCCGGCCCCCTCCACTGCTCTCCCTCTGGGCTCTTCCTACTGATGGGCTCCCCCCACCCTCCCTCCGACCCCCCAGAACAGGGCGGCGTGCCCTGCAGCACGTGCCAGTGGGCAGGCTTGGTGGGCCTGGAGGGGGGCGGGTTAGAAGACTGCCTCTTGGTCTCACGGTGGTCGGCCTGTCTTCCTGCCCGTCTCCCCTGGATCTGCTCAACCTCCGCATGTCAGAGCAACAGGCTCTTCGTTTTTAAAAAATTTTTATTTATTTATTTATTTAGCCTGCGCCGTGCGGCTTGTGGGATCTTAGTTCCCCGACCTGTACCCTCGGCAGTGAAAGCCCCAAGTCCTAACCGCTGGATCAGGGGAGTCCCTAACAGGCTCTTCATTTTCATCAGGGCGCAAATGGCTCCTGAATGCCTCCTTCCTGGCCAGGTCTGCCCCCGAGGACTTGGATGAGTCCCCCGCACAGGGATGCTCACAGCCCCTGGTTACTTCTGCAATAGTTACTTCCTTACCTTTGAAACTGTCCTCCTCTTCGGGGAGAGGAAGAGGAGTCATCCCTGTGGGACGCCGGGCGGTGTTGGCCGGGCTGGCAGCCTGGGGCGAGAGTGTGCGCTGCAGAGGACTCCGTGCAGCTCCTCTCTGAAGGCAGCGCTCTCTGCCTTTGACTTTGGAGGTGGCGTGCTCTCCTAGTCTGTCCTTCTGCTCCTCTGCTTTCTCCACGGCTGCTTCTCGCCTTGAGCTGATGGCCTTGGAAGTGACATCTCTGGTCCTTCCCCCTCTCTTCTCCTCCTCTCTCTCCCTTGGCAAACCTGTCCAGCCTCTTGGTTTCAGCTGCGAGCTCTGATCACAGCATCTCAGGTGTATCAGGTGCCTTTGTAGTTTGCAGGGCGTCTTTACAGGCAATCGGCCTGCGAAGTGGAAGAGTCCGTCCACTTTTTGGATGATACAGCTCAGGCACGGAAGGACTGAGCTACAGCTGGGTTACATCTCACTCCCCAAAGGCACGTCCGACATGCCTGTGGGCAAACCATGTCTGAGTCACCCCCGCGGTGAACGCGGACCCTCGTGAGGGACCCCTGGTGCACCTCCCTCACACCAGGCCCTGTCCTCGGGGTTCACGTGTTCCTTGCTTTAGTCCTCATGTCGTTCCTGCACGGGAGGTATCCTGATCTGTGTTTTACAAGTGAAGGAATGGCCAGTGAGGGGTGTTATTTGCTCAAAGCCTCCGAGTGAGTGACGGAGCTGGGATCTGACGGCAGACCTTGCGTGCTTTCTGCTCACCCACACCTGTTGACGAGGCATGTGACCACCCCCCGTGCTGGCCACAGGGCTGGCCGTGGGTGAGGGCCGCGCCCCCCGACACCCCTGCTTCCTGAACGGCCCCCTGCGGTTCTGTCATCGTGAGGTTCTCTGAGCTGTTCTGTCTCGGGCTCTGTTGGGCTGGTCTGTGCTGCTTTCTCGTTGTCCTTCGTGATTTTGCAAACTTTGGTCTAATCCCCCTCGACTTTGTTTTTCCAGAATGAGGAGGTCTCAGCTTCTTAGGAATCTCCCCTCATGTCTCAAGTTCTCACTTGCTTCCTGTCTACCTGGTGTGTTTATGTGGGGACGAGTCTCCCCCTTGGAGTAGGGCCACCCCCTCCCCAGATCCTCCCACAGCTGGCATGCACAGGACACCTCCCCGCTGCACAGACACACCACGAGAAGCCCCGTCTCTACTCCCACTCCAGGCCCAGCCGCCCATGCTGAGGTCAGCTGAGCAGCGGCCGCGGATACAGCCCGTCCCAAGCCTGCTGGCTCACTGCATCGTGTCTGTGACAGGAGAGCCTTTCCTGGTGCTGTGACGGAGTGCCGGAGGCATGCAGAGCTGGGCTCCTGGCCTCCTGTGCTAATCACGGGTGCCAGGCCTGGGGACGGCCAGGTTAGTGGCAATGATGGGCATGACCTGCTGGGAGGAGGGGCTCGGGGCCGGGAGGGGTCGCAGGCGGACCGAGGTGGACTTGGTGGCACTGTGCTCTGGCCCAGGCACTCTCTCATCTCCTTGTGGCCTCCCCTTCCTGGTCAGCTCCCTTTCTTCCTCATTTTCCTTCCCCCCTATGTTTTGGGAGTCACCACGGGGATGGGCGTGGGTGGTACCATCCCAGCCCGAGATCAGAGCTCTGGAGATCTCCTGCTTTGGGGCTTCATGCCAGCCTGGGTTTCTTAAAGAGGTCGCAGGCATATTAAAGATCCAAGCCCGGGGCTTCCCTTGTGGCGCAGTGGTTGAGAGTCCGCCTGCCGATGCAGGGGACACGGGTCCGTGCCCCGGTCCGGGAAGATCCCACATGCCTCGGAGTGGCTGGGCCCGTGAGCCATGGCCGCTGAGCCTGCGCGTCTGGAGCCTGTGCTCCGCAACGGGAGAGGCCACAGCAGTGAGAGGCCCGTGTACCGCAAAAAAAAAAAAAAAAAAGATCCAAGGCCGTCTTCGGAGGTGGTGAGGGAGCCTTGGGAACAGCAGAGACCACTTCCGCGACAGGAAGGAAAATCGCACCCTGCGTGCACCTGCTGGGTACGCCTGCTGTCACACAGGCGTCTAGCACCTGAAAAGCAGGGAAGTCGAGTGCTGTGACCTTCCCAGCAATGAGTTGCCCTAGAAACGAGATCCACTTGCATGTGACACTCTCCCCTGGTGTGTGTGAATGTGCCAGAGGGTACGGGAAAGAGGAGGATAGAGTTTTCCAGGTGGTCCATCTTCGCTACTGATGGGGGTGTCTGAGGGGAGGAGGAACTTTTTTCTTTAAAAAAAGTTTATTGCTGATGATAAAATTTGTATGTGGTCATTGGAGAGTATTGGAAAGAATAGAGAGGTAGAAAAGTAGCATAAATTAAAGTTTTAGCTTCATCGTGCTGCCATGCCGAGCTCACCTCTGCTCACCTTTGATGAGTTTCCAGGTGTGTACGTGGGAGGAGAGACTTTTGTTGCCAAGGATGCCTTGAGTTTAAAGGAATAGAAGGACACAAGATAGTGGGTTCCCAGCCCTCCTACTCTGGGCTGCCTGGGGCCTCCCACTTTGACCGTCAGCCCTAGCTGGCTGACCCTGGGAACCGGGCAGCCACTCTGCCCAGGCTTGGGTGCCCCCTGGAAGGAGGACCCTGCTCCTGGGACTTCCTGCAGAGTGGCTGGGACCCCAGTAGCTCGTGGGACAGCCCCTGCACCAAAGCAGAGGCTCCTGGCAGGTGGCCGTGGGGTCTGGTCCCAGACTTCTAGTGGCAGCTGCCGTGTTGGTGAGCTCCGGGTCTCTAGGTGAGTGAGGCTGTCGGATAGTTTTTCACCTGTAGGTTCCGACCCTGGTCCCCGCTCTGCCCTCCAGAGCCTCGTGGGATAAGTCCAGACACCGTGAGCCACGGCAGGGCTGCCCGTACTTCAAACCTGCAGCCGTGCACCTCCCTGCTCCCCCCTCCCCCGTCCCCGCTCCCCCCTCCCCTGCCCCCAGCCCCCTCTAGTTCCCACCCGTTCCTCATGGGCAGCGTGGAGGGAGGCAGAGCCTCTGGCTAGGCTTCCGGGAGCAGGTGAGAGGGGATGGTGATGGCAGCGGGATGGGGAAGCCCATTCCAGGCCAGGGAATGGCACGCAGGAATGTTTATCCGCGGCAGGTGTGTGCACAGGCCCGCGTGAGTGTGAGCTGCTGCCGGGGCCAGAGGACTCCCCGCCCCCTGGGCTCCCTTATATAGCCACCGCCCTGCTCCCAGAGCTCGGGTGGGGATGACCCCCCCGCTGGACACACTCGGGGAGCCTCTGCTGGCTGGGCCCCAGCCAACTCTGAGGATCGTCTTGTCATCACAGCCCGAGTCAGCTGTTGGTTTGGGAAGCCTTCCCTGGTGTTTCACGGTGCACAGCCAGAAATATAACCCTCCTGTTTGCCAGGAGCGCACTGGGTCTTGGCAGGCGTCCTCACGGCCTATTTTAAACTGGAGGGAGCAGTGAGAAGTGCCTCTTGCGCTGAGCCTGGGACCCTTCCCTTCCCTCGCGGGGCTGCTGGGGGCTGGTTGCTTTTCCCTCCTTGGGCCCATGGACACGTGTCCTGGGGGGAGGACACGGGGGTGGGAGGCGGGGCTGTTTCAGGGCCATCTGGAAGAGGGTTTGCACGATTACACGGTGGGTGAGCCCCGGGCCGGCAGCGGGAGTCTGCTTTTTCCGTCCTCCCTCCCTCGGTGGTGCTGGCGCCGTGTTTGAGCAGGCGGCTTGGCCACCCTGTTTTCCTTGCCACCTGGAAAATGGGGACCCACGTGGCTCTGCCCTGCCTCTCAAAGCGTTCCCGTGACCTCAGAGAATTGTTATGAGCTCCTCTGGGATCGGCCGACCCCTGTCCTCCCGCTTCATTTGCCAAAGTCAGTCTCCCCACCAGGCAAAGCCTCTCTCAGTAGACACACGTTTCCAAGAAAACCAAATAAAGAGATGATGGAAACAGGCAGCAAAGGCTGTTCAGCTCCGTAGAAGGCTGCTGGCGGCCCAGTGAATGAAATAATCACCAGCACCTCGTGAGGGACCCAACGTGGCCTGTGCTTCGCATCCTGGGTTCTGGGTCTGGCTTGCTGAGCCTGTCACAGGGCAAGTTCCTCAGCCTCTCTGAGCCTCGGTTTCTCATCGGTAAAGGGGTGATGATGATGTCCACCTCGTAGGTGTAGTGGACATGCACCAAGATGATGGTCTGTAGGGCGGGTGCGTGCTGCAAGTCAGTGCTGAATGGCTCGGCCTCTGCAGTGGCCGCTGCTGTGACCTTCCCAGAACCCCATCACAGACAGAGGGTACCTGCCGTGATGCCGATCGGCCCAGGACCAGCTTCGGCGGGAAACTAGTCCCTCCGCATCAGGGTCCACAGCGTGCTAGGCAGGGGTCGGATGGAGTCTGGTGACTGCCCCCAGGAGCCCTGCCTTAGGGGGTGGGATGCCAGGGTGGTGGTGACAGGGTGTTCATTCTCCAGGGGATGTGGGGAAGGGGTCACAGCATGTCTGGCCTCAAGGGGCAGCATGTCCCTGGGGATATTTCTTTCTTTTTTTACAAAATAAATTCATTTATTTATTTATTTTTGGCTGCGTTGGGTCTTCGTTGCTGCGCACAGGCTTTCTCTAGTTGCAGTGAGTGGGGGTTACTGTTTGTTGCAGTGCGCGGGCTTCTCATTGCGGTGGCTTCTCTTGTTGCGGAGCACAGGCTCTAGGCACGCGGGCTTCAGTAGCTGTGGCGCGTGGGCTCAGTAGTTGTGGCTCGTGGGCTCTAGAGTGCAGGCTCAGTAGTTGTGGCCCACGGGCATTGTTGCTCCGCAGCATGTGGGATCTTCCCGGACCAGGGCTCGAACCCGTGTCCCCTGCATTGGCAGGCGGATTCTTAACCACTGTGCCACCAGGAAAGTCCCTCCCTGGGGATATATCTGTCCGCTGGGCCTCAGCCCAGCAGAGCCCACTCCTGGCTGGGAAGCTGGCTGGTTACAGCTCCGGAGATTCTGATGCTCAGCAGGTCTGGGGTGGGGGCCTGGGCAGCTGCAATGCCAAAGTCCTTCCCGGTGATTCTGACATCCAGCAGGGGAGTGGGGTAAGGGCTGTGGAGGCAGACAGAGCTGGGCACTCATCCTGGCCCTGCTGCTTAGTCTCGGACAACAGTGCCCACCTTCTTGGACTGGTGTGAGGTTACATGGAACAGTGGGTCTGGAACACCCGGCCCAGAGCCTAGTGCACAGGCCCCACTCCCTGTGTGGTGGCAGTGACAGTGAACTTGGAAACACCGGCTGGGCGGGGGCCCCTCCTCTGTTGGGCCAGGGGCTGGCTGCCTTCAGGGTCTCAAGCTTCTTCTCCAGACCTTTTCCGGGCTTGAGGGCCGTCTTCCTTGCCCTCACCCCTCCCCTCCCCACATCCCCAGATTGGAGGCCTAAATGCAGGAGTGGTTGTTCCCGTTTTAGAGGCTGCGGGGAGAACCGTCTGCAGGTCCGTGGAGAACTGGACATTGGTGCTTGGCTTGGGCTGCCCCTGGGTCAGGTTCGCAGGCGCCTCCTAACCCAGCCTGGGCCCGAGTTCCAGGCCCCAGACCAGTGCTCAGGGCATTTCTCCATAAAGAGGACGAAGGTGAAGGACTTGGGTCTGTCTTGTCCATCCTGATGATGGTGGTGGCACTGTCCAGCGCCTGTAGAACACTCACTCAGTGCCAGGCACTGTTTCAGGCGCTTTTCGTACTTGAACTTATTTTAGCTTCATGACAGCTCCGAAGGAGGTACTATTCGTAAACCCATTTCACGGATATGGAAGATGAGTCACAGATGGACCACGTGTTGCTAAGCGCTGTGTTTTCCGGCATGCCGTCCCCTAATCCTGTCCTTTTAATATTGATTCCGAATCGGTTTCCATTAATAGCTCATCAATGGCGACAAGCACGTAGCGCACATTTTCCCGTGGACACTTCCCTCTGTGGTCTGTAGCTGCCGTGCAGGGTGGATGCTCCGTGCACACGTGTGTTGACTGTCGGGTGTATTTATTTGTTGGTTTCCAGGGGACGGGAGAGGCTGGACAGAGGGCAGCAGATGCACCATTGCCGGGAGAGCTGCTCTGACACCAGCCTGCCCGCCATGTGGGCTTCCTGCTGCGGTCACCAGCTCCCCTCTGCCCCCCAGAGCCCAGAATAGCAGTCTGTGGTCAAGAGGGGCAATGGGGAGCAGGGCGCATGGCTGGGCTGCAGGGCTGGTGGGTGCAGGATGGTCAACCTTGAGGCTCGCGGCCTGGCCCTGTCTGTCCCGCCAGCTCCAGGCTTTATATAGCGAAGCTGCGCTAGGTGAGCCCTGCAAGTGTGTGTGTGGCCCTCATCTGACTGCGGCATGTGGACCCTTCACCGGGGTGGCCTGAGGAGACGTGGCCCCCGGGCTGACCTGGGTTTGAGTCTCAGCAGCAGCTGACGGGCTCTGCCCACAGCCACATCGCGTAATGGGAGCAGTCCGCCAGGGAGCTGAAAAAGGAAACGGGCCGTGCCCAACCCAGCTATTATTAAACTTTTCTCTAGCACTTTCTCCCCACTCAGCCCTTTGCCACCGTACTTGAGAGATTGTCCCTGTGCCACCCCAAAGGCATGTGGCCGCTGTGACCTGTATAGGGAGGATGGCAGGGGGGCCTGTTTTAGTGGCGTGGAGCTGCCAGCGGGATTCCTGCCACCTTCAGTGGTAGAAGAATGCCTGGCTTTCAGAAAGGACTTCTTGGGACATCTCACCTGTAGCCCAGAAGCCAGAGAGCCTTTCTCTTTGGGTGACCCTTAGAATGAAGCAGCATCTTTTAGATGAAGTCCTTGTGCAAACAAGTAAACGGACTTTCGACCGTATGGCAGTGCTGGGAAGGGTTGGCATCTCTCAGGTCCGGAGATGAGCCTGTGGTTCAGGCCTCTCCTTTGTGGGAACAGAGCCGGACCCCCTTCGTGTCTCTGAGGGACAGACACCTGCTTTTGTTAGCGTCCTTGAGTGGAAGAGCCTTTCTTTTGCTAGTTACATCCTTGTAGGGCTGTTTGCTGTCACCTACCATTTTTTTTTCTTTAAAAGAGTTTTTTTTTTTTTTCCTTAAGAGCACTTTTAGGTTTACAACAAAATTGAGAGGAAGGTACAGGAGACGTCCCGTACACCCCACACATGGACAGCCTCCCCCATTATCAACATCCCCACCAGATGCAACACTAGTTACCAAGGATGAACCTACATCGACAAGTCATGGTCACCCAAAGTCTGTAGTTTACATGAGGCTTCACTCTTGGAGGTGTACATCCTATGGATTTGGCAAACGTATAAGGACCTGTTCCCACCAGTATAGTATCATACAGGGTATTTTCACTGCCCTAAGAATCCTCCAGGCTCTACCTTTTTACCTCCACAAACCCGGGCACCCAGTGATTAATGTTCTGTCTCCATCGTTTTGCCTTTTTTGGAATGTTATATCGTTGGAATCCTACAGTGTGTCGCCTTTTCAGGTGGGTTTCTTTCACTTAGTAATATGCGTGGAAGGTCCATCCATGTCTTTTCATGGCGTGACGGCTCATTTCTGTTCAGCACAGAATACTGTTCCGCCGTCTGGATGGACCACAGAATGATGAAGGGATGAGGAAGAGGGAGGGGCCCCGGGGGAGCCAGCAGCTGGAGGGGCCTGGGCGGTGAGCTGGGGAGAGCCGCATCTGGTGCTCAGCCTGGAGTCTGCACAAGGAAGTACAGGGGCCTGGCAGAGGTGCACTCGGCCCGTGCAGCAGAGGAGACAGGGCAGGGCGGCTCGGAGCCTGGGAGGAGCGCCTCCTGCAGGGCCCTGGGCGGCAGCGACCTGGGGGCCGAGTCTCGGTGCCTCGCTGTGACGGGAGGTGTCTGGTTCCTCCCAGAAGGCGAGCGGGTTATAAATAGCAGATGACAGGCTGTGGGGAGAGCTGCCTCTAGCGTAATCGCCGATTTTGAGAGTGCCCTGGCGAGGGTGGGAGGATGGCTGAGGTCAAGTTTGGCCCTGCTGGCCGATTGGCATTTCTTGAGCTGGGTGCTAATCCCTTCAGGAGGTCAGATAAGCTCCACGGCGGCGCCTGCTTAAGGCGCCAGGTTTGAGGCCAGGTTAACTCTTTTGGGGGGACTGCAGGAGACCCCCAAAGTTGTGGCGACTCCACATTGTCCAAAACAGAGCCGGAGCCGTCGTGGAGCTGGACTTCAAGAGGGTCCATCCAGGGGAGGGCCAGTGCCTGAAGTGCAAAGTGGACTCTGCTGTGTGACTGTCTTTCTGACGAGGCTGTCCTGTGGGAGGATGTCCTGGGGCAGCCCTGTGGCACAGAGACGGTGCACTTCCCCCTGGGAAGTAGCTCAGGCCCAGGGACCTGCCTTGCTGAGTATCGGGGTGAGTGGGTAGCACCACTGAAGGTCAGGGGTTCCCCCTCCTGGTCCTGTCACCTCCCCCCACGGCCTGATGTGGTAGGACCCACTTTCCAATGCCTCACATAAGAGCAGGAAGCTCTCCCACTACAGTTCTAGGCTTTGGGGGTTTCCTGCCCCCACCCCGTCTGCTGCAGGCGTTAACCCTCACCCTTCTGCAGAGAGAGGGTAGGTTTGTAACCTGCCTGCCCCTCCGGGGTCTGTGGGGGCGGCGGGTGGGCAGTTCTCGGCCGCCAGCCTCGTGGGAGGTGTGCACTGCTTCCCCCGCAAGTGCCGCTTCCAGCCTGGATTTCTCCTCCAGCCTGACCCCTTCCTCCCGGGGCTGGGGGTCCCGCTCCATCTCCTGCTGCTGTGGATGGGCCATGCTTCTGAGCTCGGAACCTCCTCTTTCCAGGACCGTGAAACTGGTCCCCGTGGAGTGTCGCACCCCCCATGGGCCGCCCTCTGCTTTATGGCCCCTGTTGCTCTGCGCTCACCCCCGTCACAGCCGAGGCGTCCGAGAACAACGGCGCTCGCTGCTTGTTCCATCTCAGCTCACCCAGCCGAAGCCTGCAGAGGCGCCACGGGAATAGATTACCCCAGCGAGCTCTCCGGGCCCCTCTGCTGTGGCCCCGGCCCCCCTCTCGCCAGCATCTCAGCGGGGATTCTGGAACCTCCCGCCTCTGTCGTCCTCCACATGTCCCTTCCGCCTGGGGCGACATCTTCTCTCTAACTGGCCGCTGCGTGTGCCAGGTCGGGAACTTCGCGCAGAGCGCTGATGCCGCAGGGGCGCAGACGTGGAGAGGACAGGCCTTCATCCCTCGGATTCTTCATGCTCTTTGTCAGAGAACCATGCCCTGTGGGAGGAGCCCTTAGCTGCCCTTGCAGGGTGAGCTAGGAGAAGGAGGGCCCTCCTTTCACGAACAGGGGATATTTGGATGACGACGAAGCTGGCCTCTCCGTTTTGCCGGAGACAGATGGTTCCCAGCAGGCACGCTGGGCGGGGAGCCGCGGCCGGCTCCTGAGGAACTTGACCGCCAGGCCAGGGGGCGTGGGCTCCTCGCAGGGCAGGGAGGAGAGGGGTGCTGGGGTGCTGCTGACTAGCTGAGTGTTGAGCCCCCCGCAGGCAGGCTTGCTCTGTCCCGGGCTGAATCTGCACCCTGGTGGTCCAGCCCACGGGCTTTGGGGGTTCAGCAAAGGAGAGCCTTGGCAGGATGCGTTTTGGGTCTGAGTGCTATGGGCCTGAGACGTGTTCTCCCATCCATGGGTATATTCCGGGGCTCGAAATCTCCCTGGTGTCCTGTCCGCTGGGATGGGGGAGGAGAGCACAGGCCCTTGACTTCTGAAGGAGGGACTCCACTGTGAGCATCTCTGGCCTGGGCCGTGTGGCTTGTCTCCTTCAGGGAGCGGCTAAAGGCAGAGGGAGCCTTCCCCCTTCCCTGGGTTTGGAGCTGCTCTTTGGCATTTGATACCAAGACGTCAGGTGAGCTGGTTCTTTTTCTCGTCTCCCCCTCCCATCAAGGCTGCAAGGAGCTGGGGGTGAACCAAGCGGTATTGAACGGCACCGGGCCATGTCCCCGCCCCCCGCCCAGCCCCACCACTGTACCTGCTCCCAGGGTCTTGGCCCCAAGCCACGGTCAAAAATGATGGCTTGGTTGGGAGCAGACGTTCCTTGCTGATGCCCAACAGAGATTCACTGGAATTGAATGCACGTGCCAGCGTGTCCGTGATCTTAGCAGACAGCATGGTGTATGCCCAGCTTCACCATGGCCCCCCTCACTGCCCCTTGTCCCTTAGGTGAGACCCTGAGATGAGGTGGCTGATACATGAGTGGTGGTGACACCGGGCAGCCTGGCATCTGGGAAGCAGGAGGACGACCTCATTTAATTAGAAAGAGTGTGTGGCCTGAGCCCCCAGCATCCTTGGAAAAAAAGACTTTTTTCTGTGAGCACCACTCTGTACCAGGCACCGTGCTTATGCAACCTTGTGAGTTTGGTGGTGTTGTCTCCGTCTTGTAAATGAGGAATTAAGGCCCAGAGAGGTCAAGTTGCTTTTCTAACGTTGCACAGCAGGGGCAGGGAATTGAACTCCCTCGAGTCCATGAACTTCATAGCCCGTGCTCCTTCTTGTTCTTTTTCACCAGAGCTTTTCACATCCTGCAGCATTTTCTCTGTGCTGAGCTCAACCACCCTTCTGCCACTCCCAGGCTCTCGGTGACGCCCGAGAAGTTTACTCCACGTATGCTGAAGGCGTACGTTCCCCAGGACAGGAGGTTCCCGAGTCCTGGTCTCCCCCCTCTCTCTGTTCCTCCCTCCACAGAGATTCATTGAGCCTTTACCATGAACCTGGCACCCGAGGGACACACAAGGGACAAGTCAGGGATCTCTGACCTCATGGAGCTCACATTCTAGCAGGGAAGATGGACAAGAGTAAATAAACACTTAAAGTCATAATAGGTTTTCATACAAGATGGGGAGCAAAGGAAGCTTAAAGGAGAAGAATGAAACCACGAGTCTCTAAGGAAGAACATTCTGGACAAGGGACACCCGAGTGTGGAATAACATGGTGTGCCTGGGAGCTAGCAGAGGCCGGTGAACGGGACCAGGGCACGGAGGAGGTGGGCAAGGCAGAGGCTGGATCGTGTAGGGTTCCGGGGAACACGGGGGGGGATTTGGGATTTGTTCTGCATACGAGGGGAACCTCTGGAAATTTGCTGCTCTGTGGAGAGTGAGGAGTGGAGGGGCAGGTGTGGCAGCTGGGAAAACAGAAAATGATCGCAGAAGTTCAAGGAGGAGGCTGGGGTAGCAGTGGAGTCGGGGAGAGATGGGTGGGCTGGGGTCAAAAATCGGAGGTAGAACCGGCAGGAGTTGCTGGTGACGGGTTCCCCGTGGCTTGCGCATCAAGCTTCCCGTGTGACCCTGTTAAGCTTGAGTTGCCTGGAAGGCGTCCGAGGGGAGGTCACGGTCGGCACGTGGGTGCGCAAGTCTGAGCCCAGGGAGGGGCCGCTCACTTCTGCCTGGCAGTAGTCAGGTGGAGCAGTCCCTCAGGACACTTTGAGAGCCTGTGGGGGGCCCAGCTCTGCGGGGTGTGGTTCCTGGCGTAGTGTGTGCTTAATAATGGCCTTTGGAAACGAAGCAAGTTGACGGCATGACTGAGTCACACAGAGGAAGCGGGGATGGGGATGCAGCTGCGTCAGATACAACAGCATTTCTGTACCACCGAGGGGTTTGCGTATACTTGGTATTCACGGAAAGGCTTGACCCTCGTGGTCTTTGACAGTGTAAGGGCAGGTACCCTTTCCCCCAGGGGACCAGCTGGGGGCTGCACAGTTGTACCGTCTCAGTCCCATGCTGCCGGGAGCTTGCCTTTGTGAAAACTTGAAAAATACCTCTTGGGAGCCTACTATATGCGAGGCACTGTAGGAGATGCCAAATAAGAGCCGACTTAGGCACAACCAACAAGGAATGAACCTTGTAGGGCGAAGGGTGTTGGGTGCTGGGAGGGAAGTGGGAGGTGCTTCTAGCGCACAGAGGGGGCATGGGGAGGGTGGAGCTCATGGGCCCTTCCAGGGAAGGATGGCACTGCTGACTGGTTGGGGTGCAGGAGGGGCAGGGCTGGCGGGGAAGAGCCGGCAGGGAGGCGCACAGGCAAAGGCTTGGGGTGCATTACAGAGGGACCAGTGCCCTGGACTGTGGGGATACTGGCAGGCTAATAATGAAAAGATGAGCCTGCAGGAGGTCTCAAATGGACGCCGTGCTGAGAAGCGTCAGCCGCATCCTGCAGGCTGCCGGAGCCCTCCGGGGCCTGGAAGGTGAGGCGTGATGTACCCCAGGTGGAGTGTTCAGATGGCGGTGGTGACGGCGGGGGGAGGTGGGGTGACCAACAGGGGTGCTTCTCAGTGTTCTGGCCGAAGGGATGAGACCAGGACCTGGGCCGTGGGAGTGGAGAGGACCAGGTGGATGCAGGAGAGTTGCAGGGGTGTGGCTGGAGGATTTGGAATGGGCGAGATGCAGAAGGGTAACAGCGGTGGTGCCCATCGTTTATGATATTACGCCGTGTTCTTGTTCTCAGGGCTTTAGAAGTTTTCTCCTTTTTTTTTTGTGGGGGGGGGCGCGGTACACGGGCCTCTCACTGTTGGGGCCTCTCCCGTTGGGGAGCACAGGCTCCGACGCGCAGGCTCAGCGGCCATGGCTCACGGGCCCAGCCGCCCTGTGGCATGTGGGATCTTCCCGGACCGGGGCACGAACCTGTGTCCTCTGCATCGGCAGGCGGACTCTCAACCACTGCGCCACCAGGGAAGCCCAGTTTTCTCCTTTTTAATCTCCACAACAAACCTTGTAGGTACTACATGTAGTTTGGCGGAGTTAGCATTATTATCCCCATTTTACAGATGAGGAATCAGAGTCACAGAGGTCAACTGGCATGAGGCTACATTGGGGAAGCGGCAGAGCTGGGATTCAGAACCCAGGCCTTCACTCCAGAGCCTGTGCTCTTAACTGCTGGCCCCAGATCCAAGTTTTGATTCCTGGATGGAGGAAGAGATGGGGACACGGGTGGAGGGGCATGTTTTCCAGAGACTGGGACAGACACCCTGATTCAGAAGACGTCATTCAGAGAGCATACGACACCACGGAGATGAAATATTGACGGTCGGGGCAAGCAAACGGCCCCGGGCCCTTTGCGACCCGAGAGGCAGTGCGGTACCTGCACGGTCAGTGTGACCCCCATCCTGATGCAGGCGGCAGGGTCCTCCCCCAAGTCCTGTGTGTCCATAGCATCAGGCCCACAGGCGGATGACACGTGGTTCTGCAGGCCTGTCGTGCCCCTTCCCCAGCACTCGTCCCCGCTTTTCTGGGCCTCGGTGACCCGCTTTCTGTAGGACTGCCTTAGGTTTTCTTGTGCAAAAGAAGTCAGAGTTTTCCTGAGATGAAGCCAGGCTCTGGCTCCCCTGAGCAGCTGGTACCATGAACCTGGAAGCTTCCATCTCCAAGGAAAATCTTTTTTTTTTTTTCTTTTTGGTAACATCTACTTCCCGAGATGCAAACCTGCCACGTGGACGGGAGTGGCCCCTCTCCATGGTAATTTGACGGTGTCTGTTTAGTGGGTGCCCTGGAGGCAGCACCCTAAAATCTCCCCACTTACAATGTTATTTCTTCTATTTCTTCTGACTCCCGGGTCAGCCTGCATCTCAAAAAACACTCTTTTGAGAGCTTCGGGGAAACGTGGAGCCACAAAATGCAAGCGTCTGCATTGTGCTGGGTCCTCATCCGTCTCCGGCTACTGCTCGTTTTTTTCTGTCGAATAAGCAAAAGCCAGAGCACATTTATTCCCGGGGATGGGGTCTCGTGTGAAAATGCGTGGTAATTGTTTCCTTTTGCTATTGTCAATATGTTTCTGTTCCGTTCATTGAACTTTGTGCTCGGCTCCCACCATCTCACATGTCAACATCTAAGTTATTTTTCTGTTTGCTGTTTATGAAGTGGCATCCTTTCCCCTCCAGGTCTTGATGCGGGGAGCGTTTGTGCGCCCGCTCTTGCGTGCGCGCGCGCCTGTGTGTGTGTGTATGTGCGCGCGCGCTGCAGAAGAGAGGGCTGGGAGGAGAGACGGAGGGCCGTTTGGGATCTGCTTGGAGGGAGGCTTCCCCGCTGCCTGGACTTGGTCAAAGAACTCACACTCCTCTACTTCCGCTTTTGGGAAGTGCCCGGACTCAGAAGTGATCGATTCTAGTGTACATCCAGGGTGGGGTATAATTAGCCGTCTCGATTTCACGTCGTTATGGCCTGAAGCCCTGCCAGCCTCTCCTGCGGTGTGTGTATGTTTAAGTGGTCAGCTCCTGTCTTGGCGTCAGCCTGGGGTTTGGGTCACGGGGGCGGTAAGTCACACAGCACTTCTCAGGTCCGGTGCAGTGCTGACACTTTTCCTTCCTGCTGCCTTCCCCGAGGGACAGGGGCTCACCCTGGGGAGGCGGGGGGGGGGGGTTCCAGCCTCCCAGCTCCGGGGCAGATCGTTCAACCTCAGAGACGTCACCTCATCACCTAACAGTGGATGTAGCCATCTTCCTTGTTGCTCAGCCAGGCTGAGGGGAGAGCAGAGGTGAGAGCCCAGGACCTCAGGGCTGAGGAGTTGGGATGTTGTGAGGTTTGGCCTTTTCTCTGGAAGGTGGGGGCCGAGGCTCAGACGAGGGAGAGGTTTGCCGGGGGTTGCAGCCGCTGGCGGCGCGTGGCCAGTGCGCTGTGCCGTTTGGGGTTCACCCTGCCACTCTGCCCGAGGGCTCACCTGTCCGTTAGGTCCTGAACATATGTGGTGCCGCGCCTCCCCACGTGTGGTGCTGGATGGACAGGTGGCCCTTCTCCTGCCATATGCTCTGGCCTGTTTTGGTGTCATGGCGCCAGGGCCAGGGAGGCGCTCTGTCGCGGAGCTGGGCACTCGCCTTGCTTCCACGTCCCCGCGCTCCTCCCTCCCTGTGCTTGCTCCGTCCATACCTGGCCCAACGCTCAGCTTGATGCCAGGGATGCACACGGAGAGGTATGAGGGGAGGCGCCCCGCCCCGCCCCGCCCCGCCCCGCCCCCGGGCGGCCATTGCGCTGGAGCATCACCGGCCAGGGCAGCGCTGGCGGGTGGGAGAAGGGTCCAGGGCTGGTGAGTGGTCAGACGGTCAGAGCCGCTGCAGAGTGTTAGGTGGGGGTCAGGGCGGGGCTGGCCAGCCTGGAGGAGGAGGTGGGCGTCAGCGGGGACCCGAGGGCCCTGGGTGGGACTGAGAATGGTGCACAGGGGGAAGAGGAAGGTTTCTTGGGTGGGTGGGGTGCTGTGAGACAGGCATGGAGGCGGTGGTGTGGAAGGTGCAGTGAGGGACCCGAGGGCTCCCGCCGAGGAGTGGGGAGGCTCTGGCCAAACACGTTTGATTTTCGGGGCTGGGTCTCAGTGTCAGTGATTGGGCGGCACGTGTCTGATTAGATTTAGCTCGTCGGACACAGCGATCGCGATCATTATTTTGGCTCAGAGCATTGCTGAGAACCTGACTCTACCTGTCACTGCCGCCTGCTCACCTGCCGGAGGATGGAAGGGACCGGAGGGAGGCGGGGGACTTCCCGAGGCTCCCGTCGCCAGGAGCCCGGTGGAAGGGGGCCCTTGGGATCCAAGGACAGGAGGCAGGGAGCCCAGTCCTGCTTTGGATTCACTCCGACCCCTTCTGGGTCACAGAGCCACTTCCCGCCCGCCGCCGCCTGCCTGCCTCGGCCCACCTCCTCTCGAGCTGGCTTTCCGCTTATCTTAATTTATTGATGAAAACTTGTTTTACGGTCCAGAGCACAGACGGCAGCAGCTCCCTGCCAAAAGAAAGCATGCTCGCCAATCGGGAAAGCGAGCTGCCTCCGGGAGATGGGTGGCTGGGGAAGGGAGGGTGGGGCGGCAGAGTGACGGACGCGCATCCGGCCTGACTGTGCGGCGGCCTGGATGGGTGGGGGGGCCCCGCGGGGCTGGGGGCTGGGAGCTGGGGGCGCGGGGCTGCCGCCTCGGCGGGAACCCTGGCTAACAGCCGCTCTGCCGGGTCTTAGCAGTCAGGATGAATGAGGACCGCAGGCCATAAGTACTAATAATGACCCTCGTTTATAGCTTTGTAAAGGCGCTACGCTGGGAAGTTTATTTTCGTGCATCTCATTCAGTCCCAACTACAACTCTGTGTAGTAGGAACCATGAATTCCCCATTTAAAAAGCAAGCCCTGGAAAGTCGTTTTCTGAGATTCCCACCCCCCCCCCGCTGGTACATGAGGGCTCCGTGAACTTGAACCAAGGCCAGAGCCGTCTGTAGCCCCGACCCAGACCTCCCACTGGCCCTGTGCTCTTCCGCGTCGTGGCTGCCTGTCTGGCTGGTCTTGCTGGTCCAGCTGGGTGTCCTGCTCCTGGGTGGCCGTGGTCAGCAGGGTGCCCGGCTCAGGGCAGGTACTGAGGCCCCTGCGGAGGGACTGGGCTGAGGGGCGTCAGGAGTGGGGGTCAGGCCTCCCTGTCGCTCCTTTCTAAAGACAGGAAGTTCTCCGAGTCACTTCTGAGCGTTCCTCTGAAGCTCCGTTTCCTGGTGGGTCAGAAGTGGATGTCCCCATGAGGCTGCTGACCACGCCGGGCGGGGACGGGCCTTCAAAAGATGGGGCCTGGGCCCCCGCGAGCTGCAGCGGCCTCATCTGCAACGTGGGGTAGTGAGTCCAGGGGTCTGTGGGGAGCGTGCGGAGTGGCGTGTGTGAAAGCCCCCTCCAGAAAAACGCAGCACGGGGGTGGGAGGGCGGGGAATCGTTTCCACCAGCTCCTCTGGTTGTGGACATAGAGGCACAGTAAGAAGGTCCACCGAGCCCCAAAGTATTTATTTTGTTCCTTCTTCATGCAGAGGTATGGCCATCAATTTTCGCAACTCTGGTGAAATCAGCAAAGTGGGCAGTGCAGGTTGGCTGGACGTCTGCCCCCAACACATGTGCACTCCGTGCACCCCTCCCTGCGGGGGGCACCCCTAACGATTGTTCCTCGCCTCTACCCGCCCAGCCGGCACGCAGGACAGACCACCTGCCGCTCCTTCCAGCTGCGCCTGCTGGGGTGTGTCCCGGACCCCTGCACTTCTCCCCGCCTCCCTTGACTCAGACTGGGCTACAGTGGAGAATGTTAATAAAATGAAGTTTGGGGTTTTTGTTTGTTTGTTTGTCTGAGGCATACAGAGGCTTCAGTCAAAGGATTGGAGTTGCATCAGACTGGATTAAAATCCAGCTCAGATGAGATACTTAACCTCTGATCCTTGGTTCTCATTTGCAAAGTTTGGGGAAACAGTAGGAACTACCTTGTCTGTTTTTTTTAAATTATTAAAAAATTTTTTATTGTAGTATAGTTGCTTTACAATGTTGTGTTAGTTTCTGCTGTACAGCAAAGTGAATCAGTTATACGAGTATATATATGTAGACCCCCTCTTTTTTAGATTTCCTTCCCATTTAGGTCACACAGAGCACTGAGTGGAGTTCCCTGTGCTCTACAGTAGGTTCTCATTAGTTATCTATTTTATACATAGTATCAATAGTGTGTATATATCAATCCCAGTCTCCCAGTTTATCCCACCTTAGTATCCATAAGTTTGTTCTCTACATCTGTGTCTCTATTTCTGCTTTGCAAATAAGTTCATCTGTACCATTTTTCTAGATTCCACATATAAACGATATTATACGATATTTGTTTTTCTCTTTCTGACTTACTTCACTCTGTATGACAGTCTCTGGGTCTATCCACGTCTCTGCAAATGGCACTATTTCATTCCTTTTTATGTCTGAATAATATTCCATTGTATATATGTACCACATCTTCTTTATCCATTCATCTGTTGATGGACGTTTAGCTTGCTTCCGTGTCCTGGCTCTTGTAAATAGTGCTGCAATGAACACTGGGGTGCATGTGTCTTTTGGAGTTATGGTTTTCTCCGGGTATATGCCCAGGAGTGGATTGCTGGGTCATATGGTAGTTCTGTTTTTAGTTTTTTAAGGAACCTCCATACTGTTCTCCATAGTGGCCGTACTGATTTACATTCCCACCAACAGTAGGAGGGTTCCCTTTTCTCCACACCCTCTCCAGCTTTTACCGTTTGTAGATACCTTGTCTGGCTTTTGTGGAAAGGGGTTGACACAGTTCCCGGCGTGGATTAGCGGTCAGGAGATGCTAGCTTCCTCATCCGTGTTCTCAGTATCATCATTGTCATCGTCACCACCCTTGTCACCACCATCACTGTCACCATCCCTGCATTTTTCCCCACCCTCTTAGTCTACAGGTGGGTCCCAGGCACGCTGTACGCAGCGGCTGGCCTTCCCCTCTCCAAGCATGGACATGTCCAGGGACTCCTTTCTGATGTATTTGGGACGCCCTAGGTCTAAGCAGTGGGGTCTGGTGGGTCAGAACATGGTTTCCAGAGGCAGATTTCCTGGGTTCCTTCACCACCTAACCTCTCTGTGCCCTCACCCTTCCAGGTGTAGGACGGGAGGACGAATGACCTCCCCCTGTCCCCACCATTGGGTTGGGAGGATTAAGTGAGGCAGGTGCGGCCAAGCACTCAGAACCACGGGCACATGGTTGGGGTCCCTGGCAACACGGCTTCGGGGGGGTAGTGAAGACAGGGAAGGTGCCGGGTGGGTGAGGACAGGGCGTGAAGCTCCTCCCTGAATGAGCTCCGTGACCTTGGGCGCGCTCGCCTGCCAGGCCGTGGCCTGGCTGCTTTCAGCGAGTGACCTGATGGCAGTGGGCACATCAAGGAGTAGAAGGCGGGCCAGGGCCTCCTGTTCTGCCAGATGACAGCGTCGGCCCAGGGCCGGGGCGAGGAGGGGGTCTCAGGCTGACACGTGAAGTTGGTGCAGAGACCATCTCTGGCAGAGGAACCTGAACTTAACCAGCCCGTGTCCCCCACAGAACATGTCAGAAATGTCAAATTCCGACGTGGGTGGACACGGCTCCCGGCTGGCAGTATAAACAATCCGGCTCTGAGCAGAGCATCCCCGGAGAGAGGACCAATCGTGTCGGCTGCGTCCGAGGCTTACAGCCGAAGTGTGTGTGGGCGGCTGTCCTGGGGCCAGAGCTGGAGCTGGTTGTCCACCACGATCCTTCCCAATATCTACACATGTAATCAGGGAGTGTTATTTGCTGAGCTCAAGCCAGGGAAGACTGTGCCCTTTACATTATGAAAGGGCCTCCGTTCTGTGACAGGCTGAATGGAGGCAGCCCTGACGAATGAGAGGCACCCAGAAGTGGACATATTTTCATGGCGTGACTCTTCTTCCTCTCTAGGGGGGCTGGGGGCACCTTTCCTCAAACAGGGAGAATGATCCCCACCCCCTCCCCATTCTGCAAGGTGAGTTATAGTCTCCCAGATCATTTGAGCTCTTTGCCAGAAAGATGTGATGTGAATTCAAGGTAGCCCCTGCATTTTCCAAGGAGTCTGAATAATAGCACAGTACCTTGTACCATATTTATATTCCGAGGAACACAAAGGGCTCGGCAGGCATAAGCCTATCCATCCTCTGTGTCCCCGAGTGCTGGGGAGGTGTTTTTTTCTCCCTCGGTCTTTCAGCGGAGAGACGTCTCAGAAAGGCGGCTGGACCATTACTGTCCCCTGGGGCTCCATGTCCAGAGATGCGGGCTGTGGACGGTTCTGCTTTCTCAGGGAAGCCCAGGTGGCCCCAGTTTCAACATGAACCTTGAAGATAGGTTTCTGAAACCCATCCCTGACTCCCAAGGCAGCCCCAGCTTCATGTTTTATTCTGTGCTTCGATGCCGTCAAGAGTGCCTTTCTCCCCAGAGGCACAAAGTAAAACAAATGCAGGAAGGGAAAAAATATGCCTGTGGTGGGGAAATCCTTTCTCCAGACTCCTCTGACAAGTATTTTGAGTCCTTGGCGCTTTTCCCTCCCAGCTTACCGTGACCTTGGGAGTCCAGACAGTGCCTCTTGCTGTGGCCCAGGCTATCTCCCCGTGGCTCCCTCCCGGCTCCAGAGCCATGGCGCTTGGGGCGCAGGTGATGAGGGCTCCGTGCACACCCCTGCCCCAGCACAGGGCATCCATTCTTGCACTAGCACCTGCCCAAGAGTTGCTGGTCTTGGGTGGCCCGATGCGCCAAGCTGTGTCCTGTGGAGTGCTGACAAGTTCTGGAGTTTGGGGTCACCTTCCCCGACTCTCCCAGCGAAGGGCAGTCCTCCCACTGGCTCAGGGAACGGAAGCGTCCAGTGGAGCCAGGACAACCGACTGCCTCCTCCATCTGAGAAGCTCTTCCCGAGCCTGCCCCCTGCTGTTTTAGCCCATCTCCTCTCCTTTATAGAGCAGGGGTGGAACACAGCTGTGTGCTCTCCCGAGGGGAGCAGAACCCCGCCATCCAGGGGCTCCATCCTCGTGGGGCGAGCTTGGGAACCCTGGGTTACAATGCTCCCCTCGTGTCCCTTCTCCCCTGCAGCCACCCCACCCCACCCCACCCCAGCTTGAAAAAGAAGCACGTGCAGCTCTGCCAGCCTGGTGGGCCTGCCCTGGAAGGGCCGCCACTTAGCCTGGGTCAGTGTGGACAGACTGATGAGTGGCCACGCCCCCTTTACAAGGCTGGCAGGCGCTTTGTAGCACCCGCTGCTCCTTGGCGTCCTGACCACACATCAGCCTGTGGTCCATCTGGGCCTGTTCCTTGGGCCCCCTTGGGGGCTCTGAGCTGCTTCCCACCTCCTTTTCTTTCCGTCTCCCCACCGAGTGAGCAGGCCTGTGGCCAGTCCGAGACTGAGGTGCCGTGGCTGGCACCCGAGAAGGTCGATTTGGGCCCCGCTGTCCGATTTGAGGAGCCCAGATGGCCTGGGAACTGGGGCGCAGGTGCAGGTAGGGGAGGTGAGCCCTGTTGCCCTGGAAGCCTTTCTCCCAGACATTAAAAGGGCCGTGTTGGGAGAGCCCAAGGTAGACCCCCTTCCCCAGTTCTAGTCCTTGCCCTTTGCTCCCTGGGCCTCAGCTGTCGTGGAGACTGGGCCTGCTGTTGGCACCCCTGCCCTGGCCTTTGAGGCCCAGGGACAGACACAGGGCTTGCCACCCTGCAGTCCCACAGATGCCTTGGCTGGTGTGAGCCCCTAGGCAGGGCAGGTGCCCTCCGTACTGAGGCCAGGCCAGGAAGCCCAAACAGGTGGGCAGTGCTTCAGCAAAGCCAGTCTCCTCCCTTGCCTCCAGTGGGGTCAGAGGATGCCAGGCCCTTTGTGCAGCCAGCTTGGGGCCAAGGCTGCGGTACCTGCATTTACCCCTAACCAGGACCCTAACTGACTGGAGGATGGAAGGGCTGGCCTCAGGGTCTCAAGAGGGGTCTCCCCCCGTCTCAGCTCTTTCATCCCCAGCACTTTTAAGAGTCCTCGATAGCAAGAGGTATTGTAGCAGGAGCCCCTCTCAACCGATGGGGTATGCCAGTGAATTGGGGGCGTGGTTCCTGTGTTCCCGATGTCCCTGCAAAGCTCGCTGGAGAGAAGTGGGCTCGGGAAGCATGTAACTTAAGAGCTTTGTGAACGTCAGAGACTCGATAGCTCCCAAATACAGCATCCCCGAAGTTTGGCCGCATTGAAACGCTCTCCCCTAGAACCATCTTAGATAGACAAATAACCACATTCTGCAGTAATCAAAATGTGACTGGGTTTTAGATACGCAAATGCTTTATGTCGTGTTTATTCGGAGGAAAATTCGGCTCGGAAACATGGGTGTGATCTCCCTATCACCTCTGCAAGCTGGTGATATTGGAGGCTGTGAAGTTGTGAAGAAATTGGAGGCTTTGAGAAAGAAAGTGTGGGGTTAAAAATAGAATGGCCGAGGAACCATGCTGTTTGGCTTTGAGTCATGTGCAAACTCAATGTGAACCACACCTGTGCTGTGGCTCCCAGCCAAGCCGGGGCGGCACAGGCTGGATTACTAGAGGTATAGAGCTCAGAGTGCGGGAGGGGAGAGTGGTGCCTTGCACTCTGCACTGGTCCCTCTGGAGCTGGAACCTAACTTTTGGTAGTGGAGGGTGACTCAGAGGTGAGAGCCCTAAAAGCCCTTTTATAGGCCAGGAGAAGGTTGGGAAAGGATTTTGTTAGATACAGGCCTTCAAGAACCTCAGGTCCTGCCACACTGGATCTCGGTGGGCTTCGCGGGCAAAACTAGGACTGACGCACGTTAGCCCTGGGGAAGTGGATTCCTGAGTTAATAAGGAAGAATTCTTGACCAATTAGAGCTGTGCAAAAAAGGAACAGAGTGTGTTATTGGCTGGTGAGCACCGGGACCCCGGGGTGCTCAAGCGGAGGCTGGACCCCTGGGGCCAGGCACAGAGGAGCCCTCTCACGGGCGCCCACCCCTTTCCGTGCCCTGGTCCTTCTGTCTCCGGGTGACTTTGGCAAAGATGTCCCTGTGACGTTGTCCCTTCTGTGTGGAATTGGAAGCTCTGTCTGGAGGCCCCCATCTCCCTTTATGGCCGTGACACTGAATGAGCTGCAGCCCACCTCCCCCCCAAGAGGCGAGGGTGGCTGAAACACGATGTAGCCGCCCCCTCTGTCCTCGCGCTGACACCTTTCCCCCTTCTCTGCGTGATGAAGTTCCTAGCAGCCGGCTTCTCCCAGGGCCAGGCAGGATCGTTACCAGCCAGCGCACTGGCTGTGAAATTATAGTCGTTTCTGTTTGCTGTTTTATTCTCCACATCCACTAATTTATTAAATGCTGTTAAACGTTGCACTTAGCCCTGACTCACAGAGAACACGGGGGCGTGCTGAGGCCAAGGATTTGAGGGGCTCCTGCAAAGCAAAGAGAGCGTGGGGGGCAGGGGCGCTGCAGAGACACAGAGGCCGCGGGGATGAAAGTAGCCAGAGGGTGTGCTGAGCTCTGAGGGGACGGGGCAGGTAGAGAAGGCGACTTAAACAGGCGGACGGGGGCTGCAGGGGAGCTGCGGGGACTCGGCACGGGGGCGGTGACGAGGGTGCAAAGGGGGCCTTCTTTTTCAGGTGGGTTTGTGTGTCTGGCTATGGTCCTGTTCCCAACCCCCCCCTCCCTCCCTCCCTCCCTCCCTCCCTCCCTCCCTCCATCCCTCCCTCTATCCATCCCTCCCTCCATCCCTCCCTCCCTCCATCCCTCCCTCCCTCCCTCCCTCCCTCCATCCCTCCCTCCATCCACCCTTCCCTCCCTCCCTCCATCCCTCCCTCCATCCCTCCCTCCATCCATCCCTCCCTCCATCCCTCCCTCCCTCCATCCCTCCCTCCATCCCTCCCTCCCTCCATCCCTCCCTCCATCCATCCCTCCATCCATCCCTCCCTCCCTCCATCCCTCCCTCCATCCATCCCTCCATCCACCCTTCCCTCCCTCCATCCCTCCCTCCCTCCATCCCTCCCTCCATCCCTCCCTCCATCCCTCCCTCCATCCATCCCTCCCTCCATCCATCCATGCATCCCTCCCTCCCTCCATCCCTCCATCCATCCCTCCCTCCCTCCCTCCATCCTTCCCTCCACCCATCCCTCCATCCATCCATCCATGGGACAAATATTTCTGCAGTATCCAGGCATGTTCTGGGCCCCACGGTGGTAGAGAAGGGGCTGAGACGTGAACCTGGCCTGGGAGCATTGGTGTTTCTGTGGAGATGGGCAGCGCGTCTACACAGAGGGCCAGGTAGGGATGTCCAGCCCTGGCACAGGAGGTCCCCCCAGGGAGGGCCTCCTTACACGTTGGGGAGATGGTGGCAGCTGTGGGGGACACAGGCAGTGGCTGCCCTTTGGCTCTAAGCAAGTGAGGGAGGAAGCTCAGGGGGGAGGTTTGTTCAGGGGAGGCTATGGTTTCCCTCCCGGAGAACTGGGGTGCTGTGTGAAAAATACATAAGGACACATGGCAGGAACATGAATTAAAACCACAGATCAGTGTGGTTGCAGCTGAAGATGGGGAAAGGCCATGGGGGTGTTGGCTAATTACAGCAGACTTGATAAATGAGGCCATAGCCTGCGGGCCTCAGTCTGCCTGCTGTGCATCTGTTGGATGGGCCCAGGGTGATGAGGAAGATGCTGAGACCCTGAAGGGTCCTGCACCTTCTCCCTTCTGAAGAGAGAGCCTGGAGGAGGGAGACCCATGGGCATTGCCAAGGGGAGGCGCTGTTCTAGGCCCTGGGGATTTAGTAACGGACAGTACAGACCAGGTCCTGGTCCCTGTAGAGAGCAGGGAACGGACAAATGCCAAGGGTTTGCTCACCTTTGGATGGGGGTTCATTTGGAGCCCGAGTGGAAAATACTTGGAAGTGCCCTTGGTTGGGGGAGGGGCAAGGGGCAGGGAGGCTCGGTGGTCAGGGTGGCCCCTGGGCCTGCCTCTGCTTAGAGAGGAGTGCCGGACCGCAGCAGGGTGGCTGGGGCCTTTGGGTCGGTCAGTTGGCTGGTTCCTGGTGCTTGAGTCACCCCGCCTCACCCCGGGGTTTCTTCCTGCCGGGGGGCTTGAATCCAGCTGGTTGTGTCTGAGACAACCCTCTGCTTTGGGAAGCCAGTTTCCCCGAATGCCACCAGCTGAGCTCTCCAGCGCTGAGCTCTGGCTGTGCCCCTGCAGGCCCCGCCTCCTTCCTGTGCCGGGCGCCCCCCCGCCCCCCGTGTGGGGTGCTTTCCCCCTATCCCTCCCATCCCTCCCTCGCCTTCCCTGCCCCTTCTGTGGCTTCAGAGGTGGCTTCCTGTCCTCTTGCCCTCCCGCCCAACAAACCCCGTCTGCTGCCATTGCCCCCCCCCCAGACATCAGCCCCTCTCCGGCCCTCACCAGCACTGTCCTCCCGTGCGTGACCCTCTCAGAGCTAGGACGCACCCCACCCTGGAGGGACACACCAATTCTTCCTCGGGTGTCTGTGTTCTCTGTGAGTTGGTAGCTGGGGGGTGGACACCTGGCTTGGGCAGGGGGCTAGGGCAGCGGTTCTCAATCTCTACTGGCATTTGGGGCCAGATGTCTCTTTGTTGCGTGAGGGCTGCCCTGTGCCCTGTAGGACAGTTAGCAGCGTCCCTGGCCTCTGCCCACTCAGGTGCCAGTAGCACCCTCGCCCCAAGCTGTGACAACAAAAAAGACTCGACATTGCCAGATGTCCCCTGGGAGTAAAGTTGCTCTGGTGGGACCACCGGACTGGGGTGAGAACAGCGTGTCTCAGGCTTGGATGAGCTGGGAAATTCTCTAGTCCAGATGCCACATCTTAAAGGGCTTTGGGCCGCAGAGAGGGAAAGAACCTTAGGGTCACATGGGAGCAGCGTAATGAAGGAGGCATTTTAGGGAAAGGATTCAGGCAGGTCTTTGCAGGCTGGGCTGAAAAACGGAGGCCAGAGGAAGGCAGGGGCGCGTGGCCGGGACCTGGTGCCTCTCACCCGTCGGGGCTCAGCGGGGGTGGCGCCGGGGCTCTGCGTCAAATGCCGGGCAGCCAGGTCCCGGGCTGGGCCTGGCAGTGTGATGTCCTCGTCTGTGAACTTAGGGTCTGGGGGCTCTGCTGGTTTGGGGTCAGAGACGGGAGCAGAGGGTCCCTCCATCTCAGCAGGAGGCCGAGGATGTGGGGTGAGCAGGGCCTCTCGTTGCCTGCAGGGCCTCATTCATTCAGCAGTGGCCTTTTGGGGACAGGGACGCGTGTGTGGCTCTGAGAGGAAGGTGCGGGACTTGGGTCCAGGCTGCCGGTGGAGGCTGCCCTGCTGTCCGCAGCAGGCCTTACCTGAGACTTACCTGGGGCGGGTGACCTCAGACAGGAAATGAGAGGGAAGCAGAGGTGTGGGGAGCAGCTCGTCCTCCCCGGCGGGCTGTGGGGAGCTAGCACAGCAGGTCAGAGGTTGGGGGGCCTGAAGTCACCGAGGTGACTGGCTCCTGGAGGTTCTGAGCTGTTGGGATTTCCCACATGGGGGCCCCTGTCCACGAGGCACACGGGGAGGGGAAGCACAAGGGGACCTTCCCGGGCCCACTCCCGGTGGGAACCGGCTGCTGGGAGGGAGCCGGACAGTCGTCCCTTGGTATCCGTGCATGCTGAGGTCCCTTATATAAAGTGGTGCGAGTACCCAGAGGACTTTCCCGGGCCCGGGGATGGTCCCGAGGGGCCCGGTGTCTCCAGCGCAGGGTGGGAGGGCGTCCTGCGGCTCCAGGGTCCCAAGGCCAGGCTCCCTACCTGTAGCGAGCGACCTAGCCTGTAGCAAGTGACCTGGCAGCAGCGGGGTCTCCTCTTTTTCTTTTCTTTTTGCGGTACGCGGGCCTCTCACTGTTGTGGCCTCTCCCGTTGCGGAGCACAGGCTCCGGACGCGCAGGCTCAGCGGCCATGGCTCACGGGCCCAGCCGCTCCGCGGCATGTGGGATCTTCCCGGACCGGGGCACGAACCCATGTCCCCTGCATCGGCAGGCGGACTCTCAACCACTGCGCCACCAGGGAAGCCCGGGGTCTCCTCTTTTTCATTCCAGGGTCTGGCTTTTAGAGCCATAAATCTTCAGCATGGAGAGCATGAATTTCCATGGTGTGATTAATGAAAGAAAAATTGAGCCAGCAGCACAGAAAATGACCGGATTGAGCAGAGTCAGTGACAGGTTGGATAAGCCTCTGAGCCTCCCTGCAAACCCAGAGCTCTGACCCGGCTTGGGGCGCCACCTGGTGGTTGCGGGTGTGGGTGGCACCCAGTCCCTGGCTGAGCTGGGTGAATGCCCCGTTGCGTGGGGGGCCGCTCTGGGCCTGGTGTGCCCACACCGCGGACTCGGCCCCGTTCCAGCGGGGCTGCCGCAGGGCACGGGGCGAGGGCGGCTGTCCACGGCGCTGCTCCGCTCGGCCGGCTCCATCTCTGCAGCCCTGGGAGCTGTCTCCGGTTTAGTGACGCGTGGGAATGGCCCCGCTTCTTTCGGCATGCCCCGTCTGGACTGCCTTTCCGTCTCCTCATTTATCAAAATCCTACTCATGCGTCGAAGCCGAGCAAGCCCTTCCAAATACATCTCGAACTGGACTGTCTCTCGGCACTCCTGCACAGCCTCCCGCTGGAGGTCCCTCCAGCCCCGCCTGGTCCCCTGGTCACGGCAGTGGCGTCCTGATGGCTCGCCCATCGCACTTTGCCCTCCGATGCCCTATTCTCCGCACAGCAGCCAGAGTGACCTACTGAAACCACAGATCACGTCCCTGTCCTGCTCCCGGGCTTCCCATCCCATCAAGAACACCACCATTTTCGTTCCCGATGCCTGCGAGCTCCCACCCGCCGGTCCCCCACCACTGTCACTCTGTCACCTCTGGTCCCCGGCTGGCCAGGCTCCCCCCACCCAGGGCTTTGCACTGCTGTTTCCTCTAGAACATTCTTCCCCCGCTTATTTGCGTGCTTATTTACTTCCCCTCTTGTGGGTTCCTCCTCAAGTGCCACCTTCCCGAGGGGCCTTCCCTGCCCCTGCCCCACACTCCCTCTCATCCTGACTTTTTCTTCACGGCACTGGGAAGCCTGTCGTGTGCTTGCTTGTGTGTCCCCTCTTCCCCAGGGCGGGTCTCTGCGGCGCCGTTGCCACCGTTGCCCCGTGCTTAGAGCAGGGCTCGGCTTTAACGAGTACGAGCTCCATTCCGGTTCGTGGAGCAGATGAGAGAGGAAGTCGTCTCCTGGGCAGCCTCTGCCGGTGCCCGGCCTTCCCGCTGTCCGCCTGCGTGTGGCCGCCTGGCCCTCGCTGCCACGTGTCCGCTCCCCGGAGTGGGGGCAGCTCGAGAGCAGAGACGGGCTTGCATCCTGGGGGCCGCAGCGTGGCGCCCGGCTCGGGACCTGTCTCCCGGGGGCTGGCGCCTGGCCCTGCTCACCCTCTTCACGGGCCTCCTTTCTTTCCAAGTCCCACAACGGTCCAGAAGGGGAGTGGTAGTGTCTCATTCCCCACCTGCCCCGTGCACGTGCCTGAGGGGCTGCCCCCTCCCCCTGCCACCTGAACTCTGTGCCACTTACTTGGCCCCCGTGCGTACGGCCTGGGGTGGATGCTGCCCTCCCCTGGCTCCCGTCTGGTCTGAGCCGAGGCCCTGGGAAGGCAGGTCCCTAACGTGGCTGTGGCTCCTCTGTGCTGTAGGTTCTCGGTAAATACCTGTCGGCCGACTGACTAGCTCCCGAGACCCCGCAGACATCCTTGAGCGCCTGGAGGGAGCGGGGGGGGGGTGGGGTGTCAGCTTATGGCGTGTGAAACAAGGCTGCTGTGGAGACCTGCAGCCCGGGGAGTGGGAAACTGCAGCCGCGGGCATCGCAGCCCCAGGGCTGCCGTGGAGCGGAGTGGGTTCCAGCCGGGGGCGGCTGCTGCTCCCTGGGATGGATGGTGAGGTCATGGCGGACCCATGCCCTGCACGTCGGCCAGCCCCTCAGCCAGGCCAGGGAGCCCCTTCCTGTTTCCATATGCGTGAAATTTGTTCTTCCAGCTCCTGAGGACCATGGACAGGTGGCCCTTCCGGTCAGGGCAGCGGGACCCAGTCACCGCAGGGTCTGGCTCTGAGAAACTGGCTCGGCGGTTCCCTCCCAACCTCCTCACTTGCTTCCATGACCATGTGGCCCCTCCCCGCCTCCTTCCGGAGCGCCAGGCCCTCCTCTGCTGAGTGGGACCCCCATGGCCACGCACGTGCAGCTAGGACCTTCTGTACTTGTTACGTGCTTTCCCTGCGCCTTGTTTAATTTGTCCTCATTGACGTGACCCTCTGAGCTTCGAGAAGCTAGTTCCATCCCGTTTGACGCGGAGAGGTCACACCACCCAGCTGCACCCTGTCCGTGTCTCACGGTTGGGGCCGGGGGAAGTGGGGGCAGTGGAGGGACACGCAGTCCTTTGAGTCTTGTGGAGACGGATACCAGAGCAGTGCCGGGCTAACAGGCTTCCCTTTCTCTCCAGCTCTGTGGCTGTGGACTGCTTGGAGTGGGCATTTGGCTCTCCGTGTCCCAAGGCAATTTTGCCACCTTCTCCCCCAGCTTCCCATCGCTGTCTGCAGCCAACCTCGTCATTGCCATAGGCACCGTCGTCATGGTGACGGGCTTCCTCGGCTGCCTGGGCGCCGTCAAGGAGAACAGGTGCCTCCTTCTGAGTGTAAGTTGGACCCCAGACCCCCCAGCCCTCCGAACGCTGGATCGCCCTGCATCTGAGCCCCTGAGCCCCCTGGGTGCCCAGCCTGAGCCCGGAGAAGTAGCTCCTAGAATGGTCTTTGCCTGACCCCACCCCTCTTCCTCATGATTGGCTGCCCCTGCCCTAGGTGCCCCTCCCACTTCTTGACTGGTGTCTGCCTCCTCTCCCTGCCCTCCCCATCTGGGAGTCCTCAGGAGCCGTGGCCTCTCCCGTACCTGGGAAGTCCTGTCTAGGTGTTACCTGTCCCCGGCCACCCCGTTTGCACCCTGTCCCCGGCCGGGACCGCTGCCACGTGCCCACGCCTGCACCTTCTCTTTGCAGTTTTTCATCGTCTTGTTGATCACCCTCCTGGCGGAGCTGATCTTAATTATCCTCTTCTTTGTCTACACGGACAAGGTAAGCCTTCCAGGAGGGGAGGGGGCGTATGGAACTTCCTTGCCCCTGGGGTTGGGTCTGGGAAGCCGGAGGAAAAGCAGTGACAGTTCATACTTGTGAGGAGAGGAGAGCTAAGAAGGGCCTGGAGGAGAGGTTTTGGTGGGGGCTCATTGCCTAGTGTAGTCTTAGGAAGTGGAGTCCTCCAATGACCACGGGATGCCACGGACGGCCTCTGGCACAGAGAGCTCCCCATCACTGGGAGTATTCACACACAGTTGTGGGGAAGGCATGCAGAGCTCACGAGGTGCCTGGGCTGGGTGATAGGAGGGTAACCTATTGGTAACACAGGGGAAGCTTCCAGGTGACAGTGCGTAGGGCTCACAGTGGAGGCAGCTGTGATTCCACGTCCAGAGACCTTTGGGGACAGACAGCTGCTCCCAGGCTGCCCCGGGGGTTCAGGAGGGTGGAGCGGGGACCCCTGGCGACCCCGCCAGGCTGGACGGTTCCCTGCAAAGTTGGGGAACTTCTTCTGGGACCACCAGGAACGACTGGCCAAGCGCGGGCTTTGGGCTCGGTGGGCCCTTTGGGTGCGTTGTACCCAGAACCGTGTTACCATCTTCTCCTTGGGTCCTGAAGGAGGCGCCCGGGCCACGCTGAGAGGGAGAGGCACTGTCAGGATTTGTAACAGTAGTTCCTTTGCATCTCTGAAAAGGAGGCACGAATAATACTGCGAGATCCCTGCGGGCCAGCCTTGTTCTCAGCTCTTTATGGGAGTCCTTTCCTTTAGCTCTCACAACCCCAGAGACAGAGGCTATTTTCTAGCTTCACAGACAAAGCAGAGGTGGGCCCACGCTCGGGATGGCTGATCAGGGTGTGTCCCGACAGGGGCAGCGTTGGGGGGTGTCGTGGCCTGGAGGCAGGTGGCCTGTGCGGGGCTGGTCCTGGGACCAGGGCAGCTGAGGGGCTTGGGCTGTCCCCGCCTCCGTGTCACAGCTCTGGCCCGAAGAGCTCGGCTCTCCAGGGTCACCCCCCGGCCCCCGGCGGGCCTCCCCCGCCCGGGAGAGCTGTGGCCAGCTGTCCTGGCCGACCTGGGAGAGCTGGGGAGCGGGGCGGCCTCCTGCTCTCGCCCGACCTGTCTGCCCTCACCTGCCAGGTGAATGAGAACGCCAGGAAGGACCTGAAGGAAGGCCTGCTGCTGTACAACTCGGAGAACAACGTGGGGCTTAAGAACGCCTGGAACATCATTCAGGCCGAGGTGCGGGGTCGTGCTGGGTGGGGGGGCGGGGCCTGGCCTCAGACTCTGGGACCCGGCTGGGCACCCTGGCCTTCTGGGTCAGGCACCGTGTGGCAGCCGCAGAGGGGTGAGGGGGTCGGCAAGCAGGGCCTGGACGTGGCCCGCAGCTGCGGGGCCCAGGGAGCTGGGAAGGACGGATGATCGAGAGGGCACCTCGTCCAAGCCCTTCCTTTCTGAAGCTTTGGCACGAACGACAACTTATTTTAGCAGCAGGGTTGCCTCCCTTGTCATGACTCAAGAGGTTCTGTTCTAAGAGGAAACGAGTTAGCACAGCGCGAGGGGGCAGGGTGCTACAGCCAACTTAGAACGGTCCACAGAGCCAAGAGCCAGGGGGCTGGTGGGCGAGCGGAGGGCCGAGCGGCCTGCCCAGCGCCCAGCTCAGAGGGCAGGTGACATTGCCTTCTCCCCATCCAGCCTCCAGGAAGGAGCGATCACTTCCTCCCCTGGGCCCGGCTGAGGCCCAAAGAAGGGACGAGAAGGCTGAACTCCACGTGGCAGCTCCCCTGGGGGCCGGGTGACAGGGGAAGCCCAACGGGGACGCCGGGTGTGGCCCGTCTGACCCTGGGCCCCTCCCCCTGCAGATGCGGTGCTGTGGTGTCACCGACTACACAGACTGGTACCCGGTGCTGGGGGAGAACACGGTTCCCGACCGCTGCTGCATGGAGAACTCCCAGGGCTGTGGGCGCAACAGCAGCGCCCCCGTGTGGAGGACGGTGAGGCTGCACCCCACCCCACCCCAGGGGTCCGTGCGGTGGACAGCCTGGGGACGGTGGCCCGGGCCACCAAGGAGGTGGCTTAATGTGGGACGGGCGGGGATGCACAGGCCTGAAGCCAGAAGGCAGGTGGGCAGTGGGGGATCTGGGCCCACATCTGGGGGCGTCGGAGGTCGGAGGGAATGGGGTCTGGGGCTGTGCGGCGGGGTCTTGTAGGCGGAACCCCTGGGGGAGATGCTCGAAGGCAAGAGGACCGGGGCCGGGGGGAGGGGCAGAGGCGCAGAGAGGGTCACGCCAGCGCCTGAAGCTGTGGTCCTCGCTCCCCAGGGCTGCTACGAGAAGGTGAAGATGTGGTTTGATGACAATAAACACGTGCTCGGCACGGTGGGGATGTGCATCCTGATCGTGCAGGTAAGGGGGCCGTCCAGCCTCGTGCAGCTCAGCCCCAAAGCCCGAGGGAGAGAGGACCGACGGGGGCCCTGCCCCTCCCCGCCCGGGCTGCGCCCCCGGGGCCTGTGCGAGCCTGCAGGAAGCCCCCATGGGTTTGCCTGTGACATGCCTGTCCCCACAGCACGGGGACGTTTACCCTGTGACTGAACTGAACGGCGGTGAGTCCTCGGGCGTCAGCTGTGAGCAAGGCCTACAGGCGGCCTCCGCGGGGTCTGCCCCATCCCGTGGGATACGTGCGACCTGGCAAGTGGCGTAGCCGCTGTGCCTTCGTTTACACATCCGCGTAGTGGGCGTGATCATGGGCCGCTTCTCAGCGTTATGTGAGTTTAATAGCCGACACGTCGCACAGGGGAGGCGCTCGGGAAGGGCTCGCTGCCCTCAGCCAGCGTTTCGCGGGCGGTCGTGCTGTGCAAGGCCCAGCGTGGGTGACGGAGGGGGACTCGCAGGGGCCCCCGGCTCCCTCCTTGAAGAGAAGGCTGACGTGGTCAGAGTAGGAGCCCCCGGCCTTTCTGGGGGGGCATTATGGGCTCCCCCTTGCCCACTTGTATGTAACTCCTACCCTTGGTGACCACCTGACCCTGACTGGTCCATCCACGGGGAGATGAGCTCCTGCACGAGGTCCCCTTTCTTCCCTAAACCCCGCGGGCCGGACCATGTCTGGTCATCTGCGAGCCTCCGAGCTTAGCAGACAAGCCACCGTCCCTGCTCAGGGCTCTGACGGAAGACGGGCTCATGGGAGCAAGGGTCTCTCTGGTGCCGAGAGTGGGGCTCGGCTCGGGGCTGCCTGCAGCCCGGCCTGGACCAGGACGCCGGGGCCAGGCTGGGCCCCTCGGTCTCCGAGGTCACGGGCAGACCTTGAGTGTGAGTGCCACGGGAAGTACCGTGTCCTTGGCCACGCGATTCGCGGCCAGTGCCGGTGCCCGGGAGGCCGCAGGCTGGCTTCCTGCACGTTCTGCCCCGCTCGGGATCGGGGGGCCGAGGGGGCCCAGATGAGTGGTAACATCCTCCCAGCGGAGCAGCGGTCAGACGCCACGCCATGTACCCCAGGACCCTGCGGAAGTGAGGCGGGGGGCTGTCCACGTCCTGCCGCTACCCCCACGCCCCCAGCTCCCCGTCGGCTGCCACTTAGGGTCAGGTCCTGCCCTCACCGCGGCGCTCTGAAACGGCAGGTTTCTGGGCCTCGAAGCTCGGTGACGTCCCGCACGGACAGTCCGAGCGGCCGCGGTCCCCACGTGCGGCCTCCCCTTTTCTGCATCGTTCTCACTCCGCCAGCATCTGCATCCTGCAGGGGGCTGCCTCACACGCTCTGGGTGCCCGTGGCCCCCATCTGAGGCCTTCCCCGTGTCTTTCAGATTCTGGGCATGGCCTTCTCCATGACCCTCTTCCAGCACATCCACCGGACTGGGAAAAAATATGACGCCTGAGCGGGCCGGCCGAACGCCCCGGCCCCGCGGACACTGCGCCAGGGAAGAGGCCTTCAGCTTGTGTCGCCTGCCCGCACCCTCCAGACTGCTGACCCCTGCGCCCGCCGCCCTGGCCCGCCTTCCCCGCCGCCCGCTGCAGCCTTCTTGGCGGGCGGAGGCCAGGGAGGAGGAGGTGCAGAGACCTCGGGGTGCCGGGGTGCCCGGATACCTGTGTATTTGCCAAAGAAGACAGGGTGGGCAGGGGGTGTACCCTGGGAGCCCCCCGGCACCAGTGCGCTTCTGCCCTGTCCTTCCTCCGCTGACACTTTGTCCCCGCGTGGCGTGGGGCGGGAGGCGCAGGGCTCCCTCCCGGTGGAGAGACTGCGCGGCGGAGGCCCCGGTGCCCCTGGCCACCCGGAGAGCGGGTGCGCAGACGCGGGCGGGGCTGACGGTCTCCCGGCCGGGCCCCTGGAAACATCTCGCCCAGGCTTTTTATACCTTACAGTGTAACTTTTCTATTTTATTTTACTCTGATTACGATTATTCAGGAATACTATCTCTTGGATAAGTTTAGGGTTAGCTTTCTGATTTATAACTTTTTACTGCGTTGATTTCTGTAACGGTTTGATTTTCTTTCTGAGGGTGGGGACAGGCAGGGACAGGGCGTGTCCGCCCGGTTTCTGTCAGGACAGACCGCTGTGCACACTCAGGAGGCTCTCGCCAGGATGCACTGAGGGTGGGGGAGCAGGGAGCCTGGGAGGGGCAGGGGAGACGGAGGCGCAGGAGGCCGTGCGGGGGCGAGGCCTGCAGGGTGCAGCGTCTGCCGAGGCCCAGGCCGCGTGAGAGGCCCGGGCCGGGGGTCCTCTGGGGGCTGCGGGTGCTTTGCTTGGGAACGAGGCCGAGCGGTCGTGGGTCCTTATGCGTCACTGATGAGCAGTTCCTTTTCCCTTCTTCCTCCCTCCTGCCCTCTGTGGGCCCAGGAGGCTCCCCTTCCACCCCTGCGGGCATTCCCGCGACAGGTTCTGCAAACACGTTATTTCACAGACATTCCTGCTAGAAACTCTTGGACAAATACCTCTCTAGTTCAGACGCTGCTTACTCTCTCACATTGCTTCTGGAAGGGGAAGCGGTCCTTCCGTGGAGCTGCTCAGACAGCGGCAGAGGACCCACGACCACCAGAGGGGAGGCGGAGCCGTGGTCGCTCCAGCCAGAGTCGCTTGGCTGCTGCCTCCCTGCTGGGAGGGAGGGAGAGACGTCCACCGGGTCCCAGGACCTTATCTCCTTCCCTGGGGTTCATCGATGCGGAGGTGACTGGTGATCACGTCCTCTGCGACCCCAAGGCAGAGTACCGAGACCCAAGAGGGGTCAGACGGGATCCTGTTACGGTAGCCCCAGGACAGAGCAGTCTGAGTCAGGGCCTGGAGATGGACAGTTGGGGGGCATCGGACTGCCGCGGGGTGCCCCGACTAGGGTTCATGCTGGTTTAAGCAAGTTGTGCAGTTAAGAGTCCGTGGGGCTGAGATTGGAAAGGTTTCCCCACCAGCTGGTACTTCCCCAGGTGGGCCCCACCTGGGCGCTGCCTTTGTTCTGCACTGTTTGGATGGGTGCCCTGACCTCCTGGGGGGCCCTGTCTCCTCCCCAGCCTCCACCTGTCTGTTCCGAGAGCTGAGACCTGGCCACCCAGCCAGCAGCCCCCTTCTCCCTTAAGTACAAGACGGTTGGGACCAGTACAGAGCTTTTGGTGCGCTCAGGAGTCGAGCTTCTGGGGGCGGGGCAGCAGAGAGTAGGGTGCGCTCAGCGGGTTGGGCAGAGCAGAGACCACCTCCTGAGACGGGAGTGGGGTGCTCGTGGGAAAGCCCGTGGGCAGGGCCGTGGGTGGAGGCCACAGGGGACGGGCCTTCCCCGCCCTCTGTCCCTGCCTTCCCGGGAGCCCAGGTCTGCAGAGCCCAGAGAGGACGCACCACCATTCCGCCGCGAGGGACCCTCCACAAACGAGCATTCGGGCGGCACAGTGGCACTGCTGCGTAATGGGTTTATCTTGATGGGGTTGTTTACGCCTATCAATGCAATGTAAAATTTTTGTTAAAATCAGCAGCGAAAGCCTAGCACCTTGGTGGTGTATGGCCTCGCTGGCATCTTCTGTTTCTGGGGCTTCAAGGGGCATCCTCCGGCCCCCTCCTCCCGCCAGCCCCTGCCCCGTCCGTCTGTCCACAGAGCCTTGTCCACAGTTCCCCAAACTGCCTTCTCGCCTGACCCTGTGCTTGGCTGTCCGTGATTCGGCCAAGTCCGCGCACGGGGGCGGGGGGCACCTTCCAGGCCCTCGCCCATCGTGCAGAGCGGTCCCCACCGCGCCGTGTGACGTCAGTGATGGGGCCCAGCACCTGCTCGGTTTCTACCGACCCTGCTCTCGAGGGCAGCACTACCTGAGGGAAACCCCTCCTTGGCGACTCCCCTGCCAAGGTCACAGTTAGCTCAGTGGGGTCTGATGCAGGCGGTTTACAGAGTTGACTCCCAAGGCCAAGGTCCTGCAGCCGTCAGGGGAGTGCCTGTCTCCACTCGGCCTCTCTCTGCAGCCGTCTCGCAAGGGAGGTGAGCCAGCAGGGCTGAGCACGGCCCTTGGGGACCCCAGCAGGTGCCGACCCCTGTTCCCCCGCTGGAGGCCCTCTCCCCTCTCCCCTCCAGCGTGGGCCTGCGTCGTGGCCCCTCACCCTGGAAAGGTTGCTGACCCACCCCAGGCCCTCATGCTGGTGTTCTGGTTTCACTTGGACCAGATGGCCATCCGTCCTTGCTTTGGTGGCCAGAGAGTGGTCCAGGTGGATGGAAAGGATGTCCCGCCCCTCCGGCCCCTGCCCACCGCTGGTGGAGGTGCTAACAGCAGCGACCCAGCCAGGACGGAGCGGGAGCCGGGTGCCTGAGGTTCCCCCGCCCCTCCAGGGCCGGCCTCTTGCGTTCCTGTTCTCCCATCCCCCCGCTCCGCCGCCACGAGGCCAAGTCCAGGCCGTGTCCTTGCCTCGCCACGCTGACCGGGCCCCTCGAGGGCCAGGCCTGGGGCTTGTGCCCACACGCTGCCCGCTGGGGCAGCATGGCCGAGCGGGGGGGCACGCGTGCTGTTTCAATGCACTTTTCTGCTTGCGATGCCGTATCTGTGCGCTTCCTTCCTCCTGGTCCTGGCTTACGGAACGCCATGTTTTTAGCATGTTTTTAAATAAAAACTGATAACGTGTCAAAAGCACACGCAGCCTGTCTCTTTGTGGTGTTTGTGTCCACTGAGCCACGACTGTGGCTTTTTCACGAGGTGTTGCTGTGAGGGACCAGCCTGCCTTGTCCACGCACAGCCCACAGCAAGGACCTCTCCCCACCTCCTCGGGCCCAGGCTACAGATCTGCTGGGTGGGGACGGGTCTCTGGGGTCAGGGGCCTGTCCCGGCGGCCTGGCCGCGCGAGAGGCCAGCTCCCGCCTCAGTGTCTGCCACCCGCCACAGATGGCCAGTCCTGGGGTCCTGTAAGCGTGTGAGGGCGGGGTCAGGAACAAGTTATCAGAGGCCCCCAGTGGGGCGGGGCTGTCAGCTCTAGGTACAGCCTCTCCCCGGTCCCTGCGAGGTTCCTGGGTTCGTGTGGGCCTGGCGTCTCTCCCAGGACTGAGGGGACCTCACGTGTGACTTGGTCTGGGCCGCACCCGCTGAGGGTGGCCCTGGGACGGCTTTCAGAGGGCAGGAAGCACCCGTCAGCAAGAGATGGTCGGTGGGGACGGAGGGCGGCATTGGAGCCGCGAGAGCCCTGATCTGCCGGCCAGCGGCAGCGGGAGGCTCCCAGCTCCCTCAGCTGGGGTTCTGGCTTGTGCGTTTTCCTCTGCTGTCATCGTCACAGTGACAAGGAACAGGAGAGGGGTGGGTGGACGGGCTGGGCGGGAAGGAAGGGTGGGTACAGCACGGGGTCTCCCTGAGCCCCTCCACACGTGGAGATCTGCCCCCCTCCTCAGGGGGAGGCCAGGCTGGCACGAATTGTCCTGAGCACCCACCTTGGCACCCCTTCCCACGGCTGCTGTGCCCCGAAGCTCCCGGGGGTTCACTGAGGACTGAGGAGTCTGAGGTGACCCTCTCGAAGGTCCAGTGGAGTGGGGTCCCTGGGAGCCTCCCCAAGGACAGTTACCGGGGGACCTTGGGGCCGAGGGCAGGTGACCCTCCGTCATCTGCTGAGGACCAACCAAGTCAGAGGAGTACCGGTGGGGCCGCTCCCCCTGCCCATCCTGCTCTTACTCCTGCCCCAGCCCGTGGGCGCCCCATGGCAATGCCACCTGGCCCCTGTGCTGTCTGCTCCTGGAGCATCCCGGCCGCACTGTGAGCGCTGGGTTCCTGCCAGGTGTGCTGTGAGAGGCAGCTGCCCTGGCTGGGCAGGGGTCACAGCCTGTGAGCCGGTGGGTGAGTTTGAACTTTAAGCTAAGAGCAGTGGGCGCCCGCTGAGAGGCTTGAAGCCCGTGGGACCGGCTCAGCTCTGCCCTTGCGTGCCATGCCTCTGGCTACAGCGTGAGAACGAAGGGAGTTACCAGCGGGATGGGGGAACATCCAGGGCTTCTCTAGTGGCACAGTGGTTAAGAATCCACCTGCCAATACAGGGGACACGGGTTCGAGCCCTGGTCCGGAAAGATCCCACATGCCACGGAGCAGCTAAGCCCGTGGGCCACAACTACTGAGCCTGCGCTCTAGAGCCCACAAGCCACAACTACTGAGCCTGCAAGCCACAACTACTGAGCCCACATGCTGCAACTACGGAAGCCCGCGCGCCTAGAGTTCATGCTCCGCAACAAGAGAAGCCACCGCAATGAGAAGCCCACGCACTGCAACAAAGAGTAGCCCCCGCTCGCCGGAACTAGAGAAAGCCTGCGCGCAGCAACAAAGACCCAACACAGCCAAAAATAAATAAATTAAAATAAATAAATTAAAAAAAAAAAGAAGACATCCAGCTTGTTCTGAACCAGAGTAGGTGCTTGGCAAGACACTGGTCAAATCTGGGGCCTCAGGAGCCCCCAAACAAGAGGTGGGACCCCAAGGAAGAGCATCCCCCTGGCTGAAAACTGGAGTTGGAAGAGAGTGATCTGGGGGGCGGAGCTGGATGGAGTGTGGAGCGGGGTTAGAGCTCAGGAGATGTGTGGGCTCGGTGGGCAAGCTTCCCCCCCTCCCCCGGGGGGCTTGTTCTGCTCTGCTGGTCCAGTAGCAGCATTCAACAAATCCACACAAGTCAGATTAAGTCAATGTCATTTTGGACACAAACGTATTGGCATTGCAATGGTTCCTTCTTAAAGTGTTCGGCAAAGATTGGAGGCTATTGATTTAGCCATGTTGTTTTTGCTGAGTGTAACGCAGCCATGGAGACGGACTAGTGTGTCTCCTTAAACTAACAAAAAGCATAACAACCCTCCACAGGGCGTGCCCGGGCCAGGCTCTCCGGTTGAAGCTGCTGCTGGGCTCTCCCTCTCGAGGCACCCCTGAGCACTGCCCAGCTGCCCTCAGTGCCCCTTGATGCTGAGCAGAGGGTGTAGCCAGGCCCCAGCGTGCTCTGGGGGTCTGGTGGGTAGAGCCTGCTGCCACCCAGAGATTTTTCTTCGGGTGGCTGCCGAGCTCAGGGAACCAGCCTCGCCCGACGTCTGCAGCAAGGCTGATCCAGCGTGTGGACAGGCGAGGCCCTCTTACTGGTCTGTGGCCTCAGGAAGCTCCTGGTCTTTTGCCTCCCTCTCCCCGCACTGAATTCCTGCAGGGCCAATATCGTCTCAATAGATATCTTCTCTAGGTCAGCAGACCCAGTTCCAAAGGACTCAGCCTTCTTACTTACTGGTTGGCAACTCAGGGAAAGCATGTGAAATTTGATCTGTGGTCCCCAACCTGGGGTTCCCTAAATACCAGATAAGGACTTTCGGGGACACTTACAGCTTTTGAAGGGTCTGGTGGAAACTGTTCCCACCTTGTGAAACGGCGCCAATGGGACCATTTAGCCCTCTTGGCTCCGGCTGGCCTGGCTGACGACAAAGTGCAAGGACAGAGTCTGGACCTTGCTGACGGACAGGGCTGGGTTCGTGCTTTACTGACCGCCCTCTTCACCCCCTGGCCTGACCCAGAGGCTCCCCCAGGCCCCTGCCGGCCGTCAGTCACCGTGTCACCATCTTCAGCCACTGCGTCATCTTCAGCCAGTGACGGATGCAGGGGGAGAGTGGGAGCGGGGCTTCCTGTGCCCCCACTGACAGCCTGTCCATTCTCAGCTGGGGGACGGAGGGAAGCAGGGCCCAGCTCGCGGCAGCCCAGCCACTGCAGCCTGACAGCCCGGCCCTCAGAGCTGGCACGGAGCGGCAGGCGACGGGCCCGCCGGCGGGCACCGAGGCGGACAGCTTCGCAAAGGTTTCGTGCTGCCCACCCACCTGACCGGGGCCCCGCTGACTGCCAGCCTGTGTAGACAGCAGTGCCCACCACCCCCAGCGCTGCTTGTGTGCAGCGGGGAGGGGCCTGCAGGTGTGCCGACCCCCCGGGCACACGTGAGCGTTTGCGCGGACACGCGTGCAAACTCACGCTCACGGTGATGGTGCAGGTGAGCAGACATGCCGGCCCAACAAGACAGATGTGCTCAGACGTGCCTAGACCGGGTCCAGCCCCTGCCTGATACCCAGGCCATCGGAGGGCGGCCCCGTGGTTGTTCAGAGAATAATCTCGACCAAGATGCGGGCGTGACACAGGAGGAGGGTAGGGCTGTGGACTCCCCTGCAAGGTGGGTTCCCCCCAGGGACATCCCTGGTGGATGGAGGGCTCACACAGTGAACGGGACTGTCGGGTTCACACCAGGCGAGGGGCTCGCGCCCAGCCTGCAGACCCCCGCACCACCCCGTACCCCCGTCTTGGGGCCACCCAAGCCCAGCTGGCCCAGGTGCTCCCACGGACCCCAGCCCCGCCCACCTCAAGCAAGTTTTCTAGACAGAAGAGTGAATGAAGTAGAACGAGCGCGTTCTGTCACAAAAGACGAAGCATTTACTTCCTTCTGGCTTCACACTGGGCAACCTGGGTCCCCCAGCTTCTCTGAATTACGATGGAAGTCGCTTTGCTTTGGGGTGAAAAGTGCCCCCCCGCATCTGGGGATGGGGACAAATGAACTGGTCCCTGTGGAGAAACGCTGCCACTCTGGAGTGAGGTGGCCCGGGGTCCCGGTACCGGCGGGAGAGTGTGACGTCAGCCTGGCCTCTAGCCCTGCAGAGAACTTGGGACTTATGGTTATTTTTCGATTATATGCACGAATCCCAGGAAGTTGGAGGGCAGCAAAGGTAATCGCAGCACCATGTTTTTTGGCTTTGGTGCAATCTGGGATTGCTGGAAAGCTGGCCTCCCTTTTAATGAACTGGCATCGGTGACCCTGAGATTCAAGCCATGGACAGGAGACCGCCGAGGGGCATATGGCTAGAGACGGGGCTTGGGGACCTCTCCCGGGGAGGGGCCCAAGGCAGGACCCTGCTCCCGGCCCTGGCGGCTCCACCCCGCCTGTGCCGCCCAACCCCGGCCCTGCAGGAAGGAACCGGGCCACCTGACACTCCTTTCCAGGTGAGAAGGTGTGGTGGTGGGCAGAAGGCTAGGTCTTCTGGGGGCAGAGCCAACCCTACCTGCCTACCTGATGCATTTCCTGGGCCGGGGGGAAAAAAGCACACCTAGCAGAGGCACGAGGAAGGATGCTGAGCACCGGTGGGAGGGTCACGGGCCCAATGTAAGCATCGCAGAGGGGCCAAGGTTTCTAGCCCTGGTTCAGGGTTCAGGAGCAGGGAGGGGGCACAGCCTGAGCCCAGCCCCCTGCGGTCCTCGGGAGCCCATGCCTGGAGAGGCTCTGGCTGTGGTCTCCCAGCAGGCTCCGTCCCCGGCCTGGGGGTTCTGGCGGTGAGCCCACAGAAGTGCAGGGAGGGGGCTGAGGGTCCCCGGCCCGGGTGGGGGGCTGCAGGAACCATGGTCTCAGGCACTTGTGGGTCCCAAGGGGCTGGGCACAGAGTGGGGGTTGTTTCCGGGAGCTTCTAGGCCAGCTGATACTGATGTCGCAGGCCTGGCCGATGGGATTTGGGCCCCTGAACTTGCGAGGGGCAGTGGGACGGGGACAAGGTTGGCCGTTAGTATAAATGCAGCTGGACTCTCCGGTGCAAACAGCAGGTGAGAATCATTCCGCAGATCTGCCGGGTGGAAAGAGCAGAGGGACAGAGCAATCAGAGCCCGCCAGTGTGCCGGCCAAGGGCGCCCTGGAGCTGGGCTTCCCACCCCCAAGTGCCCCCTGGGGACCTGATCAGGGGGCCCTGGGCCTGGGACTCTGCATTTCTAACAAGCTCCCACGTGATGCTGGGGGCGGAGGTGGGGACCACTTTGAGAACCACACCCAAGAGCGGTATTTCTCACACTTGAATGGTCACGGATCCCTGGGGACCTTGTTAGCTGCAGATTGCAATTCTGTGGCCTGGGTGAGGGCCTGCACGTCGAACCAGCTTCCCGTCCACACGGCGGCTCTGTGGTCCCAGATCTTCTCTGGAGATGGCCTGGTTTTATTAGATTCCGAACGGTGACACCACCACTCCCTCGTTGCTGGCTGAAGCCGTCTTTCCTGAGGAAAGTCTGTCTACATCTTGCTGCTCTCAGATACCAGAGAAAAACAAGGCCCCGGAGTCGATTCTCTGGCTGACGTGCAGGAGGGGAAACTGAAGCCCTCAGTGGAGCGCCCAGGACCGTCACCAGCTCGTCTTGTAAATCAGCTCGGGACACGGCACCCGCCCCAGGCCCGGGGAGCCTGCCTGCCAGCCCCTCTGTCCCATCTCCGAGCTGCCCAGAGCCGGGCAGTGCTGGGCAGTCGCCTCCCACGTCTCACTTGCCCGTCTCTAAACGCAGAGGATGAGGACCTTTGTTCCCCACCCTGTTCTTTGTTTGCTTCTTCCTCTTCCTCTCCTCCCTCACGCGCGAGGATGCACTGAGAACGCGGAGGTGAGGCCGTGTCAGACCAAGGAGGCCCAGGGCTGGGGCCGTGGCCCTGATGAAGGTGGCGCTGCTGGCTTCCGGCTCCTGGCCCGCAGGAGGGGACACTGGGAGGGCAGCCCGTGACTGTGCCGTGGACAGGGGTCCAGGTGGGTTTCCCAAATATAGGAAACAGTACCCCATCTTTCCCAGTGGCTGCTGCTGACCTGATCTTTCCAGGGTACCTCCGGATGCACACGGAGGAGGACAGGCTGATGAGGACGGCGTGGGGCTGGCAGACCCTAGTTTCTCTTTGAGAGACTCAAGGAGGGAGCAGAGGTCGAGCCCTTCTGTGCCCCCCTCCTCCCTCCCTTCTGTCCCCACGCGGGAGTTTCACGCCCTGGGAACACAGCTTTCAGCTTTCAGACTTGGTGCTAAGAGCAGCGCTAATCCACCTCTGGGATTCAGAGCCATGGGCTCAAAGGTGGCTTAAGAGGTTATCTCATCTCCCGCTGGCTTTAAGCGGGTGGCGGTCACAGTCATTCCAGCCAGGTGGCGTGCGGGCCCTCTGCCCTGTCCCACCTCATGGTTTGATGACTTGTCCTGGGGGATCATCTTGTCAGGGGGAGGCCAGATGGGGGCAGCTGGACCAGCACAGACTCGTGGCTGCGTCCCCTACGGCACACCTCTCATGCCGGGGAGGGCCCGGAGGGCTGAGCGTCCAGCACGCGCACTCTGTACATGACATGTGTCCCAAGGGTGCCCCCGGGGAAGGCACGGCGAGGTGGACATCAGCACGTGTCCAAACACACACACACACACACACCCCACCCTGATGCATGCAGAGGGGCAGACGATGTGCTCATCAACATGTGGGCACATGTACACACATGTGTATACACACACATGTGCACATGCACACACACACACACACACCACTTTGATGCATGCAGAGGGGCCGAGGATGTGCACACACATTCACACACGCACGCACGCACGGACGCACACACACACCACCCTGATGTGTGCAGATGGGGAATGGGCCCAAACTATCCAGTCCCTGAGGGACCCCCAGTGTCCCGTTCCTGACAGAGGACATAGGGGACTCAGCACAGACGGCTGTGAGCAGGGAACACACAGGCCAAGGGGGCTGCAGGAGCAGGAGATGGCAGAGGGTGGGCTGGACAGGCTGCTGGGCTCAGCCTGTGTGGGGCACGGGTGAGAGGTGCCCTCTCCTGGCAGCCTGCCTGGAGGCGGTGTTTGCCGCGTGCGGGCTTTTTAACAGGGAGGCCGGCATGCTTTTAGCCTCTTGTGAGGTTTTTGGGACGGCAGCCGGCTGTCATTACAAGCACCAAGGATGGGCCAGGGAGGTCCAAGAAGCCGTTCCAATAAGATCTTTCAGTTCCCCTTTAAATGACCTGCAGACCCCAATCTCGCTGTCCTGTATGTTTCTGGGCTCAGGTTTCCATCCTACGTTGTGGGAATGTCAGGGTGGGAGTGGGTTAGCTTCTATCTGGGGCTCTGTGACCTTGGGTTCAGTCATAACCTCTGAGCCCCAAGTTCCCCTCTATCAATAGGAAAACATCCAGACCGTTCATAGGTCCAGAGCCTTCCCAGTGAGATTCTTTGAAACTCAGTATGACAAGACCAACACCACGGCACCCAGCCCCTTCTGCACCCTGAGCCTGTGAGAGGCTCCCCAGGGCCCTCAGGATAAACCTCCCCCATCCCCCAGCCAGCCAGGGCTTTGCACGTGTAGTCCCCTCACCCTGGCATGCTTCCCCCTTCTGCTTCTGTCAAACTCCTTCAAGGCTTAATTATATATCACTTCCTCCAGGAAGCCTTCCCTGACTGCCCATGATGGTTCAGGCCTCCTATGTGCTCCCCAAACCCCAGGGCTCACACTGTGACTGTGCGTGGCTCCTGTGTTCTGTGTGTCTCCTCCGCTTGAGTGAGACCCCTAGCAGAGGGGACCACGTGCTGCTGGCTGGTGTGGCCTGGCACTGGGCAGGGCGCCTGGCACACAGCAGCTCCCGTTACAAAGCGGACAAAGAGTGCTCGCCCTCCCCCTCCTCTGCCCACCCTGCCCCTGAGAGGAAGGCTCCCGGATTCTGTGTGTGAAGAGGACGGTTGGAAAAGGGGCTGAGCCACTGTGTCCTTTTTAGATAGAAGCTTCCTGGCCAGAATACGCTGACAATTAGCTTCCAAAGTGATCTCAGCGTGGACAGCCTCCAAAGCGCACCCACGGAAGGGGCCGCGAGGGTGGAGCTGGGTCCTGGCCTGGTGCCCCAGAGGTACGTGACTAGGTGGGGCCGTGTTCTCAGCCCCGAGCACACACGTGGATCACCTGGAGGGATTTAGAAAACACCCGTGCGCAGGTCTCACCCCAGACCAACAGCCAGGATGTGTGGGGATGCAGCCTGAGCAGTGGTAGTTTTTAAACCTGATTCTACTGCGTGTCCAGGGTTGACACACCCGCCTAGAGAATCTTCGAGTTTTTCCCGGACTACAAGCCTACGATTTGGGGCACCTTGCGGGTCTGGAAATCCAGTGTATGGAGTCACACAAGACGGGAGGGTGGAGGGGCCCTGCCAGCTCTTGCTGAAAGCGACAGGTGCACAGCCTGGCAGGTGTGGGACCTCTGTCCTTCAGTGTCCCCACCAGCCCCCAACCGCTGTCCCAAGCTACAGCCAGGAGCGCTCTGCACTCTTCAGGGACGCTGCCGGCTGGCTCCAGTTCTTTGAAAGTTCTCCAGTCGGGCTCCCTGTAAATGCCCCTTCCTGTTTCTGTCTGTCCTCTGGCCCCTGCCCGCCCCCCTCAGGACTGTCTGGGGGGTTAAGGACCGCGAGGGTGCGGTCCTGTCCCCCAGCTCCTGATCTCTCCCACTGCTGACTTCAGGCCCCCAGGGCTCCTTCTCACGTGTCTCCTCCCGGCTGCAAGCTGGACCCACCAGGGAGCTTTACAAGCACACAGCTGCCCGGCTGCCAGCCCCAGATGGCGTTATTTAATTGCTCTGGGGGTGCAGCCTAGGCCCGGGGCGTTTTAAAGCTTGCCAGGTGACCTCAACGTGCAGCCCTCAGAGGCTCCAGGAGGCCCGTCCCCCTCTCGCATCCCAGCCACCCAGCCTGCCAGCATCTCTGCAGGCAGACCAGTGCCTGGTCCACGCGCCCTGGAGGCACACGCGACGTCTGGCTGGAATCAGCTTTGCTACGTTCGTCGTTTGTCGTTGCTTGCTGCTTGGTCTTCAGAGTATTCATGAGACGTCTACCTAACGTCCCAAGAAGCGGCAGCACCTCCGTCTCACTGAGGCGGGAGCCTTCCCAGAAAGTTGGAAAATCGCGGGGGGCCAAGTGCTTCCTGAGGGCTCTCACGCCAGGCTCATCTCCCGGCTCCTCCATCGCATCAGCTCTGGCTTCATGTTGAATAACTGGGTTCCTGTGCAAGACTTCCAGGATGAGAGATCGCTGCTGCTTAAAAAAGGCTTGCAGAAATCAGACTCCTCCATTTTCCAGGTAAAGAAACTGAGGCTCAGGAGGGAGGGTGGCTCCCCAGATCACACAGAAGGGGGGGCTCCGTCTACCACGGGGGCCCTCTGACTCCAGGCAAGACTTCCCCTGTTCCTGAGGACGGGGGGCATGACATCTTGGCCTTGTATCTCCAGGGCCTGGGGGTCTCCGAAGCGCCAGGCTGGGCGGGTGTGGGGAAGGTGCTAGGTGCCTGGTGGAGGATGGCAGCCCCGGGCGGGGGGGGGGGGGGGGGGAGGGGGGTGTGCTGGCCTGGTTTGAGCCCCTCCTCGAGGCTGGGTGGTAGCTCCAGAGCCAGCCGGCAGGGGGCGCTGGAGCCCCGAGGCTCGGCCGCCACAGCGGAACGGACGGAGAAAATGGGCCAGGGATGGGGACCCAGAGGTGGCCCGGTGACACTCTCTCCGGGGCATGAGCACAGTCCCGCAGGGCGCTGTGGAGGATGAGCCGCCCTTGGTGGGGGTCAACGGGGGGCTGCGGGCACCTGCCCTCGACCTGCTGACCCGGCCTCCTCAGCGTTACTCCTACAGCTGGACGTGTCCCACCCTGACCTCAGGCTCAGCGGTCAGCCCGCTCCCTGCCCTTGGCCTCACTGCTTCATCTTCAGCTTCACGCTTTTGAGAACAGAGGTCAGGAGGAAACGGACGGAGAGTGCGGCCCAGGTCCGGTCAGCGTCCGCAGAGCAGGCCCCCAACACCTGAAGTCGGCAACAGGTGTCCGGGAAGCTCGGCAGAGTAGGAGCCGCAGTGCAGAGCATCCCTCCCCCGGCTCCGGCTTGCGGCCCCCCGGGGGTCAGCGCACCGAGCGGAAGGCCTGCCTGGGCGGTGCGAAAGGGCCGTGTGAGTGCCCCCCACCTGCCGCCCCCGGCTCGCTGCGCCTGCACCTGAGTGTGGGTGAGGGGGGCAGGAGACAACTCGGCTCTTTTGAGAGACGCTGTGCCCACGTAGAAACAATGAAACGGTGGTGGGTACCATTTTCTGAGTGTCTGCTGTCTGCCCAGCGATGAGCTGAGTGATGTATGTGCTCGATGCCCATCCCCTCTAGTCACCCATCAGCTCCTTTTTACAAACGAGGAACTGCGGCTGCACCCGCAACTAGACTCCTGGGTGGTGGCCGGGGGAGGGGTGTGGAGTGGTGAAACGGAGCAAAAGGCATCGCGCATCCTCAGAGCACAGAGCCGGGTGTACATACCTCCAGGGCACGCACACGTGCATCACACACACGCGCACACGCACACACAGAGGAATGAGCGCGTGTCCATGCATGAGAATATACACGTATGCACAGCCCGCCTAAACACATATGTGCATCCGGCCCCGACCACGTACACCCAGGTGCATGCAGACACACCCATGGACCACTCGGACCCCAGCAGGCTGCGCACACACACCCCCGCGTGCACACACAGAGTGCATGCACATACCTGAGCCCACACTCCCACTCCTCCCAGGTCTCTGTGCCTGACAAGTTCAAGGTGGCCCCAAGGCCCAGGTATTTTCCTTCATGTTTTCTCGGCTGCAGAGGGAAGAGGAGGGGATGGGGGAGGAGGGGGCAGGCGGGGCAAGGGTGGGCAGAGGGCCAGGATCTGCGATCTCAGCTAGCGAGAGAGGGCTTCAGAGTTCCAGACACTGCCCCCCGCACCCGAATCCCTGCTCCAGCTCACCTGCAGGCAGGCCACCCCGATGCCCACCGCCCCCATGAGCAGCAGGTGGTCGGCCAGGAACTGCTCCAGCTTGGTGATACAGCCTCCCTGGAAGGTAGTAAGGCAGGTCACACACCCCTTGGCCCAGAGGTGTGTGAAGATGGGGAGGGAGGGCTGGCTGGGGGGCTACGCCCACCCAGCTCAGGGAGGCCAGACACTTAAAGGGCCGGGTCCAGCCTTTCAAGGGCTTCTCAGGTGGCCCAGGGGCGTGCCACGATGTCCCCGAACCTCCCAGGAGCGGCTGCCACCCCCAGGCTTCGTGGGGACCTTGGAAGGCCCACCGCCGTGTCGTGGCCGGTGAGTATGATCTCCACCCGGCCCATCTCGAGCCTTTCCGGGCCGCCCGCCTGCCCCGGCAGGACGGGCACTTACCTCCACCTTGTAGATGTTGGAGGGGTGTGCCCGCTGGCCGCAGCGCGCCACCACGGTCTTGCAGCAGCTGTCGGGCACCCGGCGGCCCTCGGCCTCTGCAGACAGAATGTACGTGCTGTGCTGCCAGTCGGCTGAGCTGTTGCTTCCGCAGCACCTGAACTGGAGCGAGAGACGGGGCTGCAGGTGAGGACCCGCCCGGGGCGGGGGAGCCCTCCAGCCCCTCGCTTACGGGGCCGCAGGACAGTCTTCAGATCTTAATCCAATCCCTCTCTGCTTCCGAGACTTCTTCCCTTCCCCTCTTCTGAGCGGGAGGCTGGCTCTGCGGGGCCCTTCTCTTCGGGCGGGTGGAGAGCTGGTGGCAGGAACACCGATCACCACCTTTTTTGTTCACCCACGTCCTTTAAGGAGATTGCGCTGGGTGTCCCTGGGGCAGGGAGGGTCTGGGAGAAGATGTGGGGAGATGGATGCCAGCGGGTCCCCCAGGGAGTGGGGCCGTGTACCACTGCATGCAGGCCCAGGGCAGCACCAAACCACCAGGGGGTGCTTTCCTGGTCATCCAGGGAGGTAGGACAACCCCCCACTGGCACAGGGTCGCAGCCTTCCCAGAGGCTCAGATGCCCCCCATCCAGGCCTCGAAGCCTCAGATCCCCTAGACCTGCAGGACACAGAGGTGTCCCAGAGGCCACACACAGCCAGCTCAGTGCCGGGCAGAGGGGCTGAACAAGACCAGGGTCTTCCACACGGCTCCGGGGCGTGGGGAGCACCAGCCCGGGCCTCAGGGGAGCCGGACAGCTGGACACGGTTTATTTCCTGCACCCCGAGTTAGGGGACTGAGACTCAAGTCCCTGTAGGGGCCACAGAACACGGCTGTTGTGAGGCTGTCTGGTGTGTGGGGTGGAGGTACATTTAGTCCAGTTAAGAAGCATTTATTAGGCACCTGCTGTGTGCCAAGAGTGAAGCTAGGCCCTGGGCCTGAACTTGAGTAAGAAGCTCCTGGCTTTCCCAAGCTTGTCACTGACTATCGCTTAGTAGGAGGGACAGAGGTGCTCACGTGGGCAAAGGGCCAAGGAGGCCCCGCAGGGCAGCAGAGGAGCCCGAGGACCAGGCGGCAGGGAACAGCACGGACAGCAGGGAACAGCATGGCGTGTGCTGGGAATCCCGCGGGACTGTCCTCGTGTGCCACCTGCACAGGTCGCTTAGCCCCCCTGGCTTCAGTTTTGCCCCCAGTAACATGGGGATGGCCAGGTACCTCCACGAGGGCTGCTGTGAGGCCTGAAAGCGGCGGGTCACGTAAAGCACTTGGCCACGAGCCCAGTACAGAGGAGGCAGTTAGCGAGGGGCCCCCTGTGGTCACCATACGTGCGTGAACACAGGCCCGTGGTGCGGCCCGGAGCCCAGACGCTGCCTCTCAGGGTTCAGTGTCCTTAGGCCCAAGATGCGGGCCGGGCCCAGTGTCCCTCAGGTCCCTGTGAGGGTGTTCTAGGTGTTCCTGGCATGTGTGGGAACCCGAGTCCATGTGCTCTGGTGCCCGCGGGGCAGCAGTGCAGAGCTGGCCCCCTCTGCTTAGACTGTGCCCTCCTGTCCTCTCCCCCCGGCAAGCCCAGCTGGCCTCCCCGGCCCCACTCTCCATGTCAGGGTCCCCCAGCCTCACCTGCACCGCGGTGGCCTGTGGGGTGTCGGGCTTCCTGAGAGAGGCCCCAGGGCAGCGACCCAGCACACTTCCTATGTGGGAGGCCTGCTAAGTGCAGACAGAGCTGGACGGGGCTGCCCAGCCGGGTGTGTGTGCACCTTGGGGACAGGGCTGCCCTTCGCCACTACATTGGAGGACAAGAGAGCCCCTGGGAGCTGGGCCAGTCTTGGGGAAACGGGGCAGGTGCCTCCCCTACGGAACTAAGACACAGCCAGAGCTCGGGGTCCCCCAGCCTCTTCCCCCTCTACTTGCCTGGGGTCCCGGCAAAAAGGCCACGGCCCCAGGCCCAGGGTGGGACTGCAGACGCAGGATGGCACAGGGCCCACAGGGTGAGGGTGGCATGGGTGGCAGGGAGCAGGGGCACCAGGGCAGGCGGGGAGCATTGTCTCAAATTCTCTAACACGAAACCCCCAAGATTGCAAGCTGCAGCATCCAACAGAGTTTTCTGGAACGTGGAAATGCCCTGTACCTGTGCGGTCCACCTTGGGGGCCACTAGACACGTGTGGCCACCGGGCAGTGAGATGTGGTGAGTGTGACCGAGGGCCTGCGGTTTACGTTTAGGTGTAAGGAGCTGCGTGTGGCCAGTGGCGGCCATATCGGTCTGAGGTCCACCTGCCCCCCCCAACCTCTGGCAGGACTGTGGGCCTCACTGTGGGGATCTGCTGAGGCTCTTCTTGGAAAGGAGAGACCGCTTTTCTGTGCCCCTAGTTCTGCCCGATGGCTTGCAACTGGGTAATTCTTACAGCGGCTTTGCTCAGATGCCTCTGCCTGTCACAGTTCACTCTTCTGGGGCCTCAGCCGAATCCTGGTACCGCCAGCTTCCTGCCCACCAGGCACCCAGAGGGGAGGGCAGAGGAGGAGGAAAGAAGGAACCAGGATTCAGGAAGTAACTTCGTGGTGGGAGGGACTTCTACCTATGGGCGTAGTTAATGCTCCCACGCCCTAGGAGGCTCAGAGAAGCTGAGTGACTCGCCCAGGGTCACACAGACGGGAAGGGACAGAGTCAGGATGGGAACCCATGTCTGCGTGGCCTTCGGGCCCGCAGGGCAGGTGCTTACGTCCTGCTGTAGACGGTCTACGGAGGCTGTGATCTCCGCAGCGCCGGGCTGCCTGTAGTTCTGGGCCAGGGTCCGGGTCAAGTGCTGCCTCAGCTCCTCGCTCAGCTAAGGAGGGTGGAGAGGAAAGGTACGTCAGCAGAACCACCCACGGACCCGCCCCCACTACTCTAGAGCTCCTTGAACTTGAATGTTGCTATGGCCGAGGCCTCCCACACAGTGAACTGGGACCCCGGGCGGGAGGCGGGGTCCCTAGAGATGGTGTTGCGAAGGCTGGGGACCTGCGTTAGGTGGAGTGTGATGGGCTGAGCTGGGAGACAGGTGGGGCCCCAGAGCTCAAGGCTGGTGGGGGCACGGGTGAGGCTAGGCACTGGGTGCCTTTAAATACAGTCGTCCCTCGGTACCTGGGGGGTGGTTCCAGGACTAGCACTGATCTTCTGCAGATGCTCAAGTCCCTTGTGTATAATAAGATGGCGCAGTATTTGCATATAACCTATGCGCATCCTTCCGTATACTTTAAGTCACCTCTCGATTACTGATAACACCTAATGCAACGTAAACGCTGCGTAAATAGTTGTAAATACAGTGTAAATGTTACGTAAATAGCTGTGCAAGGTGCTTTCACTGCCGTGGGCCAGGGTTCAATGCCTGGTCGGGCGGGGAACTAAGATCCCGCAAGCCACGCAGCACAGCCCCCCTCCCACCACCCCCGCCCCCCCCCCAAAAAAAAGTTGTGCTCGGCAGATTCAAGTTTTTCCTTTTAGAACTTTCTGGAATTTTTTTCCAAATATGTTTGATCTATGATTGGTTGAATCTGTGCACCCGGAACCCCTGAATATGGAGGGCTGTATCTGTTGATTTTCATTTTGAGGTGATATTAAAAATGTTTACAACCGTTATCTTGAGGACATCCATCAGTCGTATGGGCACTGGCGTGAAAGGACAGTGCAGTCATCTGTCTCTACCAGCTGAATATCACCCTTGAGTCACTGAGCACCCAGTGGGAGGGTACCTGACCGTGGCATCCTTGGCCAAGGCAGGCGGGTGAGGCCCAGGACCACCTGCATGTCGCTGCCTCCCCAGCCCCATGCACCCCTCCCCGTGCTGTCCCTCCTTGGGGAGCCGACGGGGAAAGTACGAGGAGGACGCTTCACTCACCCTCTGGTAGTACACGTGGGCCAGGACCCCCGCCACCAGCTCAACAAGGAAGATCGCCAGCAACAGGCAGAAATACTAGGAGCGAGGAGAGAAGGTGGTCACGGCCGGGTCAAGCCTGGGCAGGCAGCCGGCCCTTCAGGACCTCTGACAAATGCTTCCCCAAAGCTGAGGGGGGCTCCCATCACTCACAGCTTCTTCCTACTCTTCCCAGCAGCCCTGGACGGGGATCTGGACACCCGCCTCTCCCGGCTGCTGGCCTGGAGTTCCCCCCTCCACCCTTCATGCACCGGTCTGCTGTCAGTTCATTAATCCGTCCACCCACCCAATGTTTATTAAACACCTACTGTATGCCAGGTATCGTTGAGTAAGGCAATTATTGGCCTCAATTATTGGTGGAAGGGACAGATAAGTAAGTGCCTACAACGGTGTGTTATAAATGCTATTATGGGGCAGGCCCTAGAAACTATAGGAGGCCCCAGGTCGGGGAGGGCAGTCAGAGAGGGCTTCCTGGAGGAGGTGGCACCTGAGTGGCACCTCTGAGGATGAGATGCCAGGTGAAGGAAGTGGGAAGCACAAGCCAGGTGGAAGGGAGAGCGTGGGAAGCCTGGAGGGTGCAGAGAGCTCCGGGGGTGGGGGGGCTGCAGTTCAGGGAGTGGGGAGAGCCGGTGAGGCTTAGCGTGTTGATGCTGGCTGGGCAGCTACAGCCAAGCCTGGGGAACAGCAAAGCACAGATCCCGGGAAAGGCACAGCCCTTCAAAGCCCTGCAGGGGCTCTAAATTCCCCTCACCACCGCTCCGCACATGTGTCACAGCCCTGCTGCCGGCTTCCAGGCTGTGCACCCGGCTGTGACCGGCAGGAGGATGGGCCTGCATCCCTCTCCCACTCCCACGTGGTGTCACTGCTTGGTCCTGGGCTGCTCTTACAGGAGCCAAGGGTCGGAGATGCATGCCAGGCCCACGTGGCTGGGAGGGGACAGGGAGAGGGAGCTGAGGGAGGATGGAGATGAGGGCGGGGGAGAGGAAGAAGGGGAGGAAGAGGAGGGAGGTACTGTTGGCTGCAAGCGGGCCCTCTGGGGCCGCTCAGCCCCTCCCCCTGAGCACTGTCTGGTGCCGCCTCCTTCCCCCCAGGGCCGCCCACCTGGCTGGCCACGCCAGGGCCGCAGCCCCTAGTCACTGGATCACTGGGTTCCAGGGGAGGCTCAGCCTGGGGGTGAGCTCTGAGACTTCAGGGCCTGTCAGGTAGGGAAAGGAAGGAGGGCAGGAGGGGATACAGATGGAAGGAGACAGTGGCAGGGCGGGGATTGTGGGGCCAGTTCCGAGGGATGCCTGTCCATGGGTCTGCAGGCATGGCCTGGACACCTCCCAGCCCACGGGGGAGCTGGCACAGAGAAGGAACTTTCCACCCAAGAGCCAGGCTTCCTCTCAAGTTAAGTGAATCCCGTGCCCCCGCCCCCATCTTACTGGGCCCCATCCCTCCCAGCATCAGAGCTGCTAGTGGTGGGGAAGCGGGGATGTGGGGAAGCGTTCCCAGTCTCTGCACGAGTGGCGACCGCTGGCCCTAATCATCAGTCGGGCCTGAGGCAAGAGCACAGTGGAGGTCCCTGGTCCCCTTCCCTCCAAGCCCAGGCTCAGCGCTGCACCAGGAGAGCCTGCGTGCCCGAGCTCTGTCCGTCCCCAACCAGGGGCACATGCCCGGCCTGCAGCTCCTCTGACACGGCGGCCCCTCCACTTCCCCTGCCCGCCCGGCACCAAGGCCGCTCTCCTCCCTACGCGCAGTGACCGCCAGTTGCTCCCCTGGCTTCCTGGGTGCGCGCCGCACGCCCACGCTGGCCGCGCCGGGGGAGGACAGCGGGGGCCGAGGCTCCTCTCCATCACCCCTCCAGCTGCGGGTCACGTGGGAGGGTGGTCCTGGAGACGTGGCAGTGTCACGCTGCTCTGGGGACGTTGCTGCCACAGGTGCTGTCGAAGCCAGGCTGGGGAAGAGGGTGGATGGGAACGGAGGGCGACCCAGCCACATCCTGACATGATGGCAGGCTAAATGAATACCTGCCAGCCCCTCAAAACTGTTCTGACGCATCAGCAGGCATCAAACAGACTACCCGACCTGCCGGAGTCATCAGGAGGGGAAGGGCGGTCCCGAGAGGCTGTGGCGGTCCCGAGAGGCTGTGACGCTCCCTCCCACCCCGGAGCTCCGGCCGGCCGTAAAGATGCCTCTGTGAGGGGGGTCAGGGCGGGCTGGGCTCTGCAGGACGGAGGGTGGGTGCCAGGGACAGGACGGCTGGGTGGTCGGTGGGCACGGGCACTGGTTCCAGGCAGTAGCTCCAGCGGCAGGAGGGCTGCAGGTGTGTGACTCACCTGCGCGGGGGAGGCCCTGACTCATAGCTCGGGGTGACAGTCCCCACTCCCTGGGATCCTGGCAGCCTGGCTTCTGGAGCTGGCCGGCTGGAGCCTGGGCACCGGGGCCGGGCTGGAGGGCTCTGCCATGTGGCGCCCTGAGCTCTGACACACCTCGCCTCTGCCCTCCGCCTTGCCCTCCACCAAGCCTCCCCTGACGCCCCGGGTCCAGCCAAATCATCTCGCCCCACGGTGCAGGGGGCTGTCTGAATGCAGGCCCAGGCCCCCAGCCTCCGCGCCTCTGCCCTGTGCCCCTGCCTGGAGTTCCACACGCAGCTCCTCCACGTTCTCCACGAGCCCGCCCTCGGGTCCCAGCCACATGCCTGCAGCGCTTCACCCGCCTCGTGTCCGACAAGAACTCCAGCTCTTCTCCTTCTCCCCTGGGCTAGACCGGGGCCCACCCTGCCTGCCTTCCGCCCCTCATCCGCAGCCCCGGGCGTGGGCGTGGCCTCCTTGGGGTGAGGGACGTAACTCCACCCACTGCTCCCACGAGCCTGCTTCTGGTGCTACTGCGCTGTCTCTCCAGGATGACCGTGAGCTTCTGGGGAACAGGCACCCTGTCTCAGGCTCCTCCGGCTCTTCCGCAGGGCCTGGTGCCCAGCTGGGTCTAGATGCTCGGACAGCAGCCCTGGATTAAGATCTGCAAGTGCGCTTCTTACTAAGCGTGCCTGTGAGACGGGGGACTGGCCAGAGCTCGCAGCCCACGCCGGGGGGCAGCAGCTTAATCCTCTGCTGACCCGTGGGTGGCGCGGAATTGTTACTTCCATTTAATTTATACCAGTGGTTCTCCGCCTGGCACGATTTTGCCCCCAGGGCACGTCTGGCAACGTCTGGAGCCATTTTTTGTTGTCATAAGTCGGGGAAGGAGTGCTACCGGCGCCTAGTGGGTGCAGGCCGTGGGGACACGGCCAAGCCTCCCACCGTCACAGGGCAGGCCCCGTGGCAAAGACGATCCGGCCTAAATGTCAAGGCCAGTGCCAAGGCCGCCGAGAAACTCTGGCTTACACATTTACCTTCAGGTTCTAAGGCGGATGCTGGGGCTTGAGTTGCATATGTGCCCGTACGCACTATTGCAGACATGACAGAAGAGATCTCAGGAAGGTTCTGTGGCTCCTGAGAAGCCTGAAACAACACGGACAGAAGCAGGGGAGGGGTTTTACCCTGTGCCTGCCTTGGAGGGCAACTTTGGGGCAGGAAGTTGCTACCCCCGACTCAAGGAAGGATCAGGGAGGCCTACGAGGCTTCAGCTGTGGGCACGCTAGCACCCGGGGCGCAGAGAGAAAGCTGCTAGCCTGGCTGTGCCCTGGGGTCCCCGGGCAGGTCCCTGGGCAGAGGTGGGCTGTTGAAGTCTGTAGATAACGCTTGATTCTGGGAAGCCTGCAGAGGTTCTGGAGCTACAGTCCAGCCCCTTTCAACTCGGTCTGGTGTGGGTTTGGAATTATTGAACAAAAGTCAATAAAAAGTTCTCAGATCCCCTGTGAGTAATGTGGAGAAGTCATGTTTCAGTGTAAGTCTGGACGTACTGGACCCTGAGCCCACCATTCCCAAGAGACCACCAGAGTTCCTGGCCTGTGGCTTAGCAGGTGATAACCCAACGCAGGGGGTGCTGCCTTCTGAGGAACAGAGGAAAAGCAGGTCTTCTACAAGTGGGAGCAGTGGGCAGCGTCCCTTCCACCAAAATACTCCAGAAAGCCCCAATCAGCCCTCCTGGGAGAACCAGTGCCTTATCCACCTGGGTGCTCCCTGCACGGCCCTTCTCGTCACGGTGCTCTGCGGGCGCCAGCACCACACACGTGTGTGGAGAGGCCACAGCCCGGCCGAGGCCACGTGGCCAGCACGTGGTTGAGTCTGGAACTGGACCCAGGGATTCTGGCTGCAGGGCTGTGTGCTCGCACGCTGGACCACCCTGATGGCTGACGGGTGAGCTGGCTGAGCTCACAGCATGGCTGGGGGGCAGGGTAGGTGGATGCCGGGTGTCAGGTGGTGACGAGAGACAGAGGGGAAACCCAGGCGCAGGAGGGTCTCTCTCCGGCCCCCATGCAGCCTCCAGCCCTCAGCACCAGACAGGCAGGTTCCCCGGCCCCCAGCAAAGGGCCCTGTGCCTTCACGCCTGTGCTGGGCTCACAGCCGCAGCTCTAACACCCACGTCTGTCCCCTTCGCTTTACTCAGCCCGGCCTGACCGTCTGAGAGTCTGGGGGCCGCACAGCTGGGCTACACCCCGAGAGGGCACACAGGGCTGCACCTTGGTCTCTGCGGGCCCTCCCGGTGTTCGCTGCTCCGAGCACGTCTGTGCCGTGCAGCTGACAGCCGTCAAGTATGAGCTTGGTCAAGGCCTCCACAAAGGCCTCCTGGAGCCAAGAGGTCCTGACTGCGACCCTGTGGCCCTCACCCTTCCTTCCAACCCCTGTCTGACTCACGGGCCTCACGCCTGTCCCGCTCCCGGGAGTGTATAGGCTTTGATCCCCGTGTGCCCACCTGCTCTGCCTGCCCCTGTGTACCGCGGGGCAAAAGGAGCCCACCCCACGCCAACACTCCCCTGACCCTCAAGCCCCCCTGAGCTTTGCGAGCAACCGGCCTCACTCAGCCCCATCCCCAGTCCTTCCAGAATCGGAATCCTGGTCGGATAGAAACCAGTAGTGAGAATTCCAAAGAAACCTCTTGTAGCCTCTGCCCCCAGAGCCCTCCATAAGGACACGCCACTTCCAAATACACCAGACTGGACCCCAGACACAGAAGGGACCAGCCTGGTAAGCACAGAACGGGACCCAAACATTCACCTCCACCTCTGTACCACCTACCAAAGTTTTTTTTTTTCCCCCCTTTAATTCTCTAATGGAACAGTTTGAACTGGAAGCAAAGTTGGATATTTTCTAAAGCTACAGATCCCAAACGAAGCTGAGACAGCACAGGACTCTCTGAACCAAACCGATACTTTCTTTAATAAGAGGCTGTGCTGGACGCATGCGGAAATACTCCTCCTTGTGACATTACGGTGATTAATTAGAAGGTGAGTCTTCAGGTGGATTGACCCTGCACGGGGCCAAGCCGGGACATGGTTCCTGCGACCCACGAGACCAGACAGCTTGGCCCAGCTGGCGCCTTCCTTGACGTAACTTTTAAGAACTTTACACCACTGGACTTCCGGAATTTCTCCACGGGATTGATTCTACCACAAAGAAGGGAGCTTGGCCGAAGCTCTTCTCTGTCCGCTCTGCATTCTGCATGATTAGCGATGGAAACCAGGCTGTGTCCAGGCAGGCGGGGCTGGGGCGGGGGGGAAGCCGGCCTACTCTCAGGGAGGTAGTGAGACAGGAGAGTCAGGCTGCAGCCGAGACCGAGTCACGGGGAGAAGACCAGCCTGCAGCGCCCCCCAACCCCACCGCTTGGCTGTGTGAGCTGATCACAGCCGTGGGAGGGTCCGGGAGCTGGAGCAGCCGGAGAGGCCGGACCGGAAAAGGCGGGGCCAGATGCTTAAACGGCAGTGACCTCAGGGCGCGTGATTTTCTGGTAATTAACCACCGGCTGGAGGCTGTCAGGGCTCAGGGCGCAGCTGCCCGCCCGTTCGTGCAGAAAAGAGCCTTGGAGCCTTGAGCCATTCCAGTAACAAGATGTCACTGCTGGAAGGATGAAGGTGACCTCTATCCTCCCGGCCCAGGTCGTCCAGCCACGGCGACTTCAGCTCTGGGCTGCTCTAAAGGATGCCAGGGTGTGCTCTGGCCCGTGTCTGATGCTAATACAGTATTGTGTGCTGGCCCAAGGGGCTGGGAGCGGAGAAGACGACCGGGGCTGGGGAGAGGAGAGCTGGTCCACAGAGGGAGGGGCAGTTGGAAGAGGGCAGAGGAGGGAGCAGATTGGCCGTGCGGAGGCAGGAGGCTTTCGAGGGACACATCTAGAGGATGCAGCTGAGGCCATCCAATGCCCGAGCCAAAATGTTGGGGGTCCCAAGGTCATACTGTGGGGGTCACAGGAGGAGAACACATTTCCAGAACCACAAGCCAAAGCCAGGCATCCACTGGACTTCAGGCTAGGACTGCTAGGAGTTCGGCTGTGTGGGGGGAGAGAGCAGGGTCAGGAGGGGATGGCAGCGCCTGGCGGGGGGGACAGGAGCAGGCTCCCCTGGACGTAAGGGGCCCAGGGACTTGGGGGATGCCACCGCCTGATGGATTTGGGCTCGGGAGCGGGGAGGTCACCCACTGCTGCCTCCTGCGAGTCCCCTGAAAGGGCCTGGGTGTTCCTTGGGGCTGACTGCTCACGGGCCCTGGAGAGATGTCATATAGCCTGCAGGCACCTGTGCTCACGCCGGCACAGATGAGATTGTGCAAAGGGCTGGGGTAGCACGAAGCAGGTGGCAGGGACCCCAGGGTGGGATGGGTGCCGGTGTCCCCAGCAGTGGTCGTTCTAGGACAGAGTTGGCTACTGGGGGAAAGGGAGGCTGAGTAGCGTTCCTGCCGAGCCTGGAGGTTAGGAAAAGTCTGGGGGCTCAGAGAGGCCGGGGGCTCTGATCAAGCCAAACGGGAATGTCACCCACCCACACGGTCCTCTGTCCTTTCATACAGGCGTCTCGTATTCCCCACCAGCCTCCAAGCCAAGACGGGGTTTTAGTCCCTCCGCGTCCTCTCCCCTGCCCACCCTGCCCGCCCTGCCTTGTGCCCAGAAGGGCAGGAAGTCTGGAATGTGCTGGAAATGCTTGTTGAGGCGGATGAATTAGGCAGGCCCATCACTGTAACTTGGAGCGTGAGCTGCGGAAGACTGGAGAGGAGAAGGTGGCGGAAGGTAGCTGGCTGTAGAAACTGCCCCTTGTAGAAGATCTGCTCCTACAAGCAGGCGGGGATCAGTTACATCTGCTGCAGCCCAGGAAAAGGTGGGTCTTGAGCCCTGAAGGGTGCTGGTCAGAGAAGAGAGTGATGTCACACAAGGCGCCCTGGCCTGGGAGTCTGGCCTCTGGGACAGGATGCTGTGTGACCCTGGGGGAGTCCCTCACCCTCTCTGGGCCGTCTGCATAAAATGTGGGGCTAAGATGGGAAGAATGTCTTGGTGCCACAGCTGCATCGGTCTGTGCAGTCAGGGCCAAGCCTCCTCTGTCCTGGCCTCCCGCCTCCCTGCAGGGACATCTAGAAGGACACCCGGATTCTCCCCCCATCCTTACTCACGGCTACTCCAATCTGCTTGGCTAGCGGGCCTCCCTCCCTCCCCTTGGGGCCAGTTTGTCCTCTGGATGCCACATTCTCTGCTCGCCACCACACGGTGGGTTGAGTGATACCCTTCTTAGGCACGTACGCATGTCTCCCCAGAGCTGGAGTTGCTAAGGCTTCTGGACACAGGTGTGAAGACACACACTCCCATCAGCTTCACTAGGAATAAAGATGACATCTGACTGCCATCTCTCTGTTTCCTGCTCTTATGCTCCATTGATTCTAAGCACCTCGAAAGCCTCCGTGTGAAGTACGGTGAGATGGAAGAGGGCACCCCGTGTCCCAAGGCCAGTGCCGGGACCCGACATGAGGGCAGCATGTCCAGACAGCTGTCCAGCCACCACTCCCGTCCTGGTCCCAGTGGCGGAGGGGGCCTGCAGCCCCAAGTCTGTGATGCGCTGCTACCACTGCCGAGAGGTTCGGATCAGCCGGCGTGCTCACCTCACTGATAGGAAGGAAGGTGGGTCCCGCCCCCTGCCTGCACCCGTGGCTAATGCTGGTGGACAGGAGCTGAGGCCGGCTCTGCAGGGCCAAAGCAAAGCGGGGGAGGTGCCCACCTGCCCCCGCCAGCCACGTCCTTCCAGGAGTCCCGTCAGAGTAGAGCGGCGACACTCACTGCTCTCAACCACCTTGCCAGCTGCCTACACGGGGGCCGGGAGGGGAGCCTCTCCTGTCCGGGTCAGCTCTCCCCAGCGGCCAGCCCTCGCCAGGCCTTCCTTGCTGGGCACGTGCCTGTGGCATAGGGTTTGTTTTAACGTTAACGTAAAAAGGAGTGAAATGATACTGGGAAGGAAAAACGTCTGCGTGCACCCGGGGCCTCTAAACGTTTGTTGAAGGACCATCTGCTGTCCAGATCACCTGCTCTGAGGATCTCCTCGGTTGAAGGGCTCAGTGATCAGGGCACTGACTGTGCCCAGCTAGGTGACAGGGACCAGAGCACGTCCCCTCCCGGGGACGTGGTTAAACCCAGGCTCTGCTGAGGAAAGGAAGCAGGAAGCCGCATGATGGAAAGGCAGAGGATACTCCCTCAATCAGCTCCGGGGTTTGGGACGCAAATAGGTGCGGTTTACCAACCATCCCTGCCCTCCTGCAACGCACCGTACAGACACAGGCACCCACACACACGCTGCCTCTCCGAGGTCAGTCTGCTCCGACACCTGCTCGGCCCCCACTGCGGGGTGGTCACCCACCCACACATAGCTGAGTTAGACTCATCTCCAACCCAGCCGAAGCACTTCCTTGGTGCACAGCCGACCCCTGCACCCTGCAGCGCCCTGCAGCCTGCCCTCCACTTCCCAGTGGACCAGGTGGCAGGCAGCTGGGTAACTTGTCCCCAGTTCTCACCTCCCTGATTCCCTTTACACCTGGGATGCCAACGACAGGCCCCGAGTCACGAGAAGGTGCGTGCCCACTCTCTGTGTTGGAGGCGTCCAGGAAAAGGGGACCATGCCAGCTGGGACAGCGGAAGGGCCCGGACCGAGCCGGGGTGAGGCCCATATGACCTCAGGCAAGTCTGTTTCTCTGTGGCTGGGGAGAGGGTGGGGAGTTCACTCATCAGCCGCCTGGCAGCCCTTTCTGCGCAGCCCCTGACCCAAGTAAGGCCAGTAAGAAGGAGGCTGAGGGGAAGGATCTGCGGGGCCTCGAGAGGAAGGGGCCACATCCAGGAGGCAGCCACGTGCAGCCCAGGGCCTCTCCCGCCGAGGTGCGCCAGGCCTGCTGGGAGAGCGGGCTGCGTGACCGCGGGGGCTCTCGTGCAGCGTCTCCAGGACGTTATCTGTACCTCCTTCCCCAGGAGCCTGGAGAGGATCCTCCTGCCCACGCCAAGCGGATGAGGAGAGGTCCTCTCCTCCGATGGGGCGGAGCTGGGGTTCCCCAGGCCTTGGCTGCAGGACCCATTCCTTTGACGCACGTGGGCAGTGACTCAAAGGTCAGAGTAGGCTGTGACCAGCTGGCTGGGTGGCTGGTAGGGCCCCGGCAAAGTAACATGTGGGTGAGGAACCAGCCCGGGGAGGACATGGTCCAAGGCCTGGGCGAGGGGACCCAGGCACCCTCCACGCCGCCTGCACCCCCTGCCTCTACACAGTGTCCCAGCAAGCTGTGAGGACCCTGGGAGTCACGGGCCTAAGAATAACTCCATTTATTTAGGCTTCTTCTCAAAGGAGCTGGTGATGGTGATGCAAGTGATAATTATAGCCACACTTTATGATCTTTATATAATGTGGTGACTCGTTTCCTAAGAGCTAAAATACTGCCTCGTTCCCCTCCTCACTCCTCACCCCTGAATGGGGATGGGGATACCACGGTGGCCAGGAGTGGCCGGGTGACGTCCCAGAGGTCCCGGAGCAGGCCAGGCAGGATGCACTACGAGCTGCTTTTCAGCCGCAGTCCTTCCTCCTTTGGTTAGCCAAGTCTGGATGTATCTGATGGAAGTGTTGCAACTTGGGGCCCCCTCATTTTCAGAAACTGTTTCTACAACTCCCTCCTTTGAGTCCATCCCCTAAATAGAAAAGAACCCCTGACAGACCAGTCGAGCCTGAACCATCTATCCTAACCTTCATTTGGCCGAAGATACAAAAGTGTTCAGAGCCCACGTTCCAAACGCTACAAATATCCCTTTCTTTGGATCAGGGTGACATCTGTGCTGGTCATCGGCCTCGGGCTGAGATGGCCTGAATTATCTGGCTCTCTCATGCAGCCTGCTAAAAAAGAAGATCTGGTGTGAATAATTTAAACCCTGTTCCCTTTCCCCCTTGCAGATTTCTGGCTCCGCGCTGGTCATCATTTCAGCACCGGCGAAGATGTGCTATTCCTGTCCCCGATGAACATTTGCTTCTTGAGAAAGTGAGTCTAAGGGGCTGCAGATGTGCTGGGGGAGGGGCTTGGGCCAGGACAGACGCCGGCCCCGGGGCCCGAGGGAGCTGGACCACCCTCACCAGGCAGCTCTCAGGGAACTTTCGATGTCAAGCCCCTCCCTCGTCCTAATGCAAGGTGGACGCCCATCATTCAGACGCCTGGTCTTCCATCGTCCCTTTTCCTCTTTAGGGAGCGCTTTGTATAGAGCTACCCTCTCTGCATTTGTCCATTTAGCTGATTAAAGATTTCAAAAGGAAGTTAGACACGAAGGGGGAAGAAAGAAACGAGACCAGGAAGGAAGAAGCTCCAGGAACCGCAGAACACTTTTAGATTGACTTAAGTATCCCTCTTGCCTCTAAACGGGGGCATGGGTTTTAAAATTCCTACTTTGTGTTAACCCAAGAGAAGTCTTCCAGCCGTCCTCCTGGCTTAAACATTCAAATGCTCAGTAATCCAGAGGCCAATGGGCCAGGATGTGGGTTTCTCAGGACCCGCCCCCTCACCTGTGCTCTGTCCTTGGACCTGGTCTGTCTTTGGTTCTTTCAGGGGTCGGCGGGGAAAAGCAAAGGAAGAAGATGCGAGGCTTCGAGGTTTGCTGTCTGTCAGCCCTCATCCCCACGCTGCTGGCGGCAGGTGGCTGTGTGTGTGTGTCCACACACGCGCTTTCTCCTGACCTCACTTTCAAGTTAGCGCCTCTCTGATGTGTCTGGTTAGTGATGTCGGGGCAGAGAACTCATCAGTTCTGGGCGGGATAGAAGTGAACGCGGGCAGGAGGGTCAAGTGGAGCTGGGAAGAAGGACGGCATCTCACACCTGCCTGTCCAGCAGCCCCTGCGCCCCCCAGCCCCGCCTCCAGGCCCAGGGAGACAAGCAGGCCCACCTGTTTGTCGACCCTCTGAAGTGCAGAAGCCTGGGGCAAGAGGTGTGCAAGAGGTCTGGCCCATAGGCCAGACCGAGCCCCTGGGCTTCCTAAGCCTTCGCACAGTCTCTGCCCGGCCCCGGGCACAGGGGTGGTCCCCAGGCCAAGTGACGGTCAGGCTGCGACCGCGGAGGCTGGAGACGTGTTTTCATAATGGCTCGGCCTGGATGGAGGGACACGTCTCGCGGATGGATCGTGTAGGAAGGGGAGGCTGGGCGGGCAGACAGCGGCCAATTACAGACCCCTCGGCTCTCCTCTGGCCTCCGAGACGCCAAGGGGAAAAGAGCTTATGGTCTGACAGCCTCCAAAATGGCCACTGACGCTGAGTGCCCCCATTAACATCTGGGTGACCCCCACTCTCCCCGGGGTCCTGCAGCCCCTTGGATGGAGTGTTGCACTCGATGGCCCTTGGGTTCCCTTCTAGCCTGGATGAGTTCTGACCGTGCACAGTTATTTCTGCACTATAACGAGGGCACGGGCTTCTAGGGTTCCACCCCACCCCGTCTCCTGCCCTGGGGCCTAGCTGGGCCCCGCGGGAGCCACTCTTGCACCCCCAGACTCCTGAGGGCAGCTGCTCTGCGCAGGTGTCCACGGACTCGGGAGACGGTGTCTCTGCACTCGCTGTCCCGCTCGGCTTCCCTCCAGCACGCTTGGGCTCCCCAGGTGGCGCGGAGGTGATTCTAACAGAGCAGCACCACAGGCAGCCCCGGCCCGCGCTGGCCCCGTGTCCCCCAGGCCAGCTTTCTCACCTGCGGGTGAACGGCACCTTCTAGAGGCTGTGCTGAGCGGCGGGTGGGAGCAGGGGCCCGGGGACGGCCACCCGCCAGCAGTGTGACCCAGACCTGATGGCTTAACCTCTCTAACCCCACCTTCCTCGCCTCCAAAACGTGGGGCTGGCATGAGGATCAAAGGAACTAACACGCCTGCGCGTTTAGAACGGCCTGGCACACAGAGGTTACGACGCTGTGACTCTGCAGGGCTGCTTTTAGAGGAAGGGGGCGCTCCGTGATCCAAGCCCATTGTGTTATAATCGCACCCCGGTGGAAAGCAGGGGGCTGTTTCCCAGGCTGCAGGGGACCACGGGCCACAGGACTCCTTTAGAACCAAGAGGGAGGGCTCTGGGTGGGAAGGAGGGCCGGCAGCTTGCCTCCCAGGCCAGAGGGCTCAGGCCGAGACCAGAGGCCAAGGCGAAGGCCCTGCTTCCCGCAGGACCAGGGCTGAGCAGGGCAAGGGGGGTCACGGATGATGCAGGGGACGGGCCCTCTCCGGGCCCAGGAGCCCCGGTCCCTGTAAGCCTCAGTCCCAGAGGGCTGGACCCCCCTGCCCCTCACCACCAGCTACACCACAGGCCCGGTCCCTCAGTCATGTCTCGTGTCCTCATCCAGCTCACATGGGTCCGATCGAGGGTGTCAGCAGGCTCACCAGGACTCAGGAGCTAGGGACGGTTGGCAGGGACAGGCTGGCTCAGGGCACCCCTGTCCCACGGCTGGAAGGACAGCTCAAGTCAAAGCCACGCTCCGGTGGCTGGTCCCCGTGGGCCTTCACGCCCCCACCGTCCATGCGGCCCACACCCTGCTCTGGGCGACCCTCAGCAGAGCTAAGGACTTTTGCTAGGCAGGGGAAGGCTGTCCCGCTGAGCCTGGGCGCAGGTGCTGCTGCCTTCAGAGCGAAAAGCTAGGTCACGGCTGGCGCAAGAGGCGGCGGGGCTCGGCCCCTCCGGACCCTCCTCTCTCTGGTCAGACGCGGGGGGCCGAGGCTGCCACGTCAGTGATGGGCACGGGAAGCGGGGCAGGGAGGGCGTAGCCCTCAAGGCTTCTTCCTGCAGCCTTTCCAGGCTCAGCCTGATTGACTCCAGCCCCGGCCCTTCCTTTCTGAGCCCAGGTGTTTTGTAGCCTACCCTGCCCGCACTGGGCTTGTCGCTGGGGAGAGGAAGGGGGAGATGCCACCCGGGCCCCAGGGAGCCTGCCCTGGCAGCAGGTGCCCAGGAGGGAGGGAGGGTCTGGGAGTCCTGAGCGGGACTCCGGCTTCTGCCCCCTCGAGTGCAGCCCTTCCTTTCCTGACACTTGGAGCCAGAGGTGGGGTGCGGGTGTCCTCTCAGCTTTCCAGGGGGGCATCCGACGCGGAGCCTGTGCTGCCCACCTCACCCATGAAACACCTGCCCAAACAGTCACACCTGAGTCTGATCAAGCTTCTACACCCAACTACGAGGACATAACCAGCAAGGCATCAGGAAGCCCAGACTGGGAGAGAGCAAAGCACAAATGACCTGGTTCCTTCAACAGGTAAATTGCAAGGAAAAAAACCAGAGAGAGATTGATGGGGAGCCTAGAGACCAGAAGTGACTTGGGAGACACATCGACCAACTCTAATACGCAGACCTTACAAATTTAGATTCTGATTCAAATAAACCGCAAAAAAAAAAAAAAAAAAAAACAGCTCATGGGTCAATTGGGGAAATTTGGAATTGCCTGGTTATTTCATGATATCAAGGAATGACTGTTAATTGTTTTTAGGTGTGATAATGGTCTTGTCATTACCTCTTCTAAAAAAAGGATCCTTACGTCTTTGAGGTACACCCTGAAATTTTTACAGGTGACATGCTATCTGGGGCCTTGGGTGGGGCGGGGAGCGGGGGAGGGTGCAGATGGACAGGATTGGCTCCGAGATGGTGGCAGTGGGTCTGGGTGATGACCTGGACCTTCATTGTAACATTCTTTTCATTTTTGCCTATTTTTGAAAATCACCATGATAAAATCTGGACAGAGGAAGAGGAGGAGCAGGGGAGGAGGAGAAAAAAGGGGAGGAGCAGTGCTGCCGCCACCTCCAAGGTGCCCTCCTGGCTTAGGTCCCAAGCACCTGGAGACCATGGCAGCCTTCCCGAGGCCTCCAAGACCAAGGACAGCGTCACTGGGTGGGGCTCTCAGAGCGGAGCCTGGTCAGGGGGCCAGGCTCTCAGAAGCCCGGGGCAGGTGGCCCTCCCTCTGCCCACGGCGCTGGGCAGGGCCGGGCAGACACTCACCGCAGAGAGGCAGCTCCTGTCCTCACGGATGATGGCACCGAAGCCCAGGAAGCCGGTCACCATGACGAGCGTGCCCGCGAAGATGAGGATGTAGGCGGACGCGGCAAAGGTGCTGGAGGCCAGGACGCCGAGGTAGCCGCTCTTCTCCACCAGGGTCCAGACGCCCACGGCCATGACCGCAGCACCCCCCATCTGCAGGACACCGGGTCTGAGCACCCACCGCCTACGAGGTCCTTCTCAGGCATCACCTCATTTGGTCCTTTGAGAAGCCCGTGGGAAGTGTCTGGCTGCCCATTTTGTAGATGGGGAAACAGAGGCTTACCCATGGTCGAGGGGAGAGGCAGGGACAGAGTTTGGGTCCAGGTCTGACTCCCGGTCCCGTGCTTCCCACCACGATGCCCGTGCGTCCCCGTCATGAGGCAGGGACACTCCAGTTGTGGGGACCCCCTCCCGCCGTCCCCGCCCCCAACCCCGAGCGCTACTCCCCGGCTTGCATCCCTGGCAGGCCACTTTCACAAGCCCCCTTCTCATCGCCTGGGGGGGAAGCGCGACTGGGCTTCTCATCTCTGCTCTACAGACAGAGGACAAGGCCAACAGAGGAAGGGGAGCTGCCCGAGGGCCGCCTCTGTGGGGCGACACAGGGCAGGCCCAGCCCCAGCTCGGAGCCCGGGTCCGCAGCTCAGCCGAGCTGCCCCCCAAAGGAAGGGACACACGCTCCACAGGCTGGAGTCGCTCTGGGACGGCAGGACACTGAGCGGGGGGGAGTGTCCTCTTTGCTGACCGTCTGATCCCTTTCGGCCCTGATCCCAGGAAGGGACCCTGGGAAATACAGCTGCCCTGTTCCTTCTGCAGTGAGGCTGAATGACCCTTTCTGTGGCTGTGATCCTGGGCAAAGTATGTGTGTGTGTCCCCGAGGTGCGAGATGGTGAACAGCAGGGGTGTTGGCCCAGGGTTTGCGGCGGGGCAGGACCCCGGCACCTGTGACCAGATCTGCCACCTGCTCCTGGGAAGGCAGATGGCCCCCAGCTTCCCTGCCTCATCTGAGGATGAGTTCTTCTCAGATGGGGGCTGCTGCTCCCTCAGGGGGTCCTGAGTGTGGCTGAAGGTGGGCAGCCCCAGTGGGCTTGGTCCCACTGCCCCGATGACTCTGTATAACCCGCCTGCCGTTCGCAGACATCAGCGGGGCAGACGGAAGCTCCTTAGCAACGAGGCTGCACCAGGCGCCTCTTCGAGCTTCACAGTAGTTCGGGAGGCTTAGGGCTGGCAGGTGGGAGCAGGCGTTTTCTCTTTTGCATATGAAGAAATGGAGGCTGGAGAGAATAGAGCATGCTCGAGAGGACACCCTCCTGCACACGCCCCCCCGCCCCCCCCAGAAACCCACCCAGAGTTTCGAGATTGAGATGCAAACCCAGGTCTGCTGAGGGCCAGCGTGGGACTCTGTCCTGGGATCGCACACACTGGGCTGGGCCTGCTCCCCTACTCACTCCTGCTTTTTAGGTGCATCTGTTTTCTTTTAAGGGGCGTCTCATCCCCCTTAGCACCTCTAGCGGGTAAGAGAACCAGGTGGAAGGACGTCGCACGGCTCCAAATGGAATCCACCTCCTTTGATTCCACGGCACACATTTTTCCTCCCGTTTTAACATCTCCAAAACCAGACACATCTTATGGTTGATGGCATCTTACAACCACGCTTGGCCGCACTCTTGCCTCGCGGTACAGAAAACAATGGTGTATCTTACAAGTGATGGTATCTTAGGCTGGATGAAATCCTGGACTACAACAGGCTTTCTAATTCTCAGGAGCGTGGGCTACCTCTGGCCACATAACCTCCAGGACCAGTGAGGAATTTCCTCCGTCTGGGTCAACAGGATCGTGTCAAGTGAGGGTTTCCAGCAAAATATTCTGCACATAATCTTTCTGCCCCTACAGCATGCCCGGGAGGCTTCAGAGAGGGTCTCAACTGTGCATAACTGGCTGTGTGACCTGAAGATGGTCCCTTAACCTCTCTGGGCCTCAGTTTCTTCATCTCTCAAACAAGGTGGACGTGTTAGGCCAGTGGGTCCCAACCTATAACCATCAAGGGCCCCTTTGATTACTTTTTCCCACGGGTCTTATGTTTTGAAGGGTTTCTGCCTATCAAACACAGTGCATTAAGTAATAGTTCATTTCTCATTTTTGATTAATCAAAGGCACGTGGTAGTACCAAGAAGAGGTTCTGAGCAGCATGAAATAGTCCACGTGACCACACGGAGTGGATCTCACTGTGGACGCGTGTAGTGTCTTTATAGAAACAGGCACGTCATCCATCAGGCTTGTCAACCCCACAGGCTTAGCATCGCATCTGGAACCACCCAAAGGGGTGCGTGTGACAGCACCGGGGACACCTGATCTGCTGGGGGACATGGAACCCACTGAGAAGCTGATGAAAAGCCTGGGACGCTTTGCCCAGAGGAACGTCATCCACGGAAAATAATGCGCTCGGCTTCGGGGGCTGAGGCCTCATCTTGCATCTCACAATGACCCCGGCGCAGACGTCTCTGGGGCCCCCCCACCTTGCACCCTCTAAGGCAGTGCTTCTCAGCTGGGCCGCACCACCACCCAGAGACCTCCGCACATCACCAAGGTGACTGGATTTCGGGGGGTGGGATCAGGCCTGGATCCTTTACTAAGTTCCCAGGTGGTTCCAGTTGAGAACCACCGCGTAGTTTCCTAGTCAACAGGGGCCAGTCCTGTCCCCTCCCCCAGCAGGGTCCCAAGAACATCCTCCCCTGAGGCCGCGGCCTGGAGGCCCTTGGCCCAGCTCAGGACTGCCCCTCCCGCCACTTCCCTGTCTGCATCAGGGTGTTTGCTTTTTTTTTTTGCGGTACGCGGGCCTCTCACTGCTGTGGCCTCTCCCGATGCGGAGCACAGGCTCCGGACGCGCAGGCTCAGTGGCCACGGCTCACGGGCGCAGCCGCTCCGCGGCATGTGGGATCTGCCCGGACCGGGGCACGAACCCGTGTCCCCTGCATCGGCAGGCGGACTCTCAACCACTGCGCCACCAGGGAAGCCCAGGGTGTTTGCTTTGACAGGAGCTTTGGGGGAGAAGGGGGGTGACAAGGAGCAGTATTTTCAGTCCAAATGGAGGAAAGTTAAATTACGCAAGAAAGGAAGAAACGATGTGCTCCCAGGGGAGGGAGGGGTGCTGTGAGCAATGCAGCCGCAGCACACTGACCCCCTAAGAGAGGAGCGTGTCCCGGTCACAGGAACGGCTGGGATCTGCAAAGCAGGCAGGGCTGCAGCTCAGCCAGGGGGGCAGCAGGGCCCTCGCCCACAGGGGAGGGTCTGGGCAGACACACTGTCCTGATTAAGGTCTGGAAACCAACAAATTCACGCTGGTCCTGATGTGCAGAAGAAATCAGGAGGCGAGTCCGAGTCAGTGGGGCCCCCAGACCTCCCCTGGGGTGTCACAGTGTCTGCTGGGGACACCCAATGCGATTTGCCATCCGGGGCAAGAGAGTTTCAAGTCCTTCAGGGGGTGTCCTGCTTGGGACCCGGTTGGCTCTTTAGGAAACGATCTTTCCTGTGGACAGGAGAAGTCAAAGCTGCCCAACGTCGGGACGGGTCGCCAGAGGGCGTCTTGGGAGGGAAGGGGTCAGTGCGCTTGGGTCCCAGCCCTGGCCGTGCCCCTGACTAAGTGTGTGACTGTGCAGACATTTCGCCTCTGGAAGCCTCAGTTTCTTCATCTGTAAAATGGCCGGATGACAAGCTCGGAGGTCTTCCGCATGGGTGACATGTCCCCACGACCATCTGCCAATACACCTCCAGCAAGATGCTCGTGGCTTTCGTCAAGCGGTTCAGAGATGTTGGGTCAGCAGAAAGAGCGGTGGAAGAGGCCCTGCGGAAGACCGACTGGGGCCGGAGCCAAATGACCCTGCTGAGCTGTGCACCGGCTATTTGCATAGAGTTGATTCAACAGTATCGGGCTCCCTACAGAGACTGGGTTGGATTTCTTTGGAATATTAAGTACATTTTTCAAAACCATAGCCTGTAGCCAATCAGGCAGAAAGCCCTGCAGAGGGTGAAGCTGGCCTTCTTACCAACCAGGACACGGGCAGGCCGGGAGGGGCGGGCAGGTCACCCAGGCCGTGTAATTTTAGGAACGGCCCATTTATAGAGAAGAAACATGGCCAGAAAGTTGCCTGTCAGACCCAGGGGAAAGCAGGCGGGGCGCAAAGGTCATTGCAGGGTTTTCCTCTCCTCCTCAGCAGCTGAATGGCTTCTGGGCTGGGGTCGGGGAGGGGACCGGCCGGTGCAGCAGGCCCAGGACGCTGGGGCTCCCAACACGGGAGGACCCCGGGGCAGGAGTGCTCTCTGCCCACAGTGCCGGGGCGCCCGTGGCACGGGGAGGGGGCAGAGGTCGCACAGGTGGTGGTGCAGTCCACTCCCCTAAGTGTTTGCTGGGGGCCTCCAGGTGCCAAGCACCACCTGGACTGGGAAGGACCGGGGGCTGGATGAGTGTTCACCCAGTTAGAGCCACCCCTGTCCTCCGCGCCCCCCCCCCCAGTCTCATCAACGGCACCACCACGGCCCAGACCAGGACCCCCGTGGTCGCCACTCTGGACTTCTCACTCTCTTGCAGGGACAGCAAGGGCCAGTCTCCTCGTCACACGGGCACATCTCACGGGACTTACTGCGGGTCGGGGCTGGGAGGGGACTCACATCACCTGTTCTCTTCCACACGCAGCTCAGAACTCGGAGGGATGCTGCCTGGCGCTGTCCCCGCCCCCCTCCCAGCAAATCAGCCTGTCCGCCCTGCTCGTCCCCGCCCGCACGGGTTTCTGCAGTTACAGGCGTCACGGCGTGTTTGCTGCATTCGGTACTTCGTCTGCCTCCCCCTCTAGATTCTTGGTTAAACCTCACTCATCTGAGCATCTGCAGCAGAGCCCTCCACGTATGACAGATGCCCCATAACTCCCCATGGAAGCAGGAGGGACAGAGGAAGGGGGCAGAGGAAAGAGTCAGGTCTAACCCTTTTATATTCCGGATGAAGAAACTGAGGCCCAGAGAACAGTGACTTTTCCAAGGACCCGTGACCGGCCGGGGGCCTAGAACTCAAGAAACCTGATCTCACTTCATGCCCTCTTCACCCACTGGGCTGCGGACACTCCCAAGCAAGCTGAGGGGTGTCTGGGCTGCAGCGGCGACGGCTCAGAGTGGCCACCACAGGCTTCCTCCTGGACCGGTCTCCCCACCGTGGCCCTGGGCAGACCAGATGTGCATTCCCCCCGAGTAGGGGCCTGTCCCCCAGCAGAAGCTGAAGCAGAGAGAGGCAGGATGCCCGGACACCACGGGGTCCTGCGACTTCACAGCACCTTAAGAAGGGACGCAGCAGAAACGCCAGCCACGGGGCCCCTCAGCTGTTCTTCCTCAGATGACCTGTCCCAGGAGGTGGGCAGAGGCCACCATCAGTGGGATGATGGTGAACAGAGTGAAGGCTTCTCCCCTCGGCAGGGGGGGGCAGAGGCTATTCCCTACCAGGCCCTCCCCAGGGACCCTGGAGTGGTGCTCTCAAGCCACTTCACTGCCCTGGTTGGGCGAGTCCTCCATCACCACTGCCTCCTGTCTTGGTCCGTGTCCCCCTAAGGGACCCCAGGGATCCCCTGGAGTCTGAGCCCCACTGGCCCCCGAGGGAGGTGCTGACACTGCAGCCAGCGCCCCGGGCAGGACAGAGCTTCCGGAGGCAAGGCCACCCCAGCCAAGGGAGCCGCTGCTTCCCTGGCTCTCCCACAGCCTGCGTAGCTCCTGGGAGGTTGGAAAAGTTTTGATTATTAACACTGCCAAGGAGCTAATTAAAATAATACATTAGAGAACAACGTTGCAGGGGTGATGGGAGCTGTAGGGACCCGTGTAGGAAATGGGAGGGGGAGGTAAAGCATTTCCTAGGCGGCTGCGTAGGAAGCTTGGGTCACACTTTCTCTTTTAGGGTCATGAAAGCTTTGGCATTTTTGGTTCCTGACCCAGAGCTATATCCAAGGGAGCCGCCCCTGCCCAGTGAGATGGTCATGTTCAACTCTGCATTAGTCGAACTGCATGGTGGGGGTGGGGTGGGAGTCAGGGGCAGGGCGATGGTGAAGGATGGGGGGCAGGCATGGGTTGAGTAGGGGATAGGGGTCCAGAGCTGGGGCAGAGCTTAGATACAGGATGCGGGTGTGTATTGCGATGCTGTACTTCAGTTCTGCTTATAATCTTCATGCGCTGCGTGTCTGAACTGTCCACACCATCAAAACGTCCTAATCCAGGTTCAACCCTGACTCCTGGAGACATTTTGGAGTCCAAGTAGGCATCAGAGTGGTGGGTCTAAGGCTGTGGTTATGAGTCAGTGGTCTATAGAGATGGGAAGGGCAGCAGACGCAGAGTCAGAAAGCCCAGACTTGACCTAGAGCTCTGCCAGTCATCTCAGCTGAAGTTTTATCATCTATAGAACAGGAGTGAAGGTAATGACAGAGTGCTTGTGGAATCATTTTGGAGTGTAAGGTGGTTTATAACCCTCACACTGTGCTACGGTGGCAGCTGGCGGAGACTTTGGTTTAAAGTCTCACCAAGACCTTGCACTGCATGACCGGCACCTGAATCCTGCCCACCTGGGGGTGGAGGGGGTGCTGTTTCCCCCCATCTCACTGCTCTGGTGTTTCAAACTTTGGGATGTAAACATTTAGGGCTGTGAGCTAAACTTGGTGGGTGGTAACCTGTGCTAAACAACAAAACCAAACCAAACCACCACGCTATAGAGGAGAAGGCGCCGGAGTGCGCTGCACACGGTGAGGGCAAGCTTAGCTTCGTGGGCGCTGCTTCACGTGAGCAATTCTTACGCTTCCATGAACTTCTTATATGGGCCACATGGTCCCCAAAGCCGCCAAGCCAGAGCTATGGACGTAGGAAGCGGTTAGAGATGAGGCGTGCCCCTTAGTCTAATCACAATAGCATAGCTACGCGTAACAGCTAAGCACCAGGTAGGCGAGTGCCAGACACTGTGCGAGATGTTTTCCTAAATATTCATCTTTAATTCTTACAGGTACTGATGTTCCCGTTTAACGTATGAAAAACGTGACGCTCGGTGAGATTAAGTGATCTGCCTGATGTGTTAGTCTGCTCAAGGTTGCCCTAATAAAACGCCATAGCATAGCTTAAACAACAGAAATTTATCTCTATTTCTCACGGTTCTGGAGGCTGGAAGTCCTCCAAATAAGGTGCTGGCTGATTCAGTTTGGGTGAGGCCCTTCTTTGCTTACAGACGACGGCTGTCTCCTTACTGTGTCCTCATGGCCTTTCCTCTGGGCAGGCTTAGAGAGACAGCTCTCTTCCTCTACCTGTAAAGCCAATCCCAACGGATTAGGACCTCACCCTTGTGACTTCATTTAACCTTAATCACCTTCTAAATGCCCTGTCTCCAAATACAGTCACATTGAGGGTTAGGGCTTCAATCCCTATGGGTCACAGTTCAGTCCGCAGCACCTAATCTTCCACGGCAAATAGACAATGGGGTCTCAATTTGAGCCTGAACTCGAGCCCAAGTTTTCCCGGCACCCGGGACACTGGGAAAACGCGGGACTCAGAGCTGGAGGCAGCAGGTAACGTCAGAGCTGACGGCCAGGCACACCGGCTCAGGGGTCAGAGAGAGGGGCCCCCAGCTCCGGGGCTTCGGGCAGACTGCTTCTACCTTGCTAACGCAGGGCTGTCGCAGAGCCGCTCACAGCCTCGGGGCGCTGGGAGGACGCGCGTGGACGCACAGCCCAGGGAAGGCCTACAACAGAAGCTCTGTGGATGCTGGGAGCTTTGTCCACGGACGGATTCCAAGCGTCCGCAACAGGGCTTGGCACTTAGCACATGCTTAATAAATGCCATGGAATAGATTTTCCATTATCACTGACCAGAGTACCTGGACGTTAGCACCAGCTTCCCTTACCACCACGACAAGACCTTGGGCAGGATTCTGAACTGGGTGTACCTGCTCCCTGTCTGTAACATGAGGATAACAGAGATACAGCCACCAGGGTTGACCTGCGGATCACAGGGGATGGTCCACGGAAGGTCGTTATCCAGCAGTACCTCTCAGATGCTAGGCATCGTAACCCCGGTCTCTCCTGGTGTAGACAGGGCAAACGGGGACACTGTGGACCCTGGACGCACCCCTGATATCTGGGACTCCCACATCTCTCTCTTGCCTGAATTCTCAGCCCCCATGCTCTCCCTGAGATTCTCACTCAGTCCCGTGGCTGCAACCACCATGGGGGTGGAGACGATGCCCATCTGAGACCCAGACCCCTGAGCTGACTTCTCTCACTGGGCATCTCCGCTCAGATGGTCTCCTGGCAACTCAAACGCACCACGCCAACGTGTGACCTCGCCATCTGACCCCACGCTGCTTGCCTTCCTGGGCTCCCGCTGCGGGGATGGACTTACATATCCTAGACACCTCTGCCCTCTCGACAGCATCTGATTAATAACCAAATCTTGTCAATTTTGCTTCCTAAAACCCTTGACTCTCCCCAAGTATTTGATGCTCGCTGTCACCCCCTCGACGCAGGTCACCACCATCTGTTGTCCTGATCAGGGAAAAGCCTAGAAGGAATGTCCACAGTGGTCATTTCTGGGTAGACAGTATTATGGGTCGAACTGTGTCCCCAGGAAGGTTTGTTAAAGTCCTAACCCCAGTACCTGTGAATGTGACCTTATTCGGAAATAGGATCTTTGCAGATGTAATTAATTAGGGTACAGTCATTAGGATGGGCCCTAATCCTGTATGAGTGGGTCCTTACAAGAAGAAGAAAATGCTGTGTAAGGACAGAGACACACAGGAAGGACAGCACGTGATGACTGAGGCAGGGCCTGGAAAGATGCAGTCGAAAGCCAAGGACCCCACGATGCCCGCCCCCACCAGGCGCTTGCAAGAGGCAAGGAAGGTCCTACCTAGAGGCTCAGAGGGAGCGTGGCCCTGCTGACACTCGTTTCGGACTTGACTTTGGCCTCCAGAGCTGTGAGACATCAATTTCTGTTTTCTTAAGCAACTCAATTTATGCTCCTTTGTTACAGTGCCCTAGGAGCCTAATACCCTGAGATATGGGCCATTTTTTTCTTACTTATATTTTTTAGTATTTTATCGATTATTAGTGGATACATAAGACTTTATGAGCTGGAAAAGCACACTTATTACAGTAAGTCCCCGACATACAAACCTTCCAGGTGCAAGCTTTCAAAGATGCAAACGTGCATCTGGTTCCAGCAAAGGAACCAGAACCCGCGCCATCAGCGTCAGGCGTGAGTGAAACTGCAGCTTCCTCCGTCTCCTGTTGCTGACGACCCTTCAGCTCTACCATCTCCCACCTCCTCTCCCTCCTCCAGGCAGTAACTGTTCCTGCCTGTTCACTCGATGCCAGCCCCCGTGTGCCAGCTGTTGTGCTGGTGCTACTGTACTTTTCAAGGTACTGTACTGTAAGATTAAAAATGTTTTATTTTTTGTGTTTGTTTTTATGTATTATCTGTGTGAAAAGTGTTATAAACCTATCACAGTACAGTACTATAGAGCCGATTGTGTTGGGCACCTAGGCTAACTCTGTTGGACTTATGAACAAACTGGACTTATGAATGCGTTCCCGGAACGGAACTCGTTCGTATGTAAGGGACTTACTGTATTTTTAAAAAAATCCTCACTCAGCGAGAATCTTAAACACCCCACCGGATTTCTCTCTGAGAATCGAAACTATCTATGCCCACACAATGACCTGATCATATCACTGTGGCTTTATTATTCCACTGTCTTCATCCATACAACTTCCCTATTCCAGGAAACGCTCGCCCAGGAAGAGAAAAGTTGCAAATAAAACAAGTTCATTGTGCGTTTCGGGAACTTTGCAAAAAGCATTTAAACAAACGGCAGATTGTTTAACTTCTGAATAGATGGCATTGTATGTCCCCTCTCCAAGACGCTTCTAAACCCTTGCCTCGCTGTGCGTACCAATCCTTAACTACTATACCATGATCCTTCCCAGTATTAAGCAATTTCATTAATCTTAGTGGAAGACTCTGAAAAGGCAAACACAGCCCAGCTTTGCCTCTGCCTTTCTGAGAGGCTTCTGGGAGCGCATCCTTTGCCATGGCAACAAGGAGACTCAGCCCTGCCTTACGAGCAGGTCGATCTGCTGGCATTTTGGGGCCTTCTACAGCTAATATACCCAAAAGACTGCATTTACTGAATGCCTTCTGTGTGCAGAGACGGAATTAAGCACTTCACATACACCATTTCAGGGCGTCTCTGAAATACACTATTAACAGATAAACTGAGGGACTTCCCTGGTGTCGCAGTGGTTAAGAATCCACCTGCCAATGCAGGGGACATGGGTTCGAGCCCTGGTCCGGGAAGATCCCACATGCCACGGAGCAACTAAGCCCGTGCGCCACAACTACAGATCCTGAGCTCTACAGCCTGCTAGCCACGACTACTGAGCCCGCGTGCCACAACTACTGAAGCCCACGCACCTAGAGCCCGTGCTCCGCAGCAAGAGAAGCCACCGCGACAAGAAGCCCACGCACCGCAACGAAGAGTAACCCACGCTCGCCGCGACTAGAGAAAGCCCGCACGCACCAACGAAGACCCAACGCAGCCATAAATAAATAAATTAATTAATTAAAAAAATAAAAGATAAACTGAGGCACATTAAAAATGTTAAGTTGATTTGAACAAAACTCGATTTGAATCAGGCAGCATCCCATCTAGCAGATGCAAAGGAGCTCCGAGAGCCATACAGAATGAAAGACTTTTCTAGGCAGAAGGGCTGGGAACAAGGAAGTTATATTAGGCAAAACAGCGGGTTGGTCATTGCCAAATAGCTTTCGTTTAACTGGAGACACAGGCTCAGCCAGCGTAGTTGAGTTGCCTACGGCAGAGCCTGTCTGCTGACGGCAACGCCTGCACCGTTAGCCCTCTTCTGCCTCTGCTGACGGCAACGCCTGCACCGTTAGCCCCCTTCTGCCTCTCCAGACACATTCCAGTGTCTGGCTCTTTTGGGACCTGGTGGTATTCTGCTACCAATTATCTGGATAATTGCCTCAAGTGGACAGACTCTTTTCTTCCTGGATGACCTAGCCCGGGTGGTTTCCCCGGCGGGGAGTCGCTACCGAGACCATTCCCGATGCACAGAGGCAGCCCTGGGCCCCCCAGGACTTATGTTTCTCTGCCTCGGGCCTGGAGAATGTGAATCATGAAAGGCAAATGGGCTTCGGAGGAAAACAAGCAGTTATTTGAGGCCGTCACATTTCCCACCAGGCACTGGAGCCGCAAGTTAGCAGGGGAGGGAGAGCCAGACCTTGCGGACTGAGGCCGGGACGCAACCTCATGGCGATGCCTGGCTGCTGTGCGGTATGGACTCCACGCCAACCTGCAGGCCGAGTCTTAGGTTCCCCCTCAGTAGCAAATGTACACGTTTGCTTTCAAGTAGGCAGAATTAGCCCATGGGTGGTCTCTGATTTGGAAAAAATCAGCTCCAGAGAGATGACTCACAGAAAGCAAAGACGGCTTGACTCACGCGGTGCTGGAGAAGCGGGTGGCACGTGCCGGGTTCACTTACCCAGAAGAAGAAGTTAAAGACAGCGAGTAAATACTTCAAGTAGACGGTCAGCCAGTCGTCCTGATCAACCTTGTAATGGGCCATGGTTGCTGGGCCTGCAAAGAAGACACACGTGTGACCAGGGGTCCACGGAGGCGGCCTCGCCTGCCCAGAGCCAGGCGAGGTTCCCTTCAAAGGCCATCCTAGCCTGTCTGGCCGGGGACTCTCAGACTGGGGGTGTGCAGCCCCAAGCAAAGAGCAGAGAAACGCCAAGGTCACTGGACACAAAATGGAGGTGAACCACGCAGAATTTTCTAGCGCTGTGGATCTTGGTTTGGCCCTTCTGATGCAGGACTAACCTGCAAGTCTTCCTACAGACTTTGCACTGTGCTACTGTGTTCTTATTCTGCCCCCGTCTTAGCAGGGTGGCAGGACACAAGTTCACCTGTCCTGCACACACACACACACACACACACACTCGGCGTGCCTGCCTTGCGGTGCAATCCTGTATCATTTGAACAGGACCTCTGCATGCGCAGGTGAGGCACGAGCCCCAAATCAGAGCATCTGTGCTGGAAGGGACCTCGATATCCCCAGGCCACCCCAGCACCTCGACTCTCCAAAGGAGGAAGCAGGCCGGTAGACCGAGTGGTTTGGCAGTAGGATGACAAGACCTGGAATCTGACTCTCTGGGTTTAAACCCTGATCTGTCACAAGGTGTGTGAGAATGTGGGTAGTTACGTAACCTCTCGTCCTCGTGTCCTCCTCTGTACTGGAGAGAATAATGATGCCCACGTGGCAGGGTTGTCTTGCAGATGAAACGGGATGATCTACGTGAGGTGTTGACCACAGTCCCTGGCACGGAGTAAGTGCTCTATACTGTTGGCTATTAATATTACATGTGGCAGGGGTTAGAACCCAGAGCGCCAGCCGTAAAATTCCTAGCCTTTGCCCCAGAACCACGCTCCTTCCCCTTGTCCCGATGCCCGCTGGTGGGCTCTCTGGGAACCGTGGCGTCAGTGGGATGAGAAGATGGGGGTTCACGTGCCCGGTGATCCTGTTTGCATCTAAATCCCAAAGCAGCCTCCGAGATCTCTCCTCGGGCTTCTCTCATTCCCTGGGCTCCCCCACACACACACGCTCTGACACTCGGAGCGTAGCTGCTCCTTTAGGAACTGTCCCCTTTAGTGGGACCTCTTTTATTCCAGACCCAGAGCAAGCAGGCCTTGGTTCTGCCCACCTCCATCTCCCTCTCCTCCATTCCCACCAGTGTCTGCTCGGGCCCCCCCGCCACTGCCCTGCCCCGCCTCTCCGCAGCTGGTGCCGGCCGGGCCCAGATTACTTCCCCTGGAGCCACCGTGCTGAGTTTTATTTCAAGCTCATGGGCTCCTGAGACAGGGCGAGAGGAAGACAGAAAAGAAGAGGTGGCTGTCTTATTTGGGATTTCTATTTGCAGACCTTGAAGAAGGTAATTTAAGACTTTGTCTTCTTGGTAAAAAAAGACAAAACCCATTTTTCTCCGCTTTAGTCTGAGAGGTAGGGTGGTGGAAAAAATACAGAAGGAGAAAAAAGGAAGCCCTATAAAAAGTGTAAAAAGCGGTGCTAGATGGGGTCAGCCAGGCGACTGGACCGGGAGCTATTACACGGTCATTGTGCAGGTCACTGTGCACGAGGTCTTGATGAGGGACCCTCTGGGCCACCGGGGCCATTGGTAAACTGACCGTCTGTTTGGGGCCCAGCCCCTCCTGTCTGCATTCTCTTCTCCCTTTGCCTGGCCCTCCCCTCCCAGCCGGGGCCCACTGGACTCATGTACCAGAACCTTCTCTAGACCTGCAGACCAAGGGGTCAGGACCCTCTGAAGGAAACTGCATTTTTAAAAGAGTTCAGGCAGATAACAGGATTTAACAAAAGAAACATATTTCTAATGGTAAAGTTTCGGCCCCGAGGGGTAGAGAAGACAGAAGCCCACGGCGCTGTGGAACGTCAGGGTCAGCAAAAAGCTCTGGACTCACTTAATCCAACCTTCTGCAGACGGAATGAGGAAATTAATACATGTCTGAGTTAAGACTCATTTTCAAATGACCTCTCTCAAGTCACATGGCTAATGGTTGCCTAACCCCCTGTTCTGTGCTCCTTACACAGGACCCTACCATACGTGGGGCCCTATGCTAGGGCTGCAGAGGCCCCCAAAGAAGTGTCAGAACCTTGTCATTTCCTGGCTGTGTGACCTTGGGCAAGTTACTTAATTTCTCTGTGCAGCTAATTTACTGAGCACTTACTACGTGCCAAGCCCACGATTAAGTGCTTTACACGGGCGATCTTGTTCCAGCTTCCCAACAGCCCTATGAAGTAGGGTTATTCCCATTCCTTTTGCAAGATAAGGAAACTGAAGCTCCCACAGGTTAAATAAGCTGTCCAAGTCACAGAGCAGGCAGTGTCAAAGCCCGAACAGAACAAGGAGCTTCTGACTCCTCCCAAGCTCTTACCCACCATGCAGTGCTATCAGGACCAGAGCTGCCGGGGGAGGGAGCAAGGAGGACCGAGGTTGCTGACTTCCTTAATAGCTGTTCTCCCCTCTAGATTAGGACAAGAATCCCCATTTTAGTTGGGTACTTGGCCCCCTGGAGCAGACGACACTCCCTAGCCTCTCTTCCTACTGGGTACAGCCAGGATTAACTGCTCGCAAAAGGCGCGGAAGCAGAAGTAGTGTATGCAACTCAAGGTATCATTCTTGGGTGTATGTTTCGTGTGCGTTTGAGAAGGTGAATCCTGTCACTGTAGGGAGCAGAGTTCTATGGGCGTCAATTAGGTTAAATTTGGTAACTGCACTTTTCACAGCTACATCTTCGCTGATTTCATGTCTGCTTGTTCTACTGTCTATTGAAAAAAGTATATCAGACTCCCACTAGGACCATGAATTTGTATATCCATCCTTGAACTGTTCATTTTTTTCTTTTAAAAAATTTTTATTGAAATACAGTTGATTTACAATGTTGTGTTAGTTTCAGGTGTACAGCAAAGTGATTCCGTTATATATATATTCTTTTTCAGATTCTTTTCCATTACAGGCTATTACAAGATATGGAGTATAGTTCCCTGTGCTATACTGTTGGTTAACTCTGTTCATTTTTGCTGCATATATTTTGCAGCTATTTTATGTAGTACCTTTAGATTTGGAGTTGTGATATCATCCTGGTGGATCAATCTCTATCGTTAGTAAATGTCATTCTCTGTCTCTAATAATCAGAAATATCCTTAAAGTGAGGAGAGGCATGTCTCTCTTCACCCCTTCCTTCTTCTAGTTGGTTGGAATGCTGATGTAATGGCTGGAGCTCCAGCAGCCATTTTGAGGCATGAGCTGGAAAGCATGATTTGAAAAGTGTAGAGCAATAAGTTCAAAGAACCTGGATCTCAGATGATTTTGGAGCTGCCACACCATCCATGGGCTGCTCACCTCCAGACTTAGTTTATATGAGAGAACAAAAAAACTTGCAGCTTCTTTAAGGTACATGGTTGAATATTCTATTACCCATAGCTAACTTCACCCTGATGTGGTAGATGGAGTGGTGGGTACAAAGGTCTGCCAGAGCACGCGAGCAGGGGCACTGAGGATGGGGCAGTCAGACGGGTGGTGATGTTGGGCAGTGGCCACAAGCTCTTTTAACTTTACACTCGATCACTAAAATGTTTTGAGCACACCCCATAAATATGTATATTTATTTATAAATTTTATTCATGTACTATTATAGATCTATATGGTAAACATCATCAAATTAATCAAAAAGCTTAATTTTGCTTTTTTTTAAGATGAAAATAATTAGGAAGAGGAATTCTAAGTAGATAGTCTGTCTCCACTTTGGGGCCAACTGATGCAGGTTTTAAAATGGAGGGGTGAGAAGTGTACAGGTAGGTAGGGGTCAGATCGTGAGCAGCTAAGTCCCAGAACGTGGACTCATGTCCTCAAGTGATGAGAACCACAGGAAAGCACGCAGCGAGGCAGTCCCTTGATGAGACCTGCATTTCAGAAAGAGTTCCCTGGCAGGGGCAGAACAGGGCTGGGGCCAACCGGGTGCTTGGGGACCGGTTAAGCAGTTGGTACAGTTGGTGCTGATGTCCAAGAAGGGGACAGTGGGGTCTGAACCAGGCCCGGGGCAGCGGGATGGAGAGCAGGGGACAGACATGGACAGGCAGGCCATGTGTGCAGCTAGGAGGAGAAGCAGGAAAGACCTCATCAGCCTCGGGGAGACGGATGCACGAGGGAGCGGGCCGGAGAGCAGGCGAGCGCGGGGTCGGCCACAGCACCGCGTGCTGCCGAGAGAGCCAATCACAGAACGTGGCAGGGCTCACCTTTTCCAGAGCAGCGTCAGCGGAGGATGACTCGGGTCAGGAACCCAGGAGTGGGGGCGGGGGGGGATCTGGAGACCCAAGGTAGATATTTTCAAACGAGAAGGCGAGGGAAGCAGCTAGAAGGCCTAGTTGAGGTTGAGAAGTGTCTTTGCCTTGTAAAGAAGGGAGATTTGCGTGCTCATTTCACTGGGAAAGATTCCCAGCCACCACTAAACCCTCCTGCCTAGTGACTGGGGATGGGTGGACCGGCTGAAGGTGGGGGGAGCAGAAGAGCCCGGTTCTCCCAAGTGGTTCCAGATGGGGCCTGGCAGGCAGCCGTCCTCATGTATTCTCCTCCCCTGGCCCTTGTTTCACCCCAGTTTTCCTCAGCCCTTCCCTGTGATTATGAGCAGGGGCAGGGGCGGGGGGTGGGGGGTAGGAGGGAGGGAATGGCCACGGCAGCCCCTGGAGAGGGGAAAGTGAACCCAAGCTGCCTGACTGGCCTTATCTCTCCCCCACCTCCATCTCCCCCACCAAGGGACTGGAGGAACCAGGGCTTCGGATCACCCTCCAGGACCATTTTCCCTGAGCTCTGAGGAGTGTCATGAGCCCCATTTCAGCCAAGGACGTCTCTTCTTTGGCCTTGTAACTGGCCTGCTGCCCCCACCCCCGGCCCCTTCCCGGGCCCGCCCCGAATCTGGAACCTTGCCCACTGACCGCAGCAGTTTGTCTAGGTCCTTATTAGTACCTTTTTGTGCTGCGAACAGGCTGATTGACTTTGGACACTTCCTGGCTCTGTCCCTTCACTGTCTCCCAGGCTCAGGCAAGCAGCCCCCCTCCCCTGGGTGTCTGTTTTCCCATCTGTGGGGCGGGGCAGCCGTTCTCAGGAGCATCAGAATCTGGAGGGCTGGTCGACAGGGACAGCTCAGCCCAGGGTGTCCGACTCATCAGGACTGGGGTGGGACCCTGGAGAACAGACTCCCGGGCAGGACGACCAGCTATGTTATTTGCCCAGGACTGAGGGATTGCTCGGAATGCTGGACTTTCAGGGCTGAACCTGGACCACCCGGAGTGAAGTAGGGGGGTGGTCACCCGACTCCCAGATGCTGCCACTGGTCTGGGGACCACACTCCGAGTCAGTGTTCTCCAAAGCCCCTTCCAGTTCTCCAAGTCCATGGCCTGCACAGTGTAATTACCCTGTAATTACCCTTTGCATCTGAACAGACGTAACCGAGCGGGTGGGGCGGAGCCCCAGGGTGGGTGCACCCTCTCACACAAAGTCCACATTTAGGACGAAGATTTCCCGGACAGCCTGGTGATGCAGCCTCAGGGCGCCGGGTCTCCAGGCCAAAGCTCTGACTGCAGAACAAAGCTGGGATTCAGGGAGAGCCAGCAGGCCTGGGGGCCTGTGCTGTAGGACATCTCAGAAAGGCTGCCTCAAATGCCTTGATGGTGAAGGATGGATCTGGGGACCGCGTCAGGCCGGATATGTAAAATTATGGGCCCTGAGACCTGGGGGGCATCGTCTCTTCTACGGCTTCTCGCCACCCCACTCCCCCCCAGAGAGGATGAGTCTCTAAGTGCAGAGAAGATGAGGGACACGTAGGCAGAACCCCGTCGGCTGGCTGGATGTGCCGAAGTCCCGGTGGGCAGGGCAGGGCTCAGCCAGAGGGAGAAACCAGAGCAGAGTGGACCACGCTGGGCGCTGGGGGAGGGCAGCAGAGGGCAGGCGGGTGCCTGGGACCTGACCGTATAGATACGAGGCTCTGTCGGCCCCTGGGCCAGCTGCATCCTTTGCTCATTCAACAGACACGCATCAAGTCCCCACCGTGTGCCAGGAGCTGTACATAGAACCCCTGGAGTTCGCCCTTAAGGAGCTGACAGCAGCCGTGGGGCTGGGGCGCAGGCACACGTATAACCTCCAGACCCTGCCAGTGGCCCAGAGGAAGTGGCACATGGATCCTGCCAGATTGCGATGGGGGCGGAGTGGGGGGCATTAAACCTGGTGCTTGAGCACAGGCAGGGTTTCTGCACGGGGAGGCTGCTCAGCCAGAGGGGACAGCATGAGCAGAGGCCGGACACTGCGGCTGCAGAAAAGCCTAGAAGGTCAGGTCAGGGGCCAGGGGTCAATCCGGTTGGCCGCACTTGGTGTGACTTTTCCCTCCCCACACGCTCTCTACTCCTGGGCTCTCACCAACCTCTTATTCTCTGCCTGCTCTGGTTAGCACAAGCCGGTGCCCTGCCTCTTCATTCCCTGAGGGCGGGCTGCCCCATACTCGGGGCTGGAGGGGGAGCTTGGTGTTTCTAAAATAAAGACAAAGCCAGTATATTTGCTGTGGAAAAACTAGCTCCACCCTCCCCCTCAGTTAAATAAGTCCCACTTTCCTCCTCTGGGTTCTTGGTCAACAAGAGGCCAGGCCTGTGTGGCGGTCAAAGAGGTGGAAAGGAAAAAACAGTCCAAGTGGTTTAACCTGTAACTGAATTTAGGCTTCAAGTGAACCCTGGTTGCAATCCCCGCATGTGTGCCCCTTCTTTGCTCTCCTGCCCCCCTGTTTAATTTCCACGTGCCTGAGACCCTATTCCTGGCGGGTGGAGAGTCCCTCTGTAGGGGTCAGAGAAGTGAGGCTTCCTCGGGCCTCTGAATGGGACAGCTGAAGGGGAAGCATCCCTGGCTCGGCCCTGAGGAAGCCGGGCTCTGGGGGTGGGGTAGGGGTGACACACTGGGGCCAAAGTCACACTGCAGATTAGTGGCAGGACAGGGAGCTGGCCTTCTGTCTCCATGGCCACCAATAGGATTTTGAGGGGCTTCCCTGGTGGCGCAGTGGTTGAGAGTCCGCCTGCCGATGCAGGGGACACGGGTTCGTGCCCCGGTCCGGGAAGATCCCACATGCCACGGAGCGGCTGGGCCCGTGAGCCATGGCCACTGAGCCTGCGCATCTGGAGCCTGTGCTCCGCAACGGGAGAGGCCACAACAGTGAGAGGCCCACGCACCGCAAAAAAAATAAATAAAAAAAAAAACCCCTCAGCACCAAGAACTCTTAGTCTTTATCCCCAGAGACTCATGTTTTCCTAAGTACGGGACTATTTTCTGCTTCATTTGCGGGTGCCAACGTGCATTCAGTGAATTAGTCAGGGCCGTGTTCAGAACCTGAGGCAGGTGGTTTCGCTGCCTTCTGACTCTCTACATTTATACATACACAGAGTCTTTGGAAGTTCTGCCTGTAGGCGAGTATCACCCTCTGCTGTTTTTCCTGGGTCCTTTTTAAAAAAATCTCAGTCTGACACATGAAATGAGGGCTTCCCCAGTGCTTATGAAAAGAATGAGTGAACAAACAAAAACAGTTCTAGTCAGTGGGTCAGAAGATCCTGGTGTGAATACCAGCTGTCACCTACAGCAGCGTGACCCTGGGCAAGTCACAGGACCTCTGGGCCTCAGCTTCCTCCTTTGTGAAACGGAGCTGATGCTGGTCCAACTTTGCCTCCCTTGCAGGTTGACTGTGAGGATCAAATGGGCTGAAGAATTTGCAAGAACTGTGTGTACTGGTTTTTACAGCCTCAGTGCCATGCCAGGGTAAAGGCATTATTACAACCAACCCCCAAGAGGTCCTTGAATGAAGAACAAGGTGTGGGTAACTCTATGGACTACATCAGCCAGAGGCCATGTATCCGATCGTTGGGGATACAGTCTTAAAGCCTCTGTATCTAAGCCCACTTGCCTACTCGTGGACTCCACTTAGATGGCCATGACAGGAGACCTTGTTCCCAGGTGACCAGGAAAAATTCAACTGCAGAAGATCAAGACCTTACTTTAAAAAAGTAGATTGGTTCAGACAGGATAGTCATTTTAAAAGAAGGGTGGATACAAATATTAATAATATTTAACTAAGGCTAATCTTGAGATTAGCCTTAAAATCATGAGAACCTATCAACTAACCAGTTGTGGAGGAAGGCAAGGTAAGAATGATAAAGAATTATACTCTCTATAGAATTACAGGGAAATCAATTTGAGATTATACATCAGAAGGCAACTGAGAGCTGCCGGGGACCTTTACCAAGGGTTATCCTAGAAACAGTGCAGTTGACACCATGTAGGTGTCTATTTACCATGTTTAAGTATAAAACTGTAAAATATATATTTGGACATTATTTTTCCTAGTCTTCTCTTTCTTTTTATCATTCATCAATACCTCCCTTTCTAAGTTCTGTTTCACCCAAATGTGTCTCTAAAATGCAATTTTTGTATAACCTTCTGCTAGATGGGTTGGTCTAAGTTTCATTTGAAAGTCTTCTAAATTCTCCTACATTGGTCATCTGAAATTTTCCAGTTTGTACTGGCATTTCACTTGAAAGTATGGCAAAAATCATTTTTTCTATACCTTTTTCTTAAAAGGTAGAAATAGATGAATGTTATCACTCATTTGTGGTATTTTAGTGTGAATTTGTTAAATCGGATGATTTCCTATTTTTCTAAATTTTTAATATTGAAGTTTAATAAATATATAGTAAAGCACAGAGGTCTTAAGTGTATAGCTTGATGATCTTTTTCAAAGTCAATACATGCATTTAAGGCTATGTATTTTCCCCTGAGTACTGCTTTGGCTGCTTTCTGCACATTTTAATTTGTCATATTTTCACTATTCATTTCAAAGTATTTTCTAATCCTCACTGCAGTTTCTTTTTTGATCCAAGATTATATGTATGTTGCTTGATTTTTCAAACATTTGGAGAATGTTTTAGTTGTGTTTTTCTTGTTGATTTCTGGCGTATTCTACTGTGGCTGGAGAATATGCTCTGTATAACTTCAGTCCTTTGAAATTTGTTGAGACTTGCTTTATGGCCCAGAAAATCGTTTCTTTCAGTGAATGTTCCATGTGTGTTGAAAAGAGTGTATACTCTCCAGTTTTGTTAATTATGTCGTTAAAACATATATTCCTACTGGAAAAAAAAAGAAGGGGGAAAAAGGAAAGGGTTTTGGTGAACATTAAGCACCTCATCTCAGTTCTCAACACGGCAAGATGCTGTGAAAGAAACATCCTCTGTTGGGTGGGAGAAGGGGCTCCAGGGGAGGGCTGCTGCCTAGGGGGCCTGTGGGTGGGGCTCCATGGGATAGCATGGCTAGCCCTCTGCCATCAAAGCAGGGCTAATGAGGTCATTAAGCCCAGAGAGTGAAGGATGTCGCCCCTACCCATTCCCTCCCTTCTCATAACCCCTCTGCCCCTCTGCAGGATTTAAGGAGGACTGGGCTTGGCATCCAGAGACCTGGGTTCTTGTCCCATTTCTGTTTCCTAAGTTGCTCTGTGACTTTGGGCCTCAGTTTTTCTCATCTATAAAACTGCAATGACTCTATCTCCCTCACTGAGATGGGTGAAGTTGCAACTCCACTGCAGGACTTACTGCTGTCACGTAATTTCTGCATCACCTGAGGCTCCACGTGTATGATCGTGTGCCTACAAATAACAAGGGCCAATACTTATTGATCGTGTACCACCTGTCAGGTATGGTCCTAAGCCTTTTGGAAGGGTCCCCTCTTTTAATTCTCCTAGTAACCCCATAAGCAGACATGAGCATCACCCCACGTGACAGATGAGGAAAGGGAGACGAAGGTTATAGAGCCTGCCTGGGCCAGGCTGTCAGGAAGGAGGGGGTGGGATTCAGAGTCATGCAGACTGGCCTCAGAGTGGACTCTTCTCAGGGGGACCATATGCTCCACTTTGCCCGCCCAATGCCAGTTTCTCTGGACAGCCCCGGTTCACACCTATTGTCTTGGCATGACTATTTGCAGGGACCTTTTCACTTAAAAAAATATCCCGGTTTGGATGTTCATTCAGTCCTGGCTCTTCACCACTATCTTAAATTGGGTGTCAACAGTATTCAATATTTCTCGAGCCCCTGACTCTTTCTGCCCCGATCCCCTCCACACACTATAGGTTTCTCCAACCCACATGCTCTGACACTCAGGGTCACCAACCCTACTGAGAAGCATAAGGTGTTTCCCTTAACCACAGCATCTGCTAAGACCTGAGCTCAGCCTGTATCCTAAGCATGCCCCTCGGCACCTGACCTGAGGGTGTCGTGGGATAGGGAAGGAATGAATGAACGGATGAACATATGCACCAGAGAGCCACGTAAAAGCCCCTGCACGCTCTGAGAGTTATAGAAATATTTCTCACAAGTTCCCCAGGACACCTGGGTCAGAGGTGATGAGAAGGAGAGAAGCAGAACTTACACCATCCTTTCCTCAGCCCGACGCACGCGAGTGTGGAGGACGTTTCGCGTGGAGGGTTCAGCACAGGCTCAGCACCTCCCAACAGGCCTCCTGGGACGTCCTGCCCAAGCCACCCACGGACCTTCTCTGTCCTCTCCACGCCACCCTCTTCTTCCCCTCATCCTTCAAGGCCAGCCCCAGGTGAGAAACACAGACCTATGTCCATGGACATCAAAGTAGAAAAACCCTTCGGAAAATAATACAAATGAGGCACAAATGGGACCAGGACGGTTCCACTGGGGGAAACACCTGGACATACAGGTGCTCCCGAGAGAAGCCCGACCTCAGAAGAAACCACAGGCTTTGAAAATGAACGAGCGTCAGCCCCTCCTCCGACCCCCATGCACCCTGTGGGCTCCAGCCCTTGGGGATGGCTCTCCAGCTGAGGCTGGGGAAGCCCACAGCCCCTAAGGGCCGCCCCAGGGGGATCTCAGGGCTGAAAAATACACTGGCTTCCTCCCCCTCCTCCTACAGAAGGCTCAGCATCGTGGCGGCGTGTGCACGCGCTGGATCTGAAAGTAGCTCATGAAATAAACAAACGCCAGACCTGAGGGAGGCAGGTCGTTCTGCTCTGCGCCAGAAACGTGTGCTTCCCCACTCATGGAGACGAGACGTTTGAGAGCACAGAAGCCGCCTCCAGCCCCAGCGCCTCGCCCAGGTTCTGGCCGGCAGCCCCCAAAGCCCAGCCCCCTGTAACTTCGGCCAGTGAATAGCGGTGGGCCCCTCACTGGGGCCAGGTCTTTAACTGTCTCAACGGCTCAGCGAAGCCGGTGCTATCACCTCTATTTTATAAACAAGGAGGCTGAGGCTCCCCTGGCACACCGAAACATCAGGTCGTGGTGTCAGGGAAGCTAAGGTCAGGGTTCCTCAGGTCTGAGCTTTCCGTAGGCTTAGAGGGGAGGAGAGAAGTCAACTCCATCCAGGGTTGACTTTCCTGCCCAAGTCTGGTCCTCGGAGCATGGACACGCCTCCCGAGAAGCCTTGCATAGCAAGGATGGAGGCTCAGAGGTGGCCCATGCAGGGTGAGCTCAGGATCCGTAAGGCAAGGAACAGTGGCAGCAGGGAGTCCTGAGAGCCCAGGCTGCCGGGACTCAGCAGAGGGTGGGACGTGGGGGTGAGACAGAGACAGAGCTTCACCCAGCTTCCAGGGGAGCCGCACACCAGAGTCCCCCTGGGCGGCTGCCCCGGGACTGAGCAGGTGTGCACGGCTGCTCACTTAACAAGCTGCTCACCTGCCTTCTCTCTCTCCCTTCCCGTAAACCAGGCTCCTTACCACCAGCCTTCCCTGCCGAGCCTGGGTGCCCTCCTTCTCAAGGGACCAGCTGGGTGAAATCCTGGCTTTTACTGGAAGTTGCCAAGCAGGGACTGGGCAGCACAATACACAGTGGGAGGGCAGTGGGGTGGGCGTCTCAGGGTTGGGCTGCCCAAGCCCCGTGAGGGTGGGCAGTGAGGGTGGGAAGACGTGTGGGGGCTGGTACACCTGACTACTCCCCACCCCATGGATCCTTTTAAACATACAAACTGAACTGTGACCTGTAGGCAGATATCCTCCCCTTTTTCTAGAGGAGGAGAGGTGCATTGAAACTTACTTTAGTTTGATTCACCAGGTAGTCAAGACGGCTAGTGTTCGACCAAAAGCTGTCCTCCCCTCCTTCCATTATAATGGAGTTGGAGCTGGGTACGTGGCCACTGAACCAGTGGCTACATTTCCCAACCGTCTAAGTGGCCGTATCTGGCTGTGTAGTAGTTTTTGACAAAGGAACGTGAGTAGAAATGCTACTTCCAAGCCTGAGCCTTAAAATATTGCCCCTGCACATCTCCACCATCTTCCCCCCTCCCAAGAACTGGGCCACAGATGTGCCTGAAACCCAGTTTCAACCACACAGACGAGGACAGCCCCTCAGAGCAATGGTTCTTTAACTGTGGAGTCTATTAGAATCCCCTGGAAGGCTCTTACAAACACAGGTTTCTGGGCCCACCCCCCGCGGCCCCGCCCTGGTCATTTGCTTTTCCAACAAGCTTCTGCTGGTCTGGGGACCACACACTGCGCTTGGGGATGGTTGAGACAGAAGATCCCTGCAGGACCTCATGGAGCAGGACAGCCTGCCTACCCCGGACCGTTCCAAGAGAGAAAACCACATTTTGTTCTTTAAGCCACTGTCCTGTGAGGCGTCTGATACAGCCATTCAGCCTTGCCTCTAACTGAATTGTATCCTAGAGGTCACACTCTTCTCTGTATGACATCCCATTGAAAAAGAAGAAAAAAATTCTGTTCCAAGTCCACCTCCAGGGGCCGCAAATTCCTCCTTGATCGGATACACACAGAGCCAGGATGCAATCTCAGGTGTACGATTCCCAAACTAGACCGAATCGCTATGCATGCTCTCTCCCAGGTCTCCCACGTTCCCCTGAATCAAATTATCGCCAGATCCCCGTCTCTTCACCACCAAGGTCTGAAGCCTCGCGTCCTCATCCAGTCCTTCTGCAGCCACCACGGCCCGCAGAGGTGGACCGGGCTAGGGGAGCAGCGGAGGCTGATGAGACGTGAGACCCTAAACCCACCAAGGAAAATCACCGCCGCTCTGAACTAAGACCGCAGGGTTTTAATTCTGATACACTGGGTCTCAAAAGTACCTTTAAAAAGAACAATGCACTGCTGTCAGATGTACTTACTGCTCCCACTAAAACCAGCTTAATTATAGCGAAGAACACAGTCTATAATTTTTCCCACACTCAGAGATGGATCTATATTTTAATTTCCCTGATCTTTTTGAATGAATGGATTAAGCTTTCCACCAAGAAAGAGCTGCTCTTTTCTCACCCACGTGGAGACACACGCGTGAGGCCCTGTGCAGGCGCTGGGGGCTGCTTGGCCATGACCCCCAGGGAAGGCTAGTGCTCAGCACGAGGGGGACTGGGTTGGGGAAAACATGTGTCCTGGACCCCAGGCGAGGGACAGGCGCCGAGGGCTGTCCTCCCTTCCCGTGATTCGCAGAGAGTGATGCTAGGAATGTCCGCTAATGGACACGGTGTGGTGTGTACAGAGGCATCGGCAGACGGGGGAGGGCAGGGCCCAGGGGGTCTAACTCAGGGTGCCCCTTGCTATGCACCAGCACTGTGGGCAGGTCCCTGCCCCGCTGTGTGCCTCTGTCTTTATCTACACAATGAGGACGCCGGTGTTTTAACGGGACGTTCTTTTAAGTAAATTTTCTGGTAGGACCTCAACATATAAAACATAAACTGCAGCTTCTCTGGCAGAAGGGGCGTGTTAAGCCCCTTCCCCATTCAAGCTCACTTGATCACTGTCTCCCCTCCCCACTCCCCCAGAGCCCGAACCACAGAGAAACCCACTCTAGCGCTCTCTGAGACCATGCAGGCGCGAGCTTCTCGATGCTTTAACTCCATAGCCACCCTGCACTGTCCACGGTCAGATGAGCCCGGGGAGAGCTGGGGCGTCTAAATCCCAGGAATCTATATCATAGACCCAGAAGATATTTCTAGAACTGAAAGTGACGTCCGAGATCATCTGAGAAGTCTTTCACTTGACAGATGGTTCGGCCTGTGATGGTCCCCGCTGGCCTCAACCCCACCCTACTCTTTCTCTTTCTTTTTTTATTGTGGCAAACTACACATAACATAAACTTCACCACCGTCACTATCTCAGGTCACTTGCACAGACATATAATAAGGCCAGTGGGGGAGCAGCTCTCAGCAGGACGAGAGGCCAGCGCTCTTAGCGCCCCCGGCCCACAGACAAGGAAACTCACTGGGGGGCACACGAGCCAGTCTGAGATACAAATCCACCCCCTCATCCACTCCCTGTGCTGCTCCCCCGTCTCCCAGACAGCATGGCGGGTCGTCCTGCCCAGGCTCCCAGTGCCGGGCCCCCCAGGAGCACGTCCTGGTTTGGGTCCTGCCGGGCCGGTTCACTCTGTGGGCTGCTCTCCAGTTCTGGCCGTGGCATCGGGCTTCGCTGATTCGTGCCCCGCTCCCAGCTGACGGTGAGAGCATCTCCGCCAGCAGGCTTCTGCTCTGCTCCGCTCCGTGCCCTCGGCTTGGGCCTGGGGACCCCGGGTCAGGAGGACTGGCCCCTGCTCTCCCCCCAAGGCGGCTCCCAGTGCATCTGACTCACACTGTCCAGGCCCTGGACTCAGCCAGGGAGCCTGAGCCTGGGCTGGGTCTTTGGAAGCTGTACCGGGACCCTGGGGGCTGAGGCCCTGTGACCAGGGCTGGGCGAAAAGGCTGCCAACCACACGCAGGCCCAGAGGAGGCGGCGGCCAGAGATGCCAGCCAGGCGCTTCTGCTCCAGCCCCACTGGCGCAGGGTTAGGCTGCAAGCATCGGAAGCAGGTCTTCCCATCACTCCGCCATCCACCCGTCGGTGGTCCAGCCGACACCCGGGTGCTAGTGCCTTGTAGAAATCAGAGAAGGTTGGAAGGGCTGGGTGAACATGACCCTGAGAGTGGAGGGAACCCCCCCGCACCCACAGCCCTCCAGTGAGCCTGGCAGAAGCGGGGGACAGTCTGGGCCTGTGGGCCTCCCAAGCTTGGATTCGGGGCTCACAATGGAGCTGGAGGAACTGGGGGTGATGCTGTTCTTAGAGACCAGGGTGCACTTCCTCCGTTGTGGGTACTGAGCAGGGAAGGGGGTAAGACACACTCCTCAACCCCCCGGGGCCGTGGCCTGTTAGGAACCGGGCCGCACAGTGGGAGGTGAGCGGCGGGCGGGCGGGCGAGGGAAGCGTCGCCTGCCGCTCCCCACCGCTCGCATCACCGCCTGAACCGTCCACCTGCCGCTCCCCACCGCTTGCATCACCGCCTGAACCGTCCACCTGCCGCTCCCCACCGCTTGCATCACCGCCTGAACCGTCCACCTGCCGCTCCCCACCGCTCGCATCACTGCCTGAACCATCCACCTGCCCCCCAACCCCCACCCGGCCATGGAAAAATTGCCTTCCATGAAACCAGTCCCTGGTGCCAAAAAGGTTGGGGACCACCGGTCCAGATGGTGCAGGAAACAATCGGGGCCCATTAACAATGGTCCCAGCCCTCAGACTCAACAAGGACTTGCCACCAGGCTTGACTCAGGGACCCAAGTCCCCGGACACGGACGCCCTGACGACACTGCTACCCCCGCCCCCAGCATGGTTCTCTGATGTTTGGTTTGGGCTTTCACATACACGGAGGGAAAATTAACGTCATCCGTACCAGCTGTGTGACCTTGGGTAGGTCACCCAAGTACCTGAGCCAGTCTCCCCCTCCGCCCTCCAGGGGTAAGAGGGTGCGGACCTCCGAGAGAGTGACCGTGAAGGCCAGGAAGTGTGGGTGAAGCGCAGCTGGCCCCTCCCCGCCATCACACCAGCAGCAGCAGCGCCTCCGTCGAGGGGACGATCGATGGCGGTCTGAAGGCTTTGTGGCTCTAAGGGACTAGCCAGGCTGCCGGGGCGACGCTCTGGCGGGCAGGAGGGGCCCTGGAGAAGCCTATATCACGGTGCACGTGACTTTGGCTTACGGACATTCACAACCTGCTCCTGGGAGTCAGAAAGGCACAGACACTCCTTTCCAGGCATCGGGAAATTAAAAAAAAAAAAGCCCAAATGACACAAAAACTCCTCTCTGTCCCCGGAGATGATTGGTACAATTTCTCATTTGCTTTCAAAACAGCGCCTGTCTTGTCTCTGGAGCGGGACACCGTGGCTGAGAAGTAAGCCTGAAAGACCATTCCTTCCAAGGAGTTATGACGTGGAGGCCCCTGAAACTGTATGGAAAAATGTTACTATTTACGTGCTGGGGTCCCATAGGCTTTAGCACATCCCCAAAGGGGTTTATGACTTTGCTCCACGAAAAGGTTAAGGTTCCTTCTTTGGGTAGGTACAGATAAGACCTGAACTATGAACTCCTACGGGAAGGGCTGTGTCTTAGACACAGGCTCAGAGACCCCGTTGGGGGTGCAGCAGAGGCCAAGCTGGGGAGGAAGCCAGGTGTCCCGGATGCAGCAGAGGCCAAGCTGGGGAGGAAGCCAGGTGTCCCGGGTACCCAGACCCCGCTTCAACTTGCTTTCTGCCAGACACACGGATGGTGTATCTATGTGCGTGTGTGTGCAAGGCTGCGGGAGAGGACGTTCATGCATCCAATTCTAAACTCCAATTTTCACTTTGGGTCTTGGATGTAAATCTGCTAGGTCTTAAGTCCAGGAGATGATGTAATTTATCAAAGAGAGTTTGGAAGCTGCTAAGCTCCCTGATAAATAAGCCATGTTTCTTCATCCCAGGTCTGTGAAAACGTATTTTCTACGGACTTAGAAACCTCCCCCCATCTTGGAAAGTATTAGAATCTTCCCCCTGCAGGAGAGCCAAGCATACAGAAACTTGTCTTTTTAGAGATACTTGACCTTTCTGGGCAAGGAAATAATGTACGCACATGGCAACTAACCAGCAACCCCCGCACTGTTACCCTAATTCTTTCCAAAAAAGAACTGTAGTTCCATGAGTTCCAGAGGGAGGATGTTATAGAAACGGACTTGGCATCAGAATATCCTAGCTATTGCCCACATCGGCTCCCTAATCGGGTACCCATTACATCATCACCAGGAGCATCACTACCCATTGTTCCCAAGGTCTGGAAAGCTGCCCGCATGTCCCAGGTCTAGAAGGTGGAGAAGAGACTTCTTAGACACCAGTTCACCCTCACGTGTTGGCCAGGGAGGCCCAGAGTGTGGAGGCCATTTCTCCACTCTCACCAGGTAAGAGCTGGGACTCAAACCCATATCTCTGGTCCTCAGTCCTAGTTTGGGGGTTGCGGGGAGCTGCAGACTCACAGCGCTGCCCCACGGTCATGATCTCTGAGCTCTTGCTGCCTCTGGTCATAACCAAGGCCACCAACACCAGGACAGCAGGAGCCAAGGAGCGTATAGTGCCCTGGAGACTCGAAAACTCTAAAAGGATGCCTTGTTACTACTGATAGCGATGATAGTATGTAATATGTAAAAATCTGTCTATCAATTTAGCTGCTAATTTTCCAAATGAGGAGGGAGGAATTTAAGAACCCAGCCAGCTCTGTGGGGAGCAACTGCATTTTTGACAACCCAGATGGAGTCTTTATCCCTGGATGCTCGTGTGCCTCTGGCCCTTGAATTCTTTCTAAGATAGCACATCGGCAATCACACCCCTCCAAGGACACCCAGGACACTGGGCAAGGCTTGGGAGAACTGGGAGTAATTGCTTTACATGTTCATAGGCTCCCCAGCTTAGATTTACTGATATGCCACATCATGCCTGATTGCGGGCAAGCTTCCCCTCCACTTCCACCGATCTTGAGGCCAGACATCCCCGGGTTTGTCAGCTGCGGGATTTGGGGAAAGTCTTTAACCTCTCTGTGCCTCAACATTCCCAACTATAAAATGGGGATAAGAGCACTGCGATGACTGTAGGAGATAATGTATGTTAAAACCTATCACAGTGCCTGGCACATAGCAGGACATCAGTAGGTTCTAATCCCTGTGACATTTTTACAAATGCCCCATGGGCTACATTGTTGGAGGGCCAGCAGTTGGGGCAAAGTATCCTGGGGGGATCTGCCTTCCCTTGAGGGAGTGGTTGGGAGAACAGAATTCACCCTCAGTTATGAGGTGATGGTCAGCAGTACAGCCTTCCGACTTCCCAGGCATGTATAATGTTCATTTAAATGATTTCAAGATAGCTCAGAAGTATGCTTAAATCCCTGCATTTACCACATGGGTACCTTCTATAAGTTAATGTACTAAAAGACAATCATATCTGTAGTAATGGAAAATAGAGCCCAAAGTTAAAATTGCTATTTATGATATCTGTTAAGGATAACATGATTGCTGTAGGTGGTAGTGTTATTCTAGTCCCAAGCTCTGCTTCCTGCAACCATTTCACCTCCCAGGGCCTTGGTTGTGTATAAAATAACAACTACAGTTATGTCCAGCCTTGAAATAACCTTCGAGGCCTTGCTATCCCCTCCCGCTGGCTTCCTCCTGTCTTGCCTTCTCCACCTAACCATCTCTGACGTTCGCCTGCAAACAGGAAGGTTTAGGTTTGAAAGGCCAAGCCGAAGAGCAGTGGTCTCAAACTTGAGGTGCATCAGAATCCCCTGGGGGGCTGGTTAAAACGCAGTTTGCTCCCCGCCTCCCCCCAAGAGTTCCTGAGTTGGCAGGTCAGGTGGGGTCCTGAATTTTGCATTTCTAACCAGCTGGGGGATGTTGACACTGCAGACACTGCAGGTCGAAGACCTCGCTTTGAGAATTACTGCCTTAGGGCAGTGATTTTCAACCTTAGCTGCACTAGGACACCCTCCCCACCCCTCCCGCCAAGGAATGTAAAAAACCCCCATTCCCAGGCTTCACCCCAGGTGAACTCGGTCGGGATCTCAGAGGGGAGCAGCCCAGAGACACTGGTTCAGAGGCTAAGCTTCCCTCCAGCCGCGGTGCCCACATCCAGAGCCCTGGGTGCGCTGAGCTGTCCACGGTCACAGCTTGGGGCTGACGGCTATGGCCCAGCAAACCGTTTTTGCACGGGACCAGTTCAAATGTTTCAGGCTTTGCGGGCCTCTGGCCTCTGCTGTATGTCCTTCTTTGTTTTTTGTTTGTTTCAGCCCTTTAAAAAGGTAAAAATCGGGGCTTCCCTGGTGGCGCAGTGGTTGAGAGTTCACCTGCCGATGCAGGGGACGCGGGTTCATGCCCTGGTCCGGGAAGATCCCACATGCCGCGGAGCGGCTGGGCCCATGAGCCATGGCCGCTGAGCCTGCGCATCCGGAGCCTGTGCTCCGCAACGGGAGAGGCCACGGCAGTGAGAGGCCCGCGTACCGCAAAAAAAAAAAGGTAAAAATCATCCTCAGCTTGCAGGTCATCCAAAAACAGTTTGCAGAGCCCTGGAGAACAGCCCGTTATGCAATTATTAAATCTAATGATGGAAACAGCAACTCACAATCAGCATTAATCATACAGTAAATTAAAACCAAGGTAGAAGGCAGACCGATTCAAAGGAACTAAATGTACGATGTAAACATGGTTTCTCCCGCTAATCTTTTACTTGTTATCATCGCTGTTTCTTTCTAACCCAGTTTTTCTTTCTACATTAAAAAGGGAGGGGCGGTGGTAGAGGCAGGACAGGAATAAAGATGCAGACATAGAGAATGGACTTGAGGACACGGGGAGGGGGAAGGGTAAGCTGGGATGAAGGGAGAGAGCTGCATGGACATATATACACTACCAAATGTAAAATAGATAGCTAGTGGGAAGCAGCCGCATAGCACAGGGGCATCAGCTCGGTGCTTTGTGACCCCCTAGAGGGGTGGGATAGGGAGGGTGGGAGGAGGGAGACGCAAGAGGGAGGGGATATGGGGATATATGTGTATGTACAGCTGATTCACTTTGTGATACAGCAGCAACTAACACACCATTGTAAAGCAATGATACTCCAAAAAAGATGTTAAAAAAAAAAAGGGGGCGGGTGGGCTTCCTTCCACCCTCCTCCAGCTCACGGTACCAGTACCTGCTTCCTAGAACTTGCTTGGAACTTTCGGTTTCCAGCAACTTAAAAGCCCTCAGCGACGTGCTCAGAGCTGTCTGAAAGTGCAAACTGCCTTCTGAGTATTTCATTCTCTCCCAAGGCTCCTGGTTCTAACTTCCTGTCTCACCCTCTCTGCCCACAGACAGAGGAGTTTCTTTCTTCTGGAATAAAATTCCTGGCTTCCCTAAGCATCTGTGTGTGCAAAACCCACTCCAAACTGTGGAGTCACATGGCACCTGCACGTGGCCCCTTCTCCCCCTCCCCCTCCTCTCCAACCCTGAGAGCCCTGGGTCCCTGGTCACCAGGCCACTCCCTCCTCTGTCCCAACCTATCTGCTCAGTTTGGGCATAAAAATAATCGTACCCGGAGCAGCTGGTGAGCGTCTCTAAACGGGCCTCAGAACTCCTAGAGGCTTTGTGCTTTCCAATCTGTTCCAGACCTCAGACGAAATGGACAACACCCACCTCTACTCCTTTCCTTTGTTCTTTTCTTCTGAACCTTTAAAAACCCCTAGAACCTGTTAGTGAATGACCTAAGCTGACTTTTAAAAAATGTAAATGATTTAAAGCAGGAGGGTGGAGGCCTGGAAAGGAAACGGCAGCCTCCAGCATTTTCCCAAGATATAAATCACAAACAGGGATCCGAGAGCACTTCACCAGCCCACTTGTTTAAAGGATTAGCTCTGCCCTAACTGGGCCACCATCCACAACTGTGACCCACAGGAGGGTCCTCGCTGGCTTCCTGGGCCAAAAACAAGTCTAGCCTCACAGGGCCCCGGGCCTGGTTTAATGCTCGGCTGTTTCATCTCAGAATGCTTTTTCTTTTTTGCGGTACGCGGGCCTCTCACTGTTGTGGCCTCTCCCGTTGCGGAGCACAGGCTCCGGATGCACAGGCCCAGCGCCCATGGCTCACGGGCCCAGCCGCTCGGCGGCACGTGGGATCCTCCCGGACCGGGGCAAGAACCCGCGTCCCCTGCATCGGCAGGCAGACTCTCAACCACTGCGCCACCAGGGAAGCCCCATCTCAGAATTCTTAATAATTTATCTTTGAACTTGTGTTTTGTAAGTGACGTCTCATGGGACGGTGGGCATGAATGTGAGCTGGGGAGATACACACAGTATATGGACCCACTGTTCCTTGATGCCGCACTTGACCTGGTGCTCCTGATGCCCCAGGAGCACAGAATCCCAGGGCATCCTTGACGCGCGGGGTTCAGAAAGCCGCAGAGAGAGTACAGGTAAGGAGTCACGTCCATGACAGAGCAGCCCGGGAGGCCAGGCTCCCTGCTGGAACCCGAGCTTGATTCAAAGCCGACAGAAAGCTGTGCATTCTGAGAAACGCCAACAACCAAGGGCCGTCCTGGGATAGCCTGTCTTTCCCGATTTCTGCTACCTCCTGCATTACTCACCCACTTACACTGAAAATGATGACACAGGAGGAAAGGAAGGACAGCCTTTTCCTTTTCCCTTCTGTCCCTCCTTCACCACTAGGCCAAAGGTGGTGTGTGTTGATGGAACGTGTGTGTATCAAGAAGTGAAACAAAAACACCTGAGTTAGTTTCGTGCCCCATGTCTACTGTCCTGGTAGGAACAAAATACACGTGCACATACGAGCTGTGAAATAGGAATCGTGTCATTTTGGTGTTTCAACGTATGAGTGAAACGCGCATCTATTTACATTTAAAACAGGCGTTGCACAATATAAAGGCGAATGTAAAATTCCTTCAAAACTTTAATTTTTCTTTACTTACAATGTCATTAAAAAGCAAGTAAAAAAACCACATCATGACAAGTCAATAAAGAGGCCACGGAAGAAAGGAAAAAGCTTTGTATTTCAGTACCTATAGGCACTTTCTCCTGCTTTTTGAGTTAAGGACGCGGGCGTAGGGATTCCTCTTTCAGGCACAGACTTAGGCATGGCTGAGGAGTGCTTCTGAAATATCCGCCCAGGGGACATTTACTGAACCCCTACCGCTTGCCCGGCTTTGTGCTGGTTGCCAGGAAAAGAAAGTCAATTTCCATCCTCCAGCAGGGGTGAGGTATACCATTCTGAAACCTGGGTATGGGACATTGTTTTCCAAACGTCAGAACCCGCGTACGTGTCTAGTAAAGGGGCTTCTGAGAGGGAAATCTCTTTACGATATTTCATGAAACTTGGGCTTTTTCCTGTCAAAAATGCTTCAGAGTTCAGCTACCACTCTACACGGTCAACCAGGATAGGTAATGCTTTTTTATTAAAATTTTGCAATCGGTCCCAGACCTCAGGCAAACTGACACAAACAGCTCACTCCTGTCCTTTGTCTTTTTTCTCTTCTGAGCCTTTTAAACACGCTAGAATCTGTTAGTAAATAACAGAAGCTGCTTCTGAAAAAATGTAAGTGATACAAACCAGAAAGGTGGGCACTGGAGAGTGGATCCCTTTCAGTTTTGTGGCTCTGAATCATTTTTTCAGATGGAGAAACAAATTTGCATTTATGTTGAAATTTGGCTGATAAAAAACTTTCAAAACATGGGGTGTGTTTAAAAACAAGAGGAAGAACCCATAGGTCAGGACCAGGTGAGAACCACTTTGGGTTACCTCCCCCCGCCAACACACAGTACCACTGGAGAGGGTCTGGGTACCCTGCTCATGATCTCAGCAGATCGGGGACCCAGCCGAGCAACTTCCCGGAACGTTTCCTCAACCTCTGTGACATCCTCAAGTCTTGAATTCTTGGTATTTGACAGCAAAGCGCCTTAAGCCTTTCAGAAGGGCCATGTGCATAGCCCCCGACGAGGGGGCAGTGAGTACAGATGGCAGAAGTTCTGGAATACAGCCAGCTCCTCTCACAGCCAGGTGGGGAGCGGAATGGCCCAGTTGGAAGGGCACCCAGAGGAGGTAAGGGACGGGGCTGGCCGGGGGGGAAGCCTCGGGGACCTGAAGCCAGGCTATGACCTAGAGACCGTCTCCTCCGCTTACGGAGCAGGAGAGGTCACGGAAGGCGCTCAGGAGAAGGCAGAGTCCAGACTCCCGGCTGGACAGCTGACCGCCCCGGGCTCTCTGCCCCCTGGCACTTTCCAGACCCTTCTCTGAGCTCCAGCTGTGGCCTGGGTGAGACCCCACCCCCCACCCCCGCTGCAGTCTGCACTCAGCTGTTCTCGCCTCTCCTCCGGGGAGTAAGTTTCATCTCCTTCACAACTGGCTGCTCGGAGGTCAGGGCTGGGTCTTTATTATTCTCAGGCCTGTGGCACACAGGGAACGTGAGAATATTGACCCCCCCCCCGAACCCCTCTCCCCCCTCCACCACCTCTATTGGCTCTGCCCTCTGCCTGTGTCCTCTTGGAAGGTTAAAGCTTCTGGACCCAGGAACGCACAAGCGTCAGCCCAGCAGGGATGCGTACAAGAAGCAAGGTCAACGTCAGAGGAATTAGCAGAGGGCTGTGTCCTGCACTCCGTCCCTTCTGTCCACTTCTCCCCTGTCTCTCTCCTCAACCAGCCACCTAAAACAACCCCACAAACAACTCAACCTCCTTCCCCGTCCTTGGGTGGACTACTGACGCCCAGCCCTTGGGGTTTAGCAAAGGTGGTGATGAACTGTATTCTGTGCCCCAAACCTGGGCACAGCACCGGACAGGGGAGTCACCCTGCCATTCACAAATGAATTTACAAGAACCGACAAAGGAGGGATGTTTTCCGTGGCTGCTTCAATATGGGGCGTGGCATGCCATCCACCTGGCTCTCCAGGCTCAGGAATCACTCAGAGAGAAGGGCGTCCTCCACTACCAACTACTTGAGAAAAACCAGGCGGAGCAAACTACTGGGGAGAGACACGTGCATCTGGGCAGCCTGCCTGGGACACACCCAAAGGAGGATGATGGCAGACGGGAACCCCGCACAGGCAGCTCTCCAGTATCAGCATATCTCCTATCCACTCTGTGATGTCCACTGCTTCCTTCTGGTCCAGAACCCCGCATACCCCATGACGCAGAATCCTCTTCACGTTAACCTTGACCCAAAGCTCAGGAAATTAAACCAGTTGCAAAAAAGCAACCATATCATGAATTCCACGGCCAAGCAGTGATGGTTGATGGGATGACAGCTCTGCATGTCTGAACCATAGCCTTTGGTCATCCCCGAAGGCTGAGTGTGCGTTACTCCCCGTCCCAGTACTGTTATTTCAACTTGGAGTTGAAAAGGCCCCACCGTCTTCGGATGCAATGGCTTTCTAGTTTTATTTTAATGGGACGGCCCTTTCTTCAAGGGAAGTCCTATATGGAAGCCAGCCTCTAACTCACATCAGTCCCGAGCTGGGGTGTGCAGAGCCCAGGGCCCTGCCTATGGGCCCGCTGCCCCCTCACAAGCTCCCAGGAGCACAATGTGAAAGACGCGCATTCATCTCCCTTATTGAGTTACTCACTCACTGACAGCTTCTCCAGAGCACCTACTAGGCTCCAGGTGCGGTGAGCCAGCAGGTAACAGGAGGTCCCTCCTCGGCAAACTCTCAGCGTGGCTGGATGCAGCTGAGAGCGGTTCAGATGGTACGGAGAGTGCTAGGAAGGAAACAGATCAGGGCAATGTGACTGAGGCCGGGAGGTGGCCACTTTGGATAGAGGGTCACCTCTTCTCTGAGGACGTGAAATGTGAACTGAGACCAGAACTATAATCTGGAAAGATGCTGATTTTGACCAACGAGGAAACAGACCCAGAGAGGTGAAGGGACTTTCCCCAGGTCACACAGCGGGTAGGAAGCTGAGCTGCACTGAACCCGGGTTTCCAGGGCTTCTTTACGAAGCAGCTACTACGGGCCAAGAAGCCTTGGTGACAGGTGACATCCAAGGGTGACAAACCACAACCACATCCCGGCGTCTGGGGCTGTGAGGACTCTTGACGCCCTCCCTGCCCTCCTTGGCAGGTACAGCGTTGGTTCTAGAGGATGTCCTGTGACCAGAAGATGGAACCCTGAGGCTGGTGACCAGGGACAGAGAGCTCCCTCCTCTGCCATCCCCCTGGCCTGAACTGTGGCCTGACTGCTTCTGGTGGTGGTGACAAGCAGAGAAAAGCCAGCCGGTGGGTGTGAAGGTCCCAGCCCACCTGGAGGAGGGTCTCTGCACAGCTGAGTTGCTCCAGGGCTATGATTTGAAGACCTGCCAAGCCGGCTGTCCTCTTGTGCTGTGGAAGCATCCACACCAAAGGGGCAGCACCAGGCAGGCCTGCGAATACCTCACGCTCCAAGAGCTCGAGGCCCAGCACCAGGCAGACACTCGTATCTCTGGAATATTCTAGGGAGCGGCGTGAAGACAACTGCTGCTGCAGCCCACAGACCTGGCCCCCGAGGCATTCCCCAAAGCCCGATCGGCGCGCCCGTGGGCCTGGCCTTCACCCTTTGTCCCTGGAGCCTCCCCGCAGACACCTCCCGAGGTGGGCAGGACAGCAGTCATTAGTCCCATTTTGCACACGAAGCAACTGAGTCCCAGGGGGACAGGCGCAGGGAACACGCTACTGCTGTGGTGACCCTCCACCAAGTTCTGGTTCAAACCCAGGTCTCCAACTCCACCTCTAATCCAGCTGCCCACAGCTAACCACAGACCACCCGCTCCGGCCGAACACCACCCAGGTCTCTCCCCACACGGCCACCTACCCTAGGCCCTAGGGTGCACTTAGGGTTTTTCCAGGAGCTCCCTTTTCTCTCCACACCACCCTGCCCCACAGTGGGTGCCCATGTGCTGAGACGGCCAACACTCACCCCCGCACCCTCGGCAACTGAGACCCAGCTTGAGATGCCCCTTTCATATTTCCAGCCAAGTCATGTGTGTGAACGTACAGCTGGTGAAAACAATACACCTAGAACCTTCCACACCTCCTGTCCTTCCATACCAAGCCAGCCAGCTGCAGGCACAGGAACAGGGAGGACACACAGGTGACAGGGCCTGCAGAGCCGGGTTCCCCCAAATGCACAGATGCGCCCATGAAACTTGTGGACCACCCTGGCAGGCAGACGGACCCACCGAGAACGATCCTGTGCCCGCACAGGAGACACGCCAGATGCCAACACTGGGCAAGGCCTTGCCGGGGGTACGGAACCAAGGTCTGTACCCATTCTAGTTAGGATGGCTCTGGGCCTGTCACCTCGGGCCCGTGCATAAGAGCCACCAGAAGTCCAGGTGGACAAAGAGAATGACGTTTGGAGGAGGGACAGACGCGCACTGAGGTCCCGAGCTCCCTCCCGAGACACTAAGTGCAGACGGGCAGTCTCCGGAGGACGGATGGGAACACGGCAGCCAGTGGTGCGTGCTCGCCCCATCCTGCCCCCATCCTCCCGGGAGTCGGCTGCCCGGGCCCGCCGGGCCGCGCTCGGCCACGCAACTCCCAGCCCCTCCTGCGGGAGTCCCGAGCGGCCGCCGGGCCCCCTCCCGCGCCCCCGCCCGCACTCACCGGTCGCGGGCTCCGCAGCGAAGGCCGCCGGCGCCGGGGCGGGGCTGCAGGGCCAGCGGGTGAGGACCGCAGCCGCGCTCAGCCCCGCGCTCGCTCTGCACTTCCTGCGGCCGCGCCCCGCCTCCTGAGCGCCCACCCCCGGCCCCTCCAATACCCGGGCTCCTTCTCCCGCCGCCCCGCCGGCCGCCCGTCTTTGTTAGGGGTTGGCCTTTCTCCCGTTCAGAGCGCACGAAGCGAATCCAGTCCGAGTCAGGGTAGCTGTGCGGTGGCCCCGGGGTCCCTGCGAGGAGGGGGGATGGATGGATGGATGGATGGGTGGATGGGTGGATGGATGGAAGTCGGGCGGCTTGCAGACACCCTACCCGGGCCTCCCGGAGGTCTCCCTGTCCCCCAAGTGGGGCGTGAAACCCCTCAGGGTAGTGGGGGAAGCTGGCCGTGGGGGTGTGCGGGGACTCTAAGGACCGGCCCGTGTGATCACAAAAAGCGTCCCCATCCTCCCCGCTTCCCCCCAGACCCACGTACACAAGGAAGACCCCATCCCAGCCCTGTCCCTCTGAGAGTCCTGTGGGCCGTCAGCTTTCCATTTCCTGGGCTCTGGGAGTCAAGGTCTCCTCCCGGACTGGAGAAAAAAAGCAAGAGTCGACACAGCCCATCTGTCCCGCCCTGGCCCAGAGCAGGGGCAAAGCTGCCTGAACTGGATCCAACCGGTGGGGCCTCATGGTTCCTGTTACCTGCCAAAGCAGCAGAGGCCCGAGCTTACCCAACCGTGGTCTTTTCAAATTTGAGCACAGAGAGCGCCGTTACCCATTTACCAGGCTGCTGGTCCAGGGCTGCCAGCCATCCTCCCCGCACCTCGGGCTGTGAAAGGGGGCAGAGGGGAGGTGGGATGGGGGCCTCTGAGGGAGGTGACGGCAATAGTCCCTGGGGAGGAAGCACTGAAATGGGGGGTGACTGGGGAAGATGCAGCGGAGGCGGGTCTACAGAGCTGCTTGGGGTGAGGGTCTCAGGAAGGAGGCCTTCGGGGCGCTGGGGGAGAGGGAGACAACAGGAGCACCGAGAAGCTGAGATGAAGGACGAGTGTAGACCAGGCAGGGCAGGCCGGGCTGAGGGCAGAACGCGGTCTAAGCAGGGAGAGGGTGGGTGAAAGAAGCTGCCCCGGTTGGCGGGGGTCTGTGCAGTGCCTGGTGCCACATCACGGAGGAGAGGGCAGGTCCTGCAGGGGCCCAGCTCCAGGGGCGCCGAAGAGGAGGGCGCCCACGGAAACGGGGCTAGACTCGGCGATGAGGCGCTCCTCAGGGGCTTCTGAGAGGGTCCCTCAGTGGGGGCAGGATGAGCCAGGTCCCCCCTCCTTGGGGGCATCCGGACCCGATCGGGTGATTTACTTCTGCTCCAGAGGCCTCTGAAGAGCCATCCCAGCTCCGGAGTTTCCTGAGGGATCAGCTTCTGGGGAAACTGCGTCCAGTTCAAGTTCACTCTCTGCTGTCCCATTTCTCTCACTTACTTTTTAAATATTATTTATTTATTTATTCTATTTAGTTTTGGCTGCATTGGGTCTTAGTTGCGGCATGCGGGATCTTTCCTTGTGACATGCGGGCTTCTCTCTAGTTGTGATGTGTGGGTTTTCTCTCTGTAGTTGTGGCGCGCAGGCTCCAGGGCGCGTGGGCTCTGTAGCTGTGGCGCATGGACTCTAGTTGAGGCATGCGAGCTCAGCAGTTGTGGCGCGAGGGCCCAGCTGCCCCGCGGCATGTGGGATCTTAGTTCCCAGACCAGAGATCGAACCCGCGTCCCCCGCACTGTAAGTCCAGTGGTGGACTCTTTACCACTGGACCACCAGGGAAGTCCCATCTCTGTTGTTTTTTTTTCAATAGAATTTAAAAAATGTATTTATTTATTTATTTTTGGCTGCGTTGGGTCTTCTTTGCTGCGTGTGGGCTTTCTCTATTTGCGGCGAGCGGGGGCTACTCTTTGTTGCAGTGCACAGGCTTCTCATTGCGGTAGCTTCTCTTGTTGCAGAGCACAGGCTCTTGGCGTGCAGGCTTCAGTAGTTGTGGCTCGCGGCCTGTAGAGTGCAGGCTCAGTAGTTATGGTGCACGGGCTTAGTTGCTCTGTGGCACGTGGGATCTTCCCGGACCAGGGCTTGAACCCGTGTCTCCTGCATTGGCAGGCGGATTCGTAACCACTGGACCACCAGGGAAGCCCTCATCTCTTGCTTTCTTACAGGCATTGTCCCTAAGAGTCCCTCCCGTTGACGCCCGGCTCTCCGTCTCCGTGCATGGTCTGTTTCCCAGAAATCCAGACTGAGACGGAGGGTCAGTGAGAAAGGGGGCTGAACAAAGGAAAGGTGGGTTGGGGGTAGAGAAGAGGCCACAAACCCCCGGCACCGCATTCAGGGTGAAGGCCGAGCCTGTGGTGGGAGAGAGGCCAGAGCAGCACAGAATGTGAGGGCCCCTCCGTGAGACCTCTGGGGAGGACCTGGACCTCTGGGGAGGACCTCAACCTCTGATGAAGGAGTTTCAAGTCACAGATGCGCCGGAGAAGGTGGTGTTAAAGGGAAAGCCTGAGAAACGGGTGGCAGAAGATGGTTTTCTAAGGGGTAGAGGAGAGAAGGGTGGAGGAGGCCTGAGTGGGAGAAGAGGCCGTCGGTGGGGTGAGGATGAGGGGAAGTGCGTGTTCATGAAAGTTAGTGTTGTTGAAACCGTAGTTAGGAGGGAGAGGGCAAAGTACTCCGGAGGGACCTTTAGCAATATGAGAGGGCCAGTGACAAATGAACCTCCGAGCCGGGATGTCCGCTCTCCAGCACTGTCCCTGGCGACATTAACATCGAGAGTAGCGAACCCATGGAAATGTGACATGCAATTTTAAATTTCCCAGTAGCCCCATTAAAAAAATGTATAAAAAGAAACAGGTGAAATGACTTCTAATGATACATCATATTTAACACAATATATCTAAAAATGTGATCGTTTCAACATGAATCAATATAAAAAGTTATTAAAGAGATGTTTTACATTTTCTTCAAACTAAGTCTTCAGACCCGGTGCGTATTTTATACGCACAGCATATCTGAATTCAGATGCTGCCTCTACGTTGGAAGTGCCTGGATTTCATAACATTTATGATTGAAGTAGATTTATAAACCTAAGCTGCTCTATACATACTTACGCTTTCCAGTAACCACATCGAGTGATCAGTTTTAAAATTTAAGTTTAGAGGGCTTCCCTGGTGGCGCAGTGGTTGAGAGTCCGCCTGCCGATGCAGGGGACGCGGGTTCGTGCCCCAGTCCGGGAAGATCCCACATGCCGCGGAGCGGCTGGGCCCGTGAGCCATGGCCGCTGAGCCTGCGCGTCTGGAGCCTGTGCTCCGCAACGGGAGAGGCCACAACAGTGAGAGGCCCGTGTACCGCCAAAAAAAAAAAAAAAAAAAAATTTAAGTTTAGGTTAATTAACTTGTTGAAATAAAAAGTTTGGTCCTTCTGTTGCACTTACACGTTGCAAGGGTTCAGTAGCCATGCATGGCCAGTGTTCCCATGTCAGACCTCACGGATGTGAAACCCCAGACTTCCAGAGTTTGGTCTTTGTGTCGTCCGCACCTGCTATGAAAGAATGGACCTTCTGCCCCCTCTCCGCCCCAAGAGCTGCTCCACTAACATGATCCTGATCTGTTCCATTTTATTTCACACTTGGAGAAGTTGGCGGATGAGGATCCAGCATCTGTGGGAAAGGAACTGGGGGTTGGCTTGGATCCCCTGGGTGAGGCGAGGGAAGTGAGCTGTGAGTTGGACATATTCCATTCCCATCCTCCTCCCGCGTTCTCGTGAGGAAGGCCATGGTTTCCTGGTCACACTGGCTCCTCCAAAGGCTGAGCTGATAATTCAGAGGACAGATCTCATTGTCAGGATCCGCACTGTCATAGTTTCCCCACCCCCGCCCCAGCTCTGAGCACTGACTGAGTCACAAACGCTTGGGCTTGGCTTCTGGGTCTCGGCCTCAGTTCCTCATCTGCAAAATGGGAAGAGTACTCCTTCATTTGGGGAAAAAACAAACAAACAAAAAACGGAGGGCCGGTGAAATCCCCAACAGGAAGCTACAGTGAAGGAGGAGTTTTAGTCCCGGACTGGGAGACCTGTGCTTCTCATCCAGGCCTGCGGCACATCTGCTGCCCCTGGCTGGGGACGGGCAGCCCCTGCCTCCAGTCTGTGTTCTGGCACCATTTGCTGCCTTACATCGGAGATGCATCGCGGATGCTGGAGGGATGGGACTCACAGAGACTCCTTTAGAAATGTAAAAAATAATAATAACATTTAGACTTCTTCCCTTAGATCTCAACTGACCATCACCCATTGCTTGAGGTACAGGGTAGATCTCGTGGGGTGCCCTTCATGCCAGCACGGGACCTGATATCCTGAATTCCTGGCGACGGTATCTATGTCCACTCCTAGAGGTGGAGTCACAGAAAACACCTTTGTTTTGGGTGGACGGTTACACACACACTCCACACACACACACACAGTCGGCAACCCCATCCCCAGGACGTTCAGCGCATCAGCTTAGCGGTCAGGTTGGACCGTGAACCATCACAGGTCAAGAAATGTAAAACTTGGATTTCTCCATCCTCTAAGTACAAGCCTGTCTTCCAAAACGGTTTGCAGTTAGTACCCAGGAGGGTTGCAAGGACATGCAGCTTCCCTTGACAACCTCTGCCGGGGCTTCCTGACATTCCTGCTTGTTAAGCCGTCGTCCTGATGCGGCCCCGATGAGACCTCTTTGTATAGACTCTGTTGAGTTCCCGTCTCAGGAAGAACAGCCACATTCCTGCAGGTGGACCCACCCAGGTAGAAGGCACTGCCCTCCACGTGTGCATCCTATAGCTTGTGTGACTCAGCCGGTCTCCCCATCTTTAAAATGAGGAGCAACTCATCTTAAGACTATTGCTACCCTCTGAGCGTGGGGGCTGGTCTCGTTTTCTTCATATGACAAATAGAGAAAAGGAGCCTCTGGTCAGCACCTCTCCCTCTTCCAGGAGGCCTGGGGAAGGACAAGATGTTAAGTATTGATCAGTTGGCATCAGCTTGACTTCAGCCTGCGTTTCGCTGGGAGCTTGATGACCGAGCTACTCCTTTTTGCAACAATTCCTGGTGCTTCTTAGGAGGTGGTAACGAAATGATTGTGGCACCAAACCTCACAATCTCAGGGATTATTCCCACGACAGAGACGTCCCAGCAGGAGTAGGAGTTTTTCAGCTGTTGCGAGGCACACTTCCAATGACACCACGAACATTAGTTGTACTAATTAGTTCTTGAAATAATTACTGATCTTCATTAACAGTGTCAGAAGCATTGCTTAGACTGCTTGCCATGCTCTTGGCATTCTTCATGAAGGGCTTTACAACCTGCTTCTTTCCCAGAAGAATATTAAGGCAAAACATAGAAAAACACACCTAGGGTTCAGAAAACATAAGGACAGACAGCTGAGCAAATGTACCAGCGACGTGCAGAATGACACTGACTCTTTACAACTGGAATTTTTTCGTATGCATGGCACGCGATGCTAATCCACTCTCCTCTTACTTTGCAAGTGCTCGGAGCTTGCTTTTATAACTGGGGCATAGGCTCTCCCAGGCTCAAAGGTCATATGCCAGGGAGGAGGGGAAACCTTTGGATAAACATGGCAAATATTCCTGGAGCATTTATGTTATTTAAGATTTACCTTTTTGGGGCTTCCCTGGTGGCGCAGTGGTTGGGAGTCCGCCTGCCGATGCAGGGGACGCGGGTTTGTGCCCCGGTCCGGGAAGATCCCACATGCCGCGGAGCGGCTGGGCCCATGAGCCATGGCCGCTGAGCCTGCGCGTCCGTAGCCTGTGCTCCGCAACGGGAGAGGCCACAACGGTGAGAGGCCCACGTAACGGAAAAAAAAAAAAAAAGATTTACCTTTTGAGAAAAGGTTTTTAATATTTTCAAAATTATAACATCTATATAGGTTATATTATTCACCAATCTTCTATGGGTGAATATTTAGAATGTTTTTAATTTTAAAAATTCACAGTGTGGTTATGAAGCATTTTTTCACATATAGTTTGGCCTACTTATTCAGTTATTTCTTCATGATAAACTTCTAGAAATGGAATCGCAGAAAACGCAATTTTTATGGATATATATATATATAATATAATGCATGGAAAAATTTGGAAGAATATCTTTTAAACTTAGTATAAGTATAGTAATTACTTCTTTTTTTAAATTAAATTAATTTATTTATGGCCGCATTGGGTCTTCATTGCTGCATGCAGGCTTTCTCTAGTTGCGGTGAATGGGGGCTACTCTTCATTGTAGTGCGCGGGCTTCTCCTTGTGGTGGCTTCTCTTGTTGCGGAGCATGGGATCTAGGCACGTGGGCTCAGTAGTTGTGGCTCGCGGGCACAGTAGTTGTGGCTCGTGGGCTCAGTAGTTGTGGCTCGTGGGCTCTAGAGCACAGGCTCAGTAGTTGTGGCGCACGGGCTGAGTTGCTCTACGGCATGTGGGATCTTCTCGGACCAGGGCTCGAACCCGTGTCCCCTGCATCATCAGGCGGATTCTTAACCACTGTGCCACCAGGGAAGTCCTAGTCATTACTTCTTGAGAGGGGACTGGGATTGGGGATGTAATCAATGAGGAATTTGACCAAATCTATAACGTTTTTGTTTTTCACAAGGAGAAAATATCTATGTAACTTAACATTAGTTAAAATTAAAGATAACAACAACAAAAAAGGGCGAGATAAAGTAGTTAGCTGACAATCACACAGCATTGGAAGCAAAACTGTCCGCTTTCTTCTACTGAAGAAAAATGAGAGGTTAAAAAAAAAGACTAGAAATAGGATACATAAACTGTAAACTGATAAAGGAAAGAAAAAGGAAACATAACACCTAAAACCTGATTAATCCAATAAAAGTAAGAAATGCAAAAAAGAAAAGAAACAAGAAAGCACAGTAAATAGAAAATACAAGTATATGGACAAAGTAAGTCCACATATATCAGTGCTCAAAATTTATGTGATTTGGTCAAAGTCTCCATTAAAATGTCACAACTCTCATACTGGGTAACAAAACAAAGTTCAGTTATATGTTGTTTGAAAGGGATACAAAAATATAAGGCACAGAAAGTTGCAAAGTGAAGGAATGGAAAAGATTATTAACCAAGGAAACACTAACCCCAGGAAACAGGTGTGCCAGTATCAACACCAGATAGAATGGAATTCAAAGCCAAAAGAATTAATGGTCCGAGAAGAGGGTTTTTGTTTTGTTTTGTTCTTGTCCACTCATAAATCTTTGTGCATGGTTTCAAAATGTATAAAGCAAAAATGACAGCTCAAGTAGACCAAAAATAACCAAGGATTTAATTACTTGCATTGTCCAATTCAGTTGCCCCTAGCCACATAGTAGAGTCAATAGCCACTGAGCTGTTGAGCCCTTAAACTGAGATGTGCTGTAAGTATAAAGCACGTGTCAGATTTCTAAGGCTTGGTACAAAAAATCTGGTAAGATGTCTTGGGAATATTTTCAAATATTGATTACATGCTGAAAAGATCATATTTTAGAGATATCGGGTTAAATAAAATCTATTAAAATTAATCTCGCCAGTTCTCTTTATTTATTTTAACATGAATACTGGAAACGTTTAAATAACATGTGTGACTCACATTGCATTTCTATTGGACAGCACTGAAGGGGATTTGAATAATATAATTAATAAGTAATTAATAGATTACTAATAAACAGATAAAGGTGATATTTTGACTTAGAAATTTTACATTCTTTTTTTAATTAAAAACTTAAAATTGAAGTATAGTTGATGTATAATATTATATAAGTTATAGGTGTACAATATAGTGATTCCCAATTTTTAAAGGTTATACTCCATTTATAGTTACTATAAAATATTGGCGATGTTCCCAGTGTTGTGCAATATCTCCCTGTAGCTTATTCTGTACCTAATAGTTTGTACCTCTTAATCCCCTACTCCTATATTCCCCCTCCCCCCTTCCCTCTCCCCACTGGTAACCACTAGTTTGTTCTCTACATCTGTGAGTCTGCCTTTTATTTGTGCTGTATTCACTAGTTTGTTGTATTTTTTAGATTCCACATATAAGTGATATCATATAGTATTTGTCTTTCTCTGTCTGACTTATTTCTCTTAGCATAATGCCCTGCAAGTCCACCCATGTTGCTGCCAATGGCAAAATTTCATTCTTTTCTTTATGGCTGAGTAGTATTCCATTGTATATACGCACCACGTCTTCTTTAGCCATTCACCTGCCGATGGACATTTAGGCTGCTTCCAAGTCAAAAAAGGATTTTGACTGCCTTGATTTGGCCTTCCGGTCTCTCTCCACACTCTCTCTCCCCCTCCACCCCACCCCACTCATCTTCCTCTCTTACCCAGAGGAATAAATCCAATTCCACTAAAGATGAAAGTGCTCTAATAAGGCCTCCTGGCCTCCCGCGGCTACAGGTCTGGCTTTCTGGGTGCGCACCCTGGGTAGTCACATACGGTCCCCCGCTTAGAAAGGGCTCACCCCTCATTTACTGCTCTGCTGATGCCGTCTTGAAATTCTTAATGTTTCGAACAAAAGCTCCCCACTCCCTGCATTTTCATTTTGTGTCACCGATTCTGAAGATAGGCTTCTATTTGGCAGGGTCTGGCCCTTGATATTTCTGCAAATTCCTCAGCGGGTATTATGCATTTTCCACTCGAGTTAAAGACGCAGGATTGTGGCGTCGCCTGGACCCCACAGAAAGCGCGATCACCTGTGTCTTCACACTAATCTTACCTTTCCTGCGGGGTGGGGAGGCTCAACTGGGGAAGGAGAACTAACATGGTTAGTGTTCTTTTGTGAGCTGCTTCTCCCCACCTCTTGCGCCCCGCTTACTCATACTTACCCCTCCAGCCGTGTCACAGCATGCAGGCAGGACGTTCCCCAAACTTGTTCTTTCTTCACACCTTTGCGCAAGGTGCTCCCCACCCGGTCTGCTTGGGAAGCTCCTTCTTGGTCTTCAAGGTTGCCTGTGTGCTCACCTCCTTTACGAAGCCCTCCTTGGCCTCTGGGTAGAACTGCGTGTCGCGTCCTCTTGATCTGACGTCTCCAGTAAGAACTGAGCCAGGAAGCTGGCATTCTTTTCTTTACACCTCTTTTCCACTAGACTGGTGGCTTCCAACCTTTGTGTGTGTGTGACACACTGCAAGGCATTAAAATACTATAAACACATTAAACAAGTCGAGAATAATTACAATGCGGTCACTGCCGCGGTATAACTGGGTCCCGCAGGGACTATAATAGCTCCCACTCTATCTGTCACTTGGTCGCCTTTAATACCGGTTTGCTGCTCTGAATGTGAGCTCTTGTGTATTTCACATGTTCATTCACATGTTACGTTTTCTTATGTTCCAATAAACACCAACGGAGACCAGCGGCCGGCTCTACTCCGCCCACTAGTCAGACTGTGTGCCAACGGGCTGCATCGGCCTGGTTGGGTGCGGGGGCGTCCCTTTTCCTAATTTGTGTAAAAGGTACCATTTGGACTAATGGGTGCTCTAGCTTAGGACGCCCCAGGGAGAGGACTGGGTTCCATTCATCTTTATTTCTCTAGCTCTTAGCACAGTGCCGGACAGTAACAGACCTTAATACCTGCGGGATAAATTATGAAACGATCAAGAGGCTCTGCTGATAGCGTGCGTCATGATGTGGGCCTCGTCTAAAACGTGGTTAACATACATTTCCCCAATCCAGGCTGCTGTGGGCAGTGGCTCTTAAGTGTGCTGGATTCACTCATGTGATGCGGTGAGTCCCAGCTGTCCCCGCCGCAGCCCCAAGCAGCGGGCATAGCCCTGGAGCCTTCACGGCTGTGCCGAAGTCCACAGAAGCCCCGCCCCCGCCGGGGGCGTGTCCAGCTCTCCGTTATCACTCACCAAGTGCCCCATCCCCCCATCAAACAGGAATCCCCCAGTCTCCCTCCCCCGTAGCACATATGTGATGAGCACGCCTTTAGGAATTAGCACTCATCAAGAATTTACAAATCCTAGAGCTCGAAGATGGCTTCGAGGTCATTTAGTTCAACCCCACTCACCATCAGGGGCCCGAGACCTGGAGGGGACGAGATGTCACACAGTCCGTTGTTGGCAGAACAGCAGCGGGAACCCAGGTCAGAAAGCCCTCCCTCCTGGAGGTCACTGTGGGTCTCCTACTCCTTCCCGCTGTCCAGGTCCAGAGACTTCCCCTGCCCCACCGCCCCTCCGTGGGCCACCGTCCCTCCGTGGGCCACCGTCCGTGGCCATGCCCTAGTTCTGCTCTAAGAGGTGGCACAGCCTGCCCGGAGACCGAGAACAGGGCACGGCAAGGAGGTGCCCTCCTCCCCTTCTAGCCGTGCCAGGCGCTGGCCCGGGGCTGGAGACCTCACCCGGATGCCGGGTTTGTGCTGATGAAGAGGCGGGAGATGACGGGGAGGTCGGCCAATGAGCAGCCGGGTGTGGTGAGCGACTTCCTGACATCCGGCTTCACGTCAGACACAGCGTCTAGAAAGAAAACCTGCGCCCTTTCTTCACGCATGGAAGTTCTCCACTTTCCTCACCTCGTCTTAAGTGTTTGTTTCTGAAGGCTTGCAGGGAGCACCATGGGGCTAGCGGGCAGGCTTTGCAAAGATGGCTCCCTCCCAGGGCTGGGAGGGAGACTGGGGGAGCCTGTGCCTGGGGTCTGGCCCTGCCTGAGGCTGGGGGCCTCTGGAGGACCTGGCAGGAGTTAGGGCTTTTCTGTGATGCTGTCTGCCCCTCAGATCCCAGGCTGGTGTGGGCATCTGTCTGCCAGCCTGCAGTGCGCCTCCAAGGCCGTCTGGGCAGCAGAGTCAATCCTGGGGGCTCAGCCGGGGACTCTGGGGGCTGTGTGTTTCCTTCCGCTTGACAGATGGGGGTCCTGACACTTCTGGGAAGAGGCAGCAACACCCAAAGGTCACGAACAGAGTGAGACCCTGCGAGAACCAGACCGAGAAGTTCCGGGCTTCCGTTGAGGTAGGAGCTAGTTGAGCCCCGGGGCAGAGCAGCTGGAGTTTGCTGAGAGGGGGAAACTGAAGCTTTGTTCTGCCCCAGACAGTCCAAGGACAAAGTTAACGGCAGGAGCTGAGCTCTGCTGGAATAAAGAGATAAGATGACCGCTCCTGAGGTCAAGGAGCCCTCCCCGACTGCACGTACACAGGAAGGCTCCTCAGGGGTCAAAAAGGGAGGGGCGCCACCCCATAATAGGTGTTGTCAAACCTCCTACAGGCTTGTGGGCTGGAATCCATCGTGGCAAAAAGTTGTGCGTGCATATAGGGGAGGGCCCTAGGACAGGTCAGAGGTGGGAAAGAAATGAGGTAATTGGCCAAAGGTAAACAAAGACCTGGAAGAACTGCCCTGTAGAAATGACGTAACCACCTCTCTACTGCGCTCCTCCTTGCTAGGGGGGATGTCCACGCCCTTTTTCTCCGGGTGTGTACCTCTGCCTCGCTTCTGTCTTAAATAAACCAACTGTTTCCCTGTGAGCTCTCCCACTTGTTGTGCTGTGTCTCTAATAATAAACTTTGTACCTGGCTTTACAGCTTTTGCCTCCTTGAGAAAGGCATTTTTCAATGGGGCAAGAGCCAGGGGAACTTTGCTTCTAGCCTCTAGCCCCTGGTAGACTAGCGGCTAGGATTCCTGGTTTTCATCCAGGCTGCCCAGGTTCAATTCCTGGGCAGGGAACGAAGATCTTGCTTCAAGCCGCCACTCAATGCTGTCCCTCCGAGAACACCTTGATGTGAAGTGCTGGCTCCAAGGGTTACCTGCTTGCACGGCGGTCACGGAGCTTGGGGGGCGTGGGGCTGGCAGGGAGGAATAACGGGTAAGAGAGTGAATTCCTGGGCAGATATTTGTTGGAAGAGAGAGAGGGAGCAAGGGAGAGAGAGAGGAGAATGAGGAATGAGGTCGGGGAGCAATGGAAGGCCATAAAGGTCCAGTAGGGATGCATTCCCGACCCTTACAATCTAAAGGAGGCACCCCCCCATTATCTTCTCTGTTCTTTTCCCTTATAGGCCTTGTTACAAATCTTAACTATTTATTTGTGTATTTTTTTTGTTTAATGTCTGTCCACGAAGGCAGGGGACATACCAGTTGTTTGTTTGCTCCAGGGCCCAGCAGTGCCTGGAGTACGAACAGCAGGCTCTCAACATATATTTGATGAGAGAATGAACAAACGTTTGTGTTTTGTTTTTTTTTAAAACATCTTTATTGGAGTATAATTGCTTTACAATGGTGTGTTAGTTTCTGCTTTACAACAAAGTGAATCAGTTATACATATACATATGTTCCCATATCTCTTCCCTCTTGCGTCTCCCTCCCTCCCACCCTCCCTATCCCACCCCTCCAGGCGGTCACAAAGCACCGAGCTGATCTCCCTGTGCTATGCGGCTGCTTCCCACTAGCTATCTACCTTACGTTTGGTAGCGTATATATGTCCATGCCTCTCTCTCGCTTTGTCACAGCTTACCCTTCCCCCTCCCCATATCCTCAAGTCCATTCTCTAGTAGGTCTGTGTCTTTATTCCTGTCTCACCCCTAGGTTCTTCATGACATTTTTTTCTTAAATTCCATATATATGTGTTAGCATACAGTATTTGTCTCTCTCTTTCTGACTTACTTCACTCTGTATGACAGACTCTAGGTCTATCCACCTCATTACAAATAGCTCAGTTTCGTTTCTTTTTATGGCTGAGTAATATTCCATTGTATATATGTGCCACATCTTCTTTATCCATTCATCCGATGATGGGCACTTAGGTTGTTTCCATCTCCGGGCTATTGTAAATAGAGCTGCAATGAACATTTTGGTACATGACTCTTTTTGAATTTTGGTTTTCTCAGGGTATATGCCCAGTAGTGGGATTGCTGGGTCATATGGTAGTTCTATTTGTAGTTTTTTAAGGAACCTCCATACTGTTCTCCACAGTGGCTGTATCAGTTTACATTCCCACCCGTTTGTGTTTTTTTGAACATTCATGATTCAGTTTGGACAATGATAGGCACCGAAATGCCATTGCCCGTGGAGCAGCTGCAGCGTGTCTCTGTGAGTCCTCATCATCAGGTGCATGTTTAAACCAATTACAATTATGGAAATAATTTGTTGGATCATCCATGATTCTTCTCCTAAGTGCTGGGGCGGATAACCAAGGGATTAATATATTTTCCAATGGATATGAGTTAATTAAGGGCACAAGATTAGTGTAGACTTTACGGTTCCTCCTATTTACTTCATTGCATAATTAATGATCCAGTCCTAGATATCGTGATTTGTGGCTTGTCTTACTTTCCTGTAGAAAAATGGTGCTAAAGGGGTTTTTATTTTGCCCCTTTGACATGACTGTGTCAGGGTCATAAGAGTCTTTCAGAATCTTAAGGGACTAAAGCATGTTGTCCATATTTCGATTAGGTGACGGCACCCCTGGAGTTGGGGTACCTTGTGAAAACCCCAGGTTCATGGCTTAATGAGGATATGCCCTGAGGACTGCTGTCACTGCTTGACGACTCAGCTGCCTCTTTTTATTCTCGCCCCTTCTCTGCTCTTTCCCCGGCATCCAGAATGATCTTTTCAAAGCTGAAGTGAGAGCACGGCACTCGTGGCACTCGCGGCACTCGCAGGCGAACCCTCCGGTGACCTCTCATTGTATTGAGAACAAAAGCAAATTTCCCCTCCCTGGCCCCTGGGGCCCTACGGGACCTGCCCTTGGCCTCCTCTCCCACCTGGTCGCTTTCCTCTCTTTCTCTGAATCAGGCCCCAGCGACCTCCTTTCTTCCCTGGCACAGCCAAACCCTCTCCCCACTCAAGGCCTTGCGCCCGTTGTGTCCTCTGCCGGGGCCATTCTTCCTCCAGACCTTCGTCCGCTGCTTCCTGCTCACCATTCCGGTCTCGGCCTGAGTGTCACCCCCTAGGAGATCTCTTCCCGGACCCCAGTTCTAAAGTGCAGCCCTGGTCGCTCTGCATAACATCTCTGTCTGCCCCAGGAGAACAGAAGCTCTGCGAGAATGGGGTCATTAACTCTTGTTTGTTGCATTTCCAGCGTCAGAACACTGCCAGGCCCGTGGTCCTCGCTCTAGAAATATCTGTGAAATGAACGAATGGAAATCCACCTGGGAGACTTGCTGGGGCAGCTTCTCAGCCCGGCCTGTGCCTGAGGGGGAGAGGCCGTCTGAGAGCTAGAAGACAGTGCTGGAAGAAGCAAGCGGCCAGAGGCTGTGGCCTGAGTACCGCCCCATTCCTTCTGAAGTCCTCAGGGCCTCGGGTCGGAACTGCATCAGCTGACCTCCGGCCGTCTCTGTGACTCTAGCCTGCTACCCGCCCAGCACAGGCAGAGGAGCGGAGGTCTCGGGGTCCTGGGGGTCCCCGCAGCTGCAACACCTCCCCTTTCCACGGGCTCCTGATGTTGCATTTTCTGGCCTAAAACTGAGAGGTAAACAGCAGGCAGCACTGAGGAGGGAGGGGGAGGGGAGGGAGGGGGAGGGGAGGGGCGCCAGACAGACCAGGTTTGCGTCTCAGCTCCTTGCTTCCCAGCTGATGACTCCGAACATTTTCTTAACTTATCTGAGCTGTAGTTTTGGCAACTAGGAACGCTTATACCCTGCTGGCAGATTTGCGAGAGGATTACGTGAGTTGCTCTGTGAGAAACTGAAGGGAGATCGGCTCTTTTCCGGTTATCTGAGAAGGCCGATCGCGTGCACGGAACGGCCCAGATGCTTGGGATACAGGCCAGCCCAGCTTGTTCCCACTGAAGCTGGGAGGGGCGGCCGGGCTCAGACTACCCAAGAAGGAGGGCGAGAAAAGGGCTTCACTCAGTGAAGGAAACCCAAAAAAATCATCCGTGAGAAAAGCAAAACAGCTTGTTTATTTATTTTGCACCAGAAACTAGCGGTGTGTAAGCCTGCAGAGATGGTTCTGCAGAACCGCTTGTGTATCACTCTTTCCTGAGCAAAGCTCATTTGCATTCCTAGAGAGTGTTGGTCGTGTTCCAAGAAGTGAGGTTGTTTGGTGGGCTGGCCTCCCTCATCCCCGACACAGAACTTTTGCATTTTTGTGTGTGTGTGGAGGTAGAGAGCTGCTGTTTGGGGAGCTTCTGCTACATGCTAGAGACTGGGCTTGTTGTCTTACCTCCTGGGGTAGACATCATAGGTTGGCCCACTCAGCGACCAACCACCTTCTTCCTCCCATGCCTGCCCCTTTTATAGAGCCTGGGAACCTAAAACTCACCTTCTGAGCGACATAGTTCTGGCCAACCATATACAAGTGGACATTTGCTGGAGAGAGCATCGCTTCCTAACTAAAAAGACAAAGTTTCCAGAAGAGAAAACCTTTAATTTCCTTCCCACGTCTCTTTTCCTCCTGCCTGTAACCTGGATGTGATGGTCGAAGGTGGGGCAGCCATCTCGCAACCATGAGGCAAGGCAAGAGGATGAATGCCCCAGGGTAAGAGTTTCGCTCCTGAGAACACAGTGTCTTTCACTGAAATACAATCAATATTGTAAGACACAGCTTTATTTAAGTGCCATTAGGAAAGATAAGTGGTGCTAATGAAAACCCAACTTGTTTGTAAAGCGCATCCAGATTCCCAAGACGTTAAAAAGTGAAAAAAATAAAAAAAGGAAAGGGGGGTCTTAGAATCGATGAGAATTGAACAGGTGTCTGAGCCCTGGAATATCTACCTCTAGATTTATGTGAGAACAACAAACTCCTAATTCTTTTAGGCGTGCTTGTCGGGCTGTTATTTATGGCAAAACACATTCCTAAAGTTCACTCCTCACATTCTCCTCCTGAGATGGGTGTTAATATGTCTATCTTAGGAAGGAGGACAAAGAACTGCAGAGCATGTAATGCACACACTGGAAGCCCGCTCGGGGGCCTCCCAGTTGACCGCACTCTGCCCCGTACCTGACCTGCTCCACTGCTTTTCCTGCTGTGTAGGTGGACTTCGTGGCTTAGCCGGCAGGGCGGATCAGCAGCTCTGCAGCTACACCCTGGCCCCTGGCCCCCTGCTTCGGGGGACCCTGCCCTGTAACCCACCAGGACACGATGTTTGATCCTGGGAACTGAGAGCCAGGACCTCAGAGTCTGAAAACCGTTCTGGCACCAAGTTTCTTAGTCATTTGGGCAGCTTTCCTTGTCCTTTTTCTCACTTTTCTCCTCTGTGCCCACCTCACCCTCGATTGAACAAAAGCATAGGCCTTGAGAAATTTCCATGTGCGCGTGGAGGACACTCATGCTCTCCCTGGCTGGCTGACGATTTGTTTCCAGAGGCCACACATGACAAAGGACGTTTGCAGAAGAGCTGCTGGCAAATTCGTCAGCCACTTTCCTTTGCCTTTGGGGACAGCCTCTTGGAGACCTTGGATGGGGGAAGGGGGCTCAGGATTCTGCCCCAAAGCCAGACGGAGGCCTAGCGTGTGCTTACAGCTTAAGGAAGTGTTCTCACCTATTTATTTATTTATTTTGGGCCACGCCACACGGCTTGTGGAATTTGAGTTCCCGACCAGGGATCGAACGCCGGGCCCTCAGCAGTGAGAGCTTGGAGTCCTAAGTACTGGACCACCAGGGAATTCCTGGAAGTGTTCTCACCTAGCCCTGATTTTTGTTTCCTGATGCAGACGGGGGGAGGAGAAATTGTTGAAAGGATGTTAGGGTTAAGTAAGAAAGAATGAGCTTCTCCAGGTCTCAATTATCCCATCTGTAAAATGGGCTGAGAGCAGTAAGGGCAGATGAAATGGATCGATCACCCTAATACCTTAGAACATGATTTTTGAGAGGATGGCTCATGGAATCCCTTGAAATGCCTAAGAAGCACATTAGGAAAAGAATTGCTCCTCCGGGTGTGACTTGTGGAAAAATGCCCCGTGCAGAAGCCAGGGTGAGCGGGGGTGGCAGCCGTGGGGAGGGGCGAGGCATCTGTGTGTGGTCTGCCTGCCAGCGATTCCTTCCAGGCTGGAGAGGAGGACGTGGGGGGGGGGGTGTGGGAACGGGGCAGGAGGCTCTGTGCCACACCCTCTGGCTCCCCAGCAGAGGCAGGAGGGGAGCAGTGGGACAGTACTGTGGAGCTTTCCTTCTCTGACATGAGGGGAACACAGATAAATGATCTTCCTCCGAGGAAATCCGTTGAGAGTATCTCCCCTCTGCACCCCAAGGCCCACAGCCCAGCCTGCTGGCTGGAGAACCGACCTTTAGACCCCTTGTTTATGCTCAGCCAGAAATTCAGTCCAACTGCAGGCTGGGCTGGCATCACAAACCACAGAGATCCTGGAAGACATGTGATGCAGGGCCTGCGAACCTCACAGGAAGGCTCCGATTGCAAACACATGTCCCAGAGGGCTGACTCGGTGTGAATGGAGCAGATCTCCACGTCTGTGTCAGAGGGGCCCACGTGTGTCGGCCCGGGGTGGGGACGTGCTGTTCGGACGTGCCTCTGGCTTCAGAGGGATTCAGGCTGAAAGCGGTTTCTTCTGTGAGTCCGCCCGTATGGCAGGTCCTTTCCTTTCTTGCTCCTGCAAGTGGAATATCAGTGTGTGTTTGTCTTGACCCCCCCATGGGGCTGTTGGCTTTTTCCCTCTTATGCAACTGCGGGGCCTGCTCTAGTCTCTGTTTCCAACACCCACCACATGGCTCTGGGCTTCCTGGCTCGACAGATCTGTCGATCGCACCCTGGCGCAATTTTTAAAAATTAAACTTTTTATTTTGAGCTCATTGTCGATTCACATGCAGTTGTAAGAAGAACGCAGAGAAGGGAGGGTGGGAGGGAGGGAGACACAAGAGGGAAGAGATATGGGAACATATGTGTATGTATAACTGATTCACTTTGTTATAAAGCAGAAACTAACACACCATTGTAAAGCAATTATACTCCAATAAAGATGTAAAAAACAAAAAAACAAAACAAAACAAGAAAACAAAAAAAACACAGAGAGATTCCACGCCCCCTTTACCCAGTTTCCCCCATGGTAACATCTTGCAAAACTATAGGCAGTATCACAAGCAGGACATGGAGGATACAGACTGATACATTCAAGATGTGGAGCATCTCATCACAAGGGATCTCTGCTGTTACCCTTTTATGGCCATGCCTGCATCCCTCCGTCCACTACACCCCCGCCTTTCCCCTCGGCAACCCCTAATTCATTCTTCACTTCTGTAATTTTGTCATTTCAAGAAAACTATGTAAATGAACTCACACGGTATGTAGACTTCTAGACTTTTTGTTTCTTTGTTTCACTCAGCATAATTCTCTGCAGATTCATCCAAATTGTTGCAAGTGTCAGTAGTTCTTTATCGCTGAGTAGTATTCCTGGCATGAATTTGTCAGCATTCATTCACTGGACGACACCTGTGTTGCTTCCAGTTTGGGGCTATTGGGGCGAAAGCTGCTAGGAAGAGTTGTGTATAGGTTTCTCGTGTGATTACAAGTTTTCATTTCTCTGGGATAAATACCGAGAGTGCAGTTGCTGGGTCATGTGATAATTGCATATTTAGTTCTTTTGAAAAACCGTCAGACTGTTTTCCTGAGTGGCTGTACCATTTGATATGGCCACCAGCCACGTGTGAGTCATCGTTTCTCTACATCCTCATCTGCGTTTAATGTTGCCACTGTTTCTTATTGTGGTCATTCTGGTCAGTGCGTATGACATCATAATGTGATTTAAATTTGCATTTCCCTAATCGCCAGTGACGTTCAGTGTCTTTTCATTTCCTTATTTGCCATCTGTAGAGCGTCTCTGTTGAAATGTTTCTCTGTATCTTTTGCCGGTTTTCTAATAGGATCGATTTTTGATGTTGAGTTTTAAGAGTTCTTATGTATTTTAGATACTAGTCCTTTGTCAGATATGTGGTTTGCAAATATCTTCTCCCTGTTTGTGGGTTGTTTTTCCATCCTCTTAACCGGGTCTTCTACAGAGCAAAAGTGTTAAATTTTGATGAAGTCTAGTTTATCAAGTTTTCTTTCATGGTTTGTGCTTTTGGTGTCAAGTCTAAGAACTCTTTGCCTAATTCTAGATCCCAAAGATTTTCTCTGTGCTATTTTCTAAAAGGTTTATAGTTTTACATTGAAGTATGTAATAACATTTCGAGTTAATTTTTGTACGCTGTGGGTAGGACTTAGGACAAGGACCTTCTTCTTTTCTTTTCCTGTAAATATCCTATTGCTCCAGCACCGTTTCTTAAAATGTCTATCTTTCCTTCATTGAACTGCTTTTGTACATCTGTCAAAAATCACTTGGGCATATTTGCACACGTTTGTTTCTGGGTCCTCTATTCTGTTCCATGTTTCTGGATTCTCTATTCTGTTCCAGTGCTCCCTGTGTCTCTCCCTCCACCAAGACCATCCAGTGTTGTTTACCAAAGGGATGTATTATGATACAATGTGTTGAAATTGAGTGGACTGATTCTTCCCACTTTATTCTTCCATCTCACACATTGTTTTAACTATTCTGTGTCCTTTGCCTTTCCATATAAATTTAAAAATTATCTTGTCTATAGCTATAAACATTTGTTGGAATTTTGGTAAGACCTGTGTTAACCCTATATATAAGTCGGAGGGAAAATTGACATCTTTCCTATGTTGAGTCTTCCAGACTGTGTACACAGTATATCTCTTCCTTTATTTAGATCTTTGATTTCTTTCAACAGTGTTTTGTAGCTTTCAGCATACAAGACCTGTACATGTTGTGTTTCCCTCTTCTTGAGTGATTATAAATGGTAATGTTTTTTTGGTTTTTTTTTTGTAGTACGCGGGCCTCTCACTGCTGTGGTCTCTCCCGTTGCGGAGCACAGGCTCTGGACGCTCAGGCTCAGCGGCCATGGCTCATGGGCCCAGCTGCTCTGCGGCATGTGGGATCTTCCCAGACCGGGGCACGAACCCGCGTCCCCTGCATCGGCAGGCGGACTCTCAACCACTGCGCCACCAGGGAAGCCCGGTGATGTATTTTTAATTTTGGTTGCTTGTATTGACATAATTGATTTTTGTGTGTTTATTGTGTATCTTGCAACATTGCCCAACATACTAGTTCTAGGAGTTTTTTGTAGATTTTATTGGAATTCTCTACATAGAAAATCATGTCGTATGTAATAGGGCAAGTTTTATTCTCTTCTTGCCAAACTTATGCCTTCCCCCCATTTTAAAGCTGTGTTAAAATACACACAACATAAAATTTACCATCTTAGCCATTTTTAAGTGTCCAGTTCTGTGGTGTAAATACATTCACAGTGTTATGTAGCCATCACCACTTCCCCCTGAGAGCTGTTGGTTTAAACCCATCATGATTCACTCCAAGGCCTATTTTCACTTTGTCAGAGATCAAGGAAGAAGGAGAAGATGGCTGTTGAATAGGTAGCCAACTGTGTCAGCCATTGGAGGGGAAGAAGTATCTTTAAGTGGAACCAGAAACATAGTTGGACCCAGGTGGATCCAGAGAGGCCCCATGGTTTCTCTCAGGGTCTCCAAATCTAGTGGGACTTACCTTTTCTGCCATCAGGTTCCTCCAAGCCTTCCCACCAATTTGGCCACATGGAGACAGACTGCAATGGGAGAGAGAACCATGCTCACCTCTTTTTCTCTCTGTGCTCTTGTTCTAACAGTAACAAATCTTGGAATGGAAGGGACCTTGGAGCTCATGAAAATTATTTTATAGGTGAAGACCCTGAGACCCAGAGTGGTGTTGATTTGCTCAAGGTCACCCAGTGAATGACTGAGCCAGGACCGGCTCAGATGAATACTCTGTATTTCCCAATTACTGGTTTTTCTTTCATTTCATCTCTTGGTGATGCCTGATGCTCACTGGGGGCTCACTGTGAGACACAGTGTACTGATTGGTTTATATCATCTTTCATTTTAATCTGTAAACAACTTTATGAGATAGATACTCTTATTGTCCCCATTTTAGAGATTAGGAAATTGAGGCTTAGATAGATTAAAGAAGTTGCCCGAGGTCTGATTCCAGAATCGCCATGATTCGCTGGTCCACTGTACAACTTCCCCAGTAAAATAAACCTTTGTTGTCTTTTGCTGTCATTTATTCTGGGTGGATTAGCATGGCATTCTCCAGAAGCCTGGCAATTCTTCTTAGATTGTGCCCACAATTGCAGTGTGTCCCTACCAGTTGGAGGGAATGTAGAGGGAAGATGAATAAATTTACTCTAAATTTACTCTTGTATGATGGAGAAGGGGTAAGAGATGAAGAGCACGATTCTGCCATATTATTTTGTTTTTTCTTTTTTTAAAAAAATTTATTTATTTTATTTATTTTTGGCTGTGCTGGGTCTTTGTTGCTGTGTGCGGGCTTTCTCCAGTTGCGGTGAGCGGAGGCTACTCTTCATTGTGGTGCGCGGGCTTCTAATTGTGGTGGCTTCTCTTGTGGAGCACAGGCTCTAGGCACGTGGGCTTCAGTAGTTGCAGCACGTGGGATCAGTAGTTGTGGCTCGCGGGTTCTAAAGCGCAGGCTCAGTACTTGTGGCGCATGGGCTTAGTTGCTCTGTGGCATGTGGGATCTTCCCGGACCAGGGCTCGAACCCGTGTCCCCTGCATTGGCAGGCGGATTCTTAACCACTGCACCACCAGGGAAGCCTTATTTTGCTTTTTCTAAAAGGAAAACTCGTCATTAAAACAACAGTTTAACTATTACGGTATGCCTTAATTGTAATCTAGGGTTTACAGTTCTTAAGAAAAGATAAGATTAGGACAAAATTAAAATATGGCAGTGAGTATAAGTTGTCTTCCTCAGGTATTGTTTTCAATTGCTGCATATCTAAGCTTTGGCTTTCTTTACGCGTTTATATTTTCTCAACGATTCCAGGCATTGGAAAGCTATTTTGTTTGTGCCAGGCTTCCAGGAACCAAAACCAGCCACTGGCAGCTTTGGTGTAGACACTTCCTTAAGGGAGCACTTCCTGGGGGGCATTTCTACTTTGCCTATGTTGAGAGTTATTCATGACTCACTTCTCCATTCCTTTTTCTGCTTGCCCATCCATCCATTTATCCATCCATCCATCCATCCATCCATCCATCCATTTATCCATCCACCCATCCATCCACCCACCCACCCACCCATCCATCCATCCGCTCAGCTATTCTTTCGTTCACCAATGATTTATTAAACGCCTACTTATAATAGCCCTACTGTATTTTACATGTCATAACGTTTAATAAAGAGTTCATGTGGCTTGTCTGGTTTCTTGATTACATGTGTTTTCCTCTGATAGGGTATGAACCCTTCAAGCAGGGACAAGAAAGGGTCTTGTTGCTCTCTACACCTAGTGCCTGACACAGAGGAAGGTACTCAATCAGCGTTTGCAGAATTGCATTATCCACCCGACAGGGCCTGCCGCCTCCTCAACCTTCTAAAACAGGCATTCCTTTTCCCCTTTTAAGTTTCCTAGGACATTCAAAAAGCACAAAGAGACAATAATTTCATCAGAGTGTGAAGAGAAAAATAAACCAGGACAGAGTTCATATGAACAATCAGAGAGTGTCATCCTCGTGACTGCAGTAATGTGGACGGATTTATCCCAGCCCCTGAGAGGAATTTGATTGCTTCATTATATGTCTAATCTTTACCATCCTCTCTCTCAGCATCCCATTTCTTGTCGGTATTCCACATATGGATCTGATGTCTCTCCTGCTTTACGGATGGAAAAACTGAAGCTCCCAATGGCCTAGGGGCTGAGCCATCTCACGGGGCAAGTCAGGAACTGAGATGTGGGCATAAAATAGGCACTGTTAGATTTTAATAGTTTCCATCAAATCAAGACATAATCATCACCAGCATATCAGATTTACTATTTATGGACCTCTTATTAAGTGCCGAGGTCTATATATGTGTTATTCTTTCTCCAAAATCTTTATTTTGAAAAAATTTCAAACCTACACAAAGTAGTAAGAATATATAATGAAACACTGAGTTTCACTAATTGCTTTATTTCTTACACCTAGTTTCTTATACTTTGTTTCACATTTTTGCTTTATTTCTCTCTCTCTCTCTATATATATATATATTTGAACCATTTCAGAGTTACGTGCAGACATCATGACTCTTCCGTCCTAAATATACCAGCATATATTTCCTCAGAACAAGGGCATTCTTCTACATAACTAAAATATAACCTTCATGGGACTTCCCTGGTGGCACAGTGGTTAAGAATCCACCTGCCAGTGCAGGAGACACAGGTTTGAGCCCTGGTCTGGGAAGATCCCACATGCCGTGGAGCAACTAAGCCCATGAGTCACAACTGTTGAGCCCATGAGCCACAACTATTGAGCCCACAAGCCACAACTACTGAGGCCCGCGCTCCTAGAGCCCGTGCACCACAACAAAGAGTAGCACCCAATCGCTGCAACTAGAAAAAGCCCACGCGCAGCAACAAAGACCCAACACAGCCAAAAATAAATAAATAAATAAATAAATAAATAAATAAAAATATAACCTTCACACCAAGGAAATTTGACACTAAAACAATTCCATTATCTATTATGTAGTCATTATTCAAATGTTCCCAATTTTCCTAATAACACCCCTCCCTCCCTCCCTCCCTCCCTCCCTTCCTTCTTTTCTTCCTTCCTTCCTTCCAGCATTTAACCAAGGATGGCCCATTGGATTTATTTTTCATACTTTGTTAGTTTCCTTTAATGTAGAACAGTTTCTCAGCCCCTTTTCTTCTTTCACTGTCAGGAGGCCAAGCTAGTTATTTTGCAAAATGTCCCTCAATTTTAGATTTGTTTGATATTTCCTTAGGGAAAGATTCGGGGTAAATATTGTTGGCAAGAATAATTGCACAAATGATGCTGTGTGCTTCTCAGTTCATCCCATCAGGGGTTGTACAATGTCAGTTTGTCCTGTCATTGGTGATGTTACGATCACTCGGCCAGCTGGGGCGGCGTTTGCCTGGAGACTGGAGATGCTATTTTCCTTTGTAATTAGCACGTAAGCTGCAGGGTGCTTCTGGAAGGTTGTGGCATGTCTCCCCACCGCCCCACCGCCCCCGCCCCCGCCGCAGTTCTTTCACTCCGGCGGTTTTAGCAATCATAGGTCATAATTGTACATGATCTTTTTAAACTTCCATAATAACCCTGTGAGGCAGATACTGTTTCCACTGTTTTTACAATAAGGAGGCTGAGTCTTGGAGGGGTGAAGAGCCTTGCTCAGGGCCCCAGAGCTGGTAAGGGACAGAGCTGGGCTTTCAAGCCAGGTCCGGCAGCCTCGAATGCTTTGTCTGTTACTCACTACAGTCATCTGTCCGGAGGTGGATATCGCATCCCTTTTGCTCCAGGCGAGACAAGAAAAAGTGATATTTAAGATCACATAAGACACAATTCATTTCAACTCCGGCATCTCTTTCTTCTTATTCCCGAAGCGCTTTTTTTTTTTTTCTTTTCTGCTGAAGCCTCGTGCCTCTTAGTTCACCTTTCACTGACTGTCACCTGAAACGTGGTGACTAAATAACGCTTCTGTCCAGTGGCCCCTGGACTCTGGCGTGCTACTTTGATTTGCTGTTGTGGTGTCCAGGAGAGACCGCTGGCCAGCACCATACTGGGGCTGATGCCATCACATATGGTAATGGTCCATCAGAGGGAGAGGAAGACCACTGCCTAAATCCACAAAGATTGTTTCAGGGGGCTTCTCTCCGGGTCAGTGTAGGTGGGAGGAATGCAGTCCAACACCCATGATGTTATGTGCTAAGCACCAGAGGAACACTGCTCATCTGGGGTGTTCTTGGGTTACAGAAAGGGGGGCTTGACGGGTCCTGGGGATGCAGGGGATATATTTTTCTATTAGTGTCAAACTTGCCAGTCAAGAATTGGATTAAAAAATGGTAACATGGGGCTTCCCTGGTGGCGCAGTGGTTGAGAGTCCGCCTGCCGATGCAGGGGACACGGGTTCGTGCCCCGGTCTGGGAAGATCCCACATGCCGCGGAGCGGCTGGGCCCGTGAGCCATGGCCGCTGGGCCTGCGCGTCCGGAGCCTGTGCTCCGCAACGGGAGAGGCCACAGCAGTGAGAGGCCCGCGTACCGCATAAAACAAACAAACAAACAAAAACAAAAAAAATGGTAACATATTAAAACTACAAGAGATCACCCAGGCCAACTCCTTTCTTTTGTGGATGAGGAATCTGAGCCCTAGAACGGTAAGTGGACCGTCCAAGGTCATAGCTGGCGACCCACAGATCTGGGGCCGGAACTAGGGATTCCATGCATATTCTGCTGCAGATTCACTAAGGTTATGCTCTGTTGCACCCTTGCCCAAGGTCAACCACACCAGCCAGCCTGCCCGGCCCTTGGTTTTTCTGCTGTCCTTTCCCATCCTTTCCCTTCTCAGATTTGTTTTTTGGAAGGCGTTTGCTCATGCTTTCCTCCCTTCCTTCATTGGTTCCTTCATTCCTCACCATCATTTATTATCCTCCTGCTGTGTGCCAGGCACAGGGGGCACAGAGCAAAAAGAAACAGTGTCAGCCTTGAAGCAGGTCATGGTTTAGGTTGGGGCAGGGGATGCAATCTGACAACCGTGATATTAAGTATTAAGCACTGCAGTAACACTGCTCGTCTGGTGCTCCTGGGACACAGCAAAAGGATGGATGCCTTGACATTCTGTGGGCGTGTGGGAGTTTGCTGAGACAGGTGTGACCTCCGAAGGAAGGGGAAGAAAATATGGGAAGGAAAAGCAGGGCAGGGCAGAGCTTGGTAGATGCGCGATGAGAGGATTATGGAAGGGACCCAGAAACACATCCTATCAGGGACTCAGGAGTCGTTGGTGTGGCTGCAAGTACCGCAGGCCATTAACAGCCTGGAGCAGGTTATCCGCTCCGCTGGGTTCAAAGGTTTAGACAAGAGCTTCCGCTCCTCCAGAGCTGTTTGACCTGCAGGCACCGGGGAGGGAGCTGGGGGAGGGAGTGGTGAGGATGCTGAGAACCAGGGACACAATTGCCCTGAGGTCACTAATTGCTGTCCAGCTGTGGGAGGCCCTGTGATCGCCTGCTCAGTGCCTCATGGACACTTAGTTATGGGCTCCAGACTAAGCCTGAATCTGATTCTGCACAGGGAGTAATCACATCACAAGCCGGAAGGAAGGAATTTGGTGCTGATTAGACCAAAGTGTACGTAGGCAGTGAAAAGTTTGGGCTGCTTTTTTCTGTTCCTGCCGCTGACCAATGATTCAGGCCAGCTAGGAGACAGCTGCTTATGTCTCAGTGAGCTGACCTAATGACTTCATACAGCACGGCCGTGGGCTCCTCTCCCCTTAACAAGTCAGCAACAACCTGAAACTACATGACATTTTATGATGCCAGACTATTTTACGGTATTTACATGGATGACCTTGTTCATCCTCACAGTAACCCAGATAATTAGGTATCACTAAGATTCCTATTTTGCATAGGAAGAGACTGAAGCTCAGAGAGGGTAAGTAAGTTGCCCAAGGTCACACAGCTAATAGTGCAACCAGGACTAAATCAGGCAGTGTGATTTCTGAGCCTACACTGCTATCCACTAGGCCACAATGCCTCTTAGTCTCAGGAGGATGTGACTTGGGCAGGAGTTCTAGCGCTTGTTACGACAGATAATTTATCCTGTTCATTTACTTTGTTATTGTTCATTGGGTGATAAACTCCATGAGGGCAGGGAACTGGCCATCTGTTTCACCCCCAAAATAGCCACTGTCATGGTTTCTAATAGCATCATTTTGCTTGTTTTTAAAAATTATATAAAGGAAACACGGTGTTCTACATTTGCCAGTTAGTTCATTTGTTAATTATGTTGTTCAGATCTTCTCTTTTCTTACTGATTTTTGGGGTCCATTTGTCAGCTACTGAGAGAGATGTATTCAACTCTCTCGCTATGAATGTGGATTTGTTGTCTCTCCTTTAATTCTGTCAAGTTTTGCTTTAAATATTTCACAGTTATGTTATTGCATGCATATAGATCTAGTAGCTTTCTGGTGAATTGACCCCTTCGAAAGGATGAAATCTTTATCAAGCAATGTTTTGCCTTAAAGTCTACTTTCTCTGATATTAGAATAGCTACACTAGCTTTCATTCGGTAATGTCTGCACGTATTTTCCACTCTTTCCTTTTCATCCTATTTGTGCCCTTAAAGAGTGTCTCTTGTAAGCAGCACTTAGTTGGATTTTAAAAATCCACTTTTACAACCTTAGTACCTTTATATTTACATTTAATCTATTTATATTTAGTATTCTGCCTATTTATATGTAATGCAATTGCTAACGTATTTGGATTCACGTGTACCATTTACTGTATTTGTGTTCTATGTGAACTACCTGTTTTCTATTCCCTTTTCTTTCCTTTTATGCCGTCTCTTTTGAGGACGTAAATATCTTGATTATTTCATTATTTTTCTCTGCTTTAACCTGACAGTTATACATTCTTTTATGTCCTTTTAGTGGTTACTCTAAAATATGCATCCTTGACTTACAGTCTAACACAAACTGTTATTTTCACCACGCTCCTAATAATGCTAAACTTTATAATATTTTATCTTCATTTACTCTTTCCTACCTTTTGTGTCATTGTCTTCATGTATTTTAATTCTGCATATGCTTTAAACCCTGTATTATGTTCATATGATTATTTTCTGTAAAGTCAATATTCATTTATATTTTCCCACATTTTTACCTTTTCTTTTATTCTTCTTTTCTTCTTACATTTCTGTATTTCCATCTGGGCTCCTCTTTCTTTTGCCTAAATAAATTCCTTTCATGTTTCTTTTAAGGCAGGTCTGATGGTACACATTCTCTGTTTCTGTCTGAAATGTCTTTACATTGCCTTCGTTTCTGAGGACAAGTTTTGGTGTGTACGGGTGGTAGGTTGCCAGTTATTTCACTGCAACACTTTAAAGCCAGCTTTCCATGCTCTGTGGCTTCCATCATCTCTGTGGGAAGTCATGTGTAAGTCTTATCATTCCTCCTTTGAAGGTAAAGTGCCTGCTTTTCTCTGAATATCTGAATTTCTCTGAATCACCTGAGGTTTTTCCTCTTTTGTTTCCAGTAGCTTTCCTGTGCTGCACCTAGACGAGATTCTGTTTATACAGGCACACCTTGTTTTATTGCGCTTCGCTTTGTTGCGACTTGCAGATATCATGCTTTTACAAGTGGAAAGTTTGTGGCAAACTGGCATGAGCAAATCTGCTGACTCCATTTTACTAACAGCATTTGCTCACTTCATGTCTCTGTGTCACATTTTGGTAATTCTTGCAATATTTAAAATTTTTCATAATTATTATATTTGTTATGATGATCTGTGATCAGTAATGTTACTATTACAAAAAGTATTTTTAGCAATAAAGTATTTTTAAATTAATGTATGGACATTTTATAGACATAATGCTATCTGGACATAATGCATACTTAATAGACTACAGGGTAGTGTAAGCATAAGTTTCACATGTACTGGGAAACCAAAAAATTTGTGTGACTTGCTTTATGTGATATTTGTTTTATTGCAGTAGTCTGATTCTGAATCTACAATGAACCTCTGAGATCTGCCTGGACTTATATTAATACTTCTTGGGATTCACATATCTTCTGGAGTCTGTGAGTTGACATCCTTTAATAGTTCTTGGCCATTATCTTTTCAAAAATTGTTTCTTCTTTTTTTCTTCATGGGACTTCATTTTCATGTATTTAAATCTTCTAACTGTAACTCCCAGTTGTTTTGTGCTCTTTTGTATGTTTTCCCATTTAAAAATTATCTTATTTGGCATATTTTTTAATTGCTGTGTTTTTAAAAAATTCATTTATGTATGTATTTGTTTATTTTTGGCTGCGTTGGGTCTTCGTTGCTGCGCGCAGGCTGTCTCTAGCTGCGGCGAGTGGGGGCTACTCTTCGTTGCGGTGCGCGGGCTTCTCGTTGCGGTGGCTTCTCTTGTTGCGGAGCACGAGCTCTAGGCATGTGGGCTTCAGTAGTTGTGGCACGCGGGCTTCAGTAGTTGTGGCACGCGGGCTCTAGAGTGCAGGCTCAGTAGTTGTGATGCACAGGCTTAGTTGCTCTGCGGCATGTGAGATCTTCCCAGACCAGGGCTCGAACCCGTGTCCCCTGCATTGGCAGGTGGATTCTTAACCACTGCACCACCAGGGAAGTCCCTATTGCTGTGTTTTTAAGTTCATTACCTCAGTCTTCTCCTGTGTCTAAGCTGCTGTGAAAAAGTTTGGTGAGTTTTTCATGTCAGATATCGAGTCCATAATTTCAGATATTATATTTTTTCAATATAATGTTCTAGAGTTTCTATTTGATTCTTTAAAAAAATAGATTCTGTTTCTCAGTTGAAGTTCTTTATCCTTTCATTTATTTTCACCATCTTCGCCTCTGTTTTCCTAAAAGACACTGATTATTCTTATTTTATGGTCGTTGTCAGTTAACTTCACTATCTGGGTAGCTGTAGGTCTGTTTCTTTCATTTGTTTTTATTCATGGTTTTTGGCCCTCTGGTCCTATTTCTTGGCATGCCTTATAATTTTTGATTGAATTCTGTACCATTATGTATAACATTTTTTTAGAGACACCAGAAGTTGTTATCAACATTGGAGGGGGTTCATCCTTTCGTCTCTTAGATGGATAGAGTGGGAGCTGATCACCTTGGTCTCTTCAGGGACTCGGCCGAGTCAGGACTGTGCAGCTCTGGAAGGCCACGTCTACCTCTGGTTCCCTCCAGACACTGGGGCACAGACCTCCAAGGTTTTCTGTTGAGTCTCTGGAATGTTCACTGGGCCCCTTTTCCCTGGCAGGTCCCCAACACTAATACTCTCTGTCTCCTCTGCACCACAAAACTACCAGAAATTGCCTACTTGGAATTTTGGCCTCCTGCCCTGTGCAGTTACAGAATCTGGCAAAGGTACTGGGGCAAAAGCCAGGCGTATTTTTAAGGCTTCTCAGGTCTCCAGTTCTTGTCACTTAAATCCCATGAGACGTCTGAAGCTCTGTGAGGTTTCTCAGTCCCCTGGCGGTGACGCACCGCCCGGGCAAAGCATCCTCAGCCTTTTTCCTGCTCGCAGGATTGACAGGGGCCCCCAAGGAGCAGTAGCTGCGGGTCCTCAGCCTCCTCTGCATTTCTCCCCTCCCTGGAATCACATCCTGTAGGGGCTGCCTAGCCAGCAGGCTCTCTGATGCCCTCATGCGAGGTGTTTGCATTTTATCTGCTCTGTTCATTGCACTCTTTGGTGCCTTGGTCGGCCGTGTCTACTCCATCCCACTCGCTACTAAAAGTCCTCTAGGCCTCGCTGTCCAACATTGTGCTTTGAAAAAATTATAGAGATAATTTGAGGTCCTGGGAGAGGTTACCTTCCTCCAGAGAGGACGGAGCCTTGCCGGCATTTAGCCAGCATCGGGGTAGGTCATGTTGATTCCATCAGGAACTGACATCGTTTAAAACTGGGCTTTACTCTTTAGTCTGGTTAACTCTTGCGACCAGAGCCTAGCCCTTTGGGGTCCCATCTGAATTCCTGTGGTATTTACTGGACCCCCTCCTCCCTGGAGCTGCATTCTGGTTATACCGGCCCCATGAGATTGCAGAAAGCTCACGGGTCGTTCAGCCTCTTCGTAAGTGCCTGGTTTATGGGATCCAGCTTCTGCTTTGAGGGGTAGAGAGGCACCCGACTCTGGGTTAATTTCTCTTGGTCTCCTTCCTCTTTTAGATCATGGCGGCACAAAATTTCACATCTTTGACGGCTCCCATTGGGTGCCTGAGCAGAGGTGTGTAACTGAACGGGGAGTCCAGGAGACTTGTACGCCAGGGATGTTTGAATGAGAGATGTGGAGTGCATGCATCCTGGGGTCTCTTCTTTGCAGCATTGAGATTTCTTTGGGGGAAAGGGTTTGAAGTCCATCACATTAGGATCAGCTGATGGAACAGTCAAAAGCCAGACAGTAGTGCAGGGATGGGGCGAGAGAGGGACTCTCGTTTTTGCCTTGGCTGGGGGTGTTGACAGATTCTCAGAGGCGAGGCTCAAAGGAGTAAACTTTCAGGGAGCTCATCCTTAAGGCAACATCAGCTAATTCCAGGAATTAGGGAACGCAGACCATCCAGTGCTCACGTAATTTACAAATAAGGACTCTGTGGGTTTTGGAAGTAGCTTTCAAAGGGGCACTTTAAATGTCTCATTTTGGATATAAATGTTTGGGGAGGGCCGGGGAAGAAGCGCAAGGGCAGGATGCACTGTGCCACTGAAGTAGCATCATAGACCTTAAAGGGGCTGATGATCTGACCCCAGCTTAAAGTACACCCGTTCTCAGAAGCCACGAGCTTGGAAACTCTACCACCAGGCGTTCAGTCCACCTTCTCATCCCTTCTCTACTCGAGAGAGGCTTACGGGATCCTCTTCCCATCACTGTAGGGGCTTCGAACAGCACCTGCGGGGGAGAGGTGGGACGAGGAGACAGAAATTCCACCCACGTGACTTCTTTGGCCCTGGACGTAGACGCGCAGGTGTGTTTGTCTTCAGAGAGGCCCTGGTAGAAGCCGCCTGCCTGGTTTCAAATCCGGGCTCTGCCGCTTCTGCCTCGGGGATTGGGGGCTGGTGCCTTAACCTCTTGTGCTTTGATTTCCCACCTGTAAGATGAAGGTGCTAAGAGTATTTACTTCACAGCGTTCTTGCAATGCATGTAGCGCACTCCGAAGAGCTGCTGGCACCTAGGAAGGGCTCAGTCCCCACTTCTGTCATTATTCTTCCTAGCTTTCTGGTTGCTGGAAGCTGCTGTCCTGAGGGACAGGGCCTGGGCGAGGCTGCACGTTCCCTCTGCTTCTCAACTGCAGACACTTGAAATGCTCTGCGGCCCCTGTGATTGGTAAAACGAAATGGGGACTTGGGGAAGGTAGTCAGAAGGGGGAAGGAAAATCACATCCACAAACAGGTCACAGGAGAAGGGAAACCCGGGCTGAGTGTTTTTTAAGAGAAACCTCATTGGAACAAAATCTTACACGTTGGATTCGCTCATCCGTTAGGAGGGGTTGTTGAACCTCTGCTCTCCGGCCCCCTTCACGGCCCACCCTGCAATGCCGTGGCGTTGCTGGACGTTTTAGAGGCAGTTTCTGCTAAAAAAAAAAAAAAGCAAGTGGTGCAGATTGAGGGAGGCTACGGCCAATGCTTCTGACAGAGCGGTGCAAACCTCGGTTCTGGTCATTTCCTGATGAGCTTCTGGTCCAAATGAACAATAGGATGGGCTGGGACTCCAGGCTGGCCCAGCCCCACTGCTGATGATGCCAGTGATCTAGCCAGTGACCAGAAGGGCTCGAGATGGATGCTGAAACTGAGACCTTCCCTGATCCTGCAGCTTCAAGGGGACTCGTGTGTGTGTGTGTGTGTGTGTGTGTGTGTGTGTTTACTTGGTCCAGTGTGGCTCTAAGTCCCCCACCCCTCCCTTCATTAGGTCCTAACTTCTTGCCTCCCCCGCCCATGGTCTTTTTCTTTTAGATGCTCTGCTGGTTTCTCTTTTGGGCGGTGGCTGGGCAGACCCAACGAGGCAGTGTGTCTGGTGGCTTTTGTCTCTTCTGGAGGGAGGATGGGTGGTGCTGGGCTCCTTGCTTGAAGAGGAAAGGGATGAGGATGTGCTGGGACAATAGGTGATGCGGAGATGGTGCCATGGTGTGGAAGACGGAGGAATTAAATGTTAAGCGGTGGGTATAAAATGTACCAAGATATTTTGAGGGCTAGATTTGTTCCACAAGTTAAATGCATAGGACGTGATGCATTGGAAGAACAAGAGCCACTTATGATTTTTAGAGCTGTTGGGCTGCCCAGGCGATACGTAGACGTTTTGTGGACGGTGTGTCATCAGCAGAAAACATTTACGTGGCAGTTCACCGCCTGGAATACTCATCCGTGAAACCCTGGAGTGTTAGTGATGGCCAGGAGACCAAGACCCAGGAGGACAAACAATTTGCTCAAGGTCGCAAGGCGAGTTTGTGGCAGAGCTGCTGGGAGATCCCAGGTCCCCCTGCACCGCGCGGCTATCTGCAGGGACTGTCACTTGGCTCCGTCCACTTGCCTGTCGATGCCCCGTGCAGGGCACTGAAGCCACCACAGCCTTCAGACACCAGACCCGGGAGGCAGGCGAGGAGCGACCCACGCTGACCAAGACGCTGTATTTGACCTTCAAGCTTCCAGCTTCCTGCCTGGACTCTCAGCTCCGAGCCTCACAGCACACTTTCACCTGCTTGTCCTGGAGAGGGCCACCATGGACCACCCACTTGCCTGAGCAACTGGCTTTTCCCTTTTCCCCCCTCCCCACCCACCCTGTGTTTAATCCATCACTGAAACCTTTCAATTGCACGTGTTTAAAAACTCCCAAATCCCTCCATTTCTCTCCATCCCACTCCAGACACCCGTAGCCACATCAGCCTACTGCTTGGCCTCCTCGCACCCGCTCTTTATTCCCTCTGATTCCCCTGCTGCCTGGAATGTCACCATGTCTCTCTCCTGCTGGAAACCCCTCTGAGGCTCCTGAAGACCTATCGCAGGCCCTGCTGGTCTCTCCAGACTTGGCCCTGCTCCGCCTTGCATTCTGCTCGCCAGCCAGAAGGCACTTCTGTCCCCTGAGCTCACTGTGCTGTGGGCACTCTGGCGAGGGGGCTGGAAAGGGACCGAGAAAGGTCACAGGAACCTGTAGGGAGACAGAGAGAGGATGGCGTGGACCCTGGGTCCAGGCTCTGCTGAACCACTGGACAGCATGAAACCATCCCTTCGTGTGGGGTGTTCTCAGCCTATAGAGCACCGCCATTGGGCTCGGAGGTGGGTAGGATCTACCAAAGGGAGGCTGCAAACTCAAAGCCCAGTCTCTCCAGGCAGCATGTCCTGATTCGGTGAGTAGGCCACAGGGACCCTTAAGAGTCTGGACATTTCTCCCCGGCCGTGTGACACCGAGCTAGTCACTTAATGGGATGAGGCTGTGAGCCTCAGTTTCCTCATCTGGGAAATGGGACTGATAGCTGTCCTGTTGTGTGGATGTCTTTTTCTCCTTTCTATTTGGGGGAATCCTCCTCTGTGTGAGCCTCTGCCTCTCCCTGGGAAGCTGAAAAGGCCTTTTACTGTGACCGACCCCCGGTAGCAAGGGAGCGAGATGCTCCTGCCTTGGTCTTTGGATCTCGAGAATAATGCAAAGATGCAGGTACAGTTGAGGCAGTGGAGGAGCAGTGACAATGACAGCGGAGGCTGTCACTGGGGTGTCCAGCCCAGACTCTCCCTGCAACGGGAACTTAGTTCTTTTCTTCCCTGCCTTCTATAACGCTGCGGGAGCGGCACCGTCCCCTCCCAGTAAACTCCATTCATGCTCTTCTGTTGGCCAGTCTGTTTCTGGAGATGGAACCAAGAGTCTTGGCTCAAAACCCCACCTCCTTCATAGGTGGTTGGGATCAAGCAGGACGTTTCACTGGAGCTGCCTCAGTGACCTCGGAGTGCAGCTCAGTGGGAAGGGGTGGGGGCCTGGGATTACAGCTCACGCGCTTTACAGAAAGCTGAAATCGTTAACGGTCAAAATCATATCAAATATCAGGCATCCTTTGGGAGGTGGAGATATTGTGAAAATGCTCTGTAAGGCCAAGGAAAATGTAAGACGTTCTCCTTATCTTACCAAGTGAGGGCCCTCCCACTCCTCTGTGCCTTCAGTTTAGCTTAAAAATATAATTGTTCAAAAAAGAAAAAAAAAAATGGAGAGCGGTATGGGTCCTCCTCAGTAGACCATTAGCACCCAGGAGCAGGGATTTATTTCTGCACCATGTCTCACAGGTTTGGGTCCAGTGTGGCCATCTCTGTGTCACTTTTCTGTAGCAGAGCGCAGGCCGGAAAGACAGCCCTGCAAGCAGCAGGGCCCGGCTTCCCCCAGTGCTGGAGCCTTAGAAGCTGCCCACCACGGCTTGGGCTTCACCTGGGGGGCAGCCCCCTATGCACTTGATCTCAGCCCTCCCCGTGCCCAGGGAGGGTTCAGTTCCTCGGTCCTCAGAAAGCAGGGCTATTGTTTCCTCCCCTTTGGACAAGGTTGGGCACAAGAGCCCAAAACCTGCCCCGGGGGACAGAAAGGACATGCCGTTGAGCCCTCCCCCAGGGACCCACGCCCCTTAACTCACCTCGAGGAAAGAGGCACTTTGAAGGCACAGTACTTGATTACAGTATTTCCAGATTTTTTACATTTTGAAAGAGCAAGTTGTCAGGCAGATGGATGTGAAAGCGGAGACATTAACATCACAGAAAAGGAAGGGAGTAGCCCAGGGACCCAGGCCCAGGCTGCTGCCGGGGGGCTGGCCCAGGTCTCTGCCTCTGTGGGAGGCGTGGCCTCTGCCGGCCTCGCCGGGTGCTGCTGCCCAGGGCGTCCTGGCTGCGTCCTCAGCGCTTGAAGTCTGCGTGGAGCCTTCGGGCCCTTTGAGGGCAGAGGGTTGGTGGGGCTCTGGGGACGTGGGCTCTGAGCTGGGCTGCTGGAGGGGGCGTGTGGCTGCCTGGGGGTGCAAGCAGCTCGTAACCGGCTCTCCCTTAGCTTTGTGGGGCTCAGTTTCCTCATCTGTAAGACGAGGGGATAAGATGCAAAGATGGCTTGTGGTCTATATTTCCCATGAGCCTCTGAGGGGTCAGACTGCCGGGCTGCGGTTCTGGGGTCTGGGCCAGAGCCAGTCTCTCCGTTATCAAGCGTTGGAAAGAACAAAAGCTGCGCCCTCCCCCGCCCCACCACTGGACAGAGGCTCCTCCCTGGGATTGCCTGGGTTTATCTCAGTGATAAACAAGGGGAGATGGGGAAGCAGGTCCTTGTGTCCTACCTGGAAATGAACTGGCCACCCGCTGTGAGCTGAGATCAAATGGATAAGAGGAGCTGGGCCAAGTCACTGCCTGTGCATCCCAGATATCAGACCATCCAAGGGCGAGGCAGCCAGTGAGCACAGCTGGATGGCTTAAAATAATTAGTCAATAAGAGTAGAAGCAAAAACCCTAGAAGTGGGCTTCCCTGGTGGCGCAGTGGTTGAGAGTCTGCCTGCTGATGCAGGGGATGCGGGTTCGTGCCCCGCCGCGGAGCGGCTGGGCCCGTGAGCCATGGCCGCTGAGCCTGCGCGTCCGGAGCCTGTGCTCCGCAACGGGAGAGGCCACAGCAGTGAGAGGCCTGCATACCGCAAAAAAAAACACCCCCAAAAACAGACAAACAAACAAAAAAACCTAGAAGCTGTTCCAAAAATGTTCCGTTTTAACCAAATAAGCTTGATTACACACAGAGTACCATTGAATTTAAAGGAAGTTAATATGATAGTTTGCATGTTTCCTTCCAAGCAAAAAACCAGACAATGTAAAGTGGGTTGTTGGAGCCTCGTGGTGAACGGGGAGGGAGTCAGGGCCATACGTGCCTGTGAGCTGCAAGTTCCACTTGTAGGTCCTTCCTCTCCACCTGCAGGAAGTCCCGTCCTCGTACCCCTGTGCAGGTTGAGGGAAAGCTGAAGAAACAACGCTGTTTTCCAACCCCTTCAGCACCTGTTGGAGTGGATCAGAGCCACGGCTTCAAGGGCGTTCCCTTCAGGCCCCACCTTATTGACCCTTATGCCCACTGTCCCCCGTGTCCCTGCCAAGGGGCACCGAGCCCGTGTCCGTCACCCTCCACTTCTGTCCCCTTTCGTCCCGGCCAGAGAGTCCGTCCTTGTAGAGAGCAGGAATCTGACTCCTGTCATGTCGCTCTGAAGGTCACAGAAAACAGATCTTTCTCTGCTGGGACACCTTCGTCCATCCAGTTGCCCCAGAAATCACGCCCACTCTTCGCTCTCTCGTCTGCGTGTCCAACTGTGCATCACGCTGTGTGGTGCTCCTTCGAAGGAGCCTTTAAATCCATATCCGTCTCTGAATTCCCACGGTCACGGTGCTGGTTCAGGTGGTTGGCGTCTTTCACCAGGACACTCACCGCAGTCTTGTCATTGGTCCCCACCTCCTCCCCCCTCATTCCAACCTTCACTGTTGTCTGGGCAGATCTTGGTGGAGAGAACACAGGATTTGGAATGAAACGGAGACCTGCATTTCAGTTCGGATTTTCCCACTTAGACGTGTAGCCTCCGTCACGTTGGTGTTTCTGTGCCTTAATTCCGGATCTGGAAAAGGAACATGAGATTGATTTCAGGTTATTCTTATGGCGATTAAATGAGGTCACATTTTAAAAAGTGCCCACTAAGAAGCCATAAGTAGCTACTCAATAAATATTAGGTCCCTTTCCCTTACCCCACTCCCATCCCTTTAAAAATCTTAAGTGACATAGCTTCAAGTCACTTCGTTGCACTGGTTGACTTTATCTGAACCTGTCCATTTTGGCACCAAGAACCAACCATAATATAATATACTTGAGGCAGGGTTTGACCCACAGAGAGTAGAACATTTTGCATCCAGCTACCTGTCCATCCACCCAACGTTTCCAGAACAACCACTGGGGCCCAGGCACTGGAAAACACAGAAGCAAAGGACGAGGTGTTTATAGCCTAGTGGAGGGGGCGCGGATAATCCCACACAGCACCAGGAGCGGTGGGAGGTCGAGGAAAGAGAACCCAGCCGGGAGCAGGGACGTGGGTGCAGGGAAGGTGCCCGGGGGTGGGTTGCTGAATCCTGAGGGATGAGGGGAGTTAGAGAGACTTAGGGCCTTAGAGACCAGGCCAGGCCAGATCCTGCAGGGCCCTGGGCGCCACGCCGAGGAATTTAGACTTGGTTTTGAAGTCCGTGGGACTGACTTAGATTTCTATTCTAGAAACATCCCTCCGCCTGCATTTCAGAGAACGAGTTGGGAGAAAGTCAGACCAGAAGCAAGGCCCGTTGGGAGGCTCAGCTTGAAAAGGATGGGGGCCTGGTCAAAGCAGCACCCTCCCGTGGGCAGGGGGCCGGGGCCAACCTCAGAGAGGGTGCAGAGGTGGAATCACCAGCTCTGGTGACCCTCTGAATGTGGGGCTGAAGGAAGAGCAAAGACCCAGACAGAGTTCCAGGAGGCAGAGGCCTCTGAGTCAGGGTGGCAGGTGATGTCATTCACCGCAGGGGGTGGAGCGGGGGTGGGGGGGGATGATGGTGTCGCGGGGGAGGGAAAGGGGAAGCCGTGGAGGTCAGGCTCAGAGAATCAGAGGGGGCAGGGGCAAGTTTGGGACTTGGGGAACACTCCAGTTTAAAGGTTGGCGGAGGGGAGCGGACCCCAGAGGATTAAAACCACGAGGGAATGGAGTCCCAGCGATCAGGGAAAGATGAGGCCTCAAGAAGGAGGGGTACCTAGAATCAAAGGCTGCAGTCAAGCAAGATTAGGGCTGAAAGATGTTAATTAAATGAGCAAAGTCAAGGTCACTAGTGATATTGGCAAGAACGGTTTCCCTTGAGAGTCTGAACCATGGGACAGGGAGTGATTGGGGATGAGTAAGTGGAGAATTTGTAGTCTGCTGTTTCCAGAAGCTCAAGGGAGAGAGAGGCACAGGGTCACAGTCAGGGGGGCTGGCTAGGTGGTGGTGGTGGTGGGGGGGTGGTGCTTGAGCACGTTGGTACACCTGGGGGACAACTGGGAGAAATGAGGGTTAGCAGTAGGTGCTGGCCGGCAGCACCCAGGAGGGACACAGGATGCTCTTGGGGGCACTAAAGGAGCAGGGATTTTCCCATAAGGGCAGAGGAGTTTGGAACGAGCTGTAGAGGTTAAAGAATAAGAAAGCTTCCCTCACAGTGTGTGGGGTGAATGAGGAGGGGGCATGAAAGGAAAAATGAGGGACCTTACACACGACAATGACCGTTGTCTGTCTTGACCTGGAGCGCGACAAACTCTGTGTCCCAGAGGTCCAGATAGTAAAAAAGGAAACCACCACTGTTAAAACCCATTCGGGACGGGAGGAGAAGGCTGACGCCGACGTGCCCCAGAGAGACCCCTACATTGACGCCACTCACCGAGGGCTACTCGGCACCTGCAAGGAAAGATCGTAGGGAGCAGAAGATTTTTGTCAAGTACCATATTCACTTTGTAGTTACACACGTGCGCAAAATGAAAAGCAGGCCTGCGTTCTCCTTGCCATTTCCCGGATAGACTAATTTTAACATAACCTGAGCGAAAGCTCCCCCTCCCAGCACACACACCCACACCCACTCACGCCCACACATACACCATAAAGTAGCACTGCGTCCAGATTCTCGGTGGTTTCATCCGTGTTTTCCCCTCTCACAATGGGACAGGTCACAAAGGAGCTTCCGAGAAAATTTAGCTGAAGGTATTTCCAGACACTGAAGCATAGAAGCAGGTGTTCAGTATGACATGGGGTGTGTGTGTGTGTGTGTGTGTGTGTGTGTGTGTGTGTGTTGGGGGGATGCTGAGCATGGATGAATCTCTTTTTTTTTGTTCAATAGCTCACTTTCCAGCTGCGATTTCCGCAGGGTCTGGAGGTTTACGTGATCCATGATGAAAGGGCAGGACCAACTGGGGGGTCCTGGGGAAGCGCCCCAGCCCAGCTGCAGCTGGTGGGATTCCTCGCTCTGGGGCAGGGCCGAGGTGCCCCAGGGAGAGGCATGTCTGGAGAGGTTTTCTTTACTTTGCTCTGTAAATGGTGCAGAAAGTGAGCCGGGCCAGGGAGTAGCAGAGTCCCTGGTCTGGGCTCTGCCTCCTCCCCGCTGCGCCAATGTCCTCCTGTATTAAGTGGGGATAATTAGGCCAGTCCTGCCACCCAACAGGGGAGGGGCTTGTCATACAAGGTTCGTGAGGTTCCACCTGCAGCGTGCTTTCAAAACCGCACGGCACTGTATCGCTGAAGATGATTTTTTCCTTCCTGTGATAACATCACGTTTTCATCTGCACCTTCTCGAACCTCACAGACTCGTGGGTTCTTTCCATGTCCTAGCTGTGGGATTCAAGTCGTTACATGTCACCTGTAGGGAACCCAGTGCTTGGTCTCAGATACCACTCAGTGTCAGAAAGGCAACAGAGGCCCAGATCCGACTGATTCCTTCTTAGGAGGAGTGATGGTGGTTGGAAGGAGGGGTGGGGATGGGATGGGTCCAGGACCAGAGTCCACACCGTGCTGAGGTTGGTCTAAGGCGAGGCCGTCGCTGCCCTATGACTTTGAGTGAAGGTTATTGGGCTCCTTGGGTCCCCTTTACCCACCTATAAAAAGTCACGACTTGGTGAGGATGGGCGTGATCCAGCTATGCAGTGAGTTCACCTCAAGTCCTGAGATATACTAGGCTTTTCTTGCCTCACGGCTCCGTCACATTTGTCATTGACACTCACTTGCTTTTAAAACACCTTAATACGGTTTCCACAGGAACGCTGGGTAACTTTCAAGTTCATGCCTTTGAAAGGCAAAAGCTCTCCATCTTTTCAACGCTGGCAGCCCCAGGTAAGCCGGGGGCTGAACCACTGTGACAAAATTCCAGTTTCATCCATTGGAACCCATATATCGGCTTTCTCTTTTTATGAGCTGCTACTGTCAGAGTGCAGGAGATCTCTATTAATAGCCTAAAAGATTTCATGCTGCTGGTGGTTTTTCTAAGAGGAGGCAATGATGCAGGCCAGGCTCGGCTGTCCCATTTTGCACAAAGTTTTGGCTGGGTGCGCGGCCGTAATTGGGTTATGAGGCTGCTCATGTGATCGTGCGGCCTGGGAATGCGAAAGCCATGAGTCAGTTAAACATCAGGCTGAAGTTATTTGCCGCTGATCAGGTGCAGCACTGAGGCCCGGGTGATGGAGAGAAGGATTCAGCAGGTGAGGCTGCCCATGCTCTCCACCGCTGCCCTAGCCTCTGTCTCTGGGAGTACAGCTTCCCTGTTCCTGATCTGAGCAGCCTGCCTCACGGGTGGGGGGTCCAGCAGACTGGAGGGTTCAATCGGCTCAACTTGATTCAATTCAGCAAACATTTACTCAGCTCCTACTGTGTCCAGAGTACACAAAAACAAGGGTCTTCTTTTTGCTTTTAAATGATGGACCTTAAATATTCGTGTTCTAACAATTCAAATGATAAGCGTCCTCTTCCCCTTCAACCCCCTCCCTGAGGTATCCAAGGTTCCTTTGCACTGTATACTTCCGTAGGGGTTCTGTGCCTCTGGAAACACAGCCACACGTGTAGGAATGTTATCAAAACAAAAATGGGGCTTCCCTGGTGGCGCAGTGGTTGAGAGTCCGCCTGCCGATGCAGGGGATGCAGGTTCATGCCCCGGTCCGGGAGGATCCCACATGCCGCGGAGCAGCTGGGCCCGTGAGCCATGGCCGCTAAGCCTGCGCGTCCGGAGCCCGTGCTCCGCAACGGGAGAGGCCACAACAGTGAGAGGCCCGCGTACCACAAAAAAAAAAAAACAAAACAAAAATGGCATAATACAATGTGTATTTTCTGTAACTTCCTTTTTCCCCTCTTAACCATATAACAAAGCATCTAGGTTAATACATAAATACCTGGCTCACTTCTGTTCAATAGCTGCGTACAATCACACACTGTTTTTACTGAACCAAGCTTGGGTCCACTCCCCCGAGGGAGCAGTAAAGCCCATCTACTGACACCAGGTTTTGGTGAAGGAAAGTGCAATGTTTATTGTAGGCGCCAAGCAAGGAGTCCAGGTAGTTTGTGTTTAAAAGACCAGAAATCCCCAAAGGCTTTCAGGGAAAGGTTTTTAAAGACAGGGTGAGGGAAGGGTGTCGTGGGATGTGTCATTGGCTTGTGGACATTCTTCTGATTGGCTGGTGGTGAGGTAATCGGGAGTCAGCATCTTCAGCCTTCTGGTTCCAACCGGTCTGGGGTCTATGTGCTTGTGGGCAGCATACCGTTAACTTCTCCCGCCCAGTGGGGGCTTCAGTATCTGCAAAACAGCTCGAAGGCCTTGGCTCAGGATGTTGTCTCTAGCCCTTGAGGAGGAGCTAAAGGTCCTTGACTTTGTTTAATGGCTAAACTATTACTATTTTGTCTTGCTTGACTGTTTTTCTTTCTTTCTGCATTTTCTCATTTCTCTGATTAGATTTACTCTTTGGAACTCAGGAAAGGCCTAGGAGGGTAGAGGTTTTCTACAGACAAGAGGCAGGTGGAGGACATAGGGGGTGGGTGTCTGGTCCGGGAAGGCCCCATCGCGTCCTGCCCTGTTACACTATGGGGACTGCACGGTTTCTTCAATCATTCTCCTTCTAATCTACTTCCAGGTTATTTTTAGCTGTTACTCCCAGAAACACTTTCTGGGAGTGTTTGTGCCTAAAACAGGGGTTTGGGGAGTAGACAGGCCTGGGTGTGAATCTCAGCTTTGCCGTTTACTGTGTGAGCTTTTGAACCGTCTCTGAGCTCTTCTAACCTCAGTGTCATCTGCTGCAAAATGGGGCCAGTGAACAGCCTGAAGTGATTCGGTGAGGTTCACAGGACATGCTCCAGATCAAGTGCTTACATGAAGGGCCTGACACGTGTGGGTGCTCAGAATATGTCAGGGGTACCTGTGGGTTTGGAAGTCTTTGTCCGTCTTGCCTGATTTCTTACTGCTGTAATCGAAGGCTAGGACTCTCCAGGGTCTGGGAAATGCAGAGCTAGCTATGCCAACCCTTTAATACCTGCAGATAAAGACACAGCATCCTCTGGGGGAGCGGATCCTGGGGACACCCCAGGGAGGAGCTGGGCCTCCTGCCTCTGCTCTGTGAGCTGAACACCTTTGAGGCTCCCTATCACCCCAGATTGGTATGTCGTGTCCAGGGAAGTAGAGGGGGTCTCACGCAAGGTCCCTCCCCTGCTTCAGCCCCGGTGCCGGGCACCCACGTGGCAGGCGAGCTCCTTCAGCTGCAGTAGTGACTCCCACCACCTGTGTGAATGTCACTGGTGCTTCTCCCCAAGGGCTGTTGTTGTTTATCTAGATTTATCTCAACTCTCAGTGGCTGCAGCTGACAAGTGCCGTAAAGCGGGTCTCGAACCGTCAGCCTCCTGTGATGAGAAACTGAGAAAACACAGGGTCTGGATGTCAGCCCCTTGTGTCCAACAAACAGGTCTCAAGGCAGAACATTCTCCTGACCACACCTGCGTTCATGGGCTGCCCCCCCCCGCTGCCCCCCAACCAAGAGGTTGACGTGGTTTTTTGTAGACCCTCTTTGTTCCAGGGTCCTGGGCCACTGGGGTCGTTCCTGAGTATTTCCACTGTTTCTCTCTGGGGTCTCCAGGGCCATCAGACACATGCACCCCAGTGGCCTCCTTGACAGCCCAGCAACCCCTGGGTGTCCATGCGGTTTGGGACCCTCCATCAATTTTGTACAGGCTTGCCACGTACTCAGAATTTTCTAGGTCAGAGATGCAAATAGTGGCCCCCACCCTGGTTTTCGTCATTGGTTCATGGTGAAATAAGAAAAATAAGAAGAGTGGTGAGTTTTCATAATACTGGGCACAGTCAGTTTCAAGGACTGTTCTTTACCCTCTGAGATGGAGAGATTACCTTTTTGGCATTAAAATGTCCTTTTGAAAAATGGTGGTCATTTCTTTTTCGACAATTGGAAGCATTTAATTTTCAGTGATATTTTAATTTCTGTGATTTTTCTGTTCAAGAACTTGGCCCATATGTCCACTGGGCATTAACGTTTTTCATGTTGATTTGTAAAATAGTCTAGAGTTTAAAAACATCAACCCCTAAGGAAAATATTCGCAAAAGTATCCCAGCTTGTCATATGTCACTTAATTTTATGGTTCACACTTTTTGATGTGTCGTTTACATTTTATATATTCATATTCATTTTGCAATTTAGATAAAGCAGTGAAAAACGAGTCTCTTTTACAGTTTATCTCAAATTTGTATGTTATTTTTTCATTTAAATTTCAATGTCTTTTTTTTTTGCGGTACACAGGCCTCTCACTGCTGTGGCCTCTCCCGTTGCGGAGCACAGGCTCTGGACGCGCAGGCTCAGCGGCCATGGCTCACGGGCCCAGCCGCTCTGCGGCATGTGGGATCTTCCCGGACCGGGGCACGAACCCGTGTCCCCTGCATCGGCAGGCGGACTCTCAACGGCTGCGCCACCAGGGAAACGCGCCTATTTGTTTTTAATGCCCTTATTTGGACAGATCAAAAAACAAGCAATCCTTTATGGAGTCCCGAACTTTCAGAATTTTCCTTATCTGCTAAATCCCAATGCCTGGAGACACTGCTTTAGGTGGCCTCTCCTGCCCCCTCTCCTGGGTAGCGCAGGTCTCAGTGGAACAGGCTCATCGGCCCCAGTGTCACACCTCATTTAAGGGTGATGTCACCGACACAGCTGAGGGCATTGTCATCTGTGATCGATTTAAAAAAGCAAAAACTGATGTATTTTCTGATAACTTCCTTATTTCTCTAAAATGTTAGATTCGCCTTTTCTCAGCTTCCATCCCAGCGTCTTTCCTGATTGACTTGTTGGCGTAAAACTCCACTGTTAGCTCACGGTTACAGCCTTCATTCTCAGCAACGGCTACTGACGCTTACACTTTCCAATAGACACTAATTCAATGTGTTATCATTTCCGTTGGCGACAGCTACTGTTACCGTCTGACTCAGAGTGATCCACATGGGAAGTAAAGATGGGGGTGACTCTCTGGGACCTCCCATTTATCCAATAGTCATAAAAAGTGGTGCTTTCTGTGTCGCCCAGATAAGCTTGCTCTCATCCACCCGTTTGCTCTCATGCGTGAAATTGTTGTCTTAATTTTGGAGCATTCATTGTTCTCTGTGGGAATTAGGCGTCCCAAACAGGGCCAGGAATGGAGAGGGTGGTGTGGCAGAAGATTTAGGTGCCACGTGGTGTGGAGAGAGCCCTGGGTGTTTGGTGTAGCCAGCTCTTCTTCTGACTGTGATGTCTGTGTGACCTGGGGCAGGTCATCACTTGCGTGTGCCTCGTCTTTCTGCATCTGGAAAACAAATAGGGTGGCCTCTACCGGGATGCCCACACAAACCGTTGAGGCACAGGATGAAGATATTAGACCTTGTGTTGATTCTTATTTTACCTTTAAAAATAATCTATCTGGACAGTGATTGGAGCCCTGTGCCAGCCCCTTGTATGGCGCCCCCTGTAGGGTGCTGAGGGAAGGAGGAGGTTCATCATGCAAAGGTGCTGGCAGTGGCCTCCCTACTGGTTTGTGAGCTTCCAGCACGCTGCAAGGTTTTGCCATTTCCCCAAGCCACGTTAAAGTGTATTATCTAGCTTGAACCAAACTAACCCTTAAAATGGGTGAGTGACTTAAAGATTCCTCGAATAAATGCATGGATTAAAGACAACAGTGATTTTGCAAAGACAAGAGAACAGCAAGAAAAACAGCAGAATCAACCCTTCTTCTGTGCCTGGAGCAATCTCTCCATCACTATCATTATGAGCTAAAAAACAATGAGAGACTTAATTGGATAAGAAGTTGACTTAACCCCCCGCCCCCCAATTCTCTAGGCTTTAAAAATACAGACTTGCTTCCTCTTGCTAATGATGCACTTTGTGTGGCGTGTCTCCCACCCAAGTACTGGTTACCCAAGTAACCAGGCCCGACCCCGCTTAGCTTCCGAGATTGGGCACGTTCAGGGTGGTATGGCCATAGACTGTGTGGTGAGTCCGTAGTGCCCTTGTGAGTTACCTTTCTCAGCTCTGAGGATCATAAAAGCAAGCATGAATTGATGTATTAAAAGTTTGATGTCTGAGATATTTGAATTGATGTATGTCAAAGCATAATACCAAAGTTCTTTTCAAAAAAATTAAGCAAATTCTACCACGTTGCTCTCACTAAAAATATGGTTGTGGCTAGCATTTTAAGGAGAGCAAACATTTTGCATAATTAATAAGTAAATTTAAATATATTGGGAACATTTAAAAATTTTCATGGCATTCTTTCAAAAAGCATTTTCTGTTTGCTTTACAATAAATATATTAATACAGAGGTACACACATATAACTTATATACAAAGAAATACCTGTTTGGGGGTGTGACCCAGGATTTTCATTGATAGAGATATCCCATCAAAGAAGGGTAAGGATGTGAATTTGGCAATTGTGGGGCAATCTTCTGGCTGTGATGTTTTCTTTGGGCTCTCCTTCAGAAGCCAGGCCACATTTACAGGAAGAAACATTTGGGAGGGGTATATCAGGATCTAACATCTAACATTAATTTTTAAAAGATCAATCATAATTTATTGAGATCAACAAATAACTTCCACTTTTTTGTCACTGAAGAACACAGAAACATTAACAGAGGGATACGGGTTTTGCTATTTCAAATGTCCTTTATTGCTGAACCGCTCAGACATGCTATATATTTTCAGCGAGTAGTGGAGTGAATTATTAAATGAAAATTTACTACTTATATTTTCTAGAAAAGATAATAAAATGGGAGCATCTTAAATGATCTCTGTTTTCTAAAACTGTCCTGAAATTTATAATTCTATCAAGATGCAAGTAGAGCAAAAGCACAATTGCCATTTAGAAGTTTTCTAAATGAAAAATAAATGCAGATAATACAAAAATGTTTTGAGAAACAAACAGTGTCTTAAGGTTCTCTTGGTCTTTCGTGATTTTGATGAGTGTGGCCTCGTGGAGGCTTGGGGACCCTGGGAGGGAACTCACTCCTGTTTTGAGGGAGGGGGTCCAGGGGAGACCCAGCCCCAGGGGAGGATGGGGTGAACCACTGAGCCTGGACAGGAGCCTGCTTTGGGGAGGCAGTGGTCCACCCAGCTTCCTTGAGTTTGTATCCATGGAAACTTAGGATTGGGGGATAAGTGGAGGGAAGGAGGAGCAGGAGCGGGGAGGGGGAGGAAGTCATGGCAGCTAAGAGGGGCTTCTGGAGGGTGGGAGCCAGGCCTTCTACCCTGTGCCCAGGGATTGGGGAGTAATGTTCTCTGTCAGATGCTCCACCTGGATTCCCAAATGCATGAGGACTCACTTCCAGGAGCTTGACTTTAATCACTGCTTCACTTACTCATTTTCTCAGATCAGCAGCCCCCTGTGTAGAGACGAGGAGGTGTCTGTCAGCCTCCCGAGCCCCCAGCGGACCATCAAGAGCTTTCAGCTCACTGGACAGAATTGGGCTTTTGAGAAGAAGAAACGCTTCTTCTCCGCTTTTCTTCAAGGTCGTGTAGTCACCCTCTGTAGGTCTCCAACACTTCATCTGCATGGCTTACCTTGCCTCTTGCTTTGGAACAGTTACCCCTTTTGCTCCAAGTCATCATCTGCTTTGAATATTCCCAGAAGCTGGGTGATGGACCAGATCTCAAGGTTGGCATGTCTAGGCTTCTAGGGACTCCTGGGCTTTGGTCTTTCTCCATCACAGGGTGACACTCTCACTGTCCCCTCTACCGGGAAAGGCTTTGGACTCATGACCATGTGGTGAGCATGTGTCCATCCATAACCATCAGGCCTCACTCCTGTGTTCCCAGGGCCCTGTGGAAGTCCTAGCACAAAGTGGGTGCTCAACGCTCTCCATGTTTGTGGAATAAATGCACAAAGAAGGGGAAAATCTATTGTTGGCTGTCCCTGAGGACTCACACACAAAGCTCTGCTGGCTCAGCAGATGGTTCTGTTCAAAGAGTTTAAAATTCCCCTGGGTATAAAACATCTGTGTAATATAATTAAAAATATTTAACAAATGTCCAACATTGGGTGGCCATAAACCATTCCTCAGAATTTACCCTTTGAATTACAAAGAAGACCTCAACACTGTTTGAAAAATAAAATTTTCTATAATCACATTTCGGTAAATTTAGAAAACGAGTCACAGAAATCTAAAAACAGCTCTGGAAATCTCAAAAGTCTTCTAAGTAAACTTTGAATCAGAAAAAAAAAAAATCACAAAAACCCAGACTGCACAATTATTTAAAATACTGACAGTGAAAACACTTTATATCAAGATCAGTGGAATAGAGCCAATGTTATACAAAGAGGAAAATTCGTAGCATTTAATACTAAACTAAAAGTGCAAGTGTGGTAATGAATTGGACACTTGAGCATCTAGCTGAGAAAGTTAGAAGTGGAGAAAAGAAACACAAGGAAAGCAGAGCAATGGAAATAATACTGACACAAACTGTTTTGGAGCTCGGAAAATCTGACGCCTTGATAAAATAATTGAAGAGCAAATTGTAGGCTGGCTATTAGTTTTTCTTTTAAACAGAGAAGGCAGAAATACAAAAGTGAAAATGAGAAAGAATAAAAAGCCAAAGACAGAGAGGAAAATGACTTTTCAGAGCGTACCTTCAAGAATGCTGTGCAGGGGGGGAGAGGCGGGAACCGGTGGCAGCTCTGTCCAAGGCTCCCGAGCAGCAACCCACCCCTGACCTATTCCCCTCCCCTGGCACGTCAACTGCCCAGTCCCTGCTGGGGGGATGGGAAAGAGGAAATTCCCATTTGGACCTACAGTGTGGCTGGGATCCCAAGGTGGGTCCTGGAGCTGTTGTGAATCCCCTCGGGTGCACTCTCTACTGGGGGATATGAGGCCATACTTTGGCCTCATCTGTACTGTTCTGTGCCTACATCTGCCACCAAAGATAGTTCTTAAAAAGTAAAATGACGGATTCTAGGTCCAAAGTCTTTTATGGGTTGGATTATTATGAAGCTTGAGGAAAGTGTAGGCCTTCTCTCTGGGACATAGGTGTGTGTTTGTGGGGTAAATGAATGAATGAATGAGTCGTCCAAGGACAAAGCCATTGTTTGATGACCTTGAGGATGATATCTAACCCTGTGGGCCCTGCAGGTGTTCCTCCCTGTAGACCTTAAAACCCCAGGGAAAAAGCCGCAGCTCCAGGGAAGTGTTATGGGTCCTATGATAGCATTACATTTTATAAGCTATTAATTCTCAAATTCGACATGTCCAAAACCAGCGTTCTTAATGACGACTCCCAAACCTGCTTCCCCTTCCCCTCCGTCTAAGTGGCCCACCATCCACCTAGGATTGCTCAAGGAAAACCCTAGGGGTCGTCCTCGGTTCCCTTCTCCCCCGACTCACATCCAATCTACCATAAAGTCTTGTCCAGACTGCCTCTAAGACATTTCCCAAACCGGTACAGCTTTGTCTCCCACCCTGGTCAAAGCCCTCATGATTTCCCACCAGGAGCGCTACCATGCGGAGTTATCTTTAACCATAAACTGACCACACCACCCTTCCTGGTTAAAACTTTCCAAGTGCTGTCCATCCGACTTGTGATAAAATCCAGACCCATTTCCCTGGCCTGGGGGCTCCTGACTTATACACACAACCCGGCCCCTCCAACCTGGTCAGTGTCAGCCTTGACTTTCCCCCCGACATCTGGTACCCCCCGGCCACAGCTGCCTTTGTTTCTGTTCCCCAACTTTGTTCCTACCTTAGAGACTTGCATTGGTTTCCCTTCCCATGATGCACTACCCCAAATCTTCTTATAACTGAATCTATTTTAATAGCCTGCTCTCAGCTTAAACCCGGTTCAAAGTTCCCTCCCCCCGCCCCACCCATTCACTCTCGCATCTCGCTGTGATATTTTCAATATATTATGTACAGAGTGATCTCAAAGTCTTTGTGCTTTTCCATACATCTATGGAAGTGGCCAGGAGTGAGAAGGCTGTTGTCCTATTCCTCCTTAGCCTGGAACCCAGACAAGGATTTGGGTTAATTTCCTTTCGTATCAGATGTGCTATGGAGCTCTGTTTCCCGGCCATTCTGGGTCAAGGAGAGTGCAATTCCCAGATGCTGGGAACCCTCTTCTCCTACATGCGATGCCTTCTTGGACCTCATGGCGATCACCCTCCCGGGCATTTCTCCCTTCTGGCACCTTGCTTCTTGTACTATTTTGGCCTGTTGATGTCTAAGGGGATGGGAACAAGGGGAAGGATGCCTGGTCCAGACAACAACCTTGGGACCACGGTCTCTGGCGGCCCTGGAGCTCACCTTCCCAGGGCAAAGTCCCAGGGAGACCAGCACATTTCCCCCAAAGTCGCCCCCTTTTAGTCTTTTTGCAAAATCTGATTTTCTGGCCACATTCTCAGTTCCCTCTAGATATTTCTTGTGATCAGTGTGTGTTGAGTGAACGTCTTGGTCAGAGGGGAAATGTAGAGGTCAAATCTGCCTCGGCGGGAAGGGCTAGGCGTCCAGGTCGTGCCAATAGCACCGTTTCAGTGACAGGAGCTAGGCTGGTATGTTCAGGGCAGAGTGTGGGTGCCGCTGCAACTCCTGGGGCAAGAGAGCAAAACAGGGAGAGACCCAGGCCATGCAGCGATGGGCTGGCCTGCTTCCAGGGGTGAGAGCAGGGGCACCGACGTGGTAGCCTGGCACTGTTAGCTATTATTTGAGCCTTCATTGTTATTGTTATAGCAGCTATGGTGTTTCAGCCACTAGCTTCTGATAAACTGGGTAAACGAGCGCATCTCGGGGTTACTCGAGGGTCGTTGGGGCAGCGCCGATGGTTCTGTTTGCTGGTCTGATGGCTCTGACGGGCTGGGAGGGGGAAGGTGGCCATAGTAGCTGGCACACACAGCTCTTTGTTCTGACCTAACACCTGACATTGGAACCTCCTGTGGATGAAATGCTCGCCAGCCTGGAATCCCCCCTTAGCGATGGCCCCAGCACACGCGCGTGTGCTGCCTGCCCATCCATCCGTGGGACCCGTGATGGTGGGTGTTTCCTGCGGTCGGGTGTGAGGTCCGTCGGTCCCTCAGGACAAGCACCTCTGAGCCCTGCACCTCCTGGTCCCACCAACAGGGGCTCCTGTATGATTCCACCTGGATTTAGAGACTCCATTGATAAGCCTTCATCTAGGCCTGCATCCTGGCCCGGGATGGTGGGAGGGGCCGCGGCCCTCCTGGGGATGCACGGCCCCCTCCTCCTCGCCGAGCTCACCTCCTCAGGCACGCGCACTGCCCGCAGGCCTCCCGGGCCTGGGCCCGTAGATGTTCACGAAGTCCAGAAGTGATTCTCCACTCCTGGGTTACTGACCAGAGGGGTGTAAGCGAGGCGTCTAAGGGTGAGAGACCCTTGCAGTCAGGCTGTCTGTTCATAAGGAGGGACTCGCTCGTCACCCGCCGCTGGCATCCTCACGCCTTTGCTGTTCGCCCCCAGTCTGCCCTAAATGTCCCATCTCAGCTGCGGCTGGGCCTCTGCCCCGCGTGACAGCTTCCTTCTCCTGTTCGTAGAATCCCCGGCCCTCCTTCCCAACACCTCACTCCCCCATCCTGACCCCCTGCACAGCCTCACTCTGGCCGTGTTGCATAGGCTGCCTGCTGTTCTGGGCAGACGCCCATCCTGGTTTGACCCTTGTGGGTCACCCCGCGCCACCCTGCCTAGGCCCTCTGAGCGGGTTCTGCGAGCCGAGGCTCCGGGCTGGGGACCGGCTAGACCTCTTTTATTCAAGGGGGACCAATCAGACTTGTACTGGAAGCAGCGTCCCAGATGTGTGTCAGAGAGGCTTCCTGTGCAGCCAGCAATGCCTGTTGGAGAGGGCTGGCTCTCCCCCAACGCCTGGGAAGTGGGAAGCTATGCGCTTCCCATCAGCTCGGCCTCTGATGGAGGCTGTTGGTGGGAATAGATGGGCAATGCCGCTGTTAGAAAATGGTGCTTTTCTCTTCCCGTTCCTCTTTTATTTTAAGCAGCTAGCAGGGCCTCCTCCCACCTCCGTGTGCTTCAGTGCAGTGGGCTGGCCCCGTTTTCTAGAATGGTGTTGATTTACTGCTTCAAAAATAAACGTGCAACCACCTCGACTGATTCCTTTGGTAAGAAAAACAATTGTGCGTGTCTTTGAATAAACTAACCAGGAGGACCCTTTCTGGAAAATGGGGAGTGAACTCTGGGGCGTCCGTGCCAATGAGCTGGGAGGGTGAGGGCTGCCCTTTCTCAGCAGAATCTGATGACCCACAGTGAACGTTCTGGTGAGCCCTGGTGGACCCGAGATGGAGAGAGTGTAAAGACAGAGAAGGATGTGTGAGGGGGGTGAAGGGCGCCCAGAGCATTTTATGCTGTGTCTAGACAAGAGAGCAAGGTCTCATTTTTGTTTTCCCAAATAGGTACTTTGTATCAGAATACCTAAGTGATGAACCAGCTGATTCTTTTCTAAAAATAGATATTTGATATTATCAGAGCTGTCCTTTCTTGATTTACTAATGTTAGTTTTATTGGTGGCATTGCATTTGTTTTGTGTGGGGGGGCATATCTAGTCCAGGTTTCGTTTTCTCCTCATCCTTTCATACCTTCTCCAAATCTCCTGTGCCGTTTCGTACCTGTGCGCCTTTGCTTGTGCTGTTCCCAGTGCCTGGAAGGCCACCTTCTCCTGCAGGGCCCCTGCTGCACTGCCCCCTCCCACACCCAGTGACCAAATTCCTACTCATCCTTCAAGAGTCAACTCAGACATCACTTTCTCGGGGGAGCCGTCCCTGTCTCCTTTATCTCCACCGCCGCCCAGCCCCTCCCCGGCCCGGACGCCAACCCCTAACCATAGGCTCCTGCCCGCTGATCTCACTAACCCCGTGCATATATTTCGCTTCTTCCTACCCATATGTTAGTTACAATTGCGGTTCACGTGTCTCTCTTCCCTTCTAGACAGTAAGCTTTTAGGGAACAGTGAATGCATTTCAGTCCTTGCCGCTTCCCTCGCAGTGATTCCAAACCCTGACACGTCACAGGGTACCCCGATGTTGGTACCCTTCCCCCTGCACTCGCCTATTCACCTGGCCTCGCTCTAGAGGTGTGGCCTGCCATGAAGGGCTCTTATTTTTATGGTGGCCAATGTGTAGACCTGCTCAGCAAATTTCGTTTTGTAGTCTGTACCCTCTCCTGCCTGTCTCGGGAATCCTCAAACGTTTTGGCTTCAGAACCCCTTTATAATCTTGAAAGTCACTAAGGACACCAAAGAGCTTTTGTTTAGGTGGGTTACATCTATTGATGGTTCCTGTATTACAAATTAAAACTGTGAAATTAAAAAAAATCTATTAAATTAAACATAACAATAATACGCCCATTACATGCTCACGTAAATTTTTGTGAAACAAAAAACTTGAGTGAGGGGGTAGTGTTATTTTTATATCGGGGTTTCTCAACCATGGCACTCTTGAAATCTTGGACCAGATAATTCTTGGTATTGGGGGGCTGGCCTGTGCATTGTACATCATCCCTGGCCTCTGCCCACTAGATTTCAGGGGCACCCCTCCTCTCAGTTATGACAACCAAATGTCCCCGGGGGCAGTGCGGACAACCTCACCCTGGTTGAGAACCACTGTTTTACATTTGCAAATCTTTTTGATGTCTTGATTTACAGAAGACAGCTGGATTCTTTTATTTATTTTTTTAAAATTTTATCTATTTTTTTTGCGGTACGCGGGCCTCTCACTGTTGTGGCCTCTCCCGTTGCGGTGCACAGGCTCCGGACGCGCAGGCTCAGCGGCCATGGCTCACAGGCCCAGCCGCTCCGTGGCATGTGGGATCTTCCCGGACCGGGGCACGAACCCGTGTCCCCTGCATTGGCAGGCGGACTCCCAACCACTGCGCCACCAGGGAAGCCCCCATGTGAGATTTTTGGAACATCACACATTAAACTTCTCTGGAAAATGTTTGTGCAGGTCTTTTCAAGGTTGACACATCTCTCTATAAAAGACATTATATGTGTTCATACTAATCTTATTAGAAAAGTTTTTAAGTACTGGGTAGCTGTCAAGGTCACAACGACAGATCCAAGTTTTCCAAAATTCTAGTTTCCTCTGGAAAGATCCAGTTTTGTCACTGGCCAGAAAAATACTGTGAATTGTTCTTGAAGTGACCGGCTCACTGATTTTTGAAAAAAATGTCTGTCAAGTACCAGAGTCTACATAATTGTAGTATAAATTGTTCTTTTGAGTGAAAATACTGCTCTGTGTAGAAAGCGGCTGCTTCGGCCCACGACTCACCGGCACGTGGGCTTTTCCTCCTGACGCCCCACCTCGTCCTGCTGTGCAGCCCAAGTGCTTTCTGGGTACCTCCCTCAGCATCCCAGAGAATATTGTACAAAGTGTATCAGGAGTCGAGATGCCATAAAATTCACGTTTGCTGCTTCATCAAGGGCATTCCTAAGGGAAACTAGCTATTTTTCTTCTGCCATTCCCCCACCTTCAGCGCCCCGTGCCGACCGCAATGACCAGCCCTGCCTTGGCTGGCCCTGGGGCCCAGCAATGCACCCACCGTACACTCAGCACCATCGGTGCAAGTATCAACACATTGGCAAAGGTACACAGCACCTCAGGTTTACGATGACGGTAGTTTTGAGCCCGCTGAGCCCTGAGGGGTTTGGGGGACGCCAGGGGTGACCAGTGGATGCCCTCTGGTCTGCACCAGCCTTGTTCTGCTTTGATGGTGAAGTGAAACCACTGCAGGAGTCCGTCTTGAGCAAACAGGAGCTGTTCATGTGATGTGCTGGGGAAGTGCTAAAGAAGGGCCCGTGGAGGTGATCTGATCCAGCCCCTTCGGGTTACAGATGAGCGTTCTGAGGCCCAGAGAGGGCAAGTAACTGACCAGGAGTCTCACAGCTACTTGTGGCAGAACCAGCCCTAGAACCCAGGTCTTCTGATTCCCAGTCCAGTGCTCTTTCTACCACACCCGTTGGTTCTCAAGCACTCGTGGGGCCTCTAACACACGTCCACCAGCAAAAGGATGCTTGCAAAACGCGGGGTGACCGTACTTCCTGATACTTGCATATGGACTGTCCCTTTGTAAGTTTCCTTTTGCCCAGCAGCATCTGGCAGTTGCTTGGCCTACCAGGCTACAGGTGGACAGGGGGCTTAGTGATGCCTCTGTGCTCTGGCAGTCACGCCCCCTTCAGAGTCGATTAGCCAAGAGGACCCTGTGGAGTTTTCTGCTCCATTAGGTCACATCACAGTATGATTACCTAAGGACTCCACCTTGCACCTTGGCTCACTTAAGCCTCTGGAACACTTTCCGGGGGAGCTGCCCTGGCTCCTTCGCCTTGACCTTTTGCTCATTTCCTTGATCCCAGCCATCACTTTGACCTACTGTGCCTCGTGCCGTTTCACGACAAAACTGTAGCCGTTTTTCTCTGTCCGGCAGGTGGGGAGTAGGGAAGATAGATGTGGCTTCTCCCCATAAGTAAGCTGCAGGACGCCGAGTCAACATTATTAATGACGGTGAAGATGACAACATCTTCCCGGTGACCTGCAATTTTCTTTAGGAAAAAAGCGCCAGGCCTGCGTGGCCTTCGGGCGGCTGAGCTGAGAAAATGGGGCCCCCCTTCCTCTTGGCTTCATTCAAACACCACGGAGAGAGGATGAATACATCCTCTCTGGCCAGATGCCAGAGCACAGGAAATTTTAGGAGAATCTGAAACGGAACTTGAAAATTATTTCCAGCCATGCGTGTCTTGCCTTTTCCCCAGCAGAGAGCTCTGAGAGCTCATGTCCCGAGTGGTCTCCTCAGAAGCTGCCCTGGGCTGGGGTCCCCCTGTCCAGGGCCGGAGGTGGGGCTAGGTAGCCTCTGCTGGTCCCTTCCTGCAGTTCGCTGCTGGCAACTGAGGGCCCACATCCAAGGATGTACCAGAAGGGCAGCTGTGTGACCTGGAAGCCCCTTGTTTCATAGACAACCCTGTTGCCGCCTGCCCGCACCCCCAGGCTTAGGAACGGGGCTTGCTGTCTTCTGGGCCTCTTCCCAGGACATCTGCCTCCCTAGGGTGGGATTCTGGGGTCAGGCTTCCCAAGGTGGAGGAGCCCTGGATTGCAAGACTGGTTCGTCTTGGGGCCCCTGAAGGGCTGGGGAATGTTCAAGCCACAGCCCCGGTTACTGTGGGAAGGCTGCCCCCCCCACCCCCCGCCAAAGGCTGCCATAGAAACATCTGAAGACCCGAGAGGCAAGCATCTCTAAGACATGGTGGGGCACGAGGAGGGTACAAGAGGGGCCAATCAGAGGACCGCTCGGCAAACCTTATGTATCTGTGGGCAGAGTGCAGCTTGGTTGGCATTTCAAGAGAAAAAAATCAAACAAAAGACATTCCAGCCTATCCAGAGCTTACAACCTGATGGGGGAGACACGTAAGAACTGGATGGGGTCATGTTTTCATGTGATCAGAGAGCCCCTCCAGGACTGCTGGGGCCTAAGGCCTCAGCGGGCGGGACCACAGGCCTGGCGCTGTGCCCTGAGGGTGGTGGTTGGCACGTGCTCTTGGGTGAGGGTCCGTAGGTGAGGTGCAGGACGTGGCCTCTGACTTCCGAAACCTTGCTTTCTGTTGGGAAAGGCCAGAGGCTACACTCTCCACACCGAGGTGACCTCGAGGTGGGCCTGGGGGTGATGTGTCTGGCTCAACGACTGGTGGGGGGAGCACAGAGTCAGGGGGCATCCTTAGAAGCGAGCTCCCTTCTCGGAGCCACCCCTGCACAGCTGGAGAGGACCGGCCTAAAGCAGCCCACCCCGAGGGCGCTGCACCCAGTCCTGATTGGGTCAGGCCTCCACACCCGGCTGGCTCAGATCAGCCCCGCTGGGCGGCCCCCTGCACGGCTCACATCAGGCCCCCCGTGACCAGGTCCGGATGTGGCTCAGCTCGTGTGGTACCCTGGTGCTCTCGTTCACGGAAACCCCCTTCTCAGGCCCAGCCCCCAAGCCTGGGCTCCCGGCGGGGAGGGTCCTCCGGCCTCTGGTGGAGCACGGCCTTCAGGGCTGGGACGACGGGGTCGCCCGTGTCTCTCGCGGCAAGTTTACGACGGGCTCTTTCAGCTTTCAGGAAGCAGTGATAGGCTCAGGTGGCTTCAGGTAATGGGGGCTTATTGTAAGGCTACATGAGGACACGGCCAAGGCGGGCGACCTCTGGCTCTCAGCCGCGTGGAGCCCTGGACGCTCACTGGGGCCCAGCACCTGATCTCGCCTGGAGACTGCTTCCTGCTTCCAGCATTTCATCTGCATCTCTCTCAGCTCCTGAGGCCACCGCCTGCCCCCCGGAGGCTCTGGCTTCTCTGTCCTTCTGTCAGTATCTCCTTAAGTTTCCTCTGAGTCCTTAAGAGGGAGGACACGGCTGGGCCCTCGGGGCTGGGGCCCCAGCAAGGCCACGTCCTGGGCCGCTGGTTGGCCTCAAGGTGGCCACTGTCGGCTCAGGCACTAATCCCACGTCCAACATTTGCGGCCAGGGTGGTAGTGTCACAGGGTACAAAGCATGGTGACCCGCATGTGAGGTGTGGCCTATGGATGCCCTCTTGAGATCCGGGCGCGTGCTTGAGGGGAGCCCGTGGCGGGGCCTGGGGTGAGGAGAGAGCTGCAAGCTGTGGTCAAAGGCCCCGGGCAGCGCGGGAAGAGCCTCAGGGACACTTCCCCACGTTATTAGAGGTCCTCATACACGCCCACCAAAGGCCCTTCATAGACCCCTATGAAGTGGGATGGGAAAGGACTGTCGGGGGGCCCAGTGCAGCAGCTGCCTCGCCTCCAGCTCAGGTGCTGAGTCTCCTGGACCCCCGCCTGCATCAGCCCCCTCCCCTCCCCGGGCACCAAGGCATCTCCCACCTGCCCCTCCGGGCTTTAAATGGGAAAGGCAGGCGGCAGCAGGAACCAGATAGGGACCAGGCTGCTCCTTTCGGAGCCAGGATTACTCATTTTAGAGGAGAGTATTTACAGTTTGATGGGAAGTGAATCACCAATCTTGATGAAAGACCACATTATGCGAAAGCTCTTTAGAGGAGGGGTGATGGGGGCTGGAAAGGAAGGGAAGCCACCGCAAAGGAAGTTGTTCACGGCTTAGCATCCGAGGAGGCGTAGGCCAGGGCCAGGGAAAGCTGGGTCCCAGTCCCTCACCCAAACCCGGCCATGATTCACCCACTCGCCTTTGCCTTTTGCCACCGGCAGGTTGGCAGGGGAGAGCTGGAGCGGGGCTGGGCAGGGGCCTCCAAGCCTGGGGGTGGAGGCGTAGAGCCAGAGGACCAGGGCCCTGAGATGGGACAGGGGAGCAGGGGAGCTGGAGGAGGGGTGGGGCGCTGCCCTTACTTCTGCTTCTGTGCCCCCTCCCGAAACTGGACCAAATCCTCCCGCACCCCCAACAAAGACGGGGCCATTCACTGAGGTGTGGGTGCTTCCATGCACGCCAGGTGGGGGCTTTAGGGCAGCAGCCCCACCTGGCCACCAGGGGTTCTCTCCTCAATCGTGTCTGAGCTGCCGCCCCAGGCGACAGAGAGGACGCAGAGACAGAGCCATCCCAGCATCCTCAGCGCAGCCTCAGCGCTAACTGCCGGCTGCCACTCACCTGCCCCAACGGAATTAACGGAAGCTGTCAACAGCCCCGCCCTGACCTCATTGGGCAGAAGCGCGTCCTCAGCGGACCTGAGCTCCTCTTTCTTCTGAGACAGCCTCCCTCCTGTCTCGGAGCAGGAAGTGCTCTCACGTGCAGTCCACGTTGCAGACAGAGAAGGGAGTTGGGCCTCTTATTTTCCCTCATGACAAAGCCCATTGTGTGCTTACGTATGAGTTTCAGGACTGGTCCTAGGAGGAGCTGCTGGCAGGGCCAAAGACAAGCCAAGGAGAAGGTGTGCCAGGGAATTAAAGTGCTCGAGGAGGGTCAGCGGCCCCCTGACTGCAGCCAACATCAAAACGCATGGTCACTTTGGGCTGAACTGGTCTTAAGCCAGTGAGGTCACAGAAATGTATCTGTTAGAAAGATCTGACTGGTCCTTTCCCCTGAGATCTTGTAGCATAGATACAGGCAGATGGAAAAGACATGCGAAGCATACGTCACTGCATGAGTGTAGGGGTCAGTACCTACTGGAGAGTGGTGAGTGGTGGAGGTCACAGGAGTGTGTGTTGAAGGAGTGAAATTAGCAGAAGAAAGGCCCTAGGATTCAGGGTTTGCTTATGGTAAAATCAGAGACATCTGGAAGGATGGAGCTAGAAACCCGAATCAGAACTGCCCTTGAAAGTGAGATTTATGACTGAAACAATGTTATCCTGAGAATTTCTAGTTTCTGGTTTCAGATGTAAGATTACGGCTGGTGGGTGAATGTATACACCTGCAGGTATACACATGGACCTATCTGTCTTGGACTTTTGGAAGATTTTCTCTGGCTGAAGATTGTTGGCTAGGTTGGAATATCAAGGAAGGTTATAGTTGCTTTTTCTCCATTTCTCTAAGAAGTTGGACTTTCATAAACTCCAGTGGAGGTTTGCAGCTGCATTGAGAGAAAAGCATTGGATTTAAATTTGAATCTTGGCCCTGCCAGGCTGTGTGCTCTAGGACAAGCCGTTCACCATTTTGGGCGGTGCTCTAGAGAGTAACAGCTATCTTGCAGGAGACTGTTATCGATCAAGAGGGAGTGCAACCAGGAAAAAGATATGTAAACTGCAAAGAGCTGTCATCACCTGACAGTGGTGACGGTGATGATCTTTATGCCCCTGGGATATTGGTGCACGTCCTCGCCTAGAGCAGCTGTATGTGCAGGATGATCCTTCCAGCTTGAGGATTCTCATAGGTTAAAGGACGCTGCTGTTACCTGGGCTTTAACACACCGGGCCCTACCACCTACTGCTTTATCCCAGAAGATGTGGGGCTGGGGGAGCCTCCATTAGCAATACTCAATACCTGGGTTACGGATGAGTGGCATGTACAAGGGGGAGAGGGTAGTTAACAGCCTTTGAGAGCCATCTGAACCGGCAAGTTATTTTTGTTCAGAAACACAAAGCAAACATTAGCGGTGAAAGGATGCAAACCGCATCCTGCCTATTTAAAGCAATAAAGGAAGGGAGCACAATTACACAGGCAAAGAGGCTCTTTCGTTTCCCCAGCCACGAATTCTGGTTAAAAAGTGCACACAAGCCACAAAGATAGCCGATACCGTCTCCTCAACTGCTAATGCAATGTGTTTCTTCCGTGTACTTCTTTAAGAAAGAAAAAAATACCCTAAAAATAAAGCAGCGTCACACTTTCTCCAACTTGCTATCTCATTTGAGCTTTCTGTTTATATTCTGTTGAGAAAATCTCAAGACATTATCTGTTTTCTCTAAAGTAGCAGTTGATTTTTCCCGGGCGTGGAGTGGGGGAGGACAAATGTAATTTTTCGAAGCACACACGCATTCATTTACTCACTATTAAGACCTGTCACCTCCCGAGCTCTCTCCTAGGTGGGGATTAACAAAAATAAACTAAAAAGACCCTGCCCTTGGGGAAGAAAAGGCGTACACCCTAGCATCTCTCTTTGATTTGTCAAGAGAGAGGTAAGAGGTTTGGGGTAAGAAGAGGCACAGTTGTTTCTAGTATATCTGAGCTTCTAGGGGTACGTTGAGTGCCTGATGGGGAGATAGAGGGCATTAGCACTAGAGGTGGGCTTAAACCAGATCACAGGTGGCCTTGGATAGTGGGTTAAGGCTTTGTGACTTTATGTTTAAGGCACAAGGAGTAACAAGTTTTTTGAGCAGGGGAGTAGGATGGTCTGGCTATAAATAGAACCTGAAATGTGGAATCTCAGTTTTGAGAATGAACCTAGAAGATAATTGCACGGGTGGATTTAAGGTGACTTGAGAATGTTTGAAAGGGAACAGCAGTTTGGGGTTGCCCGCCCACTAGTGTCATACTTGCTGCGTCTCTTCATTTGGCATGGAGAACTATGCATGTGTACCAAGGGGAGCTGGATTCTTTTGTAATTCGCTCTGTGGCCGAGATAGACAATTGAGAAACCTAGAGGACGTGTCTGAAATGCTGAATGGGAGGAACTGGTTCCCCCAGGCGGGAGATGTCTCTTCCTATGGGGGGGGGGGGCACAGAAGCCAGACACGATAACAGGCTCTGGTGACCAGGATGAATGCATGTTGATGAGGGAGGGGAGGGACGCTGCGGGCGCCAAGCTCTGGTGATCTCGGCTCAAGTCTGAGCGTTGCCACTAATCTGCTGTGTGACCTTGAACAAGTTGCTTTTCTTCTCTGGGCCTGAGTCTCCTCATCTGTAAACTGAGAGGTTAGACTGGATGGTCTCTAAAGTTCCTTTGAGCTCTGACATTCTGTGGGTCATGGAACTGAGCGAGGCTGAGGTCCCTCTGGCATGGCATGTGGGGTCCCCAAGTGTCTCTTCCCCCTCTTTGGTGCTGAGGAAGACAGCTCAGCAGGGTGTACTTTCCCCCAGATCCCCGGCCAGGTCTTACAACCTGAGTTCGAGTTCTGGCCTTGCTATCTGTGAGCAGTGTGAACTTGGGCAAGTCACTTAATCTCTGTTTCCTTTTCTAAAAAATGGGTAAATTCATGTATCCATGTCCTCCAGCCAAAGACTCTTCCTTTTGGCCAAAGGAGATATAGCCAAGCTGTACGACGCTCATCTCTGACATCCAGATCCCGCCCATTGCTCAATTTTTGCAGGTCAAGGTTAGGAGGGGGTCCAGAGAACGCAGTGTGTAGTTGGCCTAGGGGGTCAATCTCCTTCTGGTTCCTTTGCTGCAAGGTGAGCTGCTGGCTCCTGAGACTTGCTAATGACTGCAGAATAGCATCAAAGATCCTGGACAGAATATATCAACCAACTGCAACACAGGCAACCATTGGAAACAAAAGGATGTTTCGTTCTCGTGACTGGTCTCAAAGCCAGGGGGCCTAGATAAAACTCAGACAGTGAAAACATGTCCCAGAATCCATCTGGGTCTGCTTTAGAGAGCCAGGTGGCTTTCTCTTGTACCTGGTCAGATACTGTCCTACTTGTCCTGAAGTATTGACGTATAGGGATAGCAAGACCTGTTTGCTGTAACATCAGTTTCTCTTTGACTACCTAAGAAGAAACTGAGGGGTCTGTGATTATCCAGCGTGAACTAACTCTGGCTAATGACGTTTGAACTGACCTGCTGGATTTCTAGGGCAGAGGGTGCTGTTTTTTATGATGTCTGTTAGGGTCAGAGACAAGTTTGGACCACCTTTCTCAGTCATGTTAACCCCTCCCGTGGGAACTGTGGCTCTCAGAGTGCGTGATGTGCTCTGTGCTTGCCTCTTTTGGAGGTCTCTGAGTACACTCTTCAGGGAAGCTTGGAGGGGTGTTCACTTGAAGCATCTGAAAGTCTCCAGTAGCTATGCTGAAGAGATAGAGTACGTTAGTGTGATGGCAGGTGGGTATAAGCATGATGTCCACAGGAGAAGTAATCCCCTCGTGGGGCACATACCGTATTAGGAGAATATTGTTTAGCACCATAGGGGTGAGCCAACTTTTTGTCCCTCAAGGTGGACAGATTCCTTGAGTGGATTCAAATAGTTCCTGCAAAGCAAGAACAGGTGGACTCTTGTAGCTGGAAGAGCCGCAGTATTAGTTTCCCTTCCTGGTGAACTAGGTTTTGCTGATAGGGTTGTAATAACCTCAGCAGAAACATCTTGTTGAAGTGCAGGCAAATTTCAATTTTTAAAGACTCAAATTTGGAATTAATAGTGTGAGAGAAACTTAAAAGCCAGGAGGGCCCACAGAAGGAAATCCACCTTCTTAAGTGTTTAAAGAAGTATTATTAGAGTTTGTCAGAAATCAGTTAAATTCAGAGCAAGAGCTAAGTTTGAAGAAAAACACGAGTTTTGGTTTTTCCTAAGTGGCAGAAGAACATAGGGAGTCAAGTAGCAGGAGGAGGAAGGTAAGGGAGCTCGTGCTGAGCAAAGAGAGCCAAGCACAGCGCTAAGCAGTAGATGACACGCACACGAACGAGAATCTCAAGGGCTTTGCACACCCCCTACATGAGCCATTATCACTATTCTATTTAGTTGAATATAATATGGCATATGTATAATTTTTCTTTTTAAACAAGTTATGGAAACGGCAGAACTTACTTACATCATGAAACCAGTATAGAAAACTTAGGAAGGTTGAATCATGAGAATTTGAACCATGGCCTCATTGAAAGCAAAATATTGTGCTGACATTATTTGTATAGGGCAACTTATTTCTGAAGACCCTGAATCAAGCCCAAGACTCTACCTCGGAGCTAAAGCCTTTTCTAAGTATCTCAACAATGTAGTAAAAATAAAAAGACTATTAGTAAGTATACTTCTCAGCGTCCACGCAAAGAAACACAACTGAATAACTTCCCTTTCAGACATTTTTGACTGTTCATCTGGGCTCTAGATATTCCTGGAATGTACACACAACTACTGAGGGATATTTTTGGTCAGTTATCTTTAGTTTTCCAAGAGAGGGAAAGATAGAGGGCTAGAGACCAAAAAATTAGAGGAAACTGGTTTCCAATAACATGAAATTATCATTATAAGGCTAACGAAGTCTCTTCTGCATGAAGAGCTAAGGAAGGTTAGATATAGAAAAGCAGAATTTGACATATGCACTCGAAAGAGTGGCCTCACACTGTTTTAGACAATAGCATGGGCCCTTGACAGTTGTATCGAGCTGTATGGTAAGAAGCCAACACTTATTTATCCCCAAAGTATGGAAACTAAGGTGGGGGGTTGTGTCTTCTGTATTAAATGAGATAATCTCTGTCTTAGACAAGACAGATCTTCCTCTCAAATGAACCACCTTGTTCTTGCCAAAATTCCCCCAAGTGGCCAGTGCAATTCCAAACTGTCTCTCACGTTGTGTTAGAGAACTGAGAAATGGGTTAAGACAACAGAGAATGTGGAAGCAGCAGGTGTGAGGCCAAGAAGAGTGTCGTTTCAGGTTAAGAAGAAAGACCCTGAGAAAACCAGAAGACTCGGGAAGGAGGCTGTGTGTCTCGGGACCGTGGTCAGAGGCCAACGGCTGGTCGTCAGTGGTCAGGGGCTGACCCGAATCCTCCGGATTCCAGGCAGATGGAACCTTAAAGAAGGCAGTTCCCTAGAACGACACAAAGACGAGATTGGGTGAGGCGCCTTTGGAAGGCTTCGAATCAATAACCTGAGATAAAGTTGGTCCCAAAGGATGCTGGTCTGAGGAGATCTCCTGAACTCCTGCATCCCAGAGACCAGTGCCAGGACAGACTACTTGATACCGTGTCTGTGCTCTTCCTGTCGGCTTTTCCACAAACAGCACTTAAGACATTAGACAGACAGACAGACGTAGGAGCAGCAGTTAGAATGCCAGACAACAGTTTCCCCAGGCAGCTACCCAAGTCTGACCAGACAACCAAGAATTCCCGCAGCATCTCATTCCTAGGAGAACAGAATTAGCTCAGAGCCAAAGGGCCTCAAGGTGATCCTGGAGCTCAGTTTGGGCCGAGCTCCCCTCCAGCCATGGGCCAGCTGGTGGGAGGCCTGGAGGCGTCGGAAGTGAGGTCCAGAGCAGAGAACAGAGTCTCTGGGTTCCAGGAAACAAGGCTTCCCTGCTGTGGCTAAGCTCACTCTTCAGGGGAACCTCCGTTTCTGCCAATTGCCTCCAGTCAAAACCCGCCCAGAACGCGCCTGCAATTGAATAAAAATGGGTTTTTTTGACTTGTTACAAGAGGGGAAGAACGCTCACCCGTGGAGGGGTTGTCAGAAGAAACTTTGGGGTTTGGGCTTGTGTTGGGTGATTCTGGGGAGGGTGTAGTTCAGTATGGTGGGGTCTCCCTCTGGGTTGAATATTAATCAGGAAGCAGGTGGGAGGTTCTGACCGTGGGTCTTAATAACTGTCACCTAGAAGTTGAGACGCTTGGGCGTATCCCTAGGATGGGGAGACGCCTGACGTTTGTGCGTCTGCTTAGACCAGATTATGAAGTAGTCTTGCTCTTGTCTCCCTTATGGTCAGTGACTGTGTCTGACGTTGGTGTCCTGGGAGATTATGTCCAACAGAACACCCTGGTCCAGCGCCCGCCCTACCCCTGACAAACCGAGGCCGACCTGTGGGCAACAGGGCAGTTCCTGAAGGTCTGGGGCTGCGTTTCTCTTTGTCATAGAGACCAATTCTTCAGTACTGCTGGGAGACTCAAAACAGAGAACTGCGGAAGGATGTGTAAAAATAAACAGCACGAGGGAAATGAACAATTCTTAAGTTGATACTTTCCTTATCTGGGAGTCGCTTATGCAGAAGCCTTAGCCACTGAGAAAACAACCAAGAGATTGGAAGCAAGCCGGCCATGCTTCTAAGCACCTGAAATAAATCCCGCAACGCCCCGCATTTTTACAGGAGCAAAATCGATCCGTTCTGTCTGGCACACATTCTAACTAGTTTTGTTATCATGCTCACAGTAGGTTAGAAATGCAAGGGGGTAGGGCCGGGAACGGTCAGACGCGGGTGGGCCCTGAGGACATTATGCTGATGAAAGAAACCAGATACTCAGGACTGCATTTCTACAGAAATGTCCAGAAGAGGCAAATCCAGAAGGACAGACGGGAGAGTAACGGTTTCCAGGGCTGGGGGGAGGGGAATGGGGAGTGACAATTAAATGGGTTTGGGATGTCTTTGGTCGGGGGGATGAAAATATTTGGAATTAGATAGTGGTGATGGTTGTGCAACTTTGAGAATATACTAAAAACCACCTTAAAGGGGTACATTTTGGGCTTCCCTGGTGGCGCAGTGGTTGAGAGTCCGCCTGCCGATGCAGGGGACATGGGTTCGTGCCCCGGTCCGGGAAGATCCCACATGCCGCGGAGCGGCTGGGCCCGTGAGCCATGGCCGCTGGGCCTGCGCATCCGGAGCCTGTGCTCCGCAACGGGAGAGGCCACAACAGTGAGAGGCCCGCGTACCGCAAAAAAAAAAAAAAAAAAAAAAAAAGGGTACATTTTGTGATAGGTAGTCTATATTTCGATTAAAAAAAATGTTATATTGAAGAAGATCTGGCAGCCTGGTAATGTGATAGCAAGGAGGATTCAGACACAAGGAGAGTTTTACTCAGAAGCAAAGCCACCTAGAGCCCCAAGCTCTGCCTGCAGCCTCTGCCGGCTTCACCAAGGCCACCCCACAAATGGACACCACGTCCCTGTTGGCCACCTGTGGACCTGGGCGCCAAGGGATAGATAGACGACTAAGACATGATCCCTGTGCTCTGGAGGGGTGACACCCCACACAGCAGTGGGCATCCGTACTGATGACCCCCTCAAGAGAAGGTTGCCTTATTTCCAAAACGTTTAGTTTAAGAAGCAGGGGAGCAGGTCATCGGTAATAAACTTGTAAAAAAAATAATTTCTTTTAAAACCTCTAGCCTTTTAAAGAAATATGAAAACTTCTGGCGTCCAATGTCAGTGAGCTAGAAAGATAAGGCATGTGGAATGGCTCGTTTCCCAGAGAAGCGGGATGCTCACTGTGTTTGTGGAAAGGCAGACGTCCCCACAGACCTCGGTAACCCCGGACAGCCGGTGATCCCCATGTATTCCGAATCCGCCAGCCTCCTGCATCTGGGATCTCACAGCAGCTGCCCCCGTTGTACTAACTTTTGTTATTTTGCCAAAAGACTCCGTGTGCCTCTCACTCAGGGGGCCAAGAACACAGAAAGCTGTAGTGGAAGGAAAGAGGACCCAGGAAATGGGGGGCTGTGTTTGGGGGCTGCTCAGGGGAGGCCTGATTAAACTCCCCCCAACCCCGTTCTCCAGGCTCTACATCAGCAGTTTCGCTCAGCGAGTGGAGATCCGTGTGTGCCTTTACCTCCAGGGTTTTCCGGGGGAAGGAGGTGGGGAGGTGCAAAGTGAGGGCCCACCCGGGACTGGTATCTCTCAGAAGGAAGGACCGCGCACTGCTATAAATCACTGCCCCAGGTGGACAGCTGTGGCCCGGGTGGCTTCAGAGGGGACCGTGGAGGCAGAGGGAGAGGGGAGTGATTGACCCCGGGCTCCTGCCACTTGCTGGGCTTTGGGCAGGAGTCCGGGAGGGCAGGATGGGGTGAAAGGCAGCAGGCGTCTGAGTGTGGAGACTCACCCAAGCCCCCAGCCCTCTTCCGTCCTCTCCCCGTGACCCCCCGCAGGTTTAAGGAGCTTGGGGGTCAGTCAGACTCTCTCAGGGGCACAGAGGCCCTCTGGGGTGACCGTCAGTAATGGGGATTTATTGTAAGGATATTTCTGGAAATTGGAAAGATTCCACAAACGCTGAGGGCAGATTGGCTTCCAGGAGTTTGAACAGGATTCTGGATCTCAAGCAGCTCCAGGGGTCGTGCTTATCCCGGCTTTCTGGCGAGATGGAGCCCCTGGACCACGCCGCCTGGTCCTCGGGCCCCCTGCCCTGACTCTGCCACTCTCAGCCACCTGCTTCCGCTTATTCTCGGCCCCGAGATGCTCACTTGCGCTTCTCTCTCTGTGCCTTTTAGCTTCTAGTCCCACTACCAGCTGCCTTTTCTCTCGAATTCAAATCTCTGGAAAGAGTTCGATTAGACCATTGTCACCATGACCCCTGTCAGTAGCCACTTTCACACGAGGCCACCTCCGGGAATGATACACTGGCCGTCGTGAAGTGAGATGTCCACCGGTCCTGTCGGCTGTAGCTTGGATAACAGAATCGCAGCTGACAGCCGGGTGTCCTAGGTGGATGCAGACTGTTCGTGCTGGTGGTGGGATGGGTGTGTGTGCGGGGCGTGTCGAATGAGGGAGTAGCAGGTCTCCTAAGACTTGGCCTGTCTGAACTTTGTCCCAGCGATACAAACTATGAAGCTAGTGCACACGGGAGACAGCCCTGCCCGCAGAGCTCTTTCTCCCCGAGTCAGGTCTCCCCGAGCGAGGCTGGGAAGTGCTGTCTCGTTCCCAACTCTCTCTCTCTTCCTTTTTTGGGTCCTGTAAGTGAGAACAGGAAGAGGCGACTGGAAGGGTCTGCAGAGCTCTTTCTGGCTACAGGAGATAATTGTCGGTTTGCCCTAAGGAAGGGGCTCCACTCTGCCCCTGCTTACCTGACGCCTCAGCCCATCCGAACCTGTTCCTTTTTACACCGAACCGAACGTTTCTGAATTCCAAAGTAGGATTTGGAGGCTAGTGCGTCCTTAAGTGTTTGGTAAAGGAATGAATGGACGAATGAATGAAAGCCATCAGACCCTCAAGGAGGGCTGGCTGGGAGGGGGTCGCGGCGACTGACTTTGGTAGAAGAAAGGCCTCGCTTTGAATCCTGGCTCTGCCCCTTGCCAACTATGTGACATCGGGACAAATCACTTAACTTCTCTGAGCCTGCCTTTCCCCAACTGTAAGGTGAGGCTTATGCCCACGGCTAAGTGCTTGGGGCATGGCCGTGACCATGGGGTTCCCAGCACAGGGCCCGAGGCGAGGTGCTCATGACCAGGCTGGCTCCAGGGGGCTGGTGGGCAGGGGGCGCGAGCCCACCAGGAAATCAGGCGCCGGCCATGTCTGTGGATGGGGAGGGGAGGCCAGGCCCAGTCCCAAGCCGCTTGGACCCTCCTCACTCCCAGGGAGTTGGCAACGCCGCCAGGACTGCGGTCCACTTCCAACCAGGACTAGGCTACCAGTGAGGCGGGCGGGCCGTGCCCCAGCCCGGCAAGAGCTGGTTCCAGCATAGGGGTGACACCACCAGTGGTGCCGTGGGGTCCATGGAGGCTTAGGGGCCAGAGACCCATTGCCGTGGGTCAGTGGGGGTGGGAGTGAATGGGCAAATGGAAAAGCCGAGAGCCAGCAGGGTCAGAGAACAGCAAGCCCCGGGGCTGGGGGCTGGGGGGAGACACCGGCCGCCGGGAGGGTGACCTCTGACCGGAGGCCGGGAGCGCCCCTTGAGTCCGCCGAGTGCCAGCCTGATGCCAGGCAGGCTCTTACAGTCTGAGTCTGTGATGCAGTGCGGACGGTGGGGGGGGGAGGGTCTGGGCTGGGAAAGGCACTAGGAGCCCAGAGAAGCCCCAGCGGGGGAACCCCTCGCGGCCGGTGGCCGCTGTGCGCTGGTGCCCTGGTGGAGACAAGCCCTCCCCATCACCGTCCCCCTCCCCCCGCCCGTCACGGGCCCACCTGCCCGCGCCTCGTGCATCCCGACCTCTCATCCCTCGGTCCCCCAGCATCAAGGGCCTGGGAGTCTTCCTCCCAAGACTCCTAGTAAGTCCCCCGCGTTGTCACGTGCTTCGCTGTCAACCACTCCTGCAATAAGCACGTCACCTTGTCGGCCTCTTCGTCTGCCCGGCTGAGCCACCGCTGTGGGAGCCACTTGGGCTCAGTCCCGCTGGGTGGCTGCTGTGCTCCTCCTTGGGCCGGCTGAGAGCGGCTGAAGGCCGCACGAGCTCCCGGCTTCAGGCCAGCACAGGGCTTCCCAGCTGTGCTGTCCCTCATGAGGCCCCAAGGTCCCGCACACCCTCATCCCTGGTCCCCACAAGTACCGTCCCAAACCCTCAGCTGCCTCCCTGAGCTCAGCTTCCTGCTGACTTCCCCTCCCCAGCCCCAGCTCCCGGCAGCCTCACCTTGTACTTCAAGGTGAAAGTGAAGTTCAGTATGTGGGAGGACCCTTCTGCCCACTCCTCCTGGCAGCCCCTCGTCCCACGACACTGGTGGAGGGCGCTTGTGCCCCGCGCCTCGCCTCTGAGTCCCGTCCCCTCCCTGTTGCCTGGGGGGCTTATTCCATGTCTGGTGGTTCTCTCCCTGCCTGAATCTTTTCCTCACCGCCAGCTCCTTTCCCTTGGTGTTTCAACTCGCTCCTGGCTCTATACAATTTACGACAAAACCCTCTTTCAACCCCAGGTCCCTCTGAAACTGGGGCCTGGTCGCCGCTTCTCTTGACAGTTCAGCGTTCTTGAAAGTACCGTCTGTGTTTACTGTCTCTACCGGCATCCCCTCCTGCTCACCTGCCAACCCTCCCAATCCAGCTCTCATAGACTGCCCACCTCTGCTCTTGAAGATGCTGTGCAACCACTCAGCTGAGATCACTGCTGACCTCCGCTTATAAAGCCCAGTGGACACCCCTCCCAGGCCCCCTGTACCTCCAAGGCTCTTCCGAGGGTTGCCGTTGACCTCGCCTCCCCCGAGATGCCCTGCTGCCCTGACTTCCCTGACTGTGCTGTCTCTCGAGCCCTGCTTTCTCAGCCTCCTTGCTGAGATCCTCTTCCTCTGTTCATCCCACTTAAAGATTGGGGTCTTCCAGAACTCCGTGTCTCCCTCTGCCGTTCCCAACTGTCATGTTCTCCTCGAGTTCAAATGTTATCGTGGTGCACGTGACTGCCAGCTGGCGTGGGCGCCCGGCCAGAGGTCTTTCCCGAGGACCGCCTGTCGACGGGGACCTCCTCCTGGCTACCCCCAAACTGAATTCCTTCCCTGACGCCCAGCCTGCTCCTCCTTGGCTCCCTATCTGGGTAAATGTTGTCTCCAGCCACCCACTGGCCAGATGAACCACTGCACGAGACCCAGCTGCGGCTCAGCCCACCCGGCTGCCTGCTCTGCGCCGTGGGTCCTTCTGCTCTGCGCCCAAGCCCAGCCTTCACCCTGTCGGTGGAGTTCATCCTTCATCTCGGCTGCCACGGTGTCCTCCAGACCCCTGACATCTCTTGCTGGGGTTTATGCAGCCTCCGTCCCCCGCCCACGCCCCCTCCCATTCATTCTCCACGCAGTGGCCGGGATGAGCGTCTACAAATGCGACACTGCATCCTCCCACTTAAAATTCTTCACGGCTTCTCCAGTGCCTCTGGGATAAAGTCCAAACTCCTTAGCAGGGTGTCCGAGGCCCCCCACATCCCGTGGTCTTGATGAGCGTGGCGAATGGGACCCGGAGACTGGTGCTCAAGTCCCGACAGCACTTTTGCTGTGTGACTTTGAGTAAGTTACTTAACCTCTGTGAGCCTCTGTGTTCTGTGTCCAGCTGTTGGCGAGGGGGCAGGCGACGCCTGCTCTTTGGGGGCTGAGTCTGTTTCTGTAGCTGTCTTTTGATTTTTATCTCAGGGCAGGTGCGCTCCCAGGGGGGCCCGCTGTTTCCTGCCCTGGACCAGCGCCCGCTCTGTCTCTGGACCATTAGCTTATCCCCCCCCGACAGTCGCCCGGTGCCCCCGCGCTGGCTCCTGAGCTGTGTCCTCCCCAGAAGCCGCCCCTATCCGATCCTTTCCTTGTTTCCACGCCACTGCCACTGTCTGCAGCCCGCGCCGGGGCCTGGCGCCTTCCACTTCTAGTTGCTTAACACTCCTCACCACTGTTTAGGGTTCTTCTCGGGAATCACCGGCTGGAAGTTTCTCCTGCACACACCTAGACTAGTTGTGGCTCCCAGATGTTTCCATAGAGTCTTTCCCTCGTCCCGTCAAGGCCCTCACCTCCCGTCTCCTCGAGGGCTCTTGGCTGACTGATGCAGCCCCGGAGGGTAGGGATCATGTCTTCGTTATCTTTATATCCCTAGTGCTCAGCCCGGCACCTCAGGTTGTCCATAACCCTTTGTGGAACGGAGTTGTCTCCGGGCGGTACTGGAATCCTCACTTCCATTATTTATCGTTTATAATGCTCTCCTTCTTGTTTGTTTCTGTTCCTCTGGAGAGCAGGGGCTGTCAGGCCATCAGACTGTAAGCTGCCTGAGGACAGGGTCCCTGTCTGAGTGGTGCCGTCAGCACACAGGTGACCCTCATCAGCACTGCCGACTGCCCGGCCTCGGAGAGGTGGGAAATGTCACGTGGGGAGACCGCGTCCTTCTCCCACTTTGTGCAGAGCAAACCCAGTGGCTGTCCCCGAGGCACCGGCTCATGAGAGGTGGCAATGGGGGTATGGGGCCAAGCACGTTTGGGGGGTGTGCAGAGCCGAGGCCTGGGTGCCTGGGAGGGCGCCGGACATTGGACCTGGGGGCCATCCGCCGAGGACCGACCTTTCCCCACCCAGACGGTTTCAGCTTTTGTTTTAAAATCGGCTTCAGGCCGGTCAGAGCATCTCTGAGTGTCACCTGCCACCGGGTGAACCAGTGAACTTGCCTGTTTGTGTTGCGAGGGATCCTGGGGGTTTCTTCTGCCTGATGACCTGGGCTGAGCTGCCGGCCCCCTGCCGGCCAAGTCCTCCTCGGCTCCGCAGCCTGTGGCCACCCCCCGAGTTGTTACACTCCTGGGGTACGCATTGCTTTGGTCTCTAGCAGAGGTGGAGGTGGAATGCAGGCGAGCAGTCTGCACAAACCTCCCTAAGGGTGGTCCTGCCAGGGCGAGCAGCGGCTGTCCCCTCCGGCCTCCCTGGGAAGCCGGGCTTGCCTCTTCCCCCTGGCCAGGGGTCCCAGCGCTGGGGTCCCGGGAGGCTGATGCTGGGGTGGGGAGGCACAGGCAGCTGCTCTGCTCAAGTCCTGGGAGACACCTGTGTCCCAGAACACTCTTGTTTGTAACGATCACTCTCTTCCCTGTCCTGTGGGTGTGTGATGTGCGTGGAGGACGGGGGTCTGAAGGGCGATGAACTTCGTGCCTCTAGTTCTGTGTTTTAGACATATTTTCCCATGGTAGAGCTTTTAAAGTTGGTTTTCTGATCATTTGCCAAGCATGGGGTTGGGCTGGGGACTCAGCCTAGCTTCAGGAGTCACGTGCTTTGTCTACTAAAAACCTAGGCATGTTGGTAGAGGGAAGACCTCATTTGGGTCACTGGTCCTAAGACCGATTTTAATAAAAATTCCTTAATCTTCCCTCCCAAGACTGGAGTTTCCAGAGCAGAGGCCCAAATGTTTTCTGGCCCCGTTGGGAGCCAAGCAACTTTGAGGGGAGCTTCAGCCGGCAGTGGGGGTGGGTCAGGCCAGGCACACAGCAGCCCTTCTTGCTAGGAGGTGGGTGTCTAGGAATGAGGGAGCCTGTGTCCTCGCCTCCAAAAGTCTTTGGAAGGGGACAAGCCCTCCTCCACGTGCAGTGACAGAAACGTGAGCCTGTGGGGCGAGGCGGGCGGAAATGAAGACGTCTTCTTTCAAGTCTGATTCTCCGCGTGAAAGAGGTTCTGCTACTGGCAGGTTTATAAACAGTGAATCGGGCGAGTGCCTGCGAGCGCGTCTGCACTCACAGGCCCTGGAGGACTCCCGTCGTCGAGCCCCAGCCCTGGCTCGGCCGCAGACACGTGTCCTCCCTCCCTCTCCCCTCCCTCTCTTGGGGTAGGCTTCTTGATCAGGGCTGTGCAGGCAGGTCAGGAGAAGAGGCAGACTGGATGAGTCCCTGCAAAACAGCCTTCTCCGGTGGAGCCCCCCCAGCCGGGTTCATCAGCGTGGTCGCCCTAGAGCTCTGACGGCCACCTCTTGCCCTCTTTTCTGCCTGACAGAAGGTCTGCAGCTGTTTGCAGGTTCTGACGTGAGCTCCAAGCATGCAGCAGGGCTGTGAACCAAACAGGGACAGGGCTTGGAGTCTGTCCACTTGTGGACGGGGGAGGGAGGCCAGCCCTGTGTCTTGGAGAAACCAGGCAGCATCTTGAGTGAATCAACATCCTGTACGTGTATGTGTATTTGCAGGAACTTGCATTTGTAGGGTCCGCCTGGAGTGTGATTGACTGTAGGTGGGAACCAAGTTGCCTCCGGTGGTGCTGGATGTGAGGAGGTTGGGGAAAGGGGGTCGCGGGGGCTGTGGGGCTGCAGGGGTCTGTTTACAAGGCTACCTGGTTGTGCAAAAATTATTTTAAAAAACCTGCTTCCTAATCTTGCTCCAGAATAATGAAAGGCAGTGAGCCTGAAAGTAAGGGTTAGGGGGAGGGGCCAGAACTGGGGTGTGGCCACTGACTCACTCACTCACTCATTCATTCATTCGACTAGTGTGTATAAGCACCTTCTGTGTGCTCAGCGCAGAGTAGGGCCAGGCACGGAGAGGGGGACACACAGAAGGTCTGGCTCCGTGCTCTTGGGGCTCACAGTGGGGAAACTGAGAGGCACGGCCAGGACACGGCGGAGCCCCCGTGCAGCACAAGACTGGGAGGTAGCTGCACTTTGTTCATTTTGGACCGGAGAGGGGGGACGTGGGGTGCCCCGGGTACCTGGATTTCCCTGTGGGGGGTATTCCTATGGCCTTTAAGTTCGGAAACATCTCATCTGAGCACTTTTGATGGAGATCTTTAAAAGGACACCACCCTCTGCCTGAGGAAACGGAACCCATGGAACACAACTTCATCTCTTTTTAATGGTTTGGTCCTAACCTTCCCTTCCCTTGACTGTCCCCCAGCCTGTTATTGCTTTGCCGCTGTGGTACCCTAATCGGCCATCACCCTTACCAATCGAGGACCGACTGGAGGAAGGACAGAAGCTATTTTGTTTAATGAGCAAAGCTGAGCCTCGTATTCAACCGAAGGTGATCAGCTTTGGCTTGGTGATGGGGGTGTTGCAGGGACAGTGCGATGACGGTTCTCGTACTCTTCTGAGAGCGTTTTCCTTGCCTTAAGCTGTGTTCTGCAGACTCACAGTGGCTGGATGTAACTTTTGACTAAAGTAGGACAAAACTCTGTAAGATGCTGTGTCAACGTGAGTGACATGGTGTCTAATACTTAGAGAGTTTAAAGGAAAAAAAAGATTCCCCTGGGGCTGGGAGGCCACAGGAAACGTTTTATGGGACGGAAAGTTAGCTAGACCTCGGGAATGGGACGGGGCCTTGGTGAGTCGAGGGGAGGCGGCCACATTATGGAGAAGGGGTAGACTGAACTCTCCAATGGAATCGAGATATCTTCATGAGGCTCTACGTGATGCCACAGCCTCCATCCCGCAGCCCGTGCAGGGATTTATCCTATAGAACCTGGGCCCCTCCGTGCTCCACAGGAGCCAGTGGCACATTTGCTGGCCACGGGTGCTGCCTGGACTGTGAATGTGAATCACAGGAGAGAAACTTGTTCCCCCGGCTTTGACTCCAATGACAAAACATGGGACAGCATCACTGAGCTTCCATGTGTGCTTCAAAGGCAGAGGAGGAAGAGGGCTGGTTTCATCTCCTTCTTGTGCTGTCAAAGGCCCATCCCCTTCTCTAGAATCCAACTTTCCCTAATATTTCGGAAGGATGACAAAGTTGCACTTGGAATCAGGAGCCCCCAGTGGGTATCAGCTCATGTGCGCACCTGTTATTAACGAAAAGCGTGAGGGTCCTTTTTCAATTTGTAAATCCTTGGGAAATCCAGAATAATAGGGAAAAGCAAAAAAAAAAAACAAAAGAAAAAAACAACCACCATTCAACTGGGCCTAAGACCCTTCCAACAGATGGCCAGTTGTCCATCCACTTAGAATGGGAGGGGGAGCTTGTTGAAATCAGTCACTGTCAATGAATTAACAACTATTTTTCAAACGCAGGAAAATTTAAAATAAAATGCAGAGTGAGGCATTAGAATCCATTCATTCATCTAACCACTCTTTATTGAGACCACATCACTTCTTTAGTTCAAGATGAGGGTTTCAGCAAAATTGGCAATCTCACCCTTCCATCCCAAACTCCCAGAAATGACAGAATATATACTTTAAAAAAATATAAGCCGTGCCAGAAATCAAAAAAGGATGTCCCTGGTACATCAGAAATGGACGAATCCCTGAAGGATGGAAAGTAGTCAAGATCAGGTTGATGAGGGAACGCACGGCTTCAAACGTCCCTACAGAAGGATTACTAAGAAATGGGCTCCGGGACTGGAAGTGGCAGACATGGGGCAGAGGGAAGGCAGGAGTACATGAGAGGGTGAGCAGTTGGGGTTACCAGGAGGATCAGGCAGGCAGATGAATCCCTCCACACCTCCACATCTGACCCCCATGGGGCAGGCAGTGGGCAATAGAGATTGCTTGGATGCGTGGGTGAGAGAGGCAGAGCAGTGTTCCGGGTGGCTGACACAACCCAGGAAGATGTCCACTTCTACACTCCCTGCTCACTCACTCTCCCAAGAGCAGGGGCTTTCCCTTGCTTGTGTTGGAAAGGCTGGGGTAAAACCTGCCCCAGCATATATCCAAATCCTTCCCTCTGCTGACCAGGCCCACATGGACTTTCTGATACAAAAAATGAGTGTGCCTCCAGGATTCAGCAAAAAGATGTGCAAAAGGTACTGATTGCAGCAAACAAAAGTTCACACTCAGGGAAATGCTAACGGTGTAAGCAGAATAGGACTTTTCCAGAGCCTTTGGAATAAGTACAGCTATCAGATCTGTAAAAACTCAGCCAGAGACCTTGGAAACTAAAACTGTTCACAACGACATGTAAAAATCAACAAATGGGCTGGACCAGCAGAGTGGATGTAACTGAAGAGAAATTCGTGCACTGGAGGAGTTCTCTGTAGCATGTGGTCTAAAGGACCACGAGATGGAGATATGGAAAGAAACACTGAGATGTGGAGGACACATTCTGTCCACAAGAAGTTTCCAAAGGAAGGAAAGGATGGAATGGAAAGAATAAAGTAGAAAAGAAACACTGCTAGAAAATTTACCAGGAGATAGAAAAGAAACCATTTAAGACAAAATCCCAAGATTAAATAGCATGACCAAGGGCCAAGGGCCAAGGGCCAATAGCATGACCAAGTGACAAACACCTATAATTAGTTACAGCACAACCGCAAAGTTAGAGGAAGACTACTAGAAAAAACAGAAACAAAAACTTAACAACTTCCAGAGAGAAAGAGGGGGGGGGGAAAAGATGATCTAAACAGGAGAAGGGTGAGAAGGACAACAGACCTCTCACTGGCTACACTAGATGCAAAAAGCGGTGGAACCAAGGGCATGAACCCTGGGGGGTGGGGAAGACAGTGAGCAGGAATCTGTCCCCAGTAAAACTCTCCTTCAAGTGTGTAGGGGAAAAGAGTCATTTTGGACATTAGGGATTCAAAGAGTTTACCATCCACTGGCTCCCTCTAAAAAAATTAAAACTGGTCACAAAAAGCAGGATAAAAGTGGGAGTGAAGAACCTCCTTTTGGCCAACGGCACACACTTCTGTCTCAGAAAGAGACAGTCAGTTTGCTCCGAGCTGGGGGTGAGTGGACTCACTCATCATCTCCCCAGGACAGCTGGCTGAACAGAAACAACTGCCGCTATAGAAGGTCTTTGGCTGCCTTTGCGCGGTCACCATGGTAAAGTGTGTGATGGACCTGACGCCGGCGATCTCCTCTCAACCCCCATCAGAGCCTTTGCTTTTGTCTCTGGAGCCTAAAGAGGCATGGCTACCTGGCTGGGGCCGCCAGCATCCCATGAAGTGTTTGCTGTCTCTTAATTCTCAAATCCATCCCATGAGTGTGAGTGTTCAGAGGGGATGAGGCTGGGAGAGTCTCTCTCTCCCAGCCTGATGCTCTGGGTGGCAGTAGACACACCTGTGTGACCTTTACCCATTGGAAGCAGTGCGATGGCAGACTTAGGCATGTGCCTAAGGCGTGTGCCTGACTGGGAGGTCTGCCCGGTGGCCTGGCCAGTTTGAGAGACTGACAGCTGTGCTGGATGGAGGGGGAAGATCCGTCAGGAAGCAGCCCTGAGGGCTTTGGGGAGGAACGAAGGAAGGAAATAAAAGTTGTTGTAGGAGGCTACAGGTACTAGAAGTCCAGGCGAAGCCACAGGGTGCTGCTTTAGGACGCCTGGCGGGTGGGAGAGGAGGCGTAAGGGGCTGCCCCAAGGTCCCCAGTGTCTGAGCTGGCAGATCCAGTCCTGGCTGGAGCCCCTGGCAGGCCTCTCCACAGAGAAAGTCTTGGAAGCTCTTTAAAAATTCATGTTATTAAAGTAACCTTCTCCCTCCAATTTCTCTCCTCCGCATAATTGTGCCTGTGGAAACCAAGCGGGGTTCATGTTCCAAGCATGAGTTTGTGCTTCCCTGGTGGCCGCCGTTCGTGGCTGGGCCTGGTTCCCTGTGGGCCAGAGCTGGTCCCAAGACTCCTTTACCCGCATGGGCCTTGGCCCGGGTTCTCCCTGGCTCTCCAGGTTGGGGGAGGCTGGGAACCAGCCGTGCCCAACCGGCTGTCTTCAGAAGGGCCCCAGGAACTTGGCTAGTGTTTTTATTATAGTCCTAGACTGTGCAATCTAGTGGGGGGCCCTTGAAGCCCTATGTCCTGCCCCCTGGCTCCAGGCATCACTAGACTTAAACCGTTTTCCTTAGATAACTGTCTTCATTGCTTAAAAAAAAAAAAAAAACCTCCAAAGACACAGCTACCGTGACATCTCTTGAAAAGGCTTTCCTGCTTTTCACTTGCTGATGGCCAAGAAAGGTTAAATCAGTCCTGTGCAAGCCCACTGGGCTCAGGGGAAGGACCAGCCTGAGGGCTCTCCCCACCCCCGAGGAACGCTGGACACACATGGTCTCGTGGCATCTTTGCCCCGGAATGAGGAGGCCTCTTGGAACCTGCTGTGTACGTTACATATGTTACGTATTACATGTTTTTACATGTTACCTGTTAGCGTCGGGTTCGGCCCTCCGGTTTCTTTATTCATGCTTCAGGCACTATCCACTCATTTAAAAGCATCTCAATGGAAGTGGAGGACACTGTGGAAGTGGGGGCAGAGAGGAAGAGGCAGCGGTGGTGGGGAAGATGTGAGAGGAACAGGAAGCCGTTTGTGGCTGCCTTGCAAACAGACGCCCAGCGGTCCCAGTCCACGGATGCTCTGCGTGGGCATGGGGAATGCGGAACCCTGGCTGCCATGTTTCTCCGTAAATTCCCAGCTAGAGAGACCCTCTCTGCAAGCCTCACTTGGATGCAGTGTTTTAGAACAGATGATTCCTACTGGGAGACCATGAGCATTTGAGATCCTCAGGGGGAAGAGGTGGCATTTAAGCATTCTTTTTTTTTAAACAGAAAAACCACTTTGAAGATAGGTAGGGTTGGGTGTTCTTGTGGCCCACGTGCTGGAGCCCTCGGAGCACAAGCTTTCCCAGCACTTTTTCTTTCCTTTCCTCATTTGTTTGGAGCTGGGGAAGCACCTGTCCTCTGGATGCCACCACGGGTTCCCAACGACAGAATGGAGAGTTGAGAGTGACCCACGGATTCAGCTCGTCGAAACTCTACAGAGGAAGATGACCGGGAACGCCAGGGACTCGAAGCGCCGGGACATACCTTAGCCACGCCCTCCCACTTGTCTCTTGATAACTCCCTCCCCAGGGTCTTCAGCAACTTGGGGCAGAGCTGGGATTAGAATTTGAGACTCCTGATTTCAGTTCAGTGCTCCCCCCCCCCACCCCCTCCCCAGAACTCCATGCTTTCTCTGCAGCCTGCCGGCCAGGGCACAACTTATACCGTCAGGCAGGAGAATGAAACCCCGGTGTAACCTGATTGGGAAGGGTGCGGGGTGAACTTCCACCCCAGAACGATGCTCTCATCAGCGTGGAACTGATGCTTGACCTTCCACCATTAGAGATTCATTCCTTTGTCACTTGGAGGTGAGGCCGGCTTCCAGAGTCTCCTCCTGAAATTTACGTACCTCTGGGAAGGCCACCCACAGCTGACAGCTAGCAACCGGCTTGGGCTGTTTCTCCAGGAGAGGTGATAGCTGATGGTGGTAGGGGTGGAGGGGAAGGCGGGGCAGAGAGATATGAAACTCGCTGAAGCAGGAGGACAGAGCTGGGACTGGTGTGAGAACGGGTCGTCCCTGTTGTGGACCTTCCATACGTGCTACCACCCACCTGCCCACTACATGTAGGGCAGAACATGACCGGATACACTGGTGGGAAATTCCTGTCACCGAGGCGTGAGCAAATGTTTGGAAACTGAAAGGGAAAGACAGGGCTGCCCAGCCATCTGCCCTCTGAGTACGCCCAGCCCGAGCCGTCGACACTGGGGCGGGTCCCCGCTGCTCCCCCAGGTATATCGTCTGCAGGGACTCACCTGCATGGGCGCTTCCATCCCCGGCTGAAGAACAGAGGTGCTTGTGCCGTTATTTTGTGATTGGAAGACAGGCGAAGGGACCGAGGCGGCGGAGGGGATGGGGTGTGATCTGTGTTCCACCCTGACGCGGGGCCTCGTGTCCTGGCAGACGAACGGAAGGGTTAGGGTCAGAAACGGAAAGGGCCGTTTCCCCAGAAGGCTCAGTGAGACTCAGAGCACGAGAAGTGAGCTTGGGGGCTCGCAGATCTGCCCCAGCTTCTGCACGACATCGGGAATTGCCAGGCGCACAGGGAGACAGCAGCCTCCACGGCCATCAGCAGCTTCCTGAGGGACGTTGACAACACGGGCCACGGCAAGGCTCCGGAAGCAAGTTCAAGGTCACTGGACGTTGACCAAGGGGAGCAGAGGCGAAGAAGAGTGCGTGAGTGCGCGCAGTGTGGTCCTGCAGGGTCCCCTAGGGACCCTTAGGAGGGTCTTTGGGGGGCTAGGGCACTATAAGGGATTCTCTGTCACATGAAGTTTCAAGAAGAGGAACTTTGGACCCTTGTTACTTAGTTGTGACACAGGGTGGAGTGGCCTGGTTATACTGGAGCTCCTCTTACACCAGCCGAGCCCTGCCTGAGATGCTGATAGACAAAAGTGCCTCTGATCCCAGGACAGGAAAGGAGCCCTTGGTCCTGCTCAGAGAAAGTCCAGTAGTTCATGGGTGCAATCTCCTTCTTCCCCACCCAAGTCATGGCCATGATTCTACAGGACTGGAAACTTTGTCCCAAACTTGGCTTGGGAAAGGGCAGAGTTTTCAGGGACTGCATTATCCAATCAGGAGAAGAAAGGGGGAAGCCTACCCTTGTCTTATGAACTTGAGGGTAAAATGAGGCGGAAGTGGGGGGATGAGATTTGCTCAGAGCCTCCCAGCTGGAAACCGTGACCTGAACCTTCCAGGGCTGGTTTATGGGACAGCGGGGAAAGATACAGATGGAGGTTTGTTTCAAAAAGAAAAGGTCATCTTCGCATGCTGTAGAAGAGCCAGGGTGTATAAGCAAAGTTGTTCTGATGTCACTCTCCCCCTCTTCCTCAGCCATCCACCTGCCAAAGTGCCGACTCCTTCCTGCCTGCCTGTGATTAATCCCAGTTTGTTCAGGATGCATTCACTGAGTCCTGAAGATGTTGAGTGGCAGGTTTGGCCACTTGCATAAGCTGAGTTTTCCAGAAGTTAAGGGAAAAGGGCAGTGTCCTCCACACCTGCCAGTACGGTATGCGACCCAGGGTGACACCACTCAGAGCTGTTACTAAGCAGACGTGACAGAAAGAGCTGCAGCAAGAATACGGTTTGATAGGTGCCATTTAGATGGAGTGGCCCTGTCTCGAGCCATCGCCCGGTTGACAGATACTGGGCCTCTGGGGGTGTTCTGTTCCGAGAGTCGAACATAACAGCAGATGCAGTTTTGCAGACTGAAGTTGGTCACATCCACACCCAGCACACCGTCGCACCCGTTTACTGAGGTGTGCAATGAGCCTGGCTCTGGGTCAGGCCGGATGCACCAACCTGACCCACCTTTGTGTTTTTTTAATTAAAGTAGAGTTGATTTACAGTGTTGTGTTCATTTCTGCTCTATAGCAAAGTGATTCAGTTATATATATATTTTTTCTTTTAAAAATTCTTTTCATTATGGTTTATTACAGGATATCGAATATAGTTCCCTGTGCTCTACAGTAGGACCTTGTTGTTTATCTACTTTATATGTAATGGTTTTCATCTGCTCAACCCAACCTCCCATTCCGTCCTGCCCCACTCCCCCTCCCCCTTGGCAACAACAGGTCTGTTCTCTATGTCTGTGAGTCTGTTTCTGTTTTGTAGGTAGGTTCATTTGTGTCATATTTTATATTGCACATATAAGTGATATCATATGGTATTTGTCTTTCTCTTTCTGACTTACTTCACTTAGTATGACCTTCTCTAAGTCCATCCATGTTGCTGCAAATGGCATTATTTCATTCTTCTTTATGGCTGAGTAGTATTCCACTGTATATATGAGCCACATCTTCTTTATCCATTCATCTGTCGATGGACATTTAGGCTGCTTCCATGCCTTGGCTATTGTAAATAGTGCTGCTATGAACATAGGGGTGCATGTATCTTTTGGAATTATGGTTTTCTCAGGGTATATGCCCAGGAGTGGGATTGCTGGATCATATGGTAGCTCTATCTTTAGTTTTCGGAGGAACCTCCATGCTGTTCTCCATAGAGGCTGCACCAGCTTACATTCCCACCACCAGTGTAGGAGTGTTCCCTTTCCTGCACACCCGCTCCAGCATTTGTTATTTGCAGACTTTTAAAGGACGGCCATTCTGACCGGCATGAGGTGCTACCTCACTGTAGCTTTGATTTGCATTTCTCTAATAATCGGTGATGCTGAGTATCTTTTTGTGTGCCGATTCGGCCCACCTCTATTTGCAGGTGGGGATTTCGGGGCTCAGAGAAGTGGAGCGATGTGCCCAAAGTCACAGAGGAAAGTATCAGAATCTGGATGTAAAACCAGGTCTGTGCTCTTCCTCCTGGTGGAGCTGTGGGCAGGCACGGGCTCTAGGCTGTGTTCAGTCCCCCATTAGGAGCGTGCTCACCTCTGGGCTTGGTGTGGACTCAGTGCCTGGCCTGGCACTGCTTGGCCTGCAGTCACTGCTCTGAGGTCCCCAGGCTCCCCCTCCTCCCGTGAGGCCCTAGGAGAGAAGCGGCATGTCCACGGGAGAGGCCCTTAGCTTTTCCAGAATATTTCCATCCCAGGAGAGGGAAGCCCTTCCCTCTGGAAGCCACAGCTGCATTTGAATTAAACGGATACCCGGACGGCCCATGGAACCGAAGCCACTCTTTCCTTGCTGTGTGATTTTTAAATGTCACCCAACCTTTATGCAGTTTTTCCCATGGAATAACCCTGAGAGATATGTGAGGATGATAACTGATGCTTGTTTTCCCCACAGGTGAATCAGCCCCAGAGTGGACCGCCCCTGATAGGATCAGAACTCTGGCCGGCTGTCTGGACCAGCGCCCGTGGCCATCGTTGTGTACTGGGGACAACACGTTAATCTGAATAAATTTTGAAGCCAAGACTCATGAGACAGGTATAAATTCTATTTGCACGCACCTGGAAACATAAAATGGGGCAGACAAGCGATTTTTGGGTAATCTGCCAGTTTGCACGTTCATGCGTCGATACGGATCACTGAGACCTGATAGGGTTGTAATTGACCAGAGCCCCGCAGCCTGGGCTGTCAGGGAATTCACTGGTTTTCCCATTGAGCTCTGGTCCTTCGTAAGCGTCTGGGAAATCAAGTGATGACTATTTATAACGACCGCTTGGTGATGACTTTGAGACCGCTAAAGTCAAACAGGAAGGTTTAAAACAATGGAATCTGCCCTTTGACCTCTGGAAAGCCCTAATCCTGGCCCAGTGCTGGAGTGAACATTGTAATGAACGTTAGCTGCAGGCCCCCTTTGTAAGTCTCCGACTCGACAGGAGTGGACCTTCCATTTGATCACTCTGACACGTCAGGGGAGAGTGTGTCCCACTCCTCAGCCTTTGTTTTGGTCATCAGAGTTGAGTTTTGGTTTGAGATGCATGTGACCGGCCTTTGTTGTTACGTGGGTGTGGTTAGAAACATAATTCATGCCAGACATAAAAAGGACAGAGCAGAAAGGGGATGTGGGGCTTGTCTCATGCAAACCCCTTCTTTTAAAGAAGAGGCAGGGGGGCTCAGAGAGGGAGAGTGACTTCCTCAAAGCCACCGAGCTACTGAACGACAGAGCTGGGACTAGAGCACAGATCCGATGGCCCCCGGCAGTGATGCTCTCCCTGCGCAGCACGCCGTTGCTGTCCCACGTGGATAGACATGGCCTTCTCCGGACAGATGCTGGGAAGGAAACTCACTTTTCTTAGAACGCTATTTCCTAGGAAACGTGCTTAATGCTTTATCTACGTTGGCTCATTTTATTCTCCCAAAGCATCTGCCAGAGAGCGACCACCAGGAAGCCACCCTTGTACCGATGGAGACGCCACCTACCGGTCCGCAAGACCACAAAGCCCAGGCCCTTTCTCCCAGGCTCTGGCCAAAGGTCTCTCCTTCCTTTTGCTTCTTCTTCCCTCGGCGCCTCTCACACTTTCAGGCATCCTCTGATAGCCTGAAATGGGAGGTTTTAAGTGGTGGAAGGTTTCCTTGTGTTAAGGGGTCACGGGTGGGTCACATCTTATGGGCAAGTCTGAAACACGACAAATGTTATATCAAAAGGGACCAAACAAGACTCCTCTGGGAGGTGGAGGCTGTGGTTTTCCAGGTGGCGGGTTTCTATCAGGCCCCGTGAAAAGTGGCAGTGGCATCCTGCCTCCAAGCCAGGCTCTCCTTCCGGCACAGCCTCCTGGAAGGAATGGGAAATGAAGGTGGCCCCGAAAGCCTGAGTATCCTCTGTGGCCATTGCACCCAAGTGGCATGTAATTGATGCCTACTTTTTTTTTTTTTTTTTTGTCTTTATTATTTTTCAGACTATAGAGCCTCTTGGTAACATCCAATTCATGCCTGGCTGCCTAGACTTGGAATCAGTCTGGTTTCCCTCTAGGGAAAAATACCCCATGTCTCAGCCCATCTCGTGAACACTTTGCCAGGCTGTAGAGCTCTTGGTGTCGAAATGCGTTTTAAACAAGGATCGTGTCTTTTATCTCATGGATCTTCCCCCTCAAGTGCTTAACTCCAGGGCTTTGAATGCAGTAAATATTTTTGTACTCGACGTTGGAATAGCAGATGGGAAGGGAGGCTGGATGTGCACCTTCCAAGGGTTCAGGCTACACTCTGAGGAAGCACATTTTGGAGAGGATCTGGCAATAAAAATTAAAATGATATCACTTTTGGGAAACTATCTTATGGAAGCAAAGCTCCTGTTTATAAGGGTGTATGTAAAAGAACATTTATTGCAAAACTGCCTAGAGTGACATTCAAGATACTTAGAATGACTTGAAAATCCATCAGTAGGGGGCTGGTTTATGAAAGCATGGCTTATCCACACATTGAGACGTTTTACAGCTTTTAAAAATAATAACTTGGGGGCTTCCCTGGTGGCACAGTGGTTGAAAGCCCGCCTGCCAATACAGGGGACACGGGTTCGTGCCCCGGTCCGGGAAGATCCCACATGCCGCGGAGTGGCTGGGCCCCTGAGCCATGGCCACTGAGCCTGCGCATCCGGAGCCTGTGCTCCACAATGGGGGAGGCCACAACAGTGAGAGGCCCGCATACCGCAAAAAAAGAAAAATAAAATAATAATAACTTGGATTTACATGTAATAACATAGAAAGGGGTCTATAATACACTGTGTAACAAAGAAACCAAGTTGCTGAGCCACGTCTATTATTCCACGTCTGTACAACACATATACAGAGTTTCAATGTACGATTTTACGGCTTTACCATGGTGTGAAAGTGGTCCGCATTCAGTAGGAACCATACTTTGAATGTTGAGTTTTGATCCTTTCCCGGGCTAGCGATAGGCAGGGAAACCCTCCCTCATGATGCTGGGCGGTGGCAGCGACCAGGTCTCCCCGTCAGCCCCGAGATCACAGTAAACAACCGACATACTTATAACCGTTCTGTACTCAGACAGCCGTTCTGTGTTTCACTTTCAGTTCAGTATACAATACATTACATGGTGTATTGGACACTTTATTATAAAATAGGCCTTGGGTGAGATGATTTTGCCCAACTGTAGGCTAGTGTAAGTGTTCTGAGCATGTTTAACGTAGGCCGAGCTAAGCTGTGATGTTTGGGAGGGTTAAGTGTATTAAGCACATTTTCGACTTATGGTATTTTCCATCTGGGAGGGTTTTATCAGGAGGTAACCCCGTTGTAAGTTAAGGAAGATCTATTGATATGTTTGCATGAGAAACAAATGGAGGATACACAGCAAAATGTTAGTATCACGGTAGAGGGGTAATATTTTACATTTTAAAAAATCTAGCAGAGATTTATATTAAAGAAGAAACCCTTTGGGAATGGAAGAAATAGATCAGGTGGTTAACTGGTCCAGAAAGGAAACAGGTGGAATCAAGCACAGCTTTCTTTGCCGCCTCCATTCTCTGTGCACTTTCAGGTAGGGCCACCCATGAAACTCCAGAGATCAGCCCTGCACTAGGGCAGGTCACAGTGTGTTATATGCCCCAAGAGGCATCAGTACTTAATGCTTTTGGGGGGCCAAGGCTGAGAAACTTCCCATCCATAAGAGTTTTGGAAGCACACAAGAACTTTGGTATCTTGATAAAGAAGCTGTCCCCAGCCTTACCTGAATGGAGGCTACTGGTCCAGGCCTTAAAGCCTCCAGGGTCTCCCTGTCCATATCAATAGATAGCTCTTGCAGGGCCTTCCTGACCATAAGCCATTTATTATAGCTCTATCTAACCTATAAGAACCAATCCATATGACCTCTGATAGTACCTGAATCCCTAACCAACTCCTCCTGGAAGATAGGTCATCAGGGTAGGGCTGTCTTTTCATCTTTTAGTCCAGAATGCCTGGCACAGTGCTTGGCTACTGTAGTAGCTGTGGTATAAGGGCTAATGGAAGAAAATGTGTGTTAAGTTCCTGCACCAGATAGACTGAGTCGATTTCTAGCTGGCTTTGGGGAGACTCAGGAGAGATTTTCCAGAAAAAGGGGAGCCTTTATGAGAGACTTGAAAAAGAGGAACGGAGTAGCGTGTACAACTTCCACCAAGAAGAAAAAGCTGATTTTTGTCGCGATAGCATTTTAGAAAGACTATTTTAGTATCTTTAAGGGCTCTGCCACTGTGTCCCTCTTCTGCTTTCTCCAGAGAAGTTTGGGTTCCATCGTAGGCCACTGACAAAACGTCTGGATGTCTTTGGAGTCCTTCTCACCCTGAGAGAAAGGCAGGTGAAACTAGCCTAGCTTTTCAGGGGCCTAAAACACCAAAGATTAAGCTCTGACTGCAGACCTACTAAGAAAATGCCTCCCAAATATAGTGAGAATAAACAGTCAAACCAAACAGTGTCATATCCAGCACAAAACCACAGTGAGTTGATTCAATCAGACATTATCCGAGCAAGGAAGACACAACATTCCGGTTTTAATGGCAAGAAAAAAAAAAAAAAGGGAAGAAACCCAAACTACTTTGCAGGCATTGGTGGCACTCTTACAAGTTGTTTTTCGGAGCACAGTTTAAGAGATAATTCAGCCTTGGGTTGGGGAGAATTAGGACGGCAGAGGCTCTTGTGCAGGAGAACTTCCCAGGTGTGGGGCCGTCTGGGGGCTCAGCCAGGTAGCCGGCTGCCGCAGCCTTGGCTTGTCTCCCATCTCCCAGAAGACACGAAGCGCACTGCTGGGTTCGCTGCTGGGAGGTGGTGATGGATAACGGCTGTGGCCTGATTCTTGAGGAGCCGTGGATTCACCGCAGCGTGTCTCGGCCATATGTGAGCCCTGGCCACGTGGGAGGTTCCCTGAGGGGGAAGACACACGCTCTTTCTTACACAGCCCCTTTTATTGAAGCAAGCACACGTGAACAGGCTAGAATCTGGGCTTTCCCAGGCAGTGTGGTCTGCAGGTCGGAGAAGCGGCATCCTGGCCCCCAGGCACTGGCTTTTGGGAGGCAGCAGAGGAACGGTTGGTTGGCTCCTGGAGTAGAGCTACTACACACAGTCTTCACCTTCCAGAGGCCTGGGAGGAGATGATTATGGGATGGAACTTCAGAGGCCTTGCTCAACCTTCCAGGGTTTGCAGCTCTGCTGCAACAGCTACACCAAATCATTAGTCCAACTGAAACCTTCTAGAACCACTCCCTTGTTCCTGGAACCTGGGTAACCTCCTGGATTCGCATGCTGACTCTACCACTGGGGCAGTTCTCTGTGTTTCTGTGTCATCTGTTATGATGTGGGGACAGTGACAGCATCTCTCTACCTCAAAGAGTTGTCGAAAGAACTCCATGAGGACACATCTGGGAAAGTCTCCAGCACATAAGGGCTCTATCAAGTTTAACTCAGAGCCTAGCACAGTGCCTAGCAAATGTTAGCACAACGTCTGTGGTCTGACCATAAGCCAGGCCTTGTTTTAAGCATTTTACATGCACTCTTCAATACATTTTGTGGCACTGAAGATCTAGCATAAGAAAAATGACATAAGCAAAATGTGTCTTCAGGACCTCTGTACCCAGTAGGACCTACTGTGCAGACCACTCATTTAACTCACATCCTGGAGAAGTCCCTGTACTCCTTGTCATACGTCCTTTTGCCTCCCAGCAGAGTCCTTTCCAAAGCTCTTCTACAAAAGTTCTCTCTATGTCAAAGCCTCCAGGGTAATTAAATTAAGATCTGTTCAATGGTCATTCCAGTATCTTTTGTTGCCTGTTGCTAAGCCCAGGGCCTATTCATGAGCTAGGTATATAAGTGATGCCCAGTAAGTTCTCTGTGGAATGACTAAATCTTGCAAAAGACTATGTGACATACCTATACAAAAGAGAAGGAGAAAGACCGAATTCTTGTGAACAGTGGGGATGGTGAGAAAATGCTACCGCAAAATGCCTGCTATGTACTAGGCACTTCTTATGCATCATGAATTTTCACAACTCCAGGAGATGGGTATCCAGGTAATCTTTTGCTGTGTAGCAAATTACCCCCAAACTTAGTCTCTTAAAAGTAACAGTTATTTTGCTTGTGAATTTGTAAAGAGGTGGGAGCGTAGAAGGGGCAACTCCTCTCTGCTCCGAGGTGGCTCTCCAGAGGACAGGAGTGTCCACTTTCAGGACCGCTCAGTCTTGTCCTCCAGCCACTCTGGAGCCACCCTGGCGGCCTGGCCTCCTCAGGCACGGCCCCAGGCTGGCTCGGGGTTGGATGGGTCGGACTAGAAAACTCTTTGCTCTGAGAATACAGCTCTCCATCTCAGCCTCTCCACTCCCCCTTGCAAGGGGAGCCGTGCTTGGGGAGAAGCCAAGCAAAAGATTTCAACAGAGAATGGAGGAAACACACCCACTGAGGTTCTCATAGCAACATAATCACGCACAGGCAGCAGCCTATTTCGGTGGGAGCTAGTCTGAGCCTCCCTCCCCGCCCCGGTTCGTCACAGAATGGATGCACTGCACAGGCTGCAGCAGTATGAGGTGGGGTAGGGTGGGGAGAGAGCGCTGGACTGGAAGCCAGGGGGCTGGGGAGCTGCTCTGAGATGCTCTGTCAGCTAGCTGATGGATCACAGACACGTGTCCTCTCTCTGATCTCGGGCTCCTTATCTGTAAAATGAGAGGATAGGACCGAAGAACTGGGAAGACCCTTTCTGGTTTCTGTTGACTGTACAAGTACTGAGCCTCTCTTGGTAGGAGATCAGATGTCTCAAGATCTTTTGTCTCTGAGAAGGATGCTTAGAGAAAATGGGGTTCAAGAGGGTAAAGGTCACTCCTTAGATTCAGCTCATTTGCCCCCCGCCACCTTCTGCGCGTTGGCAGGATGTGAAAGGGAAGGAGAATGACCAGGTGTTGCCAGACTCTGCTCGCTCACCCTGAACACGCATCCAGGTTTGTGGTCTGAGAGAGGAGAAGGTTAAGGAGGTTAAGGTCATTCTTTCATTTAAATGTACTCCTTCCTCAACACACACACTCTCTCTCACACACACACACACATACACACTCACCCATTAACTCAAGCCTCTTGCCCACTCTCCATCCCCTCCTCCACTTATTGCAATGTATCCTCTCTTTCCCGAGGACCAGGTGATGGAAATGTCTTTAGACCCTGGCCCATTTCTTCAATGGACTCGGGTTAGTTGAGGGCAATCAGGCTCACACCTCCTGGCTGTCAAAGGGGACGTTAAATAACAAATAGGGCATGCGTGCAGGACTGCTCTGCCTAGGTAAGCACAGGGGGGAAGTGAAGAGAGCCAGGACGCCCAAGGAGCCCCTTTTAGGTCCCTGCCCTTGACTTGTGAACTGAAAGCTTGAAAGTGCAGCTGTCTTCGAAGGAGTCAGCCCCAGAGGCCTGTTGTAATGGGGGACACAGAGCGCCCCCCCCAGCCCGTTTTAATCCCCACCCGCCTGACAGATGGCCAGTAAGACAGAGAAAAAGAAGCTCTCAAAGTGAAGACAGGAATGCATTGTATAAAAATTCACACCCTCTGCTGCCGCCCAAACTCCCTTAAAAAAGGATCAAGAGAATCCTAATGGGTACGTGACATTCTCCTCCTCTCCCATAAAAGGGACTTCAAAATCTGGTGATGCTGGGGGAGGGGTGAGGAGGGAGAAGAGAGATGTGTGGGCAGGGGGCTGCCAGGGGAGACCGGGGCAGGGGGAGCGCGGCGGAAGGCTCACCCATCTGACTTTCCCCCACCCTCTTTCCCAGGCCACCTCTGGCTGAACCTTGGTCCCACCCTCTCGGCCTGGGCGAGGCTTGGAGCCCCAGGTCCTTGGAGAGGGAGAGTGGGAGAAAAAAGGGGTCATGATGCTACACGTAGCCCTAGAGTTGAAAGAGTTAAGGACCCTCCCTCATCCAGGCATCCACCCCGTGGCTCCCCAAACCCCAAACGCGGAGGAAGGATGCATGAATTGGCAGCGGAGCGGGAGAGCTGGGGTGGGGGGGCGCTGGGATGGGAGCGAGGTGACCGTGGCCCAGCCTTGCCCAGGGCCCGTCCTCGGTGGGAAGACGCACACCGGGTCCGAGGACCTGCCGGAGCCCAGCCCCGGCGCCTGCCTTCTCTGAGCATCACGCGTGGCCCGGCTGCGTCCGCGCAGCCCTCGCTCCCCCCTCCCTGCCCCCCCCCAGCAAGTTGTCCACGGCGCCCGGGAGTGGAGGCGGCCCAGAGACCCCCGGAGCCCGGGCGAGGGGGCGGCCCGGGGCGCGGGGGCCCTCGGTCTGCGCCCAGCAGCAGCCTCCCGCCCGGCCCAACCTCCTCCCCGCCCCCACTCACCGGCTCAGCCCCCGGGAGGGACGCGCAGGAAGCGTGTTGCTTCGCCCGCTGATCGGCAGAAGTTGAGAGGAGTTGTCGACTGCCTCGGCCGGCCGGACTTTGCGAGCAGCCGGCGAGGAGCCGCCGCCGCCGCCTCCGCGGAGCCTTCGGGGCTCCCTCCCTCCTGCCTGGCCCGCAGCGCGGGTGGAGAGAGGCGGGGAGGGGGTCGCGGGCGCCACAGGAACTCGAAACTGTGTGAAGGAATCCGAAGCCGATGAGAAGGGAGGAAAATAAAACAAAGTGGAGACTGCAGGAAAGACTCCACCGCGGTTGATGGTACCGGCTGATGCTCCAGCAGAGGGACTGGGTTGGGCTTTTATTTTATTTTTTTTTTTCCTCCCATTTTCTCTTTCTCTCTCTCTTTTAAAGCTACACCAGCTCTCTCTTTCGGCACTATCTCTGTATCACCAAACCCTTGCTGGCTCTTATGGGCATGAAACACTCCTCCCGCTGCCTGCTCCTAAGGAGGAAAATGGCGGAGAACACGGCCGAGAACACCGAGGTAAGGAGGCGAGAGGCCGGGCTCGGAGACCCCGCAGCCCGCCGGGACCCCCGCGCCGCGCGCCGCCGCCGCCGCCGCCGCCGCCGCCGCCGCTCCGCACCTGGTGCCAAACTTTCCCAGCTCCATCCCGCTTGCTTCTGCCGGCCGTGTGCGCGTGTGTGCGTGTGTGTGTGTGTGTGCTGGGTGCGGGAAAGACAGTGCCTGTCTCAGGCCCCCTCCCTCTTGAAAATGCAAAGGAGTCGCTCTCACCCCAGCTCCCTCTCCTGCCCCCCGCTGCTCGCTTTCCACCCTCCCCCACCCCACGTCCCAAACCCTGGGCGGCCGAACTCCCCTGCCCTCCCCTCTGGGCTCCGTTAGGGCTCCAGGGTGCCGGTTTCAGCCGGATCGGGATGGGTGATCCGGGGGCCAGGTCTGCTCCCTGCGGCGCCTTGACCGTCTCCGGCCGGCCGCTCCCTCGGCGTTACCCTTCAAGCTCGAGCTCTCGGTCCCCGCAGCACCGCGGAGAGCTCCGGGCCGCGGGGATGGGGGTCGGGGAGGGGGGCCCCCGTGCGCCGTGCCGGGATGGCACTTGGGCACCACCAACAGACCCTCGCGCCCAGATCCGGGCCGGGGAGAGGTCTGCCCTCCAGCACCTACGAGCCGCCTCTGGGACGCTAACCCCGGGGAGGAAGCTCGGGCCACGGCCACCTTCAGGACCAGGGACAGCGCCCGCTCCTGCCGCAGCCGAGCCCACGCGGGCCGTGGGGCCTGCGCGCCGCGCTGCATCGGGAAATGGTTCCGCAGCCGCTCGTCCCGCAGCAGTTCCCAGGAGGTCGCTCTAGCTCCGCAAATTGCGCTCTCGTCCCCCGCCTCCGGCAGCCCAGCGGCTGCCCTTTCTGTACTCTGGAGTTGGCTCGGAGCCGCAAAGACTGGAGGCTGCGTTCCCTGGCCTCGCTCTGACCCTGCTGTCATTACAACTGGGTTAGCCCGTAGGCTCTGGGCACCTGTAGTCACGAAGGGGATCCGCGTGGGCAGCCCCCTTACCTTTGTGGAGGAACGGTGCGCCGAGGGGGGGGCGGAGTGGGGTATGTGTGTGAAGATCATCCCTTACTCGGTGGCAGGAAAAAGGCAGAGAGCAAATTCCCGGGCTCTATTAATAGCCGGGTGTCTGGTGGGGCTGCCGTGCACTTCACATATGGTTACCCATATGCAGCGTGGGGCGGGATGGAGGTGTGGCACGGGAATTGTCCCTCTGTCTTGCTGGGCTGCAGAAAGGGGCAGAGACCCTTCCCGATCTTCTCCCCTCGAGGTTTGAACTGCAGCTACCCCCTAACCCCACCGCGTAGGCAGCGAAGCTTTTAAAATCCCCGTTCTCTGAGAAACTAGAAGCAGCATGTATCTGGCAGCTGTCGATTTCGAAACAAACACGCTCTGGGGGAGAACGTGGGGTGTTCGGGAGCTAATGCCGTCACCTTGAGTTAGGGCAAAGCATGCGCGCCTGCGGTCCCCTCGCCACTTCCTCTTCGCCCCCCCACACCCGCCCCCAGGCAAGCAGACACTCAGAATGATGTGTAGTGCAAGGCAGAGAGCTAGCCTTACCAATCCCCTCGCCCTCCTCCCTCCCATCGCCCACCTGCAGAATGGGTTTCTAAAACTAGCTCAGAGTCCAGGCTGCACTTCTGTAATCTGTTGGACCAGCGGGCACGTAGCAGTCCCTGCAGCCGTGTGGCTGGAGCGCTAGAAGCAAGAAACAGCTTCTCTCTACCCATCCCCCTACCGCTCGGCTTCTAAAAAAAAAAAAAAAGTTTTCGCAGGTCTCTAGCCCCCCGGCCCTCCGGTTGTTGCGCCGGGTCTGGGTGCAGACCCCGGCCAGGTTCCGCACTGTGCACGGCGATGTGAGCTTCCCCACCTCGCCCCGGTTCAGGGAGTCCGGCGCAGGCAGAGCGACGCGCGCCAGGCTATTTTTACATGCTTCCCCCGCAGCTCCGCACTCCCCCTTCTCGGCGGTTGCACATGCCAGCTCTGCTCAAGGCATCAATGAAAACAGCAGTACAGGCGGCCGAGCTCCTGAGAGCACAAAAAGAAAAAAAAAAACAAAAAAAACCCACGTCGAACGCCTGGCACAAAGTGGGAGGGGCAGATCCAGCTGGGGCTCCGGGAAGCGGAGTGAGTCTGGGGTTCAGTTCTTCACAGCTTCCCCTGCGAAGGGGAAGAATTCAGACTTGGTCAAACGTGGCCAATGGAGGCATCCAGGCAGCGTGACAATCACTTGGTTTTCCTCCAGGAACTGGCTGTTTTTGGAATGAGCCAGGACTAGGGCAGTACTTCCAAAAGTGGGGTGTTGTGGGTCTGCCTGCATTTATGGTGAGAGAGAGGGAGGCAAGGATGCCTCTGTGGGGTGTGTGTGTGTGTGTATGTGTGTGTGTGTGTGTGTGTGTTGTGTCTATGGTGGTAGCGCTCCTTGTTTTTAATTCAACACATCTTTATCAAACACTGACTCTGTGCCAGGAATGATTAGGCTCTCGAGATCCAAAGATGAAGACACCAGGCCCCTGCCCTGAAGGAACTCACAGTCCGGTGGACAGTAGTGCCAGATGATCCAGATAGTTCAGTAGCACCTTTTCCTGCCTTTCCTTGGTGTGGTTTACAAGCACTTTATCTCATTTCAGCCTCACCATAATCCTGTGAGATAGGCAAAGATTAGTTTTCATTTCTTAGCCCCATTTTACAGGTGAGGATGCTGAGGCTGACAGGTCCGGCAAATTCTGAAAGTTACCTGGTCAGCAGGACAGACAGCCTTGGAGCACAGACTGTCCCTGCTTCTGATTCACTGCCCTTTGCCCTGCATTGCTACTTCTATTCTTTTATTATTATTATTATTATTATTTTGGCCGCACTGTGCAGCATGCGATATCTTAGTTCCCCGACCAGGGATCGAACCCCTGCCCCCTGCAGTGGACGCAATGATTCTTACCCACTGGACCGCCAGGGAGGTCCCTACGTGACTTCTAAAAAGATGCCATGTTTGGATGGGAGCAGGAGAGAGGGATAGGGAGAGAGGGTGTTTGGGAAGGGAGAGATGCGGTGTTGGGACAGGCAAGGGTGACAGGGAGAAGGTGGCCTCTCACAAGGTTTTTAGGGAGAGATATTCTCATCCTTAGGCAGGCAGGAGAGAGTGGGGAACAAAAAAACCTGCTTGTGAGCAGGGCCTCCCTTGGCCAGAGCCTCCCTTGGCCAGTGAAGTTTGGAGCTGGGGCGGGGGCAGGGTGGGCACGGTGAGCTCCGTTTCTGCTTTTTCTGGCTCTGTCCCTCAGATGCGCTTCTCCTCCTCAGCGGAGGGCATCATCCCCTGCTCCGCATGTGTCATTAGAAACCTTCTACTGTCTGGTCTCCTTCCCAGCCGGCTGTCCGTGCAGAGGCCACCACCCTCACTCTGCCCTCACTAAGGCAACAGCCTCTCTCCTGTTGTCCTCTTCTCTAATCCAGCCCTCAGTGGGCTTTCAGAAGTACAAATCTGCTCATGATCAGACATTGCTTTCAAAACTTACCATGTCGCCCTGTTGCCTTTAGGACACAGGATAGAGCCCATTTCCTTAGCCCTTCAGTACCTGCCCCATGCAGTTCTCTGCAAACACTGCCTTCACGCCTGAATGCCTTTGTGCTTCCTGGTTCCTCTACCTGGGCTGCTCTACCCACCCCCCTTCTCTCTGGAAACAAAAGATCTTCCTCAACCAGCAAGACCCAGTTCAAAGGTCTCTTCCTCTCAGCAGCCTTCCCAGATCGACCATTTATCCTCCACTCCACGGAGAGTGAGTTTTCCTTCTCCTTCTTCTGTGTTCCTAACACCTGTCTCTCACTTTTCCTATGACAGGATAATTGGCTTTTTTTTTAAAAAAAAAATCTTTATTGCAGTACAGTTGCTTTACAATGGTGTGTTAGTTTCTGCTTTATAACAAAGTGAATCAGCTATACGTATACATATATCCCCGTATCTCCTCCCTCTTGCGTCTCCCTCCCACCCTCCCTATCCCACCCCTCTAGGTGGTCACAAAGCACCGAGCTGATCTCCCATTGGCTTTTTACATGTCTGTTTCTTCAGTTGGATAATGAACTTTTTTGGGGAGGGGGGAGAGTGTCTACCCTGTTCGTAACACGGTGCCTGACACAGAGTAAATTTAAAATGCTCACAAATGTTGACTGATTCGTGAGATTATGAACAAGCTCGTGAGGCTTCTGGGTGTTAATCACTCATGGCTCTCTGAGAATTGGGCTTCGCATCTCCCACTCGTGTGCTTAGGTCATTGTGGGCCCTGAAAACTCAAAAAATGAGTGGAGTTTCTGGGAATCGAGGTGCTGCAAAGCTCGAAGCATGGGTGCACTTTGGTTGCCTGTGTACCTGTTTCATAGTCCATTGTTACTGCCTCTTCCCCTGGGGTGTTTGTCTGAAGAGCAGATAAATGGATTAATTACAAGGCCCAGTTACGAACCCTGGGGGACGATGGACCCTCAGAGCCTCTGCTTGCTTCACTGGTTCTCGGTGAAAGCCTGATGCATTACTTACGGTGCGACTCCCTGACTGGGGTTTTCGCACCTCAAAGGAGAAGCCCCCGGGGTGAGAAAATAGTTTTAGCACAGGAGTCATTTTGGAGACTGGTTTTGGAATGTGCTATTGACTTACTGGCCTGGGGAGAGAGAATAATTATGGGCTGGGAAAATTCCTACAATAGGACAGTGGGGTTAGGGTACCAATGGGTGCTGCCCTGTGAGTTATGGGGAGAAATGGGCTGAATTCCGACGTCGCTCATGGTTCCCTCTTCTCAGGGTTTTCGGCTCAAGCGTGTGGTCCTATAGCACAAAGGTGAGGGGAGGAGAAGAAAAAGGGCAAGAGGAGGCTGGACCCAGGCCCACTTCTCTGGGGTCTGCATCGTGTCTCTTTCCGACGAGCGTGGGGCTCTGGAACCAGACTGCCTGGCTTTACACTGAACTCAGTGGACGTGTTGTTATGATGAACAAGTCCCCGAACCCCTCTGGGCCTTGTACGGCTGTTGCGATGATTGAATGAATTAATTCGTGCAAAGGGTTTAGAGCATGGTGAGCTCCCGAGGCCTGCAGGATCGTCAACCTGTCAGCTTTTAGGAGTCGCGCCAGAAAAGCACCAGCTGGATGGACTCTCCTACGTCCTTATTTCTCCAGCTGAAATGATCGCCAAACCACAGTCCACATCCCTCAGCAAACACGGATTTCAGCCCTGAACTGAGCTCAGGAGAATTAGGAAGATGCCCACGTGTCTTTTGCGCCCCCCGCCCCCGAGAGGTGTGGCTCTGCAGAGAGTCCCCCGCTGGCTTTTGGCTGTCAAAGAGGGTGAAACCACACTCCCGTCTCTGACTCGGGAGTGGGTTTCGTTTCCTCCTCGGTGCTAACTGCGATGTGAAGTGATTACCACATTCCAGCGTGGAACGCGCAAAAATCCGTAAAAACAGCATTTACACCTTGGAGTCTACGGTGCCAGCAGGACAAAAATGAGCAACGTGGCGAGATGTGAGCTGCCAAGGTAGCTGGAGGTGGGGTCGTGTTGTGGGACAGGCAGGCGTGTTGTCCCATTGTCTCTCCTTGGCGAGAGGAGGGGAAGCGCGGGCGGGAAGGGGCCTCCCGAAGGTCGCTGTGTCCGCGCTTCCAGCCCTGAGCCCACTTCTTGCACCCACGACGCAGTTGGCCCCTTGGTTCCTTGTTACAAAACTTCACAGGAGGCAACTTCCCCAAACCCCTTGTGCATCTCAAGAGTCAGGAAGTCAGATCTTCCTTAGGTCTGAGCTCCATCTCTTCCGGTGCAATTGGAGTCACCTTGGTTTATGTTATTCTAAAAGGAGATTAAAAACCGTCTGGTTGCCTTTGCATTTGGGGCTGCAGGAGGGGTGTCTCACCCTCTTTACCAGCCTCTGTTTGGAGCGTTTCCAACCCCTTCCTCTGAAATTCTGGATGAGCCAGGAGAGGCGTGTTGGAGAAGACATGCCCCTCCGGTGGTACCCGGCCCGCTGGGTACATCACACCTCAAATGGCTTTTCTCCTTCACTTGTTATTAGAAGTCCCTCAGGCATCACAGTTTTCTCCAGATTTGTAATGGGTGACCCATAAGCGAAGATCTCTTTTTAAAGTGTAATTTTATAAGAGCAAACAGCTCGATGTATACATTTTCATAAAGTCATAGACTCTTAGAGCCGAATGGGAACTTCAGATCATTCAAATTAAGAGACAGGAAAACATTGCCAACATCAGAGCGCTCCGGTGTTGGCGTCGGGTCCATGTTTCCTCTTAGGTCAATGCGGTTTCTACCCCCTTTAGCACCGGCTTGACTGTTTTTACATTTGATGCTAATTTTCTGGTACATCCTGATATGTAATATCGAAAACCAGTGTTTCCCTGGGTAAGATCTAAGAATTGTGCATAGCGAGATCTCTGTCCTTTTCGTACGACACGTAAAATGCTTCGGCATATATCGTCTTGTTGAGTGGGTGCCGTCATGCATTACATACATACACACATATGTTACATCCTGTACACCGTACATAACGCGTCAAGTTACATATTATTCCCATCGTACAGATGAAGAAACCAAAGCACGGAAAGTTAGTGTTACTTGCCCGAGATCCCACAGCTAGTAAATGATGGAACTCAAACTCTGGTTTTCTAGCCACTGAGACCTCTGCTTTTTCCAGTCCACCGGGCTGTGAAGACAGCAGAAGGAACAGAGTAGACACTTAAAATACAAAGAGAAAGAATGGAGAGATTAACAGGAGAAACAAAGAATGGTGGGTTGGGAAGAAACCGAGGAAAAGATACCAGCCCCGGCTTTCTCCTCCTGCTTTCAGTTCTCACTGCTATGCCCCGTGGGTGGCGGGGACCCAGTATAACTTGTGGCCAGGACAGTCCTCGTTCCTCCCGGATGTCCCTGGGTCCGGGAGTCCCAGCTGGTGGGCCAGGCAAAACTCTTGACTAACAAAGTATACCTTTCTGGAAGCTGGACTGAGGCCACCATGTTAAACCTGAACTCTCATCCAGCTTCTTGCATGGGATGAAATGAATAGCAGAGACTTCAGGACAGGAACTTGTTTTCTAAATTTATCTTTGTAGTTTTATTTCATTGTCTAGGGCTCGTGCAACATAGTGCCACAAACTGGGGGCTTAAATAACTGAAATTTATTCTCTCACAGTTCTGAAGGCCAGACGTCTGAATCCAGGCGTCAGCAGGGTGGGCTCCTGCTGGAGGTTCTTAGGGGGAAATCTGTTCCCTGACTATTTCTCCGCTTCTGGTGTTTGTCAGCTATGCTCTGGCTGGTAGACACAGCACTGCCTCTCTGCCTCCGTCTTCACGTGGCCTTTTCTCCTACGTGTGTCTGTATCTCTTCTTCTTCTAAGGACACTAGTCGTATGGAATCAGTGCCCACCCTGTCCAGTATGGCCTCATCTTAATCCGATTACATCAGCGAGGTTCTTGTTTACAAATGAGTTCAAATTCACAGGTAACAGGGGTTAGGGCTTCAGTACATCTTTCGGGGGGACTTGATTCAACTCATAACGTCATCTAACATGGTGCCCACACGTAGTAGGTCTGAGTAGAGAGTGGCTGGCAGATGGCAACGAGTCTGTAGAGAGGGCTGGAGTAGTTGCAGAGTCAGTGAAGGTCGTCTCTCTCCTTTAAGTCTGTCTCCCGCTGCGTGCCCACTGTCCAACTTGCCCACTGTTGCCGCAGAACCTTGGTCAGGCCCCCTTTTCCTTGAGTTGCAGCAAAAGTATAACAAGAGCTGCCATTTTCACGTCCCTATTTTGTGTTGGGCGTGTGTTCAGTGCTTCGTCTGCGTTGCCTTGCTTAATTTACGCAACATTACAAGCAACTCTTCTTATTCGCATTTTGTAGTTGAAGAAATGGAAACTCACAGTGGTCGGTTGTCTTGACGAAGATTATAGGACCAGTAAGTAGTCCTATCCTACAGTCCTGCTGCTGACTGGGGCCTCTTCCCCCTCTTTTATTCACATCCCCAGCGGGAAGTGTGTCCTCACTTTTGCCCACACCAGGTCCCACCCACTGAGAGCCTTTTGGGGACTGGAAGGAACTGGTAGACGTCCGTCCGTGTGTGGGAGAGGGTGGAGGCTGGCTGGAGCCTCTGCCAGCCTGTACCCGGCTCCACGTGTTCAATCCCCTCGTCCTCCCGGGCGATTTGCTTTCTGTCGTTGCCAGAGAATTATCGTAGTGGTAGCATCGTGAGCCCGTTCCTAGCGTCCGTGAAGGGCTCTTCTGGAGGACAGGAGCGGTAAGGACTTTCTCGGCACCTTCCAAACAGTTCAGCCACGTGGGTTGCTGGCTCTGGGCCTGAGACAGTTTTGTGCAGAGGTTCGGGGCGCAGGACCTGGGGCTCGTGCCTGGGTGCAGACCTCAGCCGGGCTGGGTCCTGGCGTGCACGCGTTACACCATCATCTGTGCCCGGTTTCATCATCTGTGTCGTGGTGGTAGCACCTTATCCCGCGGAGCTATGATGAGGGTTAATTGAGTGACTTCGTGTGACGCTCACGTAGGTACACGGCAGGTACTCAAGATGAGCTACGATTTATCATCCGGGCTTATCCGGTGGTGTCTCAAAGGGGCGGGGGGCGCACAGGTGAATAAAGGGCCTCCACTGGTGACGTGATGGACTCACTGATCCAAGCGTTCTCAGGAGGGACAGGGTTCTCCATGCCTCGCGGGCTGGCCCGCCCCACTCCACACGCACACTCAGTGTTGGGGTCCAGGGCTCCGGTGTTCGCAATGTCCACAGCAGGAAAACAAAACCTCACGGAGCCCCTAGGGATGGAGAGAAGTGGGGGGGTGTAGATGGGCACCCACTTCAGACCTCTTGGCCTTCTCCGGGTGCCCCCAAGCCCTGCTGCTGGGACAAGAGCCACTCCTACTGCTCGATAACTGGATTGATGTTCCCCACATTCCCACGGTGGGAGAACAAGGCCTGGCGGGAGGGGAGGAGGACAGAGGCGTCGCCCAGGCAGGCGCTGCAAATCGGGTGTTAATTACCGACTTAAACACCCTGTCCTCTTGGCCATGAATCCAGTAAAGGACATTCACAGGGGGTGAGGCCCAACCAGAGGGTGGTACAGCTGAGACCAAACCACTACAAAGGGAACTGCGATGAGCAAATCCCTCCTTCAGGTCCCCACCTGTAGCTCTATGGTGAAGCATCGTCTCTTGTTAGCTGAAGGGAAGGAAAGGGGTGGCCTTTAACAGCTGGGGCTGCCAGAAAATGAGAGGCTGCAATTCCCCCAGGCGCATTACATCCAAGGGCTTCATCTCGCCCTGACAGGCAGTTATGACAGCACTTCTCTAAGGAGACGCAATCAGAGAATCCCACAAAAATGATTGCAGCCCATCACGAGGGTAAATGGGATCCTAATTAAGGGATGTTCGCTATTAACGCGCATCAGTGCAATTCTTGCCTTCAGGCACCTAGCAGGGAAGTGATGAATATTTATTGAATGAATAAAGGAAATAAACTCGCACATCACACGTACACCAGCCAACTTCCTTTTGTTACAGAGTCTGTCTACTCCCAGCTCTCCAGAGTGAAAGCTGCGGTTCCCAGGGTACCATCGGAGAGGGTTTTGGAGGCAGACGTGAGTTTGAGTCTCATCCTCATGCCTCTGGGATTAACACCCATTTTTATAATCCATGAAGGTTAAATACAATCACAGGAGAAGACAGAAAAAAGAAACTCGACGCATGTTCTCACCTTTTTCCTCCTGTTGTAACTTTGCGTTTATTTGCTTAGCTTTTGTTTTGCTTTTGGGGGAAACTTCGCAGAGCAAAGTTGGAAGAGTCCTTGCGGATTTCAGCGTGGGTGGATGTAAACGACCTCGTCCAGGCTGCGGGGCGGCGGGTGTGTTTACGCGTGGAGGTGTGGACACGCACGTGAGTCTGCGGGGCCGTCAGGCAGAAGCACGTGCTCGTGCGCTTATGTACTTGTTACGCGTGGTTTGCAGTTCAGAGCAGGTAACGCACCATGAGGTGCACATTTAACCACTAGCCTGGAGCTCTGGGGTTGACCCAGGGACTGATGACTCACCGTGGTGGGGTGGTTGTATGGGGGGCACATGGGGGCGGGGGGGCGGGGAGTGAGGCCCTGGGTGGGAATCTTGTAGAGCGGATCTGAGGGTCAGGGTCAGGAAGGTTAGCAGCCCTGGCTTTGCAGCTGATGTACGACCTCAGGTGCTGTTTTCCTCAGGTGGGGGCTGGGTGGCCACCCTCTCTGGCGCGACACGCTCTCCCCAGGCCATCTCACGCTTCCTCCCTGATGTGCTGAGGATTCCCAGCCGAAGCCCAAATCCGGCCCTCGAGCTTGGGCTGTATGTCTGGCTGCCCGCAGGACGCCTCCGCTCAGGTGCCACACAGGGACCTCAGACTCCTCAGGGCCCCTCCTGGTGTCAGCGCTTCCCACCCCTCTGCCCCCTCCTGCTGGCCGTCATCTTGCTGAGTGTGGAGTTGCCCAAGGCACAGCCCCATCTCCTCTGTGCCGTCTCCATGGCTACGTCCTGGTGATTCTGCTCCTCATTGGCTTGTCCTCTGCCCTGAGTTTGTCCTCCTCTTTGGGGTCCCACTTTGGCCGTCCTGGGCACGCCCCCCATCTCTTGCCTGGATCTCTGCATCACCTCCTGGATGCCCCCCCCACAGCCGCGCCTGGCTCTGGTCTGTCCTCACAGCAGCACGAACATGCCTTCTGAAGTGGCGACCTGACTGTGCTTCTCCCATCCTCAGACGCGTTCAGTGGCTTTTCCGTTATCATGGGAGAAGGACCCACCTCCTTGCCGTGGCTTAGCTGGCTCCGCAAGCTCATGCCCCTGAATGCTGTTCTCTGAAGTCCTTCCCTTCTGCTCCAGCTACACTCACCTCCTTCCCTCCCCTCATCACCTCCTACTCTTCCTTCAGGTCTCAGCTTAGATGTCACCTCTTCCAGGAAGCCTTCCCTGGCTCCATCCCCTCATCTAAGTCAGGCTTAGCTCTCCCACCATGTGATCCTACAGTACCTGTGCATCCTCTGTCGCCGTGCGTATCGCTTTGTACTCGCTGGCTGACTTCCTCGTCTGCAAGTCCACTGTAAACTCTGTGAGGGAAGGGGCTCCATCCGTGCTGCTCACCATCGGATCCCAGCACCTAGCACAGCGCCTGCTACCTGTTAGAGGTTGCAGACCTTTTGTCCTACGAGTGGTCATTGTGACGTATACCTTTCCTGCACTGAAAATGTTCTGTGGACGCTGGCGTTTAAATCATTATCTACGGCTCCCTTCCTTCTACGCTGGTTGGGACTGTCAGTCACCCAGCGTCCCCTAAAAAGGAAGTCTCTGAGGTCATAGCCATCATCTGCCAACCCAAAGCAAGGCTGCAGGTAAGCTGCCCCGGACAGATGTTCACCGCTGTGTGGCAAGGGCAGGGCTGCAGAGAGAATGGTGACACGCAGTGCAAGCTGGGTAAGAGGAGATTTTTCAGACAAACAAGGGCATACGTTTCGTACCCTCCTGAACAGGCAAGCCTTAAGTCTCAGAAGGGGTGGAAGGGGGCGGTCAGGGCTCTGCCTGGGCCGTGGGGGGAATTCCCTGCACTTCTGCAGTGGGAAGAGGGGGCAGAGAGACCGTGGAGGTAGCCCTGCGCAACCTCCCTCGAAGCAGGGCAGTCTCGGGGTTTGTATCAATGTATTTTCTTCCCACTAGGCCTGATGCTTCATCATCGGCTGATGTGAGCAGGGGCCATGGTGGGGTGGGGGAGGCAGATATGTCCGGACAAGGGGTCTGAACAGCCCTGAGGCTCTGGCTCCTAGCTGCAGGCTCTCGGGGGCCCCAGCCTCCTGCTCCGGGGCCGGCGCTCTGCGGGAGGATGCGACTGTCTTAGGCCGCGCTGTCAGTCACTCTTCTATTTATAAAGTTAAAAATAAGGTGCTCCATATTCCGGGAGGGAGAGAAAAGCAAACCAGCGGCTTGGGCTGCCGGTGCAGCAGGGCCCTGGGCTTCTGTCCACACGGCCAGCTCTGGTGGCTCTTCCTGGAGGCGTCACGGAAGCCGGGCCAAGCCTGTGCCCACCTCCCTCTCTTCTTCCAGCTCCGCTGCAGCATCAAGAGACCAGCGCTCTCAGCCCCGCCCCCGCCCCGGAGGGCACTGCACACGCCCCAGTCAAGGCAGCCGGGGTCCATCCCGAGCACCAAGGGGGCTCGGCCTCGGCCTCCCTGGGTTATTCACTCTGGTTCCTCGTGCCCTCGGCGGATACCAGGTAGCCTGGGGAGAGCCGAGAAGCTTGAGGCAGAACCTGCGGCCCCGACTCTGTTGCCATCCGCCCTCTGGCTCTCAGCCACCCGTGTGAGAAACGCCCGAGTTGGTCCTTGTCTGTCCCACCTGATAGGGCGGCCCTGAACCAGATGGAGGCCAGGGCGTGACGACCTTTGGAAAGCGGGGGGGCTTTGTGCCAGCCTTAAGCTTTGCTGTGACCCCCCTGCTGCTTCAGGTGCCTTCCAGGCCAACTTTGTGCCTGTTTCCCCTGATCGAGCTGCCAGCGGGGATGGAGACAGCTCGTCACCATCCTCCACATGGCCTCCCCCTCCAGACTTGCCCACGTGTGCTAAACTTGTGCTGCTGAGCACGCGAGATGCGTTCCCCTCGAGGTGGCAAATGGTGTAGAAAGTGGACGTTTGGGGAAAAGCAAAGAGGTGTCGTCCGTCTGGGTTTGGCGGGGAGCTGACCTCTCCTAGGGTCCTGACTTGAACAGGGCGGAAGGGGAGGAGGCTGGCAGGCAGGTGTTTGTCCCGGAGAACGAACCTCCCTCCGGAAACCTCTGCCTGCGCTTCTGCTCTCCGCCTGCGGGCTCGGGCTGTACCTTCCCCGGGCTGCGCGCTCTGCGCTGCTGGGAGCGATGACTCTTTCCTTTTCAGGCAGGAGAGACGCGCAGGGCTCGCGGTTCAGCTGGTGGGGCAGGCAGCCTCAGCTTCTTGGCCCCGGGCTCTGGGGACCCGCATCTTGGAGAGGCTCCCGTCTTGGGCAGTGGTTCCTTTAACCCCCGCGTGACCAGACACTTGGTGTGCCATGGGTCTCGCCTGTTCCGAACGCGTACGGGGTAGAGGGAACGAAAGGGAAGGTTTGAGTTTCAAATCTGTCAGCGCCATACTTCCTTGTCTTCCGCAGTGTGCGCTGCTGGACCATTATTTCTAAAGTACTGGGACCTGGCATGTCTCCCAGGATCCAGGCCGAGCCAGGATGTTGTATTCCTTTGGTACCACGGCTGGTGCCGGCAGCCGAGCGCTATGCCAGGGGCCCAGAGGAGGGGTGATGCGACGGCCATCCCTGCAGTCACCGTCCTCTGACATCTTCTCGCCCCAGGCCTTGGAGGCCCCCTTGTTACCGACTGCAACGGTCTCTAATCTCACCTAGTCGATCGATCGACGGCATCCGACGCTGTTTGTGTTTCGTTTTTCCCGATTCCCTCTCCTCTTCGGGGTCCTGCGTCCTCCCTCCTCCCATCTCTCCCGCACCTGTGGCTATTCTCTCTCCCGCCCTCCCGTGGATCCTTCTTCCTTCCCGCTGGTAGTGACGCTGACCCCGGCTTCCCGTCCCTGGATGACCTCATCCTCCTGCACGTCTTGTGACGTCCAGACCTGCACTCCTGGCTGGGTCTCCTCCTCAGTGTGCGGCAAGCACTTCAAGTCCACCACGACCCAAACCGAGCTCCCTACCTTTCCTCCGAGCTTGTGCATCTGTTCCTGCCCCGGGTTCCTGCCTCCTTGAAGGGCACTGGTCAGCAGTCATACCAGGGGCCTCCCCAGAGAATTTGCAAGAGAATCCTGCCAAATCTACCTTCTTCCCATCCTTTGCTTGCATCTCCTTCTCCTTATCCCGCTGCCTCCAGTCAGACCCTCATCATCCTTTGTCTGGATCACTGCAGCCGCCGCCCCGCTTCTGTCCCTGCCCTTTGCCAGGTCGTCCTCTTCACGACAGCGCGATGCCTGCACTCCAGGTGGCCTCAGTGGATGCTGGTGGAGCGAGTGCATGAGTTATGGGTAGAGACGCTTTGCTCAGAGGAGCAAAGGCGGGTGTTTGTTCTGTAGCTGCTGGGCGTTGTGAGTTAACATCAGGGTCACCGTTCTCCTTCTCTTCTGGCCCTGGTGGAGATGCTTGGGTGTTAAAGAACTTTAGGTTTGAGCTCATGGGGTTCAGGAGACCTGGGTGATAGTCCAGACTCTGCCGCTTGCTTACTAGGGGGCGTGTCTTTTCTGAGCTGGCTTTGACCCTGAGAGCACAGCAGAAAACAAAATCAGGGAGTTTGAGGTTTACCAAGGAGCCTTATCCTTTAGGAGGAAGAAGGACAAAGGTTATGACAGGGAGTGAACCTGGGCAGGTGGCTGAACCCGTAAGGAGAGGTGCTCTGGTCGTTCCTTATGGGAAACGTCGTTCAATCCGCCCGGCATCACCCCACCCTCCCAGAAAGTGCTAATGGGAGGCTTCCAGGCTGTCCTTCTTCCCCTTGCCGTCGTGACAAAATGGGCTGGGTCTTGGGGGTTCCAGAAGCCTCTCTGCAGAGCTCTGATTCCTAACCCGAATAGGGGAAGTGCCTGTTGAGCAGATAACTCTTATTTAAGTTTCCGTATGTTTCGGGGTGAGTGGGGATTTCGTATTCAGGTTGAGGGGCTGGCTGAGCGACCCCCCAGGGAGCCCCTTGGACCCTTCGGGCTGGTTGATCACATCTTACCTGAAGCCAGGGGACAGGACCAGTGAGTCACTGAGACACACCTTCAGGTTTCCAGCGCTAACTCTGCTCTTCCCGTCGCAGTGTTCAGTGCATGAATCGTGCCCGTGACAGGGTGCATACCATCTTCTCTCTTCAAGCTAATCTCCCTGTCACAGTGTCTACACCTCACCGTGCCTGGACCTTTTTGGAAAGCCGGCCACTCGCCTCTTACACGTCACTTTCCCGTCAGTATCAGGGAAGTGTGTGGTACCCAGAGAACAACACAGGTCACCAGTGGGAAATGTTTAACAGCGATGGTTTTAATTCAGTCCGTTGCCTCGGCAGAACCATTCCCTACAGGGTATCCTTTTGCAGTACTTTATCCCGTCCAATTTTAGACAATGAATAATCACAGTCATATCTGTGACTGTGGCTAGATACGGCTCTAGTGATTTCATCCAAGGAGCCCAGTGTGACTTAACACACCTGGGAATCCTTTTCTAGGCCCCAAGTCCTGAAGGCTAAGGAGGAACTGGGCAGAGAAACAGGCAGGAGTGATAGTGAATGTCCTTTGGAGAGGGAGGCTCCGAGGAGAGGTCCGCTGTCAGGGCCGGAGAGTTGATTTCAGGGCCAAAGCCGGGCTCTGAGCCCTGACTGTCCCATGTCAGGTTGCTGTGTCTGTTTTCCAGTCTCGGCTAAATCCATCCTCTCTCTTCTGCTTCCTGCAACGTGGTCTCTTGTTCCCCACAGGAAGCCAAGGAGCTCAGTCTCCTTCGAGGTAGGTGCCTGGATGGCTCAGTGCCAGAGCCCTGGCCGGGGCTGGAACCAGGACCGTCCCGCTCACCTCGCTGGGAGTGCCAGGGACCAGATCTGTGTTGGGGTGTGGCTGGTATTTCTAGCCGCAGGATGTGGTTTGGAGAGGAGCTGCTCACCCAGAGCCTTGGAGCCTTTCCGAGTCCCCCAGCTCTTGGCTGGATGAGGGGGTCGCCCTGCCCCAGGGGGAGGGGTATGCATGAAACGATGTGCGAGCGTGCTGCTGTCTTACATCTGCTCCTCTAACGTGCTCTCCATCCTTCTCCACCCTGCTCTCTGCCCCAGAAAGCTGAACTGCATGGACAGGCTCCCCCCCACCCCAGCTCCCCCAGGCTGCTGGCTGGCAGGGTCCCATGGTGGGGTGTTGTGAGCTGGGATGCCACCAACGGAGCAACAGCAGATCAGAGAAGGGAGGGGAGTGAGCTCAGAACAGTTATTCCTCCAGCTCCTTCCCTGTAGGCTTCCCCTAAACCGAGGCTTCCACGCAGCCTCTCACACAGCCCTCACCACCTCTGGGCTCCAGTAACTTCTCTCTTCCTGAGCCCTGACACGTAGAGGTCACTGTGGGGTCATCTTACCAGCACCGGGGGCTTCCGCTAAGCTGCTCTTACGAACAGAAATACTTGATGGTGTTCACCCAGCACTTACTCTGCCCCACGCATCTTCCCAAGCTCTTTCCGTGGATAATCTAATTTCATTCTTAAATAACCCTGAGAGCAGATACTAATAATGTCCCTGGCTTGTGAGAGAGGGAACTGCGACTCAGAAAGATGCAGTGAATGTCCCAGGGTCACAGAGCAAGGAAGTGGCGGACGCTGGTTCCAAACACAAGCAGCCACGTCCCAGGACCCAAGTTCCTGCTGGTTACTGGTGGGATCCCTGGACCAGCCACGCCCACATCATCTGGGAACTTGGGAGAAATGCAGATTCTCAGCCCCGCCCCAGACTGACTGGATCCGAGGCTGGGGGTGGGGCCCGCAGTCCCCTCTCCAGGAGTGGGATGTCCACCGGGGTCTGAGGACCACTGCTCTCACTGACCCCAGCTACCCCAGCCGCCGTCCCTTTCCCCCAGCCTTGCGTGGCTGGACTGCCATGGCTGGTTCCTCCTCCGGCCTGCTCTGGGGAGCAGGCTCCGTCCGCACCGGCCACTGCCCCGGGCTCCGGTGCTTTCTGTTTTCTGTGTTTGGTGACTGTGACCAGCCCAGGCTCTCCTCCCAGCTGGCTTCTCAGGGCTGTGCACCTATTTTTCTGGGCTCATCTTCCACAGATCTTCTCCTTTCTCTGGGCTTCAGGCCCCCAGGTGTGAGCACAACGCTGATAAGTAACAGCAGGACGTGGGCCAAACCTCCCTGCACAGATGTTTCATTTGGCCTCCTGGTTCCTGCTCCCCACAGGGGCGTCCGCAGCCACCCCCTCCCTCCGCTTGTCCACGCGGCCCACGTGGTCTCCGCATACATGCCTGCTTGGTCCACAGTCTCGAATACGGTGCCGCCACTTTCCGCGGATTGGAATCCAAGGCCAGAGAGGGTAAAGGTTGGTCAGGGATGCCCAGCGAGGCAGGGGCAAAGCCGGGTCTGGAGAAAGAGCTCCCAGGTCTCAACGTGGCCTTCGCTCATCGCGTGGTCCTTGCTCTGGGGCTGAGGGTCGCTGAACCTTCACCGGCTGCCCAGCCAGACACTTGCCTCTCCAAGATCTTTTACGAACCTACATAAAGGCGGGCCCTCGCCAGTTTGTTGGAGATGGGGTCCAGGGTGGAGTGATTCACGAGAGGGACAGATGTTTGTGTTCAATGGGGAAAATGACCAGGTGTTTAAGAGGGCCCAGAGCGCCGCACGGTGGGACCTAAGTGGGATGACTTTGCCGGGAAAGTGTTTTTGTGGAGGCAGGGCTGGCACTATTGGTTTCCTGCCCGTCAGAGTCTCGGCCTCGAGGCAGCACTGCCTCTCCTGAGTCTGACTCCACCTTCCACCAGTTTCAGACTCTATGACCTTGAACCAGTGACTTGTTGTCTCTGAGCCACAGGTATGCCCTGGGAAAATGGCCTCTTGGGCTTGTCTTCATCCTCTTTCCCATCATTATAACAATATACTTTCTTCCTCCTCTCAGGAGGGAGGGGACCTTGAGAGTGAATTTGCACTAAAGTGCTCATTTGACAAGTAAACATTTAATGTGTTGTGTTCACCACCACTCCCAGCCAGGTCTCTTGATTCAGGAATTTTGAAGGGGATAGAAAAGATAAAATGGGAAATGCTGCATCCCGATTTCATAGGCTTTAAATCCAGGGATTGCTTATTTTAATGGTTTTCAGGCCACCAGAATAATCAGGTTTTGTCTGTTTTTCCTTCTGCTTCTATCAATTTTTTTCTCCATTTTTTTCGTTGTGGTCAAATGCGCATAATATAAAACGTACTGTCCTAATCATTTCTAAGCGTGCAGCTCAATGGTATGAAGTACATTCGTATTGCTGTGCAACCATCACCACCATCCGTCTCCAGAGCTCTTTTCGTCTTGCAAATCTGAACTTCTGTGCCCATTCAACAATAACTCCCGTTCTCCCCTCCACGCTCTGGCCACCACCATTCTACTTGTCTCTATGGATATGACTAATCTAAGTGCCTCACGTAGGGGGAGGCATATGGTATTTGTCTTTTTGTGTCTGGCTCATTTCACTTAGCATCATGTCCTCAAAGTTCATCCATGTTGTAGCATGTGTCAGAATTTCCCTCCTTTTTCAGGCTGAATAATAGTCCATTGTATGTATAGACCACATTTTGCTTGTCCGTTCTTCCACTGATAGACACTTGGGTTGCTTCCACAGTTTAGCTATTATGAATAATGCTTCTATGAACATGGGTGCACAAATATCTCTTCAAGACCCTGCTTCCACTTACTTCGGGCATATACCAAGAAGTGGAATTACTGGATCATACGGTAACTCTAGTTTTAACTTTTTGAAGACGTACCAAACTTTTCCATGGTGAATATGCACCATTTTTCATTCTCATTGCAAAAGGTTTCCAGTTTCTCCACATCCTTGCCAACACTTATTTTCCCGTTTTTTTGTTTTCTTTAATTATTAGCCATCCCAATGGGTGTGAGGTGGTGTCTCCTTGTGGTTTCAATTTGCATTTCCCTAATGATTCGTTCTGTCAGTTTTTGCTTCATATATTTTGCATCTCTTTTATTAGATGAATAAACATTTGAAATTGCTGTGTCTACTTGATGAAGTGACCACTTTATCATTGTGAAGAGATCCTCGTTTTCTTGATATTATTTGCTGTGAGATCTACTTTCTCTGATACTCTTATAGCTACTCCAGCTTTCCCTTTATTCAAGTTAACATGGTATATTGTTTTTCATCCTTCTTTAAAAACTGTTTTTGTGTTAAAAGTAAGTTTCAAACAGGGAGGCATGTGGTTGTTTAGAAAATCTAATATGATAGCCTGTGTTTTTTAATTGAGGTGTTCAGACCATTTATAGTTAATGTAATTATAAATATTATATTGATCCTGTAGGGTTTAAACCTACCATCTTGCTATTTGTTTCTATGTTACTTATCTGTTCTTTGTTACACTTGCACTCTTTTTAAGCCTTTTTTGGGGGACGATACTTGAGTATTTCTTAAGATTCCATTTAATCTTCTTTGCTGGCTTATGATGTATAATTTTTGTGCTTTTATAAAGTGGATGCCTAGAGTTTGTAGTAAGTATAATGAACTTATCATAGTCTCTCTTCAAGTAATATTACAGCACCTCACATGTACTATAAGAATCATACAACAGTGTACTTCCATTCCTTCCCTTCTGGCCTTTGTGCTATTGCCATCATACATTTTATTCCTACCTATGTTATAAATCCTAGAAACATTGTTATTACTTTTTAATTTAAGCAGTCAATAATCATTTAAAGAGATTTAAATAATAAGGAAAAGGTCTTTTATGGTTATCCATAAAAGTTACTTTTCCAGAGCACTTCATTCTTGGTGTGGATCCAGATTTCCATCTGGTATCATTTTCCTTCTGCCCAAAGGATGCCCTTTAACATTTCTTATAATGTGGACCTGTGGAAAATGAAATCTTTCACCTCTGTATGTCTATAAAAATCTGTACTTTGGCTTTATTTTTGAAAGATATTTTCACTGGGTATAAAATTCCAAGTTGAGCGGTTTTTTTTCCTTTCTGTATTTTAAAGGTGGTGCTGTCCTGTCTTCCTGTGTTGTTTCTTATAAGAAGTTGGCTCTCATTCGTATATTAGTTCCTTTGTATGTAACGTATCTTTATCCTCCGTCCCTGGATGCTTTTAAGATTTTCTGTTTATCAGTGGTTTAAGCAATTTAATTGTGATATAGTTTGGTGTGTTTTTCTCCCTCTGATTTCTTTTCCTCAGGGTTTGCTGAGCTCTTTGGATCTATAAGTTTGTGGTTTTTGTCAATTTGGAAAATTTCAGCCACCATTTCAATATTTCATTAAGTATTTTTCTGTTTCCCCTTCCTTTGGGTACCACAGTCACATGTGTACTAAGTCACCTGAAGTTCTTTCGCACCTCACTGATGCTCTTTTTAGCTTTTTGTTTTCAATCTTTTTCTCTCTGTGTTTTACTTTGGGTAGTTTTTATTGCCTATGTCAATCTTTTCTTCTGTGACATGTAATCTGCTATTAATCTAATCTGGTGTATTTTTTTTAAATCACATATAGTTTTTATCTCTAGAAGTTCATTTTCTACCTTCTGTGTCGCCACATAACACACCTAATCTTTCCTCTAGTTTCTTGGACATGTGCAATACAGTTACAATAATAATTATAAAGACCTTGTCTACTGATTTCATCATCTTTGTCCTTTCTAGGTTGGTCTGGAGAGATGGATTTTTCTCCTCATTATAGGTAGCATTTTCCCACTTCTTTGGCAAGCCTGATAATTTTTGACTGAATGTTAGACATTGTGGAATCCACACCTTGTTGGGAGCTGGATACTTTTTGGATATTTTGTATTTCTAAGCTTAGTTCTGGGATGCAGTTAAATCACTTGGAGAGTTTAACCCTTTCAGGTCTTGCTTTTAAGCTTTGTTAGGTGGAATCAGAGCAGTCTTTAATCCAGGGCTAATTTTCCACAACTGAGGGGGGGAAAAGAGTCTTCTGAGTATTCACGAATTATGAGGTTTTTCCACTTTGGCTTGGGGAGACAAGAGCCCTTTACTGGCCCCGTGTGAGTACCGTAAAGTCGTCCCTTTATCTTCTTTGTCATTCTTTGCCTGGTCTCAGGTAGTTTCTTCACATGCATAGTTTGGTCAGTCTCAGCTGAAGACTTGAGGGGCACTCACTCCAGATCTCCAAAGCCCCCTCTGTAGAGTCTTCTACCCTCCAGCACTCTGCCTTTCAAACTCTAGCTGTCTTGCTTTCCTGATTCCCACCTCTGTCTCTTCCACCAAGGCAGATGCCTCTCTCTGCCTGGGTTTCCACTCCCTACAACCCAGCTCAGATATACCCGGCAGTAAGCTGAGGCGTCATAGGGTTTGCCTTGTTTGTGTGTCAGCTTTCACAGGCACAGTTCTTCATTGCCTGATGTTCAGCGTCTTGAAAACTGTTATTTCACATGTTTTGTTCAGCTTTTAAACTGACCGTCAGAATTGCCTGGGAGTGCTTTGAAAAATCCAGATTCTTGGGATCTGTCATTGGCTAATTTGAAGCCACCTTTGGAGTAGATCTGGTGGCTGACATTGTTCCCTTTCCAGCTGGAACATCAGTATTTTCCGTAAATACACTGGAATCTCTGATTAAAGGAGTTAGTCACTTCTGCTAAGAATCTGGGCGGAAAGAGATTTGTTTCGAGCAAACGGGTTTCCTAGAACTGGATGGAAAGTGTCTGCAGGAGTCCTGGGAAACCAGATGGGAATCTGGATTAAGCTGATGTGGCTTTGGTCTCGGCCTATAACTTGTGATTTTCTTTCTGATTTATGACTTTGTAGCTCGTTTATCTCCAGCCACTGGCTTATTGGACAGATGATGGGGCCAGAGACTCTGTGAAGGGCCAGTTCTTGGGTCCTGGACAGCCCCACTGTGGGGACTAAATCAGCCAGTCAGTTTCTCTGAAACTCAGCCCCATTCCCTGCAATTCTGGTCTTGCAACACTTCGCTGTGAAGAGACTGTTGGAAAAGCGTCTACAAATACGCTCGAATCTGTACTTGAAGCCACTTGTAGTCTACATGGATGGAAACATGGGGGTTAGTAAATGCATTCTGTATTTGCAAGATACTTCCTTTTCCTAGAAATCCTGGGAGATAAGACAGTTCTCGGTAAAGACACTTGGGGCACCACTGGCTCCTCCGAAGAGTGTTGAGTATTATTCAGACTCTCACGATTATTCTTCTCAGTTCTGTCTTCCTTGCTGCCACCTCCCTCCCCGCCCTCTCAAGGGGAAAGAAAGGTCTCTGGTTGCATGGTGGGAAGGGACCTTGCATAATATATTTATGAAGGGCAGCACTGACCCGGTAGAAGGATACTTTAATCATCACATCCTTACTGAGCCCCAGCTCTGTGCCAAGCATTAAGGGGGAAACAGTGACACATGAGATCTGGGTCCAGGTCTGAAGGAATTTACTTCTTGGCTGTGGAAGCAACACCTACAATTGTGAGAACATTTGCATGAGACTGTTTGCCGGTAAAAAAGGACAGAACGTAACCAGTAGCTTTGGACCCACAGATGCCACGGGAATACAGACTAGGAGCAGGAGAGACCAGGTGTCAGAGTCTGGAGAAAATGACTGAGTTTCCATGGTGGGCATGTTCTTGAAGATAGCAACTGCATAGTTCTCAGAAACCTCTGGGGAAGAGGGGTAGCTCAGAGCCCAGGGAGTAGACGGTGTGGAGGGCGAGGACAAGGCTCAGGCAGCCGGAGGAACAGAGCGCTAAAGGCAGCCAAGGCCACTGTGTCCAGGGCCAGAGAAGGGCTCGGGCAGCATCCCCAAGTAACACCGGGGCGGAGAGTCAGCTGGCCAGAGATGCAAGTCTTGTTCTCCTCTATCACACTTTAGAATTGCCTCTGAATACTTACACACACAGCATCTTTAGTCATCACAGAAGCCCGTGGAAGAGGCAGGACACATAATTATTGCCATTTGACAGAGGAAGAAACTGAAGGTCGGAAAGGTTAAATGGATTTTGCATCATAACCTGAATAGGGGGAGAACCAAGACCGGAACCCACAGGTGCCCCAAATGTGTGACCTCTGTCTGACACCCTCTGCCTCCACGGTGACCCCGGCCGAGCAGAGAGTCACCTGCCCAGCTCAGGTCCCACAGGGAAGATGTGACCCATATCTGGGACGAAGGCTTCGTCCAACTCCAGGCAGGATGAGGGTGGGGGAAGAGATTGGCTGTATCTCTCTGCACATCTGTCCATAAAGGAAGCAGAGAGGGTGCTTGGTGACGTCCTTGAAGTCAAAGGAGAGAGAGGCCCCTGTTGGCTTGGGGAGGGGAGAGGGAGGGAGGGGAGGGGATGCATGGCAAGTCTGCTTTGTAAGCCCATTAAGGAGGAAGAGCCAGGAGCCAGGCACCCAATTAACCTGACATCTCTTGCAGCCAAAATATCTGAGGATGTAAGAAGAGAATTCAGTATGTGGAGGCTTGGGGGGAAAGTGACTAATAGCTGGAAAACAGCCCCAGTTTATTTAAAGAGCAGGTCAGGCGCAACAACTCCAATAGATTCCTTCCCAGCAGTTCCAGATCTGGGAGACAGAGCAGGTACCGTGCGGCTGCAACGCCATCCTGATGTGAAGCAGGCATGGCCGTTGTGCCACAAACAGACTGCCAGGGGCTGCCGGGAAGCGCCGGGAAGCACCGGGACACCGTACGCGGCTGCCAAGGGCTGCCCTTGGAGTTGAGCCACGCCGTGACCCTGGCCGTGACAGCGGGATAGGGACCGGCCCAGGTCATCCAGCCTGCAGGTGGCGGAGCCCTCACCCAATCCCGGTCCTTTTGCTGTGAGAGCCAAGGTGCTTTCTATAACCCGTGGCTGCCTCTCCTTCAGGTGACCTTGGCCCGGCTCTGGCATTGTCTGGGAGCCTCAGTAGCACCGAGGCAGAGCCAGGCTGGCCTCTGAGGGCTGCGCCAGGGGTCGCAGAGGAATGGAGAAGGCAAGAAGCTGTCCCCAACTTTGCCTGGACCAGGGCTTCACAGGGAGCCCCGGGAGGGCTTGTTAAAGTGCAGGCTGGCAGCCCGCACCCTCGCAGGAATGGATTCTGCTGGTCTGGGGTGGGGCCTGATACCCACCCAAGGTGACTGACACAGATCGTAAGAGAGAAACACTGCCCTCAGTCAGAGGCCTCAGATGGCTTCCCTCAGAACAGTAATTTCTAGAGATGTTTATAGCTCTCTCAGGGAAAAAGAATGCCACAGCTATCACACTGGTAGCACTAGACACCCTCATTCCCTCCTGGAGATTCACGATTCATTTTAGCAAATTAAAGCCTTAAAAGGATTGCAATTAAGAAATCTCTTTATATTTTGTAGTATACACATATATCAAATCATGACATTGTATGCCTTCAACTTACGCAATGATATATGTCAATTTTATCTCAAGAAAGCTGGAAAAGAAAAGAAATCTCTTCAGCTTTTTTTTGGCCCAAACTCACTTGACCACAGAACCCGTTGTTCCAGGAGTGTCTGTTCTGTGGGAAACAGTGCGGAAAAACGCAATTCCAGACGAGCCATTCTCAGTCTCTGGGATGCAGCGGAATCACGTGTGTGGGCCTGTGTTGGAATAGATTGCTGGGCTCCACCCCAGAGAGTCTGATTTAGTGTTGCCAGCGAGGCCCGGGAACATGCATTTCTTACAAGCCCCCAGGTGATGCTGATGCTAGAGGTGTGGGGACCACCAGCGAGAGCCACGGCAGGAGGCCCCTCTGTGAGCCCTAGGGAAAGAGGGAGGGTGAGAACTGAGAAAGGTGCGTGGCAGGACCCGGGGGAAGAGGCTTCCAGGGAGCACAGCCTTGGAAGGGGCTTGAGTCTGAAGTAATGAAAAAGCATGTGAGGGCGGGCTCTGCTGAGATGCCAGAGTTAGATTCAGGGACACAGTATAATAGAGAGACGCCAGCTGGTGACAGCAGCTGACGCTCTGTGACATGCATCAGTGTCTGGCCTCGCCACAGGGGGCTCTAGAGAGAGTCTGTGCCTTTAAAAAGCCAACGCTAGAGGGGCGCATGAGGGTGACAGTTGACAAATGACCAAGCCTGGGAGCGATGCACGGGGAGACAGCTCCAGCTTGTAGGACCAGCGGTGTCTAGACCCTTCTCCCCGTCCCCGAGTCGTGCAGGCTTCCGACCCCCAGGGGGAAGAGCAGTGAGCCAGGTCGTGGCATCTGCTCCAGCACCGTGCTTCCTTCTGGGGAGGCTGACTGCAAGGCTGCTTTGCTGAAAGCTCCTCTCTCAGCCCAGGTGATAGGAAACACGGGTGCAGGAGAGTGGATGGGACGGTGGAACCAGGCCCATCTCTGGCCAAAGGCAGGCATGAAAGCTTTGTATCTGTGGTGTGGTCATGGGGGACAGGAGAGTCCCAGGTGCCCGACACAGCCATGCCTGCCTTGCTGCTGCCCGACACCCACCCTTAGAACGTTCCCCCTTCAGCTGCACTCCGGCCCCTACCTAGAGGCAGACAGATGGTGCTAGAAGATCTAGCTCAGGTCACTACCGACGGCATGGACCACGGTCAAGATGGGAGAAAAGGGTGATCCCAGGCTGGGTGGGGAGACTGAAGACAGCTGGGAAGGAACATGCAGTGAGACCCGGGCCGGGAGCCCCCCTGCTCCCATGCCCTCCTCTGCTCCCGCTGCGGCCCCCGCTACCCCCTGCAGGCCCCTTTCTGTCCCTCTGCGGGACCTCAGCATGGCAGGCCGGTGCTGAGGACAGACTCAGGTTAGCGAAAGCTGTCTTGACATTTGGAGACAGAGCAGGATTCGGCTCCTTCAGGGGCGCCTTTTGTTCTCGGGAAAATCATCTGTACAGCTTGGGCCGGTGCCAGGGACTGCCATTTATAGCCCAATGGGCTTGGGGTGGCTTCGGCTGCCTGGTGCAGAAAGCGCTGGCTGCTCTCCGCCCCCGGCCGTCTGCCTTCCCCTCGGGTCTCCCGCACTCCTCTCCCCCCTCAAAGCCTCTCCTTCCTCTCCCCATCCCCTCCCCTATCTTCTTAGAGGTCCCAGTTCTAGATTTGCCCACGTGACCCCAGACACCTTCCCTTCCTCATGTGGACCTCAGCTTCTCCTACAGACTGGAGCCCACTGTCTGCTCCCCTTGGAACTCAGTCACCTTGGCGAGGTGCCTACCTGTGCCAACCTCCACCGAGGCATTGTCCACATTGCCTTTGGCCTTCATTCTCCCCTCCCAGGGCTGGGCTTCCTGCCTGGCCTTGCTTTGCCACCCACTTCTGAGCACAGGGCCTGGCTCCCAGCAGAAGCTGTCAGGCTTGGTGGGACTGAACTGGTCCAGCCACGGTGTCAGGCTCAAGAGCACAGCTTTGCTGTCAGATAATAAATGGTTCGTGTCTTGGCTCTGTTACTTGCTAGCTCTGGGCTTAGCAACTGACTGAAGTTTTGAGCTTCAGTTTCTCCACCTGTAAATTTCAGTACCTCACTTATTATTAGGCTTTTATGAGATAATATTTGTGAACTGTTTAGCACAGTGCCTGGCACTCAGTGGGCCCTCAGTCACTGTTAGGGATCATCACCATCACCATCACCATCATCACCATCATCTTTACCATCATCACCATCATCATCACCATCATCACCACCATCATCATCTTTATCATCACCATCATCATCATCATCATCACCATCACCATCATCATCATCACCACCATCATCACCATCATCATCACCATCATCATCATCATCACCACCACCACCATCATCATCACCACCATCATCATCATCATTACCATCATCACCACCATCATCATCATCATCATCACCATCATCACCATCATCATCACCATCACCACCATCATCATCATCATCACCATCATCATCTTTATCATCACCATCATCATCATCATCACCACCATCATCACCATCATCATCATCACCACCATCATCACCACCATCACCACCATCATCACCATCATCATCATTATCATCACCACCATCATCATCATCTTTACCACTATCACCACCATCATCATCATTACCATCATCACCATCATCATCATCACCACCATCATCATCACCATCACCATCACCATCATCACCATCATCATCATCATCATCTTTATCATCACCATAATCATCACCACCACCATCATCATCATCTTTACCACCATCACCATCATCATCATCATCACCATCATCACCATCACCACCATCATCATCATATCATCATCATCATCATCATCATCATCATCTACCCTCATTTTTACGTGCAAGTGGGATTAGGTAAAAAAATTCTGTCCCTGAATCCCCAGCCCTGCCCATGGAAATCCCACCCACCCTTTGAGGACCAGCTGGACGCCTCTTCGGCAGGGAGCCATCCTCCCGTCTCCAGCTTTGGTGTTTCCATAGCCTTTTATCTTATCTCAGCATTTAGGAGCCTGGGCCTGTTTGCTGCAGTGGGATGGGGTGGACCGGGGAAATCGCAGGTGAAGTACTGGGGAGAAACTGTGCTGAAGATGCCCTGGGAAAGGCCAGGCCTGGGGGCAGGACACAGCATCTGAAGAGTCCTGATCAGCAGTTGGTACTAAGAATAGAAGACAAAGTCACAAATCCTCTCAGTGGAAGGTGACCCTGAGCGGATTGAGGGGCAGGCAGCAGCAGGAGGTTTTCCACCAGAGCAGCGCCTTGAGCCCTGGGCCCTGGGGAGGAAGGGGGAGAGCAGGACAGGGCAGGCCAAGGCTGGAGACAACCATGTGGATATGTTACCAGAACCAGACAAAGAGTCTCAGGGGACCCCGTGGAAGGGACCTTGGACTCAGAGCTGAATGGAGCTCAGGGGTGCAGGAGGCCCCTGTGACCTTGACCGTGCAACAGCCTGGTCCAGCTGGGACTTTTTCTATCTTTAATGTATTTAAATGGAGTCGAGATTGGGGTGAGCTTCACGCACAGAGCCTCCTCCAGCTTTAGAGGTGACTGCACAACTTCCTGAACACAGCGTCCTCTGGACACATGAGGCTAGAAAAAGGTTGGCTTTGTTTTAGTGCCCTCATCTGGTCACTGGAGTACAACGCCTGGGTCACACATCTTCAGAGGAGGGGCAGTCACAGAACTGGAGGCATGAGGACACGTCCTCCCAAGCCTCTCCCCCCAGGTCCCCTGGTACCTCCAAGGTCCTCAGAGAAGGATGCTTCCTGCTTCTCTCCCTGCCCCATCCTCACTCCCTCTACCCCCTCTCTGGGGGTCTCTCCCAAGTGAACCCCTCAGCTCCGCTCTGCAGATGGTTTCCAAATCCAGAGAGCCAGCCTCAGTTTCCTGTCCGAGGTCTGGGATCACATTTCCAAATTTCTACTTTTGGCTGTTTACAAATGTAGTACTTGTTAGTGGCATACATTTAAAATATATATATAACAAGCACAAGGAAGGAAAGTGTGCAGTGTTCACAGCCCCGTGAACAAGCACCGTGACAATTGCGGCCCATCCCAGTGCCTTCCCCTCCTCAGTCACAGGCATGAAAACGTTTTAATTCTAAAAATGCGATCACACTGTGTACTCATCTCCCACTGGTTCTCCTCAACCCACAGTTTGTCACGATCACGTTTCTGTCATTAAACACTCTTCTGCGACATTTGAAGTGGCTGTGTAGCCTCCAGTGTGGACGCCCCGTAGTTTGTACAATTGGTTCTGTTTCATGGAACCCCCAGGTTGACTCTTTATTTTCTGCCATGACGAATAGTGTCGTCACAAAATTCGTACAGCTACGTGCTCAAGATTATCCACGATCCTTTCTTTAGGATAAATTCCCAAAAATGGAATGGCTGGGTTAAAGGATTTGTGCTTTTCAGTGCATTTCGTCAAACTAGTTTCCCAGAAGTCTCACTAAAGGTATATGTCAGCACCTACTTTTCTGCAACCATTACAAATGCAGTTTTAGTCTTTTTGGAAGGGGGAGGTTTGAGCTTATTTGATATTTAAAAGTTATAACTTTCTGTGTTCATTTGAAGTTACCCGATTTCTAGAGAGGTTAATACATTTGCAGCTCGTTAATTTGCCGTTTGCGTTTAGCCTCATGTGAATTGACTGTAAGATCCTCTGTCCAGTGTCAAATTGGACTGGCTTGTCAGGGCTCTCTCCATATTAAGGTTATTAACCTGTGTCTGCCATGTATGTTAGAGATGTGCTTCTCACTTTACCGTTGACCTTTCGGCTGTGTTTATGGTATTTACCGGCTGGGACGGCATCACTGCCTGCCGGCCAGACATCTTTCCTTATATGATGCAATGACACGTCCAACTTCTCAGAGCCAAACCGAAGTTCATTATTTCCCCCCGCCCCACATGGCTCTTCCTGCTGACTCACTCATTCCTGTTAATGTCACCACCACTTTCGTAGCCACCCAGGCTTGAAATGTTGAAGTCATCTCTGATTCCAGCTTCTCTCTTCTCCCCTCCGTTCCGCCAGTTGCCAACTCCTGTGGGTCTATTTCTGCTAGTTCTCTTGCAGGCAGCCCTTCTGACACCACAGCGGCTCGTTATCTCTTGACTGGACTTTGGAACCAGAGGCCTCAGAGGTCATACCTTGCCTCCCCAGCCCGAGTGCCCCCCTCTTCCTTCCCCCTTGCCCCTCCTGCAGGCTACCAGCGCATCAATTTTCCCCAACTAGAGCTCAAGCCTAGAACTCCCTGGTTACAAACTGCCAACAGCTCCCCGTCGTCTCGTATTTAAATACAACCTCGGGGCTTCCCTCGGTGGCGCAGTGGTTGGGAGTCTGCCTGCCGATGCAGGGGACGCGGGTTCGCGCCCCAGTCCGGGAAGATCCCACATGCCGCGGAGCGGCTGGGCCCGTGAGCCATGGCCGCTGAGCCTGCGTGTCCGGAGCCTGTGCTCCGCATCGGGAGAGGCCACAGCAGTGAGAGGCCCGCGTACCGCAAAAAAAAAAAAAAAAAAAAAAAAAAAAAAAAAAATTAAAATAAATAAGTAAAATAAATAAATAAATCAATACAACCTCGTAGCCTGGCTGTAATCTCTGACAGCCCCATCTCCCACTATCTGGGCCGAGTTCCCCAGGAACACTCACTGCTGTTCCACACTTTTCCTGGTTGCGGAAGCCACACCCTCCAAGAGCTCCCTCCCGCTGTCGCCCCCACCACAATCTGTGGAGAAAGCTCCCAGCAATCCCGGGCCTCTCTGATTCTCTCACTGAAGTGACTAGTCTCTCCTTTGAACCCCCAGAGCAACCTGCTTGACCTTCTCTTGTAAAACAAATCTTTCTCCGTCATCCAGTGGAGACTCGGGGTCTTCCGCTTCCACCAGACAGCGTCCTTTGAGGGCGCGGTTCCCACACGTCTGTTTCTTCCACGGGACGATACAGCACTCACAGCCGCCGCCGTTCAGTGGGTATCTGTGGAATAAGGAGCACCAGCCCAGGTGGTGATGCCTGGGGACCATACTCCACTGCTGCTCCCCACCTCAGGCCCAGCCTCCTGGGACAGGGCACCCTGCTAGCCGCTTGGCAGAGCGTACGTCCCCCTCTGCGGGAGGCCGAACTGGGCTGACAGCCTCCGGCCCCAGGGCCTGGTTCACAGTCACCTCTTTGTCCCCGTGACCGGTGGTTATTGAGGTGAACGGACCCTGAATCCATCCATCTTTGCCTCGTGATGCCACGCGTGACGCGTGATGCATGGTGTGTGGTGGGCACTTCGTAAGTTGGCACCGTCGAAAGAATCTCAGGGGACCCCATGAAAGGGACCTTGAACTCAGGGTTGAGTGGAGCTCAGGGGTGCAGGAGGCCCCTGTGACCTTGACCATGCAAGAGCCTGGTCCAGCTGGGCCTTTCTCTCTCCTTAATATATTTAAATGGAGTGATGATTGGGGTGAGCTTCACGCACAGAGCCTCCTCCAGCTTTAGAGGTGACTGCAGCCAGCACGGGAGTGTGCAATTGACAGTCTATTTTTAGCCTCCTGGAGACCGTGACCAACATCCCAAGTGGAGGGTGGGCACACCTGCTGCATTCTAATGAGGCAGCCCGTTGCCTCTGCTGCCAGACAGCCCGGCATCGTGCCGACCTGAAACCTGATGTTGCTAAACTGGGAAGTCTGCCTATTTCCCAGAGGCTGTAGCCTAGATACACCAGGAAAACAGGACCATCACCCCACCCTCCCCAGCTTGCTCCCCTCCAGCCTGGGACTCTGGGCATGATGGAGGGGATGGACTCGGATTTCTTGATCTTGCTCTAGGACCTCCCTGTTTCCCTTGCTAGAAAGGAGATAGTAAGTCTGCATTGACCCAGCTTACAGATGAGAAAACTGAGGCATAGAATAGGGAGATGTTAATGTACTCTGAGTACTGCTGCTACTACTAATGAGAATAACAATAATAGAGCACTTACTATATGCCAGAAACTGTTCTAAACCCTTTACAAATATTAACTCATCACTGAAAATAGATTGTTCAGAATTCTGCCCCTTTTGAGGCCTTTGCTGTGCCGTGCACATCTGGATTTCCTACACTTCAGGGAAAGGTGTTTCTTCTCCCGGCAGAACAATGCTTCTGCAGTGAACTCTGAGCCTCTGGGCGTCCATCTCCTCCTCTGTCCTCCCGTTAGCCCGTGGAGGAGGAAGCGCTGGTCAGTGCCGGGCAGCAGCTGTGGTGTGTGGAGCTGAGCTGGCTGTCAGGGTCGGGGAACCCAGGAAAGGGCAGTGCACTGGCAGGAGGCTGGCTGTCAGTGTGGGCACTTGCATTTCAGAGGAAACTTCTGCTGATGTTCAGAGTAAAACTGTGAATCAGAAACTGGGAATGGTGGAGCAGCAAGACAACAGGTGTGAGAAACCAGAACCTAAGAGACCTGCATTTTGGGGGCCAGGTGCTGCTTGCGGGGTGGGGAGAAGTCCAGGGGCTTGAGCTGCCTAAGGACGCAGGTGGGACTCATTTTAAGAACTCAGACTCACGATGCGCTGGGCCCTTTTCTAAGCACTTTCCAGGCACCAACTTGTCTAACACTCAGGATGACTCTAGGACGTGTGGACCATTTTATTCCCGTTTTAGAGTTGGGGAAACTGAGGCACCAAGAGGTGAATAACTCTGTCCAAGGTTGTGTGGCTGCGAGTGGCGGGGCTGGGATTCACGTTTCGGGGGGCTGGCACTGGAATCCATACTCCAGCCACTCTGCTCTGGGATGCTGTGTGATGCCATTACGTCTTTCCCTTTATTCGCCTCTAAGAGATGGTATTATTGTCCCCATTTAACAGATAGGCCAACTGAGGCCCAGATCTGCTCAGGTCACCCACTAGTAGGAGACGGAACTGGGTTATATTCAGGTTGGTTGGGCTCCTGGGTAGCACACCACCATCCCACACAGCACAGCCAACAGCTTGGGGACACCATTGCCCCTTCGCTGGGGCTGCTGGGGCTGATTGGAGCCGGCTTGGGGCGGGGCGGGAGCGGGAAGGAGGGAGGGTAGAGTCTCAGAGGGCAGGACCTCATGGGTGCTGTTCACACCTGCCCCTTCTCTTCCCCGCAGGTGAGCAGCCCACCCTCGCAGCCCCCGCAGCCCGTCGTCCCAGCCAAGCCTGTGCAGTGTGTCCACCATGTGTCCACTCAGCCCAGCTGCCCGGGACGGGGCAAGATGTCCAAGCTGCTGAACCCGGAGGAGATGACCTCGAGGGACTATTACTTCGACTCCTACGCGCACTTTGGGATCCACGAGGTAAAGCATCCTGTGTTGGTGGCCGAGCGAGGCAACCCCAGTTCCGCTGTGGCTGCCCCGTCTCCTTGGACAGCATCATGTGTGCAGCTCTCTGCTGTCATGAAGGGAGTTCTCCCCGTCGCTCGAGGGCCCTGGCCCTGTCTCCATCCCGGGGGCCCCACAGGCGGGGGCTCAGGGCCAGGCTTGGAGCAGGTGAGCAAGTGAAAGCACGTGTTTGGGTGTTCCTCAGCTGAGAGCCAGGGGTGCTTCCGTGGTCCTTGTTTTACGGGCCAGCACCCTCGCCTCTTCCTGACCCTGAGCCTGGGAGGTCCGGGAGGACCGGACGTCCTTGGTCCTTTGCTACAGAAGCTCGGGTGCTTTGCAGCTAGCGTCCCAAGGCCACAATGACCTTCTGGCATCATCATGTCCAGTCCTCAGTCAGGCACGAGCCCTCAGGTTCATCCTGGACCAATGAGCACTTCCAGGGAAGAGTCAGCAGGCTTCCTTGGAAACCTGGCTCTGTCTGACATCCTGACTGATTCTCAGGAAATTCTTATGTCTAAATGCCGTCTTCTTCCATAGCAGGGAAGATTGATGTTAGCTGTAGAACAGAACAGAGCTACCCGACTAGAGGCTTCCTGGCTGCAGCGGGGGCCACAACAGTAGTTTTACCTCCCTCCCCACCATCTCCAGCACTTCCTCACCCCAGATGAACAGCTGACACGAGCCGAGTGCTTGCCCAGGGCTGGCCACTCTTCTGAGTACATTGTATGTGTCGTTTCATTGATTTCCCAAGAGCTCTATGAAGAAGGTACTTCTGTTATCCCCTCAGTGTGACGACATCGAGAAAGGAACAAAAGCTTGCTTGCTATGCAAATGCTTTTTGAAAACAAGTCCCAAAGCTCCCCTTTCAATTAGATGCTTCTGTGAACCCTTCCTGTATCCAAACGGTGATGCGGCATTGCCGGAAGTGTGTTTACTAAGTAACAGGCAACGAGTTTTTGAGTGTCTGCTCCACACTGGGTATTGCTCCCAGCTTTTTATGTCACTGGCTCATTGATTCCTGAGGTCAACCCTGTGAGGTTGGTATTATTATTTGTCCCCATTTCACAGATGAGGATACAAGACCTTACGAATCTTATCAACCTTCATTCATCTTTGCTGATTCCTTTCCGTGCAAGGTCACGAGCTGATACACGCAGAGCTAGAAATGAAACCTTCACGTTTGGGGGACCCGGGGCTTCATCTCCTAATTTCCAGGCCATACAGCCTTTCTTTCTTTCTGGAAACTTCGGCTTTGTTCCTGCTGGTCCTTTTGCAATTTCCCATGGAGGCAGAGGGTGGAGGAGTTTGGCCCCTGAGGACTGCTCTCCCGGTCAGAGCATTGATTAAGCCTGGGGCCTGCAGGGGAGGGGCTGGGCCCTGTGTTTAGTTCTGGGGGCCTGGCCCAGGGGGGCCTGTGCAGCTGAGGCTGCAGCTTCCGGTGGCTTCCACTGGGGTGGGGTTGCGATGGTGCACGGAGCCCAGTCCTAGGCCTGAGAGGTGAGAAGGTCTGGGAGGGAGGAAGGGTGCTTTCAAGAGCTTCCCTCCTCAAGACCCTGCCTCTAATTAAAGGACAGTCCTGTGTCCTTGGGCACCTGTCTCAGAGCAGATTGCTGGGAAGAGACAGCAGTTCCAGGGATCCTAAAATGCCCCCCTTGGGCCTGCCTGGACCCCCATTAGGGACCAGCCGAAGGCAGTGTGCCCCTCCCATCCGCCCTCCCGTCCTCAGGCCCCAGCCCCGCAGAGCCCCCTCCCATTGATTCCTCCCACCCCTCCCTGCAGCACACGTAGGCACCTAGGATGTGCCCTCCGGTGCTGTTACATCTCTATGATTCCTTCAGGACGGGGCTCCCCGGCGCTCCGCACACTGTCTGGTTTGTCTGGGTTTGATGAAACAGCAGCTCAGCTCATCACTCAGGCACTGCCTGGTCCCCACGAAGGCCGGGCATCCGGAGCGTCTGATCTCCACTGGGAGAAGATACCCAGGGTCACCAGATACATATAGTATGTACCAGGCTCCCTCCATTTCATGTATTGCTAGAAAAATCAGACCTGTTCCTGCACATACACAAACACAGTGCAGACTGAGCTAATGAACTTGGAGTAAAGGATCTTCAGGTCACCATCTCATTTCTCTCCTTAGTAACCTGTCCGAGAATAGTTTTAGCAGCCCTTCGCACTGGGAAGTACTTCTGATCACCCAGCTTAAATCCTTCTTGCTGCTGCTGGGGGCCAGGCCTAGATCCTGGCTCCTGGGGAAATGCATAGGTCTTTAACGCTGGGGCAGCTAGCTGGCCTCCCTTCATCCCTGAGCTTCCCTTCTGGCCTGTTTGGGCTCCACGATCATCTGCTGTAAAAGGAGGTGAGGGCAGGTAGATGGCCTCCTACCGTCGTTCTCTGCAGACAGGGCCTGTTCATTTCTCGTTGTCAAACACAAGGGATCTCCTTTCCGTGCCAGACGGCTCGTGGCGATGCCTTTGCTTCCGCAGTCTGGACAAGACCCACGTCTCGCCATCCCATCCGGAGCCGAGCTGGCCCTTTGCAGCCTCTTCCCGTCATTAACAAGATGCTCACACGGGCGGGCAGCGGCACTGCCAGCTCGCTGATTAACGGTGATCAGTGAGTGTTTGGGAAACATGGTGCAGGCTGGATAGGGGTGGTTTAGTCTATAAATGCAAACAAGAAGTGCCGAGTGGCAGGGGGACAGCGCAGGGAGCTGGAGAGCACAGCAGGAGGTGCTTCTGGACGCTTTTCTTCTTGCATCCCATGGCCTCTCCTGCGATGACTCCATGCTCAGCCTCCGGAGGTCAGGGGCCTGTGCATTCCGGACCAGGGCCTCTGTGACAAGAAAGGAGTCCTGGACAGGAGCAGATGTGACAGATGTGTCCTTGTGCACAGAGGGGAGCGGCCCAGCCCCACGGCCTCTGAGATCCTAGCTCTGAATTCTCGGCATCTTGAACGGTCAGCCTTGGGCATGGGGCCTCAGCTGCCAGGAGAATCCGCCCCAGTGGGGCCCTGTTCCCAGCCCCCCAGCCCTGGGCGCTGAGCCCACTCCTGGCCAGCTATCTTCTTTGCACAATCTTACTGCAGGGTTTTTGGAAATAGATTCTTCAGGGCCTCATTTCCCAGCAATTAGTCAATGTGCTGCCATGTGTTCAGTGGGCAGCAGATAAAGTCACCCACAGCTGGGGGTGGGAATTGTTGTCACTGAAGAGTGGCATGCTCCTGGCTGAATGTCTGGAGACGTCTTTGGGCTATTCTCCTTCAGGGGTGATTAAAGCAGGGGTACAGGAAGGGTGGGGAGAGACTTTCTTTGAACAGGGTGAGTAGGGGAAGCCTTGCTAAGCCACAACTTCTCCCCCGCCCCCAGAACTTTGTGCCTTCGGAATGAACTCCTGTGGGCTGGAGCCTTAAAGAAGGGAAAGGGGGGCCGAAGAAGTGATGAAAGATAATGAATTAAAGGGGGCCCCTTGGGGGGATCCCTTTTAGCAGCAGCAGGACCTGCAGAGATACTGGGCCAACCTCATTCCATCAGGAAAGGCAGTGAGAACTTTGAACGACGAGTATGATTGAGAGATTTCTGAACCTGTGTCATTATTCTGCCTCCGTTCCTTACTCACCCTCAACAATTTCTTCACAGAGATGAAAAGGTCACCGTTTTCACAAAGAACAAGAGGTAGCACTTTTGTAACACTAACTCTACCTATTTAGTCATGACAACAGCCCTATGAAATAGCTTCTCTTTTTACCCCATTCTCTAGATGAAGAGATTGAGACATGGAATGCTAAATGATGTTCTGGGCTGGCCGGAGAGCTCCAAAACTTCGGAGCTATGATTCGTGTGCAGGAGTTGGGCTCTGTCGTTACAGAGCACCAATTTCACACCGTGCAGTCTTGTGGTCTCACAGTTCCGAGGCCTTGTCCTTTTGATGTCGAGCAGTCTTGCAGTGTTTGGTTCTAGAGAGCTTCTGGAGGGAGAGGTTGAGCTCACTTTCGAAGTACTTAAGAGTCAGACATGAACTCAATTTAACCAAACCCTCACCTTATTCAGTTTCTAATATGACCAAAGACATAAGCCTTGGGGCAACACAGGAGGTAGTGCTGGGCTGAAAAGCAAACACAAATGTTTTTAGCCCCTGTGGGGCCCCAGGCCCTGATACAGGAATTAAAGTCCCGCATCCCAACCTACTCAACTCCTAAACCTGCTCAGCCCCTGATTGGATTGAACTGACCAGCCCATCATTCTAGCTGCCTAACAAAAGAAAGGCTATTCCCTCCTGGAAAAAGAACAGCAACAGACTAACTTCACCACTATTGATCCTTGGATACCATCTATGGCATAAAATAAAAATGATAAGACCTGTGAAGAAACAAGAGAATTTGGTTCATAGTCAAGGGAAAAATCAGTCAATAGAAACAGATCTATAGACAGCCCAGGTGTTGGAATGATTAAATAAAGATTTGTAAATAACTATAATAAATACGATTTAAAAAAATTTCTAGGAGGAGATGGATATAATAGGTGAAATTGAAGTCCTACAACTGAAAAATGCAATAGCTAAACCAAATATTCGCTGGATGGGATTAATAACAGGATACGTAGAAGAAAATATCTATGACCACGAGGACAGGGAAAGAGAAATCATTGAAACTGAAGAATAGAGAGAAAAAAATTGACAAGTGAACAGAGCCCCAGTGACTTTGGGGACAGAATTAAGTGGTAAAACATGTGAGTAATTGGAGTTCCAGAGGAGAAGAGAAAGAATGGGACAGAAGAAAATGTTTGAAGAAATACAGAGGATAGATGTCTAAAATTGACAAAACAAACAAAACCCCAGCAACCCTCTGGATTGATTTGCTCAAACAATGAGTCCACATCTGAAACAGCCTCTGCGGTTGTAGTCAGCATCTGATTACGTTTAGGATGATCCGTAGCCATTCTCCAAGCTCCATCTCTCTTCTGCACAGCCCAAATCGGCAAATTGGATGTGGATGTGGGTTTCCTGGAATTAGTCCCCTGGATTAATGGGTCTCATGGAGCTAGTGTTCCAATAGTTCAGAGCCAGTGTCCAACTATCCTCAAAAATCTGTTTATTTTCCTTTCTCCAATGCACACATGCTGGTAAATGCCTGCAGGTCATCTTGGGGAAGACTTGGAGAAAGATTAACAGTACACATTTTTGTCAACATAACAGGGTTTCTCCTCATGTGACATGGCCTCCCCTTCCTTTAAGGGCTCCTACATCTATAAATTGGCTCAGGTCTGGGAATCCACTGAGGGGCCATGACTCCCTGTTTTGGTGATTCGAGCCTGACTTCCATTCATGAGACCTATAACTTTTCTGCTTAAACAGATCAAGTCAGAATTTAGTGTGTTTTCCACTGTTTGTTTTCTAGAGGTACTTTAATGAACTGGCCAGCACCGTAGGTCTTGGTGAGCCCGACTGCCCTGAATACTGCTTTGGCTCTCCTCTCCTTTACAGTAGCCATGCCCACCTCATCTTTGGCGATTACACAGTACAATTTGGTCCCCGATACCCCAAGATCCTAGCTGGATATTGTTCCCGTGGCAACTAGGAATCTCAGTTCCCAGTGTAATCTCTGATCTATAGAGAAGGGCACACAGAGCTCTTCAAGGCTACTGGACTTCCCTCATAAACTTCTTCCTCACAGCTGCGGTGAGAGGTCTGTTCTCTGGCATTGCTGAGCGAGTCTCATGTGACAGATGGATTTTAACATTCCAGTCTCCTGAAGTCTTTGGATGCCTTCCTCTTCAGCAGCTCAAGGAAGTTCTGGCATTTCCACTTCATTTAGTGTAGACTAACTTTTGGTCCATGTTTCAGTCAATCAACCATGCCAACTGTTAGAGGCATTCCAAGACCCTGGAGGTAAAACAGTGAATCCACAGTCTTCGCTTAGTGGACCTATGTCAATAGACTCGGCTCAATCCAACTTTATGTTCCCTCCATCTTGATCCCTCACCCTTACTATACATCCCCACATCTATTCCCTATATTTTAATCTATATGTTAGAAGTATCATGCAGTTCTTTTGGTGTGTATCACACCTCCTCATGGGTCACTCTTTGTGCCTTGTTCTTTGGGGTCTGCGTGGAGTCAAATCCAGTTATGGGGTTTTTGGGGATGGGTCCTGAGGAGTATTAACATTACCTGGCTAGCAACTACCTCAAAGGACACCAGTACGACTCTTCAGGAAAAGGAAAATGAACTTTCTTGGGCAGGGGTAGAAGGTGTTTCTACTGGCAGAGAATACGGTAATTTAGGGACTTGAGGTCCCAGCTTCATCAGAATCTGCCTGTATGTTCCTATTCCAATTTTCAGGACCCTATTCTTTCCCAACAGATGACTCAACTTTAACAAAAGAGGCCTTGCAAGGATGGGAATTCAATTTGTGTTGTAATTCAGGCAGGATTAGACTTTGGCTTTGGTTTTCAGAAATCTTGACCCTGCAAGAAAATAAGGTTTTTGTTCCTTTCTTTTATTTTCTTCCTTTTCTTTTCTTTTTTTTCCCCAGAAGTCATAGAAGTTTTCAGGTGCTCTATGAAGACCTTGAGCTGGGAATTTAAATCCCTGAGCTCATCATTTTCTTTTTCTAAGTTTTCTAGCACAATTAGCAATAACCAACCAACAAATCCACCCCATTACATTCCTTACTTTGACTAAAATGTTCTAAGGTGGCAAATACTTGGTCATCCGGAGTCTTGCCTTCTGTAGGAACTTTGTCACCAGTGTCTAAGGCTAAAACTTGAGTAACTCTTTTGCCATTTCACCAGTGCCCTCTTCACCAATGGCAATAGACTTCTTAGTGCCTTTAAATCTAATCAGATCAGAAAACCAATTCCAGAAAACTCAGAACCAATTCAGAGAACCCATTCTTAGATTCTGCTCCATAGGAGCTATTCTTGGTGTGAAATTTTGTATCGGTCAGGGCTCAACCATGGAAGCATCTGTATAAGTTCAGTTCAGGATTGCAGGGAATTGGCTCATGCAGTTGTGTAAGGTTGTTGTCTCCATGTCTGATGCTGAAGCTTGAAGTAGGTAGGTTACAGGGTAGGTAACCAGGAAACGACTATGAATGCAAACTAAGGGGAGATCAGGAGTAGCTACAACTCATAAGCACAAGCTTGAACCCTATGAGGACGGGCTGAAACACACATCCATTCTATTGCCTTTGACCTTGGTGGGGAGCATATCCTATAGAGGCTGGAGTGTTTCACCTTGGAGCTAAACACACACACACCTGGCTCAGGAGTCAGAGAGGCTGAAGGCAAGGGTAGAGCAATTGTAAGCCCAGCTGCTGCTTCGTGCCAACAAGGTGGACCAACCCATCAGCAGTGACAAACGTGAACTACAGAATGCTTCCTGCTTCCTTGGTATCTTCTGAATCTCGTGGGAATCTCCCTCATGAACCACCTTGACTAGAGACATAGTAGAAAGACAATTCTGGGAAATATAGCTCCACCTGGTAAGGTGACTGATTACAAAGCCATCACACATGTGTGCACAGAGCTTCAAAAACATGAAGCAACATCTCCAGAGCTAGAGGGAGAAAAATACATCCCACTGTTGAAGATTTTTGAACACTTCTTTCTTGGTGATTGACAGAACAGATACACACACAATAAACAGTAAGGATGTAGAAAATCTGAACAACACCATCAAACAACCCAGCGTAGTAGGCATTTATACAACATTGCATCCCCAGAGTACAGAATACACATTTTCTTGTTAAGTGCACATGGGAACATTCACTAAGATAGATCATATGCTAGCCCATAAACACATCTCAATTAAGTTTCAAAAGACTGAAATCATGTAGAGGATGCTTTCTTGGTCATAATGGAATTAATTTAGAAACCAGTAAACAGTAAATTATCTAGAAAATCTCCAATATTTGGAAATTAGGCAACAACTGAGAACAGGGTCAGAAATCACAAGAGAAATTAGAAAATATTCTCAACTGAATGATAGTGAAAGCACAGTGCTATGGACCTGATGTTTGTGTGCCCCTCCCCCCACCCCCGCACCAAGACTCATGTGTTGAAATCCTAACTCCCCATGTGATGGTGTTAGAAGGTGAGGCTTTGGCGAGGTAATTAGGTCATGAGGGTGGAGCCTTTGTGAATGGCATTAATGCCCTTATAAGAGGCCTTGCTTCCTTGCTCTGCTCTCCATCATGTGAGGATACAAGGAGAAGGCAAACCAGGAAGTAAGTCCTCACCAGACACTGGATCTGCTGGCACCTTGATCTTGGACTTCCCATTCTCCAGAACTGCCAGACATACATGTTTAAGTCACCCACTCTATGGTAATTTGTTATAGCAACTGAAGTGACTAAGACATACAACATATGAGAATTTGTGGAATGCAGTTAAAGCAATCTTTAGAGGGAAATTCATAGCTTTTTAAAAATATCTATTTATTTATTTTTGGCTGCATTGGGTCTTCGTTGCTACGTGCGGGCTTTCTCTAGTTGCGGCGAGTGGGGGCTACTCTTCATTGCGGTGCACGGGCTTCTCATCGCAGTGGCTTTTCTTGTTGCAGAGCATGGGCTCTAGCACGCGGGCTTCAGTAGTTGTGGCGAGTGGGCTCAGTAGTTGTGGCTTGCGGGCTCTAGAGCGTAGGCTCAGTAGTTGTGGTGCACGGGCCTAGTTGCTTCGCGGCATGTAGGATCTTCCCGGACCAGGGCTCGAACCTGTGTCCCCTGCACTGGCAGGAGAATTCTTAACCACTGCGCCACCAGGGAAGTCCCCTCCTGTGATGCTCTTAATGACACTCTGAAGTGGACACTGCAGTCCCCTTAAGGGAGGCACAGAGAGGATAAGTAACCTGCCTGAAGCCACACAGCCAGGCAGCATCAGAGCCAGGATGCAGCCCCCGGCTGTCGCCTCCCTCTTACCAACCTCTTGCACCTCCTCTCTGGCTGCCAGAACAGGCGCTGCCGGCCCCGGCACTGAGGCTGACGTGGAGTGGGTGCCACGTGTTTGGGAGCCCCTCGGGTTCACCACCTAGTGAGAGGCCCGCGTACCACAAAAAAAACAAAACAAAACAAACCAAGCAAATAGAAAAAGTACACACACACACACACACACACACACACACACACACACACACCCTCCTTTAATAACCTGTTTCACGACAATTCTCTCACGATGGCAGAAAGTTCTGCTTCAGGTCTAACTTAAATCTCTCATGCTGTGTTTGTATTGCTCCTTTCTTTGGGTTTTTGTTAAGTTGGAGCTTTCCCAGGTCTGGACGTGAGTTTCTCCTTTAATGGCACAAGGCGCTCTTTCGCCTTGTAAGGGGCAGAGTTTTAGGACGTTGTGTGTACTGATGTGGGAGCCCCTGGCACAGCTGTCCTCTTCCGTGGCTCTGCCCCGTGACAGAACTGAGGTCCCTGAGGAATTCGTCGGGACAGCCCTGGGCCCATGACCTGACAGGTGTGCGCCCAGGTGCCCTGAACACATCAGCTCTACCTTTCCTTCCATACAGGAGATGCTGAAGGACGAGGTGCGGACGCTCACTTACCGGAATTCCATGTATCACAACAAGCACGTGTTCAAGGACAAGGTCGTACTGGACGTGGGGAGCGGCACTGGGATCCTCTCCATGTTTGCTGCCAAAGCAGGGGCCAAGAAGGTGTTTGGGGTGAGCATGCCACTCCCTCCACTGGCCTCTGCGGGGACGCTTCCTTGCTGGGGTCACACCCTCCAGACGGAAGTCAGACATAGCTCTCAGGAGGTGGGCAGGCTCCCGGGCTCCCTGTCACCTGGGCATTGCTCCTGGCCTTGTCCCGGAATAGCTGACATTTGTGGAGGACTTTTGACTTTTCCGAAACCATTTTGGTATCATCACTATCTTAGAGTCCTTAGCCCTACTGTGGGCTGTGGTGGCAGGGCAGGGTGGCTACACCTGTGAGCTGTGGTTGGAATCTCCACTATTCCACTCCCGAGAAGTGTGATCTGGACAATTCACTTCTCTTCTGTACCTCGGTTTCCCCATCTATAAAATGGGCATAATTACAGTACCTTGCCCACGGGGTGACTGTGAGGAGTGAGTGATTTTAATATGTAAGCCAAGTGCTTAGAAAGGCGCCTGCGTAAGTCAAATGCTCAGTAGTTATTAGTATAGTCGGGGCCCTAGGTGGTAACAAGACGGGCTTCTCTCTCTGTTCTTTAAAGGCAAGTTGGTAGATTTAATTCTGCTGTTCTGGCCGCTGTTGCCTCTCCAGCTAGAGGTGGTAGTGGTGGACCTTCTGGGAAGGCTCCCACAATGCAGCTGCACACAGCCTGAGGACGGGGGGCTGGGAGGCTCCGGAGCTGGGAAGAAACTGAAAAAGAAGAGCTCTGAGCTTCCGACTGACATTTGAAAAATGCAGTGGGTCTGGGGCTGGAAAATGGGAATCTATCTTGATCAAAATTCAAGGCACACTGCAGTCAAACAACACGCAGCCCGTGCACAGGACAGCCCAGCACAGAGGCTGGCGGGGAGCTTTCAGTGGGGCTTCGGTAGCTCGGTCATCCCGCAGCCTGTCCTGAGACCCCCCTGGCTCCCGGTTGACTAGAGCCCTCCAAGTCCCCCTGTCCCCCCATCAGTGCCTGTCCCTAAGCCCCGGCAGGAACAGCATCCTCCTCCATGCCTGACCCGGAAGGTACCGGGGCCCTGGCTGGAGGGGGTCTCTGGGACCCCTGACCTGTCTCAAGACACCTCTGTTGTAGCCTTGACCGGGAAAGCTATGACGTACTCACCTGAGGTGCGTGTTGAGGGTACGGGTCCAGCCCGGACACCCAAGGTCAAGTCCTTCACGGTACTGTCCCTCCCCACGGGCCAGCCTTCCTTCCTTCACAGGGCCTCCCCTCCAGGATGGGGGCTTCTGGCCAAGGGACCGACTCCCCTTCCAAGGCGCTCACAGAGCCTCAGGGCAGGACGTACACCCCCTGTAACGCCCCACCCTCCCTTCCAGGGTGTCTCTGAGGCCCCAGCTCAGCTCCGGAATGGGACGGGAGCCCAGGGCTGAGCCAGGCTAGGCAGGGCTGCCCGTCCTTCTCTTCCAGGTGCGGGGCTCCCTCTGTTTCCAGCAACCTGGCCTCCCCGACTGGCCCAGGCCTCCTAACCCCAGGCTGGGGCTTGGTCCGCTGTTCGCGCAAGGTCCTGCTCTCAGCGCATGGTCAGCGAATTGCTCAAATACCTTGGCCCTTTGCTTAGGAGATCTGGGGAGCCTGGAAAGACTGCTAGATTCAAAAGAACCAGTTCTTTCAAAGGTGGCGACTGCGGAAGGGATGAGAGTTAACAGGCGTCGGCCCGTGGGGTGGGGAAGGATCCTAAGACGCCCTGAGCCCCTGGACCCTGCCGTTTAACCAGGGAGGGCCGGGGGTGGGAGGATGACCTCAGGGAGGCTCACAGCCACTCTGGGGGTCTCTGCCTCCCACCTCCTCTCCCGGGAGGGCAGTGACTGTGCCAGGAGAGTGAGGCCTGCCAGCCCCTCCCAGATCTCCCAGCTCAGAGACTGGGCCCTCCATGGTGGGGCAAAGGCAGACCAGCGGAAGAGCCCGTGAGTCGGGAGGGCCGCGGGTTAGGTTTTCATCTGCCACGAAGTAGCCGTGCAGCTGTGGGCGGGTCACCTCACCCCTCCAGACCTCTGCCCCTCCGGCTGTTACACTGGCCCTGGACATACGGTGATTCTTCCTCCTTTGCTCTGTGTCCTTCCTAGATTGAATGCTCCAGTATTTCTGACTATTCAGAGAAGATCATTAAGGCCAACCACTTGGACAACAGTAAGACTTACCTCTGCGTGCTTTCCCGTGGATGGAAGGGGGTGAGGGGACTTGTACTTTCTTGTCTGGGTGGCAGAGACTGACATAAGAGCGCTTGGCCTTGGAAACGTGGAGGCCAGCTGAGGCCCTGTTAGCAGGACTGTGCCCACGGGGCTCCGAGGGTCGCATTCCCTGCCTGGTCGGCAAGGGCACGTCTGTCCCAGCGCAGCCTCCAGTGAGCCCAGCCTGAGGTTAGCCCTCTGCCTGGCCCCCAGCTGTAGGCATCTGTTGAGTTTTGCAAAATGGCAACCATTCCTCCACCTCTTCTCTCTCCACGAACCCTAGCCCCACCTCTCTTGACACCCACTGAATGGCGTCCCCTCAGACCCCAGGCTCTTCCTTTGGAGAGATGCAGTCCTCTCGCGCCACATCCCCTGCCGCCGATGGGGCTGTCTTGGCGAGTAGGTTGCCCTCGGGAGCGGGACCTTCTTGCAGCTGGAGTCTGAGTATAAAGATATGTGCGTTTCCTTCCCTTCCTCTCCTCACTCCCTTCCCACGTGTTCGTGACATCCCCGGCCCCTCCCTCTGGGACCCGTCCTGAACACACTCACCCCCGCAAGCGTCCCCGATCAGAAGAATTTCTGTATCTCCCATCAGTCAGAGGGATGAGATTTAGTCCCCAGGCCCTGTGCTGAGCGGGGCCACATCACTCATTTCCTAGTTTATAAACTAGGAAAACAAGGTCGGACTTCTCCCCTAAGGATGATGAAGACTTTTTGAAGGATTTTAAGCAACGAAGGAGCATTCTCTATGGTGGTTGGGATAGGCTGTAGGCATCAGTGTGCGGGTAGAGACTACTTCATAGCCCCGGGGCCGGGGTGGGGGGGGCGGTTAGGCCTCTTGTGTGGCCAGGGTGGCAGCCGTGGAGGTGGGAAAAAGTGACCTCTTGGGCGATGCTGGGAAATAGAGGCCAGAGGACCCGCTGACGGACTGCCTGGGACAAGAGAAACAAGACGGCAGCAGGGCTGGCTTTTTGCCTTGAGTAAGAGTGGCTGGTGGAAAGTTGAGTGACAGGAGGAAGAAATCAAGGGTTCTCCCTGGCATGGGTTCGGTTTGCGATCCCTGGGGAGATGCAGGTGGACGTGTAGAGTGAGACTCGGATATGAATCTGGAGTTCCAGGGAGGGTCAGGCTCTGTGGTTGGGGGTCTTCAGCATATAGATGTTATTTAAAGCCCCAGAACAAGTTCCCTCAAGGATAACGTAGAGCTACAGGAGAGAAATGGGCCAACGATGGAGCTCCTGCGCATTTCAACATTTGACGGTCAAGCAGAGGAGAAGAGGCCGCAAGAGGCAGAGAAGATACAGTCAGTGAGGTCAATGGACCTTCGGGAAAGAGGAGTAAAGGAGGAGGATGCCCACGGATCAAGTAAGATAAGAACAGAGACGTGACCGTTGAACGATTGTGACGATGGAGGATATTGGGGTTCTTAACAGGCGCAGACTGGATGGAGGGTGGGGATGGAAGTCCAGGTAAAGTTGGTTAAGGAGAGACTGTGAAGGAAGGGCTGTAAATAACTCCTTTTGCTGTGATGGGGGAACAGAAAGACAGAACTGTAGCGAAGGGAGAGGTGAGACCAAGGAAGGGAGTTGGTTTTTAAGGATAGGAGATATGGAAACATGTGTACGATCTCACTGTCCTGTAGATAGACAGAAAAAAATTGCAGATTTGGGAAAAAGTAAATTCAGAAGCAAGGACTTTGAGAAGGTAAGAGGGGGTGGGATCCAGAGCACAGGTGGAGGAGTGGGTCTTCTTCTTGGAGAAGGGACAGCTTAGCCACGGTAACAGAGGGGACGTGGGGAGTGTGGGTCCGATGGAGGTGGGCTGCTGGAGGGAAGCCCCGATTTGTTGCTTCCATTTTCTCAAGGAAGAAAGAGGCCGTCGCTTGCGCGGGAGACAGGGAGGGGAGGGTGTGAGGGTTTTGGAGGGAGATGAGAAGTGATGGGACGGTCTTGCAGAGGGAGGGAGGGAGGGCTGGTGTGGGGGAGGGTCAGCGCCCGCTGGAGATGGGCAGACACAGACCTGCAGGGGCCCCAACCTCCCTGGTGTGCGACTGTTCCCAACCACGTCCAGCAGCCCCGGTCGGAGCGGAGGGGAGGGCCAGCTGGATCTGGGCGCCGCTGGGGACACAGTGGAGGGAGGGAGGAGCCAGTGGTTGATCACAGTAATGGACCACGGAGTCTAAGCTGGGGGACGAGGGAACGAGGGAGTGAGGGGCGGTGGTGGGCAAGTGGAGGGGGCCGTGAAGAGTCCAGGCGTCCTTCCAGCCTGGGTAGTGGAAACGTGGCTCACATCCCCCCGCCCCGCCCTCCGGCTTGGTGTCCAGTCTCGCTTGTTCGGGGGAGCAAGGTGTCTCTGCACACTCGTTGGGAAAATCCTTGACCCGGGCAGAAGGGTCAGAGAGGGTTTCTCTCGACTTGCCTACGAACGATGGAGAAAGAAAACCGGCCAATTCTTTCTCTACAAGGGAGACAGAGCCTGGCGTCCTCGTGTTTTCATCTGACCTCCCTCCCCCAACTCTGAGAAATACGGCAAGTGTTTCTCCCCACTTGAGAGGTGTGGAGACTGAGGTTCGGAGACGTGGGGCAGAGCCTCTGCTCTCGGCTGCCGTTCCTGTGCTCTTTCCCAAAGTGTGTTTAGTTTGACGAGGAAGCACCGGGAGTGCCTGCCGATCCTGAAAGTGAAAGTTCAAGCCTCTTAGGACGGGAGGGTGTGTGCAAGTACCTGTGGGATCAGATTCCTCTCCGAATTACTGAGTCTCAACCCTGGGGGCCCCCAGGAGCCTCCAAAGAATATTTGGACCCTCCCCTGCCTCTGCCCTTGTTTCACTGCACAGTGATTCCTGCCCTCGGGCGTCTGTCCAACCCCCTTGCCCTGTATCTGTCTCTTTCGCTTCCAGCCTTTGGGGTCTGGTGGGCCAGCCTCCCTGGCTCACCGCGGTCCTCTGCAGAGGGTGATGGCCCTGCAACCACAGCAGAGTGGGGACGGGCGCCCAAATGGGAGGAATCCCTGGCCTTCGGGAGGGGAGGGGCAGCATCCTCAGAGGCCCCTTTGGCTCACAGCTCGAGGTCCCTCCTGACCTCCCCTGCCTCCGACTCTTGTAATGTTTTTATTCCCCTTCCTTTTTCTCTTTCCTCCTTTTCCTCTTATTTCTTTAAACCTTCGGAATATCCCAGTTTACAGAAAAGGGGCAAATACAGCTGGTTTTTCCTCTGAGTCTTGGAGCAGGCTGTTGACACGATGCCCTGTCATCCCTAAGCGTGTTAGTGCGTGTTTCCTACAAACAAGGGCACTTCCTACGTAGCCACACGCAACCATCCAAATCGGGAGGCCAGCTTCCACCGCCGTCATGGTCTTGTGCTCAGGCTCCATCTGAGGTGGGCTTTTGACGCAACAGCATCCTTCTCGGCAAGAGGACTTGGCTCTGACCCGCCCACTGCACTTTGTTGTCCTGTCCTGGTTTCCTTCAAGCTGGAACTGTCAGACTCCCATTAACCTTCGTGGCCTTGATGCTCGACAACCACAGGCCAATGTTCTGTGGGATGTCACTCAGTTTGGAGACGTGGGACACCTCCTCATGGCTGGATTCAGGCCACCCGTCCTGGAGGGATGCCTCGGATGGCATGCTGCGTCCTCACGACATCCTGGGTGGCGTCCCCGCAGTGTAGATGTGTCCTGTTGCGACAGCATCTGCCTGGATCCCTGGCCTGGGTTATGTCCGCCAGCCGTCTCCCCGTTCATTAGTGATTAGTAAGGTTTTCTGGGAGAGGTACTTTGAACCGTGGAAATACGTCCTTCCTCCCCGTTAATTGCCTGTCTTATTCAATCGGTCATCACTGTTGGTGTCAGTACTGAATCTGATGCTCAAATTCTCCCTGACTTCGTTCCTGGGAGCAACCTGGAGCTGCCTCTATGTCCTGTCCACGTAACCCCTTCACTTTGCGTGAGCTTCCTTATCTTGTGGGACAAATGTTCCAGGCCCATCTCGTACTTTCCACGTCTCTGTTCTAGAATCAGCCATTTCTCTGCGGAGTCTTGAATCCCCTCAGTGGACGATGGCTTTTAGAAATGAGGACACGGGGCTAGGTGTGCGCGTTGATTTTAGGGTGTCGAGGCTCCCAGACTGTCTCCGTGGGAAAAATTTGCGTGTGTGCTCACACATGCTCACGTCTGTGGTGTCACGTATGTGGACGCGCATTGACGTAATGCATGTTTCCGCATCTATGCACGTTGTCCAGGACGCCTTCATGTGATACCCCTGCTTCTAATTCAGCACCTCGGGGTTTCCTCTCATCTTTCCCCCTTTTCCATGTGATTCCGTCCTCTGACAGTGAAACCCTGGCTGTCATCCTTCTTAATATGTTTACATACTGGGTCAGCCCCCGTGTGTAAACAGTCGCCCACTGTCACCACCTCCTGCCCACGCACCTGCCACCCTGTGCTGGGCTCCGACCCCCATGCTGGGCAGCCCCCCCGTATGACCACCTCGTCTCTGGGCTCAGGCTCCGGTGGGTGCAGCCAGGTTGCCTCTGCACACAGCCCCCCCCCCCCCCCGCCAGCCAGGTCCCTCCAAGGGGCCTCAGATACCCCCTGGCCTGTCGTGTGCTAGTGGCATCTGGTTTGCTCAGCCCGCCTCATGGCCCCCGGAGGGAATCATTCCCTGCTCTGTAGTTTGATGGCTCACACTTGATCCTGTGCCCAGGAGGTGACGGCCCAGGAGGGACAACGTGTTGTCCCAGGTGAATAGCCACCCCCGTGCCCCGTGCCTGTCCTACTCCTCACACGGTCCTGGGGGCCTTTTCAAGGCAAAGCCGCCTCTATTTCTTCTTCCCCGGGGGTAGCAACAGGTGGGTGGAGCTGGCGAGGCCCCCGGGGCGCTGTCCTCGGCCCTAGCTCGCTCTGCCTTGGCACGTGTACTAGAAAGAGGACAGCTTGGCTTCCATGGAAATGCTTTTGAAACACTGCAACAGCCAATTGTGTGGGTCTCGGGAGCGTAGGTGTAGAGACATAAATAACAACCCAGGACATAAAATACCTGCTACCCAGAAGCAATCAATCTCCCTCCCTCTCCACCTCCGTCCAGCTCCCGGGATGGGTTTGTTCCCAGCAGACGCACACCTCCACGCAGCCACCTGCAGACGTGCAGCCTTCACGTGGCTCCTGCCACCGAGAGGCCCACACACGTGCTCAGACTATCCTCTTGCACTTCAGCACCGACAGCTCCCGTTTCCTCTGTTTCCCTGCCCAGGAGACCAGTGGGCTGCCGGGATGCTTAGGATGCGGATTCGCTTGTGAAAAGTGACAGAGGAGCTCAGGGGCTGAGACACGTCTCTCCTGCCCTGGAGCGTCAATGCCATAGAGGGAGAGGCCTGAGAGGAGCACGATGCAGAGAGGCCGCAGGAAGGGCTTCGTCAGTGGCTCCCCACGGAGGAGGCACCTCCATGCACAGCTTGCAGGGCTCCTGGGGGATTAGATATCACACACGTGAGGCGCCTCGTACCACAAGCATGAACTGTAGGTCCTTCCTACATAAAGGAAGGACCTTTATGTAGGAAGGACCTACAGTTCTGCACTTGGCTCATTCCTGGCCACTCGCCCCGAGCCTCTTATAGACGATGCTTGAATTCTCCGTTCCCGTGACATCCCTCCATGCTGGCAGCCGTCCAGTCCTGGGATGACTCCCCTGATGGGGACCCCACTTCCAGCCGCCTGGGGCTGTGACTGTTCGAAGCACTTCCTTCCACTGAGGTGGAGCCTGCCTTCCTGCAGCCTGACCCATGCTCTGTGTCGTCGCCTGGGGACCACAGAGAATGAGGGGGACGCCCCTTCACCTGGCAGCCCTTCTCCCACAGATACACGTGGCACACCCCCAGTTCCCTCACACTTTGCTCTGGTCTCAGCCCCCTTCTCCTCTGCCATGCTTCAGTGTCCCCCTCACCCCGCCCAAGGACCCAGCCAGGCGGCTGGAGGGGCCCAGATGCCTCCCTGCTAACACCTCCAGCCTGCTTAGCAGCTGCGGGGAGCGCCGTGCCACACTGGCGCTGAGCTGGCATCAGCCGCGATCTGCAATCTACCCTCCCGTGGCTGCCGAGCAGCGGCTCCTAACCTGTGTCCGGTCCGTGGACGTTTTGCATCCAGACTGAGAATCACACTTTACGTTCACATCCAACCTCACGTTGTTAGGTTTGGTCCTTCCTTACAAGCTACTTGGAGTCCCCAGAGCCTTACTCTTTGGGGGTCACCGTTCTCTGCGTGGTGTCATCTACACACTGATAGGAGCCCTGGGGGAGCGGGGCAGCTCCCATGGGCTGGTCCGGTTCAGCTCTGAATCAGCACCTTTGAATACAGTCGGGGAGCAGCTGTGAACCCTCACAATCACTGGTCAGCTTCCCCGCCACAAGGCCGCGGAGGGGCTGCCTTGTCAGACCCCTGTGGAAGGCTGGCGCGGTGATTAAGAGCTCTGGCCGGTTCACACTCAGCTCCGGCTGATCAGCTCGTGATCTTGGATACCTGACCTCCTGTGCCTCCGTTTCCGGCTCTGGGAAATGGGAATGACAGCGGTACGGACCACAGAGGGTCATTGTGAGCCGCACATAATTACCGTATGTAAAGCCACGGCGTGCTGGGGCCCGTAGTTAAATTTTCAGTGAATTTGCGGAACGGATGTGGGCATTTTGGTGGCTTGAAATTGGCCACAGTGGGAGTATTTACACGGAGAAATCAGCAGATGCTACAAATCAGGGCTTCTTTCCTGGAGAGCCCAATGGTTAAGTGTCTCTCAGCACAGCCCTTTGTAAAACACAACAGTGTATGATGTGCAGTTCGCAGCTAATAAATGTTAGCTATTGTTATGATTATTTCATTCATTAACTTGACTAATAGCCCTGTCCAAAGAAGGCAAGAGATTAATCAGATATAATTGTTTTTAATGAACCTGGACTAGTGGCTCCTGGTAATGGCTGCCTTCCTAACCGATCAGAAGCGGCCCATGAATAATCTCAGGACTGGGTTTCGTGCACCACTCCAGGGGAGGGGGGAGTTGTAGCCACCCCCTGGGCCCTGCTCCAGGTGCTGCGGAGTTGGCAGAGAACGGAACTGTCTCAGGGAGGGGACAGACAGAAAGCAAGTGGACACACAACATCACAATAGAATTACAAACAGTGATGGTGCTTTGGAAGGACAGGATGGAGTAGTTGAGAAAACTGGGGGTCTGCTTTGGATGGGGTGGTCGCCCAGGCATGCCGGACCCGACTCACACCGCCCGGCGAGAGATTCTCTCCCGGCCCTGCTTTCGGTGCTATCATGGGTGAGTCGGAATTGGGTGCGGTGGGAGCGTGTACACTGCTGACAGCGGTGGGGAATCGGGTCGTGATTCTGTCCGCTCGCAGATGCAGGACAGGGGTCTCAGGGAGGTTGGTGACGTGTACCAGGCTGCACGACAGGCCTAGATTTGGGCTCCCCTTTTGACGTCCCAAACTCTGCTCCTCTTATTAGACAAATGGAACAATAAAACCAACCACACACGTTCCCGGGAAGATGATCGAGGTAACATAGGTGAAATCCCTCTGCCAGCTGCTAGTCAAACGCTACTGGTGTTTTATTCTCAGAATTAGGACTAGTTTGAAGATCTTTTGTCTCTGAACTCCGTGCCCTCTTTTGAAAATTGCTTACTCATCCATCTGTTCACTCGGTAAGGATTTCAGTGAGCTGTCAAGGGCTCTGCTCCATCCTGGAACTAGGAAGCTGAAATAGACAACGGAGAGGAGGGGATCAGAGGCTGGAGGCGGGTCAGGCCCTCAGGAGGGGTGTGCAGCCGGCTCTGTGTCGCCCAAATAGGCGTGTGGGTCACGTGGCTTTGGGGCCACGGGGGCGGGGGGGGTGGCATCGGGGCGGCTCCACGGCCCAGTAACCTGCTCTCCGTCTTAACGCTCACGACCCTCACGCCCACTCTTCCGTGGCACAGGGTCTGCTCTGCGAGCCGGGGAGGGGCCTGAATGGGGACACCATGAACTTCGGGCTGTGTGGGGTCAGCTGACTCTGGTGGACACAGTAGGGGCCCAAAGGAGATGGGTCTGGGCTGATTTTTTTTTTTTTAAGTCAAACAAGGGACCAGGAATCAGAATGACTACATTTCTGTAATAATCACTCAAGACAAAAAGAAAAAAGATCCCACTGAAAACAACCCCCCAAAATATCTGGGTGTCTAATTTGAGAACTTGAAGTTACAGGGGAAAAATCTCCCAGGTTAGAGTTCTTGGGTCCCCATCGTACACGTACGTATGACAAATCCTTCTAAAACTTACCAGCCAGGGTCCTGTCACAGCTGGTTGAACAAAATTTCATCATCCTTATGGAATAGAAACACAGCTCCAGAGGACGACCTCAGTGCCATCCTGAGAACTGACACAGTCTTAATGATGTGGGATCCAGACTGGGAGTGGGGTTCTGCAGCCGGTAGCTAACCAGAGCCTAAATATCAGAGGCCGAGATCCCCCTTGAAAAGGTTGCCATGGAGACGAGATGCCCGGGGCTGCATGTGCCCACACAGGCCTCAGAGACAACCCAATGCCCTCACTGGGTTGCCATCAACCCCACCACAAGAGGCAGCATTTTGCAGATTGGACACTTACATCGGGGAGTTTCGGTGGTTGCTAGTGGCGACTCTGGAAAGCAGGAAGAATGTCCCTGATGATTCAGGGGGCGATTGTATTTGGGTCCATAGAGAAAATGTAACCTCTTTTTCAAAAATCAGGATTGAGGAACTGCTGCAATTTAGAGTCAGACTGGACGTGAAGGCACTGCTTCTTCATTGATGTCAGCCGTCTCCACGGGCAAACTTACAGAATGCCTTACACATGCTCAATACATATTTGAAGACTCAAAGCATGTTGGAGCTGCAAAGTATCTGAGGGATTTCTAGGTTCAATCTCTCTCCTGTTTTACCCCGATAAGGAAATTGAGGAAAAGAGGGGAGGAGCTATTTGATGGCGGTTACTTGTCAGATGGAACGAGAATGTAAGTCGTCTGCCTCCAGGACCCAAGCGTAAGGGTGTGAAGGTTGGGCACTGCACAAAAGCACCTGGACAAGGGGATGAAAGGGGTCTGGAATCCAGGCCACAGCTGGACTGAAGTGAGGTGTGCATTTTTCCTTTCACAAAGGGCCCATCTACTCAACAAGCCAAGTTTAGGGGGGGTCATGCCTGTTCCCAGAAATATTTGGATGCAGAAGGGTGATAAGAGGACAGAGGTCCGGGCTGTTCAGCATTGTAGGGGGTTAATTGATTCCTTCTGCATTTGGTAGGCAGAAACTGTGATTTTTGCTGTTCTGTGATCCACTGCACCTATGATATATCTTCTATCTATCTATCTATCTATCTATCATCTGTATCTATCTATCTATTGTCTATATCTATCGTCTATCTATCTATCGTCTATATCTATCTATCATCTATATCTATCGTCTATATCTATCTATCTATCATCTATATCTATCTATCGTCTATATCTATCTATCATCTATATCTATCGTCTATATCTATCTATCTATCATCTATATCTGTCTATTGTCTATATCTATCTATCATCTGTATCTATCGTCTATACCTGTCTATCGTCTATATCTATCATCTATATCTATCTATCGTCTCTATCTATCTATCTATCATCTATATCTATCTATCGTCTATATCTATCGCCTATATCTATCTATCATCTATATCTATCTATCATCTATATCTATCTATCGTCTATATCTATCATCTATATCTACCTATCATCTATATCTATCTATCATCTATATCTATCTATCATCTATATCTGTCTATCGTCTATATCTATCTATCATCTATATCTATCTATAATCTATATCTATCTATCATCTATATCTATCGTCTATATCTATCTATCTATCATCTATATCTATCTATCATCTATATCTATCTATCGTCTATATCTATCTATCATCTATATCTATCATCTCTATCTATCATCTGTATCTATCGTCTATATCTGTCTATCGTCTATATCTATCTATCTATCTATCTACCTACGTATCATCTGTTGCATCCATATAGATCAGGATAACAGCTAGTGGATAGGAGTGCTAGGGCAGAGATCAGGAAGAGCATACACTCTCACTGGGGGGCACCCGAGGAGTATTCTGTACATTCCTATCTGTTGGACTGGGTTAGAAGTCCTTGTCCACATCTGCTTCCCACGGTCCTATGGAGTCCTGTCTATGGAATCATGGTTGAGCCTTGTCCTAGGCACCCAGAGTGGAGGCCATGGGACACCAGAGGCAGGAGAAAACATCTTCCTGTGCCTCAGGGAGGTCGTGATTAATGCAGGAGGAAGGACCGACCCATAGCCCCACAGTCACGTGCAGACATTACGGAAGAGCCTTCAAGAGATGTGCAAAGAGAAAGAAAACACTTTCAAATGTTTACAAAAATAAGACAAATCAGGCTTTGCATGCAGATGATTAGGCAGGTGGCTCCGGCATACATCTGCCAGGTCTTTTTCGGAATAAACTAAATGAGGTACTCTATTTGCATTTTCAAAACTCCCATGCTTTGTCCCCTTGTGAATGCTCCTTCTGCATCCTGGGTCCTGCTCTAGCTTGAGTTCCTGCCCTTGGGTCTCAAGCCCCCGAGGAGCAGAGCTTTGACAGCCCCCTCCCCTTCCGAGCCTTTTGGTGAAGACTAGCCCTTCCTACCCTTCCTTCGCAGGGGCAGGGCTTCTGCGCAGGAAGCAGGAGGACCACGCAAGCCGGGGAGTGATCAGGGCCAATGTGCCCTCAGCCACCCCCAAAAGAAGAAGACTGCCAAATGCCCAGAGGCCACAGTGCTGGAGTTGCCATCACTCTCTGGAGACCAGTGTCCCCCTCGGAAGCGCTTTGCCTCTTTCCCCGGCAGCTTGGAGCTCACAGAGGAGGAGAAGGCTGAGGGCCAGGATGACAGCTCCGCTGTGGCTCTCCCGTCCCCTCACGAAAGGGCCCCCCTCCAGAGTCGGAGGCTTCGGCAAGCCAACAGCCAGGAGGGGAGGCTCTGGTCCCGGGCCCCTCTCAATTACTTCCACCTAATTGCACTGGCATTAAGAAACGGTTCCCCCTGTGGCCCCAACGTGCAACAGATCTACAGTTTCACTCGACAACATTTCCCCTTTTTCCGGACGGCTCCTGAAGGCTGGAAGAATACCGTGCGTCACGATCTCTGTTTCCGAGACAGCTTTGAGAAAGTGCCGGTCAGCACGCAGGGTGGGACCAGCACACGGCCCCGGTCCTGCCTCTGGAAGCTGACCGACGAGGGACACCGCCGCTTTGCAGAGGAGGCCCGCGCCTTGGACTCCACCCGGCTGGAAAGTATCCAACAGTGCATGAGCCAGCCAGATGTGATGCACTCCCTCTTCGACCTTTAGTTCCACAAATCAACCATCAGCCCATGCCTTATTAAAGTTATCTGCAGGGGAAAAAAAAAAAAGAACCCCACTTTGTGCCGGAAGTGCCTGACACCTACTCCTTTCAGAGGAGCCTTATCTGATTAAGCTTTGATTAAACACCATGCCCCGGAGAGCAAATCATCATTAGACACTGCTGATGGGCACCCCAGCACCACCCACTGTGAGGGAAGGGAGTAAAGCCGGTGACCTGAGTGCCCTTTGCATCTAGGAGTCTGTCATCCGCATTCATTTTCAGGAAACTCAGATTCAGGGCAGAGGTGGTGTTTGTTTTCTTCTGTTTTTTACTCCTGAGTACAGGCCATTGTTTAGTTTTCCCAGAAAAGCTCAGGCATTGGGTGGTTTTTTTCAGAGGACGGCGCAGACAGAGTTTCCTTCTAGAAGAAAGGTTCTGATGGGACCAGCCAACCCATACATCACCCTGTGTCACTTGCACAGCCAGTGGCATCTAAGATAGCTTTTGCTCTGATCTTTACAGCAGTGAATGCAAAACGAGATTCCCAGACTCTGTGTATGTCTACGTCAAATGATCAAAAACTCAACTGAGAAGTTTCTCCTGCCGTAGAGGGAGGGGTCTTGGAAGGGACTCAGGAGGCCATTTAGAGAAGGGCCTTTGTCCCGATCTTACCCCTGTTACCTCTCCATCGGCCGGTGCCAGATAATACTTGCCTTCTCTAGAGCCCCAACTGCGAGCCTGCACCTCACCTGTGACATTTCATTACATCAGTACAACCTCCCACTATGTAGATGTCACTTCCCCCGGTTGTTCTCTGGGGAACTGGAGTTCGGTTGGGTCAAGTAACTTGCGGAAAGTCATACAGCTAGTGATGAGAAGATCCAGCACTTAAACCCAGGTTTCCTGAGTGCGGAGCCCATGCTCTTGTCAAAACACCAAATTTCCTTCCTCTCCAGCTCTAGATGGGCAGCCCCTGGGGCTAAGCCCGGGCTGTGAACAGATACAAGCGTAGGAGAGGCAGCCTCTCTTCCTGCTGTGGGTTTGAATCATCACGGTTAGCCTGACATGGGGTGGGGACTCCGAGAAGTGTGAGAGCCGCTGCTTATCAGACCCGGGCTCTGTTTGCACGGTCATCCTTTAACCCCTCTAAGCCTCAGTTTCCTTAAAGAGGAGAATAAGAATAGAGTGTTTACTTCAAAGACTTGTTGGACGATGACAGGACAGGTGCCTGTCTTGGGCTGAGCACAGTGCCAGCCACACAGCAACTGCTCAGTACGTTTTAGGGGGAACATGCCAAGAGTTTTCAATCCTCTTAGGGTAAACTAGCTTGGTGAAGGGGGAGATATGCCACCTCCTAGAAGGAGAATCAGAACAGCGCTGACACCTGTAGGTCGATCGGGTCCTGATGCGGGGTGCTCATGGCTCCCGGTCAGGGTGCCCAAAAAGTGTGGCCATGGGGTTCTTATTTTCCAGTCATCACCATCTTCAAGGGGAAGGTGGAGGAGGTGGAGCTGCCCGAGGAGAAGGTGGACATCATCATCAGCGAGTGGATGGGCTACTGTCTGTTCTATGAATCGATGCTCAACACCGTCATCTTTGCCAGGGACAAGTGGCTGGTAAGCCTGCTGCATGCTGTCCCTTCGCAGCTCTGCCGGCTGCCTCGCTGCTCTGCCCCACCGCCTGCAGCCCAGGAAGAATACAGCCACTGCTCCCGGGCCCCTCTCTTTAAACTAGATCTGCTTCTGGGGACACAATGAGCTTTCTTAGGTCTAACCTTGGCCTCTTTTGGTATAATTGACACCCATTCTTTGCTGTCCAAAGCCGATGCGGGTCACCAAGTGCTAGGGACTTGCATGGCTGCCAGAGAGCCCAGTGTGCTTTTGACTTGGCCTCTCCAGGCTCAAAAGTTAAACCAGCTTCCACCGTCCCTCTCTGGACATACCTCTGCGCCTCCTCATGTGTCCCATTGACCCCACCTCGGCCCCTTGAGTTTTCCCATGTACCAGAGTCAAAACTGAGCTTCCCTGCCCAACCCTAGTCCCGGCCAAGGTGACAGACAGTCTGCTGAGTGAGAAATACTGGCGAGGGGGTGCCTGTCTGGTGACTCTATGTGCAGTTCAAAAATGTGATGTCTTTGTCAGGTGAATAGATTACGAGACCCATTTCTCCACAATTCATCAACAGAAACCTGGAGGGCTTATGTTTCCAGACCGGGCAGCATTGTACGTGGTAGCAATTGAGGACAGACAGTACAAGGACTTCAAAATCCACTGTAAGTCACCTTTTGATTCTCTGTTGGGCTTTTTTTTTTTGCGGTACGCAGGCCTCTCACTGTTGTGGCCTCTCCCGTTGCGGAGCACAGGCTCCGGACGCGCAGGCTCAGCGGCCATAGCTCCACGGCATGTGGGATCTTCCCGGACCGGGGCAAGAACCCGCGTCCCCTGCATCGGCAGGCGGACTCTCAACCACTGCGCCACCGGGGAAGCCCTGGGCTTTTTTATTTATTTATTTTTGCGCGTTTGGGGTAGACAGCGCTTCAGCGGGCTGACGAGCAGCTGCTCTCGCGGCCACAGCTGCCGTGCCTCTGGAGTTTACCTGTGACGCTTTCTGGATTCTTCTCTCTGGATGTTTTCCCCTGGTCCCAAGAGTGGGGTTCTACAGAGAGGGAATAAGCAGCGTGGCTGGTGGGAGATAAAGTGGGGAGAGAATGAACACAGTGCGAATGGAAAATGGGCGAAGCAGCAGAAGCCGAGGTTTTGCAGAACTGTCCGGGGAGGCTGGAAGCTGTTAAGGGCCATTTATCCCCAGCGTCCACACGGGGGCAGGGACCACGGGTCTCCAGCCAGGCCAGTCGTTGTGAACCCTGCTTTTGTACCCTTCAAACTTTTCAGCATTATATCGATTCTCCTTCCCATTAGGTAAAAGATGGGGAGAGATGGGGTCTGGCCATGTAGGTGTCAGGGGCAGGCAGGGGACTTATCCGCACCTGTGTTCATTATGCCTCATCAGCTGAAAACGTGTTGTCTTAGAAAAAAGCCCCCCAAACCCTCCAACGTTTTATCTGGTCCCCAAAGGGTTGTTGTGTTCTATTTCCTTTAAAGGGTAACCATTCTCAGTGACACAAACCTGGTCCTCCACGAGATTAAACGGATTATGTTTTCATAAGGTTTAGAGACAGCCACGTGTCCTCAGTCAGAACTAAAACGACCAAGGGGCAAAGACCCCCCACACACAAGCATGCGTGCGATGTGACCAGAGCACAAGCAGAAATTCCAAACGGTCTAATGGGCTCTGCAGATCTGGGTTCCAGCCCCTGCAGTGCTAAACCCCCTTGGCAAGACTACCTACAGTGGAGGGGTTCCCAGACGGGACAGATGGGCCTCCTGCCCCCAGAGGCTAGGCCTCCAGAGCTCCACAAAGTCTTGTGCCGTCTAATCATTGTTCGTGCTGCTGGCGATACCACAGAATGAGTGCATCTGCGTGTGTGTTCACACCCTTCTGGAAATATAAACTCAGAGCATGAAGTTCAGAGACGGGTTCGGGAGAAGACAGAAATGGGACGATTGTCTGAGGCTCTGTGCCCTATGCCTACAGCCCTTCTGGCATCATTTCCAACATTCGATAAACAATGAGAGGTAGGGGGGCCGAGGTTAGATGATCCTGCTCTGAAGTTGGCCAGCCCTGGCTTCACATCCTATGGGTGACCGTGAGCAAATTACCTAACATCTCTGAGCCTCGGTTGAGATGAAGTCCCCAATCCTATGGACTTGCCATGAGGATTAAGTGAGGTGATATATACTAAGGGACGTGAGAGTCGTTGGTGCTGCGTGCACCAGCCTGGTCTCCGAATGTATCACTAAACCCCTTCCTGCTCGTGGCTCTGGCCCCCGAGCCTGACTGCCAAGCTCGTTGGCCTCCAGTGGCTCAGAATCTAGGACAGATGTGCCCTCCTGATAAGTTTCAGAAACAGCTCAACAGGGAATGTTGATCAAATGCATATATAAGTAGGACATGTTTTGCCCTGGAGCTGCGCGGTAATGCTGTTTTTGGAGTTCTTGCCGTAACTGTGTAAATCGTGTTTGGGGGAGAACATTCAGACCCATTCTTTGTTCTCACGTGCACTAAATATTGATTGAGCTCCGACCCTCGGCACAGCTCTTTAAGGAACCTCCTCATGGTTTAAAAGCAAACATACCTCACCCTCCTCCTCGCCTGGATCATAGACCTTGGCTAACGCATCTTGCAATGAGGACTGGACCCGTCCTGACAGGCGCTGGGGCACTGGCCGCTACTCAGGTGCCAGCCCAGGACTGGAGACCGTGGCGTGGAGTCTTGTCCTGCCCATTGCAATGTTCATACCTTCTGAAAAAGAAAAGAAAATGAAAAGTCAGCCCCATTTTTTCTTGTGGAAACTCTGTAGTCTGTCAACACCACTGCCCCCCAAACCAAAAATCTCACACACCGTTACATTTTATTTAACATATTCTCGTTTTCTATTTAAACGTTGTTTTTTTTTTAATGCCCTGCTTCTGTTCTTAGTGAAGGAAGCAAGTCCATTTAGAATCTGTTTTAAATAAACAGGGATTTTGATTGCTGTCAGGTCTTAATCAAGAGTGAAAGCATAAAGGTTAATGATTGCCAAGGGAACAATTGTAAGCAAATTCCAGTTGGCTCAAGAACCAGCTAAAAGAGAAAAATCTTAAAGTGGGGCAGGAGAGGGAGACAAGCCCAGTCCCTTGCAGAAAGGAAATTAAGAAAACAATTTCTCCCCTTCCCTCCCCCCTTCTCCTCCCCTTCCCTCCTTTCTCAACCACGTGCAACGCGGAAACACAGGCATGAGTGAAATACAGAGCCTGCCCTCAATTTGCTCACCGACTACTAGAGAACACACAGAAAGAGAGACGTGATTGTCATGTACGAGGCTCACAGCACATATTTTGTTGAGTGAATGAATGAGAAAATGAATGAAAGAATAGAAGTAAACAGCAGACGGATGTGCAAGGTGGACGGTTTAACCCTGAGAGAGGAGCAATCATTAAATTTTTTTTTTACTCTGGGGATTTCTAGAATCTCAAAATTGGAAGGAAATTTGGTAGATATTCTATTTGATTTTTTTGCCCAGTACATGAATCTAGAACCTGCTGAGGGTCAGAGGATGGGCACCAGCTTCCCCACCGCCGAGAAGGTGACAAGGAGCCCCTCGTGTAGATTTGGTGGTGCCTGTAGCTGAAGGGTTGAAGGGCAGAACCTCTTGGACGGCTCAGACGCTCTCCATGGGTTTCCCTTCCACCACCACCCCGACATCCAGAGTTCTATTTCTAGCCTATTTTACACAAGGAGCTGACTTTGATCTGAAAGCCTGAAGTGTATTAAACTATTATGCACGCCTTCCTTTCTGACTAGAGGAGAAGCTGTAAGTGGCACCTGGTGGCCCTTGCTCTGATTTTTCTCGGAGGCAGTCCCATTTGCCCCAGCAGGGAAGCTCCAATTACTCGGGCCAGGGAAGGGAGGGATTATGTAGCTACAGGTCTCTCCAATGAAGAGTGAAATTTGTTTTCCGGTCTTTCATATTCCTGTCTTTGTTTTCAGTTTTATTATCTCCTCTGATATATCCGTTCTGCTCATAAGCCCATTGGAAGAATTCTTCATCTTTGATATTGTGATTTTCACTTCCAGCAGTTCCACTGGCTCTTTTTTATGGTTCCCATCTCACCGATGAAATTCTTCATCTGTTCATGCATGTTTTCTCCATTAGATTCTTTTTTTTTTTTTAAATAGGCAGTCTCTCTCTACAGGTTACATTCTTTTTAAAAATAATTTATTATTTATTTATTTATTGTCTGCGTTGTGTCTTCGTTGCTGTGCACGGGCTTTCTCTAGTTGTGGTGAGCGAGGGCTACTCTTCGTTGCGTGTGCGGGCTTCTCATTGCGGTGGCTTCTCTTGTTGTGGAGCACAGGCTCTAGGTGCGCGGGCTTCAGTAGCTGCAGCACTCGGACTCAGTAGTTGCAGTGCATGGGCTCAGTAGTTGTGGCTCGTGGGCTCAGTAGTTGTGGCTCGTGGGCTCTAGAGCACAGGCTCAGTAGTTGTGGCGCATGGGCTTAGTCGCTCCGTGGCATGTGGCATCTTCCCGCACCTAGGATCAAACCCGTGTCCCCTGCACTGGCAGGCTGATTCTTAACCACTGTGCCACCAGGGAAGTCCCTCCATTAGATTCTTTAAAATATTCATTACAGGTACTTGAACGTCTCTGTTAGATAATCCCAACACCTGATCTCTGAGTCTGTTTCTATTGACTATTTTTTCTTTTGGTGATGGGTCATGTTTTTCTTTCTTTTCCATGTGTCTTGTAATTTTTATTAATGCTGGGCCTTGTGAGTAATGCTGGACAGTAGAGACAGATGCATAATTTATGCCCAGAGAAGAGCATACCTTTTCCTCTGCCAGGCCATTAAAGTGGGACTTTTAGTCCATCTGGTCTGTAGTTATGGTAGGTCTGGGCTTTGTTGCTGCTTTAGTTACATTCATTGCACCATAGCATGGTCCTTTTCAAGAGTTTGTTTTAATACAGAAACTAAATGTCACAGGTCCTTCTGATGTTATTTTTTTAATCCCCAGAAAATTAATTACAGTATTTCCTGCTGGCTGATGACCCTCACCCCCCATTCACTCATTCAATAGACAAGACAGAATTACAACAAAAGATTAACATGCCTGATGTCTATCCTCTCCCATCCCTGCCTCGCGCAATGTAAAGAAGCTAGTGGGAAACGAATGGTCAGCAGAAAGGAGAGAAAAGTCTAATGTCCTGGGTGATCAGTCATTGAATAACTGGAAGTGGGGCAGTCTGGCCGGGGAGATAAGACACGAATTAACCCCTAAGAAGATAACTAAAACACGAGGCATTGTGAAGCAGGACAGGCTTAAAAGTTTGGGAATACGTTCCAATTAAAAAAGCGTTATCCGTGGACCTCTACTGGGCCAGATGCTCTGCTGTAGGTGCTGAGGGTACAGGAGGAGAGGCCCCATGGTTGAGAGTCGTTGGAGAAGGTGTCACAGTGGCCATTTGAGACTTTAAGTCCATGTGAAAGAGACTTCGAAAATTATTGAGCCCAAGGATTTCTAACTGGTTGGAATTACCTATGTAGTTTAAGTCCATTTGAAAGGGACTGGAAGGGACTTCGAAAGTTATTTAGGCCCAGGATTTCTAACCGGTTGGAATTACCTATGTAGTTTAAGTCCATTTGAAAGGGACTGGAAGGGACTTCGAAAATTATTTAGGCCCAGGATTTCTAACCGGTTGGAATTGCCTATGTAGACGTGAAAATTCCAGCTCACTGGGGCACAAATCTGGGGATTCTGATTCAGTAGGTCTGATTGTGGTCCAGGAATCTGTACTTTAAAGAGTGTCCCAGATGATTCCGGAACACAGAACCACGGAACCAAACTCCTCACTTTACAAAACAAGCCAGAGATAAGGGGACCGATCTGCCAAGGTCACACAGCTTGGATGGTGGCAAAGCCAGGGTGCAAAAACCACATAAGGCGGCAACAATTGTGTATCAAGGGCCTGCTATGGGCCAGGCGCTGTATTACGTACTTTACATATATTATCACATTTAATCCTCTTAACAGCTCTATAGAGTAACTAGCATGATCGTCATCTCCATTTTAAAGAAGAAACCAACTCTTTGGGAGGTTAAATTCTTGCCTGGAGTTGCACAGCAAATAAACAGCAGAGCCCAGATTTGAAGCCCAAAGCCCAGGACTTTAACCATTACCCACATAGACTCTTAGATATCTGCCTAACTTTTTTTTTTTTTTTTGCGGTACGCGGGCTTCTCACTGTTGTGGCCTCTCCCGTCGCGGAGCACAGGCTCCGGACGCACAGGCTCACGGGCCCAGCCATGGCTCACGGGCCCAGCCGCTCCGCGGCATGTGGAATCTTCCCGGACCGGGTCACGAACCCGTGTCCCCTGCATCAGCAGGCGGATTCTCAACCACTGCGCCACCAGGGAAGCCCCCTGCCTGACTTTTTCACTGAACCTTAACTTAAAGCAGGGCCGGGAGAGGGAAAGAGCAGGTACGTGGCTGCAGGTCTCTTGAGAAGGGGTTTTAAACAAAGGCAGTGTGTTTTGGTGTGCATGTTCTATCTGGGTGAGCAGGGACAGCTATTCCCAGATTCTAGAAGGAGGTCTTCTCTGAAGCGTGTGCTGTTGACACACTTCCCCAAACATAGGTAGGTTCAGTTGGGACTTTGGCACCAGTCTCGTGTGTGTAATGGGATCTGACTGGCATCTTATCCTCAAGCCAGAATTTCACAAGTGCTCCCCCTCTGGGAGATGCTTATTTTCTCCGCCTCTTCTCCCCGAGGAAGGGCTTTGCGTGCCCTTGAAAGGAATCTGAGTAAAAGGGGCACAGCTCTCCCTGACCATTCACACCACCCTCCTCCCACCCCCCTCTCCTAAACACATGCAGGCTCATGAGTTCCCTAATGTACCATTTGTTTGGTGAACATTTTAAAAAAAATTAATCCTGTAAGACTTTAGAGAAAAGCGTCTCTACTGCAGTGTATTTCTAAACCCCTCCGAATAAACAGACAAGTGAGCTTTCAGCTGGCCAGTAACTGGAGACTCCGCTAAGGCACTCTCTGCGCTGTGGGGAGAGCAAATGGCATTCCTGGTTGCTCTCACGACTGAGTCAGTGCAGCTGAAGGATTAGGACCCAAGCTGGGTTTGAGCCCCAGCTCCACGGCTCCCCTGCTGTGGGATGTTGGGCCAGATACTGCATGTGAGCCGGATGCCAGCTTCTGCAAGCCCCTGTTTTCTCATCTGTCATATGGAGGTGTCCTCACGGGGTGGCTGGGGAGATTCAATGAAGGGTCTGGCCAGGGCTAGGTGATCAATGATTACCATCATTTAAGGGTGATCTCGGACCATCAGACCTGCATTCATTTACTCTCCAACCCTGCATCCTGAATACGTCCCCTGCTTAAAGCATCTTATGAACAGCCCCAAGGGGCCAAAGAGCACTGTTGGGGTGCTTTGTGCCCCAACGGGGGGATATGTCTTACGAGATGCATCCTTAGAGAGAACATCATGGCGTGTAAGAAAGTTAAGCCCTCTCCTGGACTACCCCTGCCCCTGCCCCTCATTTCTTCAGTTGAGAAAATGGAAGTTCAGAGAGGTTAGGAAATTTGCACAAGGGCCTGGCCAGTAAGTGGTGGTGCTGGCATGCACGCTGCAGCCTGTTTCACTGAAAGCCCATGTTTCTTTCTGCTGCTTGAGAGGTTCAGCTGGCGGGGATGGGAGGAGGGAAAGAGATGGGCCTTGTAGGTGTGGAGAACGACTGGAACAAAGGCTCCGGGGTAGAAATGTGGACGGCAGAGGAGAGAGTTCGTAGGAGACTCTGAGGCTCAGAGAGGGGGCAGGAGAGCAGGTACAGAAGAATCAGGAATGTGGGCTCTAGTCTTAACCCCGTGGGAGTCTGCTGTGTGACCTTGGAGAATTTTCTCAGCCTCTCTGAGCTTTACTTTTCCTAACCCTAAAGTGGGACCTGTACAGATGAGATGGTGTGAATGAGCGTCTGGCACATTGCAGAGCTCTCCACCAGGCAAGCAACTCTCCTGCCCTCAGGCAGGGGGGACACAAGCTGCCCCCCACCCTCTAGGACTCAGGGGGGTCGGGAGACTTCTGGGGGTCCTGCTGCCACTTCTCGCTCTCTTCCCACAGGGTGGGAGAACGTCTATGGCTTTGACATGACCTGCATCCGGGACGTTGCCATGAAGGAGCCCCTGGTAGACATCGTGGACCCAAAGCAAGTGGTGACCAATGCCTGTTTAATAAAGGTCTGCAGACGCGGCTTGCTCGGGCCTGGGTGTGCGGGAACCTGACTGTGCCACCTGGACTCTTGGGCCTAGAGTAGAGGCCACACCAGCTCCTGCGGGGCCCCAAATTGTGAGGCAAGGCCACCCCGGCCAGAGCCTCTGGCAGCCCGTGGTGACCTGTCAAAGCTGGCACTGTCACCGAGCAGAGCTGGGGAGAGAGCGCCACTGGACTCCACGTGGCACAGTTGGGGGGTGGGTGCTGCATGTCCCTTGGTGAGGGAGGGGTGGGGTGTGAGGGGGGAGGGGTGTCGGGTGGGCTTGTAGGAACATCCGAGGGAGGACACCCTGGAGGCTCCGGTGGGGGGAAGCTCCTCCATTCCGAGGGCGCTGGCCTCTTAGGCACGAGATCCCACACCTCAGTCTGCCGTGTGAGCAGCTCACGCCCGCGCCTCTGAGCGCACGTCTGACCGGTCGCGCGGAGCTCCCTCCTCCTGAGTGCCTTGTTGGTGCGGGCCCTCACCTCTTGTCCTCCAAGGCTTTCTTCAGCGCAGACGGAGAACAGCTTGCCAGCACCCTCGGCAGACCAGTCCTTACCCAGTGCATTCTTATCACTAAATATCAGACGTGCCAGACTTGCCGGGGTACAGATAAAAGCCTCCCGAGACCTCCCCTCCCTCCCAGCCCCACGCTCCTCCTAGAGGTAACCGTTGTCCACAGGATGAGCTGATCTTTCCAACCCTTTTTCTAAGTACGTGCGTTTACATATGCTAATCTATCCTGTCTAACGATGGAAAACTCTTGCTATTTCACTACTTTTTTTAAAGTCTAGAAAGACATCTGTCTTATAGGCTTCAAGTTAGTGTTTTAATCGAAGAATCTGGGTTCACTGTGTCCGTTGTCATCAGCCCTCCCAGCCCCCATCTTGCCGAAGCACACCCTTCCGCCCTGGTCCTGTGCACCTCACTGCTTTTTCGGGAACTCTGGGTGGATGCAACGGGGAAGAGCCCAGGGGTGAGGGGAGGTTTCTGCAGGACTGATGCAAACGGCTGCTTTGTCCAGGTGAGAACGGTCCCTTGTCCCTGGTCACAGTCTTCCTGAGAAGAAACGCAAGCCTTGTCACCATGGCATTTCAAAGGGGCCTCAGAGGACAAATAAAACTAGAGGTACCTCGTACAGGTCCCGTCAGATAGACACCGCCTCCCTTTTGGAACATCCTGCCTGAGGATTCTGGCTCCAAGTCTAAGCCTTGGCCTCGCCCCGAAGGGTTTTGCTGCTTTTTAACTCGGCCCTGTCTGAGTCCAGGCAGGGTTGATGAGAAGCAGACGTCCTCTTATTTCTTCCCACCAGCCCCTCTGTCCCCGAAGCCTCTCTCTCTGGCATCCCAAACAAGAGCCAGCAAAGTCCACCCCAGATAACTCCCCCGTAGTGCAGAGCACGGCTGCTGATACTGTAGTATGAGTGGAAATCGCCTGGTGCAACTGCATTTGCCAAAATGACGCATGGCAGCTGTATGGAACTGATAGGCGTCTGCCCATGGTGGCGTGGGGATACGATTCCTTCAATGTGCTTGGGCCCTGGGTCGCTCTCTGCCCCTGCCCTGCAGGTGTGGCCACGGCACTTGTGCACGTCCAAGGCTGGTCCAGACTGGCCTGCTCTGTCCGCTCCCCCCCCCCCGCCTCCCTCTCCCCCTCCAGCCAGGAACAGGCAAGGGTCTCCCCTTGGTTACATCGGAGTGCAGCCTGGGACTGTGGGTGTGGCGGGGCTGGAGCTCTGGGCCCTCTATGCGTGTCACCTTTCTTCCTGAGCTCTGAGAAGGGCAAGGACGGCTGTGTTTGCTTCTGCCACCAGGAGAGCCATCCGTCAGCTCTCGCTAATGTGCTCAGCACCTTCCCTGGGAAAACACTTGCCCTTCTTCACACGCTTAATTGCTATTTTCATCGCTATTAACGTTGCGGCTTGTGACACTTCATTATAATTAAGACTCTGTTTTGACCAGACTTCTGATCTGAGACATCCATTTGTAACATGATGTAGTGATGGGGACAGCATCGGCCAGGGCCCCTCTGAGTCACCGGTGCCTGCGGAGCCCTGCGCCTGGTGGGGCGGCCTGAGGCCGAGCCAGGGGTCTCGCTGGGGTCTCAGAGTTGCTGCGGCGGCTGCTGAAAGAGAAAGCCTTCTGGCAAAGGGATCAGGGCTCCGGGGGCCAGCATAACGTGTCTGCCTCTGGACACTTTGGGCCTGAGAGGAGGGAGAGCCCTGACCAGAGGCCTTTGTGTCTCTGAGGCCCGGTCACAGCTGACTCACCCACACAGACTGCCTGTCCCCACTCCAGAGGCCAGCAGGCGCCTCCCTGGCGCCCATTCTAACGCAGATCATCCTTTCCGTCTGGACGGGTTTTGTTCCTTCGGAGGCCCCTATTAAGATGCAAATGTCCGTAGGGCCTAGAGAACACTGTCAGGGCACTGGTGGCCGACACTGGTTGATGGACGTCTGAGCCCCTATAGAGACGGAATCCCCGACAGATGGGGTGTTTCTGTGTGCGTGTGCGCAGGTGCATCGTTGTTCTTGTGCGGGCTGAGTGGTGAAGAAGTGAGACGAGGACGGAGGAGAAAGGAACCAGTCCAGATGGGTCACGGGGTCTACTTCCCAGGTCCCCCTCTGAGTCCAGGCCGAGAGGCTTGGGTATTTTTAGGTAAACCATAGAAAGTCGTGGAAGGCTTTAGATCCCGGGAATGGCGTAGTGTGAATGCATCTCAGAGAGATTGGTTGGTTGGTCTGAAGGCGAGGCCTGGGGAGGGGATGGGAAGGAGAGTCCTCAGGCAGGGAGACAGTTTGAGGAGAAGAGTGGTGCGTGTCAGGGGTTACATCGCTCATTGAGGGTGCACAGACCATAACGTCCAGACCCCGCGTCTAAAGGGCTCCAGTCTAATGGTGGGGACAGGGGCGGAGGTGGGGAGACCCCTGAGATGAGCCAGAAGCAGGGTGGAAAGACCAGGCGAGGCCCGTGGCCGAGGGCGCCCGAGAGAGAGGGACAGGGACCTCGGAAGGAGCCTGGAGCCTGGCGGGCTGGCCCCAGTGGAGAAGGAGAGGAAACTCAGTGAACGTAGACAGCGTGAGCCCAGCCTAGGGGACTCTGCCGAAGCCCTTAACAAAATCACAGTTAAGCGCAGCTGCGCTGAGTGTTTGGGCTGGAGGGACCTGCAGACACGTGGCCCAGAGGGGTGGCAAACGTCATAAGCTGACAGGTACTGGGGCTAAACAGATTTCCCCACTCTGGGCAATGGCCCAAGCTAACAGGGTGACATGTAATGAAGGACCCTCCCCCCTGCACTCGGGTCCCAGAAATAAGGATGATGAGAGGGATGTTGTGGGGAGGGGCTTGGCCGGCTGAAGGCAGCTGGAGCCGGCAGCGTGAGCTTCGAGGTCAGAGGCCGCTAGAAGCGGGTCCCAGATCAGGAGGGTGACGGCGTCGGAGGCCATGACTCAGGAGACACAGTTTATGCTGGAGGAGAAAAGGTTTAGGGGACCCACGTGAGCACGAGCGGGCGGTGCCTTGTTCTGTGGGTGGAAGTTACAGAGGCTGCTGAGGGCCCTGCTCGCTAGTTTAGAAGCAGGACCTACTGACTGGAGACATCGGGGAAGGATTGGCTGCCTGATAGGCAGTGAGTGCATCCTCCCAGGGGGAGTGCAGGAGCCCACGGCAGCCACTACCTGGGGATGCTCCCCAGGGCTCTTGCATTCTCGGGGTAAAAGGGGACTGGCTTTCTAACCCCATCGAATTCTGCACGCCTGACCTGGGCTCACAGGGACCTTTAGCCCTGTTCCCCATCCTTGAGCTTGCATCTGAAGTGATGTCACCGACATCGAGGGCTCCCACGGTCCCCTGCACCTGCAGTCCCACCCTCTTCCCAACCGACAGGGCAGAGGGGGTCACAGCTGCCAGCCCGCACCGTAACAAGGCTCTGGGCTGCCTGGCTGCCTCGACCTCACCTGCGCCTCTGTCCACTGCCCTCCTGTGGAGACAGGACTTGGCTTTGAAGTCCCCAGGATGCTTTGCCTCAGTTTTTCCTTTATTCATCCTAGAAACGTGTAGAGATAAAAGTCTCTGTCTCTTTGCTGCTCTTGTTTCCCCACCCAGAGACCCCTCTCTCCTAGTTACTCCCAACATCTTCCATCATCTGGGTCTCAGGGGCGCCCCTGGGGACCGTTCCAGGCACACAGGTGTCTGTCTGGCCCGTACAGAGCTTTCAGGACGGAGGTCTCGCCATACAGCCCGGCAGTGGGAGGTTCTTCCTTAGACCTCACTGAAGGCGGCCTGGGTGCCTCCTGGGCCTTGGGAGGTCTGCTGTGTCGTGCTGGAGCCGGCCAACGACGGGTCAGCATCCTTCTCGCAGAAAGAGCACCATGTTGCAAACCATTGTTCATTTCACTCCCGCTCCCAGCAAGACTGATGTGCAGCCGCTTCCCAGCTGAAACTGTTAGAACGATGAGTTCCTTGTGTTGTCCATTCCTAGCTGGAACTGAAAAGTTCTCACCTCTTATTTCCCCCTTTCATTTGTTTTTAACTGTCCGGGCTGTGGTAAATGGTCGGCTGACTTCCCCAGGCTCAGTCCGTGACTGTGCGGGCTCGGTCCTCACTCCTGAGATAATACTCCATACCTCGTATTGCTGGGAAGGGAGCAGTCGGGTCTGCCGGAACCTGGGAGGGCTTGACGGGGCACACACTGCTGCCTTGATTCAGTAGGCCTGGGATGCCCTCCCCTCCCCGCCCCACCCCCGGTGATGCCCACGTGCTCCTCCAGGGACCACAGCCTGAGAACAGCTAGAAGCACTAGTGATGCCAAGGGGGACGGCTCTGAGGATATCTGGGTTGGGTTTATGGAGGCTCTAATTCATCCTCTTCTCCTCTCCCCTCCCCCGCATCAGCACTCATCCCCAGAAGATTTACCTTCCTGATTCTGTTGTCCTCAGGTTCTGACTTAAATCTGCTCGCAGCATTGCCTTAGCCGACTCCACCCTAGAAAGGATGGAGGAGGTCATGGGGAGGGGGGTGGGTGGGCCTGGGAAGTCCCCCCGAGAGCCATGGCACCCTGGGGAGTCTGCCATCCATAGTCTCCCTGGGGAATGAAGCTGAGGACGGCCCAGACCCGGTGGAGGCACTAAGCGTCCGCATTCTCTCTTCTCTGGGCTGCAGGAGGTGGACATCTACACGGTGAAGACGGAGGAGCTGTCCTTCACATCCGCCTTCTGCCTGCAGATACAGCGCAATGACTACGTCCACGCCCTGGTCACCTATTTCAATATCGAATTTACCAAGTGCCACAAAAAAATGGGGTTTTCCACAGGTGAGCCTTCTGCTGGCCTTCCAGACCCTCCTGGCCTCGTGCCAAGGCTCTGTGGGAAGTGACCTCCCCGGCCTGGATGTGGGGCAAGGGCCGGGGGCATCAGCCAGGGGCCCTCACTTAGCACCTCCTAAGCCTCTCCAGCCGTGGAGGAATCGCACATCCCCAGGGTTTTGGATGCCCGATGAGAAGGTAAAAAACTTGTGGCTGGTGTGGCCAGAGCTGAGAGCAAGTGTCGCGCGGGGAGGGGCAGGCGCCGAGGCCACCTTTCAAATGCACGTTTGTTCGTTTAGTGTTTCCCGAGCCCCCTCTGTGTGGGCGGAGGATACGGAGACGCCTCATGCCAGATTCAGCGTCTGCTTCCCTAGGCTGCAGCCTGGCTCTACGTCTCCTTCCTGTCTTCCCAGCTTCTGTCCCTCCCCATTAAGTCCCTGACGTGCTCCAAACTCCTTCAGGGGTGCCTCATCGCCCGTAGCAGATAAGCCCAGATTGCTTAGCCTGGTAACTGGCAGGGGGTTGGTCCCCTGACCGGCCCCATCCCACTTCCCCAGCCTCATCTCTCAGCACCCTTCGCGCTGTGCCGTCCACCCCACCCCTTTGCTGCCGCACACGCAGCCCAGCACACGCTGGCCCTGCAGCTCTCTGCGCCCAGGCATCTTCAGCCCCTCGGCTGTGGCCTCTGCCTGCCCCAACCCCTCTTCCATCCTCAGGGCAGGAGGGTCTTCTGTCAGATTTGTCTCCTTCCCTCCTGTATTTGTCTGCTGGGGCCACTGTAACCAAGTATTCCTCATGGTTCTGGAGGCCTCTGGAGTTTTCTCCTGAGGCCTCTCTCCTTGGCTTGCCAACGGCCGCCTTCTCGTGGCCGCCTTCCTCTGTGCTCATCCCTGCTGTCTCTGTGAGTGTCCTAATCTCCTTGCTCTACAAGGGCACCAGCCAGATTGGATGAGGGCCCACACTAAGGGCCTCGTTTTAACTAAAGACATTCTCTCTGAATACGTTCATAGTCAGAGATCCTGGGGGTCAGGGCTCCAGCACATGAATTCTGGGGGGAGACAATTCAGCCTATGGCAACTCCCCCATCCCTCTCCTCCCCTGGCCACCTCCAGCTCAGGCTGCATCTCTCAGCTCAGGTACTATGATCCCCTCCTTCCCTCTAGGGTCAAGGTTAGGCCTTCTTCCTGGGGCTCCCTAACATCCTGTGCTTATGTCTGTCATGGCCATGCTTAAAGTGATACGGGTGCAGTCTAACAAAAAGATAACAAAAGGGTATAAAAAGGGGCATAAAAAGTTAAGGAAAAAGACCTCTCCCCCATCCATCCCAGTCCCGCGCCTGAGACGCATATTTGCTCACGATTTATTTCGTAGCCTCCGAAAAATTTCAGTGGTGCACAAGCACCTACATACCTACATACACTTTTTTTCCTTTTTATTTGAAATAATTATAGGCTCACAGGAAGTTGCAAAAATAGTCCATAGATTTCTGTGAATCGTAGACCCAGCTGCCTCCGCTGGTGGCATCTTCCATGACAGGAGTATGACATCCAGTTACACTTTTCTTGAAAACACAGGTCGCTCGCACCACACACACTGCCCCTGCTCCCTGTCTTTAGTTAACCATGTGTCTTGGAGATGCCGCCGTAGCCGCGCGGAGATATATCCAATCTCTTTTTTTGAAACAACTACCCAGGATTCCAGTGTAGGCTGTGCCACTAGTCACTGAACATTTCCATCGTCTTCTGCAGACCTGGGTCTCCCCCCAGCTGGGCTCACATCTCATTAATCTCTGCCTTCCTAGCTCCTCCCAGCGGGGTGTGGCTCCGAGATTTCTGAACAAATCTCTGTTCAATGTGTTTATGAAGCTAGGATTCCTGCCCTGAGCATGTGTTCATCCTGACCGCTCACGGGAGGTCTTCCTGGGAATTGGGAGCTTGTCGCCGGGGCTGAGTGTGCACGTGGCAGGGATAGGTGAGTTCTACCAGAATTTGAAGATACGATTATTCACTTCCTGCAGCCATGGTGCCAGTGGTCCTCTTTCACGTGGTTACAGCGATCCCACTTGATCATGTTGTTTCATCCTTTGTCTGTGTTGCCCAGTTTTCTGACACCTCGTTGATATATTTTTCATCTATACAGATGAGTGACCCTGGGTCTGTAGATCTGTTTTCTTGTGAATCTCTCTCTCTCTGACTTTGCCAACAGAGTAATTCTGATCTCGTAGAATAAGTTGGGGAGTGTTTCCTCCTCCTTTACCTGCTGGAAGAGTTTTTGAAGGATCAGTGGTATTTCTTTTATAAATGCTTGCTGGAATTCCTTAGTGAAGGCATCCGAGCCTGGAATTTTCTCGTGGGAGAGAACGGACAAGAGACTTCACCTAATCCCTCACAGAAGGGCTTCTTCCAGAGTTGGTGTCTCCTGACCATCAGGACTAGGGTCTTCTGGTCTCCATCAGCCAGGCCAGCGCTGGTGCCGCCTCGTCCTGGGGAAGAGACCAGAGGGCCCCGATCCGGGTCACTGTCAGCTGCTACCCTCCCTACGGAAGCAGCAGATGAGCTTATCCTCTCGGTGGGTGCGCAGGAACAGCCAGCAGGAGGAAGGGGTATTTTACCTGGACCTTGAAGGATGGGTGAGACTCAGCCTTGCCATGGTGAGGGTTGGGGCAGTGAGGGCTGAGGAAGGGCCCGATCGAGGACGGTGCCTGTGACTGGAGGCCAGGGATGGAGCCACGGTGGCTGGCTCTGCTTCCTCCATCCCTGGGCGATGCCTCCCCCAGGGCCCGCCCTGCCGCAGGTGATGGGAAAGTCAGGGGGCAAGGGCACTCTGGGAAGAGTTCTGTGTCTCTAAAGCCTGGGCTCCAGCCCCGTAGCTCCAGGCTGCGTTTTTCTTTCCCTGAGATGATCTGTTTCCGGCGGATGACAGCGTGGTTTTGGTCCAGCCTGTAGCATCTTTACCATCTCGGCCATCTTCCAGCTGGCATGGCTTTGGCAGTGGGCTTTACTCAGACCCTCTGCACTCTGACCAGCAAGGAAAGAATATTTCTCCTTTGTTTTTAAGGACCTCAGATGCACGGAATTAGATTAATCCGAATTCGTGGTTCATGACGTGCTACCATCATTGGATCACGCACAGTTCACTGTTGGCTTATTTTTAAATTAATACAAGGGACACCTGTGAACTTGCCACCTAACTCAGTAACAGATTGTAAATAAAGTGTTGTTAATTAGAATGTAATAGTAACTAGAACGCATTATTAACTAGAAGGTAATAATTCTAATTATTATTAGAATGTAAATACATTAGTTAATATCAAGAGATAAACTATTGTTAATTAGAATGTAAATATTAACCAGAAATACATTATGAATAAATATAGTATGATTATGCTTATAATTAATACATGCAAGTCAAGTAATTCAGAGTCACCTAATAAATCCCTGTGAGCTCAGCATCTAACTCAAGGGCTTAAATACTACCAGTACCTTTGCGGCTACCTGGATGGTCCCATCTTATCCCCTCCCTCCACATCGCCTCTAAATGAACATTATCCTGAATGTTCAGTTCCTTATCCCCTGCTATTTTTAAAAAGTTTTATCATGCGTAAGTGTAGGCCTAAACAAGGTATCGTTTGGTCTCAGCTGGCTTTGAACTTCAGGCGAAGCGCAGCCTGCTGTAAGCGGCCCCCAAGGTTTGCAGCTGCTCCGGGAGACCCACGCGAAGGCGCGTCGCGGCTTGTGCAGCTTGCAAACCGCCCCCGTGAACGGTGCTGGTGTCTGCCTGCTGCGGCTCCGGGCACAAGCACCCAGGGCTCCAGGCTGTGCCGGCACAGCTGCCCCGCCCCTTGGACACAGCCTCGGAGGGCGGGGCAGGAAGTGGGAACTGGGCCCCCTGGGGCTCCCGCTGGAAGGGCAGTACCCAGAGTAGAAGCAGGCCTGCGCTAAGCCCTAGTTTTTCCAGGAAGCCCTTCAGGCCGTGGAGGTGCTGTTAAGTGAGCTCCTTTCTGGGCCTTGGGCTCATTAGTGAAATGACACGGTTGGACCTCGACTGCCTGGAAGCCCCTTCCCAGCTTTGCCACCCTGTGACACTGAGCCATTTTCTCAGGTCAGAGAAGCTTCTTCATGCATCGTCTTTAATTCTCCAAAAAGCCTGGGAACCCCCCCGGGGAACAGAGTTACAAATTTACAGCTAGAAAAAGTATTAAATTCCAGAAAGAACTACCAGCCACTTAGCCATTGGGAAGAGAAAGAGGAAGCAGGATTCCACTCTCTCTCCAGAAGCACCAGGAAAAATCTTCCTGTGAGAGGCCCCAGACATTTGCTCCTGCAGCCCCCTGCGCACCCCTCCTCCATCCTCGGTCACAACTCCCACCGGACTTTATGGCCAGCTACCTGAGTGTCTTCTCACTTAGGCTGCAGGATCTCGGGGGGCGAGGCTGTACTGGCTGCTGCTCCCCACATTTAGGACCACATCAGGCACGTGGCAGGCACCCTGAGTGGATGACTGCTGAATGCGTGAATGATTGAATGAATGCCTGAATGAGTGAATGCACGCGCGAGTGAATGTATGAATGAGTGAATGAATGAATGCCTGAATGAGTGAATGCACGCGTGAATGAATGAATGCCTGAATGAGTGAATGCACGCGTGAATGCCTGAATGAGTGAATGAATGAATGCCTGAATGAGTGAATGCACGCATGAGTGAATGCATGAATGAGTGAATGAATGAATGCCCGAATGAGTGAATGCATGCGCTAGTGAATGTATGAATGAGTGAATGAATGAATGCCTGAATGAGTGAATGCATGCGTGAGTGAATGTATGAATGAGTGGATGAATGAATGCCTGTATGCGTGAGTGAATGAATGAGTGAATGTGTGAGTGAATGAATGCCTGAATGAGTGAATGCACGCGTGAGTGAATGCATGAATGAGTGAGTGAATGCCTGAATGAGTGAATGCACGCGTGAGTGAATGCATGAATGAGTGAATGAGTGCCTGAATGAGTGAATGCACACGTGAGTGAATGCATGAATGAGTGAATGAATGAATGCCCGAATGAGTGAATGTGTGTGTGAGTGAATGCGTGAATGTGTGAATGAATGAATGCCTGAATGAGTGAATGCACGCGTGAGTGAATGCATGAATGAGTGAATGAATGAATGCCCGAATGAGTGAATGCGTGTGCGAGTGAATGTATGAATGAGTGAATGAATGAATGCCTGAATGAGTGAATGCACGCGTGAGTGAATGTATGAATGAGTGAATGTATTAATGAGTGAATGAATGAATGTGTGAATGACCGTACGGTCATAATGAGGAAGCCTGAAAGCCACTTACACTATCTTGAAGGTTGTAGTTGGGGCATAGCGGGAGGGAAAGGCTTGTCCACTGACCAGAACTCTGGGTGTCGTGGTCCACAGTGATACTGAACGCTCAGCCTTGTGCACAGCAACTTTCTGGAGAATCCCTAGAACATTCCAGACCACGACAATGAGGCAGCACCGCTTTACAGGCCAGAGCCATAGTTGATGGATAAATGAAACGATATACCACTTTCCACAATGATTAACTAACCACCTAATGCAATGGCTTAGCAGTACCCTAACCTGGGCCTGCTATGTTACAGATAAGGGGACCGTATAATTCATCTTTCAAATGAGGACACTTTGAGAGTGAAAGGGAGAGCTACAGATAATGACACCAGGAAAACGGTCCTGGGCACAGCAGGAGGCTGGTCATCCTCAGTGTATCCTTTCCCCTTCCCATCACCTGTCCTCACAGGGAGGTAAACTTTCTGCAGGTGTAGAAAATGAGCCCCAGGGTCACAGTGCAAATGCATGGCAAATGGAGACTGGACACTGGGCCTACTCTTGCCTAATTAGATGTCCCTTCCACTGATACCCACCCAAGAGATGTATTAGATGTAAATGATCGAGTCTGCACGGCAACTGGCTGTGTATCTACAACACCTGGGGGAAGACTTTTACGTCTTGGCAAGCCTGCCCCCATCTCACACCCCAGAATTACTGAATTCAGATCTCTAGGACTAGAGTCAAAACATCTGAATTGTCATCCACTTCTCCTGGACACCTTGATGGAGAACCTGCATTGAGAAAACTGCTTTAGCAATGAGTCCGTGGACCCATCGTGGAAATGAGATGTTTGGGGAAGTTCTTAACCTTTGATGTTGATGTCAAGGGGAAATGTCACTCTCCTCCAACCCAAGGCTGGTGTCTTTTGGGCGACCAGCATCAGAGGTGGACTTCTGGGCTTGCTGGCTGGCGGAGCTGAGCCAGTGAAGTCTCTGGGAGTCTCACAGGCATCTGATTAGGAGGCAGAAGTTAGCTGCTGGAATCTCCTTGCCTGAAGGTCTTTAAGAACAGGAGAGACACCTGTCTGGGTAGGCGTGGGTGGCAGCGGGGGTGACAGTGCTGTCAGTCATATGCTGCCAGCCTCTGCAGACCACGGAGACGATCTTTTGACAATTCGTTTAGATGTCGTTGGAAGGGAAGGTGCTGGGAGCAGGTGGACTTTGCCTGTGGGCCGCAGTACGCGTCAGAGGCCAGGAAGGCTGGGTGTGTTTGGGGATCCAGGATCTGAGCGGCACAGACTCTATGTACATGATCTTCCTTCAAGCCCTTCCGAATCCTCAGGCTGCCTCCCCCCCACTAGACCTTGAGTCTGCATCGATTTCCTAAATGCACACATCGAAGGCTACTCGAGTATCCAAACCACTGACATTTGATCAAGCTGTTCATTGCAAAGGACACAGACAGACAGACTCTTCACCACCATTAAAATAGATCTTGGGGTTTGAACGATCTTGGTCTGACTGGGCATACGATAAATCCCCAGCCAGGTTGTGTGTGCACTCCTCCGGGCCGGACCGCGGGTGTGCATACGGTCGTGGGGCAGCCCCAATCCTTCCTGTGATTAAAACTCTGCCTTCTAGTGATTCTGAGTGCCTTTGTTCTGCCTCCAAAGCATCTATAAGGCCACATATAAGTCCTTCCATGTGACAGCCTTTGAAGTATTTGAAAGGCACTTACTACATCCTCCCTAAGTCTTCCCACCTTTAGCTCTGGTCCTAAGCAAAGAGGGAATCAGTGTTCATGAGTCCTGCATCCTGGTGGAGGGAGGTAAGAGCCTGAAGGGCAAGAGGAACTGACTGTAAGACGGGTTCTTCTACAACCCTTAGGTTCCAAAGCCGCGGTGTCACCGAACACCTCTGGGTACCTTGAAGCGTCACAACGCGCCCCCTCTGGGGCTTTTTACCATCGTTCATTTATTCGGTACTCACAGACCCAGCAAGGGTGGTGATGGGCTCTGAGGACAGAGCAGTAAGCAGACCCCGGCCCTCATGGAGATTGCAGTCTTGCGGAGGACACAAACACGTAAAAAGAGACAGAGACGGTTATGCAGGGGCATGACAGTCACCATGGTAACATAAGCCCAGGGTGCCCTTAATCCAGCTGGGTCAGGCAAGGCGTGCCCAAGGATGTGACCTTGAAGAATAAGGAAGGGAGAGGCTGGCGATGAGGGAGGGAAGAGTGTCCCAAGGACGGCTGCTGCTGAGGAAGGGGGCCCATAAGACAGGACCCCTCATCTAGTTGTAGAATTGGTAGTGTGCCCAGAGGGATGGGTGGGATTTCGTGGCAAATGCAGGGGAGGGGAGGTGCAAGCCTCAGTCAGTGTGGCTTTGGGTCATGCATGACGTGTGAGCTGTGGATCAGCGTTGGGTCCGTGGAATGAGAATCTTCCCCTATTCCTATTCATCCAGGTAGGAAGGCACGGCTGAAACCCCAGGGCAGGCCTGGGCCAAGGCAACTAGGCTTGGTTTTAGGACAGAGAGGCAGGCAGGGAAAGCTATGTGTAGGACTGGGGTATCAGCGGAATCGGCGAAACCGGCTTAGCCGTGGCGTTGGCATGAACGGTGTCATATAAGCGGAGACGGGATGCACCATCCTCCAAATCTCTCCCCTACAACGTCTGAAAGTCTTCACTCTGTTGAACTAATGAAAACCAGTAGCATTTTGAGATTCGTTGTTAATGCCGCCCCCTGTATGGCTTTGTAATATCAGCTTGTTTCTCTTCTGATCCCCAGCGAAGACCCGCAGTCCCGAGGGGGTGGGGCCTCGACCCCGGGAGGCGTCCCCGGGCTGAGCGGGCGTCCTGCGGGCTTGGAGAAGGCGCAGGGGCTGGGTGCCTGACCCAGTGAGAGCGCTCGCTGCGGTGTTCAGTGGGTCGTCCGCGCGGGGTCCCGGCCCCTCTGAGACGTCTTCTCTAACTCTTCCTTGTCATCCTTCAGCCCCTGACGCCCCCTACACCCACTGGAAGCAGACCGTCTTCTACTTGGAAGACTACCTCACCGTCCGGAGGGGGGAGGAGATCTACGGGACCATATCCATGAAGCCAAATGCCAAAAACGTGGTGAGTGCCGAGGCATCCTCTGTGAGGCCGGGGTCAGAGAGGAGGAGGGACCCGGGGGCCGGCTTCCGGGGAGCTGCCAGGACCCACTTGCCCCGGGGGGCCTGGCTGCCTTGTGCACAACCGGAAAAGTTACAGGGGAAGCGGTAGGAAGGCGGGTTTGGATGTGATGGCCTCCTTCAAGGACTCCAGCCTGGACCCCTTAAGACTGGGGAACTGGAGCCTTTCTGTAGGACACCCTGGACACCCTCCCAGCCTTGAGGACAGCTTCCCGCCCTCGGTGGGAGGTGTTTTGAGAACAGAGGCTGTGGCCATGGACTTTGCCTCATTTAGGACCAGCTGAGCCAGGAAAGGACAGTGTGTGGTGGCTTGGAAGCCTTCCTCAGGCTGGCCTGGGCGGCTGGAGGCCGTGTGATTCTCTCTGAGTCCCCTGGGGTGCGGGCACGTGCCGGGCAGGCGCCGAGGGGGCGCCGAGGCTCCCGCCCTGGGAGACTCAACCGCCCCACTTCTCCCGGGATGAAACCAGAGGGAACATCTCTGTATTCTAACAGGAAGGACTTACTTAGGTTAGAAATCAAAGGCCTCCCCGTGAGGGTAACGAGGCACCGGAAGAGGTTCCCGAGGGCTGCTGGTGGGGAGCGGAGTCCTGAGCTGGAAAACCCTAGCGGTGCAGATGCGCCCGGCCCCCTGCCTGCGGGGAGGGGGCGGTCCCCGCCTCCTTCCGCGCTGATGCCCCGGCTCCTCCTTCTTTGCAGCGAGACCTCGATTTCACAGTAGACTTGGATTTTAAGGGACAGCTGTGCGAAACATCTGTATCTAATTACTACAAAATGCGTTAGCACACGTGGGAGGCTGCAGAGAGCGAGCGAGCACGGAAACTCACCTCCGTCTGAGGCGCCGCCACAAGGGACCCTGTTTGCAGGACTACACGCTCCAAACCGGAGTCTGACACTCTGCCCTTGAGATTGGTGAACTCAGCCGGCCTCCTGAGGCCCCTGCCACTGGACAGAGGGCCTCCAGCTTCTCGGCTCTGCTCTGGGGGCCCTTCTCAGAGGCTCTGTCGTCCCGACAGAGAGCCACGGCCAGCGCGGCAGCCGGGCCCCGATGGAGGAGTCCACGCGTGTCCCCATCGTCCTCCTTAACCGTGACTCTCGGATCTTCAAGTTTTGCATGCTGCAGGCATCTAGGACAGATTGCTTCACTAGACCCTGGAGACTAGCGTCTTTGATAGCATAAGCCAGACGCTGTGCGTGCGGCGGTGCGCGTGCGCATGCGCGGACAGCATACCTATTAGTTCCTTTACCCGGCACACGGGTATGTGCTTGCATATACAGCCAAGCGGTAACGTCCGTGTTCATCCAGGGCTGTGTGCGTGTGTGCGTGCGCGTGTGTGCGTAGAATATATATTACTCTCAGAGGAGATTCTGTTGCTTTCGAATAGGAATTTGTTTTGTGATTAGTTCTCCCCCTTCCCCACCCCTTCCCAGCTATGAAATGTCCTCTGTACTAGCTCCGGTCTCCTTTTGACTAGACTGTGGCTGCGAACCCTGGACATAGGACCATGCACTCCGTGGGCGCTCAATAAATGCACATGAGAGCGAAGCGATGGGGTGGCTGTGTTCTCGGCGCTCTGGGCAGGGGGGCGGGAGGAGGTCGGAGGCCACAGTGGAACAGAAGATCTAATCGTGCGGCTCCCAGAAGGAAGGTAGCTCCTTGGTAAAGGGAGCCTTGAAGCTAGGACCAGTCCAAGGGCTTCTCCCATGTGACCCTCAGGGGTGGGAGGAGAGTCCTGCAGCTGGGGTGGGGGGACATGAGTTAACCTCGAGTGCTCCAGAATGGGAGGCGAGGTGTAGCCCGGAGAGAGGCCAAGGTCGGGGCGGGAAAGGCTGGGAGGGTCCAGAGGAAGCAGGAGGTAGTGTGAGCTCACGGTCCTGGGCTGCTAGTGTGAGACGAGGGCAGGGTCTGAGGGCAAGGCCGGTGGAGGCACGGGCTGGGGCGTGGTGGTGGACCGTCTCGTTCCTACTCTCCCTCACCCCGTTACTGGCTGCCTAGGTGGGTGTCTGCCCTGGCCTGCACCCTCCCCATCAATGGGACCGCTCCCCCCCACCGTCTTGAACAGGGCACCCACAGAGCCCAAGTGAAAGAACTTGGGTCCTGGAGGTGACATCCTAGGTTCTACAGAAGCTCCCTTCCCCAGAGTGGTTGCTAGATCTCCAGTTCCCCAAACGATTTCTGCCCTCCACCTCTACCCCTTTCGACTCTGGTCCCATCGTGGAGAGGGCGGAGCCAGAGGGGGGCCTGCCGGGCCAGCAGAGGCCTGGGATTCTTCAGAGGCCCAGAATGTTCCCTTCCTGGGAAGGAGCAGGTGTGAGCTACTGCAGGGGCCTCAGGGAAGTGCCTGGTGACCCCCGATGCCCTCCCAGGCTGGAGAGCCCTGGGCAGGCAGAGCTGGTCCTCCAGCAGGGGTGCCTCCTCCCACTGTCTGCAGGTCACACACTGATTGCATTTGCCATGCGGCTCTGAGGGACAGGTGTGCCCTGGACCAGGCGGGGCCTCTGGAGTTCCTCACCTGTCCCCGGTCCCCACCTTGCTGCCCCAGCGCTCAACCGTGGCAGGAATGAGATCTCTGTGGTCGGGGTGATCACTGGGTGAAAAGATGGGGCCTCACCCATGGGCAGGGACCGGACCGAGCTGCCTTGAGGATTCAGTTGCCAAGGAGCCTGAGGGCTGCCCCTCTGGTGTAGGAAGGAGCGAGCCAGGCTGGCCTGTGGGTGGGTGTCCTGGGAATGGCAGTGCCCAGGAAAATGACAACAGACTCCAGTGGCAGCGGCCCCTGCCCTTTCATTGTCCTCTGGCATCTGCGTACGTGTTGGCTTCCCTGAAGCCCTGGGAGTTGGGCATGGAGGCCCTACCCACAATGGTAGCTGAGCCTCTGGGCCCCGGGGTGGGGAAGAGTGGGGTCCTGGGGGAGCTGGGCCCCCATCTCCACACCTGCTCACGTGTCCTCTGCTGCCCCGCTCAGTCCTCTGCATCCCCGGCTGGGGAGGCCTCTCTTTGTAGCTAGAGACAAACAACAGTGCAAATCGTGGAATGCTTTTGTCCACATGTTTTGCACAAGAAAAATAGAGAAACTTAATCGGGGAGAACAATGAGTGCATTAAAAGAAGGAAGGGGGTTGAGGAAGGATGGGGGTCCCCCAGAAGGCACGCGAGGGGAACCCCTTAGTGGGAGTTGGGGAGCCCCTGGATTCTGCCCATCCCTGGGCAGGGAGCCCATCCGGCTTTGGAGAATTCCATCCATGGTCCACAGGGCCAAATCCCACATGGCCACCAAGAGCCAGCAAGGTTGATGACCTTCCGGGAGCTCTGGGCATTTGGAAGCTGCAGGCGTTCCTGACACCCCTGGGGGCCGGAAGGGGAGGCCCAGGCTGGGCAAAGGCCCGGCAGCCCCGCGGCCTCTCCAGCCAGAAGACGAGGCCCCGGGTCTTCAGCACCTGCCACCCTGGCTCCTTGCTCTGCCCCTGGGCTGCAGGAGTGAAGTCGGGAGAGTGTGGAGGGGCACCTCCACCACGGCCCCTCCCTCCTGCCCGCGGGGGCGCTGCAGTGGGACTGTCATCTCCCCTGATTCAGTGGGAAATGGGCAGTGTCTGCTCTGAGCACGTTCGCGATGGGATGAGGGCTCAGCTCAACAACAGGGGTGCTGCGGAGACCACTTCACTTGTGAAAACTGTTTTTCCCTGACTCTGCCTCTTTCTTTTTTCCATCCTTCCTTCCTTGACTGTACCCGACTCAGTAGTGACTTTCTCCGTGGCCCTCTCCTCCCCCTCTGGGGAATTTCTCTCTTCCACCCCACCCCACTTCTCCCCAGGCCTGCAGCCGCGGTGCCCCTTTCGTGGTCTTATTTGGCCTGGATGGTTCCTGGGCCCCTCTGCGCTTGCTCTGGGGCCCACTGCAGGCTTGGACTTCCCCGCTGGGCCACAAGCTCCAAGGGCAGAGATCTGCCTCTTTCTGCCGGAGTTTCCCCTGGACAGATGGGGGTACAGGTGGGAGGAACCAGGCAACAGTGGACCAGCTTGACTCCCGTGGAACATGCCCTGGAACTGCTCAAGGACCCCCAGGCTCCTGTCCCTGCGATCTCTGCCCCTCGGGGGATGCCCGTCTCCCCTTTGCCAGGCCCTCCCTGGTCCCCCCTCAGCAGCCTTCCTCTCCTCTGGGCACCACACCTGGTACTGCACCGATAGGGCCAGCGTGGTTCCAGACCTCAGTAACGGAACGAAATTAAGCCAGACCTCTCAGCCCATCCCCGTGCCTCAGGGCGGTCGCCTGCTCAAGCGCCTGTCCCTGGTCTACTGGCCACTTCAGATCCGTGGGCGTCTGCTCTGCCTCGTCTCCCATCTGTAAGCCCCAGGTCCCACACAGGGCAGGAGCTCTGTCTTGCTTTCACAGACGCCGCTCTCGACGACTTGGCGGGTCCCAGCCTGGTTTCTGGAGCCTGCTTCCTAAAGGCAGGTTTTTCTGGATCCCTACTCCCTCCCTGGCGTCTTGACTGGCACCCCCCTGCATGCCTGGCTTCATGCCTGGAGCACAGCCCCACCTGTGAGGCATCCTACCTTACACGCCTGGGCGTGTGGAGCCCAGACCCTTGGCCTGTGGTCCTGTGACCGCCGGGAGGAGTCTGGCTTCCTGGGGATGGGAGATCACCTCACACCTGTCTGACCACGCTGGACGTGCCTGGCTCACGTCCAGAGCCTCCGAGGCCGCTCTGCCCCCATCCTGTTGGAAACAGCCCATGTTCAGCTGAGACTCCGACACAACCTGCTCAGCGAGCAGAAATGCAGCCAACAAACACGTAGTGGGAACGGCCTGGGCTCCGGGCACCGGTGATAACAGAGCAGAGGCCGCAGCACCGCCCTGCCCTTGGGGCTCCAGGTACGCACTGCGGCTGCTCAGTCTCTGGGTGGGCGGGGCCTGCGCTTGCCCCAGAACTGAGAAGCGGGGTCCCTCAGCCGTCCTCCCCGACCAGCCCGCCTCTCCCCCGTCCCCTGCAGTCTTGGCCCCCTCAGCAGGGGACACAAGCTGTGTCCAGGTGGTGGGGGGGGGGCCTGATCTGCTCTAGAGAGAGACCCTGCTGAATTGCCCTGCTCTCCGCAAACTGCCCACGGCGGCCCAGCCTGTCACTTTCAGAGAAGGCCCGGAGCCCTTCCTGTACCCTAGCGATAGGTCATCTCTCACGGCAGAAGTGAAAAGGGTCTTTACCAACCTCTAGGCTGTAGCCAATGACTCGGCCTCGAGAGAAGCCAGAGCACACGGGGCAGAGGAACCCCCAGGGCGCTGCGTCAAGGACCCAGGCCCGCGCGGCCCCCACCTCCCCAGGGCGCTGCGTCCCCTTTGCCAGGCCCACGCGGCCCCCACCTCCCAAGGGCGCTGCGTCAAGGACCCAGGCCCGCGCGGCCCCCACCACCCCAGGGCGTTGCGTCCCCTTTGCCAGGCCCACGCGGCCCTCACCTCCCAAGGCGAGCGTCCATCCCTGGACGACTCTGCCACGTGACGCAGCTTTGGAGCCAAAGGACCCGCTCGAACCCCAGTGCTGGTGCTTAACTGACCGCGTGAGTCTGGGCCAGGTAAGACTGAAAGGAGGTAACACGGGTGAAATGAAAGAACTAGAAAACACGCTTGGAAATGGAAAGTACGATGGAAATTCCACTTATGGTTACTATAGTAATAACATTTCCGCCTGCATCCAACCCTGTCATTGAGAAGTATGGCTGGGCGCCAGCGCCTGAGGCCCGTGGGCCTCTGACGGCCCTGGGGGAACAGCAGGCACCGCCATGCACGGTCAGCAGCGGGCTAGGCCCTGGGGCTGCAGGCTGAGGCCCCGGGTTCGGGGACGGCCCTGCAGGCGACACACGTGCAGAGTTCTGCCAAAGGCCCTGGGCAGGAGTGGCCTGCTTTGTGGCTTTGCCCGTTAGCTCATTAAAGCCTTCCCACGCGGCTCGCTGAGGTCTTGACATTTGTCACCCAGCCTTTCGGCAGGCAGCGACCTCCTAGCACCAAGACACACGTGGCCTTCCGTTAGAATGAAAAGCTCCTCAATTACTGAGGTGCCAGAGCCCCACCTGGGGCGCTCTGGGCACGGCCTTCCCTTGTGGCTCTCTCTGCCTCATTTCTAAGAACCTCCTGGTGACCTGGAGACCCAGCTGGCCTAGGGCCCGAGTTGCACCCTGGGGAAGCGCAGGAGGAATCTGCAGCTCACTTCACCGTGGAATTCAACTCACACTGCTTTTCCCAGGAAATGTCATATTTGCTTTGGGTCAATAACATATTCAGCTTCTATAATGGGGACACCTATTCTCTTTGACGGCTAGAGTGAGAGACCCAGAAGTACCTTCCGGGAACCAGCAAGAGAGAGGAGGCGGGGACCGGTAAAACCCGTGAAACCCATCTTGACTTCAGTAACATCCACAGAAATGCTCCAGCGCTTCTGGCCATACTGAACAGGAAGTAACCGGCCAACAGTCCACTGGCATAAATCGTCATTACTGTGACAGAAGCGTGTGCCACGACGGCGCGGCGAGTCGGGAAAAGAACCGAACAGGAGGGTCCTTCTCTGTGCTCAGGGCCAGGAGCGCGTCTCCCAGGAGAACACCTATGCGGGAAGGAAGGTGTGGTCTAGGAATCCTGTGTGATCACCAAACGTGGAAGACCTACCTGGCAGGGGAAGGAGACACACCCCCACCTGTTACCTGGAGGCGGCTCCCCGCTTAGGCGTGGGAGCTGAGCCATCCTCAGCACAGTGGCTCCGGTTCTGGTCCCAGGTGGACCCAGGAGAGCTACGTGAGGAGCCTCTTCCAATTTCCTCATTCCATAAACTTGTCGCGGTCCCTCCTGGGCAGCAGACACTACGCCAGGCACTGGGAATAGAGCAGAGAACAAAGCAGGCGCCAGGAACAGACGCTCCACAAGAGTGAGACGTATTACGAGGGAGCAGAGACTGTTAGGGGATCAAGAGAGCCGCTCTGAAGATATGACGTTAAACGGAAACTTGACAAAGCAGAAGAGGAGGGGAGAGTAAGGGAGAGAGAGGTAGGGGATGCGTAGGCAGAAACGGCAGGTGCGAAGGCCCCACCCAAAGGAGTCCACACAGGGAGGCACGTGTGAAAAGAAGAACAGAGAAAAGGAAAAGGCTGGGGCTGGCGGAACGGGGAGAAGGGAGGCCTGGGATGCAGCCGGGGTCCGCGGTCGCGAGCCTGTGGCCGTGTCAAGCAGACTTTTTCCTCGGTCACTGAGAAGACACTGGAGCTTTAAACAGGAAAGTGACGGGACAAGGTTTGCAGGCCACACATGCTCTGCAGCTAATGAACTCAATTTAGCAGTTGCTTCCCCTGGAAAATGGCAATAGACTTAACTTATTGCCTATTTCAGAAAATCAGCCACAGAAAATGTACGTGCAAAGTACACCCGGCAGGACCCCTAGGAGCCCCGGGTGGAGGGTGGAGAGGAGGCTTCTCCGGTTGCTGGTGGAAAATGGCTGGAGTTCAGATGGCTGCCTTGTAGGATTGCCTCTCCGCAACAGGGAAGCGCAAAGGGGCAGTCTGTGCAGCTCTGAGATCGTCTGCCTCTTCCTTTCTGGTGTCAGGTCGTACTGTTCTTCCCACAAGGACGGCTCGAGGGATGTAATTGTCCGGGAGGCAGGAGGGCGCGTAGGGTCCGCACCAGGCTGATGTGCGCAGGGATACTTCTGTCTTCCAGCCCCAGGCGGCTGTTTCCGGAGGACCGTGATGCTCGGTATCACTTTCCACTCACAGAGCGTATTCCTGGAGCATCTTTCAGAGTCTCCATGGGTCGTAATGGGTTTCTGATGTTATGACAATTGCTTCCTGGCCACAGTTGGTTAGCTCGGTTGGATGGAGCTTGAAGCCAAAGACACAGGCTTCTCAGGCTCCCGCTCAGCTTCACAGTCACGGATGACACCTTGAACTCCAGCCAGCCTAAACAGCCCTGGGGCTGCAGCCTGGCTCCTCCAGCCAATGGCTGAGACCCGCAGCAAGGTACTGGAATTGCTCGTGCCTGTGTGAAACCTTCCTGTTAGATGGCATCATGATCACACCTCTGTCCCAGACTGTGGCAAGGGTTAGATGAGATAGTACTCGATGGCCGGGAGCGCATCCTGCGCAGTGGGACGGTAGCTCCTTGTTCTCAGAACTGAGGGTCCCAGGCAAGAATGTGCAGGCGCCCCTGGGAGGGAGAAGCCCCTCCAGGCAGAGCCTCTGCCCCCAGGGGGTCAGAGTGCTTGCTTCCTGGGGCCAAGGGGCCAAGGCACACGATCCACCGTTGCCTGGAAACGATTCGGAAGGAAGCTTGAGGATGCCCGGATTAGAGACGGGGTGGGAAGTCAGAGCAGGGCCCGGCCTTGGAGGACCTCAGGCTGTTAAATGGGACTCACGCCGCCCGCCACGTGGTGCAGAGTTGGAGCCAGAGCGCACACCTGCCTGTGATGGGAGGCTCCTGCGGCGTCGCCACGGAGGACCCGCGGTCCCCTCGCGTGGGAGGAGCCTGGGCACAGTGGAGTGCACGCTCTGGGCTGGAGGACCGCATTCAAACCCCGATTCTCCCATAACCTCCTGGCTGCGTGACCTGCAGCCTCTCCACCCCAGTTTTCTCTACCTGCACACTGGAGGTAATCTGTCACCTTCCTCAGAGGACAGTGGTGGAGCGAAGTGGGACCCGTGCCCAGGATGAGGGGAGCTGGCATGGGTTTGCTGTCATGACTGTGTTTGCAGCTGTGGCTCTGACCTGGGCCCAGTTGAGCCCCTCCAGGGCTGGGACACACAGCCCCGCGGAGCCCCGCCTGGCTCCCTGCATCTCTGGGTGGATGTGTGCCCAGGCGTGGTACCCTGCTGTACTGTCAGCGTCTGTTCTCGTGCCTCCCTCGATGGTGATCTCCTGGAGGGCGGGTTTGCATCTCACTTGTGTCGAGCACGAACCCCGCCCATCATAGGTCTTCTGGGTGCTGGGGAATATTTGCCGAATGGGCCGAGGACGGCTTCTGACCGCGACGCTCCTGCCCTTGAACCTCCCTGCCGCGTGGCCTTGAGGTCGGCACCGTCCCTGCTAGGCCTCCGCGTTTGTTCTCACCTATGCAAGGAAGGTGCCAGCCTAGAACCATCTCCAGGCCTCCACCCGGCGACGAAGCTGTGATTTCCTGCTTCTGCGACTCTATGCCTCTTCTTTTGTGACCCTGGACTCAGAGTTTTCCAAGGAGATCCTGCCCCAGACTTTTTAGTGGGGAGAGTAGAACGGCTGCTGGGCCGTCAGGGGTCAGGGCGAGAAATAAAGGCTCGAGGGGGAAACAAGTTGCCGCCAGGACTGCAGCACGACATCACGGCGACTTTGCCAACATGTAGCAGAGTGGGCGGTAGGGACCAGGCTGCCAGGTCCCTCCAGGCTCTCAGCTCCGTTATGAGTCTGTGACTCTGCTGAGCTGGGACTATCTCTTGGAAAATCATTTTAATAACTGAGCGGAAATGGAATTAAGGATACGGCTGCCAGCTGGCCAGGGCTGGGTGACGCTCACCCAGCGGGGTGTTAATTCAGCTCTGCTAATGTTGCCTATTGATTATCTCTGATTAGATTCCCTTCAAGCATCACTCCTACCGTGTTCCTAACGAGTGGGCATTTGGAGAGGTGGGCTTCTGCAGAAGGTGAGGGGACCAGAGGGGGATGTAGGGCCGAGCCGGCGTCGGGGATCAGCGGAGGCCTGGGGGAGATGACCAGTAGATGCGATCACATCTAAACAGCGACCTGGCCCCGGACTTAAGGTCCTGGGTTGGATGAGTCCCAGCCATGCTCTGGAGGAGTTCCTCATGCTTCCACAGAGAGAAAATGGTCCACAGAGGGTGTCACAGAAGAGACTTGTAAACTCCAAAGTGCCAGGTACTTGTGGGCTTTCTGTTATTCTCTTCCGTTCCACAGACCACAGCTAGGTTCGTTTACTCATGATGGTGGCGGGAACTATGGCCTGGGGAATTCCAAGCGGTGGATGATACACAATTTAATTCTTCTGGCTTGAGGTCTGCAGTGTGTAATCCCTAAGCCCCAACTTCATTCTGAGAAATCCCCTTTGCTAAGGCTCTCTGGATCTAGTTGGAGAAACGTCAAGTAAAAATTCAACTAAGTTGGACATTTAATGACTTAAAGTACGGGGCGGGGACGTACTGGGGGGCCTGGACGCACATGGACCCTGGGAAGGCCAAGGCAGACAGCACGGCGGCTAGTGGACACATGTGGACCCCGGCGAGAGCTGAGCTTGGCTGGTTCTGAGGTTTTCCTTCCTCCCCTCTCCTCACCACACCTGGCCTCCCTCACTGTCGTGTTCCGGGACCAGGGTGACAGATGCTAACTTGTCTTCTGGCCTCCAGTCCTGTCCTCATCCTTCCACTCCACCCTCTTCAAGCGCAATGGCAAATCTGAGCGCCGCTCCCCTGCCGAAACCCTCCAGTGGCTCCTTGTCAGCGGCGGGTGATATTTAAACGCCCCTTGAAGGCTCAGGGAGGCTCTTGAGCTCCGGCCTCTTCTGCTTACGTCCCCCGCCCCAGAGCCCTCCTCCCTTGCTCTGCTCCAGCCCATGGGACTTGCACCAGCCCTGCTGGACCCCAAACCGCTTCCTCTTCCTGACAGCCGGGCTGCTCCCCTCCCACCTTCCCCTTATCCTTCAGTCCTCAGACCCTGATTAAATCCTGTGTTGAAACCCGGCTGCCTCTACCCATCCTCCCCCTGCAAACCCAGGGGCAACTTCGCCCTGCTCACCTCTCCCCTCCGCCAGCATCTGCACAGAGCCTGTCACTTCCAGCCCTCTCTTTGCTAGTAGCTCCTTCACTGGCTCTGAGCCCCTGGGTAGCGTATTGCTTGGCAGGATGGCATGTATGCAAAGTTTCATGGAAAGTAGTTTAAGCTATTGTCAACTGAAAAAAACAAAAAAAGCACAACCTAAAAGTTGAGAATTATGTTTTATTCGGCAGACTTACTGAGGACTGAAGCCCGGGAGACAGCCGCTCAGATGGCTCTGAGGGACCACTCCAAAGAGGTAGGGGAGAAGCTAGGATATATAAGAATTTTTGCAAAACAAACCCCCAAACCAGGAACTGGAACATCAAAAGATTACTGCTAACTCAGAAAAAGAGCAGAAAACACAAAACCAGACATCTCAAGTTAATGAACTTAGTGCTTTTCTATGTAAGGGAAGAGGCAAGCGTCTGGGCTCATAGAAGTCATTTCTTTGACATGTAAGTTAATTATCTAAGGCCAGTGTCCTGTGTTCCTCCGTCCTGAGATCCCCTCAGTTGGGCTGCAGTGGCGGATAGCTTTATGGCCGCCACATCCTTTGTTCACTGAGATGGCAGGTGACATTCTTTGTATACGCCATCATGGTAGTGAGACAGGCTGGGACCTGGGACCCTTTGCTGGGACCTTGTACCCTTTGCTGCAATGCTTGCACCTGGACGTATCTCTCTTTAAGCAACAAAATACAAAGAAACTGTACGGGACTAAAAATAACCAGTGCATGCTCAGTTGGGGCAAATTCTGGACCAAAAGATACAAAGAGACCAAACAACCCGCCACTTTTGAAGAGTCTGGAGCAAAAGCAGGGTACTGCGCGTGCCCCCTGCACACGACACCACCTAAGGAGTGGGCGAAACACCTAAGCCAGCCCTCCGGCCTGACCCCTGGACACACCCCTACCCTCACCCCATACGGGAAACAGGCTTGCCCCCATCGGGGACACAGCAAGCAAGGGAACCTCCGTTTGTTCTCACTCCCCCCTGCTTCAGCAGGGGCCCCAGTAAAGCCTTGCCTGAATTTCCTGTCTGGCCTCTGGTCAATTTCGATTGATTAAGGAGGCCAAGAACCCTGGTCGGTAATAGTGGGACGATTGGGAAGGGAGTCAGGGATGAAATTGGAATAGGTGGAGTGTGTGGATTTGTGCGTTTGTGTGTGTGTGCACGCGCGCTCGCGTATGTGCTATAGACCAACAGACACAGGATGATGGGGTGCAGCACCTGAGCCCCAACTCTTCCCCTGAGTGTAGGGATCACCCGCACTGACCGCTGCCCAGGCCTGGTAATGAGAGGGTCTGCAGTACTGGGGAGGTCTCAGAACCCTGTTAGGCCATCTGCTTCGCTCATGACCAGCTGTGTGGACAGAGGCAAACCTTTGAAATGCCCTTAAGGAATCCAGACAGAGGGAAGATTGTGGGTGGAGACAGAGGCACGAGAGAGCAGATCTGAGGAGGAGTTCACACACAGGTGGGTTTTCTACTTTCTACTACTCCATGCCATTGTTAATATTGGTAATAGTAAACAATTTTTTAAAAGGTCTTTTAACTTCTAATTAAATAAGGATTTCTTGTGGGGGGAGTCCAATGATACAAGGATTGGTATTTTTTTTTCTTAGTACTTACCAACCAAGTGAGTTGAAAGAAATAATCCACCAATGTATTATCAGTAAAATAACAAAATTAAAGGAACACTTTCAAACACTAAACACACACCAAATAATACCCCTCCCAAAAGAAGCACAATATTATTATCTTTTAAAAAAAATATTTTAAAATTACTTATTAAAATAACAAAATAAATAAAACAAGTAAAAGGAGAATAAACAAACAAAAAAATAGTAAAAATAAAGAAAAACTCCCCAGGTGATTCAATGGGCATCCAAAGCTGAGAACCTCAAGTTGGAAGCCTCACCTTCCTTGTGCAACTGGGGTGGAGCGGTAGGTGGGTCATTTCCGGGAAAGCAGCTCTCCAGATTCTACCACTGTAATCCCTGCAATCCTGGCCGCCTACCTGTAGGTGGAGGACATGCTGCCGGGTCTGCTCATGAAGACTCAAAGCGATGATGCTCAGAGATCAGAGGGAATATGGCTTAAATTACAGCAGGAGAAAATTGGGTTAGATCAACCGAAGTGGGCCGAGGCTCCAGAATATCTGGGCACAGACTGTGACCCCTGCTGTGACAGCAGCCTGGGAGGTGCTCACAGGTGGCTTAGCGGGAGCTGTGGGGCTCTGGAGAGAGCAAACAGCCTTCCTGGAAAACAGAACGCGGAGAGTTGGGAAGGCTGGCCGTGACCGCCAGGTAAGTGGGCTGCAGTCTCCTCATCTGGAACAGGAGGGGGCTTGGTGAGCCCAGCTCTGGGGTCAGCCTGGCACTGCATTTGCACACAACGGCCAATGCAGATGACTCCCTGGCCAGGCAGGGATTGAGCTGGGAGTGAGGGCGCCCCGCATGCCCGTGGGGTGGTCTCCCTTGTCTCCTATGAGCTGAGGAGGGAACCCAGACCCCAGGGGCGCCCAGCCACCGCTCAGGCTGCAGACTTCCATGCCATTGAGAGAAGGGGAGGGGTGGGGAGGGGGAAAATGGGCCTCATGAATGAAAACTGCTCTGGGAGGGCGCAGGAGACGGGGAGGAGGGAAAGAGGGCGGGGCTGGCACAGAGGAAGGAAAACGCAGCCTCATCTGCTTGTTTGTGTTTCTTATATTCAAGATGCTGACTTCTAGCATATTTTTAAATCCATCAGACGTGAAAGGCTGACTTAAATAGATCTGCAGTATGAAGCTGGTAATTTCGCTTGCCACGGTGGAGGAGCTGGCAGGACGCTGGCGAGGATCCAGCGCCTCTCCCTGCGCCAGGGAAGCTGTAGGAGCACGGCTGGCTCTCTGTGGTGCTTTTAGGCAGGTGCTTTCCTTGATGACTGGGGGAGGGCGACACAGGCTGCGGGGGAGGGGAGGGGGTAGTGGGAAACTGAACTCGAGATGTGAACTGGCCCAACATTCTCCTGGGCCAGGGGAGCCTCCTGGTTTAACCCATCCTGACCCCCTGTCACATACTTATACTACATACTCTCACTTCGACCTCAGCTCAGAAGAATCCTAGACTCTTGGGGTTGGTGGGCTGGAGGTGAGGGCCTGGCAGCTCATGGTATGTAATTTCTCACCTGCATTCCTTAAAGCAGAACCTCAGCATCTGCTTGAATGCCTCTAGTGTCGGAGAGCTCGGTACCTCACGAGGCAGCCTGCTCCTTTGCTAGACGGCAGTCACTGGGCAAACTTCCCTGGGATGACGCGAAAGCCCCGTCCTCTGCGTTGATTAGTCCTAATCTTGTCCTCTTGGCATGATGCCAAAGTCAGCCCCTTACCCCTGAAGACGGTACTCAGCTCCCTCCCCCAGCCCAGTGCTTCTGTACCAGTGCTTAGTCTCCTTCCCATAAACTTACCCCATAAATCTCTGCAAAACCAAAATATTTCTGGGTACTAAATTAACATATTTCCTGTTGTAGGAATGCATATTTTCCAATGCAACAAAATTCCAGGAACGACAAAAGGCTCTGTCATTCAATTTTGTTGTCATCCAGCCCACTCTGGCCCCTACTCTGGGGCCAGGCTATGCTTACCGTTGGCCTTCGGTGTACGGAGGTCCCCTCATCCCCAGGAGCTTGTCTCCAGGGAGAGGCGCCAAAGTCCTAAAGAGACGGGTGTGCACAGGTGGGCAGGGGCAGCAAGGCCAGCAGAGTGGGCTGGGGGCGTTCCCTCGGGGCCCTGCAGGGAGGGGAGCCTGGGGTCGTTGTCACGGTGTTGTGTTTTTTTTTTGCGGTACGCGGGCCTCTCACTGTTGTGGCCTCTCCCGTTGCAGAGCACAGGCTCCAGACGCGCAGGCTCAGCGGCCATGGCTCACGGGCCCAGCCGCTCTGCGGCATGTGGGATCCTCCCGGACCGGGGCACGGACCCGTGTCCCCTGCATCGGCAGGCGGACTCTCAACCACTGCGCCACCAGGGAAGCCCGTTTTTATGATGCGTCAATGTATAGTTGTGGGTTTCCAGGTGTTTCCTCCCCTCGGTGCCCTGAAGCTCAAGGGCTGCAGCGAGCTGGTCTTCCTTTCCTGCTCCCTCATCTCCTGACACAGCCCCACACAAACGTCGGGTGTTTTAGAGCCTCCGTGGTGGCACTGAAGAGGATCCGTCCTTCACTCATTCATGGAACATAAACGTTTGTGAAAGAGCTTGTTCACAAAATGCATTGTGGGAAAATAGACACAGCATACAGTGACAATTTGAACCATTTTCAAATGTACAATTCAGAGGCATTAAGTACATTCACAACAGTGTGTGCAGCCGTCACTCACTGCCCTCCAAGGCCAGAACTTGGGCCTCATCACCAAGTGAAAGTGTTTCATAAACCGTGAGGGTAGAGATGGTTCGATAAGGAGTGTGGCAGCCAAAGTCTTAAATCTGCCCATCCACCCTCCCGGTGTCTGTTACGTGCCAGGCCCTAGGAAACACAAAAGTGAATGAGACCTGAACCCTGCCAGGGGGAGCCTGGAGCCTGGATGCCGGGCCCCTGTCCACCTTCAACGCAGAGGGGGGAGGTACAGAGCGTTCTTAGACCAAGTGTCTAGCTTGGAGGGATGCAGGTCTTCCTGGTTCTATTAGCCTAGGGAACTGGGGAATGCTCTTGCGTGCGACTCCAGCTGCTCCCAGTACCAAGACTTGAAGGATTTTCTCTCTTGCCTATTGTGTTTTGCTCTGGTCTCTTCACAGGAGATAGATGTGATAACTAGTTTGCCTAGAGATTTTCAGTTGACTAAGCCCTGTCCCCAGGGTTCTCATTTGACCTACACACGCCTGGTGACGGTAGTCGGGCAGAGAGAACTCTTTTATAGCCTGGGAAGCTGGGGCTCAGAGCATCAGGCAGGTCCAGGTTCTGCCCAATGCCACACACTTGTATGTAGGTTCTCACTCTGCACAGGTCTTTAGAGGCTAGAGAAAGCCTTTGGGAGAGGCACCGCCTGGGTGAAGGTGGCTGGTTCCACACCAGGAAAGAAGAGGGCCGGGCAGGGAAGTATCTTTTAATGCTCAGAGGCACGGAGCCCAAGTCAGATTGAGCTGTCGAGCTGCCAGTGGGAGCCGCGGCGGCTGCAGGGTAATGAGACAGAGGCTTTGATGGGCCTCACACTGTCTGAAAGGCAATCAAACCGCAGCAGCTGGAACGACCCTCAGCGCTTTGTGTTAAAGCCGGAAGCAGCTCCTCATTGGAGCCAGCGGGCAAACCCCATGGGTCTACTAGGCCACAGGGCTCCAGGGGTCCAGCGGGGTGACCCACCAAGGGGTGGGCCTTGCTCTCGACACACGATGCTCTGCTCTTAACTGGACCTTTAGGCAAACACTGCTGGCCAGACACTGTGCCCAAAATGAGGTGACAGAGGTGAATGTCCGTGCCCTCAGGGGAGCGGTCCATGGACACTGTGTATAGATAAACCCCACACCCAAACTTTACAGAACGGCCCGGCAACCCATGGACTGCATGTTGGATCACCCCAACCCTCTGCCCGTGACCTAGCTCTACACCTGCTCGTTGAACCCCACTTCCACAGTCACATGACGCATTCTTATGCCCCTTGAGCACCATGTTTCAATTCTTCTTTCTGAGTCAAAAAAGATTCCATCCTCTCTCTCCATGTTCTTTGGGCATTTTTGCTTAGGAGGGCAGTGTTTTTATGTGTAGTATGTATTTTTGTAGGTCAGATGGGTGCAGTCATAATCATTATGATAGCACAGGCCTCACTGGACCTAGGAGTCCTTACTTTGGGGGAGTGGAATCTCCCGGGGCTGTGACAAGGGCCTGCAATTACCACTTCTGGATCAGAGCCCGAGCCCTGATAAAGCCGCAGCCCTTGGAGAGGATCAGTCCCTGGACCTGACCCAGTCCTGCCCAAGGATGATAAATGGCCCAGCCTCACGAGCACTCCTCAGGCTCCACACTGACCTCAGGTCCTCTGCCACGCACCGTTCGGGTCCTTCCTAAACAGGGCACTTCGATAACGTGCCCTATTTGTGTGAAAGGTAGAGTTATGGTGTCCTTTGTTACTGCTGCTGCTAATTAGCATGTCTATTAATAGAAACATTCATAGTTAGGAAGTGGGGAGGTTTAGAAAGCTCCCTATCCTGCCGACCATCACCATCCTCACCCCACCAACACACACCCCAGGATAAGGAGGGAGGGAATAACGAGTACGGATTTTGACTGAACTGGTTGGAATTTGTAGAGCCACTTTCTGTTCCCCAGAATGATAGGAGGAGAAATAGCAGGAAACCTAGGGCCAGTCAGCAACAGGACAGCTGAGTCATGGTTTTTGTATGCTTGTATACTGTGATTTCATTATTTTGAAGTAATTAAACTGCTTTTTAAATAAGCTTCTGATTTGCAGTCTTCCCACACCTATCCCTTGTGAGTGAAGCTTTGTGGAATGTCTGGATTCCTGGCAGGAGGGGGAACACTGCGTGAGGATTTCTGGCCTCCCTTCACTTCCCCAGGGAACTGGACACCTCCTTGAGCAGCTCATCTCCAGCAGGGCAGCCAAAGGCTCAAGGTGGAGCAGAGGGTTTCCCAGATCTAAACAACTTCCGATTTTAAGGTCCCTCCTCCAATCTAGAAGAGAAGAAAGACTTTGGGGGGGAGGTTTGGGATGGGGCTAAGGAATGAGACCAGAGTCCTGGCTACATTGTGTGAAGTGGGAGAAAGAAAGCAGGGATGGCAAGCAGAGCTTCATTTGTGCACAGGGCAGAGGGCTACCAGTGTGAGGTCTTTGAAATTTTAAATCCAGCTATTTAAAATATGTTCAAAGACCTAAAGGAAACCATGTCTAAATAACTAAAGGAAAGTGTGAGAACAATGTCTCACCAAATAGAGCATATCAATAAAGAGACAGAAATTATCACAAAGAATCAAACAGAAATTGTGGAGTTGATAAGTACAATAATAAAATTCACTAGAAGTACAATGAAAAATTCACTAGAGGGTCCCAACAGCATATCTGAGCAGGCAGAAGAAAGAATTAGTGAGCTTGAAGATAAGGCAATTGAGATTATCCAGTCTGAGGAACACAAATAAAAAAGAAAGAAAGAAAAACGAACAGAGCCTCAGAAACCTGTGGGACACCATCAGGCACGCCAACATATGCACAATCAGGTTCTATAAGGAAGGGAAAAGGAGAGAGAAACAAAAATAATCTTTAAAGAAATAATAACCAACCCTCCCCCAAATTTGATGAAAGCCATTAATTTATGCACCCAAGAAGCTCAGTGAACTGCAAGTAGGATAAACTCAAAGGGATCTATTGTTAGACACATAAAAATCAAACCACTGGATGACAAAGACAAAGAACTTTGAAAGCAGCAAGAAAGAAGCAACTCATCGCATACAGAGGATCCTCAATAAGATGAACAGATGATTTCTCATTAGAAACCATGGAGGCCAGAAACAGTGGGATGGTAAAGTCAAAGTACTGACCGGGGCGGGGAAGAAACCCTGTCAGTCAAAAGTTCTATATCTGGTAAAACTATCTTTCAAAACTAAAGGATAAATTAAGACATTTCCAGATAAACAAAATTGAGAGAGTTTGTCTCTAGCAGACCTGCCCTGCAAGAAATACTACTGAAATAAAAGGACACTAAATAGCAACTTCAGTCAACATGAAAAAATAAAGAGCACTGGTAAAATTACATAAATAAATTAAGATGCTATAAATGTACATTTTATTTGTAACTCCTTTCTACTGACTTAAAAGATAACTGCATAAAGCAATAAATACAAATCTATGTTGATGGACATAAAATGTATAAAGATGTAATTTATAATAATAACAGGGAGGGGGGAATGGAAACTATACAGGAACAAATTTTTTATACTATTGGAATTAAGTCATTATTAATCCAAACTGTTGTAAATTGAGATATTAATGGTGATTCCCAGGGCAACCACCAAGAAAACAAATAAATTATACATAGTAAATAAAATGACAAGACAATTACAGTTGTACAGTAGAAAATAACTAATACAAACAACAAAAGAAGGCAGTAGTGGAGGAATAGAGGAACAAAAAGGACATATGAAATACAGAAAAGAAATAGCAAAGTGGCTGACACAAATCATACTTTACCCATCACATTAAATATAAACAGATTAAACTTTCCAATTAAAAAGCAGAGACTGGAAGAAAAGATTTAAAAACGTGATCCAGCTACATGCTGTCTACAAGAGAACCACTTTAGATTCAAAGGCACAAATAGGTTGAGGGTAAAAGGGTAGAGAAGATATACCATGCGGAAGATGTATCAACCAAAAGAGCTGGAGTGGCTGTACTAACATCAGACAAAACAGACTTTAAGGCAAAAATTGTGACTAAAGACAAAGAAGCAATTTTATGATGATAAAGGGCCAATTCCTCAAGAAGAGACGCAATTATAAACACACAAGTGAGTGAAGCAAGCCAGACAGAGAAAGACAAATATCATATGATATTGCTTACATGTGGATTCCGAAAAAAAGAGTACCAATGAACTTACTTACAAAACAGAAGTAGAGTCACAGATGTAGAACACAAACTTATGGTTACCAAGGGAGGGATAAATCAGGAGACTGGGATTGACATATACACACTACTATATATAAAATAGATAACTACTAAGGACCTACTGTAGAGCACAAGGAACTCACTCAATACTCTGTAAAGACCTATATGGGAAAATAACCTAAAAAACAGTGGATATATGTATAGGTATAACTGATTCACTTTACTGTATAACAGAAACTAACACAACACTTTAAATCAACTATATACTCCAATAAACATTTTTTTTAAATATATAAGAACTTAGAAATAGAGCCCCAAAGTACATGAAGCAAACTGAGATCTTCAAGAGGATACAGGAGGAGCAGCTCTGTCCTAAATACTTGACCCCCATGACTCGTTAGGGTGCTTAATAGTCTAGCACTAAGGATTTATTCCTTTGAGTTAAAGTTTTCTCTCCTTCAGAGTTCTTTGTTAACGTATCAATATGGCCCTGAACACCACTGGCATTAACACCTTAGCTGAAATTGGTTTAAGACCCTTTGGAGCAGTGACCACTCATGACAGAGACAAAGGGTTGAGCCATTTATGATGGAGGATGCAGACGCCGCCTGTGGGCCTGGGGGAGAGAAGCGGGGAGGGGACTCCAAGGTTGGGCAGAGGTATGAACACTGGGGAAAGAGTACAGGGCGGGGAGAGTGGGAGAAAGTCGGGGTATCACAGAGGAACAGAAAAGACCCCAGAGGGGCTGTGAGGGGAAATAAGTGCGGGACAAGGAGCAAAGTGACAGGGCTGTCGGTGTGGTGATGGAGCTCGTGGTGGCCACTCAGGGTGAAGGCAGCAGCAGACCAGGGAGAAGCCCAAGGAATCAGAATCGGGGACGAGCACGGGGCATCCCTGGGTAAGCACCGGGAACGGGCTGAGTCCGGGAGAACCACGGCAGGGAGGGAGAGTGGTGGGACGTGGGCCCGACTGGAGAACCAGGAAACCCGCAGGACAAAGACGGGTAGGGCCAAGAGGCAGCGCTGGACACAGGCTCAGAAGCCGGGGGAATGGGCTGGGCAAGCAGGCGCACAAAGGTGTCCGTGCAGTTCCCAGTTACGGGAGGACGCTTAGTGTTAGCTGCTGCTCAATCTGAAACTGAGGCAAGGCAAGGGGTCTGGGCAGAAACTCGACCTTGAGCATGACCACAGCCCCTCCTTGTCAGCACCTATGTGTCCTGGGCACGTCACACGCACTGCCTCCCGTGAGCCCTAAACATCCCTGTGAGGTAGACGTGGAAACCTCCCGTCTACAGACAGACAGGAAACCTGCTTAAGGGACTTGCCCAGGGTCATGCCAGCAGCAAGGGGGTGGAGCTAGGAGGCTTTTCTGACACACGGTGCTAGGCTCTGGGCCGGGCTGGCGGCCACTGGGGTTGCTTCAAAGGAATAGGGAGGGAAGGGGCAGCTGAGACCCAGGGACACAGAACGTCTGAGAGTCTCTCTGAGGTCCCTCTCTGCCATTTTTTTTTCAGGTGGGGTTGGAGAAGGAAGCAGCAGAGGCCTAACGACCCTTCCTGCCCCTCTTTCTGCCTGGATCTTTGCGGGTTCGTGGGGATTTACCCAACATGCCGGAAGGCCAGGCACTAGGGCCAGCCCACCCTGCTCGAAACCCAAGCCAGGGACTACTGTCTGGGAACACAGGCACCTGTGGGCTCAGGGAGCCCCGGCTACAGCCTGCTGGCCCCATGAGTCCCGTTGACATCTCTGTTTTTTGTCAGAAGCGGGAGAGCTTGTTCACTTTCTCCACGCTGTCCCCTCTTCTACCTGCCCTCCACATGCACACACACACACATCGAGAGCCTCTTCTGGGTGACCCATCCCACTAGTGAGACCATCAGCAGTGCCCTCTCTTAGGGAAAGGAGCTGCCTGTGGGTCCCTGCACACCTGGACTGGGGGCCAGCATAAGTTAGACATAAGCCCTCTGAACAGGAAGAACCTGAAGCGTGAAACAGCCCAACCCTTATTTTACTGATGCGACGGGGGCCCGGGAGGGAGCAGGCTTGCCCAGGGTCCTGGGCACCTCCTGGTGCCCAGTGCTGGCTTTTGTCCCCCACCTCTGTGGGCTCCCAGGGGCCTGCGAAGGCTGGACGAGAGAGAAAGTCTGCACGCGGCGGCTGCCGCTTGCTTGTGGCCCATGGGCTCTGACCCTGAGGCTGCTTTGGGAAAGAGGCCACAGGAATACCCTTGGGAGCTCTGGCCAGTGGCTTTCCCTCCCGCCCCGCGGTCGGGCTGGCTGTGTGCAGGTGTCTTGAATCACCTTCTTGGAGGCCCGTGGATACTCTCTGCTCCCTTCCTTCCTGCATGCCCCACCGCACATGGACATCACCCAGTTTCCTACGGGGGGCCTGGGTCTAGCCCTAGAATGGTCATAGGCAGTGATATTTATGATCATTGCATTCAAACTGCCAGCCAGGGAAAGAGTGCCCTTGCCAACCCGCTGGACACCAGCCAGTGACGCTGGAGCGCTGCCAGGGGTTGGGACCTCACCACCTAGCGGACGGGCCCACATCAGTCCCCTCCATCCAAGTGCCCTGTGCCGGGGCCCTCACAGGGGTGCCAAGGCCGACAGCTACCCTCTGTTCACGCTCAGACCCCAGCAAAATGTCAACATCACAGCCACACTTTAAAAAGAAAATAGAGCCTTCTAGAAAAAAGTAACATAAAGTGAAATCAGTAACTGCGGACCTGGTGTTGGGCCTCCCTGCCCGCCTGTCAATCTACCCTGTTAATCAGGTACAAATTTTGAAGAGCTATCTTGAGAAACATTTAGAAAATGGCTCTTACATAGCTACATATCCTTATTCATACCCTCAGACATGGCCTCTCTGTTCAGCAACAGATGTTTTTGTTGCCCTGGTTTTCTTTTCATCTCCTAGTCAAAGTCAAGCAGTTAGCAAGCCCACTCCCTGACCCAAGGCGTACATTTATCACCCACGCTCCAGCTTGGCGTCGGGGGTCTGGGTGGGCGGCGGGGAGCAAAGGCTGTGGTTTTTGGAAGGCGTGGCTCCAGAGAACCCAGGGGACAAACACTGGAGGCATGGTGGCTGCTGAGAGAGGAGGGGCCCGGAAGCTTGGGAAGGAGCAGGACCAGCGCGGGGAGAGGCTGGGACAGGGTGCAGGTGCCCCAGTGTGCTCTTGTCAACACTCGCGGGCATCTCGACGTCCACGAAGCACCTGCCAAGGGTATCCCACTGCCATCCAGAGGACAGGCTCTGAGGCCAGACCAGCTGCCCCAGTGCTGTGGCTTTGGCCTACAGGAAGCAGCAAGTCTGCCTTGCTTAGTTGCCATGGCAACCCCAGTGCCGAGGCTCCTAAGGGCAGGGGGCGAGAAGGGAGGTGGGAAAGCACGTGGTGGCTTCTCTGGAAAAGCCCATCTGTTGTCTCCCCAGGAAACCAAGCTGGGGGGAGAAACAAGAAAGGAATAGGCAACTGGGTCTAGACAGAGAAGGGGGAGAAAGACCCCAAGAGGCTCCAAGAGCAGCTTTCCTGACGGGATGTGTTTTCCTTCCTTTGGGGTGCGGGACATCGCTGACAAGGATAAAGGTCTGGGTGGGCCCTGGTGAGGGCATCTGTGCAGGAGGCAGGGTAGACCCTGTGGCCTCAGGCCTGGGTGGGAGTCCTAGGGGACCTGTATCAGCCGCAGCAGGCTTTCTTCTTGGCGGGGCGGTCAATCTGAACGGTGTCCTCCCTCACTGTGTCTTCTTGTTCCTTGAGGATCCTGGGACAGGGGAAGGTAGAGTGTCAGCAGCAGAGAAGCTGCTAGGCACCTCAGGTTACAGGCCATCTGGGTCATGAGGAGGGACCCACCCTCCCCAGAGCATCAGAGAGTCCTCCAAGTCTCCCCTGGCGAGCACAGGTGCACGACTATAATTTGTAAAGCCAGAGTGTAGTCAATATGCATCCTTCATAACACCTCCTCCAGGAAGTCTCTCCTGATAGCATGTGGATCCTTTCTCCATCATAGCCCCATCACTGGGTGTAATGCCCTGCTTCTGTGCTGGCTCCCTCAGCAGAGGGTGAGGTGCTGACGGTAGAGACTGTATCTTTTGTCTCTGCAGCCTATCACAGTACCCAGCACACAGCAGAGGCTCAGAAATTATATTTATTGGTTATTAACTTTATGGTGGGGCTTCCCGCATGAGCACAGCTCCAGATTAACTATAAGAGGTGAAGGACTAAAAATAGCATTAAGTGTCTTATCCCTGCTTTATACCTTCCAAGAGCTTTCACCTGAAGCATGTCTTCTGATTTTCACAACAACCCTTGAGTGGGCAGGGAAAATACGATGGATGTTCCTGTGCTGGGGGCAAAGCTCAGAGAGGCAGGGTGACTTGCCCCGGGAATCAGTGGCAGAGAAAACCCTAGAATTTTCCCCATAGCTCCCTCCGTCTTCCATAACTCCAGCGCCTCTCCAGTGCATTGAAGAAGTTGTCCTGAGCTCTTAGTTACTCAAATAAAAATATTTTTGAGATGCCCCAAGATGAAGGCTGAGCGCAAAATGAGCGCTAGTCAGTATTTGCCGGCTGGATGGATGGATAGATGGAGGGAGGGGTGGATGGAGGGAGGGATGGATGGAGGGACAGATGGAGGGATGGATGGATAGATGGATGGAGGGGTGGATGGAGGGAGGGATGGAGGGGTGGATGGAGGGAGGGGTGGATGGAGGGACGGATGGATAGATGGATGGAGGGATGGATGGATAGATGGAGGGAGAGGTGGATGGAGGGAGGGATGGACGGAGGGACAGATGGAGGGGTGGATGGATAGATGGATGGAGGGGTGGATGGAGGGAGGGATGGAGGGGTGGATGGAGGGAGGGGTGGATGGAGGGACAGATGGATAGATGGATGGAGGGATGGATGGATAGATGGAGGGAGGGATGGATGGAGGGAGGGATGGAGGGGTGGATGGAGGGAGGGATGGAGGGAGGGACAGATGGAGGGGTGGATGGATAGATGGAGGGAGGGATGGATGGAGGGACAGATGGATGGGGGGATGGATGGATAGATGGATGAACGAGTGAATTGCCCAAGGATTGACATGGGGCTTGTGTGGTTCTGTTTCTTTACTCTCAGTGTAGGCAGAGGCTTTGGGGACCGATCTTTTGAGTGCTGTCCTCTCGGGTGCCTCTGTGTCCCCCACCGCAGCCCCTCTCCTTGGGCTCCCCTCCCCCTCCCCCGGAGCCCACGGTATAACCCAGCTGGCTGCCAACTAATCCCTGCTAAAATATTAGCCAGCACTGAGGGGCCTCTGATCTGACCCTTCCCAGGAGGATTTGCATTTCAATAGAGGATCTCTGGGAAAAAGGCAGGCTTTACGGCTCAGAAGAAGACTGCAGTTGGGGGGCGGGCGGGGTGACAGGCAACGAGGCTTTCTCTTTGTCACTGTGTTTCGGGGGGCTGTCCCTCACCCCTGGGGTCCCACACAAAGGCCTAGGCCTCCAGCCGCTCTACCCAGATGGCTCAGATGGACAGAGGGACCGGCTGAGAGGTGTCTCTTTACCTGGCCAGATGGAGCACGGACTCTTGGGTGTTGTGACCGGAATAGGCACTGCATTCGTAGAAGATCAGGTTGTGCTCCTGGAATCAGAGAACAGAGGGCATGAAGGAGAATATGGGGGGGGGGGGCTGGAGGGAGCCATGGGGGGCGTGGGAGAATGCCCCTCTGCACTTACCACACCCTCACTTCCTTGTGTCGTCCCCTCCCACTCTGTACCAGGTTGATTTCTGTCCCTCCTGCTCCCTGACTGATGCAGGCTCTGGAACTATCTCTCAGGGGAGCCGTAACAACTATAAAACAATAGGACCTACACTGCTGCCTTCGTGTTTTACACTTTCTGGAATTGCTGTCCGGGATGTACGGGCTCCTTTCTTTTCACACCAGCCTGTGATGCAGGCCGAGACACACAGGCCAGGGTGGGCAACATCCGTCCCACTTTACAGGCAGGGAAACTGAGGCTCAGGAGGGTACGAATGGCGGGTGGGCCTGTCTGGGTCACAGCAGGGCTCCCAGCAGCCTGCTTTCCCCAGGACACGGGCACAGGTAATTCATACACCAGTTAATTAATACGCTGCTGCCCGCGCCGTCCGCACTGGCTCCACAGGACAATTGTCCATCGCTTTGCTAGGCAGAAGCTGGACTGTGAGAGTGGAGGTAGGGGTGTCGTGGCCAAGGCCCATCTTATTCCACTTGTCACTCCCATTAATAGGTTTCCTGCTTCCTTAATGACAATGCTAATGGCATCTGGCATGAGCCCTGGAGGCTGACGCCCTGGGGGGACGGGTAGCCGAGTGCAGACACTTCTGTGGTTGCAGATCAGGAGGCCCCGCGAACGCTGGCCCAGCTCCATCCTCTGCCTTCACCTGGTCTGGTCCCTGCACGCCTCTGTTGGGCCCTGACTCCCCTTCCATCTGTGGAAGGTTTAAGGCTCTGTGTGGGTGCGGGCAGCGCGCAGGACCTAGAACTGGGAGATGTGATTTGCCTTCCAGCTTCGAGTCCTGACCCCACCCCTGGGGCCGGGTGAGAATTTGAATAAATCACTTAACTTCTCGGAGCCACAGGGTTTTTTTCCACTAGAAAGGAAGAGAGAAAGACAGAAAGACAGAAAAAGAAAGAAAGAAAGAAAAGAAAAGAAAATGGGATGATAAACTAAAAACACAGGTCTGCAGTTCCTTAATCAAAAACCTTGGATCCAGATGCATTTTGGAATCCAGAATTTTTGAGTTTTAGAAAGTGAATACTTGTCTATAATACATATTATATAATAGCCTCTGTGGATCTGGGATAGCAGCTATAATCAAATATATTAATAATTCTTCAGTGAAATATTTGAATATTTATCCCAAGGGAGGTAAAACAAAACCCATAAATAGCCTCACGTCGGCCCCGGCCAGGATTCTTCTGCCAAACGCAATGCAGAGCCTCTGCGCTCAGAGCTCCTTGGGCTGGGGATTGCGGGTGCAGCTGTGGGACTCTCTTCTTCCTTTTTCCCTTGAGTTTCACCACCTGTGCCTGCCTTCCTAGCCCCTGAGGTCCTGAGTCCCTGTCTGGAGCAAAGCACACGGAGCATTACGGAATCCTGGGGCTGGGAAGCCCTATCTCCCCAGACACACAGTTCCCCGAAAACCACTCTGAAGCAGTAGAGGAAGCAAGGAGCGAGCATGGCTTTTGTTGCTGCCTGATTGCCATCACGCCGCGACAGTTCCCTGCTTGGGCAAGAGGGCCGATGCTCATTTTAATGGCTGGCTTTGCAGTGCCCGCCCTGAATTTATCTGGAGTTTGCAGCTTGGACGCTCAGTCTCGGTAGGAAGGATGGATGCTCTAACAGAGCTGCCCAAGGAAGAACACGCTGCCCGACAGGCAGTGATTGTTTCATCCCTGAAGGCAACCAAGTAGGGAAACACAGATGATGGGATTCAAGGATCAGCTGGGGGACTGAAATAAGTAACCTCCTACTATCTGAGGATTCATAGTTCTGAGTTCCAAGGAAGAGAATCTGGGAAATTCCCCACACCTGAGTCAAGTTCTCTGTGGAAACTTCCACGTGCGGCAGCTGGACCAGCCCCACGATGCCGGGACACCACCCAGCCCGCCTGCTGACTTCACAGGGGGCTCCCAGAGAAGGTTCCCACCCCGGCTCTGGGGTGCATGCCTGACTCCCCTTGGGGTCCCTCCCTGTCCAGAGAGACGGGGATGCGTGTCCCTCACCTGGGCCAGCTGCTCTCCTCTGGGGTGCATGCCCGACTCCCCTTGGGGTCCCTCCCTGTCCAGAGAGACGGGGATGCGTGTCCCTCACCTGGGCCAGCTGCTCTCCTCTGGGGTGCATGCCCGACTCCCCTTGGGGTCCCTCCCTGTCCAGAGAGACGGGGATGCGTGTCCCTCACCTGGGCCAGCTGCTCTCCTCTGGGGTGCATGCCCGACTCCCCTTGGGGTCCCTCCCTGTCCAGAGAGACGGGGATGCGTGTCCCTCACCTGGGCCAGCTGCTCTCCCAGGCCCCGCGGCACTTCCCGCTCCTTCTCGTTGTCGACTTTGTTGCCCAGCAGAAGAACGGGAATGCGGTCTCCCACAGCTTCCTGCGGAACAGATAATCCCCCAACTGAGAGAAGCGTCCTTAAGGAGAACCGGGAAGGGCAGGTGGAAACAGTGGCTGCAAAGACACAAACTAGCTTGCGAACCCACTGCTGCCACAAAGGCTGGTGGTAGCAGAGTCACCCCAAAGCACAGAGGGGACCACCATCTCCCAGAGCCCCAGTTTGCCGGGCTTCTGCGAGGTGCTCAAGGCTGCCTCTGGGTGCCGCCCAGCCCTCTCAGTGCAGGGACCCCCCCTTTCCCCCGCTCCCCGTGACCTGGCACTGGGAGCAGGCTAGGACACAGCTGGCGCTGGTACAATAGGTGTCCGTACGGAGCCCCCGAGGGCGTCCCCAGGTGATCAGACTTGACCGATGTGACCAGAGTGAACAAGGAGTTGCTCAAGGGGCTTCTGAGGAGGCCCAGGGGCTGCACGGTCAGCAGTGTACCTCTGGCGGCCTTGAACTGGGCACGTAGCTCCCCGAGGGCTGGGTCCACATCCGAGTCACGGTCTTGGGTCCACAGCACGTGATCCGTGACTGTCATGTGCCTCCCTGGAGGTCACCCCATGGGGACCCCTGTCCCGGGTGCCCTGGCTCTGAAGGAGCCCTGATCGGGAAGAACGGGAGCCACAGCCGTCGCACTTCATGGGCCAGAAGAACAGGTTTATTCCAGGGCTTGACCCTACTTACTCCTCCAGGGGCTGTGTCATATCAGCCAGGGGCCTGCACCCCAGGGTGTCTGCACCCAGGGTCCCTGAACCCTAGGGTTTTGCACCCCAGGGTCCCTGCATCCCAGGGTCCCTACACCCCAGAGTCCCTACATCCCAGGGTCCCTGCATCCCAGGGTCCCTACACACCAGGGTCCCTACATCCCAGGGTCCCTACACACCAGGGTCCCTACACCCCAGAGTCCCTACATCCCAGGGTCCCTGCACCCCAGGGTCCCTGCACCCCAGGGTCTTTGCACCCCAAGGGCCCAGGACGCATAGCTACTGAGTGAGTCAATATGGTAACGTTCACATTTACGCAGGTTGCTATTTTTGCTTTGTGAGATATTTAATTAGGGGCTTTTAATCATAATTTGGTAATAAACAGTTATTCAGTGCAGCTCTGTTTCACTAAGTAGAGAAGGCCGTGGGACACCAGAAGCCGGCCGGTGGCTACTTTTGCCAACAGTTCGTCTGCTTTACCCTAGACCCCGTCAAATAAATGTCCATGGTCCATCTGACAGGTCACCTGTTTTGGGTTTAAATAGCATCACATTTGAAATGAAGCCTCCTTGGTTCCTCAATCTACACATTCTTTTTTTTTTTTTTTTTTCCGGTACGCGGGCCTCTCACTGTTGTGGCCTCTCCCGTCGCGGAGCACAGGTTCCGGACGCGCAGGCTCAGCGGCCATGGCTCACGGGCCCAGCCGCTCCGCGGCACGTGGGATCCTCCCGGACCGGGGCACGAACCCGCGTCCCCCGCATCGGCAGGCGGACTCTCAACCCCTGCGCCACCAGGGAAGCCCTACACCTTCATTTTTATTGTAGCTCAGTAGTGAAAAGCCTCTCACGTATTAAATGAGAATGTTAAAGCTCAGAGAATCCGAGAGCACCCAGTGAAGTCAGCGCTCTGAGCACCCACCCTTTAGTGCACGGGGCCACCTTTCTCTAACCCTTCGCTCTGAATTACTATTTCCAATGACCTCTCTGCTATTTAGTGTCTCATTAACCGGAACTCTCTAAAGGCAGTACTTCCACATATTCGTGTTGAGATGGTAATGAACATTTGTGACGATGACTCAGAGGCCCAAGATCTTACAGTGCCCTCAGCAGTAGATTGACTTACGCACATGGTGGTGGATGTGTTGGGTAGACTTGGCCATATTCCAGTTATCCACAAGTAAGAAACCCACTGATGGCTATGTGCGTGGACCATAAAGCTCCCTCTTAACCGGACTGCGGGTACTGGGAATACCCTGCTCCCCACCTGTGCTGTGCCGCAGAAACTTGCGTGAAGAGTTTTTCACAGAAAAGGAAGAAAAGGGGAAGAATCAGGAATGTGGGCCAGAAGACTTGCTATTTGCAGCACACGCGCGCGAGAGATATTTGTAGATTGATGTGTGAGGAATGACTAAGGCTGGTGGGATTTCTTGACATGGAAATGCTCTGAAAATAAGAGCATCAGACTTGAAATCCCAGGGTGGGATTCTAGCCTGGAACCCGGTATTACTTGTTACGGGCGATGGCTTGTTCCTCCCTTGTAAAGGGGATGCCAGGTCCTGAACGACCAAATAGGATGAGGTAGGAACAGTCAGCCCAGCATCTGGGCCCCGCACCATGAGCAGCCGGGCTGCCTCTTGGAAAAGGAGAGGCAGACTTCCTTCCTAAAGTGCTTCCTGGCTAAGAAAATAAAAATAAAAGAGCTTAGAAGGAGCAGGAAAAAAAAGCCCAGGCCCCAGCTGGAGCGGTGGTTTTCTGCCCTTTGCAGTGTTCCTCTCTTATACAGACTCTCTGGACCCCTCGTTTCCCCTCCCAGGGCCCTGGCCTGTGCTGATGTAGGAGAATCAGGCCTATCTCCAAAGACGTGGCAAAAATAAGTGAGAACACATACAAGGCCAGGGCGTGTGCTACCCGTTGCAGGCAGCCAGGCACCCTCACCCCGGCCCCAGGTCGCCCTTCGACACAGGAGGCACTGGGGCTGGGCTGGGGGCTTCATGGTCCTCTCCGACTTGAACCTCGAGACGTGAGCTTTTTGCCTACACTTTACATCATTCACCTACTTAACGAGGGTGTTGGCCTGTCCGCTGCTTGGACAAAGGGGCTCATAATTATCCACCAGATGAAGCCACACTTACTTTTAAAAGTCCAAAGGGCACCTCCTTTGGTGACTAAGTCTAAGGCCACCCAATGTCTGTAGACATTTTTTTTTTGCGGTATGCGGGCCTCTCACTGTTGTGGCCTCTCCTGTTGCGGAGCACAGGCTCCGGATGCGCAGGCTCAGCGGCCATGGCTCACGGGCCCAGCCGCTCCGTGGCATGTGGGATCCTCCTGGACCGGGGCACGAACCCGTGTCCCCTGCATCGGCAGGTGGACTCTCAACCACTGCACCACCAGGGAAGCCCTGTAGACATTTTTATAGATGTTGCTAAAGTCCCATGGGCACACGAGGTCAGAGGGACAGGTCTGAGGGCAGCTCCCGGGCTGGGCACAGGCTCTGTGCAGGAGGCCCAGGCTCTGTCTGGCTCTGCCACGTCTCTCCGTGGGACTCACCCGGATCCCTCCTCTCTTCCCTCCCTCTTCCCTGAGCTGTGAGGTGGGCTCCAGAGCTGGTCTGACACACAAGCAAGTCTCTCCACCTTCCACCACTTCAGTTACCTTTCTCTAAACTTGAACTTCGTGGAAGACAGACTTGCTGAAATTCAAAAGATTCCCCGTCTCTGACTTTCGCTTACAGAAGCTGTCAACTCAGAGCAAGGGCTGGCTTTCAGCTCAGGACGTGCAGCTGTTGCATTCGGTTGGTTGCTGTGTGTGCGTGTGCGTGTGCGTGCGTGTGTGTGTGTGCGTGTGTGTGCGTGTGCACGTGTGCGCGTGCGTGCGTATGCGTGCGTGTGCGTGCATGTGCATGCGTGTTAATATCTGTTTGCTAGGAGGCAAGAAAAAGCACTTAGTGCTGCTGTTTCTCCAGAGGCAGAACAAAAAAATTTCTCGGCACATTAAAGCATGCATTTATGCTCAGAAGAAAATGACTGCAAAATTATATATTGGGGGTTTCCATATTTATCCGCCCCCCCGGACGGTGAGTCAAAACAAGGTTTATTTGCGTAGCTCGTTCTCAACCGCCAGCACTTTGAGCTCAGCTCGGAACGTGGGGAAAAGGAAAATCAAACCGCTGTTTTTTGCCGTGTGCTGTACATTGTCACTGGTGGCAAAGATCACAGAGTGAGAGCCAGTCAGCCGTCCAGGAAGGGAGAGGAAAGCTGCAGAGCTATAAAACAGAGGCTACGCGAGATTAATCTCCATGGCTTTTTTCTGGCTCAGAGGCACTGGTCCTGCTGGTTGATGACTTGGGTCAGATGCCACTTCCTTGATGTACTGGCCTAACAGGACAGTGCTCCTGGGGATGACAGAAAGATCCAGACGAGAAGTTAACACGCCAGGACTGCAGACAGCGTGGACCAAACATCTGGATTCGGGAGGAACACCAACCCATCGGGCTTGTACCATATCCTATCTTCTCTACCTGATGCAGGCCCCAAAGTCTTCAGATGTCCAGGGTGCCTCACGGTCTCAACATGGGGCCCTTAGAGCCTGACCAGTTTCTCCTCTAGATTGGACTGGTTAAACCAGCACCACGCAGCCGAGATGCGGTGGTCAGGAGAGTGGGGGGTGCTGAGTCGGTAGGAAGGTCTAACTGCTTTGATTCCCTGGACGTGCACAGGAAAGCTAAATGGTGGGAGAATCAGCACAGAGCGTGTGTGGGCCCCACTTGAGTCTTTCCTGCAGGAGACCTGCGGGCCAGGTAAAGGTGCTGAGGTGGGAGAGGAGGGGCTGTGGGGCAGGACACCTCATAAGGCAGAGCAGTCGCCCCTTCTCTTGTGCCCAAGGCATTCGGTTCCCTCTGGGCTGGCAGGGTTCTCCCATCCACACACACACCTGCTCCATCCCGGCCCCCCAGAGAGTCAGGTGCCAGACCCTATAGAGCGTGGGGGCCAGGAGGAAACTTCCAGACCCTCTGGTCCACCCCTTCGTGGAGTGACTGGCCCACGTTTCACGGCCAGGCGGTGGCTGGGCTGGGACGATGAGAATATCCTTTGCAGGGAACTCCACGCCTCCCCAGCCGCTGTTCCTGCCCGTCGCAACCTGGGAGTCAGTCTTTGCCGTGTATAATCCGTGGCAATGTCAGCCCTTTCCTTGGGTACAGCTTTTCAGGTTGATGGGGGAAGGGGCGCTGGGAAGAGCTGGCCACCATTCACTTAATAATAAGGCTTCTGAACCCAAAGCCTGTTATTAAACAGGCTCCCCTCCACCCTCCCTTCGCCTGGCAAGGGGCTGGTGAAGCGCTGGGGGTGCTACGGAAATTCAAGGTGCGCCACAAACATCAAGGGTTCAGTTCCCCTCCGATCCAATTAGGTGTGAAGTTTTAATCTATCACCTGACGTCTCTGATGGCTGGTTGCCAAGGCGGAACGACTTAGCTTTTCAAGAATCTTGAGAACAACTGCATTTATGACACCACGGGTCCATATCCTCAACACACAACCCCACCTGACACAGCCTCCAGCACGTGCTCGCAGAACCCTGGGGCCGCTGCACCGGTGCATCACACTGAGTCCTCCAGAGCGCGTGGCGCGGGCTGGGCACGTGGGTCGTGCCCCGCAAATTACAAACATCTTTGAAAAGGATTTAGAATCTTGCTTCTCAAGGTGTGGTCCCTGGACCAGCAGCGCTGGCTTGTTAGAACTTGCTAGAAATGCAGCATCTCAGGCCCCAGCCCGCACCTGCTGACCCAGGGTCTGTATTTTAACCAGGTCTCCAGGAGATGCTTCATGTATATTAGAGTTTGAGAAGCACTTGTTTAGGCTGGAATCCGTGGTGGCTGAGAAACAGAACCACCTGGGGGACTTTTGCTGTTTTGGGGTGTTTTGCATTTCCGGGACCTGAATCGTTCTCTTTGGGCCCTGGTGTGTGTTTTGTTTGAAAGCTTCACAAGTGATCCTGATGTCCATCTAAGTTTGGAATCATCATTTAAAATTTACCGGTACCTTCTGCTAAGATTTTAAAGCAGGAAAACGCAAACTACAAAGCGTACAGAGAAGCCCCATCCACGTGGGGATAACTCTGAGTTAACCACAGGTGGATCTGCCGTCTCAGCTCAGCTTCCACTGGGGAGTGGCTCTGGTGGGGTGCGTGCCGGAGACGCTTCTCAGCCCTACCCCGGGCAGGAACAGGCCAGCCATGCAGTGCTCGACCCAGCGTTCTGCAGAATGGCCGAGCTCATGCTTCAAGCTGCAACGACGACCCTCTGACATTTCTTCACCTCCACCACCACCTTCCAATTCAACCAGACGTTCCACTTCCTGGCTAGATCCCGGGCTCTCTGCAAAACAGGGGCCTTAGAAACTACAGCCCCCTACTAATGGCAGAAGGTGTAGTTCTGTAAGTTTCTCTCCATCCATCCCTTCTAATCCCAGACTATCTGCATTGCCTCTTCCCAGCTCTAGTATACAGTTGTCCCTCCCTACCTGCGAGGGATTGGTTCCAGGACCCCCCGCGGGCAGCAAACTCCACGGACGCTCAAGCCCTTATATAAAATGGCGTGGCCCAGTCAGCCCCAGCCCGGAATCTGCAGGTCCCGCGTCCTCGGGCTCAGTGCACGTGGAAGCCCCACTGTGCATTTATCAAAATTTAGATACGGGGAACGATTAAATGTCTGTGGCTGGGAAAAGAACAGGAGACCTTGACCAGGTCATGGCCTAAATTTCTTCATCTGGAATGAGACGGCTGTATTATGTCAGTGATTTTCAGAGGGAAACCCTCTTGTCTAACAAAATTGTGGCTGAACTTCCAATAAGCAAAACTGAAAGTCATAGAGGGGTTCTGAGGTGGGGGGAGAAGGCCCAGACCTGTGACCACCACCCTTCCCTGCCTGTCTCTGGCTGTGGGAAAGGTCAGCCTGGTTCCAGGGCTCCAAGGAGGAAAGTTTCAAAACCACCGGGTTAGGTCATCCCTGAAGTCTCTCCTGGTGCTCAACTTCCGCGAGGAAGAGAAATCTGCTGGTGCTATCAAAACTCATGTCATAGGGCTTCCCTGGTGGCGCAGTGGTTGAGAGTCCGCCTGCCGATGCAGGGGACGCGGGTTCGTGCCCCGGTCCGGGAAGATCCCACATGCCGCGGAGCGGCTGGGCCCGTGAGCTGTGGCCGCTGGGCCTGCGCATCCGGAGCCTGTGCTCCGCAACGGGAGAGGCCACAACAGTGAGAGGCCCGCGTACCACAAAAAAAACAAAAAAATCATGTCATAAATTACAAAGTTTAAAGAGGGTTCACTTCCGGATCACCCCACCATCTGTCTCCACTCTTAGCTCGGTATAGAGCCATTCACTACATTTCAAAACGTACACTTTCTCTATTGTGTTTTAGACGCAATAATTTTGAAAAGTAACTTGTATCGAGCACATTTCTGAGAAACTCCTGCATCTGGCTTCCATTCCTGCTCCTCATTTTTCTTGGTAACGACAAGGATGTAGATTAACGGGAGAGAAAGGAGCGGCCCATCCAATCCAAACTTCAAGAGGAACAGATTTTGGTGCGAGGAAGCATAAATCTTAGGGTTGAAACAAATGAAATGAACAGCCCCCGTATCCCGCCTGCACGGTGACACGGCATCCACGCACACGTCCAACATTTGCCCAGCACTGTGGGACCCAAATACCGGTCACGATGACAAAGATGTGCAGAGGGCAGCAGGGGCCCGGGCTGGCAGCTGCGTCCTGGATAGCAGTGTGGCAGCCTGACTGATGAGTAGGTAAGGGGCTGGCCAAGGCCTATGGGCTTGAGCAGAGGGTTGAACATAAGCTCCATGGGGAGAGGAACACTGTCTCTTTTATCTGGTGCTGGAATGCCCAGACCCCAGAACAATGCCTGGCAGTGTTTAGAACAAATAAACGAACAAAGCATGGGTCCTGCTGATGGAAGGAGCTGGGACCATTTGACTGTCTGTGAAAGAATCGGGTGGGAGGGGGCTTGGCACACTGCCCTTGGCCTTGAGACATCTGCGTTCAGTGGCAGAGGAGGACGTGCAGGTGGTCGGGAAGTAGAAAGCGCTTACAAAGCAGCATGTTGCAGGGATAACAGCGAGAAGGCAGAGTCTTACAGAGAATCCAGAATTCAAGGAAGAGCCCCATGTCTCGAGTGCCCGGCCTGAGGTGACTCTGGGGGGGGCCTGGGTCCCACACATTGCAGATCAGCCTCCCCTCGTGCGAAGGGCTGTGACCCAGGCCCCCAAACCGTGAGCACAATGGTCCTGGGCTGGTCATGGGGGACCCCCTGAAGCTAGAAAAATGCAGGAGAGGCGGTGGTGACTCAGTTTAAATACCTTGGGAACCCACCCATCCTTGACACTTGACACTCCCTCCCTTAATCCTACCCCACTTTTCACAATCTTAATGACACCATTATTGGTTTAATTGGTATTTGTCCTGTGTCCTTCCCCCAGCCCCCTCCCCCCATGAGGGCAGGGACCGCACCTCTCGTGTTCACCTTTGGGTCCCCAGTAACCAGCCTGGTGCCGGGCACTTGGGTGGACTGACGCATGGATGCCTGAACCGGTTTTTTCCCGGAGAAGGTGGGGTGTGAGTCAGGTGTCCAGAGAGGGCAGCAGGCCCAGGAAGAGGGGCCGCCCGTAGGCCCCCAGCTCACCTCCACGCTGCTCAGCCACGGCCGCACGGCCAGGAAGGACTGCCTGGCTGTGAGATCGTACATGACCACGACGCCGTCGGCCTTGCGGAAGAACTGCTGGGTGATGCAGCGATACCTGCGCAAAGGGCCGGGTCAGGTGTGCGGCCTCCTCTGCCGCCACAGCCCGCCCCGCGGGGAGAGGAGAGGCGGGGTTACCCGGGGTGGGGGTGGGGATCCTCACCTCTCCTGCCCCGCCGTGTCCCACAGCTGCAGGGCCACCCGCGAGTCGTCCACACGCACGGTCTTCATGCGGTAATCGATGCCTGTGGGGGGAGCCCAGCATCATGTCCAAGTCCGGAACCCACGCCCCAGCCTGGAATCCCATCAGCCCGAGGGCGCGGCCCTCGCCCTGCAGCTCCTGACAGGTGGTGTGCGCCGGGACAGAGCATTGGACCGGGAGGCCCTGGACCTGGCTTCTGGTCCTGTCTCTGCCACTGACCGGCTGTGGGACCTTGATCCAGTCACGGAAGCTCTCTGAACCGCAGGCTGCTCCCTGCAGTGTAATCCAGACCCTCTTAGGGATCGAATGAGATCACATATGGGAAAGCAATCTACCAACGCGAAGAATTATCACTCGCTCCCTCCTTGGGAAGATGAAGCGACGGAAAGACTGTCCTCAGATTCCTCCCTCTCTCCCTCCCTGTTCTTCTTTCTCCCTGAAATGCTTTTCAAAGTTCCCACAGTACAATCCGAGTATCCCTGGGGGGTGGATCGCACTGCCAGACTCCCACTGTGGTGATGCAAAGGTAGCTGGGGGAGGAGGGGCGGGAGGGGAGGGCTTGGCAGGTGGAGGGAGGGACAGGAGAGAAGGAAAGCGGTGGGGGCGGGAATCAGAGGCAAAGCCCCCTTAGAGATGGAATCAGAGCTCCTAATCCCAGCCATCAAGCCACTCGCAATCCTCCCTCTGAGGCTGTGACCCTACCTGGAGTCATGGGTCCCAGAGAGAGGATGCAGGGCAGGCAGGTCCCACAGCAGCCCTCAGACAGAGGACCTAAAGGCAGGTGCTTTGATAACAAACATTCCTCCCTCCTACACCCTGTGAGAATGTTCACAGATGCTCAACCAGGTTTAAAACGTTCTTCCCCCTTAAGGCATCAGATCTTGGAACCAGAGGGCATCCCCTCCCAACCTCTAAAAGGCCCAGCCTCTGGGGTCCTTACTCTGTAGGGCTCAGGTAGGGACAGCAACAGCAGCCTGGCCAGACAGAGACAGACAGACTGACAGACAGACAACCAAGAGGCAGTTGATGGAAAAGGGCATCCCTGCCACGGTCTTCAGGCAAAGGCGAGTGTGTGAGGGGCCGGGCAGGGGAGGAGAGATGGGAGGGTCATCCGCTCCTAGAATGTTAGCAGGACTGCAGAGGCCCTGGGCTCACAGAAGAGAGTCGGAGAGAGGATGCGCGTGTCTGGGTGAGGAAAAGAGGGACGTGCCCCATTGGTAGAATGCTTGGCATCCCCGGTTTCCATGTGCCACCTCTCCCTCTTCACCGCGCTCCCCTGGGACATCCGTGTGCGGGTTGCTATCTGCACACACACGCACACACACACACATACCCATCCTCACACGTGCACACACGTGCACCCCCCTTCTCTTCCTAAACCACAGAAGGATAAAGAAGCAGGAGCCCAGCCTCGCCCAAGCGGGTCAGCAGCCTCAGTGAGTTGCAAACCCAGCTCTGAGGCTCATTCCTCTTTTCATAGCAGAACCCTGGGCACGGGGTCCCTGGCAGCTCCGTTTCACCTAGAAAGTCCAAGGCTAAATGCTCCCGTCAGAACAGATGGAAACCAAACCCAAGGGTGTTTTCTTAGCTAAAGCGGTAGGGCTTCCCCCATCTGTGCTCTGGGAGGCCGGGGGGCTGCCCACAGCCTGATAACAACCCAGGGGAAAGCCAGCCTCAGTCATCACACCTTCGGGGCCTGATCTGAAGCCCCCGAGGATGAGCCCTCTCTCTGATGGAAAGGCAGGTGGTGGAGGGACGGCTGGGTCACTCGACCTCACTGGTAATCGCTCTGCTGGTGGACGGGGAGCTTGGCGAGTGTCCGCTGGTCCACGAGGTACCCCTCCCTGCAGCCTCAGACCCGCAGGCCGGGAAGTAGACCAACAAGCCCAAGGGATGCGTGGGGTTTGGGAGGACACGGGGAGTCAGCGTCCAGCAGGCTGCACAGAGTGACGAGGGACCAGAGAGATTTCTGAGACCACCCCCACCCCGCACCCGTTCCAATGGTCCGGGAGCCCAGACCTCATGTTCCTGCCTCAGTCCTGCCTCTGACCAGCTGTGTGACCTGGACGACGTGACTTCCCCCCATCTGGGAGGCTTCGCTTTCCCCATCTGTAAACTGAGGTGTGACGGGGGTGCTGGAGGGGAGTCGGGTGTCCATGGTTTTACGTCCAGCTGTAGCGTTCGGCAAACACGTGGAGGTGACCCCCGACTTGCAACCTCAGTGGTTCCTGAATGAGGACTGGACCTCGGGGGCCCCGTCACCATGGAGTGTGCTGTGTGTGGGATGTGTGGGTCAGAGCTGTGGGTGATGGACCCCAGGAAGGGTGTCCTTTCTGGACAGGACAGGTCATTCCAAGCAAGAGGGCTTGGGAGCGGGGAGTGCCAGTGAGCTGTCCCAGAGGGGAAGCTCTCGGGATTTCTCTGTGGAGTGGAGGAGAGGGATGGCAACGGACTGATGCCCAGGAGAGGGCAGAAGAAACACCTTGGGCCATGGGCCCTGGTTTAAAGCAGGGCCATGAACCAAGGCGGGGCCTCGGGAAGAGCTCTGGACTCAGAGTCCTGGGTCCTAGAGCCTTAGCCTCTAACAGTCAGTCTTCTCATTGACAAAATGAGCTCCAATGTTCTGCAAGAACACTTGACGTCTCCAGGACACCCGCAGGGCCCACCCACCTGCTTTACAAGGGATCCGCTGGTGCTAAGGTGGGGAAGGCAGGGGCGCCCCAAGACAGACTGTTGCATGATGGAAGCCACTTCACGCACAAGCCGGAGGTCAAGGACGGGTTACGTGCTCCTGAGGGGCTGGGCGGTCGGGAAGTCCCTTCGGTGATGGAGGAGAGCGTTAAGGCACCACCGCGCCCCTGTTGGTGCTGTGCTGAGGGTCCAGGGCTGCTGTGCTCCACAGGGGTTGGCCTGCTGGGGCCCCGGGAGCCCAGGACTCGGTGGCTCACCTGTGTCTTTAAAGGGAGCATCTTCCGGGCGGCTGGTGTGGCATCAGCGCCCGGCGCGTGTGCCGGGGAGGCTAATTCCAGCTGCTGCTCTGGCCCGTTTTGCGCAGCTCGATGGAGGGCGCCCCGATTTGGGGACTTCGATATTTTTCCCTTCCTAAATTGTAGGTGTTTCCATAATTGGCCTCCTGGGGAGTGCGAATCAGTCTGATTTTCTCTTTTTCAGAGCTTTCCATCTCGGGGGCATCAGTTGGAGGTGTAAGCAGACCCCGATTCCCTGATTTTACCAACAGGAGAGGCATCAGGTGCACTGCCGGAGGGCCGCCCTGGGGGTACAGCATCCCTCCCCTGCCCCCACAGCCTACGCCCGAGCTGTGACCTCAGGTTCTGGGGCCTCCCCATGGAACGCTCCAGGGAGGGCCAGTCCAGCTCTGCAGCCGCTGTTTCCTGTGTCACCACACTCGGCACACGGGGGTCACTCCTAGCCATCCCTTCCAGCCGCACGAGGCCAGGCTCTTCTGAGCCGTCTTCCCGTCAGAGTCCCGATTCTCACCGTGGGATGCACCCAGTCTCTGGGTGGAATGGGGCGGGGGGTGGGGCAGGAGGGGGCTCCGGATTTGGAAACTGCAGAGGCTCAGCAGTAAGAACAGGGCGCCTACAGTCGTGGGAAGAGACCCATCTGTAGGAAGAAAGTTGGAAGGAACGGCCCGTTCAGGTTATCCTGGAGGAAGAGACCAGACTCTCCCCAGGCAGGCTCTGGGGCAGGAGAGTTTGTCTCGGATTGTCTTGGAGGGCCAGCTTGTGAGGCCTCCAGGGGTCAGAGGTGGTCTGGACAGAGCCCTGGGCTTGGAAGCAGTCTTGGCTGGCCCGGTTCAAATCTCTCATTTTTTTCAGGTGAGGAAAGACTGAAGCCGACAAGGAAACACCTCCTCCCGAGGTCACACAGCCGGTCGGTGGCAGCGCTGAGATGAAGGCCCGGGGCCTCCGATGCCCCATTGGACCTTAGCGGCCTCCCCTGCCTGTGCTAGCCTCTGCCCGCCTCCTGTGGCAGAAGCTGGGCTCTGAGCACGCACAGCGCAATATTGTTAGGGAGGCAGTGGGCTGGGACAGCAGAGGTGCATGTGGGGTTGCGGGGGGACCAGTATCAGCACGGCCAGCTGGTGGGAATGAGGACCTGTCTCCGGGCCTCAGCGTCTTGGTCTGTCCATTGGGCTGATAGCAGTGCTTGCCTTTCAGGGTTGTTGGGAAGACAGATGGAAATGATAAATATCAAAACCCACGGTAAATATTCAGATCATATCAATGTACTTTTGTTAGTTCGTTTGGTTTTTGTTTTTTTGCGGTACGCGGGCCTCTCACTGCTGTGGCCTCTCCCGTTGCGGAGCACAGGCTCCGGACGCGCAGGCTCAGCGGCCACGGCTCACGGGCCCAGCCGCTCCGCGGCACGTGGGATCTTCCCGGACCGGGGCACGAACCCGCGTCCCCTGCATCGGCAGGCGGACTCTCAGCCACTGCGCCACCAGGGAAGCCCGCACTGTATTTTTAATACAGCTGACTTAGCGTGGTTAAATGGCACATAGGAGGCACCCAGAGGATTCATTCTTTTTTGCTCGAGTGATTCACCTGGGGAGAAGCTAAAAGGTCAATGTGCCCTTGCGTCTTCCCACACACTCCAATGCAAGGAGCACCTCTGGGTGAAGGGGCAAAGGCTCCTGTCTAAATACAGAATTACCGAGATAATAATGGAGGCGCATGAAACCCTGATCAGTAGCTGAGCTTAACGAGTGTCTACAGTGGACTCCAGCTGTTACCCAGCAGGCCCGGGATGCAAGATGAGGAGATTTGATGGGTAAAAGGAGCCCCCAGAGCACTGTCCTCCGTCCTGCCCGTCTATACAAGTGTGCATGCACGCGCACGCACACACACACACACACACACACACACACACACACATACACAGAGAAAGTGGGGATGGGATGATTGAAGACAGACGGGCTCAGAGAGGGGACAAAGGGCCGGAAGTCCATCTCTGCTAACTTCAGAGCCCCTCATCGTGGGCATAGGAACCGTTCGTGGTCCCACAGCCGTCGAGCACCAGGCAGAGGGGGGCCTCGCCTACCAGCCCAGCCCTCAGCCCCTCCTACGGGGCTCCAAGTGCCTCCCTGGGCACCCTTCTCACAGCCGCCCCTTCCCAGAGGTGGGCTGGGGTCCAGCCCAGGGCCGAGAACTCACCCATGGTGGCTGCTGAGCCCGGGGAGAACTTGCCATCGCAGAACCGGCTCAGGAAGGACGTCTTCCCCACGGAGGAATTGCCCACAAACACGACCTTGAAGAGCCGGTCTGGGGTGGACACAGAGCCTTCCTCCTGTGGAAGACAGACAGCAGGGTCAAATGCTGGGACGGCCGCCGGCCACCCCTGCCCCTGACCTGTCCCTGCGGTGTCCAGGGAGGGACCTGCACCAGCACCGGGGAGGCTGCTCGGGCCTCAGATGCAGGAAGCTTCGGGCTCGGCGCACCAAGGCTCCTTCCAGCTTCAGCAGCGGGAAGAGAGACTTTCATTCCACCACCACTGCTGCCCACGTGCTGCGCCGCAGGCCCTGCGCTGGGCCGGGCACGTGGTGCAGGGAAGGCAGCCACGTGTACACATAGTCACGGCACGACGTTCCGAGTGCCCAGAGCACGGACCAGGAATCAAGGGGCTCGGGGTGCGGGGGGGGGGCTCTGGGCTGGGGCTTAAGGAGGAAGCAGAGATTCTCTGCAGGGGCTGGGTGGGGAGGACAAGGTGGAGTGTTTGAAGGGGAAGGGGAGATATAGAAGATACAGAAGGCTTATCTATAACTCGGGGGCAGAGGCATCCCAGGCTGGGGTCGGGCCTCTCGTTTCTGCCCCGTCACTGAAAGCCTGGACCGGATGGAGGACACGCTCGCCTCCCTGCATGCTGCCCTTCTGTCCCAGCTCACCTTCCATCTAGGGTCCCTGTCTGCCCTGGAAATAAGGCAAGGCAGTCTCCACTCTGTAACTTGGGAAATTCCAAGATGCCAGGCTACGGGAAGAACGTTCCAGAACACAGTCATGGTGGTCCTTCTCCACCCGGCAGCGGGACAGACTGGGAACTGGCCCGCCTGTTACTCTGGCGTGTACGGCCCAGCGGGAGGTGGACTTGCTCCAGGATGCTGGGTGAGTGAGAGGCAGAGTGAGGACCGGCACAGGGCCCTTCCTCCGAAGGGTCATTAAGTCCAGAGAGCCGCGTGCTCCCCCAGCACTGCCAGGCCAGATGAGGAGGCTTTTTAGAGTCTATTTGGAAGTGGATTTGGGGGGAATTAGCTCCTCTCACCGAGCAAATACTATAGCGGAGTAGCAGCAGATATTAGCAGTACTTGAATTTCAGAGAAAAGCCATTAACAGCCTTTTGGGGAGAAATCAATTCCATGCTGTACTTAGGAGGGAATTCAAGGTCAATTACAGAAACTTAAACCCAACTTAAAAAAAAAAAAAAAAGAGAAACCCACACTCAGAAACGCTGCCCTGGCCCCAGTTTCTTTATTCCTGCATGCACAAGCACCACTCTCGCCAGGCTCATGCTCCGTTTGTCCTTTGTTTGAGACCGAAGCTCAGTGCAGCCACTGGCCCACCCCAGGCCCGGGGCCGGTGGGAGGAGATGGTCTTGGCTGCAGACACAGTGGCGGACCTTCTCTGTGCTCCCCTCACCCTGGCCCCCGCCTGTGGCAGGACACTTATTCGCAGACAGGATATGATCAACCTGGTGATGGTTCAGTTTGGGGAAGGACCCACCTCACAGGAGCAGCGAAGCTATTCCAGTTCTTGCCCTTAACCTGGGGGACAATCCACCTGCCCGGGAACGACAGTGAGACAACAACATTGTGGGGAGGGGCTGGAGAAAGGCTCCCTCCACTGGCGAGTCAGGGGATCTGTTCTCATTCTCCTTCCCACCACTGTTTTTATTTTTTTAAAGCTTTAAAAAATGAAAGTAATACATACTAATTTCTAAAATTAGGAAACTTAGCAGAGAGGAAATTAATGACTATTCATAATTTACCCCCCAACCCTGAAATGGTCACTATTCCTATTTGGATACATTTCTTCCAGGCTTTTTTTATATAGATGAATCAATATATGTTTTTTTGAGAGAAATTTGAGATACTATGTATACTTTATTTATATTATTATATATAATATAAATTTATGTATAATTTTCTATTTGTTCCTATGTTATTGAATTATATATAAATATTTCTGAGTCACTGAAGTTTTCCAAAAATGTGATTTTTAATAGCACTATAACATTCTATTAAATTACTATAGTCTAATTTATGTCCCTATTGTTTTTTCAATTATTTGCTCTTATGCACTTACCTTCTTGGATTAATTTTTGTCTGGTTTTGGTTATTTCCTTAGGAAAGGTTGCTAGAGGTAGGACGGCTGGTTCAAAGGAGGCGGGCTTCTAAAGTTCTTGATTCCTATTATCAAACTACTTCCCCGAAAGCTGGTACCAGTTGATGGCTCAGCGGCCTTGCAAGGGGCCCTGTGTGGAGGCTGCTGTGTGACTGGCTTCCAGCAGACGCACTTCCTCTCTGCTGCAGCTTCTGTCCCAGCTAAACAGCACCGCATCCCGGTGCAGCCGGTGGGGCTGCAGAGCGGTGGGTGCGAAGGCTGGGCTCCCCTCACTGCGGGCTGGGTGGGCCTCCTCGCTCTGTGCTCTACTTCCCCACCCGCCTGAGGGGAGAACAGATCTCTGATGCCCGTCATCCAACAACCGCAAGGATCAGGTGCCACGGCAGACACGGACGCTCAGCCTCTTCCTTCACCCCATCTCCCGTGGCCCTCTTAACACCTCTTTCACATTTGGGGGGCTATCGTGGGGTATTTAAAGCCCCATTTGTGCCCACTGCCAGCAAGTGTAGTCTGTCCACTTTGGGGATGTAGAAGGGGGTGTAGGGGGGCTGCCCCACCCACCAAGGGCCCTGCAGAGGAGTGGTTTGTAGGCATGAATCTTAATCCAGGCCCAAGAATGATAACCGAGGCCAAGAAGTCCCCGTGCAGGGGCTGGAGAGGGCCCACTGGCACGCACGCCAACGCCTCACTCGGACCGCTCAGCTCTGAAGGCCGCCACAGGGTGAGGGAACTGTTCTAGAGGGTCCGGCGGCGGGCAGGGGGAGGGCTGAGGGGCCAGTTCCAAGGCCTGGGTCACAAACAAGGTAAGGAGTATCACCTGTGATCCAGAGGAGGACGGTCCGCGCGGCCCCCTTCTCCCGGGGAACTCAGCGGGGAGAGCTGGTAGGGGGCGCGGGGATGGAGGGTGGGAGTGCAGCGTCACACTGCCGGGAACCGAGAGAAAAGCGATGGTGCGCAGACTTCCCCCGCAGGGACTGGCCTGCAGGGGGCGGTTACAGAACGGACCATTTTAAAGCGTGGGATAGCTGACGCTAATTGCCCAGCAGAGGCTCGGTCCTACTCTATAAATGCAGAATCTGAATCAGAACAAAACACATAGGGGCCAACAACAGAAGTTGTTAGGAGAGTGTCCCCAGACCCCCGGGTCTCCATCATGACACTCGGCAGAGCAGAGAAGGGTGGTACCCGAGGGACACAAACTTGCTGCGTCACCAGGCCTGCTGAGCCTGGCTTCCTGAGTGGCCTTGGGGCTCTTGGGCTCACACTCGAGGGACAAGGCACAGGGTGACCTGCAAGCCAGTGAGGGATGCACCCTTACCTTAGACGGGATCTCTTTTCCGACGGGCTGCCCTCGGGGAGACGCAGGCATGAGTTCCAGAGGTCGGGACGGCCCGATTTGTCCCTCCGCCCCCTGGTCGGAGGCCTCCCCTTCTTCCAGGCATTGGCCCAGTGGCTGCTCAGAGCCGCCCCCCAGCAGCTGGGGCAGCGGGTCCTCTTCAATGGAGATGATTCTGTGGAGCGGCCGGGAGAGCAGACCCCCGGTCCCCGGCCCCTCTTCTGTAAGGGGGTGCCCACTCAGGCCCAGGGAGCTTCTCCTCCGCAGGATGCCAAACACATCTTCCTCCTCCTCTGACTGGCTGTTTTGGAGAAGAATGAAGAGTGGGTAGAATATTGTAAAATGTATCAGAATGGAAGCTGGGGGTCTGTGACAGAGAGCTGAGGAGCACACCTTTTGGGGGCAGAGAGGAACCAAGAAAGGGAAAACCAGACCAGCATTGTTTAGCTCATTCATTCAATGTCCTTATGATGAGGGTGAGATGAAGGCGAAGGTGATGATGAAGGTGAAGGTGGTGAAGGTGAAGGTGATGAAGGTGATGATGAAGGTGAAAGAGATGAAGGTGAAGGTGGTGAAGGTGAAGGTGAAGGTGATGAAGGTGATGAAGGTGAAGGTGGTGATGAAGGTGAAGGTGGTGAAGGTGAAGGTGAAGGTGATGAAGGCGAAGGTGATGAAGGTGAAGGTGAAGGTGATGAAGGTGATGATGAAGGTGAAAGAGATGATGATGAAGGTGAAGGTGGTGAAGGTGAAGGTGAAGGTGGTGAAGGTGAAGGTGATGAAGGTGATGAAGGTGAAGGTGATGATGAAGGTGAAGGTGGTGAAGGTGAAGGTGATGAAGGTGAAGGCGAAGGTGATGAAGGTGAAGGTGAATGTGATGAAGGTGATGAAGGTGAAGGTGGTGAAGGTGATGATGAAGGTGAAGGTGGTGAAGGTGAAGGTGGTGAAGGTGAAGGTGGTGAAGGTGAAGGTGCACCAGCCCCGCCCTCGTGGAGCGCTTAGCTTAGCAGGGCCAGAGCAGTCATGACACACTCACTGCGCTGTCCCAGACTGTGGGAGGCCACAAAGGAGAAGCAAAGTGTGAAGAAAGAAGCACAACAGATGTGGACACAAAGCCTCCTGGGTTAAAGGGCGGTGGCCTCTGCCCTGGTCCCATGCCAGCCCTTACCAGCTGTGTGTCCCCAGGTAAGACACCAACTCTCCGGGCCTGTTTCCTCACCCTTCCGCCCTGCCCACCTCCCCAGTAAGCCAGTGCAGAAGCCAGACCCGTTAGGGAAGCAGCCCTCGGGGATGCAGGCAAGGGGGACCACTGCTCTGGGAGGGACCCCGGCACGGCCAGCGTCCACCACCAGCTCAGGGTGGGAAGGAAGCCCTCCACCTGCTTCTCCTTCCTTTCTCCTTAGGATCAGGAGCGAGTGGCCTCAGAGGCCTGAGTGCACGTTTGCTTCCAGAAACACCTGAGCAACCAGAACAAGGAGAAGCAGCAGGGGGGTGTGCAGCACTCGGGCACCAGACGTGGGTCCAGGGCACGGGCTGTGTCCCCAAGGTTTGTGAGCAGAGGCCCCACGGGCCCTCCTGGTGCAGCCCCCTCTCAGGCCTTTATGAACAAGTCAAGCTGAGGACTGTTTTACGGGGAGGAACTTGAGTCCAGAATCGAAACACACACACACACACACACACACACACACACACACACACTCGAGAACTAGAAAATCGAGCAGGATGCGGTGGTGAGGCGGAAGTGGGCGACGGACACAGAATATGCAGCACAGGGAAAGCCCCTTCACTTTGCCCCAACTCCCGCCCCCCCGCTCCTAGCATTTCTGGCCCCTAAGGACCAAAAACAGAAAAAAGGAGGGAAAAATGCGTGTATCACTGTTCTGAACTCCGGACACTCTACGATAAATGAAGGCATAGCACTTGCTCACAGAAGTGCTGACTTAGCTTGGATGCCCTGATATAAAATAAAGGGTCTGTAGCAATTCAAGGACCCTTACACTTATTTATAAAATCAGCTTTTTACAGAAACTGACTGCCACCTTTCTAACAAATTTCTTCTACATTCTGACGAGCCTACTAAGTGCCTAGCCACTTCGGCACACAATTAGTGTTCCCATCTGCTTTCACTCTGCTCACACACACGAGTGCACATGTGTGAACACGTGTTGTGGGCATGTATGCACGCGCACAGATGCAGAGCATGGCTTTTCAAAGGCCTTGCAACTAGAAAAGAAATGGACACTGAAATGACCCTAAATGAAGCGTTTCTTGGCAAAAGCTTCTTACTTGGGAAATTCTCAAGCACTATTGCGTTCCAGAATACCTTCAGCTTAGCATGACTAAGCTCCTTTTTGCTATGCACCAGCGGCAGACAGCAGTCACCTCTGACAAAGTCTGCATGGGAATTCGGGGTTTGCAATTTATCGATTACTCATCAATTATTGTCTGTGTCCTCCACTCAATTATAAGCTCCATGAAAGCAGAGATGGGGTCTATTTTGTTCACTCCGTATCCCCAGCACACGGCACTGAGTCTTGCACAGGGCAGGCACTCAGTAATGGATATTAAGGGCAGGCCTCGTGTCTAATTGATCTTTGGAGACTTCCCAGAACTCAGAGAATGTCAGGTACAGAGTAGGCAATCGGTCTCTGCTTGTTGGAAGCACATATTCCATTCCGAGGAACCAACAGGTGAACTGTTGATGCAGGAATCTCGCTCCCATGTTGTGTCTCCTGGTTCAGCGATTTAGAAGAGGAGGTCACGATGGTCAGGTTCAAGGTCTTGAGCCGTCAGCGGATTGACATCCCCAGGGCACCTCCGCTTGGCATGTCTATTTCACGCTTGCTGTCCCCAGGGTCTCCCGGATGAGCAGGTTCACACACTTCGCCCCGGGTTTGATACGTGGGGATCTGGCAGCCTCCAGCTCTCTGTGGCCACATCCATGGGAAGAAGCACGTGCCCCAGAGAAGACAGGGCAGGGGGAGGGGAGGGAGGCTGGCGTGCCTCCTTCGGGGAGCAACAGGCCACCCCTCTGGGGACTTAAATGCAATCGTGTGCTGTCCAACAACAACCAAGCATGTTATCCCTGAGTTAATTAAATATGAATTATTGAAAGGAGTCTCGTCAAGTACAGGCCCCGTTCTCATCTGTAAAGGACTTCAACGATTGGAGATTCCATACTACACTCTAATTACCCTTCAGACTCACGCAGTCCTGTCCCTGGAAAACCAAGAGCATCCGTTCTGCTCAACAGACAGCAGAGCCCGCCCAGCAGCCACTCCCTCCCTCTCTCTGACCCCTCTGTCCCTCCCCTGATCTGCAGCCCCTCTTCAGCGCCCCCTGGCAGGAACGGCCTGTCCTAAGTGCTTGCCCTGCACCTAGGTGTCAGAACAGGAAGGCACGCGTCCTCCAAGACTCAAGGGGAGCGACAGTGGCTGACCCCAGGCTTCCCGCCAGGGCCAATCTGCACTCAGCTTGGGCTCAGAGCCTGCTCGCAACCTGGCAAGACCAAGGAACAGGTGATGAATGAGCACAGCAGGGACGCCTTACCTTCTGAGCGTCCCTCCGCCATCCACGTATTTGCCGATCACAGAGCCAGATCGCTGCTTCTGGCTTGCCTTCGAAGCAGCTGTGTTTGCCTTGGCTGCCTTGTCTTTCTGTAGAAACACAAAATGCCCTCAGATCCACGCCTACTGATTTGTCCCAACGTTGGAGCAGAAAAGGACTCAATTCCCCCACCTCATAGGACAGGCTTCAAATAAAACTCTAAGGGAAGCAAGCGATGGCCTGGGCTCCCTGCGAGCTAGCCTTCACCCACTCTTCCCTTCTGCTGCCATCTCTCACCACAATCCCTCCATCTCCCATCTAATAAGCTAATCAAAGTTTCGAGCCTGGGGTCTGCCAGGTTACCCTCCCCAGGAGTAGTGCTAATTTGCAAGAGGACAAGCTAAATGTGGGGTGCACAGGAAAAACATGTATGGGCAGAAAAAACCCTGTGCATCTTTAACTCACACACCTTCTGCAGTGGGGTTTCAATCCCTCTTTATTTCCAAACCCCCAGATAGGAGGGGCAATGAACCCAGAGCCTTGTCCACAGCTACGAAGCTAGGACAGGGTATTCAGATCTTTTGGGGAAGTAGGCTGGCTGTAGGTAAATTGCTCACGTATCTGCAATGGACAGACTGGGTGGAGTGGGGGGCTTACACCTGCCTCGCCAGGGCTCCCCTGACAGAGGTCTTCCAGATAAGGGGGGGTTAGATCACAGGAAGAATCTCTCATTAACCAGCCAGCCCCGTGGTTCCTAGAGATCCTTCCTGAAAGAAGGAGGGGCTGCAGTGCCCCAGGGCCCCCGCAGGTATGGCTGTGATCCCAAATTAATCTTTAATTGTGATTCGGCATGAACATGATTTTATCCCTCTTTCTTCCATTCCCCACAAGGGTTCTTACTCCCTTAATTCCATTCCCTTCTCAAAGCAGAATGAGCTTGGCAGGTGAAGGGAAGCCAGGTCAAGGGATTAAGGTGACATTTGTTAGGAAGTTTTAAAATAAATTCGGTGTTACTTCTTAAACAATTATAACCATTACCACCATCAAACAAACATGTGTAGGCTTAAGCCTTGCTCTGATAGTACACATAGGTGGGCGGCAGAGACATGTTGCTGACAGCCAGTGGTAGAAGACATTGTGATGTACAAGGTCCCTAAAGGATCTGCACTTATAAACTAGGTTGCACTGAATCCGGGGCAAGCTAGCTGCCGTGTACTGACCACATTTAGGGCACTGAACAGCTGAGAGTCCAGCGCAAGACCTTCCTTTCCAAGAGTTTTTCACACGCACAAAAATCCCTACAGTATGGAAAAAAGGATAGAGATTCTCTTTCCTCATGTGATGATGGGGGTCATGGCCCAAGGAGGCTAACGATTTGCCCGAGGACACACGTGAAATTCACCGTGCGATAATCCTGAAAATCAGAATGTCACATCAATCCATCCTGCCTGCCTTTTTCTTCCCTTCACGGCTTCCACAGCTACGGTCTAAAGGGGAGGATGTTAGGGGAATGAGAAATCCTAGATTCTGTTTAACGCAGCCGGAAGTGAAATTCTTTAAATAAATACAGGATTTTCGTGCTATTTGGGAAAGTATGTAACTGTGGCACTCAGGGTCAGAGAAGCATCGGTCCCCATAGGGTAAAAAAATTGTACATAAAATCAACTATGTAAATGGTGAAATATACTTTTTTTTTTTTTTTTGCGGTACACAGGTCTCTCACTGCCGTGGCCTCTCCCGTTGCGGAGCACAGGCTCCGGACGCGCAGGCTCAGCGGCCATGGCTCACGGGCCCAGCCGCTCCGCGGCATGTGGGATCTTCCCGGACCGGGGCACGAACCCGGGTCCCCTGCATCGGCAGGCGGACTCTCAACCACTGCGCCACCAGGGAAGCCCGAAATATACATTTTTAATTCTTTCTATGACAGTGTGTAAAAATGAAAAATTTTCATCAAGCGATCAAAATGTTAATGAAGAAAAAAACTGAGCATTTTGGTTTAAAAGTCATGGTGCCATTTCAACTGCACCGTCTCATGGATGGTACGATCATTTCTACATCCAAGAAATGTGGGACCCTCCCAAGTATCCTGGTCTCGTGATGCCAAGAGGAAAGTGTGTCACTTCACGGGAAATTAACACACTATGACCCTATAGGTCAACCTGAATTTTTACTATTTTCAAAAAATCTTATGCCACCGTCCTGCCCACACAAAGGAGTGACCAGATTCCTAGCCTCAGGATCTTCTTGGGCCAGTCCCAGTGCAGGTCTGGCTGCCACTGGACCCCAGTCTTCGTCTTCCCCCAGGGGAGGGGGCACTGGCCAATTACCTGAAAACATATGTCCCGTTCATCCCGAAGATGCTTGTTCCTTTCCCTGTGGATGGAAAAGGGGAATCTATTCAAACATGGGGCTTGCAGTCAACAGATCCAATAGCATTGTTTGACGGTCAGATGGGTACAGAGGAAGGCCGGGCATGGAAGGCCCGGGGAGGGCGCGGAACCGCTTTCCTTAGTGATTGTGGCTAAGGGTAATTGTGTATAAGTCAGGTCAGAGGCAGGGGGATACACAGAATGGCCTTGTGACACCCAGGGCCCTTCAGGATCCTGCATTGGTCCATCTGATCACGAACGGAGCCTTCCACAGAGCTGACCAGGTGTTCCAGCTCCGCCTTGAACTTGCTGTGGCCCCCCCCTCCTCTAAACCTTTCATTCATGAGTGCATGTGTGGCTGCGTGCCACACGTTCTCCCTGAGCCCACACTGTGTGCCGGGCACTGCTCCAGCTGTCAGGGCTACACCAAGGAATGGAAGAAAAAGTTCCTGCCCCCAGGGCATTTGTATTTCATTGCTGTTGAGAAAAATAAAGTGGGGAAGAAGGGGTATAAAGAGGGCCAGAGATGGAGGGTGGTCAGGGAAGACCTCACTGAGGAGGTGGCATCGGAGCAGGGGCTTAAAGGGAGCGGAGGAGAGAGCCCAGCAGGGATGGGGGAGAGCACCACAGGCAGAGGGAACGGCAAGGGCAGGGACTGGGGTTGGGAGACACGTGGTGTGCAACCAGTGGAACGGAAACGAGGGAGCGGATGCTCAGAGCGAGGTCAGAGGAAAGATGGGGGAGGTGGGGACCTGCCATCCCCTGCCTGTGGGCCACTGTCAGAACTCTGAATTTATCCCAATGAGATATGAAGCCATGGGGGGGCGGGCTTTGGCCGAGGAGTGTCCTGACCCGACTCGAGTTTTAAAAGGAGCCCTAGAAACGCTGGGCTAAGAGTGATGTGCTGGGGACAGGATGGGGCCCTGAGAACTGGCCCATATTTTAAGCAACGTGGAGGTCATTGGTTCCACGTTCGGTGGAATAGGGGGAGAAAAAGCCTGGTGGAGGGTTGAGAATGCGAGGCTGGGAAAGGGAGACGGCCGAGTGTAAATGGAAACAACTCTTTGGGAAGTTGGGGAGCCACGCCTTCGTCTCTTGTCTCCTGGAGCATCTCCATGCAGAGGCTCCGATAGGCAAGGGAATGTTCTGCTCTGCACATGTGTCCTCTGTCCTTCATGTCACGGCTCTGTAGCGACGGCCGCGCACCAGTCACCCAATTCTCCCAGGAAGCCTGTGACACAGGCATGTCCAGGTTGCTGACAACTGCTCAAGGTTGCACAGGTGATGAGGGGCTGGGCTGATTCTGGAACCAGATCCAGCTCCAAAGTGCACGTTCCTACCAAGCGCCCTGAAACTGCTTCCATGTGCCCCCATTTCCCTTAGGACGGCAGCCCCTCGCCACTGGGTCACACCCCGGCCATGGTCCCGATCCCCCCCCCCCCAACAATTCCCGCTGTCCTCCCACCCCACCTGCTCCCAGCTCTCTCTGTCTCTCCCTGATGCCCATTTCCCCCGGCTCTCTGTCTCTACCCGGAGATCTCACTGTGGAGGAAGAGTCTGCCGTGGGCTCTCCCGCCACATCCGGGCTCTCCCCAGCTGGCTCGGGGACCAGGCGACAGCACAGCAAGGTTCAGGCTGGGATTCTGCACAGATGCTGGTCTCCATGAAAAAGACCCCCAAGTGTTGGCAGAGTGCTGCCTCGTCATCCTCCCCTGCGCCTTCACACTGAATCTGCCTCTGTATTTTTTTCTAAGTACAATAGAAAAAAGGGAAAAAACCCAACCAAACTCGTTCTTGTACATCTTATTCTCTGCCTTCTCTAAAGCCTTCCTGAGAATCCACACCTTCTCTCACAGGGATTAAAACTTGGCCCCTAAGAACCACTTCCATCTCCCTGGCCTTTGGAATCACATCTTGAGGGAAACAAATCTGAAATGCATTCGGTTTGAAGAACTTTTCTATTTGGTGGCATCAAAGATGCCAGATGCAGTGATCTTACCTTGCTTTCAAATTAAAAAAAAAACAACCTAAAAACCTTCAAAAGGTACCCAATTCAAACCCACCTGCACTTTAAAAATCAGGACCCAAATTTCATCACTATTCCCCAAGAGGTGTTTGACAGGCAGCAAGTATAGTAACTTAGAAAGCTCAGAGGCAAAATTGGACATTCCATTCTCCCCACACCCGTTTGCGTTTGGTTGTTTTGGGGGGGGATAATCCAAACCAAACCAGTGAGCTTTGAATCTACAGGTAGTGTAACAGGCTGAGGACACTCCGGACGCCCTTCTTGCTGCTCTGTTTGTGATTCACTTACTCATTCAACAAACATGAACAGAACACGGCAGAGTAAAGAGCGCCAGCCAGCTGGGGACTCAGTTCCGGCTCTGGCCGTGAGCGTCCGGGTCACTCTGGTAAATTACTCCATCTCTCTGATATCAGCTTCCTTGATGGCTAACCCCTGTATTAACAGCTGCCCTACTTCCCAGGTTTTGTTGAAGATGAAGGAGATACTACCTCTGGCATGGACTAGCCGCTCCATAAACTCAGTTCTCCTCCTACCTGAACAAGTACCATGCCAGGTACCAAGCAGGAGGAGGCAGCGCCTGCCTGCAGAGGTACCAACTGGAGAGGGGGCTGGGACACTGTGTAAATGGACCAAACGTAATGGAGAGGTGGTGCTCAGTTGTCCAACAGTATGTTGGGGACCAGGGAAATGTGGGTGCTCCCTCAGCAGGCAGGGGAGACTCTGGGGGTGCCCCTTCCCACCCAAGGCTCTGGGATGCGGACGCACCTTAGGAAATCCAGCTGTTTCAGGAGCCCTGACTTCTCCCGCTGCAGACTCTCCGTGACACGGTACACTTCCCTGCAGGGGATGCAAGATGGCAGTGATGAGTGACATGTGGGGGGAGGGGGTGCTACCAGGGCACGAGGCAGTGATGAAGTTGGACCCGGAAGGTGGTGCCCGGGCTGGCCTTCCTCTGGAGAGCATGGCCTCGTGCAGGCCTTATAGCCAGGTCTCACCAAGTCGTCTCAGACATCCTATTTGGAAGGTGAAATGATCCCTGTTTTTTGGGGTTTTTTTTTTTTTGCGGTACGTGGGCCTCTCACTGTCGCGGCCTCTCCCGTTGTGGAGCATAGGCTCCGGACGCGCAGGCTCAGCGGCCATGGCTCACGGACACAGCCGCTCCGCGGCATGTGGGATCTTCCCGGACTGGGGCACGAACCCGGGTCCCCTGCATCGGCAGGTGGACTCTCAACCACTGCGCCACCAGGGAAGCCCGATCCCTGTTTTATAGACACAGATAGTCAAGTAGGTTTGATAATTCTCCCTGGCAACCCAGGCCTGAGCCAGGGTCCTAATCTAGACCCCCGACTCCCTGTCCCAAGGATACAGCTTGATGATGACTGCACTGTTTTCTCAGGCTCCCGGTGGTCCTGCCCCGCCCCCACCAGAGGTCAGGGAATCAGAATCAATACTCTTCTCCAGCCCAGCCTCGGAGGGTGAGAGCAGAGCTGGTGTTTCTCCCTCCCCCCGTCCCCCCCCACGCTGGTTTAGTTTGTATGCAGTAGCTATTGAAGACCCATCTTTCTTTCCCCACTTTCCCCCAACAGTCTCCAATCTGTTCCCGGAGATCTGGAATTTCCACTGTTGCACATTCATTTCTTTGACTAAAATTTCTTATCTCTAGCTACAAAGCAGAGATTTAGTGTATCAATCATAATCCGTCATTTACATCACAGTGTGAGCGTGTCAACCATAGGAGTTTTGAGGAAGGGGAGAGAGAAGCTGAGACGTACACAGCGTGGCTGGAGGGCAACGCAGGCTGCGAGGCAGGGGCTGTGTGTGCCTTGTTTACATCTGTATCCTCGACACAGTGGCTGGCTTGGAGGTGCAGTCAACAAACAGCAGTGGGAAGAGAAAAAAGAGACAGGGCTAACGGAGGGGCGGGGAGGGCAGATGGCAGGGATGGAGGGAGGAAGAGAGCTGGAGGGGGAGGGACGTTTAGGAGGAAGCCAGCACCACTCAGAGAAGAAAGGAAAAGAATAAAGCAGGCCTTCCCTGGTGGCGCAGTGGTTGAGAGTCCGCCTGCCGATGCAGGGGACCCGGGTTCGTGCCCCGGTCCGGGAAGATCCCACATGCCACGGAGCGGCTGGGCCCGTGAGCCATGGCCGCTGAGCCTGCGCGTCCGGAGCCTGTGCTCCGCAACGGGAGAGGCCACAACAGTGAGAGGCCCGCGTACCGAAAAAAGAAAAAAAAAAAAAAAGCAGAATGGGGTGATGTTGGAAAATAAACCTTGCTTAACTGCACAGTTCTGCTTCCATCCTTCCCTCTGTGCTCTGCACCACAGTTCAGAGATTTTAAATCTCCCCCAAACTTACGGCAAAGGGTCCCGTATTTCCAAGCCACAGCCTAGGAAATGCGTCACTGCCACGGGCCGTCAGGGCTGCCTTGACTGTGCGCAGGCTGAGCTGCGTAAGGACGGTCCCCTGGCAAAGCCCATCCACGTCACCACGAGCTTGCTGGGGCCACAGGACTCGCAATCGCCTTATTCCTTGAGCGGTATCTGTGGGGTTTCCCCCTTTATAGCAGAATTATAAAGTCACTTTGCGACAGTAACAGACTGTCTCAAATACCAAGTTCACCTCAGACAATGCTTATTCAGTAACAGAACTTCTCTGGCTCCTGCAGAGCTGCAAACTCCCAACATTTTATTACCAATTATATTTAATGTCAACTGGAGGGAAAACAATGTCTTCCCTATTATCCAACCTGGGTCCCTAAACGCCGTCTGGGACTCTGCTCCGAAGGGCACCAGGTGAGCACAGCTGTCTGGTCGCAGCCTGGCGCCCTGGGAGCTCAGGTTACCTGCGTCGGGCTTTGGGGCTCCGCCACCCCCATCCCGGGTCCTGCTTCTTCCTGGGGCAGCCGAAAGCAGAGGGCCTTCCCCGCTGAGGACAGACACTCACACCGGAGACCTAACCTAATGGGTCCTCACAGTGTCTGACCGAGTGGCCAGTTCCTCCACAACCAAGAGGACCTCAGTCCAAGCTTCCTCTGGCCCTGCTTACAAGGCACCAGGGACCTTGGCACCGTGCACACACACAACTACACACACATATGTGGTATGTATTGGTGCAAACCTACGTCTGTTTGTCTAGTAGCCACACATCTGTCTAAACATGCACACGTATGTATATTCAGGTAGATTTTTTGTGTTAACAAATAGAAAAGCATTTCTGCAAAAAAAAAGACACTTGGATATTTGACTAAAATGACCTTGAAAGTCCTTCTAACCTAGATGTTCTACAAGTTTGTGTCTGGCTAACAAGTGAAGCGAAAGGCACAGAACTTGCCATTTTGCGGTGGTAACTGGTGAGAGGTTTCTGGCTGCGGGAGGGAAGGGCTGTTGGCTGGGTTTTTATGAGAAAGAAAGAAATATGGAGCGTTCTCCAAAGGGTCCGTCAAGTGGAAAATGCAGGCGAATGTAGAACTGTGTGTGCTGTCGCTTTGTAAAGAGTGTGTGTGTGTGTGTGTGTGTGTGAGTGTGTGTCTCTGTGTGTCTGTGCCTGTGTGTGCATGTGTGTGTCTCTGTCTCTGTGTGTGTGCGTGTGTGTCTGAGTGTGTATGTCTCTGTGTGTGTCTGTGTGTGTGTGTCTGTGTATCTGTGTCTGTGTCTCTGTGTCTGTGTGTGTGTGTCTGTGTGTGTGGGGGTCTGTGTGTGTGCATGGGTGTGTGTCTGTGTGTGTGCGTGTGTCTGTGTATCTGTGTGTGTGTCTCTGTGTGAGTGTGTCTGTGTGTGTGTCTGTGTGTGTTTGTGTGTGGGGGGGTCTGTGTGTGTGCGTGGGTGTGTGTCTGTATGTGTGTGTGTGTGGGTGTGTGTCTGTGTGTGTGCGCCTGTGTGTGTGTGTGTGTGTGCGCGCGCACATGTACAGAACACTCTGGAAGGAGCCAGGACTGGTGCCCTCTGGGTGACGGGAGGCTGGGAGTCAGGGGTGGGGGGCAAACCTCTTTCTGCCATATTTCGTGCCTTGTCATAAACCACCTCTCCCCCAGATACAAGTTAATTAACAAAATAGAGGTGTTGCCTTCCAGCCGACCTTCATCTTTATATTGTCTCCCCTGCTCGACTGCTCCTTCTTTATCTGATTTTAAAATCTAGTTCTCCTTCCTTGGGCATCTTCAGAGAACAGGAAAATTCATTTTGTCCATTCAGAACTCCAGCTGATACATGACGGGGTCTGTTGATCTAGAGGCCCACTCTCCCCCCTCCCAGCAGCATCCGGCAGCTGACATCATCGGGGAAGCACAGGGTATCAGGAGGATGAGGCTCTGACCTTGTTTTCTGACACTAGCTGGGTGGCTGCGAGTTGCTCACTACCCCTCTCTGAGCTTGTTTTCCATTTGTGAAATGAAGGGGTGGCTTCCAGCACAAAGGTCCTGTCGGCTCTGCTGGTCTGGGATCCTGCTCTATGGAGGACAAGCTAAGCCTCTCCCTGCCCTTCTCTCCGGGCCGCTCTGGACGAGACACGTTCTCCTGGGCTCCAGCAGGTTCCCCAGCTGCACAGCTGCTGCAAGCTTCTTATTGAAACAAAGTCGCGAAGGTTCTGGACTCATTTATCTCTCCCTCCTAACCCTCCTTCCCTCTTTTTCAATTCCCGGCCTCCAGAGATTGTGTGTCGGGCTTGCTTAATTAAGATAAGACTTCAGAAAGATTTTAATCCTCACGCTGTGATTCGTTAGGCCGGCTCCGGTGCTCATTTCCGTTTGCCTCATGCCTGTGCCTTTCAGATGTTTGTCGCTTTCAGGACTTGATTGAATTTTAAGAGCCTGACTCCTTAATTCTGTTTATAAAGTTAAGCACCTAGTTGACCTGATCTCAACGGGGAGGGACCGATTTTGCTTGTTTACAATGAAATATACTGTCGTCCACCGGGCATCCAAGCCTTGAATGGAGGGGTTGATGTTACTTTAAGCCAGCTGCTTGGGAAGACATATCTTTTTCAACTGGAGATGTCTTCCTAGGGTAAAACTCCAAATCCAAACACATCCCCTCCCTCTCACTCTAGATCCTTCCCAAACAGTACAGGACGTCACACGTGAGGCAGACAGCAGAACAATTTTTTTTTTTTTTTTTGCGGTACGCGGGCCGCTCACTGCTGTGGCCTCTCCCGTTGCGGAGCACAGGCTCCGGACGCGCAGGCTCAGCGGCCATGGCTCACGGGCCCAGCCGCCCCGCGGCATGTGGAACCCTCCCGGACCGGGGCACGAACCCACGTCCCCTGCATCGGCAGGCGGACTCTCAACCACTGCGCCACCGGGGCAGCCCCAGCAGAACAATTTGATTTAGGTTGAGGTACCGACGATTTGCCAGCCGTCAGACAGAGGCAGGGCTTTTGAACAAAGAGTCAACACAGGTAAAACGTCAAGCATTGGTAAGACTGCCCTGTCTTTGAAATCAGACTTTATACCTTCCCTCACCCAGGACCAGGCACCCAGATTTTGCAGAATGACTACATGAGTCCTCGAACAAACGAGTGAGTGAAGGGTGGCCAGTCCTAGCCCTGGGCACAGTTTCCCGGCTGACTCATTTGTCACTGTGGGGAGTCAGCAGCGTGTGTCCAGCACTTAGCATCTCAGGACAGGTACTTAACACCTCTGAACCTCAGTTTCCTCATCCATAAATTAGAGTTGATAACAATGGTACCTGGCACATCAGGGTGCTGAGAAGGTCAAATGAGATAGTGTCAGATTTTCGACGTAAGTGAGGTACGCTGAGTGCCCAAGACAGTGTTGAAAGCACTGAGTAGCTTTCAACAAATGTTGCTGATGTGAACCCGCCAGTGAATGCACTGGTACGTGGGTGAACAGATAAGCAAGTGAGATTCCGGGGCCTCAGAGAGCCCTTGTTCTCAAAGCCTAACACTCCTGAGACCGATTCCTCACTGACTTCTCTGGGTCAGGTGCAGACGCAGCCTTGGACTGTTCCCAGGGGCACCTCCATCCAGCAAGCCGAACCCAATGGCTGGACACCTAGTTTATCAGCAAACCAGTCCCCAGAGATGTGGGGCTGCCCACACAGGGCCCACACAGAGGAAGGCTGAAAAAGGAAGGAAAAGGAGGAAGGAAAACAATGGGCAGAGCTGGGGTGAAGTGTCCAGGGCACTGTCACACGCCCTGTCGAACTACGTGCTGACCTCGGAAGTCTTCCCGGCCCACCCTGTTCTCCCAGGTCTCCGAACCACGACAGTCAATGTCTGGTCGTTCCACTCACTCAGAATTTTCCCCCAGACTGCCCCTATTTGTTGGCTGGATAACGTCTTTCTAATCACATGATACATTGTCTGAGAATGAGCTGTACGTTTCTCATCAATCCGAGGGAGTGCTCGGCACAGAACTGGTCTGCTTCACAGTCTCAGAATCCTAGAAGGTTAGAAGAGGTCCCAGGGACCAAGGAGCCCCATCCCCATGTTATGAGCAAGGAGAAGGGTCTGGGGGGCGGGCTAACGCGCTCACAGCAGGGGACGGATCTGGAGGGCACAAGGGTGACACTCACATCTCCTTCTCCTGGTGGAGTTTTCGGGCCTCTTGCTGGAGGCTTTCCAGCTGCTGCTGGGCATCCTGCAGCTCCCAGGATGTCCGCTCCAACTCCCCGGCCAGCTCCTGGTTGGTGAGTTTCAGCTTGGTGTTCTCAGCCTTGGTTTCGTGCTTGTCGTTGTGCAGGGCGGTGCACTGGCCTTCCAGCTGGAAAGGAACGGGGGCATTGTGCAGAGGGGAGCGATGAGCGAGCTCCACCCCCCCATCAGGCTGGCCTTTCCCAGCCGCGCCCTGCTTCCTCCACCTGGTGGGCGGGAACCCATGCTACTGCCCCTCACTGCCCTCAAGCCTCAGTCAGCTTTGTCCTGCCCCTTAATGCACACGCACACACTTCTGGAGGCAGGAAGGATAAATTCAGTTTAATGAATGTGGCCAGTAAGCGAAGAAGGAAGCAACAACAAGGAATTGTGTGTGACTCTCAGGAGGCCCCTGAGTAATCAGGCAAGCATGCAGTAATTAAGTCGAGTGGCAATCATTCATTGGAGGGATAAATCTAATTGGTAAGAACTTAATGCATAATAGTGAAGAGGAAAGAGAGGAGGAGAAGCCAGGTACACTGTGCAGGGCGGGGGTGGGGGTGGGGGAGGGGAGGCAGCTGGCAGCGAGAGCGTCTTGCTGCAGGAGAGAAACCGAAATCTACAGGTTGGGTACTCAGAGGACTGGAACCGTCTCCAGCCTTAGCATGGGGGTGTCTTCAAGTGTATTTTAATGTGCTGCTAAAAATATCCCTTTCTATTCAAATGGAACCAATGTCTCTGCGTCTGTCCAGGGCTGGATGCCTTCCAGCACCAGACAAAACAAAACAGGAGGCCAAGCGGCATCCGGGCCTCTCTCTCCTACGAGCCCCTTGCTTTGGAGACGAGGCTGCGGGCGCGAGGTTTGCCTAGGTAACCCATCTCCCTGGGGTCCTGAGCCATGCACTCCCAGCCACAGTGGGTGGACCCTGGGACACCACCCAGCCTGTCTCTGGGGACTCAGGTGCATCAGGGGCGCATCTGGTGTCTGCATCCACCCTGCAGGGTGATGGCAACTGTCCCAAAGGAGGCTGACGCACCTTGTACGGGCACACAGGAAGACAGCTGGAGGCATCCCTGGCCCTCCTGGCAGGAAGACATCACAGTCTGCAGCCTCCCCCCAGATGTCAGTGTCTGTGACCCCTGTACCGCAGCATCCCCCTTATCTCTCATACAGGATGCAGGAAACAAAGTAACGATTTGGCATTCTGGCGGCTCCTGGGCATAATTATACCACGTCGCCTGCAGAGGATACTTGGAAGAATTCTTGGCAATTTTTTTCCAAGTTAAACACCAGGCATTGGAGAGTAAAGGCTTTATCTTGGGATCACCTGTGATTTCAGATGCTCTCTTTTGTACAACTAAATGGTTCTTCTCAGATTTAAGAAAAAAACTCCTTAAGTGAATGGCAGGGAAAGTGGGCAAGCGCCAGAGGAGGGGATGGAGTGCAGGGCAGGTGCTCTGAGGACACGGACACGGACATACCCGCTTCTGCTTCTGGATGAGCCGTTCCAGTTCCTGCTCCTTGGAGAACAGCTTCCGTTCCAGCTCCTGACTGCACGCCTGGAACCTCTCCGTGTCCTGCCAAGCCAGGAAGAAGGACACGTGAGGCCCAGATGCACCGGGAGGGACTTTTTTCCCCCCACCTTGAACCTGCTCAACAGCAGGGAGGGGCCCGCCCATCCTTTGGGGTCTTCCCACAACATCCCAGGGCTTTGGTCACCCGCCTGCCCTGGCGGATGGAGAGTGTGCACGACGCCAGCTCCCACCACGTATGACATGTCGGATGACCGCCTCTCACAAGAGAGGCAGCGTCGGTTAGTGGGCGGTACCGAACGGGGAACAGAACAAGGGCTGAGCTGGAATCTCAGGCCTCAGGCTCCTGTCTGTCCACTGGAAGATGGAATGTCCTTCCGGCTGGGATATTCTGTCCATGTTGGGCGCAGTCATTCAATCCTTTAAACTGCCCTCCCCCTGAAAACACAGGGGCCCCACTTCTTCCTCCTTCAGGCGGGTCTACGCCCTCGCTGTGTCCCCGCTGGGACGGAGGGCTCCCAAGCCCCCGGGGGGGGGGGTCTCTCCCGTGAGCTCCACAGCCCCTCCCTCCTGCCCTAGAACCGGCCTTCCCCACTCAGGGATGCGGAGACCCCAGTGATGCAAGCGGGAAGGGGCCTGGTCGTGGGACAAGAGGAAAGTGTGTGGCTGGCAGGATGCCTGACACTCACCAGAGCCTGATCTGGTGTAAGGGCCCTGAGTGGGCAGTGGAAGACTTGGGGTCCAGCCCTTGCCTTGCCCAGCCTCCCTGCTTTTTCCTTCCATGTCGCTGTTTCTTGGGAAACATGCTCTCTGCTTGTCCGAGGCATGGCCGCGGCGCAGGCCAGGTAGGAAGAGGAGAAAGCGTCACAGCCTCCATGGAACTCACCACAGGAGCCCCACGGGCTTTCCGTGCCGTGGAACGACACCTCCCCAAGGAGGACAGTGGTGAGACGCAGCCCTGGGGGCAGCCCTGCCTGGAAGCAGCAAGGTGAGGGGGGCAGCAGCCCCCGTCAAAGCCCAGGGCTCTTCCTCAGCCCCTCATCTGGGGACGCCACCTCGTTCCTCAGCCCACTTTTTTGTTTTTTGTTATTTTTTGCGGTACGCGGGCCTCTCACTGCTGTGGCCTCTCCCGTTGCGGAGCACAGGCTCCGGACGCGCAGGCTCAGCGGCCATGGCTCACGGGCCCAGCCGCCCCGCGTCATGTGGGATCTTCCCGGGCCGGGGCACGAACCCGTGTCCCCTGCATCGGCAGGCGGACTCCCAACCACTGCGCCACCAGGGAAGCCCTCTCTGCCCATTTTGGACAGGTCAGCGGGGCTCGGGGGGAGCCCGTGACCGTCCTCGTGTCAGCCACACCTGACGGTGGAGGCAGGGTATGACCAGGCAGCCTCTGCTCCCAACGTTTGCTGCAGGGAATCGTGTCCACCCCACTGGCTGGGGGTGGGGCGAGCAGCTGATGCCGGCAGCCCCACAAAGACCAGACGGAGCGTCTTCGCGGCCCTGCCGGGCACAGAGTGCTGAGGGGGTCACGGCCAGTGAGGTGCCGAGCGCCAAGCCCTGGCCGGAGGGTGCAGCCTCTCACGCTGTCATGAACTGCGGACCACCAGCCTCACACGGTGGCCAGGCCACGCCTGCGTGCCCCAAGGCTTCACAGCACGGCCGAACACGTGTTCACGGCTCCCACGCGTACGCAAACGCATACATCGCAGCGCTGAGCCTAAAAGGCGTTTGGGGCTCAGAGGCCTTGAGAAGGGAGAAGCCGGGCTGGGGGGTGGGGTGCGGCAGCGGGGTCAGACCCCCCAACTGGGGCAGATTTGCCCTGGAATTTCCACCCCCGCCCCGACCTCTTTCCGTTCCAGTCCCCAGGCGTTGACCCACCTATTGCTTCTGGAAGCAGCATCTTTCCTTAGCTATGACCTTTGACTTGTAGTCATGGTGGGGGGGAGGGGGCCGAATGCCGCCCCCCCCCCCCCGAACTCGGCCCCTCTGTGCACAAAGCCACTGGGGTAAAGGGAGCGGGTCTACTATTGCAGGGGATGCGGGGGGGGGGTGGGTGGGTAGGGCTGAGGCTCCCGGAAGCCCCCCCACCCCCGTAGGGTCTGCTCGGTGAGGAGATGCGTGTTCTCTCTGCCTGTTCTGTTCGCCTTCACTAAGGCTGGAAGTCGGGGGAGGGCGGGGTCAGCCAGGTCGCATTAGCGCTCTAAAAATGAAGGCAAGAGGGAGGTCTGGAAATACTGCCCAGCCTCCAGAGGGCTCTGGGTGGAGAACACAACCGGCTTTTTCTGGAAAGCATTCTGACGCCCTCTCAGCTGGAAGGGCATCTCTGATAAGAAACGGGGCGTGGTGTGGATAATGGGCAGCATGAAGTGAAACGCTGGTTTGGACCCACCTGCCTTAAGGAGCAGGGGAGCGATGTGACAGCAGCTCAGCAAGCCGGTGACGGGGTCTCTATGTTCAAAATTCATACGTTGAAACTTAACCCCAAGGAGGTGGGCTCTTTGGGAGGCGATTAGGTCACGAGGGCAGAGCCCACCAGAGTGGGATTAGTGCCCTTGTCCGATACCCCAGAGAGCCAGCTTGCCCACGTGAGGACACAGAGAAGTTGGCAGCCTGCAACCCGGGACAGGGCTGTTACCTGAACCCGGCCACGCTGGCACCCTGATCTTGGACTTCCGGCCTCCAAAGCCGTGAGAGATGAATGTTTGTTGCTTATGAGCCCCCCAGGTTATGGTATTTTTGTAATGGCCCGAACTAAGACAGGGGGCCACCTTTCAGATCCAAGACGTTTCCGCTGAGAACCCGACAAGTGGATAATCCGAAAATGGATGAGAGGGCGTTTCCTGAAGCTCCGTCTGACGAATAGGTTCCCCGAAAGGATCCTGCTTCGCCTGGAACAGGAAGGGATTTCACCAGCTCTGAGCTCCCAAGACAAACGGCGGGGCTTGGTGGAAGGCTGAGTGCCTGACTGAGAGCAGGAATGTGAGTTTTACATTTTCCCCCGTGGAATTCGAGAAGAGTGGCACTTGAGTTGTCTTGGGAATTAAAGTTTCTAGGTTTCCAAGGGGAAAGGATGGGAAGCATCGGCTCTAACGAGGGTCCCCTTAGGGGAGCTGCTGGGCGTGGAGGGGCACGGGCTGTCGCGTTCGTGCAGGCTTGCCGTGGAGGTCTCGGGAGCAGCCAGCATCGAGCCAGGCTTCAGGCTGCTTCAGCTGGTAAAGCCCCTGCATCCTTCTCTGCACTGATTCCTCGTTCATTCATTCACTGATTCAACAACTCCTTGTTGAACGCCTGCCTGCTGTGCTCCAAGCACGATGGAAGTGCTGAGGGTACATTAGCACGTAACAGGTAAAGATCCCTGCTCTTTGGGGCTTACATCTTAGTAGGACGAGACAGACCACAATCAATAAAAATAAACCGGGAAATTATATGCCATAGTTGAAGGTGACAACGGCCTTGAAAAAAATAAACAAAGCAGGGAAACAGGAAATCAGTAGTGCCATGGGGCACTGCAATCTGAGATCCGGGGCTGGGGAGAGGGCATGCTCAGAGCAGGGGGTATTGCAGCCTGGCCCGCAGAGCCAAGCCCCGGGAACGGACTCTTGCCTTCAGGAGAAACTGCTCTTCCTCGCTTTTGATTTGCCGTTCCATCTCCTCATAGAGGTGCTGGATCTCTTCATCATAGGCAGCACTTTTCCTGCACAGGTGACAAAAAGAGAGCGCAATGAGATGCCTTTATCCCCCAGTGGAGCTCTGGGTGGCGTGGGCGACCATGGCGGCCGGGTCAGCCAAGGCTGCAGGGTCAGCTCCCCGGGATCAGCTGACCACTGGGGCCCAGCAGGACCCTCTCATCCTCCTGTCTCCCAGCTGTCCCTCCCAGGCATCCCCGGCTCCACCTTCCTGTCCTCTGCTTTATCTCAGCACCAATCCACCCAGCCTCTGTGACACTCACCGTCCTACTGCCCACTGACCCCTATACGCTTGTTGACAGCATAAAGGTGTGCGGTGGCGGCTTCTTTTCTGCTTGGTTTCTTGGTGCATCTGTTTCCCACTTTAGGTGCTTTCTCTCTACCTGGTTCCATCAGCACCACCTGAATTGTACTCTCCTGGAAACTATGTGCTGAACTTTGCGTGACCCTCATTTCTCATAGGATCTCAAAAGGTTCCATGGTGGCGACCACCGCCACCATCACGACACCCCTAGAAAGGAAGGGGGCCACACCTGTCCAAGGGCTCACCCATTTCGGCACAGGGCCATGGGCAGGGTGAGGCTGGGTAAATGCTGATGGCAATAGTGACACGCTGGGTTCTCAGCATCCCCTCCTACTCCGACGAGCCCTGCAGGACAGGAAGTACGTAGCTGGCCTCTCTGCTCCTACATGGAGATGAGGACAGATGCGGCTCTGGGGACAAGGTTTGTGGGCCACCCCGGGACGGCTCCTCTTTCTCTCCCAGTGATAGATCCTCCTTCAAGTACTCCCCCAAGTTCAAACGGGAAGGACCAGGTATTAGCATTCAAACCAAGACTGGAGACGATCACATGTGACATTCCCAGGGGGTTGCACCTCTACACCTCTTCTCTGACCGGGCATGGAAGGCCCTCTCTGCCCCTCGCTCCCTGCCCCCTGTCCTGTTAAGGAAACTCTAGGCTCCAGCAAGCAGGCTTACGTCATAGCTCTCCAGGGCTGTTTTGAACCTGCAATATATACACCTACTGCCAATTCTGGCACCTGGCATTCTAAACTCAAATGCTGGCGCGCCCTTGTTCTTTATTCAACGAAGGAGGCTTTTATAATTGAACAAACAGCCCTGGTTCTCGGTTCTGAGAGGTACCAGAGAGATTTCGGAAGAAAACATCAAGGATAGGAAAGCATTCATTCCCCTGAGCCTTCCGTCATTCAAAGTCCCACCTCTCTGTATCCCCAAGTCCCCCTGGGACTCCAGTCCAGCGCCAGGCCTCCCCCCCCGCCCGAGGCTGCACCGCAGCCCATAGGCTGCCCCTTCCTCACTCGCTACCTGTGCATGCACAGGCTGCCATTTTGACTGGCATCCTTCCAGTTCCACAGAAACCACACAACTGACCCAGACGAGGGAACCGGTGTGGGTCTGCACGGTCAAGGTCACTCACCTGTCTGAGTTCCCTTTCCTGGTTGTATCCCCAAGACCACAAACCCGACTCTGAGTGAGTGTGGCACTGGCCCAGGGTGTGCTGAGCAAGAGGACACAGCTCTCCAAGACTCCTCCAAGCCAAGGCTCCGTGTTCGTCACTGGGCTTCCCATCCCAGGAGTAACAAACGTCTTTCTGGTGAAGAGTGAGAGCTCTCTTCTTGGTAAATGACAAATGTTTGGATTGTTACTTTGGTTCTTAGCTACCCCATGACAATTACAAGAAAACCTTGGCAAGAAATAAGGAGCCGAGGCTCCTGCTGTTGCATAGGGACACCTCAGGGACAGAAATGATACAGTGGAAAGGAAATTTCAGAAACAGAGATGGTCTTCCCCTTGCGCCTGGAGTGATCTTCCTGTGCTGGAAGAAATTCCAATGCTACGTGGTAAACGGTGTCCAGGAAAACTTTAGGGACAGTGATTCCAGCTATATAAGCACCAGGGAACTAATAACGTGATATAAGAAAAACTTAAAAATGGATTTGACGCTGCTAAAGCAATACTAGTTACAGTCAGGCATATAAGCTGTGTACCGTTTAGGCCTAATAACCATGCAGAGCATTAATTCCACACTATCATTAAATGTGTTATATTAACTTGAAGTTTTATTGGATTAAATTAATGAACTCTATGCTTCTCGTGCTCACATGTCAGTCTGTTAGTCGTGAAGTAATTTTGCAAATTGCTACAAACAAACAAATGGGGGGAAGAGAGATGTAGCCTCTGAATGGCACGTACTCCCAGCCCTCAGCACGAAGGATGCGCCCACCACAGAGAAGTCCTGGGATGCAGGCGGGCATCCGCGATCCTGGGCCCACACTGGATCAGACATGGAGCTCCTTCTTTGCAGACGCTCTTGAACAAAACTGGCCAGCATCCTGGGAGGCTGCCAAGGCCTGAATGTCTTAAGAGGATGAGCCCTGACCCAGGGCCGGACACCCGAGCCCCGGCAATGAGATCATTAAGGCGCTGTGCACACCACTCCCATCACCAAACCAGCTCAGAGGGCAGAAGACCTCCTCCGATCCCAAAGTAGCACCTGTACCCCCGGTTCCTCCCAGCATCATCTCGATGACCAAACGAGAGAGCAGGTGTGCAAGGTATTTGAACTGCAAAGTCCTAAATGGATGTAAGGGATTATTTATTATCGTAATTATTATCATGGGCTGCGGGGGGCAACGGCTAACACTCCCCAAGGGGAGGAGGGTCTTTGTTTCAAGAATAAAAGGGTTGCTAGGTTTGGAAAGGGTCAGAAGCAATCAGCAAGATGAAGAACAGGAAGCTTAGTCAATCAAACCTCCTGTCGGAGCGAGATCCATTCCAGATGCAGGCTGTGTGTGAGCAGGGGCTGCAGAGAAATTATTTTTCTGGGAGAAACAATGGCTAGAGACACTCTCAAAACACCTGGGCAGGGCTTCCCTGGTGGCGCAGTGGTTGAGAGTCCGCCTGCCGATGCAGGGGACGCGGGTTCGTGCCCCGGTCCGGGAGGATCCCACATGCCGCGGAGCGGCTGGGCCCGTGAGCCATGGCCGCTGAGCCTGCGCGTCCGGAGCCTGTGCTCCGCAACGGGAGAGGCCACAACAGTGAGAGGCCCGCGTACCGCAAAAAAAAAGATCTGGGCATATGGCTTACGGTGCTCCAGCCGGGCTTACGTTCTGCCATCAGAGGAAAGAGGCAACGGATTATGTTTGCTTATTATACACCCCTTTGTTGCCACTATTTCTAAAACCACTCAGATTGCCTGACGCACACAAACACAGACTTTGAAGTCTTCTCCATGAGTCCGTTCCAACGCACTGACGCCCTTCTCTGACCTCGGAGGACACCGTATGTCTTTATTTGAACATTTCAAAGTCCTGAACTACTCTTTCTTTTCGGTTTATGCTGTCTTCACTAGGTTACGAACACTCAGACATTGATGTCACCCACAGGGCCTGTGCTCAAAATGTTAATGCTGAAAATCTGTAAGAAATAAATTTAAGACTTTGGATACCAGACTCAGAAGTCCATGGGTGGACCACATGGCAGGAAATACCAGTTTCCAGGGGAATTGAAGAATTTCGGGGTTGGAGGCTTGTCTGATCCAACCACCTATTTTTCCAGTGTTAAAATCCTCGCCACAATATCTCCACCAAGTATTTACCCAGACTGGGTTAGAACACCTCCAGGGAGAGGGAATGCTGGATCTCTAAGCAGCTCTTTCATCTATGGACTATTCTGGCTCATAGACATGTGTCTTTCTATGACCTTACCGTGCCTCTGTGTAATAACCCTTCATATATTTTAAAACAGCATTAAGACGTCAAGGAGTAGCCTTGGGTTGCGGTCATGCCTCTCCACTTCCTCCAGCCATGTCTCACATGGAATTTTTCTTTTGGAAGTCCCTTCACCATCCCCTTTACTCTTCTCTGAATGGGCTCTAATTGAGCTCTCTCAAGCCATAGAGTCGCAAGCTGAATGCCCAGTGTATGAGGGCTGGTCGGTGCAGATTAGATCTCTCTCGCTCTAGTTGCTGCCTACCTATTCACGCAGCCTAAGAGCACATTCACTTTTCTGGGCAGTCACATCACATAGTCGATGAACGCTGAACCCATCTGTCGACTGAAACCTCGAAACTTGATGGCAGAGTGATGGTTTTTGTTTTAAAGATGGTGCGACTGAGGAACTTCCCTGCTGGCACAGCGGTTAAGAATCCGCCTGCTAATGCAGGGGACATGGGTTCAAGCCCTGGTCCCATATGCCACGGAGCAACCAAGCCCTTGAGCCGCAACTACTGAGCCCATGTGCCACAACTACTGAGCCCATGCACCTAGAGCTTGTGCTCCACAGCAAAGACAAGCCACCACAACGAGAAGCCCACTTGTTACAACTAGAGAAAGCCCCTGCACAGCAACGAAGACCCAAAGCAGCCCAAAATAAATTAATTAATTAATTTAAAAAACAAAGAAAAAGATGGTGTGACTGAATCATATCTCTCCCACCTTGTGCTTTGGCCATTGGTGTTTTGGATTTGGGCAAGATCTCAAAGGTAATTCTGTTAGATTTTATGCCTGTTAGATTCAGTCCATCTTTCTCAACTGTCACTATCTTAATGGATCCCAACTGGTGGCCCAGTGTATTCAATGACCTTCCAAATTCTGTTGATACTTTAAGTTTTCAATCATAATGTAATCTAAATAACCTATAATGTTGGTTTTGATTATTTAATTTATCTGAGATTTACTTAGAAGGGCATTTTAGGGACTACTCTGGTGGTCTAGTGGTTAAGACTCTGAGCTCCCAGTGCAGGGGGCCTGGGTTTGATCCCTTGTCAGGGAACTAGATCCTGCATGCTGCAACTAAAGAGCCCCCATGCTGCACCTAAGGAGTCCACATGCCACAACTAAAGCTCCCGTGTGCCATGACAAAGATCCTGTGAAGCCAAATAAATAAAATAAATAAATATATTTTTAAAAAGAAAAAAAGGAAGAGCATTTTAAAAAATATATAAACTGTTGGTTTCTAGTTTTATTGTATTATAGTAAGAAACTTCATTGGTAAGGGATTACTTTTTGGAATCTATTAGCCTTTCCTTTGTATCCCCATATTGTCAATTTTTACATAAGTTCTATAACAAGAATGTGTATTCTACTGCAAGGCACACAGCTCCCCATTCATCTCTTAAATCAAGCTTGCTGGTTGATGGCTTCAAACACTTTGTATATTTGATGTGCTTTTTTTTTTTTTTTTTGCGGTGCGCGGGTCTCTCACTGCTGTGGCCTCTCCCGTTGCGGAGCACAGGCTCCGGACGCGCAGGCCCAGCGGCCATGGCTCACGGGCCCAGCCGCTCCGCGGCATGTGGGATCTTCCCGGACCGGGGCACGCACCCGTGTCCCCTGCATCGGCAGGCGGACTCTCAACCACCGCGCCACCAGGGAAGCTCTGATGTGCTTTTTGCTTGACTGATATGTCAAATTTGAGATAAGTTTGTTGATGTCTTTTAAACTTTTAAAACGCTCTTAAAGTCTTGTTTTTATCAAATTTTCTTTGTTTTCCTAAGTTTCTGCCTTTTGTGTTTTGCTATGTTGTTTGGCACATACAGGTTTATATTTGTTGTATCTTCTCTATGGATGGACCTTTTTTTTTATTACTACAAAATATTCTTCCGTATCTCCCTTAATTCATGCCATTGGTAAACATGTTGAACACAAGAAGAACAGTGTGTAATAGAGCTCTCTGAGCTATCAATTAATTACATGTGAGCATAAATATGCAACCTGTCTTCTATTAACCACTCTGAAAACACTCCCTTCCCCCAGGGCAGTGTCTAATGATTTCATTCTATGATATCTATGCCTAGTTATTTTGAACAACACAGGGAGGAGGAGACAGAGAAGAGATAGATAAGAGAAGGGAGGGAGAGAGATGAGAGTTCTCAGGGGGGCGGGGGACATATGTATGAAGGAGCCAGGGAGAGTGAGTAAGAGGCACGAGCACTAATTATTTATCCTCTCCCTTCTGTCTCACTATGATAGCTGCGGAGCCTCTCTTGTGTAGTCCAGGGTCGTGTAGGTCTTAACCCCCTGCTGACACCTACAGTGGGCTCAGAGTTCATTAGGGCCAGAGTGAGAAGTTCTCGGTTCAAATCCTGCTTTTGACATTTATAAGCTTTCTGGCCTTGGACGAGTCACATTACCTCAATGAGCTCGAGGTTTTCTGTATCTGGAAAACCAGATGGTAATACCTGTATTAGAAAGAAGTCATGTGTAAAAAATGGGTACCCATGAACTTATCTACAAAACAGAAATAGAGTTACAGATGGAGACAACAAACTTATGGTTACCAGGGGGTAAGGGGGGGAGGGATAAATTGGGAGATTGGGATTGACATATACACACCACATATATAAAATAGGTAACGAATAAGGACCTACTGCATAGCACAGGGAGCTCTACTCAATACTCTGTAATGGCCTATATGGGGAAAGAACCTAAGAAAAGAGTGGATCTATGTATATGTATAACTGATTCACTTTGCTGTACACCTGAAACTAACACAACATTGTAAATCAACTAGACTCCAATAAAAATATTTTGAAAAGAAAGAAATCATGTGGACTTAGTAAGATCATGCATGTGGAAGTGTCTAGCAGGCCCATGACGTCACCACCAGCATTAACAAGTACTGATTGACTACTTCATAAAACAACATTCTGGGCAACATAATTTAGACTTACCGAATGGTCTCTGCCCACCAGGAATTCAGCATTTATGAACTCCAAGTCTATGCGTAAGTGGCGTGGAGGAAAGGAACAGGCAGAAGAGGCCACACCCCACCCCACGGTGCCAACCCCACCCCATGGTGCCTTCCTGAGCTCCAGCCGACATAATTCTGTGACCACACAGCCTTGGCGAGTTAAGTGGAGGAAGCGACCTGCTCCGGCAGTGGGGCAGGTGTAGAGCTATCAGGGGAAAAGTTAAGAAAGGCTGAGTCCAGAAAAGGGAGATTTTCAACAGTGGGGGGAAGGAGAACAATTATATACTGAGGATGCTGCAAGGGTAGTGATGGATTTGAAAAGGATGGAACCTACTGGAAGCCAGGGTGAGAGGCCCAGGTCTGACCTCGAGGATGCAATGCCACCCAGGACGTCTGACTGTGGTGGATGCCCCCTCTCAGAAAGATGACTGTGGGTGTGTAGTGTGCACGTGCATGGTATCGGGGTACTGGAGATCTAAGGATGGGACATGTGGGAAGCAAAATGGGCTGGGAATAGTGACGCTCATGTCAATACAAGGCTTAGGTTCAAAGAGGCCTCAGAGAGAATTTGCAGCAAGCAAGAACTTTCCCTGCCAGCCTCCCACAGGTACTGTGGGAATTAATTAAGCTTCACAAAGGGCACTGCACACAGAGACTCAAGGCACCAGGCTAGAACAGAGCATTAATACTCAGTTCCACCGGGGTTCCAGCTAATGGCACACAGGCCGAGCCTTCCTGCTATAGAATATTACTTGGTCAACATATTTTTTCCTGTTCCCTCTCTCCTTTGCCTTCACTTAGGAACAAAAGGGTCTCAGAAAGTCACCTGGTCCCGCCTCTAGGCTCTAGGCGGGGTGTGCTGAAATCATTCAAGGAAGAAAAGTAGCATCTTCCTTCCCTAAATGAAAGGATAGTCTTAACCCTGAACAGAACAAATGGCATTCTTCTACAGTTCAGATAAATTTCAGAAGCTTGAACTCAAAGCAGAGCTTCAGAAACGGCCACTGGCCTTGGAGAGCAGTCGCTCTGATCTCATGTGGTTCCGTGTGGACCGACAGTGGTCTGATCCACGGGACTCTGGTTTGCAAAGCCTGGGGAAAGGCAGATGCAAAGGGAGGAAGAGTTCCCCTCCCATCACAGACAAGTGTCCTGTACCCCATGTGAAGGAAGTGAGGATCGGGGCAGTGCAAGTGGCCTGTGTGTGGTCACCTGGCTCCCTGGGCCCGAGCGGGGGAAGGATCCAGGCCTCGACTCCCACCCCATGTGCATCTACAGCACCGCACTGCCTTCCCACCACCCTCAGTTTTAAGACAAATATCATACGATATTATTTGTGGAATCTAAAAAAAAAAGATACAAAAGAACTTATTTACGAAACAGAAATAGAGTCACAGATGTAGAAAACATCTGGTTTCCAGGGGAGAAAGGGGTGGGGGATAAATTGGGAGACTGGGATTGACATATACACACTACGATCTATAAAATGGATAACTAATAAGGACCTACTGGATAGCACAGGGAGCTCTACTCAATACTGTGTAATGACCTATATGGGAAAAGGATCTAAAAAAGAGGGGATCTATGTCTATGTACAACTGATTCACTTTGCTGTACACCTGAAACTAACACAACATTGTAAATCAGCTATACTCCAATAAAAATTTTAAAAAAAGAAAAAGAAGGAAAGAAGAGAAAAGAAAAAAAAACACCGACAACTCCAAACCTCTGCATAGGACTGTCAGCATCTAAATTCCATCTGGGGTCTGTCAATTGTGGAGTGAGCACGCCCTGGGGTGAGGAATGGGGCCGAATGTCTGGAGGTTGCCCCCTTTCCCGGGTCTCCCCCCCCGCCCCCGCCCCTCACGTTCTGATCACGGAGTGAAGAGCCTGGGCCAGAAACATCTCAGCGAGTCTGCTATTTGCCGGAGAAGAAAATGGAAGCAAGTTCAGCCTCCGCCAGCTTTGCCGTGGGGATGAGAACAGTCGTGAGGGCCTCAGACTCACCACTGCCCCCTGCCGCCTTCCCCACGCAACTGCGGTCTCCGGCGGCAAAGGGAGGCTCTTACTAGAAAAACCCAGTTAGGGTTCCCTTGTTCCCCTGAAATCAGTCTCTCTCAGTGAAATCAGTCTCTCTCGGTCTCTCTAATGCCTCTCTGTCTCTGTCTCTGTCTGTCCCTCTCTGTCTCACATGCACACTGCCCCACACGATTAGGGTAGAGGTGAATGAAAGGCAAACATAAGAGTTTGTAGAAAATTCTGCAAAGGCTGTAAAATCGCCAATTGGATTTTCAAGATGGATGGTTTCTCCCTAATTAGATTCTGCTGCCTTGTATAAACCAGCTCTGCAGCTTTAGTCCATCCGATAAAGCAAACCATTTCTCATCAGTCAGGTTTACAGATCACGCCCGCGGCGCACACAGCGCACGAATCGACCTCCCCTTTCCATCCGTTCTCGGGGCCAAGTTAACAATGTGCTTCTGCCTCCGATAATAGTATACCAATAAAAGGACACGTGCGTGAGTAAGCTGTGGCCTCATGGCCTGGAGCCCTCCCCAAGAACGTCCCTCCACGCTGAGAACAGGAGTGGAATTATAGACTGGAAGGGCTCCTGGACGTGCCTTTTGCAGGCTGGTACCTTCTGGAGAAACAGGCTAGAGCAGCATTTCTCAGCAGGGTCTGGGGTCTGCCTGCATCAGAACCCCTGGGGAACGTGTGCTAAGATGCACATTGCTGGGTCCCCTGCCCCCAAAACACACTGATTTAGACCCCCTGGAGGAGGGACCTGGGAATTTACTCTCTAATCAAGAGTCCCTGGTCATTCTGAAACAAGCTAACATTCAAGAACCACACGGCTAAGGCTCGCAAGTGGTACATAAGGGCCACCTGCCATGTGTACGATGCTTTAATTGCTGCCCTACCTGGAAACAAGGCCAAGGAAATGATGACCTCCCCGCCCACACACACACACCCCACAGAACACCAGTTCCCGGGCTGTGTCAGGTGCCGGGATCACGGCTGGGCTGCCTGTCAGGTTGTGAGACACATTCCCTCCTGGTCTGGACACCCTTGCAGAGCCGAGGAAAATTGGTCTAGACAGAAAGCAGCAGGATAGTGGCCGGGTGGGAGCTGCAGGCGAAGCCCTCCCAGAGCCCCACCCCCCACGCTCCCGAGAAACTGCCCGAGGCCTGAATCATTTGGACGAGGACAGACTGTGCAGAGGAGGGACTGATGCCCGTGAGGGTGTGGGGAGCTTCGCAAAACTTGTCAAGGCCAAGGGGGGTCCACCGAGGATGCAGAACAGGCTACTGAGCTGCAGAAGACTGAGAGACGGCTGCCTTTGAGCTCGAAAGCACTTTTCTTCAAAGAGCTCAAAGCACTCCCCAGACACAGCCTAATCCATTCTTACCCCCATCCTCCACGTTAGATCTTGGTAAGGAACTCAACCAGGGCAACTCCTCTGGCAGATTCCAACTCGGGTCCAAAGTCAGAATCCCCCAGGATATTTTATACGCGCAGACTCGGAGCCCTCACCCCAGACCAAGGCAACGAGGCCCTCCTGGAGTAGGGCCCCAGCATCCCCTACTGGTGAAAGGTCTGAAGTTCCTGCTGCCTCCAGGCAGCATTGTTCTACATCCGGAGAGCTCAGGGGTTTTTTTTCCACATCAACATAATCGGGCAGGGTGCTTTCAGTGGCAAAGGAATTCGTAGCTCTGACGGCCAGAAGTTCCTCCTCACGTCAAACCACGTCTCCCACGGTAACATGTAAGGTTCGCCAAGCCTCTGCGTGGTGCACACAGAGAAAAGCGGCTCGCTTGCAATCTGACCCTCTCCTCCTCCGAGGGAAGTGGAGGGAATGCAGTCACTCTGGAGGTGCCGCAGACGAGCTGGGCACCAGCCCAGGGCCCTGCATTCCACCTGGCCCCCACCTCACCCCGCCGGGCCGTGGCTGCTTCTCGGTGGACACGCGCCAGTGTCAAACACTGAACCCAGAGTCTAACTCAGATCTGAGGTTTTCTCAACTTCTGTCCCAAAGGCAAGAGGGTGGGAGGTTGAAGGCCCCCAGGCTTGCCTCTTTCCTCTGCTCCCGACATGCAGGGTCAGAATATAAAATACACGGCCGGGAGGAAAGGCCTGGAGTTGCTTCTGACACTGCCCTAGAGCCTGCGCCTCCGGACATCAGCTTCAAGATGTCAAGCCCAAGCACTGCCCCCGCTGCATCCTCCCTCCTAGAGGCTGGAGGTGACCCTGGAGGATGCCGCAGGGGGGCCTTTCTCACTCACTGCAGTGAAACTGTAACTCTGAGGGACACGGCTAGGCTGGGGACCTGGGACCAGGACTCCCCCCAGGTCGGTCGCAAGTCTCTGGGCCCCTTGAGACGGAGAAACGAGGGGTGTGGTTAGGAAAAGGGGGAGGCAGCTGAGGCCACTGCTGCCAATGGCCACGCTGTCAGGTGTTTCAACAGCACGGGGATTTCCTGGTCGGCTGTGTGGCAGAATTTTTACGGCTCTGCCTCAGTGGTGTGATCGTAAACTCCTCAAAGACGGGGACTCTGTGCTCCGTTGGCTCAGCTCAGCCTGGCACAGAGTAAGTGCCCGTTACACGGCGGCTACTAGTCGCACGCGACTGTAGCCCGGTGCCCAGCCCTCGGCTGTGCACAGCAGTCAAGTCTCGTCGCCCTCTCTGGGACGAGCGCTCATTTCCCAGATGGAGTGACATGTTAGCCCCTGGACTGAACAGCCGGCTCGTGGCGGAGCCTGGGAGATGCGTTGACAGTCAGGGCTCCCCAGACTGCTGCCCGAGTCAAACGATGCCCCAGACCTTCCCTTCTCTCCCTTCACCAGCCAGAGTGTGCCCCTCCTGCAAACAAGCCCAAACCCCCGAACTCGCCTCCTAGATGTCCCGGAATCACTCAGCCTCGTGCTGAGCCATCTGTAAAACCTCCCATCTAACTACTCTGCATCCCATCGGGGTTTCAGTTTTTTCTTTGACTTCTACGCTGCAAGGACCTTCAGGGATCCCCTGGTCCAGGAGGAACCTGGAAACAAGATGTGAACAACCTTTTTCTTTCTTTAACAGAAGAGAAGAGAACACAAGAGACTCTAAGAGAAAACCTCAGAGCCCATCACATGTCACGAGGGTGAACACGTTTCATGAAACTTTTGTCTCAGCTATTCACACACACAAATGTGTGGGAGCTGCAAAGTCAAGCGTGTGTCTTCTGGCCAGTCACAATCAGAAAGTTTGAACAACACCAATCCCGTTCTCGAACGTTGCCGGTAAGGAAACAGATGCACAGAGAGGTAAAGCACATTGTCTGAGGTCACACAGCTGGTCAGTGGCGGTGCCTGGGCAGGACCTCAGGTTGCCCCTGTCTCCTGTTGCAGTGCTCTGCTCGCTACAGGTCTCTGGGAAAAGGACTGCCAGAGAGCTCAGTGAGCCCTGAGCCCACCCGAGTCCCCCGGCCAGAGTGGACTCCATCAGCTGACCTGGGGCAGGGGTCGCTGGCAGGCATATGAACGGAGGATGGGCACAGAAGACTGGAACTCCTGGCTGAGCTAGTTTCGACCATGCAGCTGAGAGTGACCTTGACTTTCAGCTCAAGAACTTTTTAACCATCATTGAATTGGAACCAAAACACGAATGCAGGCCACTTAGAGATGGATGTATGGCCCAAGAGGCTCTGCAGTAAGTCTCTCCCTGCGGAGGTGCAGGCCAGCAGAGGGGCCCCCTGCAGGTAAGATTCTGGGCCCCGAGCTGGGTCACTGCAGCCATTCCGGCCCTCGTCTCCTTAGGAAACAAGGGAGCCGTCCCCTCTGGGGGTGCCCCTGACTTTCACTGTGGCTCCTTGGGGTGAGCAGTGCTGGACTCAGAGAGGGGGTTGGTGAGGGGCAGAAAATAAGCCTCATTTTACACGTGAGAAAATCGAGGCTCAGAGAGGCCAAGAGACCAGAGCAAGGTCACAGAGCTAGCTGGTTGGAGAGCACACACGACTCTGACCCAGAGCTCCTGATTCCCTGGGCCTGCTTCTCACATCCACGCAAGAGGCACCTGGACATCTTGTTAAAACGCGGAGTCGGTAGGCCTGGGGCGAGGCCTGAGGCTCTGCATTCCCGAGAAGCTTCCAGGTGATTCCATAGACTAGACTTCGACAGCAAAGCTCTACACTGTGTTGTCTGGAAGGATAAAGGGATCCTTATACTTCACCTCCAGCTCTCCACTTCAGCCAGGCAAATCCTCCAAGACTCACAGACATACTTACTTAAAATAGTAATAAATGTTATTATTTTAACGTTCATCGAATACTTACTAAGTGCCCACACTGTTCTAAATGCTGACATGTAATCCTCACAGGTCTATGACACGGGTATTACCGTCCCTATCTTACACATAAGGAAGCTGCAACTCAGAGAGGTTAAGTAACTTGGCCTAAGTCACACAGCTAGTAGGCAGCAGAACCAAGATTCGGACTCAGCTCTGACTCACAGCTTATTCAGCTAAAGGCTCTATAGCGTATACCCTCAACCGCTCTCTCTCCCAGCCCTGGGAGCCTCACCCCAGAATGCTCTGAACACTCCTCTAGCCCGACCGTGTTCCCTCCAGCACCACACGGCCACGATTGCTCATAATTCAGGGTCCGAAAGGTCCTCTTCCAGACCTGTGTATAGCCAGTGGGCCTCAGCAAGTTACTTTAGAGTTGATGGGGGGAGGCATGAGATGAAAGGGAGCTCAGGGCGGTGCGTGGACAGCGGTCCGCACGCTGTGGGTCACAACATCGAGCTCCTCGCGGTAACGATCGTTGATGAGTGTGGACAAGCACAGCGCCCCGCTGGCACACTCGTCCCCGCAGGCCAAGGGACACCCACCTGGCGAGCCCGCACCTGTGGCGCCCGGGGCCTGGCCAACTCGGGCTCGCCTCCCAAGCAGCTTCTTCAGATCCCAAGCACGTTGCCTGGGGCATCGTCCTCCAGTACAGGAGGAGTTCTAGAAAGCACTAAATATCTGGAGAGAGCCCGGGGCCAGGAGGGCAGCAGGAGAAACTTAAGACCATGGCGGGAGTGAGACAGCAGGAGGGCCGGGGGCTGGTCCAGAGACGGGGGTAGGTCCCGTAGGCCGGGGCCTTACCGCCCCGAGGCAGACACAGTGGTTTCTAATGGGTCTCGGACACCAGACCATCTTGCTCTGAGTCCTGGCTCTGCCGCTTCCACACTGTGTGTTCTGGGGGCGTGTTCCTTGCCCTTTCAGTGCCTCGACTTCCCCATTGGTAAATTGTGGATAATGATATATATCCCAATGGGCTGTGTAGGAATTTAGGATCGCGCCTAGCACGTGGTGAGGGCCTAATACATGTGAGCGGGGGCTTAGAAATAGATACCCGGGGACAGCCACAGGCCCCCCCCGCTCTGGAGGGTGGTCATAAGGTGGCGTCACCGAACAGAAGACAGAAGAGGTGTGTCTGGTTTGCACGCGTCTGTACAGAGGGCGGCTGAGACTGGCACCCACCTTTTCAGGGCGCACTCCAGCTCATTCTTCTCCTCGTGGGCTTCTAGGAGCTGCGAGAAGATTCTGGTCAGGAAATCCTCAAAGTTGGACAGTAAGTGAGGCTCGTCCTTCTTCAGCTGCAGCCAGAGTTGCTTGACGTCATTTTCACTGTGAGGGAAAAAGGAGCATTAGGGTGGGAGCGTGGACGTGAGGCTTCGTGGGACACACGGAGGTCCCAGGTGTGACACCGATGGCTAGAGCATCATTATCGTTGTCAGTACAGTGACAGCAGGGGCTGACATTTATTGAGCGCTTGCCGCATGCTGGCTGCCTTATGCACGGTTGCTCATTTGACCTTCCAGTGAGGCAGGTGCTGCTAACACCCCCGTTTACGGGGGAGGGGACGGATGAAGAGGGGTGAGGCGAGCGGTCTCAGATCACTCCGCCGGGAAGTGATGAAGCCAGGAGTCATGCCGGCCTCCTAATGGCCACACTCAACAGCTCTGCCTTCTATCTCCCGTGATGAGCTGGTGGTGCTGAGCACAAGAGCTGCGGGCCAGGAGCATCTCCAAACGCCAGGAGGCAGCGGGAGGACAGGAGCCCCGCGCGTGTGAGGACAGGCGCCGTGGAGCTGGGGCAGCGAGCCTGTCACCCCAGGAGGGATGGGCCTCACAGCTGAGAGCGAAGGACGTGGCATCTGACGGATGGCAGGAAGCGGTTGTCACCGCAGGGAGTGGAAGGGAAGATGCAGCAGCCCACTGGGGCCCGGAGGCAGCGGGCGTGACAGGAGAAAGCAAGGAAAGGAGCAAGCCTGAGAGCTGTGTGTGCACACACGGAGAGACGGGTGGAGAGTCGGGAGGACGGAGCCTGGCGGAGAGGCACAGACACAGAGTGGCGTGCCGAGAACCGCTCCCTCCCCAACAGGCACGCTGGCGCTCAGCAGAGGAGACACACGGGCCACGGTCACGGTGACGGGGGTGGGGGCAGGAGGCGGCACACCCCTGGACCTGCTCTGCCTCTGGAGAAACTCAACAGCGTACAGCCAGTGATCAGACAGACAGCCAGAGGGGGGTCTGATCTCACTCATTAAATTCTAAAACCACTGTGATCGGAAGGCAGCTACAACTAGCGACCCTCAGGATAAAGAATAAAATCCCTTGTGCTGTGTAACAAGCACTCTATCTGAGAAATTTTACTCAAAAGTGCTACTTGATAGTGCCATGTTAGTAATGTGCCTGGGGTGTAAGTGTTACTCTCTGCGCCCAGCAGAGAAGAGGCCCACCGAGAAATGAATCTGCTTCTGGTCAGTTACCTGATCATCTATCCAATCATCCCTCCTTCCCTCTTTCCTTCCCTTGCTCCATTCCACCCAAACATCCACCAACTCATCTAGACCATCCATCCATCCATCTATCCTCCCATCCATCCATCCACCCACCCACCCACCCACCCATCCATCCTCCCATCCATCCACCCAACAAGTATTTATTATTTGTTGAAAACCTAGCACTGATCTGGATGACATGAGAGATCTAGAAAACGAGAGAAGGGGAGGTAAGGAGCCTCCTGTTTCCCAGAATAATTTCCATTTTCCCCCATACAGAACACGCTGTGGCTGTCGCTCTACTGGGCTGTAGACACAATGGGGATTGCACAAAGGGTTCCGAGATAAAGGGTCTCTGGGAGATACCTCGATGACTTCCCATCACTGTGGCAGGTTGCCCCTCACAAGGTAAATGCATTATGAAATCAAGATGCACCTTGCTGGCCGAGGTCTGTCTGCTCCCATCCCCTGGGTTCCTGCTGCAGCCTGGCAGAGAACCATTAGGGTGAGAGCCTCCAGCGAGATTTGCAGACCTACCTGACGCTCTTCCAAAGCTACCTGGACCTCCTAGTCATGGCCACACCACCTCCCGCCAGATTTCTGGAGAAGGGAGAAGTCTCTCAACGCTGGATGAAAATTAGGCCAAGGCCGATGAGCTGCCTAATCACTCAGCCAGTCGAAGCACCGGGAAGAGCCGGGAGCCCAGGCGCTCTGTCCACCACTTCTGGACAAAGCCAAGGCCGCTCTCTTGGAAGGATACAGGGGTGCAGGGTGAGACAGGGTTCTGGGTGGTCAGTCCGTCCATCTCCCCGCTTCCAGAACAGTACGCAAACCATCTTGGTCGCTGAGATCTTTAAAGACCTCTGAAGTTTTCCAGCCTCCTCTGTTTCCTCATCTGGGGTCCTACAGTCTGGACCGTTTTCCCTCACACTGCAGCAAAAGCCCACTTCCTTCTTGTTTAACTTCAAGGAGGATGACAGTGGCTGGGCACCATCTCCTGTTTGTGGGTTTTTATCGACCACTCTTGGAACCTTCCCCAGAGCCTTCTCTTCTCCAGGAGCTCTCGTGTTGGCTCGGCCCTGCGCGGGCCTTTGTCTGACGTCCTCAGAGAAACCTCTGGTGAACTCTGATTTGAGAGCCCTGCAGGAGGGTGGCGGTCCAGAAGTGATGGGTGGGCAGAGAGATGCCTGTCTTTCATGACAGTCCCTTGGCTCGCCCACACTGCCCTCTCCTGCCCCCTCCTCCAGGACGAGCCTTCACGGGGTCGTGGGCATGGTCACTGGGCTCTGGTCTCTTGTCCTTGGAGCAGTGGAGCTAGTGTCCCCTCTGGCTTGCCCAGGCTTCTGCCAGCCTGTCTCAACTCTGCCACAACCTAAAAGACGCCGGGAGCTACACATATTTTCTTGGCCCGCATGCTGTGTGAAGGCCCCTCTCTCTTGCTTCCCCTTTATCATTCTCCTCCACAGTCTTCTTCTTCCCAAGCTCCAGACACATCAGCTCCAACCATCAGGCCATTCCCCCCTCACTCATGAAACACACACCCAACCCAAGACCTGGAGACCCCAACACAAAAAGGCAAGGGGCGGAAGTTATTCCATGTTTTTCGGGCGACTCTCTGGTTTCCACTAGCTACAACATCACTTGACTTCATTTCAATTAATGGCAAAGGTCTGGGTTTACATCTATGCGTCTCTTTCTTACAAAACACTTTTTGCAAAAAAGAAAAAAAAAAATGGGGGTATGACGTTTGGTTTGAAGTGGCAGCCACCTAAAATTTTCAGCTGAGTTACTGATCACCCAAGTGATGAGCTGGTAGAAACAGGTTCACCTCCCACCTCGGCTTCCAGAACAGGGCTGGTTCGGCTCAGGGATCTGACGCGCAGACGTTTCCGTGTAAGGTGGCTTTGGCAGGAGCACAGCACGTGGGACGCACTGCGGCCCCAGAGACCCAGCGGAGGTGGAGATGCTGGTGAGCGGATGGTGACAGGAAGCCTTAGGCGGGACGCACCGAAACCCTCAAGGGTTTCAACCCTTGCACAGCCCTCTGATGGGCGGGCAGCCCTCAGGGAGCAAGGCCAAGCCAAAGACTGTACTGACTGTGGACGGCAGGGGGTGAGGAAGGAGTGTGGGAGACCAGGGGATAAGAGCGTTTCCCTGAAAATAATGCAAAAAGCAGAGGCAGAGCCCTAGACCCTGACGCAGACGGGTCATGGCCAAGGGCAGGCTGCACGGGGCCAGTGGCCCAGCTGGAAGCAGGGACCCAGGGCTGGGCTGAGGGCTTAGTAGGCGTTAAGGTTGGACAGAACAGATGGGGAGGCTGCCCCTAGGCTGGGCTCCATCCCCCAGACCACAGTCGCCACTTACTCTTCCCAAACCTTTTGGGCTCCAAGCCTGTCCATCAGCATCTGGAACTGGCCTTCCTCATCTTCGTCCATGTCACCCAGATCCTCACACCCTCTGGTCTGATACACCTTCTCTTCCTGGAGCTGGGCCAGGTGCTCAGCTCCATCTTCCTCACTCGGCTTCTTCTGGCTGAAGAAGAAGTGACCTGGGGGACGCACGGGCACAAGATCTGGATTAGGCAACACTCGCCCAGGAAGACCTGTGTTTCCTCAGTTGCCAGGAATTGACTGAGGTTCAGCTGAGAGGAGAAAAGGGGAGGCCAGACTCCCTGTAGCCAAGATCCTTGGAGGCCGTGCTCCGGATTTCATGTCTCTGCTACCTGGATGAGATTCTGCCAGAGATGCTAGAATCTGGGAAAGGCAGAGCGCATGGCGGGTACTACGGCACCTTCGTGGTTCTTAATCTTTGAAAGGCCGGCTTAGAATCGTCTCTTCATTGATTTCTTCTCTAAACAAGGCCTTTCCCCTATCGCCCTCGAGCAGCCCGCCTGCCTACGCTCTGTTATCACTGTGTGTTAACACTCTGTGTTATCACTGCTCTAGTCATCCTGGCCGCCAGCATCACTGTGCTTCACATTTACACGAATGTAAATGAATTCAATTGTATGAATTCAATTATAAATTCCTGAAGGTCAGGAAAGGCATCAGATACTTCCAAGCAAATACCTGGCACCTTGAAGGAGGCAGATGCATGGTGATTTATCTGACCCATACTTGTTGTAATCAATATCTGATCAGTATTGGATCTGATGGTGTATCTGTTTTTCTTTTTTTTTTATCTTGTTCACGCATCTCAGTTGTTTTTCCTCCTGGTCACCTTGAGAACGACTGGTCCATTCCAACCCTTTACAGATTCCTCTGAAAGCTATTGCCCCTCAACCTGGAGGACTCAGCCACACTCAGGTTGAAACGAGCCGCACAAGCCTCCCACTCTTGTCCACTGGTACCTCGGCAGAAACGGACAGGCTGGAAATCCCGTCTCAGCCCCCTCTTAAGCTGACCTTCCTGCCAGAGCTTCTCCGCTCGTTCCTTGCCACTTTCCAGTAGGAGAGGACCTGGCAGTGACAGCGCGGTGGGCACTCAGGGGGCCGTGGTGTGAGCAGCGGAGGTGGAAACGTGAAAAGAGAGCAAGTGACCCGCAGCCTGGAACCTTCAGGAGGCAGGAAAGCCTGTGCTTCATGGACCCTCGGAGCTGGTGGGGCAGGGATGCCCCTTATATGGCTTTAGGCCAACCCATACCCTGGGGCCCCAGCGTCCACCAGAACTTACTAAATCCAGTGGTGAACTCCGCTGGGGTCAGAAAGCCATTGCCGTCAGCATCCAGGGCATCAAACACATCCTCCAGGTCCTCCAGGCTGAGGGGCAGCTCCTCATGCAGCCTCTGAAAACGATCCAGACCGGGCTGGTTAACACTGCTCATCACGGACGGCTGCCGAGGGGGCAGCGCCTTCCGTCCCGCCGACAAAAGCCAGAAGCCAGACTCTGAAGCCCCACCACCCTCCTCCTCCTCTGAACATCAGGACATCCACCATCTCTTGGTTGCCTACTCATGTGGTAGGCAACTTGCGGGATGATTGATAAGTAAATATGTGTACATTTATTACTATATTTATATATAATTTATTACATATATGTTTGCATTTAATTCTCACGACAATTCTTTGAAGTGGGCATTACTATCCCCCTTTTACAGATGAAGCATGATGTTAAATGACCTGTCCATGCCCGTAAGTGACATGGCCGGGATCAAATCCAGGTCTGACTTCAAAACTGGCATTGCTCACAGCTGTGAAGGACCAGAACTGCATGGGACTGAATCCCGTTTAGGATAATACCTGCACGACGCGATGCGGTCCAGTGGGATGATGGGATAATGAATGTAAAGAATATTGCACAGTACCCGGCACAGGGAAGGCACTCAGTAAAACGTATGAGGGAGGTAGAGAAAGAAAGGGGGGAGCAGAAGGTCCCCACCAAGGCCGCTGACCCACCAAGGTCACTCAGTGAGTGAACGGCACAACCAGGTTTCACTCTGGTTTCACCTGCTCTGCCCAAGCCCCTCCCTCTGTCCCCCTGTTGCCATGCAGGTGTGGGTCACACTCTCAGAAGCCTTCCCTGATGGAGGCCACTCATGTCCCAGGGCTGCAGTTTCTGTGGACACACACTATGGTCCTTTAGCTCTGAAGGGGAGCTGGACAAGGCCACTGGGTGACACGCACCCATCATGCCAGCCTGCCCCCCACTCCTACTCCCTGCTGGCTGTCAACTCCTTCCTGAAAAGACATGAACTGCCACTGCCTTAAGGTATGGATGACAGTATTTGTGTGGGACTTCCCGGGCGGTTCAGTGGTTAAGCCTTCGCCTTCCAGCGAAGGCGTGCGAAGGGTGCGGGTTCGATCCCTGGTTGGGGAGCTAAGATCCCACATGCCTCGCGGCCAAAAAAGACCAAAACGTAAAAGAGAAGCAATATTGTAACAAATTCAATAAAGACTTTAAAAATGGTCCACATCAAAAAAAAAAAAAAGAAAACTTAAAAAAAAAAAGGGTATTTGTGTTGTAAAAGGGAGCTGGCCAAGATGGGGTGTGAGGTCACTGGACCTGAGTGCTGGGCTGCCCCAGACCATGCAGGGAGAGAAGGGCAGACACTGATGGCTGAGGAGCAAAGTGGCTGAGCTGTGGCTGCTTCCCTCTGGCCTCTGCCTGATGCACCGGCGGCCCCAGGCCAACGTTAATTTGCATCGTTGAAGCAAGTACCCTCTTCTACCCTAATAATCAAAACCTCCCAATGAAGACTCCCCAAGGGAGTTCACTACAGCCCAGCTGACCCTCCCCCATCCTCCCAGCTCCCCAAGGGACGACTGCACAGAATTGCCGCTGTGGCAGTGACTGACAGCTGAAGACAAGGACCACGGGGCCACAGGAAGGAAGGTACACGCCCATCTGAACAGTCAAAAAGAGCTGGCAGGTGTGAAAGCCCATAACGTAACTTGCGAGACACTCGGTTTGACCCTCAGGCACCCCTCTAGCTGAGAAGCCATAACGATTAATTTGGCAGGTACTTGCATTAAGAGAGACGATGATGCATTACAACGTGGGGAGACAGGATGATGTGGGAGCCCTTTAGAGTCACTGAATTACATAGGAATGAGGTTTTTAAAAAGGAAGGTAAGTGAGAGGGTGTGCAAGGATTCCAGAAGTGCATCTGCTGAGCAAACAGCAGAATCTCTGTCTTGTCAACAATCCATAAACCAGCTGTGTCAAAGCCAAAGGCAGAGAATGCAGGGCGAGGATGGAGTCAAGTTCGCAAGCAGGAAGTTCATTAGCTCCATCTGACGCTAAAGGCATCACATTGGAGGCAGGGTGAAAACCCAAGATTCCAGTCCTTTCCTTGGGATAATCCTGCCCCCTCCCTACCCTCTGCCTGAATGTGATCTCTAAAATGTGGTCTCTCACACTGTGCTGGACCCAGAAAGGGGCTGAAAGGAATTGCAGAGTCAGTGGGACCCTCAACTTGCTTCTTGCCCAAAATACCCACACGTGGGCACCCGTACTCTTGTTAGCATCACCCAGGAAAAGCTAGGTCACACCCCGCCTCAGGTGCCATCCCTGAACCCAACAACACTTCTGACCCCAAGTCCTTCCCATGCTCTAATCCCATTCCTTGTCTCTGTCTCAAACTAGCTTCCTCCTCTTGCTGTCACTGAAGCTGGGGAGGGCAGTATGACATTCTCCAAGTCATCCTCCCTCTTCACGTCCTGCCAAAGTAGTACCGAGGGCTTCTCCAGCCTTCTCTGCAAACTGCACATGCCTGATGCCTCAACCTCTCTTTATTGGCCCTACCCGAAAAATCCTTTAGTCTTAATAACCATAATTACCTCTTATTTATCTTTCTTCTCTGGGCCTGCAGAGCCCTGTAAAACCAACTTATTCTGCTCTTGTCCACTGGTACCTAGCGCTGTCTACATTTTTAACTAAAGGAGCCAAGCCGGGTGGAGAGGGACGCGACAATTCATTCCATGGTGCTGATAGCCCACGAAGCTCTGAGATTTCCCTAAAGCCACAGTGGAGGCCAGGCTGGGATAAAGAAGCAGTTTCCCCTTCGGGGCTTCCGCTGTCAGCTAAGGGTTCTCCGTGCATCCATGCATCCTTAATTCCTTTCTCTCATTGCCATCCCACCCCTGCCACCAAAAGTCTGCCCGGCCAGCACCACCCGTGCCAGCCTTCCAGAATCCTGCTTCACGGGTGGATCCTGTCTCCCACTCCCACCTGGAAGAGCAGGTGGTGGGGAGTGAGTCGGGGAGAAAGCAGGCTCGCCCTCCTCACTCTGTCCACGGCCCAACCAGAGGCTCTTTACCATTCCACGCTCCCTCCAACCGTGGCCTCCCTCCACCGCCTTCCTGTTCACTCTAAATTCCTGCTTCCTCTGAACTCTGAAGTCCTGCATCACTTCCTCAGGAAGGCTCTGCAGCCCCCGGCCTAGACCAGCGATCCAGACGCACCCCCAAACACATTTGTACTTTACAAATGTACCTCCCTTTGTACCTCCCTTTGTACTTTACATACTGATGGATGCGATTAGTGGATGAATGTCTGCTCCTTCAGTGGCCTGGAAGCTCTGGGAAGAGGGACCCCGTTCACTTTTGTTCACTGTCATGGCCCCAGGATCTAGCCCAATGCTGACAACCAGGCGGTATTTAGATACTTGTTGAACAAGTGAATCAATAAACGAGTGACTACGAGTGATAGCAGGCGGTCCTGAGCTCCTGTCCACGGAGCACTGGTCTAGACCCCATCTACTCTAGATCCTGACCAGCCCCCGTCCCCCACCCAGGGATGCTCGGCGAGGTCTTATAAACTGGGGCGTGGAACAGGAAACAGTCCTGCAGGAGCCATGCTGAGGGCGCAGGCTCCCAGAGCCAGGGGAAAACGCTGTCTCCTGCTACAGCCCAGCTGGACCCTCTACCTTCCTGGTCACCAGCCCGCAACATGCCTCGTGCAGCTTAAAGCCAAGGGTTGTACAGCTTCAAATGCATCTAAGGGAAATGCTCATTAAAGAGAAAACCAGGAGATCCACCTTTACAGCCAGATTAATCTCTCCCTCTTTCCAGGCTCCCAAAGCCTCCTGTTCAGACCCTTCTCCCAGCACCAACCACTCTCTTCCCTGTGGTAGAGCCCAGAAGCACCAGACATCTTCAGGATGGGACTGTGAGGTCCAGAGGCGGGATCTCCCTTGATTCTGCCTGGTGCCTTGATGTGCTTGGTTCAGGCTGACGGCTGGGTGCAGACGGGAGTCTCAGCCTCCGTGCTATTGACATCTCGGGATGAATTCTTTGTTGGAGAGGGAGGGGGGGGAGGAGCTGTCCCGTGCTTTACGGGACATTTAGCAGCATCTCCGGACACCACTTAGTAGACGCCCGTAGCATCTCCCTCTCCAGTCATTCCAACCAAGAATGTCCCTAGACATGGCCAAATGTCCTCTAAGAAGCCAAACTGCCCTCGCTCACATAGACTGGACGCAAACAAGAGCAGCACCAACTAGAGACGAACAGAAGGGACCCTCTCCAGCAGAAATGCCCCTTCTTGATCTCTGAGGCAGACAGATGACTTGCACTTGACCTCCCAGTACGACAGTGCAGCCGCTGCGGAAACAGCGTGGGATCCCTCAAAATATTAAAAATAGAATTGCCGTATGACCCAGCAATCCCACTTCGGGGTCTATACCCCAAAGAACTGAAAGCAGGGACTCCAAGAGCATTTGTACGTCCCTCTCCACAGCAACGTGATTCACACCCAAGGGTGTGAACCAACCCAAGTGCCCATCGACGGCCAAATGGATAAACAACATGTGGTAAATAGATAAAATGGAATCTTATCCAGCCCTAAAAAGAGAGGAAATTCTGACATGTGCCACCATGTGGAATCTTGAAGACACTTTGCTAAGTGAAATAAGGCAGTCACCAAAGGACGGATACTATATGATTCTACTTAGACGGGGTCCCCAGAGGAGCTATATCCATAGAGACAGAAAGTAGGAGGTGGTCCTGGGGGATGGTCAGTGTTTAATGGGGACAGAGCTTCTATTGTGCAAAATAAGGAGAGTTCTGGTGAGGGTTCCACAACAATGTGAAGGTATTGAAAGGCACTGAAATAGTCACTTAAAAATGCTTCAGATAGGGAATTCTGTGACGTGTATTTTACCACGATTTGGAAACATCACAGAGTGGAGGACACTAGGAATTGTGATAAGACTCGGGGTAGAAGTCCCCCCGCCCCAATGGCACACACACACACACACACACACACACACAGGGAGCGCTTATGGAGAGATTTCCAGGTCCCAGCTCAGGGCTAAGTGCTCTGCGTGTACACACGCGCCTGATTCTCTTCTAACGCTGGGAGTTAGTTATAAATAATTCACAGATGAGGGGCTACGGCTTAGAGCGCTTAAGAGACTTACACAAATGCTCACTGCTAGTAAGTGGCAGATTCAGGATTAAAACTCAGGGCAATGCACCACAAAATTCCTTAAGAGTCTCTTTGTTCGCCTAAATCAGGCGTCCGCTAGCAGCCCCTGTAAAGGCCAGGCCGTGCGTATTTGAGGCTTTGCAGCCCTTTGTCACAGCTTCCCAAGTCCGTGCTGTAACTGGAATCCGCCGTGGATGGTATGAGAAGGAAAGAGCCCGGCTGCGTTCCAATTACACGGCACTCACAGAAACAGCGAGCGAGCCAGGTTTGGCTGGCTGGCCAACTCCTAGATGGTTCTTCACAGTTTGGCTAATCCAGGAATTCCAGGCAGTGTTGCAGGGTGGGTACTTGGTGTTGGTAATAACCATTACACTCCTCTAAGAAATCAGAGGAACAGGGTTTAGGAGGCTGCTGGTGTCTTCAGAGATCTCCTGCCCGACCTGTCCCCATCTCCCTCTCCCAACTGGAGGGGTCCCTTCATGCCCTCTCCAGCCTGGTCCTTCCGTGTCCCTCTGCCTCTCACTAGGGACCCTCCAGCTCACGACTGTGGTTCTCTAGGGGACCCCTCCCTGCAAAGCAATCTTCACCCCAGTTCTGCCTGGAATGATCTCCATGGGACACACAGAGGGGTTTATTGTGGAGGAGGGAGTGAGGTCTGGGGGGCCACGGGTGGAGTTGAAGACCCTCCAACTCCTGCCTAAACTCTGCGCTCACAGGTCAGTATCATCCATCCAACGTCCCGTAGCAGGACCTGCTCGTGCGCAACCCGAGCTCCGGGCGGCTTGCATCCTGGCCTCGGCTGGGGGACCTGCTCCTTTCCGTCTGTGGTCCTGCTCTGTCAGGGTGTCTGTTTGCTCACGGCTGCTGCTGTCCGATCACCTCTCAAATGCCTGGGTTTCCCCACCTCTCGGATGGCTGGGAGCCTGTCTCACCCCCTGCAGGTGGAGTTCTTCCATTACTCAGGAGAAAGAAGAATGGGGGCACGAGGGGAGCAACCTTGCCCCTCCCCCTCCCTCAAAGGATGGCAACTGTGTGCGGTTTTGTGCCAGCTCCCCTCGCCCGCCGGCCCCTGCTGCCCAGGCTCCCCACCCCGACCCAGCCACTCTCCGCCTTAACAGGCCTTTCCCGGCATCTGGATCTGGGTGTGCGTGCGTGCTGTGAGCTCTTCTCCAGGTCCCGAGAGGCCGTGCTGCGAGCCGAGGGTGAGAAAGGGGGTGGTGACCAGGACCCAGGGGCCAGCCACCAGCTGCCGTGGTACGTGCAGGGGTGACAGCAGCAGGCAGATGTCCTCAGTCCTGCCAGGAGAACCAAGGGCGCGTGGACCTCACAGGGAACCCAGGGTGGACAAGAGGGTGACGTTCTTCCCAAATCTCCTTCCAGCCCATCCTCCTCCAGACGTGACCGTGAAAGCGGCAGAGAGGCGGCCCTTCGATGACGCGTTTTGTTCTCTCGTGATATCATTCTCTCAGCCAGAAGAGCTGAACTTTTCAAATGCTTCGCCGTCCACAGGCACGCAGAAAGTTCAGGAAACCGCAGCCGGCAGAGCTGAATGCCACGGACCCAGCAGACTGGCTGGTGGGAGGCCCCGCCCTCCTCCTGCTGTCTGGACCAGGGGTGAGGCCGGAGGGAGCAAGGCTGCTGTGGCGTCTCTGGGATCTGGTGCTTCTGACTTCATGCCGGGCCCAACGCGAATGATTTCTTCAACAATTGATACTTTACGGTTTAAACTCACCGTGCCTCTCCGGGCCTTCATTAAAGAGAGGGCTTCGGCGCAGGTTAATGGGGTTATATTCAGTGAGAGTGCTGAGTTGCACTGTGCATGTGACCCACGGTTGACCCTCAGTAAAAGAGAATTCCCTTTTCTTTCCTTCTAGAAGGAGAAGCACAAATGAAACATGTCATTAAAACCACTCCTACAAGTGCCATGGCCACAGGCCTGTGAAGGACAACTATGAATTCCCAGGCTGGGGTTGTCAAGGTTTTCTCAAAACACACCTAGGCTGGACTTCTAGGTGGGGTGAGGCTTTGGGGATGAGTATCAGTGGCAGAAATTTACCAGGTGTCAATTGCTGAAAACCAGAGAGGCCCAGGCTCTCTTGTGGGCTCAGGTACCACTGTTCCCAGGTCTTTCCCCTCAAATCCTGAAGCACCTACTGGACGGGGGAGAGTCTGGGAGAAGCCAGAATATTCCACCCCGTGGGCTGGTGGGAGAAAGGCCTGCGGTGCTCCATCCAGGTCACAAGCCTTCGGGCTGCGAGGCTCACACAGCGAGTGGAGGCGGGACGGATACCAACGAGGGTCTGCATTTCATGGCCCAACTTCAGCGTACTCTGAAAAACCAGCCTTAAGGAAACCTGGGCTTCCCTGGTGGCGCAGTGGTTGAGAGTCCGCCTGCCGATGCAGGGGACGCCGGTTCGTGCCCCGGTCCGGGAAGATCCCACATGCCGCGGAGCGGCTGGGCCCGTGAGCCATGGCCGCTGAGCCTGCGCGTCTGGAGCCTGTGCTCCGCAATGGGAGAGGCCACAGCAGTGAGAGGCCTGCGTACCACAAAAAAAAAAAAAAAAAAGAAAAGAAAACCTGCCCATCACGAGTCTTCCCCCGCTTTGTGCAGCTGTGTGTCCCTCCCCAAAATGCCCCTGATGTACGAGTGATGGGAGGGCGGTGTGGAGAGAGGCTGTCAGAGCTCCACTGCAGCCCGCGCTTCCTTTATTCTCGGGGTGAAATCATGACTGCAGCATGAGAGACTTAAGGAAGACACTGGGAAGGCACCAGACCAGGGGTGGGCAAACCACACCCCGCCCTGTAAATGGGACCCAGTGCCTGTTTCTGTACAGCCAGAGAGCTAAGAATCGCTTTTCCATTTTTAAATGGTTGAAAACAGTATCAAAAGGAGAATAATGTTTGGTGACACATGAAAATGACATACAATGTACACTTCAGTGTAGGTAAGTAAAGCTGTTTGGGAACAGGTCACGCTCTGCTGTTTCCACACTGCCTGTGGCTGCTAGCGCTGCTGTAACCAAGCAGGACCTTACGGGGCCTTCGCGGGACAGACGCCTCCCCATACCCTCTGCTTTAGCTCCTCTCTGGAGGGCCTGGATAATAGTATCTGATGCACATTTCCTGAGTTGTTTTCCAGATGCTAAAACCACCACCAAACGGAAGACATTAACTACTCAATGACCACGAGCACACAGCCCCCAGGCCTCCTGGAGCCTAAGGATTGATCGTGTGAACCCCTGTGACACCGCCCTGGTACCACCACCAACCAGAGAACTGTGCACGAGCTGATCACAGACCCCGGGACTCCCCTCTCTCACCTGGCCTTTAAAAATGACTTGCTGAAAACCATTGAGGAGTTCAGGTGTTTTTGTTTTTTTTTTTTTACTGTGGACCATTTTTGAAGTCTTTATTGAGTTTGTCACAATGTTGCTTCTGCCTTATGTTTTGGTTCCTTGGCCCTGAGGCATGTGGGACCTTAGCTCCCTGACCAGGGATCAAACCTGCACCCCCTGCATTGGAAGGTGAAGTCTTAACCACTGAACCGCCAGGGAAGTCTGAAGGAGTTTGGGTGTTTTGAGCACTAGCTGCCCCGGACTCCTTGTTTGGCGCCTGCAATAAACACTGTCCTTTCTTTCACCACAATCTGGGGTCAGTAGATGGGCTTTACTGTGCATGGGCGAACAGATCCAAGTTTCATTCGGTGACACCGTGACAGAGCTGACTGAGAGTCATGGCACCTCGTGGGAGTGGCTTGGGCACAGCTCAGAGCTGTGTTGTAAAGTGACAAGTCAGTGCCTTTCCACCTTTGTTCCAGAAGGTTCTTCTCTGTGTCTCACTTAAGTTTCTTATATTGCTGCCACCATTTTCCACAATTCTGGGGAGTTACTGACTCAGAGAAAATAGCCCCCGAGCCTGACACCAAGTGAAGGCCAGAAAAAGAATGAACCCAGGAGATCTAGCTCCCAGGAGAGTTTAGGCCGATGCCTCCTTCCAGGACAGAGTTGACGGCACCTTTTCTGTTAAAGACGTCACCTCGGGGCTTCCTGGGTGGTGCAGTGGTTGAGAATCTGCCTGCCAATGCAGGGGACACGGGTTCAAGCCCTGATCTGGGAAGATCCCACATGCCGTGGAGCAACTAAGCCTGTGAGCCACAACTACTGAGCCTGTGTGTCTGGAGCCTGTGCTCCGCAACGGAAGAGGCTGTGACAGTGAGAGGCCCACGCAACGCGATGAAGAGTGGCCCCTGCTCTCCGCAACTGGAGAAAGCCCTCACACAGAAACGAAGATCCAACACAGCCAAAAATAAATAAATTTATAAAAAAATAAAGATGTCACCTCCCGTGGGGCAGGCCCCAGCCCAAGAAAGGGAGACCCATGCATTCCAGGTGGCATTCCAGGTGGCATTCCAGGTGGGCAGGTGCAACCCGGGACCCTCTTACCTGCATATCCCTCCTGGTGATGAAGCCCTTGCCCTCGGCATCACAGGTCTGGAAGAACTCCTGTGCCTTCCTCAGCATGGTCCGCTGTGCCGGTGCCAGCTCCTGGGTCCCCTCACGTGGCAGGTCGTCCAGGGAGCCCAGGCAGGCCCCGCTCCCCTGGTGCCCCCAGCCAGGTCCCCGGGGTCTGGAGACCACTCTCCTGTCGGGCGTGGCCATCCAGATCTGTCAATTTCTTCGAGTTGTTTCAGAACCTGAAGGTGGAAGATGAGAGAGAGGAGTGGGCATGGTAGGGATGGAGGAAGGCTGGAAAAGGATGAGAGGGGATGGGAGGGAAGCAGAGGACTGCTCACCAGTGCCCGTTTCTCTCTTCATCAGCACAAGCTCGGAACAAGGGGAAATGTGCCCTGATCATTAACAGATCAGCCAGCCCATCAAAGAGAGCAGAGAAGAAGGGGGAAAGGAAAACAGACATTTCCAGCTTGAAAGGCAGTGGCCAGAGAATTTCTCCCAATCTAAATCAACGGCAAGAACACAGATGCTGATAGATCAGCTTCCATTTCTGGAGTGTTTACTTGGAGGCAGACACCACACCGTGGTCTCTATATACATTTTCCCATTTCCTCGCCCTCTAATGGTGGATTTCAGTCATGGTGACCGGCAGTGGAGGAAGGTCTTTGGGGTTGGGTTCCTCCTCTATAGCCCTCAAAATAGAGTGCATGGCAATCCACTACTACTGACCAGCCGTGTGAGCTTAAGCGAGCCCCAAAGCCATTCTGGGCCTGGGAATTAGTAAACCTGATCTCTCCGTTCTAGGTCTGACTTTCTCTGGCTCCCAGCTTCCCTGGCCCATGTCACAGGCGATGCATGGCATGAAAGAGGCTATCTCACAGTTATAAAGAGGTCGGCTATGAGCACTAGGAGAGAGGCACCTCCTCTTATTTGATTTTAACCCCAGGTATCAGCCCAAAGGTGGTATAAAGTCAGTGCTCATTGATTCCCTGTTGAATGAAGGAAGACAGCTCTCGCGTAGATTCTTTGCAGGGATGCCTGAAAGCATTGGTATTTCAGTCAGGAAGCTCTTTATATGGGATTTTCATCTCATAAAGAGTAAGTCCAGACTTCTATTTCCAGAAAAGATGGAATAACAGGGACTGGATTTATCCTCCCAGTTGAAATAACCCAAAATCCAGATTATATATATATATATATTTATTTATTTATTTATTATTATTATTTTAATGGTTTTCCAGACGCTGGATATCAGGCAATGAAGGATAGTGACTAGCAGGGCTGGGACTAGGGTGAGTGGAGGGAGGCACCTAAAGTACCAGACTAAGAGGCGTTGAGTCTCAGGTCCTGACCCTGTGCTCCCACTCTTGAGAACGTCTTCTTAAGGTTCAAGTAGAGGATTCCACTCTCGAAGCTGTGTATCTGAGAGTGACTAGCTTTTTAAATTTTGCTCCCAAAGGGCCCACACTTGCCTCCCTCTAGTCTAAGCCTTGCTCCTGAGAGATGGGAAACAAATGAAATATGCCCTATTATTGCCTAAAGAGTTTTCAGTTCATGGCACAGGAAGGGGAAACCCAGGTGGAGCCTGACAGACACCCTAAATTGAGGAACCCCAGCTATATGTTGCCTAAAAGAAATGTACTTTAGCATAAAGACCAAATAGGGGACTTCCCTGATGGCGCAGTGGTTAGGAATCCGCTTGCCTATGCAGGGGACACGGGTTCGAGCCCTGGTCTGGGAAGATCCCACATGCTGAGGAGCAACTAAGCCCGTGCACCACACTATTGAGCCTGCACTCTAGAGCTCGCGCGCCACAACTACTGAAGCCCGCGCACCTAGAGCCCGTGCGCTACAACAAGAGAAGCCACCGCAATGAGAAGCCCGTGAACCACAACAAAGAGCGGCCCCCACTCGCTGCAACTAGAGAGAGCCTGTGCACAGCAATGAAGACCCAGCGCAGCCAAAAGTAAATAAATAAATAAATTTAAATTTAAAAAAAGACACAAATAGGTTAAAAGTAAAAGACTGAAAAAGTATATAGCATGTTAACACTAGTCAAGGGAAAGCTGCATATTAATATCAGGCAAAGTAGATTCTATAGAACAAAGAATATTAATGGAGATAAAGTCATTTCATAATGATAACGAGGGCGATTCATCAATAGGATAAAACAATCTAAACACATATGCGCCTAACAACAGGTGCAAAAAGCAAATGCATAAAACAAAAGCTGACAGAACTTCAAGGAGAACTAGACAAATCCACAGTCACATTCAGATTTCATTATCCTCTATCAATAATTAATAAAACAAGAAGACAGAAATCAGTAAGGATACAGAAGACTTGAACAAAACTGTCAACTATTTTGACCTACTTGACATTTCTAGAACAATCCACCCAACAAAACCTGAACACGCTTTCAAGTGCACATGGAACATTTACCAAGACAGCCCATATTCTGGTCCACAAAACAAGTTCCAATAAAGTTAAAAGGATTTAGTCGTACAAAGTATGTCCTCTGACCACAATGGAATTATGTTAGAACCAATAACAGAAAGACCTCTGGAAAATCTCCAAATGTGGAAACTATGTAACATACTTCTAGAAACCCACGGCTCAAAGGAGAAATGAAAATGGAATTTAAGAATAATTTGAACTAAATGAAAATAGAAGTACAATATTTCAAATTTTGTAGGATATTGCTAAAGCAGTACTCAGGAAAAAATTTATAGCCCTAAACAAATATATTAGAAAGGAAGAAAGGTCTCAGGCCAATGGCCTCATCTTCTACCTCTAGAAACTAGAAAAAGAAGAGTAAATTAAACCCAGAGTAAGGAGAAGAAATAATAACAATCAGAACAGAAATCAATGAAATAGAAAACCATAGAGAAAAACAGTGGAGAAAACCAACAAAACTAAAAGCTAGGCCTTTAAGAAGATCAATAAAGAGAGAAGATACATATTATAGTATAAGGAATTTAAGATGACATCATTACAAATTCTACAGACATTTAAAAGGATAATAAGGGAATATTATGAACTACTTTATGCCAATAAATTTGACAATTTAGATGAGATGGACAAATTCCTTGAAATATCACACTAAATATCAAAGCTCACTCAAGAAGAAATAGATAGCCTGAACAACACTATGTCTATTTTTAAAATTTTAAAAGAAAATCAACAACTCAGTTGTTTTTAAATGGACAAACATTTGAACAGGCGCTTCACCAAATAAGACATGTGGATATCAAATAACCACATGAAAATGTTCATCATTATTAGTCATCAGGGAAATGACATTTAAAACCAAAATGAAATGCCACTACACACTTGTTAGAATGTCTGAAATGAAAAAGATTGACCGAGTCTTGGCAAGGATGTGGGGTGACAGGATGGAACACTCATATGTCGCTGGTGGGAATGTACACAAACGTACAATCCCTTCGGAAAACACTTTGTGGTCTCCTAGAAAAGTCAGACAAACTTCTACCATCTGATACAGCCATGACACTCCTCAATATTACTTACCTAAGAGAATTAAAGCATACGTCCATACAAAGACTTGTCCATGAAGGTTCACAGAAGCTTTATTTGTAGTAGCCAAAACCAGCCCAAATATTCATCAGCAGGTGAACTGGTAAGATTGTGGTATAAACACACAAAGGGATGCTATTCAGCTTTGAAAGGAAGGGACTGTTGATCCAAGCAACAAACCATATGAATCTCAAAATAATCCTGTGAGTGAAAGAAGCTGGACTAAAAGAGTGCATCCTATTTGATTCTACTTCTATAAAACTATAAACAATGAAGACTCGCCTATAGTGACAGGAAAGAGATAAGGGAGGTGGGGAAGGGGGAAAAGGAGGGATGACAAATGGGCAAGAGCAAACTTTTGGGAGTGTGGATATGTTCGAAATCTTAATTGTGGTGATGGTTTCATGGAGATATACATATACATACAGACAGACACACATACTCAAACGTACATACATGTAGATACAAATATATATCAAAACATCAAATTATACGTTTTAAATATGTGTAGTTTGTTGTATGTCAATAGTTGACTAGATCTATTTTTTTAAAAAAAGGTTAGCCAGACCCTTCTCATATTCCCCGGGACTTGCAAATCTAGGCCTGCCTACTGTGTTTATTCCCAGGATCCTGTTTCTTCCTCTTACCGTCAACTCTGGCAAGCCGGAAATGGCTGAAAATTAAGTAATTTCCCTGTGAAAATGCTCAGTCCCTTAGTGTAGGGAGCTAAATGAACTTGGAAAGTAAGGGAGCAGGGCAGAGTCCCTCCTGCAGACAATTTCCCTTTATGAGTTCGCCTCCTCTCTCCTCTGGCTTTGACCTGCAATCTTCCCACAGCATCTGTGGGGTTTCCAAGTAGAAGGGAAGACAAAACAGCAGAAGTGCTTCTACTTTCATTTCAAAATAAAATGGAAGCCCTGTGCTGGGCTTGGCTGCCTCACACTTGGATGAAGCCCTGTGATGTCCTGGGCCCCGGCTGGACACAGCTTTCTGTCTCCAAGATTTTTTGGCCACCAGACAGTACACCCATAAAAGGGAAAAGGGTGTGATGCGTTCCAGAGGCAAAGGGCAAAGGCCATCACCATCACAAAGGGAAAAAAGAGCCCACTTTTATCTGCCCGTCTCTATCAGAGCCGGGAAACTGCCACTCTCCCTCCAGAATGGTTCCATGAAAGTCTTTATACACAGATGGAAATTATCCAGCCCTCAGATATTTCCAGGAACATTTCCCAGACCTCCAAAGTAATTCACAGCTTAGTAACTGCTGTAATCAGAACGTTCACGGACCAAGCCCATATCCCTTCTGAAGGCCCTAAGCTCCCTTCCCCGTCACTCTGGGCTCCACGGAGCTGGAGAATGGCTGATACCTTGCGGCACACCACGCCCGAGACCGACTGGAAAGTCACCCTGATCTCCCTTGAATCTCTCCTGCAGCAGACAGTTAGGAAGTCAAGAGCCCCAAAGCATCTTCAGGATCCATTCAAATCCCATGAATTACCCAGGCTCCAATGGAGGAATATTCTCTACGTGGCAGTGCCCCACATGTCCACCACTAACTCCGCGTTGGCCGTGTCAAAGAGAGGCGGACGGGCCAGTCATGTCGAGCTGTGAGGACACAGGAGGGTTGCTGAGCAAAGGATCTGAAAGGGAGCTGCACCAGCAAAGGATGTGAGATGCTCACAGGTCTTACCGGAGCCCTGGGAGGGGACAAGTTAAGGAAGAATCAAGGTCTCAGACAGGAGGTGTGTTAGTCTCCTAGGGCCGCTGCAACAGAGAACCAAACGCTGGGTGGCTTAAACAACAGAAACTTAGTCTCTCACACTTCTGGGGCTACAAGTCCCAAATCCAGGTGTCTCAGAGCAGGCTGTGCTCCCTGAGACTCCAGGGAGGATCCTGACTGCCTCTTCCCAGCGTCTGGAGGTGGCGGCCACCCTGGAGTCCTTGGCTTTCGGCTGCATCTCTCCTGTGAGCTCTGCCTCCTTCATCACGTGGCCTCTCCCCTCCCGTGTCTGCCCCCATCCTCCTCCTGTCTTATCACCAGTCATATGGATTAAGGGCCCACTCGATGACCTCATCTCAACTTGACTAATTACATTCATAATCACCCTACTTCCAAATCTGGTCACATTCCGAGGTCCTGGGGGTTAAGGCTTCAACATACCTTTCAGGGACACAATTCAGCTTCTAATCGGTGGTGTCTTAGAAGACACTGAGACAGGGATTTGGGTGAAAGTGGCTTGTTTGGAAGGGATGTGGGAAACACTGTCCGGGGAGTGGGAAGGGAAGCAGCCTGTGAGAGGCACCTTCTCCAGCCAACAACGGGCGAGCAGCTGCTGGGGCTTGGGGCCTCCCAGGAACTCGAGGGTAGATCACAGGTCTCAGGGATCCAACCCCAGGGGAAAGGGTCAGGCTACTTGTATGTCAACCCCTCAGTCATGGGGAGGCTGCCCCTGAGGGTGTTAAACCCCAGCGCTCCAGTGGGCCACGGGTGATGGCTTTGGAGAAAGCCCCCAGGCAAAGGGACAGAGGCCAGCAGCTGGAAGTGGCCACAGGACAAGGAAATGGTCAGTCCTCCCACCGTGATGAGGGCAGGCCACCAAAAGCATCTGGTACATAGGACGTGGGGGAAGGAGAGGCTCTGGGCCACCCACATGCCATCCACACAGGCCCTAACCCTCAATCGCCCCATCTGTAAAAAAGCAGGTGATAGTACCTACTTCCTGTGAGGACCGGGCAACGTATAAACAGGTAAAACACTTGGAAACGATGCCTGGCACACAGAAAGCAGTTGGTAAGTGTGAGCTCTTACAATAATTTCTAGGGCATTTTCAGTATTATTCTTTTTAGTTCGAAATTCTGATAGTGGGATGACTCCTTGGGAGGTGATAAAATAATGAAAGACATATAAACTCATAATGATGCTAATTATATTTCACAGTTGAAAAAGAACTTTCACTTGTATCATCCCATTTCCATAGTGATCCTGTGAAGCTGTCAGGACTGGCTGTCTTTTCCCTCTTTTAGTAACGAACATCTCAGTCTCCGAGAGGTTACGTGACCTGTCCAGGGTCATCAAGAAGAGCTGGGACTCGAACTTACCACCCCTGAGAGTACATGAGAAGATCAGAGGCATACTGGGGCTGCGTTTGTTTTCTAGGACTCAATGAAGGGCAGTTTTCAGTTCGTCCTCCCTCCCTGTAAGAACACTCCACAGTCTGCGCCAACTCTCAGCCTTGTATGTGCCTTCAGGGCCCAGCTCTAAGTCCGCCTCCTCCAAGAAGTCTTCCCTGACTCCCTGGTCTGGACTGCTTTGGCCTCTGTCCCTCTGAGTACTTACTCTTTCATGCTTTATGCATTAGAACACCTGGCTTGATCCAGTTGGCTAGATTTTCAAGTGCACATGATGTGTCTTATTTCTTCTGCAAAAGCAGAAGTCCTATCAGTAAATCTTAGTAAGTGTGAAATTGATATTTGATCATTTAAATGAACAAATTCCCAGCCTGGTACTTTGCATAGAGCAGGTGCTCAGTAAGTGTGTGCTGGCTTCCTAACTGGCCACTGAGAGTGAGGGCTGAGAAGGAAACATATTGGTGGTACAAGGAAAAATATCTATCTGGTCTTTGTTCCTGGTGCAGAGCTCCTAAAACCCTCAGAATTTCCTGAATGAAAGAAGGGCCTTTTGTCATTTACAATGAGCCCGTTTTCAACTACACCTGAGTTCATGCTAAGGAGTGACTCTGGGTGGGTTTCAGGAATGGGGGCTGGTGGCCAGAGGAACCAACCGTGTGATTAGAAGTGGCGACTGAAAAAAATGCACGGCCTAAAAGTTCAGAATTATGTTTTGTTTGAGGACACTGTTGAGGACCCTAGCATGGGAAGGCAGCCTCTCAGATCGCTCTGTTCCAAAGAGGAAAGGAAGGAGCCAGGACACATAGGAGTTTTTGCTGAAAAATAAAACTTGTAGTCGAAGATCAAAAGATTACTGCTAATCACAAACAACAGACATCTCAAGTTAATGATTTTAGGACTTTTCTATGTTTGGGAAGATGCAAGAGTCTGGGCTCATTGAAATTATTCCTTTCATATGCATCGTAAATATCTAGGGCCAGTATCTTGTTTTTCACCATGCTGCATCACCTCAGGGTGCACGGCTGGGGGTGGCTGCAGTGGCCGATAGCTTGATGGTCTCAACATTGTTGGTTACTGAAATGGTGACATTTTTTTCCACAGTAGGTTGGAACTTTCAGCCCCACCGGCAACCTCCAGGAAGGAGAGAGAGGCCGGAGCTTGAGTTAATCACCCATGGCCAATGATTTAATCGATTCTGCCTACATAAGAAGCCCAAAGGATGCGGCTTGGGGAGCTTCCGGGTTGGTAACCCGTGGAAGATCTAGGGGTTGCCACACCCATGCCATACCCTATCTTCCCTTGCCTTGGGCATTTCTTCCTTCTGGCTGGTCCCCAGTTGTATCCTTTATAACAAATGGTAATAATAAGTAAGGCACCTTCCTGAGTTCCGTGCGCTAGAGAGTTTTTGAACCTGAGGAGGGGTGGTGGGAAATTCAGAATTTACAGCTAGTCGGTCAGACTTATGGGGGTGTATGATGAGGCCCCCCCAAGGTGTCTGCTCTCTTGCTCTCTGTACATCCCCTGCTCGACCAGTCCCTGCTGCACCCACACCTACTCACATGACTGACCTTCCCTCTTGATCATACAGCCTAATCAATAAATGCCTAGTACTTGCCCCTAGCCCCAGCTAGTGACTGTTCTCATCTTTAGATCAGAACGTCTCCACTATGATAGTTGATCAAAGGGGTGGTGAGGGGTGTGTCCCTCTGCTGGTTTTCCTGGTAACCAACTGATGGGCCAACCTATGGCAATCCCCTCTATAACTGGTAACCTTCCTCTTGCCCTGGGAGTCAACACCGCTGCCAGGTCCTGCCTGCTGTCTGCCGTGCATGGCGGGGTGTTACTCCAGGACCCTTTTGCTTCCGACATGTAAAATCCGCTATTCAATAAACCACTGATGTCTTGTTGCTGTCTCCAGGCTCTTTTTTCGGTTTTGAGGCTGGGCGAGTACAGGGCTTGCAGGTCTGCAGGGTGGAGCACAACAGGGTAACAACTTGGGACGTGCAGCTGGCATCTGAATGGGGACAGTCTTGTGGGACAGCCTTTACCCTGTCTTGGGGACAGCCTTTACCCTGTGGGGTCTGTGTTAGTGTTAGAATTGAATTGTATCCTAGGACACACATGTGGCCCCACATATATGGTGGGGCCACATGCCCCACCAGCCCATTTAAAGGGGCAGCTGTACAGAAGCACCTTTGAGAGGGCAGCTCACCACTCTGCCTGCTGTGGCTTACGCAACCACTATGTTCTGCCTCCTTTTTCCTCGAATTAGGTCCAATTTCCTTGTCTGGCCTCAAGGGAGACAGGGAACAGCTGTCTCTACCGCTATAAAATAACTCTTCCACTAATATTCAGCGGCACCATTCACACTTCTCTTGCTATATTATAAGATACGTTAAAGGCCTTGATAATGGTTTGGAGGTCTCCGTGACGTGGCTGCTGTTCACACCAATTCGTCTCTTAATTAGTGGTTGTAAACCACTTTGAAGATAAAAGGCGTTTTATAAGCGCTAAGTCCTATCATGATTAGCTTTCCAATATGTCCTTGCGGATGAGTACCTCAAAGCCAAACACAGGCTCAGCGTGAGATCTGGTGGTTAATCAGATGTATTTCAAGGCGGCTGGTATATATTAAAGACACTGCTGCAAAATTTATCAACATTAAAAAAGTGCCTCCTTTCTTCCCAACAGAACAAGCTCTTTCCCAAGACTGTCAGCGCTGATGTCTGACAGACGAGCGAAGACCAAGAGCTAATATATCCTCTGGGCCTGGAAGAGAATGATTCCATAATGGCACCTGGCTTTGTAAGATGTCTTGATTATTGTCAGCATGGTTCTGGGCCCCCTGTTCTCATTTTACTTTGTTTTCACAATCATTCTATGATATGGGCAAGTAAAATTAACACGATCCCTGTTTGACAGATGAGGAAGCTGCAAAGTGGTACAGCTGGACACAGTTATGGATGCAGTTACCAAGGCGACACTATGGATGCCCCACCCACATCCCCTCCAATATTTGTGCACTACCCACCCCCTCCACCGTCCCCGCCTTTGTTCTAGCTCCCTGCGCCTGTGACTCTTAGAAGGCACATCCTTGGGCTTCTGGAGTTGCTCTGTCTCATGGACAGAGCCGGAAGTGTCTGAAGTTTTCCAGTCACCCCTAAACAGCCCTTGGCCAATACCTGCCTGGTGCAGAAGCAGGGAAGCCCGTTCTTCCCTGCTTCAGTGGGGAGGACTCTCAGCTGGGATTTACACTTTTGTCAGGCCAGGCTGAAGCTGGAACTCTGCCCCACATCACACTCTGGCTTCCTCCCCTCTCCTGTCCTGTGTTCCACTCCCTTACTAGGTCTTCCTGGAGCACCTCCTTAATAAACCACTTGCCTGGTCAGCCCTCTCTGGGGTCTGCTTCCAGGGAACCCAACCTAAGTCAGCTCTCTCGACTCAGCATGAATGATAATGTTTTGCGTGTTTTCTATTAAATACGTGCTCCCAGTTCCCCTTAGTTCCAATCCTCCCCTGCCAAGTCTCCAAAGCAGATGGAACGTCATGATCGAAGGGAAAACAGGGGCTTTGAGAGTAAAGAGCTAAGAGCTAGGGGCATTAGGGTGGACACAGAACTGTTTCCCACCTGTTCCATGGGACAAGGGTCAGATGGAACACAGTATGAAAGTAAAAAGTGATATTGTACACAAACGCAGACGCATCCTCACCATTGCTATGGGGAAGGGCGGAGAGCAGAGGAAGAAGGGCAGAGAGACGGGCATGCTCCACGGGAAATCGACTCCTACGAGAAGCGAGTGCCTGGCACCAGATCCTCGTGAAGAGGGGCCAGCAAAGGCTCCAGGCTCTTCTGCCCACCTGTAACTGCAGGGCAAAAAGATCTAGGAAAAGTGACAAGCTTCCTCTTCCAGAGGCCTCCTTTAAACAAACTTAAGTGATATCCACTTGTTTCACCAACTTCCCCAATGGGGAAGGACAGACCTCTGTCGTCTAATACTTAAGCAACTGTGCCCTCATATCCCTGATGAACACAGATGCAAAAATTCTCAACAAAATACTAGCAAACTAAATTCAACAGCACCATTGAATGGATCGTGCACCATGATCAAGTGGGATTCATGCCTGGGTTATAAAGACAGTTCAACATATACAAATCAATCAGTGTGATACACCACCTTAAGAGAATGAAAGACAAAAATCGTACAATCGACTCAAGAGATGCCAAAAAAGCACTTGACAAAATTCAACATCCATTCATGACAAAAACTCTCAACAAACTGGGTATGGAAGGAACATACCTCAGCATAAGGAAAGCCATATGTGACAAGCTCACAGTTAACATCATACTCAATGGTCAAAGGTTGAAAGAATTTCTTCTAAGATCGGGAACAAGACAAGGGTGCCCACTCTCACCACTCCTACTCAACATAGTACTAGAAGTCCTAGCCAGAGCAATCACGCAAGAAAAAGAAATAAGAGGCAGGCAACTCAGAAAGGAAGACATAAAATTGTCTATGTGCTGATGGCATAAATTTATATATAGAAAATCCTAAAGATTTCACCAAAAACCTGTTAGATCTAATCAATAAATTCAGCAAAGTTGTAGGATTCAAAATCAACATACAAAACTCAGCGGCGTTTCAATATACTAACAGTGAATTATCTGAAAAAGAAACAAACAATCTCAATTACAATAGCATTAAAAACAATAAACTAAGGAATAAATTCAACCAAGGAGGTGAAACATCTGTACACTGAAAACTATAAGACACTGATGAAAGATGCTAAGAAGATACAAATAAATGGAAAGATAGCTCATGTTCATGGATCAGAAGAATTAGTATTGTTAAAACGTCCATGCTACCCAAAGCCATCTGCAGATTTAATGCAATCCGTATCAAGGTTCCAATGACATTTACTTGCAGAAATTAAAAAAAAAAAATCCTAAAATTTGTTTGGAACCACAAAGACCCCTCATAGCCAAAGCGATCCTGAGGAATAAGAACAAAGCTGGAAGCATTGAACTTCCTGATTTCAAACTATATTATAAAGTTATAGTAATCAAACAAGTATGGTACCAGCATAAAAAACAGACATATAGACCAATGGAACAGAATTGAAGGTCCAGAAATAAATCCACACATATATAGTCAACAAGGGAGCCAAGAATATTCAATGGAGAAAAGACAGTCTTTTAAATAAATGGTGCTGGGAAATTAGATAGTCACATATTATTCAGCCATAAAAAAGAAGGAATTCTTGCCATTTGTGACAACATAAACCTTGAGGGCATTGTGCTTAGTGAAATAAGTCAGACAGAGAAAGAAATACTGTATGATCTCACTTATATGTGGAATCTAAGAAAAAATTAACTCGTGGATATAGAGAACAGATTGGTGGTTGCCAACAGTAGGAGGTGGGGAGATGGGTGCAGGGGGTCAAATGGTACAGACTTCCCCTCATAAGATAAATAAGTCCTGAGGATGTAATGTACAGCAGCGTGACTAGGTAATCACACTCTATTGCATATTTAAAAGTTGCTAAGAGAACAGATCTTAAAAGTTCTCATCACAAGAAAAAATTATAACTACGTGAGGTGATGGATGTTAAGTAAGTGTGGGATTCATTTCACATATATTCACAAACATACACCAAACCATTATGTTGTACGCCCTACACTTCTATAATGTTATATGTGTCAATTACACCTTAACAAAGCTGGGGAAAGAGAGAGAGAAGCTGTGCTCAAGAAAGCTTGGAAGAAATGGCTACTCTGATGAACTTGGTTTCTCCAGTCTAAGCGTCCACAGACGATCCTCATGAATATTAAACACAGCATCAGAGGCACGAGCACAGGCCTGGTGTTGAGGGCTGTGGGATGTGGATGAAGGTCCTGGCTCTTCAGAGGATGGGTAAACCCTCACATCTGGGGGACAATTTTGCTACCGGTGACTCAAATCCCACCTAGGAAACACACAGAGATGAGAACGCCTTACTTTCCACTGAGGCCGCAATTTTATGACGATTTAGAGAAAACTGGCAGAAAAAGCCCCTCCTAATAGGGCTGCAATGTCTCAGAAGAAAACGGACTCAGTCCTATCCTCTTCCAGGTTTGGGGGACGAGGAGGTGAGGACGAGGGTAGCAGTGGGCTGTCTGCTTAGCCACGGGAGTCTGGAGACTGTCCCCAGCCCAGTGAGGGCAGACCCTTGTGCGTGAGAAGGGGGTGGCCTCAGGGCAAACTAGACATCCCCTCCAGAAGCCCCAGCTCTCAGCTGTGAAGCTCTGTGCATACAACCCACAAATGTCGTCTGCATCACCGAAGCTCAGCCTTGAAGACTGAGATGCAGAACTGTGGCATCCCTACCTAAGCGAGACGTGCAGAGTATTTGTCAGAGGAGCATAATGGCCCCAGGAGGAGAGCCAGCTGAGGATGCTGGGGGAGGACCAGGCTTTGGGACAGGGAGAGGATGGGGCTCCTGGCCTGGGGCAGCTTGGGGATGCTAAGACCGTGAACCTGGAGAGGGACTTGGCAGAATGCTTTGGCCACGTGCTAAGTCACAGGGTCTGTGTGCATGCTTGGAGTGACTGACTTTACAATTTTTATTGGAGGATGGCTGCTTACAGTGTTAGGCAGTGGTGATGGCCAAGGGGGCGAGGATGGTCTGCGACACCCGGCCGAAGCTCCAGCCACAGCCGCAACTGCAGACCAGATGGGTGTCCCCAGTGACTGTGGCCTCTGCTCAGCTCAAAATATGCACAATTCATCCGAAGCATATCCTTCTTATTCTGTACAGCATGTGGGTGCTCACTCATTCATTCATTCAATGAATATTTACTCTGGGCAGGCACTGTTTTAGGTGCCAAAGAGGCAGCAACAGGCAAACCCAGCAAGCTCTGGACCTCGTGGAGCTTATATTCCAGTGGAGAGTGGCAAACAGTAAATCTCTAAACCCAGTCAGCATTTTCAGATGATAGAAAGTGCTGGAGGAAGATAAGCCTATCCCTAGAGCACCCCTCTACAACCCTCACTGGCACTGCTGCCAGCTCTGCCCCCCGGGATGCTGGAAGAAAGCAGACTGGGGAGGTTCCTCCTTCTAGTGGTTTCCCAGGCAGAGCCGTCAGCAAAGTCAGGGCACTGGGAGGACACAGGAGTGTCGCCGTGTCTGCTCCCAGCTGCTGACACCTGGCAAACTTCGGTCACATGTATTCCGAAAAAGACTCATTGAGGCTGTATATAAGATGTTAATAGTGTTAGATCTAGATGATAACCTTAAGAGATGTTTGATTTTCTTCTGAATTTTCTTTTTTTTAAATTGAAGTGTAGTTGACTTACAATGTTGTATTAGTTTCAGGTGTATAGCAAAGTGATTCCATTTTATATACACACACACACACACACACACACACACACACACACACACACACATTCTTTTTCATATTCTTTTCCATTATGGTTTAGCACAGGATACTGAATATAGTTTCCTGTGCCGTACAGTAAGACCTTGTTGATTACCTATTTTATTTTGTTTTTAACATTTTTATTGGAGTATGGTTGCTTTACAGTGTTAGTTTCTGCTGTACAGTAAAGTGAATCAGCTATGTACATATACATATATCCCCTCTTTTTTGGATTTCCTTCCCATTTAGGTCACCACAGAGCACTGAGTTGAGTTCCCTGTGCTATACAGTAGGTTCTCATTAGTTATCTATTTTATTCATAGTAGCGTATACTTGTCAATCCCAATCTCCCAATTCATCCCACCCTCCGTTCCCCCCTTGGTAGCCATAAGTTTGTTCTTTACATCTGTGTCTCTCTTTCTGCTTTGCAAATAAGTTCATCTGTACCATTTTTCTAGATTCCACATATAAGTGATATTATACGATATTTGTTTTTCTCTTTCTGACTTACTTCACTGTATGACAGTTTCTAGGTTATATATAGTAGTTTGTATCTGCTAATCCCAAACTCCTAATTTATCCCTCCCCTTCCCTTTCCCCTTCGGTAATCATAAGTTTGTTTTCTATGCCTGTGAGTCTGTTTCTGTTTGTAAGTAAGTTCATTTGTGTCATATGTTAGATTCCACATATAAGTGATATATGGTATTTGTCTTTCTCTGTCTGACTTACTTCACTTAGTATGATAATCTCTAGGTCCATCCATATTGCTGCAAATGGCATTCTTTTTTATGGCTGAGTAGTATTCCACTGTATATATATATACGACATCTTCTTCATCCATTCCTCTGTTGATGGACATTTAGGTTGCTTCCATGTCTTGGCTATTGTGAATAGTGCTGCTATGAACATTTGGGTGCATGTATCTTTTTGAATTATGGTTTTCTCCAGATATATGCTGCCCAGGAGTGGGATTGCTGGATCACATGGCAACTCTATTTTTAGTTTTTTAAGGAACCTCCATACTGTTTTCCATAGTTGCTCCACCGATTTACATTCCCACCAACAGTGCAGGAGGGTTCCCTTTTTTCCACACCCTCTCCAGCATTTGTTATTTGTAGATTTTTTCATGATGGCCATTCTGACCGGTGTGAGGTGGTACCTCACTGAATTTTCTAATATTTTTGTAATTTCAATGTGTTATTTTTGCAATAAAGGAAAAAACATATATTTTTTTTAAATGAGAAGATTATTCTAGCTAAAGCAAATGAATAAGAAATATGTTTGGACAGGTAGGCACGGACCAGATCTTAGGGTGATGAGTAATATCCTTCCAGGCCACTTTACGGTTTACAAAGCAATTTCACAATAAATACCTCCTTCGACCCTCACAAGACTTTCCCAAGGTTACATAGAAAATAAACTTCAGTACAGGAAAATGCCTGACCCTCAGGGCCCTGACTTCAAGGCCAATGTGTTTTCTGTTATTCCACCTGTCCTTCTGTAACTGACCTCACTTCTCTTTACAGTTGAAGCCCTCCAAAAGCCGCTGAGCACCCCAGCTCCGGCCCCTCTCCCCGCCACCGCCTTTGCCTCTCCTGCAGTGACCAAGCTGATTGACTCATCCACACATTATTAAACTATAGTCTTCCCCAAGCTCCTGCCAGGTTCTAGGGGTATTGAACTGGGTCTTGGGATACAGTGCAGAGCCGAAAAGGTCTCCAGTGCAGGAGAGAGGTTTTACCAAATTAGTGAATATATACCACAAATCATGGTCATTGCAGTGAAATAAAAGTAAAGGGTATTACGCAAATGATCAGCATCAGAGGAAGCTGTTTGGATCGGGGCACTCGCCCTTCCTCCATAGGGAGCAATACATTGTCACTGAGCCTAGGCCAGGCAGACATCCTAACTGGAGGCCAAGGTCACAGTTCTCAAAGGATGTGTATTCTGGGTGGAGAGGCAGCGCACAAAGCCGGATGAAAACTTAATGACGGGCAGCGTGGGGAAACCTCCCTGGCGGTCCAGTGGTTGAGACTTCGCGCTTTCACTGCAGGTGGAGTGGGTTCGACCCCTGGTCAGGGAGCTAAAATCCCGTGTGCTGTGTGGCACGGCCGAAAAGTTAAAAAAAGGGGGGGGGCCAGCACGGGCACTCACAGCGATGGGACAGGCCCTGGAACCCTCTCTGGAGCAAAGCAGAATTTACCAACCAGATCACCAGGGATGTCACAAGTCAATTCGTGATTGTCACTGGGAGAAGCCACAGAAAGAAGGGGCACGGCCATACAGAAAACGTGTAGCTAACAATGCAAGTTCTAAGTGAGGGTCCAGGCCTTCAGCACTACAGGACACTAGAGATGGGACAGGATGGGAGGGGCTGACAAGGAAGAAAGTCTTCAGGGTAGGAGGGGACATTTAAAGTGGGCCTCAGAGAGTGGATGGGATCTGGATGTTCCTCAAGGTCATCCCATTCAGCAAGGCCCGGAAATCCCACAGCACAGCCTGTGGGCCCTTCCTCCTCCAGACGTTCATGGCTGGCTTCCCGGCCGCTCCAGCACGTCAGAGGGTTTTTAAGTGTCTCTCCCGCTCTGCTCTGAAGAGCCAGACATGCTGCTAGCCATCCCAGGCTGAACGTAAAGAAGATTTCAGCACAGGGCGAGCTGGCAAATGCTGGGAACACCTGGCTAACTAGGTCACCTGCACAGCGGATTCTACTGCAATACACGCATGAGCGAACTACCGGACCGCCAGGTGCTGGGACCCACCGGAGCAGACAACTCAAGGCGTGTTGGTTGCCATTTGACATTACAGGCACTGCTGCGGTGATCGGGGCTACGGTAAGTGAGCCAGCCACACAGACTCACCCCTAACAACGGTGATAACCACACAGCATGACAGCAAGCTTCGTACGGCGCTTCAGAGTCAACAAAGATGTCTGTCATCTAAGCCTAACGGCCAACATCGTATTTGTAACACAGACATGACTGTATAGCACCTGAAGCTCGTGCTGTCTTATTTGTCATAAGAACATGCCAGCGGTTACGGCTTCTGGACAACAGCTGGTGGAGGGCCAGGCCCGGGGTGCTGGACGTCTCCCGTCTACCTCTCCTTGGGACACTGAGTCACCCGTGGAGAAACCTTCATCTCCAAGGCCTGCGAGCAGAGGAAGAGAGCCTTCAGCGGAGGCCGGAGAAGCTGGGTTCATCCGGGGTCTCATTCTGCGCTCTCTCTGTGTTAAGAGCATCAGGCTTTGGCTTTAGGAAGCCCTGGGTTCAAGCCCCGGGTCTGTTACTTGCAACATGTGTGACCCTCAGCAAGCTCCTAGCTTCTCTGAGCCACTTTCCTCTGTTAAACGCGGATAACAGGGCTTCCCTGGTGGCGCAGCGGTTGGGAGTCCGCCTGCCGATGCAGGGGACACAGGTTCGTGCCCCGGTCCGGGAAGATCCCACATGCTGCGGAGTGGCTGGGTCCATGAGCCATGGCCGCTGAGCCTGCGCGTCCGGAGCCTGTGCTCCGCAACGGGAGAGGCCACAACAGTGAGAGGCCCGCGTACCGCAAAAAAAAAAAAAAAAAAAAAGATACAGTGCTTAGCCCAGGGCCTGGCCTATGCTTAGTACTCATTAAGTACTAGTTATATTATTACTATTATTATTATTATAGAGAGGAGAGCTCAGTGTCATTCCCTCACCTGAACCCACAGACTAGGGCAGCACCCTGGGGCATGGCATCTTCCTCTCTCTGGATGAAATCAGCAGCGGGGGGGAGGGGCAGAGCACCCAGGGAAGGGGTCCCCTTTCCCGGCTGGCAGCGTCCTCCTGCGAGCAGCGGGGCCTGCAGTGAAACGCTTCCCTCTGTTTCCATGGCTGGTGGGGATGGTGGACTGTCACCCCTGAGCCCCAGAGCCACACTGCTCGGCACAGTCACCACGAGGCACACCAGGCTGTCCAGCACTGGAAATGTGGCCGGTCCAAAACGAGATGCGCTGTAAGAATAACTAGTTCCCAAAAAAGGAATGTGCGATGTCTAATTAATAAAGTTTTAGGTTGACTACATGCTGCAGTGATAACCTTGGAGTATATTAGGTTAAAGAAAATGTTAATACAGTTAATTTCGCCTGCTTCCTTTCCTGCTTCGTCAGTGGCAACTAGAATATTAGAAAGTTCGTGTGCTCACATATACTTCGGCTGCACGGTCCTGATCTGGAACACGAGCTCCATGAAGCCGAGGCTCTGTCGCTCTGGTCCACTGCTGCGTCCCCAGCCCCCCGGGACAGGCCCTGAATGCATGAGCACAGGGAGGTGTGAGGCCTGGAGGAGAGCTTTCAGAGCTGGAGGTCAGCTGGAGGAGGCGGGGGCAGTTTGGGAGTCATACACAGGAGTACGCTGAGTCTGAGGAAAATATTAAGAACGTATCCGTATCCCCAAACGGCAAAATCCAGTGCACCCCAAACCTACGTCCTTTCTACTAAATCCCTTTACCACCCATAGCAATGCAGAGTAGAGAAAGAAAACTAGAGTTTGGACTTCCTCACAAAGCACATTCCCTTCCAGCACCACCAGTGTCCTGGCTTTGGGCCTCGGGCTCCTGAGCGCCCCTTTTGCAGCCACCAGGGCCCCTCAATTTCACGTCTCATCCTGGCGTTTAGCCTGAGCCCTAAATATTTCCATGCTCTCCTCTCCACGCTTTGGCTCCCAAACAGCCTCTCTGGCTGAGATGCCTTCACGTCACCCATATCCGTAATGTGTTAGCTTAAGGTTCCCTTTCATTTTACTTGGGTTTCAATACTTTCCATCAGAAGCCAAAACCTCGTAGACTTTTTCCTCCATCTTGTCATGAAATTCCCTCAGAGGTATTTGACTCTAGAAATAGCCTCTGCTCTGCCACATCTCCTTGAAAGAAAAAGGACATCTAAATAACAAGCATCCTGCCGTATTCACATACAAGTCTCAGAAGGCAAGTGGGTCTGTCGCCCTTATAGCTGTTCTTCCTGTTCGGTTGCCATTTTTACCGATGAAGGGCCTACATTTTATTCCCCAGAAGGAAGGTAGCCAATACGCCTCCAGCCGCCCATGGTCTCCATGTACGCCTTGAAGGGGTCCTGATGTTCTGTGAACATTTTCTGCTGCCTCTGTCCCCATGAAACCCTCCGGCGTGCTCTGCTCTGCTCCGCTTTCCCCTCTGGTCTCCTCCTGGCTTGACGCCACCCACCTCCCTCAAAACCGAGCTTCTCAGAAGCATCTGTCATTTCCACTTCCAACCCCAGGTCAAGAGTCTCTTGAGTTTTATCTGAGCAAAGGTATTTTAGAGCCAAAACTGATATCTCAGAGAAGAAAAATCTCACTCCCACCTTCCCGGGTGACGCGCCGACACTATTTTTCATCAGAGAGAATAAAGGATTGGCCAGAATCAACCGTGTCATTCTAACGCAAGAAAAGGACCTCCATCAAATAGCAGGGGCAGAGCTGCTCTCAACTCAACCCGATGTGCGACGCAGACCGCACTTAATCACCCACCCGTGCTGCAGCCGCTGAATCGTTACGGATTCTCACCCCCTTTCCCGGCCACCCAGCAGAGCGCCTGACGGGCCAGCAGTGGCCGGTGCTTGAGGAATGCACGTGAGTGTTAACCAACCAGCAGAGCCCAGGACAGCACATCTGCCTCCTCAGAATAATCACGTGCTGCATCCCAAGGCCAAATAAATTCACCCGGCAGTTCTCGTGGGCTAACATTTACAGAGGCCCCTAGTGCAAGATGCTGGGTTAGGGAACAGGGATAAAAAGTGAGTGACACGTCAGCTGGGCCCGCAGAAAGCTCACCGTCAAATGCAGACAGATGCATGTGACAACCTAAAACGTGAGGTAGAATGGGGCAAGGTAATAAGTGTGTGTGCGTGTGTGTGTGTGAGTGTGTACTGAAAAAAGAAAGATGGGAAGGAAATACACCCCAATGTTACTAGTGATTATCTCTGTTTATTAGGTTTATGGGTGATTTTTTTCTCTTCTTTACTGGTTGCTACATTCTCAGATCTTTCTTCTTAGGATAAACATATGTGTGATCTGGTGAGAAGTGAAGACTTTGCAGAGGATGGGGTACCTACATGGGCCCTACAGGACAGGGAGAATTGGGCAGGGAGGAAACGAGGGGAGGAGATTCCAGGCAAAGGGGCCAGCATGAAATGGCCCACCAGGCTGCAGCAGGGGGAGGCCGATTTGGGGTAATGAGCACAAGGAGACTATGCCTGGGCACTCACGTCGAGAGAGGTAGGACTGGGGCCTGGGAGCCTGGGAGGCCAGGCCAAACGGACTCAGTTGCTTATTCTGTGCTCCTATCGCCCTTGGTGTTTGCTGTTAGTACATCACTCATCACACTGCGTTACGCTTGGTTCTATTCAAATCTATCCCCCCACTACATTTTTAGCTCCTGGAGGTCAGGGATCCTGGCTCACTCATTCTGTAGCCATAGCACACTAGCCACTAGCACAATTACTAGCACAGAACAGGAGTCCACAGAAGCTTCTTGGATGAGTTGAATGCTAAGGGGGTCATTCTTTATTTCGTCGGTGGTAAGGACTTATCATGGGTTGCAGAAACTTACGCACATGCCAGGCGCTGTGCTGGGTGCAAGGACATTGTCCTAACTGATCCCACTTACAACCGTGTGTGATGTCGACCGCCCTCGTTTACACACGAGGCTCAGAAAGGTCAAGTCACCTGTCTGAGGTCATACAGCCAAGGGTAAGAGAACCAGGACAGTTTGAAGACAGTGTGGAGGATGGAGTAGACAGAAACCTCGTAGAAACAAGGAGACTAGAGCAGCGAGGGGCTGTGGTGACCTGGGCCGGCCCAGTGGCTCAGCGTGGGGAGGAGAGGGGTTGGGGAGGGGAGGGGAGGGGAGGGAGAGGCTGGAGGGAGCCTGGAGGCAGTGCTGACACCTGAGCACAGACCCTGTCTTGGCTGCCTCCCAAGCATGCTGTTATTTCTGATGTCAACTCAGGGACAAACAGCTCCACAGGGACTCACCCATCCCTTGGAAGAGCTCCCGCCTCTCAGAAATAGGGCCTGTGGAAAGAGCCCCACGCCAGCCCGGGCTTCAGGCACCCCTGCCACTCCCCCATCCACCGCTGGGCTTTACGACTTCCTGGACCTCGACACTGTCCCGACAATGTCCGTCAAACTGGCCCCGACCACAGCAGACATGAACTCCCCCGGCCGAGGTGGACACAGAATTGGGAGCCAGTTTCCTCATCTGTAATGGGGAGGGTCCATTTGTAAATAGGGCAGATCTTAAAGGGGCAGATGCCCTTTAAGACCCTCAGACTAGGTTTACTGTTGTAGGTTCTCAGGGACCTCGACCCCTCTCTAGCGTGTATGCCCATCGTAACAATGTGTAGCGTCAGTTAACCTCTCTCTCTCCTGCTGGACCTAAGCTCCCCGAGGGCAGTGTGGCCTGTTCCCAGCAGCACCCTCGGCCCTGTCCTGAGTGCTGAGCACGAGGCCGCACCCCGTGTCTGTCCACTGAACCGACCTGTGGCTGGTCTTGGGGCCGCCCTTCTCTGGGTTGTCCCCCCCTGTGGGAAGGCAGCCAGGCCTAGACATCCCATCACAGCAGGGATTCTCCGGGAGGCATGACTCCCTGGGGTCCAGTTTCTCCCCACAGCTCAGGGGGCCAGTGAGCGTCAGATCGGTGGGTGATCTCCACCCACCCCGGGAAAATCCCTCCAGTTCTCTTGCCAATAGGACGACATCGGAGGTGGAGGTTTTGAAACAGCCTGTATGTCTGCGTTCAGAATACTCTGCTGCTTGACTGAAAGCATCTTCACTGGTGCCCTCTCTCAGGATCAGAGTGAGAGGAAGGCTGAGAGGGGGCAGCTCAGCGCCCGGGAGGCTTAGCGGCAGCAGTGGTCCTCCGTCCCCAGCTTCAGCATCACGCTCCCTTGAAGATGCCCTTCTTTTTCACAACCCATAATGGGCAGGGGGTCCTGGAAGCGGGAGGATGCCCAGAATGACCTCTACCAGGGCATCCTATCCAGGGGACCCCAACATTGCACCTCGGGTCAGCAGCTGCCTTCTGACCTTCACCCAGCATTCTGCAGCCTTGCCCTTGGCATTAAAACAGAAGCCACTGACCTCACAGTGTCAAAGGGGGGTGTCCATGGAGGAAGTGACCTGCTTTCTTTTTTGCGGTACGCGGGCCTCTCACTGTTGTGGCCTCTCCCGTTGCGGAGCACAGGCTCCAGACGCGCAGGTTCAGCGGCCATGGCTCACAGGCCCAGCCACTCCGCGGCATGTGGGATCTTCCCAGACCAGGGCACGAACCCGCGCCCCCTGCATCGGCAGGCGGACTCCCAACCACTGCGTCACCAGGGAAGCCCGACCTGCTTTCTTTAAAGACATTCATCCCCACAAAATCAAATGAAGGTGTTCCTGTGTCCTTCCTTCATATCTGGGACACCAGGTGACGTTAAATCCCCAACACGGCTGATGGATGGCTGCTCCCTTGTTTCTGCTTCTCTCTGCATCCCATCCAGGCCCCCTTGCCCACCCCCAGTTCAGGGCACTGTAGTCCCTAGACAGCTCCTGCCAGGCAGCATTTAATCGCTTCTCCACCCCTAAGGCAATCATTCTTAGGGTGACCTCTCTGCTCCCGTGCTACTGGTCCTTTCTGAGTCTGCTATTCAAAACAATGCCTGGGAAATGCACACCCGCGATCCAGTCACATGATTAGTGAGTTCCAGTACAAACACTCTCACCCGTCAGCTCCCGCTGGGCTGGCCAAAGAGTCAGGGAGGACTCTGGTTTCCCAGGCTCCGTAAAGAACGTTTCCCTTGCTTGTGTTGGCAGAAAGTAGGGTTTGGGTCTGGGTTTCAACGCAGTGCCCACGAGATGCCTCCAAAAGGTAACTGGCTGGTTATTAACAAAGTACAGCTGGCACTGTGTGCGCTTGGAAGCCGGCTGCTCTCATTGCAATGCGGTGGGCTGAGGACGGTCCCTCTGGGGCTCATCAGAAGGGACGGAGCTTTATCTAGGGGTCTGCAGAAGGGATCAACTTCTAAGACGTCGGCAGATCCACCCACTGATGTTGGTGAAGTCACCCAGACCTCCCGGGCTGGGAAACAAATGCTTCACTCAAACTCACGAAGCCGCCATGGAAAGAGGTCCCCCCCACCCCCAAAGCAGGGAGGGGCGGAGAGCAGAAGGGACCCAGTGTTGAGACGTGCAACCCCAGGCCAGGCAGGCAGGCCTCCAAACATCACCACATTGCTCCCTCCTCAGCCTCCCTCGGTAGCCCCCATGCTTGTGGAAGGAAGTTCAAACTCACTTCCCAGGTTCCTGGGCCTTTTGTGCTCCAAGGAGGTGTGGCAAAGCCAATTCCCTGAAATATGCCAGGAGAGGTGGAGAGGAAAGGCATCGTCAACTTCTGGGGTGCTCTGGGGGGGGGGCTCTGTACAGAAGGAGTTCCCACTCGTCTTACGAACAGCCCTCTGTGGTAGCCACTCTGCCTCTATTCTACCTCTAGCCATGCCTTCTCAATTTCATTCATTTTGCTTCCATTTCTGAAAAACTCCTTTACTCCCTCCATCTCACCAAAATTTTTTTAAATGGTTCTTTTTTTAAAAAAATTATTTATTTAATTTACTTTAATTTTGGCTGCGTTGGGTCTTTGTTGCAATGCGCGGGCTTCTCATTGCGGTGGCTTCTCTTGTTGTGGAGCATGGGCTCTAGGCATGCGGGCTTCAGTAGTTGTAGCGTGCGGGCTGAGTAGTTGTGGCTCGCAGGCTCTAGAGCACAGGCTCAGTAGTTGTGGCGCATAGGCTTAGTTGCTCCTCAGCATATGGGATCTTCCCGGACCAGGGATTGAACCCATGTCCCCTGCATTGACAGGAGGATTCTTAACCACTGTGCCACCAGGGAAGTCCCCATCTCGCCAAATTTTATCCACCCTGTAGGCAGAGCATTCGTTTGCTGGGGCTGTCGAAACAAATGATCAAAAACTCGGTATCATATATGCACTACCAAATGTAAAACAGATAGCTAGTGGGAAGCAGCCGCATAGCACAGGGAGATCAGCTCGGTGCTTTGTGACCACCTAGAGGGAGGGAAAGGGAGGGTGGGAGGGAGACGCAAGAGGGAAGAGATATAGGGATATACGTATATGTATAGCTGATTCACTTTGTTATAAAGCAGAAACTAACACACCATTGTAAAGCAATTATACTCCAATAAAGATGTTAAAAAAGAAACAACTAGGTATCTTAAAACAACAGGAATGTATTCTCTCATAGTTCTAGAAGCCGGAAGTCCTAAATCAAGGTGTCCGCAGGGCCATGCTCCCTCCGAAGGCTCTAGGGAGAGTCCTTTCCTTACTTCTTCTGGCTTCTGGCACCTCCCGGTGTCCCTTGGCTTGTGGTTCCATCACGAGAGGCTCTGCCTCTGTCTTCACACGGCCTTGTCCTCTCTGGGTCTCTCCTCCGTGTGCCTCTTCTAAGGACACCTGTCATTGAATTTAGGGCCCATCTGGATAATCGGGATGGTCTCACCTGGAGATCTGTAGCTGAATGACATCTGCAAAAACCTTTTTCTGATAGGCTCACATTCATAGGTTCTGGCAGTTGGGACAACCAGAACCTCTCAGTACATTAGAATCATCTGGGGACAGTTTCACATGGTCCTGAGTGGGGTCAAAGTGTGGTGAGCGGGGTCGGGGAGGGGAACAAGGCCTTAGAGTGTCCCAGGCTCGAGGACTCACAGCCTCTCATCCATGCAGACATCATGGGTGACACCAGCTTTCACTGAGAGGATGGCTTTCAGTTTACTCACAAGTCACACTGCCTGTCATCTATTGTTTATTCAATGCTGCACAAAGAAGGTCAGAGACCTCCGAGATCATTTCGTCCATGGTGCCCCGCCCCCTCCAATCTACACCCCATTTTTATAACAAATATTTGGAAACGCCCCCTTCGCCACCGGAAATGAAACTCCTAGATAATCAGTTGACCCACATGCATCACTGAGCTCTAACTGTAATCTGAAGGAGAAGAGGGAATGCCATTCGTAACAAAATGATAACTTTTCCAGTAAGGAAGTACTCGTGCGTGACTGCCCTGGAGCCCAGAATGAGGCAGACAAGGCTTATACCTGCTCGTGACGGGCAAGGTTAGGCTGAACCACCCATATAAGGACCACAAGGAAATAAAAGAGCAGAGGACGACAGCATAAGACAGGTCAGGATGAGAAGTAACAAACCCGTTTACCTGTCTGCATCTGATAACAGGAAGGAAAGCACCTCACTGTGAAATTAAATTACAAGTGTGGAAATAGAGAAAACAAAGAAGTAAATCATTCTTGTGACTGAGCTAAGCCTTATATACAAGTATGATGTAATATACTTTAGCGTGCTGAGACATGGAACAAAGTATCATGGAGAGCAAGTCTCTAACCTGGGAACTCCACCCATGGAGGGGGATAGGCACACATATTCAGTCTTTTTTTATTATTATTATTTTTTATACAGCAGGTTCTTATTAGTTATCCATCTTATACATATTACTGTATATATGTCAATCCCATTGTTCAGTCTTTAGCATTAAAAAAGCCTTGGAAACATTATCCTTTTCCTTTAGGGAGAGGGGAGAGGAAGATGGATTGGAAAAAGTTGTTTGGTAGATCTCTAATGAGAACATCAGAGTCAGAGTGAAACACACAGGCAACCCCAAAGAAAATCACTGTAATGTATAAATTTTGCAAGAGGTTTCTTATCATTGAACTCCCTATATATATGTATACAGATAGATAGATTATACATATACATACAGTAGACTATAAACTATTTCAAAAACAGCTTCTATAAAGAAGTTCACTGAGATGGTGGCATCTCAGGTGCCTGCTAATTTAATAATGTGCTGCCCTATGTCTGTGTCTGTAAGACGGAGTCTCGAATCTCCTGTTACAAAGGCTTCCTTGCCTTTGCAGTAACTCCACATTGCACTGAAACCCTTTTCAGTTAAATGTATGTTTGGAAATGCTCTAAACTAGACAGAACGCGTGGAGTGGGGAAATTATACAATAACCTCGGGACTCTGCCTTTATTCCATTTAGGCTTCTCGTCCCAAAACAACCAGCTCCTAAATCACTGGGCTTTGGGCATAACTTCTTTGAAAATGTTTCACAGTACTATGTCAAAGGTACTAACTGATTTCTCTTTGTGTTGGATTGAGTTTGGCAGGGCAGGTAACAATTCTTCACTGATGGGGTCGATTTGCACGTGGAACCACAAGGAGTATCCCTAACCCTAACCCTAACCCTAACCCATACCCTAACCCGTACCCGTACCCGTACCCTAACCCGTACCCTAACCCTAACCTGTACCCTAAACCGTACCCTAACCCTAACTCATACCCTAACCCGTACCCTAACCCTAAATCTAACCCTAACCCTAATCCTAACCTGTACCCTAACCCTAACGTGCACCCTAACCCATACCCTAACCCTAACTCGTACCCGTACCCTAACCCAAACCCTAACCTGTACCCTAACCCTAACCCATACCCGTACCCTAACCCGTACCCTAACCCTAACCTGTACCCTAAACCATACCCTAACCCTAACTCGTACCCTAACCCTAACCCTAAATCTAACCCTAACCCGTACCCTAACCCTAACCTGCACCCTAACCCGTACCCGTACCCTAACCCGTACCCGTACACTAACCCAAACCCTAACCTGTACCCTAACCCTAAACCCTAACCTGTACCCTAACCCTAACCCTAACCCTAACCTTAACCCGCACCCAGTCAATGCCAAGGGCATCTCTTAGTCTCATGGCAGTTCAAAGCCACCCCACAGACTTCCAGAATGCCCTGCGGGGCTTCAACACTCAAAGCACTGTGGTCCTGGGACAAGCAGTAGCACCTGGGAGTCTGTTGGCCATGCAGGATCTTCAGCCTTGGACTAGACCTACCGCATCAGAATGTTCCTTTTATAAGGAGACCCCCAGGTGATTCATCCACTCACGGAACCCAGCGAGGCACTACTCCACCGACCCCATTAGGGATCCTCACCAACGTCAACCTCATTCATTTCTCCAATGAGAAAACGGGCCCAAGAGCGCACGTCAGCTGTACATCCTGCTCCTCTTTTTGTTTTTTTCCAATTGAAGTATTACTTGATTTACAGTATTGTGTTAGTTTCAGGTGTATAGCAAAGGGATTCAGTTATACATATACACGTATATATGTATATATCTATGTTCTTTTTTCTTCGATTCTTTTCCATTACAAGATATTGAATATAGTTCCCTGGGCTCTACGGTAAATCCTTGTTATTTATCTCCTCTCCTTGTCACTAAGTTCCTTGAGGACAAGAAGGACACAAGACTCTTCTCTTGAATGTCCACCCGACTGCCAGCACGGAGAAGCCCACACAGCTGTGGCCCTAGAAATGCCTGCTGTCTGTATTCCCTCTGGACTCCAAATTCTCCTTTGTACCCAGAAAGCAACTCGCGCCCTTTGCTCGTCCACAGAAACACAGGCCACATCCCCCCCGCCCTCACGGTCACTGGGGCACATCTACCAGCTCGGTCTTGTCAGTTTCACCACCAGCCCCAGCTGCACGGAGGACCACAGGGTTTGAAGAGGCACTGGCTCCCTCCCCCTCCCCCTGCCTGTAGGCCCTTGTGGTTAGCGTCACACTCGAGAAAGAATAAATAGAAAGCAACCCCCAGCCCGTTGTTCTAAGATAACCACAGAGATGACAGATGCTGCAAACCTGCAGGAGATGAAAGACAGACAGTGACAATAAAAAACCAAGGAAGGCGCGTCCCAGCGACAAGAAGCTCCGGCCTGCAGATCCTTCTGCTGGGGTGTGATTTCACAAGTCCCAGATGGCGCCTGCGAACTGTGCCCTCCCGGCCCCATCCCCGCCCCCAGGCTGGCCGGGCCGGTCCTTCACTGGGGAAGAGAGTCAGTGCCTCACAGGGAGGTAAGCCCAGCTCAGCTGCTCAACAGATGACCAGGAAGGAGAAAAGCTGAGCTGGGGGACAGCGAGGGGAAAGGAGGCTTCCTTCCGGCCGCCTCTCAACCCCGGCCGAGGCCATCTCAAGGAGCCCACGGCCTCCGGAGAGGAGGACCGACAGCCTCCCCGAAGGCTGCGGGTAGAAGGGTGGCTCAACACCTGAACTCACAGCCTCCACTTCCGGGCCCTGCTTCCTTCCTTCATCAGGCAACGGTGGACCCAAGACAGGAAACCACCCACCTCCTTGCTCCACACTGAATTTGTTTCTTTTGTCAAGAAATTCAGGACACAGCCTGACACGTCCGTGTACCAGGTGGCACTGCAGCTTTCGGTCCACATGTCCTCACTCGGCCCCTCCGAGCAGGACGTGGCTCTTCCGTCTCGTCTCTCACGCCAGGCACAGGGCCTGCGCACAAGGCGCTCCACAGATGTTTGGGTATAAAAGACCCTCGGGGGCAACGAAGCCAATTCCTCTCTACACAATGGGACAGACCACAAAGGAGGAGCCATCGCCTTTGTCAGGAGAACGAAATGGCGTCCTCCTTATGTGCCTTCTTTGGGGCACGTCGCCATCTCACCCATTTTCAGAGATGTTCTCTTCGTCGTGACCGTCCTCACCATGCCACCACTGACAACAGTCACAGAGGTGAGAGGTGTAACCGTAAACCACACCTCTTTTTTAAGACTTTGGAGGCAGCATAATATATCGGCTAAAACAACAGGTTCTAGAGCCTAAAATTCTTGGGTCAGGTCCTAGGTCTGCCGTGTACAAGTTATGAACCTTGGCCGAGCGACTTCACTCCGTTACTGTTTTCTTGTCTATAAAACAGGAGTAGGAATACCGTGTCCTCGTGGGGTTCTGGTGAGACGATATATGTCATCGAACAGTACTCTTGACTGTCGTGTTCGTTTTTACTGCTGGTCTCTGAGCAGCTGAAGTTCTCCAAGCAGAGCAAAAGCAACCAGTGAGCAGAGCTCCTTCCCTCCTACTCTGAGATGAGAAGAAGGCCGGGGCCTGGCAAGGCAGGGGTGCACTCAAGCGCTCAGACGATAACACACAGGGGCCGACCCATCAGGTGCAAATGAAGCAGAATCACATCCACGCAGACGTCTGCCCTTCCCTTTCTTCTGGAAAAAGACAGCCTCCCTGGCTTTCATTTTCCATTTTGAAGAGACATTAGGACGAGAGCCATTTCCCTGCCTTCTTAATCTACTATGAGAAAAGCAGCACCCTCATGTGCTCCGTGAAAGTCAACACTTAGCCTTAGTGGAAGAGACAGAGAGGGGGTGGAGAAAACGCTGGATGTGGGCAGGCTGGTCCCCAGTTAGGGACCCTTAGAGACAGCTGCCACTCGCTCCAACCAGCTGTCAACATACAGTCATTAGAACCCAGTGTTTCCAGCCCTTTGGATCATTCAAAGGTATTTCCGAATTTTAAAATGTTGTACATGTTCAGGTACAGGACGAAATCCAGTTTTATTCACTGCAACGTTACTTGTAATACACACCAGACAGCTATAAACAGCTTGTGTCCATCAGCAAGGATTGGTTGAATCAATGACGGTGCATCCCTACCACAGAACACTCACAACCATACAAAAAACTGCTGCATCTATGGGATGCAGCAGCTTTTAGAGGGAAGTTCATAGCGATACATGTAACGGAATACTACACCCCTGTGAAGAAGAAGGAGAAAGCTCTTGGTTCACTGATAGGGAAAGGTCGCCAAGATCAATGAAGCGAAAAAAGCGAGGTGAAACAGCGCGTAGAGTGTGTATACTATAATTATGTACGAAAGAATGGGATGGAGGGAGAATGTATGTTTGTACTGCTTCTTCTTTGCAATAAGAAAGTCTAGAAGGGTGTATAAGAAACAAATAAAAATGGTTACTGGGGAGGGGGCAGGATGGGCATATGGAGGCTGGTATAAGAGGTCACTAGATATCTTTCTATAATGATTTCATTTTTGAGCTATGTGAATATAGCACTCACTCCAAAAATAATATAAAAACAATGTGAACACCAGCCACTGTGAACACCACACATCTACAGGCTACACATGGCCTGTTGGCCTCAGCTTTACAACCTCTGCACTAAGGGGTCCCGACCGGGAGGCAGAAAGTTGGCAGCAAGGGGTCCAAGTTGTATTGGGTTTGAAGACCAGCAGGTTGTTCAAATCTGGCATCTGGAACACCCTCTGGGTTGCCTGGCAATGAGCTGGTTGGGCCCAGGAGCTCCTGTTCTCCCAGGAGAAGGCTGTGCCGCTCTCCACCCCCTTCTGAGCTTGGGTTTCTCCACCTTCCTCCAAAGTTAAGGCTGACCGGAACCCAGACGGTCTGTTTGCTCCCTTCTGCTGAGGCCTCTCCCTGACTTGTCCTATAAAAAAGGTGCAGCGATAGGAGCGTGGTGTCCCTCCACTGGCCAGAGCGTCATGTGTGTTCCACTGGGCCCAGCCACGTTCCCTGAAGGACGCCGAGAGAACAGAGGACACGGCCCACTGATTCATCTCCCTGTTCCTCCCACCTGCACGAAGGGACACAGTAACTATTCACCCCGGCCCCGGGTACGTCCTAGTCTTGTCACTGAAAATCGCTCGCTTAGTGTTCCAGGTTGAAATACGATCCAAGAAAAGGCACAGTGCAGTCCTAAATCCCAGGACCTCAGAAGGTAGCCCGATGTGACCGGGGTCCTCAGAAGAAGACAGTCACGTGAAGACAGAGACACACGGGGATGACCCGTTTGACAACGCTGGCACGGCGTGGATTACGCGGCTGCAAGCCTCGCGAGAAACACTCAAGATTGCCGACCGACTGCCAGAACAAGGAGGAAGCCAGGAAGGACTTCCCCTGCAGGTCGGAGAGGGAGCAGGGCCCTGCCGACACCTTGGCTTTGGACTTCCATCCTCCAGAACCGTGAGACGACACATTTCTGCTGTTTTAAATCACCCGGTGTGCGGCACTCATTAGGGCAGCCCTAAGGAATAAATACACTCAGGCCAGCGCTAGTGGCCAAGGCATCTGATGTTCTCCCACCTCAGGAGGTGCTCAGGAGATGCTGATGGCGACTCTGCCCAATGAATGAAAATTCTACGCCCTGACCGATCACGTTTTATCGCACAGGTATACGGCGAACAATCAAACAGTACGCAATTACTGAGTGCCGACCCCGTGAAGAATATAAGAGAAGTAGAGTATTCTGTGACTGCCCTCAAGGAGTCGACAATCTGAAGATTTGAGACAGACACATAGAACGTAACAACACACATCACAGGGGCCAAACAAGCATGACTTCAGCCCCCAGCGGACGCTACATAGGTCACCCGTAACTCAGCCCCACTGTGCTGCCATCCGGACTCCATGTTCTACTGTATTTCCTTTTGGCCGAAGAACTGGGGAAACTAGAATGTCAGGCTAGCAGACAACTTCTAGAAGCTGTCACCCCTGCTCCTGGCCTGGAACTCAAACTTCCAGCCCGCCGCGGAGGCCCACTGTTGTCTGGGGCACTCATCTGCCACCCTTGAGCGAAGGCTCTCACGCTGGTTGCTCACGCACTTCCTTTTTCTGTTCAGAGAGGCAGGCCCTGGAGGGACAGTGAGCCTCTTCTGCAGCCCTCCACAAACCCGGCGCGCAGCAAACACAAGGGCCACATGGTCTGGGAGTCCACTTTGGTAAGCTGACGAACAGTTTTGAAGAGGGGCTACAGAAGACGAGAGATACTGTTTCCTGTGGCATCGTTCAGAACCTCTGCTCGTTCGGCCCAGCCTCCCTGCAGGTGGCTGCTCGCACCATACCTGCCTCCAGGAACGTCTGATTCTCACCATAAGAAGCCTCGTGTCCAGCTACACGCCCGGGGTGGGCAGGGGTGGGGACAGCTCACCTTGACTGGTCTCTCCTGCGGTTTCTTCTGGATCCCGGTCTCCGGGGTCCTGCTGCACCGGGGCTCCTCCTGGAGCTCTCTCCGTGGCCGCACCGAGTGCCAGGTGGAGCCCCAGGCCGGGCTGACGAGGCAAGGCGGCAGGTCGCCACTGCCCCACCCTTGACAAGCAGCCCAGTGGCCCGACCGTGGCTCCAGGCCAGTCTCCTGAAGGGCAGCTGTGGTCAGGGCGGGACCTGCCGGCAGAACACACAGAGGGAAGGTGTCCTCAGTTTGGCTTCAAGTAACTCATTATAGATCTCAGGACAGAGGACGCCCTGGAAGCCTCTTAACTTTCCTCCTGGCACTTCTGAAATCAGCTACCAGCTGTGGTCTGGGTCAGGTTTTGCAACAGACCCCGGTTGCCTGCCTAATATCACTCATTTTTCCCTTCCTCCTTTCCAAAAAGATTCCAATTTTGGTCATCACTCAGGGTAATAAGCGACCTGCTCAGCTCAGGGCCCCATCCAGTCAAAGCAAGTGCGGGCCCTTGCCAGAGGGTGGTGGGGGTGGGTTTCTGATCCCCCGCTGGCCACTGAGATAGGAGACGGGCTTCGTGGGAGGGACCCTGGAAATGTTTTCCTGGCCCCTGAGGGAGATGCAGGCCCACCTTCCTCTGGTATCAGGGAAGCGGCAGGATTAAGCTTTGTTCCCTGGGATGAGGTCTCTGACTTTAATGCTGACCTGGGACTCCACCCACACAGCCGTGAGAGATCACTGAAGCTACACCTAAAGGCTGCAAGAGACAGGATCTGACGTGCATTTAAAAGGCGACTTGGGCTTCTTGTGGGAATGAACTTGGGAGGGGGAGGAGGGGGCGTGGACACACTGAGACCCGTTAGGGGAATGTCACAGTCCAGACGAACGCTGGTGTGTCCTGGCCAGGGCGGAGCAGGTGAGCAGGGACAGGTGAGTGGATGCTAAGTTATTCAGAAGTGGGATCAAGAGGATGGAGGGGTTCGAGGCGGCAAAGGCGGAGGAGAGGTGGAGGCTGCCTTGGGCTCAGTGGTCCTCTCTACATCCGGCCTGGAAACTCTCAGAGATAAAATGGCTCCTGAGAATCTCCTCCTCCTGTTTGGTCAATGCCCCTTCTGGCATCACGTCCTCGGTGGGTGGGTGCTGGACAGAACAAGTCTCCGCTGGGTGAGCCGCGCCAGGACTGCTCCTCAATGAGGTATCTCACGAGCTGTTCGGGGCGCTCCCAGAAGCCTCTAGGTACAGCGTGGGCTTCTAGGTGCAGAGGGCTGACCTCCATTGGATTGCTTTTCCCTCTCCTAATTTTGTCAATACTGAATAAATATGCTGGACTTCTATTTCCCGCATTGCGGCAGGCTAAGTACTTAGACTGAACCTCCCACTGAAAATCTTGTATAAATGATGAAAAACAATATTTCTGAAAGCATTGATGAGCTGGCAAGAAAGGAAGGAACTCACTGGCCAGGCATGTCTTCAGATAATGGGATATTCAGGTTCTGACTATAATAATGACTATAATGTAATTAAAGAAATTAAAGACGAGCTAGTAAATGTGAACAGGGAACAACAACCAAAAAAAACATGAGAAATAATCAAGAAGATTTCAAGAAAAATGGACCCAAGAGAATTTTTAGAAATAAAAATTAAATAACTGAAATCACAAACCACGGACAGACTTAATAGCATAGCAGATACAGCTTGAGAAAGAAGCAGTGAACTAGAAGCTACGTCAAAGTAAATTAACCAAAGGCAGCCCAAAAAGACAAAGACTCAGAAAAATATGGGAGCTTAAGAGACATGAAAGACAGAGGCTAACATATTCTTAAAAGCAGCCAAGGAGAAAGCGTTCCCTTTCGATGGTTACAACGTAGATTACCTTCCACCCGCTAAGCCGAAATAACTGTCATCTGAGAATTCTAGCCTTAAAGAATATGTCCTCTAAGAATAAGAGAAATGAAGACATTCTCCAACAAATAAAAGTCTAGTTTGTCACAAACAGACCCTCATTAAATGACATTTTTTAAAGGGGTATTCCAGATGGGAGGAAAGATTCTAGATGGAAGATCTGAGATTAAAGAAGGAATGAAAAACAAAGAAAATGAAAATAGATTTTCTCAGTCTGTTGTTGAGGAAATAACATCAATTGGGAGTCAGACATATTTATCTCGCATCTTGCTGTCATTTCTTACTATCTGGGAAGTTTGAATCACGTTAATCTCTCAGAATCTTGATAGCCTCATTTTAAAAATACATAAGTTGGGCTTCCCTGGTGGTGCAGTGGTTGAGAGTCTGCCTGCCAATGCGGGGGACACGGGTTCGTGCCCCGGTCCGGGAAGATCCCACATGCTGCGGAGTGGCTGTGCCTGTGAGCCATGGCCGCTGAGCCTGCGCGTCCGGAGCCTGTGCTCCGCAACGGGAGAGGCCGCAACAGTGATAGGTCTGCGTACCGCAAAAAAACAAACAAACAAACAAAAAAACATAAGCAAGGTCTTTGTGAGGAATAAATGAGCCACCACATATAAATGCTCAGAACATAGATTCTGCATTTAGAAGGTGTGAAATAAATGTTCATTTCTTATCTTTTCAAAAATTAATAAACCAGCAAGTAAATAAGATGTTGTTAGCAAGAAGGAATCCCTCCCTCTGCTTCAAGTGTGAGATAGAACTCTAGCAGTTTTCCACGTCGTAAAAGGCTGCACTGGAGAGCTGATGCTTTAGAAATTTTCTTTTCATCTTTTCAGTAGCAAGCCTAAGATCTTTCAGACAAAATATTTATGATTTCTTTATTTTATAAATACTGCATGTGAACACACAAGCCCCAGGGATAGAACCTGGATTCCAGCTTAACTCACAATTTTAAAATAAATTTGTGTTCACAGTTTCATGAGATCATAAAATACGTGCTGGCCCATCCACGGGGGCAAAATGGCCTGTCCTGCCCACCCCTTCCCAGGGCTCTTCCGCCAACTAGGAGGTAGCAGCACACACAGGATCCCTCCGTGCAGCTCCTGCACCCCGCCCCCCGCCCCCCTGCTGACAGATACCCTCCCCAGCTCCACCCCTAACTTCACTCTCCTTTTCACTTAGGACAAGGAAGCCAGCTAAGGAAAGCGAGCTTAGTCTCCTTTAGATTCTCTGCCTAATTTTCATATGGTGCCAATTTGGTGGTGGCGGGCAGGAAGGGGAGACGGGGACGGAGAAGGGACAGATAAACTCAGAACCAGTCTCCCTGATGATGTCAAGGAAACAAATAGCACCAGTTAGGAGGTCCTAGGACCCGCGCTGGCATCCCTACTCTGCCCTTTGTCACCTATGTGTCCCCAGGCAAGCCAGTGAACCTCTCTGACTTTATTTTCCTCACCTGTAAATTGGAGTCGACAACTATTCCATATTTGTAGAGCATTGTACAACTTCCCAACTGTCTCCTCAGTCGTAATTTCATTTACTGTGCACCGTCAGGTATATAACGCTCACCTCACTGCCGTAAAGATTGAAAAGCAGAGCGCGGACGGCTGTGTACACGGCAAAGAGCTCCATCCGTATGAAGGACCATCACCAGTGCCACATGGCTGACCCTCTTAGGAGCGGGGGCTCTGCTGTCCCAGCGCCCGTGCTTGGATTGATTCTACGCTGACCGGCTGTGTGACCTTGAGCGAGTTGCTTAGCTTCTCAGTTCCTCACTTCTAAGTGAAGGATGGTGACATTAGCCCCATCTCACAGCTCAGGGCTCCGTACATGGGAGGCTCTCTGGGAATGAGAACTGACTGTATCGACACCAGCTGAAGCCCACGGGTGTCTGACCACACACCTCCGCACTCCCTGACTCCCAGCATCCTCCATCCTTTCCTATCCGTGGTTACATCCACTCTCCCCACGCCTGGGCAAATATTTGCAAAGGGAGGGCAGAAGCTCTGAACAACAGGACCCACTGTGGACGTCTTCCTGAAGACGACCAGCCTTCAGATTCTCGCTAGATTTGTGGGTGTCTCCAGGCTGCTCTGCATGGAAGCAGAGTCCAGGCTCCCTGAGGTCCCAGGCAGCCCGACTCTTCCCACTGCCAGCTGAGGGTCTTGCTTCGGCGGGCCAGAGAGTTCCGGAATATAGGTCGCCGGCTAAGCCTCAGTCCCCTAACTGGACCGTGCGGCCACCCTGTTAAAAGGCACCCAGGCCTGAGCCGACACCACGTGGACCTGTTAGATGACCTACGAAGCAAACGATTAATTAAGCCCAACTTGATGAATGGATGGAAACCACTGGGCTGCAGAAAATACGAGCAGCCCCACTTCAAAGCACTTTCACCTCTTCATCCCACTGTCGTGACCGGCCTACGAGATGGGAAGGACAGCTAGTTCATCAGTGAGGCAGCCGGGGCCCACAAGCGGCACGCGGAAAAGCTCCTCCCGACACGAACCTGCCACCAAGCACAGCTGCTCACCCATCTGCCGGCTCTGGCCCCCAGCACCGAGTTCTAGAACTGCATCCTAGGAGGGCCGCATCAGGACCCCAGCAGATGGGGCAGGGCCAGAGGACGGGAGCTGGGCACTCAGCTTGTGTCTTAGTCCCAGGAGAGAAAACACACGCTCGGTTGGCCTGGAGGTCAAGCTAAGTGCCGTTGGCAGTGGGGTGGGCACACGTGTCCCCTGGGTGACAGCAAGATGGCCAGCCAGGACCACCACTGTGCTAGTTAGCATCTCTTTCTAAAGTGACTCTGGACAGCCCAGCCCAGAGACTCCGCCGGCCACAGACGGGAGCGTTGGCACCCCTGCCCGGTGAGGGGCACACCACAGCCCCGGGCAGGCAGGGGCAGAGAGGTCTCCCCCAACCATTGTGACCAGACCTCGGATGGGGCCAACTGTGAAAAGCTGCCTTTGGCCCTATAACCAACACGGCTGACAAGGCAGCAGACAGGAAAGAAATCAACAGTGGCCTATTGTTAGAAGGGTATCTGGCTTCTCCTTGCCGTCCGTTTTGTTTGGCTTTCCTGGTGGATAAGTGTGTACGAAGGGAGTCAGTCTCTGAGGGTGGGCCTACCTGCTTCCCCCTCAGCCCCACAGCACCTTCCGTGGGGTTCCGATCACCATCTCCTTCCTAACGGAGCGTGGTCCATGTAACACACACCCACATCCATGCAGGTTCTAGAGATTCCCCCCTCCAGAGCAGACACTCGTGTACCAGGCAGGGCCAGCTGTACTTGATTCTATACGCAACCTCTATCCACAGGAAACAGGAAGGTTCGGAGGGTCCAGGCCGCATCCTGGGTCCTCACAGCTTTTAGATGGTAAACTGAGTCAGTGGAGGCCAGCCAGAGGAGGAGGTGACCCTTAGAAATACGGGGAGGGTCAAGGCACATCTCACGGCCTGGGCAGAACTTCATCGGTCTAATTTCCATGCAGACTGGTCCTCAGACGCTGTCTACTAAGATGGACTGAAGAGCCCCCATGGAACATTCTTCCAGGACCCCACCACTCCCATTTGCTGAATTCCACCATCCTGGCAGGCCCTGCTCTGTTCTCGTCTAACGAGTTAAGCCTCTCCAAAGCCCATGTCCTTCTAGAGAACATACAGTCTGTCCTGCTCCCTCGGCAGGGGTCTCCTATGCTGTCAGAAGAAGTACTGTGGCCTTTGTTCTTTCTCCCAGTACAATGCACTGCACACAGTAGGTGTTCAACCATTTTGCTTTTGTTCTGGAGGGTTTTTATTGGGGGAGGATGCATTAACATTCAATAAAACCGCATTGATTTAGTCCCTCCAGTGTCAGGAGATTCAGATGTGGTGTGTGGAGTAACATGATCACTATTCAGTACAAATTAGAGCTTTTGATTCTATTTCTAATTCCAGTAAATAGGGCTTGTGCGTTTAAAAAAATATTTTTAGTTTGCAATGTGTGATTACATAATGGAGGCCTAGTCTTTTTTTTTTTTTCATTAACATTCATCTCCCTTAGCAGTTCCTTTCTGTGTCTTTGTTTCTGATTTGAGCTGTGGTTCAATGTATTAAAATTGCATTCCTTAAAAAGAAGTTCCAGAGCAGACTTTTTAACTGGTCCTCCCCACCCCTGTATTTCTGACTGGCCTGTGCCTGGGGCAGCTCAGCTGGTGTGGAGTCAGGGGATCTTACAGGTGTGTTAACAGAGCTCTGGTATCAAGCAGAGCCCTCCACTCACCAGGGCAGCTCTCTGCAGGCAGCCAGCGGTGGGGTGTCCCCGAGGGAGGTGTCTATACCAGAGCTAGGTGTGTGAACTCAGACGACCTATTTACCTCTCTGAGCCTCGGTTTTCTCATCTGTAAAATGGGGATGCTAAGTCCTAGATGAGAAAAAGTGCCTGGCACATGGCAGGCACTCAATACGTTCTCTTATTTGCAGGGGTCCCTGTGGGAGTCTGTTGGGGGCCTTGCTGCTTCTCCAGCTGCCTTCACCCCCAGAATTACACCACATCTACTGGAGCCAGAAGCCCTAGCCCCGAGCAAAGATGAACCCCCAAAATCTGAGTACAGGGCAACACAGCAGGGGCTAGTATAGTTCACGGAGATGGTAATGACAAGCAACAAGAAACGTGCCAGACAGCTGGGCGTATATCTGGAGAAAACCATAATCTGAAAAGATACGTGCACCCCAATATTCATAGCAGCACTATTCACAATAGGCAAGATATAGAAGCAACGTAAATGTCCACTGACAGATGAACGGATAAAGAAGATGTGGTGCATATATACAGTGGAATGCTACTCAGCCATAGAAAAGGATGAAATAATGCCATTTGCAGCAACATGGCTGGACCTAGAGATCATCACACGACGTGAAGTAAGTCAGACAGAGACAGATATCATATGATATCACTCATATGTGGAATCTAATTAAAAAATAGAGATAGAAATGAACTTATTTACAAAACAGAAACAGAATTACAGATATCGGAACCAAACTTATGGTTACCAAAGGGGAAACATGGTGGGATGGATGAATCAGGAGCTTGGATTAACATATACACACTACTATATAGAAGAGCCTAGTGCATAGCACAGGGAACTCTACTCAATATTCTGTGATAACCTATATGAGAAAAGAATCTAAAAAAGAATGAATATACATATATAAATATATATATATATGTATAACTGAATCACTTTGCTGTACACCTGAAACTAACACAACATTGTAAATCAACTAGACTCCAATAAAATTAAAATATTAAAAGTTCATTAATTAATTAATTAAATGCCTTGCTGAACCCCTCCCCCGAACAGAAAAAGAAATGTGCCAGAGAGACACAGCACAGAAGATAAAAATGCTGAAAGAATGCCTGCTGGAGAGCTAGGAAACACACTTAGCCACGTTTGTAGCAGGACAGCCACACCCCAGAAATAAAGTACCTTGCCCTGGGCAGACGCAGGATCAGGCGACAGCAAGACACAAAGAGGGGACAGAAAAGCACAACTGATCACAATCAAGAACAAGAGCTGGTGTGGTGACCCAGCCCCTGCCGGCCAGAAAAGTGAATCCCGAGGACGCATGGCTGGTTCGCGTCAGAACTGTTCCCGGCGCTCAGCATCCCGAGGGGCAGGCTGGGTTGAGCCCGTGACCCTGGGGCCAGGTTGTCTGGGTTCAAATCCCAGCTCAGCCTCTTAGGAGCCGTATGACCTCAAGCAAGTTACTCCAGCTCTCACAGCCTTGGTTTTCTCATCCATAACATGGGGAGAATAATACTAACAGTCACTTATCTTGCAAGGCTGTAGTAAGGACCAACGAGTCCACTGGAGCCAAGCTCTTAGCCATGCCTGGTGCATTTCTGTGCATCCAGCCTCAAGGCACAGGTGGGAAGGGGGTTCCTGACATTCTGTGTTGGATCAGGGTAGCGCTGCGGGAAGCTGGTCTCATTCCCCCACCTCGGCACCAATGTAATCTTCCAAACCAGCGGGCAAGGGTTTGTGTTTACCCAGCTTCAACATGGCAGAGCTCCACCCATTCACCGAATCCCGGAGCTCAACACAGAGTGATCTCGAAAGTACATAAAGTGAGAATAAGCCAATCGACCGTAATAAGAGATTTTCCTCTTGTCTGCCCTGGTAATTCAGCCATTGGAGCCAGCCTCCTATTCCCCTGAGTTAAAAAGGGAGTTCAGGAAGCTGCCTGGCCAGAGATGCCAATGCAGGTCTGGGAGGCGGGCGTCCACACCGCTGGATCCTGGATGCGGCAGGTCTCAGCACACCCACAGTGTGTGCACTATGTCTTGCCCTTCTCACCTTTCCTCTCGGCCCAGCAGGACAGGGAGCTGCACAGACCCAGGGGTCCCGGGAGCAGAGGGCCCGGCCAAGCCAGCCAGCCACAGGGCTGCTCTACTATGCAGATAAGGGGCCTTCAGCACAGGCTCAGTGGGTTCGGAGGCCCTTGGAATCTGAGCCTCCTGGGACACCTGTCTGCTCCCTCTTCCCTGCGTCTTCCAGAACTGCTGGAGTGTCACCAGAGTCAGGCTCTGCTGCCCGACCAGGATGTGTCAACAAACGGGCAGGGGAGAAAGTACCGCTGACCCGCTGACGTTCTGAGAAACCAGGGCTGGGAGCCAAAACAAACTGACAAGGGAAGAATCTGTCGCAAAAGAAAAGCTCATATTCCTCAAGCTGGGAGAGGCCCCTGCATGTCGCTTAGTCCCCCAGACGGTGGCCCCTGAGAGTCCCCTCAGGCAGACAACCCACTCCCCACGCTGGCCTTCAAGAGGGTCTTCCCAGATATGGGAACATGTGTGTATGCATGGCTGATTCGCTTTGCTATGGAGCAGAAACTAACACACCATCACAAAGCGATTATACTCCAATGAAGATGTAAAAAAAAAAAAAAAAAAGAGGGTCTTCCCGTGTCTGACCCAGTCCATCCGTCCCCGTGACCTTGTCTGAACGGGCAGAGCGGTTACAAGGCAAGAAAGAAGGGAGAGACCAGCCTGAAGCAGGTGCAGAGGCCACAGAGGACAGAACCTGCAGGGCGCTTCCTCCCCATCACCTCGGGCTCAACCACAGATGAAGTCAGGCTAAATCGGCCTTTGAGAACAGCGGGGAAGGGATGACAAGAACCAAAAGGTCACGAGCTGAGTCGTGGAAAGGGACAGGGAGTCTTGTCTGTGCCAAAGCTGTTGGTGCGTCCGAGCCTCCAGGGCCAGTGAGGTGCGGGCCCCGGCTCGGGGGCAGCCTGCTGCAAATCCTGCCTCTGCCAGTTACTGGCTGTGTGACCCTGGGCATGGTGCTCTGCCTCTCTGTTCCGCATGTACTCTTCCTATAAAGCGGGATTGATAGCAGCGCCTACGCCACTGGGTTCTCGTGAGGCTGTAACAAGCAGATCCACGTCTGGCGCTCGATGTGTGCTGGCTGCCACCAGGACAATTCGTCCAGGACAGCCTAGCTTCTGCCCGTTGTCCCAGCATCACTGCCAACACTCTGCCTTTCACCCTCAAACGGGAACGGGAACGGGTTGCAGGATGGATGGTCAGGCTGAGTAGCTCTTGTCTTTTTTTAGGTCCCCCTGGTTACCTCCCTGCTCCACACTGTCTGAGCATCGGACAACCGGGTCCCCAGAGGGTGTGTCCCCAAAGGTAGCTCCGCCCTGTGCTGGCAACTCGCTCAGTTTTCCTTCCTCCTTTTCTCTTCCCTTTGTCTCCCGGTCTCCCGCCTGTTCTCTCCGCTGCTTCCCTATGGGTGCCCCCTTATTTACAGGCCGACTTTAGTGGGGACTGCCCTGGCTCTGCACACGGGGATGGGATGCTTTCTGGCTCACTGACTAGACTAGGTAGGTCTCACCACATTTCCCTTAGAGAAATGGAAACCCTCTGAGACGTCAAGCATGACTTGACCACCAGACGGGTGAATGGAAATCATTTTCCATTTTGTGTATGGGTGTGAGTGTGTATTGTTTAACGGGGAAAAAGAGAATAACAGTTGGAAAGGGTCCATCCGATGCGGGGGTCTGTCTGTGAAAACAACCCCCCAGGGCGATTTTATAAAGGGAGAGGCTGGAGGCTGCCCCCCGCATGGCAGTGGAGAGGGCCAGGAGCTCAGGGGTCGGCACCCTCTCTGCCACTCACTCACCACTGGTGAAGGACCGTGATTTCTGAAGCCTCAGTTTCCCCATCTGTAAAACTGAGCACACTTGGCCCTAGGTCACCCAGATGCTCTGACACTGTAAGAGGCCTGGCCCTGTTCTTAGGATCCTGAAAAGGCACTTGTGGAATTCCACAATATTCTGCAAACACATCTTCAGGGTCTGTCCAGCCCTTTTCATGGGTGAAACACAGGAAGGAACCAAGGCCTGGGACAGTGTGACAACCTGAACGAATTCTCGCCCAAGGAGTTAATGGCAAATGCCTGAGGGCCCCGAGCACGGGCACAGCACGCACGCATGTTCCGTGTGGGCATGAACTCAGCGACTGACTTACCAGATCCCTGGGGGATCCCTCACCAGACTCCCTCAGCCTGGCCACCCCCCAGCTGCCTGTGGGCTCAGCAAACCCATGACAGGGAGCCTCAAGGCAGGGGTGCAGAGCCATAGCTACTGCAGCCCCGATCCCGGCGCTTGGGACCATCACAGGCTCACACATCTCCAATCACCATCGAACCCGACTCTGCTCCAAACCCGGGCTTCTCTGTGCAGCACTGGAACCCCAGTCTCCATCACCATGGTCTCTTCCTCTGCTCAGGCCTCTAACCTTTATTTAGCTGCCAGATTGGATCTATTCCAGCTTTCTCTGGTTCAGTCCCTGCCCCACCACTCATGTGCTGTGTGACCTTGGACAAGTTGTTGACCTCTCTGAGTCTCAGTTTCCTCCTTTACAGAGTGGAGACAGTAGTAACAATCTCTTCGTAAGGACGTTGGGAGGAGTAAATGGGATCCTGGGTAGAAATGCCCTACCACAGGTGCTGGCCTATAACAGATGGTTTCTCCTCCTACCCTGGCCCCTTTTAGCAGCAGCCCTGGTCCTGCCCTTCTCTGCACGCCCTGCAGCCCTGCTCACCGCCTCTCCTTCCCGGGTTCTCCTCCCACAGCATCCTTTGCTTCCCAAATATCGCTGCCAAATGATAAGTTCTTCTGAACCCCAGTGACCTCACTGCCCTTCTCAGAACCCATCCAAAAATGCCCAGGCCGAATAAGAAGTGAAAGTTTCCTGGCCTGACACACCAGGTCTTCCCCGACCTCGTCCCAAGCAACGTTCTGCACCACACTGTCCACTGCGTTTTCCCTGGTCCCCAGACACCGCCACCTCCCTGCCTCTGCTGAGACGTCCCTGCCCCCCAATGCCCTGACCCAGCCTTCTCCTCAAGGCCCAGCCGAAGCGCCACCTCCAGAGGGCCACTGACCCATTCCTTGCAGAGGTGACCACCCCCTCCTGCAAACTCACCCTAGACTCACGTTGTTCATCACCCTTTCCAGTCAGTACTAAGAGGCGAGGGGACCTCAGAGGGCAGACACCAGCCTCTCACCTATCCCCCAAAACTGTGCACAGAGCAGCTCTGATGGGCAAACACTACCCAACATGCCCGTGCATGGTAATGTCACCCAAAAAAGGACACGAACCCTGGACCCTCAAGATAAAATAATTCCAATTCTATACGGAGTATGCTGCCCTAGCAAGTGTCATGTTCCTAGGCCCACGGCCTTGATAAAAGGATTCTTTGGTACATGCTCGTTTCTTCCAGAGACACAGGGAACTCACCGCCTCAGGAGTCAGGCTCTTCTCCTGGACTGTGATCGGCTCCCCCTTCCGGGGACCCCCGCCCTCCAGGCCTTTCCTGCTGTCTGCAGCCACTCAGAACTAAGTCATCTGGGGTCCTTGGTATCCTCTTCAGATACCAAACCCAGGGCAGACTCCCAGCAAGGTCACTGTGTGTATGTGGACAGACGTATGTAGTCAGAGGGCTTTCCCGTGCACGCACCCACGTATACATACATGCACACACACACCTAGGCCAGAGTCAGCAAGGCTGGCTGAGTCACGCAGCCAGACCACAGCTCAAGCGGGGCCAGGGAGGAAGTGCCGCCCCATTTCCTGACCCTCCTTTGCTCTGGGAGGTTCTCTTTCTGTCTCTTTGTCTTTCTGACTCCGTCTCTCCCAGCGCTTTGTTTCTACTCAGGGCCACAGCCTGCTGTCCTGGCCCCGTCGCAAGGGCTCCCAGCAGCGCTGACCTCCAGGTGAGGACTTCTGGCTTCCAGACCTGCCATCCTGGACAAGTCACTTCACCACTCTGAACCTTGGTTTCTTCTACTGTGAAATGAAGAGGCTGGGTGTGGCGACAGGGTCCCTGAGGTCCCTTCTGATCTCAGACCGGGGGCTTCTGGCCCTCCTCTAGTCTGCACAGGGTTCAGAGCGTAACGGGGGGCCAGGGCCAGGCGGGGCCTGGGGACAGGGGTGGGGAGTCCAGCTGCTCCCTGGGGCGCACACCTCGGAACTCCATGTGCTGCACACACTCGCTGGCCCCCGCGGCGGGCCAGAGAGCAGGAAGCGCCACCCAGGCCGGCAGCCCGGCAGGGAAGCGGGGGCGCCCACCCGCACCTCCCACTCTCTCCCTCCCACTCCCTCCCTCCTCCGGACCCACCTTGCACCAGCCGCCTCGACTCCGCAGCCACCGTGCGCCGCCGGCCCACAGCTGTCAGGCACCGCCCGCCCTCCCGCCGCTCCGCGCGACCCCGCGCTAATGAACCGGCCCCCAGCGGAAGCGGCGCCGGGAGCCGCCGCCTCCCGGGCGCCCTCCGGGATCTGCGCGCGCCCGCCGCGTGGGGACCGGGCCGGCGGCGACCTCTGACTGCCCTGCGGGGGAGCCTGGGTGTCGAGGGCGGGGCTGCTGGTGACAGCCTGCCTGACTGGTCGGGCTTCCTGGGCCCCTCTGTTCCGGAGTCCCTGAGGCCTCTTGCCCCCATTCCAGGATGTTTCCAGGCATTTCTCTAAAGGTGGACATCAGTCCCCGGCCTTAGCCGCCCGCTAGAAAAAGTTACAGACTAGGTGAGTCGCCCTGAACACCTGCAACACCCAGGCCCCCTCCAGCTGGTATCTCTGGAGTTTTGTCCTTTGTACATTTCTGCCTCTTCTGTACATTCTACCGCGGCCACGAGGGCTTGTGTGATAAAAAGCATCCAATTAATAAAGCATTAAATAAATCTTTAAAGGCCTCCCGAGGCAGTCAGGCTGAAGGATGACCCTGAGCCTGGCACACAGGGCCCTCCACGCACACTCTCTGGACACGAGCTAACTTTCCAGACTCACAGCTTCTCCCCCAAACACACACATGCAGCCACGCTCTGGCGGCCACACACCAGCTGCCGGGGGCTCTTGCTTTGCCTGGAATGCGCTTTCCCATTCTTCTCTGCCTGCGCACGAAATCCTACTCATCCATCCAGGCCCCACTGAAATGCCCGCTTCTCAGGGAATCCTTCCCCAGACGCCGGCTCCAAAAGAACTCTCAGCCCCTTTTTGGTGAACCCACGGTTCCCTTGCCGGTTTATAGACTAGCATCTCCTTTCTCTCCCCGGTTCTGCTCCCCTCCCCTCCACACCAAGCCCCGTTCCAGGAGGGATAGAAACACGCGGTATGCTGTTATAAATTGCTATATGCTGTGGACGTGCCTCTCCATGAAGCCCAGGTACCACAGGCTCACAGCCTCCCCTCGCCCCGCCCCGCCCCATACCCCAGCGGCAGGGATGCACCAGAGCCGTCCCCATCAGAGGTTCAGAAGGCTGTCAGGCCTCGCCCGCCCTTCTACTCGCACCCCTGCGCCACGCACTAGGTTTCTCTGTCCCTGCTCTGGGGTATGCCTGCTTGCGTCAGCCCCAAGGTCAAAGATGACTGTGTCCATCTCTGAGTCTTGTGCTGTCCCGTCATACACATGCGAGAGCTGTCCTTCCAGGTAGCAGAGCCAGCTGCACAGATGGCCTGCCCTTCTCCCAGCCCCTTGAGGGGAAAGGAGGACCTTTATTATGAGCACCCGAGGATTGCAAGAGCTCGTGTAGCTCATCTGATGTGAAGCCTACCCATCCCCGAGGGCAGAGAGATCAGGGGCATCAGAGGTACCTACCACTGCTGTCGTTGTTGTTAAAAGGTAGTATTAATACTGTTACGTTGCGGGTTGAGATTGCCTTTCGAGTCCTAAAGCCATTCCACGTACTGATGCTTGTTTGCCCTTCTGGGTCCCACGAGGTCTTAAGATATTAGCGGTGAAGTACACGTCTAGAGCCAGAGACCTGGGTTTGGACCTCGGTGCTCCAACCTGTCTGCTGTGACCTTGACGAGTTCCTGAACTTTCCTCCATTGCTAGCATGTAGGCAGTGACAGTTCCTGTATCACAGGGTTGCTCTAAGGATCTAAATAAGAGTGTGTCTTTAAAGGGTTTAGAATAGTAGCTGGTACATAAAAAACGCCACGTGCGTTGGCTCTTACTGATTCTTTGCTACTGTTCATTGTATTATTTTATAGGTGGAGTAACTGAGGGTTGGAAAGGCTGAGACTCAGCTAAGGAATCGCTGCTTCCAAGGGGCTGTTTTTCTCACCAGACTCCACGTATTCTTTGTGAGGGAGCTGCTGCCCACCCGCCCCGGCGGGGGGCGCACGTAGAGCAGTCCGTGGGCTTGCAGGGCACGCTTCAGGGAGATGCGCTCTCCTCTCACCCCCGCCCCCCCCGCGTCTCTGTGTTTTCTTGCTAATGTGCTGCTCTCAACTATAATGGGAGGCCAGTTGCTCGTGTGTGGTCCCCCAGGGGAACCGTGGAAACATTCCCTGTCCCAGTGCAGGAATTTCCTCTTGGCCCTTCTTCCTTATTATGAGCGGCTACGATGACAGAATTTCCAACAGGTGGAAGGCAAAAGAACAAACAGACCTTTCAATGTTGACTCTCCCGGGCACCGCGCAGAAGGACCGCATCTGTCTTGCCTCCCAGAGAAAATGTAAATGACCTTTTTTTTAAAGCTACAGTTGTCTCCTGACCCATTGGGAAAGAAAAAAGAATCAAAACTACAACTGCTTAACGTTATTTCAGGAAAAACAATACAGAGGGTATAAAACAGCTCACTAGACAGCAATAAAAGATGAGATTTGTAGTAGGATTTTGCTGCCGATTCAAGAGGTTGTAAGTCCTCCTAAGTCCCATGGAATCTCCTTGGTGACGCCTTTGGCCTGCCCCTGTCTCCTTTCGCAGTTTGTCACCTGGGCTCAGGTTTCCTCGCCTCTTTCTGCACAATGACCTGGACTGTATACTTTTTTTTTTTTTTTTTTTTTTTTTGCGGTAAGCGGGCCTCTCACTGTTGCGGCCTCTCCCGTTGCGGAGCACAGGCTCCGGACGCGCAGGCTCAGCGGCCATGGCTCACGGGCCCAGCCGCTCCGCGGCATGTGGGATCTTCCCGGACCAGGGCACGAACCCGTGTCCCCTGCATCGGCAGGCGGGCTCTCAACCACTGCGCCACCAGGGAAGCCCTTGACTGTATACTTTTATTCTCTCCTGCACCCAATGCTCCCTACACAGGACGGCCAGATGATGACAAATGCAAAGCACGGTCTAGACCTGTCCCCTCTCTGCACAAAAAAACTTTCCATGAACACCCTTTCTGTGTTTTCTGAATGATATCCAAAATCTTTAGGCTGGCCTCAAAGCCCTCGGCACCTGTGGGTTTGCTCTTTCTGACTCACTGACGACAGGCCTTTAAGAGCCCCTCGTTTGCACTCCAGCATCAGTGTTGTGCTAACTTTGTTCTCCTGCCCAAAGGGCCCTTCCCGGCTGTCTCCATCCAAAGTCCAGGGCCAGATCCAGCTCCCACGCTGCCCCTGCGCAGGAAGCCTTTGCCCTCAGCTCACAGCGGGAGGAGCAGCCTACACCCCACCCCCAACTCCCAACCATGTCTCCCAGAGACACCGTCGCACGGCCGCCTCGCACCCAATTTACTTCTGGAGTTGGCGTCCCTGAGGGGAAGGGGATAGAGTGGGAGACACAAACTAACTCTGGCTTTGAGCAAACCGGGAAGCTTCTCCCATCTTCAGTATCCTCATGTATCATATGTCGTTGACGCAGGACCGACCCGATGAGGGTGTCGTGGGGAGCAGAGGGGATAACTCACGTAGGCAGCACTTAGCCCAGAGCGTGGGACTATGTCAGGGCTCACAGTGATAGAATGGAAGAAACGAGGAGAGAGACAGGGTGGGGGGAAGGCAGGGCGGGGGGACAGAAGAGAGGAGGGAATGGAAGGAAAAAGAAGGGAGAAAAAGAAATCAATTACCTCCTTTTTCTACCGGAGTCAAAGGACTTGCCTCTTCTTAGATGAAACACACACACATCACCTTCCTTGGAGACAAAGTTTGACATAAAAATGACATCAGGATCAGGGAAAGGGTGAAATCAAGTAATATTTTTAGGTCCACTGTGCACATTTATGAGCTGAATTCTATTAGAAACTTAACATTTTCAAAATGGGGAAAATGGTGGCAATCACCCATCCACCCCCATGCTTTCCTGCTAAGGAAATGGCAAAGGGCAAGAGCTGGTTAAGAGGCAGAGTTTAGACTGAAAAGCTTTCAGCCCAGAGCTCTTACCTTCCTTGTACATCACTTCTCCAGGCTTGGGAAAGACACAGTAAAAATCTCCTGCTCAGAGGGTAACTTCCAGCATGAGTACGTAAAGAGTTGGATAAACCAGTTCTCCAAAAAGCAACTATAAAGCTTGGTCAAAACTGTCACAAACAACCATTTCAGCCCTCCAGAAATTGACCGAAAACATGCCACAAACTGAGAAATGTTTGTCCACGAAAACGACTGAAGCTGTTCGCATCCCCAGAAGCTCTGTTGTTTGACGGTTCAACCAGGGCAGACTGGAAAAATGAGCAGCGTTTTCTCATTGCCAGATTGGCCTCTTTGTATTTGGAGAGGTGTCAGTTTAAACAGTGACCTCAGAAGCAAGCGGACAGGGAGGGCCGGCAGCTCTGCTAGCTTGAAACTGGTGAGCAATGGACTGGTGATTACCTGGAAATTTAACAGGAAATTGAGGGAGGTGAAGCAGCCATGGGGAGATGGATAAACTCTCCACGTATCACGGGTTGACCCAGGTTGCAAACACTGCACAGACAGGAACAGCCCACGTCACCCACACAATGCTGGCCAGTGGAACCTGCCCACATGTACGGTGGCGATGCAAGGGCTTGATGGAAAACAGAAGCCTGCGCAGACTTGAAAAAAAAAAAAAAAACTGTACATTGGAGTGTGCTGCCCAGCTCACTCACAGATTTATCAGCAGAGAGTGGAGGTCTTACTGGCTCGCGGTACTTGGGCCCAACCTGTGACCAATCTTTGGTTGAACACTGATCTAAGAAGACAAAGGATGACTACAGAAAGCTAGGCTCAAGGATAAAACACAAGAAAAACAAAACAGCAGAGGCCTTCAAGGCTGCACCCTGCAGAGGTGGTAAACTTAGCAGATTTAGTGTGGGCAAGTTATTAAACAAACACACACATACCAAAAACCAACACCATTAGCGGAAAATTAGAAGACATCGTCGCTAAATATACTATGTAAAATACCCAGTTTTCACCAAAGAAATTACAAGGCAGGCAAAGTAACAGGAAAGTGTGATCATATTCAGAAAAAAAATTGCAATCAGGAGAAACTGTCTCTGCGTGTCCCTAAGATGTTGGGTTTATCAGACAAAATCTTTACAGCAGCTACTATAAATATGTTTAAGTAAGTAAAAGAAACTATGTTTAAAAATTTAAGGAAAGTATGACAACAATGATTCAATGAATTTTAAAAACCTCAATAAAAAGGTAGAAATTATACAAATGAATCCATTCTGAAACAATGGAGGCCACAGAGGAATGGACTGGCATATTTACAGTGCTGAAAAATATCTGTCCACCAAGAAATCTATATCCAGCAAAACCATCCTTCACAAATGAGAGCAAAATAGAGATATTCCCAGATAACCAAAGACCAGTATAATGTTTTACTAGCAGACACACCTTACAAGAAATACTAAAGGAAGTCCTTTAGGCTGAAAGAAAGTAACACCAGATAATACTCAAAACTACAGTAAGAAATGAAGAGTTCCAGAAATGATAAAGATGTGCGTAAATACAAAAGACTCTATAAATATATTTTCTCATTTCTTCTCCTAACTTCTTTAAAAGAAGTTGTATAAAGCAAACATTATAACACTGTATTATTGGGTAGAAACAGCTATGTAGAAATAGATATGATAATAATGGAACAAAGGAGGGAGAGGAGAGGAAAATATATCAAAACAAAGTTTCTAGAATTAATTTAGTGTTGTTCTCAATTAGATTGTAGCAAGTTGAGATGCATATTATAATACTTAGAGCAACCATCAAGAAAGTACTAAAAATATAGCAAAAAAATCAACGGAGGAATTAAAATGATACACTAAAAATAGTTATTTAACACAAAAGAAGGAAGGAAGGGAGGAGGAGAGGAATTAAAAAAGACATGAGAAAAATAGAAAACAAACACCAAAATAGCAGACCATATACCAACCATATCAGTAATTACACTAAATGTAAATGGGCTACTGCGATATTGTGACTTATGATAAGAAATATATATTTGGTCTTTGCCCATGGTTTCTGACTCACAGCTCCCAAAACCCTTGGGACTTCCTAAGTGATTAGAGCCATAGGGGCATCTTTTGTTATAATATTTGGTCTCCTGTCCTCAGTTCCCCAAATAGCTTCAGAGTCAATAAAGGTAAAAAGGGTGTCGTGTTATTTATAACAAGCCCGTTTCCACCACAACTGAGTTTATATTAATGAGATGACTTTTGGAAATCCCCTAAAGATGGGGGAGCTAGTTGGCAGGGGAACCAACCATGAACTGAGAGTTGGAACTTTCAGTCCCACCCCCTGATTTCTGGGCAAGGGAGAGGGGCTGAAGGTTGAGTCAATTACAATAGCCCACGATTTAAACAATCATGCCTATGTAATGGGGCCTCCATAAAACCCCCAAAGGATGGGGTTTGGAGACCTTCCAGGTTGGTGAACCAGAACACTTCCATGTGCCACCATGCTGGGCGCCAAACTCCACCGGGACAGAAGCGCTTTTGTTTGGGACCTTGTGCTGTGTATCTCTTGATCTGGCTGTTGATTTGTATCTTTTGATATCCTTTGTTTCCTGAGTTCTGTGAGCAACTCTAGCAAAGTAATCAAACCAGAGGAGGGGGTCGTGGGAGCCTCCAGTTTATAGCTGGTTGGTCAGAAGCACAGGTAACAACCTGGACTTGCAATTGGCATCTGAAGTGGGGAACAGGCTTGTGCGACTGAACACTCAACCTGTGGAATCAGATGCTATTTCCAGGTAGTGTCAAAATTGAACTGAAAACCCGGATGATGTTGGAGAATTGCTTGGTGGTGTGGGAAAAAAGACCCATGCGTGGAACTGGGTACAGAATTGTCACTAAACACTCCACTTAAAAAGCACAGATTATCAGACTGAATAAAAAAGAGCAAGACCCAACTATATCCTGTCTACAAGAGAAGTGGCTTGGAGTCAAAGAAACAAGGAGATTAAAAGTAAAAGAATGGGGCTTCCCTGGCGGCGCAGTGGTTGGGAGTCCGCCTGCCGATGCAGGGGACGCGGGTTCGTGCCCCGGTCCGGGAAGATCCCACATGCTGCGGAGCGGCTGGGCCCGTGAGCCATGGCCGCTGAGCCTGCGCGTCCGGAGCCTGTGCTCCGCAACGGCAGAGGCCACAACAGTGAGAGGCCCGAGTACCGCGAAAAAAAAAAAAAAAAAGTAAAAGAATGGAGGAATTCCAGTTCCAGCTGTAACAGTAAAGAGCTTGGAACTCATCACTTCTATACTTGTGATGAGATAAAAGCTGAACCAACTGAAAATAAATGAATATCTTAGAAAATGAATATAAGAAAATGGATGTCACAGGCAAGGCACCACCCTGGGGGAACAGGTGAATATGGAGAACCTCAGCCTTGATCAGCTCATCTGGGGAAGAAGTTGCTGTGGCCATAAAAGGGTAGGAACACTTAAATGATAATTTTGATGAACTGCTGGAGGCTGAGTGTGGATTTGCTAGGAGTGAGAATCTCCTGGAGGTGCAGTTTTAGGGAGCCCCCCCCCATTTTTACTAGTTCTACTTTCAGGAACCCACTGGATTCTTAAGGTCAGGACCCGACACAAATTCCTTCATGTTTCAGGCAGAGGTTGGGGGAAGTGACCATTTTTATATATGCCCAGAACATTCTCCATAATGAAGTTCTGCTCTCCAAGGGACCAACTTTACCAGAGCCTTATCCACTGGCGGGGGGGGGGGGGGGGGGGGGGGGGCGGAAGGGCAATTAACCAGCTCCAGTTCCCTAGAGCCTTCCTGTCTCACCTGAAGGTATTACACACTATTATATATAAAATAGATAACCAACCAAAATAGATAACCAACTACTGTATACTACAGAGAACTCTACTCAATATCTTGTAATAAGCTATAATGGAAAAGACTCTGAAAAAGAATATAAATGTATATATATAATGTGTGTATGTATAACTGAATCACTTTGCTATATACCCGAAACTAAAACAACATTGTAAATCACGTATACTTCAATTAAAAAATAAACGGAAACAAAGACAAAGAAAAAGGCAGGAGGAAAATGACATAGGTCAGGAACTTGGATCTGTATAATCAAAGGGAGAACATCAGGAAAGGAATAAGTGAAGTAAAATAAACATTTTTACTTACCTTATTCTTAATTGATCTAATTGATAAATATTTGTTTAGAGTAATAGTAATAACAATATTTGGGGTGATTATACCATATAGATAAGTGAGTGACAGCAATATTATAAGGGACAGCAGGAAGAAATTGAGAAGGAAAAGAAAGAGGGGAAAATAAAAAAAGAAACAAAGGACAAGTGTAACAAATATAAGATGGTTATAAATGCAGTAGATACTAATCCAATGTTATAAAATATCACTTAAAATATGAATGTCAAATAGAGAAATCAAAAGACCGAGATTGTCACAATGAGTAAAAACACAAGACCCAACTATATGTTGTCCATAAGAAACCTAATTTAAATATAAAGACACAGATAGATTAAATGAAAGGAGTGCACCACGCTACACTAAAGGAAAGCTGCAGGAGCTACGTTAATTTGGCACATCAGACTGCAGAACAAGGTAGGTTATCATGGATAAAGAAGGACATTACCTAGTGATACAGGAGTCAATTCCCCAGGAAGACGCAATCTTTAACATGCATGCACCTGACAGCAGAGTGGCAAAACAGAAAGCGTGGAGAAAGAGACAAATCCACTATTATAGTTGGAGACTTCAGACCCCTCTTTCAGTAACTGATGGATTCAGTAGGCAGAAAATCAGTAAGGATATAGTTGAACTGAATAGCACAATTAATCAACTGGATCTAATCAACACTTCAACAAAGGAGAATACACAGTCTTCTCAAACTCACATAGAATATGCAGCAAGATAGACACATTCTGGACCACTAAACAACATTTATACACAATTTAAAAGAATAAAAATAATACAAAGTGTGTTCTCACCACAACAAAATTAAAGTAGAAATCAATAACAGAAAGATAGATGGGAAATCCCAAAATATTTGGAGATTGAATCACACGTTTCTAAATAACTCATGGTGAAAGAAGTCTCAAGCCAGTCTACCTACCTCTCCAACCATTACCTACTTTCCTGTCTCAAGAGAAATTTTAAAATATTTTGAACTAAATGAAAATGAATACAACTTATCAAAATTTGTCGGATTCAGTGAAAGCAGTGCTTCAAGGGAAATTATAGGATTGAATGCATATATTAGAAAAGAAGAAAGATCTAAAATCAATAACCTAAGTTTCCATCTTAGGAAACTAGAAAAAGAAGAACAAATTAAATCTAAAGTAAGATCTTAATAAACAAAGGTGAAATGGTCATGGATGGGAAGACTCAATGTTGTTAAGATGTCATTTCTCCCTAATTTGATTTTTGGTAGAAATGACAAGTTGATCCTAAAATTTTATATGAAAAATGGAAAGACCTAGGGTAGCCAAGACAATTTTGTAAAAGAAAAAAAAGTTGGAGGATTTACACCACGTGATTACAAAACTTATTAAAAACCTTCAGTGATCAAGGCAATGTGGTACTGGCATCAAGATGGGCATATAGATTATTGGAACAGAATTGAAAGTCTAGAAATAAAACTGTACATTTATGGTCATTTGATTTTCAACTAACGTAACAAGACAATTCAATGGAGATATGATAATCTTTGCAGCAAGAGGGACTGGGATGGGGGATATCCATAATCTAGATCCTTCTTTCACATCACACATAAAAATTAACTCAAAATGGAACATAGTCTTATGTGTAAGAGCTAAAACTATAAAACTTTTAGAAGAAAACATAGGAGAAAAATCTTTGAGAAACCTTGTGAAAATCTTTATGGCTCCAACACAAGAGCCATAAAAAATGGATAAATTGCACTTTATTAAAACTAAAAAACCTTCATGCTTCAAGAAACAACCTTAACAAATGGAAAAATCCAGCCACAGACTGGGATAAAATATTTGCAAAACATGTATTTGATAAAGGACTTGTATCCAGAATATGAAAAGAACTTTTACAACTCAATAAGAAGACAAACCACCCCACTGAAGAATGGATAAAAGACTTGAATAAACATTTCACCAAGAAAGACATATGAACAGCTAATAAGCACATGGAAAGGGGCTCAACGTCATTAGTCATTACAAAATGCAGATGAAAATCACAGTGGGATACCACCACACACTCACTAGTGTGCTCTATTTAGAAGGACAGTATTGACGAAGATCTGGAGAAATGGGAACACTTACACATTCCTGGCAGGAATGAAAATGGTACATCTACTTTGGATATAAACCTACCCCAAACCCAGCAAATTCACTCTAAGGAATCTATCCAAGAGAAATGAAGATGTGTTCACACAAAGACTTGTAAGTGAATGTTCACGGCAGTATTATTCATAACAGCTCTAAGCTGGAAATAACCCAAATGTCTCCCAGCTGCTGAATGGATAAACCCAATGGGGTATATGCACTCAACGGAATGCTGTTTGGTGCTAGAAAGGAGTGAAATACCTGTGCATGGATGAACCTAAACAAATCATGCTTCAAGAAGCCAGTTGCAAAGCCTATATATATGATATGATTCATGTATATTAAATGCCCAGAAAAGGCAAATTACAGAGACAGAAAGCAGATCTGTGACTACCTGGGTCGGGAGATGGGAGTCAATGTTGACTGCAAATGAACTTAATAACATGTTTAGGATGATAGCAATGTCCTCAAACTGGCTTGTAGTGATGGTTGCACAACTCTATACATTTATTAAAAATAATTAAATCATATACTTGCAAGGGGTGAATTTTAAGGTATGTCAATTATACCTCAATAAATCTGTAAAAACAAAGTCTGATGCCCAGGACTGATTCAGCAAGGGAGACGTGCCCTCTGGAAGACGTAAGCCCAGAGAGACAAGTACAGACAAGGACATCCTGCTGTGACATAAATTCCCTCTCCCTCCCCATGACCCACCGGGCTGACTGAACGGTAGCCCCAGCCAAAGCCAGACCTGGTCAGGTCACACCTTTCCAGTGGTCCATTGCCCCTGTGGGCCCTTGGATTTCACTGTCACGAGCTCTGGGACATGGTGTCAGGTTTCAGCCGCCTGCTCAATACTTTTTAGCATCACGATATAGAGATAATTCTGATACCTGTGATACTCCATGTGGATTTATTATAAATCTAACAAAACTAGATTCTCACCTACAATCTTGGCTTTCACACACAAAAAGAACTAAATGTACTTTAATGCTTTGTACTTGCATAACCTGGGTGACACTTTCTGCCCCAACAAGAATACTTATCAAGCATCTAAAACATACTTGTTGTTTGTCCCCCAGGAATGAGTGTATGCGCGTGTGTGTGTGTGTGTGTGTGTGTGCACGCGCGCACGCTCCAGGAGACCTACGTGGTAGATGAGGCCTGGAGATGTCATTTGGTGTCTTGAGTGTTCTTTGAGGGACACATCTGGGAAGGAATGAAAGGCTGACGTCATCACTTCCTCTGCCAACTTTGCTGCTTTGGGACTTTTTTTTTAAGGAAAGAATTTTGTTAGGGCTGCAGCTGGCTTCCTCCAAAGAGGGATCAAACCAGCACATTTCCTGCTCTTGACTTTCTCTTTTACTCTGGACTCCGTCGCCAGCTGAGTTTTCCAAAATTCCTTAACTACTCATTTCTTGATTCTCATTCATTTCACAACAGATGTTTATGGAGCTCCTAGTTCGTGCAAAAGGCTGTCTTAGATGCTGTGGGGCATACAGAGATGGCAGAGAATGGCCCGTCTTCGGAGAGTTTACAATCCAGTCCCAGCAGGAGGTAGACAAGGTGCACACAAATACCTAAACTGGTAGCTAACGTGGTAACACTGATACAAACTGAGCCGTCGGAGTTTTGAGGAGGCGAGAAGCCTTTGAGGGGAAGAGTCAGGAAAGTCTTTATGGAGAAAGTATTGCTGAAATCAGACCTTCAGGGTGGATGTAACTGTGAGTGACAGAAGCAAAGATACGTACGTGGAAGTAGAGGCTTTTAGAAATGGGAAAGCACATGATGTATTTGGGAGAAAAACCATATCGTTTTGCTAAAATACAGAATTGTGCCAGGGAGCAGTAGCACGAGTCTATAAATATCAGTTGAAGTCCAATCACGTGGGACATCGACTCCCAGGCCAGATGTTGATTCACTTCTGGGCAGGCAACGTGAACCTCCTCTGACTCAAAAGGCACGTAAATGATGGAGATGCAGACTCGGGCTCCATCCTGACCAGATCCGTAAGTCACACCTGGAGAAGGTCCCCATATGGTCACAAAGTGTGGATGTTCTCCTGGGTGACCTTTAATTCCCATCCAGCCCGAGACTGAAGCTCGGGGGGCCCTGGGAGGCCATGAATGGAAAATGAACTCTCATCTTCTGAGGCCCTGTGTGGCCACGGCCAAGTGTGGATCTTGGGGATAAGAGCTTGGCCACTGGGGGATGTGCCCCGGGCGCGGTCTGCTCACAAGTCAGTCTCTTCTGAAGCTTAGAAAGCGAGGATGGCCTTCCTGCATGCATGGTCTCTCGTGTTTCAGGGACCAGGTGGGCTGGTCCCTACCGCTAGCACGATGGTCAGCCAATACGGCGCGTGCGCCCATGCTGTTTCAGGATCTGTCAGATAAATTGGTATTAATTCCACTGTACAGACAAAGGTTCTTAAGTGGAGGAACCAGGCAGGCTCAGGTAGGCTGTCGGAAGAGTTTAGAAGGTGACAAGTATGCAGAATCTCTCCCAGCTCTCCTCCGGGGATCATTTCCTAGACGACTTGGCTGCTGGTTCCAGGAATACAAAACACCTGCTGGGGCCCAAAGCCCTGCAATGGAAGCAGAAGGGAAGGGCACAAGCGAGCGTTCCTATCTCAGAGAGAGGGATGGAGGGGTCAGGGATGTACTAAGTCAGACGACTGACTTTAAAAAAACATTTTATTGGAGTAGAGTTGATTTACAATGTTGTGTTACTTTCAGGTGTACAGCAAAGTGAATGAGTTATACATATACATATATCCACTCTTTTTTAGATTCTTTTCCCATATAGGTCATTACAGAGTATTGAGTAGAGTTCCCTGTGCTACACAGTAGATCCTTATTAGTTATCTATTTTATATATAGCAGTGCGTATATGTCAATCCCACTCTCCCAATTTATACCCCCCCCCCCCCCGCTTTCCTTCCTGGTAACCATAAGTTTGTTTTTTTCATCTGTGACTCTATTTCTGTTTTGTAAGTAAGTTCATTTACAAGACAGTAGCTTCTGCTTAAATACCGTGGATCGGCCCTGAAATGGAAAAGGATGAGGGTGGGCGCTGGCTGTGACAGCTGGAAAATTAAACTGAGTTAATACAGAGACCGCGACAAGCCAGCAAAACACAGGCCACCAGCATTCCAGAGAAGCTGCCGTCAGAAGCCAGGTCGAGATTCGGGCTGCTCAGTGGGTTGAGTTAGCTGGACCTCCCCTGGGCTCTCTTCCCACTTCAGCCATTGGCAAGCTCTGTTGAACGTGGGCATGTTTTCCTCTGCTGGACTGATGACCTCCGACGTGCCACCCACCCCTAAAACTCTCCACTCCTTTACCACAGTAAATTTCACTACCTGGGCTCAAAGTATACGAAGGATCTGAAAAAGTCACGCGGTTCTGGAGATTTTAAATGTTTTGAAGCCAAAAAACTTTATATTTAAAGAAAAAATAGCAGAGTCCTGATCGGACAGTTAAATCAGGCTACTCACTTTCTGGCATTTTCTTTGAGTGTATCACACACACACACACAAAACACCATTTCTAAAGGCAGAAGAGAAGACAAAGAATTAGAAGTAGAGAAAGAAGTAGACTCAGATACGATATTTTAGTACATGCCTAACCTGCAAAACCCTGGATTTTAATTGAAAATATCTTCAAGTCTAATTAAACTTGTAAAATTTTTCTAGAACGGAAGCCAATTTTACAAATCAGGCATCAGTTCTCCTCATTCCTCTCCAGCCTCGAGCTTCCACACGTCTCCATGCTCATTCCTACCCCTTGATCTGGACTGTGCAGCACAAATCGATGGCATCACATCCACCCGGACAAGAAAAGTCTTTCACTCCTTTTCCTCACCCTGACACCCTCCGTCAGCAAGTCCTGCAGATTCAATCTTCTGCATGTATGCTGACTGACAGCTCCCCTGCTTCCCATCCTGACACTGACTGGCAAGGTCAAGGCCTCATCATCGCTCACCTGAACTATTGCCATGGCCCTGGAAACGAGCCATGTCTCCTTATTCAGGGTGTGCACCCTGCATCAGGCTCTTAGGCCCGGGACACCATGATGAGTAAGAGAGCCTCACTCACACGCTTCTGGACAATACAACCTCTAAGTTTTATTAATTAATGAAACCTCTAAGTAAGATCATTGGAAATCAGGGTAAGCTCTAGGAAGAAAGCAGAGGGAGAGGTAGCCGAGGGCCGAGAGGCTACACAGACAGTGCAGCTCTAGGAGGACATGGGGAGCTGAGGCCTGGAGGAGGAGAGGCCGGCCTCACCCAGAGCTTCCCAGGAGGAGGAGGTGTAGAGCGTTCTGGGGACCCAAAGACAGGAGGCTGGAGGCAGCAAGCAGGAGAGGCTAGTGCAGGGCGATGCTCGGAGACCGAAGGATAGAAAGCCTTGCTGTCCTCAGGTTGGAGCTGGGATATTTTTCTAAGTGCAGTGGATACTAATGATAGGTTTTAATCAGGGGTTGGGGGGTGTAATGTAATCTGACTTATGTTTTTTGGAAATCACTCGATTAGCATTTGGCCAGTGGACTGGAGGGGTGAAATGACTGAAGAGAGGGCAGTTAGGAAACTACTGAGAGGTCACTGTGGCTTCGCCGAGCCGGATAGTAGAGAAAGTGGGGAGAAGGGGAGGGATCCACTATGTGTTCTGGGGAAGGACCAGTCTTGATGTGTTGGTGTGGGGTCATGAAAGAGGAAGAGCATGTCTGATGGGAACTCACTGGTGGATGGTGGTGGTATTTATTATGCTGGGGAAAATGAGGGGGAAAGCAGGTTTTAGACAGTCAAGTGGAGGCCAAGAAGGCTTTTAGATACAGGATGCTGTGGGTCAGGAGAGAGGCTGGAGATATAAAACTGGGAGTCATCACTCAATAGATCCTATTTAAATCAGGGACGAGGTGAGATCACCTGGCAGCAGTGGAGGGGGTGCAGCTAGAGAAGACAAGACGTGAGAAAGGGAGGTATGAGAATGCCCAGGATGGAGCCTTGAGACCCCCCAGTATCTGGAGGTCAGGAAAAGGAGGGACAGCCAGCAAAGGAGGCTCTGATCTTCTCAGAGCTTAATCCACCCTTCATGCTGAGGCCAGGGTGACCTCTCCAAACTCAGATGTGGTCCTGACTCCTGCCTGCTAAGGCTATCCCCAGTTCTCTGATGTCCCCCCTCCCCCGAGTAAATCTAGCCCCTTAGATAGTATGCAAGTCCCTTCACAATCTAGACCTAAACTTCCCTTCCGGGGTCCTCTTCCTCCCTGCTTTTATCACACACTTTAAAATCATGTTGATTATCTGGGCACACATCTGTCTCTGTTACTAGATGTAGTTTAAGGAAAAGGATTGTGTCATTTGCATTTGCAATGCCTGGCATATAGTAGGTGCTCAATGACATTTGCTGAACAAGGGGAAAGAAGGAAGGAAGGAAGGAAGGGAAGGAGGGAGGGAGGGAGGGAGATTCTTTGTGTGAGAACCAAAGAAGAATACATGGCAACGTCTGTGCCATCTTCTTCCCTGGCGTTTTTGGAAACCTTGAAATCTGGGTTGGGATGAGAAGACTGCCATCCAGAGGTAGAGAGATGCAGGAATGGACCCTTTCTGAAGTTTTCCCAGAAATGTAAACCACTGAGCAGGCAAAGCTGGAACTTACACCAAAGTAACCTTTGTAAGAAGCCAATTAATAATAGCAATGTTTGCAGTGACGTGGTACTATATATAGAAAATCCTCGAGACACTACCCCAAAACTATTAGAACTAGTAAATGAATTCAGTAGAGTTGCAGCATACAAAATTAATATACAGAAATATGTGGCATGTCTATATGCTAATAACAAACTATCAGAAAGAGAAATTAAGAAAACAATCCCATTTATAATCACATCGATGAGAATAAAATACCTAGGAATAAATCTAACTAAGGAGGTAAAAGACCTGTACTTGGAAAGCTATTAAGACACTGATGAAAGAAACTGAAGACAACACAAACAGACGGAAAGATGTGCTGTGTTCTTGGATGGGACAAATTAATATTGTTAAGTGACCACACTACCAAGGCAATCTACATATTCAGTGCAATTCCTATTAAAATACCAATGGCATTTTTCACAGAACTAGAACAAATAATTCTAAAATTTTTATGGAAACACAAAAGACCCCCAATAGCCAAAACAATCTTGAGCTGGAGGAATCAGGAGCCCAGACTTCAGACTATACTACAAAGCTATAGTAATCAAAACAGCATGGTACTGGCACAAAAACATACAGATCAGTGGAACAGGATAGAGAGCCCAGAAAAAAAACCCACACACTTATGGTCAATTAATCTAAGACAAAGAAGGGAAGAATACACAATGGGGAAAAGACAGCCTCTTCAATAAATGGTGCTGGGAAAACTGGACAGCTACATGCAAAAGAATAAAACTGGACTACTTTCTCACACTATATACAAAAATAAGCTCAAATGTATTAAAGATTTAAATGTAAGAACTGAAACCATAAAACTTCCAGAAAAAAACATAGGCAGTACATCCTTGGACATTGGTCTTGGCAATATTTTTTGGATATGTCTCCTCAGGCAAGGAAAACAAAAGCAAAAATAAATAGGACTATGTCAAACTAAAAGGCTTCTGCACAGTGAAGGAAACTATCAACAAAACATAAGGCAGCCTACTGAATGGGCAAGGATATTTGCAAATGATATACCTGATAAGGGACTAATATCCAAAATTTACAGAGAACTCACGCAACTCAACATCAAAAAGACAAACAACTCGATTAAGATGTGGGCAGAGGACCTGAATAGACATTTTTCCAAAGAAGATATACAGATGGCCAACAGGCACATGAAAAGATGTTCAACAACACTAATCATCAGGGAAATTAAAACCACAATGCGGTATCATCTCACACCTGTCAGAACAGTTACTATCAAAAAAGACAACACACAAACACACACACACACACACACACACATATATATATATATATACATATACATACATACACATACATATTCACATATATATACATGCAATGTATATTACCGATGAAATATTACTCAGCCATTAAAAAATGAGATCTTGTTATTTGTGACAACATGGATGGATCTAGAGGGTATTATGCTAAGTGAAATAAGTCAGATAGAGAAAGACAAATACCGTATGATCTCACTTTGTGTGGATTTTAAAAACAAAACAAACAAAGAAAACAAAATGGAAACAGACTCATAGATAACAGAGAACAAATGAGTGGCTGCCAGAGAGGAGGGAGATGGGGGGACAGGTGAATAAGGTGAAGGGAATTAAGAGGTACAAATCTCCAGTCATAAAATAAATAAGCCACAGGGATGTAACATATAGCATAAGGAATATAAATAAAATATTGTAATAATTTTGTATGGGGACGGATGGTTACTAGGTTTATCATGGTGATCATTTCACAATGTATGCAAATATTAAATCACTACCCAGTACACCTGAAAATAACATAATATTATACATCAACTATATTTCAATTTTTAAATTTTTAAAATTAACCTTGTGCATGCCTATGTGAAATATCACTGTAGAGAATATTTTTATGTTCTAGTTTTTATCTGAGTCAATTGTTTCAGGAAATATGCAGGGCTGGTTTGGCTCTGGAATGCTATACCCCATTCACGTATTTATAAAAGACCCAACTTACACCCTGTTTCATGGTTCGGCTAAACCCACTAAATACCACAAGTAATAGAAAGAAGAATGGAATAGGAGTAAAAGGCTGAATCTTGTCGCAGTTATGTGATCTCAGGAAACTCATAGAACTTTTTACCTGAACATTGGATTTCTGAAATGTGAAATGGGGAGAATTTTCGCGGCATTCCTCTGTCAGTCTGTTGTGGAGAACAAACAAAATAATGTGTATGAAAACATTTTTTAATTGTTAAGAAAATTTTATTGAGGAATAATTTGTACGCAATGAAGTTCATAGAGCTTAAGTATACAGTTCAATGAGTTTTTTTTAACACATGTACACACCTGTGTAACCTACACTTCAATCAAAATGCAGACATCACTACCACCCCAGAAAGTTACCTCTTCCCAGCCAATATTCCTGGGCCCTGCTTCAGATCCAAACACATCTCTCTTTTTCTTCACTGTAGATAATATATATATTTTTTCTTTTAATTTTTATTTTATATTTTTTTGTCTATTCTAGAACTTCAGATTAACAGAATAATACAATATGTATTCTTGTGTGTCTGGCGTTTTTCCCCAGTATAATGTCTGTGAGATTTATCCACATTGTTATACATCAGTAGTTTATAACTATTTATTATTGAATAATATGCCATTATTTATCCATTCTCCATTTTGAGTGCAATTGGATGCGCTTTGGCAAATGTATATACCCTGTAACCATCATGACAAGACAGAACATTTCCATTACCTCCAAAAGCTCCCTTGTGCCCCTTTTACCACCCAACCTTTCTCACACCATGGCCCCAGGCACTACTATTCTGCTTTTTATCACTATAGTTGTGCCTTTTCTAGAACTTCATATAAATGCACTTATACACTGTGTAGACTTGCGTGTCTGCTTTTACTTACCATGCTGTTTCTGAATTTATCCACATTGTTGCATGTGATCAGTAGTCTTCTAATGAATGAATGTATCACTATTTGTTTATCCCTTAACTAACTGATGGACACTTTGGATGTATCTAGTTTGGGGCTATTATTAATAAAGCTGCTAGGAAAATCCGTGTACCAGTAAGTCTTTGTATAGATGTATGTTCTCGTTTCTGTTGGATAATTACGTAAAAGTGGGATTGCTGAGGCATTTAGTAACTTTATAAGAAGCTACCAAAGCTACCACTTTGTTTTTCCAAAGTGGCTGTATCATTTTTGCTTTCCCATCAGCAATGTATGAAAGGTCCCATAGCTCAAGGACCTTGTCACCACTTCCTATTGCTAGTCTCTTTAATTTTGGCCATTCCAGTGGATGTGTAATGCTATCTCAATGTGGCTTTAATTTGCATTTCTCCAATGACTAAATAGTGTTAAGCATCTATTCATGAGCTTATTTGCCAATCATATATTTTCTCTGGTGAAGTGTCTGTTTAAATCTTTTACACTTAAAAAATAATGAATCATTTTTCTTTTTACAACTTAATTGTAAGGGTTCTTGTTTTGGATAAAAGTCCTTTATCAGATACATGTTTTGCAAATATTTTTACCTAGTCTGTGACTTGCCTTTTTATTTTCTTGAAATTGTCTTTCAAGAGCAAACTTTTAAATTTTGATGAAGTTTAATTCATCAGTGCTTTTGGTTTGTACTTTTTGTGTCCTACCTATGCCTACCCAATGTAACAAAATTTTTCTCCTATAGTTTCTTCTAAAGTTTAAAAAATGTTAGCTCTATGTTTAAATTTAGAATATTGTGAGTTATTTTTTAATGTATGGTGTGACATGAGTCAATGTTTATTTTTTCCCACATAGCTATCTAATTGTTCCACTGCTATTTGTTAAAAAGTTTACCTTTTCTCCCATAGAATTGGTGGCCTTAACAAAAATCAATCGATGATATATGTGTGGGTCTATTTCTGGACTTTCTTGTCCGTCTTTATTCCAATATGATACTGTCTTGATTACTGTAGCTTCTAATATATCTGGAAATTGGGTAATGCAAGCTGGTGCAAATCTTCTCCTTTTTCAAAATTGTCTTGACTACGCTAAGGTCTTTGAGTTTCCATATAAATTTAAGAATCAGCTCGATAGTGTGTCTAATTTATAGAATAACTTGAGGACAACTGACATCTTAACAATATTCAGTCTTTTCATCCATAAGCATATAGTTTTGTTTTGTTTTGTTTTGTTTTGTTGCTGTACGCGGGCCTCTCGCTGCTGTGGCCTCTCCCACCGCGGAGCACAGGCTCCAGACGCGCAGACCCAGCGGCCACGGCTCATGGGCCCAGCCACTCCGCGGCATGTGGGATATCCCCGGACCGGGCCACGAACCCACGTCCCCTGCATCGGCAGGCGGACTCAACCACTGGGCCACCAGGGAAGCCCCAAAGCATATAGTTTTTAGTGTAAAGCTCTTGCATACATCTTGGTAAACTTTAAGTATTTCGTGTTCTTTGACACTATTGTAAACAGTATTATCTTTATCCCAATTTCCAATTATTAGTTGCTAGTATATAGAAACACAATTGATATGTTGTGTATTGTCCTTGTATGTGCAATCTTGCTAAACTCTAGTTAGTTCTATTCATTTTTTTGTAGGTTCATTTTTGTAGTTCTATTCACTTTTCATAGATTTACTTTTTTGTACATATTAAGAGTATGTCAACTGTAAATATTGTTTTATCTCTTCCTTTCCAATTCACTTCCTCCTTTTCCTTCCTTTATTCTTTTTCTACTTGACTTCATTTCCAAAGAGCTTTGGTATAACGTTGAGTAGAAGTGAGGAAAGCAAACATCCTTGTCTTCTTTCTAATTTTAGGGAGGGAGCCTATAATTGTTCGCCAATAAATATGATGTTAGCTGTTGGCTTCTCCTAGATTCCATTCATTAGTCTGAGGACGTTTCAGTCTATTTCCAGTTTGCTGTGTGTTTTTTATCATGAATGAGTTTTGAATGTTCTCAAATCCTTTTCCTGCATCTATTGAGTCGATCATGTGGTTTTTCTTTTTGTCTACCGATGTGATGAATTATTGATACATTGCTTGATTTTTAAAGATTAAATGAATATTTCATTCCTGGGACAAACTCCACTTTGCCAGGGTGTTTATTCTCTTTATATGTTGCTGGATTTAATTTGCTAATATTTTGTTAAGGGTTTTTTGCATTTATGTTCTTGAGGAGTACTGGTCTGTAGCTTTCTAGTACCGGTTTTCTCCACTCTCCGAAAGTAGAGCATTCTGTGAAACCTTCTGTAAGCCGAAATGGCATAAAGCAAAGAAGCAATGACCTTAGGACACATCTTGCTAATGGATGCACAAAATAAATCGAGATAAAGCACGGATGCTCACAGACACAGTTCAAAGCGGTGGAGGCTTGAGGCTGAGATGCGGAGATGCTGAGTGTTGCTCCTGGGGAAGGAGCTTGGCCGGGCCACTCTTGCTGCTGCTCTGGGGTGCACACTGCCTCTCTAATGGCTCACTACAAAACAAGTGTTGAAAGCTGTTTGCCTTTTTCCATAACAGCAAAAATCCTCTTCGGATTTCTTTCGGTTAGCAGAAACAGGTACTAATATAGGTCTTTCATAAAAGTCAAGTGGCACAAAGCGAACTTTCAAAAAACAGAGGACACCTGTAATAACTTTGTCTGGTTTGGGTATGAGAATGATGCTGAACTCATCAAACGAGTTAGGGAACACCTTTTCTCTTTTGCTTTATAATAGCATTTTTGTAGGATTGGTATTATTTCTTCCTTAAATATTTGATAGAATTCACCAGGGAAACCATTTGGATCTGGAGTTTGTGGACAAGTTTTAAGTTACAGATTTAAAATATAAATAGATATGTGAATTTCCAGTCCATCGCTTTCTTCTTGAATGGGCTTTGTTAGAGTTTTTCAAGGAATTTTTCATTTCATTGAAGTTGTTGAATATATTGGCATAAAGATGTTCATAATATTCCCTGGTTATTCTTTTAACGTCTGTAGAATCTGTAGTGACATCCTTTTTTCATTGCTGATACTGGTAATTTGTGTGTTCTCTCCTTTTACTGATCAGGTTGGCTAGAGGTTTATCAGTTTTATTGATTTCTTCAAATGAACCTGGTCTTGGTTTCATTGATTTTTCTACTTCTTTTTTGTATCATTAGTTTATCCTTCTATTTTTATTATTTCCTTCTTTTTTGTATCATTAGTTTATCCTTTTATTTTTATTATTTCCTTCCTTCTGCTTACTTCAGGCTTAACTTGCTCTTCTTTTTGTAGTTTTGAAGATAGAAGATACGATTATTAATATAAGACCTTTTAAATTCTCTAATGTGATCATTCAACGTGATAAATCTTTCCCTAAGCACTGTTTTAGCTGCATCTCACAAATTTTAGCATGTGTGTTTTCATTTTCATTCAGTTCAAAGTATTTTCGAATTCTCTTTTTAATTTCTTTTTTGACCATGTGTTATTTAGAAGAGTGTTAATTTGCAACTATATGGGAATTTTCCTGATATATTTATGTTATTATTTTTGTTGTGGCCAAAGAACATAATTTCAAATACTTTAAATTTATTGAGACTAATTTTATGGACCAGTATATGGTCTATTTTGGTGAAAGTTTCATGTGGACTTCAAGAAAATGTGTATTGTGCTTTTGCTGGGTGGAACGTTCTATCAATATCAATTAGTTCATACTGCTCGATAGTATACTTTTCATTTCAGACATTATATTTTGCATCTCTAGAAGTTCTATTTGGATTTTTTTAATATATTCCATTTTCTTCTTCATTATGTTAATGTTTCTCTTTACATCTTTTAGCCTATATATAATTGTTCAAGGTCCTTATCTGCTAATTCCATCATCTCTCTCATCTTTTGATCTATTTCTATCAACTTATTTTTTCTCCTGGCTGTGGGTCACATTTTCCTGCCTCTTTGGATCCCTGGTAATTTCTTATTGTATGACAAACATTGTGAATGTTATGATGTTGAGTGCTGGATTTTGTTGTACTCCTTTAAAGAATGTTGGGTTTTGTCCTGGAATATGATTAAGTTTATATGCAGGTATGTTTATTCTTTTAGAGGCTTGCTTTTAAGCTTGCTAAAGTGGGTCCAGAGCAAAGCTCTACTATGAAGGATGACCCTTCTAAGAACTCTGCCCGATGTCCTGCGTATTGTAATTTTTCCCCACTCAGGTCAGTGGAATGGGAATTATCCTCAGCCTTGTATGAGCTCTGGTAATTGCTCAACCTACTTCTTTCTGATGATTATTTCTTCAGGCTTGTGGAGTTTTGCTTCACACAAACGCAGATCATCAGTCATAGACTGGAGGGGACCCCTCTGCCGTTGTCTGGGGCTTCTCTGCACCGCAAATTCTAGCTGCCTCGGCCTCCCCAACCTCTGAGCTCTGATCCATTTAATGAGACTGCAGGACTCCCTTTGTATCCCCTTGCCCTGCATTGCAGCCTGTAAACTGCCTCCAGACAGTCAGCTGGGGCATCACAGGGCTCCCCTAATTTGTTTCTCTTCTTTCAGAGATCCTAGTCCTACACTCCCTGTTGTTCAATGTCTTCTAATTCTTTTTTTTTTTTAATAAATTTATTTATTTATTTATTTTTGGCTGCATTGGGTCTTTGTTGCTGCGCGCGAGCTCTCTCTAGTTGGCGGCGAGTGGGGGCCACTCTTCTGTTGCGGTGCGCGGGCTTCTCATTGCGGTGGCTTCTCCTGTTGCCGAGCACAGGCTCTAGGCATGCGGGCTTCAGTAACTGTGGCACAGGGGCTCAGTAGTTGTGGCGCACGGGCTCAGTAGTTGTGGCTCGCGGGCTCTAGAACGCAGGCTCAGTAGTTGTGACGCATGGGCTTAGTTGCTCCGCGGCATGTGGGATCCTCCCGGACCAGGGCTTGAACCCGTGTCCTCTGCATTGGCAGACGGATTCTCAGCCACTGTGCCACCAGGGAAGCCCCTGTCTTCTAATTCTTTAGGGCAGAAGGGAAGTTCCCAAAGCAGTGGCTTCTAGTCTAAGTCCCGTTTATGTACATTAATTCTCATTATAGCCCTCTGAAATAGACACTATTATTGTTATGCTCATCTTATAGATGTGGAAACTAGACACAGAGGAATGAAAGATCTCTCCCCAATTCATGAATCTGGTTAACGTTAGAGGTGAGATTTGAACCCAGGAAGTCTAGCTCATGGTTTTAAGCGCTGTGCTATATTGCTTCTCAAGTATTAGAAGTATAAAATCCCTAAAACACACTTAGATATTTGAAGAAAGAGTAGGATGTCACCCTGGTCTCAAGTTTAAAGAGGGTGCATTTAAAGCATGGGCTTTAGGTAGGTCGTATTTCCGTGCCTACAGGATGGCCTGGGGCTTGACTCCATTCGTGCGGACCTGGTACAGCTGGGGGCAGACGTCCCATAAATACTAAGAGACACCAGTGCTGGGGTGGGCAGGAGAAGGAAGCATGCTTCAGTATAGAAGAGGGCGCCTTGGACTGACCCTGGCACCGCCGGCATTTCAAAGAGTGATGTGTTCAATTTGCCCAGCAAGGCTGAGAGTCAGCACTTCGCGGCACGGACATGATGGTCTGCAGAGCAAATCAAGGAGGACACTTTGCAATTAGAGAAGCTGCTATGGAGGCAGGAAAGTCGGGGCTGTGCAGAGAGCAGTAACTGCTGACTGCACAAATAGGCCACCATCGCAAGCAGAGGCAGCAGACCGGACGGATGCCTGACTTCCCCTCCTTCACGTGCAAAGAGCTGTCTTCATTCATCATCCTCAGACTCACACCCTCAGGCAGTGAGTGGGGTCTTTGCAGCTCACCAAGTCTGTGCCCCAGACCCTACAAACGTCAGTCTTACACTCTCCAGAAATGTCAAGATTTCAGGAGGTAAATGCTATTTTGCACAGTAGAAGCTTATCACCATTTTTGAAAGTAATAACTAAAGAGGCTCTCAAAAGAGTGATCTGTCTTTTAATCACTGACGTTTTTACTCAATCATTGAAAGACAGCTATCGTAACGCGGCATTGGGCATTTGCTCAGTTGAAAAGCCCTCAGTATTCTGCATATTTTTCCACAGCAGTCTTTATAACACCCTGTCTTGCTTACCCAATACCTTGGCAGCCAGCAGACTGCATTTTATAGCTCTACTCCAAGAGATGTCTTCATGCAAACCTTCGGTTTTTTAGGTGCAAATGCCTCTCTGAGTCAATCTATCTCCCTTTTGCATGACAATGTTTTGGGTTTCTTTCCATCCTCGGGATGAAAAATCTATCTTCCATCTGTGCCAGTTATTAATTTAATGTCTTTCAGCTCCAAACCCCCCATCTTTCTCCTGCTTTGTAACACTGGAGCTGGACCCTACAGGCTAGGTTTCTTGTTGCCAGCTGGCTGGACGTGAGGTTTGGACAATAGGAGTGTGGGTGGGACAATGCAGGGCTGGGAAAGAAGGGCCTTTTTCTTCCCCTGCCCATTGTCTGTTTCTCAGAGCAGCTGCAAGCGAGCAGGCATCCCAGTGGCTACTCACAGGGGTGGCAGGCTGCCCTGGGCGGTGAGCAGTGGGCGTCTCCATCCTGGTCACCATCACCCATCACCATGCTGCAAGCAGCGTGTTCCCGTGACACAGGTAACTCTCCTCTGGGGTCTGAGGCCAGCGTGCATGTGGGCCCTTTACTCTGAGTTTCTAAGCTTCTTCCCTGTTCACTTTCCCCTCAGTCTCCAGCCAAGTGGCTGCTTCCTGCAGTTACTGGCTCTCTACCCCTTAGAGTTCTCTTGGACCCCTTTGCACAGTTGCCAACCCCTTCTACAGTCAAAAGTCTCTTTATTAAATTTCACTGTTCAAACTTCCGCTGTGATTTCTGTCTCTTGCCTGGACTCTGAGTACACTAAGTACACTGCGGTGTTTGGTTTTTATTTTTGAAGAAAGGACTCTTTTTTATTTTGCACAGAAGACTCTCTTTTATTAGAAAGTGTGTGTGTGTTTGCATGTCTTTGCCATTAACGTAGGTTTAAAGTGGCAACTTAGCACCGTGGCTAAGAGCACAGGAAATGAAGCCAAACTGGCTTTGCCACCTCCTACTCCTAGCTGTGTGTCTCTGGGCAAATAGTCTCCTTGTGCCTCAGTGTCCTCATCTGTAAAATGGGGATAAATAGGCTTTTACCATATAAAGTACAATGTGCCCAATGTGAAATAGGAATTTCAGATAAACAACAAATAATTCCTTAGTATAAGTGTTAGGGGAACCACTGACTAAAACCCCCTGCCCTGGCCAGGTTTGCATGAGTTATCTTACGACAGGAGGTCCTGGTAAGGAACACAGAACTAACAAGCTACCACCAACCGGAAGAATTCAGGAAAGGTCAAAAGGAGAGAGGAGCCTCCAGTCCATATGTCCTACCAACCTCCCAGAATCCTTCTCGCTGGAATCCATCCTGGCTGAGCGATGTGTGGGCCACCAGGAAGGACCCTGAGTCAGAATGATTGGCCAGAGACAACCTGGAAACTTACCCCATCACCGTAAAACCCGAGACTGCAAACCACGTGGCAGAGCAGTTCTCCCGGGTTCCCCTACCCTCCTGCTCTCCGCCCAGGGGGCGGGGTTCCTTCCCAATAAAGTCTCTTGCTTTGTCAGCACGTGTGTCTCCTCAGACAACTTATCTCTGAGTGTTAGACAAGAGCCCACTCTCGGGCCCTGGAAGCGGTCCCCCTTCTTGCAACATAAGTATGTCCCAAATATTGCAGGGGTGTCCATCCTGTTTCTGTACTCGCTAAATCTGGCAACCCTAACACTACGTCATAAATGGTCAGATGAGTGACTATGTGTGAAGGGCTTGAAACGAACTTGGCCCAGAAGATCACAGGCGTTGTCACTCTTTTGCTTGTTTGCTACAGGGTAGCAGTGCCCTTTTCCAGGGATGCTCTGCTGTGAGTTGCAATGTTCCTGCTGTGTTCATTGTTCCATTTAGCTGCACTGCCCTTGCAGCCTTCAAAGCTGCGCAGCCAGGCAGTCTTTTTGGCGGGAGTGGCCACTGATGAGATGATTATGCATCGGACCCCGGGAAGCTCAATCGTAGTCTGGGCCCTGATCCATGAGGCAGTCTGCAAGAAGCGTGCTGTCCAATAAAGCAGTAGGAGCAGGTTAAGCCCATCAGGATTTAGGCTGGAGAGGATGGAGGAGATGGACCGGCAAGGACAAAAGGGAAGAAGAGCAGATACACAGAGATGAGAAAATGTGTCATGAGAGAGACACTGAGGCAGAGAGAAGGAGGACAGGTGTCTTAAAACTGCTGGAATCCTGGTACTGTTTCCAGTTCCAGCTCTCATGTCATCCTGCAATGAACCCCCTTTTTCCTCTTGAGCCGGCAGAAATGTCTGCTCCTTGCAAACAACACGCGCAGTCCCCCCACCCGCCAACCCTCACAGACAACCAATCAAGGAAATGACTACCCTAACCTCATGTAACTAATGACTGTCTTTCAGGCTCTGGTAGGGAGGCTGGGGAGAAAAGCTGAAAAGTGCCATCTCTTTCCCTGAGGACCCTGGCATCTGGAGGATGGAGAATTCGGGGAGAACACATGTGGAGACAGTATACTACCCAGTAGATGCGGTGTGTGTGAGGTATGGTCTGTGTACCTGTGGTGTGTGTAAGGTATGGTCTGTGTACCTGCAGTGTGTGTAAGGTATGGTCAACTAGCTCACTTGGTAGGAATTACAAGTTCATCTCCTGGTAAAGTTAATGTTTCCTGAAAAATATAAAGCATTCTCACGCTAGCAGAATATGAGACGGGACAATTTTTTCCTTTTCTTTCCTTTCGTTTCCAGGCATTGAACTACACCTCACATTTGGTGCAAGGTTGTAACCGAGCAGGAACCTATGGGGCCTTCGGGGTCAGACCCCTCCCTGTATCCTCTGCGGTAGCTCCTCTCTGAAGGACCCAGATAATAGTATCTGATGCACATTTCCTGAGTTGTTTTACAGACGTGAAACCCCCCACCAAATGGGAGAAGTTAACTACTTGACGACCGTGAGCACATAGACCCCAGGACTCCTCGAGGCTGAGGACTGATCATGGGAACCGCTGGGACACTGCCCTGGCACCTCACCAGCAGCCAGTTGGAGAACTGTACACAAGTTGATCACATACTCTGGGACTCCTCTCCCTCACCTGGCCTTTAAAAATCCTTTCCTGAAACCCACGGGGGAGTTCGGGTGTTTGGAGTACTAGCTGTCCTGGACTCCTTGCTTGGCACCTGCAATAAACCCTGCCCTATCCTTCCCTACAACCCAGGGTCAGTAGAACGGCTTTACTGCCCGTGAGCAAGGGGACCCAAGTTTGGTCCGGTAGCAAGGTAAGTGTTCTGGAGATTGCAATCTTGGGAAGGTAGAAGGAACACAGAAAGCCAGAAGCCTCAAGCAGTAGGAGAAGCAAGGCATCTTAAAGGAATAGGAGTACAAACACCATATTTTTCAAGTGCATGTATGTATACTCACTTATAAATTACATACAAGTGGGTATATGTGCACATGCGTACGTGCACGCAAACACACATGTTAAAGACAGGCTGACAGTGAGACGATCTGCCACAGCGATAATGCTTAGAAGACCACCAGGCAATCTACTCCGAGGGAGCTCAGAATCGCGTTCACCGTGATCTCTAAATACTGTGAAGCGCGTAAGGGCATAGTCCTTAACCAGAGGCTCGGGGTCACAGGAAAGAGGATGAAGAAGGGTGGGAGGGGGAGCTGATAGTGTCAAGGCTCCAGGCGGTAAAAATTCAAGAGAGACCAAGGACAGTCCTTGAGAAACTCAGCTGAGACCCTCTGGAGGGGTAGGCGCGGTCACTGTCTATGGGACGTCAACCCCAGGGCGCCCTCTGGCGGACGGCGGCGGCTGTAGCCAGCGTGGACCCGCGCACGTTCAGAGCAGAGGATCGTCCTTTCTCTGGTTTGAAGAACTCACGAGCCCCTTCCCTCCCCCACCTCCAGCTCCTGGTAAATACGCAGGACTACACCCCGGACTCCCAGACCCAGGAGAGTCAGGATTGTTACGAGAACCACAAAGAGATTTCACTCTCCTCCCGGTCAGTCATTCCCACTAGCCAGTTTTTTCTTTCTAGAGATGTGTCCCTACCTTTCTGATCCAGGGGTAAGGATACCCCTTATCCTTGGGAATTAGGACAGGTGAGCCATGGAAGGCTGCTCTATTCATTCACAGACATGTGTGAGCCCAGGAGGCTCTGGGCACCGTGTTAGATGTGAAGTACTTGCTACAGTCCAGGCTGTGTTCTAACACTGAGGGGTACTGACCCATCGAGCTGTCACAGCAGCCCTGGGAGACACGTGATGCTTTACTGGCAGGGCAGCTGAAGCACAGAGGGGCCACACAGCCTGCGAGTGCTCCTAGCAGGACTTGAACCCAGGGTGCCTGGCTTCAGAGTCTACACTGCTAATCACGGCACTGTGCAAGTGTATGGCAATGGGCCTCACCCACGGAGAATTACACAGTCTGGTGGGTGTATTCCCAGAGCTCATTACCCTTCCAAAGTAGGGCCCCCAAGTCCCAGCTCCCCCTGCCCTGTCTTCGCTTCAGCACAGAGGATGAAAGTTTTTGGAAACCAAGGCCAGCGCCACTGAAAATAAACCCGTGTTTCCCCTTCAGCCCTCACCTTAGAACGGGCCAGTCCCTGCCCTAAAATGCTAATTAGACCGTCTTCTCCAGTGATGGGATAACAAACCTTCAAGAGACAATTGCTTCAGGCTGATTCATTCAATCCAAGAAAATTGTGTGCAAATTAAATCATACTTTCCTGGTGAATTACACCATAATGACAAGGAGGGAATTTATAACTTTCTTAAAAAGGAGTCTCAGAAGACCAACATATTTGGTCAAAAAGTAAGAAATTCGCCGGGAGAACTCAATGCACAAGGCCCGCAGGTAACATGCACCGGATTTCAGTATTAGCTATTTCTGATGTAGCAGTTAAATCCGTAACAGCCTTGGTCCTCTGTGACCTGAGTCTGAGCATCAGTTCCCCGCAGGGGCTTAGTGACCCAAAATGAGAACAAACCAACTGAAGGAGAGAAATAGAAACCATAAAACTGGGCTGTTGACAGAGATCCTGCTTCCCATGGCTCAGCTGCCAGGCTGGAGGTGATGGAAACTGGCCCTGCGGGTGGGCGCGATGCTGAGGCCCACGCTGGCCAGGCAGTAACACACGCTCGAGTATCAGGGCGCCAAGCATCCCTAAGGTACCTGGTGACCCCCATGCCGGTAGACAGCTGGGGACCTGCCTCCCCTTATAGGCTGAGCAGAGCAGGTTGGGGCCAGCTAGACTCAGGCGGCCGGATACCAGGACTGGTCTCCAGGGTAGGCGGGGATTTAGTCCCTCATACGATGCAACTTATGTCTCCCTCACCCTGGTGAACAGGACTTGCTATCCCATCACAGGAGACTAAGCAAAGAGACTAACGTCTCTTGGGCTTTTCCTCCTTGATAGATATATAGATATAGGTATATGTATAGATACAGGTATAGATATAGGTATAGGTATCCATATACTTAGATAATTTTGTATATTCCTGGGTGAGAGAACTCACTTGGCCTTGTGTTTAAGTGCCGGGCTTTGGAGTCAGACAGATGTGAGCTTACATCCTTGTTAGTTACTGAACCTGGGACGTGTCAGTCTCTCTGAGCTTTTTTGCTTATCAGTAAAGTTGGGATCATGATGCCAGTCCACAGCATTGTGAGGATTCACTGGAATAATGTATATTATTCTGCAGCTATTAACTGTTAGGAAATTCACATTTAGGTGTGACTTGTGAGGTCTGTGTTTGCCAAGAAAGGTGAAAGCGTGTCGTGACAACCCAAGCAAACCCGGACTAGTAAAATTCCTGAGCTGGAAGAGATTTGGGAGCTCACCTGAGCTGGGGACTGGGCTGAAAGGAGGAAGAGGTGAAAACGGTGAGGAACTAGGGAATTCCGAAGACACTTTTCATCTGCACTGATTCATTCCCTCCAAAACCTTTCCTGAGTCTCTCCTATGTACAAGGGGCCACGGCAGATAGTCTCCTTGACCCAAACATTGTTAGAGGCTGGGGCAGCGGGGGAGATGAGGCACGAGCCCACCTCGTGATCAGCCCCGAGAGCAGCTCTACGGACAAGCGCGTGTCTGCCTGGAGGGTCGTTCATGAAGGGGCGACCTCGCTACGTCACCTTCCCTAGGAGGTTGCCCAGTCCAGCTGCCTGTCTTTCCTGTCCTTAAACATCCTCGAGGCAAGGAATTCCACTGCTGCCCTTGTCACCAATTCTGCGTTTTAAAACCATGACAGGAATAAGGACCTACTGTAGAGCACAGGGAACTCTACTCAACACTCTGTAATGACCTATATGGGAACAGAATCTAAAAAAGAGTGGATAGATGTACAGCAGAAACGAATACAACATTGTAAATCAACTATACTCCAATAAAAATTAATTTAAAAATAAAATAAAATAAAACCAAACCACGATAGACAATTCTTTTTGATGTCTCCGGAAACATCTTGTTCTGTAGTTTCAATCTGGCCCCTCTGGTCTGTCCTCAGAGAGGATGGAGGGCATCTGGGCACCATCTTCTGCATCACAACCCTTTAGGGGGTTGGAGACAGTTAAGAAGTTCCTCCAGAGCTCCAGACACAATTGCCCATCATGGACCGACAGAGGTAACAGGACACAGACACGTTCCTTCATTTTCACGCAAACAAGTTTCTGCCAAATTTAGTGACACGGAAGACAATGCAATTGCCTTTGGCCAAGGACAAGCGGTTGGATGTAGGCAGGGGCAAGGTGGCTAGTGATTTTCTCCCAAAGACAATAAATAGACTAGGATGCACCCTGGGACCACGTCATCGCTATTAAAACCCACAGAAGTTCATTCTGCAACTGCAGTTTTAGGGGGCAAGGGAAGTCTGCTCCCCACCCAGATGGCCACCTCCTTAGGGAGAGGCAAGTGGCAAAATGAGGAATAAAGAGAGAAATCAATGTTATATTTTAATTTGATCCTAAATAATTTGAGGTGGTACTAGCAGTTTTTTTTTTTAAATCCATTTACTACCTCCTAAATCCTTCCTTCAGAAAGACCATTTCACAGACACACAATATTCCATCTTATGTATGTAATGAAATATATTTTTCATTCTCCTATTTTGACCAGGTATGTTGTTTCTAATTACAGGCAGACCTCAGAGAAACTGTGGGCCTGGTTCCAGACCATAGCAATAAAGTGAACATCTCAATAAAGTGAGTCACGTGAACTTTTTGTCTTCTCAGTGCAGGTAATAGTTGTATTTATCCAACACAGTAGTCTATTAACTGTGCGATAGCATTATGTCGAGAAAAACCCATATATATACTTTAATTAAAAAATACTATACTGCTAAAAAAGGCTAACCATTATGTAAGCCTTCAGTGAGTTGTAGCCTTTTTGCAACAGTAACATCAAAGATCACCATAACAGACATAATAACAATGAAAAAGTCTAAAATATTGTGAGAATCGCCAAAATGTGACACAGAGACACGAAGTGAGCCAAATGCGGTTGGAAAAATGCGCTGACAGACTTGCTCGACACAGGGTGGCCACAAACCTTCAATTTGTAAAAACACATCTGCGAAGTGCGGTAAAATGAGGTGTGCTTGTATTTGGTCTTAAAGGATAATGTTACAATGATCATCTTCTTATATTAAAAACAATGTCACAGAGAAGAATGTAAAGGCCTTTGTTTAGGCTCGAACACGATCACCACTATGGATTCTATTCTGCTGGCTTCCCAGCAATTTCTAGAAGAAAAGAAAAAGCCTTGGGACCTTTTGGTTGCTCACAAGGGCAGTATTTCCCAACCGTTCAACCAGCATGGTGCTCAGGTCAGGGAGACATTAGTTCCACTGTGCTCCGTGCTGGGCACATTAAATCGGAAACGGTGTCTGCTCCAGACGCCACCCTTCCCAAGCCACATGGACGAGCATCTAGAAGAGTTCAGAGAGCAGCTAAGACCCGGAGCAGAAAGACCCCGAGCTCACCTCCTCTCACAAGCACACCAACAATGCGACTATCTACAGACCCCCCAGAACCACCATCCATGAAAAAGACCCGAAGGGTTCAGGAAAATCCAATCACTGTCGGATGAGTATCGGCTGAAAGACGTGAGAGACTTAACCCTGAAGAAGAAGACCGAAGCTATGAGATCACAGATTTCAAATATAAGGAAGAGCGTTTGGGGGAAGAAGAATTAGAATTGCTCTGATGCCTGAAAGCTATAGGAGGCAGATTTCAAAAGATGTGGCCCTAGAACAGTCAAAAGTGAGAGAGCGAGCGCGCTGGCGGCCCCTCGTGGATTTGGAGTTTGCCTTCTCCCCGCGGAGGACCATGAGAACAGAAGAGCTGGGTGAAATCAGAAAAGGCCTGAGAGCGAGGCAGCTGGTCCTCCTGTGCCCTTGCATGCTGGCATTCTTCACGATGCCTCCCCACCGCCTGTCACTTCCCACCGCCAGTCACTTCCTACGCTCGCCTTGGGGGAGCCCATTTGCTTCCCTGGCCCAGACAGCTACTAATCCAAACATGACCTCCAAACCTCTATCCCTGGTCCTGATCTTCCCCTTGAGCTCCATTAGCACCCAGAGAAGAGTCTTTTAAACTGCAATGGATCAAGGTCAGACTTCATTATCTTCCTGTCTGCATCAGTCAGGACTCTCGTTTGCAAGTGTCAGAAACCCAATAGTAACTACCTACAAAGAGGGCAATTTATTGGCTCGTGTTAATCAAACTGGAGGACAGGCAGGGATGAAACTAGTTTCAGGGATGCCTGGCACCAGAGGCTGGAAGGCCACCGGAACTTTCTTCCTTCCGTCTCTCACGTCTACTTCTCTCCATATGTTAGGTTTTGTTTTTTTTTTTTCTCCTACTGAAGATGAGCTTTTCCCAAATATTAGAGACATAACCATTAGCATCTCTAGGTTTGGAACTTGATAGATTCAGCATCAGGAAAAAAAAAAAAAAAAAAAGGCCCTTACCCTTAGTGACAAGTCAAAATTCAGAATTATCACGGAAGGTGTCAGATTAGGTCACATGCCCATAGGTTGGTCAAACACTCTGGACAGTGGAGAAAATAAGACAATATGATTGAACTAGCTTGTATCTGGTATCCACCCTGAGAACAATCATTATAGCCAAGGAGATGCCTTTTGTATTAAAATATTTTTATTATTTTTAAATTAAAAAGGTAGCTCTTGTTAAGGCTCACTTATTCAAGCTGGGTCAGGAGAGAACAGGTGCGCCCAGGTGTGTCTGCTGTTCCCAGGAGATGGGAACAGCACCAGGTAACTAAAACGCGAATGTCCACCACGCTCTCCAGCGATGCTCTGTGTTCCGTATTCTTAATCTCCACTAACGACATCTCTACTTATCCAGTCTTGCCGACTGTGCCCGAACTTCCTAAAACCTTTGGTCAGTTCCCCAGACAAAATCCAAACTTCTTTGTTTAGAACACAAAGCCCATCCCAACCTGGCCCAAGCCATCCCTCTGGCCGTACCTCCGCTGACTCAGCTGCTCCACTCTCTGCTTCCCAAACAAGCACACGTGGCTGCCACGCCTGCTCACTATTCCTTGGACACACAGCCCCCCTCCAGCCCCGCAAGTTCACCCACGCTCATTTCTGCCTGGATTGGACTATCTTTTTTCACTCTGTCACCTGTATTTTCCTTCAAGATCGAGGTAGAAAGTGGCCTTACCCTTAGGTCAAACCTACCCTGCTCTCCAGGTGCGTCTGACCCCTTTGTATTTCCCAGGACATGTGAATTCATCTCTCTGATCGACACTTATCACAAGGAATTATCATTTATTTGTTGACCCATGTGTCTCTTTGTGAGGCCAAGAGCTCCTGGAAGGCAAGGACCATCCATTGTCATCTCTGAAGTCAGTTCTAGCACTGGGCCTGGTACGGGAAAGGCTATCCCCAGGCACATAGTGGATGGTCATCAATGTTTTGTGGTTTCTTTAAGAAATGTTTTTATTGAAGTACAGTTGACTTACAATGTTGTGTTAATTACTACTGCACAGCCAAGTGATTCAGTGATATATACATATGCATTCTTTCTTTATATATTCTTTTCCATTATGGTTTATCATAGGGTATTGAATATAGTTCTTTGTGCTCTACGGTAGGACGCTGTTGTGATGTTTAACGACTAAAGCAACAATGAACAGTTTCTACTTTCGAGAATTCATTTGGTAGTTTTAATAGCTGAAACTTCACATTACCAAAACTCCTTAGTTCCTTTTTTTTTTCTCTAGGAAATGAGAGTGAATTAAAGGCTAATGAGTGGGTGAATTTGGTTTCATTATTTCCATCCAAAATACTTTATTCAAGTTCGCCAAATGCTATTGTAACAACCATTGCCCCATATTGCCATACACTTTTGAAGCTTCTTCACTGTCATATTAGTCCGAACGGTAAACAGACTTTCATCTTCCCTGGGCTCCAAAGTGCACCCTGCGCTACTGACAAGTGAATGGACAATGTACCTGTGGAGCTGGCTACATGCTAAACAAGGCAAATGCCTGTTTTTCAGTCCTGAGTCTTTTCCCTAGATTAGCAGGTTTCAGCCGCAAAGATTCCAGACAGTTGTGCTGTGTAAATTGTTATTACAATTAAGAGCATTTAGTTTTGAGTGATCCAACTTTGCATACGCATTAGAATTTATTCAGAATGACCCCCCACGTCATTCCCCTGCAATTTGCTTTCTCACATAGAAGACGAAGGCATGAAGTCAGCCAGCCAGCTCCTGCGAAGCCATTGCACTCCCTCTGCTCTAGGTGGGGACTTAGCACCCAGAGTTGTGCCAGTTACCTTATGCTTCACAGCCCCAGACATTTGGGGGAATTCCTCGAAATCTAGATTCCCTATGAGGATGCTCCCTGCCTGTGGATGTCATCTAACCTGCATGGCAGCAGGGAACACCCCAGGTTGGTATCATTCCTCTTATTACAATGGACCAGACTCTCAAAGGTCACCTGGCAAGAGCGTCCACTTTCTCTCAAACACCTCTGGCTAGGGACTTCCCTGGTGGTCCAGTGGGTAAGATTTTGCACTCCCAGTGCAGGGGGCCTGGGTTTGATCCCTGGTCAGGGAACTAGATTCTGCATGCCGCAACGAAGATCCCACGTGCCGCGACTAAGACCCGGTTCAGCAAAAATAAATAAAAATAAAATAAAAGAGCTACAAGGACATATTGTACAGCACTGGTAATATAGCCAATATTTAAAAACAAAACAAAACAAAAAAAACCTCTGGCTCCACTGAAATACCCTCAATCTCTGCTACTTCATCCTTTAGTATACTTTGCTTATTATTTAGAGTTCTGTCTACCCACCTTTTTATGGTCCAAGTCTGATGCTAAACTGGGAGAACTGGGAACATAAATTGCTTTGCAGGAGTGACCTTGTTTTTATTTTTGGCGGCTCTGAGAGACTGAGAGCTGTGGATCACAGAAGACAAGAGCTAGAATGTGCCTTAGACCACCCCCTCATGTTACAGGTGTGGAGCTGAGGCCCAGGGGGAGGAAGTGACTTGCCAAGGTTGGGGAAGAGCCAAGATGAGATGCAAGTTAACGCAGATCACTGTAAAGCCAACGATATACATGCTCATATTAAGACAGTGAGCTAGATTCTGCCAGAAGAAACGAGAAGAGAAATTACAACTGGCCCTGTGACCTGACAGTGGCTGATGGCGGGTTCCTAACGCAGGCCACGGTAATCTAGGAAGAGCCAAAGCATTAGGTGCTATTGTCACTGTTGATGATGAAAATGTACGAAGACCTCTCAACAGAGAGTCCTCAGGCTGGAAGGAACTCTTATCAACAACCTGCTCCGCCCCCAGCCCAGCAGGCTGTCTGGAAGCCGGGGGATGGAACCTCGGTCACAGATGGATTCTTATTCGTGCCGCTTGGCCTGTCCGTGCCTGGTTTTCCTCTCCTGCATCTTGTGCTCTTACGCTCCTTGAGAGACTGAAGGCCTGTGCTGAGATCTGACACTAGCTCTCCACTGTCACTTTTCCCAGGCCTCTGGGCTTTCACCCTGGCCTGATAGATGCCCTCCTCTGGGAAGAGCTCAGCCAGGGATAAAACTGTAAGTGTGGAGAAGCCAGTGTGCATCAGACACTGTACCAAGCTCTTTCATAGCCCAGTCTCGGGTGATTCTCACAGCAGCGTTAAAAGACAAGGGGACAGCAGCTCAGAGAAGCTGGGCGACTTCTCCCAGCCCACGTGGCTAGAAAGTGGCTAAGCTGCATCTGTAACACGCAGTGGTCTGACTCTGAAACTTATGTTTTTCATTACATCACATTGCTTTGCAAACAGAAAATGCTAAACCCAGGACACACATAATTTTTAAATGTTGATCTTGTAATACATATAGTTTTTAAATGGAGGATATCAGAGCCCAGAGCAGGCAACTACAGCCACATTACAACGAAGTTACAGTAAAAGACGGATCGCTGGCCCCATGATCACAAAGCCTGTGGCTGGGATCTCTGCCAGCTCCGAGACTGACACATGACCTCGGCAGTCAGCGTTTCCTGTCCTCGCAGCAGTGACAAATGACTATCTGACCCCACCTCAGTTTCACAGGAACGGTATGAAATTTTACCTTTAAAAAATCTGCAGTGTACCAAGTTCAATTCCTCGGACTTTGAGAAAGTATTTCAGAAATGTGTGTTGATATGTCATAGATTCCAATTTTAAGCTAAGATTATGGCCCAACTTTTGGACACACATTTGGTAAAGAGCACAGATATGCAGTGTTCCGAGGTGGTGACTTCACAATTGTAAGAAGGTGAGTCTCTTGTCTGTGCCAAGGAGGATGGTGAAACTCTGGGGCGCCATACCTTAATGATGACACAGAGCGTCCCCGGAGGCAGCCTCATGGGGAGATAAGGAGGTAGAGAGTAGGCAAGAGAGAAGTTACAGGATTCGAGATTGTGAGTTTACTTTATTTGATGCCTGAAGAGGGAAGGTTTGAAGGGTATCTTTGTATTTATAGACTCAGAAAGTATCCCCAAATTATCTGCTGGATGACATAAAATTTCATGAGAAAAGGAAAGAAAATAGGATTCAATGATAGTACGTAAAGAGGTTATCTGGGAAGCGCTTTCCGACAGGCCAGATTCTAAAACATTTGAAGAGGTTACTGTTGGAAAGGGGCCTGCTTTTCCCAGCAAGTATTACAAAAGGGATGAATACAGACCCAGATGGACTTGACCAGGGACGGCGCCACCTCGTGGCAGAGGAGACCAGGTACCTTCTGGAGGGGCCTTCCACCCTGTTCTCTGAGGCTTAGTTCCTGACTTTGCGGCTTGGGCTCTGGGGTGAGATGCTGCCCTCTAGTGCCCTGCTGCTCCACCCTCAACAGCATCTCACTGCCCAGATGCCAGTCTAATTAGGAACCCCCAGCATCGTGGTGTCAGTCCTCCACCCAGACAGAATCGCCCTACATAGCAAAGCCATTCAGAAAACATTAAGTTGTTTGTTGAATTAAAATATCCTTCTGAGAAAACTATGAGAGGAGCCAGTCCAGTGTTGGGATGTGAGGATGTCGAGTTCCCTTACACGTCCTGAGTGTGGACCGCACAGGGGTGCAGCGGGGAACACGCAGAACACCCGGTCTGGGTATCTTTATTGGGTAGACACAGTCCGAGGGGTGCAAGGTACGGGGAGGGGTGGCAGGTCTAAACTCCATGCTGAGTTTCTAGCCCCGCCTCGTGGGTGCAGGGCTTGGATGTTGGGGAGTTCCAGACAGGATGGAGAATTTCTTGGTGGGCAAGTTGAAGAAGGCATTTCAACTAGCAAAATGGAGTGACACAGACAGTCTTTAAGTCTCCCTTATGCCTGACTCTGAGTTCCTTGAAGGAAGGCAGGGTTTTCACCACTATATCCTGCCTGACACAGTGCCTGGTGCCTAGGCCAGATAGATACTCAGCTAGTGCTCTGTTGAATGAATGAATATATTCACTTACAATTTCCCTGGGAGAAGAAAACTAGTCCAAATAAATAGTTAATTAATAGGCTGAGAGAGGAAAAGAGAACAGCCCCGGCACTTAGAACCTCGCCTGGCAACTGCACCGCCATGTTACTCTCCCATTGCTCATCAACTCACGGGATGCCAACCTTGGGCAAGGTTACAAGGAGACTATGACCAGATGAGACACAGCAAGGCCACCTCATAAGTTTTTCTAAGCACAGACAAAAATAAGGTCAGCGTGCCACCCACAGGACACCAAACACCCATCCCTCAGCCACGACGGGGGCTGCTGCTGCTTTACAAATTGCAGCTTATCCACAGGCTTGTCTCTCCCTCCTGCAGATAAGACCTAATCGTAGACCTGCCTGTCTGCTTCCTGGCAGCCTCCAATCTAGGGCAAAGCCCCATTTCCTTAGATGTTCCCCCAAATCCTCAGTAAGCTCCTTCTAGCCCCTCTTCCTGGGACACTCCACCGCTCCTGGTCTGGACTCTCACTCACTACAGCCCTGCTTGTTTAGCTCCAGGGCTGCTTCTGCGAGTGTCTGGCCGAAGGGCATTGACCAGGTAAATGTTAAGGAGAAACAAAAAGAACCCCAAGTGCAGCGTGGATCCTGTAAGGATCCCAGGGCTGTGAGAGTTGTGTTCGTTACAGAACACTTCCTGAAAGAGGAAGGGTCTTATATATTAACACCCGATAATACTTCCCTAGGCGTTATCCTAAGCCCTTCACAGACGTCATTTCATCATGCAAGGTAGCACTGTTATTATCCCTATTGACACATGAGGAGGTGAAGCACAGAGAGGTTAAGTAACCTCCCCAGGGTCAGACAGCTGGCAAGTGGTGGCGCTAGGGTTCAACTAGGTCCTCTGACTCCAGAGCCCAAGCCTCAGATAAACAGGACCCTGAAGGTAGAAGGAGGTATGTAGCGTGTGTTCTGGGAGGGCGGGAGGGGGCAGACAGGCAGGCATGAGCAAAGGCCCGGGGGCAGGAAGTAACAACTTGGCCTAACTCGCATCTGGACATTTAGTAAGTTGAGTAAAAATCTTCGCAAGCCCCGCTGCTGTCCCCGGGTAACCCCAGTGCTGGCCGGGCTCCCTGAAGGCCGGCTCCCAGGGCCAGGGCCAGTGCAGGCATTAGGGCAACACTTTCTGGTTCTTTAAGTGGCTTTGATCCTGTCACCTTCACTTTAATGATAAAAAGTGCTCCACGGGCCTCCACCCACACCTCGTCCCTCATCTCCCGGAGCCTGGTAGGGTAGCTGGGTGTGGCCGGAATCCAGAATCCACCTAACTAATGCCCACCCCTCTTTTGGGTCTCCACATCCAGATGTCACTCCTTAGGGAAGCCTCCTCTGACGCCCGGGATAGGTTAGATCTCTTTGTCACAGGCTCCCGAGTGGCCTCAGCTTCCCTTTTGGTGGCTCTTGTGACAGTTCAGGATGTGTCCTCCTGCTGGACGGTAAGTCCCGCGAGGGCAGGGCTGTGTTGGGCTCGCTCACTGCTGGGCGCACCCCGGGAACTCAGAGTCATGAACTCAAGGGGGAACAGACTGAGTGGCGGGAGATTCGGGGAGAACCAGGTCAATCCCTTTCCCTTCCCATCCCAATGCTTGCCTCCTGGGCCTCAGTCAGGTCAGGTGTTGCCTAGAGAAATCCACCCACGGGCTTTTCTTCTAACAAGAGTCCAGTCAGTCCTTCACAAACTTCACCTTCTGAGAAGTGACCTTCCCCCTCTGCTGAGTTATCCAAGGTGACACGGAGCCAAAGAGCAAAGCCAGAAAGAAAACTCAGATCGGCACTCTCAAGATGGGGCTTGATATGTATACCTACAGCTGATTCCCTTTGTTACACAGCAGAAACCAACACACCATTGTGAAGCCATTATGCTCCAGTAAAGATGTTAAAAAATAAAAGGCGGGGCTTGATTTTTTTTTTGGCTGCATGGCTTACAGGAGTTTAGTTCCCAGACCAGGGATCAAACCCGTGCCCCTTGCAGTAGAAGCGTGGAGTCTTAACCACTGGACCACCAGGGAAGTTCCTTGATCTTTCTCTTAAAGGAATAAAGAGGAGGAACTGGGCCGGAATACTGATTCTCTCAGAATGCCATCGAGTGTGGACTTAGAATGCCTGCAGCTTCCACGTGTGCCCCAAGGAGATACTAAAGTGTAAGGAGCCTCTCAGGACAAGGTATTTCTTGAACAGGAACAGGAAAACACAAGAAGCACCATCTGGATTTATGGCTAAGATTGCAGAGATGATCTGGATTCAATTCTGGACTGTGACTCCCCTGAGCTGGCTTAAATAGTGAGATGAGAGCCGGAATCAGCCTGCTGGGCAGCGTCTCCATAGAAGGTACAGCAAAGCTAAAAGGCTGCAGGGACCACAAATGTCTTTGGCAAGGCCCTATGCTCCGTTCTCACAAGAAACCAGTGCTAATTTCTTAGATCCACAGCCACACCGGGAGAAAGTTCAAATAAAAGCCAAGTTCATAGCCTGCAGGGCTGAGGAACAAAAGCCAGGAAATTAGAGTTGAGAAAACGCATTACATAATCTTACAGCAGGAGGCCGAGCTGAGTCACAGCAAGGAAGGAGCCGGCAGGTGTCAGGAATAAGCAAGACACCTTCTGACCTGGGATGGATGGAGCCCAGGGCAGCAGAGGAGGCGGGGCGGGGGAAGAGAGGGACCAAACCAGCTCCCCAGCTAGCTCCCAGCCTGGAGTCTGGGAAAACATGAGAAGAAAACTACTCCTGCGGAATAGTGAAGGTTAATGATGAGCTATGAACACCTTTCCGAGACGTTTGGGCTCACCTCTCCCTTATACATCACTCTCACTGACCAGGCAGCCCCCGAGAACCAGGTACCTCATAGTTCTTTAAAACGTTCCTTTCTTCCATCAGCGGTGCCCAAGCATCATGATCCAATTATTCACAGGGAGTGAGGCAGGGCGGCTTGTTTCACCAAACCTCTTCCTGCATTTAGTGCAAAGGGGTAAAATGAAGCAAAATCACTTTGCTAAAGCTTCTGATCAAAAATTATGTTTGACAAGGTTTTTGTTTTTCTTTTCCTTGCTATCTTTTCATTACCTTTCCTTTTTCTCTTTACAAGTACAGAATGTATACTTTCATCTAGAAGTGGACTGTTTTACGCAAAATAAAATGTTTGTTGAACAATAAATAAAACCTCCTTCCCTGGGGCCAGAGGGCAGTCTGGGACAGAAGCACGAGCAGGACCGCTCACTATTAAGACTGTTTTTAGCACTGCTCCTGGTGACCCGGGAGGTGACCTCAAATACCTGGATGGCTTAGGCACAATTCTGTAAAGGTGTCACTTTTCTACATCATCAAAGCTCAGGTGAATTTTCATCATAATGAATCTCAATAATAGTCCGGCATTTAGACAGACTGGGACACGGTTTTAGCGAACGGAAATCTTGACTGTTTCCATGGGTAGATAAGCCTTAGTCATTCTGCTTTGCATTTCTCGCAGCTCTACAATTAAGGTATCTTTGATACCTTCCTTTTTGGCCAACAGAAGCTTAAATGATTAAGTGAAATGTCTAACGTACTTCAAAAGGACATACCGGGAGTGGCTGGAGGTTGGTGGACTCAGGTAGCTTGCTCTTCGGGTGACGGCCGACACCCTCCAGAATGCTCCTCTGTGCCAGAAGCCACTGAGAGCAAAGGCGCCAGGCCTTGGTCTATTTCAGAATTTTCAGTTGCACGGAGTAAATGCTGTTCCCCATGGGTTATATGCTTAGCTAGTGCTCGTGATGATTCAAATTGAGAGCAAGGGTCTTCCCCCACCTGCAAGTTGGTTACATAAGAGTTACAGGAAACCACCACCTCTGGAGTCCCTTAAGTTTGAGCTGAAAACTTGAATAACGCAAGGTGGAGATGAGACACAGGAATCATGGCACACACAGACCTCCAGGACCTGCTACGGAAAGCTTTAATCACTCCACGTAGAAACAATACATTCATACATCCAACATGGCTCCCAAGTCTTGACCACCCTCACTGGAACAGTCTATTGTATTTTGTATTTGGCATTAATACAAAACCTTCCTGTTCGTTACCGCCAAGATTTAGGAGACTGTTTCTTATAAACACAGTTTTTTTTCACCCTGAGGCTGATGTTACCAAAGTGGAAAAGAAGAGTTACTATCAGCTGGAGTGTATTTAATGCAGAATTTTAAAAATCATTTATTCATGACTCTGGAATGTTTCTCTCCCACTCCCACCCCCAACACCATGTGAGGACAAGAGAAAAGATGGCAAACGGCGGTGTCTGGTCTGATTACACTGATGATACGATTCTCAACTCGATCTACTGATGAAAACAAAGAGAACACTAACATTGATGAACTCAACACTATCACGTTTAAAAAGGTCATCACGATCAGCCCTTTCTTATAAAAGGGGGGTTGGAGTAGGGTCTCAGACATGAATAACAGCACAGTTGTTACTCACAGTGTCTATCGCAGGGCACTCTGCCTACTAGAGACAAGCCAGCTAGCGAAGTGCAGAGTTCACACCGGTTGCCTTGCAAGTTTCAACCTTGGGCTCTTAGTCTCCTGTAGATCAGATCGGCACGTGTCCAAAGGAGTAACAACCCCCAAAGCTACAACAGTTATCCCATTCAAGTGATACAAGAGGCAATCATGTTAAGTTGGAAAAAAAAAAAAAAGGTAGCCGTGTTGAAGTGCAGACCATTTTGACATCATTTTGTATGCAAATAACAAGTAAGCAGAAGAAAGAGCTTTTCAGAATCTGACTCCCTGATGTCTCTAAGGTCCTCTTTTGGGAGCGAGTCCGGAGCAGCGGTGTGCCACCTCCCACAAGGCAGCCTGGTGACTTTCCCGCCTTTATTTCCCTGATGACCTCGGCGTGTTTCTAAGATGTGTCCTTTCCAAACACTAACAGCGCTTCATCGAAAGCGGCTGTTAGTCTGCACATCAGAATTGGGAAACGTTTGTTGTCACTTGACTGCAAAGTATTGGACATGCAACTTCCTGAGTACTAGGTACTCCCTGTGCACGACTTACTTTCGGCTGCACAATCACGTGTACTCTGGGCTACGATGAGGATCTGGGGGTATGTGGCAGCTGAAGAATTACACACCTAATCATGCTCCCTACTCCTTATTTGTATTATTTCTAGATGCCTTCCCAGTTCAAGTGAGGGAACAAGCGTCCCAGGCATAGACATTTACTGGATTTTTCTTGAGAAGTTAAATTACGTTCACTACCTTTCAGCCCAAACGGAGTGAAGACGATGGAGAGGGAATTTAGTATTAAACTGAGTTAGAAAAAGGTTTCTCAGAAAAGATACCAGTGTTCTTTTTTTTTTCAGGTAGAATCATAGAAAATCAAGGTTGGAAAAACACTTAACAGTCGTATGGCCAATTCCCCCACCTGACACCCAAACTCCTGTGTAACATCTCTGCCTCGTTGCTGTCCAGCCTCTGCTAGAATAGCTTGAGGGGCTGTTCCAACGTCACTCAGCCCTCCTTAAAACAGAAGAGCCAAACAGATGCAGCAGGTAAGCAAACTTCCACTGGGCGCGATTATGCATTATACCTAACTTTTCAAGAGAGTTAGCAGATTGTCAACTGCTGCTCAAAAGAGTAACCCAGAGTTGTTCCAAGCATCCCAGGCTTTCTGCAGACGATTCAAAATGGGGAGATACGATTTAGAAGTGTGGATTTTATAAATCCTTGCTGAATAGCTGTGGGGGGGGGGGCGGCAGATAAAAAAAATCTCTTAGAAGTAATCATTGTAGGGACCCCACAACAAAGGGAAAGTATGTGTTTTAAATAATAAATAAAAGTTTCATTCTGAAGATGCAATAAAAGCCTCGTGCAGTAGGTCTTGGTACAAGAATTCAGGAGCGCTGGGGGATGACGCGCGGGCTGATTACAGTCAGTTCAGCAGAAGAGGAGGAGAAGGGCTAGGTCGAGTGTGCAGCCTGCCGCCCGAAGGCACCGGGAGCAGGGCGCCCTGTCCTGATCCTCCCCTTCTGGCTTGTCTGGCAGCACTGCCAACGATTCTCTTGTTTCTATTTCCCTCAAGGTACTCAGGCTGCTTCAAGGTTTTGAATTCCACCCCTCTTCGGAAGACTAACAAGGCAACACGTAGATCGGTGCACCATCATCTCAGAATTCGTTTACAAAGGCTCAGTTCCTCTGAAGGGACACCTTTATGCCTATATTTTTATTTTTTGAACATACATATGAATCAGTCTATTTGAGCTGAAAACATTTACCCTGAAGACACGGATGTAAACGTTAAAGATGGAGGGACTCGGCTGATTGCGTTCTAAGCGCTGTCTTTCACCCCAGGTGTTAAAAGAGCAATGGTATCGATCTGTAACAAAGATGAGTAATGGACAAAAACAAACAACCAACCAACCCTAAAGTCAGTATGTCTTTTTATAGGGCGGCCCCTTTCTTTCATATCTGTTTCAAAACGATCAAATAATTAACATTGAGCAGCTAGGTGACCGGCAAGCAGATCTCCCTGCGAAAAATAAAACTTCTTCGATCATGGAAGCTTGGAAATGAAATCAATGGAAGTCTATCAAGTACTCGGGGTAGATCTGGTTGGCGTCGAACACCACGAAGACCCTGGGATTCCAGGTGTCATCCACACAGCTGTCATACAAATTCACGTAGCTCCCGTCTTTGGAAGGAGGGCGCACGTATTTGGAGTCTCCGTTTATGTAATCTCCAATCAGCACTCGGGCAAGAAACATAGATTTGTACGTTCTAAACAGATGCTGCTGTTGCAGGGTTACGCCGTGAATCTGGAATGTGTTTCCGTGCTTTACGTCATCTTTGCAGAAGCGGCTGGCATAAGCAGCATCTCGAGCAAAATAGGTTCCTTAAACAAAAAGGAGCCCGAAGAGCCAAGATTACTCCAAGGAGTGTATGAAACACAAGCAAAAAAAACACTGTGATTGTTAGGGGGAGAGACACACAGAATTGTGTAACAGGAATAGACATGGAATTTCCTCGCCGGTAGGTTTTAAAGAAAAGAACAGAAATCCGTCTGTTATGGACAGCTGTGATGCAGGCTGCCACTGGGATAGATCTGTTAGTACAGACCAGAGTCCCCACCACCACCACCATCCCCGTCCCCACCAAAACGGAGCAACCAGACTTGTGTTTTCAAAAAGAGCCTCATAAAGAAATCCAATAGGTAAGATGGATACAAATGGTTTCTGTGATTACAAGTGACAGGACCTGCCTTGTCACTGCTCGGACCTCCTTCCCACTTCTGTTTCCTTCCACCCTTTCCCCATCCACCACCCACCCATCTAAGCAGCCACTGGAGAGCACAGTGAAGCCAAGGGTCTGCAGAGATGATTTCAAACCCCAAGAAACCACATTTCTGTGCTACCGGGTAACTGTTCAATAATATTTCTGGAGCTGAGAGAACCCCATATCCAGGAAAAGATTTCTGGAGAGTGTGATCCTATTCACACCTGAACGTTCCAAAAGGACAAGCTCACTTGTCCGCTGCCTAAAGAGGAAACCTCCACGAAGAATCCGACTCTTCCAAAGGGGTAGGCCTAGGAGGCTGACATCATGAAGGGAATACTTACCCTAAAACATTTCGGAAATGAACTGCAAAGTCTCCTATTACCCAAATCCGACGGGACTTAATGTAACACCTTTCTGATCCTCTTACAGTTAAATAAATGGGATGGCCTTTAAAGTCGTTATTTTAAAAATTAATTTACTCTTAAAAATGTAGCACCTCATGGGCTTCCCTGGTGGCGCAGTGGTTGGGAGTCCGCCTGCCGATGCAGGGGACACGGGTTCGTGCCCCGGTCTGGGAGGATCCCACATGCTGCGGAGTGGCTGGGCCCGTGAGCCATGGCCGCTGAGCCTGCGCGTCCGGAGCCTGTGCTCCGCAACGGGAGAGGCTGCAGCAGTGAGAGGCCCGCGTACCACAAAAAAAAAAAAAAAAGAAAGAAAAAAATGTAGCACCTCCTGATCCTGAGTGGCAGCCACTTCTCTTGCTGGAGGAAAGGTACAAAATAAGGACCAAGCAAAGAAATGTCCACCCCTTACCTTTTCCCCTCCCCTCTCTCCTTAATTTGCTTGAGTAGTGAGCACCAACTGGAGAACTTAGACTTTCACAACATTAGAAAAAAGGCGAGGATTTCCCCCATGCTCATTAATATTCCTACCTATCATTTTTTTAAAAACAAAACAAACAAAAAAATAGACCTACGTACAATGTACACATTAATTGATTTATTTTATAGTGCTCTGTGTACTTGACATAAAACAGTTCACTGTATGGGTTTATCCATGGAAAGGACTTATGCATGGAAAGTAAACGTCATAATGCAAAAATCAGCTAATCTGGACATGATGCCCCATCTGAATGACTGGGACTTGGAGGGTTATCTAATCTGGTAGAGGTGTAAAAAGTCTTCCTTCCATCTTGCACACGCAGGAAGTGGCTTTTCGGCGTCTCAGAAACTCTGAGGGTGTGCCAGGAACCCAGTACAGTAACTTTTAACTTAGTGACTCTCAAGCCCCTGAGATACAAACAGTCAATCCTCTCTCAGGAGAGGAGATTCTCTTCTAGCGCTCCAACTGGATTCTGATAGTTACCTTTTCCAAAGAGAGCACCGTGTATACCATTGATTCTCCAATCAAAGTTATGAATGCAAATTGCTTCCACAAATTCACTGCTGGTGCCATGAAACAGCATCTGTTCATTAATCTGGGGCACGCCTCTTTTTTTCTTGAGCTGAGCCTTTTTCCTGAAAACACAATACACAGACACAAAACACACAGATATCTACCATAAGTGGCATTATTAATTTTTCAAGGAGCAAACCTCAATAGAAAGGGTAAAACAGAACACAGTTCTTTAACATACATCATAAGTGGACAAATAGCTCTGGAAAAAAAAAATAATGTCAAATGATCTTGGACACATAAATCATCTCATCAAAAATTATTAGTTAATATTGACACTGAATGTTGAAAATTATACCAAAAACTATAGATATCCCAGACAATGCCCCATCATAGTAAAGTGACTGATCGCCTAAACCAGCCAAGCTTTACAGATGCCTAAAAATGACACTACAAACAGTAAATAATACATAGTTCACAGAGTCTTTAAACAGTGAATTCCTTGAGCACGGACCATGTCTTAATCTTTTTATCCCCACAGTAGGACATGTTGGTTAAACTGAACGGAACTTTGCATCTTAGGGCTGGAAGGGACATGAAGCCATCCAGTTCAAACCTCTTGCCAATGGACAATCCTCTTCCAACACATAAAATGCTATTCGATGTAGGACTTATTGTAATAGTAAAAAAACAAACAAACTGAAAACAGCCTAAAATTCTTTCACAGCAAAATGAATAATTATATATTTATACATGAAAGTTAAAATAATGAACTAGATCTATAAGTATTAACATAGATACCTCTTGAAAAATGTTTAATGTAAAAAGAATGATGCAAAAAGAGACTTCTATCTCAAAATAATAATGCATATTGTAGAGGTATACAAACATAGGTAGTAACAAATATAAAAACGTGGATAAGAAGGTATCACAGCAACTTGAGGGCGAAAGACGAGGAGAGGATGGGGATGGGGGAAACACTCCACCTTGATCTCTAATGCTGTGTATTTAAAAAAAAAAAAAAAAAACCCAGACACAAAGATGAAGAAAATGTCACAAATATTAAAATGTCAAATCTGATTGGTAGGTACATGGGTGTCTGTAAACTGTTGGCTGCATTTTCATTTAAACATATTTCATTCAAAAGATGTCTTAAAGATGAAAAAGAACCCTCCCCCGTTAGCTCTGCAATGAGAGCTGCCCCGCCCCCGGTGCTCCCCGCCCTGCACAGCGGCCAATCTACTGGCCATAAGCTGTAATCGTGAGAAAGTCACCCCCCCCCGACGGTGAACCAGAACCTGCCTCCCTGGTCCTTCTACTGTCGTCTCAGTTATTCCCTTCTGAACACAGAACAACAAAACACTTAACACAAAACAACTCCAAGTATCCAGGAATAACTCTGGACGCTGATAGGTTTCCTTCCCCAGGTGAACAGACGCCACTGTCTCAACTATTCCTCCCATGGCATAGCTTCTAGGCCTTTCTCCACCCTGGACAGCCTTTAGTGGGCAGGAATCTGCTGGACACCTTCTAGTCCGAAAACGCTGGGAAGAAACAGAAACAGGGCCTAGATGTCATGGGACGGCGCCCAGCTGAGCTCGCTCTGCACCAGGCATCATGCTACTGATGGAAGCTTGCAGTCAGTTAAAACTGCTGGCGCTTTCCCAAAGCAGGCTTCTCTCCGCTCGCCAGATTTGTGCAACTGATTTCTAAATCTCATGCAATAGGTTTATTTCAATTAAGCTTTATCTTGATATAGTCATTTTAAAAGTACAGAATTTATAAAGAGCAGGCAGCTTAGGGACTGTTCGGGGTTGGGGGAAGGACGCTTGCCCTTAAATGATGAGAGAATGGAAATGTCCTTCTCAGAGCCCTCTGGCAGCATGTATCAAAATTCAAATGCATACGCTTTCATCTACTGGAGACAGTCTTCTCAGACCATTAAGCATGACGTTAGGAGGATGTGCATTAAACAAACATTTATTTCAGAAAAAGCCAGCATGTTTTCACAAAGAACAAATTATGCCAACTTTCTTTTTAGACCTTTATGTACTGTCTGCCTTGTTTTCTTTACAATGCACATTTGTTGCTTTTCTAACTAAGAAAAAAATCTTTTTAAGAGAAGATAATCACATTTGTTTAGACTCACTGTTTCAATCTTCCAAGGTCTTTCTGACTCCTGATTAGTTCACCCTACAAGTAAGCTTCCCCTTCTAGTTTTGAACCTTCCACAAGTGTGATAAGCAAGCCTCCTACATTTTCATCCACATTCCTGACAGATGTGGAAGGGCTCAAGAGGAAAGCATGCATGCCATGCAAGTTACTCTTTGATAAGACTTTTAACCAGATGTTACTTTTTCCCTTTGTATGGTCACCTGGCACCCATCTCTCCATCTCGCCTCCATCGTAAGGACCTTTCTCAACCACTCGTAGAAATCAAGTTACACTGTCTAAGGGGCTTATCCACCTACCACTATGGCAGTCCTCTTAGTGGAGCATCAGTGAAGTCATTCGGGTTTTTTCTAAGTAAACATTTCTTGAACATACGTCCTTCAAATATTAAGCTTCACGGTCTGTAATGACTAGAATCCACGCTATAATCAGGATATTCACTCATCACTACTTTTCAGGTGCAGATTAGAATGAACTTTGGTTTGAAAATTCACTCGAGTCTCTCTTAGATAAGATAAATGAAGTGGTGGTTAGTGAAAGAGCCGGAAGTGTGGGCACTGAAACTCTGCTCAGTCACTGGATAGGTACAGCGTCTATGGGATGGGGTGATCACAGCTCTGCACCCCCCATGGTGTGCACGGTTTACTTTAGTGCCCATCGCCAAGGCACCCAGGACATGCGGAGACTCACACTATGACCTTGATCTAGAAAGGCTAACATTGGGTTCCAGGGCCTCTTGGGCTCCAGTTAAACCTTCAGGGAAAGTCACAGATTGAAACCAAACTAGGTTCTCCACCACCCTGCCCACCTTTGCCCAACCCCACACTCATCTCTGAACTTACTGAAAATGCTGTTGCACCCACTTCTCAAAGATGTCTTAAAAGTACCCTCCCCCCCAGGGACTAGGGTGCCAACCGGGCCAGGCTGGGTGTGCCCCACATTCCAAATGCAGCAGCAAGAGCTTCGCGCTCTGGACTGAAATAGGTTCGTCCAGTTTAGACCAGCGGTTCTCCCTCCTGGCTGAACACCAGAATCACTTGTAGACCTTTTTAAAGATAAAACTGTCAGAACGCAGAGGCTCTGATTCAGTGGCTCTGGGATGGGTGACAGATGCCCATACAGGTTAAAGAGCTTCCCCAGGTGATTTTGACAGGCAGCCAGGATGGAGAACCTCGCACCTAAATCAGCATTCTTAACAAAGCAGCAGTCTTCCCTGCTCTTATTTCCTGCTGCCTTATCCTTCCCAACCCTGGACCAATCCAACCGTCTCCCATCACTGCTTTAGAATTGGGAGTGCTGGAATCAATCAAACAACATCGCCATGGTTCCCACCCCATATCCGCACATTCCCACGTCAGCTCAGCCCTCGACACTGATGGAGACCCCATGGTTCCCAGGTTAGCTCTTTCTCCCCTCCGTGTTCCACAGTGGCTGTTTCCTCTCTCCGCTTTTCCTCTCTCTCCCTCACATCCCCCTCCCTAGCACCTCATTCTCTGCAGGAGACCTCACTGCTTCCTTCCGCAAGGAAACAAAGTATCAGGGAGAACTCCCTGACCTACCTCATCTCTGATCCCCTCCCCATCCTCATCTGTAAATCTAACTGGACCACTCTGTCTCTCTCCTTCTGACCCGCGTTCTCTGAATCCCACCCCATTACCCCTCCCTCTCTCTGCTGTCTGGGCCTCTCACTGCTGCGGCCTCTCCCGTTGCGGAGCACAGGCTCCGGACGCGCAGGCTCAGCGGCCGTGGCTCACGGGCCCAGCTGCTCCGTGGCATGTGGGATCTTCCCGGACCGGGGCATGAACCCACGTCCCCTGCATTGGCAGGCGGACTCTCAACCACTGCGCCACCAGGGAAGCCCTCTGCTGTCTTTTAAACTCTCCCTCTGCATAGGTACTTTCCTATAATAATGTAAATATCCTCAGGTCTCTCCCATCTTTAAATTCGAAAAACAAAACCAAGCACGCGTCCCACGCCCACAGCACCATCTTTTCACGTCTCTCACTCTTCACTGCCGAGCGCCTTGAAACGGTTGTCAGCGTTTGCTGTACACACAGTATAGCATCTACCAACGGTGCTCTCGCCTAGGGTACCAAGGACATTTTATTGCAAAATCCAAAGGACATTTTCAACATTCATCTTTCTTGGCATCTGTGCCGTATGTGACCCTGAGGATGACATACTTGTGTCAACCACGTTCTTCCTTTGGCTCCCGTGACTCCACATTCTATGGGTTTTCTTCCACTTTATGTGGTTACTTCTCAGTCTCCTCCCTGAGCTTTCTTGTCCTCTGTTCATCCCTTTCAGAGTTTGGTCCTTACCCCCTTCTTTTCCTAATCGACATAAAATACCTGGTCATCTTATCAATTCCTTTGGCTTCCATGACCCCACACTTTCCAGTAACTCCAAAACCTTTATCTCTGTCTACACTGCTCTCTTGAGCTCCCAACCCATGTATCAACTGCTAACCCCGCCCCGTCCTCCCCAGACCAAAACCCGTTCCTGCCCATTTCCCTCAGTCAATGAGAACAAATAAGTCTGAATCCCTGGACCTACCTTTCCCATCTCCCCCACCTCCCCTAATGTGCGTGTCCCCATCACGCACATTAAATCGAGTACCAGGCAATATCATTCTACATCTTTAATATCTCAGAACAGTCCTCTTCACTGCAGTGGTACCGAGAGCACCTTGGCTCAGGCCATCCAGTGTGTCACATTTGTAACGACTGAAACAATTTCCTAAGTTGGTTGGTCATCCTTCTGTGATCCTTTTAAACCAGCTTCTCAACCTCAGCGCTGCTGACTGTTTTGGGCTGCAGAGCTCTTTGTTGTGTGGCCTGTCTTGTGCCTCGCAGGATGTGTAGCATCCCTGCCCTCCACCCCGCAGATGCAGTGGTAGCCCCCGCCTCCTACCCCACGACAATCAAAAACAGCGCCAGGCATTGCCAAACGCCCCTGGTGGGCAAAATCACCCGAGAACCACCGCTTTAAACGCCTTCTCCACTGTGCAGCCTGACAAATCATTTCTCTAAAATGCACATCAGCTCCATCACTCTCTTGCTTGAAGTCCTGCAATGGCTTTCCACCACCCCAGGGAAAAAACCCAAACCCCTTAGTTTGTTTACAAGGCCCCGCGGGGCCTGGCCTGTGCCAACCCTCTGACCCAGACGCCAGGTCAGTCCAACTCATAAGGCTGATGGAGAAAATCACACGACCACCCAGTGGGTCTCCCACAAACCCCTGCATGCTCTACCTCTTGAGTCCTTTTCTAGCATCTTCTCTCGCCATCCATCCTATCTTCTGTCCTATTTGAAATCCTCTCAATGTTCTACCTTCCCTCTTGTCATCGATCTCTGGCCCGTGCTGCTCCCGATGCCTGGGGTGCCCTCCCCTCTCCTCCCGCACCCAGCCTAGATGACACTGGCTTAGGAAGTGCTCCGCGACACCCCCCACACAACCTACTTCTGTCCAAGCTCTGGTCCTGTGCACTCTTACATCCCGAGTGCCTAGAGCGGTGCCTGGCACAAAACTGGTTCTGGAACATGTTTCTGGAAGAAGGGAGGAAGGAAGGAAGGCCTGGACAACATGCAAACTGACATCTATCTGCTGGACTCATGTGGGCTTCCCACCTGTACAGTGAGTCACAGGTTACGTGACAGTGGGGTGGATGAGTTTATTTTCGTCCTTCAGGCAGAGATCAGAATGACAGGCTGTCCTTAAAATGCGACTCAGTATTTTCTGCTGTCGTGGCAGGTGGCAGGTTCATTTCCCATCACAGATGTCTATAGGCCGACCTCACATAACATCATGAATGGCATCTACAGAGTAAAAACATCTCCACTGAGATTCTCAGTATATGATGTGTTGGCGATTCGCTGGAACATTTCTACCACTAGGAATTAATTGAGGTCTCAAATTACGAGGAAGACTGACAGGAATTCCACCTCAGAGGCCTGATTACGAAGAAGGAATTAAGTCTTCATCAGAACATTTTAGGAAAACTTACTTTATTCACTGAGAGAATAAGATCAAAGAAGACGGAGGCTTCCATCCTCCATTATCCCCTGAATAAAACCTAAACTCAGGGCTTCCCTGGTGGCGCAGTGGTTGAGAATCTGCCTGCCAATGCAGGGGACATGGGTTCGAGCCCTGGTTTGGGAAGATCCCACATGCCACGGAGCAACTAAGCCCGTGCACCACAGCTACCGAGCCTGCGCGTCTGGAGCCCGTGCTCTGCAACAAGAGAGAAGGCCGCGACAGTGAGAGGCCCGTGCACCGCGATGAAGAGTGGCCCCCGCTCGCCGCAACTAGAGAAAGCCCTCGCACAGAAACGAAGACCCAACACAGCCCAAAATAAATTTAAAAAAACAATCAAACAAAAAAAAACACCTAAACTCAGTTAAACTCACTATTGTCAGAAATAAAAGTGGGCTGGGCCCAAAGACTCAAAATTACAAAGAATACAAGCTGAAAACCCTTATTTTATAATATAAACTATTATGAGAATAAAACCTGGAGTTTACTTAGGCTGTGGGAACTGACCTACCAGAAGCATCAAAGAATTCCGCATATTATCACCAAACAAAAGTCAGCCTGATTTTCAAGTATATGAGAATGAAATGAGTTAAGGCCTGGGATTTGCTTTAAAATACTTCAGCAACAACAATAACATAGCAAAAGAGGAGATAGATTATGATGGTAAATTGAGATAAATGTTAAATCAGGATGATGGATACACAGGGTTCACGACATTAGACTCTATTATTTGAAATTTTCCTGACTAAAGGTTAAATGCTTGTATTAAAAAATATTAGAAATCAAACCTTGAACACAGATTTAATAAAAGTATTTCAGAAAATCACTTATTTTAAGTAATGCTTATTACTGTTATTACATTATATTATAATGTTATTCAAAAAACTACAGCACAATGTGTTCATGTGGACAATACCTGTTAAGTTTCTTGTAATGGGCTTTATTTTTAGGTTAAGAGCACACCAAGCAATCCAATGGGTCATTTCCAACCTAAATTGAGTAATGAATGGAGATTTCAAATCTAGAACATAAACTCTGGGCTAAGCATGGAATTTGAAGGTACGTTTTACAATGTCCTTCAAAACTAAAAACAAGCAAATGACTTGCAGGCTGGGAAGTCTGAGCCAACAAAGTCATAGTAACAGAACTAAACAGCTCCCCAGACCCCCTGGTAATGCTGATTCAGCCACGATGCCCAGCTCGAAACTCTGAAAGCAGTGCAGAAGAGGCTGTCAGACAGTGTTGCACGGGATGCTGGTGCTGGCTTACAGAGCAGCTCTCCCTGAGGATGAGGACGAGAGCTGAAAAACCAGGTCAGAACACGCATAGGGCATCTACACAGCTCACGTGGTGGTGCCACTGCCAATGAATATGATTAAACATTCGTGCTTCACTGTCCCTGAGACTGTAAAAGTCTCAGAGGCCAAGGAGGGGGTTCAGAGTAGAAACTGTCTCACCTGCAAAAGAACTCCCACAAGTCTAGGTTTTGAATTCTCTGAATTCTTTTAATTCTGTTGCGATCCACTGTTTTCCCAAAGAGACTAGCAACTTCATTGTATTCGTGTGTTTGATTGTGCAAAGGAATGAGCTGGAAAGAGAAGTTTGCACAGTTTTACTGGGGTCCTTTCCAATCTCTCCCACCTGCAGCTGGTCAGCGCTGCTCTCACCTGGTAGGGCAGGTCGGTATTCACATTCTCCCAGTGGAGTGGCATGGGGATGGCCTCATTTTCACAGATATAACTTTAAACAGAAAAGACAAAACAAAATATTAGAAGCTGATTAGAATCACTGTCAATGACTTAGACGTTTTCTCCCGAGCTGAATTGCCATGCTGCGCTATTGTGACAAATGCAATTAAGTGTAGTCCTTGGTTTCTTTATTTTAAAATATTTATTGAATATCCGCTTGTGTGCAGCTTTTTAGGGGCTGAATTAAGAAATCTGATGGGAAACGTCTAATCCTACATAACATTAAAATTTCAAAAACAGTCGTTTAATTCGGTCTTGTTTTTCTTATTTTTTCAGAATTTCTTTTAAATGGAGGAAGATTTTAGGTGAAGAAAAGGAATTTCCAAGAAGAAAATCAAAAATTCTTGATTAAAAAAACAAACCTCTTTAACAGATGTATACTGCCTATTAAATACCATCCAAAACCCTCGGCCGCACACTCAACATCCTTCAAGATCTAACGCAAACCTAAACCTTTCTCTCTTTATTGTCCACTATCCCCCGGCACGGTCCGCATCAACTCACTCGGCGCAGAAGCCAGTAAAGTAATCCACCATGTGTAAGCCACTGGATGTGAACACAGAAAAAGACATGATCTTGGCGAGCTGGATGGCAAAAGGCTGTGACTGATAATATTGATATGAGTCCTTTCTGGTGACTGCAGGCTATGGAAGACATTCATAAATGTCAAGCCTATCTTTAGCGTATGTTTTAACTCATTTTAACTTTGGGAAGATCACACAATCGTATGATTTAAAGATGAATAGGTATAAAAAAGTGAACGGTGGATGGTTTCCCTCCCACTCCAGTCCTTGGTCTTCTCACCTCTTGCTCTTCTCACTTCTCACCTCTTGCCTCCATTCCAAGTAATCACTGCTTTTAGTCTCTTGGGTATTCTTCCAGAACTTCTCTAGGTTAACACAAGCCTTTTTTTTTGGCACACACGAATGGTAGCATAATCATGTGTCTTTTGCAGCTGCTCTTTTTTTCCACTGACTATGTTCTTAGAGATCCTTGCATATCAGTAGGTGAGAGAGCATCCTAGCACAGAGCCTGGCACACGGCAGACACTGTTGCGTGGATGCTCTCTTACCTACTGACATGCAAGGATACCACCCCTACTGATTACAAGTCCCCTACTGATGACATTTAGCCTTTTTCAACTCTTTGCTACTGTTAAGGATGCTGCAAAGAACAAGTCTGTCCCTTTGTCACTGTACGTGGCCACGTGTCGATTTTCAGGATAACATCTTTGAAATGGCATTTCTGAGTCCAAGCATGTATTTATTCCTGATTTTGACAGACGCTGCCAAGGTGCCCTCCTCGAAGGCTATACTCAGGCATTTCCCCCAGAAATGGAGAGAACGCCTATTTGCCAACAACCTCCCCAAAGGAGTGTGCTGTCAAACATGAGAATTTTTGTCAATCTGATGGTAAGAAATAATCTGGTATAATTTGTATTTCTCTTAGTATGAGTGAGGTTGCATGAACCGTTCAAATTCTTCAAAGAATTCTTCTGTTCTCATCCTTCTAAGGGGTTGCTGGTCTTCTACTTAGAGATTCCAAAAAGTACTTCAAATACTATACAGGTGAACCCTTTGACTGTGATACCGAGTGACAATACGTTTCCCAGGTTTTCTTTGATTTCTTTGTATTTTTACTTTGCCTGATGTATCCTTTAGCCATGGAAAATATTTTTGTTTGTTTAATGTTTGTAGCCTTAGTTAATTATAAATTCCTTGTCAATAGGAAATGTACTGTTCACTTTGCATGTCAAAAAATGCCCAGTGTATTCCTGTAATTAATAAACATTTGTATATCAATACCTCCTCATCTTCATCACTCTGCTGTATCCTACCTAACTGTTCTTCCTCTTTTATTATCTTGCTTTTTGTCCTCTGTTGTCGCTAATTCTCTCCCTCTCCTATCTTTGTTCTATGGCTTGTATAGTCTGTGAGAGAACAAAGTGCTTGACCCCATTAAGTGCTTCTCCCCACCAAAGGGTACCAGATATAATAACACACAGTTACAGTAACAATTTTCCATTATTATGTCTCATTTTTCTCCCAGATTCCATACCCTTTGAAGATAAGTAATTCCTTTATGAAAACCCTTACACTTAAGAATGAGGATGTGATGTAGCTGGTAAGGAAGTAAGATTCTCTCCCTTCCACAGAAGTACTAGAGCATTCATTACATAAGTACTTGAGTAACTTTTAAATCATGACCCTAAAATGTAAGCCAAAAGTCTCAAGAAGCTAACTGACAGAAACTTTAAAAATTTCTATCTTTAATCCTTTCAAAATATCTCCTTGAAAGGAACAAATGGGCATCTCCTACAATTCACATGCTAGCATTGTTTCTGTTTCATTTTAAATTCTTTGAACAATGGGAATTTCAATACTTGATTGAGGAATCGTTCCAGAAAACAGCAGACATGCCCTTCAACTCCATTCATATGAGTAACAAATATTTATTCTCTTCTGGCATTTATACTCTCTTTTCAGGCTATAGACGGCAGGAGACAGAAAAAGGAAAACTCGCCACCCAGATCCAGGGGGCAGGAAGCTGTGCCCTTGTCCCATGCACCCCCATCTTCCCAGGTCCCCTTTAATCACTACAGATTTGAAATTACTTCTAGGAGTTGCCCAATGGGGTTCAGTGCAGGCGAAGACAAAGTGGGTAATTACCTAGGATTTACGGCCCAAATAACTGGACGGTCCTGTGAGAGTCTTTCCAAGCTAATTAAAACTTACCTCAGTAGGTTATGTTAAGGATTTATAGCAGACAGCATAAAGCATTTTGTAACTACCATGCAAAGTGCTCTAAAGAATTGAAAAATACAAATATATAAGGGGAAATGAAAAGGACAACAGGAAAGGAAATGCCAGCAGAAAATAACAACACTGCTCTTGCATCAATGAATGTGAAATTCAGTAGAGAAAAGATCGATATTAAGATTATTAAAAATAACCTACCGAAACATTTTCAGTTTATTTGTTCCTCTGTTAAATATTAAGGAAGACAAGAGAGAGAAAAAAGCCCACTCTTGCTTTCCACCCCATTCTCTCCACAATACCTGAAAGCACTGATAGAAAAAGGGGCTCTTTTTATTAAGCGCTGTTTTCCGGTGGTGAGATTCATCTGCTTCATTTCTGTGCAAAAAGACAAAGATGTTAGATAAGTCACAGAAACACACTGTGCTATAAATTGTCATGAAAATTTCTAGCCACACTACATGATGGTCAGGGAATCATGGAGCTTTGGGAGTAGCTACTAAGCACAGTATATTAGGGATACTTGACCAACATCTGTTTATCATGGCATAAAAAGCAGCTTCATTGCTTGACCTAAGCTCACACAGGAGGAAGCTAACCTCATACATGGCTCAGTATGTAAGGTCTATCCCTTTCTGTACCATACTTGGGTTAAACTGACTTGAAAATAGGAGAGTTCTCAACTTAGGAAAATTAAGAGTACTAGAAAGAGAAAGAAATTACAGTACTGAATCTTCTGGTTGGCTTCTTAAGTAAAAAGTGTTACTTTGATTTCTCCAAAAATTTTGGAAATGATAAAAAAGATACATTACCATGATAAAACATGTACAATTCACAGAGTTTCAAAAATTTGTACATTTCTTGCCTTCTCTTTAAATTGTACACCTAAACCAAAAAAACAGAAAACCTAGCTAGACTCAACACAGACTTATATGAAAGATTCTAGTGATGAAAGACTAATGAACTAACTAAAGTATCATTTTCTTCTTACCTCTGTTCCTCAGCTGTGGCAATATTTACTAGGTCCCCCTCTTCATTCCCACAAAGTTAGGTGCTAAGTCTTAATGTGAGATTCTCGTCAGTCTACCTTGTCTAACTGGCATCATTCCACTCCAAGATAAAGGGGTTCACCCATCCAGGCCAATGCTGTGTGAAGTGCGTTTGTCCTTTCCGTATTCTCCTAGGCTCTGCACACACTGGCGTCTGACCACCGCGCAGGGAAAAAGAAAGGTCATCCCAGCACATGGGGTGAAGCCTGTGCTGCGTTCTTCTCATACTACCTCGTTTTGAGTTTGCTTTTCACCATTTTTACAGAGAAGCCGAGCTGGCTTGTGGCAGAACCACGGGGGCTAACTTTACAAGTGGTACACGGGGAATGCTAATACCTGTGCCTCTGAAACTGTGTCATCACACAGAGGCGCGGGAGCTGGCGCTATTATATGTGACTCCAATTCTTTGATAAAGACTTAAATAAACTGCACCGTCTGAGAGAAAACTTCCAAAAAATACAGCTTACTAGAAAATATTCTTTCAGAAAATGCAGCTTGGTGGGCTACCTACCAAAAGCTCTGACAAACTCCGTGCTCTACATGAAGCTTGATGTCTGCACATTGCGATGTCTCAGTATGGCTTCAACACTGACAGGTGTACTCAAGACTGAAGTGTCTGCTGACACCTTCCGTCTAAGACAAATGTCGGGCCCCCTTAAAGGCAGCCTATTTGCCTAACGTCGTAAAATATGTTATGCTTAGTCAGGAGTAAGAATCTAATGGCTTTAACTCTTGATTTTTAAAAAAAACTCACTCTGGGGGCACAACAGTCATTAGAGATCTGATTCCATCAGTGTCTTAGTGGACAAATCTCCTGCAGCATGACTGGGCCTTGGATCCTCCAAAGGAATCTCCTAGGGTTTCAACACCCTCCCTCACCACAGTATAGCACTGACTCTGTCATAAGGACTCTACTCACAGAAAATAGGAAAGAACATCTAGAGGCCTGAGCTGTGTGGCAGCCCAAAGGCGCTTTTGTTAAGAAAGTCTCCCCCTCCAGGTTCTGTTTGCCTCTAAGCAGTAAACAGCTGAGGCTGGCAGCTTGAAACTGCAGGGTGAGTCCAACAGGTTTCTCATGGGGTCCCTAAAAACATGCCCATGTATCATGGATGAAATACAAAGCGGGGCTGATTTCCAGATTAGCTGGTTAATCTGTGAAAGAGCCAACAAAATCAGAAAGTGGCAGGAGGCAATGTCCATTGAAGAATAGTTTTCTAGGAAAGACACCAAGAGATGGGTCATTCAGCTGAACTGTGGTCTTACAACTCAATCCAGCTACCTATGACTCTGCGTGTAACCTCTCTGATTGATCCTTAAAATCTGACTGATCCTACCTATTTTGAAAAGCTGAGAGGATGATGAATAAAACAATGGCTTAGAGGTGTTTTGTGTTCCTTAGAAGAGAAGCATTACAGGAAAATACATGACAGTCTCCATATATGTTAGTAACTATAAGCATATAAATAACCTTTATAAAAGGCAATGTTGCTCAAAAAGATTTTAAATGTTGAATCTTTTTACAGGTATTTTTATGTGTTACAAAAAGGATTTACTCTGTTGTTTGCAAGTATGTCAACTAATCCTGATTTTCAGAACTGCAGATTTCACCATATCAACATACTAAGAACACACAACTATTAGGGAAAAAGACATACCTGCAAAGTCTATCTTGTAGCTGAATTTGGAAGTAGTAAAAGAAATGGAGCCACAAGGGTTTGTTTTGAAGCTTTTTTCGATATCTTCACTGCTAACTGAACACTGAATGTTGGTATCCGGCTTTAAGACAAACCAGAAAGTTCATTTACCAGCTGTTCACAGGAATGGCTTGGCCACAAAGGCAGTAATGGGGGACGGAGACAGAGTGGAGGGACAGAGGAAACTTACTAATCACCTGTTCTAGTTCCCAACACACGGGGAGAATCACAGCTAAGACAGCATATGGAAAATAGCTTAAGGATTTCCAGCAAAGAAACTTCGGTAACTGGTTATAAGGACTTTTTCCAAAGTATTACAGTGTTTCCAAATTATTGCCAAAATTACACATCTTAAGTGGCTCAAATCAAATCTTCCTTAAGTAGCCTTGTAAGCAAAAAAAAAAAAAAAAAAAAAAAAAATCCACAAGCTCTTGAATATGGGTTCAGGTCTCAGCTTAACCGTTAACGAGCTGTGTGACTCAAGACCAATTACAGTAACTTTTCTGAGTTGCACTGTCTTTGGCTGTAAGACAGAGTGCTAGCATCTGCTTTCGGGTTGCTGTGAGGCTGGAGGAGAAGACATCTCTACACCCTCTAACCTAACACCAGAAGCACAGAGGCGTTTAAGACCGGCTTGGTCGCTTCCCCTTCCCTTTGTCCACCAAAGCAGGCCTGGCCTTGCTCCCATGTGCCGAGACCACGTACCCCTCAGTCACGCTTGCACTCTGGACACACAGAAAACACACACCGTTTCTTCTAAGTAAACACTGTGAAAACCTGGGGAAAGGAAAAGGACCAGAAGAATTTCTGATTTTTCTTTTCGTTCCACCCTCTGACTTCCCTGAGGTTTGATTTCTTTCAGGTGCCGCCCAGACTCCCTTTTCACACCAGCACAACGGTGCTCGGTGAGTCTAAACCCCGCCTGCTCCGCCCGAGGGGCGCTACCTGAAACATGTGCCACTTCCCGCACTCTGCCAGGTAAAACCAGCCCCACTGCGTGTCCGACGTGTCCATCTCATCTGTCTCGCTGTTTGCAGTCTTGGATAAGAATTCTTCTGTTCTGTGAAACATCTCCTGAAGTGCCGGGAAGAGGGAGAGGAAGAAATCGTTCTTTTAATAACCAGTGTGCTTTTCACATATCATTTTTCTTCTCACAAACAGCTGTATTCCAACAGTGATGTTGACAAATAGCATTCTATCTCTCATACTGGCTCTGAAGATAAACATTTTAAAATGTTAAATTATCACATCTGCACATCTTTCTTGGACATGGACCTTAACATTCCAGTTTTTTAGCAGCAACTGCTACAGAAATGATTCGGGTCTTTTAGGTTAATTGCTTATAGGAAAAATTCCATAGTGGACTGTTTAGAAAGAAAAAGGAAAGATTCAGTTTGGGATTATGAAATAAACCACAAATTTAATTTTTTGTTTAAACTGTCCACGATCTGATTAAAAAATCTGGTCTTTATTTTAAAAAATGTTGAATATCCTCACACTTAACAAATAAGACAAACAATCAGACACTTAGGTGGATATATCAATGTCCACGCAACCACTTAAGTAAGCGGTATCAACACCTATAAGCACTCCAGATTCTCAGTTTAATGCCAAGAAATTTCTGTCTTATCAAATGTTCATGTATTTGGTCAAAAGGATCCACTATCACAACTAGTTAAGACCAAATACAACTGATTTTTGTTTTAAATATTCATATTTCGGGAATTCCCAGGCGGCCCAGGGGTTAGGACTCAGCGCTTTCACTGCCGGGGCCTGGGTTCAATCCCTTGTTGGGGAACTAAGATCCTGCAAGTTGCTCAGCGTGGCCAAATAAATAAAGTATTCATATTTCATTTAGTGGCACAGAAAGAGTTTATAACATATAGTGTTGAGTACAAAGAATGTTACGATAAATAGAAATAGTATGATCCGGTTTTAATAAAAAATACATCTATATTTACCCACATGAAATACAGATGTGGGTATACGCATATGTACATACACACAGAAAAAGTCTGGATGGATACATCAACACTTATCATAGTTTTTCCTGAATATTAGGATCATAATAATAGTAACCCTTATAGGGCTCTTACTATGTGCCAGGTGCTGTCCTCAGTACTGCACAAACAATAAGTCATCTGGGCCTCACAACAACCCTTTAAGATATGTACTATTAATACCTCAAATTTATAAATGAGGAGGTCACACAACGTGGAAGCCAGGATTCAAAGCCAGGCAGTCTGGATCCAGGGTCTGTCCATGTAAGCACCATAGAATACTACCTTATACTTCTTGATCAATGACTTTATAATCTTGCCTATATTATGTACACATTATCTTTGAAAAGTTTTAAACATTCTTGGGTGGAGACTGTGATGAAGAAAAGGCCATCAGAAAAGGGACGAAGAAGTTAGTCAAAGATTCAACTTTATCTGGAATGCGGCTTTCTGTCCTCATTCTTTAAGGGTTTTTAAATTATTAATTTAAATTTGCACAGCTGATACATGAAAATCTCTCCTTGCAAAACACCAGAACCTTTAAGATAAAGCTAGACTCTTTTCGACTATCACCTCCATTCCTGGCGCCTCTCACCTTCCTTCGCCAGGGTTAATCAGTACTGTTTGCTTACTGTGCGACTGTCAGGCTTTGCTCTCTCTCTGCGTGCGTGTGCGTGCATGCGTGCGTGTGCGTGCGTGCGTGTGTGTGTGCGCGCGTTTCATCATATACACACATATAAACTTATACGGTTTCTGCTGATTTGTTAAAAATGTGATTTCCTATATCTCTGTTTTTTTTTTTTTTAAACAAAGAATATGTACTATACTTGGGTAATTTGGAAAATATTTGCTTTACATTTCATTGTTTAAAGTGTACAGAAGTGGTGTAACGTGGGATAAGCTTCCATGGCCTTGTTAAGGCCACAGCTTCCTCCTCACAGAACCTAGATGAAAGGCTCCTTCCTCCCGGGGCTGCTGGGAGAGGTGATGCTCGGTACCGCAGTGAAGTACCAGGCACAGTACCTGAGCTCAGGGAATGGGACTTGTTATTTTCTCATCCACGTTTGGAAACTCTCTCCAAGGGATGCTCTGTGATTATGTTCGGGATTTTTCCTTCATGTTTTAAAGTGGATTGGCCACTAAGAAATGAAAACCAGAACACCCTAGGAGCAAGAGATGCAGATTTGGGGCCCACTATTTACCTTATCTATTTTAACCCAATAAAAAAGGCAGTGATTTAAAATTTAAGATCAGTTGTGTAGGTTAACTGTTCACAACACCTGCTCTTCCTTCTATTACTTATTGTTCACATAATCTGCTCATTTTACTGAGAGACAAAGAAAGCGAGAGTGACTTAAATTTATTTTTCTTCTGAAAATAACCAGAAAAATTTGGAAGGATGAGATTCAAGGAAATAGTTAAGATAAATATGTGGCTTATGAGTTCCATCTAGGAGAAAAGGGAATGGGAAATAGGAGCCCCCTTTACACAGCATACATGCAACATGTGTGCTTTGCTACGTCACACTGTTCCCAAGACCACACCGTGAGCCAGGTTACAAGTGGACGTGTTTCACAAAAGTCCTTTCAGAGCATCCTGTCATAAGCAGCTCTCGCAGGGGGAGGTGGGTAGGACAGACTCATCTCATATTCATCCCTATGCGGAGAGGGCAGCACCACAGACAGCCACCACTGCCCTGAAGTGCTTCAAATTTTATAAAGTTCCTTGTCAGTTTACACTAATTTTTTCCTCTACAACCCAAAGCACAGGAGAAGTCATTCTCTAATTAACTTTAGGGGAAAAAAACGAAGCAGAGAAGATACAATTATGTGTCTAGGATCATGGAGCTGGCAGTTCAAAGAAGATTCTAGAAACACCCGAGGCCTCCGGACCGTCAGCTCTTCCCTAAGTTGTCAGTCCCCTGCCTCGTTTTCCTACATGGACAGTTGTTCCTTCTTTCCTCTGGGGCCAAAGCTGAATGTGACTGCTTTGCTTCACAGATGCTATGGCTTTCTTTCCAAAGACTCAGACTCAGTTCATAAGACTGACTCATGGTTTTCTACAAGTTCATCCTCCAAAGGAATGGCTATTCTGTATAATTAGGCTCAAAGAGTTAAGTTAAGCTTCAACGCGTAACTTTAAAATACTGTAACCAGCATAGTAATGGATCTAGGATAGAATACACTTACAGGCAACAAAAGGAGTGTGCGCCAGGTGTCCACCAGGGAAAAGGCAGTGAATGAATGTTAGTGGAATGAATTAGATCAGCCACGACACCATAATCTGCCATGCTTTTCCGGTTTTTAATTGGCAGACGATGATAATTCCTGCACTTCAGGCTAAGAAGGACAAAAAAGCTAGTATAAATTGGAAAAGCATTTTGTAAATTTTCCAGTGCAATGGGTATGCTGGTGGAACCTGTCTACAATGCTAGCTATTCCAACCGGAATATTTATGGAGCCTGGGAGCAATCAATCTGGATCATCAAATTGAAAGGCCGGGTGGAAGATGGGCTTAAAATCAAAATCCTGCTCTATGGGAGAAAAATAATGCCACCTTCCAGATTGGTTAAAACCTTTCTGATGAGTTTATTAAAATACACAGAATATAATTTATTTTGTTAGGATAAACGTAACACCTTGAGGAAATCATAGTTGTAATGCAAACTTCCTTGTCTCTTATAGGAAGAAGGTCCAAAACTGGATACTGAAAGCTTACAAACAGGGTGGAACTTTTGGAATGACAGAGTAAGGAGTGCAGTGGGCCCCTCCCCAGCAAAACTGCATTTTAACTGGTGGGCATTATTTAAAAGAACAACAACATTTAACGTCTCTGGAAACTGTCTTAAGATCATCTAGCAAATAGAGAAATATTTATTCAAGAAAATCTACTAAATCTCCAGAACAGGCATTTGGGGCGAGATCTGGTCCACCACTCCCCACCCCACCGGCTCAGTGCTGCAGACGAGAAGACAGGGGCTCCCTTTCCCTCCTGACCCCGGAAGGGTCAGGCTGCCCACAAGTGCAGAAGGTCTACTCTGGGCAGGCAACACAGAGGACCGATCTCCTTTCCTCTACCCGGTCCCCACTCATTTGGTGGAAGCTCCAGTCCAAGCCCAGCCAGCTGTGAATACTGGGCCCTGATTGCTCCCACCCAGGTACAGGGTGGTTTCTAGGGTAGTGGTTTCATGGCAGGAGGGCTAAGTCAAGTAGACCAGGGGCTGCCACCACCCCTCCCGCCCAGGGTGTCACTCTGGGAAGAGTGGGCTCCCAACTCCAGCTCCAGTGACACAGGGGTTCTACTGCAGGAGGAAAAGCACATCCTAAGGACAAAGAGATCCATGACTCTGCCTGAGGGGACTGATTCTACGTGTAACCGAGTATAGAGAACCTCACGTCTAAGAGCATTATCGAAAAAAATGGAAATCTTTGATGAAAAACAATTAAGGAGAGGCCCGGAGCTCTGATACAAGCAGAATGGCACAGTAGGCAGAAATTTAATATAGAGAACCAGGGACAGCCAAGGAAGCCCTCCTGGGATTATAGTCAACGGTGGGAGTCGGGAAGGCTGTGCACAAGCTCTAGGCTGTATCTACCCAGGAGCGGTCAGAACAGGTCACGGGGCAGACGTGACAGCATTCCTAAGGCTGCACACAGGTCCATCAACACAGGGGGGTAGCCTCACTGGCACAAGGGGGTTAAACATAACCTCTGACCAAACACTGAGTGAACTATCCTTTCTCCACTGAGTCTTACTTTTATAGAAAATCAGTTGTCTGTTTGTTTGTGGGCCTATTTCTGGACCCTCTATTCTGTTCTAATAAACATTTTCTCTATCTTGATACCAATACTACACTGTAGTGTTAGCACTCCAAATTTATTCTTCTTTTTCAGAACTGCTTTGGTTAGATCTTTTCAATTTTGATTGGGATTGCATAGTGACCTATCTGGAAGAACTGGCATCTCAACAATATGGAGTATTCCAACCCATGAATGAGGTACATGTCTTGACTTATTTAGGTCTTATTTAACTGTTTCAATGTTTTATAGTTTTCAGTGTACAGTCCTGCATATCACTTATGCAAGATTCACGACTAAGTATTTCATATTTTTGATACTATTGCAAATGGAATTGCATTTTAAATTTCAATTTCTGATTGAATGTTGCTAGTTCATAGTGATACACTGATTTTTGGATATGGTTCCTGTATCCAGCAACCTTACTAAACTCACTTATTAGTTCTAGGAGATTTTTGGACATTCCATCAGATTTCCTATAGGCATTAGATAGCTAGCTAGCTAGCTTTACTTCTTTCTTCTAGCATATAGATGCCTGTTATTTTTTTTTCATGCCTTACTGCACTGGTTGTAATCACCAGTACAATGCTGAATAAAGAACAGGCATTATTTCCTTGTTCCTGATCTTAGTGGGGAAGCATTTGGCCTTTGACCACTAAGTTTGATATTAGATACAGGTATTTTGCAGATGCCCCTTGTGTCAGAGGTCCCCAAGACCACTCTCTAGTTCATAAGAGAAGAACTCAGAAATTGTTCTACTCATGGTTACAGTTTATTACAGTAAAAGTATACAAAGTGAAATAAACACAGGGGAAAAAGTAGGTGGGATGAAGTCCAGAGGAAACCATGTACAAGCTTCCAAGCAGCCCCTCCCAGTGGTGTCACACAGGACACACTTAATTCTCCGAGTAACCATGTGTGACAACTGCAAAGTGTCGCCTATCAGGGGTGTTCACCTGAGCCTAGATGTCCAGGGTTTTTATTGGGAGTTGGTCATGTAAGCCTATAGCGCCTGTGTGAATGTCCTCAGCTGCTGAAGTTCCAGATCTCCAGAGGGAAGGAACTCACCATAAATCACACTGCTAGTATAAACTTTCTGGACAGACTGGTGGAGCATGGCTGAAGTTCTCAGGCATGCAGATACACTCGTGAGACAAACCATTCCAGGAGTTCAGTTCTCTGGAGCTAGGCAAAGGACAGTCATGGAAACAGGCCTTTCTTGAGAATGTGCAAGGTTTGAGCAACCCAGGCCTGCTGAGTTAACCTTTTCTGCACACCCCGTATCAGGCTGAACAAGTTCTCTTCTTGTCCAAGGTTGCTGAGGGTCTGTTATCAGGAATAGATACTGGATTTTGTCAAATGTTTTTTCTGCATGCATTGAAATAATCACAGTTTTTCATTTTAGTTTGCTTATATAATGAGTTACACTGATGCTGTTCAAATATTAAACAAACCTTGTATTTGGGGGATTAACATCACTTGATAATGATGCATTAACCTTCTTATATACTGTTAGGTTTGATTTGCAAAAATTTTGCAAAGTTTTGCATCTATGTTCATTAGGGATATTGGTCTGTAGTTGTCTTATAATGTCTTTGACTGGTTTTGGAATTAGGGTAATGCCAGTTTCATAGAGTGAGTTGTGAAGTATTATCTTCGTTTCTATATTCCGAAAGTTTGTGCAGAATGGTATTATTTCTTCCTTAAATGTTTGTTAGAATTCATCAGTGAAACCACTGGGCCTAGAGTTTTCTTTGTGGGTAGGCTTTTTCTTTAAATTTAAATTCTTCGGTAGATTTTGGGCCATTCATGTGATTTATTTCTTCTTGAGGGAGCTCTGGTAGTTTGTGTCTTAGAAAATATGTCCATTTCATCTCAGCTGTCACACTGATTGACATTAAGTTGTTCATAACATTCCATTATTATCCTTTAACCTTTGTAGACTATGTAGTGATATTCTCTCTCTCATTCTCAATATCGGTAATTTGTATCCCCTCTTTCCTTTCGGTTTCATTTTCTCTGTTGTTTTCACTTTAGTGCTTTGCACTCTAAACTTTATTTCTTTGCTCCTGCTTGAGCTTAACTTGCTCTTCTCTCATTTCTTAAGGAGGAAGCTGTGGTCATTGATTTGTGACATTTGTTTGATATAAGCATCAGTACAGCTATACATTTCCTTCTAAGAACTGTTGTAGCAGCACACCACAAATTTGATATGCTTTCATATGTTCTATTTTCCCTTTTTATTTCTTTCATCAATGGGTTATTTTAGAGCATGCTATTTATTTACCAATACTCGAGGATTTTACAGATCTTTCTTTTATTGAATTCTAATTTAATTCCATTTTAATCAGATAGTGTACTTTATAAGACCTGAATTCTTTTAAATGTATTGGGACTCCTTTTATAGCCCAGAATACGGTCTATCTTGTTAAATGTTCTCTGTGTAGTTGAAAAAAATGTGTACTCAGCTGTTGCTGGTGTACTGGTCTATAAATATTAATTAGGTCAAGTTGGTTGATGATGTTCAGGTCTTCTACATCCTTGCTTATTTCTACATACTAATTCTATCAATTATTCAGAGAGGGGTATTAAAATCTCCAACTATAATGGGATTTGCCTATTTCTCCTTACAGCTCTATTAGTTTTGTTTCATGTATCTTGACACTCTATTATTAGGTGTATAAATGTTTAGGATTGTTACTGATTAACGGACCTCTTTATCATTAGGAAATGACATTCTTTATCACTATTACCTCTAAAAACCTACTTTAATATTAACATACCACGCAAGCTTTCTCTCTAGTGTTAGCACTGTATATCTCTTTCTATTTATTCTACTTTTTTTAAAAAATAATTTATTTATTTTATTTTTTATTTATTTATTTTTGGCTGTGTTGGGTCTTCATTGTCCCACACAGGGTTCCTCTAGTTGTGGGGAGCAGAGGCTACTCTTCATTGCGGTGCACGGGCTTCTCATTGCAGTGGCTTGTTGTGGAGCACGGGCTCGAGGTACGCGGGCTTCAGTAGTTGAGGCACGCGGGCTCAGTAGTTGTGGCTCGTGGGCTGTAGAGTGCAGGCTCAGTAGTTGTGGCGCACGGGCTTAGTTCCTCCGCGGCATGTGGCATCTTCCCGGACCAGTGCTCGAACCTGTGTCCCCTGCATCGGCAGGCGGATTCTTAACCACTGCGCCACCAGGGAAGTCCCCCTACTTGTGTCTTTGCTTTCAATGTCTGTTTCTTGTAGACAACTTACAGTTGGGTCCTGCTTTCTAATCCAATCTGACAATCTGCCTTCTAATTGGGGTGTTTAGAGCATTTATTTTGGTATGATTATTGATATGGTTAGGTTTAAGTTTATCATCTTGCTTTGTCCCATCTGTTCTATGCTCCCCTTATCATATACCTTCTTTTCAGGATTCCACTTTATCTCCTTTGGTGGCTTATAACTCTTTGTGTGTCTACACACACGGTTTATTTCTTCACTTTCCATACATGCCAAAACCCACTCTAATTTAGCTTTTCTAGCTTCTGGGCTAGTATCTCCCACCACCGTCTCTCTCTCTCTCTCTCTCTCTCTCACACACACACACACACACACACACAGAAGGAGGCACGTGCTAGGATCTCCAATGAGCTTCAAGTTACCAAATCCCATGCACTTTTATCAGACCTTGTCTTATTTGACCTCTCAGTAACATTTCACAGTTTACCCACTGTCCTGTATTACTTTTTTCTTGGTTTCCATGAAATCACTCTCTCCAGGGCATCTTAGATTTCTGGCCACAAACTCTCAATCCTCTGCAACTTTACTTCGGTTCAGCCTATAACCTGGAGGTTACTGGGGCTCAGTCTTAGCCCTTTTTTGTCTTTCTCAGCATCTTTAAAACATGGTCCTCAAGAATTAGGAAGTAGTTCAAAAGCATTTTTCACACAAAAAAAGTAATGAAAGAAATTTGATCGCATACAGTTTGCAAAGCTGAAATATAAGATTAATTACAAGTTTCACAAAAATCCTTTTATTTTCATAGCATCTCAATATGTTCAGTCTGTGTTACTGAGTTCATATCAGCTAGTGTTCAGCAAATACAATGGTGTAAAACCAAATAAGTTTTCACATAATCTTCTAACAGAGCCCCAAGTCAATCTGCTTTGTTGAAAAGGACAGAGAAAGGACCAAGACTAAAGGGTCGCCACCCAGCTACAGCTGGCAAAAGTCTGAATATTGCTGAGAAGCTGTCAATCCACATTTAATGCCCAATTTAACTGTTGTAACAACAAAAACATCAACGACTGACAAAATTTCTTTATTAAATGACTCTGTTGGAAGTCACATCTTATCAACGGCACATGACATAGAGAAGCAATTATTACCACAAGTGTTTCAACATGTTTAGTTTTAAAACTGAACAAACTACCTGAGCAAAACTACAAATCCATTCTTGCAGTACAGGTAGTATGTAACGGGGCAGACATACTCGACCACTTTTTGTTCTGCTTGTGGCTGGAAGCTCACGGTACAAGGGAAGTCAGTTTTCATTCAGGCGATGGTATTTCTGCGAGGTGTGACATGGGCTGAAAAAGGTGCAATCCATTCAAAACTGACAGAGCATGAGCTATACGAATAGCAAGGAAAGGTGCGGCTGGGTTCCTAAAAGATGTTTTAAACATCTGGGCCAGTCAGAAGGCACCAATGTGCCTCCTGATGGTAACCGAGTGTGGAAGGAAACAGTGAAAACTGAATACCAGCAAATCTTGGCAACTCAGAGCATGTGCTCTCAGATGCTGCGGAAAGCAACGGCAGTGTGTGCAAGATTACTCTTCCCACCTAAGTTTACTAGCTGTCAAGGACAGCAGTGCTGACAAGAGTTTCTGAAAGGAGGGATGAGATAAAAACGTTTCTTCATGAAGCTAATACCACCAATGGCCATTCTTGATTTCCAAAGGCCTACTGAAGTAGATGCTGAAATATAGTCAGCAACATAAATAACTGGAACCTACTATTTCAAGGCCAAAATACCCCAAATTTTAATGCTGAGAGTAAGATACCAGATTTCTCAAAGTCAGCAAACTGTGCTGCAAATGGCTCGATTGCTAGGCTGTGATTTCTTCCCAGAATCTGATGGTTTTCTTTACTCATCAGAGAGTGAGACTGACTTTACTATTGTGGCTGTATAAAGAACACAGCCAACGTTACAAGAAAACACGAACAGATATTTTCCGGAGACTGAAGTAGTCCCAGAATCCATTCACTCCCTGCTTCCAAACATTCCGGCTGGGTGAAACATCCACCCCTACAGTTATTTAATATTATAAGTGCATCAAGTTGGCAACTGCCACAGCTCTAGGAACAGTCTTCAGGGACTAGGTATAGTCCCAGAATTCCCACAATTTCTCAGTCTGTGTTTTATCTTGGTATTCCAAAACATCTAACAGGGCCAGCAAACACTAGTTGCAAATCTTAACAATCTACAATTACAGCATGGGATTTCGTATTTTAATAGAAATATAGGGTAAAAAATTCAAGTGTCTGGGTCTAACCCACATCTCAAGCTACCTATCAAGTTAGATACTTTGTAAGAGGCTGCAAAAATGTCATCTTTTTAACAATAAAAACATTATTCATTTTTAAAATACATAATATAAAATTAAAATAAACAATAAAATATTGTTTAAAATTGGTGATCTGCATGGGTGCTGAAAATTTGAGAAACACTGTCCTAGGGATCTCACTTGCTCCCAAGATTTTAAGCACCTTCTGTCTATACAGGCTAAGGCCATAAACAGCCATTTCTAGCCCGGCCTTCTCCTCTAAGCTCCACTCACTTATCCAACTGCCCCTTTGACTTTTTACTTGAATGCCTCACAGGCACGTTAAACCTATCACAGGCCCCAAACCAAACTCCTGGTCCCCTCCACATCTTCCCCTTTCCCAGTCTCCCCATCTCAGTGGAAGTGGTCCTTCTTCCCGGCTGCCTGGGCCAGGAACCCAGCCTCCATCACTCGAAATGCAGCCTGGGTTGATCCACTCCTGTCTCTCTCCCGCTTAGTCCAAGTCCCCTTCACCCTCACCCCGGACTACACTATAGGTTCCTAAGTGTCTTTGAACAGACCTTCTGATGCTCTCTGTGTAAGTTTTGTTATTTTGTTTGTTTGTTTGTTTGTTTTTACATCTTGATTGGAGTATAACTGCTTTACAACGGTGTGTTTCTGCTTTATAGCAAAGTGAATCAGTTATACATATACATATGTTCCCATATCTCCTCCCTCCTGCATCTCCCTCCCTCTCTGTGTTAAGTTTTTAATCACTGCTGGAACAAATTACCACCAACTTAGTGGCTTAAAGGAACACAATTTCTTATCTTACAGTTCTGCTGAAGTCTGACGTGGGACTCACCGGACTAACATCAACTAGTGATTCCTGTCTGGAGGCTGTTGGCGGGGGGTGCTGGGCGGGGGCAGGAATCTATTTCCTTGGCTTTTCCTGCTTCTAGAAGCTTATCACATTCCTTGGGAAGCTTCTAGAAGCTTATCACATTCCTTGCTTCGTGGCCCCCTTCATCTCCAAAGCCAGCAACCTCGTATATCTTTGTTTTTTTAAATTCATTTTTATTGGATTAGAGTTGCTTTACAATGTTGTATTAGTTTCTACTGTACAGCAAAGTGAATCAGCTGTACGTATACATATATCCCCTCTTTTTCGGATTTCCTTCCCATTTAGGTCACCACAGAGCACCGAGTAGAGTTCCCTGTGCTCTACAGTAGGTTCTCGTTGGTTATCTATTTTATACATGGCATCAATAGTGTGTTTATGTCAACCCAACCTCCCAATCCCCCCCCCCCCCCGCCCGCCGCCCTTGGTGTTTTTGATTATCCTCACATCCTCACATTGACTCACTTCTGTCTGCATCTTCTATGGATACTTTTAAGGACCCAGCCTGGATAATCCAAGATAATCTCCGTCAGTAGTCGGCTGATCAGCAATCTTAACTCCCCTTTGCTCTGGGACAGAACACTTTCCCAGTTCCTGGTGACGCGGACACGGTTATCGGTGGCAGGCCATCATCTGCCTCGTACACTCTCTAATAAATAACTCGTGCTCCACACAGCAGCCAGAATGATCTTTTTCAAAACGCAAGTATGTTCATGTCACTTCCTGTGTAAAACACTTCGATGGCCCCCACTCCTCCAAGGATAAATTTCAAATCCTAAACATGTGCCACAAAGCCACACATGGCTTGTTCCTACCTACCCGCTGGCCCTAACTCCTGGTTCACCGCATTCCAGCCACTCGCGGCTTCTCTCACAAGCTCCTTTCTGCCCCGGGGCCTTTGCTCAGGCTGTCTCGGCTGTCTGAACAGCCCTCCTCCCCTCCTACCCAGCCTTTCCGTGGCTAACTCTTGCTCAGTCCTTCAGATCTCTGTAGAAGTAACTTTCACTGGGTGGCCTGACCTGACCTCCAAGTCCAGCACTAGCTCCTCCTATTACATGTCACCGTACTTTTTCTTTCAGAGCTTCTACTACAACTGGAGCTCAATGGTACTGTGTAATTATCGGCTTAACGTCGCCACCCTGCACAGACTGCAAATCAGTGTGGGCTGGGCCTGTTCTGTTCTGCTCACCACTGTAAACCCTGGGATTTAGAGCTGACTGGCTTATAGTAGGTGCTAAATAAATACATGAGCATTGTATTGCCCTCAGACATTATTTCCAAAGCAGGTCTAACTCTTAGAGGGGGAGCTGCATGAGCCAAAGACCTCGGCAGCCTGCTTGAGCATCAGACCAGGTGGGTCACAATGAGCAAACTGCCTCACCCCATCCCTCAGGCCTCGACCACAAACACGTGCCTCCAGCCTGCTTCCCAAACTCTTTTTCTCCCCTGATACCAAAAACTATCAGACTCATTCCTTAGCCTGTGCAGCATCTGCCGTGCCAACCCTGGGAAGAGGCCACAGTACTTCTCTCCTGCTCATGGGCTACGTCACTAGCAAAGGTCCAGGCGCACAGGAGCTGGTGTCACAGAAACGTCAAGGTTTCCTGCAGTTCGAGAACCCTTCCTTTAGCTCTGAGTCCCTGTGACTCTCCCACAGGGTCTTTTCTACTCACTTTAAATCCTAAATCCTAAGTTGGACTGGGAAGAGTACCTGTTCTGGAGCCAGAAAGTTCTGGGTTTAGAACCTGGCTGTCCTCATTCAGAAAGTGCACCCAACTTTGAGCCTTAGTCTCATCACTAAAAAAGAGAACAATCATTTATAAATCCCCACCTCAGAGGTACTGGATGACCCCATACTCAATTTAGACTGCCCCCAGCCACCAAACACTGGCACGTCACACTCCTCTGTCAGCTCAGCTCAACCCATTGCTAGAACAATTACAAAGAATGCCACGAAGATGAAACTGTCAGTTATGAACCCGTGAGCGTACGCTGACCCTAAGAACACACCTTCATAGACACTACATTCTCTAGAACTTTCACTGCCAGGAACACATCCTACCTCTGTCCCCCTCCAGCCCGAAGGTACGTCTATAGCATACGCTGCCTCCTCAGCCAGGATGTCCCACAGATGCCAGCTGCTGTCCTCGCAGCGTCCCACCCTCCTCTCGCGATGTCCTCACCGAGACGACCACAGGACATGCGCTTTGTCCACATCACTCCTCCATCCAAGCTGTAGCGGCCATTCTCTCTCTCACTTCCGTGGCCTTTGGCCATGCTGCTTCCTCTGCCCTTCCCACAAGACCACTCCTGGGACTTGGACACCTAGCTCAAGTGTAACTTACTTCAACAAACCTTCCCAGGCCCCCAGATGCCCTCTGGTAACACTGTCCCCACTCAAACTGTATCTCCAGGCCCTGGAGGGCAGGCTCTGACTTGGTCCAGGTTTGCCCTGCCCCTTCCTAGTGCCTGGAATGGTGTTTTCCAGACAATAGATGTTTATTCAGTGTTTGTTGACTGACTGCGTGAAATAATGACTCAGTGACTGAGGGAGCTGGATTTAGACATACTGACTTTGAATCCCGGAGGGACAACCAGTAGAGCTGTCCATCACCCAGTTCAGAAAGTGGGTCAGGACTAAAGACGTCCATTTGGCAGGAAGAGTCACTAAAGAGATATCTGAAGCCTTGGGGCTCACCAAAAAAGGATGTGCTGAGAGAAGAAAAAGGCTAAGGTGGCACATTTCAGGGGCAGAAGGCAGTGCAGCTCACCCAAGATTATGATTCAAGGATGAATCATAGAAAGGAGAAGAAATCCAAAGGAATACAGTCCCAGGAAATCAAAAAAAGAGAGTTTTGAGAAACATCTCCAGTGGCATTACTGTTGCAAAATGACAGAAGAGAGTGAGGTGTGCAGGTGGCTGCTGTGCGTGGCGATTCAGAAACTCTCGGTGACCCCCTAGCAAGTCAGCTGCTGGGGCAGAGCCAGGGCTGGGGGGGCTGAGGCCTGAGTACGAAGGACAAGAAGTATAAGACTATTCTCTCAAGACGCTGGACAGAGGAAGGAGAGAATCACAGTGCCAAGCGAGCGTGGAAGCAGCTGTGAATATAAAATAACAGAGAAAAGGAAGGCTCAGCGGGTAAAGCGCTGGACCGATTTACAAACGTTATCACTGCCCCAACCAAGCGGCAGGGTGGTGGCAGAGAGGACACGGGTGCTAAACGACTCTGTGGCTCACCCACCTGCGAGATCTTGGGGAAGTCACTTCCTTCTCCCTTAGCTAACTCATTAGATTGTTCTAATCATATGAATTAATAAGCGAAAAGGAATTTTGAAGAGTTTATCACTCTTTACAAAGTAAGGTCCTATCACTGCAACAGATGATTTGTTATCGTAACAGATGTTTGTCATTTTTCATTTTCTGTCGTCAGAGAGAAGTTGAAACTCCCTCCTATGTAATGCTGATACTGACTCCGTTTCCTGCAAAGAGGGGGAAGACAGCGACAAAGATACAGAAAAAAGCAGGGCAAAGTCAGGGTACACAGAGTCAAGGCAGTGACGGCATCCCCTCCAACTCCTTCCTACAGATCTGCCATTTTCCTACACTGGGGGACATCAGTCCAGGGCCATGCCCTCCCCCCAGGTGGGTGGAGAACTGCCAGGATCTCACACCAGAACTGAGTGCCTGAGCCCTGTCAACCTGCTTCTGCCTCGGCAGGGACCTCAAGGGGCCTGGTCGGTGACAGGCTTGAACAGAATCATCACTGACCTCATGACTGTCTTGAAAAATAAAATAAAATGGTGTACTGAGATAAAGTTTATTTATAGCTCCTTGGTTATCTTGTTTTGGGTTCCCCCGCCCAAGAAAATGTTCCCAGTTCAATGGTGATTTTCCATACTCAAACCATGTCCTGGAGACTTTCCACGTAGAAGGGGCGACTGCTTCTGAGCATTCTCATGGCCAGAGGCAGTGTAGTATTTCCTCAAAACACTTGCGAGCGGAATAGGAGATAAATTTGCAGATCACAGGTGGCATATCAAAGTCATGGAAGCTACTAAAAAAATACAGGGAGAAACTAGCAGAAGTCTTCAGTTAAAGCAGCTCTCTATGGCCTTCCTCCACAAAGCAGAATTTATTGTATCATTCAATGGGAAGAAATGGTAAACAGTAATTTAAATTGGTGGGTAATAAAAAAGTCGTCTGTATTTATCTTTAGGATGTACTGTGGGTTTTGTTTTCATCTTTCCAATTGTGTTTGGCTTAGAGAAACATTAAAATTAATTTTCATCCCACAAGCACAGCTGGACAGACTATTCAGATGCCTCTTCTAGTGAAAGAAACTAACAAATTACAAGAGGAAATCCATATGCAGAATGTTCACTGTACTTTTACAAAATGAAACTGTCCTTATTGACAACATTCATATGCTCAGAGGAAGAAAAACAGGACCGGTAAGAAAACACAGGAGCATTAAGATCTATCAGAGCAGCGTGATAAGGGTCAAAAGAAGAATGTGGGCTTGTAGGTGGAAGGTTCACCACTATTAACAAAAGTCAGTCTGCTCTACTGAAATCAAGCAAAATCATTAGGGAGATTTCGGAGAAAACCAAGCCTTCCTTCCAAAGAAGTGAGATAATGCTGTAACAAAGCAAATATATGAGATACTCATTAATGCCTTTATAATCCTCACAAACACATGAGTGACCCAGTAGCCAGTTCTGTTGTATATGTGATGGAGGAGGGAGAATGAACAACGGGAGCAAAGGACTCTTTCTAGTACTGATGCAACCACTTTGTTAATTCAGTGGATATTTACTGAGTGCCTACTATATGTCAGGCTCTGTTCCCTAGTCTGAGGATACCGCAGTAAACAAAACAGACAAAAGTCTCTGCCCATATGGAGCTTCTAACATGGTGAAGGATTTAAGACACGTGACTTTGGGCAAGACATGTACTTGGATGACTAAAGGGTATCTTATGGAGAAGCCAGGAAGGAGAAGGACTGCCAATAAAAACTGAATACAACACAAACACACACATAATAATAGAAAATGAAACTTATTGATGACAGATAGTGACACTGAATATATAAGGAGAGAGCACATTCTCACAATTTGAAATTATCTTTGCTAAAATCGAACCCCAGCAATTACTTTCCTCTGATGTGGCCTTAAAGGACTGTATGTTTGAACCAAAAAAAAAAAAGGGGGGGTGGGTCTTAGATAATGATCATCGCTATTCGATGGCCTGGGATGTAACCATGATACGCAACCAAAAAAATCCAGACCAACAGACTAGTTTCTACCGGGTAAAAACGTAAAAACAGAAGCAAATTTACAGACAAACTCTCTCTCTGGAAATATATGCCAGGAATGGGAAAAAAAAGAAGTAATGATTACAGCAAAGGAGTTACTGCAAATATGGAAACAGGGTTATTAAACTAAATTTAGGAAGTTATCTCAGCACGTGGGGTAGCTGCACATATTTAGGTCAACAATTTGCTGATACGTGATTCTGCCATTTTTCCAGTCAACTCAAAGGCGTAAATAGTGTCTATTTGCCGTGTAACTAGGCGATTTCAATTCTAACAGATTAATGGAATACTCTTGGCAAGCGGATTCCACTCTTTGAAGGCGGCATATTAAATAAATAAATGTACAAAAGCAAGGTAAACAAAAACGCATGCAGACACAATGCAAATACCGGAGGGAGACACAAGACTTGCAGTGGAAACGCTCCAGGTCATCAGTTTCTGTCCACTGGAAAAAAAAAAATCTAAGAACCTCACCATCTAGAGGCTTAGAACACATGCTCGACCACCCCAGTTTTCCATGGCTGTCCACCAGGAAGGGAAAAGGAGCCCCGGCGGTTCCCCTTAGGCCCATTTCAGGACCCAGAGGGCGAGTCCCCTCGCTTTGGACGGGGATGGGGGTGGGGCTGGCAGGTACACCTGAGCCTAAGTCAGTCACAGGTCCGAAGCCCAGGAACTCCAGCCAGAGAGCAAAACGCCAAGTTTACAAAGACGGTGGAGGGACGGGGCCGGAGAAACCACAGCGAGTCCAATCAGTGGGACGGGACAGCCGCACGGCGCTGGGGACCCACCGAGCCGTCTCCACTGCTCCCAAGGCGACTGCCCGAGCCCCCGGGGCCGGGGCCTTCGCGTCCCCGGAACTCACGAGCCGGTCTGCGCAGCCTGGGGGGGAGGGCGTAGTTCCCGGGAAACCCTCCCGCCCTCTCCCATCAACCCCGCCCATCGGTCCGCCCCGTCCCGCCCGGCTACTCACCGGATTCGCTTCCCACATAACGGTGGCGAAATCGAGCGGAGAGAGCCTGGCGGAAGGGGCTGGCCACAGGGTCGGGGTGCTGGGTTTTTCCCGAGGGCCCAGGGAGCGAAAGAACGGAGAGACAACCTCCACGCAAGCCTCCCCGTCATAAACCAGCGTCTTCGGACCCCCTCGAACCTCCCGACTTCCGGCCGAAGCCGGCCAACCAGCGCCAGCCCCGCCCCGCCCCGCCCCCGGAAGCTCGCACCCGCCAGTGCCTCTCCCTTCCGGCCTCGGCGCGGAGTGGGCGGGGCCTGCGAGGGTCTGGGTTGTAATGCAGTTGTTAAAGGGCTACCAGCCCAGCCACCCTCCAGGGCTGCATCCCTCCAGCAAAGTCCCCTCCAAGTGATCCTCAAGCCTCGATATTTATTGATGACCTCCGATATTTATTGATCACCGTATAGGGAGTGTAGTGGCCAAGAGGCAGACAGGCCTGGGAATTAATAGCCTGTGGGACAAGCTTCCGACTCGGTTTCCTCGTGCTCAGAGGTGATAATAATAGTATCTAAGCGTGTAGTGTGCTCATTGAAGGCACCTAGCATGGTGTTTGGTATACAGGAAGTGCTCAATGAGTGACGGTTATTTGCCAGATACTGACACTGTGCTAGGCTCTGCAATGAGCAAGTGACCTATATGCAGTCCTCATGGAGCTTAGAGTCTAGAGAAAAAAGTAAGAAGTAATTTAGATAAAATTAAAAGGTGCAGGATGGTCTACAGGTAGTATGGCAAGTACAGGGTTCTTTGAGAGGGTGCCTACCTAGGACAGGGTGTCTGCCGCCCCCCAATCCAACCCCCCCACCAAGAGGTTTAAGCCAAAACTTCAAGGATGCCCTCCTATTGAAGTTACCTGAGCTACAAGAGGGGAAGAATCTTCCAGGCAAAGAAGCACCATCTACCCATAGGAAATGAAAAAGGAACAGTTTAAGCTCCTTCTGAATTTTTCTATGCCTCCACACATTAAAATTTTTTTACTTGATCAAAGAATACCTACAGATTTTTTCACCTACTATGATATAGCTATCCTTCATTCCAATATGTAGAGTAATTCTATTTCAAAGTAGTGGGGAAAGAAAGGATTATTCGAGAAGTGATACTGGGGCGACTGGTTTAGCATTTGGCAAAAATTAAAGAGGGGAAAAAAAAAGATAAAGTGAAGATCCCTATCCCAATCCATTTACCAGAATAAATTAGAGAGTGCAAATTGTTTTTCTTTAAAGATTTATTTATTTATTTTTGGCTGTGTTGGGTCTTAGTTGCTCACACACTATTCTTTTTTTTTTTTTTGCAGTACGCGGGCCTCTCACTGTTGCGGCCTCTCCCGTTGCGGAGCACAGGCTCCGGACGCGCAGGCTCAGCAGCCGTGGCTCGTGGGCCCAGCCGCTCCGCGGCATGTGGGATCTTCCCGGACCGGGGCACGAACCCGTGTCGCCTGCATCGGCAGGCGGACTCTCAACCACTGCGCCACCAGGGAAGCCCAACACACACTATTCTTGAGTCTAGTTTGGCATTATGTATCAAAATTTGAAATTTCCATAATCTTTTATTAAACAATTCCATTTCTAGGAACTAATTTCAAGGAGGTAAATAGACAAATGTACACAATAATCTGTACAAGAATGTTTATTGCTGTATTTTTTGGAATAGTAAAAAATTGAAAACTACTTAACTATCACAGTGGATTATTTCAAGTGTATATGTGTGTAACATGCGTACAAGCTATGAAATGCTATGTGTATCTTACATCCTACCACGCTGAAAATGTCTTATTAGTTTTAATAGCTTGTCAGCCAATCTCTCTGCAATTTCTATGTTAACAATCACATCACCTACAAATAATGCAGTTTTCACTCTTAGTATTGCATTGGCCAAAATTTCAGAAAATTTTTGAAGAATGCAGGACAAGGTAATGAGCATTCAGTTTTTAGTTAGGTATGGTAAACGTTTGCCCCTGGTTGGTGCTAGATTTTTTTTTTTGTTTTTTTTTTTTTTTTTGGCTGTGTTGGGTCTTTGTTGCTGCGCGGGTTTTCTCTTGTTGCGGTGAGCCGGGGCTACTCTTCATTGCGCGGGCTTCTCATTGCTGTGGCTTCTCTTCTTGAAGAGCACAGGCTCTAGGCATGTGGGCTTCAGTAGTTGTGGCCACTAGGACTCAGTAGTTGTGGCTCATGGGCTCTAGAGCGCAGGCTCAGTAGTTGTGGCGCACAGGCTTAGTTGCTCCGCAGCATGTGGGATCTTCCCAGACCAGGGCTTGAACCCGTGTTCCCTGCATTGACAGGCGGATTCTTAACCACTGCACCACCAGGGAAGCCCCTAGATATTCTTTAAATACACTATCATCTTTAAAGAAATTCCTTTCTATTCCTAGTTCACTATAAGCTTTTAATTGGGAAAGGATGTTAAATTTATCAACTGTCTCTTGAGCTCTATCACTATATTCCTTTTTTATTCTGACTCATTAATATAATGAACTATACTAGTAGGTTTTCTAATGTTCAACCCATCCTTACCTTCTTGAAATAAACTCTGCTTAGTCACATATTCATTATTCTTTGAAAAAACTGCTGCATTCAATTTGTTAATCTTTTATTTAGGAATAAAATTTATTTATAAGTCATGAAATTGATCCATTGTTATCGGTGGGTTTTGGTGATTGTCTTTAAGTTTTGCAAAGTGAACAGTAGCAATTTAAATAATTTAGGAACTAGCTCTTCTTCGAAGGTGGAGTGGATTTTTACGAAGCAAGTTTAATTGGAAAGATTAGGATGAAGTCCTTAACTTTTGGGGGCGGTTGGAGCTATACTTCATTTCCTTGAAGCCTTGCGGTTGCCTGGGCTGGTGGTCAGAGAGGGAGATGGAGAGAACACAGCTGACGTGGATATATATCTCAGGTGGATATGTTTTTAAAATATACTGCCATATCCCTAATATGAAGAGAACACATTTCATAAACTGAAAAGAGCTGTGAAAAGTCTGGTAATTATCTTTATTCTTATTATTCTGGATTTATGACCACTGTTAGAGAGCAAGTGTGGGAAGGGACCTTAGATCCTTTAGTCCAGGGGTCACAAACAGCTAATGAGCTTTAGCCCACAAAGTATTTTAAAAGTTTTGATAAGTGCCCACCATTTTAAAACCGGGAAATTTCACATTAAATAATGTGTTTCTCCAGCTTCCCTTACACACCATCCTCCTGTGCCAACGACTGGTCATACTGACCCCTTTGGACTGGGAACGGGTTCTTAGCTTTACCTGAGTTACCTGACCTGTATCTCTTTTCCTTGTTTAAATTACCTTCCTGGGCCCCTTAGGTATTTGGGTTCATAACTGATGATAATCCACCTCTTATTTTGCTGAAGAAGTGGAATGGATCTGGGACTTTCTAGAATGTTCTCATAGGAAACAACGTTATACACTTTCCCATAACTTTTTCCAGGGAGGGTTCAGACATGGGGCTCAGCCTCTCATGGTCTTCCAAGAGATGACTCTCTGTGACACGGTCTGGGGCTGGGACGGCTTCCCTCTGCATCATCGTTCCAGGCTAAGTGCCACAGCTGTAGAAACTATGCATCCTGACCACGGTCACTAGTTTTCTCAGGAAAGCCAGACAAATAGAAGACATTTTCCTTTATCTTTCATGTGTCCTGTGTGTGTTCTGGGTGATGATAACTTAAACTACGCTAAACCCAGCCCAGGGATCCTGAGGGATGGCAGCCTCCCTCACACCTGGTTGAGTTGATTAGATCTTGGAATGCTAGGAGAGCAGGGAGGAATTGCCCAAGGGGAAAGGAGAGGGGGGGAAATGGAGCAGAGGAGACCTATCTTATGTCTGGAAAGCAAGAAAATAATCAGATGGAGAAAACGGGCAGATGAAAGAAGAGAATGGCAAGGTCAATTTGTGTGTGTGTGGGGGGGGGAATTCTACCTCCCCTAAGACAACAGAAAGAGAAAAAAGAACCAAGTAACTGGTGAGATGCATTATATAGTATTATCTATTTTAAAAATGTTATTTTCATAATTGTTTTTATTTTTAACGGCCACATGGACAGCCAGAAATGGAGGGGGCTAGCTAGGAATGTATATGGGGGACAGGCTGTTTTCGACAGAAAGGGGGAAGCAGGAGACGAGAAGAGGCACAGGGAGAGATGAGGGGCCGCGAGAGGGTCCAGGAGTGAGGGAGAAAAAGCTGCATTTGTGCCCATCGGCCCTGAATGTAAAGACCCAGCCTCAGTCTGAAAAAGAGCCAACAGTGAGGCAGCGCCAGAATCAGCCCTGCTGCTGGAGTCTGACAGTTAACAACTCCAGCAGGAATTAAGAGGTGAGACAAGCAGATGAAACATTTGCTGAAGCCGAGATAAGCGTCCCTAGGAAGGAATTTTTTTTTTCCAAAAAATCAGAATGAATCCTGTAAATCTTCCTAATTAGGAAACAGGACAAGGAATTAAATTCAACTAAAAAAAAAAATGAAGTGCTAACTAATTCACTCATACTGAACGGAAAGGCTCTCTTGCAAATACCACTGATGATTAGTTTTTGCTGCTGGGTGGGGGGGGGGGGGCGGCGGGGGTGGGGGGAAGATGTAGACATCAACATGCAGCTCACAGCACAGTCCAAAGCGGCAGCTGAGATGTGTGGCCATCCTAATTAGAGGATGGAGAACTCTGAAAAGGCTCTCGGGCTGTGACATTCCTGGCTGGTGCTTTCCTTCCAGGAATGCCACTCTAGGGTTTTGGTCATCGCATTGTCAAAAAGAACTTAATAGGAATGATCTGGAAAGAGACAACAGAAACGACTTAGCGTTTGAGAAGCTTCAAGGTGAGAAGCGGGAAGCAGGAAAGCACGTCAATAGGATATCATTTTTAAAATTAGGAGAGAGGGAGGCAAGTACAAGCCCTGAGTGGTGGAAAGGGCGGCTGGAGGGTGTCCCGCCTGCGCTTGGGTCACTAGGAGAGAGGGAGGCAAGTACAAGCCCTGAGTGGTGGAAAGGGCAGCTGGAGGGTGTCCCGCCTGCGCTTGGGTCACTGCAGACATTCCTAAGAATCACATCCAGGGAGGTCAGGAAACCACAGCAGATTATCTAATATGAGTTGCTCTTCGGTTCTTCATTCAGCAAATATTTAGCAAGCTCCCTCAATGTTCCAGGCACTGTCCCCAGCTTCCTAGGCTGTATCAGTGAACAAAATAGAGGAAAATCCCTACCCTTGTGGAATTTATGTGCTGGGGAAGGTGAGGGGGGGCAGGCTTGGGGCTTGGGTGTGGGGGGATGGACACAGATAACGTGATGTGATAAACAAGCACGTTGTATAGTATGCTGTAAGGTGATAAGCGCTATAGAAAAAACACAGATACGGGTAAGGGATGGTGAGAGTATTCAAGATGGTCCTCATTGAGAAGCTAAGATTTGAGGAAGTAAGGGAACAAGCTGAGTGATATCTGGGCACAGAGGATTCCATGCAGAGGGAACAGCTGGTCAGAGTCCCTAAGACAGAGAGAGAGAGAGAGCATGTGTGTGTGTGTGTGTTTGTGTGTGTATGTGTTTGAGGAGAAGGTGTGCAGGTGGAACAGGGCCTGGTATAACACGAACTTAGGGCCTGACACTGTTATAAGCGCTTTATGTAATTAACAAATAGAATTCTCACAGCAACCCTGTGAAGTAGGTACTCTCTTTAACCCCTTCTACCTGAAAAGAAACTGAGGCACAGAGATATGATTGAACCTGTCCAAACACAAGAATCTGAACCTCGGTTCCTGGCCTCAGAACCTGTGTTCCTGATCACTACTCTGCGTGGTTTCTAGCCATCCCCTTCTACAACCAGCCCCGTCACCCAGTCGCAATTGGAATTCAAGTACTCTGCTAGGACAAATGTATGTTCTTTTTAAAAAAGCAGTGTTGTTCCCTGCTTTATCACCTACAACCCTCTCCCTGGCCCTTTGCTCCCTTCTCTACCAACCCTAGAACTGCGTCTCCTGCAAGTTCATCACTGCGGTCCATTGCTTCTGCCCAGAAAATTAAATAATTGTCTATGGATAGAGCTTCCGTTCAGCTTGGGAAGGGGAGTTGGGGAGCAGTGAAGGGGTGCTTCTGTGGATTAAGAACGCCCTACAGATCTTGAGGAGGCAGGGTGCAGCGTAAATTGCATTTAAAAACGAGATCTCGCCTTTCCTTCTACTCCATCAGGCGCTGTGTGGGGATGTGTGTTTGTAGCCGTTCACTCAAAACAAAGCACCTTTATACCAAAACCCACTGAATTATGCAATTTAAATGGAGGAATTGTATGGTATGTGAGTTATAGCTCAATAAGCCTGTTAAAACAATCAATTTTTTAAAAAGATAGGATCTTGGCTTTCCCCTCCCTGGTTTCCCCTCCTCCTGACCTCTATCCTCAGGGACCCAGAGCCACACTCAGAAAGATGTTCACGGTTCCTCAGCTCCAAGCACAAAAGTTACAACTCTGTTTTGACTCTGAGGGTTACAGCTTTATGCCAAGGAAGACAAACGACTCTTTCCCATTATAACTTCAGTATCAATTTTCCTTACGAGAAAAAATAATTCTAACATTTTAATGTTAAAACAAACACGTACATATTATGGAGTAGAAGGCAATATTCACATACATGAGGGTTTGGAGCAGTTTCTTGCTCGTGGTTAGCTGCTCCCAGCTGGGGGTGGGGAGGCGTCCTGCCTCTCTGCCACTATGGGATGTGCCGTGTTAATGTCTAGGACAGTCAGGAGATTCAGGGGCTGATCCAAGTTCTGGTTCTGATGAGCTGAATGGTGTTAAGCAAGTCACATCCCTTTTGGGGCCTGTGTTTCTCATCTGATGAGATAAGTGGACCAGGTAATCTCCAAGGTGGCTGGCAGCTCTCACAGCCCATGATTTGATGCCATAAAGAGATGCTGGGGTCAGATATGTCAGGCAAGAGATACAGGAAGCAAAAGATACACTCTGTGCCTTTGAGGAACTTTTCATTTACTGGAGGATACTAAAAAGAGAGCCACATGTAAGACTTGACAAAGATATAAGATAAACCATGTAAAGAATGCCAGGGACAGGAAGTAGCTGAGAATCAGGAGCGATCAGATCTCTGGTCCAGTTCACCTTGCTTTGACTCACCTGTGCGCCTAAAGCAACAAGGAGGCTCTTACCCTGCCGAGTCCTGGATCTCATGGGCTGGGTGCCCCTAATACAAAGGCACACCTTATCGATCTTGTGGACGGTCTCAAATCACCAAATAAGAAACTCTCAGAGGAGAAAAGTGATCTTAGCATCATCCAGTCCAAACACCTCCATCTCCATGTAGCATTTGGGAGGATGCTTGTCTTGGGCTTATAATAATTTGATAGAATATCCTCAACATTATCCTCGATCCTGAATAACCTGAAACAAGAACAGGAATGTACATAATATCCTTCTCTTCAAAGCCCAGTGGGTTAAATAAGAAACGGTTTAAGACGAGTCTTGTCATTGGCATAGACTTGAACAATATCTGCCCGGCAACCACTTCTCAAAAATCAGTGCCCTAAAAAAAATTAAGTTCTTACACCGCTTTGTAGGATATTTGTGCATTTTCCTATCTAGTGCCACCTACTCTCCGGGGCTGTTTCTGCAACATCTCTGCAAGTCTCCGGTCACAAGCCTTTGCATCAAGTCTTAAGCTGCCCTGAGTTCTAAAAAAATTGAAATGACAAGGAAATAGACGGGAAAAATCACTATGATCTCTCCCATTCAATTTGTTCATTTTCACTCTGGCCTCCTGGATTCATACTCACTCTGGAGACTAGACTAGAAATTGATATCTCTGGGTGGGATCTTGGGGAAGGCCTGCCTGGATGATACACGGGTATTAAACATTGGGGCCCCAAGAGGTTTCTTCCAATCCTAATATTCTGGGGTCCAGAAAAGCAGGGTGGTCCCTCCTAGATTATTCAAAACTGGGTTGTTACTCCCAGGCTGGAAAAAAATGTGCTCATTGAACCACTAGATGGCGCTGGCAGACAGGCAAGAATGGCTCTGATGTTAAAATGTGAGCACACACTTCCTAATAAACCGGAGAATTCCTTTGTTTCCGGATGACCACGATCAGCTTTTGTCAGGCACATGTCAGAATAGCTTTCTGGAATAGCGATGATCTAACTGTACTGTTTTACCCTAAATCAGCGAAATGGTCCGGACTGAATGAAAGCAGTATAATATACTTCGGGGTAAAAGTATTAGTAAAGAACCATAAATCTCTTAACTAAGTAGTGTCCGAAAACAGAGTTGGTGATAAGGTTTAGATTCTTATTCTGATACGGATGGGTCTTTGCCAGTGAGATAATGCTGACCTGAATTCGGGTAGCCCCAAATGCAATTAGGAATTACAGTAGGAACTCTCCTACTTCCCAAGAAACCATATGGTTTTAACAAATCTGGATCTGTGTGAGGATTATTTGAAGGGTCAGTTGATGAATAATTCACTGTTTGAACTCTAACGACTAACCAAGTTCCGATAAGCGAACATCTAAGCGGGGTCGGGATTTGGGGTTTGGAGGGAAGAATGTGTGGCCTCTGTCTCCCTCTCAGCTCCCACGGTAACCACTTCCACATTAACGAGGGCTCTCCAGTCTGTTTAAACTCTCATGGTAACTGCAAACTGACCACTGTCTTATATTTCCAGACAGTTCCAACAGTTAGAAAGTTCGTCCTCGGATTGCGCCAAAGCCTGGCCCTTCATAACTTCTACTCCCGGATCCCGTTCTGCTGTTTTTTTTATATGACTTCTCATTGAATATGTGATGATTCCGGCCTTCTCAGCCTAAAATAGTATCAGCTTCTTCAACCATTTTTCATACAACATAGTTTCTGCATCTTTCTTGGTTACTTTTCTCTGATTTATCTTCAAATATGTTTTGATCACATAGCCAGCAGGACCCTTAACTGCCTTGATTTAAACACTATCAATAAATGCAGCCAAAATTTGGTTAACTCTCTTCACTGTTTTTTTTTGTTTTTTGTTTTTTTTTTTTCCCGATGGAGCCTGTGGGCAACTAAAACCCCCAGGTCATTCCCATGGGTGTGGTAGGTCAGATCGGCCCAATCCTTGGATATGCAATTGATTTTTAGAATTAAAATGCAGGTGTTAAGCTCTGTGATACCATGTGGATTTAAGCTCATAGCTGTGGTCTGTCCAAATTACACACGATCTTTTCATTCCGACTCTGGTGCCAGACAAAAACCTGGATTCAAAATTTTGTTCCCTCCCCTCCTGAGCTGTGTCATCTTAAGCAACCGATTCATCTCAAACCATCGATTTCCTCTTCTCTAAAATGGAGATAACATTCCTACCTGCCTCCCAGGGTGGTACGATTTAAGCGTGATAATTTTGTGGGAAAAGTATAGTTAACATAATTCACAGAACACAGCAAGGGTCCTTCATATTAGCTATTCCTCCTTGGCCATGTCATGTGAAAATCTGATAAGTGTCCCCTGTAAGACAAAAATACTCTCAGGGAAGAGTGAAGAGAGACCTCCATGGCTCACCACCATAGCGTCCTTTCAGGCTGATATACACACTAATCAGCAGTCTCTAGGTACAATTCTTACACCAGCCATGGCTGTTCCCACTGGCTGGGAGCCAGTTCACGTCTTAGCCACAAGGAGATTATGATGGATCTTGTCAAGCGCCGCGCTAAGAGCAAGTATGGTTTTGACGTCACTGCTTTCTACTAGTCCAACATCCCCATCAAAAAAGGAATAAATGAAGACGTGTTTTGTTTTCTGAGATTTCGGGTTGGCTCTGAGCGATCTCTGCTTTTCTAAAGACTTACAAAGAGTCTACTTAATAATCTGTTCAGTTGATGGGTTAAAGTGGTCAAATTGTGGGTTATTTCCCCCTTCGTTTCTATCATTATAATAATGGTCGTGGAGTAAATAGCTTTTTAAAATTCTGTTCTAGAATATTCTGCCAGGGATAATTGTCAAGCTGACTGGCTTTTCGTTTTTATAATGTGCCCCTTTCCCCCTTTTTTGAGAATCGGGACAACTTTGTTCTTCTCTTGTCTGTTAACAGTTCCGCTATTCTCCATGCTTTTTCAAACATTATTGACAAGGGTTCTGGGAGTTCTTTGAGCAACCTGGGATGTGATTTGTCTAAGTCTGGAGATTTGAATTTATTAAGGGGACAGGGGCGGGGAAAAAACACCACACTAGTTTCTAGCTCTGGCTTTATCCGCTGAGCGCACGCGGGCAGGTTTTGATTTTATTTCAGCTGTAATTTCCCCATCTGGGAAATAGGCATTTGGACCAGATGAAGTTGAAGGCCCCTTCAAGGTCTGATGGTCTCTGTGCTACGTCTCGAGCCAGCTAACATTTTCTAACTAACTGTTCTCATTTATCTTGGCTTTCAGTGTCCTCTCAGCAAAATTGTTCTACCTTTTTCTCTTAATTGAAGTATAGTCGATTTACAATGTCGTGTTAGTTTCAGGTGTACAGCACAGTGATTCAGAGATATATATACATGTGTATATATACGTATACACATATATATATTTTCAGATTCTTTCCCCTTATAGGTTATTACAAAATACTGAGTAGAGTTCCCTGTGCTGTAAGTAGGTCCTCCTTTTTTTGTTTTGCGGATACATTTTGGTTTAGAATCCAAACACCTCAGTGTGTCACTCAGAGCCAACACACCTGGCCTGACATTCCATCCCACCCATGTTCCCCAGGTACCGGCCTTCTCTCCATTCAGGTGGACATGCCCACTTTTCAGTGTGTGTGGGCTCTTCCCCGTCCTAAGGTCACTTCCCCAAGGTGGACTATTATTCCCAGCCACCTCACTCAGTCAGATTCTACTCCTCCTTTAAGACCCAGTTCCCATTACCAATTCCCTTGGGAAGTGTTTCCGCATCACTCCCGGGGTGCTCAATAAACCCTCCTGGATGTTGAATGAATTCCAGGCCATTATCATCGCCAACAAACACAAGAAAGAATGCTCAACTTCACTAATCATTAGAGAAACGCAAATCAAAACTACAATGAGGTATCACCTGACACCAGTCAGAATGGCCATCATCAAAAAATCTACAAACAATAAATGCTGCAGAGGGTGCGGAGAAAAGGGAACCCTCTTGCACTGTTGGTGGGAATGTAAACTGATACAGCCACTATGGAGAACAGTATGGAGGTTCCTTAAAAAACTAAAAGTAGAACTACCATACGACCCAGCAATCCCACTACTGGGCATATACCCTGAGAAAACTATAATTCAAAAACAGTCATGTATCACAACATTCACTGCAGCTCTATTTACAATAGCCAGGACATGGAAGCAACCTAAGTGTCCATCAACAGATGAATGGATAAAGAAGTTGTGGCACATATATACAATGGAATATTACACAGTCAGAAAAAGAAACAAAATTGAGTTGTTTGTAGTGAGGTGGATGGACCTAGAGACTGTCATACAGAGTGAAGTAAGTCAGAAAGAAAAACAAATACCGTACGCTAACACATATATATGGAATCCAAAAGAAAAAAAAAAAGGTTCTGAAGAACCTAGGGACAGGACAGGAATAAAGACACAGACGTAGAGAATGGACTTGAGGACACGGGGAGTGGGAAGAGTAAGCTGGGACGAAGTGAGAGAGTGGCGTGGACATATATACACTACCAAATGTAAAATAGATAGCTAGTGGGAAGCAGCCGCGTAGCACAGGGACATCAGCTCGGTGCTTTGTGACCACCTAGAGGGGTGGGATAGGGAGGGTGGGAGGGAGATGCAAGAGGGAGGAGATATGGGGATATCTGATTCACTTTGTTATAAAGCAGCAACTAACACACCGTTGTAAAGCAATTATACTCCAATAAAGATGTTAAAAAAATGTTTTTAAACCAAAAAAAAAGTCTCTATGCTGTAAAAAAAGAACATCGAGGTAATTCCCTAACACCAGGAAGTGCCTTTTTCATCTTAGGAGTCAAGGAAAGGTGAGCTCCAGTAGTTGAACTCTTGACCTCTTGATATATTTCAAGACAAAAAAGGGACTCTAACACAGCTGATAATGAAGCCCAAACTGGCTCACTTTCTTCCGGAAGCCAGGGCAGATTAGGGATTGGAGAAAAGTTGCTGAATGTACAAAATTACTAATTGGTTCAGGATGGAGCCTGACTCATTGGTGCCTATGCTAGTCCAACCTTTCCTATACCTAAAGCTTTGGGTCGGAGGCCAGGTTTATACTTACCTGCTAAATAGTATAGTTACATTTCTTAGTAAGGGAGAACGACTTCTGTGTGTCCTACATCAGTACCAGGTGAACACCCGCAAAGACATTAGCACATGGAAAGGCAGGACGGGCTCTCCCCCGCACCCCATTTGTGAGATACTTGTCCGTAGTACGTTGTAAACTGTAGTGAGTAATCTTAACAGAACACTGCAGGATCACACCACTGTCATAAAAGTACTAGAGTTGTGAGGAGAGACTTGTGATGAGACCGTAACAAAGGAAAAGTCAAGTCTTTCCAAAAATAAGCTACTCACATGCTTCCTGAGCGTGTCAGAAACACAGGCACTGGGCATCCCCCAGGGACCAGACCCTGCTGCAGACATGGCGCTAGGGATGCAGAGATACAGAAAAGATGCAGAGACTTTGCTTACAAGAAGTTCGCAGTCTTGGGGGAGAGGCTGCCAAAAAACTGTGATATGAGAAGAGCTGTGACAGTGATCGGTGAGGCTACAGCCCAGAACTTAGGAGGAAGTGAACATCTCTCTTCCCGTGGGGAGTGCCCTGGGCCACACTAGCAAACACCTTCTCCCCACTCCTAAGACCTCCCCACACAGGGCAGAAGAGGCTCTCTCAGTTCCCTGGGGTCACTACCTCTGCCTTAGGGGGAGTCTTCCATCTCCAGGAGAAGTCAGGGACGGAGAGGCCGCATCGCTTACTTGCTATAATGGAGCTGCAGACTAACAAGTCACTCCCAGCTTGTAAAGCAGTGTTTGTACAGCGCTTTCATTGCCCTGGTTGGGGGTGATAAACGCAAATTTCCCAGGCAAAGAGAAGTGAAACCGGTGCTTAGTAAGCTCGTAATACATGGGAGTGTTTATAACTGTTAAACATAACGATAACACTGGAACTCCTTCCAGGAAAGCAAAAGCAAAAGTGTTTGAAGGAACAGCCCAGCCACATGTGTTGCTGGACGGATCGTCAGACGTGGGAACGTAAACTCCTGCACCCTGGCTCCCTTTCATGTAACGATCATCCAGAAATGACACCACCTAAGCCACAGCTCCTGCTGTTGCCAAACCTTGTCACTAGGAGCTAAGGAAGTACTTTCCCTGGGAAATCCTACACCTGGGAAGCCAGCCTTATCCCTCCCGTGCCTGAACCCCTGACCCTCGTCCCCCCAGCATTCCAGGTTGCAAATTCCAGGCGGGTTATTGCCTGGACCCCTGCTGTGCCGGTCTTTCCCCTTCCCTTCCAGCTTGGTGTCTGATACTTCCCACTCCCCTGCTGGATCTTTCAAGGGAGGAGGGTAAGATCAGCCCCTCCTTCCTCCTGAGCAAGTGAAGGGCAAGGTCAGGCTTCCAGGGGCCCCGGGACAGGACGGGGCTGCTTTGTGAGCCCCTGAGCATCTGCACAGCCGGCCTCCCACCAGCAGGAGGCTCCATTCCTGCCTCTTTCCACCCCCAGAGGCTCTCCTGAGACAGGAATGGAGGTAGTCCAGGTCCTCCTGGAACCAGGGCATCACTAGTGCAGGATGAGAAGGGATGGGTTGCAGGATTTCCTCCCACGGGGAAGCCCCTCATCACCGCGGTGGTGAACAAATGCTCATTAAACCCCACCAGGGGATCCCAATGATGTAGAAACGTGCGTTCAGGGGAGCAGATGGGGCATGGGGCCCTGGCTCTGCCCTTTACCACTTCTTGGGCCGGTGAACGTCTCTGAGCCTCCGTTTCCGCATTTATAAAATAGGGACAGTAATTACGTCCCTCATCAATTTGTTCTGAAGAGTAAATCTGATCACGTACATCAGACACGGGGCCCAGGATTGGCACGTTTCACGTACTATCAGCAATATCTGTTTTATTCCATGAAAATGGCTGTTCCCTTAAGTGGAGAGGCGATCTTTTTTAAACTTTATTTTCTGCACTTTAACGTATTGATGAATAAATTAATCAATGCATAAAAAAATAAGTACATGTATCTTTAAAATATAAGAAAAACAGGAGTTCTTTCCCAGAGTAAACATTTTCACTGGTGCGTTAGCTCTAAAAGGTTTAATAAGACCTTCTCTAAGAGCGTAAGAGGAGTACATAGCAGGAGGGGGGCGTGAAGTGGTCCTGCTCTACTGTGGCTGAAGGTTTTGGCTATGTGTGTCCATGAAGGCCTTCGTAAGGTGGTTCTAGGAGGATGTTTTGGGACCCAAAGCACAATGTGTTATTATTTCCCAAATGAGGCAGGGTCCAGCCCTGAAGTCACCATCCGCAAGAGGAAACCGTCGGACTTCTCATGTTGAATAGAGCTCTGTTAGAACGCCCCCCAGAGACACACGTTTGCATCCAGACTTAGGGACAAGTGGGGAAATAAGTCAAAAAGAGAATGAGGAAAGCAACACAAGACCGATACCCACACCTTCTGCTTCACGCTATCTCGTGCCAGCCGTGGAGGCTCCCACCCAGACAGATCTGGGAGATGTTAGGACACCGTGCTTCTCCTTTTCCCGTGTCCTTGTTGTGCACCATCTTGCCAGGAGGCTCGGAGACAAGTGAAGGGTCTGGACATGTCCTGCAGCTGCCGGATCTGCTGAGGAAGCCCAGACAGAAACAGCCCGGGGCCGCGTGTGGGCGTGGTAACCACCGTCTCCACCATCCCGCCCGCTCCAAGGGTCCCTTTCCTGATGTCATCCTCCAACTCCCTTAAAAGGTCTTGCTTGGTCATTGGAGGCACCGTATGGCTTTTCCTCTGTTTGTTCACTTGGTAGGGACACCACTTCAACATGTGGAACCTGCCACCCACGTGCTGGCTCCATTCCGTCCTTTAATCACATCTTAAGCCCCCGCGACAGGCATCTGCCCACCTTCCTCTACTGCAGCTGTTCCCTCGAAAGCCGGGGACCTTCCTCTTCTCAGTCTGGAGACTTTCGAAGCCACCATCCCCCTCTGCGTGGCCTCCCGAGGCTGGTGGCCCAGCTGGCGGCTCCTTCCTTCCTTCAAGCGATGCTCTCCACTCCTTTGCAGGTTCCGTTGTCTCCACTTCTTCAGGCAAGAAAGTAGGTCTGAACCGACAGACAAAGCAAGGCTCTTTGCTTCCTCTTCCACCCCAGTGCGTGCGCACACACACACACAAGCACACACGCACACACACACACACACGGCTCCCTGAGTGGGGGTTCCTGCAAGGCGCCCCCTTGGCCCGGGCTCCTCTCTCTGCTCCCCTCTTTCTTAGAGGGTTCATCCCGTCCCCGGTTTTCAGGCTCTGATGGAAGCTTCCATGGTCTTCATTTCCTTGTGACTCGCAGCTCTCCTGTGTCTCATGGTTTAAAGGTCTGTCCTCTAGATTCAGTTACTGGAACTAAAGACGTCTCCCCTTACCGACCTCTCCGTGGGCCTTTGGTCCCGGCTCCTGAGTTGTCCCCTCCCTTCAGGCCCCGTGTTCAGCCTGGTGACCAGCCTGGCTATAGGAGCTCCGGTCACCCCGTGTACCAGCCTATCTGTCTCTGCCTTTATACCATCCCCAGGGATGGGCTGGCCTGCTCCCCCACGCGTGTGCGGGGTCCCAGCCCTCAAATTCACTCACTGGCCCAGCAGTTCTCCCCTCCCCCCCACCCCAGGCTCCACTGGATCTGCCTCACGAGCGTTCAGAAAAAGCTCCCTAACTCCCTTGCCTTGCTTGAGTATTTCCACAGCCTTATCATCAACTGACATTATATATATTTCCTTTTTAGTCTTGTTTGTTTGGTGGTTTATGGTCTGTCTCTCCCTATAAAAAAGTAAGCTCCGTGATGGCAGGAATTTCTGTCTGTCTCATTCACTCCTGAATCCTCACGGCCTAAAATGTGTCTGACATGTAGTGGACACATGAGGCACATGTGTCAAATGACTGAATGAATGAATGAATCTCTCCCTTCAAAATGACTCTCATATTTCCCCCTGCATTTGTCATTCAAACTTACTAGCCCCAGTTTCGGACTTGCCTCTTCAGGCCTGTATCACTGTAATGTCCTACACTCTGGTGTCCTTATAAGAAGAGGACCAAGAGTAGGAAACGGGTTCCTGATCCCCAGCCTGGTTCTCCACTGTCTGGCCTATTTATATCCCCACTGTCTGGCCTGTTTAGCCTACGTACATTTTTACTGTTCTGTCCGTAGCATCCAGCTGTGGATGGAGAGATCTCTTAGCCAGAGATTCTGGGACAGCACAGAGTTTGATCATGCCTGAGACCTCCGTTTAAACAGTCACAGGAACCAACTCTTTTGCCCATTGTCGGAGGTTACAAAGTCTTCAATGATACTCTTACTAGACGCTGTGGTTTAAGAAACAGTACCGAGAGTTGAGTACATAACTGGGAACAGAGGAGCCTGGGGCAAACAAGCACGTTCTTTTGGGGACACCTTGAGTTTCTGGGAGCCCCCTTTCCGGGTCAATAATGAGGCTGAATTGAGTGTGAGAGACATATCTGTGATTTTCGTATCCTCTGCTCCCTCCTTTTGCATACGGCAGCAGTCTTTCTCTCTGAAACCAGGAAAACCAGTAGAGCATCAGCATGGCCTAGGGCATTGCAAATGCAAATACCAGCAGGACCAAGTAGAGGATGTAAATGAGGATACGATCGGAGATCACGGCAGCCTGGAGGGGGCACGGTCTCTCTAAAGGCATCGCCAGGATTCAGCTTGGCCAGTGGTCACCATGGGGAGAAACGTGGGTCCAGAGATCTTCAGAAGAAGCTGGAAACCTGGAATTTGATGTAAAATCTCCTACATTGTAAACGTTGGCGATATATTCAAAAATTTTAAAATACAGGGTGGTCCAGAAAAACACATCTCTGGACTGGATTGTCCTGTGAGCTGCTTACCTACAACCTGTTATGTAGAAAAAAGCCTGAACAGCAGAATCACACTGATTCTGAGTTCAGCCCTTGGCTCTACCTTCTGGACCACAAACAAAGTTATTTCAAGTTCCTTAAGCCTGAGCTTCATTTCTTTCCACCTTTAAAATTAGGACGGTCCTTCCAGGATTGATATGAAGATTAAATGAAACCACGTGGTTGGTACTCAATACTAATTTCCCTTGTTTCTCCATCACTCCTCTCCCCTCTTTCCCACTGCATAATAAACAGGAAAGAATAGCTCCTCCACATTCGTATTTGAAGCAAGTTAAGCAACATTTTTCATCATTTGTCATATGTTTTTCTAAGAAAATGTACCACGAGGAGCCGAAATGCCCACTTCCAGCGTCTTATCAGACCTCGTTTGCATCCGTGATGAGAAGCACGCCTGAAGAGGAGCTTTCTGGTTGCCGTTGTTATTGTGTTTTATTTTATTATGTTGGTGTTTTGTTGTTTAAAGGTAAGAGGACAGAGGATGTATTAGAGAAACATTCTTCCTGCAATCTAAAAATCCATCGACAGGTGAATGGATAAAGAAGATGTATGTACAGTGGAATACTACTGTATATATATAAAAAAGAATGAAATAATGCCATTTGCAGCAACATGGATGGGCCTAGAGATTTTCATACTAAGTGATGTAAGTCAGAGAAAGACAAATATCGTATGATATTCACTTATACGTGGAATCTAAAATAATGATACAACTGAACTTATTTATAAAACAGAAATAGACTCACAGACATAGAAAACAAATTTATGGTTACCAAAGGGGAAAGGGGATCCGGAAGGATGAATTAGGAGTTTGGGATTAGCAGATACACACTGCTGTATATAAAATAAATAAACAACAAGGTCCTATTGCATAGCACAGGGAACTGTGTTCAATATCTTATAATAAACTATAATGGAAAAGCATCTGAAAAAGACTACATATATGTGTATATATATATATTATAACTGAATCACTTTGCTGTACACCTGAAACTAACACAGCATTGTAAATCAACTATCCTTCAACTTAAAAAAAAAATTCTTCCCGAAATTAAATGTTGACAGTACAATCTCCCACGATCCCCACAATGGAGCAAAGGGAAGACCCAGAGCCAGCGAAGGAAGCCCTCCAGCAGCCTCAGGTTCTCCAAGAGCCTTTATAACAGCGCAAGGGAGGAGCACAGAACAAGCGGAGAACGGCAAAGAGTGTCATGGGTTTGCAGCCATCGTGTTAGCAAGGCTGGGGCTCAGAAGCTAGCTGAGACTTGCAAACAAATGCTCCGGAACAGCTAACAGAGCTTTGTGTGAGCGTGCTTTGACCTGGGAGAATAGGGAAGGGCCAGGGGCAGACGGTGTTACGCTAGAAGATGACAGATACAAAGCAGAGTTGCTCCACTCCTACGTAGCTGTCATCTCCTCTGTCTCCAAGAAGGATCTTCAACATGGTTAAAAGGAAACTACAGCCCTAGGTGTGAAGCTCTGCAGGAAGTAAATACCTGGCCTCTTTAAGTAAGCTCAGGTCTCCAGGTCCTGACAAATCTCATCCCCGGGGATGACAGAACTTGTAGGTTTCATCACGCAACCATTGTCGGTAATCTTTCAGGGATCTCAGGAGTGATGCCAAAGGATTAGTGATGGGAAACGGTCCGAGTTATCAAAAGGGGGAATATGTAGCTTCCGGAAGGTTTGCACCATTGAGTTTAACTTTGATCCCCGGCAAACCTTAACCTGGGTTATTAAAGAGTTAGATTGAAATCGCTTCAAAACGGAAGCAGAAATCTCAAAAAGCCAGCACAAGTTTGTGTACAACAAGCCACATCATACTAACATCATTTCATATTCTTTTCTTTCTTGAAAGGTTATAAAAAATCACCAGGTTGTCCCAGAGGCACTGAATCTTTCAGCAGGGATTTGGGCAAAGTTTCTCATGGTAAGATGAATAGATAAGGAAGAGATGATGTCCAGCTGGGTAAAGGCACAACTAGGCAACCCACTGTATCCAGAAAGCACTGAATGATTGAGCCAAGTCATCCAAAGAAAGGTGTACAGTACAAGATGCCTCTGGTCCTTCTGTGGGGACCGGTTCTGTTAAATATCTTTCAATGACGTGAACGGTAGGCCAACATACAAATGAGGGCTGACACAAAATGGAAACGTGTAAGTAATACACGGCATGGCAGAAACAGGATATGGTTTGCTAAGCAAGAAGCCAAAACAAACACATGGAATTTAATGGAGGAAAATGAAAGATTTTCATTTTGATTAAGAAAAAAAAAGACTCAGTTATTCAAACTATTGACGAGAGTTCATGTGAAAAAAAAAAAGTCTTGAGGATTTTAGTTAACAGAAAGCTCAATTTTCTGACAAATTTCTGACATGGCTCCAAAAAACTAATGCTTGTCATGGCCACACCAAGATGGTGAGCACCCCGTTGGCTGCCCGCATCAGAGCATCCGGGTTTGTTCCAGGCACCACGTTTCTCCTTCACATTCAGCTTTGTGGGCCTCTGTAATTTTTTTTTTTTAATTACAAAAGAAAAGTATAGTCATGGTAGAAAACCTACAAATGTAGGAAGGTGAAAAAAAGAAACCAAAAATGATCTAACTGTCACCATTTAGTGATAACTACTGGTATCGTTTTGATATGTGTCCTTCAAGTCTTTTTTTGTGTGAGACGGAGGAATATGGAGGGAAAATTTTTTTTTTTTTGAAATTAACATCATATCCTGAATTCCTCCCCCCAACTCATTATATATTCTTTGAAAACACGGTTTTAATGGTCACACCATCCATTATCATATGCATATGCCTTAATTTGTTTAAAGTGACTCACTTGTGGACATTTAAGCTGTTTCCATTTGGAGGCGGTGGCAGGGAGGTACCACCAGCTTTGAAAAGGATATTGACCAAGGAGTGGGCACCCCAGGGAGGCCAGCCTATTTAGGGAAAGGTCTTAGAGGGACAGTTAAAAAGCTGAGAATGTTTATCCCAGGGAAAGGCCCTGATGGCCTTCTTCAAACCCTTGATTTGCTGTCAAGGGTGGAAGGGAGTGAATTCGTTTTGTGTTGTTCCCGAAGGTTGAACTAAGACAAGTGGAAAAAGGTTGGAGGGAGTCTGATTTCAGCTCCATCTCTAACTGTCACTGCTGCCTGCCCGAGGACCGAGATGCTTTGAGAGGGAGTAACCCTTCCATCACAGAAAGTGTTCAAGCCAAGACAGGATGGCCACCTGGGGCCGGAATTTGTAGATAGGATTCCTCCGCTGAGTGGGAGACTGAAATAATAACCTCCAAGATTCCCTCCAACTGGAAGATTTCATGCTTCTTTCTTACCCTCCTTTGAGCCCACTCACAGGAAGAATTTATGGCAGGTAGGGAGTAAAGAAGTCGATGTCATTAATTTTACTGCTGGAGGAAGCGTTGTAGCTCAGAGATGCAATATACACCTTTGTCCTCTGTACCGTCTCACATCTAGACAGCATTTTACAGTCAACAAAGCCTTTTTCACGTAGGCCTTATAACGTGATTCTTGTAACAGTTTTGTGAAGTGGGTGTTGTCATAAGTGTTCTCACCTTTAGTTATTATGGCTTTACAAGGTATTTCGATCTCTAGTTGGGCACGTGTCCCCAATTTTGTTCCCTTCCAAAACTGTCTGAGCTATTCTTGGCCCTTTTTTTCCTCCCATATTAATTTTTGTATAAGCTTTTCAAGTGCCTGGGGAAAAAACTCATTTCCATTTTGAATGTAATTGCCCTGAATTCATAGACTTAAATTGGAGGAGCAGTAATGCTATCGGGTCTCTCCGTCTGTTTATTTGGGGGTGGCCTCTTCCTCAGTAACCTGCTCCACCCCACCCCCTTTGTTACTGGAAGAACACACTTCCCACGATAGAGACTGAAAATATGAGATGTTTGTCAGCCTCCCTTGCCGGTAGGCATGACCTCACAACTTAATCCCGGGGAGTGTGACTAGAGGTGACATTCTATGAGAACAGTTTGATAAACATGGATGTGTGAAGAGATACTTCTTTTACTTCCTTCAGAAGGAGGCTGTACGAAGGGGACTTTACACGTAGACTGTAGCTAATACAACCAACCTACAGCCATGAGAGGACAAATCTGAGGGTAGAAGCCCTGCCGCAGAAAGATGGAAAGGTCCTGAGCGTCTGATGACGTCTTTGCGTTGCAGGACTAACCTGCGCCTGCCTGTGCTGGACTTCTTGTTACACCAAATAATAAATATTCTCATAGTTAAGACATTTCTGGTTGGCATGTGTTACTTGCATGTGAAAGCATCCTAATTAATATACCATGTCTTTTATCATTTCCTTCAATAATATTCCATCTGCTTCTCCACAAGCACCTTCTTCAGTTTTGTGAATAAGACATTTAAAAAAAATTACATTCCTAATCGTCTAAGACTGGTGATTAAGGAAGGCTACTGATTTGTTTCTTAGTCTTACATCCAGCTTAGTGATCACTCTTATTCATTCCAAAAGTTTATCTATAACATTTCTTAAGACTATCACCTCATCTGCTAATAAAGACCGTTTTCCTTTTGCTTTTAACTTCTTTATCTGATTGTATTAGCTAAGACTTCTGGTACAGGACTGAAAAGAAGCAGTTAGAGTGAGCGGTTCTGTTTCCTCCTGACTTGGACACGGGTGCTTACTGAGTTTCACTCCTCAGGACCCCTGCAAGGCAAAACTCCAGGGGCCCAGCTCACATTACTTTGCCACTAGATGCGATTTTGTAATATATTTTAATAAATATTCTTTACTAGGTTAACGTGTTCCTTTCTCCTATCAGTTAGGATTAGTCTTGGCCGAGAGTAACACAAAACGACTAAATGGCAGTGGAGTAAGCAAGATAGAAATTTATTTTTCATGCTCAAGAAATCCAGTCCGTTTGGGACATCTCAGAGATCCAGGTTCTTCTTATTATGCTGTGCCGCCGTCTGAATGTAAAGGGTAAAATTGTATGCTTTTCTCAAGGGATGAAGAAAAAACATTCAATAAAATTTATCGTCGACTTAACGAATTTTTTAGAAACTTAATAAACTAGGCCTAGAAAGTATGGTTGAGATTGCTCATTTCACCCTGGTATTCATTCTCCCTTTATTCCATTGTAAAAAAAAATCTTAATCCTTTCTTCTTTTTTTTTTTTTTTTCTTTTTTGCGGTACGCGGGCCTCTCACTGTTGTGGCCTCTCCCGTTACGGAGCACAGGCTCCGGACGCGCAGGCTCAGCGGCCATGGCTCACGGGCCCAGCCGCTCCGCGGCATGTGGGATCTTCCCGGACCGGGGCACGAACCCATGTCCCCTGCATCGGCAGGCGGACTCAACCACTGCGCCACCAGGGAAGCCCCAATCCTTTCTTCTTAATTTTCAATTTTATTTGCATAAATGTATCATTTTCTCTTACGATCTGTTTAATCTCCCTTCTAAGGCAATATAGTTCTGTTCCCCTTTTTGTTCTTGGTATCGTTTTTTCGTGCCTTTTTCTTTATTATGCGTACTAGACCTTTTTCTTTTATTCAAAAAATCAAATTTTAATTTTATCGATCTTTTGTATTGTTAGTTTTCTAGCTCACCCTTATTTTTTCCTTCCTTCTCTTTTTAGGGTCTTCCTGTTTTTTACCCCCCCTTGCTTCTTGGATTGACTGTAGACTCATTTACTTTTCACCTTTCTTTCTTTTTATAAATTAAATTTAGGTCTTATTTGAACCTTGTAAGTCTACGCTAACTGCATCACATGTGTTTATGTAATCCTTTCCTTTTTTCTTAGTTTAAATTATTTTGGACTCTATGATTTCTTCTTGAACCCAAAAGTTATTTAGGAGAGCATTTTTAAGCTACCAGACATGCTTTTTTCTCCACTTACTAAAAACAAAAACAAAAACAAAAAAAGACAAAACAACAAAACAAAACAAAAACCTCTTTCCCTGGCTTGTAGGTATGGAATTTAATTGCATAGTGATCAGAAAACATGTATGATATAAATTCTTGGAAAATTGTTAAAATCTTCTTTGTGACATGGTCAAGTCTGCAAATGTTCCATGTTAACATGAAAATCAATTATAATCTTTATTTATTGTGTGTGGGGGTTCTGTATAAAGCTGTTAAATAAATTTACATATATTTTCTTCAGATATTCTATAGTCTTACAAGGTTATTTTTACAATTCATCATTTTCTATTGGAAGAATGTTAAAAATCTCCTATTATTTGTATAAAATGATCAGTTTCCCCCTTTTGTATCATTTGAAGCCATGTTGCTCAGTGTATGCAAAGTCATGGTTGCTACATCATCCTGGCAGATGACTCACTTTTTACTATATGGTGTCTCTCTCTTTCCTTATTTTTTTGCCATAAATTCCATTTTGTCTAATATTAATATTGCTGCTCAACATTCTTTTGGAATTTGAATGATCTATCTTCTCTCTTGCCCACTCTTTGTTTTCAGTCTTTTGGACTGATACTGTTTTAGGTGTATTTTTCCAGTCACTAGTATATGGTTGGATCTCTTTCTCTCTCTCTCTCATTCATTTTGATAATCTCTGCTTTCAGTTGTTGCCTTTAATCCACCTGCAAGTACAGAATTATGAATTCTTATTATCTTATTTTGTTTATTTTTAATGAATGAAATTTCTTTTTCATCTCTTTGATTATCTTAACTTTCTATTTAAGCCTTCATCAGACTGCTTTGTAAAATTATTTTCAGTTGGCGTGAATTATTGATTTTGCTGATTGATTTTCTTAGCACTCACTTCCTATGTAAATTCTGGAAAGTTTGCAGGCTCACTTTATACGGGAGGCTTTTTGTTTTGTTCCCTCTCTCTTGCATCCAGTTGAAAAGCTTTGTGGATGCTTCCACCCAGCACCCTGCGCCCTCAGTCCACAGCCAGGTTTATGATGGTTTCCTGGGGTCTCCTGCCCCACAGTGAGAATAAGAACATTGCAGAGTCACTCACAGAACCTGGATCAGTTCCTTGTTGGGAGCCTGGGTCCCACCTCCCTCATCCTACACCTTCTGGGAGAGTCAGACCCTGTCTTCGGACAGTTAGCCTGCTTCCACCATCCTTTGCGTGGACACTTAGCTTCTGTTACCCCAGAAGAGCCAGGCTCCTTTCTGCTGTGGCCTGCAAGGCCATGGCTTCATCCCTCCTCACTGATTTGAGTGATCCATAAAGATATTTTTTCTTGTTTTTGAGTTTGGCGATATCTTTTTAGGTTTGTTTTTTCTTTTTATACTTTGTCTTTCATTGCTTTGTGCTTAGAGCACAGGGAATATGGAGAAATATGAAACAGTCTACTTGACTGGAGGTCCATTTCATATCATCTGTTTCTTAAAAAGTAAAATATAAACTCCTTGGGCTGGCACTCAAGGCCTTTTGCAATCCAGGTGCAGCCCACTCCACTGCGGGCATCCTGGCCTCTCTCACTTGAAGCTAAGGGCTGCCCCCTGAACATAGCATGTGCTCTCATTCTTCCGTGTATTTATATGTGCTGTTTCTTCTGTCAGGATGGCCATTCTGCCACACGTGTAATCTCCAAGACTTTGATCAAAAACCTTTTCACCTGGGAAGTTGGCTTCAGATCCTCTAGGGTTAAGTTATTTCTTCTCCATACAATGCACTCAACACATGTGTACTGAGTGAATGAACGAATGAACGAATGAATCATATGGTGTAAAAGATTGAGTAGACACGAGTACATGTGGTTTACGGCCATTATGTTACCTCCATGGCCAATTGTTTATCGAAAGGTCTGCTCTGACCAACTGTAGTGTATCATATTGATCAAGTGCATTTAGAAATAAGGGGAAAAGAGTGGAGACAGTTTTTCCATGAAGCTTGTCTTATATCACGGCCATTATGCTAACCCTGCATGAAGCTGGTTAAGATAACCCATATCCCTTTTGTAAAAGTGTGACTTTTACAACTATTAAGGAATCGTGATTAGGGACCAACTGTCTCATTTCTTCCTCAATAACAGGGTATCCTTTTAAAGAACAGATGTTACCCTGAGCTCTATTTTTTTATTTTTAGAAAAGTTTAAAATATGATGGAAAAAGCTTAATGACTTCAAGCTCTAGTATGCTTAACTGTTGTAACTCTATAAAAACCCGATTGTATCTTTCTATTCATTATGATTTCATCTCAGAAGAAGTGTTACTTTTTTTTTTTTTTTTTGCTCCCTTTTTGACAGGGGAAAGAATTTATCAAGGAAAGTGGCACCAAATGGCATGTTTTTTGAGCAAAAATATTTACCTAATTGTCCAGCTTTTTGGGAATCCTTCAGGATACTATTTCTTCCTCAGGAACAGAATGAAGGCTCTGTGACATGCGAGCAACAAAAAGGGTTTCAGTCTGGTGGGAGTTCCTCGCGCTTTCTTTTCCTCCAGCTTGGTTGCACAGCTACGGCAAAAACAGAAGATTCAAAAATGAGTAACAGGGCTTCCCCGGTGGCGCAGTGGTTGAGAGTCCGCCTGCCGATGCAGGGGACACGGGTTCGTGCCCCGGTCTGGGAAGATCCCACATGCCGCGGAGCGGCTGGAAAAAAGCACACAAATAACAGCAATTCAAAGTAAGAAGCAATCGCCACAGTAGATATTAAAACAACTCTGAATGTTTAGAGGAGAAATAAATTACCATGTTTGGAAAATCAGACAGTCTTCAAGAACAGGGGCTGTTTGAATTGGGCTTTGAAGCACTGAATAGATTTATAGGCATCTTGATAGAAAATGGAGGTGAATATTCCTGGTGGAAAATCTAACATGATCAAAGTTATGAAGAGTGGAGAACATATAAAATGAACAGTATATACTAAATTAGCTTGTCAGTTACTGGTAAAGATTCAATGAATAACAGAAGTTAAAAAAAAAAAGAGTAACATTTTTGTTCTAAAAACATCTAAAATTCATCTCAAACCTGTACCTCTTCTGGGCAAAGAAATGCAATCCATTCTAACAAGTAATTAAACAAACAAACAAACAAATGCCTAAAACCACAGTCTCCTCTGGCACCTGTCTACACCCGCTTCTTGCCTGTACCTCTTCCCCCAAATCCCAGCTACGGTGATCCCCTCTCCCACAAGCCCACCTTCCCCTGGTCCAGCACCGTCACGGCAGGGCTCCTGTGTCTGGCCCAGGCACGTGTTGGGTAAAACTACATATGCAAAACATGGGGAAGAGAATTCGGAAGCGAAGGTGAACTTATCAGCCCATTTAACTCCAGAACTTTGCTCCCTGTTGCCAGGAGTCGTCACAGACTTCTGAAAACCTGAAATTTAATTTATGTGAGATTTTTCTTCTTCTTCCTAGTGATTCAGAAAAAAAAGAAACGCTAAATTTTTCCCCAGATTGCTATTTCCTCTGCATTCCTAACCTGACCTCAAAGCTTTATTCATTTAACGTTATTTAACAGAAGATGGTTAACTACTTACTCTGCTCCTTGCACTATTTCTCATAGATACTTTGAAACCGTCGTGGGGCTTCAAAGGGAAAGATTTGGAGTTTCCACAACTGAGAATTCTGAATCGATTTCAACGTCTACAGAAAGGATCAAAATTCAATAAACTCTCTTTTCTCCTTGTATAACCAGCCATCTCACTGTACTTGAGAGGTCGTAGTCCCTCCCAGAGAAGGGGATGAGGGAGTGGGATGTGGGGATTTTTTTCTACTTAAAGAAAAAATATCTGGAAATATCTTTTTGCTTATTGGCTTGATCTTCTGTGCTAAGCAACTATGATTTTTTTTTTTTTTTTTTTTTTGCGGTATGCGGATGTCTCACTGTTGTGGCCTCTCCCGTTGCGGAGCACAGGCTCCGGACGTGCAGGCCCAGCAGCCACGACTCACGGGCCCAGCCGCTCTGCGGCATGCAGGATCCTCCCAGACCGGGGCACAAACCTGCGTCCCCTGCATCGGCAGGTGGACTCCCAACCACTGCACCACCAGGGAAGCCCGCAACTATGAGTTTTTGAAAAGGAGAACAAAATTCACAGTATCTGTACGTCCAACCATTATGTTGTGCACCTTCAACTTATACAGTGATGCATGTCAATTATATCTCAATAAAACTCTGGGGGAGAAAAAGACAGAGGAGAGCAAACAATAGCCACGAAGAAAAAGCAGCACTGTCTAAAGAGGACGCAGCAGTCAGCTCTGAGCCAGGTAACTGTGGCACATTTCATTTCAAATCACATTTATGGGCATCTGCTAAGTGCCAGGAGCTGAGCTGAGTTCTAGACCCGTGCCGCCCAACAGAGATATAACGCAAGCCACATATGTAATTTGGAAGTTTCTAGTAGCCACATTAAAATGATTAAAAGGAAATAAGTTTTGCAAATTTTCAAATATTGGAAAAAATATAAAGATTAAAAAAGGGCTTCCCTGGTGGCGCAGTGGTTGAGAGTCTGCCTGCCGACGCAGGGGACACGGGTTTGTGCCCCGGTCCGGGAGGATCCCACATGCCGTGGAGTGGCTGGGCCCGTGAGCCATGGCCGCTGAGCCTGTGCTCTGCAACGGGAGAGACCGCAACAGTGAGAGGCCTGCGTACCACAAAAAAAAAAAAAAAAAAAAAAAAAGATTAAAAAATAACATTTCAAACTTTGGAAAGATTTATAAAAAAAAAAAAGAAATAGGTGAATGTGGTCTGGCCCTGCTGACCTCCCCCGCAGCCCACTGCTCCCAGCCCCTTTCCTGAACTTCCGCCTCCCTGGCCTTCCAGGGCCTCCCACAAACCAGTCTTTTCCCCTGGGATCTTCCACAGCTCAGGTCTCTGCCTGGTGTCCCCTCCCCATCTCTACCACTGCTTCTTGTCGTTTGGTAAAGAGAATGCAGTGATAGATGGCCGACAGGAGCTGGATGGGTACCCAGTATCTGGGGGTGTTCACACTTGATGAAGTGGGGAACGATGCTTTCATCCAGGTACGTAGAATGGATCCTCGTGATGGAATTTTGGACTCCATGACGATAGGAGTTTCATTTACGATTGTGTAGATTGTTGTTGACGTAGAACTTGAAGCTGAGGGGTGAGTGAGACGGTAACCCCATCTGCACTCTGCTCACCAAGCCACGCCCCCTGACACAGAGCCATGTCCTCCTGAAGGAAGGGCCGACTTTTCTCCTTTTCACAAAGCCACTGACCTAGCCAGGGGCAGCTTTGTGCTGAAGGGGGATTTGGGGGCTGGGGAGAGGTCTTGCCAGCCCCTCTTAAGATGCGTCTCACAAGTGGCCCCCCTGCACTGTCTTTGTGTAAGTTCTGTGGAGTTGAGGAGATACATATTTGTGTATTTGTGATCATTCTTAGGTCTTGACCTTGAGATTCTCTCAGGGAGAAACAGAAAAATCAATCATTTCAATAAATCTTATTTTGGGCCCAACATGAATCATCTCTCCTCAAGACTCTGGTTCCCTGGAATCCAGATGGGGTTTCCATGACAACAGGGGACATGAGAGTCTCAGACTCTCTCAGAGGGAGTATTACTAAGAATTAGGGGAGGACAGAGTCCCATCCAGATGAAGGAGGCCTTCTGGAGAAAAGTCCGAGGGACATAGCCATTGGATATCACTGTCCTGATGGTATAAAACCTCCCCTACGATATCATACCCACTGTATGTATAAACTCACCCACTGTATGTATCATACCCACTGGTGTATAAACTCACACCATTCATTTAAAAACCGCTACCCGTTTAAGCAACGTTAGAAAATTTCCAAAACATCCCCTTCCCTTCTTCCTTCTTCGCATCTGCCGGTAATCAACCATTTAAAAAAAAAAAAAAAAAATTAGTGCCTGCTACGTGCCAGCAGGTACAAGGGGCCATGGTCAGTCTCTGGTCTCATAGATCTTAACAGAAGTTTCTGAGGTGGTTTCTCCAAACAGAAGATTTTAGGTCTGAGATGATCTCTAGGAATTTGATGCTCCGACTTCCAGAATCCCTGGATCCCCCTTCACGCTGTTAATGTGTTGCCAAATGCTGAAAGCACTTAGTTCTAAGTCGCTGATTATGTGTCAAGGAGAACAAGGTGCCCAGCCTCTCCCCCAAAAGGATGAAGCTACTTCTTCCCTGGGCTCGCTCACCACTTGGGAAGTGCGTGCAGATTTCCCAAACGCCAAGTCGGTGACACTGGCCTCCAGGACAGGACTCCTCTCCAGGCCTCGGTTTCCTTCACTCACTCTCCTTCATCAAAGCGTTTAGGCCACCTGTAGCCTCCTATTTATTGCTTTAATGTCAGACGTTGGTTGAGCTTCTGTGTTAATTTTGCAATAAGTTTGGATAAACAACAAAAATGATAAGACACAACCCCTACCACGTTTGAACTCATGGGCCAGTTGGGGAGGAAGAAGTATGTAAACCATTTCAGTTCAGGGTGATAAAAGCCACAGCAAATCCTACAGAAAGACAGAAACATAGCTCTTAACTTTAGCTGATGAAACTGGGGAGGCTTCGTGGAGCGGTCATTTTGAGCTGAATCTTAGAGTACAAATAGGAATTAACCAGGCGGGAAGGTGAGGGAAGACAAGTCTAGGCAGAGGGAACAGTGTGTGCAAAGTGCCAAGGAGGTTGTGCTGGACGGTCCAAGGAGACACACCCTCCCTCCAGGGCAGTCTTCTCTATCTGAGCACCCGGGAACTAACGAGACAAGTTATCTGCCCTCTCCCCTACACCCAACACACAGTGGTGGGACGGGCATGGAATAACCACTAGAGACACTCCCATTCAAAAAGGGGGGAAACAGGAGACATACGGGAGTCCCTGGTCTAAAGCAACTCTGAAATCTGATGGGAACATGTGGTCTGTTCCCTGATTAGAGACCAAGCCCTGGAAATTACCCACTGCGGTCTTGGTTCTGTCCCAACAGCCATTCTTCCTTTTCCTGAAAAGGTAACCTGTATTTGCAGCTGAGACATTTTCTCAGACTATCTTCAGCCTGTAAAAGTTTGGGGGTCCAAAGACCTTTTTCTTTTTCTTTTTTCTGGTATGTTCTCTGTCTCTTTCAGCCCAAGCTAGTGGTGTTTCTGCTTGTACAATTTTCTTAAAACCTTTGGAAACCTCCTATGAATCTTACTGCAGTTCATGCCATTAGAAAAATAAAAAGTCACACCCACAAACCTCTTGGGGATAAATCATTCTCTCCCTTTGGCTTCTGCCAAAGCTACCAAGGATTCTTAAAAGTCCTGGATTTTGTTTTTGTTTCCATTTTTGAATGAACAAAATGCTCTAGGGCATTACATTACATTTTTCCAAGGGCTTATCAAAGGACTTTACAGTCATACTCTCAATTTTGTCATTACACCATGTTTTTCTGCCCATTCCCTGAATTTTATTTTTTTCCAGAAGCTATTCTTGATTTCACATTGATTTCCATCTGGAGAAGCAGGAGACCTTCCAAACTGCTGTGCAGAGTCTGTGTCCTTTATATTTAACTTTTTTGTTCCCTTGAGCTTCTCTCTCTCCTCTCAAATTTTACAGCAAGAAGACGTCAGGGTGACCTTTAACCCTGCCTGGAAATCTTAGCTATAGATCACCCAACTCAAAGGGTGCGCTTTCGGTTCTCCCCATTACTGCAGACAAGAGTGTTGCTCAACTTTCCGTCTCTGCCTAATGGATCCTCTTCTGTCTAGTTGCCAATAACAGTTCCCTCATTTTTCTTTAATCCTGATAGCTAGCTTTCTCGAGGGACACCAGGCTTCTGCTAACAGCCTCTTTGAGACCCTTTAGATTTTTACTAATACTGTCCTCAAGGTCTTTCCAGCTGCCGTCCTCCACTGTCCCAAAGCCACTCATATTTTTAGGTGTTTGGTGACAGCAGCCACTCCACTTGTCTCTCACCTTCTGCACACTGACTTTGGACTCCCTTGTCTATTTCCACCTCCGGCTGCCGCCCATGAAGCCTGCTTCCAATCCCCCTCCGTGCCGTGGGTAGACAATTTTCTTCCAGAACTTCGACTCCTTCTGAAGGTCCTGGGAAATCCTTCCAACATATCCCTCCAAAGATCGGTTCCCCAGAGGAGCTGTCTTGGGAAAGAGCTGAAAGACAGGCTTAGTCAAAGTTTTTATTGGAGGCTGTCTTCAAAAAACAAACAAACAAATACCTTTTCAGGGTACCAAATATTTCATCTGGAGAAAAGCATCATAATTCTGTGGGAAACATTTTTAATTCTCTGTTTGAAAGCAAAACCCAGACAGTGAGATCCATTTCTAACATCTCAGGAGAGAGAAAGAAAAAATGTGGGCTTAAATTTATGTTAGGCTAAGGTAGGTTGTTATTGGTTTACTTTTATTTTCAAACATTAGCTTGACAGTAGAAGCAGTGCATGGCCAAGTGGGAAAGGCTGAGGACTCATGCAGACCTGGGCAAGTTTCCTAAGGCCACAAACCTCAGTTTCTCCATCTCTAAAGTGGAATTATAATTACACTTACCTCCAAAGGTTGATGGGAGGGTTAGAGGAGACACAAAGTATGTGAAGTAGCAGAGCAGAACATCCAGCAGCTGATCACTAACCTCCTCTGGCCTCGTTAATATGGAGACTACAGAAATGACTCCTCACGGCTCCTCTGAAACCTCCACTGGTCGTTCCTGAAGCTTCCGGAATCAGGAGTCTATGTTTCCACTCCCCGGGGAGGATGCTTTGCTGGGGAGGAGTTGAGGGAAGGCAGTTTCCCTCTTGCCCTCTTAGGAATTAGGATCTCTCCCATACTAAAAAAAATCCCAAGTTTAGGACTATGGAATGTGGATATCTCCATGGACCACATTGAATCTGTTCCCAAAGGACTATTTCAGGGAAGAAACAAGACCCATTTAGTTATATGTCTGCCTTAAATCCACCCTTGATGTCATCTTTCTGGGTTTCTCTCCTCCACAGCCCAAATCTCCTCCATGCTGCTTCCCAGGAGAAGCCTTCAACTCTGTCTCTCAAGCAGCCCTGAAGCAAGAGGCTGGAAGCCAGTCTAGCCCCTGCAACCAGCAGCAGGTCCCGGCTCCCACCGTGGCATCAAGCTGGGAAAAGCATGGGATTGGGAAAAGGAGAGAATGACAAAGGTGAAAATGAGATTCAGAGAAGGAATTTTAGGAGAGCAGAGAGGAAACATTGTTTGGAAGCACGATGATGTACCCAGGTGGGAGGAAGTTCTTGGGGGGAGATGTGAACAAAAGCAGAGACACAGGAGAGGAATCTGAAGGGGAGGAGTATGAAATACACTCGAGGGAAAAGCTGCGGAAGGCGGGAGTTGGACGGGGAGTTAGTTAGACTGGCAGGGGTTCTGGCAGGTTCCTCTCCCTGCTTCTCCCCACCTTCCTCTGGGTGATTCCACCTTTTTAGACGCTCTGTCTTCTTTGCCCCCTTCTGGCTTTAGCTCAGCTCAGGTTGTCTCTCTCTGGAGATGACACAGCCTCTTGGCCAACCGGTCCCTCCCCACGCCCCGGCCCCTACCCACGCAGCTCACAGCCCCAGTGGCCTCTCTTTAGTCTGATCTAGTCCCCTTGGTGGATCCCGCACCTCCAGGATCGGAGGTGGATCCCACACCCTCAGGATCAGGTCCGAGCCCCTCATCATGGTGCATCAGTCTTTTGTGAACTGACCTCCCAGCCTCACCTCTCTCCATCGTCTGCTCCAGCCTCTCTGGGGAGCCCATCACCCAGAGCCTGCCTGGCCCCCCTCCCCTGTCCTGCATTGGTTCTGCCTCTCACTCTGTCCTTTCTCTCTCTCTGGCCGACTTACATGCATTTGAGCACACGGGGCGTTTCCCCTTCATGTCAGATCCATTTGCCTTGCTTCCCCAGCGAGTTCCCGTTTGGTTTCACGTTTCGGCTCAGACACCCTCTTCTCCTTGACGCCTTCCGTGCTGGTGCCACCCCTGCCCCCGCCGAAGCTGACCCAGGCACACCCACGCTGGCTTGTATTCCTGCTTGCTCGGAACTAGCTTGCCTCTGATGCTTCCGGACGGAGACGCTGCCTTATCCTCTCTAGAATGGTTTCCGGAAGGAGTCCCACACTGACAGAGTGAACGGATGGATGGACGCTCACCTGGTGGCAAAGAAGAGGTGGTCGGTGGGGAAAGAAAAGGTGGGGGGGGGCCAGTGAAGGAAGGAGGTTTGGTGAGGAGGAAGGTGAGAGGAAATACGGGGAAGAAAACAAAGGGTTTGGGCAAAAGCAACACATTTTTGGGGGGCTGGTAACTCCCATTTTAGGGGAGAAAAGCCCTGCATCCAAACGGCACCTTGGGCTATTTCTGCTGCTTCTAAATGAAGGATGAGGGTGGGAGGGGGTCCCAGACCCTAGAACCAGCACCACTTAGGAATCACCTGCCTCCCCCTTCAGGCCTCACTTCCTGGGCCTCCAGGTGCCTGACTTCCTTCCCTTGGTACTAAACGCTGTCCCTGCCCTGCCCTTCACTGCACCCCAAACCATCACACCCCACCAGGGACAAACCCCCCAGTCTTCTCTCTTACTCAGGGTCCCCACCTGCCTCCTCTACTTCCTCCTGACTTACTTCCCACGCTGATCCCTCCCCCAGTTCATCTCCCTCTTCCACACCCTAGGGGCGCACGTCATTCATCCATTGGTCCGAATCCCCAACCAAAGGCGTGCTGCCTCAACTGCTCAGTTTCTTAAAAGCGCCCCAAGTTCTGTTAAGAGAATAGGAACATTTAGGGACAGTCATTTTTTAGAACCTCCAAGGCACTCCATTGCCTCTGCTCAAGATACCACTTGACTCAACGTCTTGGACGTTGCAGGGCCTGGCCCATGGCTGAAGATTAATGTCTCTGCACGTCCAGGGTCAATGGCTCGTGGGGTTTTATCAGCGTCGGCAGAGCGGGAAAGGTAATGGAGAACCAGTTCAAGGGACCCCACTCCCCCTACGTCCGACCCTCATTCCTTTGGTGCAAACGCCGTCTACAGAGCCTGTGCACCACGGTTTATTTTTATCTGTTGATTTTGCAATTAACAAAGAGAAGTTGCCTCTTTCTGATGCGCTGGTTCAGGGGTTCAAAGCGTCTAGCTACCTTGACCTCCTTACCAGCCTCCGACGTCGCGGTGTGGCTGCCCAACTGGGAAAGATTTATACTTATTTTTCTATAATGGAAAACTCATTGCCGGACATCGAGTTACTCACTTTGATTTGTTTTCTTTGGAAGAAGCGGCCGGCGGCGGCGGCAGCAGTGCCCCAAGCTGGGTCATTAATATGGCAGCAACAGCAACAAAGACCTTTACAGCCGCTGCCTGTAAACCGTGGATAAAGTTCAAGCATTTATTCTGTCTGAGGCCTCCCAGTGTCTATAAAAGCCCAGCACGATTATATGATCAGTGTCAAGACCCACTTTCCTTCTTTGTGCTCCGGGGTGCTTTTCCTTGCCCTGTCCCTCCGTGTTGCCACCGCAGCTGCTCTGGTGCTAATAGCAACCCAAGGCACAGACGACTGGAGTGTTCCTTGGGCTTTGTTTTAAACATGGTGTTTGCTTGTGTTAACTACCGCCTGGCTCTCTGACACCCGTGAATGGAGCTATGCGGAGCTGTCAATCAACAACAATAATAATGCCATCTGGGTTTGAATAATACTAACGAGAAGAAGAAGAAGACGGATACTGTGTATTAACACAGCACCTTTGTCCCAGAAGCTCAGAGGGCGTTTGGGATAATAATTCTTTCATGCTCGGAGCACTGCTTGGCGGTAGATATTATGATCCCACCACGGGGGACTGAGACACAGAGAGGGCAAGTGGCTGGCCCCGAGGTCACACAGTAAGTCAGGGGTGGCATAGAACTTAGCTGCTGCGAGTCCCCCAGAGCACGGGCCCTGCAGGATCACACTGATCTACGCCTCTGTGCCTCTGGTTTTAAGCTCTAGTTATACGAGGAGCTATAAGACCTAGTTTTTCCATACCTTATGGGATGAAGGAAAGGAAGAAGTGAAAAGAATGTTCTAGGGTGCAGGACGTCTCAAAGATGCTCAGCGTTTTAAGAGAGCCCATCCAAGGCAGGGGCAAGGAGGGGAGGGTGACCGGATGTAGGGGTACCACGCCGAGAGACATCTAGGATTTCCGAAGGGGTGGGAGGATGGTGGAAGGATGTTAAAGCGAGATGGATAAAGAGAAAGAGAGATTTCCCAAGTAGGGGAAAAGGTGAGCTCAGCACAGAGCCAGAAAGCTCTCAGAGAGCCAAACAAGGAGCAACAGCCGGCCAGAAGGAAGGATAAGGCTGGAGATGCCGAGAATTTCCTGGTTTGGTCTAAAATCCCATTCTGCACTTTGCAGGTCCCACCGAGGTCCCTCCCTTCTCAAACCCCTTAGCACCCGCGGGGTTCAAACCTGTCACTTTAAATCAGTAGATTCTCTCCTAACTTCTCTGTGCCTCAGTTTCCACCTCTGTAAAACCGGTTAATAACATTGTCCCATTGGGCTGCCTAGCACAACGCAATAACTTCCAAATCAATTTCTCCGACTCCAACCTCTCTCCGATCCCTGTCATCGGGTCGTGATGAGGATGCAATAAGCTAATATATAAAATGCGGAGGACAGTGCGTGACAAATAGTGGTGTCTTATAAACGTCAGCTGCTCTTATCACAAGCAGTAATAGGACTGTGACTGTCACCATAATCATCTTCCTCTGGTCTGCTGGCCTCTTCCTCCTGGACAGCTAAGGAATGGAAAAAGCACCATGGAGAAAGTGTCCAGCCATATAAGGCCATATGATGAAAGCATCCGGGGCCTCCTCCCTCGGCTGTGCTCTGTCGCTTTCAGGAACAACACTCTGCAGACCGGCACTGCGCTATCCTCACGCGCCGTGTGCTTTAATCCTGCCTCCTCTGATAGACCCTGAACCACGCACGGTAACACATCTAATTCTCCTCCATTCCCCAGGGCACCCAACGCCGCTTGACAGGCAGCCTTTGCTTGGAAGACACATGTCACTTTTCCATGATTTCTTGACCACCTGCCATGCGCCGGCCTCTGAGCGGGTGTATTAGGGAGGCTCTTCCCCCGGGAGATCAACTTCCTTGGTAGAAGAGATAAGCCATATAAGGAATAATCCACAAACCTTAGGGGCCTCAGAATTCCTTGGACGGCTTGTTAAAAAGAATGTCAAATGACTTCGAATGCATCGAAATGTTATTTTTATTCTTTTTCAGTGGAACTTGTGAAAGTTTGTAACAAAAGAAATGACGAGGTCAAAGAGATAGAAAATCAACCTTGCAATGCTGCAGAGCGCGGATGAGACCAAGGAGGGATTGAAGTTGGGGAAATCGCTTCGGGAGTAGCTGTCGTATTCTAGGGAGGTGCGAAAAGTGCCGAAGAAATAACGAACTGATGGATTGGTTTCGAAGCCTTCTTAAACCGCTCATCAAATCCTTACTCTCCTGGTTCCCTCTCCCTTGCAGAGCTGGAGCTGACACCTTCTGCCCTATAAGTTCGTTATTTATGGTCTCGTCTGTCCTTTGCTTTTGTCCCTGACCCAGTTTAGAGACGCTTTACCACTGGGACTGCCTCTGCGACCCTCTAGTTTCCAAGGCAAGCATTCTTGGCAATCAATAAACAGATTTACAATTCCTCCCCAGACTCTCCAGGCAGAAAGCCCCTGTGTCACAGGTCTCCAGGGCGGAGGCAAGTCCTCCTCCCTCTTCTCCGTCCCTCAGCCCATGCGAGGACTTTGACCTTGAGTGGATTTGGGCTCCCGTTTTCTCTTTTCCTCTAGACTCTGAGCTCCTTGAGGACAGACCCCAACCTCTATCCTGCATTCCTTTTCAGTGTAGCGGCTGCCATAGTGTAGGTGCTGGAGAAATCTGTCTTGAAAATAATTAAGGACACATTTTATTAAAACTATCTGTCATTTTTTGTGTATTAGATATGGAATGCCACATCCCCTGTAGATATCCTTGTGAAAGCATATGGCTTATGGGATTTCTGTTTCAGACAGAATTTGTTAGATCCACACAAGAAGGCAGTGTCTGTGAGGACGGCCTTCAAGAACAAGAAATCACCTCCGTAACAGAGGGGTCTTCACAAAAATATATGACTTCTTCCCTCCTTCCCTCCATCCTTCCCTCTCTCCCTTCCCTCTTCCCTCCCTCCCTCCCTTCCATCCTTCCTCCCTTCCTTCCTTCCTTCCAGCAACACACGGTGACTCTGTGAGCTTCTTATACAAGGCACTGTGGGAGACTGGTTCCTGCCTTAAGAAGTTCAAAATCCAATGAAACACACACACCCGCTCATCTTTTTATTGGATAAACTGAATTTTATTTTAAACCAAGGCACAAACCACACAGGTCCGCCTGTGCAGGAAGGAGAAACAGGATCGCGGTGCTGGAGTTAGAATCTGGGGCGCCAGCTGCACTGCTGGGCTGCTTCTCTGCAGAGGAGCTGTAGGCACAGCCTGGTGGGGTGCAGCCCAGGGAGCCAGAACCGCAGCGATGATGTGGCAGGTGAGCTGCGAGGGGATGGAGAAAGATATTGATGGACCTAAATGAGCCGCAGTGAGGACACGGGGTCCTACTCACAGGCAAGGATAGGGATGGAAGCTTTGGGAACAGTGACACGGACCCCAAGTCCAATAGCGCTGGCCCTGGTGGTCAGCCAGCCTTGGCCCTGTGTCTTGAGGCTGCGGTGCTTTCTACACTTTCCCCTGCAGTTGCAGGACACGCTGGACACTCCCCTCTGGGGCCTGGGCCGGGGATTCATCTGGCCTGGGGCTGGATCTGTCTGTCCTTGGAGCGTTTTTCTTGAGAACCCTCACTCCCTTCCCTCTCCTCAACCAGGCCATGGTCTTGACCTTCAGCCTGAGACGGCGCTGTGAAGCTGAAGCCCTCAGTCTTTGAAGCTCTGTGCTCCCCCCAGGAGACAGACCACCACGACGGGCAAAGGGCCCCCGGGCGCCGGCCCCCTGCTCTGGCCGCCCAGTCTTCACCACGTCACGGATTTTCCTGGAGGGAAACAGAGGAACCCACACGCTCCCGGCTTGAAAAGATTCCATATGCCGTCTGCACAAACAGAGCCTAGCGTCTCCCGGAACTGCCTTGCTCTCACCTCACCCCCAGAAAGGCTCCCTTCCCAGCCTCGCAGGCAGGCTGTGAACTGTGGCTCTGCTTGCTACACACTGATGTACTATGGGGCTGGGGCTTGGGGTTTCTGCCTTAAAAAATAATAAATCTCTGCATTTCCTCTCTGCATTGGTCATGCTGGTCTCTGAGGACCTTTACTTCCCAGGCAGCCCTGAGCAGCACAGACAAGGGGATTCTTGGGAGGGCCTGACCTCACTGCAGGCACCAGGCGTCGCCGTGTGGTCTGCAAACACGGTCAGCCGACGTCCACCAGAGCCACACACACGATGAACGTCCGATGCTTTTAGCTTTAAGGGCGCTCATATTGGTCACATTGGGAAGACCTCCCCGCCTCCCACGTAGAAAGATCGTGGCTTCGCCCTTCGCTGTGCTCTTTGGAGGTGCCTCAGTGACAGTGCTGAGGAAGCTGATTTATGGCTGTCTGTTTAGAGATCGCTTCCCCAGCTAGACTATGAGCTACCTGGGCGAGGCCCTCAGGAGACAGTGGTACAGGTTGTGCACTGTTCAGCCCTCTGGGGTGCCACTCCCATTGCAGTCTAAGTATATCCTGCACAGTTCTAAGCAGCACCTTTGGGCTCGCTGGATCGTATTGTTAGTAGGTCCCGGCACACAACAAAAGTTTCCTTATTCAACCTAACGTAAGGCCTCTGCTCAGATTTTTTTTTTTTTTCTTTTTTTTTTGTTGCAGTACACGGGCCTCTCACTGTCGTGGCCTCTCCCGTTGCGGAGCACAGGCTCCGGACGCGCAGGCTCAGCGGCCATGGCTCACGGGCCCAGCCGCTCCGTGGCACATGGGATCCTCCCGGACCGGGGCACGAACCCGCGTCCCCTGCATCGGCAGGCGGACTCTCAACCACTGCGCCACCAGGGAAGCCCTCTGCTCAGATTTTTACTCCTCCTGCCCTGGTCCCATAAAAGATGAAAGAAACCCGAGTTAGCCCAATAGCCTCACAGTGAGAAAATGTCCAGTTCCCCTTGGAGACAGTACATTAGTTATAGATCTAGGAAGATACTCAAGATCTCAATAAGGCCTTCAAACAGCTAATGGCTGGTCCAGGGGTATCAAAGGGGGTTTCAGCTCATGGGCCAAATGAGATTAGGAGACAGTGACTCCCTAAAGCATTAAACTGACAAGTCCGCTGAGTGGGCAAGAAGGCCCCGTAGATTTGTGAAGTCTGTCCTGGGGGAGGGATGGGAAATGCGGGCTTGTGTGCCACGTGGCTGCCCCCCTTCCCAGTCTGGTCCTGGACGAGTGACAGTGAGAAGTCAGACAGTATAATGGGAGGCACTGTCCTGTCCTGCCCTGATGTGTTCAGGGTCCTATGACTGGTACATGAATCTTTGTCCCAGTGCCTCAGTTTCCCATTTATGTAATGAGATATCCTTCTTTTAGGGTTTTGGAGGGTCAAAGGGGAGCTTCTAATCCCGTCCCCGCCTCCAGTAAAAGAAAAAGACTCTATGGGATACAGAGAGGCCCAGAACGCCTCTCAGCTCATCAGGCAATATGGGATCCGCCCCCATCCTCACTCTGACACCCATTTATTTTCTGGGCGGCCCCCCTACCCCTGTATCCTGAGATTAGGAGAAAATGAAGATGGGAGGGTAGGAAAGGCAGTTATAATATTAACAACGATTCTCACTACTTGAAATGCAGTAGACAGACATCAGTGGGTAGGGCAAGGGTTCTGGTTCGCCCTCTATCACTGAAGGAAGGGCCAGAGAGTCGTGATCAGGACCCCAGGCTCCGGGACCCCCTCGCCTGGGCTCAGCTCCGGGTCCTGATACTAGTCAGCGATGTGACGCTGAGCAGTTTGCTTCACTTGACACTCCAGTTTCCTTGTCTGTGAAAGGAGGCTGACGTCGCACGTAGCTCACAGGGTCGTGAGGATTAAGTGACCTGAGAAACACGTGGTGCTTAGAGCAGAGCCTGGTTCACGGTGAGTTTCCAGCGTTCCTGTTACTTTTGCGGTTACCGTTACCATACGGTGCTGCCCTCCCAGCCCAACGAGGAAGGGGCCATGGACATAGACAACGTGACAGGAGCACTTGAGGACGGACCGGGGGCCACCCAGTAGACCAGCACTGACCCACTCCCACTGCTTCCACCCCCCCTCCACCCCCATTATCATTCTAGCTTTCACGGCCTCAGCTCAAGCTGTCCTCACCTCCCACCGCATCCTTTTCTCAGGTGGTCTGTGCATGAGCGAACGACCACCTGCCCCCAGCGTGCTCAGCTCCCTGCCAGGAATGTCAGAGCTCAGACACTCTGTCTTGAGTGCCAACCATTTAACAAAAGACCCTATGGACACGGGTACCTACAGGGTTTGCAAATGCCCTGGACCATGCTGTGGCTTGCCGTACTACTTCTAAGCTCATTCGTTTATTTATTATTCTTTTATCATATGCTAAGTTGACTATGAGAGCCAGATCTTGGAGGAAACAAGAGGGATGCTTGCCCAGCCCTGGTGCATTTCCTGTGGGTCAGGGTGTAGAATGCCCGGGCCTCGCCTGTCTACCTGGCAAACGCTTCTCCACCCTTTCACGCTCAGCACAACCACGACCTCCTCTGGGAAGCCTTCCTGATCCTCCCCTAACCTCTGAGCAGACCTGGTAGCTCTTTTGTGAATTCCTTTTGCCTATAATTTATAAGAGACGTTCTGACGTTATGCTTCAATTGCTTATTACATCCTGAGCGTCCTGTAGGCAGGAAAATCCTAATTTACCTCTGACTGCCCGGCGCCTGACAGGGCCTGGTGCACTGGAGGAGCTCATCATGTTTGTAGTGACACCTCTGCCCACAAAACCTCTCTGGGGCGACGCATTTTCAAAGTTTAAGGCTTGGTTTCAGGTATGACTCCCAGGCTGCCAGAAGGATTCAAAGCAAATATGAGGGAAGATATGTTGACAATTATGGTCATAAAACTCCAGAAAAACTTACCAGAAATTCTGGAATCTTTTTCTTGGGCTTTCCAAATGAGGGAGGATAATTTGGTCCTGATCCTGTTTGGTGGTGGGGACAGACCTGGTTCTCCACTGGCCTTCAGCTCCAGGAGTCTTTAAGATGGCTTCTGGGCATATGTGGGTGCCCGTGGGCAAGAGGCTCACCCACTTCCACCTCTCCCTCGCCCTGTCACACTGTGTAGGGTGCCCAGCCCTGCCTTTCTGCCCACGTTACAGCCTTCTTTCCAGTCAGGTCAAGGCCCACCTTCCCTACAAATCCTCTTCTCATCAGCCCCATCCCAAGGGAAACTCCTTCCTCTGGGCTCTGGGCAGCATGACACTGACCAGGCCTCCGATTGGTTCAGAGATGTCACGTGGGAAACTTCTCTGAAAGAAAACATTATTTCTCTTAGGCCTCTGTTTCACTCCTCAGCGCTGAGCACAGTTTGGGATCCTGGTGTGCGTGTGTGCGTGTGTGTGTGTGCATGTGTGTGCGTGTGCGCGCGTGTGTGTGTGTGCGTGTGCGCGCGCGTGTGTGTGTGTGTGTTGGCATGGCAACATAATATGTATAATCCGATTCGGAGATCCTGGTGTCACATCTGGAACAAAACAAACGCATTTCTAACATCTTGCAGGGTGCATGATGTCTCTGCCACACTAAGGTCTCAGAGAAACAAAGCAGCCCCCAAACAGGGTGGAGAGCTGACATTCCTTCCCTGTCTGCTGGCCTGCCCTCCCCCTGCCCACCACCCCAGATACAGAATGGAAACTTTCAGGGGAAAAGAATTCTGAACAGCTGTGCGAGAGACCACACAGACTCCCCACATCTGCTAGCATCCAGGCGGTGAGCTCATTTCCCCGGGGGCTGCCGTCTGAGTCTGTGGGGTCCACGTCAGTCTACCTCGGGAGGGGCTGCGGAGGAAGGAGGAAGTGGCTCCAGGTGGAAGGAGACCTTTCTCACGTCAGAAAGCTCTGGAGACAGGCTGAAGGGCGAGGGAGCCCACGGACGCCTGCCTTGACGAAGAGAGTCTGCTTTCGAGAAAGTCCCTTTGTCCTTTATGGTTGAAAGGAGGTATTATCAAATGTACAATGGATTTTTTTTTTTTTTTTTTTTTGCGGTACGCAGGCCTCTCACTGCTGTGGCCTCTCCCGTTGCGGAGCACAGGCTCTGGACGCGCAGGCTCAGCGGCCATGGCTCACGGACCCAGCCGCTCCGCGGCATGTGGGATCTTCCCGGACCGGGGCACGAACCCGCATCCCCTGCATCGGCAGGCGGACTCTCAACCGCTGCGCCACCAGGGAAGCCCTACACAATGGATTTTAAAAAGAAACTTCACTCCCATCAGTCCTCCTTCTCCCTCCCCAAAGTCAAAGTCAAGAAGCAAGTGCTGGTTAGAAAATATCCTACAAAGGAACATGGTCCTGGACCACGACAGCTTTCTAGGGTTAAAAATGATGTTTTAACGTGTACACGCCCTGTAGTCCACAAAGAGCTTTCACCGTTTCCCTTGTGGCATCTGACCCCCAGGTGGCCGTCTGGGAGGGGTGGGCAGATGGCGCTGACCTCCGTGTTGGTACCAGGATAGGTACTGATGTGGATACTGATGTGGATACTGACGTGGGCAGAGCGTCCTCCCACGTCTCTAACGTGGAAGCTGAGACTTACAGAGGCTTCCTGGATCGCCCAAGTTCACAAACCAGCACAGAGGACTCGGGCTCTTGCATGTGACTTGTAAACCCACGTACTTTTCCTTTTGCAAAACCGTGAAGTGGTCTCTCAAGCTGGCTTTTTCTTCTTGTCCCACTTCTTGAGGCCCCTGTCTCACAAATCCAGCCAAGCCCTGGGATTCTCGTGGGTAGGACACAGTCTCTTCGCAAGTTGCGTCTGGGGTCCACACCCCGGCAGAGCGGGGTTTCAGCCACACTCTCCGACCCCTTTGGAAGCCCACCGTGATCCTCTGGTTGCGTGGCTATGGCCCCAACGTGTGGGGAACCAGGCTTGTGGGAGATTTGGGTACCCAGGCAGCCTGGCATCTCCTGTCCAGCTGTAGGGCCTCACCTATCCTGGGCCTGGCCGTTGTCACCTGTAAATTAAGCGGGCGGGGCCAGTGATTTCCAGAGACACTCCCAGCTTCCCGGCTTCCAGGGTTCCATGATGGACAGGGGACAAGGGTGGAGAATTTCCCTGGAGGGAGCCTGTGCCTCTGAGACCCTTCCCTCCAAGCTTGTCCTGCTGTCAGCCTGGAGCTGGGCCGGCCCTGCCTGGCTTGGGGACCCCTTTGTGCAGCATCGGTTGAAGGCTGGGTGAGGGCGGGCTGGGGCCAGCAGGGGGGAGACCCACTGGGGTATTTTTTTCAGATGCATATGTCCCCTCTCAGGCAGCCCTTTCAGCGCTTGGGACAATGTGCTCTTTTTGTCCCCAGCTCTTTCAGCCGCCTGTTCATTCTCTTTGCATCTGCTGTCACACAGGACATCCCGGCTGGCAGGCGACCATGGGGACACATTGTGCTCCCTTAATGAAGCATGGGGCTGGGGATATGGGGGTGGTTGGGGGCCTGTGAGGGCTAGGGGTGAGCCAGGGGCGCCCCATCTTTCTACTCCAGGCTCCTCTAGAGGAGAAGGACCCTCAGCCCCTCTTTTACGTCTCACTGCCCAGATGGATGTGACTAGTTCCACATCAGAGGCTTTGGAGATGGGATGCTTGGTTTCGGGGGGTGGATGTGAGCCGGAAGACAGAGGGTGCCGTTTCCCCTCAAGGAAACTGAGGCACAGCTGGGCAGGAGGGAGGTCCTGGGAGAAGGGGGGTTCCACCAGGAGCACGGGGCCTCCATCCTTCCCACAAAGAGATTCCCTGCGCCATCCAACACCCGAGCAGGCAAGACAGGACACTGGGCGCCCTCTTTCATTCTTTCAACCCACCTGGGGTTAGTTTCTGAGGGGTAAGCTTTGAAGCCAGGGTGGTCAGGGGGATGCTCTCTTGGGGTCCCCTCAGGCCCTCGTGTGTTAGAGTTGGAGGCCTTCTCCATCCAGGTGAAGAAGGAAAAGCGGGATGGCTACAGAGTTTGCAGGAAGTGGCCAAGGGCCGTACAACGTACAATAGCACACAAGTGGGCAGCTGGGGGAGATGGCAAGGTCATGCATGGGCCTTCCCCTCACCCCCAATGTTCTTTCAGAAGGTCCTGTCATCGCGCTCCGCACCCCCCAACAGTAAAGAAAAATGAAATCGCTGGAATCCTGGGGGAAGAGAGGCTTTTCTCCCTTTGTGGCTTGTAGACACACATCTGTGATCTCTGCACCAGAGATGATGATGCTACCAGAGCCTGCGGCTGTCTGCACGGTGGGCGTGGCCAAGGCACCTCCCCGTCTCCCATCCTGGTGCCAGTGGGCAAGGCAGCCCCGACGTTTCCAGACAGGGCTGCCCTTGGTCGTCTGCGGCTCTCCGGGCCAGCAGAAGTCCCTTTCCCCAAAAGGGAGCCCCTCACTCCAGGCCCTGCCCTACTTGCTAGAGTCACCTTGCGTACGCCAGGCTTCGCTACGACGTTCCAGCCTGTGCAGATGGCTTCCGGAGGGTTCCTGCAACTTCAGAGTTGGTCTTTCTGGTGTGTTTCCCGCCCCAGTCCACCCCTCACTCCTCCTGGCCTGCTTCCCCGCCGCCCACCACCCTAAAGAAAAAAGCCTGGGCCTTGTCCAACAAGGCCCCCTGTCCCCTTTAACAAGCAGAGTGTGCTGGCATTGCGATTGGTGGTCTTCTCCCTGAAGGTCGTTAATTGGTACAGAATGTAGACTTTAGTTGTCTTGCCAGCCCCGATGAAAACGCAGCTGGCAGGTAGCCGAGACAGAGGAATTTGTCATAGGTTAGATCAGCCCAAGCTCTAAGAACCAAGTGTACGGCTTATGCAAATAGTTTTGCTTAGCATGGATCCTGTGTTCCTCTCCCCCTTCGCTCCCCCCCCACCCCACCCCCGGCAACGTTTTTCCAACTGAGGGTGGGAGGGGTACAGGGGAAGGAGCAGAGCAAGGACTTACTTGCCAGATCTCATTCTACATCAGAAAGGAGCAAATTGCTTTCCCTAAAAAAAGAAAAAGGCAGGGGGAAAAGAAGACAAAACACCCATCCTTTGGGCTAATGTACAGAGCCGTTTGAAAGCTGAATGGCTCAGTAAGAAGGGCCAGCAGTGGGTGTATTTGGAGAGAGACTATTATCCCCCATCAAAACCCATTCACGCTCTCTGGGAGGCCTGCAGAGCACCTGGGTGGGGACTTGGAACATGGGGACCTCTTCTTCCCTTGGCCACGATGATGTCACCTCCTCAACCCAGATGCTGACGCCAGCCTCATTTGGCCAGAGCATCTGGGCACCTGCAAATCCCAGCAGAGAGAAGGGTTGCAGTGGCTACTCTCAGCATGTGTATCCAGCAGATAAGCCAATTCCAAGCTGTGTGATTTGGGATACATCACTTAACCTCTCTGAGCTTCAGCTTTCCCATCTGCAAAAACAGGGGTAGAACCCTTCCCACATATTGAAGTACTACACCTGGCACATAGTAAGGGCTCAGTTAATATCTAATGAGAATGAATAAAGCAAGAAAACAAGAGGAAGTAATGAGCTCGCTGCCCTGTAAGCCATAAACAGTAAAATGTTGGCTGAATCGTGACTGGCTCCTAAGGTTGGTGAAAAGACCAAAAAATAATCAAGAGAAAAGTTGAATTTCAAGGCGTCAAGTTGGTTCAACCCTGGTTGTATTGAAGATGGGGGCGTGGGGTGTGACTGGGGAAGAAAACTGCGAGGTTAATCTAGGACAGGGCTTCCCAGCCTCAGCTGCTGACATCTGGGGCTGCATGGCTCTTTGTTAAGGGGGGTGCTATCTTGTGCCATTAGGATGGTTAGTGTTCTCTACCACCTAGACGCCTGTAGCAGCTTGCCCGGTTGTAACAACCAAAAGGGTCTCCAGACATTTCTAAACGTTCCCTGGAGGACAAAATCTCTGTCGGTTGAGAACTACCACTGGTCTAAGAGAATCTCCCCCAGGCAAGCAGATTAGTGACCTGGGGAGCCCCTCGGACGTGGCCATGTGATGCTTACACTTCTGCTGCTACCTGACACTACGGCAGAGAGAGCAGTTCCTTGGTTAAGGACCACCATGAAGGTCAAGGAGGGTGTGAACTGGATTTCTGCGCCTGCCAAGGATGGAGAGGGTATCATCGACTCCCAGTATCTAGTCTGTCCTGGAAAGAGCTTGGAAGTCGTCACTCCATCCTGCCAACAAGTAGAAAGCTGAACAAACTGAACAATGAACAAATCTTAGATCCATCAGAGAGGTGAAGTCAGAAGGCAAAGCACTGCCCCCCAAACTGGAGAGACAGACAAGTGAGTACAGAAGAGCACAACTTAGAGGACTAGAAACGCACCAGCCAGGGCAGGAAAACCTGAACTGTAACTGACGGGTGCCGGAGCCTCAGGATGGACAAGTCTGAGACTCCGGGGGGAGCCCCTCCCCATTTTTGTCAGTTCTACCTCCAGGATCTCTACCAGGTTCTCACGGTGATTATTGAGGGAGGGGGGAGGGAAAAGGAAGAGTGTTCTGCTCTTCTAACAAGGCCTGGACTCAAGAGAAACTAGTTTACTGGAATCTATCCTACTGGGGTCTGATCACAGCCCAACCAGTGGGGGAAAGGAAATACCTACAGCCCACTCTAGACATCGTATCCCCCCTAAAGCATGGAGGTGGAGGACTGAGAGGTGCTTGTGGAGCTCACATTCCAGGGACACAAGCTCACTAAAGGACTCAGACCTATTAGAGGACCATAGAAGGCTTCCTCTCCCCCTAGCCTCACCACTACATCCCTAAAGTCTTTGCACCCAGGATATCATGTCCACTCAGCCAGAACAAATTACAAGGCACACTAAAAGGCAAAGACAAAGTTTGAAGAGGTGGAGTGAGCATCAGAACCAGACTGGTATGTGGCAGGGATGTTAGAACGATCAGACTAGGAATTTAAAACAACCGCGATTAATAACCTAAGGGCTCTAATGGATAACATAGATGGGCACTGTAAGCAGAGAGATGGAAATTCTAAGAAAGAATCTAAAAGAAAGGCTAGAGATAGAAAGCACTGTCACAGAAATGAAGGATGCCTTTGATGGGCACATTAGATCACATACAACTGAGGAAAGGAACTCTCAAAAAGCAACAAGGTCCTAGCACAACAAGGTGTAGTATGGGGAGCTGTATTCAATACCTTGTAATAACTTACAATGGAAAAGAATTGGAAAAAGAATCTCTATCTTTCTATATATATCTCAACTTGAGGATATTTCAATAGAAATTTCCAAAACTGAAAAACAAAGAGAGAAAAAGACAGAGGAAGAAGAAGAAGAAGGAGAAGAAGTAGGAGGGGGAAGGGAGAGGGGGGAGGAGGAGCGGGGAGAGGAAGGGGAGGGGGAGGGGGAAGAAAAAGTGGCTAAGACCTGTGCGACAACTACAAAAGGTGTAATGCCTGTGTAATGGGAATACCAGAAGGAGAAGAAAGAAAGAAAGAACAGAAGAAATATTTGAAGTAATAATGACTGAGAATTTCCCCAAATTAATATCAGACACTAAGTCACAGATGCAGGAATCTCAGAGAATATCAAGCAGGATAAATGCCACAAAACTATACCTACACAGACCATATTCAAACTGCAGAACATCAGAAATAAAGAAAAATCTGGAAAGAAGCCAGAGGGGGGCAAAAAAAAACAACTACCCCTCATCTATTCTATAAAGAAACAAGGATAAGAATTACATCCAGGGCTTCCCTGGTGGCGCAGCGGTTGAGGGTCCGCCTGCCAATGCAGGGGACACGGGTTCGTGTCCCGGTCCTGGAGGATCCCACGTGCCGTGGAGCAGCTGGGCCCGTGAGCCATGGCCGCTAAGCCTGTGCGCCTGGAGCCTGTGCTCCGCAGCGGGAGAGGCCACAGCAGTGAGAGGCCCGCGTACCGCAAAAAAAAAAAAAAAAAAAAAAGAATTACATCCAACTTGTCAAAACAACATGCAAGCAAGAAGACAGTGGAGTAAAAGCATTTCAAGTGTTGAGGAAAAAACTCACTAACCCAGAATTCTGTATCCGTCAAAATTATCCTTCAAAAGTGAAGGATAAATAAAAACTTTCTCAGACAAACATTAAGGAAATTCATCGCCAGCGTATCTGCCTTGGAAGAAATGTTAGAAGAGGTTCTTCAGAGAAAAGAAAAACAATATCAGTCAGAAACTCGGATCTACCTAAAAAGAGGACGAGCATTAAAGAAGGAATAAGTGTTCTTAATTCATCCAAAAGATAACAGTTTGTTCGAATTAATAGCAAGAATATATTCTATTATGTATGCTTATGTGTATATATATATATGCTTATATATAAGTGAAATGAAGGACAGCAAAGATACAAGGTATGGGAGGGAGGAATTAGGATTATTTTGTTAGTATAAAGCACTTATACATGAAGCACTACAGTGTTATTTGAAACTGGACTTGGATTAGTTGTAAATATATATTGCAAACTCTAGGGCAACCAATAGACGAGTTTTTTGAAAAAGAAGTATTACTGATACACTAAAAAACTATAGAAAATAGAATCATTGTAAAATGCTCAATTAAGCCCACAAAGGCAGTGGATATTACACTGAGATCACAGGAAATAAAAGCAAAAACTGAGAAACAGAACTACATCAAACTTCAGCAGAACAAAGGGGCTCATTAGCAGAATTCAAGGGCAATCTATAGGATGGGAGAAAATATTTGCAAACCATATATATGATAAGGTATTAATATCCGAAAAAAAAAGAAACTCCTAAAACTCAGTAGCAAAAAAAATTTTTTTACCTGATTTAAAACTGGGCAAAAGACTTCCATAAGCATTCTTTCAAAGAAAGCATGAAAATGGTGAATAAGTACATGAAAAGATGCACCACGTCCCTTATCGCCAGGGAAATGCAAATCAAAAACCACAGTGAGAACACCTCACACCCATTAGGATGGCTACTAGTTTTTAAAAACACGCACAGAAAATAAGTGTGGTGCCGAAGGTAAAGGAATTGTAACCCTTGTGCACTGTTGGTGGGAATCGAAAATGGTGCAACTGCTATGGAAAACGGTATGGAGGTTCCTCAAAAAATAAGAATAGAACTCCCGTATGATCCAGTGACCCCACTTCTGGATATTTACCCAAAGGAATTAAAGGCACAGTCTTCTCTTTTTTTTTTTTTTAATTGGAGTACAACCGCTTTACAATGTTGTGTTAGTTTCTGCTGTACAATGAAGTGAATCAGCTATCTGTATACATATATCTCCTCCCTCTTGAACCTCCCTCCCACCCACCCCCATCCCACTCACTTAGGTCATCACAGAGCACAGAGCTGAGCTTCCGGTGCTTTATAGCAGGTTCCCACTAGCTATCTATTTCACACATGGTAGTGTATAAGTCTTGAAGAAGTATCTGCACTCCCACGTTCACTGCAGCATTATTCAGAATAGGTTAGAGGAGGAGACAGTTTAAGCAGCCATCAACAGACGAAGAGACAGAGAAAATGTGGTATATACACAGCATAACATCAGCCTCAGAAAAGAGACTCCTGTCATAAGCTATGACATGAATGAACTCTGAGACGCTATGCATGGTGGAAAAAGCCAATCACAGAACAAATACTGCACGATCCCGTGTAGATGAGGTGTCTCAATTAGTCAAACCCACAGAAGCAGAGAGTAGAAGAGTGGTAGCCAGGGGCTGGAGGGAGGCAGATACAAGGAGTTGTTGGTCAATAAGTATAAGCTTTCAGTCATGCAAGATGAAAAAGTTCCAGAACGGTTTGCATACAGTTAACACTTTCGTACTGTACACTTAAAATGGCTAGGATGGTAAACTTTATGTGATGTATTTTTTACCACAGTAAAACACACACATTCACACACCATAAAAGAGAGTGGAAAACAAAAACAGGAACAAAGAATAAAGACAAGGGATAGAAAACAGTAACATATATGGTAGGTTTTTTTTTTTGTTTTTTTGGGTTCACGGGCCTCTCACTGTTGTGGCCTCTCCTGCTGCGGAGCACAGGCTCCGGATGCGCAGGCTCAGCGGCCATGGCTCACGGGCCCAGCCGCTCCGCGGCATGTGGGATCTTCCCGGACCGGGGCACGAACCCATGTCCCCTGCATCGGCAGGCGGACTCTCAACCACTGCGCCATCAGGGAAGCCATATGGTAGATATTAATCCAACTATATCTATAAGCACTTTAAATGTCAGTGGTCTAAATATACCAATTAAAGACAGAGATTGTCAGAGAGGATAAAAAAGAAGACCCAACTATACGTTATCTACAAGAAAACCATTTTAGGGGCTTCCCTGGTGGCGCAGGGAAAGTGGTGCAGCTATATTAATTTCAGACGGAGCAGATTTCAGAGCAAGATAGGTTATCAGGGATAAGGAGGGGCATTACATAATGATAAAGGGGCCAGTCCTTCAAGACGACATAACAATCCTAAATGTCTATGCACCTAACGACAGAGCGTCATACTGTGAGGCAAAAGATTGAAAGAACGGCAAGGAGAGGCAGATGAGTCCACTACTATAGCTGGAAGCGCCAACACCCCTCTATTGGAAATGGGTTGACTGAGCAGAAAGAAAATTAGCAAGGACAAACTGAAATCAATGGCACCATCAATCAACTGACTATGATTGACATCTATCAACTGTTTATCCAACAGTAGCAGAAGGCATATTCTTCTCAAGCTCACAGGCGGTGCCCACGAAGATTACCACATCCTGGGCCACAAAACACATACTAACGTATCTTAAAATCCAATGTCTGCTCTCAGACCGCAGTGGAATTAAACTAGAAATCTGTAACAGAAAGGTAGGTGGAAAATCCCCAAATACTTAGAGAGCAAACAACACAGTTTTAAATAACAGAAGGATCAAAGAAGCATCTCAAGGGAAATTAAAAAAAATTTTTTTTCACTAAATGAAAATGAAAATACAACTTGTCAAAATTTGTGAGATGCAACAAAAACCATGCTTAGAGGGAAATTTATAGCAGCAAATACATATATTAGACAAAAAAAAGATCTAAAATCAGTCATCTAAACTTCCATCTTAAGAAACTAGAAAAAGAAGAGCAAATTACCACCACCCCCCAAAAAAAACAGAATAAAAGAAACAAGAAAAATTAGAGCAGAAATCAATACAATTGAAAACAGGAGATCAATAGATAAAAACTTGTAAGCCTACAGGCAAAGCAACTGCACATAAGCACTGTACTCCAGCTGATAAAGTTATTTCCTATGGGGGTATGAGTAAACAATATGATTCTACTATAACTGTGTCCTGGAAATGGACAATTAAGTAAATGGAAGGTGGGGAGTGGGGGCCAATTGTTCACTGTTGGAGTGAGAGATTACAGATAAGCAAGGGGCGGAGGCTAGAATAAACCATGTGCTAATGGATTAGAGTTGAAGACGTTAGCATGAACTCATGTTCCCACATGGTTACACCTAGAAATCTTTACTGATATGTGTACATACATGAGATAGTGTACACACATTTATCGCCTTGCTTTGCCAGCTGAAAGAGCCTAAAAGCAATGGCACTCCAGTAGCAATGAGCACAGCTAGTACCCAGATCTTGGTTTCTAACACCATCCTCCAGTGAAAGGGACCAGGCTTCTCAAAGAAATAGCTGATTCAAAGACTGGGTCAGGCAATACACAAAACAAGTCTGGAGCACCTTGCATTTCCAGAAAGTAAGGAAGTCCTCAAAAAGTAAAGTGAGTGAGAATTAAAGTGAGATAATATATATGAAAGCAGTTTATACAGCATTATGGCTTTTAAGAATTGTATGTCAGTAAGAACAAATGGATCTGAGTAAGGTCTGTGAGTTTCAGTGCATGGGCAGTATGATATCTGCTTTGACTGCTCTGAAGGTTTCCTGGTTCTAGGATGTTGAAGTTGTAGAACAGGCAAGTCTGAATAGAAGACATATCACTGTATTTAGAGAACAGGTCCTTGTTTTTGTAAATATCTTAGTACACAAATTATCCCATTCCCAGTTCACATAGAGATAAATAGCTGCTTCTCTTACATGTGCATGTTTTAGATTTATCAGGGCTGTGAAGCCTGAATCGTAAACTCTAAAAAGCCTGGAACCTTCAGCAAATATCTAAGAGGGGCGTCCTGCATTCTAAGCACCGTGGTATTTTCTTTCTTGACAAGGAAGCCAGTTCATTGCCCTCAGTGTCCCCCATCTAATCCTGCTCCACAAAGATCGACATGAAAAGGTACAAACATTCTGTTTTCTTGTCTAAAACTCTATACAGTAAGCCCCCTACATACAAACGAGCTCCCTTCCGAGAGCATGTTCGTAAGTCCAATTTGTTCACAAGTCCAACAAAGTTAGCCTAGGTGCCCAACTAACACAATCGGCTATATAGTACCGTACTGTAATAGGTTTATAATATTTTTCACACAAATAATACATAAAGAAACACAAAAAATAAAGAAAACTTTTAATCTTACAGTACAGTCCCTTGGAAAGTACAGCAGTACGGTACAACAGCTGGCATACAGGGGCTGGCATCGAGGGAAAAGGCAAGAAGAGTTACTGACTGGAGGAGGGAGAGGAGGGGGGACATGGTAGAGCTGAAGGATCGTCAGCAACAGGAGATGGAGAACAAGCTGCAGTTTCACTCACGGCTGACGTTGATGGCGCGGGTTCTGGTTCCTTGCTGGATTCAATTCTATCTACCCTCTTGAAAAAACGATCCAGTGATGTCTGGGTAGTGGCTTTTTTTTTCTCATCATAGATGACGCGGTAGCCCTGGATTGCATTCTGAATGGCTGCTGCAACCTTCGTGCACCGTTCTACGTTCGGGTCCTGTGCCTCAAAACCTAACAGTGCCCCTCAAATAAAGAAAATCCCCTGGGGCTTCCCTGGTGGCACAGAGATTGAGAGTCCGCCTGCCGATGCAGGGGACACGGGTTCGTGCCCCGGTCTGGGAGGATCCAACATGCCGCGGAGCGGTTGGGCCCGTGAGCCATGGCCACTGAGCCTGCGCGTCCGGAGCCTGTACTCCGCAACGGGAAAGGCCACAACAGTGAGAGGCCCGCGTACCAAAAAAAAAAAAAAAAGAAAATCCCCTTGCCATTTCCTGTATCATGAATCTCTTCAGTTCTTCAGTTACTTCTTGTTCCTCTTGTCTCTCTTCGTCCTTTTCTCTGGGCCTCCAATTCCATCAGGTCTTCGTTGCTCAGCTCCTCGTGTTGCATGGCAAGGAGTTCAATGAAGTCCTCCTCCTGCAGATCTAGCTTGAAATAAAGACACTGTACTGCGGTACTCTACACAGTCCTGTACAGTAAAGTACACAGAAGCACAACCACTTGTAGAGGATGCACGCACGTGACAATGTACGCCAGACACGTGAACTAACTTACGTGATTGGACATGCGAACGCACGTTTGCATGTTTGAAAGTTCGAAACTTGAAGGTTCGTACGTAGGGGACTTACTGTAATGGCTCCTTGTGGTCAAAAGAAGTGCTTTTCTAGACATTCCTTTGAACAGCAGCACAGTTTTTCCACATGAAATATCCACTAACCCATTAAATATAACGAGTAACAGCTGGAAACAACCTGCTCCACCACCCCCTTGATACTAGTAACTGCTCTTAAGGTACCTCCAAAGGATCACTGGCTTCACATGACAGAGCTTGAGAAACAATGGCCTAACAGACAAGATGCCAACTCCTTAGCATGACACAGAATGCCCTTCACAATCTGGCCCCAAGATTTCCAGCCTTCTACTGTGCTACATCTCATACCCTCCCTCCACACATGTGAGCATCTGTGTTTCCTCATCATTAAAATGGGGATGATAAAACTCAAATGGCTGTTGGGAGACTCAGTTCAGTTCCTACACTTAAAGTGCTCAGATAGTGCTTGGTACTTAGTAAGCACTCAATAAATATTAGCCTCTATTAATTTTTTATATTAACCTTTGACACAGCCCTACAGAACTTCTTATTGTCTCCAAACAAATAGTGTTTTTTAGAGCATCTGTATTTTGCATATGTATTCCTCTACCTAAAACCTCTTGTCTCCTTTCTTTCCTTTACGGCCTAGCAAACTCTTACTCATCCTTCAAAACCCATCCCAAATATTTCATTTGGGATGCTCTTCTAGTTTTCAAGGCAAGAGTCAAGTTTTCATCTTTTGTTCTCCATAGCACCCAATACATACCTCCACCATGGCCTTGCCACACAGTACTGAGGGTCAATCCAGGCCAGGAGTGAAATATGCATCCACTAACCATGAGTTCTGACATCCAGCAATCATGCAAGAAACTTTCACTGGGGAGAAATGCAGTGATAAAGGCAAAATGGGGCTTCCCTAGTGGCACAGTGGTTAAGAATCCGCCTGCCAATGCAGGGCACACGGTTTTGAGCCCTGGTTCGGGAAGATCCCGCGTGCCGCGTAGCAACTAAGCCCATGAGCCACAACTACTGAGCCTGTGCTCTAGAGCTCACGACCCACAACTACTGAGCCCATGTGCCACAACTACTGAAGCCCATGCACTGCAACGAGAGAAGCCACCACAAGGAGAAGCCTGTGCACCGCAACAAAGAGTAGCCCCCGCTCACCACAACTAGAGAAAGCCCGCGTGAAGCAACAAAGACCCAACACAGCCAAAAATAAATAAATAAATAAATTTATTTAAAAAAAATAATAAAAGCAAAATGGCCTGGTCACAAACTGGGAAAGGATTAACTTTAGATTTTATTGTAAAAATATGCCCACAAGAGGGCAAGAGGTGCTTAAGAATGATTTTTTTAAAAGCAGTTTTGAGGACTTCCCTGGTGGCGCAGTGGTTGAGAATCCCCCTGCTGATGCAGGGTACGCGGGTTTGTGCCCTGGTCCGGGAAGATCCCACATGCCGCGGAATGGCTGGGCCCGTGAGCCATGGCCGCTGGGTCTGCGCGTCCGGAGCCTGTGCTCCACAACGGGAGAGGCCACAGTAGTGAGAGGCCCACGTACCGCAAAAAAAAAAAGCGGCTTTGAGGGCTTAGCTAAAAGGGCACAACTGAATGTTTTAGCGCTGGAATTATGACCCAATGGCAGCTTAGCAAGGATGCTACTCCCACTGGCTCAGAAAAGCCCTCAAATCAGTAATTTGGGGTCCACTGCCTTCCCTCCTGGAATGTCTCTCAGCTGTTTGGATGACCTTGGACACCCAATGCCCACATTCCACTGCGTACTCATGGAACCCTCTGCCCGAGACCTACCTCCTCAATAATGCTCTGACTTGGACCCTTCTCTGTCTGCTACTCATCAAAACTTGTTGTCTGATACTCCATCTATTCAGACTTTGAAAGATCTAACCGTAGTTTATTTTTAAACAACGTTACTGAGATAACTTTGACATATAAAAATTGCATATATTTAAAGTGTACAACTTGATGTCTTGATCTATGTGTTCACATCCACAGAAAAGTTTAAGAAGAGGAGGGTGTGGAGCAGGTAGACAGGACCACGGGCAGCCCTCTGCTGGCACGGGCTCCTCTGGTGCTCTTCTGTCCGTGTACTGGCCTCACCCATCCTGCAGGACACCCTACTTCAGGAAAGCTTAGAAAGACTGCATGACAGTGGCTTCTCCGTATCCCCACTCCTAAGCTAAGCTGTGACTAAGCACTCAGATGCTGACCATCTTGCTGTTAGTAGCCTAGTCAGTCCAGGCCAGGATCTGACCACCAGTTCTGGTCAGACACGTCTTACTTACATGTCCATTGATGGAAAACCGTATTGGACTCCAGAACGGCAGGGCCTGTGGACTCATTCGTAACCTCAAAGACTTCTCAATCTTCTGTTCTCTTCTCTGAATACTTCTGGTGTCTTTCTTCCCAAATCCTATGTTCTGCCATTTGGTCATTTCCAGAGCTTTCTTCTAGATCTTTACATCCTCACCCTTGCATGTAGTTGCCACCCCTTCCACTGCCTTAGGACAAGCATTCCATCCATTCATCACCACATTGCCTACTGCCCACTCGGCTCCTCTGCTGATAACCTATCGAAATCATCAACAGAAGTTTAACATCTTTATTAGAGTATAATTGCTTTACAGTTGTGTGTTAGTTTCTGCTGTATAACAAAGAAGTAGGTTATCCACTCTGGGAATCTATTTTCTTTGACTCTAATCATCCTGGTTGACTTCTCCTTCTCTGACACTACAAGACTTTCTCCTTTCTCTCACAGCCATCAATCGATTTGTCATCACTGATGTAGAATAATTCTTCTATGAGTCTAGACGGAACGTTCTAGAACAGAATTCTTCTATGAATTCTAGACAGAATCTAGACATGCACACAGACAATCCTTGCCAACATGACACTTAATAATAATAATAATGACAACAACATCACCAAATGGTGCTGCCTGGACTTTTTTTTTGTGGTAGGCGGGCCTCTCACTGTTGTGGCCTCTCCTGTTGCGGAGCACAGGCTCCGGACTCGCAGGCTCAGCGGCCATGGCTCACGGGCCCAGCCGCTCCGTGGCATGTGGGATCTTCCTGGACCGGGGCATGAACCTGCGTCCCCTGCATGGGCAGGCGGACTCTCAACCACTGCGCCACCAGGGAAGCCCTGGACTTCTTTTTTATGAGGAGGGAGAGACAAAAGTAACCAGCTGATATCATAGACTATTTCGAGTAGACAGAGGGTTTTTATCTATTTCAGTAGAAGCCTTCTGTGAGCGCTCACTCCATAGTCTGTCTGCTCCCAAAGTAAAACGGTTCTGTGTATTCCAGTGCCTGAGAGAGGGCCTCGAGGCAGATGATTGGCGCCGGAGGTGCCGGAGCAGGAACTGGTTCCCCTTATGCTGTCTCTCTTCCTTGGGGGAGAAGCTGACAGTGGCTGATCTAGTTGTGACCCAGGAAGAAAGGCTGAGCACAGGAAGTGTTGCTTCCTCTCGAGGTCTCCTTCCTTGGACCAGATGGAACAGATTCCTTTGCCTGTTGTTTTCCCTTGGAGCCCCGCAGAAAGAACACCCCAAGTGTGAATGCTTGGGTAGGAGGGACCCAGGGCTATTGTGGAAAGTCCGTGGGTGTGGGGAGATGCGGGGGGGGCGTTGAGGTAGAGGATGGGGTGGGGAGAAGCAGGGTGGAGATTCAGTGGAGATCAAGTGTACAACCACTGCATGGGGTGGTTAGAGAGGAAGTGAAAGGCTCTTTGCCCCAAAATATGGCTTCCCCAAGCCTGAGAAAATAGCTGGAATGCCCTCATTACACACCCTGCTTCTTTAAATACAGTAAGAGTTTCTGATAAAATGCAAAGAATTAATCGAAAAGAAGTAGCATCTTTTAAGGCTGAGCCAAGCATAAGGAAGTGAGACAGCAGACAGGTAAGTTCTGACAAGGCAGGAAGGATGGTTCAGGAGAGATGCCCAACGTGAGGAATTGCCCAAGTGATGGATGCAATGTGATAATAACATGAGCCCAAGTGGGGGGAGATGGTGGCTTTAGGAGAGGTGGAGGGACACCTATGACAAGACTCACCCATTCCCCTACTTTGCTTCAGCCATCCCAAGCCCGATGTGCATTTCACTGTGCATGTCAGTTACTCAGGGGGACCCCGAGCATGCATCTGGGTCAGGTTCTCCACGCTCACCTATGCTCGGGCACTCATCTCAGACTGTGGCCACACACTCAGTAGGGAGAATGTTGACTAATGTCTCTCTCCCCTGCTGGCCTGTGGCCTCAGGAGAGTTTGGAGGGGGTAGGGGGTGGTCTGGTGTCACTCCTCACTTTATTATCAACATCTGGCATGGGGCTTCCTGCACTGCGATTGAATGAAAGAATAAACAAATATGCCAAAAAAGAACACACAACATGGAGAAGCAATTGCCAAGTGAGAGAAAAGGTAAAACAGCATAGGAATCTGGAAAGGGGAGAATATCTGGAACACTCATACTGTTGTGAAATCATAGAATTACAGAGCTGAAAGCGCCTTGGAGATTGAATGTGCAGCTCAGTATATAACTTATTACTACAAAGGCTAGCCCTGTCCATTGTCAGAGAACGTTAATCTTTGGAAACATCCTTCTCAAATTGAGCCAAAGATTGCCCCTTTACTTCTACTTGTTGGTCCCACTTCTACCTTCTGGAGTTAGCCATTTCATAGTAATAGCTAAATGTATTAAAGTTTATGTGTGAGACCTTGTCTTAAGAATTTTGTATACATTACATCAGTTAGCCCGCAAAATAATCCTATTATTATCTACATATTACAGGTGAGAAACTAAGGCTCAGAGAGGTTAAGTACCACATGCAAGGTCACACAGCTAAGTAAGTGGTAGAGCCAAGATCCAAACCCAAGTCTGACCGATTAGGTCTCTCTCTTACCTTCAACACCTCATTCTGTAAGAGTAATTTCTTTATGTGGCATCCCAAACGTGTGTTGGCAGTTGTGATATCTGTCCTATGACAATTCTAACTATGTCGTCGTTGCTCCATTGTTCACATGTCAGAATAATAACAACAACTTATTTTTGTATTTAATCACATGTCAGGCATTGTAATAAGTTCTTGAATATATTATCTCACAACAAACTGTAGAATAGATATTCTTCTTCTTCTTTCACAGATGAGGCTAAGAGACACAGAGCGATTTACCCAACATGAGACAGATAGTAAATGATAGATTCAGGATTGAAACGTGACTCTCTCTTACACCAAAGGGAAGGTTTTCATTTATTTTTTTAATGTTTCTCAAGTTACCATCTTGACTTGGCCAAAAACTGAGATCCTCTAGGGAACAAATTTTTTAAAACCATAAACTTAATTGATAGACAAGAAATATGATTACTGAAAAGAACAATAAAATAAATATTTGCCAACTATGGTAAAGAAAACTATATTAAATATTTCTAGAAACTTAAGAATGGGAAAAGAAACATAACAAAAGATATACTGATTTTTTTAATTGCGAAAGAATACCATATATAATTTTGTAACAACTTTAACTTAGATGAAATAAATGATTTTCTAGGAGACTTATTCAAAAGATGTAGAAAACCTGACTTAGAGCAATAATGACAGCAAAACTGAAAAGGTAATGAAAGATGTAACTCTTAAAATGGCATCAGGAAATGCTCTAACCTCTTTACTTTCAGTAATGGAAGCTTGTTCCAGCCTGTTTTAGACCAAACCTGTCCCTGAGAACAAGTAGAAGAGCTGGATTAAAAGTTAAATAAATAAAGAAATAATCTATTCAAGGCACTGGAGAGCCACCAGGGCAGCAAATATTTGTAAGAACAAGATCCCAGAGGGAAGTCCAGATTGGTGAGTTCAACACTCGATGTGGCTCTTCCCTTAGCGACATTTGATCAAAAATTGTGGCTGTGAAGCTGAGAGCACTTTCACCACCTGTCAAGGTTTGGGGAACAAAGTTTGGAGATCAGAACCCCCGCAAGAGGAAAAACCTGGTTAGCCTCCCTGGTTTTCCATTGAGATCCCAAAAGACTATACCTTAGGGGTAAGGGTGAACCAGAACCATACTGGCCCCCACCAACATGAAAGCCCACTTCAAATCTCTAGTTGGATTATTGATCAGCCCTAATCTAACTGTCTACAGAAACAACAACAAAATTCTATGGAAGAGGACACTACATAGACAATCAAATTAGCTCTCCAATATTTTATATAAAATATCTAGATAAAAAAATATACAATGAAAACACTAACCCAAACAAAACTTGCAGTTGTATTAATATCAGACAAAGTAGATTTTAAAGCAAGAAATATGTCTTTAGTAGAGACGAGGAAGGTATTTTAATATGGTAAAGGAAGTCATTTCACCAGGAAGACATAAAACTTGTAAATTCGTATTTACCAAAAACAAAAAACCCAAAAAAACCACATACCTTCGAAATGCATAAACAAATATTGACAAAACTTAAAGGTGAAATGGACAAATTCACAACCACAGTGAGAGATATTTAGTGAAATTCTTAGCAAAATATAGCATATACAGAAAAGTACAAAAATTATAAGTGTAATGCTTTATAGTGGGAGATTATAATATGTTTCTTAGGAACTATAGAATAAGCAGACAGAAGTCAGTAAGATTATAAAAGATTTAAACAACATAATTAACAAACTTGACTTAATTTTCATATACAATGTATGATACCCAACAAATGCAGAATTCAAGTGCATATAGACTTGACAAAGTATATTTACCAGAACTGACTATATGCTAGTTCATAAAGCAAGTCTCAAAACATTTTCAGATTATGCAGAATATGTCCTCTGATCACAGTAGGTTAAACTAGAAATCAATAATACAAAGATAACGAGAAAATCTCGATGTAGTTGGAAATTAAGCAACATGCTTCTAAATAACCTGTAGGACAAAGAAGAAATAGTAGATATTTAAAAATTAAATTATTGTGAAAATATGACAAATCAAAATATATGGGATACAGCTAATATAGTTCTTACAGGGTAAAGTGTATAGCCTTAAGTGCATATATTTGGAGAGCTAAGTTTTTAATCTAAAACTCAATGATCCTACACATAAGGAAAAGACAACTAAGTGGGGAAAAAAATAGGTAAACATCCCAAATAGGCATTCACAAAAGACGATATCCAAACTGCCAAAACATGTAAGAAAATGTGCTCAACTCAGTTATCAGGAGCAGCAAATTTAAACTCACTGAAATACAACTGAGCACAGACCACAGTGGCTAGAATAAAATTAAAAGAAAGACTCATAATCCAGTGTTGGTAAGGATACCGAGCAACTAAAGTTCTCATGCGCTACTTCTGGGAACATGAATCTATACACCCACTTTGGAAAGCAGCTGGTGGAACCTAGTAACGGTCGACATACGCACATTCACTGACCCTATTTTTCCACTCCCAGTAGAAATGTGTGAGTGAATGCCGCAAAGACATGTGCACAAATGTTCAGAGTGGGGTTACTCATAACACTCTAAAACCGAAAATCATGCAAATGCCCCTCAACAGCAGAATGAATAGATAAATTGTGGCATATTTTATACAATGAAATACTAGACAACTAAAATGAACGGACTCTTGCTTCACACCGCAAAAGAACACAAGAGTATGTACACTGTATGATTCCATTTATATAAAATGCAAAATCAGGCAAAACTCATCCAAGGTGATAGAAGTCAGGGCAGCGATGATGTCAGGGGAGGAAAGTGGGGGGCAGCGGCTGGGAGGAGGCAGGAAGGGGCTTCCTGGGTCTAATTCTTGGGTCTAAGCCATGCTCTATTTCTTGGCCTGGGTGGTGGTCCTAGGAGAACGTTAACTCTGGAATAATTCATCAAGCCAAAACTTATGAATTGAGTGCTTATCTCTGTGTATGACATACTTCAATTAGAATGTTTTAAAAAAAATTTAAAGTCACTAGACCCAGATGTATCCACGGATGAACTCTACCTGACCCTAAGAGTTGCAGATAATCTTTGTGATATATAAATTGTTCCAGAGCAGAGAAAAAAGGTGAAGGACACAAAACTCATTTAAAAAGTCTAATGTAATCTCAAAGACAAAGTCTGACAAAGAAATTACAAGCCAGCCTTACATAGATGCAAAAAACCTAAACAAAATATAGGCAAATCAAATTCAGCCATATAATATAAGGATAATAGCTCATGACCAAGTAAGATTTATTTCAGGAATGCAAAGCTGGTTCAACACTAGCAGCATAATTTATATATTAACATCATAAGAAAAAAAATCCCATTTTCAAACTAGGAATACAAGGAAATTTTCTTCAGTGTATGTGGGTTATCTACTAGGAATGGTGAAAACAGAAGCCTACCCGTCAAAATGAGGGACAAAAAAAGGATACCTTGATTACTGCTGTTACTCAACATTTTACTGGAGATCCAGACAAATTCTGTACACACAAAAATATACACAGAAATAATAAAAAAGAAAAGACAAAACTGTTATTGTATGCAGATTGCATGGTCATTTACCTTGAAAATCCAAGATTTTATATATATAAATATATATATATAAATATTATATATATATAAATATATATAAATAAATAAATATATATATATATGTGTGTGTGTGTGTGTGTAAAATTATCCCTGGCGGTCCAGTGGTTAACACTCTGTACTCCCAATGCAGGGGGCACGGGTTCAATCCCTGGTCGGGGAACTAAGATCCCACATGCCGCGAGGCACGGCCAAAAAAAAAAACTATTGGAATCAATAGGTGTCAGATAGTGCTAAAAATATACAAGAACGAATTGCTTTCCTATAAATCATCAATAACCAAATAATAAATCTAATAGCGTTTACTATAGCAACAAAGTCCTAAAAATAGGCATATACTTAATAAGAAACATATAAGATCTATAAAGTGAAACTATGACACTTTCTTTACTGAACAACATAAAAAAGATTTGAGTAAAAGGAAGCTTCTGTGCCACGGTAAAAATGTTCTATATTATAAAGTTAATTTCCCCAAATTAATTCATGAATTTAAAAAAATCCCAATGAAAATTGCAACAGATTTTTTTTAACGTATCTTGACAAATTAATTGTAAAATTAATCTAGCAGAGAAAATAAACAAATAAAGGCAGGACTTTTTTGATATAGAACAATATTACAATAAAGGTGTCAATGAATTTTTTAAAAAATAAATTTATTTATTTATTTTTGGCTGTGTTGGGTCTCCGTCGTTGGATCTTCGTTGCTGCACGTGGGCTTTCTCTAGTTGCGCGAGCAGGGGCTACTCTTCGTTGTGGTGCGTGGGCCTCTCACTGCAGTGGCTTCTCTTGTTTCAGAGCACAGGCTCTAGGCGCGTGGGCTTAAGTACTTGTGGCTTGCGGGCTCTAGAGTGCAGGCTCAGTAGTTGTGGCGCACAGGATTAGTTGCTCCATGGCATGTGGGATCTTCCCGGACCAGGGATCGAACTCACGTCCCCTGCATCGGCAGTCGGATTCTTAACCACTGCGCCACCAGGGAAGTCCCCCGTCCATGAATTTTAATTAGGCCTGTTAACTGGTTGGTTAATAGTTTTATCACTTATAGTTTATTGAATCCCCTAATAATTAAATAATGTGGTTTACAATAACAAATACAATTGGCATTCCTAGGTTTGGGAATGGAACTGACTGGTAAGGATACAGTTCAATGGGCAGGAGCGGAATGATTCAGGTGTCCTAGACACCTAAATTCGGTGAGTATTCAGTGTATCACATACTTAGTATACTTAACAGAATGGAAAGTGTAGGTTAATCAGGCAAGTGATCACTTCCTTTAGTGAACTCCTATTGTTCAAAATAATGGTGTTTAAAACACTATGGGACCTCCCCACCCCTTAGGTATGGGCTATGCATAGTAACTGTTTCCAAAGAGATCAATATGGAAAGAGCGGAGAAAAGCGTAAGTTTACAATGAAGAAACCAGAGAAACACTGTTACAGCCAGGTGATCCAGGCCAACGTCAGCAGTTACAGGTAATGTTGGTAATATGTACCCTTGATATGATGTGAGGAAACCGGCACTTTACTTCTGTGATCCTCCTCCCCAAATTTACAACCCCAGCTAAATCATGAGAGAAACATCAAACAAATCCCAATAAAGGGACATTCTACAATATATCTGACTAGACCCCCGCAACAATGCCAAGGTCATCAAAAACAAGGGAAGTCTGAGAAATTGTCACAGCCGAGAAAAGCCTGTGTGACATGATGACTAGATGTAACGAGGTTTCCTGGATAGGATCCTGGGGAAAGGACGTTAGGTAAAAAATAAGGACATCTAAATAAACTGTGGACTTTAGTCAACAATGTATCAGTATGGGTTCACTAATTTCATAAAATGTACCACACTAATGTAAGATGTTAATAATAGGGGAAATCGGGTAAGGTAGTATATGTGAACTCTCTTTACTATCTTCTCAATTTTTCTGTAAATCTAAAACTGTTCTAAAAGGTAGTCTATTTTAAAAACAAATAAGCAAAAAACAGTATAAACGATATTATTACAAATGACCAGAAACCTCTCCCTGGGTGATGGACTTAAAGAGAAGGTTCAAAAAGCTCTTCTTTGTGTTTTCTGCATATTTAAAAGTTTCCACAATTATCATGCATTACTTCTGTGCATAAAAAATACAATTTAAAGCCAAAGCAAAGCAAACTAGTATCCTTTTGTCTCCTTCCTCCTCGGCTCCCTCATCTCCCCTCAGTCCTTTGCATATTCAGCCTCATCCTAGGCTTTGAATCTGTACCAAACCCCAGCAGAGGGGCCTCGAGTGAGGCAGTAAAAGGGAAAGCTTGGCTGGAGCAGAGGGTTTATCTTAAAAAGAAATTGTGCAAACAATGCCCTTCCTTGCATGCTCCTCACAGTGCAATTCACAGTGGCCAAAAGGGGGAAATAACCTAATGCCCACCAAGAGATGAACAGATAAACAAAATGTTGTCTATCTATACCATGGAATACTACTAAGCCATGAAAAGGAATGAAGTTCTGATCCATGCTACCATAAGGATGAGCCTCAAAAACATCACGGTCAGTGAAAAAGCCAGACACTCTAGGTCACACAGTATAGGATTCCATTTATGTGAGATACGCAGAACAAGTGAATCCATAGCGTCAGAGCAGACTGCTGGGTGCTCGGGGCTGGAGGGAGGGGGAAAGGAGGACTAACTGCTTAATGGGTACGAGTTTCCTTTCTGGGGTGATGCAAATATTTTGGAAGTAGGTAGATGTGGTGGTTATACAACACTGTGAAGATACCAAATGTCACTGAATTGTTCACTTTCAAGTCGTTAATTTTATGTTATGTAAATTTCCAGTAAACATTTTAAATTCTCTATAAAATTTTAAAAGGAGTTGTGGAGATGAGCCTCTCTGGGCCCTCTGTTTCCCTGGGGAAGTGGTACCTATCCTGGTTTTGGAAATCCTGGATGCCTCTCCAGGGAATGTGCGTGAAAGGCAGAACTTCTGACTCCGTCTAAGGACTTCACAACCTACCCAGGAGGGAAAGGTGAGTGACTGTAGTGGATGGAGTCAGAACAGTGGGGATGCAGGCCCGTAAAGAGAAGGCTGCAGAGAAGGCTGAGCTAGCTGGAGGGAAGGAGGGTCAGTCCCTGGTAAAAGCGTGGGCTCCAGGTTCAGAAAAATCTGTGTTTGTGTCCCAGCCCTGCTCCCAGCTATAGGAATCTCTTTACCTCTCTGAGCATCAGTAACTTAAGAATACTGATATACCACAATCTCTCATCCACAGTCCCCAAATCCCAACAGGAAGGTCTACTGTAAGTTCCGTGCAAACTCATTTGGTTGCAAAACCGGGCTTGACCAGAAGTAAAGCTATTTATAGGCTTTATTTATTCCACTTAATATGAATATTCATACATTTCATTTTAGACATATTAATGCATTTGATTAAAGAATGCTCCCCCCCGACCCAGCTGAGGGTGTCTTATTCATGTACAGTGCAGGTACCTCATTACCTTTCTTATATCTGCAAAATTAATTAATAAATTAATTCCAAAACTCATCTGGCCCTGAGGGTTTTGGATAAGCACTGAGGACCTGTAAACGATCAGATGTATTACGTGTTTGTTACATGCTAGTTCAGTGCCTTACGCTTTGCATAGGTTTTCTCATTTGATGCAACAAGTTGGAACTCAATAAATATGAGCTGCTCTTATGCAGTGGCATCAACATGGGAAATCTCTGTAGAAAAAGTGAACTTTAAGGATTTAAAGGTGGCGAGTTGGGAGGGGAATGGTGGATAGCGTGGGAAAGGCTTCTACAAAAGGTGGGAAGAGGGGCTATTTCCATTCTCATTTTTCTCTCATCTCAACCGCTGAGAAAACAAAACAGCTGGAGACAGTCAGGAACCCATGGCAAGGAGTTTGTATTTGCTAAGGAAAGGTGGGAGGGTCTGAGGAGGAATGACCATGTATTACGGATTTCATAGTCCAGTTGGAAACTGGATTTCCTTCATTTCCCCTCACTCTAGTGCTTCCACATAAAATCAAATGAAGATAAAATGTAGACACTACCAGGATGTTTTGCGGATGGAGGAAAAACATATGTGGGTAGTTCTTTAAGGATATTGAATTCAACGGCCACGTTCGTGTAAGACGTGTTGCAGAAGGTGTCCTTCCTAAAAACCTGAAAATATTTATACCTTAGCGCTTGACGGAATATCCGTCAAGGTATTCCTGGATAATTGAGCGAGGGCACAAAGAAAAGCAAAATCGGAGTGAAGATTGAGGACCACAGATTCAATTTCCAGCCCAAGGTCACAGGTCTGCCTAGAATAAGGCCAGGGAGGGGACTCAAATATCCTTCCTTTCAACAACAGGTGTATTCACTGCTCTAGGGTGCACTTAGAAATGGTTGAATCAAGGACAGTTCTGGGGAGGATTCATCAGAGAAGTCCCACTCTTAACACCAATCCCTAGCAGCTGTTCTAAGTGTCTTCTTTTGTCATAGGTTACATTACCCAAGTTTAAACCAGACAATGAAAGATCCAGAAAGATCTCAAAGGAGAGCCCACAGAATGATTGGCAATGAAAAGCAAAATGGTTTTGCCTGTCTCCCTGGATTTATGGCATGCGGCAGAGGTAGTGCCCAGCCTAACCCCACCACCAGCCCCTTGGATGTCCTCGGGCAAGACCGCTACCATCAAACAAGAGGATTTAACAACTAATCGCCAAGACCTCTTTCAAAAGTTCTTAAAATGTAACTTCAGATATATAGAAAAGTTGTGAAAATAATACAAAGAATCCATCTACACTCTTCATCCAGATTCCTCAAAGATTAACATCTCACTCTGGTTTATCCTCTTCTGTGTGTGTGTGTGTGTGTGTGTGTGTGTGCGCACTGTGCGAGATTAAATCACAGTCATGAAGCCCCTTTACCCCTATTTACTTCAGACTGTCTTTCCTAAAAGTAAGACATACTCTAATACTACCATAATACAACTCTATAAATCAAGAAATTAGCATTGATAACAATACTACTATCTGAATTACAGACTTGACAAAGATTTCACCAATTGTCCCAATAACGCCCTTTTATTGAAAAAGAAAATTCAGACTCGTATTGTGTTCATTTATCATGTCTCTAATTTAGTCTCCCTTAACCTGGAACAGTTCCTCAGTCTGTCTTTGTGTTTTCATGCTGTAGACATTTGTGAAGAGTAGAGCTCAATTTGTTTGTAAACTGTCCTTCAAGTTGGGTTTGTCTAATGTTTCCTGGTGATTAGATTCTACCCATTTGGCAGGAACTCCGTTTCAGACAGCACATAGTCAATGTGTCCCATTATTGCTGACGTTAATTTTGATCACTCATTTAAGGGGGTGTCTGCCAGGTTTCTCCACTGCAAAATGACTATTTCCCCCCTTGTAATTAGTAAGTGTATGATGGGTAGACATTGAGAGTATATAAAATTTGAATAGTCCTCAAACTTTTACCCATCGGTTTTAGCATCCATTGATGTTTCTTGCCTAAATCAATTATTATGATGGTTGCCAAATGGTGATTTTCTAATTCCGTCATTTCTTCTACATTTATTAGTTGGCTTTCCATGATAAGGAAGAGCTTTTCTTTCTTTCTGTTTCTTTCTTTCTTTCTTTCTTTTTTCTTTCTTTCTTTCTCTCTTTCTCTCTTTCTTTCTTTCTTTCTCTCTCTCTCTCTCTCTTTCTTTCTTTCTAGTGTAGATTCATGGATTCTTAATTATTCCTTTAGTATTATTATTCATTTTGATGTTCAAGTTGTTCTAGATTCTCTAAGACCTTCTTTAATATTCTATAAGAAGAGAAGGATGAACATTATGTGTTTGTAAACACTCAGTTATTTTTAAGGGTGATGTTTAAATTATAAACCAAATGTTGAACCACAGCCTAAAGTTCACCAAGGAAAGAGATGCCATGGTTGAGTACCCAAGCCTTAAAAAAAAGGATTGAATGCTTTGAACCTAAGTGTTTGTGTGGGGCTGGGAGAGAACAGCTATGGGAAGGGGGCCCTTGAGTACAGCTAAGTCCGTGAACTGTGGAAACCTCTCTGATACAATGGGAGGTTTGAGTTTCCCGTTTCACTCAGGTCATAGCTGAAGGTTATTTACTTAAGCTTTTCCAGGAGCTGAGTCTGATGGGCCATGTAACCCATCCACTCTTGTATTTATTCTGACTGTATCCAGTTGGCTTAATTTCCTCCCACTTCTTCCTCCACACCTGCCCACAACTAGCAGGAAATAGAGCCTCTGGCCATCACCGTGATGCTGAATGAATTATTTGGAAATGGTTTCTTCAAGCACTTGGAATGGCATTTGTAACTTCTGGGTTTGGTTCATGTGAAAAATACGAAAAAACTCACTGGGTAGGAGAACCCAAAGGTAATCTACAGGGCTACAAACTGTGTGCCCCTTGTGTTGGTCAGAACTTGAAAGTGTCATTCACGGTCCACCCTCATCCCACCCCAACTTTAGATAAATCTACATATACGTTGGTTCAGGCTGGAAGGGAACGGTTCTCTTCTCAAACTGGGCTCCACTAGGAAATAACGGCATGCCTGAAAATCACTTGGAAAAAATAAATACCTCTGCCAAAACCCAGTCATCTAAACTGGTTTAACATCTTTGGGCCGGGGCAGAGGATGACTAGTCGTAGGCGCCTAGGTAACCTGCATTTTCTGGACTCTCTGGACAGGATAAAGAGGTGGGGTGCGTGGGTGGGGGCAGCCTCATTCCCTCTTGGTCACCCAGCTTAGTGGCCAGGCAGCACAGGACTCTGCACACGTGCTTTCAGGAGACCAAGGAGCCTGTGCTTCAGTGGTGGCATTTAGATGTTCCTCTGAAATGCTAATAAAGACTCAATTTGGGGATTGCTGACAAAGTTCTCAGACTTGTTAATGGCTCACTCCCTCTGAAGGTCAGAGACAGCAGCGTTAAACAAATGGCTCAAAGTACGCAGAAAGGAATTATTGCCTCAGCTGAAAGACTTCCAGGGAAAGACACTTCCTGGTTTTCATGACGGCACGTTCTGCTCACTCAGTTTTCTGGCCGCCAGTATGTTGGCTGCATCTACCCTCCATCTCTCCAGCTGATTTGAACCTAATTCCCAGCTCATCACCCTTCTAAAGAAATATCCAAATGCTCTCTCTCCTTTCATGCTATCTCCCTCTTCTCAGATTAAGGAGAAAAGGAAATTGAGGGGCAGGAAGGACATGGAAACTGAGACAGAGTGCTGCTAGGGTCCGGCTGTTGAGCGGTTCTTGCATTTAATCCTCACAACCAATGAGGTAAAGCTAAGGAAACTGAGACTTGGAGAAAATATGTGATTTGCCAAGAGCTCTGAGAGCCAACCCTCTTTCCGGGTGCTGAGCTATGTCTGATGAGTCAGAGGACTAGTCTATGGTCATAGCTTGGCTACAGGTTTTCTGTACAACTTTAAGCAAATCATATAATTTCTCTGAACCTGTTTTCTCAACAATAAAATAGGGATTTGTTTGTATGTATACAAATGTATATATAGAGATAGATATGGATATCCATACATATCTCCACATATATTTGTGTAAATATATCTATATATCTATCTCTCTCTATATCTCTATCTATCCATCCATACATTCATCCATCCATCCATCCACCCATCATCTATCTATCTAACCATCATCTATCTATCCATTCATCCACCCATCATCTAACCATCCATCCAGCTATCATCTATCCATCCACCCATCCATTATCTACCTATCTATCCATCCATCCATCATCTATCCATCCATCCATCCATCATCTATCTATCTGTCCATGCATCCATCATCTATCCATCCATTATCTATGTGTCCATCCATCATCTATCTATCCATCCATCCATTATCTATCTACCTATCTATCCATCCATCCATCATCTATCCATCCATCCATCCATCATCTATCTATATATCTATCTATCTATCCATCCATCCATCATCTATCTATCCATCCATTATATATCTATCTGTCCATCCATCCCTCATCTATCCATCCATCATCTATCTATCTATATATCTATCTATCCATCCATCCATCCATCTCTCTATCTCCCTCCTAGAAAGGATCTGCAGAGCCTCCATCTCCTTATCTCCTACTTCCTAATCAACCCACTCCAATTTGCCTTCCTATCCCATCACTCCAGGAAACAGCTTTCTTTAAAGTCATCAGTGACCTCCAGGTTGCTAGTTTCAATGGATATTTACAGTCCTTAGTTTTTCATTATATTAGTTTCATACAACACAATGATTTGATATTTGTGTATACTGAAAAATAATCACCACAAAAAGTCTAGTTAACATCCATCACCACACACAGTTACAAATTTTTTCCCCTGTGGTAAGAACTTTTAAGATTTACTTCCTTAGCAACTTAGCAACAAAATATATAATATGGTATTAACTATAGTCACCATGCTGTACATTACAGCCCCAGGACTTATTTATATCGTAACTGGAAGTTTGTGCCTTTTGACACTTTCATCCCTTTTGCCCACCCCCACCCACCACCTCTGACAATTACCAATCTGTTCTCTGTATGTATGGTTTCCGGTTTTTAGGTTTTGTTTGGTTTTGGGGGTGTTTTTAGATTCCACATATAACTGAGATCATATGGTACTTGTTTTGTCTGTCTCACTTACTTCACTTAGCATAACACCCTCAAGGTCCATCCATGCTGTCACAAATGGCAAGATTTTCTTCTTTTTTTACAGCTAAATAATATTCTGTTGAATACATATACCACATCTTCTCTAACCATTCATCTGTCAGTGAATACTTAGGTTGCTTTCATGTCTTGGCTATTATAAATAATGTTACAATGAATGTAGGGGGTACATATATCTTTTCAAGTTAGTGTTTTCATTTCCTTTGAATAAATACCCAGTGATGGAATTGTTAAATCATATATGGTAGTTCTATTTCTAATTTTTTGAGGAAGCTCCATACTGTTTTCCGTAGTGGCTTCACCAATGTGCATTCCCAACAACAGTGTACAAGGGTTCCCTTTTCTCCACATCCTTGCCAACACTCGTTATTTCTTGTCTTTTTGAGGATAGCCATTCTAATAGTTGTGAGATGATATCCAACTGTGATTTTGATTTGCATTTTACTGAAGATTATGATGTTGAGCATCTTTTCCTGTGCCTCATGGCCATCTGTATGTCTTCTTTGGAAAAATGTCTATTAAGATACTCTGCCCGTTTTTAAATTTTTTGGTTTTTGTTTTTTGTTTTTTGGATATCAACTCTCTATAAGATATACAATTTGTAAATACTTTTCTCCCACTCAGTAAGTTGCCTTCTCATTCTATTGATGTTTTCTTTTGCTGTACAGAAGCTCTTTAATTTGATGTGGTCCCACTTGTTTATTCTTGCTTTTGTTTTCAAATCCAAAAAATCATTACCAAAACCAATGTCTAGGAGCTTACTGCTTATGTTTTCTTCTAGAAGTTTTATAATTTCAGGTCCTACACTCAAGTCCTTAAGCCATTTTGAGTTAATTTTTGTGAATGGTGTAACATAATGGTCCAGTATGATTCTCTTGCATGTCACTGTCCTGTTTTCCCAACACCATTTGTTGAAGAGACTCTCCTTTCCCCATTGTATATTCTTGGTTCCTTGTCAAAAAAAAATTGATCATATATGCATGGATTTATTTCTGGGCTCTCTATTCTATCCCATTGATTTATATGTCTGTTTTTATGCCAATACCATACTGCTTTGATTACTATAGGCTTGTAATATAGTTTTAATGAATAGTTCAATGAATAGAAACAACATCCACCCCGTTTTACAAGTCAGAAATTAGGTGTCATCCTCGATCAGTCATCACCCTCCCTCCATATCTAATCTATCACCAAGTTCTAAGTATCCTCTTCATGTCCATCATCACAACCCAAGTACACTAACAGCACCTCTTCCCTGGACTACTGCTGATTTTCCAAACCACTCTTGTTCCCCTCCAGTCTGTTCTCCACACTGCGGCCAGAGTGATCTTTATGAACTGGAATCTGATAATGTCATATTTCTTGCTTAAAATCTTTGGTAGCTTTCCTCGCTCCCATTGCAAAACCCATAATCCTTAACATGACCCATAAAGCTTGCCAGGTCTTTCCCTCCTGACTTCTCTGTGCTTCACACCCCACGATTCTCATTCTGTACGCTCCAGCTACACCACCTTCTTTCACGTCTCTGAATCTGCTGTAAACCCATCCTTCCACAGGACCTTTGCACATGCTCTTCCTACAGCCCTGATCATTTCTCTCTCTTCATCTAGACAACCCCTACCTTTATTTTTATTTTTTTAAGCACTCATCTCAGTCATAACTTCCTCGGGGAGGACTTCTATGACCTCCTTGGCCCAAAGGGAGTTGAATCTCCCTGTTATGTGTTCTCATAGCATTAATAACAGTAGAAATTCATTTAACCAACCTCCCCTTAACTGACTTTCCAGATTCACTAACACTATCCACCTCTCTGTGTTTGGTACCCATGATACTCTGAATGCTGGAAGCTGGTAGGCCACTCTTTAACGTGATTGAATATTTCTGCTTCTCTCTTGTTTAGAGTTTGCTTATCAAGGGTCATTTGTATTTGTTCCCAAATTGGTTCACGCTAGCTGTGCACGCTATTGTAATTTATGTAACTGAATTAAATATTATGCAAGCCAATGAAATGTGACTTCAAAAAGTATTCATCTGTCTGAGAATTCAATTGAATCATTTGGGAAGACTTGATAAAGGTAAGGCACCAAAACTTGCTTAACAGTGAGTGAAACAACTGTAAAAAATTGGGGAGGGCATTATCAAACTACAGAAGAACTCTGCAGATTTCTTTTCAAGTCTGTCTTTAACTTCTCCCTCCCCTTTCAAGAAATGAAAACAGGAAATCATGGACGATGCATTAAGGGTGTGTTTTATACAAGAAAGATGACAGAAAAGGCATTAGCTCTGAATCAAAAGATTCATGCAGATGTGTGTGTGTGTATGTACACACATATATCTTTCATGTTAAAATACATATTCGTGGTATATATCTTTTCTTAGAATTCCTTCCTCCAGATCAAACCTTCATACAGGTAGTAACACTGGAACGTCCCCATCAGGACTCATCATAGAATTCAGAGTCCAGTGTAAATGGAAATATGGGCTCCTCATTCAAAGTGTATTAGGTATTTCAAGATGGCGACAGCACAGCCTTCAACCAAGTGTGGCGCCCTGTGATTCAGCAAAGGTCACATCCCCATGAAACAGGCTCTGGTTCCCATCTCCTAGCACAGAATTTGGCATGTGATAAGTGATTCTTTCACTCAGTAGGTATTTATCGAGGGCCTTCAATGTGCCAGGCACTGCTCTAGACTCTGAAAATATAGTACAGAACAACAGAGAATCAGTGATGTTTGAGCTACAAATTTGGCTCTGAGCTTCCTGGTAACCAAAGCAAAACATGAGATACCATCAATCACATCATTCTTATTATCAGAAAGGAGGAAGCAAACCAATGTCCCAGGGATAAAAAGAGATAGCAGTCTACCTCTTACTTCCTGACAGAACCAAATGAGATGGCAGCTGTGAAAATAACCTAAAGAAACAGAAGGTGCTATGATACACAGGGAGGTATTTGCATTAGAATTCTTTCTTTCTATTTATTTATTTATTTTTGGCTGCGTTGGGTCTTTGCTGCTGCACACGGGCTTTCTCTAGTTGTGGCGAGCGGGGGCTACTCTTTGTTGCAGTGTGCAGCCTTCTCATTGCAGTGGCTTCTCTTGTTGCGGAGCATGGGCTCTAGGCACACGGGCTTCAGCAACTGTGGCACGTGGGCTCAGTAGTTGTGGCTCACGGGCTCTAGAGCACAGGCTCAGTAGTTGTGACGCATGGGCTTAGTTGCTCTGCAGCATGTGGGATCTTCCTGGACCGGGGCTCGAACCCGCATCCCCTGCATTGGCAGGCGGATTCTTAACCGCTGCACCACCAGGGAAGCCCCTAGAATTCTTTCACAGGATGAAAGGGAAAACTTTTCATTGTGACATCTCTGTTTTTCCTGGAAGGGTGCTCGGTAAATTCATCTTCGTAGGCAAAGAAACTTTCAAGTCGGCTAATGTTTTAATGTTGGAGTCCAACCATCACTTCAGCCTACAAAAATTTCAACGAGTCTGTACAAGTTTCACCAGTCTCCCTTCCTGACCCTTACAAGAGGAAGAAGGCTGCCCAGTGCCAGGCGGGCAGACATTAAAGATGCCCTGGGTCTCAGTCCTCCCCTCCCCTCCCCCTCCCCCACTCCAGGAGGATGGAGGCTGGAGATGCTGGAGTCTTTTCCTGCTGCTCAACCCTCATAACCCCAAGGCCCCAGTGGGTCCATCCTCAGTGACATAGACAGGACTTGTGAACAGACAGACATGGAGCCAAGACAATGTTGCTAAGGGCAGAGAAAAGGAACCTCTGCCGTCCTCACCTTCCTGCCATTTCACTTCTCTCTTCCTCTCCTCCTGGCTTGCTACCCATTTCTTGGTGTTTCTGTGCTCTCTTCTCACCACCATCACCACCATCATTGACTTAGAGGAAGTCCTATGTAGTCTACGTTTCACAGAGACAGACAGTTCGGCAGGACAGACATAGGCAGGCTGGCTTTGCCTTTCTTTGTGGTTGTTACCCTGTGTCTGTGTATCTCTCTCCCACACACAGACAAACCAAATAAAGACCTGTGTGTACTTCAGAGAGAGAGAGAGAGTTTGATGGGAAACCAACAAATAAAAAATACCAGCTATCTTGACTAATACACTATCTTTTATCTAGATGGAAAAAAAACAAAACCAAAAACCTCATTAGGTCAGAAACACCTTAGGACCCTAAATGGGGCTCAGAGAAGTTCATTTCGTGACTATTTGAAACGTTAAACAATGAGCCTACAGATTCCCTCAGCCACCTGTTTTAGGCTTTTCAATACCAAACGTCAACCCATAGAGACCAGCTACAGCCAGAGAGAAAAAGATCTGAGCATTTCCACCAAAGATGTCACCAGACTATGAATCTACTGCCCTTTGAAGTCCCCCATAAAATGTGAAAGAGAGAGCATCCTCACCAGCCACTGGCGTCAACAATTGACACGGGCCCCTTCAATGGGTACCCACTCAGGTATCAAAGAGACACCTTTAATGAGAGAAGAGCTTGCTGCGAGATTTCTATTTTAGGCCTCGTGCTAGTAAATATAATTCTGTTTACACAGTCTTGGGTCTGGGACCAGCTCGAGCTGCAAAATGACTGTTTGAAGTGCACCTTAAGTGTGGTCTTTGAAGCTCTGAGCTGTGGTACATGTGGTCGTGTCTCTTTCTTTTTCTCCACCGTGGCAGAATTGTCAACTGTTCTTCAGTGGCTTATATAACATCCATGTGAACAAGGCGAGGACCTGGGGGCTGGGGGCCCAGCCCACTGGAATTGTGGGTGGCTGTCCTTGGCATTGGAAGAGAGCAGCACCCCTGGCCTCCACCCACTAGATGCTTGTAGATCTGCCCATAGTCGTGACAAACGAAGACGTCTCCGGACGTTGCCAAATGTCCCCGTGAGGAGCAAAACTGTCCCCAGTTGAGGACCACTGCTCACAGCACTTCTTCGCGACACCCCTCAAGCTTTATGAAGTAGGATTTTAAGTTTTTTTCTAAGGCTCACAGATCTCGAAATCAAACTTACGGTTACCAAAGGGAAAATGTGGGGGAAATGATAAATTGGGAGATTGGGATTAATATATATACACTACTATATATAAAATAGATAACCAACAAGCACCTACCGTATAGCACAGGGAACTCTACTTAATATTCTGTAATAACCTATATGGAAAAAGAATCTTAAAAAGAATCGAGATATATAGATATAGATATATAGATATATCTGATTCACTTCGCTGTACACCTGAAGGAACACAACATTGTAAATCAACTATACTCCAATAAAAATTTTAAAATATATATAAATAATAGATTTTGTTCTAAATATTTGTTTATTGATATTAGGCTTTTTTCTTTAACCTATGAATCAATTCGAAAGGTTTTAAATTCTAAACATATCTTGCTTTTTTTTTAGTTACCTTTTGTTGTTCATTTATAACCTAATTAGACTGGGTCGGGAAGGTGGGCTCTACGATCCTTATTCTTTTGCATTTGTGGAGACTTGCTTTGTGGCCGAGTACCTTGTCGGTTTCTGTAACCATCTCTTCTGTGTTTGAAAGATGTGCATTCTTCAACTGTTGGGTACACGATTCTATACAGGTCTGTTAGATCAACTTGTTCATTGTGGTATTCAAATCTTAGACAGTCTGGTCAATTTTCATGCCTCCTGACGTACCAATAACCAGAAAGGCGTATTTTAAAATCTCCTGTAACGATTTGTCAGTTCCTCCCTGAAATTTGGTCAAATTTTTGCTTTTGTACCTTTTGAGGGTCTAAAATAGGTAAATACAAATTTGGATGTGTTATACCCTCCTGATGAACTATTCCTTTTATCACTATATAATGACCTTCTTTTTGCCTTAAAGACATTTACTCTGCTGCAGCCTTCTAGTTAGTTTTGTTTTGATTAGTATTTGCCTAGTATACCTCTTTTTATCATTTACTTTCAATTGTTTTGAATCCTTCTGTTTTAGGTATCAATATGTATTTTGAAAGCGGCATAAGTAAGTGTTCTTTCTATTTTTTTCACATCGAACCTGACAACGGTCTTTCAACTCGTGAGTATAATCCACTTAGATTTATTGTGTTTCTTAATATATTTAGATTTATTTCCACCATTTCTTGCGGGACTTTCTATTTACTCTGCTTTTTAATGCCTTTTCTTCCTCTTTTCCTGTCTTCTTTTGGATCGATCAAGGTTTCCATATTTCTCTCTTTCCCTCAATTAATTTGGAAATTACATGTTCTGTTTCTACTCTTTCAGGGGTTACCCTGAAACTTTTGTCAAGCCAGTTGGACCTAAATTCTAAAGTTACTATTACTACCCTCTTCCTAAATAATATAAGGAATTTAGAATATTTTAACCCATCTTACATATTATCGCTATCCAACATTTTAGATAGTTCCACTTTAGTTTTATACCCTAAGTGTTATTATTTTCATTATTGTTGGCTTTGAGCAAATTAATGCATTTTTTGGCTTTGCCTAGATGTTTATCAGCATCTTTAATAACCATCCCTTCTTGCCTCTGAATCTTTCCCTCTGACTTCAATTTCTTCTTTCCTAAAACACATACTCTAGAAGTCTTTTCCATGAGTGTCCTTGAATCATACATTTTTTTGGTCATTGCTTTAGAATATCTTTATTTCCTTTTTTTTTTTTTTCTTTTTTTTTTTGCGGTACACGGGCCTCTAACTGTTGTGGCCTCTCGCGTTGCGGAGCACAGGCTCTGGACGCACAGGCTCAGCGGCCATGGCTCACGGGCCCAGCCACTCCGTGGCATGTGGGATCCCCCTGGACCGGGGCAGGAACCCGTGTCCCCTGCATCGGCAGGCGGACTCTCAACCACTGCGCCACCAGGGAAGCCCCTTTCCTTTTGTTTTTAAATGATAGTTGAAGATGGTAGAAATGAAGACTGACCATTTTTTTTCTCTCAGCACCTTAAAAATATTATTTCATCGACTTCTGGCTCCACTGTTGCTTTTGAGAAGTCAGTTATAAGTCCAATTATGATTTCTTAGTGAGAATCCATATTTCTCTCTTGCCGCTTTTAAGATCTATTTCTTTTTGGTTTTCAAAAGTTTATCTCTGATGTTATGGGTACAAGTTTCATTCGATCTTTCTTAGGACTCATTTCCTGCCTCTGAAGATTTGTTTCTCTCATAGGTTCTGGAAAATTCTCAGCCTTTTTCTCTTTGGTTGTTTTCTTTCCTCCTTCTCTTAATATTCTCTACCTGAAGTTCTATTACTCATATGTTTCCCCTCTCTCTATCCTCCACGTCTCTTAATCTTGCTTTTATATTTTCTATTTATGTATCTATGCTGTATTTGGGGCAGTTTTCTGAAATCTGCCAGTTCTTGAACTCTTACTTCAGCTATGTGTAACCCATGTCATTTACTGCACTTTGTTTTTCTAGGTTCTATTTGTTTCTTCAAATCTGTCTGGGTTTCTTTTGGTAGTGTCTTAATGATTTTTTTCCCTTTATATATATCTTTAATGATTTAAAGAAAACACTAATTTCTAGTCTGTCTCCAATAGCTCTATTTTCTGAATGAAGATTCTTGGTGGTCTACACCTATTGTTTGTTGTATATGCCAATGTTTGCCCATGGGGGTTGTGAGACTATAACTTCAGAGTTGAGAATTCACTACGGTGGGAATGAGGATTCTGAAGGGGCTGCACTGAGCGTGTGTCCTGCAAGGGCCATCTGTGTACAGTTTTCCATGGGATCCCAGCAGCACTGGCCAAAAGATGGCTTCTCGTTATTTTGTTGATTTGAGGGTTCCTGGACCACTCAAGTAATGTCAATGCAAACCCCTGCTCCACGTGAAGGTCAGCGTGTAATTATGAGATTACAGGGGACACTTGTTTTCCTTCCACTCGTAGCCCAGGCTCAACAGACAAGCTTATATGGCATCTCCCTTTGTAGCCGAGCAGAACGTTTCCTTATAAACCTCTTCCTCGCGTTACGTGAAAGCCTTCATTCCAACTCTCCATCTGGCACAGACCCAAGGCCTCATATTCAAATTTCTGTGGACCTAAAACCCCAAACTAAATTAGAAAATTTTAAATCCTAAAAGCCCACAAACCCAATCCTCCCCATACCTGCCCCAGCATGCAGGGTCGCCCCGCATCCGTTCACTCATTTTCAATTCCTGCTTGTTTTCTCCTGGGGGATCTTTCTTACTTTCTGTGAGCTCCTCTTTGCGTGTAGAAAAAACAATTTTTCTATATATATATTTTGTTCAGCATTTCTAGGAGTTTTGAGATAGGAGAATTTTCAGGTCATCTAATGTACCATATTGTAGAAAATAAGGATGCCCCCCCCCCAGACATAACAGTCAAAAGCACTGATTTGATGATTCCCCATTACCCAAACAGTAACTACCCAGCTCATTAGCATGACCTGGAGAAAACAGTCTGGCTCATACGTGCTTTTCCTGTTCCGTTTTCCATCTCTCTCTTCTTTTTAAAAAATTCTTTTTTATTTTTACATAATTTTTAAAGTTTATTTTCCATTTACGGTTACTACAAAATATTGGCTATACTCCCGTGTTGTAGAATACATCCTTGAGCCTGTCTGACACTCAATAGTTTGTATGTCTAAATTCCCCACCCCGATATTGCCCACTGCCCCTCCCCACTGGTAACCACTAGTTTGTTCTCTATATCTGTGAGTCTGCTTCTTTTATGTTATAGTCACTAGTTTGTTGTATTTTTTTAGATTCCACATATAAGCGATATCATATGGTGTTTATCTTTCTCTGTCTGGCTTATTTCACTTAGCATAATGCCTTCCAAGTCCATCCATGTTGCTGCAAATGGCAAGATTTTGTTCTTTTTTATGTGTGAGTACTCCACTTCTTTATCCATTCATCTGTTGATGGACACTTAGGTGTCTCCATGTTTTTGCTTATTGTAAATAACACTGCTATGAACAATGGGGTGCATGTATCTTTTTGAATTAGTGTTTTGATTTTTTTTTTTTTCCGGATATATACCCAGGTCCATCTCTTCTTAATGCCCTACATTCTAGCCACACAGACAGCTCATGGTTCTACCAACTTCCACACACCTACAACTGCCAGACTTAGGCTCTGCCGCATCCTTCTCTCATTTCACAAACTGCTGTTTTCTGGCCAGAGCAAACCCCAAATATTGGCTCCAACACCCCAAAACATAATTAATCAAGCCCTCCCCGATGCTCCCACTACATACGTACCTTGTTTAGAATGCTTATCACATAGAACAAAGCGTTTTTACATCTTTAGCTAGATTCAGATCTTTTATGGGGCCAAAGCAAGATTTTATCCATCGCCCCCAACATGTAGCACAATACCTGGCACATGGTGGACACGCTAAGATGCTCTAGCAATTGTCTTGAATTATGAGGCTAGAGATATATAACTTGCAATTATGGTAACTCTGTGTGTCATAAACAGCCTTATTTTTGAGAATTTCTGCAAAACTGCTAATTGTCACTGGTGCTAGGTTAGTCACAATACAGGGCAGATAGGCTCAGTCTAGCCTCTGCCCATAATTTTTATTAGATATTAGTCCTGACTCATGACGAAATTCCATTTCGATAGCTGAGTGAGGGGTCACTTAGAATCTAGGACAGACAGTACAGCTGCAAGACATGAAAACAACAATACAAAAACAGAACCAGGCTGTCTTACTCACTGTTGTAACCCCACAGCACAGTCACTGACATGGAGCAAGTGTTCAATGAACACACGAGTAAACACGAACGAGTGGGCAAGAGATTATGTGATAAAAAAAGAGAAACTTCAGCCAAGTGGCAGACAGAGGAAGTTAGAAGGTCTGTCTGACCACTGGACTTATGGCTTGGATCGCATCTTATTCGTCCCGGTATGCGTCTCGCACGTACAACACACTGAGTTGAGTGTGGACCGAGCAAACACTTCGTTTGCTTGGATGGATGAATGAGTGAAAAACTTAATTATGTGCAAACTGAATGAATGAGAAACTCCCAGATCTGGAGTTATGGAGAGAGGGAAACCAAAAGGTCAACATGTTGGATAAGAAGGAAAAAAATAATTTTCATAAACCTTTTGGGTTTGGCCTCATCCATGCATGCTAGCCTTACCTGCTTGACCCTCCTGTCCACCCATCCATCTATCCATCTATCCACTTATCCATTCACTCAAGAAACATTTTCTAAGCACCTACTGTGTACCAAGCACCGTGCTTGGGGTTTACAGATTTCAGTTTTGTATTGAGAAAAACTCGCTGATTCTCTAGCAGTAAAATGGTCCCACCGGCATGCTGGGAGCTGATAATTCTCAAAATTTTCATTCATTCCTCCTTCATTCATGCATCCAGCAAAAATCTTTGAGCACATCCTCTCTGCCAGACACTGTGAGGCACCAGGGATTCATTCCGTATTTTATGTATTTATTCATTCAATAAACAATGTGTGAGCATCTAATGAGTGCCAGCCATAGACGGGGTCTCTGCTTTCAAAGAGCTTAATGTTAATAGTATGAAGACTCAGGCAAGAGACAAGTAAACAAATAAATAAACTAGTTGAGATAATGATAAGGCAAAATAATAATGAATCAGGATGTGCTAGAGAGTGATGATGTCATATGCATAGGATATAAAATCACTGTGGTCCCTGCCCTCGGAGGCAGAGACTTCTAAGGAAGCAGAGCGCTCACCAGATGCTCCGGGTGCCGCCTACCTGGATCCTGCGGACAGGCAACCCTGATGTGAGCACACGGCGGTGTGACCTGGCCTGGGGGCAGAGAAGCGGGGTTTTGGAGAGAATGGACCACAAGGACGAGCCCCGGTAGAGGCCTCTCTGCCTGCATGGCGTGTCACCAGGGACACAGCTCCTCGCCCCGTGGCCCTGGCCGACCTGCCTGCGCCGTCTTCTGAGAGCATGAACATCTGCCTTCAACCCATTCAAATGAACCACCACGGCCTCCTTGGTCAGGAACTTTGACTCCCGGTGCACCTGGTTTAGAACTAGCGGGTCTGGAGGTGAATGACACCATATCTTGTTACTAATTCCCTACGGCCACCACTTCTTCCTGCCAACCCCTAGCAGGAGGGCTGGGCGGGGACGGGCACAGAAGTTCAGCCAGGGGTCCTGGGCGTATCAGTCCACCCAGCTCCGGCCCCTGCCATCTGGCCTCCTGCTTCCCCCCTCCCCCGGCCCCAGTGCTTTAGCCTGGCCTCACCGCGCAGGTTTTGGAAGAGGCCAAGGTCACCGTGGGCCGACCTCCCCAGATGGATGCAGCCCGACACCGCAGCTGTGGTCCAGCCTGACCACGGATGCTCAGGGGCACTTACGCCAGATGAGGGCTGGGCCTCCACCAGTGAGGCTCTGATTAGACCCAGAGACCACGGCTTGATTCCCCTCCTCACACACACCCCTGGTTCCTTCCGGACCCCAATCTCCTTACTTCCCAGCCCTGCTCCTTTTCCTGCCCCTCAAGACACCATCAGCCCTTCTCTGAGGTTGGTGTTCAAGGCAGAGGCCCTCCACCCAGGAACCCAGGCAAACACTGGTGAGAACCATCATTGGGCACCATTCCGGGGGATCAGCAAGTGGTCCCCTCAGTTCAAGGGGCCACGGAGGAGCCCGGCCCTCCTGGACTGCAGGCTGGACCGTCTCCTGCAAGGGGCCAGGCTGCAACGGCTGGAGGCTGAGTCGGGTGGTGGTCTGGACCCCAGAAGCATCAATTCTGCTCTAATGGGCGTATGCGCTCTGTGCTCTGACTGCACCCATACAGCTTGGCCGAAAATACATTCTTTTTTGTCGGGGCTTATGATCCAGGGAAATGGAGGTGCTTCGTCTTTTCTAAAAATTACAGCCTTGACTATCACCCTTTGAATATACGTCTGTAAGCGCATGTATCACATTGCACTGAGATATTCCCCTTGTACATCCATTTCCTCCACTAGACTGTGGACTCCTCAAATACGAGGACCCCTTCTTATTGGTCCTTGGCCCTCTCTTTGGTGACTGTGGAAGGAAATGGTGAGGACGACAGCTGCGTCACTAGCCCAGAGCGAATCCAACTTTCATTCCAGGTCTCTTTGGATTTATCTTGGAGTTTATTTCAACTATGGTCATATCCAACGGTTCAGACACTAAAAATAATCTGGCATGAAACAATTAAAATCAACATTTGCTGGAAAGATAGATTAGGGTGTGGTGCCTTAGTTTACAACAAATTAATAAAATGGTGAGACAAACACTGTGTGATATCACTTGCATGTGGAATCTCAAAAATACAACAAACTAGTGAATTTAACAAAAAATAAGCAGACTCACAGATATAGAGAACAAACTATGGTTACCACTGAGGAGAGGGAATGGGAGAGGGGCAATACAGGGGTAGGGGATTCAGAGGCACAAACTACTAGGTATAAAATAAGCTACAAGAATATGTTGTACAACACAGGGAATACAGCCAATATTTTATAGTAACTATAAATGGAATATACCCTTTAAAACTGGTGAGTCACTATATTGTACACCTGCAACTTCTATAAAATTGTACAGCAACTATACTTCAATTAAAAAATAAAAAATAGGGCTTCCCTGGTGGCGCAGTGGTTGGGAGTCCGCCTGCCGATGCAGGGGACACGGGTTCGTGCCCCGGTCCGGGAGGAACCCACATGCCGCAGAACGGCTGGGCCTGTGAGCCATGGCCGCTGAGCCTGCGCGTCCGGAGCCTGTGCTCCGCAACGGGAGGGGCCCCGACAGTGAGAGGCCCGTGTACCACAAAAAAAAAAAAAGAAAGAAAAATAAAGAAAACTATTCTATCAATAACTATACATTTTGTCTGGGAATAAAGATTATCTTTTTTTCAAAAAATAAAATAAAAAATTAAATTGCAGTGAAAAAATAAAATAAAATAAAATGGTGAGCTTCAAAACTGTGTATGATTCTGTTCAGATAAAGTTAACTGTGAGTGCGATTTTCTTCTAAGATGCTCTTCTCCTAAGATGCTGCTAGGATGCTCTGCTTCTGATTCTCTTCTACTAAGGTTTCTCTTAGAAATCAGGTCTTTTCTAAACTGAGAGGGGGCATCAAGGCTCCATTGGTACCCCTTTTCTATCTGGTCCCTGGATTTAGAGCGAGAACCACAGCTGGAGAAACAACACGTGACTTCAAGAAAGGGGGCCTCCTGGGGGCCTCTAACCAACTATTTCTCTTTACCTGCCAGGTGCAGATAACCAACCACTGAGTAGGCTGAGTGACGTGGGCCGATCCCACAGCCCTGCTGAGCAGGGCAAGCTGTCTCCCCCGAGAGGCAGCTTGTGTCTGGGCTGGTGGCAAAGCTGTCCGCTTCTACACCCTCCTAGTGTGGGAGCCGGAATCTAGAAAGGGACTCTGACCGGAGGAGCTTGAGTCAGAACAGCTTCCTTCGACTGGAAGCTTCTGTAAGTGCAGAGATCATCTCCATGCTTACGGACAGGCTATGGCCCTGGTGGCCGGTTGTCTGCTGAGCTGGAGAGCGGATGTTCCTCCCGTGAGCTCGGCTCTAGCTGCTGCTCCCCGCTGCCTTGAGGAAGGATCGTCCTCACCTTCTCCTTACCAGGCACAGTGACTCAGGCGGAGGCTTGGAACCAGACCCCAGGACACCGATTCCCAGCACACAGTCTCACTGGCAGAGGGATCTTGGAGTTTGCTGTGAAAGGCATGGACTTTGGCGTCAGGCAGACCTAGATTCACATCCCAGTTTTGCCGGTTACTGGCTGTGTGACTTCGGGCTAGCTATTTGATTCTCTCTGTGCTTTGGTTTACTCATCTGTAAAACGGGCATAATAACAGCTACCTCGTGAGATTGTTGTGAGAATTAGGGATATAATGTTTCTAAAACACTGAATAAGACACCAGAAACACAGTAAATGCTAAATAAATGCTCACTAAGTAATTCCGTGGTGCCGTCTAGCTCCCTGGAGTCCTGAGATCCTTCCCAGGAGTTTAAGAGCCCCTTGGATGGGAAAGGCGGCAGGGAGGAGAGAACAAGTGAGCTGGTTATCAGCCCCCCTTTTGCTAAAGCAAATGCTCTGTTTCTGTTGTCTCTGTCTGTTCCACATCTAAGTCTGATGCGTCTACTCTAATCCAATCCCCTCACGTGGCAGATGAAGAAGCAGAGGCCCAGGGACCGTAGGGATGTCCCTTGGCTGGTCCAACGTGAGGCTGGGAAGCAACATCCTGTGGTGTCTAAGAGCACAGGTTCTGCAATGATGCTGCCTGGGTCAGGTGTCTGTTCTATCACTGCCTATCTTTGTAATCTCGAGCTTGTTTTGTGCCTCAATTTCCTCATCTTTAAAATGCCTGCTTCTATGTGGTATACACACACACGCGCGCACACACACACACAATGGAATACTACTCAGCCATAAAAAAAGAGTGAAATAATGCCATCTGCAGCAACATGGATGGACCTAGAGATTATCATACTAAGTGAAGCAAGTCAGACAAAGACAAATATCATATGATATCACTTACATGGCATCTAAAATATGACACAAATGTACTTATCCACAAAACAGAAACAGACTCACAGACATAGAGAACAGACTTGTGGTTGCCAAGGGGGAGGGGGCTGAGGGAGGGAAGGACTGGGAGTTTGGCATGAGCAGATGCAAGCTATTATATGTAGAACGGATGAACAACAAGGTCCTATTGTATAGCACAGGGAACTATATTCAATAGCCTATAATAAACCATAATGCAAAAGAAAAAAAACCTGTAAAATGCCTGCTTCTAAGGGTTTTTGTGAAGATTAAGTAAAATTTCATATCTAAAATGCCCAGAATGTCATCTGACATAGTGCTAAGCCTTAGTGATTATTTTTAGAACACCTGACCCTACTTCACGGTCTAGGAAAATTTAACTGTGAGTCAGATACTGACTTTAATGTGTGCTCATCCTTCACGGCAAACAGGATGCTTCCTGAGGGGAAGAGAGCGTCAGCGGGCTGCGACCAACACAGAGGGGTGTCGTGTCTCCTCCAGCCCTGAAGGTTACTGACTTGGGTCAGACACTTTTGCTCAGAGAGTGAGTGGACAGATTTAGTTTAATGAAGAAGGAAAGCCCGCGGAGGGCAAAAAAAGGAGCGGCTGGAAGGACAGAGGCTCTATTCTAAGCAATTTCTTGCTCCACCGTTATCTCTGGGGATAGGTTTGTGAAGTAGGGGCATGTGGGACCATTTCGGTGCTATTTTGACCACTAGAGATCCGTGGAATGTTTGCTATCCTGAGAGGGTGGATTCCCAAGGAGAGGTAATGTCCACAGCAAGATTAGCCATGGTACCACCACCCCCGTTCCCTTGCTGGACCTGGGTTTGGTCTGCTTTCCAGGAATCCAAGTCATCCACTTCTGTTCCCTGGTTCCTTCTGTGACCGGATAGCATTGGCAAGGCACAGACAGCTCTGGGCCAAGGATGGAGAGAGGCTTTTCTCCTTTAAAGCAGGCTTCCCAAATGTTCAAGACCATAGGTGCCCACATTTTCTAACCAATACAGTCCAAACTCTTCAAGGGCCTCCCGAGGCTGCCTTCCCTGAATTCCATCCTCCCATCCCCAACGTCACATCACTCGATCCTCTCTGCCCACCTTCACTCTTTCTCTGCTCTCTCCTTCCCCATCACACACCCACCCTCAAGATTCTCACCCGTTCTCCAACGCCTGCACTGAACCCCATAATTGGATGAGCTCCATACCGGGTATCCTATAGCACACTGTCCCTCTCCTATACCATTTACCGCGTACTGCGAGCGAGGAGGCCGGAAATTTAGCCGAGGAGTTTTCTGAGCCAATGTAGAAGCAGCAGCTTGATTCCTCCTGACTCCACAGCAAAGAGTGAGGAGACAGAGAACACGAAGATTGTAAGCCAGGAAAAACCCAAACACAGAACACAGAACTTGGAAGTTTGGGAGATGCCCAGCCTGTCCATGCTGCACAAGATAAAGTTTGTTCTGAGGAGAACACTGGCGGCGCGGCTGGGCGATGACATGACCAGGAGATGGTGAGCGTGACTCACAGATTCACCCAGCGGCTCAGGAGAGGCAGCATCAGAGGTGGGATCGTGCCCGCAGATACCCCAGTATGAACCAGAGGGGGCAGAGGAAGAGGCACGGGGTAAACGAAGGCTGTTAGACGTCCCGGATGCTACAGGTTGGGACCACAGAGCTATTTGGCTACACGTGTGTGCTATCCTTCCAGAAAAGGGAGGAGGGACCCCAAAGGCAATTCAGAGATGACCAGGGCTGCCACTCCCACCACAAGGCCCAGAGAGCACAGGCCAGGGGTCTGAGGGGAAAGGGGAGGGAGAGGCTATCTCCCGCTCCATGTCAGAGGAGAGGCCTGTGGCCCTCAGCAGAGGCCCACAGTGTGGGCTGTCCCCCCATCCCCCAGACAGCCACCCGGAGCCCCTGCACCGTTGTGGGGATGATGTTGTCATCCTGATGGGGCTGGAGGGCAGAGCATTGAGTCAAAGAGGATTATTCTTGAAGCCTCGGATCTCATGGAATTTGCCCTGCTAGGTCTGGGACTTGCTTGGGACCCATCACCCCTTCCATTTTTCCTACTTCTCTCTTTTGGAGGGAAGATATCTGTCCTATGCTTGTCCCATCATTGTAGTTTGAAATCACATGTCTTGTGTGGTTTCACAGGTTCGCGGCTAGAGAGGAATTTTGCCTCAGGATAAATAACACCTCAAGTGTTGTTCATATCTGATTTAGAGGATATTTAGATGAGACTGAGCTTGAGACACAGGAGCTGATGGTGGAACGAGCTAAGAATTTAGGGGCTGTCAGGATGGAATGTATGTATTTTGCATGCAAGAAGGACATGATTTGGGGAAAGGGAGCAGAAATCTATGGACTGAATTGTGGTCCCCCCATTCATGTGCTGAAGTCCCAACCCCCAATATGATACTATTTGGAAATGGGGCCTCTGGAAGGTATGAGGTAATGAGGGTGAAGCCCTCATGATGGGATTAGTGTCCTCATGAAAGGAGGAAGAGACCAGGGCTCGCTCATGATCTCTCTTGCTCTCTCTCTCTGCCATGTGTGGACCCAGCAAGACTCCGCAACTGTGAGAAGTAAATGTTTGTTGTTTCAGCCATGCCATTGATGACATTTCATTAGAGCAGCCCAAGCACATGAATACAATAGCCAAAAAGGTTTTGCTGGGACCCTCACAAAGAGAACCATGGGCTACACAACTTACAGTAGAGAAATCAACAAATGACATTCATGGGCGGAAATTCAAGAAAACACATGGAACTTGGAAGAGAAATCAGAAACACAAGTCATGATCTTTATAGGGGTCAGAGATAACCAAGGTATTTCGGTTTTGAAAAAGGGGGGTTAAGTGCCAAGGGATTAGGCATCTCCGATGTTTTTCAAAATCACTTCCTTTGGGAAGTCTTCCCTGGTCTCCTGCTGGTTTCTCCATGAAAGTTTAGCAACTTATTCCACAGAGATATTTCCAGGACAGCATCATCTACCCAGCCCTGTCTGCGCAGAGTGGGAAAGGATGCATATCCTCTTTCGGTCCCCACTGAGTGCCAGGGAAAGCGAAAGCAAGATGCTCCTGTTCACTCATCCGAGGATGCTGTGTTGGCAGCAATAACTGTGAAGTGCTCTTCACAGTTTTTATGACACTTTTTATTATCTTCATCGATCCTCATAACAAACCCTGGAAAGTGGTTGGTGTCATCATCCCATCTTACAGATAAGAAAACTGAGGCTCAGAAAGGTGAAGTAACTTGCCCGAGGTCATTCCATTCATAAACGGAAGAAATGGGTTCCTAGCCCAAAGCATCTGACTCTAGAGATCACACACTCATCACTATGCAGGACCGTCTCTCAGGCGTGTGTGTGTGTGTATGTGTGTGTGTGTGTGTGTGTACACAGGCACACAAGTGAAAGAAAGGCATGTGGTGGAAGGACACGGGAGTCATTTATTTCTGTCCTTTCAGACTCTTTGAGTGAGAGCTCCACACTTAAGGGGTAGATTGCAATTGCTTATTAATAAAATAAGTTTTATTAATACATGTGTTTATAAAATACTTTTTATTTTGAAAAACTCTTTCTTCCAGAAATGAGGACTGGGGAAGGGGTGTGACACAGAGGCAGCTGGGGTGGTCATGGCCATTCATTCATTCAGAAAATGCCCAGTAAGTCCCTTTCCTGAGCTAAATTCAGTGCAGGTGGCAGAGGCCTCTCTGGACATCAGGCCCTGTCTCTGCTCTGGCCCACTGTGCACCAGGCCCCGCACTAGGGTCCTCTTCCCATGATGCTGACTGGTGGTCAGCCTCGGTGGGGTTGCTGGTACCTGTGCAGACAGCCTCTGATGGAGACTTTGCCCAGGCATTCAGCGGCGACAAGGAAGGAATGTGCTTTCATTCTTCGCAGGCTCTACCTGGGTGCGCTGGGGCTGCTGTCACCAGGAGGCTTCTGTAAATAAACTGCTTAATCTCCTTAGCGGGATGGTGGTGTCAGCCGGCCGGAGCCGGCAGGAAAGCAGCATCGTGCCTCAGATTCCCCAAATTGTTGGGAGCGGTGGGTGATCCCACACAATCAGAGGGGCCTGCACTGGCTTGTCCGAGGGAGGGGAGCTGGGTTCAGGGTTTTCTCTCAGTCTGCTGCTCCGGGCATGCTCCGTGAGGCGTCTTCGCCAGCCCAGAGGGGCTGGGCAAATTCCCCGGACGTCAGGCAGCTGGGTGGTTTCCAGAAGCACTAGCACTTCCGCTTCCTCCCACTGGCGAGCTCCCCAGGGGCTTACACGAGAAACCCCAGCTCCCCAGCCCAGCCCTGGAGGCTCATCACCCTATAAAGTACCCAGAGCGATGCATCTGTGGGTCCCTGAGGCCTTTGCAATTTGTGAGGCCCTCTTTAAGAAAAAGGACGCCGACCAGATAGCTGGAGCCTCACCAGGTGTGGGGAGGGGTCCACGGCAGCCGGGAGGCCTGAAGCTCCGCTTCATTAGAACCATGGAAAGACCCCCATTGCCCACACTTGCCTTTTCAGTCTCTCTCCTGACTCCTACGGGGACCCCTCCCACCCAGCTGACATCTGTGCTGAGAGGGCATCTTCCATATTCTGTTCGGCATCCTTACTCGCGCTTCTGTGAGATAAGTCGACATGTAAACGCCACTTAGCTCCTTGAGATACCAGATTAACGACAATTACTATTAGAGTAACTATGCTTCTGGGTGCCTCCTATGCGTCGACTTTGCGCTAGATGCTTACATCCCACAAGGCAGGGAGAGATTACAGGCCACTCTGTTCCCAGGAGGCGCCACACCTCAGAGACGTTAAGTCACTTGCCATGGGCCCTATGGCTAGTAAGTAGCCCAAAAAAGGTGTAAGTTAAAAACCACATCTTTCCGACTTCAAAGTCTAGGCTGTTTCATGCACACCAAACTGCCTTTATTCTGTTCTGTGTTCTCTGTAACGTCCTCCGTGAAGCCCAGTGCCGGACACACAGCAGTATTTTCCAAATCACTTACACCTGGATGAGAATGTTCCTTAGAGGGAAACGGGGCCACAAATTTGCAATTGGGTCCCAGAAAAATTCAAGTCTTAGTGTTACCACGATACTAGACTCCTAAATGTTTACTATTTGACGCTTATTCACTGGCTTTTCCATCAGGCGCCCCATTTCTGCTTTTCACGTGCAGACCTCGCCTACATGTACTGAGCAGCTATATCACCATAATGCCAGGGGGGTGGGGAGAATCCCCTGAAATTCAACAGTGTGCAGCTCTAAGCATCTGCTTCTTGCTCTCGCCTCCGTGGCTCAGCTGGGCCTGGCTTGATTTCTGGGCGGCTCCATGTGTCTCGCTTCCTCCTTGGGCCAGTGGTTTCCCAGGGTCAATGCATCTCAGGGCAAAGAAAGGCACACAGAGGACCAGCCCCATCGCTAAAGCACATTCAAGCCTTTGCTCGTGCTACAACCTGTTGACCAAAGACAGTCATATGGCCAAGATCAAGGTCCAGGACAGGGAAGTCCACCCTGCCTACCATGAGAACACACAAGGGCAGAGATGCCTGACATCACTGCAGGGAGACCAGTGATCAAGGACCTCCGCGCAAAGTCTAAGAGAAAGATGCCCCCAGCTAACCTTCAAGCTCTCAAAATAGGTTTCCAGTCCATTCAAAGGGTGTCAGGATAATTCCTTTCAAAAGTCTCCAAATCACTTTAACTTCAAGTGCCAACAGATCTATGCTATGAAGTATTTTGAGAGAAGAGTAGGAAGAAAATGGCAAGCACTGAAAACTCAAAAATGCTGGGTGACCCAGCTTCCAAGAGAGAGCAGCCCACAGAAGTTGAAAACTACTTTTTAGTAGGACTCCAAAGGCACATAACCGGGGAGTAACTCAAGCTCATTTCCAAGTCTCTTGGTCTCGAGTAGGTGGGACCATAGTTAAAGGAGAGCCCCCCACCTCTCCACCTATAAAAGTTTCTGCTGAGGAACTCTTTCAGTCATTTGATATCAAGAAGGGAGGCAATTTTCATTCTTTCCCTGCACTGGGCCGTGATTAAGAGTTTGGTGTCCTACCTGTATTTGAACTAGCAATCTGTCTGTTTAGTTGGACTAACTCTAGCCCGGGGGGGATGTCAGGTAAACAGAGGAAAGCAACTGGAATTCACTCACAATAAAACAAAGGAACAAAAGGTAAAAAAAAGCACTTTGGAATTCGCCAAGAAGAACCCCACACTTAAGTTGTCAGGGACGCATTCTCCTTTCAAACTGTTCTGTCATTGTTCCTGGAAATCAGTGCCAGTGATTACTTTTTAAAAGTAGAGAGGGATAAATTAGGAGGTTGGGATTAACATACACACACTACTATATATAAAATAGACAACCAATAAGGACCTGCTGTATAGCACAGGGAACTCTGCTCAGTATTCTGAAATAACCGATATGGGAAAACAGTCTGAAAAAGAATACATATATGTATATGTGTAACTGAATCACTGCGCTGTACACCTGAAACTAATACAACATTGTAAATCCACTATAGTTCAATAAAATAAATAAAATATCTTTTGAGAAATATGTGTAGTAATTATGCATCTTTTAATGCAGAAACAGATGCAGCAAAAATAGTCAGGGGGTTATTTCTATGCATGGAATCATTAAAATAAACATTTATTTATGTAATATATGATGTTATTTCCCCTTTATTTTCTGTTTCTTCTCTATTAGCCATGTGTTAATTATATACTAAAAAGAGGAAAAGGTTAAAATAAGAAAAGGAACAAGCTTACAATTTTTCTTCTTTTGGAAATGGTAAGTCATGGAGAAAATGTGTTTATAATGTGTCCCAAAGTGTACTCTGCAGACACTGGTTCTTCATGCATTAATGAAGGTCCTTGATAATTAATGGGGTCCTTGATAATTAAATTTGGAAAGATCTGTCTTAGACCAAATTAAAACCTTTAAAAACTGCAAGAGGGAATAGCCAAGAAGAGGGCAGAGTAAGCAGCATTCCCAACCCTACCAGACCAATGATCCTTTTTCATCGAGAAGCAGCCCTCCAGAGTAGTGCATCTTGGGAATTACTATTTGAGGCCATCAGTGCCAAAGCATCAGTTCTGGTGTAGAGGCAACAAACCATTTAGCAAGACTGGTGGACGGGACCGCTGCTAGCCACGATGCCAAGCAGGTCTGTGTTGCCCTCTCCTGGGTTTAGTGAACCCTACCCTACCCCGCCCCAGTCCCATCTCCCGTCTTCTCCATCCTGCACACGCTGCCCTCTGCCCCGCAAAGCTTCAGTATCAGAGCCAAGACGGGAGAGTGGACACGTGAGAACTCTTCCGTCGAGGCGAGATGCCGCCGCTCTGCGCTCTCGTGGCAACTTGGGCTGTGCTTCTACATAATGATAATACACCTCCTTCAGCCTTTCAACCCCAGTGTTCATTCAAAAACACGGGCTTTACATGAGCAAGATGCTGCACTAGGCACTAGGGATGCAGCGGTAAGAAAAACAAACACTCTCTTTGCCTTACTGGAGCTTAAATTCTGTCGAAGAGAATGAATAAGCAACAAAAGAATCTGTAGGATTGGTCCTGAGTTAATAATTGTTAAAACTGGGTGGTGGATACACAGAGTTATTTTTACTATCCTCTCTACTTCTGTATATGTGTGAAATTTTCCATAAAAAATGTTTTTTAACATAAATAACAGAATCACACAACTAAATGCAAAATTCCATTGGTGACAAGTATTCTGAAGGACGGAGACAGACGGTGCGATGTGAGCACTTAAGGGAGAGAATCACGGTAGGCGGGCGGGTTTCTCAGAGGAAGCAATGAGTGAGCCGATTTCTCTGGAAACCGGGCCACCAAAGAGCTGCAGGACGGGGGCGGAGACCTCCAGCAGAGGGGACAGCAAGAGCACAGGGCTTGAGTAGAGAGCATCACACACATGGGACCCAAGGACGCCGAGTGGCTGGAATCCTGGGGTAGAGAGGATGCTGGGGGAGAAGCCAGAGAAGTGGGAGTGGCCTGGCCAGGGCTAGTCTGGGACCACCCAGGAAAGCAATAAGTTCTGCTCATCTCTAGCCCTGCGTAGCCTCTATGTCTGTGGAACAAGTCTGCAAATGAATAAGTAAAGCATGAGTGAAATGACCAAGGTTAGACAGAGGAGGGACCAGGGCCAGGTGCAGCCAGGTAGCCGAGGTCCTCAGATGTTCTGCCCTTTAGGGACCCACTACCCTGGTCCATCCATTCCCGCCTCTGAGATGAGCCGTGGTTGGAGGAGAGTATCTTCCCGCTCTGACGCTTCCTTCCACCTGCAGCTGTCACTGGCCTCCCTGACACCCCGCCTCTCCACCTCCCCACAGCCACTCTGTCCCAGGGAGGTGGAGGGTGTATTTCGTTGGCAAATTTGGAAGGAGAAGCTGGGCAGCCCTTTCCTCGCTTCTTCTTTTGGAAGCCGGCTGCCCACACAAGCCTGCGTCCTGCCCGCTACTCTGTGCTCTCAGTTTTCCCAGAGGCCTGGCCCCAGAGAAGGCAGCACAGCCCTGCTGCGGCTGAGCGGACAGTCTGCCCAATGCTGGTGTTTCATAGAGTGAGCCCTCTCGCCCATAGACATAAATCGCTTTCTCCGATTTGTCAATAATGAAAAGGACAGTTCAGCTCCCATCACTCCCTCCTTTGCCTCATTCCCCTGATGGCTCTGAATCAGGATGGGACGGAGCAATGTTATTTACTGAATCGAGGCTCCCACTGTGTCTCCTAAAGAAAGTCACCCTGGGGGGCTCCCAGCATTGGAGGGGTCACCTGTCCAGGACCCCCCAGGTCACAGTCCTTGCTCTCCTGAAGCTTCTGCTTACACTTCCTGTTTCTTTGCTTTTAGTCCTTGCTGGAAGATCTGACTCTCATTCCTTTATTCATTTATTAAGTAAAGTGGAGAAGGTTCCTTCTCCCATGGGGCTTACAGTCTACTGAGAATCCACAGAAAGAAACACAATAAAAAGCCAAGATAGGGAATTCCCTGGCTGAGCAGTGGTTAGGACTTGGTGCTTTCACTGCTGAGGGTCCAGGTTCGATCCCTGGTCGGGGAACTAAGAACCCACAAGCTGCGCGTCATGGCCAAAAGAAAAAAAAAAAAGCCAAGATAATTTCAGAGAGTAACAACCACTATAAAAACAATCTAAGGCAACACGATAGAGTATCTGTGGGCAACTTTAGATTATGTGGCAGGAAGTGGTATTTAAGTGTAAAGGCAAATGACAAGAAGGAAGCAGCCATGAAACTTCTGGGCAGAGGGAACAGCATCTGCAGATGCCCTGAGGTGGGAATGAGCTTCATGTGTCTGAGAAAGAGAAATAATGATGTTACGGCGCAGGAAAGATGGGGGCAGGATGCAGGCTGAAGGCGGGTTGGCAGGAGCAAGCCACATGGGGTCTCGTGGGCTTTTTTTATAACATATCAGGAAGTACCCTGGGCCTTTCCCACAATTGTCACTGTGTCCATGATGGGTCATCCCTCTTATTCAGTAGAAAATTTAGATTATAAATGAATAAGAGCTCAAAGTTTGAAGCGCCGCCTTTTCAGTCATATCCATGGTTGCTTGTTGAGTTTTTGTTGGTGTTTGTTTTGACTTTTAAGAATTACAGTAGGGACTTCCCTGGTGGCGCAGTGGTTGAGAGTCTGCCTGCCGATGCAGGGGACGCGGGTTCGTGCCCCGGTCCGGGAAGATCCCACATGCCGCGGAGCGGCTGGGCCCATGAGCCATGGCCGCTGAGCCTGTGCGTCTGGAGCCTGTGCTCCGCAACGGGAGAGGCCACAACAGTGAGAGGCCCGCGTACCGCAAAAAAAAAAAAAAAAAAAAAAAAAAAGAATTACAGTAAAGGGTCAATGCTTCACCCAAATAAGTGAGTCACTAATAGTAGAATTTCAGGCAGTTCTGGGGAAAAACTTGGGGATTCCTTCAAGTCTCCAGACTAGGGTCATAGGCAGGGACAAACTAGGACTGAAAAAATGCAGTACCAGTGGGAGGAAAAGGCAAAACAGAGTGCCAATTATTTCAGTGAAAAAGCAAAGACACGAGCAGTGCATCCCCCAAAGAGAGACGCACGTGGTGACACCTCTGGGGAAGTCCCCTCCGTCACCTGCTGAGCGCTTGGAGAAGTACACCTGAAGAGCAGAGGGGAGGGTACCTGTGTAAGCTGCCTTTTGGGGTTCATTGTTCAGAGCCGGTGCTGTTGGGGAAGATGGGTGTGGGGAAGATTCTCACGCTCAGGATGGAAAATATCCCACCCGAACTAAAAGCGCCGTTTTTCTCACTCTGCCCTGCCAAGAACCAATCTCCAGGCGCTGCAGACACACAGGAGAGAGGCGCCCACAGGCAAGCCCTCAACCCTCCAAGCAGCCTTGCACTCAGCTAACCTGACTGGCTGTGGAGTCCTCAGACTCACCTGTCACTTCCTGCAGGCGCGGATGAGGTTTTGTTTCTAGTAACCAAGTCTCCCCACCGGGAGAAGCCTTCCGAGGTCACGGTCTGTCTCTATCACAGGATAGTTGGGATTTCCCCTGATCTTAAAAAGCGCCAGCATCCCAGGGGTCTCTAATTCCTACCTCTGCAGAGACCTTCAGCGAGGTGCCCTGTACTCTGCTCTGAGCTGCAAACCTGCTAGATTCCCACACTCCCCAAATAGGCAGAAGTTCCCAGCGTGCTTTGGAGCACTCCGTCCTTTGATCTCGGTGCCGCTGTGCTCTCAGGAGCAGAAATCAGGAAGAGGCGCTCTGCTTTGCCACACAGCCAAATGAATGAGCACGAACTCCCCTGGACGGTCCCCTTGGCTTGCGGTGCTGGGGGCGCTGATTAGCAGGGAGCGCAGGAGAGCAGCCTGTTAGCCTGTCTTCTTCCCTCCTTGGTCTCTATCTACAGATTGAAGCCTGAAACCTGCCCTACAGAGAGGGAGAGCGAGCTCACGGGGGAGACCCGCATAGCCGGGAACCAGCGCCATCAAAAGCGAACAAATCTATTCCGAAAAGCCAGGGCGGCGGCATGCAGGGCTGTCCCCCACTGTTTGAGTTTAGTTCCTCTCTGAGCGTGAGGCCGGAAGGGCTTTCTGAAAACAACCCCCCGCCTCCTTTCCAAGTTCAGTTCATTTCCATCCAGCAAACTTCCACTGAACGTCTGTAATGTTCCAAGCTGACTCTGATACGCTCTCCCCTCCGGGAGCTCCTGGGGAGGTGGAAGGGGCAGCTAGAGTGAGGTTTGCAAACTGGTGCTTCCCGGGCCAACGTGGTCCAAGGCCTGGTTTTACAGGACCCGCCAGCTTCTTACTTGGTTTTGTAAAAATCAAAAGAGGAATTGTATGTGGGGGCATGTGGAAATTGGATGAAATTCAGATCTCAGCGTCCACAGGTAAAGTTTTATTGGGACACAGCCCTGCCCTTGGTTTCCCTGTGGTCCATGGGTGCTTCGGCCCTAAGGTGGCTGCAGTGAGTAGTTGCGACAGAGGCCACATGGCCCACAAAGCCCAGAGTGGCTGCTCTCTGGCCCTTTACCGAGCCTTTAAGTTTGCTGACCCTTGGGCTAGAGTTCTGTCTCCAGCAGTAATAACGTAAGGTCATTTCCAAAGATAAGAAAATTCCCATGCCGTCGAAGCCTTCTTGGGTCTCTTATTATTTATAACAAATGACTTGATGACTTGGTGAACTGCTGCTCTGCTATGTGGACGTGGGGTTTCTAATAGTCTGGGGGGAAAGGACTCAGCCTCTCCAAAGAAGGTTCTGAAGTGAGATTACAGTAAGTACTGGAGAGGGAAGAGTGTCCTGGGTGACACTCAGAGTCAGACCTCCTGGGCGCCAATCTGAGCCCCACCACTGGCCAGAGGAACCTTGGCCAAGATGCTTAACTTGGCTGCTTCACTTTCTTGACCTATAAATTGGGCATAAGAAAAATATTTACCTACTAGGGCTTTCCTAAAGATTAATTAAAAGATATAAAGCGTTTAAAAGATTGCCCATGATTATTAGTGAGAAATGTCACAGCTCTTGCATTTCTTTAAAGCTTACGTGCTCGTACACTGTCATTTAGTGACTAGTGAAGCTGGCTAACGTCTGCTGTGCTCTTCTAAGGAAGTTGGTTTGCTTGTTTGTTTTGAAACAATCTTTGGCTGGAGAAAAGGGGCTCCTCATGCGTCGTTGGTAGTACTGTAAATTGGAACAGCCGCTATGGAAAACACTATGGAGGTTCCTCCAAAAATTAAAAATAAAACTGCCGTATGATCCAGCAATTTCATTTCTGGGTATTTATCCAAAGAAAATGAAAACATATATTTGAAAAGATATATCCACACAAGTGTTCACTGCAGCATTAGATACGGTAGCCAAGATACAGAAGCAACTTAAGCGTCCATTGATAGATAAGTGGATAAAGAAGGTGTGGTGTGTGTGTGCGTGTGTGCGTGTGTGTGTGCGTGTGTGCGTGTGTGTGTGTAAAGGAAATACTACTCAGCCATACAAAAATGAGCTCTTACCATTTGTGACAATGTGGATGAATCTAGAGGGTGTTATGCTAAGCGAACTGAGAAAGACAAATACAGTAGGATCTCACCTACCTGTGAAATCTAAACAACAAAACAAACAAAAAAACAAAATGAAAACAGTCTCATAGATACAGAGAAACATCAGTAGTTGCCAGACGGAAGGGGGAAATGGGAGGGCAAAGAAAGTGAAGAGGTACAGACCTCTAGAGAGAAGATACACGAGGCACAGGGATGTAATATACCACATAAAGAATACGCTCAATAATATTGTAATACTTTCTATGGGGACGGATGGTTACTACATGTATCGCGGTGATCATTTCATAATGTATGCAAATGTCCAGTCACTATAGTACACCTGAAACTAGCATCATATTGCCAACTATGTTTCAATTAAATAAAAGAATGTAAACAACCTTTAGCAGTAAGTTAAGGGAAGTTAACCGGTTGTACAATGAAGCTGAAATGTCTCTAGAGAAAAACCATCACAAAGGAATGACGTAATTTCATTCACTGTAGAGAATAGGGGTCAGCTGAGTGCTAAACCCAGCGCGATAAGCAGGATGTGTTTTTCTGTTGAACATTAAGAGAAGTTTCTTGTGGCAGCAAACTACAGAGCAGAGGGTTACAAGAGGTAAAGACTCATTATCCCTGATAACCAACCACAACAGGACAGAGAAGAGCTAGTTCGTAGCTGTTAAAAATAAATCCGAACGCCCCACTTAGTGAAAACTGTATTCAGAACTGTGTGATGAATGTGAAGTTAGACATATACACACTACTATGTATAAAATACAGAACGAATAAGGACCTACTGTACAGCACAGGGAACGCTACACTGTGCTCTGTAATGACCTATATGGGAAAAGAATCTGAGAAAGAGTGGATACATATAGATGTATAACGTTCACTTTGCTGTAAAAACTGAAACTAACAAACATTATAAATCAACTGCATTCCAATAAAAAATGTTTTAAATGTGAAGTTAACTACAGATATACTTAACGTTTTTCTGTGTGTTATATCATTTTTGAGCTTTGATCTAATTGGCACAAGCAGACATCAGGGAGTGATTTCAATGGGTGTTAAGACTTTCATAAAGAATGACATTTTTGTAGAAAATTCAAGAACTTTTTAAAGTTATCTTCGACTGTAGGGAAATCTTGAGGCCCACAGACCCCCAGCAGGCATCATTGTCCTTTGAGGTGGTAACTCCCCCAAGGGCACAGGGACTGCTAGGAAGAACGCACCGTGTCTCCAAGGCTTGCTTCGTGACCCTCAACCTTTTGAGTCACGGTCAATATCCCAGTGTGACAAAGAGGGTGGTGATTCTGGTGAAGGAGCCACGAACATCAGCCCCGTGACCTTCAACAACCCGGTTACCTCTCTGACCTCAGTCTTCTCATCTGACAAAAGCGGGCAGCCGATGGGTTGAACTTTGGGTTTCCTCTGAGTTATTAGCAGCCATGACCTTTAAGTTGCAAACTGGCAGCACGACTTTTGTCATCTCTGCTACTGTATTTGGTCAACGTTTGAGGGTCTATAGCAGGGGCAGGTATGGGGGAAGGGAACGGGTAGAACGATGATTTACAGATATTCTAACACTTATTTTCTCTTTCTGTGAAAGAAACTCGAAAGAAACCGAGAGGGTTGGTTTCAATTTGCACTTTCTGCCTTCTGTTAAACATCTGATGTGGGCTGATCTGAACATGACACGGTCCCTGATGGGAGAATTGCTTATCACCGTGTCCACGTATTTCTGGATTAATTCATAGCAGGATGGCGAGGAAGGAACCAGGAAGAACCTGGGTAATCCCATGAGTGCATCCCTTTAGTTAGATAATCTATAGTATTTATGAAATGGGGGAACCACAACTTGGCATGCCCCGTGTCTTTTCCCAGCCTCATCTCTTCCTACTCACCCTCCTGCCTCTTAATTTCAGTCAGGGGAATCTGCTCCTTTCCTTTGCCTCTACTGAGGTCAGACTATTTTCTATAAATCAGGGTATGACACTCAGCCCCGAGGGGAAGAGGGATGACCTTAGCCACCCGCTGCAATTACACTGCTTAAAAAATTTAGGTGTGCCTGGGGCACTTCTGCTACAGTCCTGTTAGAGCTGCACTGCTCAGGCTTGGGGGGCCTATAACACCCTTACTTTGAAACCAAAAAAAGAAAGATCAGTGCTTTGGGCGAGTGTCTTAAGTCAGTCCTTCAACAGGCACCCGGAGACGGAGGTTGACAGGGGAGTGACTGTGGGAAAAATACTTACGGGGAAGTAGGACAGTCCCAACAGCCCCAGATGCTCCCACGGGGAATTCTGGAGAATAATTGAGATGCCTTCTAAGAGTTGTCCTGCCCTGAAGAAAGGGGGCCAGGCCTCCATATACCCCCATCCACCTGTCATCGGATGTGGGCTGCCCCTTTGGAGTACATGACCCTGGGTCAGGTGGCTGTCTTCAGCAGAGGGCAATTCCCAGAGATGCACCAGCCCACTACACTTCCAGCATCTGGGAGAATGAGCGCTTCATCCGGAAGGTGGATTCAGCGCAGTTTGTCACCGCACACACCACAGTGTGCTTTCACTGTGAGTTTGGAGGAGGGAGGGGAGATTTTCATCACTTGGGTACCACACACAGGAGGTGGCTGCTTGTTTCACCCTGGGTTCCTCAGTGGCAGGCCACGGAAACCAAGGCAGGATCCCTTCATCTACTGATGGGACCAAAAGCATAGGAACCTGCAGAACTAGGTGTGGACGCAGAGGAGAAACCAGGGCTAGCATCACCACAGCTTCTGGAGTCCTCATCCGGCTACTGGCCCGGGAATTAACACCCTCCGGTCTTTGTGGCGATGGTGTTGGTTCATCCTTCCAGCTCTCGGCTCAAGACCTCAAGGACTGGCAAAGAGTCTGATTGGCTTAGTTTAGTTCACGTACCACCACTTAGCTAGGGGCGCACAAAGGATGGTCTCCCCCAAACTGCACACAATGGGGGTGGGATGCCACGAGGAAGGGGATATATATGCTGAGACACACACACACACACACACATTCACATATGTACACACAAACCCATAAACGTTTAAAAGTGGCCCATAATTAGCCAGGAGGACGCATCCCTTTTCCCATCCATCCTCAAAAAGGTATGAACAATCATTGTGGCTCAGACATCATTCTGGCGCAAAGAGGATGCAGGACACCTTGGTGAGAGTGACATCACACCCCCAGGTCCCCAAAGGAAACGGCATTTCAAAATGAGCAAGATGAAGTTCTAATCATCGAAACAGGTTTCTTTCTTAAAGAAGAAAAACAAAGGCAATGTCTTCTCACTGGGAAGTTTCCCATCAGAATTTTCTAGAGACCGAAACAGCAAAACAGTCTTCAGTAGAGTCAGAAATTAACACTGGACTTGCCCTGCAGTTGTTTTGCTGCCCTTTCCCCCCTTTATCGCAGGGAGGTTAAGACTAAGGCAGGTGACGCCCAGGAGATGGAGTTTCTATTCACTGCCCGCGGTGCCAGGTGGGCCAAGGTTCACAAAGGGTATCTTTAGGTCACTTCTTGCATGTTGTAAGTTATACAACAGGCAGCTGTTTCCCCGGGGAAACAGGGAGACCTCTTCACTAAGTGTTGCACGGCGCAGGCTCTCAACGTGTGTTGGAAGGAAGGAAGGAAGAAAGGAAGGAAGGAAGGGAAGGAGGGAGGGAAGGGAGGGAGGGAGGGAGAGCGGGAAGGAGGGAAGGGAGGGAGGGAGGGAGGGAGGGAGGGAGGGAAGGGAGGGAAGGGAGGGCGGGAGGGAAACTGAAAGGGGCAAGGAAGCCTACCCTTGACTCATCAGCATCTAGATCACAGGTGGGTCACACATCCTACTCAGGCATGACCTTTTCTGACTAGATCCCCTGTGCAGAGATCTAGGATTATTGAGGACCCTCCCCCTCACTAACAAAAGAGTATGGGTTTAAGTCAGGGAGAGGAAAGAGGTGTCCTGGAGTTCTGCTGATTGGTGATTTATCTGAAGAACTAATGATGGAGAGGCTCACAGTTCTATAATATAAATGTGTAAACCCTTCTAATCCAACCATCTTATTTTACAAATGAAGACACCAAGGGCTAGAGAAATAATGTGGGACTTCTGCTTCCGGCCAAAATGCAGCAGCATTTTGGACCTTATTTATCATGTGACTTAGACCAAAAAAAAAAAAATCTCTCTGGATCTGCATGTCTTTCTTTTCTCTGAAAACCAACTGAAGACTGGAGAGCAGGGCTGGGACTAAGATGAGGCAAGTGAGGCACTCCCGCCCAGCTCTGAGGGCGAGGGCCACCTCAGTCTGCCCGCTGGGCACTTTGCTTGCCTCCAGGGACAATCGTGTGCGACTGAGGTGAGGGTCCAGGGAAAGGTCTCGGCTGGGAGCTGCATTTCCTGCCTCCTCTTTCATGTGGCTTTGGCTTGGACTCTACCTCTCATAAAGACATTCACTCCCATCAGCCTCCCTGCCACCTCCACCAAAGCCTCGCCCCACCTGACCCGCCTCCGCTTGGCTGCCGGTGGCTGCGGGGGGCGCCCCAGTGTGGCTGTTGCCTTGAGCCCCGCCCACTGTGCTTGCGGTCGCCTCCCCTCCCCCCCCACCCCGAGAGGTCCCTGGAGCACCGGCCACTTGGCGCTTCCTTGGACCTGTCCTGCTCTTTCTCCGCAGCTTTGCGTGTTGTGCTCCTGGCCTGGGTCAGGCCTGGGCAACACGGACTCCAAGTGGAGAGGAACTCTGAGCAGATAGGACTGGACCAGCCTTGTCCCTTCTTCGGAGACACTGATGCGGGGTGACAGGTGGAGTTTGGGGAGGTGTGGACGGGGGGAGGATGCCAACAGGCCAGCTGAGTGCCCCTGTCGCTAGAAGGCTCTGTTTCTAGCAGTCGTGGGACAGCGGGCCTGCCCACTCTCTCTAGAAGTCAAAACAGAACTTGCAAAACCGAGTGCAAACAGCCTTCCCGCATCTCCCAAGGCCCCCGCTGATCTGCTTGGAGCACCAGCCCTCCACAGATAGCAGTTTCTAGCCGACACCCTGGGTCACTCCCTACGTGATGGAGGGAGGTGGAGGGAGGATGGATGCTTTCCCTTATCAAAGCCAAGGTCAGGAGTGATAAGAGAATCTTGGGCTGAAAAAGCCCCCTTAAGGGTCATCTCTCGCACCCCCCTCCAGCTAAGGCTTTCCGTCCTCTGCAGATAGACCCCTGGCTGCAGGCCTCCCCTGAACCAGCGCCTGCTTTCACACTCCAGCGACGGGCAGCTCCATGACCATAGCACAGACAGGGAACGACACCTTTTTGCGATCTGGGTTAGATGTCACCTGCTCTAACACAAGACCAGCCCCTCCTGTCTTATCTCTTGCGGAGAAGGGAACAGAGCAGCAGCGCGCTGGAGGAGGAGGGATTGAAGTCAAAACCTAGGCAGCCGAGTCCAAGGCTGAGGACACTAGGCTCCGTCTACACCCTGGCTCCTCAGATTGTGGTCCACGGCCCAGGAGCATCTGCTTCCCCTGGGAGCCAAGGAGAAATGCAGAATCTCGGGTCCCACCCCACACCTACTGATTTCGCTTCTGCAATTTCATCAAGATCTCCCAGTGACTCATTTGTCCGTAAAAGTTTGAGAAGCGCTGGGCTAGGGCTCAGTCTTGGGGCAGGAGCCTCGACCCAGAGCCAGATTCCTACACCACACCCTTCCCTGAGCTCCTGAGGGCAGCGGGCTCGGCTCCAAAATCATCCCAGCCACCTACCCTGAGCCGGTGGGTGCGGTCCTCCGGGCGATGGGTCCCTCCACCGCTGTTCCTACTGGAGAAGCCCGAGCTTCACACCCAGCTGGGGTCCTGCTGGCTGCAGCCCCACGTCGCCCCGCTTTGGAGCTGTTTTTGCACGCGGTGCAGGGCACTCGGTTTTGTGGGGTGGTGAGGGTTTTTTTCCTTCATGTGTGTGTGATTCACTTGGCTTGCTTTTTTTTTGTTTTGAACAAGGGGTGGGTTTTATGTCTCTGAATGACACCCTTGTGGCCTGTGTCCCTGCCGGCCTGCTTCGAGGCGAGGCCTCTGTTTTTAAGCATCAGGGCTCTGCCACCCAGACCTGGGGAGGCATACTTAAAGCTGTTTAAATTGACAGACCAGGCAAACAGGATTAACTCTGTGGGCCCAGAAGGGGAGGCAGGGGCCAGAGGGGGCCACAGCACGGCCTACATGGATGAGCAGGGCAGCCAGCCGGGCTGGGCCGAGCTGGCCAAGAATGCTCGATCTGGGAGGTAGGCAGAGAGCTTGCAATCTGCCGCTGATTGGATTAGACATGGTGTGAAATTCGGAGCAGGGCCCCACGGCTGGGGCTGGGGCCCAGGCTGCTGTGCGGCCCCAGACCGCGTGGGGATGCCTGGCCTGCCCCAGCAGGCCTTGGAGACGGCTTGGATGTCACGGCCCTCACAGGCTCCCCAGCGCCTGGCCCGGCATCTCCCCGCCCCACTGAATCTCCCCTGCGTTCTCAGGGAACATGGGGCCCCGGGCCCCTGCTCAGAGCGACCCTCACTCAGCCGTGCTCTCAGCAGAGGCCCGGCTGCCGAGGAGGGAGAGGCCCCATCTATCAGGCCTCTCTCCTGCTACCCTCCCTTTGCCTTTTGCTTTGTCTCTTTTCTGTCTCCCTCCTGCATGGTCTAGTCCGTTCAGAGGGTTCTGCTCCATCTGGATCTGTTCAAGACGCCACTTCGACTTGTGTTTTCCACTTTCTCAGGGGTTGGGAAGTTCTGATGGACACATCTCAGGATTCTGCAACTTCTTCCCGAAGCCTGATCAGGCTGGGGGAGCCAGAGGGGGCGTGGGATTTCTCATCGCTGAGAAGTTGACAAGGTTTAAGCCTTTTTGGCAAAGGCGAGAACACCAGGTGGAGAAAGGGAAAAGAGGGACCAGAGGAGGAGGTTGAGTGGGTGGAACTGGCTTTTAATGGGCATTCCCAGACCCCAGCCAGACCCCAGTTGGAAAGGGGCTGTTTTAGCCAGAAGAGTAAGCCTCTGGCTGGCGTCGGTGATGCAAGCCAGTGGTCAGAGTATGGACGCCTGGATCCCAGGCAGAGGGCTGACGCCCGTCATCTCCTGCCCTCCCTCTGACTCTTGTCCTAAAAGGCAAATTAAAAAAAAAAATCTCTAAGCCATCCTGCCACGCGGAGAAGTCTCTGATTCTAAGTCTGCCCCTTAGCTGCGGCCCAAGCACAGCGTTGGCCAAACGTCCTTCCTTATCTGTTTCACTGTGTCTGAAGCAAGAAGGTCAGGGATCACACCCCCTTCATCTGCTTTGAAAAGTCGCCCATCTCTTGCTATAAGAAAGACCTCCACGGTTCAGCTAGTTCTAGAACCACAGCATGTCAGAGCTGGAACAGGGCACAGAAACAAGCTCCCTTACTTTACAGATGATGACACTGAGGCCCCTGGGGCCCCGGTGTCACATCAGAGTGTCCAGACATCTCTCCAGCTCCCCTGCTAATGACCAGCCCTGTCACTAGTCAGGGGAGAGCATGCCATGCCCAAGGTCTCCTGCCCCTGGTGCCTCACTTTCCTCTCCTGCTGGCGCCATGACTCCACCTCCAAGGACACCTGAGCACGGTTCCCAACAAACCACAGGAGGTGTGTTCCCCTGCGGTACCTGGGAAACACCTGTCAGGAGGGCATCTTCCTCCCTCCCCCTGACCTCTCCCCACCCCAGCAGCAGCTGGACTTTCTTTCTTACTTGGGGATTGGGAGTGCCTCTTCAGTGCCTTGCAGAGAGGACAGCCTATATTAGTGTATAGATTTCAAGGCATGCTACACTTCTGATCTGCCTACACTGTCTACCTAGGTTGTGTGTTAACGAGAATCCCAAGGTTTGCTAGGAAGAGTGGTCCAAATGTCTGCTATGGGTGAGGGGGAGAATGGTGACTCAGACTGCAGCCCCTGAACTCGGCATAGAAACAGGCAAGCCAGTGCACCCGGGAAGAACACACGCCCCCAAGCCTGCAGGGCTCCACCCTTAACTCCAGAGAGGTGCTCTCCCTTTCTCCAGCCCACGGCAAGCGTGCTCGGGGCTCCCCAGCCCTTGCTTGGCCATCGAGACGAGTGATTTTCCAGTGGAGAGAAAAAGCTTTTTGACCCTTCCAATCCCCAGTATGCAAAGAGAAACCAAATTACAGACACCAAGAGCCCCCGGGTCTTATTCAAAATGTCCCCCAATTCTGCAGGCTCCTCCTACCTGCAGTTTTCTGTCCACTGTTTGTGGATGCCAGTTTCCAACACCGGCCCCCCCAAAACTCTCCCCACCCTGTGCTCGTAGGCATTCCTCCCTGGTGGGGAGATGAAGTCTCTTTCCTTTCCTCTTGATCTGGGCTGGCCTGTGACTGGCTTTGACCTACAGAATTTGGCTCAAGTAACCTGGGACTTCCAAGCCCTGATTTTCAGAGGACTGGGAGCTCCTGCTTCCTCTCTCTTTGGAAGCCAGCAGGGATGGAAAATGCCAGAAAGCCCAAGCCCCTGTGCTATGGGGAAGCCCAAGGCAGCCAGAGGAGAAGCTGTGTGCAGGACCCCCAAGGCCCCAGACCCAGGACTGAGATCTCGGTTTCCCACCAGCTCAGTGCCAGCAGAATGCAGCCAATGAATGGCCCCAGATGACTCCTCATGGCCAGAACTGCCTGGCCGAGTCCTGCCCAACTTCCTGACCCACAGAATTGTCGCTTTAAGATACTAAGTTTTGGGGTGGTTTGTTACACAGCAGTAAACACACTGAAACACTCTGTGATCGTGTTTGTGGCCCGACACCAGTGAAGCCATGACTTCTTTCGGTCATGTTTCAAAGTCAGTCTACCACTGACTGCTGCATGGGCTGCAAACCACCCATAGGACTGCCTCACTCCTCAGAATGGAAGGAATCACCCACGCATCTTGACACTGTGTAGACAGGACCAGGAGCGCGTTGGAATGCTCTGGTGCAGCTTTGGAAAGGACAAGTGGGTCTCTTACATTTCTTTTAAGTCTGACGGTGTTCCATTCCATCCTCATTTCTTTGGCCCCTTCACCGCCTGGGCTCCTGTGCCCATCCAAGGACTATACAGTTTCAATTCTCTGCAGGTGATTTGTAGCGCATCCCAGGGTCATTGTCTCCATCCATCCGCCCAGAAAGTCCCATCATTCTTCTCCTCGGAGTTCTGGAGTAAAAGTTCTCTTTACCGAGCCAGGTGCCAAGTACGAGCAGACCTTGTCCGAAGGTGTGGCGTTCTGCCCACGGCCATGGAGAGCTTGGTCCCGCCGTCTGCTCTCCTGGGGACATTTGCAGAGCTCTTAGTGTGCAGTTGGCACTCAGAAGTGAGTCCCCAGGCAGTAAACCTCCAATGGTTCAGTAACACTATTTCAAACCGTATTAGATAGTGAAAAGGGTAGGGAGAAGAAGGGAGCAAAAACAGTGTACCAAGATGAGCTCAAACGTACTTATTCTTTTAAAAAAAAACCCTCGTTCCCATCAATAGGAGACTGGTTATATAAACCACAATATTCTCACACAATGGAACATTAACAGCTATAAAAAGAATGAGGAAGTTTTAAAAATATATTGATATGGAAAGTTATCCAATGTACACTGTTCTGCAAAAAAAAGTTTCAAAATGTGTACAAAGGGTGCTTCCTTTTTGTCTAGTGGGGAAGGGCAACAATAATGTATATTTACACGTGTTTGCATTTGCATAAAGAAACACGGAGAGAATACACATGAAATTAACAACAATGGTTTCTCCTGGCAGAGGACAGAGGAAAGAGGGACATGAGGGTAGGTGGATGACACGGTGAACTGAAATTTACCATAAGCTTTTTTATTGTTTTGATTTTGGGCCATGTGAATTGCATTACCTAATCCAAAAAAATGTTAGGGGGAAAAAGGATACGTACTTTGCCTAATTTGATTAAAGAAAAGCACAAAAAGCAAAGCCAGGATCAGAAGCTTTGGATGGAACCATGCCTATTTAAGTTGCCCAGGAAAACCCCAGGATTTACAAAAAGCTTGAAAATCTTAGGAAGGAGGAGAGGCAAAGGCAGCGCTTCATCATGGTTTCCAAGAATCTGAAGCCACACTGGGGTCTGCGGGGCGAAGTGGGAGAAACAGGCTCCCACACCTGAAGGAGGTGTTAGACTCTGAGAATCGTTAGGAGGGCTTTCCATCTGGACTTAGGAACCTCACACTCTGCTTTGGCTGGGTCTTGAATGAGCTTCCAGACCCATGATTCCAAGATTAATTATTCCAGTCCAGATGTTCCCTGACAGTGAGAAAGAGTTCCTTTCTCCAGCTGTACCCTAATGGCAGGTGAAAACTGGCAGGTCTGAACCTGAGCTCCACGGGTCAGGGGGCTTGTGCCTTGGGTACTAAACCTGGACAAGGTGAAATGACTTGCATTCATTAAATCAGCATTCCTTTCCTCCTTTTAGAAATAGAAGATTATAACTTCCTTGAGAGCAGGGACACACACGCCCTTCCCATTTCTGTTACTACTTGTGGAATGAATGAACGAATGCACTGTCTAAAACCTGTGAAATACAGTTTATTTGCAAGTTGTGTGAAAAATCATGCAATAAGCCATCAAATTATTTTCTGAAGCAACAAAGGTTCCAGGTGGTTTCTAACACTGGGAGAAGGTGATGGCTTTGCCAGTAGAGGGCAGTGGTGACTTGTCAATTAATACGAGAGAGAGAGAGAGAGAGAGAGAGAGAGAGAGAGAGAGAGAGAGAGAGAGAGAGAGAGAGAGAGAGAGTGTGTGTGTGTGAGTGTGTGTGTGTGTGTGTCTCTATGAGTGTGTGTGTGTGTGTGTGTGTCTACGAACTGCAGCCCACACTCTTCTCTATTCCTTCTCTCCAGAGTCAGCTTCTCCTGCTGTTTCTGTCAAGACAGAATGACCTGCCTTCGGTCAATACATACACTTCAGTGATGGACAGTTGAGGTCATAGTCCTTGACCCACAAAACCGCCTTGGCTGGACTTGGCAAACCCACTCTGTGCTGGAATGAACTTGAATTCTACATTAATACCTTCTTAATAACATTCAGAGACCGTGGGGATTGTTTTCTGGGAAAAGAAGATGCCGCCTCCTTCTCTCTTCCCCTGGGGCCTCTGACCCCTCTTTATCTCCTGACAGGCACCATATCTAATCACAGGAATGAGGGGCAGCCCAGCAAGACCTGGGCGCTTTCCGGGTGGAGGGAGCCGGCAGTGACAAGCTCTCAGCCAGGATCCCAGGATCGCAGGCTGCTCAAATATTTAAGGGTACAAAGAAGCAGCTGTCAAGCACTTGTGCATTCGGGAGGGAGAGGGAGTCGGGGCATAATTAGCCTGCACTGGTTCCCCGAAAGGACTTCTCCTCCCCTGGGGCCCCTTGAGCCCAACCGACTGCATGCAAATCAGCACCACAGGAGGTTGTTTCCCTGCATTCCTTTCCTGCAAAACTCTGGGAAAGAAGACTTTCTCCTCCAGGGTAATAAACGAGTACTCCGCCACAGACCTGGCGGACGTCCTTCACCCCTGACTTTTTCTGGACCTCAGTTACTTCATCTGATAAATGGGAGAACTGAATTCACCAACTCGCCACTTCCAAACTGAGGAGCCACGCGGTACCCAGCAGAATGCAAACAGTGACCCTCTGGGACAAAACTAACTCCAGAAAGTGAGGCGTGTGCAGGCTCAGGCCAGGCGTCACGGGGCCGAGCGTGGTGTGCACTGGGAGCCCTAAGGGCGGGGGTGGGGGAGGGGGGAGGCAGGTGTCATACAGGAAGGGAAAACAATGACATCCAAGTTATCATCCTTCGATCTGTGTAACTGCTTACAAAGCCCGCTTCCATGCCCGGCACCTCCCTGAAACCTCAGAGCAGGGACGGCCCCATTTTAAAGATGAGACTGGAGCAAACACAGGGTGCGCACCCTCCCCTTGGTTCTCTGGTGAGCTGATGTCACAGCCAGCTCTCCTGTAACAAATGGGTAGAAGGCACTGGTGGAAACAAACAAGGTGCCCAGCTTCCACACAGAGGTGGCAGGAAGCTCAGGATGGGGGATTCGGGCAAGACCTTCTGGGGTGGGAGGTTCCCCGTAGGTAACCCCAAACCACCCCAAACATTGTGGGTGGGAGGGGGCTCACTGGCTGTAAGCTGCTGGGCTTACAGAGCTGCAAGGAAGAGCAAAAAAGGAAGACGCCGTCAGTCTTGGTTTTCAGAGGTACAGACTATAAAGGCTGGTTGGTGCTCAGGGTTGACTTGACTCCAACATGGCAAAAAATAAAACCCTCTGTGTGCTTAGCCTGAAAGGGGCTACGTCAAGGGATGGATGGCACTGAGTGGTCCAGTGTCCAACTCTCTCCAGCAGCGAAGAACGACAGTCTTTACGGGGAGCCTTTAGGATCATGGCTGGAAGCACGGGTTTGCCTGTGACCTGGGAGAGGGGGAGGGGGAGGTGTGGCCAGGGACAGAAGCCCTGGTAGATGTAGGTGGAGTCAAGAGCCAAAGTTGTGCATGGCTGGTGCCCATCTCTGTCCTACAGATGTTTTAGAAACACCGTAGGCCACAGTTAGCTGGGTATCTCACTCTTCTCAGGTATGAACTCACTGAAAATGATCGTAACGATCATTGTCATATTACTATGCCTTGATATAGGTATCACGTTTCCTAGTCTCCGTACACATATTATCTCACTTGATCCCCCCAAACCGGGAACACGTACAAGGCAGGAACTATTACTGTTCTTTTACAGAGGAGGAAGCCGAGTCCCAGGAATTGAAATGATTCGGTCAAGGTTACACAGCTGGAACATCACTGAGCTGAAGCTCAAACACAAAACTCCTGACTCCATCTTCCAAGTCGGGAAGAGGAAGAGAGCCAGACCCGGCAGCCTGGCCTCCCAGCCCTTTCCGAGGGCCTTGCTGGGTGCAGCTCCGAGTAAAGGCAGTACAGAGCTATGTGTGCAGTCCCTGTGACCTCAGGAAGCTTGAGTGGCCTTTCCCCACTGGATCAGGAGGAAGAGGGAAGGAAGGATGGGGTGAGGGTGCAGCATAGGAGTGCAGAGGGAAATGAGAGAAAAAGCAATGGACTGGGAATCCACGGCCTTTTTTTTTTTCAATTGAAGTGTAACTGACGTACAGTATTATATTAGTTTCAGGTGAACCACACAGTAATTCAATATTTTTATACGTTCCAAAATGATCACCACGATAAGTCTAGTTACCATCTGTCTCCATACAAAGTTATTACTACATTATTGGCTATATTCGCTATGCTGTACATTACATCTCTGTGACATTTACATTTCATAACTGGGACCTTTCACCTCATAATCCCTTTTGCCTATTTTGCGCATCCCCCCTTCCCTTCCCTCTGGCAATCACCCATTTGTTCTCTGTATCTATGAGTCTGTTTCTGCCTTTTTGTGTGTGTTTGCTCCTTTGGTTTCTTTTTTTTTAAGATTCCCTATATAAGTGAAATCATATGGTATTTGTCTTTCTCCGACTTATTTCACTTAGCACAATACCCTCTAGGTCCATGCATGTTGTCGCAAATGGCAAGATGTCATTCTTTTTTGTGGTTGAGTAACATTCCACTGTATAAACATATACCACATCTTCTTTATTCATCTATGGATGGACACTGGTGTCCATATCTTTGGTCCATGTCTTGGCTATTGTAAATAGCGCTGCAGTGAACATAGGGGTGCGTGTATCTTTTCAAATTAGTGTTTTCGTTTTCTTCGGATAAATACTCAGAAACGGAATTGCTGGATCATATAGTAGTTCTATTTTTAATTTTTTGAGGAACCTCCATACTGTTTTCCACACTGGCTGCACCAATTCACGCCCACCGACAGTGTAGGAGGGCTCCCTTTTCTCTGCACCCTCACCAACACTTGTTATTTCTTGTCTTCTTGATAACAGGCATTCTGACAGGTGGGAGGTGGCATCTCATTGCGGTTTCGATTTGCATTTCCCTGATGATTAGTGGTGCTAACCATCTTTTCATGTGTCTCTTTGCCATTTGTATATCTTCTTTGGAAAAATGTCTGTTCAGATCCTCTGCCCGTTTTGTAATTAGATTTTTTTTTTGATATTGAGTTGAGTGCTTATAAATAACTTTGGATATTAACCCCTTATTGGTTATATTGTTTGCAAATACCTTCTCCCATTCAGTAGGTCGTTAATGATTTCCTTCACTGTGCAGAAGATTTTTATTTTTGCTTTTGCTGCCCTTGCCTGAGAAGACAAGTTGAAGAAATATACTGCTAAGACTGATGTCAAAGAGCTTACTGCCTATGTTTTCTTCTAGGAGTCTTATGGTTTCGGGTCTAAGACTCTATGGTCTCGGAGTTTAGTCTGACTGTGCTTTTAGCTGCAACCTGGGGAAGGTCACTGCATCAATCTGGGTCCCAGGCCCACCCTGCGCAAAATAAGATGCTGGAACAAATGATTCTAAAGTCCCTTCTGGCTCTAAAACATTAGGATTAAATATTCATCTGTGTACACACGGACACACACACACACGGACCACTGCACCCAGATTATGAATGTTAACCCTAATTCATTCATTCATTCATTCAGTAGTTGCTTGTTATATGCAAAGCAATGTTAGTGCTCAGTTATGACTTAGAGATGAGCATAAGCTACTTGTATATTTGAATTTCAAAGTAAACCAAACTATTTACGCTGGTATTTCAGCCTGTCTGGACCAAGAAGAAGGTTGGAAATTTAGGATGTGTTATCAGTGACTTGAGCTTTGCGGGAGATGATGGGTCCCCACGTTCAAGCTAGCTACGAGTAAGCTCAGAGAGTGTATCTTGCTTAGGAACTGAACCACGTATCCAGCACACAGTGAAGCCGAACGCACAGACTTGATGCACTATTTCACGTGCCAGGTTCCCCAACAAGAGCTGAAATTGCCCTTAAGACACAGATCATCCTAAGAGGTACCACGTCCTGTGGACGTTTCCCCACATTAGTATAGTGAAATAACTGCAGATGGGAAGGGGTTAACCAATGGTGGTATTTTGCTGGGAGAGAGGATGTTATGAGCCCTGGCAGGGTGATCATCTCTCCTGCCCACTTCTGCCTAGTGCCACCGTGGAATGAAACACTTCCTTCTACTTTCCAATTGCATCTGCCCCCCTAAGCTCACCAAGAGGCCGGGGCTGAGGGTGGAAGCCAGGAAGGAGAGAGAGCCAGTTCACCAAGACACAGAGAGGTTGAGCCAGTGGTCTCAGCCCACACAGGAAATCAGATGCAGGGGCCCTGGCGCAGCCCTGGAATTCATGAGCTCCAGGCTTCGCTTCTAGACAGATGCTTGTGTTTCCTCCGATGTTTGTTTAATGTCAGAAACATTTCAGTGGAAACCAGAGACCTGGCTTCTCTGAGGCTCACCTGTTGCTTTGGAATGTATTTATTTGTACACGGGGCCCCGTCTCGGCAGACTGTTCCCTTCCTCCAGCCAGAAGGCTGATGTGCTAACGTCACGGTCTCCACGGCAACGGACCCTGATATTACAGACGGCAGATTGTGCCTCCAGGTAGATAGAAAGTGACCCCGGCAGGTAAAGTGGGCCAAACAAACTTCCTGGTTCCGGGCAAAGGTCTCAAAGACGAACAGTAAAATGTGCCCTCACTCCCCACGCGCGGACACGCCCTACTCCGGGGCAGCCAACACCTCACCGTTTGAGGTCTAGCTTTTTTCTCCCATTATTCTTGCGAAGAGAGGCAAAAGCATTTCTGCTCTCCTTACTGATCACCGCCCCTCCCTCAACCCCTCTGCCTCCAGGTCCTCATAAAACTAAGGGCAAACACGAAACAGCCAGCTCCCCTGGGTAGGTCGTGTGTGAGCGCGGACCCTGGGCGTGGAGGTGTGCGTCCTAGGCATGGTGGGGGTGAATCTTCGTGGGTCTGTGCTGATTCATCCTCGAAAGGAAAGGGAAGGAGAGGAGAAGGGAAGAGAAGAAAAAATAACAGAACAGAACAGAACACTGGAACTACGGGAAGCCACTCCTCCAGCGGCCAGCACATCTATGTACCACGAAGCCCCGCGCGCCAGGGGTCCCCCTCATGGTTTGCCTGCAGTGTCCCCGACAGCCTGGCCATCAGTTCCTATGGCCCCCAGGGCCAGGGGACCTGGCCCTCTTACGGCCTCTCCCGGGCACTTATCTGCTTTGGTGTTTCCCGTGTCCCTAAGCTTGGAGCTGCCTCCTACGCCAGACCGTGGTTCTAGGGCCCTGGAGATGGAATGATGGGCTCGGGGGAGGCCCGGCTCCCGGCCCCCTCACGACCACCTCCCTAGGCTTCTCCTAAGGCCCGCCTCTGAGGCCTGGCCACAGCTGGCGGGGCCATCTCAATCCAAGCCTCCAGTCCTGAGGAGCTCGAGGAACTGAGCTGAGATGGCAGTCGAAGTGTATCTACCTCAGAAACCAAGGGCTGGCCTGGCCCTTCCTCTTTCAGCTTTGGACCATAACAACATCCCCAAGCCACCTGCATCTTATACAGAACACACTCCTGCCCGCAGCGAACAGCTACGGTATCCACAGCCTTGGGAGGGGCTGGTTAGTCATCACACTGCCAGGAAGTGGACATCTTACCAGTGGTCTGGAGAAAGGCAGACCCGGGAGAAGGCACTCTCTGTCCCCACCGGGCCTGCACGTCCAAACCTGACCCACCCTGCAGAACCGCAGACGAAGCCCACTCCCAACGAAGCTTCCCTGAAACACGCCTGGCAGGGACCTCCTCATGCTCTGCACACCCACAGCACCTGATCCAGCCCCTGCCCAGGTGTGTATCACTGTATCTCGTGTTCACAGGTAAGCTACATCCTACCTTCCCTACCAGGCTTCATAAGCTGCATATGGACAGGGTCTGTGTCTGATCATTGTGTCCTCTTTTGCCTTGAACTTAATAGCTGCTTAATAAACCAGAATAAATGCATAAATGACTATAATGCAATGGGCTGTCTGGACTACTTCCACCCACATCCTCCTTCCACTCCTAAGGGCTCTTATCCCTGCCCCCCTGCCGGCCACACAAAGATGCTACTTCACACCCAGCTGTGGATGTATGTGCTGTAAGGCTCCCCTCCTCGCCTTCCCAATCCTAAGTGTGACACATAGGTTAACGTTACCTAGTCAGCTCCTTTGGGGCAGTGACCTTCCCAAAAAGGCATTTCTTTTTATTTTCCAATCAATAAAAACAGAGCTCCCCTTTTGAAATTTTTCTTTAAGGTTCTAGACCCTGGCCTTGAGCTGTAGGCAAGAGACCACCTCTTCCAAGATGACGAGATCCTTTCTTCTACGCAAATTAAACTATAAGCTTTCCTAATGGAGCAGATCTCTAGAACTGGCTATTTCTTCCAAATGAACCACGTACTGTCTTCTTGGTACAATTAGTTTTAGCTTTGACTGCAAGTGATAGAAATAGTATTGGCTTAAACAAGATGGAAAGTTATTTCTCCCTCCAATAGAAGTCTGGAGGCGTTAGTGCAGGGGTGCCAGGGAGGCTTCCTAAGGTCATCAGGGACCTAGGATCCTTCTATGTGGTCTGTTATTCTCAGAGCTTGGCTGCTACCTCATGGCTCAGAATGACTGCTGAGCTCCAGCTCTCAGGCCGGCAGCCCACCTGCCGAAACAAGGAAGCAGTGAAGAGGGACGCACTTCTTCCCTTTAAAGACACTTCCAGGAACTTGCCCACTACACTTCCCCTAAACTCTACTGGCCACAAGGGAAGTCGATAAATGTCATCCTTCTGTTTAGGTTACAGATTGCGATTCTAAGGAAGAAGCAGGTAATAGCTACTAGAGACACTAGCAGACCTAGCTCTACTTTGTCCTGAATAATTATTTTTCCATCTTTGAGAGACCGGTTTTCTCATTCCTCAATGGCCAGGACTGGCAGAATCTCTAGGTCCACCTCTGCTTTTATTTTAACCACTGAATTATACACTTTATTTATTTTTTAATTTTGTTTGGCTGCACCATCGCACAGCATGTGGGATCTTAGTTCCCCGACCAGGGATCGAGCACGTGCCCCCTGCAGTGGAAGCGAGGAGTCTTAACCACTGGATCGCCAGGGAGTCCCCACCTTTGCTTTTCATAAGCCAGGTGTTTAGATGGAGCTGGGGGATCCAAGGTACAGCAGGTCAGGTGGTTTTCTCAAAACACGCAGCCAACTAAAGCCGAGACGGGAGGGACACACGGCGGTCCCAACCCCCGGGCTCACTAGAGGCACAGCTTCAGGAGGCTCAGCTGGGTCTGGGTCAGGAGAGGAGGCTGTCACTGCACAAAGCCCTGGGTGCCGATGAATGCCAGGACCGGGAGAGACATCGAGGCCTGGCTGAGAGCAACCTCCGGAAGCTGTGGATAAGAAATCTGTGCCCGGAGGCGCCGGGTGCCAGTGGCACAGGGACTGTGGCTCCCTGGTACCATCTTGGCCCTCAGCGCCCCACTCTCCTCCCAGGGCAAGACCTGCAGCGCCTGCTCTAGCAGGGGCAGTCTCCTACCACCTGGCTGGGAGCTTGGGACCCCAAGGGGCAAACCCCACAGCTGCAGCCATTCTTGGGGGCACCGAGTTTCCAGGTGAACACATCCCTGCCTGGGCTGGTAGCTACGTGCAGACTTTCCTGTTATCGTCCTGAATCTGGCCCGGCCCCTCCAGCCCCTGCCTCCCTGAGTGGCACGTGCCCTCCCACTGATGGGTTCTCCTCCCCAGGGCCTCCTCGGGAAAGGTATTTGGGCTGGCGGTTTGCCTGCCCCTTCTCCCTGGGTGCCAGGCCCTCTGAACATCCCACAGACTGTGGGAAGGATGGTTTTGAAAGATCGTACACACGTAGGCTTACAGTGTCCTACAAGGTGGGGATGTGCCAGGTCTGGACTAGCTTGGGCTGGAAGGCAGGATGCCCGGCTTCTATTCAGGGTTAAGTGGACCCACAAGGGAAGAAAGACACTGTCCTGCTCGAAGTACCTTTCAGGGGAGAGCAGGGGGGAGCCCATTCAAATGGGGAAATGGAAGCTCTCCAGGCATCCATCCTTCGGAAGTGCAGCCTCCCTGCCTGGGCCGGAAGATCACCTCCGACTTCAGGTGAGTAAGTTATTCTCACTCCCCTTTCACAGGGGGAGAACACTGAGGCCCAACCATTAGGATGGGGTATAATTTCCCACTTCATCTGTATCTTGCACAGCTCACAGCCCCTCTCTAAAGAGGTGCTGGGCCACCATCCAGGCATGCCCTCGTGCTGGATCTGCAATGGTGAATCCTCTTTTTTTGAAAACCCCAGTGTAGGAGAGTTAACTCTTTTTTTTTGTTTGTTTGCGGTACACGCGCGCGGGCCTCTCACTGTTGTGGCCTCTCCCGTTGCAGAGCACAGGCTCCGGACGCGCAGGCCCAGCAGGCCATGGCTCACGGGCCCAGCCGCTCTGCGGCATGTGGGTTCTTCCCGGACGGGGGCACGAACCCGTGTCCCCCGCATCGGCAGGCGGACTCTCAACCACTGCGCCACCAGGGAAGCCCCCTGAGCTCTACTCTTGCATGGTTAGAATTAAGAATTTTCTATGTCCTGTGTTGTCTTCATATGAAATATGAAAGGAGAATAGATCTTATGCCTCCTTGAGACTTCTAAGTTTAAAAGATTCCCATTTTGGAAGGAAGGAGCTAGGAAGGAAAGTAGCAACAGGCGTTGGAAACACTGGTCTTCAAATCCACCAACTGTGGTCTTCGGGCAGGTTGTGTTTTTTGCTTTTTTTGTTAATTGGTTGTTTTTTTAACATCTCCAGTTCCTTACCTATCTACTTAATTTTTTCCAGTTTTAATACTGTTTTACTGAAGTATAGTTGACCTACGTGTTAATTTCTGCTGTATAGCAAAGTCATTCAGTTATACATATATATATATTATTTTGTATATTCTTTTCCATTATGGTTTATCATAGGATATTGAATACAGTTCTCTGTGCTATACCGTAGGACCTTGTTGTTTATCCCCCATCTACTTTAAAGTAATTAAACGGATCTGAGGATTAAATGAGATGACACTTACAAAAGGAGCTAGTTTGAGACCTGGCACATGATGGGTATTTGGTAAACAGTGCTTTCATAACCAGTCTCACTTTCTTTAAAAGGCGTGGTCTTGCCCCAATTAGTTTAATCCAGTGGACATCATGTATTTTTTAAACAATGAAATTTGGGACTTCCCTGGCGGTCCAGTGGTTAAGACTTTGCCTTCCAATGCAGGGGGTGTGGGTTCGATCCCTGGTCAGGGAGCTAAGATCCCACATGCCTTGGGGCCCAAAAACCAAAACATAAAACAGAAGCAGTATTGTGACAAATTCAATAAAGACTTAAAAAAAATGGTCCACATCAAAAATTCTTTAAAAAATAAAAATAAAAAAAGTGAAATTCTTTCCACAGGTCCAGGTTTGTGGACTGTCGGCATAACCCCCAATCTTAGTGGCAGGCTGGAAGGTTTTAAAAAATGTATGTGACAGTGGTCCATTGCGCAAGCACTGAAAATGAAGTGGACAGCTGAGGCGATTTTCTAGATAATCCCCACCCCAAATCGGGGATGCCTGGGGCTGAGTGATCAGGACAGTTGTGTCAGTCCCTGCCCTGTCTTGCCCGGTACAGACCTGCTTGTTTCACTGATCCTTTCCTTAATATATTTATTTAAAAATACAATGTTGATTCACTATTTCAAACTGTATGCAAAGGTTCTTCGGAAGAAACTAAGAGGGTTGTGTCTCTTAGCACCTTAAGTGCTAGTTTTTAACAGACATTAAATCTGGATTAAAAATCATAATAGCCTGACTTGCTGTTGCTTTTGGAAAAGCCAGAAACACAGCCTTGTCTGTTGCCTCGTTGTTGTTTTTTTAAATTAAACTATAGCTGATTTACACTATTATGTTAGTTTCAGGTGTACAGCTGCAGATTCTTTCCCATTATAGGTTATTAGAAGATACGGAACATAGTTCCCTGTGCTATACAGTGAATCCTTGTTGTTTTCCTAGCCTCCTTTGTTTCCACCATGTCTCCATAAAGGGCCCAAGGTGTCTATGAACACTGCCAATTTGCAAAGAGAAAAGTGAAACTCGGAGAGGTTATGGGACTGGTCCATGGTCACACAGGGAGGCTATGATCACATCTGAACAACAATCCAAGTCTCCAGATTTCAGGTACATTTGAGAACATTTGAGAAGCCTCCTCCCATCCTGTGGGGAGGGTCCAGCTTCACAAGAGAGAGCTGATGCCCTGACAGCCTGATGCAATTGAAGGAATGCTGGAGGACCAACCAGTCTTCCTCCCTCTCTACCCTCTACACCCAAAAGCATTCCTCCCACTTAGATGCCTGAAGTGATTCATTCCTTGGAGGATTCCCAGTCACTGGTCCAAAGATGACCTGGGGCTGGCTGCGCACTGGCGCAGTCTGCCGGGGGTGGAGAGCAGGGATTCACACTTGTTAAATGCTCCCCTGGTGGCCCACAGCCAGGTTTTAGTTCACTTTGATTTGAGTCTTGCTTTCCCAGCTGTCCTAATTTGAAAAGGAAGGACACCTCAGAGGAATGAGCCCAAAGGGTTGGGACCTTAATGCAAAATTATCCTGGTCCTGAGAGATGGCCCTCGATAAAGGGTCTCCCTGATCAAATATGCGTGGCAACGCTAATCACACTTTTTGCTTTCTTGCAGATTTGCTGTTAATATTAGCGTGGTAAAGGCTCTCGAAATTCTTGATAAAACTTGGTCAGCACAGCGTTTCCCAAATGCAGTTGACCCAGAAGCCTCCCCCATTCTTTCCCTAACACCTGTTAGTGTTCCACAGGACACACTTTGGGAAACGCTGACTTTGTGTAAACCACTTCTGCAGCTTTCTCTCTGGATAATCCAGAAAAGTAAAGGGAGATTAACGGGAGCTGGAAAAGTTCCAAAAGGTTAAAAACATGACCAGGTGGGGCTTCCCTGGTGGCGCAATGGTTAAGAGTCCGCCTGTCAATGCAGGGGACACGGGTTCAAGCCCTGGTCCAGGAAGATCCCACATGCGGCGGAGCAACTAAGCCCGTGTGCCACAACTACTGAGCCTGCACTCTAGAGCCCGCTAGCCACAACTACTGAGCCCACGTGCCACAACTACTGAAGCCCGCGTGCCTAGAGCCTGTGCACCGCAACAAGAGAAGCCCCTGCTCGCCACAACTAGAAATAGCCCGCACACAGCAACGAAGACCCAACATAGCCAAAAATAAATAAATTTATATATAAAAAAAACCATGACCAAGTAAAAATTTCATGTGTTTCATAGTCGTGCTTGAGACCAGCTCGATTTTAAGGTCTCATGCACATACCGTGCAGGAGATTCCCACAGACTTGGGTGTGAGCTTTCTATATTTTCCCTATGAAGTGAGTTTTTGTACATCAAAATTGTTTTCTACAAATATTGATATTATTTGTAGGTGGTTTTAGAGTTGATGAAGTCCTCAATATGCTGATATAGTATATATGACTTGGAGGTGAATATTAATATCTAATTTTACGACAAGAATATTGACATTCTGTAATCGTAAGCAACTCATTTGAGAGCTGGAAGCGCTCAAAAATAATTTAGTCCAATGTTCCTAAGCCTGATTCCACATCAGAAATACTTAGTGCCTTTGTTAAAATCATGGGCCCTGGAAGTTCTGCTGCAGTACTTCTTGTGTAGGGCCCAGGAAGCTGTCCCTTTCATTAACCCAGGTGATGCTGATGCTGTCTGCCTGTGGACCCATGTTTGGGTTTAATCCTCTCTTTTTTAATTAAGAAAACTTAGGGACTTCCCTGGTGGTCCAGTGGCTAAGACTCCATGCTCCCAATGCAGGGGGCGGGGGTTCGATCCTTGGTCAGGGAACTAGATCCCACACGCTGCAACTAAAGATCCCACATGCAGCAATGGAGATCCCGCGTGCCACAACTAAGACCCGGCACAGCTAGCTCAATAAATTAATTAATTTAAAAAAAAAAAAAAAAGAAAACTTAGACCCAGAATGATAAAGGGAAGGACCCCAAATCACAAAGCCAGGGCTCAAACATGGATTTTTCCTCTTCCAAGTGTACTGTTGTTGCCCCCGAATGCCTGCTGCCTTACCTTGGAGCAGAAGGTGTTAGGGTGGACGGTGGTGGGTGGACCATGGTGGGTGGATTGTGGTGGGTGGATCGTGGTGGGTGAATCGTGGTGGTTCATGTAAGATATTCAATTAGCACATCTGGAGGCAAGAGGGAAAGGCACTTTGGGGGGGGTCAGCTAATCTTTATAGGAGTCATACCTGTGCAAAATCGTTTTCTTAAATGAATAAAATAAGAGTTTCACATTCGACATTTAATTATTTTCCCTTTAAAAGTGACTCAGCAAGGATGTAGAGAACAGATTGGTGGTTGCCAAGGGGGCAGGGGCTTGGGGGAGGGATGGAGTGGGAGCAGATGTAGGCTTTTATATACAAAACGGATCAACAACAAGGTCCAACTGTACAGCACAGGGAACTGTATTCCATATCCTATGATAAACCATAATGGAAAAGAATATTAAAAGATTTATATATATGTATAACTGGATCATTTTGCTGTAGAGCAGAAATGAATACATCTTATACTTCAATTAAAAAAAATACTAAAACAAAAAAATAAAGAAATACAAGTGATTCAGCCTCTCAAAATCTGTCACCACACTTCCATCTTTCAGAAATCCTTCCTAGAATTATCCAACCCACAGCCCAGGCTTTGATCTCACCCCTCGTCAGCAGCTGGACATCCTTCTACCCTTGCAGATGGACTTTTGCTGATCTGTTGAATGGAAATATTCCTGAGACCTCTTCCTGACCTGTGTCCAGCCAGAGGTGAAATCTCCGTCTTTCCTCACTCTGGGTCCCCGCTGGGTCTATACCAAGTTAAGGAACATCGTCAGCCAGGCGTGGCAGAAAATATAGCTGAGGGTCAGGAAGACTGGGTTGTCATCCCAGTTCTGCCACTAACTGGCTGGTGGCCCTCAGGCAATTCCTTCCTCACCCTGTGCTTCCATTTACCAGGACACGTGGGTCTCTACTGCAGGACGCCTCAGAGCCTTGACCATTCCTCATGCATCTCCACGGTGGGGGAGGGGTGGGGGGGAGGGGGATGGATTGTACAGAACTCTTGCTGGGGAGGCATCCTGCTAGGTTAATGCTCTACTTGGCCAGAGTCTGGGCAGGACTAGCTCCAGGGTCCCTTCCAGGATGAACAGATGTGAACAATGGACTAAGAAGTGGGCCAGAAGCCAGGAGACGGGGGTTCAAACCTCCCCACTTACAAGTCGTGTGACGGCCGCTGTCTGAGTCTCTTTCCTCAAGCACACCTCAGAGGGCTGTGCTGAGGTTGTGCACCGCACCTAACACCTGCCTGGCCGTGAAACAAATGCTGCAATTCTACTAGGACGTGGCTTTCTCACCGGCTGGCGTTCGAAGTCTTGCCTCCCACCCAGGTCTTCGTCAACTGCTCCACTGGATTTCCTTTCTGAAATCGTTCTGTGCATCGACCCTAAAACTGCCTATTTTATTTTATTCTTTTAAATTAATTTTTATTGGAGTATAGTTGCTTTACAATGTTGTGTTAGTTTCTACTGTACAGCAAAATGAATCAGCTATACGTGTATATATATCCCCTCTTTTTTGGATTTTCTTCCCATTTAGGTCACCACAGACCACTGAGTAGAGTTCCCTGAGCTACACAGTAGGTTCTCATTAGTTATCTATTTTATACATAGTATCAATAGTGTATATATGCCAATCCCAATCTCCCAATTCCTCCCACCCCAAACTGCCTATTTTAAAGAAGAGTTTGCGACGGTCCTGACCACGGACTCAACCTGCCCCTGGGCATGAGCTCCCTTTCCTTCGCCTGTTCTCTGGAAGGGGGAGCTTACAACCAGACGTGGCACTGAACACAGCCAGGTATGCGTTCTAACTCCAGGCTCGAGAATGTGTGCGCCAAGGCCCCTGAAGCTCTTCTAACCGAGCCAGATGGCCTTGGGGAGTTTGCTGGGATGCCCGGCCACCTGATGAAGGGGTCCTAGGCAGTGAGCAGACAGGATTGCTGCTGACACATAGTGTAGCCCACTCAGGCCTCAGGAATGCTGTCACCTGGCCTCCCCGGAAGGCAGGTGTTTGTCTACGCTGACCCAGGTTCAGCCCGTCTTTCCCCTGGGCTGAGCCTCCACATTCTGACCCGGTCGGGGTCAGGGGTCACAGGAGATAAAGGTCAGGAGGCGCTGATGGTGGTGGGGAGTGGATGTCCAGTGCATCTTGCATTCAGGGAAGACCCAGAAAAAGTTTCTCCATTAACAGGTATATCAGCGTGGCTTGTTGGGAAGCAGGACCTCAGTAACTTAGGATCGAAAGATGCTGTTCTCAACGCCGATGCTTCCGTCAGGGCAGGCGAGCACTGCCGGGCACCGTTCTAAGAGCCTTCCACCTGCTCAGTCCTTCAACCCTCCGCATGCTAGGAGGCACGTTCTATTCTTTTCCTCCTTTGCATATGCACAGAGAGGTTAAGTAACCTGCTTAAGTTTCCACAGCCATTTAGTGGTGAATCTAGGAAGTGGGTTCTAGAACCTGAGATCCCACCCACCTTGCTAGCCTGCCTCTTGAAACTTAACGAGGGGCTCACTCTTTGAAGCCCAAAATGGGGCTGTAAAAAGGCAGGTTTGTTCAAGCTAGTATTTCACACAGCAAGGCACCGTGACCTTACAAACAGGGCAGGCCAGGAAACCAGAAAATGGGACCCAAGGGTTAGCACCCACGTGAATTCCATTCCGCTAAACTGTCCGCCCATTACTTTACTTCCTGGACTTCCCTCCCCTGGGGCACTGCACCCTCATCCTGCCTGCACCGTCATCACAGGCGGCCAAAATAGGTATTGAAGGCGCTTTAAACTTTGCCTCCTTTCTCCTGGAAATAACTTGGAGAGGTGAGAAGGCCAGCACAGGCGACAGGGCCATTTATTTCTTCATTGAGTCAACAGTATTTATAGACACTCAACCAATGCAAGAAAAATGAGATCAGAATCATTCCTGTTAACAGCTCCCAGACTAGTAAAGGGAGAAAACAACGACGCAAGCATGGGACTACAAAAGAGAGTCTTAAGTGTCCCAAAAAAAGCTCTACAGGACTTGGGAAGGGAGCACCTGGCTGGGCAATCCCAGAAGGCTTCCTGGAGGAAGTGAGATTGGAACTTCTGCCATCACCAAGCAGCTGTTCTAAGCTCCAGAGCCAGTCACCAGCCCTCCTGGAATTCCTTGCAGGATGCGTCACAAAGTTCCGGCTCCCAGCTGAGAAAGTGCAGCCCCCGGCTGAGGCAGCCCAGAGCCCCACCAGCCACAGGCCCCGTCACAACTCTGAGGGGCCTGTCGGAACTTCCTGAAGAAACAGCTGCTTTAAAGCAGGGGATGAGAAAGAGCTTTGCAAGTTAATCCACCAGCGTCTTGCCTGCCTCTCCTCTGTGTTGCCAGGCCCCGTCCCTAGGAGAGCCTAACTGTGCAGGAAGGCAGAGTGGATGCTGCCTGGAGACAGGACAGCAGAGAGGGAGATCAAGGTGCTCTCTTGGGCCTCACTGCCCTGCGGTGACTTGTCCAGTTCACGTCTCCCCCGTCCACCTCTTCTCTTCCCTTCCCTCAACTCTGCTTGCTCTAAAGGCCCCAGAAGGATAGGTGATCATGTTCATAGGAGACTGGCCTGGGAGGCTGCTGAAGGCCTATGTCCCGGGCTGTGTTCGCCTTCTAGCTCTCCTGTAAGATGTGGAGATCGGGGACTGTGGCGCTTCACGCCTCAGATTGGAGGGCAGGCAGGTGGAGGAAGAGAAGGTAAGAGGCATCGCAAAGACCGTACGGCAAGCTGGTACCCAGACCCCTGAAAAGTACCCAAGCCCCAGCAGCTCATATAAGCACTGTTCCCATCGCCGATGGCTAATCTCTCACTCATCCATTTCTCCACCCCATAGAAATATACCCAACACCTAACAAAATAGAGACGCTACAACCTAATTACGCTCTGTCAGCGGCTGGAGCTCTTTCTCAAATGTTCATCTCCCTAAAAACTAACCCAACATAAAATAGCAAAGTCTTGCTACTTTTTAAGGCCCAATTCAATTGTTTCAGGGCATGGTTTCCATGTGCCTGGTTCAACTCCTTGCGAGGCAGTGACACTTCAGAATCAATGAACTGATTCATTCCCTGAGGACAGATGCCCACATATATTTGCTGCCATTAGCAATGCATTTATTCAGTCATTCCTTTGGGAAACATTTTTCACGTGTTGTGTTTCATGCTGCTGCTGGGGAGGAGGACAGACACGAGGCTCCAAAACAGGGAATTCCTATCTTTTCGTTGTTGTTCACACTTGACATCTGCCCTCTGTGCAGCTCCCCGCTAGCCCTAGGAAGGGGTGCTGCAGGTCCCTCTGTGCAGCTCCCCGCTAGCCCTAGGAAGGGGTGCTGCAGGTCCCTCTGTGCAGCTCCCCGCTAGCCCTAGGAAGGGGTGCTGCAGGTCCCTCTGTGCAGCCCCGCTAGCCCTAGGAAGGGGTGCTGCAGGTCCCCTGGTGCAGCTTGGAGAGTTTGGGTAACTGCGCCAGGGACCCAGAGCAGCAAGTAAGTCACGGGCACAGGGGAGAGACTCCCACGTGGGCAGGCACAGGAGGCACACGTGGAGGAAGCAAAGACCGCTGCCTTCCTACTGGGCTGCCATTCAAGGCCCTTGGAGAGAAAGGCAGGAAGCGATCTGACCTGAGGAAGGAAGATCAAGATGACGTAGCCCTTCACAAAGGTGTGCGCCTGACCCCTCCATGGCTTTGTTCATCATCCCTAGAGGGAGATTTGCACAAACACTCAGGGTGGGGAGAGGAAGAAGGTAACCAGAGGCTGTACAGTTTGCTGACTCAGATGGACACCAGACTTGCCCCATCATTCTCCACTGTGTAATAAAAGCAGAGTGGAGGAGGAAAGCCTTTGGAATAACTTTCATAAATGACTCAGACCAAGGCATTTAGGTGAAGGGGGTGGGAGACTCATGGGGGGGGTGTAGCAGCAGAGAGGATAAAGAGGAAATGGCCCCCTGGCCTTGGCCTGCCCAGCTCTAGCAACCTCAAGGTCATCCCAGGGGCATGTCCAGGGCCACAGACAGACAAGGCTCCCATTACTCATTAGCCAGCCTGGGCACTGGTCCCCTTGTCCCTGTCCTTGGCCACAAACAGAGATGAAAGCCGAGCCGCCAGCTCGGGGAGCGGGGGCCTGATAGCTCAGTGGCTGCCTCGGCCACCGGCATTATCAGAGCCTGGGACAGCCAAGAGCAAGGGGGACGCTGGGCTTCCACACACTCTGCGCCCTTCACACCTCCGCCTCACTCAAACAAACGTGGGCAAAAAAACCATCATTAGGGCTTCCCCGGTGGCGCAGTGGTTGAGAGTCCGCCTGCCGATGCAGGGGACACGGGTTCGTGCCCCGGTCCGGGAAGATCCCACATGCTGCGGAGCGGCTGGGCCCGTGAGCCATGGCCGCTGAGCCTGCGCGTCCGGAGCCTGTGCTCCGCAACGGGAGAGGCCACGACAGTGAGAGGCCCGCGTACCGCAAAAAAAAAAAAAAAAAAAAAAAAAAAAAGCCATCATTAGTGGAGAGCAGATTTTAACAGCAGCTCCCAGGGCAGATTCCTCGAGCCAGCTGTGCGAGGACACGCCAGGATGCGCTGATGAGAGGGAAGGAATCCTTCCCAAATCCCTTCCCCAGACCCACAGGGTGGATGTCTCTACTCTCCCCTCAAGGCTGAGAAGAAAGCCCCTCGGGTCAGCTGCAGCCGCACAGTCCCGGCCTCGGTCCTGCCCAGCCTCTGCTCCCCACCGCGCCCCTCACCAAAGGGGTGTGGCTAGGTACCCTTGCTTTTCCAAGCTTCTCCCACCCATCCCTCACCACCTGAGATCACGGGAGTCTAGAAAGCAGCAGGTCCTTCCCATGACCTTGTCTGAGTGACGCAGGTGGCCTCCTAAGTCCCCGATACCCCACGCGGAACCGGGCCTGGCACCAGCCACGTCTCAGGGCTGCTGTCTTGGCCCTGGGCCTCTGCCCACTACCCTATCAATGGAAACTTGAGGCTGATATTCTAGGCAGAGAAAACGAAGCCGAGGACAGGAAGGGGCTGGCGTTCAGAGCCTCCGGAGGGCCTGGGTCTTGACTCTCAAGCTCTTTCTTGACTAACGGCCAACAGGGGCTAAACGATCAGGGTGGCAACAGGAAAGCCTCATCCATCCCACTTTCTCAGCATTCGAGAGACATCTGAAGAGTGACTGTAATGTGCCCGGTGTCAACTGGGGTACATACGAAGATCTGCTCCCTGATCTCAAGGAGGTCCTGACCTTGGAAGAGAATAGGGTAAACAGACTACACTTATAACCATGAGAGCTGCCATCGACTGAGCCCCTAGGAAGTGCTCTGCTTCTCCAGCCATCATGTAAGATGCCACACTCATGCCCTGTTTCCTTTTACAAATTAGGACGCTGACGCTCAGAGTACAGGCCAGGGGGAAGGGTTGGCAGTCACGCCCCAATCTGGTATGTGAGTCTCAAGCAGGGACAAGACAGAGTTGACTGAGGCAGCCACCTGGGAATTTACTTTCTCCCCTCCCACTGCTTCTTTTCCATCTCCTTTGTGTCTCACCTTTGCCCTCTGACCTTTGATTCTAGATCTGATCCCCGCCTCTCTTGTCTTCTGTTACCCCTGTTGCTTAAATCCATTCCTAGGGTTTCAGGCATCACCTTTTCTTTTTTTTCTAATTTTATTTTATTTTATTTCTATTTTTATTTTTTGGCTGCATTGGGTTTTTGTTGCTGTGCACGGGCTTTTTCTAGTTCCAGGGAGCGGGGGCTACTCTTTGCGGTGCAGGGGCTTCTCATTGCGGTGGCTTCTCTTGTTGCGGAGCACAGACTCTAGGCCCACGGGCTCAGCAGTTGTGGCTTGTGGGCTCTCAAGCGCAGGCTCAGTAATTGTGGCACACGGGCTTAGCTGCTCCACGGCATGTGGGATCTGCTCAGATCAGGGCTCGAACCCGTGTCCCCTGCATTGGCAGGCGGATTCTTAACCACTGCGCCACCAGGGAGTCCCAAGCATCACCTTTTAAGTTACAATCTCCAAACGTGTAGCTCCGGCTCACACCTCACCTCGTGCTCCAGGCCCCCATTTCATCCCCAAATCATTTCAGATACTTAACACCATCTTGCCATTCGCAGGCTACTTTTTTCCAGATCTCTTTGCCCCTTGCTGGGATTTCAGTAACCTGAATCTCCTGTGTCATTTTATTCTCTCCCCATCCCAAGACTCTTTACCTATGTCTTCTTGAGTTCTCACATCACTAGCTTACTCAAATTTTTTCCATGTTCCCTGAACACCTACAGAACATGGCCAGATGCCTACAGACACCTCTGTGCTCTGGTGCCAACCTACTCCCTACTCTCTTCTCCTCAGATCCTAGACTCCAGGATTGTAACCTACGGGGGCTTCCCGGGGCAGACCTCTCTCCCATATCCTCTGCTTTAGCTCCTCTCTGAAGGACTTAGATAATATTGGGTTGGCCAAAAAGTTTGTTCGGGTTATTCTGCAAGATGTTACGAAAAGCCCAAAGGAACTTTTTGGCCAACCTGATAGTACCTGATGCACATGTCCCAAGTTGATCTACCGATGTGAAACCGCCCCCGCCCCCCATCAAATGGGAGAAGCTAACTACTTGATGACCATGAGCACATAGACCCCAGGACTCCTGGAGCCTAAGGATTGATGTGAACCACTGTGACATCACCCTGTTACCTCACCATCAGCCAGTTAGAGAATTGTGCATGAGCTAATCACATACCCCGGGACACCCCTCCCTTACTTGGCCTTTAAAAATGCTTTGCTGAAAGCCTTTGGGGAGTTCGGGTGTTTGGAGCACGAGCTGTCCCCGACTCCTTGCTTGGCACCTGCAATAAACGCTGCCCTTTCCCTCCCTACAACCTGGGGTCAGTAGATCGGCTTTACTGTGCCCGGGCGAGCGGCCCCACGGTTGGTTCGGTAACAGGATGACTCACTATTTCTCTGGTGCACCTCGGTGCTTCTGCTCCCTGCGTCCCCCTGGGCGTCTCTCTCCAGAGATGCCCGCCCCCCTTGGAGGCCCCTCCTGTTCCCAGAGCGAGGTGGGGGTGCTCCCTCCCTGGACTCCCCCGCACATGGCTATTTTACACCCTTTGGTACTTGGGCTGGGGAAGGAGCATGGGCCACGAACTTCGAATGGGTGTAAACTCTGGCTCAGCAACTTCCTAGCCGTGTGATCTTGGAGCCTTTACTAGGAGCCTTTCTTCCCCCATCTGTAAGACTGGCACCAGAATATAAACTTGCTGTGAAAGTTAGAAATAGTGCACGTAAACACCCCGCACGAGCAAGTGATCGATGGGCAGTCATTATTAATAATATGGTGCATTTATGGATTTCCCACGAGAACATAAATACTTGTAGTTTTAGGCGCACCAGCTTCTTTTTGTTTTGTTTTGTTTTTTGTATCAACCTTAGTCACCAGCACAGAGCCAGGAACACAGAACTCTTCCCAGCAATGCTAGCTGAATCCTGACAGAACTGGAGGAATCAAGATTTCCTCTTGTCTCCTTTGCTGCTGCCCTGGATGGGCCCACTGGCGCCCTGGAGTCAGAAGCCTCCAGGATCACGCCCCGCCCAGCTCCCCTCGCCCCCGGAAGTGCCTCTGTTGCCCCAGCCCAAGTGCCTCAATACCCACCCCCGCACCACACATATAAGATGTTCTGTAGGGTCGCTGCACGGAAGGACTCGGCTGTAGGTGGAAACGGAGGTCGAGAGCTTCTCAAAGGAACAGGAGTCATAAATCACTCTGAAGTTGTGATGCAACCCCAGGAAGCCCTGCCATGCAAACCACAATTCCCTAAACCTCTGTAAGAAGTGGCCTCGAACCCCCTGGAGACCTGGCAGGAGATCCCTTTCTCTCAGTTGCTTGGCACTTGGCCGTTCTAATTCTGGCTGAACCCCAGAAGCCCAGAGGCAGAGAAAAACTAAAAGCCGGAACACCCCTGCCCTGGGAAATACTGGCTGACTAGCCTTCTTTATCCCATCCTCGTGGCTTTTCCTAGAACCGAGGCCGGAGACGGTTCACATGGCAGGTGGGTGTCCCGGCTAGAGGTGACACAGCGAAGCCCAGTCCCTGGCCTCCGCAATTGTGCTGCGGAATGCTGGAGGCCAGGTCTTGGAGCCTGGGAGGAGAGAACACTGGTTGCAGATGCGAGCTTGCAAGAAGCTTTCATGTTCCGAGCAAGGCTGGGAGGCGGGGGAAGTGAGACTTCTGTTCTCCGGAGCTCCTACAGGCAAAGCCGCCCAAGAGCCTATAAGCCCCAGCATAGCCTAAAGGTGCTGGGCTGACTCTCTTGGCCCAGAGTAAATCGGGGCCAGAACCAGAGAATGCTCTGGAGTCAAAGTGGAAAATGAGACTGTGCGGGAGAAAGCGCTCCTCTCCAAAATATATAGGCATCAGAGTACCCCTGTCTAGCTGGGACAGGAGCCATCAAAATGCAAATGTGGGTTTTGAGAATGCTAATGTTGGAATTGGAGAACAATGCCGAGACAGACTTCTCGGGGCCGGGGAGAGGGCCCCAGGGCAGGATGTGGGAGCCGAGTGGGGGGCAGGGATGAAAGGGGCAAAGGAAGTGAGAGAGCCCGAGAGGAGAAAACAGCAGGAGTCAATTGAGGTTGAAAGACTGCTGGGCCGGCCGGGAAAAGGGGAGTGCTAGAGGGGACGGGTCAGAGAACCTGACCGCTGACCGCTGACCTGAGGCTGTGCGCCCAGGAAAGGGGAGGGGGGAGCTCAGCCCAGGGGGCGGGGCGGCAGGACGCGCCTGGAGTCTGGGCTTGGACTTGAGGTCAAGGCCTGCGGAAAGAGACAGAGGGACCCGTGTTTCTGAAAGGCCGGTGATGCCAGGAGACGTGCTCTGCTTGGGTGCAGCTGGCCTGAGAGGCTGAGAGCAAGGGGGCCTGGGAAGGGGGCCTGAGAGCCGGCGCGGGCCAAAGTCAGGCTTCGTTTGGGAGCTGCTTCCCAGGGTTTCCATTCGGCTCTTGCCCCTGTGGACGGGTTGCTCCCTCCCTGGGCCTCACTTTCTTATCTGTAAAACCAAGACCATGGGTGCTGGGAGGACCAAATAAGTCAAAACCAAGCCTGGCACAGGGAAACGGCTTGTGATGTTGGCTGTCATTTTCGTAGATTAAGAAACCGAGGCTCAGGAAGGCTTGAGAACACGTGCAAGTCAGACAGCAGGGGACTGACAGAAACTGGATCCCAACTCCACTGTCAGACCTGCGCCTGTCCCCGTGCAGAAAGCAGACCCCCGACGTGGGCCGCGGGACCCCAGGGAGGCCGTGGAATACGTGAAGCCTGGAGCCGGTGCAGAGGCAGCAGGAGAGGGGCTCCTCCTGAGGGTGGAGTCCTCCTCTGCAGCAGGGTCACCTCCAGCCCTGGCCTACAGTTACAGCCTGGGCAATCGCTCTGCCACAGCTGACTCTCCACCCAGACGGCGACTTCCAGAAGACGAGGACGGTGTCCTGTACCCGCCTTGGGTCCCCCAGGGCCGTGCATGGCACGGGGTGAATGGTCGCCAAATGGGTTCATTCACGGAACACGCTCTGTGCTCAGAGGCGGGAATACACAGATGCAGACGATGTGACCCTGCCTTTGGGTAACTCCTCTTAGCCTGGTGAGCGGATGAAGGAAAGAATGAATGGAACCTGGGAAGGGCCAGTCAGGAGAAAGCGTAATACTATATAACAATCTAAAATGATTTTTTAAAACCCCATTGTGTGGTGATGGAAATGTTCTGTATGGGTATATACAACTGTTAAAACTCATGGAACTGTACTCTGAATGTAGTTCATTTTACATAAGTCATTTCTCCATAAAGTTGAAAAGTTCCACCCCTACCACAAAAAAAAAGCCTTCTGTACACTGCTTTCTCATCAGAGTCAAACCCATCAGGCACCCCGCTTTCTCTCCAGCACAGACCCGAGCCAGACCCACTCGCTGGCTGTTGCTAAGTGGACGCTGTCAGAGTCTCAGAACTCCGAACAAGTGCTGCCTTTATAGAAAAGGGGATGCTCACCCTCCCACACACCCGGAGCTATTCGCATCGCTCACCTAGACTCTCTTGGGACAGGGGCTGCCGGGGCCCTGGGTGGCAGGAGGCCAGGGGAGCTGGGGTGATGCTCTCTGGTATGGAGCTCCCTGTCCCCGAGGCAGTGCACTGGGTCCTCACTGGGATCCCCACCCCAGGGAGCCGGCCAGTGGAGTTCAGGGCTTGGCTACCCAAAGATCTACCTTTTCAGGTGGAGTGAGCAGAAGGATTCCATGAAGATGGTGGTTAGAGGGCAGCTTTGTGAAATGGTCAAGGAAACACATATGCGCACATTTTCGCATTTAGACAAGACTCATTTCGTGCGGAGCAGGTGATGTGTTCCCTCTTGGGTGGAAACACCACAGCCTGAGGCTGTGTGTGTGTGTGTGTGTGTGAGAGAGAGAGAGAGACAGAGACAGAGACAGAGACAGAGACAGAGAGAGGCTGGGGAACTGAAAGTGAATCAGGCAAGGGGCCTTGCTGGGGCTCACAGGAAGGATGAACAGAGGGCCAAGATGGGCCCAAGAAGGGAAAGGCTAACTCCAGTGAATCAGGTCTATACAAGGGCCCTAGGGTGAACGTGGAAAATGGCCTGCTCGCCACACCCTTCCCCATCAGCTCTGCCCACAAGGAGTCCACACTGCAGGCTCTCACCCTCCCCGACGTTACCCACAACAGAAGTCAAAGCATCAGAAGCAATACTTGCTCTGGAAGTCAGTTCAAGGGAAAGGCAGACATCCCCTCCCAAAGCGCCCACAGAGGCGACGATGTGTGGGGACTTGTTCACAGCCAGGGGGACAGTGAGAGAAGATACACATATATTTTTGTAGACTCTCAGCTCTGGGATCCACGTTGGGTGTCCAGAATCCACAGTAAATGGGAACCAGTACAAGCACATATAGACCAAGTCTGGTGCAGTGTCAGGTATGGAAAGGGCTGAGTTTTACAGTCTCGCATGCACTTTTTACTGGGAGAAAATGGAAAAAAAATGAGAAACTGGGCTCTGAAGATAGACCAGTGTTGATGCACTCTCTCCAGTTTAGACAGCTTCTTGCTCTTCCCCTCCGTCATCACCTCTTGCCCTCCGTCATCGCCTCTCCCCCTCCATCATCAACTCTTCCCCTCCATCATCAACTCTTCCCCACCAACATCGCCTCTCCCCCTCCATCATCACCTCTTCCCCTCCATCATCGCCTCTTCCCCTCCATCATCGCCTCTCCCCCTCCATCATCAACTCTTCCCCACCAACATCGCCTCTTCCCCTCCATCATCACCTCTTCCCCTCCATCATCGCCTCTTCCCCTCTATCATCACCTCTTCCCCTCCATCATCGCCTCTTCCCCACCGTCATCACCTCTTCCCCTCCGTCATCGCCTCTTCCCCTCCGTCATCGCCTCTTCCCCTCCATCATCATCTCTTCCTCTCCGTCATCGCCTCTTCCCCTCCATCATCGCCTCTTCCCCTCCATCATCATCTCTTCCCCTCCATCATCACCTCTTCCCCTCCATCATCGTCTCTTCCCCTCCATCATCACCTCTTCACCATCATCTTTTCCCCACCATCATCACTTCTTCCCCATCACTATCATATCCTCCCCACCATCATCATCCTAATTCAAGTTCCCAACATCTCTCACCTCCCAACCTGTCTTCTCACTTCCACTCTGTTAACTCATGCCCCATACCTCAGCTGGAAATATTTTAAAATAAAAACTGGAACATCGAATCCTCCTCTTAAAACCCTCCCATGGTTCCCCATCGCCCTCAGGATCAAGACTGAAGTCCCCAACATGTCCTTCAAGGTCCTGCACCACTCGGGCCCTCCTATCCTCCCAGCTCTCTTCCAGCCACGCTGGATTCCCCTGGTTCCTTCAGTGTGCAGGAGGCTTCCTGCCTCAGGGTTGGTGCACACGCCAATGTGATCACCCGGCGGCACTCAGTTCAATTTGTAATTCATGTGTATGGTGATTGTTTGATCAGTGACTATTTAATTGATGGTTGTATCTGCCACTGGAGCGTAAGCTCTCTGAGAACAGAGACCATAGTTAGTTTTATTCTCAATTGTAGTCCCAGTGCTGGACAGAGTGCCTGGCCTATAGGAGATGATTAATAAATGTTGCTGAATAAGTACAGGAATAAAGTAATGAAGCCAGTTCATTTTACAGATGCTTCATAGCTGGAAAGCACTGGGGCCAGACAAGGAGCCTGGGGCTTGGAAGGGCAGAGACTTGCCAGAGATCACATGGCTTGGCTATATGGGGGAGCTGGGACTTGGTCTGAGTATCATCTCCCTTCCCTTTTATGTCATTTTGACTCAGCCATTTGGTGGTGGCAGTGGCAGTGGTGCTGGTGGTGTGCGTGTGTCCTTGGTGCAGCTGACAGCAGAGCCAGCTTCTAGATCACAGCTAAGGGAATGGTACCCAGAAAAGCCTCTTGCCATGTGTACATCTCCCTGCTGTAGCATCTTTCTCCTTTAGAAATAACCATGATTGGTTCCCAGACAACACTGCTAATCCAAAGAAACAGTAGGTTAAACTTTAAAAAATATATTCCAGCTTTGGGAATGCATTTTTTTAGTCCAGTTAAAAATACAGGTTAAGCCTACTACATACCAGAACAGACACTGAAATCAACAAAACATCAGAATAGATGACCCAATTTTTTTACTAAATGGACAGAGTAGATTCTGCTCTTTGGTAGACAAGGCTATATCTTGTGGTCTGAAAGTTCACACTTACCAGTAAGTTCTGGAAGGGAACTCTCCTGTTTAACCTTGGGCTGCTGGGCTCATCATAATCGATGCTCCATAAGTATCTGTAGAATGAGTAAGTGAATGGAACTTTCAATGGGCTGGAAAAAATCCTGGATAGCAGAAGGAAAACCACAGCACCCAAAATGCTATAACCATCTGTTCTAGTATTTATTTGCTACCTCTTGGAAGGCCTATGATCTCCTAATACAATTGCCTAACAGAAACCGAAGACCAGAGATAAGTTTGGTCACCTTTTGACCATTTGAATGTAGGTAAGTTACTTAACCTGTCTGAGCTTCCACAGCCTCATCTGTTAAATGGGTACAATGATTCTTTACTCTCCTGAAGATAATTTTTTAATGAATTCAACCTAATATTTACCGAGTGGCAGGCACTGTGGTAGACACTGGGGATGTGGTACAAAAAAAAAAAAAAATGTCCTTTCTAGTGGAGGAGACATTAAGCAAATAAACACATATAAACTTATAAAATTACAGTTTAGGGTGTGTGCTATGATGGAAAACCACAGGGTGCCGTAAGAGGGAATGGCAGTGGGACCAATTCAGATCAGGATGACGTTTATGCTGAGACCTGGAGGAGTTAGGAGCTGGCCAAGGGAGAGGCTGGGGTGGGGATGAAGGGAAAGGCAAAGGCCCTCGAGGGAGGAAAGAGGTGGGGGCGGGGGAAGGAGACAAGGTGCGGGGGGGGGGGGGGGGGGACGGGGACGGGGACGGACTTGATTCCATTCATGTGTTAAGAAAAGCCCTTGGGCTGCCGGGTGGAAAGTGGTTTGGCCTGAGAAGGAGAACCAGACCTCAATGTTCCTCTAGGTGTTGAGATAAGAACCAGAATCTTAGAGGTGACAGGGGCCCAGACCTCTCATTCTAACGATGAGAAAAATCGAGAACCATAGTTGTGAAGAGACTCAGCCAGGCTCACACGTGTATTTATCTGGGAACACAGAGAGACCTCGGACGTTTGATATCTTTCCAGCACCTTCTGCACTCTTGATGGGTCTGTGCCTCTTCTTGCCTTCCACAACTGGAGGAGAAAAGACTGACGGGTTGTGGAGCTCTGGGGCAGCCTGGAACTGGACTGTCAGCGGCTCCCAAGGACGGGTTCCCAGGGATGCGCCCCGCGCCGGCGCCGGCGCCGGAGTCCCTGGCAGCTCGCGTCAGCTCACGTGCCGCAGTGGGACCTTGCGGCTCAAGGCCCTGAGGCAGCCTCCCTCCCTCGTAGGCGGCTCAGCCCTCACTCTTCACTTCCCTCCGGGGCCCTACCTGCCTAAACACACAGCCGGAGCCTCCCGCTCCGCCCCCGCCCGCGGGACAGAAAACAAGCAGGAACCGCCTTCCGCCGCGCCTCCCTAGGACCCGGGACCCGGATAGCAACCGGCTAGGCGGCGCTGCGATTGGCTGGCCCGACTAAGAGGCGCTGCGGTTGGCTGCGCCGGGCTAAGCGGCGCCACGATTGGCTGGCCCGGCTACGCGGAGCCGCGATTGGCTGGCCCGGCTTAGCAGCGCGGCGCTCGTCCAATCGCGGGCCGGGCCGGGCTGGGCCGGGCCGGGCAGCTGCGGGGCCTGGCGGCGGGGCCTGGCGGCGGGGCCGTGGGGAGCGGGGTTTGACATGCCTGTGGTATTTGCTCAGAGGGGCATGACCACTTTGGGCAAGTCTTTAAATGTGAGTCAGCTTCGGCCGATCCCTGGGAAAAATTCCTTCGGTGTTGTCAGGCAGGGTTCGCTCGCTGCAGCTTTTTTTAAAAAAAACAATTCAAAAGGCATAATCCCACTGAATGGGAAAAGGCCTTCGGACCCGGTCCCCAGCTTCCCGAACAAGGGCCGCGGGCGGTGCTGGGGGACCAGGCACCCCAACCTGGGCGGGCGCCCCCGACATGCCGGGCCCAGGGGCTGATTGTCAGCAGGATCGGGGCACCTTCCTCCCCACCCTGCGCCCCCATCATGGTCTCCAGCGGGGCACATACTGGCGGGGCGGTACGAACAGCGTCCCCTGGAGTTGTTCAGGCGTCTCCCGCCGCGTGGGAAATGGCTGGCCAACCCCTTCCCCGTCTCCCTTAGCTGCCGCTCCCATCGCACTGTGGGTCCAGTACTGAAGCCCGCACTTTGTAGCTCTGGGATCATGGCTGATCTCTTCACCTCTCTAAGCTTCAGTTTCCTCATCCGCAGAGTCAGAGGCAGCGGTCCAGAAAGTGAACTAGTCCGGGAGAGGGACCACTTAGGGTGCTCTCCTAGCTTGGGTTCCCCAATTGCAAGGACAAGTCGTTCTGCACTCCGGGCCTCATTTTCCACATCTGTAAGATGAGGGAGTTGTTCTAGAAGAGTCCTTAAGGGGCGTTCCAGATCTATGAGGGTAGTTGCATCAGGCCACCCCTGTAACCCCCTCGGGGAGCCTGTGTGCTTCGGGCGGACGCGGCCCTGGGGCTCGCCCATCGGCTCCAGCGCGACTCCAGGATGCTCCCCTAGACGGCCCAGCTCTCCCTGCCCGTGTGTCATCTCAGAGACTCGCAGCAGACAGGGTTGGGAGCAGAGAGGGGAAAAAAGACCAAAAAAGGCCAAGGGCTGAGGGAAATGAGCAGAAACTGGAGGGATTTATGTGCAATTTGATTTTAAATGAACATCTTGTGCAAAAGAAGAGGCAGCTTGGCACGAGTTACTGGTGAGTTCATAGCTTAGGCACTCTTGGTCATAGGGATATGATACTGTGAAGATCAGCTTAGCTCATGTGGCAGCAAATTTTAAGAAGGTTGACCAGAGGGAGGCTGTAGAGTCTCTGCCTGGGAATCTGTCAAAGGTCTGGTAGGCACCACACTGCTTCCTTGAGGGGCTTTGAAATGCAGGCCGTGTAAAACTGTGAGAGCCCTCTGAACCCACGGGAACAGGGGAGCTCTGGGCACCCGTGTGTGTGAAGCAGGTTTGATAGAAGAGCATCCCACTCAGCTGCTAACTCAGGGATGTGAGTTAGCCACATCCAAGTCACTTGCCTGCCTTTTGACTTGCTGTGGGAGGAGGGATAAGGCCAAGTCACTTGCCTGCCTTTTGACTTGCTGTGGGAGGAGGGATAAGGCTAATTGACCTCTGAAATTTCCCTCCAGCTCTGACACCCCATAGTGAAATGGAATAATGTGTGGATAATTGCTCTGAAAACAACAGAGCACTGCGGGGTCTTTCGGTTAAACTCTGCTACTAGTTGTAAATCAGGGCCTCTACTGCCTACCATCTTAGGCGACCACAGGGCCTTTGTTTGGCATCAGGGTTTGCTGCAGCCCGTGAATCAGTATTTATGCCGTTCCTCACGTCAGCGCCTTCGCCAGTGTTCTCACTCTGCCTTGGTTTCTCCACCTCCCCTTGCCTTTTCCAACCTCCTGTGACTCGGATGGATTGCGTTGTGCCTCTACCAAGCTTGGATTCCCTGTCAGTCTGGAGGAAGAGACACTAGAACAAGATTGGTTCGCCACCACTAATTTTGACCATATGCCTCTTCCTCCTAAGCTGACCTTCCCATTCTCCTGGTGCTTCTGAGCATCGTGGAGATGGTGGTGGGGCGAGAGGTAGGTTGAAGATAAAGAAGGAGGAAGACAAGGGCCAATCGTAAAGGCAAGAAAAGACCCAAAGTGGTATTTTTTTCTTTTAAAGTTATTTCTACCAATTCAAAAATAGAAAAGGCCAGCTCAGCTATGACAAGGAGGGTGAGATGATCACTAAATGCTAAGCAAAAAGGGAATTCCTCAAGACCGTGGGAATCTAGTGGAGAGTTTAGCTCTGCTTGGGCGGGTCAAGGTAGTCTTCAGAGGAGGTGACATCTGGGATAGTTCTTAAGGATGGAGAGGAGTTTTCCCTGCAGCGAGAAGCACATCTATGCTGAGGGTAGGGCGCAGGCAAGGCAGAGAGATGGGAGAGTGCACAGTGGGCTTGAGGCACCTAGGAGAGGCAGGTGCCAGGTGTGTTGGGAGCATAGGGTGCTTAGGTGAAGATGGCAGAACTGAAATGGAAGATAGAGACCATTTAAATGGTCTTATCTGTCGTGTTAAAGAATTTGGGCTTTATTGGGGAGGAAATGGAGAGGAATTTCAGGCTTTTGAATCGGTAGGCAAGATCAATGCTGAAGAACATAGTTCAAAGGTCAGGTTATACAGTGAAATTCAGGTCATGAGCAACTTAAAAATGGAATGGATAAGTATAGAATGAAAGAGAAAATATCAGAGAACATGCACGTAGTAAGTACTGGTTCATGAAGTATATGTCTTTGTGTGTATGATTGTGTGTGTGTCCTGGGTACTTATCACTGTCAGTCATGATCTTAAAAGTCTGAACTCCGTTGCATTTGCAGCCCCTCCAGGGGGGTGGGCTGGAGGGCGGAGACACAGGAAGTTCTTGCAAACAACAGGCGACCTGCATTCTCTCCCACTTCAAGTTCCTGAGAAGGAAGTTGCTTAACTTTTGAAGACAGTTAGCTGATCTCTTCCAAGGCCTCCTCTGCAGAGGAAAGGTGATTACACTTGCCCTGCATGACGGAGGGGACTATTGAAGTATTTGGTAGCCTGCTGCATTGGCAGGACACCTGCCTGACAGAGCACATAACACGGCCAGGAGCTGGAATTCAGTTCCTTCCAATCTCTGCCCCAGACCCTCATGATCCTGGTACAAATCATCATGCTGTGATTAAAACCATGGTGTTTTCCATTCTTCCAATGAAACATGATGCACTTACTGCAGCCATCAGTGGGGGCCAGTAGATGTGTATGTTTCCCTGATATGGTGTGATTGGTATCTGGGTACCAGTTCAGTGAAGATGGGAGACAGAGGTCATCCCCCACTCGTGAGTAATGGACTTATGTTTAAAGCACTGAAGAAGATGACTTCATAATGTCTGTGGTCAGTAATACCAGTGTCTTAACAGACCTGAGTGTAGGGAAGCCCTGTGGGGATAATGTATGTCAACTGAAAAAAATGCACAACCTAAAAGTTGAGAATTATGTTTTATTTGGCAGACAAAACTGAGGACTTAAGCCCGGGCCACAGCATCTCAAGTCACACCGAGGGACTGCTCTGAAGAGGTAAGGGAAGAACCGGGATCTATGCGGGTTTTTGCAACAAAGACTGGGTAGCCGGAACATCAAAAGATTATTGTTAATTAAAGAAAAACCAGACATCTCAAGTTAAGGAATTTAGCGCTTTTCTATGCAAAACTCTGGGCTCACTGAAGTCCTTCCTTTGATATGCACTTCAGCTATCCGGGGCTGGTATCCTGTGCTTTCCCACCGTGAGTCCTCTCAGCGTGCACCGTCGGGGGGTGGCTGCAGGGGCTGATGGCTTGATGGTGGGCATCCTGTTTCCATCCTGAGTTTCATCAGCGCTCACCGTCGGGGCAGCTGTAATGTGTTGGCTTGGTGGCTGCAACATCCTTGGTTTACTGATACGACGGCACCGTTTTTCATTCACATGTAGTTTCCCATTTATGCAGTCATAGGACATCTCCCTTCTGCTGGCCTCACAAAAACCAGAGCTGCTGCCACCATAGGCCCTAGGACATACTCATGGCTTTAAGACTGGTTCTCAGGGTCTACATTTGTCCTAACTCGGGCAGCCTTACGTGCAACAGGGTTTTGTTGCTTTCCAGAGTTCAGCCACGTGGAGAATGTTGCTCCCTTGTTGTAATGCAACGTGGTCCAGTCTGTTTCGTTATAAGGTGACTGACACTGCCTGTGATGACACACTGTGCACACCCACGCCCTCCTCTCCCTACCCCAACCAAACCCTGTGGTACAGATACCAGCCCACTTATGTAGCTCCAGACATACAGCTTCCTGGTTACAACTTCAGGGCAAACATATCCACGCCTCTCTTGGACTCCATAAATCTGCATATCCTTCCTATCCGAGCTGGGATTTTTCCAGTTCCTTTGTCCCTTGTTCCTGACTGGTACCAGATTTGCAATAGCAAGACCAACCAATCGTGGTCTGAACGCCACTCTGTGCCACACCCTATACTGGACACTTTATATATTCAGCAAAATTCCAGGAGATATTATTATCTCTCTTTTCCAGATGGAGACACCAAAACTTGGACACTGTTAAACGTTTCACATCTAGCGAATGATCAAGCTGTCTCAAAACCAAGTTTCTCGAGATAGTAACCCATGCTTGGACCCCTGAGATATGCTGCGTCTCCTGATTCCTCTCAAAACTATCCTTCCCCAAGAGCTGGGAATACCTTCTCTCTCTTGGCCCATTCTATCTTAGAAAAAGCAGGAAAACTCACTTACCTCCTTAGGATAGAAGGTCTAAGTGGAAGTTAGTCTTGCACTGGGACTCATACAGAGGAAGAATTTCCAAAAGTTGTATGTTCAGACTTCTGCCTTTTGATGGAGTTCCCTGGTTGTGAAACAAAGGATTGTTCTCAGCATCAGATAGAAGAGAGGAAAGGAAAGGGGCCCAAATTACACAGCTCCTGATCTAAATAAGCTTGAACTCTGAGCCAACCTATCCCCGTTTCTTCAGCACTTATTCACAGCTTTGCCCTCCATCTCTACCTTCCTCTGGACATCACTATTGTGTCAGAAACACCGATCAGCCATTCCAAAAATATTGGAGTGAGTCTATACTAGCCATCTTTGATGCGCACAACCCTACTCTTGGCATAGAAGTAATTATTCAAGGCTTAAGCACCAGCGGCTCGACGCGCAGAAAAAAGATCAGAGGTGGCTAGATGCGTAAAGAGCATGTGATGTAGGAAAGGTGTCACAACGGCCAGGTTGGAAAACAGACCATCCTTCTCACCAGCCTGACACAACAATGCTTTCCCTTTTGTCCCTTTGCTTGGAACAGAGGATAATAGAATTTCCTGAGTTGGAAAGGTTCTTGTGGGTCACCGAATCCAGCCCTTCCCACCTGATGCAGGAATCTGCACTGTCACTTCCCTTCTATCGCTCAGCCGACCTCTCCCGGAGCACTAACTGCTAACTGCTGTTTGACGTGGACTGCTTACTCCGTCCGGGGGAAGCTTTCACGTTTGGAAATTGCAGTCATCCTCTAGCCAGCTTGATCTGATTCCCCAATTCTGCCACTCATGAGTCCTCTTTCTACACCTTGGGGGTGATGAAGTCCTAATCGTAAGAGCCCTTCAAATATTTGAAGGCAGGGATGGTGGCATTCTTAGTCTTCTCTTGCTCACGCCCAGCCTGTGCCAGTTTTGCAATGGTGTTGCTACTCTCTGTAATGTCAACTTCACGTGTAGGGCAGATTCTAGTAAGTGTGTGAATCCTGAGCTTTGACCGCGTGCCAACTCCCTTCAAAGACATGATCTCATTCAATGCTGCATCCAGCCTCTGAGATAAGAACACTTTACCTTTTATAGAGGAGGGAATTGTAGCTCATGAGGTTAGGGGTTTAGGCCAAGGCCATATAGTTAGAAATTGACAGAACTGTCCCATTAACCTGAGCCTTTTGCCAAACACATGTGCATTAATTTTTTTTCCTTGATACACGAGTTTCACCAGGGCAAGGGTGGTACAAGACATCCAAGACACAGGCCTTCTTATCCTTAGCTAAATATAAATACTGGGAGGAGGTGATGTCTTTCTGAAATCTCAAGTCTGACTCAGGAGAGCCCTTTTCTCCCTCTCCTTCTCCCCCACCTGACTCTGGCTGTGGACTGTAACAAGATATGGGGCCGTCTCTCCATTTTGGCAGATAGAGGAACGGAGCAGAGAGGTTGATACTTGCTGTCCATATTGACTCACGGACCCTGTCGAAATCAGAATTGAATCTCCAACTCTCAAAGACAGTTTTCTGTACGCATACACAGAAAGGGCTAATTTCACGTGTGTATGCTCAGAGTGGAAAATATTGGAGACATTTGCCACTTTTCCATAATATTTTTGGAATACAGGAGCCCTCTGGTGGCCAAAATAGCAGGATGGTGTCCTTGGGAAAGGCTGTCTGAGATTTCCTGCCAGGACTCCCCTAAGTCATCTCTGGCTTCATTCTGAGGTCACTCCTTTGCCATTTAGCCCTTTTTCTTCCTATGTTCATGGAGGGTCCTTTGCTTCCTTTGCACATTCTCCTTGCTCTTTTCCCCGTCGAGTTCCTCTCCGCACCTTCCCCTCCAGCCCCAGCTGTCGCCCCCGATCCCCCTGGAATCTCTCCTTCCTGCGGTCTTTGGCCTCAGAGGACCCTTTCTGAAATCTGGCCAGTTCCCCTGTGGCAGGTGCCGATCGACAGCTGCTGCCTCTGCTGCTGCTTCAGTCGTGTGGAATTCAAATCCCTTGTGGGTGGTTAGAGCCTGCAGATGGATTAACTAATGATGCCTGTTCATCAACGAACATTTGCAGCATCCCGTTAAGCTCACGGGGGAATGCTGCTCATCACCCAGGACCCAGCTTTCTTAGAAGAGCAGATGACTTTCCTCTCCCTTAAGCCCGAGGAGCTGACCGCACATCACCTGGTCCCTGCGGTGGGCCAACTACCCAAAGCTCGGCCATTCCAAGTTTCTGTGTTCAGCTCTCTGTGGCGCAGAAGCCTGCTTTCCTCTTATAGTTTGCACTGAACGGCCTGGCTTCTGGAAGTCCTTGCCGCGCTGATACCAACCAGGGTCCTTGGCCTTCTCCAATCAATAGAAATTGACTAGAGGCCAGACAAGAAATTCAGGCAAGGCTTTATTGGGGTCCCTGCTGCAGCAGGGGGGAGCAAAAAGAAGTAACAAGTTCCCTTGCTCACTCCCCAGGGTGGGGATGCAGCAGGCTGGTTCCTTCTATGGGTGAGGGTGTCGGGCCAGAGGGGTGGATTAGGGAGGGGGCTTGCCTACCTCTCCGGTAGCGTTGTGTGCAGGGGGCATGCGCAGTACCCTGCTTTGGCTCCCAACACCTTGTGTTTGCTCCCAACTCTTCAGAAGTGGCAGTTGGGTTTTTTTGGTCTCTTTGTGTCTTGTTGTCCATAATTTGGCCCAACTGCACATGCACACGGTTATTTTTAGTCCCTCATGGTTTCTTTGTATTTTGTTGCTCCAGGAGATATTCATCCAGGTGCAAGCACTGCAGCAAAGGGTCCCAGGTCCCAGGTCCCAGGTCCCAGCCTTAGGACTGTGTCTCAACACATCAGCAAATAAAGACCCACAAAATAGCCATTCTATGTGTGGATAACTGAGAATCGACCACCAATCCAGAGGCAGATAGGGGTGGCTTCAGCGGACCACAATGAACCACATAAGGGGAAAGGACGCTAAGATAGGACGAGGCAGAGATTTGGGTTAAGATTTTCAACACTGTCTTGCTGGCTTTTCGTGTAATAAGGGGATGGGGTGGTATAACACTTAGGAAGCACATTGGACTCGGGCAAAAAGAGCTCCTTTAAAATGAGCTGGTGACTATTACTTTACGATGCTCAACTATTAGTGGCTTAATCATAGGGCTATGATATTGGCCAGTTCATGACCCTCACTCTGGAGACAGTCAGAAAAGCCCTCCAGAGGATCCAGAATCTGCCACAGGAGGGTGGCCGGGCTTGAATGTAGAAGCAGTTTTTCTGGGCTTGTATGAAGGTGAAGCAAGAGGAGGAATCTGGTAGGATCATGAAGTTTGGAAAGCTGCAGCTCTCTATAATCTGCAGAGGAAATGGCTAGAGAGGGTGGAGAGGGATACAGAGGGCATAGTTAATATGGTCCAGCTCAATGAGGGATGGTGCGGTGGCGCCAAAATGCAGCTAAGTTTCTACTTCCACTCCCTCCAAGGCAAGCAAGAGTGGCCATTGGATGAAGCACGCTGAATCGAGGCTCCCGGGGATGAGGGTTAGGGCGGCATTGGAGAGTGCTTCCTGCGGGCTGCAGAATTCTCTTCTCTCTCGATTTTAAGACAGTGTAGATAAGTCTTTTTAAAAGCCTGCAGGTGTATATGGGTGGAGACCTTCCTCCAGGAGGGACGGGCTGGCCTCTGGGGGTGCTCTAGAATGCTCTCCAAACCTGGCATTCTAGAACCTCCTGAGGCTTCCCGTTTCCTGGCATTTTATGGGTGTTTAAAGTGCATGATGTCTAGGGGTTGGGGGTGAAAGGGTGATGCTGACGCGTGTGCAAAGTCTGTCATCTGGACCCAGCGTCTCTCAGTAGGCTGCCTCCTTGCCTCTATCACCGCCCAGCAAACCACAGCTACTCTCCCGTCTCTCCGTTCTGACACGACTTGCAGGATTTGCTAGAATGTCATCATTCCACCAAGAACCCTTGCAGCACAGCAGCACGTGGGTGACTGCATTCCCCTTGGTCAAGTGTATGTGCTGTGACCACGGCATCCTTTCCAACAGTGCTGCCGGCGTGGATGCGTTCAGCCCTCTGTCCTCACGCGAGACTCTGGGCAAAGGGCCTGGACCAGGTCCATCAGTTGGGCTTTGTTTAGCAGCTCCCTCCAAAGACAGGCGCTCAATCCATGATTTGTTATCGTGATCCTGATGTCACGACGAAAAGTGCACTGGATTGGAAGTCAGAAGCTCGGGTGAAGTCCCTGCCTGCCACCCATGAGCTGGGTGACCTTGAGTCAAGTCTCGCTTTGCTTCTCCAGTCTCCGGGTTATTCAAGGAGGAGATTTGGACCAAATCACCTTGAAGGGCACCTACAGCTCTGAAATCTTCTGCTTTCGCAGGGGTACCCCGCTCCAGAAGACTGTAAGCTCCTCAGGGCCAGGGGAGAACCTCACCTACAGGGTTCCTGGCATGACCAGCCCTTGAAGGTGGTGGTGGAGGGGTGGGAGATAGATCCCACCCACCCAGTCACCTTCCAGGAGGAAGCCAATGATGCTTTAGGAGCAAGAGGCACTAGGAGAGGCTGGGGGGACTGCCACCTCTTGTTCGCATGCCTACCGTGCACCCCGTTCTTAAACTCCCTCCATCAGGAGATGCTGAGAGCCAAACACCGGGCCGGATCTGGAAGAGTAGGTCAGCCCATGCATCTCACACTCCAAACCGGAAGTTGGGGCTGAGCTGTCAAGACCTGTAGAAAAATGCTCCCCACCCCACTAGGCTGGAAAGAATAGGCGAGAAAGTTCGGGCATGGAGCCTAGGCTTTCGTAAAGGGTAAGATTCCTCAGCTGTCATAAATATCAGTGGGAGGGGGAACAGGTGGTGGATCCCTGCTTTCCTTACACAAATATTTTAAGTGGATCATAAACCCCCTCTGTTCTCCCAACCAGTGAGTCCTCGCAATGTTCTCGCGCTTGCAGCTTAGAATGCCAGGAATTTTTTTTCCCAAATCAAACTGGTGCATCGCTCTGCTAGTGACTGCTGGTGTTTGGGGTAATAGACTTTGGTTCTAGGAGGAGGGCTTGGGTCCTAACTCCCTCACTTTGATAACTGATGAAGAGGCTGGCCCGACCTCCTGGGCTTGATGGACTTATGGGCTGTCGGTGGAAACGTGTCCTGTTTCCTTTCCGATACCCGAGCCCTAGCACACAGGAGTTATGTTCGCCACACAGGTGAGGTGGGAAGTCATGGCAGCAGCTCTGGGCGAAACCAGGAGGACGTGATGGGGCCAATTGAGAGAGGGCGTCGCTGGTTTCTGATGAGGGGGTGCGTGTCAGGGGAGCAGAACCTGGGGGAAGCCTTTTCCTGGAGAGGCAAATGAGATCCAAAGGGGGATCCCACGACCTCTTCAGAGGAGGGAAATGCTCTGAGAAGTAAAAAGAGGTGTAAAGCGAGGAGACATTATCTGAGGGTCTTTTGAAGTCATCAGATCTTGCCGAGAGAGAGGAAGGTGGTAAAGCTCATCATGTGAGCATGAGATGATTCTCCTCGCACCAAGGCAGAGGGGAGAGAAAATCTAGAACTTAAAACTGCAATGTCTCTTAGAGGTCTCCGGGTACTTTATTTTATCCATAGTAGCTTGTATCTACTACAAACTACTCTGTATAAAATTTTAAAAAGCAACAAGGATATATTGTACACCACAGGGAAATATAGCCTTTATTTTGTAATAATTTTAGAGTATCATCTATAAAATATTGAATCACTGTGCCGTACACCTAAAACTAATATAATATTGTCAATCAACTATACTTCAATAAAAAAATATTTCTTGCATTTTTGAAAAAAAAGTTCTCTCGGGCCAGTGCCTTCATTTTACAGGTGAAGAAACCAGGGCTTATTCCAGGAGTAACTGAGAGGACTTTTTCTAGGACAGGGCATGTTTAGTACAGACTTGAGTGGGAATACCAGCAACCTCAGATACTAACTGTGACCTTGGAGGATGAGAATGCCTACGTCTTGGGGCTCTTGAGAGAACTGAATAAGGATGTACTTGAAAGCCCCCAAAACTTGGTGTGTGCCTAACAGACCCCACCTGACGGATGGTCACAGCTCCTTCGTTGTGACTGTGACCCTCTTGACTGAGAGACTATACTATCTCGAGAGTCAGTGAACAAAGGGTAACCGAGCTGCTGCTGTCTGCCAGGCGCACTGATGCTCTATTATAGGCATTTCATTAATTACTAGGATCATATTAGTCTAATGAATCTTTGTGAAACCATTAGCCATCGTGCTGATAAACAAATAATAACAGCCGTGGTGGTAGCAGTGGTGACAATGACTGCTCTAGATATTGCCCGTGAAATGAGGCCAGGAAGAAGGAGAAGTGCTTTGGGGACCTAGCCCTCGAGTTGACTCCAGTTTTTTGTTTTTGTTTTTGTTTTTTTTTGGCGGTACGCGGGCCTCTCACTGTTGTGGCCTCTCCGGTTGCGGAGCACAGGCTCTGGACACGCAGGCTCAGCGGCCATGGCTCACGGGCCCAGCTGCTCCGCGGCATGTGGGATCTTCCTGGACCGGGGCACGAACCCGTGTCCCCTGCATCGGCAGGCGGACTCTCAACCACTGCGCCACCAGGGAAGCCCTGGTTTTGGTTTTAAAAAAATATTTATTTATTTATTTGGCTGCGCCAGGTCTTCGTTGCGGCATGCAGGATCTTTAGTTGCGGCATGCAGGCTCTTAGTTGTGGCATGCGGGATCTAGTTCCCTGACCAGGGATCAAACCCAGGCCCCCTGCATTGGGAGTGGGGAGTCTTTTTTTTTTTAATTAATTAATTAATTAAGTTAGTTTTGGCTGCGTTGGGTCTTCATTGCTGTGTGCAGGCTTTTCTCTAGTTGCGGTGAGCGGGGGCTACTCTTTGTGGCGGTGCACGGGCTTCTCATTGTGGTGGCTTCTCTCGTTGCGGAGCATGGGCTCTAGGCACGAGGGCTTCAGTAGTTGTGGCACATGGGCTCAGTAGTTGTGGCTCACGGGCTCTAGAGCACAGGCTCAGTAGTTGTTGTGCACGGGCTTAGTTGCTCCGTGGCACGTGGGACCTTCCCGGACCAGGGCTCGAACCCGTGTCCCCTGCATTGGCAGGCGGATTCTTAACCACTGCGCCACCAGGGAAGCCCAGGAGTGGGGAGTCTTAACCACTGGACCACCAGAGAAGTTCCGACTCCAGTTTTTAGTTGCACGTGATCTGAGGAATGGGAACTTTCCGTGTCACTCTTTCACTGGCAAACATTTATTGAGCACCTACTATGTGACAGTTGCTTTCCTAAGAACTGGTGACATAGTGGTCAACAAAAGCAAGATTCTTTCCTGAAGTGGAGATTACGTTCTGGCGGAGGCAATAAACAGAGAAGGAAATAGATCTGTTGTGAGGTAGGGGTAAGAAGTAGGAGCATAAATGGATCAGGGCCAGGGGACAGAATAGTGGGAGGGATTGCTGCCTAGTGAGGGACTCTCTCTTGGAGGAGGTGTAGATGCCTGGATGGGGAGGGAGATGGTCACGTGATCACCATGGCATGGGGGCAGGGGTGGATTCCAGGCCAAGGGAGGTGCTCTGAGGTGGAACCACAAGGAGGCCACGTGTCTGGAATGCGGCTTGATCCCCGGCTAAAGGTGAATGCTCTGTTCCTGCCTGGTTGCAGGAAAATGAGTGATTCACTGCTGAGAGGCTCTTCTCTGGAGAACTTGGGGACAGGCCCGGGGCAGGGCAAGGCCTACAGTGGAGATGCAGGCCAGAGGGACCACGCATCTTGGAACTTTCCAAGAGATGAGAAAAGGCCATGAGGACTGCCCGTGACTTAGCAGGGAGTCTGAGAAATGGCCTCGTGCGTCAGAACACAGGTCCGCGCGGTTCTGGCTCAGTCCGGGGTCTGTCGCCGTCCAGTGTCCAAGGCAGTTTTGGTGGAGGAAACGCAAAGCCAGGATCGGCTCCAGAGGCTGGGGAGCCTTCCCCAGCCCCCCACTTGTCCACTAAACTACTTGGGGTCATCAGGTATGACTTCCCAGTTGCCTTTAAAGAGTTTTATTTTTCCCAATAGCATCATCTCTTAAAGTAGACCCAGGAGGGCAGGGGCCCCGTCCAATCACAGAACTCCCCTGGAAACAAAGCACTAGCACAGAGGTGACACACAGTGGGGCTGGCTGACCCTGCTATTCCTTTTTTTTTAAAATTTTATTTATTTATTTATTTTTGGCTACATTGGGTCTTCATTGCTGTGCACGACCTCTCTCTAGCTGCGGAGAGCGGGGGCCACTCCTCGCCACGGTGCACGGGCCCCTCACCATGGTGGCCTCTCCCGCTGCGGAGCCTGGGCTCCAGGCACGCAGGCCTCAGCAGCTGCAGCTCGCAGGCTCTAGAGCTCAGGCTCAGCAGCTGTGGGACACGGGCCTAGCCGCTCCGCGGCGTGTGGGATCCTCCCGGACTAGGGCTCAAACCCGTGTCCTCCGCATCGGCAGGCAGATCCCCAACCACTGCACCACCAGGGAAGCCCTGCTATTTCTTATCTAATTAAGTTCCACAAGCTTACTTCCTGCTCACCTCATAAAAGTCCCGTCTTCTTGTTTGTTCCCCATTTTATCTCAGTCAAGCTGCAACAGTTACCCTGGAAGGTAACCTATAGGTTTGTGAAGGCAGAATATTTTCACCAGTTCTGGTCCTTTGGGGCTTTGCAAACTTGTCTCTATTCACAGCCTTCTCTCTACCACTGATGCATTCTTCCAGATCCGTGGCACAGTGACAAGAGCACAGGGCCGGGGGCACCATTTCTAACGTTTACTAGCCGTGCACCCTTGGAAGCCAAGCTCTGGGAGCCCAGGTTTCATGCCCGCATTTTATAGGGTGCTGTCCTAGACGTTAGGAAGACCCAGTCAGTATTATACCCATTCTGGAAACCCTGAAGTGTACACTGAGACTGCAGTCACACCAGCGACGTTCTCCCACCACCCTCCTCCCGATCGTTGGAACTGCCCCTTCCTGAACTTCCCGGCTGTGGAATTTTAAATTTTTTTTTTTTTTTTTTCGGTACGCGGGCCTCTCACTGTTGTGGCCTCTCCCGTTGCGGAGCACAGGCTCCGGACGCGCAGGCTCAGTGGCCATGGCTCACGGGCCCAGCCGCTCCGCGGCATGTGGGATCTTCCCGGACCGGGGCACGAACCCATGTCCCCTGCATCGGCAGGCGGACTCTCAACCACTGCGCCACCAGGGAAGCCCCTGGCTGTGGAATTTTAATTTTTTTAAATGGACAAGTGAACACTGGATTTGTCCGAAGGATAAATATTTTCCCCCTTGATTCTGGCCTTACCTTTCCTCCTCTCCTCCCTTCCCTTTGGGAATCCCTGGAGCCCACTGGGTCGATGGCTTCAGGGAATAATCTATAATGATCCCTAAGTTTTTCCCAAGGACATAAATATTCAGAGCCCATTTCCCAGTCATTCAAATAATTTCAACTCAGTACACATGGCGTGAGCTTCCAGTCTGGGTTGTGTGTTATAACTGGAGGCTGTGAGGAGTTGAAGGTGGATAAGGGGACATCACAGAGCACGGGTCGAACGGGAGTGGTGGGTGCACGCGTCACGGGGAGACCTTGCACAGTAAAGCAGGTGAACCTCCACCAGAGCGAAGTGCTGGGGGATCCGGAGGCCTGAGGGGATTAGGGTCCCCTCCTCAAGGCGGCCACACCTCTTGCTGGGCCATTGCCTGTGTCTCTTCTGTACTCATCTGCAGCCTGATAAAGGCTGATGGAACAGGGCAGGGGCCTTTCTTACCCTATGGGGAGAGGGTTCTATGGGGAAAGGGTACCCCATCCTGAGAGCAAGAGCCCCTGAGCCAGTGGATGGAAGACCAGGCGGGAGGGGCGGGGAGGTCGGATCAGGGCTTGGAGAAAGAAAGGAACTTGGCCTGGCAGGGATCTGCCCTGCCCCAGGACCGCTTGGGGTTTTACTCCAGGGCCTGGACTGTGCCACTCTGCTTACACCAGCCCTGGCAGGAGGCTCCAACGCGCCGTGAGTGAAAGGAGCCCGCACCCGTCATTAAGACTGTCCAGCCGGGCTCTCTGTCCTTTGTCAGGCCTGGGAGGCTCCGTATCATTACTCCAGAGCACTGGCCCCCCTCTGCCTCATTACGCAGTACATTAGCTGTGGGAACTAAACCCATTACAGAAAGGAGGGGGGAGTATTGGCACACGGGGAAAGAAGCCTTCTCAGATCCAGCTAACAACTCGCGCCTATTAACTAAAGAAGATCATTAGAAAACTCCCATCTCCTGCTCTCCTCTCCCCTGCGTCCCCCCAACTCCCCGTCACTTGCCACGTCAGACATGGAGGGGGAGGGGAAGAGAGAGAGAGAGAGAGAGGGAAAGCAAGGCTCACACTCAAAGATGGTGCTTTTTGGCTTGGTGGAGACACTGCCCAAGATAAATTAAGTCCCACTTCATGACTACTCTCTATCCCCCGCCATAACAAAACAGACCGGAGGTATGCGTTTCTATTTTCTTTCCTTGTGATGAGAACTTTTTTTTTCTTTTTTTTCCCACACCACATGCGTGGTTCTAGTTCCCTGACCAGGGATCAAACCCATGCCCCCTGCAGTGGAAGCCCGGAGTCCTAACCACTGGACCACCAGGGAAGTCCCGAGAACTTTTAATATTTACTGCCTCTAGCAACTTTCAAATTCACAATACAGTATTATTACTCTAGTCACCATACTGTACATTGCATCCCCTCTGTGTTTAGTTTCTCTGTGGAGAAACAAGCTTCAGTAAGTAACAGCCCAATGTGCTTGTCCACAACAAAAGCGGGTTTTAATTTAAGGAGGATTCTTTGGTTTTGTTTTATGTGTTTTATTGAAGTTTAGTTGATTTACAATATTGTGTTAGTTTCAGGTATACAGCAAAATGGTTCAGTTATACATAGATGTATCTATCTAGTTCAGGTTCTTTTCCCTTATAGGTTATTACAGAATATTAAGTATAGTTCCCTGTGCTCTACAGTAGGTCCTTGCTGGTGGAATGCTTTCATTTCTACTCTTCGGTAATGTAAATACCAGGGCTGGAAAGTCATTTTGAGATTCATCAATTTAAACCTGTTTCTGCAGATGAGGACACCAGAGCACAGAGTGTAAGTGATGTGTCCCATCCCTTATGAGAGCTGCGCATGAGTTGTTTGCAAACCTGGGGTTCTTTCCTTTCCGACAAGCTTCCTCCTGTTTGCTCATCTTCTCTTTCAGTTTTCCTCCCTCCTTCCCAGCTAGGGGTTTGAGAATATCCTCCAGGAAATCCAGTAAAGCACCTTGGATATCAGGCCACGAGGGATTTGGAGCACCAGCTGTGGCCTTGCCACTTACTCTTCTTCTCCCCCATGTTAAAAAACAAAACAAAAGACCAACAACAAACCCTCCACGTAATACGGTTCATGCCGCTGGTCTCAGGGCAAAGGTCCACCTGAGCTTTCTCTGTGTTTCCCAACCGAAGCAGAAGCGAGCTCACGGCCCCATTGCTACCTGGACACCTCCTCTGGCGCCCTTTCTAGTTCCCGCGGCAGCCCCTAGCCAAACATGGAGCTGATGAATGTGCCTTCGAGTGTACGTGCACTTTTCCCCCTCCGAATGTTCCAGCTCAGTCTGAAACCGCTCAATGAAAGAGGGGACTGTGGAGAGGACAAGCCATGCGTGGCTGTCCCCTGGCCTCCTTGGATCACTGGAGGAAAAGCGTATCAGGAGAATGTCAGAAACCCCAGCATCCTAGCCATGTGGGATACTGAGAAAAGATATTTTTCTCCTTAAACCAGAGCCCTTTTTAATTTGTGTGCATGTGCGTGCGTGTGTGCATGCGTGTGTGTGTGTGTTCACTGTACTCTGCAAAATGGTCTGATTAGCATTTCCTTTTCAGTTGGTCCTTCTCTATCCCAGCTGCACCAATTGTGGTCAAGAAAACAGAATTGGTGCAGCAGCCATTCAGGAAAGCAGCTGAAAGGGAAAGAGTGGGGATGGGGAAAAGACAAGGGGTGAGTTTTCTTACAGCTTGAAGAAACTCTTCCAATAAAAAAGACAGAGAAGAGATGAAATGAGATATTTGGAGGGAGTAGACAAAACGATGCCAAAGACTCAGGAACCTGAATTAAATGATACGAGCGGGGAAAGGTGACTACAACTACCTATGGGGAAAAAGAAAAAAAAAAACAAAACGTAGAAAAATGCAAAAGAAATTTCTTTTTTTTCAGAACAATGGGACAGAAGAGGCTGGTGTTTTGAGAAATGAAAAAATAGAGATGGAAATTTGCTTATTTCCTTTCTCTGTTTTTTTTACATTAACGCTTCTTTTAACATATCCTTTTCTGATAGAGGGAAATGAAATTGTCTGGCCTTCAGCCCCAAGAGAGGCGGCTTCTTGCCTTTGAGTGACTCAGTGCAGCAGAGTTATAGCTGATCTAACCAGCCTTGCTTTGGGACGGGATCTGGATTCTTGTTTCCTAAGTTTCCCCCTTGATCTCGAGCCACTTCCTTCTGCTCAGTTGCCTTCTTCTTCCCTCTGACATTATTGGGATGTTGGGAGAAGTAATCTGAGATCAGCAGAGTGAAGGCTCTGGAGAAAGTGTAAACCATGTTCATAATGATGATTCTTGGGATCCTTTTTTTTTGTTTGTTTTTGTGGTACGCGGGCCTCTCACTGTTGTGGCCTCTCCCGTTGCAGAGCGCAGACTCAGCGGCCATGGCTCATGGGCCCAGCGGTCCGCGGCATGTGGGATCTTCCCGGACCAGGGCACGAACCCGCGTCTCCTGCACCGGCAGGCGGACTCTCAACCACTGCGCCACCAGGGAAGCCCAGCTGTAAGTTTTAAAAGCTTTCCAGGTGATCCTGACACCACGCCAGGGCTGACAGGAGAACAACACAGTCCCAGAGGATTCATTAAGTGTGGACCCCTAGACAGGGAACTGAGATTCCTGGCTTCTGCCCCTAAGGAGCTGCCTGGCACTGGCAACGACACCTCTTGGCTGGGTGAGAATCCCTGTCCGGGAGGTATTATTCATCCCTCCAGTTCATCTCTTAAATACTTTTCTCACGCTGATGGGCTCTCAGTGACCCTCTGGGTCTTCCCACCACACCCCTCCTAGGTCACTGCATGGATTCTGCTAGTTCATTCCCAGGCTGATGGGGCTCTACCTGGCACCACGGAAAGAGACCACATGGGAAGGCAGTGTGCGGGGACCTGGGTGACGATCCAGTGACCGGCTCTCTGAGCGACTTGGAACTCGGTAACTGTGTAGCTCGGGGCTCCTGATAACAGTCATGGCTCACACTTACTGAGCATTTACAATGTGCCAAGCACTGTCCTAAGAGCTTTAACTCTATTGTATGGTGTAATCCTCACACAATAGCAGGGTGATGTTCTTCCCATTTTATAGCTGTAGATGTGGACTCTAAGGTTTAAAGAGATTAAATAATTTACCCAAGATCACAGAACCCTCAGGACAAGCAGGGCCACGCCTCAGTCTCCCGGGCTCCAGCATCAAGGCTTTCCTCTGCCGGACCATGGGACCTCTAGGAAACAAGTCGCAGGCATTTCTCTGTGCCATTGAGCGGATCACACAGAGGGTGCAGCTCTCTTCCCATATAAGGCAGCGCATTTGTTACCTCGGGTCTAAAGGGGTCTCTAGAAGCCATTTACCCCTTCACCTGCCCTGAGGAACCTTCCCCAACCTGCCGCAGCTGACCTCCCCCGTCTCGGCACCCTGCGACCACCGGGGTTCGTTCGAACTGAGAGTGTGCTATAAGTGTGAAGCACGCACCAGATTTTAAAGACTTAGTATTAAGAAAAGGTCTAATAGCACATTCATAATTTGTATGTTGATGCCATGTTGAAATGATTATATTTTAGAAATTTGGGTTAAATAAAATATTATTAAAATCAATTTCACCTCTTATTCCTTTTCACGTTTCATGTGGCAACTAGACTATTTAAAGTTACGTACGTGGCTGACATCTGTAGCTCACATGATATTTCCAGGGTCTGGAATGAAACCACCAGCGTCTGAGACTCGGCTCTGCCACATCCTCCCAGTGTGACCTTGGGCAAGTTCCTGAGTCCCTGTGGGCTTCCATTTCCCCATCTGGGAAATGGGGATAAGAATAAGACCGACCTCCTAAGGTTATTGTGAGCATTTAATGACTTAAATTTCCTCTGCTGGAAGGCGTTCCACTTCCCCTCCACCTCTTCGGGATCTGCGTCTTCCAAAACAGCATGGTTTCTTGGAACTCCTGGGACTTTAGATGGTCCTTGACTTTCTTGCCTTACTAGCTGACGATTTCAGTGCTCATGCCTGAAGTAGCATTTGAAGTGGTCCGTGAGTTCCTTGAAATCAGGTCCTATGTTTTTATCTTTGTATTTCCCTTCCTGTCAAGTCTCCCGTGGACCTAACCTAGGGCCTGGTCAAAGCGGTGTTGCATAAATGCTTATTAATGGACCAGTTGATTAATATGCGTGCCCTGCCCCCATGCCAGGAAGTTGGCAGTGCTTAAAAGGAAGTGATCGCCTTTCCTCTGGTCCTTCTCAAGCCATCTCTCTTGGTTATTTTCTCCAGCACGGAACAACCCCATCTCTTTCATTCCAATTACGCTGCCGCTTCTTAGGCTTTCAGAGTGGACGGTGGCTTTTTTTTTTCAGCATGTGACTATTAAGGCTTGAAGGAAGTGGCTGTGGGTTCATTAAATTCGAATTGCGCTGATGGGTAGGCAAGATAGTTGCTTTAATTAAGGAAGCCCTCCCTTGGCTACTTCTATGGTTCTGGTGATGGTAGAGAGGAATGCTGAGAGCGATGATTACTGATGTGGTGTTGAAGGGAGTTCAGAAGCACCAATGCTCACCACCCTCCGCAGCTCTGTCTTCACGTCTGCCGAGCATCGCAAGTCTGCCACTACCCCTCCTGGGAACTTACCCAGGAGGGAAACTTTCACTAGCTTTGGATCTCGCTCAAAGCTCAGGGAACATGTCTTCCGGGGAAATAAAATTCCCCCAAACAGCACAGCTTTGAGGGAAAGGACTCTGGCTTGGATTTCTCTCTAACACTCTGGACTGATATGGAAATTGCACCACTAATGGCCTTTTCTTTTGAATTAAACATGGCATCCTTTGGAAACACCCTTAAAATGCTCCTTGACATTTAGGAGATGGCAACATGGTGAGTTCTGAGCCCTTAGTATGGAATCATACGGAGATATTGAAGCTCCGCGGTGCTAGAAGGAGAGGGGGATGCAAAAGATGCTGGAGAGGACCGTGAGGGGCACCATGGGAAGATTCTGCCAAGTTTTCCCAAGGCCAGTCCGAGAGTAGAATCTAGGTGAGCTATGAAGTGTCTGAGTGACAGGTGTAGGAGATGCTGCGTTGTACTGCTCAGATCTCCCTTCTGGACCAAAGGATTTACTCCCCTTCCTGGCAGGGATGCGGTGGCTCACAGCACTCAGCTCTCAGCTGTCTCCGGAATTGCCCTTGCTGAACAGAGATGCCTCCTCCATGGACAGATCCCCTTCCCAAGGCGGCCTGGGCAGTAAGGGTACAAAGACATGGCCCCATGACTCAGCCTGAGACACCTCTGGGGGCACGTCCCCTGTAACTGATGGACCAGCTGAGGCCTTTGGGACTGCATTGCAGCCCAGCCCACCCTCTGCTCCTACCTGCTTTCTTCTCTTCCCCCGAAGGTGGTGATCCAAAGAGCATTTCCCAATAAATGTCCTTCACACTAATCTTCATTTCAGAATCTGCTTCCTGGGAAGTCTGACCTACAACAGGTGGCCCCCTTCTCGGCAGCCAGGTGACTGCGTGTCGGCCTCTAACACCCTTACTACCCATCTACTGCAGAAGCTTTCAGAATCTGCCCCTTCTCTTGCTCTTGGCTGCCTGTGTGAGTAGCTCTGACATCACGTCTGCAGCTCCACACACTAACTTTGAGTTCAGTCTGCGTCATAACAGATAAGCGTGCACTGCTGGCATCTCCCGAGGTCTCTCACTCCGTGTCAGCTGGGACCCCCCCTGAGGGAGAGAACTGCGTCTCCTATGCTCATCGTACCTCCGCACCAAACTCAGTTGCAGACTCATTCATCTTTGGGGGAGTAATTAGTGCCGCCTGTCAAGCCTGGCTTCCAGAAGCCTCTGGGACTTAATGGTGCCCTGAGCCCATCCCCAAAGCGAAATGTCAGAGACTCTGGCTGTCAGTTTCTGAGGACGTTTCGTCCACTTCTCACTGGAACGGGTGTCGTCCTAGGCATCCCTGAAAGGTAATTGTACTTTAGCTGGCTTTTTAATCAAGAACACTCAAGGTGTCAGCTCGACTCACTGCCAAGCAGGGGTCCTGAACCAAGCCTGGCACCTTAGCATCTGTCGTGAATCCCAAACAGGGCAGCCTAGGAGGGCTGAGTCCACTGACAACAGCACTCAGGCAGCCAAACTGTAAGATGGAATTATAATAAAAGGCCAAACACAATGTACTTTGGTTTGCTCAGTGACGCACGCTGAAAATGCACATCTAAATCCCACGTAGCCTGGCCAATGTGGAATGATCCTTCCCGGAGCCAGCTACAGCATCTTCTGCTTAAACCTACAAGCCCAGAGCAGTTATGCTTATTCTTTAGACTGAAAGAGTTTCTCCAGACTCCCTGGCCACCCCTCCTGGTGCCTTTGCACCCAGACAGACAGGTAGGAAGTTCCTTCAGTTCTCCGATCAAAATTCTCTTGGTTTCCGCAACACCTGTCCTCCAGGAAGGGCAGGGAAGAGCGTGTCCTTCATTCCTCACAGACTTGCCCTCACTTGCCTGTCAGTCCTTCCAGGGAAATGGCTTCTCTGGTGGGTGCCTGTGTGTCCACAGCACCATTCCCCAGGGCCAAGTGCCAAGTGACGAAAGTGTCAGGGCTTTTGAAATTGTCAGAGAAACTGATTTCCTTGTCAAGTCTCGTCCTGTACAGTTGGAGGGCCAAATTCTACTTTCGTGTCAGCTGCCACGCAGATCAAAGGCTGCTGACAAGGAGCTGAAGCGTTGGTGCCTGGCCTGCTTCAACCTTTCCTCGACCCAGCATGGGGAATGCTCCTGGCTTTCGGCTTCCTTGAACTCTCTTATCAATCCTCCTTTGTGGGCCAACAGATGAAGGGCCTGGGAAATCGTTTTGAGGGACATAACTCAGAGAGAGCATTCTTAAATTGCAACACGAGGCCCTTTTCTGGTGCAGTGAACTCCATCAGATGGAAGTCCCAAATAGCCATCTTTTTTTAATTTATAAGTCTCTCTGGAGGATTTTCTTTTCTTTTTTTAAAATTTTATTTATTTTTGGCTGCGTTGGGTCTTCATTGCTGGGCGCCGGCTTTCTCTAGAGGCGGTGGGCAGGGGCTACTCTTTGTTGCCGTGAGTGGGCTTCTCATTGTGGTGGCTTCTCTTGTTGCAGAGCACGGGCTCTAGGCACGCGGGCTTCAGTAGTTGTGGCTCGCAGGCTCTAGAGCACAGTCTCAGTAGTTGTGGCGCACGGGCTTAGTTGCTCCGTGGCACGTGGGATCTTCCCGGACCAGGGCTCGAACCCGTGTCGCCTGCATTGGCAGGCGGATTCTTAACCACTGTGCCACCAGGGAAGTCCCTGGAGGATTCTCTTGGTAGATGCTTTAATAGTTACTAAATTCCCCAAAGGTTGGTTATTAAAAAACTGAAAGTCTCCAATATAGCTACCCTGCCATTCATTATTATTGTTGTCTTTGTTATTAGTTTAACAAAGTATTAATAAAATTTATGGTTGGAGTCAAGTGCAGAAAAAATTTGCAGAAGGAGGGAGGCCAGAGGAAAGAGGAGACAAGATGGGGATGGGCAGAGTCAGCCATGCCTTGGGAAATGCAGGCGTATTAGGAGTCCAGAACTGGGGGCTGGGCTTCTGCGGCAGCATCAGAGGAGGTGAGATGCCAGTCCTGGTGGAGAACCTCCACCCATGGATCCCACAGAGGAAGAGTGCGTTTTTCCTCTGCTCATTGTTGGGTGGGACACAAAAGAGGTGACTTCTGAAGCCCCTTCACGTTTATCCTAAGACCATGAAGTAAGTGAGTGATGGACAGGTTCACGTTACCACTAACCGCAGATATATCTGAAGATATATCAAAGTCAAGGTTAAGACAGGGGATGGGATGCAGATGACCAGTTGTAGAAAGCATCCAAGTGCCCCAGGAAGGAGGCATGACAGTCAACTGAGAGTGTGGAGCGTGGTACCCGGAGCGTGTACTTCTGGACTCAACAGGACCACTGCTGGCTTCTTAACTCGAGCTTTCTCTTCAATCTTTTGGCCCATGCTAAGCAACATCCCTTGATTGCCCTTTCCTTTATACCTACTTCTCCTCCCAAATACCCCCAATTTGTCTGACTAGTCACTGGCCATCTGCAGGGCTCAACTAAACCAAACAGGGGAGATTCTCAGCCTTTTCTGTGAAACTACATTCAGGTGCTACTGGAGACACCAAAGTCTCAAAAATGAAAAAGAAAATATCTCCAGCTGAGACTGAGCACAGCATTGACACACTTAGCCCACAAAGCTTCCTTTTTTAACCCAGCTTGGCTATTGGGAGCTGTCCGATCCCAAGACCAGGGAGCCTTACTCCTCTGGGTGGCCATTCCTTCCTGCCCATTCTCAACTCATTCTCTTCCACAGCACTTACAAGAGTGTACTTTCCCAGTCTGTTTAGGTCTTGAGTCTTAGCAAGAGGTTGGATGGTAAATTTGTGTAGAGAGGAGTCCCACATTGTCTTAATCTGTTTGGTTTCTGAATTTCAGGTAGCAAGCTGTGAGAATCCAGACAGCATGGTGTGATCCAAAAATTTATCTGAGTCTCTTAAGTTCTCGAGTTTAGGCAGCCAAGTTTACTTGTACCTTTATTTATTTCCATAAAAGTGTCTCTCCCTTGACAGTGGGTTTCTTGAGGGCAGACCACCAGATTTCTCTTTGTTTCTGCCTGGTCCATCATGTACTAAGTACTTGATAAATAAATCAAATTATACAAACAAAAGTAGAAAACACCGGTTAGACATTGGGATGGGTAAACTGGATCAGATAGGATTGGACACTAGAGTATGAAAAGCACATTGAAAAGATTCAGAATATGAAATGAAGTTCTCAATCCCGGTCGTCTATTAGAATCACCCAGAGAGCTTTTAAAACACACTCTTGGTTGGGCTCCATCCTGGACCAATGAAATCAGAATGGAGCTTTTGGAAATGGGAATCCAAGGTTGAGAACTACTGATTTAGCCTAATTTGCTAAGCCCCATGGTGTGCGTCTCCTACTGGCGCTAAGTTTAGCCTCTACCAGTTGACACGTGTTAGGAAAATCTTTCCATTTACAGACATTTGTTTATTTGCATGGAGCCAGACAGGCAACACCCAAGTTTGGTGAAGCATTTGGGCCGTTGAGAATGTCAATATCACTTGATGACTGTGTCCATTTCATGAGAATTTACTGAGCCCAACAGAATGCTAGATGCAGGGAGGGTTATGAAAGGACCTAAGACAGGGTGCCTTGTTTCCAGGAGAGAAACTAGGCTAAGGTGGTACCTGTGAGCCTTTACAATGCAATGCATCAGCAGTCACATGCCAAAGTGAATGATGGAGATCAAGATGGTGGCGGGAGTTCAGAGGACATGGCGAGTTACAGAGGGAGGTCAGTCTTGAGCTGGACCTCAAAGGAGGAGTAGGATTTGAAGAGGTGGAAGTGAGGGAAAAGAATACTTCCAGTTGCAAGCACTGGTAGTGTAGGGCTTGCCAATGATGAATTTCTCTGATCCACTCTGGCCCTTGAAATGCATCTAGTTCTCAAGGGTCCCAGTTGAAAGTCCAACAAGGATGCAACATCTTTCAGACTCCCTTCCTTTGGTCCTCTCATCAGCTCCCTGATGCTCTCACTTCCTGGTCCTTCACATCTGGACCGGAAACTCCCCCAGTTCCCTTGAGTCAATGATAGATCTAGACTCCTTGGTCTTATGGTCCAAAGCTTGGCTCTTCACTTTTTTGTCTTCAGCATCTCTGAGATTGTTAACTGAGAGACATTCTCTCCTATGAGTGGCTCCTGGACCTCTCTCCAGCTGGTCTAGTCCATCCTTCTCTCCTCCCCACCAGCTGTACCCCAGAATTCTAAGGCATTGTCTCCGCCAGAGCAATGAGGAAGGTAGCAGTCGATGTCCGAACCTACAAGAGAGCCTCTCAACCATTTTCACGTCATGGAACACATAGGAAAAATAATGATATCCACATAGTAAATGGAGCTCCCTGCTCTCTGCTATCTTGCAGAAGTGACTGGCCCTGAGGGCTGAGGGGATGGTTATCTCTCCCTGGAACTGGGTTGCTGGACGTCAGAAGGAAAGCCGTGTTCCAAGCAACTCTGCTGCTAGCTGATACCCTAACTGCTGCCAACCTCCAGACCAGTACAGCCATTCTCAGTTAGGTTTCCCCCATCTTTGGAAAAAAAAAAAAGAGGAAAACTTTAAAAGAGATACAGACATTAAGGCCAAAAATGAGATATTTTGGCTTCAAGACTAGACTTTGATCGCTTGGTAGGACTCAGAAAACTGGTTCAGACTTGAGCAAGAAAGTGCCTCTTGTCAAAGTTCCTGGAAAAGATGAAAATCTTAAGGGTGCAGAGCAGTTGTGCTTCTCCCAATTGGGGCAGAACCCTCCTCTTGCTAAGGTGACATGTTGTCCAGTCATTTTCAGCTGGACCCTCTCAGCAGCCATGGAAGAACTGTGATCAGGAAAAAGATTCCCATGGCTTAGTGGGACCAAGATGGGATGGAGGCAAGGTCCCAGTGCTGCGGCTCAGAGGTTCCATCTGCAGGGCAAATCGGTGCTCAGGGGTACGTACAAAAGTCCACTGGGGTCCAGACAGGACGTGGATGACATGACATAGTAGAATGTCCCAAGGATGGCCAGAATGTCCCAACAGGTGAGGGAGAAAGGCAACAAGCAACTCTAGAAACTTAATGCCCAGGCAGGAAGGTGGATAGCCAACACAGCCAGACTCCTGAACCTCCAAGGCTAAGAATTAGCAAGGACACCAAAACTACTTCCTCTCCCCTATGCTGCTGCCATGCTGGGGATGGCCCAACGGGAGGGAGTCCAAAGCCAAACTGGAGAATCCCATTGCCAGTGGGGTAGTCTGGATGGACCAGCCAGAGAGAGAGAGAGAGAGACAAGCCTGGAGCTGGAGAAGAGAGGAAAAGCTAAACTAGGGTACCACATGGGATTAGAAACAAAGCAAAGGAGCGGCCAAGAGTGATCGCTTCCAAGTTAGGAATCGTGTCTTATGTATCTCTGTGTTCCTATATCTAGCACAGAGCTGCCATGAGGTTGAATTAATTTTTTTGTGTGGGGCGGCATCTTAGTTCCCCGACCAGGGATCAAACCCGTGCCCCCTGCAATAGAAGCGTGGAGTCTTAACCACGGGACCACCAGGGAAGTCCCGAATTAATTTTTTTTTAATCAAGGGATCACTATAGAGCTGAGCCCAACGTCATAAGGATCAAGTGTCTCGGCCACAGAATCAAGGGCTGCAAGGGCTGAGAAAGCAAGTCAGGCTGGCTTGCTGTGTGTTAGATGCCTGTGCAGGTTATCTGGTCCTGTGGCAAGGGGAGCTTCATACTCCAGAGAGAACCAAAACACAGGGCCAATACTAACAACATCACTGCCTTACAAGATCCCGAGATTCCGGTGTGCTTTCCGGTTCACAGGGGACACTCAGTAACTTATCCAGTGCATCTGATCTGCACAGACACCTGCTGAAGATATCCAAGAGTGGGTGAGACGTGCTCCCCTTCTTCTGACCGGGCTTTTCTTTCCTGACTGCCAATAAGATGGAGTGGACGCCAGCGGACTGTTTACCTACAACACGTGTGCAGTGGGAAATCGGGAGGCCCATAGGAGGGACCTTGTCTCCATCCGAAAGCCAGCTGTGCAGGGAGCCCTGGTGGACGAGAGACTGGGGAACCAGAATAAATATTGAACTTTCATTTTGAAGCACTGTGCTGGTGCGGCTGTTGCCCTTGTGACGGGCAAGCTGTGAGGGCTAAATATTTACACTTTCTAATGGTTCCCACCAAACTGCTGGATGCCCTCACTCTACTGTAAGTTATCTATTTGTTCGTTCATTCATTCATTCATTTACTTACTTTCTTATTTTTAAAATGTGTTTGTTATTTTGGGAAAGAGGTTGGGAGGGGAAGGTGTCACACAGACACAGATTCTCTTCCATCTCAGAGAAAGGAAATAAAACCACAGATGGAAAGTCAAGGTAGAGAAAGCGCTGACTGGCTTCTAGATCATTTACTCACAGCTGTATTTAAAAAAAAAAACACAAAACTTTAATTTGGAATTATTTTACCAAAATGTTACAAAGACAGTAAAGAGAGTTCCTGTATATCTCTCAGCCAGCTTCTCCCACTGTTAGCATCTTACTTAAGTGTGGTGCGTGTGCCAAAACTAAGACAGTGACATTGGTGCCACGCTATTAACTAGATGCCACAGTTTACTCAGGGTCACCAGTTCCCGCATTTCTGCCCTTTTTCTGTTCCAGGATCCAATCCAGGATCCCACATTTCATGTAATCGTCATAGCTCCTTAAGTATCCTTTGATAGATGTCAGTTTCTCAGTCTTTTTCTTGTTTTTTTATGACCTTGACAGCTTTAAAGGGTGATGGTCTGGTACTCTGTAGAATGTCTCTCAATTGGGGTTTATCTTATGTTGTCCCATGATTAGACTGAGGTTATGAGTTTGGGGGAAGAATACCATGAAAGCTTTGTGCCCTTCTCACTGCATCATAATGGGGAATACACACCGTCAACATGACCTATTACTGGTGATATTAACTTGATCACTAGTTTAAAGGGGTATGTCTCTATGGAGTTCCTATTTTTCTATAGAGTTGTTCTTTTTTCTCTTTCTGTATTCTATTCTTTGGAAGCAAGTCGCTAAGTCTAGCCCACACTCAAGGGGAGAAGAATTAAGCTTCAATTCTGGGAGAGGGGATTATCTAGACATACTGTTTGAAATTCCCCTGTAGGGGAAATTTGTTCCTTCTCTCTCCTTTGTTTGTTTAATGATTTACTTATATTAGTGTATCAGTTTCTCAGCACCACCATAACAAATTACCGCAAACGGGGTGGCTTAAAAGAATAAAAATGTGTTCTTCCACAGTTCAGGAGGGTGGAGGTCTGAAATCAAGGTGTTGGCAGGGTTGGTTCCTATTAGAGGGTCCAAGGGAGGACCAGCCCGTCTCACGCCGCTCTCCTGGCTTCTGGTGGTTGCTGGCGATGCTTGCTGCTCCTTGGCCTTAAAGGCATCCCTCTGGTCTCTACCTCCATCTCTGTATCACCTTCTCCTCTTCCTATAAGGACACTCTAAATTCAGGATGATTTCAGCTCGAGTTCCTTAACTAATTATATCTGCACAGACACTGTTTCCAAACCAAGTCACATTGCGATATTCCAGTGGACATGAATTTTGAGGGGACACGATTCGATCCAATACAATCAATATGGACTCAGGAAGATTTATTGCGTTCTTTAGATTCGAATCTGTTTGTTTGTTTCCTCAAATGGTTCCAGCTTTGGCCCTGGGGAGCTCTTCCAGGTTAGCGTTTGTACCTTTTTCGCACGTCCCCATCTTTCCTTCTCTTTTCTTCTCTTTTCCTTCCTTTTCTCTGTCTCTGTCTCTCTCTCTGTGTGTGTCTTCTTTACTTCCTGACACCAAAAGATGTTCCAGGCTCATCTTATATTTTCCCTGTCCTAGCCCTAGAATCAGCCATTTCTCCAGAGAGCTCCGATTCCTTTTACTGGAGAATGTTATTTAGAAATAAGGATCCAAGCGTTGGGTATGTTTGTTGCCAAGAGGGTGTGGCTGCTTCTGGGTCCTCTCTACAGACAGAGTTAGAAAATATATGTATATGTGCTAAGTCGTGTACACACACATATCTATATTCATTTCTGTATCTCTAGATCTATATACGTATTAAATAAGTTCTTACCGCTCTCTCCAACTGCACGCTGGACTCTAGCCTTCCCTCCAGTGAAAATGTAACTTCTTTTTCTGGTGGTGAGAAATTTGGCTCTTTTATCCACAGTTTATTTACTTATTTGTTCAGCCCTGGTTTACACATAAAGTAGTTTCAGAATTGCTAAACTGTACCTCTGTGAGAAACACATTTTCCAATGAGAAGACAGTGTTTTGTACAGTGCTTTCTGTCTGTAGCCTTACCGTTTCCAGTTAAAACACCATTTCCCACAGTTACTTAAGTCAGCTCCTTCCCCCTTTCCCGTCCCCCCCGACTCCCCTTCAGTGTGGTTAAGTCATACATTTGCGATACAGTTATTAGATCCATTTGTCAAAGTCTCCATGACATTCTAGGATCCCCCAACCTCCTGGTTGGTTTTTAAAAATAGCCTTTATTGTTGAGAGCAGTCTTAGGTTCACAGAAAAAATTGAGCAGAAGATACAGAGATTTCCCACACAGCCCCACCCCACACATGCACAGCCTCGACGTTATCGATGTCCCTCACTAGTGTGGTACATTTTTTAGGATTGATGAACCTACACTGACAAGTCATAATCACCCCAAGTCCATAGTTTAGCTTAGGGCCCACTTTGGGGTTTGGACTCATGTACAATGACATGTATCCATCATTATAGTATCATACAGAGTATTTTCACTGCCCTAAAAACCCTCTGTGCTTAGCCTTTTCATCCCTTCTCCCCCTCCTCCAGCCCCTAGTGGCCACTGATCTTTTTCCTGTCCCCAATTTTGCCTTTTCCATTATGTCATATAGCTGGAATCACAGTATGTAGCCTTTTCGTATCTTGATAGCTCATTTCTTCTTAGTGCTGAATAATAGTCCATTGTCTGGATGGACCACAGTTATCCATTCACCTACTGAAGGACATCTTGGTTGCTTCCAAGTTTTGGCAATTAGGAATAAAGCTTCTATGAACATCTGTGCAGAGTTTTGTGTGGACATAAGTTTGCATCTCCTTTGGATAAATGCTAAATAGTGTGATGGCTGGATCCTATGGTAGTGTACGTTTAGTTTTGTGAGGAAAGTACCAAGCTGCCTTCCAAAGTGGCTGTACCATTTTGAATTCCCATCGTAGTGAATAAGAGAGTTCCTGTTGCTCCACACCCTTGTCAGCATTTGATGTTGTCTGTGTTCTGGCCATTCTAACTGCTGTGCAGTGGTATCTCATTGTTGTTCAAGTTTGGATTACCCTTGATGACATATGATGTGGAGCATCTTTCCATGTGCTTATTTGCCATCTGAATGCCCTCTTTGGAGAGGTGTCTTGGTTAAGGTCTTCAGCCCATTTTTTAACCAGGATGTTTGATTTCCTATTATTGAGTTTTAAGTGTTCTTTGTATATTTTAGGTAATAGTCCTTTATCAGATTGCCTTTTGCAAATATTTTCTCCCTCTGTGGGTGGTTGTCTTTTCATTCTCTTGCCAGTGTGTCTCACAGAACAGAATTTTTTCATTTTAATGAACTCCAGCTTATCAATTATTTCTTTTGTGGAACATGCCTGGGGTGTTGTATCTAAGCAGTAATTACCAAACCCAAGGTCATCTAGATTCTTTTCTATACTATCTTCTAGGAGTTTTATAGTTTTGCATATTACACTTAGTTCTGTGATCCATTTTGAGTTAATTTTTTTTTTTTTTTTTTTTTGCGGTACACGGGTCTCTCACTGTTGTGGCCTCTCCCATTGCGGAGCACAGGCTCCGGACGCGCAGGCTCAGCGGCCATGGGTCACGGGCCCAGCCGTTCCGCGGCATGTGGGATCTTCCTGGACCGGGGCACGAACCCGCGTCCCCTGCATCGGCAGGCGGACTCTCAACCACTGCGCCACCAGGGAAGCCCTTGAGTTAATTTTTGTGAAGGTGTAAGATCTGCACCTGGATTCTTTTTTTTGCAAGTGAATGTCCAATTTTTCCAGCACCATTTGTTGAAATGTTGAAAAACCTGTCCTTTCTCCTTTGTATTGCCTTTGCTCCTTTGTCAAAGATTGTTGACTATATTTATGTGGGTCTGTTTCTGGGCTGTCTATTCTGTTCCATTGATCTATTCTGTCTTGATTACTGTAGCCTGATAGACTTGAAGTCTGGTAGCATATATTCTCAACTTTGTTCTTCTACTTCAAAATCGTGGTGGCTATTCCGGATCTTTTGCCTCTCAATATAAACTTTAGAATCAGTTTGTTGATATCCACAAACTAATTTGGGGATTTTGATTGAAATTGCTTTGAATCTATAGATCAAATTGGGAAGATTTAGCACCTTGCAATAATGAATCTTCCTATCCATGAAGATGGAATATCTCCCCATTTATTTAGGTCTTTGATATCTTTCATCCGAGTTTTGTAGTTTTCCTTGTACAGATCTTGTACACATTTTGCTAGATTATACCTAAGTATTTCATTTTTAGGAGGATGTTTATATTGTTTTAAATTTCAAATTCCACTTGTTCATTGCTGCTATATAGGAAAGTGATTGACTTTTGTGTATTAATCTGTAACCTGCAACTTTGCTATAATAGCTTATTAGTTCCAGGATTTTTTGTAGATTCCTTTCTACCTTTTTTACATAGATGATCATGTTATCTACAAACAAAGATTGTTTTATTACTTCCTTCCCAATCTGTATACCTTTTATTGTTTTATTGCATTAGCTAGGACTTCTGGTATGATGTTGAAAAGCAGTGGTGAGAGGGGACATACTTGCCTTGTTCCTGTTCCTTTCGGGAAGGCTTCAAGTTTCTCACCATTAAGTATGCTATTAGCTGTAGGTTTTTTGTAGATATTCTGTACTGGGTTAGGGAAGTTTCCCTGTTTTCCTAGTTTACCGAGACTTTTTATCATGAATTTGAGTGTTGGATTCTATCAAATGTTTTTTCACATCTACTAATGTGATCATGTGAATTTCCTCCTGTAGCCTATTGATATAATGGATTACATTACTGATTATCAAATGTTGAACCAACCTTACATACCTGCCATAAACTCCACTTGGTCATAGTTTTATAAATCTTTGTATACCTTGTAGGATTTGATTTGATGATATTTTGTGAGGACTTTTGCATCTATGTTTATGAGAGATATTGTTCTGTAGTTTCCTTTTCTTGTAATATCTTTGTTTGCATTGGGCATTAGGGTAATGTTAACCTCACAGAATGAGTTAGGAAGTATTCCCTCTGCTTCTATCTTCTGAAAGAGATTATAGAGAATTGACATAATTTCTTCTATATTTTATTTTATTTATGTATCTAAGAAGAATTGCTGATTTTTCAGTTTTTTCTTGTTAGGACAGAGTGGTGGCTTCCAAGCTTCTTTCATGCTGGATCAGAAACTGGAAATCCTAATTTAAAAAAAGAAAAATTGTGTATGGTAAAGTTTACTCTTTGTGGCATACAGATCTGGGGGTTTTGACAAATGCTTGCAGTCAGATAACCACCACCCCAATACTATACGACACAGTTCCATCACACACACACAGTTCCCTACTTTCCGTATTTTAGTCAATGAGATGCATTGTTTCTTCAAGATCCTACTCTGAATAGGTAACCCTCACGAAGAGCACTTTCCCACCCACTACTGAGGACCCTGACTGCTATGAGGTGCACAACCATTTCATTGCTGACAGTACAAGGTGTGGAGTGGCTCTTCAAGGGGATGTAGAAAAGAAATGAACTTGTAGGAGGCTGAACAAAATTTTAAGTCAAATAGAGCTTTCTGAAACTAATGGCTTAGCTATTAATGATTTATTAATGTAATGTAAGAATAAACAGATATTAATTATTGCTGTCTTATGTACTCATCTGGTGCCGGACAATTTGAGAAAGACAGGAAACTTACTAGGATGAGAGATGGGGGCTAGTAGGAGGCCCTTCTGGTTAAGAGATTTGGATTGAGTGCGTCAACATTTATGTCCATTCCCTTCCCAAACCCCATCGACACAGTGGAATAGAATAAAAAGATACACCCTACAAGGACAAAAAGAGGGATCCACACAGCGAAAGACTTCAACTGAATGGGACTGTCCCCCAATCCATCCACATGGCTCCCCTCCCTCCTTCAGGTCTTTGATCAAAGGTCGTCTTGTCAATGCCACCCACACTCTGTCTACCCTATTTAAGATTACAACCCAACACCCTCCTCCCCACACTTCTGATTATCTTTTCCTGCTCTAATATCATACATAACATGCTTACTTATTATACCCACTGCCTGTTTTGTTCACTGTTATATCCCAAGCACCTAAAACAGTATTTATCACATCGCAGGCCCTCAATACATTATTTGTCAAATGGATAAATGATGATGGTGGTCAATGGGTGAATGGATACTGACTTCGCTGAGCTGAGCAATCCATGGATACCTATGGTGGAGCCATGAACAGGAAACCTGTCCAGCAAACCCAGGAGCGGAGGCACCAAGTACCTCTGAAGGTGGGACCAGAGACCAGGGCTTCTTCACAGATTAGATGAGAATTCTCCCCGCATCCAGGCAGCCAGGCAACTGCTCCTTTCCCACCCTTTTCTCCCACATGAGCAGAGGATCAGAGAGGAAGTTCCCTCTAGAGGGAAATTAACTGACCTGAGATGAAGACTGACAGACATTGACATTTGAAGATCAATAAGCAATGTCTAAAAGTGAAAACATCAAGAACTAGCAGGATAATTACTCTAAGTTTTATATACTGTCTGACTTTTCAAACACGTATTAGCTTGACTTAAATAAAATCAGACTGAAAGAAGAAACATCCTGGGGACCCCTATTTTGTTTGACATCATCAAACAATTAAGTTGACTTCCCAAATAATTAAAGTTTTACTCTGAAAGCCATAACTTCTTCTTTTTTTTACTTTTATTATGGAACTATTTAAATGTACATGAAAGTAAAGAGAACAGTATAGAGAATCCTGATGTACCCATCATCTAGGTTTTTTTTGAAGTTTCCAATGCGGTTTCATTTATTTTTATCTATTTTACTTATTTTACTAGAGAATTTTAAAACAAATTCCAGACATCTTACAATTTCTCGCCAGAATACTTCATATTATATCTTAACAAATAAGAACAATTAGATTACTCGTCTTATAAAATTTCTCTGACTTTGTATTTGTCTGATTCTTTTCTTGTGCTGTTATTTACAGTTTTCCTCTTTTTATTTGCTGCAAATGTGTCGAGTTGGGATCCCACGTAGATTCGGGTTCATATTTCATAGCATCAGGGGGCATATCCCATTCTTAGTGACGTGAAGTTTGATCAGTGGGTTTAGGGATTGGCGACCTGACTCATCCATTACGATGTTTCCTACCAGAAACTTAATGGTTTCACCATCCAGTGATATCACATTGGTTTATCAGACATTGCAAAATGCCATTTCTTCTAGATGTGTTCATTGGTATTCTTATATAAAATAGAACTTTCAATTCTTTGGATATCCTGGGAAAATCAGTATAAATTCATAATACTTTATTTATTTAATATTTTATTTATTTAATTTCTTTATTTTCAGAATAATAATAGGTACCCTAACAACTTCCAAGGACATCCAATAAAAGATGTTTGTTGCTTTGTTTTGAGTAATCATTATGGACAGTTTTCTATTAATAAAATCAACTTTATCAAAGCATAATTTATATAAAGTATACTGCAGTCATTTTGACAAATGTATAACCTACTACCTAATCACTACAATCAAGATACAGAATATTCTATGACCCCCCCAAAGTTTTTCTCGTGCCCCTTTGCAGTAATTATCCCTCCACTTCCATCTCCAGGTACCCACAGATCTGCTTTAGTTCACTCTTAATTGCTTTTGCCTGTTCTAGACTGCAATATGAAAGGAATTATACAGTATATACTCTTTGTATGGCTTCTTTCTCATTGCATAATGTCTTTGAGATTCATCTGTGTTGTTACATGTATCAACAGTTTGTTTCTTTTTTTATTACTGAGTAACATTCTGCCTTATGAATATACTACATTTTTTTTAACCTATGCATCTGTTGTTGGACATTTGGGGTGTTTCCACCTTTTGACTATTGTGAATAGTGCTGATGTGAACATTCATGTATGAGTCTCTGTGGAAAAATGCTTTCATTTTCTCTTGGAGTAGAATTGCTGAGTTGTATGGTAGGTGAATATTTAACTTTATAAGAAACTGCTCAACCGTTTTTCAGCGTGGTTGTACTCTTGCACTCCCACCAGCAACATATGAGAGTCTTAGTTGTTCCACATCCTTTTCAACACTTGGTTTTGTCAGGTTTTTTTTTTTTTGATTTTGTCAGTTTTTTTAATGTTAGCCATTCTAGGGGGTACAAAATGATATCTCATAAAGTTTTAATTTGAACTTCCTGATGACAAATGAAATTTTGAGCATTCTTTCATGGACTTATTGGCCATTCATATGTCTTCTTTTGTGAAGTGTCTGTTCAAATCTTTCGTTCCTTTTTTATTGGGCTACTTGTCTTATTATAGTGTTGGATATTCTGGATATAAGTCCTTTGTTTGATACATGGATTGCAAATATGTTCCCTGAATTCATAGGTTTTTATATATTTGATGTATTACTGTCCACTGCAGTCATTATTCTTTTTAATGGTCCTATTTTTAAGACAAAGCTTTTTAAAAAAGAACATGTATTTGAACCATTTTGTACAGGAATATGTGAAACGCATCTCTGTGGTTTTAAACAAAATCTCCTGAGCCCACAGATTTTGATAAATCATGAGTGTCATCTTGTAAATACTCATGATTCCCCTTGGGTCTGACGAGGGAGAAGATGCTGACTGCCTCCTTAATAGATGATGCCACATCACCATGGGATATAACTCTAACGAAATAAAGTTGGTTTATAACAAACATGCCAGAACTTCCCAAACAAAATGTGACTTGTTCTGCATACAACCCGAGAGACGATCAACCTATTCCAAAGAAGCTGATTGATGCAACTCAGCACAATTTTGGACCCTTCTTTGGATGGCCTTCAGATTCCATTTGGGCGTCTCACAAGAACATTGACTTGTGCCCTTCAACCTTAATTAAAACTCCTTAAATACGAGACTTGACTCTGGGCCAGGCACAGGACTACAGCCTTCTTATCCATTATCACACTTAATCTTACACAAATCCTGGGAGATGGGCGTAATTAGCTCTATTCTACAGATTATGAAACTGACATGGGTAAAGATGAAGTTACACGCCTAAGGCCACGCATTCCCCCGGCGGCAGAGAGTGATGCAACCGAACCTGGTTCTTAGTGCCCCCAAGGCTGTACTCATCACAGTACACCATGCCTCCCAGCTCTTTTACTGGTTTCAGAAAAATAAAATCCGCTTTAGGTGGCAGAAGGTTGGTGAGGTATAGCTCGTTACACACCGTGGACTCCAAGGCGTGTTTGGAAGAGATTTCAAAACTCTTCTCAGCATTAGTAGCTCCCAGAAGAAGCGACCAGTCTCCCAGAGTGACTGCTTGAGAGGGGCCAGGAGCAAGTGTTTCTCAGGGTCACCACCTTATTATTTCCATGCCCGCTTTTCCTCTTCCTTCCTGTTCTATTACATGTCAATTTTGACTCCTGCGCATGCTTCCTGGTATTTCTAATCCTGTGTTTTTGATTCTCTTCTTGCAGGGAGAGGGCTTGAGCTGCCACAGATACTAGGATCTCTGTGATCCCTGTTGACACTGAGACATTCTACGTAGTCTGTTGCCTGATTTTGAAATTGCCTCAGTTTGGGACTTTCACTTTTTTTTTTTGACTTTTTAATTTTGAGATAATTGTAGATTCACCTAATCCAGGGAAGTCCGATGTACCTTTTGCCCAGATTCCCCTCGTGGTGTCGTCCTTCAACATTACAGTACAATATCCCAACCAGGATAGCGACAGTGATGCTGTCAAGATACAGCCATCTCCACTCCCACGAGGATTCTTCGCGTTGCCCTTTTTCAGCCACACCCACTTCCCTCCCTCACCCACCCATTCCCAATCCCTGGCAACCACTCACGTCTTCCTCCATTTCGATGATTTCGTCACTTGCACAATGTTCTAGAATAGAATCATACCGTACATAACACTTTGGGATTGGCTTTTTCCACTCAGCAATATTCATTCAGGTCTTGTAAGTATCATATCAGCAATTTGTTTCTTTTTGCTGCTGAGTCATATTCCATGGATGGACCATGGTTTGTTTAACCATCCATACAATGGAGGACACCTGGGCTGTTGCCAGTCAGAGGCTGTTACAAAGAAAGCCTTTAAATATTCACACACAGGTGTTTGTGTGGACATAAACTTTCATTTCTCTGGCATAAATGTGTTGCAGTGGAACTTCTGGGTGTCATTCAATAGTTGCATGTTTAATGTTTCAAGAAACTGCGAAACGGTCTTTCAGGGTAGCTGTACCATTTTACATTCCCACCCGCAGTTGTGAGGGATCCAGTTTCTCTGTATCTTCTCCAGCATTTGGTGGCCTCACTTTTTTTTTACATATTATTCTTTTAAATACACTTTTAATTTTAGAATCGATTCAGATAGAAAAGTTGCAAAGATGGTACAGAGAGTTCCATGTACCCCTCCCTCACTTTCTCTATGGTTAACGTCTTACATTTGTGGGGTACCCTTGTCACAGCTGAGGAAACCACACTGAAACATAACTTTTTACTAAACTCCACAGTTTACTCGGATTTCACTCGTTTGTCGCCAGCGTCCTTTTCCTGTTGGAGGATCCCATCCAGGGTACCACATCACTTTCCTTTGTCACGTCTCCTTAGCCTTTTCTGGTCTCTGACAGTTTCTCGGACTTTCCTTGTTTTTTGATGACCTGAACAGTTTTGAGGTATGTTGGCCAAGTCTTTTACAGCATATCCTTCAATTGAGGTTTCTTTTGTTTTTCTCATGGTTAGACCAGGGTAATGGATTTGGGGGAGGATAGCTACAAAGGTGAAGCACCATTCCTGCCACATCACGTGGAAGGTACATGCAATCAACGTGATGGATGAGGTTAACCTTGACCATCCGGGTAAGGGAGTGTTTGCCCGGGGTCTCCACTGTCAAGTTACCTGCCCCCTCCTCCTCTGTACTTTACCCTCTGAAAGCAAATCGTCAGCACAGCCCACACTCACAGGGTTGGGAGCTTAGTTCCACCACTTTGGGGAGGAAGTACCTACATAAATTATTGGGGATTCTCCTGTACTGCTTTTTATTTTGGCCATTGTGATCAGTATGTAATGATATCTCATTGTGATTTTTTTCTTTAATAAATACAAGCGTCTTTAATAAATGATGCCAGGGCAATTAGATAACTATATGGAAAAAAATGATGTTGGACTACACAAAATCAGTGAGTGCACATAGACCTAAATGGGAAATACAAACGACAGGCTTTGGGAAGGTAGTACAGAAGAATATCTTTATTAACTTGGAGATAGAGAAAGATATCTTAGACAAAAATTTCTATATATTAAGGAAAATGATAAATCCAACTACAGTAAAATTCAGCGTTTCTGATTATCTCATTGCGGTTTTAATCTGCATTTCCCTGATGGTTAATGATACTGAACATATTCTCATGTGTTTAGTTACAATCCATAATCCTCTTCAGTGAAATGTCTCTTTACGTCTCTTGCCCATCTTCTAATTGGGTTGTTTTTGTTTTGACTGGTTTTTTTGGTTTGTTTTTTTACTGTTGAGTTCAGGGAGGTTATTTTTATACATTTTAGATACAAGACTGTATTCAGATATGAAGTTTGCAAATATCTTCTCCCAGTCTGCCCTTTCATTCGTTGAACAGGCTCTTTCACGGAGCAAAAAAATATTTGTTTCATTCTGATGAAGTCTAATTTATCAATTTTTCCTTTTATGCATCATACTTTTTCAGTGTCAAGTCTAAGGACTCTTTGCCTAGCCCTGGGTTGTGAAGATTTTCAGCTATTTTTATTTTTTCTACAAGTTCCGTAAAAGACTTACATTTAAGTGTGTGATCCATTCTGAGTTAAGACTTAACGTTGAGGTTCGTTTTTATGTCTATGGACAACTAATTGCTTTACCACCTTCTGTTGAAAAGACTATCTTTCCACCAGTTGAATTGCTTCTGCACCTTTGTCAAAAAAAGTTGGACATACTTTTGTGGGTCTATTTCTTGGTTTTCCATTCTGTTTCATTGATCTCTGTGTCTATCTTTCTGCCAATAACACATCATTTTGATTATCCTAGCTATATAGTAAGTCTTAAAATTGAGAAGACTGATCCTCCCAACTTATCCTTCTTTTACAGAAGTATTTCAGCTATTCTAGTTCCTTTGCTTTTCCGTAAGTTTTAGTATAATACTGTGTATATCTAACAAAAGCCTTGCTGGGATTTTGATAGGAATTATTTTAAATCTGTATATTAATTTGGGAAGAACTGACATCTTTACAATATGGAATCTTCTAATCCATAAATATAGTACATCTTTCCATTTATTTAGATATTCTTTGATTTCTTTCATCAGCATTTTATAGTTTTCAGCATAGAACCCTATACATGTCTTGTTAGACTTATACCTAAGTATTTAATCTTTTTAGTAAGTATAAATAGTATTGTGTTATTAATTTTTGTGTCCACATGTTCATTGCTATTATATAGAAATACAATTGACTTCCATGTGTTTATCTTGTGTCCTGCACCTTTGTTAAACTCACTTATTAGTTTAGGAATTTTTTTGTAGATTGCTTTGGATTTTCTTTGTAGACAGATAATATGTCATCTGCAAATTCAGGTAGTTTTCTTTCTTTCTTTGTAATTCATATGCCCTGTATTTCCTTTTCTTGCCTCATTGCACTGGCTACAACTTCAGCACTATGTTGCGTGAACATCCTTGCCTTGTTCCTGATCTCAGGGAGAAAGCATTCAATTTTTCATCATTAATTATAATGTTAGCTGTAAGTTTTTTTTTTTTTTTTTTTTTTTTTTTTTTTTTAGCTGTAAGTTTTTTGAAGATGCTTTTTATGAAGTTGAGGAAGTTTCACTCTCTTGCTTTTTTTTCCCTTGGGAGTTTTTAACATGAATGAGTATTGAACTTTGTCAAATACCTTTCTACATTTTTTGATATGATTATGTAATTTTGTTTCTTCTTTTGCCTGTTGATATGGTGGATTGACTGATTTTCAAATATCAAATCAGCATTGCATCCCTAGAATAAACCCCACTTCGTTATGGTGTATATTTCCTATTACATATTGTTGAACTCTTTTTGCTAATATTTTTTTTTTTTTTTTTTTTTTTTTTTTGGTACGCGGGCCTCTCACTGTTGTGGCCTCTCCCGTTGCGGAGCACAGACTCCCGGACGCGCAGGCTCAGCGGTCATGGCTCCCGGGCCCAGCCGCTCCGCAGCATGCGGGATCCTCCCGGACCAGGGCACGAACCCATGTCCCCTGCATCGGCAGGCGGACTCTCAACCACTGCACCACCAGGGAAGCCCCATCTTTTTGCTAATATTTTTTAAGGATTATGTGTTGGGATATTGGTCTGTAGTTCTTTTTTGTTTTGTAGTGTTTTGTCTGGTTTTCTGATCAGTAATACTAGCTTCACAAAATGGATTGGGAAGTTTCTTCCTCTTTTATTTTCTGGAAGATATTGTGTAGAATTAGTGCTAATTTTTAAAAAATGTTTTGTAGAATTCTCCAGTGAAACCATCTGGCTCTGGAGATTTCTTCTGGGGGAGTTTAATAATTATGAATTCAATTATCTTAATAGTTGCAGGGCTACTTAAAATTTGAATTTCATATTGGGTGAGTTGTGGTTTGTATTTTTAAGGAAGTTGTCCATTTCATCTAAGCTCTCAAATTCACATATGTCGAGTGGTTTGTAGTACTCCTTTATTATCCTGTTGATGTTTGTAGGACCTGTTTCATTCCTGGTACCTTGATTTCATTCCTTAGATAAACACCAAGGCCCTACTGTAAAGCACAGAGAACTATATTCAATATCCTGTGATAAACCATAATGGAAAAGAATATTTTAAGAAAGTATGTGTATATATATATATATATATATATATATGTATGTATAATGGAATCACTTCACTGTACAGTACAAATTGACACAACACTGTAAATCAACTATACTTCAATTTTAAAAAATGATTTAACTCCAAGCAAGAATATTCTCAAGTGGCCAGGCCACCGGGAAAGTCCAGGGATTCCAGTAGCTGAAGTAAAGGGCAGAACATATGGGCTGGTCCTTCTCTACAAGCTCCCGTTTGTCCTCTGAGCTGGTTCAGCCCTAAATATAATTTCTAATAACATGAACCCAGGACTGTATACAGCAGTTCACCATACAAAGTGCTTTCAGAGTCATGACCCACTGACTCCTCCGTGAGCTCCAGTGAGATGAGGTGAAGGGCTTCCCCTCCACTTTTCAGGTGAAGCAGAGAAGACACAGCTGGAACACACCTGGCTGTGGCTGCACTGTCGGGGGCTGGGACCCCAGATCTTCTGACCCCAACCCCAGGCTCCTTCCTCGACACCGACTACTTAAGGACAACTTATGTCCTTGTGTGTTTCCTAATGTAACGAGCACACGTTTGCCTCTGCAGCCTCGCGTGGTCCTGTCACTGCAATTGTATAGCTGTGGACACTGTGATTGAGGTGGGGGACAGGCATAGAGGCCAGCGGGCAGACCGTGAAGAGGCCTTTATATTGGGCTGTAACTATGCCCCATCACATGTTCACACTGCAATTCAGCTCCCGGGCGCTCCGTGTAGATGAGACCCAGGCCAGCTCTGGCTGCCAGGCTGGGAGGGTGGGTACCTCTTGTTTCTCTGCTGTCCCCTCCACCTGCAGGGCCCACCGGAGCCCCTCCCGCTCCGCATGGGACCACAGACGCCCCCAGCAGCCCCGACGTAAATCACAAGAAGAAGGAGAGAGGTTCCCGTGGGACTGCCCTGAGAAATGTTGTCTTTTCCCAGGAAATATATTTGACAACAGATAAAGGGCCGTGTGGAAAACAAACTTCCCAATGCTGTGCTTGCTATCATTGCTTGCGCCTCCCCTCTCTGCCCTTTCTCTCACACACACTCACGCGTCTGCAGACACCACACTGGAAAACTCCCTTCCAGGGGATTTGCTTTCTGGAAAGCATCCCTCTCTGGGACCACTGTCCTGGTTACCTTCTGGGTTCGACACCCCCAGGTCCCGCTGCCCCTCCAAATGGACAAAAGCCCCTAACGTTGCTCACAAGTATCCCAGGGAAATACAGCTCTTGAGACAAGCTGGCTTTGGAGACTTCTTGGGAATAGTGACCCAGATGCTGAGAACTTGGGAACAATCCTTAACTTCCGGCCCAGTTGCCACCAGTGCCAATGGCAGCAGGTCTGGTGGTCAGCCACCTCCTGGCCCTGGTGGAGTGAGCTCACCCAGCAAGGACTGGAGCAGAGGCTCCATCTGTCCTTCCCGCAAAGACGTGGGCAAACGTCAGAAGATAAACAACCAGCTTCTAGAAGAGTTCTAGCAGGGTCACTAAATAACCAACTTGAGTTTTCTGTGGCAGATGGGACAAGATCTATTTCTGCTTCTTCCAAGAAGCCCTCCTTGATCTGCCCAATTCACAGAGAACTCCCCTCTTTAAATTTGGAATGCTCATTGCCTATGTCACTCATACATGAGGCCTGGGGGCATTTGCTGGTTGGTATGTATTTCCATAATTCAATAAACCACCATTTGTCTGGCAACATGCTGGGTATTCGGTATATATGCTTTTATTTTAATATTCCCAGCATTCCAAGAAGGAGGTTTTATCATCCCCACTTCAAAGATGAGCAAAGTTAAGGTTCACGATCCTTTGGTGATTTCCCAACGTCACACAGACCAAGATTTGGACCCAAGTCGGTGATGGAAGCTTTGTGGGCAACAAGTCCTGGGACCAGCAGTGCTGCTGCTGAGGCGTCCCCGCTACTTCAGTGACCCCCTTCTGCTTCCCAAACCTGGGCTGGTCCTCCTGCTGTAGGGGGCCGTGCAAGGGCCAGTGTGACTCCTGCGGTCTGTAAACCTTGCTGTGAGCAGACTGCCCAGCCAGCAGGGGACTTGTGAGGAGCCCTGTCCTTGCTCTGCACCAGGGCCCTACGTCGTCGTTCTCCAGGCAGCCCTCCCACCTCCGGGCTGGGACAGCTGGTGAAATGCAATTTCCCTCCATTAATGAAAAGGGCTCCAGTCGATTCCTAACAGAGACCCAGGATGGTCATCCAAAAGAGCTTACAAAACACTCTCTGGATCCCTTACGTGCTGAGAAGTCCAGACCAGCTGGATGACGTTTTTCTCCCAATGCTCGTAAACTACAACAATTAGGAGGAAAGGGCTTGGCACCGTGGCGCTGGGGCGGAGCTCGGCTCCGCTCTGCAGAAGCTGCCCAAGGCCCTGGGCGACCTCCTCCCTCTGCCCCGCTGTGTCCCCTGACCTAGATGTCAGGGCCCCTCCCCCTGCTTCCCAGTATGGTGCCAAAACACTGTGTGGCAGTGGTGGGGACCCCGGCTGGTTTTGGTTTCGTTTCTGCAATCTTACAAAGGAGGTAATAGAATAAAAAAAAATGGGGATGGAGAGGTGCAGATTTAAGCCCCGGTGAGTGAACTCTTTTGCCTGTTTCAGAGCCTGCCTCAATTTCCATATCTGTCAAATAGGGGGAAAGCCCAGGTCTCGACCTCACAGCATGTCATGGGGCAAAGTGAATGGTAGGGTGGTGGGGATCCTTCCTTGAATTTCCTGTGAGCCCTTGAGAATCAGCACGTAAATCAGTCATAACAGCCCTGGGTTGCTTCCCCATCCATCAGTGGGAGGGCGCTTAGGAAACAGAGTTCTAAAGTTACCCTGAGGAAACTCTAATTAGGAAGACAGATCTGCTCTGAAGACATATATCATCGAATATCAGGGCTGAAAGGAACCTGAAATTCATTTATCGTAATGATACCAAAAGTAAATAGAAATCATGTTTAGGGGTCTTCCATTCCTTTAGCACCAGGTCACAGCATCATCCTCTCCCTGAGGACCACCCTTCATAAGGATCATATATTGTCCCGCCAAGACCCCCGTGGAGTTAGAAGGCAGACAGGGATCATTATCCTAATTTTCCCAGACTTAGAAACTGGGGACACAAAGACAGTAAGCGGCTTTGCCAAAGTCACACAGGAAACCAAATGTGGAACCGAAATACAGTTCAGGTCTCTTGACCCCTGATAGAGAGTCACGTACGTCAACTACAGTGAGCTCAGAATTATAACAGTGCCCATGTCTGAAAAGGAGACAGGAGCTGCTTGTCACAAAGCATAATTAGAACAGGAAAAGGGCCCCTAAAAATAGATCCTGGGATTTTACGGTAAATAGTAAAATAAAAAAATGAAAAATTATACTACAGATTATGAAAGCATGCAACGAAAAAAATGAAATGTGTGTTGTCGTTGCCGCTACCTGTTAAATCACAGAATAAATAGTGATTGAAAAATTGACTTGTTTGGGCATCGTATTTCTTGCACAATTTTATAATGGTACCATAAGCCAGCTTTCAATTAATTTTTGCCTTTCAAAATGAAATTGTACAGAGAGTCACTTCATCACTTATCTCAAGGGCTCTTCCTTAATCCTTTGATACTCAAACCTTTCTCTTTGGAAGCCCAGCCCCCTCTTTGGGGGTGGCCCCTCAGTGCCCCCCCCGCCCCCTCCCCCTTACTAGATAACTGAGCCAGGTCCTCCCCTGCTTGGTGGCTCTATCTGGAACTTGAGTGGTTCTCCAACATCACTTTAGTCAACCTGATAGGATTCAGAGTCTTTTGCCAGGTTTGTCACTTTATTTTGTGAAGATATACGTGTACTAAGAAGGGATGTTTGGTACACCGGCAACTAATATAATACTGTAAATCAACTATACTTCAATTTTAAAAATAGAATAAACTAAAATAAAGTTTGAAAAAGTAAGGGCTGTTTGAAGGTGGATTAATTTGAAAAGAGATCAGTTCATTCATGACTACTTTTGTTCTGGGATGACTCTCCCCCCCTTGTTTATCTTACTCAAGGCAGGAGGGGTAGGCAGGACAATGAATTTGCAGATGACAAGGGCTGTTCCTTTACGTGCCTCCTTTTTCCTAGCCAACCCCAGGGAGGTCTGGCTGGTTGGATTATTTTTGAAGTGAGCCATCTGAGCTTGTACTGACGTCCATGTCCACACTTGTTCCTCTTTGGAGCCCCAGTACTTGGGATAGACTCTCTGCCGGAGCAGATGGTCTCGGAACCCCTACTTCTCTTTGCCCAGAACACCATTTCCAGGCTGAAAGTCTGTGTTCCCTTGGTACCATTGCTATTTTCAGTAGTCATCCCCTTTGGGCCATTAGGCCAGTCTAGGACTGCTGCTGCCCAGGTAGAGGGAGGGAAGGCAGAGCCTTGAAATTCTAGGCCAGAGGGTAATACTTCCTCTCCATCACTTTATTCAGTCATTCGTTCACTTGTCCACTCATTTATTCAATGAATATTGGTTGAGTGACCTGGAAGGAAGCAGTTTCCCTCAGTCAGGTAGCATTTCATCCTTCATCCATTCAAGTATTCAAGTCGTTACCCACTCAAGAGACATGTATTGAACAGCTAGTAAGAGGCTAGTAATCATTCTCAGTGACGTGAGGGTAGAAATGGGCATAACATAGTCGTTATCTCCACGGAACTTAAAATGTAGTTGAAGAGACAAGATGCATACATAGTTGTTGCAAATAGTTACATTTGGAAAATGTATTATTATTTATAAGTATCTCTTTTTATCTCCCAGTCGTTCTGCAAGGTGAGTTGGGTTCATATTATTACCATTTGATTTATAGATGAGAAAACGGAGGTTCAGAGTAATTCACTTGTATCTGGAAGAGGCAGGCGTCTCCTCCTTGATTCCAGTGCTATTTCTAGAACAACCATGAATTGACCTTTATAAAAATACCAGTGTCATTATTCAGCCATAAAAAGAATGAAGGATCGATACCTGCTACAACATGCAAGGACCGCAACGTGATGCTGAGTGAAAGAAACCAGACATCGAAGGTCACATGTTGGGTGATGCCGTGTGTGCAGAATATCCCAACAGGCAATTCCATAGAGACAGAGAGCAGATTGGAGGTTGCCAAAGGCTGGGGCCAGGGAGGAGTGGGGAGGAACTGCTCGATGGTACGGGGCTTTACTTGGGGTGATGAAACTGTCCTGGAACCAGATAGAGCTGGTGGTGGCACAACATGACGGACGCCCTAAATGCCACTGCATTGTTCACTTAAAAATCGTTAAGTGTATCTTCTGTGAATTTCACTTCAGTTACAAAAGGATGTCAAGGATGCTGTGGAAGAGGTGACAGGAGTCCAGGTCAGATCGAGGCCAAGGGCCAGGTCCAAGGCTGTCTGTGCATATCACAGTGACTTTGCTGTGATAACCGGCTCCCCCTTGTGACTGAGGACCTAGATCGGGTGGTCCAGGTTGCCTCCTCCCAGTTTCTCACGACCCCCTGGACTCCTCCTCTGTGACACTGACAAGCTGTTGGATGTCTATCTTCCCCATTCACTGTTAAGCTTCATGAGGGCTGGACCTTCTCAGCACCCATCGCCACAGTGCCTGGTACGGAGCTGGGACCAAACAACTCTGGTTCTCGTCTCTTCCACCCCTTATTGGCTGTGCTATTTAATCTCTCTGGGCCTCCATCCCCACGCTCGAGCCCTGTGCTAAGTCGTCTTCGTCAGCCCGGCAGACACACAGCAGACCGTAACCCTGGCTCACACGTGGCTGAGTTCTTCCCTAACGTTGTTAGTGTTGCCCTGACGTCAATGCCTCTGGACACTTCATCACTGCCAAGGACTCCGTTTTGTTCTGAGCGAATGACACCAATACATTATTTTTGTGGCACCAGTAGGCATTTTCTTCTCGGAGGGAATATTGCCACCTCCCACTGTCTTCCATAAGGACAGAAGAAGCAGTGGCGATAAGGCCTTATTTCCGTAAGCTTTAAGAGAGTTTTTAAACCTCTTTAAAATGCTGACAATAGAAACTACTGGGCCTTTTACACCTTGGCCTCTTCCTGGGCACAGAGTTCATTTCCGTTTTGTGTTAGGATTTAATCTCAGGGCAGCAAGGCAGAACCAACCTCCCTCATTTTATAGGTGGGAAAACTGGGACCCGAGGCGACTGATTCTGATTCGTGAGTCGGTGACCCGAAGGCCACGTGCTCGGGCCTCCCCTGGAATGAGCCGCTGAGTCAGGCTCCGGGGGTCTCTCTTGGCGGTCTTCAGCAGCTGGGGACAGTCACCATCTGGAACCAGTTAGTTTCCCTCCTGCCTGGAGGCTGGAGGATGGACTCCATGACCCCTGCAGGTCCTTTTCTTCCCTAGGCTTCTCCAATTACCTCCTCTGGTTTCCAGCAAACATGCCTTCTCTGGGGAAAAATGAATCCGGGGCTCCGGCTTCCCTTGGGAGCCTGTAAACGATTTCACTTTCCAGGATGGGGAATCTGAGCTCCATGAGAGAAAATCCTCAGTGCGCTGTCAGAAGGAAACATTTCAACAGCAACACGCTATAGATTTAGCTTCTTCCTAGTGACTCACGCTCTTGGTGGGTGCAGAAGCAACTGGGAGGTGAACCTGAATCCTCCTCCTGGGCCCGGCCCCCTCCCAGGGCTCTAAATTGGTTCACTTCCCTGCTGACACAAGGGCCTCCTCTTCCGCAGACTTTGGGCCGAAAGCTCTGTCCCTCCCGCCTGGCCTGGGCGCTGGGGGTTAATGAGGCCACTGCCTCTTTCCCTGGGGGACTTTAGAGTCTCATCAGCTCTGAGAGTGTGGGCCATACTTTTTCCATATTTTTTTTTCCCGATTCTCTCTTCTCCGAATTTCTATTTCTTGAACCCCACCTAGGACACATGGCCAGACAGAGGCTTTCTCCGATGCTTCTGGGCTTAAAGATGATAATAACATCTATTTCAATGTTTTCCAAAATATCTATTTTGCTGAGCCCTTAATGTGCGTGATTTCATTTCCTCTCACAGCAGCCATGTAAGCAGTGAGGTTCTGAGACCTCATTGAGCGAGGCGTCCGAGATCACCCGGTTAGCAAGTGGCAGAGCGGGGACTGCCATCTGGTCCTGTACTCACCACTATCACTCAACTCAGAGGTGCAATTACAGGCTTCTCAGAGCGTCACGTATCGTTTTGACACCAGGACGCTGGCATTTCTCAGACCTTTTTGTTTGTTTGTTTGATTTACACTAACAGTGTTTAGTTGTACAGAAAAGTCACAGAGTAGGAAATAAACTCCTATCCCCCGGGTTCAACAGTGACCAATATTTTGCTGCACTTACATCTCCCCTTTTCTTCTTTTCCTCTTTCTTCTCCAGTACGTTAAAGAAAATTCCTGACATTTTGTTGTTTTGAGCCTAAATACTTCCATATGTAGCTCTAAACAGGGGGGAAAGAGAGGGAAGACGGGATTTCTGACAGAATCGCAAAACCAAACACCTAAAGCAGATCAAAGTTTCTTAATATCGCCAAATACTCAGTTCAACTCTAATTTCTCCTCGTGTCTCAGAAGATGCCTTTTTACATTTGGCTTGTTTCAAGAAGGATCCAAGCGAGATCCACATACTGTGTTTTTTTTATGTCCCCTAAGTCTCTCCATTTAGAATTGTATCCTCTCTTTTCTTTCCAGCATCATCGTTTGTCGAAGAAACGGTGCCCACTCTCATGAATGTTTCACTCCCTGGGTTATGGGATTGCTTCCTTGAGGTGTATTTAACTTGTTCTTTTGTCTCCTGTACTTCCTGTAAAGTCGAGATCCAAAGGCTTGACGAGGCGCATGTTTTAGCAGGAGCGCACACAGATGATGCCGTGTACTTCCTGCTACATCACCTCAGCAGACACATGGTACCTGGTTGTCCCAATTTGAGTGCTGAGAACCTTTCATGTGTTTAGACAGTTCCCAGATATTTTGATGGCTTATAGAGACAAGAGATAGAATATATTTTTACCTTTTTAGTTTATATTGGACTATCGCTGATGAACAATGTTGCGAGAGTGTCAGGTGTACAGCAAGGTGATTCAGTTGCACAGATACACGTATCTATTCTTTTTCAAATTCTTTTCCCATTTAGGTTGTTACATAATATTGAGCAGAGTTCCCTGTGCTATACAGTTGGTCCTTGTTTGTTATCCATTTTAAATATAGCAGTGTGTACGTGTCAATCCCAAACTCCCTAACTATCCCTTCCCCCCGAGATAAATTTTTTTAAAATTTTATTGAAGTACAGTTGTTTACAATGTAGTGTTCATTTCTGCTGTACAGCAAAGTAACTCAGTTATATACATATATATTCTTTTTCATATTCTTCTCCATTATATCACAGGATATTGAATATAGTTCCCGTGCTATACAGTAGGATCCTGTTGTTTATCCAAGGATAAAATATTTAAATTTCACGTTGTCTTAGATTGTCTGGACTACCTTCTGGCTTCTCTTGCATGCCACGTTTGAAGACGCAGCCTAGTTACCTGGGAAAACCAAACTTTTTTTGGCCTCAAGAGGGCTGCAGCTTTGGGGGAATCTGAAAGCCTCCTTTGCAGAGGAGAGAAGAGTCACTCTTAGGTGTGGAGGACGAGTTCTTGCCCATTGATAGATGTAGGCAACTCCTCCCTGGAGGGCTGTGGAGGTGGCCAGCACTCCAGGGAGAAGTGGGAGTGGTCCACGCTCATAAACTAATGATTCAGGAATTAGAAGGTGCCCGGCTGACGCTGCCACCACAGACAGGAAGGATGAACCAAGTCAAGAGAGAGGCAGGCACGGACCCTGGATGCTGAGGGAGGCTGTGGAGGAAGCAGCTGGAGGAGAAACACGGGTCCTCTTGGGGAGGGTAAGCAGGAGACAGTAAGACGGCAGAACCTGAATTAAGGAATTGAAAAGACTATGCCAGGAACCTCGTGCAGAGTGAGGGACCACAGCAACTCGGGAGAAGAGTGCTTGGGACTTGGGGATTATTTGTGAAACCTGACACGAAGAGACTTAGAATCATGGAGTCCTCAGACTAAAGGGCCTGTGGCCTAAGCCCACCATATCAGTAAACAAAGGATGCTGGGGCCATCAAGCCAGCAGCCACTGCAGGCCCCACCGTGCACCCGCGGGGGTTCAGGATGGAGAGAAGCAGGATACGGGCCCCAGAGAGCTGAGGTGCATGTCAAAGGAATGATCTCAGTGAGCCCAGACTCTTGCATCTTCCCATGTGTAGAAAAGCGCTAAATTCATTAACTTGAGGTGTCTGGGTTTTCTTTAACAGTAATCCTTTGATGTTCCGACGACATGTTTTTTGGTTTTAACAAAAACTCCTGTGTATCCTGGCTCCTCCCTCACCTCTTCAGAACAGTCCTTCAGAGCTGAGAGGCTGTCTCCCTTAATTCCTCAGTGTGTCTGTCGAATAAAACATAATTCTCAATGTTTAGCTTGTGCATTTTTTTTTCAGTCAACGGACCCTTGTAAATCATCTAGTCCAGCCTCTGCCTTTTTCAGATGAAGATGCTGGGCTCCCTTATTCAAGGTGACACAGGGTCACCCCTGGGACAAGAATCTCGTTTCCATCAAGTTCTGTCCAAGCTCTCCCCACTCTACTGCACTGTCTTCCTTCCTCAAGGAGCCGTGGCTGGGTGGATGGGGGAAGTCCAGCTGGCCAGAGGTGGAGGAGGTCTGAACTGAGAAGCCAGACTTCATTTATGGTCAACCAGCTCAAGCAGAATGTCTATGACTAAGTCGTACGCCTGTGATTTGCTTCAGTTATTGTAGTGTGTGTTCTGTGCTTCCTCTCTCTGTGTGAACTGATTAGTACAGAGGATGATGTGCTATGGGTGAGAGTAACTATAGAAGGATGAGAGCAGGGTGGGGCTATATAGTTCCATGGTCCAGGTTTCAAAAATGAGGTGCTTGTACACCCTCCCCATCCATTGTCTCATTACAGCAATTAAGGCTGGAGGACAAGCATAGACCCAGATACCCCGATGAATGGTGGTGTTGCCACTTGTGTCTTGGTAGCCGATGCTTTACTTGAGGGCTGGGACCTTGACTCAGTCACCTGTGTCTCTCCTAGCACTTAGCAGAGGAAGTAGCACATAACAGCGCATGGTACTGAATGATGCAGCTATAGTTCAATGAACGGATAAACACCCAACGTGGTGCATCATCTTCATCAGATACTTTGTTTAATCCATCCCCCTCACTCGTCTCAGAACAGTGGTCTTCAGACGTCCCTAGCTTACTCACCAACCCTTACACACACACAAAATTATAAAAAAATTACGTATTCTCTTTCATTTGTAAGTTAACATCCACAAGTTTACATCAAAAGTTAAACATGTAGTTAAAATGAATGTAATTTCAGAGTATTATAGAAATTGGCATTTTAAAACAAAATCCCTAAATGACACGTTTACCATAATTATTTGATACACATCATATATTTAAAAATTTATAAGCAAATCTTTATGTTTGTGAGTCATATTGTTCCCTTTTCTGTTTGAAATTGTATTTCTACTTCGCTTCACTTGTTGTAATTCAACAAAAATATGTGCAGAAACGAAGTTTTCAAAGTTCCTATAACTGTTATGTTCTAATTGTCAAAATTATTATTCTATATTAGGTTATAATGACAATTATTAGTAGTATACAGTTGACAAAAAAAGTGTAAAATATTGCACATTTTGATAAGAAAATTTTAAATGTAAAATATACCAATATAGACCATATCCTGGGTGGTAAAACAAACCTCAACATATTTAAAATAATTGAGATAATACAGAGTGTGTTCTCCATCCACTGTGGAATCAAACTAGAAATCAATAATAGAGGGATGACAGGAAAATACCAGAACACTTGTCCACAATCCATGGGAAGCAAGGAAGTCTCAAGGGAAGTCCAAAAATACATTGAACTGAAAGAAAATGAAAATACATCATAGCGAAAATTATGGGACACAGCTAGGCAGAGAGGAAAACATGTAGCACTAAATGCTTATATTAGAAAAGAGAGAAAGTCTCATATCAATGACCAAATCTCCCATCTTAAGCGTCTAGAAAATGAAGAGCAAATAAACCAAAGGGTGAGCAGAAGGAAGGAAATAATAAAGATAAGAGTAAAAATCAATGAAATTTAAAAACAGAAACAGCAATAGAGAAAATCTGTGAAACGAAAAGCTGGTTCTTTGGAAAGAGCAACAAAATTGACAAATCTCCAACAAGACTTACAGAAAAGAGAGAGAGTGACCACAAATGACCAATGTCAGGGATGAAACTGGGACTATCACTGCAGAGCACTAGATGAAGACATCAACATGATAATAAAGGAATTCTACAAACAACTCTGCTCTCATAAACTTGACAATTGGGCTGAAATGGACCAGTGCCTCAAAAGACACAAACTTATAAATAATTACAACTCACCCAATATGAAATAGATAATCTAAATCATCCTATAACCATTAAGAAAATTGAATTTGTAACTTTAAAACTCAAAAAAGAAAAAAAATCTCCAGGCCCAGATGGTTTCACTGGAGAATTTTCCAAGCATTTAAAGAAGAATTAACACCAATTCTATACAATTTCTTCCAGAAAACACAAGAGGAGGAAAGACATTTCCATTCATTTTATGAAGCTGGTATTATCATGATACCAAAACCAGTACAAAAAAAGAAACAAAACCCTACAGACCAATAAATCTCGTAAGTATAGATAATAATTCTTAATAAAATATTGGCAAATAGAATTCAACAATTATAAAAAGGGTTATACACCATAACCAAGTGGGGTTTATTCCACAGATGCAAGGATAGTTCAATATTTTAAAATCCATCAATCAAAGGCAACAGAACATAGTCAACATTTGAGACTTGAGGGCTTGATTGATGGTTATTTATTATTTTAGAAGAAAAAGATTCCTTCTCTAATACACTTTACTTCCTTATTCAGGAAGGTCAGAAAGATTTACAATGTGGATAACTTTCCTGATATTTTTATAATAATCATATTAATAAACTTCATTTTGTTAAACTTAAAAAAAATCCATCCATATAATCAGCCATATTAACAAGGTAAAGAAGAAAAATTATATGATTATATCAACCAAGGCAGAAAAAGCATTTGACAAAATTCAGCATCCATTCATGATAAAAACTCTCAGGAAAAAAATACAGAATAGAGAGGAGCTTCCTCAGCTTAAGGAAGAGCATCTACAAAAAATTTATAACTGACATTATCCTTAAAGGTTAAAAACTAAATGTTTTCTCCCTAAAACTGGGAGCAAGGCCACAATGTCTGCTTTTACCACTTTATTCAATATAGTGCTGGAAGTTCTTGCCAGGGCAATAAAGCAAGAAAAGGAAATAAAAAGCATATAGATCAGAACAAAGAAATAAAACTATTTGCAGATGATATGATTGTCTGTGAGGAAAATCCCAAGGAATCCACAGAAGACTCTTAGAACTAATAAGTGAGTTTGGCAAGTTCACAGAATATTAGATAACCATACAAAAATCAGTCAGTTTTATTCCCATATTCTGGCAACAAACAAATGGACACCAAAATTAAAAATGTAATCTCATATTAACAATTGCTTGAAAAGCTGAAATATTTATGTATAACTCTAATGAAACGTGTAAGATCTAAATGGAGAGACACGCTGTGTTTATGTGTCATAAGACTTAACACAGTAAATACGTCAATTCTTCCCAAATTGATATACATGTACAACACACTTCTTATCAAAATCCCAGCCAGATTTTGGTAAATATTCACAAGATGATTCTAAAATTTTAATGGAAAGACAAAGGAACTAGAAATGCCAGAATAATTTTGAAAAAGAAAAATAGGAAATATCAGTCTATCTGATTTCAAGACCTACTTATAGCTTCAATAAATCAATAATCAGGACCACGTGCTATTGGTGAAAGAACAGACGTAAAGATGAATGGAACAGAATACAGAACACAGAAACAGACACACACAAAGGTATCCAACTTCTTTTTGACAAATATGCAAAAGCACACAATGGAGGAAAGATAGCTTTATCAACACATGGTGCTGGAGCAACTGGATAGCCATGGACACAAAAATAAATTTAAAAAAATAACAATAAAAATTTCTCAACGTAAGTCTTACACTTTATACAAAAATTAATTCAAAATGGATCACAGGCTTAAATGTAAGTTATAAAACTATAAATTTGGTAGAAAAAATAAGAGAAAATCATAGGGATCTAGGCTAAGCAAACGAGTTTTTAGATCTGACACAAAGAGTACAATCTGTACAAGAAGAAACTGATAAATTAGACTTTATCAAAATTTAAAAATTTAAATTTGCTCTGCAAAAGATCCCATCAGGAAGATAAAAATTCAAGCTACAGATAGGAGGAAAATATCTGCAGACTAATACCAGTGTCCAGAGAGTAGTTTTTAAAAAACTCCTTTAGAAAAGTAAAACTTTTTAACTTAACAGTGGAAAAGCAAAAAATCCAACTAAAAAATGGGCAAAAGACATGAAAAGACATTTCACCAAAGAGAATATAAGGGTAGCAAATAAGTGCATGAAAAAAGATTCAGTATCATTAGCCATCAGGGAAATGCAAATAAAATCATGAGATATCATTACACCCTCATCAGACTGGTTAAAATAAAATACAATTGAATCAATGAGGCAAAGATATCCCCTCTCACCACTCTAATTCAACATTATCCTGGAAGTCCTAGCTAATGCAAAAAGACAAGAAAGGAAGTAAATTGATAAGAAAGAATTAAAATTTTCTTCGTTTGCAGATGACACAATTTTCCATGTAGAAAATCCCAAAGAATTAACAGCAACAACGAAAAAAGCTTCAGGAACTAATAAACAATTATAGCAAGGTTGCAGAATACAAAAAATACAAAAAAATTTAATTGCTTTCCTATATACCAATAATGTTTGGAATTTAAAAATTAAAAACCCACCACCATTTACATTAGCACCCCTCAAAAATGAAATACTTAAGTATAAATCTTATAAAATGTGTGAGAAAACTATATGAGGAAAACTACGGAACTCTGATGGAGGAAGTCAAAGAATATCCAAATCAGTGGAAAAATATTCCATGTTCACTGACAGGAAGACTCGATATTGTTCAGATGTCAAAGTTCTTCCCAAAATGAGCTATAGATTCAACACAATCCCAGTGTAAATCCCAGCAAACGAATTCTAAAGTTTATATGGGTCAAAAGACCCAGAATAGCCAACACAATATTGAAAAAGAACGAAATCAGAAGATAGACACTACTCGACTTCAAGACTTACTATAAAGCTACAGTAATCAAGACAGTACAGTATTGATGAAAGTATAGACAAATAGATGAACGGAACAGAATAGAGAATTCAGAACTAGACCCACGCTAATATAGTCAACTGATCTCTGACAAACGACCAATGGCAATTCAATGGCAAAAGGATAGTATTTTCAACAAATAGTGCTAAGAATGATTGGACATTCACACGCAAAAAGAAAAACAATTAATCTAGACACAGACCTTATGCAAAACTATAAAACTTCTAGAAGATAACATGGGGAAAATCTATGTAACATCAGATCTGGCCATGACAGTTAAATACAACACCAAAACACGATCCGTGAAAGAAATATTTGGTAAGTTGGACTTCATTAAAATTAAAAACTTCTATTCTGTGAAAGACACTGTTGAGAGAATGAAAAGACAAGTCAGAGGCTGGAAAAAAAATCTTTGCCAAACACACATCTGATTTTTTAAAAAATCTGTCCTCTAAAATATACAAAGAACTCTTAAAACTCAGCAATAAGACAACCAGAAAGCAAACGACTCAGTTAAAAAGTGGGCAAAAGATCGGACAGAAACCTCACCAAAGAAGATACACAAATTACAAATAAGCATAAAAAAGATCTCCACATCATAGAGCATTAGAGAACTGTAAATTAATCAAACAGGTACTACATACCTATTAGAATGGTTAGAACCTAAAACACTGATAACACCAAATGCTGGTGAGGAGAGAGCAACAGGAACTCTCATTCATTACTGGTAGGAATGCAGAGTGGTGCGGCCACTTGGAAGACAGTCCAGCAGCTGCTTACAAAGCTAAATGTAATCTTATCATACAATCCACAACTGTGCTCCTTGGTATTACCCACATGAGTTGAAAACTTATGTCCACACGAAACCCTGTGCACAAATGTCTATATCAGTTATTCATAATTGCCAGATAATGAATGTCCTTCAAAGGGTAAATGGATAAACAAATAGCGGCACATCTATACAATGAAATATTATTTAGCACTAAAAAGAAATGAGTTGTCAAGCCATGAAAAGAAGTGGAGGAACCTTAAAAGCATGTTGCTAATTTTAAGAAAGCAATCAGAAGAGGCCACACACTGAACAATTATAAGTATATAACATTCTGGAAAAGGATGGTGTGGATGGTTAAATAACTATGGTCTGTTGATACGATGGAATATCACTCAGCAACAAAAAGGAACGAACTATTGAGACATATAACACCTGAATGAATCTCCAGAGAATATGACTGAGTGAAAAAAGCCAATCCCAAAGGGTTACACAGTGTACGATTCTATTATATAACATTCTTGAAATGACAAAATCATAGGAATGAAGAAGAGAACAGTGGTTAAGCAGGGGCCAGACAGAATGGAAGAAGGCGTGGTATAAAAGTGCAACATGAAGACCCCTCATGGTGATGGAAATATTCTATCTCTTGACTGTATCAATGTTCTGGTTACCATATTGTACGCAAGATGTTACCATTGGGTAGCCCGTACCCAGGATATCTGTGTAAAATTTCTTACAACTGCATGTGCATCTATTTTCTCAAATTAAGAAGTTCAGTTAAGAATTTTTATTAGAAAATTATCCCTTAATAAAAAGATTAAGACTTTTATTTTTAATTACTTTATGTATCCATGAGTGATATCACTTGTTATTAGAATTAGAGAGCAGTATCCACTCCATTCCATTACTGCTTCTCATTTTTATAGAAGTAATGCTGGGAAACTTTGTTCACATAAATCATTTGGAAGGAGTTTTATTATAGCGATATGATTTAACTCTCTGAACCCTGTCCAAGTTCTATGCCAAAAATAACATACTGCTCTATCATCAAGAATTATTTTTAATAATCTATCAGCTGACAACTCCATTAGGTCCTCTTCTGATATCACTGAAAGCAAAGAATCAGAAAACATCTGACTTACAAATATCTATTTTTCAGTCTTTGCAGTCATTAACCTTCTCTGTTTCTGAAAAGTCATTTAAAATACTTGACTCGTCAAATGATTATTAATTATGTGTTATTCTTTTTTTTTTTTTTTTTTCCGGCACGCGGGCCTCTCACTGTTGTGGCCTCTCCCGTTGCGGAGCACAGACTCCGGACGCGCAGGCTCAGCGGCCATGGCTCATGGGCCCAGCCGCTCCGCGGCACGTGGGATCTTCCCGGACCGGGGCACGAACCCGCGTCCCCTGCATCAGCAGGCGGACTCTCAACCACTGCGCCACCAGGGAAGCCTTGTGTTATTCTTTTTCTTAAAGGTACCTTCTAATTTGATATACCTAGAGTTAGATAAATTGAAATATTGTTAATTCAATACATATTTGCCAGAACTTTTTTGCAAAATTATTTTATATTATCATAAGCTTTATTTTTTATTGTTATCAAGCATTTAAAAGCTGCAGACTTAACACATCATTTTATGAACAGCATCCACAATTTAGCCTGATCATTGAAGGCAGAGTCTTCATTGTAAAACAGATCACCCAGAGTAGATTGACCCTCTGTCCCAAAAAAGCCCCAAAACAAAGAGAAGCCAAATGTCTTCACAAGTAGTAGCCCATGAGAAGAGGCCAGATGGACACACATAAAACGAACACACCACACATGAAACGTGGTTAAGAAGATGGCAAATATATTTACACTTCTAACTGGAAGGGAGGTTGGAGACTGTTAGAGGGGGTGAAGGAACTGGAAATATGGGAGAAGACGGGAGATTTCAGGAGGAGTTGCATTCGTTTCAGAGACTCAGAAATGGGTACAAATGAGCTTTGATGGAGTAAGTAAGGCCAGTGGAACAACACCTTTTAAAAAATGTCCACAGCTACCTCTTGGTAAATGAAAATGTTTTGCCATCCTTTCCTATCCACAGGTAAGATTTTGCTTTTGAGCTAAAGTTTTATATTCAATGATAGCAGAGGGAGAGGATAGAGAAAGTGAGAGGGGTGGGAAGGGAGAGAGGGCCAGAGGGAGGGAGAAGGGAATGAGGGACATGGGGAGGGAGAGAGACAGAAAAGACAGAGGGACAGAGGAACGGAGAGAGAAAGAAAAGAAAAAAAAGAAGAGATGGAGGAAGCGAGGAAGGAAAGAAGGAAGACAACCAACTTGTCATCTCCTTAGAATTCCAGCTCAATTTCTAGAACGGTGGTCGTCCAATGGGTTAATTTATACTAAAGTGTTAATGGCTTACAGTGGTTATGCACTCCAAAGATCCCTTTCGGCTCAAAGGCTCTGTGAAACGTTGTGTACATTAAGGAATCACCGTTTTAAAAGGAATTTTTTTTAAAGTAAGATTAGAGAAAAGGAATGGGGGAGATGACCGGTCGTCCTCGCTCAGGCAATCCAATCGGGAAAGTCGGGGCAGTAGCAGTAACTTACTAAGCACACCAATGGGGCCGATAGATACCATCTACCAGTAGATGGCGGTCTTCATATTAACTGACTCCTAACTGGAACAACCCTCTTTTCCACCGGATTGTGCAACTTGTAGGGTTGGCTGGCTTCATGCACAGGTAGAAGAGAAAGCCACCTGCACAGGGCGAATGGGAGAGCCCTAGGTGAGATCTCCACCTGCTCAAAATGAACTCCCTCACAGACCCCGCCATCCACGTCTAAAGTTCAAATTTATCCAGCCCTTTGGGGAGGGGGGGGCAGATGGCAGGCAGGAAGGGGATCAAGGTTAGTCATTAACACTTTAGCAGGAACTAATCTGGTATATTAACTCAGGAGAGAAAGGACCTTGGAAAAGTATAACGAAAGACCGGTAAGTTCTAAAGAGAAGATCTGTGCAACTTTCATCGTTGGTTATGTGGGACAGTCTGTGTGTGAGCTGGAGTGGCGTGTAAGCACTGGGTGCCTGAGTTATAGCCTTTAAAAAAAGAAGAGGTAGGAAGAAAAGAAATGGTGGATTAAAACAGGTCAAGTTTGCCTATGGTCAGACCTGAACTCCTCACGTTGTATCCTTCAGCTCCCATGTCAAGATGGAGAACTGAAATCCCCAAGGTTTGCTAAAGAACCCGTAAATCTCCTTATACCTTAACTGGGTCCAAAGCCTAAATATTAATAATTCCTTGTCACTCTCTATCTGATGCCCATATCCCTGGATCTGTTAGGACCAGCACCTTCTTCATCCCTAGGACAGCCCAAGACATCAGGGGACGTAGACAAAGAGGAATTATTCAGAGAGGGGCCAAGATGGTGAGAAGCTTGAAACCTGTCCAGTATCTGTCCCAGGGTAAACTGGAGAAGACACTGTCAACATGACTCTGTCTTCGAAGACTCCAATGGCTGTCATGTGGAACATGCCAGAGACATGCTACGTAGACCCGAAGGTAGAAGCAGATTTATAAAGAAATGCGTTATAATGCAACGTAAGGGAAATTTCCTCTTCTGTGACGATGATGATGGAAATAATAATATTATTAACTCACATTTATGGAACCATTGCATGGCGTCAGTCACTGCGTTTTGCGTGCCTGATCTCATTGAATAATCACAACGTTCCTGTGGAGTGGGTATTATTCTTATCACATTTACAGGAGAGGAACCAGAGGAGCTAAATAATGTACTCAGGGCCCTGAGAATTTAGTCCCTGGTGGGGCTGTGTCCTTACACTGACCTGCCGCCCTGAGAGCCAGCACGTTCCCCTCCACGGAGGCTCCAAAGCACAGGTAGGGGATGGCCGGCAGGAATGCTGTAAAGGAAACTCATTAGATTTGATGATCTTAAATGTCCTCCCAACCCTTAGGGCATGTGCGTTCCTTCAATCATTCAACAAATAATGGAGTGCCAGGCAGTGTCCTAGGAACTAGGGAGCTCCTGATACCAGGAGGAGGGGGAGGTGAATTAGTAAACAATTGGGTTTTTTTTTAAAAAACACAATTGTGATAGGTACTATGTTAGAGAAGTGGGAAAGTGCTATGAGAAAATATAACTGGAGTATAATCTAGTTTAAGGAATCAAGGGGAGTGGTGTTTAAGCTGAGATCTGAAAGTAAGAGGTGCTCAAGCAAAGAAGTACGGGAAAGGAAGGGAGGGTTCCAGGCAGAGGGAAGGGCCTGTGCAAAAGCCCTGAGGCAGAAAGACCTTGGCACTTTCAAGGCTCAGAAAGACCGTTGTGGCTGGAGTCCGAGGAGAGAGGGAGAGGCAGCTGACCTGAAATAATGCTGGCGAGTAAGCGGGCGGTACCCCATCCTGCAAGCAGTTGTGAGCCACGTGAGGCTTTATCCTTGGAGCAGGAAGGGGGTTCCTGAAGGGTTTCAAGCAGGAGAGAGTAATGACAAGTTCTGTTTTCAAAGGCCACGCTGACGGCTGCATGGGCATTGGGATGAAGGGGAGGAAGAGAGGTCAGTGTAGGAACAGGAAATTGCCCTCTTTCCAAGGGGTTCACAAGGCACTCTCCCTCACACAGGCCAGTGTGCATCTTCTTGAGATGGAGGGAAACCTGGGAGGAGAAGGTCGCAGCTAATTGTGAGACCTGGTGTCGGTCTCCACCAGCCTGACCCACCGGTGCTGTCCTGTCTTGTCAACAGTCTGGCTGAGGTTTTCCACACTGCATTCAGCAATTCAGGAACAGTGTGGAGCAGGGTGTGTTGGGGACTCGAGTGCACCCTTCCCTAGTCAGGAACAGCGGTCCTGAGCTCAGCCCCCAGTGCCCACCTCCTACACTGCCCATAGCTGTGGGTTCCTTCCCCACCACCCACAAGGAAAGCCAGGCAGCATCTGGGAAGTCAAAGAGAAGACGGAGAGTTCATTCTTCAAGAAGAAGTTCCAAGTCAGATCATTATTCTAAACGTACAGAAGAGCTCAGAATGAATGCATATTTCACGCGGATCTAGCGAATTATGGTACTGACGGGCCATGTGGTGGGCAGAACAGAGGACTCTGAATTAGGAGGGTGCGTCCGTTCCCGGTTTCTCACCCAACTTACAACTAACTGGGTGGCCTTGGATAAGACTTTTGACCTTTTTCTCTCCACCCCCTGACTCTCAACAGAGATAATAGTATTTGTCACTTTTATCTCGCAAGAATGACGTAAACCTCAGGCTGGAAAGAAAAGTGTTCTGAAAGTTCAAATCTTGATACAGAGGGGAGGTCGTGGTGGTGTCAGGATGTGTAATGACATCCTGGCTGGGCTGGGGAAGAGCCAGGCTTTGCTTTCAGCAACCTGTGATGTCATCCAGGGTTTCTCACTGGAAGTCAAGCCTGCGTGTTCTAGTACTTCTTTATAGAATCTCATCCTCCGGTGCCCCCCAAAAGTTCTTTCCCACCACTCTCCCCTCACCTTCCCTTGCTCCCACAAGCCCCAGGTTCTTAAGACCTTTGTAACGGAAACACTTCAGAAGTAGCTTCAATCCGGTTAAAGAGCAGCTTTCCCTATTCTCTGCTAAACTCAGCTAAGAAACTCCTCAGATACAGCAGGTGGCTGCTATATTTAAGCCAGTGTTCCAGAGATGTTTAAACGGGAGAAGTCTTTAACGATACAGTGTAGGAAATGAATGAGCTGGACAGTGAGTGCAGTTGGAGTTAGGGTTGTGATTTGTATTCGCCAGAAATTATTGAAACCTGACCTCCTTGGTTAGAGCAGCACACCTCCCCTCCCCCTTCACCCCAGGCACACACCCGTGTTTCATTTTCTTCAAACATTTACCATGTCTAAACTTTTTAATCCATTTGTTCTTTGTCTCTCCACTAAAAGGAAAGCTCTTTACGTTGGGAGATTGTGTTTGTCTCAACACCGTATCGCCTAAAAATGTGTCTGGCACGGAGTAGGTGCTGAGTAAGTATTTAATTGAGTGAATGAATGTTTTTTGTTTTTTTAATGTCTTAACTATTATCTGTCTCTGCCCACCAGAATACAAACTCGATCAGGGCAGGGACCTTGACTCTTATTCTCCATGATATCCTCAACACCTAGAACACCAAGCACTTGAAAAGTAGTTGCTGAATGAATGAATGAATGAAATGAATGATTGTGAATATAGGCTAGGGAGTGCAGGAAAAAGTCCTGGAGGAACGGGAATCTGAGCCGGTCTGGGGAGGACAAGTAGAGTTTGGAGATCATCATCGTTTCAATCTCGTTATTCTGGGAACTCCGATAGTCACGATAATGAGCTAAATTTACTGAATACTTGCTGCGTGTGAGGCTTTATTGGGGGCACTTTATCACCATGTTGTATATTCCAGAGAACATATTTGGACTAGTTTGCAAGTCAATCTGAAATCATTTTCTGTGTTAAAAAAAATCGGTTTTGACACATTCTTGTCGTGGAAGTCAACCATTGTTCCAGGGAGGCTCTGAGCAGCTGCAGTCCAGCCAGAGGAAGCTCCTCCCGCCTGCTGTTGGAGCAGCTGGCGGGTTAACAGAGACCACCCCGGACCCTGCAGCTAACGGCAGCTGCTTGAGCGGATGGAAACTCTGCTGCCTGTAGAGGCCAGCAGATGAGAACCGAGGGAGGGGACATGGCCACCGGGATGACCTGTGTGTGTCCAGTGGAGTGTGGAGGAAGCTTTTTAGTCCCTGAAGGGCAACCAGTTCGCATGGCTCAGACAGGAAGTCTTCGGGTTGTAGCAGGAACCTCTTCTGTGTACCGTCCCTGCCTTCAAGTGCCGTGAGACCACCCAGCTGCGGGGCGGGGGAGGTCTCATGGCTTAGCTGCAATATACCCTCAGTTTACATACTTTCTTCCGCCTCTTGTGAGGCTGCAGAGACAAACACTTAGCTTTGTAGAATGTCGGAGCTAGAAGGAACCATAGAAATTATTTAGACCAAGCCCCTCGTTTGTTTTTGGCCGCACCCTATGGCGTGCAGAACTTCCCCAACCAGGGAAAGAACCGCGCCCCCTGCAGTGGAAGCATGGAGTCTTAACCACCGCACCGCCAGGGGAGTCCAAGCCCCGCGTTTGAGGGGTCCCAGAGGGACGTCATTTTGCCCCGCCACAGAGCCAGCTCGTGGTAGCTGAGTCGAGCCTCTTAAGCCACGACCACTGCTCTTGTGTCCGTTTTGTTCTGAATAGGTTTTTGCAGTATTATTACTACCAGTTCTATTGTTTTTATTTTTAGCAAACAGCAGTGATTGGTATGTAATTAATGCGTAATGCTATTGATAATATTATCATCATTCGAGCAATTCTATGTCAGACTTAGTGCTAAGGTTTTTATTTAACATTAACACCCCTATGATAATATATTTTCATTTATTCAGAATGATGGAAGTTTCAGGTTGGCTGAGGGGAAGACCTTATAGAAATGATAATTTTTCTATGATTTAAAATGTAATTAATTACTCTAAAACACAAAAGCCAAACACAATTCATTTTTCTTGGGAGGGAGCACCATAGAGTAGAAAGTTCTCAGGCTATTGGACACGGAAGACTGGTGTCCCAATCTTGATCCTGGATTCTACTGTCTTCTAAATACTTGACTTCAGACAGGTTGTTTAACCTCTCTGTGTCAGGTCCCCATCTTTAAACTGGGGATAACACAACTGAACCCATATGCTTTGGACCACATTACCCTGCCACCCTGGCCCCAACAGCTTGGACGGGGGGTGGGGTCCTGGGGTCAGGCTGGCTACAATGGCTCTAGATGGGACAGTCACTAACCAATTAGAGCCTCCGGCAGGACTTCTGAATGTGAGATACTGAGAGGACACGGAGAGGGGGGTTGGTCCAGGAGCTCAGAGAGAGAGGGAGAGGGAGCCGTGGAAACCATCGTGGCTTGGGGAAGGAGAGCAGAGAGAACAGTGGTCACTGCACCGCCAGGCTCCAGATAGACAGTTAGGAGGTGCAGAGAGAAGGCAGGCATGGACCAGGAGGCGGGGAAACCCCAGCAGGTGGACCTGGTGGAAGATGGGGAAGGAGAGAGACAAAGCCGTGAACAGCGGCAGTAGGAGTGGATCAGCAGCCATGGAAGGGGCGCCCCTGCAGGAGGGACAAGGTCCAGACTTGCTCTAGCGCCCCTTCAGCCCCTGTGGCCTCCAGACCACCCCCACCCCCACCCCCCACCCCCCCACCCCCTGCCAAGCAGCATATCCTGCACATCCTCCAGCATCCCAGCCAATTCTGGCCACTGCTCTTTCAGAGGAGTTGCGGGTATCTTGTAGAGATAAATGGAGAAGAAGTCAAATGTGGCCTTCCCCCTCCGGGGGTGCTTCATCTCTCTTCCTCGTAAAAGTGGAGCTGATAGGGGGCACCAAAGAGAGAGGAGCTAAACCCACAGGCTTCGCAACTGAGCGGAGACGGGCTTAATTCCCAGCTCTGCCATTTGCTCACTGTGTAATCTGGGAAGAATTTCTTGATCTCTCTGAGGCTCCTCATAAGCATCTGTAGAAAGGGCACAGCGATAGGGCTGCTCGAAGGCAGGCTGCGAGGATTAGGGGAGATAGAGCGGCTTTCATGATCAGAGCCCCCGAGATCAGCGGGCATTTCCTCACATCACTGCTGTCCTGGTGCACATTCCTCAGATCCAGTTTGCTCTTGCTCTGCATGTGTGTATGGGGTGGGGGGGCGGTGAGGGGCAGGCAGAGGGGGAAGAGGAGACCGGAGAATGGGTCAAGAAAGATGCCTTCACTTACCACAGGGGAGGAGCCTCAGAGCCTAACTTGATCAAAGGAGAATCACCCCGGCCCCTCCTGGGGTCCGCTGGCATCGGTCCACGCTCCGGCGTGAGCGGCACCAGGCCTCTGCTAGCATCCTCTCTGTGCTGGAGGGAGGACCTAGGGACATTGACGCTCCAGCTGCAGGCAAGTTCCTAGAAAGTCTGATGGAATGGATGTCATTCCTTTGCTGTGAGTCATAAGCCCCAACAAAGCCCACTGGTATTTCCGAGTCCATTCCCAGTGCCCAGAGCTGGGCCCGGCAGCAAGGCAGCTGCAGGGAGTGGAATGCGGCTCCCCAGCACTTTGCCCTGGATTTCGTTTTCGGGAAAGGCTCGTGGCCCCAGAAGAGGGGAGGCACTCCGAAGGTCATCTCATCCATGCCCCTGCCTCTGGGCCAAAATATCTGAAGACGTGGGTGTTTGGGGAGCCCCCCTGACCCATCCGAGTGTGGGGACCAGGGGCAACAGGGTGGGGACAGGAGAATGATGTCCCTTTCTCTGTTGTCTCCTTGACCTTCCACTAGAAGGGCTGCAGGAGAGGGGAAGGAGCACAAAGAAAGAAGAGCACAGCCTGGGACAGGGGGGTCCCTACACCCTCACCTTTCTCGTTCCTCTTCTTGCTTGGTGTCCGGGCCAGGCCACCCCTGCTTCCCTCTCCTTCCAGGCCATGAATCAAAAGCCTGTCTCAGCCCCATTCCTGGAGCTTCAGGGCTGCAGGGTGGTCCGTCCTCTGTGCACAGTGACTGAGCACCCTCGGCCGGGGCAGGCGCTGGGGAGCCACCCTCCGGCCTCAGTTCACTGAGGTGTCACAGCAGCTCTGCAGAAGGTGTTCACACCCCAGATTTCCCAGCCGCTGCAAAATTCAATGACCCGATCAAGATCTTGCAGCTGGACGTCCCACAACCGGGGCGAACCCTCTGGAAACTCCAAACCAATTTTCAAGGCACAGTAGCTTCAGTGGCACCCTGGTCCTCAGCCAGCTCCCATCCAGAATGAAAGAATGCCACCCTCTCAGGCCACGAGCCACGGCCCCCTGCCCCCGGCCCCCAGAGGGAGAAGTCTAAGTGTCCTCTCCAAACGGCGAGGCTCCTCTCCCAGCATCACTTAAGGCAGGCGAGCACCTCGCAGAGCGCAGCCCCTGGCGGGAGCACGTCCTCCGCAGACACTTCCTGCTGTCCTTCCTGAGCCTCCCAGGATATAAGCAACAGCCCTGGGGGTAGCTGTCGTTGCAGGGGACCCAGGGGTCAGTGTCCCCCGCCCCAAACCTCGTGTCCTACAAATACGCTGATCATTTGCATTTGCCAGCTCGCAAAAGAAGATCCTTGTGAGCACACAGTTGCCTGTGGTCGGGGGATGATCTGAAACTGCTCCTCATTCCTGGGCCAGCAGCCAGCTGCCTTGGATGGTCAGAGGTGAAATCTGAATGCTGGTGAATGGGAGAGCGGAAGTGCAGCCAGGCTGAGCTAAGCCCATTCATGAAAAAGGTCTAGTCTCACTTCCCGATTGCCAGGCGCTGTGTGCGCGTGCCTGCACGTGCTCCATAGCTTGCTGCCCCACTGCTTCCCTCCCCCTGCTCTTTTCTTTTTTTTTTTTTTCCTCTCTCCACAAAATCTAAAGTTCACCTTTGGGAAATTGCCAAAGAATGTGTAGCTGGTCTGTGGTTTTAGCAAAAGAGAGAAGGAGAGAGAGAGAAAGAAGGAGGGAGGGAGAGAAGGAAGGAGAGAAGGAAGGGAGAAAAGAGAAAGAAAGAGAAAGAAAGAAAAAGAAAGAAAGGAAGGAAGGAAGGAGAGGGAAGGGAAGGGAGAAAGAAAGAAAGAAAAAGAAAGAAAGGAAGGAAGGAAGGAGAGAGAGAGAAAAAGAAAGGAAAGAAGGAAGGAAGGAGAGAGAGAGAGAAAGAAGGAGGGAAGGAGAGAAGGAAGGAGAGAAGGAAGGGAGAAAAAAGAAAGAAAGAAAAAGAAAGAAAGAAAGGAAGGAAGGAGAGGGAAAGGAAGGGAGAAAGAAAGGAAGGAAGGAAAGAAAGAGAAAAAGGAAAGAAGGAAGGAAGGAAAGAGAGAGAGAGGGAGGGAGGGGAGGAAGGAATAAAGGAAAGAAAGAAAAAGGGAGTCATACAAAAGCAACACTCTCTTCTTCCATGTATACCTCCCCCCCCACACACACACGCACACACACACAGCATTCAGTATCATGGTTATGAAAGGATAAAAGCATCGTTCCCAGGTCATGCTGCACCCACCTCTCAGTTTTTCCTCCCAGCCCCTCTGGCTCGAGGTGGAGGAAGGTGAGCCCCGGTGGAGGGTGCACCCTGTTGTAGGTAGAGTGTGAGGGTGGTCAAGGCTGACCCCAGGGTAGATTTTCTGAGGTTCAGCTAAAGGCCTTCCCTCTGGGGAGGAATTCACCGCTGCCCTGTTGGGCCCCACTCAGTGGGCCGTGTGGTCCCCTGGCGGGCCACCATGCTTATCCCTAGCAGCCTGATCTCCGAGCTCTCAGAAGGCCGCCATGCAGCTGTGAAACCAGGGTCACTTACCCTCCTGGAGCCTCAGTCTCCTTGTCTGTAAAATGGGGGTGTTGATAATCATTCCCTCTTCAGAGGCAATTGTGAAGATAGCACACAAGAAGGGCCTCCTTCGCATGGTGTCAGTGCTGGGGAATGCGCCCCGTGGGCTGTCGACCACCTCTGGGCTGGGGAACCCATCACACCTGGAGGCGATCCCCTCCATTCCCAGTAGCACTGCAAAGACCCCCAAACTTGGCTGGGCTTTTGGGGAGGGATGAAGGTAACTTCTTTGCCTTTAGAGATAGAAAGTGGGAGGACCACCAAGAAAAACCGTGTGCCCAGCTTAGTTTGGTACACTCGCTGATTCACGGGGGCCTCACAGCCACTTGCGTGAGAAAAAAAGATGTATCTCAGGAAAGGAGATTAGACCAAAGGCCCCAAGATGATTAATCAGTGCTGGAGGTTTTAAGCCCGAAGCAGTTTTCAGTTGTTCTCTAGCCAAGCAATGCTTCCTGGGCACCCACACTGATTTCAGAGTAATGTGGGGGGAAGTGCACCTGCCCCCAACCTGAGGCCCCTCTGTGGTACAGCAGGTGGTGGGCCCTTCCGTACTTCCCCCACCTGCAAATAGGTCCCCTGTGCTGCTGCCGTATGAAATCTCCCTCCGCTGATCCTGCACATTTGTAAAGCACTGTCATGACAATTCTTGCCCATGAAGTCCTCCCAGTGAGGGAGTAAAGTCATATGGACAGGTGTGAGTATTCTCCCCATTTTACAGATGGAAAAACTGATGCCAGGGAGATCCTGGTGGTGGAGTTTGAAGGTGCTGGACTCTCTGAGAGTCTATCCCTGCCTCTCAGGTTTTCTCCAAGCGACACAGATGACATAAAGAGCTGTTCTTTTTTTAACCATCTTTTAATTGAAGTATAGCTAATTTGCAATGTTGTGTTACTATCAGGTGTATAGCAAGGTGATTCAGTCACACATATATACACGTGTGTACATGTATACATACATTCCTTTTCAGATTCTTTTCCCTTATAGGTTATTACAAAATACTGAGTAGAGTTCCCTGTGCTCTACAGTAGGTCCTTGTTGGTTATCTGTCTTATGTACAGTGCTGTGTGTCTCTTAATCGCAAGCTCTTAACTGATCTCTCCCCCCACCGCCCGCTATGCCCTATGGTAACCACAGTTTGTCTTCTATGTCTGTGAGTCTATTTCTGACAAAGAGCTATTCTTAGCCTCTCCTGTCCTGAGTTATTCTTCACTGAATTGGGCAGAAGCTTCTAACCACCCTCCAAGTTCCCTCCCAAGGGGCTCCTCCAGGAAATGGGCCATATGACCCTCAGTTTGGCCATGCAACTAATCTCAGTGTTTCCTAGAACTTCAGGGGGCAGACGCTCCAAGCTGCAGACCCACGTGGAGGAGGATGGGTTCCCAACGAAGGAATCTGTCTCACTGCCTTATTTCCTTCCCTCTCCCTCCCCCTGTGTCGCCAAGCCATCCATCGATGGTGAGAGAGAGGAAACATCTGGTCCCGGCTCAGCTGCCCCGCCCTCATGTCAGCGGGGCTTATAGGAAGAGCTGGTTGGAGGTCTTGCAACCTTGAAATAAACCAACGGTTCAGCTGCAGTGCTTCCCCACTGCTATCCCTTCCTCCTGCCCCACCTGAATGCTCTCCATCCTCCCCAAAACCACCACTCACACCGACCCCCGCCCCTGCCACCACCCAGCGGGCACCTGCTGCTGCCACTTCCAGAAACCAGAGAGAGCCACGGCCAAAATGGGGGCCCCGGGACGTCTGTGCCAAGACAGCAAAGACACTGACGACCACAGGGCCGGGGTGGGATGGCTCTAGACACGCTTCCAAGCTCCTTGAACGTGGTCTTCCTCCAGTCTGCCTCTCAGCTCCCCTTGCCCTCTCTAAGCATAATGAACCATCCTTCATGGAACATCCCTCTGGGCCAGGCACTTACGTAGATTATCTTATTTAATCATCTTAACGACCCTGCAAGGTAGGTATTCACCCCCGGTGACAGAATAAAAGCACAGAGAGGTTCAGTAACTTGGCCAAGGTCGCACAGCTGTGAAGTGGCAGAGCTCAGCTTCAAACCCTATCAGACTCCAGAGCACATGTTTTCAGCATGTACACCAAGCGGTCACTCAGAATATACCCTGAGTCCTCTTTTCCCTCCCACGAAACCCTCCCGTGTTCAGGCCCCAGCCACCATGCTGTGACAACTGGTGTTTTCCAGCCACCCTCTTCCCTATCTACCAGGAATTCTTCATTTGTTCATTTCAGTCATTCATTCATATTCTAAGTAGAGACTTCGCGTCTACATAGAGTCAGCACGTGCTACGTACCAAGGAAGAGCATCGCTCCTGAATTCTACGGGACGTGCAGTCCTTAGGAAGCATGGCCAGTGGGGCAACACAGACAGTGAGTGTTCCCGGGCCCTAGGGGAGGGGAGATCCCCTGGTGAGCTCAGACCTGTTCTCACCTCCTGCCTCCTAGCTCTTTTTGTGGCTTTGAAAAATAAATACATGGTGAGAGCCAAGGGTGGTGTGACAAGGTGGCATTTGTTCGGAGAAAGACCAGGTCCCGGGGGCTGTTTGGTGACACGTGGCCTTGTTGCCGTGCAAGACTCTACAGGTCTTTGATGATAGCTGGCGAGCATCTTCAGCCTGAGGAGAAACGGAATGAATGCTTGGCGCCGGTGCAGGGGCAATAAACACAAGAGCCACTGAGGCAGACGGACCGTAGGCAGCAGAAGCTGTGATTATAGGTCTGTAGCTGTGCTGAGAGATTACACAGGGATGTCGGGGCCTTGTTGCAGAAGGCCCTGAGCAGCTGGTGAAGGATGAGCCTTGATCCCGCAGGCCAGAGACGTCATGATTCACAGCGTGTCCTGATGTCGTATTTAGAGAATTGGAGGGAGGAGGGGTAGGCTTAGGGGCTGTCTTGTGGCTGCAGCATCCGGAGGGACGGTTTCTGGGCAGCGTAATGGTCCCTGCACAATGCTGGACAAACACACACACTCACACAGGCAAGGAACCCCGTAAATAACTTAACGTGAGGAATGAATGAGTCTCTGACATACGTGGAAAGAGAACAGTTATCAAGAAAACACCGTGGGTGAATGGGACACACGTTGGACATGGGGATGCACCCTTTCCTTTCTGCCCCCCAGGAATCTGGAAATGAGGGGGATAAAACTGCTCTCACAGGGTAAAACTGTGAAATTAACACACACTGCCTCAGAGCAGAGCCTGCAACGACCTTCAGGAGAGAATGATTCTCTAGGCATACAGCCTCCATCTGAAGGACCATCTACAGAACAGGTGGACAGTCCTAAAAGGGGGCAACAGTTCAGCCAAGAAACACAGAAAAAAGGAGTCCTAGGGAGAATCCAGAGAGCTGGCCTGGAGGGAATATCTTGGTGCTAAAGGCAGCTGCGTCTTTCTTGTGGAGATGAACACGTCAAATTATCATCACATGACAGCATGACACATTTTCATTTTACAACCAACTTTTGTGATTTCATTCTGTATCCACCAAACAGCCACGTGAGTGTAACCTGACTTCCCGAGTACTTTATCCCCAAGGAGAGAACGAGTGTCAGCCCCAAGCAGCTCCATTCAGATGCCAGAGCTGTGTCTCTGTTGGGGTGAGATGAGCCCGTCCACCCTGCAGAGATCCAGGCCTGGATGGAGGGCCAGAAGCAGACCAAGATCACGCCACCGGAGCTGGTCCTCCAGGAAGCCCCCGCCTTCTCTGCCCCTTCCTCTTGGGCTTTCAGACTGTACTTCTCTATTTCAAAACACATCAGAATACAGCAAAGCCCTACAGGTTGGGTAGGTATAATGGCCATTTTTATCAGCAAGGAAATAGAGGTCTCAAAGGGTTCATTCACTTGCCCAAGGGCACTCAACTTAGTAAACCAGCCTGGATTCCAAACTTCCTCTGACTCCAAAGTGCACGTTTTTTCTATTACCATATCATCTCCGCCTTCAAGAAGGTTCCTCTCCAGCTTGTCTTTAGGTAAGAAATTGTGTTTGGTGGATAAGGTAGGGGTCAGAATGGGCACCAGCCTGAGGCTCTCCCCTGGGACTGGTTGCCTTCTTCACTTGCAAGGGCAGTCTGTGGGGAATCCCCTGGCGGTCCAGTGGTTAGGGCTCTGCACTTCTACTGCAGGGGACACAGGATGGATCCCTGGTTGGGGAACCGAGATCCTGCATGTCGCGCGGTGCAGCCCAAAAAAAGAAAACAAAACATACGTACGGGGGGCAGACTGGGGAAAGCACTAAGGCAGATGTAGGTGTCCAGCTGCCTCTGCACCTGCTCAGCAAGGAAGGATGGAGGACGGTGCTCCAGGGACAATGAAAAATGTTGGCCATTCCCTTTTTTGCACCATCCCACACCTTCGGTCACCCCCAGTTCCCCCAAGTCCCTCGTGGATGAGTGACCTCAAGCCAAGAGGACAGGGTTAGTATTTCACTTCACCCCTTTCTCCCAAATAATATGATCCTGTTTTAACAATTCAGTTCTGTTCCTTTTCTACCTGAAGACACTTAACTCTGTCAAAACTTGAGGTCACCTATGTGCTGCTCCCGAATTCTGCCAAACACCCTCACTCTTAAAAGTAACTTGCTTTTAAAAATAGCTTTGCCATTCGTGGATGTGTCTCTAAGTAATATATCGTTCCTTTCTTAAAAAATCAGGATAGATGAGGTCTAACTTATATGCAGTAAAATTACCCTCTGGGGGTTTAATGTTCTAGGGATTTTGACAACCCGATGGATGGTGTACCCACCACCGCAATCCAGATGGAGAACATTTTCGTCACCCCCAAAATTCCTTGTGCCTCTTGATGGACAATTCCCTCACCACCTCCTAGGTTTTGGCAACCTCTGATTTGTTTTCCAGCCCTGTAGTTTTGCCTTTTCCAGAATGTCACAGAAGGAAAATTTTAATATTTTATTATTGAATATGTGATTAGGAGAACTGTGTTTGTGCGCACGTATGAGCTCACACACCCATGAGCGTGTGCCACAAAACCCTTATCAGGTTGAGGAAGTTACCTTTGATTCCTTGTTGGGCAACGATGAGAGCTTTTTATCGTAAGGAGAAATATTCAATGTTATCAAACGCTTTCTGTCTCTATTGAGATGATCATATAGTCTCTTCTTTTAATGAACTGTTATGTAGTGAACTACATACAGAAAGTTTCTGATGCTGGACTCCATGGAAAAAATCCAACTGGGTCATCATTTATTATCTTTTTTTCTATTTGGCTAGTGTCAATGTTATTGCTGTGTTTAAATTATTTGCATCTACATTCATTGGTGAAACGGTTCTGTGATTTTTTTTCTCTGACAACTATGTCTGATCTTGGCATTAGGAGTAGGCTGGCCTCATAGAATGTCCTAAGAAATGTTCCTTTTTCTTCTATAGAAGAGCTAAAATAACGTTGGAATTCTCTTTTTCTTTAATATTTGGCATACTCATCTATCAAATCATCTGGGATTGGTATTTGCTAAGGAGAGAGATTGTTAACTATTCATTTTACCCAAACTTAATGGTTTTCCGTTTACCCTTGGGTCCATTTTGGCAATTAGTATTTTGCTGGTAATTTGTCCTTTTCATTTAAGTTTTCAAATTTATTGGCAATAAATGACTTAAAATGTTCTTCCAGATTTTCACTGCTGCTTCATCAGCAGAATTCTAGTTTCCAAAGGCTGCTATAACAAGTCACCAGAAGATGGGTGGCTTATAACAACAAAAATTTATTGTCTCAGTTCTAGAGGCGAGAAAGCTGAAATCAAGGTGTCAACAGAGTTAGTTCCTTTTCAGGGCTCTGAGGGACAATCTGTTCCATGCCTCTCTCCTAGCTTCTGAGGATGGCTGGCACCCTTTGGTGTTCCTTGGCTTGTAGACACACCACTCCAGTCACAGCCTTCATCTTTCCATGATGTACTAACTGTGTCTATACATGTGTCTCTTCCCTTCTTATAAAGACACCAGTCATATTGGATTATAGACTGTTCTAATGACCCCATCTTAACTTGATTATAGCTGCAAAGGTTCTGTTTCCTATTAAGGTTACATTAACAGGTACTAAGGGTTAAGCACATCTTTTGTGGGGGACCCAGTTCAACTCATAACAAGTAGTTAAACCCTCTTTCTCATTTTTCCTTTTTTTTCTTTTCTTTTTTTCTTCTTTTTTTGGGGGGACTATGCCATGAAACATGAGGGATCTTAGTTCCCTGACCAGGGATTGAACACGCACCCCCTGCGGTGGAAGCACGGAGTCCAACCACTGGACCGCCAGGGAAGTCCCATCTCTTTCTCATTTGTAATGTTCCTGTCTGTGCCTTTCCTCTTTCTTAGTCATTCTTGCTGGGAGTTCTCAATTTCATCAACCTTTTAAAGAAACATCTTTCAGCTTTGTTAATCCTCTTTTTTCCCCTGTTTCATTAATCCTGCTCTTTATTTAATTCATCCTTCTACTTTTCTTTTACCGTTTGTTTTTTGTTTTTTGTTTTTTTTTTTTTTGCGGTACGCGGGCCTCTCACTGCCGTGGCCTCTCCCGTTGCGGAGCACAGGCTCCGGACGCGCAGGCTCAGCGGCCATGGCTCACGGGCCCAGCCGCTCCGCGGCATGTGGGATCTTCCCGGACCGGGGCACGAACCCACGTCCCCTGCATCGGCAGGCGGACTCTCAACCACTGCGCCACCAGGGAAGCCCCATCCTTCTACTTTTAAAAAGCTTATTCTTTGATTATAGTTTCTTAATTTGGAGGTTTACATGCTACTATTCAAACTTTCTTCTCTCTTAATATGTAAGCTTATAAGCTATATATTTTCCTCTAACACTTTCTAACCACTTATAACCACTGTTTTAACCTTATATCCTACATTTTAATATACAATATTATCCTTATCAATAAATATTAAGTATTTCTAATTTTTATTATGATTTCTTCTTTGACTCTAGAGTTATATAAAAGTGTATCTTTAAACTTCCAAACAGAATTATTTTTTAAAATTATTTTTTTGCTCTTGATTTCTTACTTAATTTCTTTGTAACTGTAGTATGTAATCTATGAGATACTGATTCTCTGAAACTTCTTGAGACGTGGCTTATGGCAAAACATGTAGACAATTCTCTTAAATGTTTCAAGTACGCTTTAAAAACAATGCCTCTTTTTAGAGTTCCATATATATCCATTAGATCAAGCTCATTAACTGCATTGTCCAAATCTTCTATATTCTTTTATTTTTCTGTTGCTTGACCTATCAGGTATTGAGAGAGAATATTAAAGCTTCCACTATGTTATGGAGTTGTCGGTTTCTCCCTGTGGTTTTTACAGTTTTGTTTTATATAGTTTGAAGCTACATTACTGGTTACATACAAGTTTAAGATTGTGTCTTTCTTGTGAATTGAACTTTTTATCATTGTGAATGTGTCTCTTTATGTCTAATAAAGCTTTTTGCCTTACAGTGAATTTTGTCTGATAGTACTTCCTCTTTTATTACTTTTTATCAAGTAGATCTTTTCCCAGGCTTTTGCTTTCACTCTTTTAGCATTTTTATGTTTGAGCTGTGTCTCTTGAGAACAGCATAGATCAGATTTTTAAATCCAGTGTAACCATATTTGCCCTTCTGTGGAAGAATTTAATCTAACAATTATTTCATTTCTTTTAATTGGAGATTTAGTCCCTTTCCATTTTAGTGATTACTGATATATTTATTTCTACCATATTGTTCTTTATTTCTTCCCCTTCTTTTCTGTCTTGTTTCTTTTTTTAAATTCATTCAATTTCTCCTTCTACTCGTTTCAACGCTATACTCTTCCATTCCTATTCTTTATGTAGTTATTAAGCAAAAATCAAAAGTTAACTTTCTACTCATCTCCTGATCAATGCAAGGACTTTAGCATGTTTCAACCCTAGTTGTACTTCACTCCAACTTTTATCTTTTTTTGCCCTATTTTAGCTCTTTCTTTCCTTAAACCCCACAAACTACACATTACTGTTATTTGCTTTTTGTTGAATGTTCAGATTTGCCCATGTGTTTATCCTTTTCTTCAATCACCATTTCTTCTTGCATCTCAATTCTTTTGGAATCATTCCTTCTTCCTGAACTATATCCTAGTCTAGAGGTTCCTTTAGTGAACATCTGTTGGTAGTTTTTTTTTTTTTTTAATTTACTTTTGGCTGCGTTGGGTCTTTGTTGCTGCATGCGGGCTTTCTCTAGTTGTGGCGAGCGGGGGCTACTCTTTGTTGCGGTGCGCGGGCTTCTCTTTGCGGTGGCTTCTCTTGTTGTGGAGCACGGGATCTATAGCGCAGGCTCAGTAGTTGTGGCTCGTAGGCTCAGTAGTTGTGGCTCGCGGGCTCTAGAGCGCAGGCTCAGTAGTTGTGGTGCACGGGCTTAGTTGCTCCACAGCAAGTGGGATCTTCCCGGACCAGGGCTCGAACCCGTGTCCCCTGCATTGGCAGGCGGATTCCTAATCGCTGCCCCCACCAGGGAAGCCCTGTTGGTAGATTTTGTTGACAACGTCTTTATTTTATCCCCCCTTTAGGAAGATTGCTTTGCTGGGTATGTATATCTAGATCAAGAGCAATTTTCTCTCAGTACGTAGCTTTCTTAGTTTCCTTTGTTGCGGCTAAAAAGTCATCCTTTATAGATAAACAGTCTTTTCCTCTAGCTATTAAGATCTTCTTTTTTGTCTTTGGTGTTTTGTAGTTTTACTATGAATATGTCAATATTTATCATGCTTGGGATTTATAGAGCTTCCTGACTCCTGATAGCCATGCTATTCAACAATTTACTAAAACTCTCAACCATTATGTCTTCTAATTCTCCTTTCTTCCTCATTCCCTTTGTTTTCTGCCCGTCCATAACTGTAAACCATATTAAAACTTTTCAGTCTGGCTCCAATGTTTCTTTACCTCTTTCATACTTTTTGCCTTTGTCTTTATTATATTCAATGTGGTTTCCTTAAATATATCTTCCAGTGTATTAATTCTCTCCTTAGTTAAGCCTAAGCTACTGTTTAATCCATCCACTGAATTTCAATTTCAATCATTTTTCCATTTTTCTGAAAATTCTATTCGGTTCTTTTTCAAACGTGTCTGTTCCAGGCTGATAGATGCTTCCTCCTCAATTATATTTTAAACACCCTCTTTATTTTTTATGCGTGGAAATTAACTTATACTACATATGTATTTGATTATCACAATAGTTGTAGTCTTCGTCTCTCTGAATCTGCAATGTGCTTGTTTTCAGCTAATGAATTTCTGATTTCCGTGTTTTGTAAAAAAAAAATACATTTTAATTGTGAGCTCATATTCATTCTTTGGAAGGAATTCTCTGAGGCTAGGGTTTAAAGTGTACTTCTTCAGAGAGAGTTTCTGTTGGTGTTTGCCAGGTGACTGGGGAGCTATCATTTTAGCTGAAAGACTTTTTTAATGTCAGGTCACAACCCACGTGGGAGTGAGCATGAAATTGCAGATTCCCGGAGGAGACTTTTCCTTTCTTCCCTTACATGCCGTAGTAGGACAGACTTCCTACTATCTCCTTCTAGGAGGTGAGTTTTTCCCTTGGTTCAGCCATTGAAAGTATCCCAGCTTTCTGAGTGACTCTCCAACATGGACCTCCTCACTTGGACGGACCTGATACTTTGTCTTCTGTCTTCAACGCACGACCTATTGAAACCTATGCTAGGTCACCAGTGACATGGCAAATGCAAATCCCAGCACTTGTTCATTATTCTGTATTCTAGGTGATCTTCATTTCTGGCCTCTGAGATCTTCCTTTGCTGTCCCACCTGCTAAGTAGTATATTTTAAAAGTATTGTTAAGCTATTGCCTCCAAAATTAGTAGGCAAAAATATGAAGAGAAACGTTATATTTGCACAGTCTCAAAGTATCCCGCCATAAGATATTTATTCATCACAAAGGAAAAAATAGTAACTTCTATAGAGATGACTCTTGGAAAACACCATCTTCACCACATGAGCAAACTCGACATCACCACTAATGAAATAATGTGACATCGTGTGCCTCTGTGTATGGTGAACTCAGAAAGGCACAATCTTACTGTGTTGTCTTCCCCCAAAATGCATTAATCACATGGAAACATTGGTCAAACCCAAACTGAGGGTCTTTTAGCAAAAAATTAGTCAATACCCTTCCGAGTGTCAAAGTCATGAAAGACAGAAACAGAATGAAAGACCAACCTTGATTAAAGGACAGGAGAAGAACCATGACAACTAAATGCATTAAATGTCAGGATTAGATCCTGGTCCAGAAAGGTGACACTGGTAGTACAACTGATGACATTTAAATAAGATCTCTAGATTAATTAATAGTACTAGTTAATAGTATAAATTATGTGTGACGCTAATTTCCTGGCTTTGATCATTGTAATCAAATCAGTTTTTTTTTTTTGGCCGTGTCGCGTGGCTTTCAGGATTAATTTCCCAACCAGGGATTGAACCTGGGCCACAGTGAAAGCACCAAGTCCTAACCACTGGACCACCAGGGAATTCTTGATCATTGTACTGTGGTTATATAAGGTAACACATGGGGAAACTGAGTGAAGGAGAAATGGAAATTCATTGTATCATTTTTGCCAGTCCGAAATTATTTCTGCCAAGAACTGCGAAGGATCTAAGATTTTACCCTGCTTGTAAACTCACAACTTAACCTGCTACAATGTCATTAATGCTGGCGGAAGACATGATACTCCTACTCCAGGGTCAGAGATGGAGGACTTTATTATTTTGGCAGATCATGTCACATGACCATCATAATCACAATGGCTCCACCTCTCCCCCCAAGTCCCACCAGGCTGACACAGGTAACTCACAGGCAGTGAGTCTGTATCACACAACTTAAATCCCAATCTCTTATAGGAGGTGCATGCAAACCTACCCAAATTCTGGCCTGGACAGAGACGTTATCTTTACTACATCGCAGAAGAGACCAGTCCTTTTCTCCAAAGGAAGACTTTCTCTCCATTACCTAAGGCTGTTTGCTGTACAAACATTCTTAGAAAGATAATCCTGAACAAAAGTCTGTCCATGGCTTTCTTCACAACGTGTGCAGAAACAGGGAAGACCATGGGAAATTGTCTGCTAACAATTTCAAAATGAAAAGCTAAAAAAAAACTAAAGAAAACAAAATGGGAAATGAAATCACAGAAAATTTAAGGGACTTGCTTATACCATACTACTAGCGAGAAGAATCAGAATTAAAACTTCCAAGTCACCTATACCCCCAGCTCCATCCTTCAAGTCTTTGCCCAAAGAGGCCCATCACCAAATTGTGCTGCCACTTCATACAAACTGTTGGACTAAACAAGACCTCCCTGGTGCATCTTCCCTGATTCCCATTGACATATTCCCTACGTGAGGCATTGATTTGTCTTCCAACTATGTGGTAATCACTTTCCAGTCGTCAACTAAGAAACTAACATTTTAAAATGTCGTCTTGCAAGTATAACCGTACCTGTGTGGATTCTAGGGAGTTGTGTTTCAAACTGAGGCCATCCCCAGAAATCCGGATCGATGCTGCCACACTACCGACCTGATCAACCTACATGTCTCCCGCTGTCATTCTGTCTTTAAGAAACTCTCTCCCATGTGATATGCCTTCCTAGGCTTGAAATCCTTAAACTACCACTTTCTCAAAAAGCTTCTGTGAAAGGAAAAGCTTAAAATCATTAAGGGAAGGAAGGAACAGGCTGTAAAATGAACTGAAGTCAACCATCCTTATTCTCAGAAGGTCAGTAGGGCTGAGGCCACCGCATCTGAAAATGGGACTTGCACCCAGGCCTGCTGTGGGTAAATATTCAACTTCCTTCCACAGTGAAATCACCGAAAGAGGAAGCTTGGAAAATTGACCTCAAATGTTTATGTGGCCTGGGCCCCATCCTCCAGCTGAGAAGGTCTAGTGAGATCATTGTGCAGGGCTGCCCTTCTCCAGCATTGGGGGTGAAGGGGACAGAGATCTCGGGGCCCTGCTCCCAGAGTGGCTGATCAGGTCAGGTGTGGGACCTCAGAATTTGCATTTCTAAGAATTTCCTAAGTAATGCAGCTGCTGGTGGTCAGGGGATGTTGGGTGAGTGCCTGAGTTGGAAACTGCTTTAGTTTACCTCTGTTGATCTCAAAGTCCTCATCTGAGTAAGAGCCTACCATGTAAGGGAGTGTTAAGACTTAAGGGAGCAAAGCATCTGAGGTGCTCAGACCAAGAAACGTGCCCAGAAGGCCAACCTGCTCTTCTAGGTCGCCGGTCACGCTGCCTGTGGGTCTGTCTGCCTGTCCAGCCTTGAACGAAAGGAAAACTAAGTGGAGAAGTGAAGAAGGAACAGGACAGCATCTGGAAGAGGCCAGACAACAGCATCCAAAGCCTCAGAGGGAGAAAAGGGACCCAGCCTGCAGGTGAGCGGAGGTCACAGCCACAGAGCCAGGGGCTCGGCTGCAGAGTCAGTCAAGCCTAAGAAGGACGGAGAGACAGACAGGAGGGTTGGGACCCAGATTTCAAGAACAGGAAGGAAATCTGAGGTCGGCCAGCTCTGAGCTTGACTATCACAGCACACTGCCCCCCAAGACTGGAGCACCCCGTCCACCTCTCCTGGTCCATCCCTGCAGCGGGCAGCTCCGTGGCCCTCCCCAGCTTGCAGCTGCTTCTAGAAGCCGTCTCTCGGAGAGACAGCTGCTCCGTTCCCATCCTGAATCAAGCTCCTTGTCTTTCCCACCACCCTGCCACTTGTCCAGTCCAGTAGGGAGAGCTTCCGGGGGTGACACACACACACACACACAGTTATAGAATTCTCTCTCTCTCTCTTCCCTTCCCTTCCTTCCCCGTACAAGTGCCCTCACCCAGGACAACGGTCCCAGCTGGTCAGCTAGCTTCTCTCTCCTCTCCCCAGCACCCACATTCCCCACACCTGGGACTGCCTGTTTCCATGGGGTTCTCCCCAGGGTGGGGACCAAGGTCCACCTAACACACACACACACACACACACACACACACACACACCCATCACAACGCCAGAGGGTGGAAGGTTGGGGGAGGGGATGACAACTCTGTAGAAGGCAGTTGATTTGCTGCTCCTAAGAGGACCCAAAACTTCTTCTTAAAGAAAAAAAATGAAGAAAGGCCCCAAGTCCTGATTGGCTAGTGGCTGGGCTCTGGAATGCCTCGGTTACCGTATATGCTCACATAGAAGATGCCGCTGCAGAAGGAATGTGGCCCATTAGCCAGGCCACGGCGGAGTGAATATGGCAGCGACCGCACACGCGTTTCCCCACTGAGGGCCCGTCTCCCTTTCCAGTCTCCGCTCCCACAGCCATGACCGTGGCCCTAGCGATCCCAGTTTTCTGCAGGGCCCCCGTCTTGGCTGGAAACTAGGCTAACATACGTTAATTGAGCAGAATGAGAGCTAGCACTTCTCTGATGACTTTCCTTGAGGCTCATCATTTAAACACACACGACTGTTTTTTCCCAAGGCTTCTCCTAGGCAAGTATATACAGTATTTCACGTGAGGAATGTTCTATTCACAATCTCCTACCTTTTTGGATCAGGGAAGGGGTTAGAATGATTTTATAGCTGATCAGTTCTGCAGTGCCTGGAGGACTCCTGCCCCACGACCTCCAGCCCCCAGCCGGAAACCTTCCTCTCCTCCAACCCACCCCTTGCCCCCAAGTCAGCGGCACGTGCCCCACCCCCATCCAGGCCTGGAGGGCAGAGCAGAGGCGCAAAGAGAGGGGGCAGGGAAGGAGAGGAAGTTGGTGTCTGAATGTGCGCCCCAGTTACATTCCAGAGGCAAACAGAAAGTAAAAAAGAAAAAATTAAACTTAGGTCACCACTGTTTCATATTATCCACGCCCCTGCAGCTCTTCCTTCATGCCAGTACCCTCCAGTGGATAAGATACCCATCCAAGGACAGAACTGGAGAGCCTCAGAGACTGTTCAGTTTTCAGTGGACGGCTGTAACGATCAGAGAGGTTCAGTGACCTAACGGAGGTCACACAGCCAGTTCCTACAGACCCAGGACTAGAAAGCGGGTCTCATAAAACCTGGGTCCAGGCTCCTTCGGCACCCACCCTTGGTTTTTATTCACACGCCTGTAAGCGTTCACTGATCACCCCTTCCTTCAGACAGCCCTGTGGGTTAAGCCAGGAGTTAGGTTGGTAGCATGGGGATTTCCGACAGGTGGGCTGCTAATTGCTGTCGTGTTGGTGCAGACCCTGACCACGTGCAGGCCCCCTTGAGGACCGAGGCAGCGACAGTCTCACAATGACAGTCTCACAATGACAGTTGGCTTCACAAACCCAGGGCAATTGAGGGGAACTGAAATTTGATCTTTTTCTTTCTTTCTTTTTTTTCCCCTTTCTTTCTTTTTTTTCCCCCTCCAACCCGGTCTGAAAGAGCCAGTGAAAGCCCCAGCCAGACACACTGAGCTGCCTCTGAATCATTGAGAAACACAGAGCAGGGCGGCGCCCATCCCTCCCCGTGGCTCGGGGAGCCCTCAGCAGCCCTGCATCCTTGCTGTCACTGTCACAGTGTCCCACACCAGCTCGGCTCCCCGTCTCCGTCCGAGTGCACTGCATTCCTGGACATGGGAGCTCTGGCCTGTGGGTGTCGGTTCACACACCCACTTCCTCCTCTGCCTTTCGCTGCCAGCATCCTCCGAGAGGCCAGCACAAGGTTTCCATTAGCGAAGCACATTTTTGTGCTACGGATATTGAACCGGGGAGGAAAGAAAGCAGACTGTTGTCCATGATGGATGGGTTTTCTAGAGGGCTTCCCAGGGTGGTCCTTAAGGGGACCAGGACGGAGCCACGTGGGCCGCACAGCTTCCAGACATGCGCTTGTTCGGGTGCACGTCTGTGCTGGGGGTCTGTCTGCTCTACCGCCGGCTTCCCCCGCCCACCGCCCCTTCCCCCCAACACCCCAACTTCCAGGTTACCTGAGTGCAAAACACCTCTCAGTCCTCCTTTTAGAATCAAAGCACCATGTCCATGCGTTCACTCTCTATCATGGAAGTGGCTGCCCTGGACGGGGAGGTACGGCTTGGGGACCGCAGCTCATGAAACATCACCCAATGGTCCTGCATTTTAAAGCTCTCCATCTCCCTTTTCAGAATGCTGAGGTTTCCTTAAGTTTTGTAGGTATGCCTTTCCACGAGCATCACCCTTACCCACACACAGCCCGAACGAGATGCGGTGGACGAACCAAAGGCTCACCGCTGGTTTCTCCGCGTCTTGCACGGCACCAAGAACACCGTCAGCGTGAGCTGGATAAATAAGTAATAAAAATAACTGGGAGTCTAAGGAAGCTTAATTTATAAATCACTTTCCCTCAGCTCAGTTATCCCACTTTTTTAATAGAAGAAGGAAATGAGCCTCTGGGAGCTTGAGTGGCAGAGGGGGGAAGCAAACCCAGTCCCCTGAGGTCCCATCCCCGACGGTCTGTCACACTGTTGGGGGAGCCTTGAGCCACCGTCTGAAGAAGGGGCTCTGCCCTCAGGGTGCTTTCCTCTATAGTCAGAACCTATAGAGGAAAATAATACAGAACAATTCAGGGAAGTAGCAACGAATAGTCCAATAGGGAAATGCTTTGGGGACAGATAGCCCTTGAAGAGAGGAATGAATTGAGGCCCATTATCCCAATTCATTGAGGAGAAAAACAGAAGGGCCATAAAGAAAGGGAGACTTCACCCAAGGTCACATCACTGAGAACAAAGGCGAGTTCAACAAATCTTTAATCTAGTTGAAGGGTTTTCTAAGAGCTTTTGGGGACAGGTAGAGTGGCCGACTGAAAGCCCAGACCTCCCAGGAGAAGCCTGAAGATCGGTGCTCCCATCCATGGCCTTTTTCTCCCCCTCTTGAACATAGGAAAGCTCTTTCCACCACTGGAGCAGAAGAACTCAAACGTCGCAGCCTATCCTGCAGCCTCAAAAAGTCGGTGCTGTCCAAGTTCTGGAACTTTACATATTAGAGGCTCTGAGAAGTTCTGCCGGCAAAACCAAAGCGAACAGCAGAAGGACCCAAAGCGGGGAGACCTTCAACTCAGCGCTGCTGGAGCCCCCGACCTGCGGGACCGACATCTGCCCCGCCCAGCCCCGGGATAAGCAGAGCGCGCAGGCAGGAATCCTTTGCCTGGGGTAGTTTTAGGGGCCGACCCACAAGCTGCCTTTCCAAGGGGCTCCCAGCTCTCAGATCCCCTAGCTCACACATACGTTCCTTTCCTTCTGGAAGGAACCTCAGCGCCCTGCCCACCACACATCTGCACCCTGAGCGTGCCGTGGGTCTCCCCAGAGGGTTGCCAGAGATGGTGCCTCATCTGCCCACATGCCCGGGGCTTAGCAGGGAGCCTGGCATACACAATGTAGGTGAGTAGAAAGTGTGAGCTGCGTGGGATGCACGGCACCTGTGGGTGATCCTAGCACTTGCTTTTCTCTTCTCCCGAAAGCCCGCCCTCCCCCCCCCCCCCACAGAGACTGTGTCTGGAGTCTCCCCAGGAGCTGAGCTGGGAGCTGTCGAGACCCCACTGCCGAAGCAGAGGCACATCTCTCCCTCCCCACCCCTACCCCTGACCCGCCCCTTCCAGGAAGCCTCTGCCCTAAAACCTCTGTTTCCCCAAGTTGATGGGGTGGCAGCCTGTGCTCCCCCTTCCCCCTCCTCTCCCCCCCACTCTCTCTCCTCTCCCCCCAACTAGGCTTTCTTTCCCTTTATTGAGCTGTCAGCCGACCAGCTGCCTCCAAGGAACCTCTGTTTGGCTGGGCCCTGGGCCAATCCCTTGCCATCTAAATCAGAAATGCATGTGTAGGCCCAGTGTCTTCAGGGGATGCCCTTCGCTGGTCTCCTGGGTTAAAAAGCACCCTCAGAGAATAGCCACAACTGACCACATGTGGCCTCAGCCACGGTGGCCACTGGCTCTGACGCCCACAGAGGATGCAGGTTTGCAGGGGTGGGTTTGGGGAGGGTCTTGGCTCTCTTTTAGGGAGAGGGCACCCTGCTCCTTGTCACTGAAAGAGTTTGGTTCCGGGAAAGGCCCAAGCTTGGCTTGGAAGATCCAGACGCACGGCAGAGATGAAGTAGAGGAAAGCAAGGACTCCATCCTGCATCCGCGCCCGCGCTCCTTCTGAGGGCAGAATGCAAAGGAGATCCGGGAAAAGAAAGAGCTGGGGGGCCTGCTGGTGGGGGCAGGGAAGGCAGGAGAGGAGGCCGCAGGCCCAGAGAAGAGGGCACGACCTGCTAACAACGCAGGTGAAGGGAGCCCGCAGCCCGGGGCCCAGGTGAAGGAGCAGGAAACGGGAATGTCTCCGGGTTCTGACATGTGGTTGTAATGATCACAGACCCCGTAGGCGCCTAGGGACCTCGGAGGTCATCTCCTCCATCCTCCTGCTTCCGGGCAGGGCTGTAACTAAACTAGTCAAGATGTACAGGCAGCTCTGTTTTTAAAGGTCCCCGGAGAGGGGAAAACGAGCTTCCTTTCATCAGCTATGAGGCTCGGGATCTTGGTGTTGACTTTATCCACATCATCCAGAAAGGTCACACTTTAGAAAGGCTGCGTCAGAAACTGCCTCGTGGCCAGCTGGATGACAGGACTCGTGGGTCCCGGGTCAGGAGTGCGTTGGGACCCACCTCCCCCAAGTTTCCCGGCCCAGGAGCGCCTGCCGCCCCGCTTCATCCCTCTGGCTGACCTTCAGGCTCTCCGCTCACCCAGGTGGTGCGTGCAAGGTGCTCAGAGCACGTGAGCACTGTGCTAGTGGTTGAGTGTATGCTCATGGCTGCTGTGGCTGCAGCTTTCAGTGGAGAAGGAAATCCATGTGTATCAATTTCCTTCTTTAGGAGACCTGCTGTCTACCATGCTGTCCAGAAGACAGAGAGGGAATTAGGGTGAGCACCCCTGCGGGGACGCCTTTCCTGACCTGCCTCCTACTCTACCTCCATACTGCTCCGCCACCGTCTTCTGTGTGTCCCCATCACCTCACTGGCTGACCTTTGGAAGAGACAGTAGTGGGGTACAGAGTAACCGCAAGGGGGGTCCCCATGGGGTAGCCGTATAATTTAGTATCCCAACCAGGATGCCTTTGAGAGTGAAAGGGCTGTTGTAAATTATGCAGGACAACAGGCATAAATCAGAATTTTTCCAGGTAAAGTGGGGCTCCGATCCCCCTGGCTCTGGGGTCGAACCAAGTCCCTCCAACTTGAACCTTGGCTGACCCTGAGCGATTTAATTGTTTTGAGCTTAGGTTTCTTGTTGGTGAAATATACGAAGGTAAAGTATCTCCCCCCTAGGTGGGGAGGAGGGGGGCGAGGGGGGCAGATCTCAGTCTTTGAAGTTCATGGGAGTTATTCAAGATGGTTGTCAAAAATGAAGACGCCCAACCCAACTCCCATAAATTCCTAGCCACTGGCTCAGGGTGTGGCCTGGGAATCTGCATTCTGATGGGTGAGCCATAGTTCAGCTTTTAAGAAGCATTGCCTTTGAGTCACAGTAAGGACTATGAAAATAACACAGTCAGGCACCTGGCACAGAGCAGCCACCAGGAGCGGCTGCTGTCATCCCGCCGTACCTCTACTTTTCTTCCCCTCTTCCTCTCCACCTACCCTGTGAGCTCCCTGGGGCAAGGGCTGTGTCTTATCATCTTTGAAGATACACTGCCAGCTAAATGATGGGCTAGAGCTCCTTTCGTGACGCGCATGTGCAGAGGGCAGAGGTGGGATGCCTGCCCACCATCACTCACAGGCGGTGGCAGGGTTGGTACCCAGGGTCCCCTCGGTGAGAATTGCTGATTTGCAGAAGACGGACATCTCCGAGTCCGGGAGCCCTCCCGGCAGCCGCGTGCCTGCTGCTGCCTTCCCAGCCCACTCGCAAGCTCGAGTTGAAGGACCTAGGCTGGGGTGGAGCACAGGTTTGCTGAGAAATCTGGCTGAGAGATCTGACCGTTAAGTGTGTTTCATCCTGAAATGACTTGGAGTGAAAACTGAAAGTAAAACTCAAACCACCCACTTCCCCCAGCCGCGTGCTGAGTTCAGCGATGCCGCTCCTGCCTCGGAGGCCCTCTCCTGCCTCTCCCGTCCCCGCCCGAACCCCCCAACACCCACTTCCGTCCACACAGAAGTCAGAGGCAGGGGTGTGGTGGAGGAGACACCCCTCTGCAGGGTTGACGCCCAGTCTCCTGAGCAACCCTGACCCCTTTCTACGCCTCCACTCTATTCACCAAATAAGCAGCAATTCTTCCATTTAAAGAGACATAGCAGACACATCGTAGCCATTATGTATTGCGCTTCCTACTACGCCATTTCAACAGCAAGTTGGTACCATTTAAGTCAAAAACAGAAACAGAGGGCTTCCCTGGTGGTGCAGTGGTTGAGAGTCCGCCTGCCGATGCAGGGGACACGGGTTCGTGCCCCGGTCCAGGAAGATCCCACGTGCCGCGGAGTGGCTGGGCCCGTGAGCCGTGGCCGCTGAGCCTGCGCTTCCGGAGCCTGTGCTCCGCAACGGGAGAGGCCACAACGGTGAGAGGCCCGCGTACCACAAAAAATAAATAAATAAAATAAAATAAAACAGAAACAGAACATTTAAAAATACAAAAATAAGTATACATGTTCTTGCATGTGTTAGCATGCACAGGAGAGCAACATACATTCTCATAGCAAAAATTCTAACACTGCAGGCATAAAAGACACGGTGCCTATAATGCCATCCTCCAAAAACCACCTCCTTTAAGAGTTCAGGGTTTTTAAAAATGCTATATGGTAGTTAGTCTGTGCAGTAGGATTGCCCCTGAATGCACAATGCTCCCCGAGGCTCCGAGAGGTTGAGTAAACGTGCCCAAGATCAGCCAGCTAGGAGGTGGTGTGGGGAAGACAGACAGAGACAGAGAGAGAGCAAACAACCAGTGAGGGAGACAGCCAGGGTCCAGCTCTCCTGGGAGTGCGAGGCTGCCCTGCCCATTCAGTGCTTCTCCAGAGACAGGAGTGGCCTCTGCAAATGCCTGGATCACCCAGTAGCCTGGCCTGATGGTTGGAATTAAGTATTTAAAGCTGGAATGCCATCTAGGGATCACTTTGGAGTCACAACTTTTGAGTTTGTAGATATGGAAACTGAGACCCAGTGTGAACTAGACCAGTGGTCTGCTAAGTGGGGTGCAGGAAGAATCTCCCAAGAGATCTGTGAGACTGGCCAGTTTAACAGAACCGATTTCCTGGCGCTCAACTTCCACGTGTTCTTCTCCACCTGGATCCACCTGCCTCTCCTTCACAAACACCCTTCTCCCACTTTCCTCTCACCCTGCCCGCATCTCATTATGTCCCAGGTATAAACACCCACAGAAGCCTTCTCACTCAAGGCTCTTACACATTTATTTTAAGGTTCATGTTAGAAATGGGGGTGATTTTGTCTGTCATGGAATATATTCAATTACATTATATTATAGAGCAGGGGCAGGCATGATGACAACTTTTATTTAAAAACCTCACCTCTTCTTTCCTTTTATAATTGTCAAAGAAAAACCAACCCTGAAATGAAGCCCATAAGAACAAAGCTGGTGGGGTATCAGTGTGAACTATTAAAGAGACAGTCACCTTATATCATCCAGGGGATAAAACTCATAAGTTCACGCCTTTTCCAACAATCTGTCTTAAAATCGGAAGTCAGAAAAGAGACAAGGGTCCCAGGGACGTGCGCTAACACCCACCTGTCCGACTGGTTCACGCTCTGTCACTTCCCCGTGTTTGCAGCTCCTGGCTCACTGTCATTTTCTCCAGTCATCGCACCTATTCTTCCATCTCACAGGTTTAATATGCTGTGAACATGGTTCCCTGAGCACCTCCTTCCCGACAATCTTGTCCTCTACCTTGCCCAAACACTTGTTCCCGTGCTCATATACTAGACCTCATTTTACCAATAATATCAATTCCATCATAATCTCAGTTTCTTGCCTTCCACCCTTTCATTCTTTATTCCATCGAGAACCTCAGCTCCAACCAGCCTGGACCCCCAGCTCCTCCTACAGCCACAGGGAACAGGGGGCTCCAGCTGGCGTGACCGGAACCCCAAAGCAAAGAGTGCGCCTTGAAGGCTGAAGAACGTGGGAGGCTTGGGTGTGTGAGGACTTACAAGGAAGTGGAGAAGTTCTAGAAGAACCAGGAAGCTGTGATGAGAGGTTCCTCTGAAGCACAGTCCTCTGCAGTCGGGCGCCCAGGGACTCATGACACGCTCCTCCCTGCTTGGGACACAGCAGCTGCTCTGTCTGCACTTTCCAAGGGAAAGGGTCCAACTGGATCATGGTGTCACCGTCCATGTGAAGACCCCTATGGGACAGAGGCTCTTCCAAGCCACCTGAAAGAAGCCGGGGCTTGGCACGACCACCAATGCACCAGCCAGGTGTCTGTGACCAGGACAGCAGGACTCCGGCCACGGAGGGTGCTGCGTGTGACCAGGGCGAGTGGTTCTGACCACGTCCTGATCACTGATTCACATGCAGTTCTGGGAACCAGTGCTTCGTCTCACTAATCCAGGAACCCCAGGCATCCCCTGCTAAGGGGGTTTCGCCAGCAATCCCCAGACTTTCAGAGACTGACTCGCCACGTCGGCCCCAGGATCCTAACCACACTCTGGTGTCATTGCAGAGCCTGCAAGGAGACTGGAATGAAAACCTTTATGCCCTGTTCCTGACTTCCAACTCTATTGTTTTGGAAAGCACCTTATGCTTCAAAGGATTGGGTTCGAATTCCGGTTCTGTCTCGAGCTAGCTGTGAGACCCCGGGAAGCTGACGCAAGCTCTCTGAACCTCGATTTTGTCGTCTACACAATGGGGAAAGTGTTGTTCACCTCTCTGAATCTCAGGGATCTTTAATGCCCTGTACTTGGCTCCCTCCCAGCATGTGTTTGTTTCTCCCAACCCTCCCCCCACGCCCACCCATGCGGAGACATAAATCAATCCTCATGAAACACCCTGGCGCTGTTTCTTCTGCAGCTAAAAAGCTCAGGAACCTCTACCGCCACTCGTCCTGGAGTCAGAAGATCTGGGGTTGAGTCTCAGCACTGCACGAAGTGGTTTGTGACCCTGATGATACCACTCCGCCCTCCAGACTCCCACTTCCGTCTCGGTAATATCGGGGACCACGGAGTTAGATGACCTTTCGCATCCTTGCAGCCCAGCATCCTCGGATCCAAATACTCTGTTCAATCCAACCCGCTTCCTCTACACTTGAGAAAACCGCCTAAGTAGCTCCCAGACTCGGTTCCACCCAGAGTGGACAGGAGTCAGGAGGGGTCGCAGGAGGGAAATGCACTGAGGGCGAGGGATGGGAGTAAAGGGGGAGCCCTGAGCTGTTTTCAAATGATGAAGCCACGCAGAACTGCTTATCTACTGCATCTTAGGCTGCAGTCCAGCAGCCCCCAAGACACCCGCCAACAAGTCCTGCTGGCCTGGGAAGGACAGGGCCGGAGGAGTAGGGCCTCTCTTCTCCCTTGACCCCACAGACCAATGCAGAACGGCCTTCACTCAAAGGAACCATGACCCGAAGATATCAGGACAGATGGTTGTAAGACCTGAATTCTAGACCCTGCCCTGCCATCCTGAGGTGTGAACTTCAAGACAGCTCCTCTCCCAGCGGCACCCCTGATCTGCTCAGGGCTGGCATGAGCAGGTGATAAGGTAGGGGACATCCCCCTGTCACCCCGCATTCCCTGTACAGAGGAGCAGCCTTCTTTTTTTTTTTTTTGGTTGCACTGGGTCTTCGCTGCAGCACGCAGGCTTTCTCTAGTTGCAGTGAGCGGGGGCTGCTCTTCCTTGCGGTGCGTGGGCTTCTCATCGCGGTGGCTTCTCGTTGCAGAGCACGGGCTGTAGGTGCGTGAGCTTCAGTGGTTGCGGCTCGCGGGCTCAGTAGTTGTGGCTCACGGGCTTAGTTGCTGCACTGCATGTGGGATCTTACCGGACCAGGGATCGAACCCGTGCCCTCCGCACTGGCAGGTGGATTCTTAACCACTGGACCACCAGGGAAGTCCCAGAGGGGCATCCTTCTTGCCGAGACTGGCTTTCCAACTCGTGTGTGAGCTTCCAGACGTGGAGCTGAAATCCTTCACGTCTGATGCGTGATTGGTGACTGCTTGGTGGAGCCTTCTGAAGCGCCAGGCACGGAGCTCGGCCCTTTAATTCTCACTCACCTTCTGGGGCAATTATCTTCCTTGTCGAGATGAGGAACTGAAACCGGAAGTTAGGTCACCTGCCAAAAGACCGGTAGTTACCAAGTGGCTGAGCCAGGATGTTTCTCTAAGTTCATTTAGAAAATCCAATTAGTTCAAAATTCGTGTTACAAAAGTTTATGCAATGAGGAGCCTTGCCCCCACCCCTAGCACAGCCCCCTTCGTCAGGGCTACCAGGAGAAAGCAGTTTCTTATATATCATCCCCGAGATAGTCCCTGCATATACATTCTAATATGTATCAATATTCTTTTGTATACTCCTTACCCCGAAGGGTAATGGACTATTGTTCTGTACTTTGCTTTTAAACTTAATACATATCTTTTTAAAAATTTTTTACTGTACTGCAAAGTGAATCAGCTGTACATATATCCCCCCTGTTTTGGATTTCCTTTCCATTTAGGTCACCACAGAGCACTGAGTAGAGTTCCCTGAGCTATACAGTAGGTTCTCATTAGTTATCTATTTTATACGTAGTAGCAATAGTGTATATATGTAGAGACTGTCATACAGAGTGAACTAAGTCAGAAAGAGAAAAACAAATATTTTATCTTAACGCGTATACGTGGAATCTGAAAAAATTGGTCTAGGCGATCTTATCTACAAAGCTGAAATAGAGACACAGATGTAGAGAACAAATGTATGGATTCCAAGGGGGAAAGGGGGGAGTGGGATGAATTAGGAGACTGGGATTAACCGTAATAAATATCTTGAGGGCTGTGTCTCTCTCTCTCTCCCTCTGTCCATCTCCCTCTCCATGCATGGGACTTTGCAACTGGATTTTGTAAAGAGCCCGTTTCTGCATGGCTGCCTTTGATGAGGGTGGACCTGGGAGGCTGTGAGACGTAGAAGCTGGAAGGAACTGAAAGATTCTGCAGGTAGCCTCCTCTAGCAACAGTTGAGTCCCCCAAAACCCAGAGCAGGCGACCTGATTAGACCACCACTGCTGGCACGAGCCCAGGAGCCTTCCAGAGCGGGACCCTGTCTGCTGCCAGGGATGGCCCAGACCCAGAGGTGGTGGCAGGGCCATCAGCTTAGAATCCCTCAGACCAGTGTCCGGGGCTGCAGCGCCTTGGGGAAGGAAACCCCTTCCTGACTTGGATTTCTGTTCACCAGAGAGAAATCTGGGTACATGCGGTCTGTCCTAGGCATCGGGGTGCCGCGTTGAGTTCAGAGGCACTCTTTCCCCAAGGCGGTTCAGCCTCTTTCCTCTGCCCCGGCCTCACCTCCACGCAGGTGAAGGGACCTTAACACCAGTCCCGGGGGACGAGAAGAGAGTCCCGGGTAGATGGCTGGGTGGGTGATCAAGGGGATCTGTGGGGAATCCAGGGCCCCCTTCACCCTCTGGGCCTCCATTCCCCAAATTTCCCCAATTTACATTGTGAAAAATAAGTTATGTTTGAAGGAGACTTCCACAGCATGAAGTTCAAACAAGATTTAATGTAGCCCTTCTTCCTGGAGTAGAGAGAACGATGATGAAAGGACCGCATTATACGGATTTTACCACGAAGCTGGAAGGTCCAAGATTTGCCCTTCAGAGCCTTGAATGAGTCTAGGACCTGAGGAATAGACCAGCTACGGCTTTTTGCAGGATGGTTTAGGGATCATTTTACTTGGAGGTCAGGGATGGCCTAACATTCAGTGGGTCCCAGACTTTTGCACTTGATAAACCAGTAAAGCTTCACCCCCAAATTTGAGGACCAATAAAAAGCTGATGACTCAGTATTTTGTCAAATAAGAATATGGGGATAGGTAGATACAGACATATTGTAGAAAGACTATTTGCTCTGACTGTTTTTTCACAAAGAAAAGACATTTTAATAAAAAAAAGTAAAACAATCTCAGAATAAAAACACTCTTTCAAAGAATGATTTTCTTTTTGTTGTTGCAGTGGAGTCGATTTACAATGTTGCATTCGTTTCAGGTGTACAGCACAGTGATTCAGTTATACATACAGATATATTTTTTTCAGATCCTTTTCCATGATAGGTCATTGAATATAGTTATATTGAATATAGTTCCCTGTGCTATACAGTAGGTCCTTATTGTTTATTCAAGGAACGTTTTCTACTCACATACATGGTCTTTATTCTCCCTCATACCAGCAAGAATTTCTTCAAGGACCACCAGAGGTCCATCATGGAACCTCGTCTAGGAGTTAACAAACTTGATGATGTGACGTGGGCCCGCTCTTCTTAACCAAAGGTGTTTACTGTCTGTTTCCTTAAAATTTTCTTGAATCCTAACCTCTTCCCTCCCTCCCTCCCTCCCTCCCTCCCTCCCTCCCTTCGTTCCTTCCCTCCTTCTTCCCTTCCGTTCTTCTTTCCTTCCTTCTTTCCCTCCCTCTCATCCTTTACAAAAGTTTCTTGAGCAGGTACTATGTTCTAGTCACTTTTTTTTTTTTTTTTTTTGCGGTACGCGGGCCTCTCACTGCCATGGCCTCTCCCGTTGCGGAGCACAGGCTCCGGACGCGCAGGCTCAGCGGCCATGGCTCATGGGCCCAGCTGCTCCGCGGCATGTGGGATCTTCCTGGACCGGGGCACGAACCCGTGTCCCTTGCATCGGCAGGCAGACTCCCAACCACTGCGCCACCAGGGAAGCCCCTAGTCATCTTTCTACCATCTTTTCCTCTGTAAAAAGCGTCTCTATAGTACCAAAGAGCTCCCCCACACACACCTGATGAAGAGGAGCCCTTGAGGTTATAAGTGAAGCCGGTTGCTTCCGATGGAGTCTTTCCTGGCTGGGAGAGCTGGAACAGCAGAGGTAGAATGGTGACCCTCAGCCAGAAAGGAAAAGGCCCTTAACTTGGCTCTAGCTGAGGCAAGAGCACTTTCAGGTCTATTTTAAGAAAATTTGAAAAGCGTGCCTGCACCTGGGGTCCCAGAGAGACCCATCCCAGGAAGCGGGTTGCACTTCCCCTGTGCCCACCTGGCTGGGAGTTCACCTCCATCTGCACTAGCTCGTCACCTGCAGGCGACAGTGTCACTCGAGAGTTTTAACATCCCTGGAGGCAACCTCAGATGTGCAACCATGTTACCTAGCTGTCAGGTTTCCTCCTGAGGCATCCCCGCCGCTTCGTGTAGGGTTCTATTCCCGTTGCACACATCGTGAAGGTCGTTCTTAGCCTGTTATTTTTAGTGTGCAATTTTGCAGAATGCAAGGTTTTTCAGGAATGCCCAGATTATGTTACAGCACAAAAAACCTGTACTAACCAAATACTACTGATCTTTATATGTGAAGCTATAGAATTATCCTATCCACAGATACTAAGCAGCGGTTAGAATACAAAATGTAGCGCTATGTGGGAAAATCCCCACTGCAGAGTAAATGAGAAAAAAGCAATTTGTAGAACAAGATATACAATGTGATCTATTCACAGGGCGGGAGACAACCTTCAAAACAACACCTTTTCTTTTCTATGGGTACATGTATTACATATGTCGGTTAGTTAAAGGAAAACCTCTTTCTCTTTAGTGGGATGGGGAGAGGCACCAGGAGGCACCTGTGGCCTCCTGCAGACCCTTCTCTCAGGCCAAGCATCCTTGGCTTTACCGCGCTCCCCCTTCTAGACCATACTCTGGAACTTGGGACCCCAGAATTCTCCTCTAAGGAATCCTGAGCCATCTTCCAGACTTCTGTGGGCTCCTCCTCTGGATCCATTCTCCTGACAGCTGCTGCCTTCCTGGACACCTCAGGCCCCAGGAGCCAGGGTGGGAAGGGAAGGAAGGGAAGCAGAGGCCTCCGTTGGCACTCCCACCCTGCCCACAAGGGCTAGAGGGGCCAGAGTTCCAGAAGACAAGCAGGTTCTACCTGATTCTCCGGGATTTCATCTGTAAACCTCAGGTTTTACGGGGAGAATTATTTTTGCATTGCTTATGTACTTAACAGTTAATTAAAACATAATAATAAAAAGAATTCAAATACTCCTTATTTATCCAGAGGTTGGAACTAACAGAGTCGTTAATGATAAATCTTGATGATGGTTCCTGGGGCCTAGGTGGGGAGGGGAAGGGGGGAAAATGAAGATGTAAGGGGAACAGAGCTCTGATTACCCTGAGTGACAGGTGTCAGTGACTTCCTAATTTTAAAGAAACCAAGCATACTTTGATGGCTGTAAAGGGCCATGGGGGCGAACGTGGAATTCCCCAGAAGAAAAGGCCGCAGCAGTTAGTGGACTTTCTACCCGGCATCCACCCGCTGCCCGGCATCCAGCACAGGGCTGGGTGAGAGAAGGGTGCAGGAAGTATCCGTGAGCAACCCTGGATCTCGGCACATCAGGGCAGGTGGTCAGAGCGCCTGTCAGAGGGGCCACAGACCAGGGGATTTCCTGGGGGTGGAGTCCTGGTCGAGGCCCTTGGGCTATTCTGAGGTGTCCCCTGGTTCCCCCATACCAGTTCCAGGAAGCCTGCCTGGGATTATCAGAAAGTTGCCATCTTCAGCTGCATTCGGCAAAACTGGTGGCGGCAGGCCACCTGGTGATGAGCTGAAAGAGCCCGGAACAAGGAAGCAAGAGGCCAGCCATCTGTGGGGGCGGGGTGTATGTGTGTGTGACTTTGGACGATCAACTTAACCCCCAGGCATTGCTGGCCGCCCCCCTTCTACATGTAATGTGCAAAACTGGGATAATATTTCCGTTTCATTTCACTTCAAAAGGGTGTGGAGAAAATTATACAAGATAATGAATGTGAAAGCAATTTGTGAACCATAAGGGCCCATGAAAATATAAGGCTCATTCCAGTGGCTCAGTTCCGTCCAGATGTCACCTCCTCCAGGAAGCCTTCCCCGGCTCCCTAGCCTGGCTTAGGGGTTTCTATTCTTGGCCTGGTAGAGCTCACCGTGTGAACTTCAGTTTTAACACTTCATCTCTCCTATTATAGTGATGGCTTGGAGGACACACTCTTATTTGTTTTTCCATCCCCAGCTTCCATCACCATGTTGGACACATAGCAGGAGCTCCAGAATTGCCTTGAAAGAAATGTGTAAGTGAATGAGCGATGCTTATCCTCTGCCTCTATTTTGTCACTCCAGTTGACCTGGAGTACCCACGGGCTCATCCTTGCCACGAGCCCCGGGATGCTGACCACTACACGATGCTTAATCTGAGTTTCTTTCTGTTTCCCCAGTATGTGTTCTTCGTGTGCACCCCTAAGATACAGACCCTAACTCCTTAGACGTCAGGGGCCTTGTCTAGTAATAAATCAATAATTTTTAAAATAGGTGACAATATTAATGCAACTGAAATGTAAAAAACCAAAACACTCAGTAGGGGAAAGTAAACCCCCTTGAACTTAAACACACACACACACACACACACACACACACACACACCCTCAGAGCTCCCCAGGGCCTTGTCAAGTCTTAGGGCACAAGACTTGATCCCCAAGGCTGAATGCTTCTGCTGTGAGAGGCCCACAGACTGTCTTCAGTTGAATCTCAAGGCTTTGGGGAAAGAGCCAGCCACAGCGGGCTGTGACCCCGTCACCCCCAAGGCAGAAACCCACCCCCACTCCTGGCTGGGCAAAGCCATCAGGCCTCCGGGACAACTATGAAGAAGAAGGATGGTTGAGGCTGGGGGAGGGGAAGGAAAGTGGTGGGGGAGGGGAAGGAAAGTGGTGGAAGAGGGGAAGGAAAGTGGTGGAAGAGGGGAAGGAAAGTGGTGGAAGAGGGGAAGGAAAGTGGGGGAAGAGGGGAAGAAAAGTGGTGCAAGAGGGGAAGGAAAGTGGGGGAAGAGGGGAAGGAAAGTGGTGCAAGAGGGGAAGGAAAGTGGTGCAAGAGGGGAAGGAAAGTGGGGGAAGAGGGGAAGAAAAGTGGTGGAAGAGGGGAAGGAACGTGGTGGAAGAGGGGTGGTTTGGGGAACCAGAGAGACAGTGCGGGTGACAGCTCAGAGCTTGCTGAGGGGCAGGGGTACTGCAGTGAATACAGGCTGCGGATGGGCAGAACTGGACGGCGTTTCAGGGTGATGCTCTTTTGAAAGAGCTTCTGGAGTCTGGAGCCGGGCAGCTGCCCCGGGAAGGATGCAGGCGAGGGTTCTCGGGGGGAGATGAACGGAATCCTGGAGGAGAGATATTGGACAACCCGCCGAGTCATTCCCGCCACCCCGTCTGGCAGGGGCTCCATTCGACACTGAGAGCTGTTTGGAGTGAGCGCTGCTGCACGCCCCATGGCCCCCGCCAGCAGCCAGTAGAGTCTCTCTGTGACCCGCCTTCCCCTGGACACCATGTCTACTAGATGAGTTACAGACCTTTGGCCTGCATTGCTTGGTACCGTAATAAGCAATTATTCGATGCACTGTGTGACCGGACAAGGTGATGCTGGAACTATGCTCTTAACACAAGTGGTTTAAGATCGCCTGGTTTCTTCCCGGCCTGGCAGGCATAATGCAAATCCTGCTTATTTTAAACATTCAATGGAGGTGATGAACTTTGGCTCAAGGTGTCCAAGGAGTCTGGGCGATATGGAGGTACCTGCCGCTGGCCTGGCTGGCGGGTGCCGCCACGGGGGGGCTTTTCCCTCCTATAGCCCACCTGATGACCCATAGGCACATCTGAGCCCCTCACCAGACCCTGCCCTCAATCTCCCCCAGATTCCCGCTGTCAAGGAAAGGACTGGGGTGTGCAGAGGGAATTTTACAAAGGGAAACACGGTGGGGTGAGCAGGAATTCGGAGTCAGCTACGCTGGGCTTCAAATTCTCGTCCTCCTGCCTATCAGCTGTGTGATCTAGACACATTACTTCATCTCTCTGTGCCTAAGCTTCCTCAGTACCAAATGGAGGGAAATAGTACTTGGTTCCGAGAGCTGAATCCAAACAGCCAACGCACATAAAGCCCCTGGCGCGTAGCAGGTTCTCAACAGATCCGTGTTTTCTTTCCTGAGCGCCCAGGATCTGTCTGTGCATCTCAACCCCTACCTGAATCATCAGTTCCTCCCTGGGGAGACCCCAGCTTAGGAAGACGGGGGACGGGCCGGGAAGAAAATCCTTTGGTCCCACAGGCAAAAAGCCCCTGGGGCCCAAACACCTAAAAAAAAATCTCCCCAAATCCACAACCCAAAAGCTTCAGAGTTCCTCCCCCTCTGCTGGCTTTATATCCACCTCTCCTTCCTCTCCCAAGCTTCCCCGTCACAGGCTGCAGCGCCCAGAGGATGTGGGGACGGGGAGATGGCCACCCGCTTCCCAGCCCCGGGCGGACGCAGCCCTCCGTGGCCCCCCAGCCTCTCTGGCCGCATTTCAGTTCCCTGTGGCCCCTGGTCCTCTCTCTACAGCTCTCCTCCTTAGTGTCTTTGATGTCTCTGAGGGTGAATAGGATCTGGGATCGTAGGTAGGGCTGGCCCTTGAGCTCATCGCCAAGCTCAGTGTGCGGGAGCTGCTGTCTGTCCCACGCGAACCAGCCGTGACTTGGAGGAACTTGAAATTCAGGGTGAATCCCCGAGTCAGAGAGAGATGTAGGTCTGCCAGCAGGGGAAGGAACACACAGACGCATACATCCATACGTACACACGTGCACACGCTTGCGCACACGCAGACCACCCATCGCTTGTGTGCCTTGCGGAATTTAAAAGAAAAGCAGAATGAAAGAATGATTGCTCGACCAACAATACAGATGCGTCGCACAAACTCTTGAACAAGTGAAGATGGATACCAAAGACAACAGATTCGATTTGATTCAACTGATGCTGAGTCCGAAACAGGCCAAATGAACCCATGCTGTTAGAAGTCAGTGGAGTCATAACCGGCACCTCTGACAGCCCCTGGGAGGGGGCATGAAGGTGGCTTCAAGGGGTTGCTGGCGATATTCTGCCTTGATCTGGGCGCCGGTTACCTGAAGGTGTGTGCTTTGTAAAAATTAGGTTCACTTATAAACTATACACTTATTAGACTCAGTACATATAAATTAAGTACATATATAAAGATATTTATTATATTTAGAGCTTACAATGTGAATATTTTTGTGTATATATATCTTATACTTCCACAAATAGTAGCTGCGTTAAAAGAAGAGACAGACAAGCCACAGACTAAAAGAAAAATCTTTGTGAAACACATATCTGATAAAGGACTGCCATGTAAAAATATACAAAAACACTTAAAACTCAATAATGATAGAACAAACAACCTGATTAAAAACTAGGCAAAGGATCTGAACTTTATCAGAGAAGATACACAGATTGCAAATACGCATATAGAAAGATGCTCACGTCGTATATCATTAGGGAATCACATAGTAAAACAACAACGAGATACCACCACACGCCTATTAGATTAACTAACATCCAAACGCATTTAAAAAAAATTCACAGATATTTTTGACAACATCCAGTGCTGATGAGGATGTAGAACATCAGGAACTCTTGTTCATTGCTGCTGAGAATTCAAGATGGTGCAGCCACTCTGGAAGGCAGCAGGGCAGCATCAGAACTTAACACTCATACCTTATGATCCAGCAATCCCACTCCTTGGTATTCTCCCAAATGAGTGGAGAATTTACCTCCATGCAAAAACCTGCACCCAAATGTTTCTAGAAGCTTTATTCGTAATTGCCAAAACTTGGAATCAACCAAGATGCCCTTCAATAGATGAATGGCTAAACAAACGCTGACACATCCACACAATAGAATATTATTCAGCACTAAAAAGAAATGAGTTACCAAAAGCCATGAAAAGACACGAAGAACCTTAAAGGTATATTGTCAAGTGAAAGAAGCTGATCTGAAAAGGCTACATATTGTATG